>NC_135074.1:18837500-21720000 GCF_051107435.1 Chaetodon auriga
GTTGATCCCGTACCAGTGTGAGCAGTGCAAGATTGGCTTTCCCTCCTTTGAGCACTGGCAGGAACACCAGCAATTACACTTCCTTTCTGTGCAAAATCAATTCATCCACCCTCAGTTCCTTGACCGTCCAATTGACATGCCTTTCATGCTGTTCGATCCGAGCAATCCTCTCCTGGCGAGTCAGCTACTCTCTGGGGCAATGCCACAGATTCCCAGTAGCTCTGCCACCTCTCCGTCCACTCCCACTTCCACCATGAACTCCCTGAAGAGGAAGTTAGAGGAGAAAGCTGGCACTAGCCCAGGCGAGAATGACAGCACAAATAGCGGAGAAGAGCCACAGAGAGACAAGCGGCTCAGAACCACCATCACACCTGAGCAGCTAGAGATCCTTTATCAGAAGTATTTATTAGATTCAAATCCTACACGTAAAATGCTTGACCACATTGCTCATGAGGTGGGATTAAAAAAGAGAGTGGTCCAGGTGTGGTTCCAAAATACCAGAGCTAGAGAGAGAAAAGGCCAATTTCGAGCAGTAGGGCCAGCCCAAGCTCATCGTAGGTGCCCTTTCTGTCGTGCTCTTTTTAAAGCAAAAACTGCCCTTGAGGCACACATTCGCTCTCGTCACTGGCATGAAGCCAAACGTGCTGGATATAATTTATCTCTTGCTGGTATGTTACCTGAACAGGAGGGTATGCAAATTAAACTGGATACTCTAGAGACATCAAGTTACTCCCAACTGGCCCCATCAAACAGTGACGGTCAAAGTTCCTCCATGTCACCAGTGAACAAAAGCATGGATTTGTCTCCCAGGGCCCTACTGAGCCCTTCATCCATTAAAGTTGAGGGAATGGAAGATTTTGAGAGCGCCATGGCAAGCATGTCCTCTGTGAACCTCAGCTTTGATCAGAGCAAACTGGATAATGACGACTGTTCTTCTGTGAATACTGCCATCACAGACACAACCACAGGTGATGAGGCCATTGCTGATAATGACAGTGCTGATGCAAAGCACAGCCAAAATAGTGCTGACTACCTGTCTAAGTCTGGGGGCTCAGCCCCCATCCTTGAAAATGATGAGCAGATGTCCTCAGGGCTGGTAAGCCCTGCAACAAGCTATTATGCTAAGGACTATGAAAATGAACATATGATTGACCACAGCGAGACATCCAGCCTTGCTGACCCCTGCTCACCTAGTCCTGGAGCCTCAGGTAACAGGAGCATTGACAGCGGAGATCGACCTGGCCAAAAGCGCTTCCGAACCCAGATGACTAACCTCCAGCTGAAAGTGTTGAAATCCTGTTTTAACGACTACAGGACTCCCACCATGCTGGAATGTGAGGTACTTGGCAATGATATCGGACTTCCAAAGAGAGTGGTTCAGGTGTGGTTTCAAAATGCCCGTGCCAAGGAGAAAAAGGCAAAGCTCAACATGGCCAAGCACTTCGGAATAAATCAAACATCCTATGAGGGGCCGAAGACTGAATGCACTTTGTGTGGTGTCAAGTACAGTGCTCGCCTCTCTGTTCGTGATCACATTTTCTCCCAGCAACACATCTCTAAGGTGAAGGATACCATTGGCAGCCAGATTGATAAGGAAAAAGAATACTTTGACCCAGCCACTGTCCGCCAACTCATGGCCCAGCAGGAGATGGACCGCATTAAGAAGGCCAATGAAGTTTTAGGACTGGCGCAGCAGCAGGCCATGCAGCAGCAGGGGATGTTTGATAACCCTGCAATGCAGGCTCTGAATCTCCAGTCAGCCTATCCAAATCTGCAAGGCATCCCACCTGTCCTTTTGCCAGGGGTTGGCAGCCCCTCTCTTTCCAGCTTTAACTCATCTAATTCAGGTACGTCATCATTTGGCATTCATTCACTGATACACAGCTAAGATCTGAGGTGCAGATGGTTTCTTCAACTGAACTTTAAATAACTCTAGCTCACTAGAGCACAATATTGCTGCTATCATCACTGCTATCAGTCTGTCATCTAATTATTTATGCTGACACACATATTGTAAAAGATGTAACATAATGTAATGGCCTTTTGCCGTTGTTGACTTATGTCATTAAGTACACCATCTAACGTAACACTTAATTGTCAGAGCCACAAATGCCACAGTAGAGAGAAGTTACTCTGACTGACTTTGTGAAGATCACATGAGCTTATCGTTCACATACCGATTTTCATTTTGCTTTTCTGTGTGTATCATATAATGAAACATCTTATATTGTGTTGTAGCTGAAAAGTCTGAAATAATTGCAAGTCCACCAAAGAAATATACTAATTAATTCTGACATTTCTGTCTGTATTTAACAAATTTCCAGCTTTAACTCCTCCAAAACCTTCAAACCTCCTGAACATGCCTGGTGCCAGTGTTCCCTCACCGAGCCTCCCCACGTCCGGATTGCCCAACAAGCCCCCCTCCTCATCGTCCCTTGCTGCATCCAGCCCAGCCCCGACCAACACATCTGCTTCCCACTCAAGCCCCACCTCCACGTCCAACTCCACTCCCTCGACTACCCAGTCCAGCTCCCGGTCTGAACCCCCCAAAGAATGTGATGCTGAGAGGATAAGAGAGAAGGAGAAGCCCAAGGAAAAGACAGAGAAGCCCCCAACCCCATCATCAACTGGAAGCACCCCTGCCCCTTCCACTTCTGCTGCCAGCGCCAAGAAGGAGAAACCAGACACAGCTGTTCCTGCCACCTCCATGCCCACACCTGGCATGGAGTATGTGGTAGACCCTGCCCAACTTCAAGCCCTGCAGGCTGCTTTGGCTTCAGACCCCACAGCTCTTCTCACAAACCAGTTCTTGCCCTACTTCATGCCTGGCTTTTCCCCATATTACACCCCACAGATCCCTGGGGCTCTCCAGGGGGGCTACCTGCAACCAATGTATGGTATGGAAAGTCTCTTCCCTTACAATCCAGCATTGTCACAAGCACTGATGGGCCTGTCTCCAGGGTCCCTGCTGCAGCATTACCAGCAATATCAGCAGAGCTTGCAGGAGGCACTACAGCAGCAGCAGCGGCAGCTTCAACAGATCCAGCAGCCCAAGGCGAGCCAAACTCCAGTTCCCCCACAAACCTTGGGGGATCGAAAAGAGTCTGCCAAAGATTCAGTGAAAACAGAGGAGCAAAAGGGCAACCCCCATAGTGAACCCCCCACTTCCTCCTCCTCTTCCTCCTCCTCCTCTCATAATAAAGTATCTTCTGAACAGAACGAGATGGATGGCAAAGCTGTGGACCCCAATCTAGACCAATACATCGTCCCCAAGGTGCAGTATAAACTGGCATGCCGCAAGTGTCAAGCAGTTTTCACCAAGGAAGAAGCGGCTATTACCCACCTTAAATCTAACTGTTTTTTCGGTCAGTCTGTGGCAAACCTGCAAGAGATGTTGCTGCGTGTCCCCGGTGGCGTAGGTGCAGGGGCTGGAAGTCTCTATGACTGCCTGGCTTGTGACACTACGTTGGATGGGGAGAAAGCACTCAGTCAACACCTGGAATCGGCATTGCACAAACACAGAACAATCAAGCGATCAGCCAGAAATGCCAAAGAGCACGCTACTAGTTTATTACCTCACTCTTCAGCCTGCTTCCCCAATCCTAACACCGCATCTACCTCGCAGTCTGCCACTCATCCCATCAGCAGCCCCCCTCCCCCGCCAACAACATCAGCCACCATGCCATCCTCTGCCGTCTCCTCGTCCCTGTGCTCCTCCTCTACTACCCCACTCAACACCACAGCTGCCGGCAAACCATGGCCCCAGGCCCCTTTCTCCAGAGCTTTAGCTGGGAAGCCCAATGCCAGTCCCTCCTCTTCCTCCTCCTCTTTTCCTCCAATGTCCTCACCTTCAACGGTTACCTCAAGTTCATTGAGCACCTCAGGAGTTCAGACCTCGATACCAACAGACGTCTTTACCGACGAGTCTGACTCTGACAGCAGTCAGAAGTCAGCAGACAGGCTGGGCAGGACGGCGGAGGAGCCGCAGCAGCCTGGCTTTGTCAAAGACAGTAGTAGTTGTAGTAATCTTGCTAGTGTAGGAACAGACTCCATCAGATTGTAAAAGAGCTTTCAGTGATGGACAATATTTAAAAAACACCAAAAAAAGACAAAAAAAATCACAAATGGAAAAAAAACATAAAAAGCAGCAATGTTAAAAATACATTAAAAGTATACAAACCAATTTCAGAAAAAGATGTGTAAAGACTAACTGCAATTCCAAAGCTTGTAACCAAAAATTTTAATGTTAGTGGATTGTTTTCCCATATCAACATGCTGGTTTTCGTTTTGTTTTGGGGTTTTTTTGTTTTGTTCTGTTTTTTTTGTTTGTTTTTGTTTTACTCAACTGAAATACATGCATACTAATATATGAGAATAGAAAAGACTGCTGCAGTTATGTTTTTGGTAATGGTAGAGGAATGCTGTACTGTATGGCAATGGACTGCCTCAAAGTTGACAAATGGCCCAAGAACCCTTTTGAAGAAATACGCTCAACAAACTGTCCCTTTGTTTTGTAATAATTTCTACTTAATAGCACAGTCACAAAAAGCCAGTATGTACTGTATGGGAGAATAGTCTATCAGTTTTCTTGCTATTTAAGCATTCAGATACCAATGGCTTGCAAAAGAAAAAGAATAATGTAATGTCTATTTTATTCTCAGGTCAACAGCTCACAGATGTTTTTCTGTTACAGAAATCCATGTTTTACACCTTTTGTTTCCAACAGGAGATGAGCTTTTCTTTTCCTTTTAGAACTTGATTTAATAATAGATAGTTTTAAGTTGAATAAAATTTTAATAAGGCATTGTTTCTGGGCATTCAAAAAGGGTAAATGATTTGGTGATTGTAACATTAGAAATCCTTTTAAAGCGGGGCGGGGGGATCACAATCCCAGTATACCCAGACAAGGAGAGCATTGCAGACATAATAATGGGCGATAAAGAGTTTTGATTAAAAAAACAACCTTCTGTATTTATGATAGATATGAACATTTTTGGTGTTAAGTAGATTGTTGCATTGGAAATGAATTTAAACAGTATGGTAGGTTGAAAAAGACTTTGTGTACATTTAGCTTTTGTATTGTCCAACTTTAAGACGCTTCATTTGATGTTGTCTTGGTCATTCCAATAGACTAGATTATGGACAGGTAATTTAACTCAACTTTGTTTCTTATTCTTAACTTCATGGGAAACATTCACCCAAATGCCCCTCCTGACAAGGCAGGATCCTCTTAGAATTATTTAAATTTTATGGTTTGGTTGGTATTGTGCTAACCAAAGCAGAAAAGATCCTGGGTGAAATATTGAAAGTTTTATTTTATTTAATTTTTGTGTTACCTTTGTGCACTTATCACTGTCTGACTCCTATTTCTCACTCTACTTGTTCCTCTCTTCGCACTTATTTTTCTCTCCTCCTGTGTTTGTAGATATGTACACTACAAAGCAGGTCTTTTGTTCTTCATGTAGTGTGGCTACAGTCTTTATTTCATTTTGACATTTTTGTTGTCATAAATGAAAATGAAAAAAGAATACTAATAATAATTCTCACGCTTTAAGACAAAAAGAAAATCCAAAGACTAAACACTTTCACCATTGGTGCATAAATATGAGAAAAGAGGCTTCTTTATACTTGAGAATTTGTTGCTGTTTTTAGAGGAAAGAAAACAAAGTTTTAAAAGATAAAGGAGTACGCATCAGAGTTGCCGTTTTTGCTTCTTTGCAAGCAAACAGGTGGCTTTTTTACGTAAATACCAAAAACCAAAAAGGGCCCTTGTCCTTGCATTGTGGAGTAGCACCGTTACAGAGCCATTGCAGTTTGTAAGATAGAGGTTATTGATCTTTGTTTGACTTTTTTGTCACATTCAAATGTCCATTTTTTTAAGAAAATGTATAAGGTCTGGTCTTCAAGGACATACGTTTTGCTGCTAATGTAGAATTTTGAAAGAAAAAAAAAAGAGTAACTAGATGCATGCTCATTTTGCTTTTGGCTAAGCTTTAACTAAAACAAACAATAAACCAATTTCTTGCCTCTGCAACACCTTTTTTTTTTTTCTTGTTGCAAAAACGGAACTTTGAAGACTGTGAATATATGTTCCAAAGGACATTTTGCCGATTTTCTTTTTGAACAGACCAATGTTTAAAGCCAATGATCTATAACGTTTGTAAAGAACAGTGCATTCCAAATATCACAATGGATTTTCTTAAGCAAGGACTGATCATATTTCATTTAATTGCTTTTAATTGTCACAATCTATTTTTTTTTTCTTCTCATTTTTAAAGTGACTGTAAACTGTTGTGTAAATTTTTGCATCATTGGTTACTGAGCAAAGTGACCTCCATATGTCATTTTGTGCTGGCATGGAACATTGCTGAAAATCCCTCCATCCAGTCAAGGTTGTTGCTCACTTGTTAAGCAAGTAATAGTGGTTACCAAAAAATGTATATAATACATCTGGTACTGATGCGTCTCATAGGTTTAGTAACATTTATGCCAGTCAACATACAACTAGTCTCAGAGGGAAATGATGGCTGTGTTGCTGAGGTGTCGTTGCCCCCTTCCTGGGAAATCCACCAGTGACTTGTCCCATGTGTCTGCAGGGTGCCACTTCCACACGTAGATTACAGGTTTTTGAGGGACATCTTCATTCCAAAGCGTTATTTCTGGAAAAAGTAGGAGGTTTTTTGAAGATGTCCCTTGATTTTACATAGCTAGGATGCTTTCATGCCCAAAGAAGTCACCCACTTCATTTTATTGCAATGGAAATGGATGTGCATAGGTACCCCCACCCTTTCACTGATGATCTAATAAACACATTTTTCTTTTTTTTTTTTTTTAACCAAAACCAAGACATATTTAAATTTGTGAAGAACTACTTTTTGGCCACTCTTGTATAGCCAATATATTTGCCCCAATGAATACACAGCACAATCTCTAAAGTGTATTTAAAGTGCTTCATCTTACAGAGCAGTGTGATTTGGTGTTAATACTGCAGCATGCTGTTGAAAGTCAGGAGATTTCGTCTGCAAGCTTGCTATTTCTCTAAAGTCCAGTTCCCTGAAATACTGTTATGTACTTTCTTATTTTGGAAAATTCTTAAGTTGTACAGTTTTTCCTCAAATATGTTTGCTTTATTTTAATTTTCAGACAATGTCAGACATGTATTGTTATTTTCCTATAAGTATTTGTATTTTATTTTAGTTTCTGTATATTACTTTTTATCATAAATTAACACTAGCTTTAATTTGAATTGCTGAAATTGAGAAAGGAAAACAAAAAATATGACCTGGCCACTTTATGGTGTGATGATGTTCTTTATTGTCTCAATGTTACTGTTTGCTCTCTTATTTCCAAAGTGTAATCTTTTGGGCTCTTTTGTGGAGAAAGTTGAGGTCTCTACATCAGATTCAGCCAGCATGGACTGTGCGTGTGTGTGTGTGTGTGTGTGTGTGTGTGTGTGTGTGTGTGTGTGTGTGTGTGTGTTTCATAAGAGCCAGCATCAATTCAATTTTTTCTTGTTTGCCTTTTGTTTTTTATATGTTACACACCAAAACAAACTGAACCACAAAGCTGGATTATGAATAACTGAAATTTAGAAAAGCAAATTTTAGGAATACTGATCAGAAATGAGAATGATGAAACCGAAGCACTGAGCAGTTTTTACTTTGATTGAATATATGAATGTGGCCAAAGCTTTATGCAGTTGAAACAAAAAGAAGAAAAATTACAAGTTGTGCCCCAGATAAGTGTATATTTTATTGTGGCACAAAATGCTATCGTGGATAACTGGATCCACTGACTTACATTGGGATACTTGATTTTAATGGACATTTACAAAGAGAGCGATAAAGACAAGGTTTTGCTGTAGAGGTCATCTTTTGCCCACTGTGAAAACAAGCGTGTACCTGTATACAGATATAGATATATTTAAAACAAGACATCAACCTTTTTTTTTGTTTGTTTTTGATGAAGAAGGAATGAAAAAAAAAAAAAGGACTCTGGGAAGCTTTGGAGATCTTGTTAGGAGGACAAGAGAGGCTGTGGGCACACCAAAACTGGGCATGGGAGCCAAAGGCAGGCTCGAAACAGCTTTAAAACCACCTCCTTATTTGATTACTGACAACTCTGTAATGGGAATGGACTCTGGAACCAATGGACATGTGTGACACAGAGAGGAAAGTCCTTAGATGAAACTGAACTTAAGTGGCTCCAGCTGCCTCTTTCTCCTTTCTGTCTGTCTCTTTCTTTCTCCAGCTCTGCCTCTGCTTCTGCTCTTTGATGGACATTTTCCAAATTTCAGGACAGGATGGACAGAGATGCTTGCTTCATTTCTCCCAGTTCATGTTGCTACCCGTTTCATTTCCTTGTGCTTGTCTCTGGTTGACAAGTAAAGCTCTCCAGTCAAATGGCGGCTCACCCCTCTCTCTGTTCATTACATAATCTAAAAAGAGACATGAATAACAGAGAGAGGGGACGGGTTCTCAAAGCTGTCATTTTTAAAGAGGCAGTTACACTAAAAAAGCGTATTAACCAAAATTAACAACCAAACTAACAACCAAACAACCATTTGCTCCAACTTCAAAGATGAACTGTTCCTTGGAGCTCTCTGTTCCTTTTGTGACTTCTGGTGCCACAATGTTTTTTTATGCTTTTAGTTTTTTCTTTTTGTTTCCTTGAATTACTCCTCCTTCGAGCCTCATAAGCATGGCTCTGTGGCTCCAGGCAGCCCATCCGAGGGTAGAAAAAAACAGCCTTGCAATGTACAAAAAAGAGCAAGTTAAACCAAAAATGTTGTTCTTGATGTCTTTTCTATACTGTAGTCTTGTTAGCTTTTTTGTTACTGTAATTATATGATGAAGATTTCCAAACTGTACCAAATTACATGGAAACTAACATACATACACAACCACATGGAACTTCAGACTTTTAAAGAAACTTTTGTCACAAAACCTTGTTGTCCTAGTTAAGTTGATTGTAGATGGTAATTGAATATACTCCTTTGAAAATATTTCATCAAGTATGTTTCTTGCTCATTGTGATACATTAAAAAAGTATGAGCATAAGCTGCACTGGTTTGGAGTCCTCTTTGAGTGTTGTGGGATTTGATCACTTGTGGTCAACATTGACAGAATTGAACTCAGAAAATTGAACAAATAATATGAACACTTCTCCTTTTTACTAAAAAGTTTTATTTGATCCTTAAAGGCACAGCCAGTATTTACAGTAATTGTAGACAGTGTATTGTAGATATGTTCACAAATGAGAGTTCATTTTTTGTATACTAAACAGTTAAGTTTATATTTTTGGTTTACATAATTCCATAACAGCTTGTTCTATGCATTTCTGCTTCCACATTCTAATCCTTTATAACTTTGTTTGAATCAAGATCACTGATTGTGCTAAAAGACGAGGCCAAAAAGAGAATACTACTGGATGTTTGTAAAATATTCTCATGTGAGATGTGTGGGTGTGCTGACAGTTGCTCTGTCACATAAACAACCAAATTTAGCCTCGGTGGCTAACGTTCGCTACATCATAGGTTGTTTACCTGTCTGACAGATTCAGTGCCAAGTCTATTTTACAGAGTCTGAGCCTCCCTCTACCTTTCAAATACTGTACCCATGCTCACTCTGGAAAAACGCTACAAAGTGCACAGTAAGCAGTGTGTAGTTCAGGGGGCCTGGGAGTTTGGACCATTCCCAATGAAAACAGAGTACGTCCAGCTCTGCCTATTAAGCAAAATTGAATTTTCAGCAGCCATTCAGGTACAGTGAAAGAGGGACAGGCATTGTTCAGCAACACTTGTGAGCCCCTGCTGATTTGTTACAGTCAATTTGTACCGAGAGTCAGTAAGACATTACCACGTGTAATTGTAACTTTAAATCTTCTGTGTTGTTACAACTGTAATGACGTACCACTGTTTTAATTAATATGTGGAGTGACCTTGTCAGATTGCTTCAGCCTCTGAAATTCAATCTGCCCATGCGTTAGGCCTATATTTAGAGCGCCCATGCTTAATTTATGCGTATTAAGCAACAATTGTAAACTTCGTCTTAATTAGAGGCGGCTGTGTGTAACTAATGTAATAAGAAGCACTGAGAGCGAAGCATGGAAAAATGTAACCTAAAATGAGATGCATTGTACAGACTAAGATTTAATAAGAGAAGAAATGCTTCTTCAATAATTTCTGTTAAAAGCGAATCAAAACTGTGATCCTAAAATAGCCACACTGGTGGGTGTTTTAAATCATCCCAGTAGGTGGGAAAGACTATAATGACTACTCATTATAGTCTTGTTGGTGTTGTTATGCATTGGAATTAGCATTTTGGCAAGCTGAAGTACATTGTTGTCACCTACGAGTTCTTACATCTCCTAGAGCAAATACTGCTTGGGAATACAGTTCAACTGATGTGGTCTATGTTCATTTAAGACAGGCCTAATTTATACCTACATGGCATTATTTAGCTCTTATTTATATTATATGTATGATAAGCTTTTTATATTTTAAAAAAAAAAATCTTGGTGTTTATCAGAAGGTAAATTCTCAAAGAAATGCCATTTCTAGAGCACAAACCCAAAACACTGATTTTGTTATTTAGAATATATCCTTTTTTGTAAGACTAGGCAGGTTTTGCTTAGCTATACTGACCTGAACATCCTTTTTTCACATTTCCTAAAGGAGTGAACTGATACTATTCTAATGTGATTTTTGAACTGCTGTATTGATCGTATGATATGGCGGAATTGTTTCATCTTTAAACACATTCTCATAAACATTGTCAAAACGATGCTGCTCGGGAGGGAAAATATGAAAATGGCTAAAAACCTGAGGAGCATCAAACCTCTAAAGAGAGTTTAAGGAAGAGGCCATCCTGTGTCAAGCAACAGGCGAGATTCATTGGCCATGTTGAGCCAATTAACACGCAAGGGCACATCCCGAATGAATTAAAAACACCCTAATCCGATCAGTGTGAAAAGCAAGGCCATTTCCTTCACAGGCCCAGACCAGATGGCACTCACACTCAGATGCTGCATTGAAACTGCCCAGGCCCAGTCACACAGTGTGAAATTGGGTTAGTGCCTGAGTCTAACATAGGCCCTGGGCAATGTGAGCTCCCAAACCCATTCTCCCCTGCCCTAAAGGTACAGGGCCCACCTTGCCAATCTTTGGCCACATATTTAATTATCATTCTCAATGCACCCCACTAACTCAGTCATTTCAGTCAGAGGTGGAGCTGACAGCTTCCTAGAGTCATCTGTCTCTTTAGACCAGTCAACCTTTTTCATATCCCAAACAGCCCCCTGACATACCACAGAATATGCTCTTTTGTAGCAGAGAAGACAAGCACGGCTCTGTTGGATAGAATATCACAGACTCTGTTTGTACACTCTGACCCGAGCTGGGTGGTGTTACCACGCTGAGGTCTGAGTCCTTGCTTTGTTGGAATAATGGCTTGTTGGGGTTTCCAAAGTTCTTCAGTATCAGCTTTCAAGCTTTGCTGGAATAAATGGTACAAATGTTGGATGATTCAAAATGACTACAAAAGCCGTGGCTTTGCTGTGTCATCTTGGCCCTTGTCTTAAATAAAAAACATGGCTTTCTTACAGTTGCTACGCTTAAGGTTGGTGTTACACTTGACACTACACAGGCAGAAAATGAGGAGCAGAAGCTGTAAGGGAAACCACGCCACCACACATCCCAGCATCCAATTCCACACCACTATGGTCAGAGCATCCTGCCTCCATCATAGCCAAGAAAGGGGGGTCACCCCTGCCAGCGTGCCCCCTCCACAGTGTTCACCAACACCCCAAAACATTATGCAATTAAACTACTTTAAATTGTGTAGCAGCATCACACAAAATGAGGAGGAATTTGATAAGAAATCGAAAAACTATGTGGACTTTAAGCCAAGCGGTATCACTAATACTGAACCTCCTCCAGGCTTTAGGAAAATGTCGAATGTAGAATTGTGTGTAAACTGTCCAGAACTACATTGAAGTAACAAATTGGAGTGTGTCACCACAAGATCCTGTGGACATACTGGATACATTTGTGACTAAGCCAATGAAAGACCTAGCTAAGCTGGGCTGCTTTGCACATGAGCAACTGCCAAGGGTTAACCCCTGACAGACAGTCTGGTGAAACAACATAGATGACCGTGAAGAACAGGAATTTCACCGCCAAGCCTGAAAGCGACATACTTCTTCTTTCCACATCAGATACATACTGCGCCTCCCTGCCCTCCATCCCCACATGTTCCTTTTTGCCTCGCCACATTGTCTTCTTCCCCTATCAATGTCCAAGGCAAATTACACCACAGCCTTGAGGACAGGTCAGACTAATTCAATCTAATCTGTCAGATAAAATGACGGGTGAGAGGGGATCAAAGAGAAATTAAATGGGATGAAAAAAATTTGAAAGGGACAAGTCAGTTTCTTTTGAACTAAAGCTTAAAGTTTCCTGATTCAAAAGGCTCTGACCCATCTTCACATCACTTCATACTGCTTGCCCAGAGAAAAGAACACCTCCACAATATACATATTGGAGTCGGACCCCACCTGTGCCGCGTCAGTGAGTGGCCTATGAAACCCCTCTGCCTAAACTCCACCTCGCTGGCTTCCCGGCCACATGGGATTCATGTTGGAGAAGGTGTGGAGGGTGTCTTGGCAGGCTCCGGGCCTTGCCGAAGCATTTCCCTTCTCCCGAACACAGGATCAGGTGTCGCCATTTTCACAGCACCTTCTGGTTCTGTTTAACAGGAAATGAGGTCCATCAGAAGGACTCTGACCAAAACTGAGCCAGAATGGGCCCTGACAGGCAGGAATATTAGCCTGTGACGGCAGTCAGTAATTGAATGATCGCCCCCCCCTCCTCACTCGTAATGAAGAGAATATGTGCTGGGAATGTGTTTGTCCTTCTCTATCCTTCGTCTGCCCTTTTCCTTTTCTCTTTCCCCCCCTTTTTTACCCCTTAATAAATCATTTGTGGGGGCAGAAATAAGGGATAATTTTACTTCACTTCAAAGTGCTTCTCATGGTGTCATTTCTGTAACCTCAAAGTGATGATGCATTAAAAAGGCTTCGGGTGAGCTCTGCCTGAGAGTGTTTTCGCCTTTAAACGAAGCTGTGCTCTGATAGTGTCGTGAGAGAGTGAGCTGAAGTACATGAGAGATCAATTATCACACCTCATTTTGTTCTCATATGCAAAATGATAATGGGTGGACCATGTCAGACCTGAACCATCAGGTGGTGTATCCTTTCCTCCATAAATGTGTTTCACAGATTGTCTGACGGGGTCTGTTAAATCCCTTTAACGGTTAAAAAGCTGAAGGGAAAGAATTTGGCTTCTCCTTGATCTGTCTTCAAATGTCCCTCTGCGGACAAGATTTAAGAGTGATAAACCAACAGAATAAACCTCACACTCAGCATGATATCTCCACACACTTGTAAACACTACTTTCATATTGGAAGGTTTGTAAAAAAAAAAAATAAAAAATAAAAAAAAAAGGTGTTGTTGTAGGCTTTCCTGTGTGTTTGTCAGGAAACAGTAGAACAACTGTGTATCTATGTATGTTCCAGCGAGACAGAGTACACAAAGGAGGCTTGGGTTTAAGGCATGGGTGAGGGAAGGTGATGCTGTTGAGGAAGCGGGAGGCACAGCTTTGAGGTGCAGCGTCATATTTCACATAGCTTTGGGGAGAATGTCAACTCTGAGAAGAATTCTTAATACAATAATTGCTTTGAGACTTGTTCTTATTAATATTTCACTGACTTAGGTTTTGTATTTTTTAAACCTTAACCAAAATCAGTTGTGGTGTATTGCTGCTGGAATGCCTGTCAGACTGGGCCCTGACCCTGGGCTGGCTGCTATAATGATGGGAAGATGAAAGAGCCAGGCCCATTCCCAGGCTGCCCTGTTAGGGGGTGCAAGCCTGTGAAATGGAGAGATAATGGAGACCAGGTGTGCTGTGGATGCCTGAGACACTCCTCAGTCAGTCTGAGAGCTCCTCTCAGTGAAAGGGAGGGCACACTACCACTGCTGCAAACGCACCGGGCCACAGTCCAACTCCTCACTCTGTATCATGCACACACATATCTGCTGTATGATATATATATATATACATAAACTGTAGTAATTATTTCAGTATATATGCTTAAATTGGTAGCGTTGGACACCTACCAAGTGTTGCACCTGTATTTAAACTAGTGCTGTGCTGCCTTTTTCCCCTCATAAAAATTGAATATAAAAAACTTGTATTCCTAAAATGAGAATGTGGGCAGAAAATCAATGTTTTGTTTGAGAAATGTGTGTTTCTGTGTGTCCGTGGTATTCATATTGATAAGATATGATGTGATAATTTGACCATTCAGAACAGCTTGTTTTTTTTTTTTTTGGAACATTTACCCCTTCTATCTGCCTTTAATTTAAAGTAGAGAAGTTTTTAAAGAAAGGTCAGGCTGACTGGCCTCAAAAGTGTTTCTAATTGGAACAGACAGACTCGCAAAGCACTACTGTAATTACAATCTAATTAGCAGGCAGCTAGCAGAATCCAACATTCCATTTAACATCAACAATTTAACCCTTAACAAGAAACCCTCTAAGAACACATTTCAAAGGTTTGAGCGGATCCTGTGGGAGAAACAGTAGTGCCCCACTTCTGTCTTCTGCAGGAGGTCAGTAAATGTCAATTGGAGAGAGAGCTGAAAATGTTGAAGAGGGACTCAAGTGAAGATAAGTCCTCATTAAGGCCTTCTCCATAAGAGCTTGTTGAATGATAAATATTAAACATTGATTACATACAAATAGGAATGACTCTCTTATCATCACTGACTATTGTCTTCCTGAGATTATCGCATAATTAAATCTAGCAGGGCCCTACTGAGGCCTTTTTTGTCAAGTGAGTGCATTACTAATTATTCCCACATGAATAAGGGGCAATCACAGTGTCTGCCAGATGAACAAGCATGCAAAGGTAGTCAGTCCACAAGAATATGAGAATATTGCAGGAAGGCAGATCCCTGTTTGATTTACTCTGTCTGGCTATTAAAAGGGCTGTCAGTCAGGATGCCTTATCTCATGAGCCAAAATGTGGTTGCACATTTTGGATTGTGGCTTTTCATATTGTGTAAATCAAACAGTTATTGTGTTTACCAGATAATTTTAGGGGAAGCACAAAGGCCTGCTCAAAGTGATTGAAAACTTCAAATGCAAAATAAAAAGCCAATGAAAATGTGTGTGAAAGACAACAAAAACATTCTATTTTTTTTTTTTTTTTTTTTTTTCTTTTCTGGCAGATGCAAGTTCTCCTGTCAGGTTGAGCACAGCCAAACGGCAGCTCAGAGACTGACACCTTCACTTTGTAAATAAGTTGTTTTTGGATGAAAATTCAGCCACTCCATTTGCCAGTTAAGTTGCTGAAGTTTCATTTGGGTTCACTCCCTTTCAGAGCCGCCACAGCATCTGACCTGTCTGAACAGAACACATATTAAAAGTCAGTGGATTTAAAATGCATGGGTTTGCCTCAGAGGAGGCTGGAGTCATGCATCTGGCCTGAACTGTGTCCTTGTGTCTCTTGGCTGTGTCTCATTCTGACCAACTCTTCTTCCTCTTCTCTCCTCTTTGTTCTCCAAAGAATACTGTTAAGTCCATATGACACCAGCTACACAGTGACAGGAGTCAGACAAACGTTGGAACCGTTCGAGTTAGCATCTGCTACAATTCCTACAATTGTGAAACAAATGCAGTTAACCTGCAGCGCACTGCCCTGAGCCCGGCCCTACCCCCAGCACACTCACTCACACTAATGCACACACACCCTATCCTTTGGTCTGCCTCTCTATCCTTCTTACCATCTTCCTCGTGCAGACATGACACTCTCAACGAATCAAGCCAAGGTCACTGAACATCCATTTCAAGCTGCCGCAGCAGGCGGCGGCTTGAAATTAATAAGGCCACCATTTAAATGCTACAGTTATCAAACTCATATAACAAATGCTGGGCAATCTTCCCACAACACACTCTTTCCCTCTCCCCCTCCCTGGATATATTAATTTTTGACCAAACGTCCCCGCTTGACTACTGTAACGAGGTATGATGTATTGAGCCTTGGCTGTTGCCATGGAGACAGCAGTCCCCTCTTACTTGTCATTAGAGCACAAACAAGCACTGGCATCTAATGTCATTCCAGTCAACATGAGGGAGAGCGATGAGAAAGGGAGAGACCGCGCTGGATCCCTTACTCCCTTTCCACAGTTTGAATTGGTTTTTGTGTGGATTATTTGGATTGTGCTGGATGTTATGGGCCAACATATGCTGTGCAGGGGCATTGTGAGGTCATATACCTGGGGAGAGGCACATTTGCTGTAGTCTTTGTGTGTTTCTCGCATCCCAGTGCTTTGATGTAGGCCTGCAAATGGAAATAGGTGTCTGGATGTCACGGAAAAATTACCTGTCCAAAGCATTCCTCCTACTTGTTTTGCCCTCTTCTATGCCTTGGCTCTCAGATGATTAGAAATTCATTTTCTGTCGTTTGGATTCATTTGACTGTGCTTTAGAATGTAAAATAAGAAATGTTGCTCATTTTCAGTTAGGTGTTTATAGTAAATATCCGCCTGAAAGGAAGTTCATTAGGATGGTTTTGATGGAAAGTAAGATAACATCCTGTGCTTCTCATTTTTCTGTACAACTCTGATGAAATTACAGGCTGATTGGGTTTGAAGGAAAAGAAAGCTGACAAATGCACAACATCTTCAATACAGAGCAGAGAAAAAAGAAAATGCAACAAATGAGTCTCATCAAAAGTGGAAAAATGCTATGCAGCTTTCTCTCAGCTCGTATCGTTTGGTAAGATAATGACATTGTAACTGAGTAATAGTACTGCAGGAGCTTTGGAATATTCCAGTCTATTTTATTTCCATTAAAGATAAAGCTTTCTACTTGTTGTCTTGGCACGAAAGTCTGCGTCATTTTCAAATGTTCTTTCTCTGCTCATTTCAGTTTTAATCAGTGGCTGCTTTCTAGTCCCGTTGTTTGAGGTGAAAGTGTAGCCGCATGCTGCACTGTCTTTTCTCTGAGCATAATCTCTTCCTCACACAGAACAATAATCCTACCTTATTTTCTCTCTCAGTGTTGGTCTTTTATTACTTCCAGGTGTTAAGGCCTGTCTCCCTCACAAGCAGATGTGCTGGGGGAAAAAATGCCCTTTGTTTGGAGTTGTGCTATTTCAAACTGAATATTAAGTTGGCAATGCTCTCTGAGGGCAGACGGCAGGGGGAAAAAAAAAAAGACCAAAATAAAAACTAGGTGAATGAGTATTTGCATTAAAGAAAAACAGTGAAAGATGTGGGAGATTGAAAAAACTAATGGAATACAGATCAAACCTGTGCGCTGTGTGCACAGAAAATAGTCACAAAAGAAACTGCTACTCAGAAGAAAAAAAAAAAAAAAGACGCAGAAACCAAGATAAAGAAAAAAGTAGTGAACTTTTTTTTAAGCTTCCATAGATTTGTGATTCATGGGATCTGTTTGGCACCACATCTGTTAGTGAGCAGCCTGTTGACTGGTCAGTTTTTGTATGGAGATATACGAGGTCCATCTGGTATGATATGCTTTAAGGAGTTTTTAGTATGTTTTTATTTGTACTGTATCCACTTTCCTCCAGTGAACAGTTTGCTGGTTACTCGATAACATTTTTACAATGGTTGTTTTATAAAGCTGTTGTCTACTAAACAACAATAACTTGTTGCTAAATACCTATTTCTCTTGATATACACCTGCCAAGAGTAATATTAGATTTTGCAGACAAGAAACCCAGAGCCCGTAGCAGTTGTGTTATAGATGCTCTAAAATATCCATTTTGGACTTTCTCCTTTTTCCTGCAAGCAACTAAACTGAGATCACATGTACTTGCAATGAAAAGTGACAGGAAATTGACTAAAGCATTGGAAATCAATGGAAAGTAAATGTGCTCCCTAAGTACAAGTGAACAGCTGATAGCTGCCTTCTGTCTACCGCTCTCTCTCTCTCTCTCTCTCTCTCTCTCTCTCTCTCTCTCTCTCTCTCTCTCTCTCTCTCTGCCTTTCTATCTCTCTTTTTCTGTACTTATTCTGTTCCTTTTCACCTTCTGTCTCTCCTTTCACTCACCATCACCTTGTCTACATCTCTCTGTCTGCTGAGGCAGTACTCAGCAAAGAATACATGATTTAATGTGTTTGTGATTGCATGTCTGTGTGCATCCAAATGAAGGAGTGCAGACTATCTGTTACTTTAGACTACTAGAGCAGATGCAAGGTCAGTGTAAAAAATACTGTCAGTGGTGGTAAGAGAACATTTCAAGGGTTGTTGCACTTTTCTTCCTCTTGACAACCCCTCGAAAAGGTTGTGTAAGCCTTTTTGTGAAAACGTGCAGTTAGGCTAATTACTTATGAACTCCTCTTAACCAAGCAGGGTAATTGTGAAGAACAAATGATTATTAAGAAAAAAAAGACAACAATGCTGCAGCTCGTCTCATAGACAATTATTATCTTGCCCTGTAATCGCAGTATTTCCGTAGAGACACAACAGAAAATGCTAAAAAGACAATGGTGCAATGCATCATTTGCCACAGTTAAAACTGTATTAGATCTGCCTGAGATATTGTTTGTAACACATGGACAGACACTTGAAAAGTTAGTGTTGCACCATCCTGAGCAAATGTTAAAAATGTGGAAATGCACTGGTGAGATGCATCACTCTTCCCCCAAGTTTCAACAAAATCCCATCAGCAGAATCAGAAAGAAATCCGCCATGGACAGACAAATGACTGGAGTCACAGAAGGACACAGTGATGATTTCATCAGCAGTGGTCACGTGCAGTATGAAACAAAAGGAAATCGTGCCTAGAAGTACTCTGGAAATATTTTAACACTATATAAGCTCATGGCGGTTGGCTGTTGGTGGCAGCATGTGCTGAAAGTTAAAGAAATGTGTTTGTTTACCTCCTCAGGGTACCTTTTAATGCAGAGAAAAAATAGGACCAGAAATGAGGAGAGGGTATCGTGGCAACACCTTGATGGTTTCTGGCTTAAAGTCATTAATAGATCAAGCCCCCAGGTGTCCAGCTGCCTCATTATATCCCTAATCAACATGTTCTATCGGCTACTTCTGAATTACTGAAGCTACAATGGAAAACCTGGTGCCACTGCATTCAAAGGAAGATTGAATACCTTGGCTATTCAACAGGTACAAAAGCCTTATGAAGCTCTGTATGTAAGCTCCACACGTCTCGGCAATTCAAAGACTGAATGTAGCGCAGATAGCATCGCCCTACAGATACCAAATTCAATATTGATATTTGAGATTTTTTTTTAAAAAATCCAGTTACAATATATGAGCCAATATTCCTCATTTTTGATTTTTGATTTTTTTTTAGTCTTTACTGAGGGAAACATTTTAAAATTTACAAAAAGACTTGTCAGCGCTCCCTGGTGGACAAACTATGGAGTGAAATATGTCGACTAAGGGAAAAATATGTTTTGGGTCATCCAAATCTCAAAACGAATTTGATCCTTTGATTACATTTGATAGTTTGGGTTTTAAAAGGAACCATTTTTTTAATCACATATCCCTTTGCTAGCCAAGGCTCTCTTGACATTGACTATTCTGTCCTGGCTCTCATTCTGAACTGAGAAAATAAATTTGCACAATGATGTTTAGTGTTCATAATTGTGTGTTTGTCATGAATCAGTTCTCTCCAGGTCAATTAACAAGTTTGAAGAAAGACAAAAAAGTGTTAGGCAGCAGGTTTAGAGGACATCAATTCCAATCCAGACCTCTCATCCCACAGAGATCAATGGACGAAGTGCCAAATCAATAGAATTTCATAAAAGTCTCTATCAGTTTTCCACTGTTCACCAAACTGTGCCGGCCCATGATCTGTCTCTCTCTGTCTAGCATTCAACCATATCATATTGCTAAATTACTCAAATAAAAACTACTAGACTGAACGCTTGCATACTGAGCCGGTGGCAGTTTTTATAGAGAAGCTATAAGAGACGTCATAGTTTACACGAGAAAGAACATTTTTTTCAGTCGTTTTAGATTTATGTTTCTGATTCTTTTTTTTTCTCTTGTTTTAAAGAGCAGCACAGCCCTTATGCTAATACTAGTTGTTCTGCATGAGAGCATTTACAGTGGTATATATATTATGAATGAAGAGGAGTTACTTGTCCAAATATGTGGATTGCATAAAGAGAGCAAGGGGATTATGGGTAAAAGAGCCCAGCGGAATAGTTTTTTATGGTTTTGTTAGTGAAGCTCCTGGCTGTGTAATGCTTCTTCTTTTTTCTTTTTTTTTGTTGTGAGTCGTCACCTGGGGAAATCAAAGTTTGGGTAAAATATGAATTTATCAAAACAAACAAGAAGGCAGAAACATAAACAAAGAAATATAAAAGGTTTTTCTGTCTTTCTCTCTCCGCCCACACCACCCACCCGCCCTCTTTCTTCCTGCATAGACTGGTGTGAGTGTGACCAGGCAGGGGTTAAATCCATTGCACCATAAAAGGGAGCTGTTCATAAAATGGAGGAATAAGAAGCAGAAATAATATTTCAAGTATGATTAGTTCATCCGCAGGGCACCTTGTGCAATTGAGAAAGGGGGTGAGAGTGGGAGGGGGTATTGTGCACGGCAAGCAGTAAATTATATCTAGCCTTTGAATGATTCCTGCAGATCCTATTACGACAGTGAGGGGGACTGGGGAATGGTGGGGGGAATGGGGCAGTTGGGAGAGAGAAAAGCAGCAGAACGAATCGGATGAATTCTGTTTCCAGCTGTCCGAATGATGGGGGAGATGAGGAGGGGTGTGGAGGGGGGGTGAGAGGGAGAAGGGAGTGAAGAGAGAGGACAATAAGACAATAATTTGTTCTCCGCTCTAAAACATGTAGATGCATGTCATGTAGACGTGCAAACATACAGACTCCAAAAGCTGCTCTTTTTTCACGTTTACTCCCACCATCTCTCTCCCCAAATTTTACACCAAGTCCTCCTGCCAAATGGAGAAAAACACTATCACCCATTACCACCCCAGCACTACTCCACCCTCCCTGAATATTTGAGAGGCGCTTGTCCGCCATTTGTCACTTTGACTGGTGATATAGTAGCTGATAGTGGCATTAATGTGCTGCTGCTGCTGATAGTCCTCACAGGGAAACAGAGATGCCGAATTTATTCACCCACTGCCTCAATTTTGACAACACTTACCAAATATTGTACATCCATCACTCCTTTTTCTTTCGGGGTTGTTAAAGCACAAAGACAACACTTCTTGCACCAGTTAATGCCTTATTGTTAACATGATGCCCATGTTTTCATTCTGTTTATTTATAGGAAAAAAAGTCTTTATGTTAAAGAACCTCCGTCTGTATTCTACATCATTCTTTATGTTCTACAACCACTTGGTGGTGCAGCTTCTTTTTATCTCATGTAATGTAATCCAAATATGGTATAGTTTGAAAGGTTATAATTATTTTTCACAAAACAGCATGCTCATAAAGTCAATGATAATGCAAGGAAATGGAGACAAAGAGACGAGCTTCATCTGTAGTACTGACAAACATTTGCTTTCTTAAATGAACTTCTGACAAATGTCCAAATCTTGCTGTGATTTCTCAGCAGTGTCTAAAAATAAAGCTGTGCATAACAAATAACACCTTGAAGTGTACATTGAACAATTTGAATTGGAAATGTAATTTGTGGAGGAGAATCAGATGCGCAACAGGACATGTACACACTATTTAGTCTGTGGCAGGTGGTAAAGATTTGACATTAGGAATTCATTGACACAAGTGCTGAAATACAACGCTTAAAATTCCTCGGATGTGAGCTGCGTAAACAGGTGAAGTGTTACAGAAATGTTATCACCAATAGTCAACTGCTTATCGGCATCACATTAGAGGCTTTGTCCTTGACCAGTGAAAGTGACTTTATGTGGACCACAAGCCAAAGATTGCCAGGTTTGACTTGACTAAGATTAAATATCACATTTCAAAAAGTTTTCAGCACAGAAAATCCAAAGAAAGATTAAGTAGTAGTCTCAAATCTGGGGGCAGATAGGTTGAAACTTGACTTTTCTTACTTATTTTTCTCAACATGGTGAGGTGCATATTTTCAATTACCTCACAAAATGTCTCTCTAGTCTGGCATCTCTATTCTGAAGAAGAAAAAAAAAAAAAAAAACCTGTTTGATTTGCTATATGTATGAGTTCATTAATTAAGCCTCATTCTGGCAAACTGTGTTGGATGGTGGGTGAGTGCCAAATCAGAGAATGGAGGGTCTAGCCATTTAATGCAGAACATTAATAATAACAGGGGAGGAAGCAAGGGGGAATTAAAATGAAAGAATTCTGCACCCAACCTCCCACTTTAATTGCAAATTTAAATTTCCTATAATGGATTCTGACATCTCAAGTCACCAAAATCCATCATTCTGAAGGGTATTATTCCTCAATTAACCTGTCACCCCCACTACCACCACCCAGCGTCTTTCTGTGGGGCTTCAAAGAGAAATGAAGAATTCTAATTACTTTCAAATATAAAGCAGATTGATAATCCACCCTTCTTTCATACACGTACACACAGACTTAAAATCTATAAATTCCAGCTAACTCTGAGCAGATGTAGACGATAGCCCACAAAAGTCAGCAGAAAGGTTCTCCTCATCTGACTTTGCCTCCATTTAGCATTGCTAGTATGAAATGACTGAAGTATTGTGAGTGTTCAGTGAGGAAACTTGGGAAGTAGAGGCCAAAGTTGACCAGAAATGGTGCTCACAGACTGGGGTATTATTATAAAAAATATATATAAACTACGAACAGCACAACATCTATTTACTCATGCACTGAGGTATGCATTTCTGAATCAGCACTCTCTCAAATCAAACTGTCTACAAAGCGCACAGTCATGAACACTCAGATCCACTATAACTATGACAGTTGCAGCCACATTCATACTTGCAACAGCTGAAGCCACATCCACCACAGCTACTGCTTTCTAGTGAGCAGCCAGCTTGTTACAGCTAGAAACAGCCCAGGCAGTAACCACCACAGCTGAGAGCCACAGTGCCTGAAGATGCAGTTCCTCGAACGGCAGCTAGATGCTGTCTCTGAAAACAGTGACTGTGACAGAGCCATGGTTGGGGGGGGGGACTGTATTTTTTGCTCTCAAATCTTGACCTATGTTGCGTGTGTCTGTGCCAGATTTGAGAGTCACTGTTCCATCTGGAAGATAACAGGGATAAAATAAAACTTTGGGGGTGTGTTTACTTGATTTGCAGGAGTTTCCCTCCCACTTACAACCATCAGCTGTAGTGTCCCTGCTCATCTCACCACAGTCCTGCTCAGCCTCCATCCCCCTTACCAAAATTTAGTTAATGTTATTCCTGCAGTAACTGAGCAAAAAAGAAAAAAAAATCTGCCCTCAGAAACCTATAGAGCACAGCCTCAGTTAGCATGCATAGAGCAGATAATTCAAAACTCAAATCTAAATCTAACTAAATCCTCAGCTTTCTTTTTTCCATGCCTGCTATGGATGGCCAAAATGATTGGCTGGTATATGACGGACAATAGTTCAAACCTTGTGCTGTCATTATACAGTTATTCAAGATCAAACACACGAGCAAACACATCCTAAACCTGACCTACAACAACGCTGGCACCTAAAATAGTGTGTGCTTCTCTTTTTTTTTTCACTTGACACAATCCAGCTCACCAAAGACCAGGGAGGTGGATGGGAGACAACTGTATTTTAAAAGTATTGTGGACTGAAGAGAGATGTTCAAACCAATCTTCAAACCAATAAATCACCGTGTAAACAAAGCAAGAGGTGGAAAAACATAGTGATTCAACACAGGACACCAAGAGAGGGCAGTTACAGACTGTGGCTGTAAGGAGCTGTGTGAACAAATTAGGTACAGAACAAGAGCTTCGGTTTCACGCGTCTTGTAATCGACTCACAAAGTCACCTGCCTTATCTTTCCATCTTATTTGTTGTTGACCAGCCACAGACAAAAACCATTTGCCTCCTCATTGCCACCATGAATGACACAAAGCCTTGATGTTTTATCTTCCGCCAATTCCTGAAACACTGTTGACAGCATGGCCATTCACCCTTTCATTAATAAACAACAAGATCAGAATCAAAATCAATTTCAATGCCTCAGCATGTTCACACATACAGGCAGATTAACTCTAGTTGTCATTTACTTTGTTTACTTTCATGCAGGGAGATTAACAGATCTGCAGTCTGTATATGAAAGTGGTTTTATAATTGAACAAAAATGCATTTTATGTACAAGTGACCAGAAATATAGCACAAGCACAATATGATGGCAATTTGCACAGTAATAGCAGGATTCTTTGAAAACAGCATCTAACTTCAGACTTTACTTTGCAGAGTTAACCGCTCATGATGTTCATGGCCTGTGAGAACAATCTGTTTGCTTTTTTTGTGCCGTGGTCTGCAGCACCTGCCAGAGGGAGAAGGTCAGTCAATTTGTGGCCAGGATACGGGGGGCCTGTGATGATTTTCTCTGCTCATTTCTTAATTCAAAAGGCGTGCAAGGCCTCGGGGCTGCATGGACAGTCCTGATTTGCCGTCGCAACCTGCCCTTGTCCTGTTTGGTGGGCAGTCCTAACAGGATTGTAATTGCTACAGTACGCCTCCATGGTAGAATGAGGTTTGTCCACTGGCATGGGGAGACATCCCCTGCTATTTTTTATGATGAAGTTTATGTTGCAGTCACATTTATTTTCCCACGAGATTGACAGCACACATTTCCATGACCAACAGTGTTGGGTATGGTAAGTGTTTCAGCACTCCTCACCAGCACACCATATTCTGCATAGCTTTGAGTGTGTTCATTGTTACTGTTACTATTGTAATTGTTAGTGCAGCAGAACCTCATGGTGGCATGCACACTTCCTGTGTCTCACATGGAGTCGATGAACATTGCATCATTTGCTAAATCCAGGGGTCATGTACGCTAACATGTAATGATTTCAAGTAGGCATGATGTGAACACACTCATCACATGTTGGTGTTTTTTTTTTTTTTTTCTCGTTTTTATTAATTCCAGTTTGCATGTTGGAAATGTTTCTTTCTTGTTTCTAACCAATGTCTGTCATCCCATGGCAGATAGGTCCTAGGAGGTGCAGTGGTTGTTGACGAGGGAGAAGAGAGGGAGCCCACATTCAGGGTGAGAGCCTCACTGACTGTGTGGGTACTGGATGAAAATTTCTCTCACCCCACCTGCCGCTTCCTTGACTCTGGTGCAGATCTGTATGGCACAAAAACAGATTGGTCAAGGAGAAACCAGCTTAGCCTGGTTCTTTCTCGGTTGTTTGTCTCTGAATGATCTGGCTGTCTGCTGCTGCTGCTGCTGCTGGTGGTTGTGTAGAGATACTACAGAGCAGGGTTGAGGCATAAGTCCAGGCTTCTTACACCAGCAGTTAAAGACAGTCAGATCATCAGCCAGTATGTTAGTTCTCCACAGTGCAGAGGGAAGGTTCCTGTAACAGATTGTGAAGTGTAGCATGCTGTGTCTTTGAGGCCTTTCCACAGCACAGGCCCTTCCCCTTTTTGCTTACATTCTCTTGGCTACATTCATTTATTATTATTATTATTTTTGTCCAAGAGTATGTGAGTTGCCCACTCCACAGGGTACAGCGTTTTATCCCCATTACAGATGTGGGTCCCTGCCTACATTTTTTTTATTACTACTTTTCCTATGATTGTGTTGTGTCACTAACTGCACATTGCACTTGTGTGCTGTTTATGCCCTTATGCTTAAATTTCTAGCTCTCAAAGTACAAGAGGATTAGCAACAACCATTCAAATAAGTTACCTTGACATTGCTTGCTTTCAGCATGCCTATCCACTTAACTAATGCCACAATTACCGCATTTGTCAGAGTCCATTAAGAGCAAGTTGGTGGTGAGAAAAGCAGAATAATGTCTGTGCTAGATTTATGACATTCCACTCCTTGCTGGGACAGTGGAGTTGACACACTGACTTAGATTCAGAGGTAACTTGTAGATGTTAGTATGATTCATTGATATCATTATTATGAACAGTGCTGGATGAAAGCAGGCCTGTGTCTGTGAATCTAGACTAGGCCTTTCACCTATATGATTTTCAAAAGGCTACTAAAATGTCTAATAAAACCTGATTATTTTTGGGCAATCTGACTTGAAAACCCTCACACAAAATATGATGTTTACTGCGCCTCCTTGTGAGAAGACATTATGTGATTATATTGTATGTCATATGGCATAGTGAACTGTTCTGGTGTGTTGTTTGTACCCTGTTCATTTAGTTTCCAGCTCTCACCTGTACAAAACATAAGAACAATAATTCAAAAGTTACCTTGACATTGCTTGCTTTTAGCATGTCAATCCACCTAACTAGTACCACAATTACTGCATTTTTCAGCATAAAAATCCATTAAGAGCAAATCAGAGGCAAGAACAGAGAAGACCCCTAACTCGATCCTTTGTGACATTTCTTATGACTTATTGGGTAGTGGATTTCACACACACTCTTCAAATTAAACTTTCCACATGTTAATAAATCAACATAATTGTATGCAATGAACATGTTGGAATGAAAGCAGGTCTGGTTCAGTGTATCTCAAGCATGGCTTAGATCTAGTTCTGTATTTTTCAGAAGACTTCTAACCTCATAAATGTCACAAAAAACAAAACAAAACACATTTTGGGTGATCTCACTTGTAGACCCATCCCAAAGATACAGAAGAATGGGACAATACGATGAATAGAGACAGTAATAAATGTCAACATAGTGAAGCATGCCAGGGAGTTGTGAGCAAGTAGAAAAAAGTCATCTGCCTGCTGGCATAATGCAGTTCTAGCTGGCAGTCATGTCGCTGTTGACTGTTCTGTACTTTTATAATCATTCAAATTTAATTAAAGGCTTAAGGAGAAAATGGCCTAAGCTGATGGTATAATGAGTTGCCAAGGGACATCTTTTTAATAATCTTAGTTTGTAACAAAGATGTTGCCAAGTCATAGTCTCATTATGAGGCTTGCATGCCCACTTTTACTGGCCAGCTAATTCACACCGGCCCCAAGGAGTGCACCCCTTTGCACAAGATCTTCTGACTAAACTGATGATTTCATTTGACCCATCACTATTAATTAATATCAAGAAACACAAAAAATGAAAAACAAAGTGTCATTATCATAGTTATATCATGCAATAATCCCCCCTTTGTTCTAGAACTAGATTTATCCCTTCTTTCCTCAGTTGTGCCTCAGAGACCACTGTTAAGGTAAAACATCATAAGTTCTTTAGTATGTTTGATAAACCAGACTTATTAAAATTAACTTTTAAAAAGACCGAACAAGGTTGCCAAGTCAACACGCGCAGAAAACCATCTGTTCCAAAAACTGTCCTCTGAGTAATGATTACAGCCCACCCTGACCCAGGCCAACTGTCAGCTCTACAGATTCCTCCTGAAAAACTCTGCTGTCCACCCACATTTTCTTTCCCGCCTGTCATATGTATTTCTATTTAATGCTTATAAATAAAATGCTAACAAATGCTAAAGAATTAATGAGTCTTGAGCAAGTCTTTGTACCGTACATATACATATTACACAGATGCATTGATTTCTATTGTAGTCCAGTGAATTATCAAAATAAATTTCACAGCCATGCAGAAAGGATCAAATAATAGGCTAACTAGTTGCCCTCCAAAAGCAAATCTCATTAATATTTCTCATATTGTGCAGTTCAAAGCAAACATAAGTGATAAAGGTTTATTATTATCAAAATCCATATTTCTGGGCATTTAGGTCGGTGCTGATGATGAGCACAATAAGTTCCTAAAATGGGTGGCTTACGTAATTTTTCGGCATAAAAAAAAATACTTTTAATACAATGTAAACCTGAAAGTATCTGTAGAATATCATTTTAGGGTATGCCAGTAGCCATCAGGCCTTAGAACCAACTGGGTGGGTGGGCCCCCCTTAGCTGTAAGTGAACAGTGCGGTAAGTAGGTAAAGTAGGCCTATAGACTAAATTCTGTGTACTTGTAAGGTATTGCATTATTATACTCCAGTATAGGCTAATAAAGGTCGCACATACCGTAACTACGGATTTTAAGCACCACCCAGCACGCTCAGTTGTGACTAAAATCCAACACACCCTTTATGTATCTGCGCGGCCAACAGGTGGGTGGTGGAGGCGTTATTTGAAACGGACTTCAGCGGGTCAGCACCTCTATGTCTGCCAGTAGGTAAGCTCAACAACTAATACTACTTTTGACAAACACTTTCGGAATTAAAGCTGCTGAGCCGTAACGTGAGTTCCCTAAATTCAGCATTCATTACGTTACACGTAGTCAAACGACATGCGGGTTTGTTTCACTGTTTGTTTAGAACTGCATTGTGTTTAACTAGCAGTAAGCGAGCAGTTAGCTAGCGTTAGCGTTAGCGTTAGCTAGCTAACTCTCAGTGAATCCACTGTAGCGCTAAAACGAAATGCCGACGTCTCAAATGTTAAAACGTTTTAAAAATGTTTATTTATTGAGAAATGCCAAGTGGGACTAGCCTAGCGTCAACTGACGTCTCTCCAGCTCTTGGTCAACGCTACAGATCATGAGCTAACTATTTTTGCAAGTGGCTGCGTCAAGTTCTACCAAATTACCGTCACAAACCGCACTGCTAGCGTAGGAGATTGCGAAGAATCTGTGGTAGACGGTGAAGCAGTGGAGAGAAAATCCATGTTGGACATCCCTGCTGCTCCTTCAAAGGGCAACCCCTCTGTCGGCACTCTTATTTCAGCTCTAATCAGAAACGGGCGCTAAGGTGCTGCAAAAATGTGTAGTCTGACACTGGGCTGGACCATGTTACGTTTAAAGTACCACCAACAGTATGAGCAGCGTGACAGGTAACCACTAACTGAGTATCTGTTTCAGTATCTATTTATTTTGTGATTCACTCATATCACAAAATTAGAGTTGTATAAAGTTAGTTTGTTAGTTTTACAGGCTTCTTTATGATGGTTTTAGATTTTTCAAGGTTAAAGACTGATGATGAACTGATGCTGTTTGCAGTACCAATTCTGTTGGCCTGCACACCTTCCTGTCTATCTGCCAGTACTATCCCTCCTCTCTCAATGGGATCACTCTAATCCAATCCCAAATATATTACTTGGCCCTCACTGAGATAAGGCATACTGGGGAATGTTAGTGTATCCGTATGAATTAAATGGACAGTAGCTCTATCATGATCATCCTGCAGGTCAAGGCTACTCTGCAAGAGGGTATGATGTAGCCAAACATCAGCCTCTCCTTTACGCCACCCTGAGTTATCACCAGTGACCCACACTGAAGGATTAAAACACCCCCACCTTTTTCGTCGACATATCATCATCTACAGATTATTTATTTGTATTTTTTTTTTGACAGGTTTGAGCAGTTGTTTTCCTGGGAAGTGATCAGTGATACTGATTCTTGCAGTTGGGCACCACACTGATTTGCATTTCACCACTGTGATAAAAGTTAGTGTGATTTGAACTTTAACCAAATTCACTGTTAACCTTTAAACGCATGTCTAATCAAATTACAGCTGATCAAGATGCTTTAATGTATATACATATATATAAAATAACAGCTCATGTTTATGAATTGTATAATGATTCATCAGTGTTGCGATAAACTCTTGGTCTGGTCTCTTGTCTGACTCTGTGCCTAACCCAGCAGCCAGTGCAGATCAGACTGCTTATCATGTGTAGACGACCTGATACCCACACAGTTAGAAATACCCATAAATTCTCTCTCTGAATTTTAGTCTGTAAGTTTGTGGATTGGTTTATGGTCTTTTAGAAGAAACTGCCCCACTCAAGATTAATTATCGCTGATAAAGGGGACATAACACGAGTTAAGTAAGCAGCTCTTGGTAGGTCCTAGTACATAATTAAAAACAATGACGTGTGTAAAACAGGGGCTGAGGAGAATTCGGGTGTGTTATTAAAGCCATTTATTGCAGTGGATTCAGCTTCTCTGGACAGTCAAGAGTCCCACAGAGAGGTTCCTGAGCATGACATGTTTTTTTGATAATTCATTCATGAGATATTTTTTTGTGATATTTGTTCATGTGTTAATATTCAGATGCATGGGATGTTAATGGTAATGTTTGTTTGCATTGACAGGACATCAGTGATATACGGATACTCACTCACCATTGACCAGAAAAGATGCGACACATCCTGGAGGTGCTCCAGATGGTCTGCTAAGAGGGTCTTTAGCATGTTGCTCATTTATGCAGTCACCACATGGATGATCCACCACAGGGTCGCTTCACAGGTAACCTCACATAAGTACACTGCACCGCCCATGGTTTATATAGAAAAAAAAGGAGATGCTTGCTTTCAGATGTGAAACTTTATTAACCTAGCACATGGTTACTAAAAGGTAGTGTGTCTTGAAAGCATGACAGTTTCATCAGTGTTGTCTCAAGAATTACCATTTCTACATCAAAAAGCTTTTTGCCATTAAGGAGAATTTGTTAAATATTTTAGCTGTAAGGAGAATGTCTCTTTTACCAAGTGCTTATCCTAAAAAAGAAAAAAAAAAAAGAAATATTACATGTTAATGATGGCATAAAAACTAATTTCAGTTTCCTGCATGTGCTCTTAGTCTCTTTTAGTTTATTACTAATTCATTTTTTCTCTTCAACATGTCACAATGTGATGTTTTATCATAATCATCTCCACTTGAGGATAACAAAATGCCGAGGCTGAGCAGGTCCTTAGCCTTTCTTAGTTTGCATACGTAGGATTCGATGTTGTATTCACTGTGGCCTCTTTTATTATTTTACCATATCCTTCCCCCAATTAGTGCTTTTCAGTAAACTTGTCACAGAGTTGCTTCTGATGTTCCTTTGTCCTCATGGTGTAGTTTGTGGCAACCCATATTTTGGCCTTCCAAATACAATTACAGTGGCATGAGAAAGCTTGGGCCAAAATTTATTTTACTGTGAATAGTTAAGTGAGTAAAAGATGACCTGATTTCTAAATAGCATAAAATTAAAGATGACCCATTTCTATAATATTTGAAGCAAGATTACTTTAAAATTTTATTTATTTATTTATTTATTTATTTTTTGACAGTTTTTAAATAATTAAACAGTAAATCATAAAAATTGAAAAGGGACTGAAGCAAAAGTTTGGGCACCCTGCATGGACAGTTCTTAGTAACACCCCATTTGGCAAATATCACAGCTTCTAAAGGCTTTTTATGGCCAGTTAGGGTTCTGTCAGTTCTTGTTTGTGGGATTTTTGCCCATTTTTCCCTCCAAAAGGCTTCTAGTTTTGTGACATTCATGGGCTGTCTTGCACGCACTGTACTACACTGCAGAGCCTCTTGAGGTAGTCCACTGTGAATTTTTTTGAGGATTTTGAGGTGTGTTTTAGAATCATTACCCTGTTGTAGAAGCCACCCTCTTTCCATCAGCAGCTTTTTTTTATAGTGTGATGTTTGCTTCCAGAATTTGCTGGTGTTTGATTGGATTCATTGTTCCCTCTACTACTGAAATGTTCCTCATGCTACTGGCTGCAACACAAGCTCAAAGCATGATCCATTCACCCCCATGCTTGACATTTGGAGAGGTGTTTTCATGAGATTCTGCACCCTTTTTTCTCCAAACATAACTTTGCTCATTATGACCAAAAGCTTCTATTTTAACTTCATCAGTCCAAAGGACTTGTTTCCAAAATGCATCAGGCATGTTTAGATGTTCCTTTGCAAGTGTCTGATGCTGAATTTTGTGGTGAGGAAGCAGTAAAGTTTTCTTCTGGTGATTCTTCCAGGGAGCTCATATTTGTGCAGGTGCTGCTACACGTCAGAGCAGTGCACGACTACTCCAGAGTCTTAAATCTTCATCTTTTGCAGTCAAACCTGAGGATTTGATTTGCCTTTCAAGCAATGCTACAAGCAGTTCTCTCAGAAAGTTTTCTTGGTCCTCCAGACCTCAACTCAACCTCCACCATTCGTGTTAACAGACATTCGTAATTAAATTACGCACTGAGTAAACAACTACCTGGAAAAAGCCTTCTCCTGCTATGTGGGCATTAATTAGTTACATTTTCAGGGATTGTTGCAGATTTTTGGGACAAAGTTTGAGTGATCAGAGTATCTGTATGTCATAATAAAGGAAGCAAATACTTAAACAATCTTTTCTTTCTTATTAGCGGGACCCTGTTTTGATTACTCGCATGCACGTGGGTGATGCAGTCTACACTATTCTAGTGATCTACAGGTGGCAGTAATGCACCAAGAAATATAGCAATGCAACAATAAAATGCAATAAAAAGAGGGAGTGCAGGCTAGTAAAGACAAGTATATATATAAAAAAAATGCAGTATATGAAATACTTCAAAAATGTGCTTTGCAAATGTTTTATGAGGAGAGATTCAACAATGTTAGATGTCAAGGATACCTACAGTGAGTGGGCAACACTGAATGTAAACATAGATTTTCTTTGTTTGCAAGAAAACCTCCTCCTCCTCCAGGCACCTTTAATTGATAGGCCATAATAATCATCAGATGATGCAGTATAGGCTGTCATTTACAAGAGTTGTAATATAAGCATGTTGTGCTTTATTTCCATCTCTTAGCAGTTTCTTACCAACTAAGAGGTGATGAATTGTACCAGTTCTTCTTAAAATACCTAAATTAGGATGTTATCCCAAACTTAGTTTGAAGCCATTCTCCCTTCAGTCTTTCTCTTTATTTATTTACTTCACAAAAACTGTAATTAAAGCAAAAAAGGGGACATCTGTTTGCACAAGTACCATTGGCGTTTTGGTTGCCTCTCGTTGCCCGGTCTGTCAGTTTACGTGGACGTCTTCTCGTGGTAGATCTGCTGCTGTTCATATTCTTTCCATTTTCAAATAATTGATTTAATTGTGCTCTGTGAGATATTCAGAACGTGGGATATTCTTTTATAACCTGACTCAACTTTGTACTTCTCCACAACTTTATCGCTGACCTGTTTACGAACTCCTTGGTCTTCCTGATGTAGTTTGTTTGGGAATGTTCTCTAACAAACTCTGAGGACTTCACAGAACAGGTATGTTAATATCAAGTTGAAATTGCACACAGGTAGACTCTAGCTAACTAGCTGTGTGACTTCTGAAAGAAAACTGGTTACACATGATCTTAGTGAGGATTTTCACAGCAATGGGGGTGAATTCATGTGCACTTAAAATCCTTCAGATTTGTAAATTTTGATAGCTATGTAATATTTTCCCCTGCCACTTCAAAATGATGGAGTATTGTATGTTGGTCCATCACATGCAACCCCAATAAAATCCATTTTAATTTGGTTATAACGTGACACAGTGTGGAAAAGTCTAAGGTGGGTAAATACTTACTGTGCTGTAGTTAGAACTTAGATGATGTCTGTGTTGTTTTGTGTGTTTGTTAACACAGCCCGTTCGAGGAGATGGACTGGATGAGTGAGAGATGGCTAAGATGAGAAGCTGTCTGTTTGTGGTCACAGGATGTGGTAGACTGCTTGTGTTGGGTGATACTTGATCTGATGTTAATGTGCTGCTGTGTGTGTGGGAGGGAGTGAGTTGAAAGAGGCAGAGGGGAAGATGGTCAGATAATCCCGTCTGCCTGATGAGATTGAATGCTGGAATTGATTGATCGCCTAATCATAGGAGGAAATGGGCCTGAAAATGAATGGGACTCTGCCCTTGGCTTGCTGTGGAGCTGCGTGGTTGGGTTGGAGGGGATGTTAGCTGCAGAAAGACATGGCCTTAATGTGCATGGGACCTGATTTCATTTGTGTCTGATATACAGTTATATGATCCTGGCTAAATGATCAAATAAAAAAGGAAGAGGGGGAACAGTGAAGGGGATGTAAATCAAGCTTTATTGCTGGAATATTACTTTTTCATCTCATCTGAAATGGATGCTTTGAGAAAAGAGTAGAATAAAAATTCATCATGAATTTAGAATTGATGGAACTGTGTGTAGGTACAGATACCCACTGAACTAGATCTAGCTGATTGGCCAGTAATAAGTATTGGATTATGAGTATTCTGTATATCATTATTTGGTTTGCAGTATTTTTGCCTTGGCCAGAGTTTGGTCAAGTTGTTCACTGGTGGATTGAAGGAAAAAAAGGTAAACAGCTAATATGCTGCTGCCACATACTTCCTCAAATGATGGCAAGCTTACAGATAAAAGGAGCTGGCCCTGGTGTCACTCCTGGGCAGCCCAGTATGTACTATTCCATCTCGTGGGCACAAAGAGGACTCCTACCAGTATATTAGACTGGGGAAATTAGCTCCATGTTTGAGGGTCTTTGCTTTTTATGTAGGGTCACAGTTCACAGAGTGAATGCTGCCAAAACATATCACCATGTACAGTGATTGAAGTTGTGGACTCAGCCTGCCATGAAGGCAAAATGAAGGCAAAATAGGTTTGCCTTGTTGTTGAAGTTAGGTGTGCCAACTGTCACTTTGAGTCTGTCTCTATTTCCACGCCACTAATATATGCTTTGAAAAGCATTTACCTCTCAGACTTGGAGCATTTATCACAATTTTCTGCCTCATTGTTGACAGAAGAGCAATAGTGTTTAAGACACTAAATGTAGCTCAGTCTAAGCACAACATAATGATAATTTTGCGCAGATAAAACAACCTTGCACATTAATTAGCACCAGAGCATTATCAGTGTTTGAAACCTGGTACCTGGTAGGTTACAGGCAGCATGTGACTTAAAAGTTAAACTTTAAAGCTCTTAACATTAGTATAGCTATGTTTTGCTATTATTATTTATTTATGCATCACTATCTTATGTATCTTTTGAGATCTTTTAGCCTTTGATTTTTTTGGTTTTGTAATTAATAGTGTTTTCTTTCTTCCTGTTTACTATGCATATCTGTTCTGTGTGTGGAGCTGCTGCATTCATGCATATGCTGCATATTGATTTGGATAAATGTTGTGTGATACACCCGTGGAGTTTGACTGACAGAATCTGAAACCCAGGAGTGCCTCTTCAATTCTGCTTGTTAGAATCAAATCTAGTTGTCCAGCCATGGGACATTGTTTTAGTCTTGAAAAGAAAGATTAGACATCATAGTTAAGTACAGAGAAGGACCGATAATCCATATTAGAGATACCTTCAGGTACCCTAACCCTGTGTGGTTCATGCTGGCTCTGTAATTATTTTTTTTCTGTGCCACTAGGAGGCAGTGGACTAACCTGAAACCACAAGTTGATATGGCTGATTTGAGCATAGTTTTGGTCTCCACCCACTGTGACTAACTCTTTTTTGGCTCTTTTGTTTGTTTGTTTGTTTTTTTATATGACAGTGTTTATTAGTGAATGGGTGTTAGAAACGCCCATCACCTTGACTATCAACTTAACCCTAAAACAAAAAAATCAAACTTCTGACAAAAAAGCTGTTACTACTATCAAACAAGCAAGCGATAGATATATTGTGTGTGTGCGTGTGTGTGCGCATGCACGTAGCAGTTCACGTTAATATTGCCAGGATTCATTAACCAGATGTATTGTTTATTGTGGCCATCCTCTCTGTCTCCCTCTAGTGTGCAGGCTGTATTTGTTTGTGACTGAGTAGAAGGTTGTTGTGATCCAGAGTTTGAAGCCTGAGAGTGGGGTGACTGAGGGGGAAATGAACAGCTCATGCAAAGAAGCAGAGGCACTGTTGGCTAAATGATCAATGGCATTGATCAGCCAGTCAATCCTGGAGTCTATATTCTTCTCTGTTTACACTCTCCCATTGCCACTGTGTTAAACTGAGCGTGCTCTAAGCAGCCACCTTAGGGACCCTCTAAAAGCCAGCCTCACACCCGCCATTGATTGACATGTCGATTATCTTGGAAGCTGTTGACAGCACAGTTGTTAGCCATCTTAAACATTAATGATGATGGGGAGGTATTGCCTCAAGTTACACTCCTGACTAAGAGAAAGAAGCATTCATTCCCAAGCATAGTTTATTTTTAAGTGAAATAAAACAAAAAAAAACTTTAAACCAAAACAGCCAAATAGCTATCTGTGATGCACCAGTACTACTGCTTTGATAACTGAAGATAGTTTGTGAGTGTACCAACTGTTGTTGACTGGCCTGTTTTTTCTTCACCACGGGCTGACTGTAGAAAAAGTCTTAGTCGTCCAAAGTCCCTTCAGGATGTTAAGAAATGTACTTATTTGCAAAACATACAATAGCACACAGAGTCATTTTGAATTTTGTGTTGTTTCAACAGGAGACAAGTTGACATATTACAAAGATGATTTGTGATTACACATTTTTATGTGTAACAAAATAATTCAGATTCCATTGACATCTTCTGTTTTGTGTAGTGATTGGCAATATTATCATTTGGAGGACTTGAAGCGTGAATGTCTGGTCATTCCCTTGTGAGAGTAATCAACACCAGATCATGGTGTATGTGTATGTGTGTCTGCGTTAAGATAATTGTGTTAAGTGTGCAGACTCTACCACATGCCCCAAGCTCCAAGCATCAACCTCAAGCCTGTTTGTTCTTTTATGCGCCATTTACTGCCTGTAAACAGTTTGCGTAAAGCAGTTTATAGAAAATTTCTTGAGCTCTCCTCAATATGTGCTTAAGTTATACAAACTCTTCACTTTAATAGACACCCAGTAATGGGCTGACATTGCCCTGACTGCAGGGACTAGTGCCTCTGAAAGTGGTTGCACCCCAGTAATGTTTAACCTTCTGCATGATGCTCCCTAGTCTTTGTCTGGATTTTCTCTTTTTTTTCGGTCATTTCACTCTTTTTATGTAAAGCTCCTTCCTGCTGCTGCCACCTTCCACAGGCCTCTTTTGGTTGGTCAACACTTTAAAATTTGTGCTGCCTCTTTACAAGATTGTCTTTAATCTTTTGCCTCTTCCATGTCACCTCGAAACGTGTGAAGGCTGATATGATAATGATGTGGACCTGTCCAGGGTATTAGAGTTAAGCTGGCTGATTAGGCTGCACATCGATTAGTCTATCACTCAGTACTGGTCAGGTCTGAGCATCCGGGAGGGAGGTGGGTTGGGAGATGGGGGTGAGGGAGGATCGACAGCCATTTTAAAGAAATGACCTCACTTAATGTGAATCTCAAATGTGCACACGACGAAGCGTTTAAACACTTACAGCAGGTACCCATTTTTTGAGACAGCGAGACTATTTTTAGACAAGTTTTTTTTTTTTTTTTTTGTATTTTAGCGTGTATTCCAAATGCAATTTGCCCAGTTGATGAGTGAGAAGCCAGATCATGTCTGCATCTCTGGTTGGTTGTAGCGCCTGCACAGATTCTTTTCAAACTGCCAATGAGGAGTTTTGTATCAGAGGAAGGACATGGCTGCCAGCCCTCTTAAGGGCAGAGTGGAGTCAGCAGTGACAAGGACTGCAGCAGGAATTGTGCATTCTGAATTGAATACTATAATAGTGGGAAATAAAAATAAATAATGAATAAATCCATACATACAAAAGCTAAAAAAGACACATAAATGATTCAATGGTTTAGCGCAAAAGTCTCTGGTGTCAGGTGACTGTGGATGGGAGGTTGGTCTGTAACATGTACATTTAACATGCACGTTACACATTCATGTGGAAAAATGGAAAAAGACAGGTGTGCTGAATAGAAAAATAGAGAGTAAGAGAAATCTGGGAAAAGAAGTGGTGTAGGAAGAGAGATAAAGCAGCCAAGGTAAGGGCAGGACCTTTGCCATGCCTCAACATTGAGGCTTTTAATCCCGGAAGAAAGTCATTAAGGTTCAAAGCTACAGAAGAGACCAATTAAAAGCAGAGCGTAGACATAGGTCTGGAGAAAGGCATCGTTTGCTGTAGGAACCCGGGCTTTTTATCGGACCAGTGGGAGCCCTCCCTTATGCACCCAGGGAATCAGGGGGCCTGTCAGACATCTCTTGGAGATGTTTTTACTTCAAATAATTCACTTTCACTTCGAAAAAGGCCATCGGTGAATTGCAGGGAGATAGTTTAGATTGGCCAAAGCCCAATGAAAATGAAAATGATTGAGATTTTTCTTTCTCCTCTGACAGTGTTTATGTCCCATACAACACTCTATATTGAAAAAGCACATGGAGACAAATATTAAAAACTTGACACTGACTAAAAAAAAAAAAAAAAAAAAGAAAGAAAAACAAAAACACAGGCCCTTTGCATCAAAAGCTAAGAAATACAGTGACAAAACACATCCAGGCTGAACCAAGTCAAACACTATATATGTTTTTTGTTAGTTTTAAACAATGTTACTTCATTAATAAACTGTTGTGCAGATGACTTCATGAACAGTGATTATTAGCTTTTACACCCATACTCCATCCCTCCTGTTAATACTTTTCCTTACAGACAAAGCTACACACTATAAAGAAATTGTCAGTTATCCCTTTCAAAGCTCCATTTTGCTCCAATTAGCTCCTAAATCTATCTGTGTGGTGATTTAATGCAGGGATTGAGTGAAGGGCAAGGGCTTAATCTTGACTTCCTTGTTTACTGAAATAATTGATATTATCAGATTCTACGTGATTAATGGGCTTACTGAAGAATACCAGGGCTCAGCAGCTTTGCCTGAATGTAAAGCTCACGAATCATGTTAAGTGTTTCCTTGGAGTCAACTAATTACTGGGTTGAGTTAGGCTTCCTGTCAAATAAAGACTAGAGAGAGATGGGAAAATGCTGACTGTTCTGTGTTTACTCTGGGTATAAATCACAAGTTTGATCACAATACGATATATTGATTCTTTGGACCACGATATGATATTTGCTGTTATCAGAGTCTGCAGTGATACAAATATGATTCAATTCAGGGGCCTGTGGTTGAAATGAGACGGTAACATATGGCAATTTACCACAATCAATTACATGATGACTGGCATAGCGGAGAGTAACAGCTGTCCTGCCAGTCACAAATATGAGCAGTCAGTAACAGGTTTTGAATGGAGAAAGAGAGGAGAGGAGGGGGGAGAGTTAAAAGGGACAGTGATAGGGTACATCACAAGTTTCTTAAACTGCATCCATATTTCCCTCACTTGAATCTTTCCCTTGTGTCTTAGTCCCTCCCACCGAGGATGCATGAAGAGACACAAGGAACCCGTGCTACGAGAGAAGAAACAAGGAAATATGTTTCTAGAGAAATGAGGCGCCCTTTCCTCTGAAGCGTCTCATGAGGTGGCATCCATTTCTGATGACGGCAGCAGCTGATCACAGCTGGATCAGCTGTCAGTCAGTTTTAACAGCTGTACAGACTTTTGATGAATTTGTGTCTGCACACGTGTACAGTGTAATGAAGGCACACAGGTATCAGTGCCAGTTACCTGTTTAACAAACACTCAAACATGAATGGTGCACTGTGTCCTGCTTTGAGGCACAGGAACCGCTTCTACTGGCAGAATCTGATTAGATTATTTATTCATTATTAGCATCTGTATTTATTGATATGATGAATGTGAATTCATTATTTATTAACCCAGAATGTGATTATGGCGTTTTTGAACACAGGAAATCAATTAGGATAAATGTTTCAGGAAAAATTGAGATTATGTAAGCACATCAAACCTGATTTATCCCTTATCAGCCTCACGTGTGACTGAATGGAAATGGAGATAAATGATGTAAAAACTCCTTCGTGCTGACAGACTCTCCTTCTCTCTCTGACTTTATTTTTATCCATTCTAAAAGTCAATGGGTGAAACACAGATCACAGAAATCAAGCTGTTTCTGGTCCTTGTTTGGACCCATAAGTAACACAGATTTGTAACATGATGGTGAAGCAGAAATCAAAATATAAAACTTGGGAGTGACACAGTTTATTCTGTTATTTGTCTTCACACTGGTTTGTAACTTCTGTAAAGATTGCTCTCACATGTCCTTACTCATGGTTTCTCAGCCATCCCTCCTTGCTCCTCAGAGCAGACAGTAAGATCTTTGGGATGGACTGCAAAATGGCGAACCAGAACAACTTTGAGTTCAAGCGAGGAGTGAGGAAATATCAAATAAGAGACTCAGGATGTAGCCATAGCATGATGCCATACATTCAGTTCCCAACAGTCTGACAGGGGTGTCTATGTGAAACGGAAATCATCCCTCACTGATCATTACTTCCCCTCACGTAAGGAAAACAGTGAGGTTCTGATGCTTTTTTTCTGACTCGCAGCCCATCTCTTCTATGAGATTTAACAACAGAGTTTTGTTGTAGCCAAGATTAACTTTTCGTTCAGTCCCACCAGAAGCTGCAACTTATATCTGTAACTCTTAACTTGCTTTCCGGATGACAAACGGATGAGTTAAAATACATGTGCAATACAGCTATAGTAAAAAAAAAAAACATTAATTGTTGGGAATACTCGCTTGTAGTCATAGGTACTCTTTAGTCAACAGCAACACACATCCACCTGATCTCATGTCGCTAACACAGCTGAAGACTAAGGGAAACAAAGTTGTGTCCGCAAAGAAGTGTAACTGGAAACAGTGACACAGACCTGCCATGGTAATTTCAAAATACCGTGGCCTACCTCTGATTGGCTACTACTCGTTGTTGCCATCGTTGGTTGGTTGGTTGGGTAAGAATATCAGGATAAGCCAATCAGAGGCAGAGTAGGACGGGTCATACGTTTCCAATGCCATCCTAGGAAAACAAATGTCACCTGTGGTCTACCTGCTTGCCCTGTTGGATAATAAAGTCAATAATTAAATTCATGACGGAAAGAAGGAAATATGAAGCGAACAACTCAACAACAATCTGCTTTCAGAAATGACCTCGCAACGCTACATCGATGCTAGCCAGCTAAGATCCAATTACCTGATTTAATCGTCTGAATAATTGGTTGAATGCCTTGATCTATTTAAATGTGAAATGCGTACACCCATACTGTAGATACGTATACTTTTCAAAAGATAAAAGGCCTCTGGCACAGGTTATAGGAGCTGAATGAATAGATAAAACTGCGTGTAAATTGCACAAAGCTTAGCAGACCAACATGGGAGATGCAGTCTCTCAACTAGACACCTTCCAAATTATCTAATGAAACAACATGCTGGTTTTTACAGATTCACATATGATGAAAGTGGCTTTTACAGAACTTTTACCTGTCTGCCTGGCTTACACTAGTGCATGAGTCTGTTAAATGCACAGTGGGAGGACTCTTGCCTTTGTGGAGGGCATTTTAGTTACTGGTAGAAACTGTTGTTTGGTGTGTAGAGTACAGTTAGCTGCGGTGCTGTAGAGATTATCTGTTACAAGTTCTACTACAGCCAGAGTGGCACTCCAATGCCCAGCTTGCTGACTTGTAGCAATGAGCTGGCTGGCTTTTTTCTCTACTATAGACTGTTTTTAGAATCTTGACATTCTGTTTTTAGTTTAGGGTTTGGCATGGCTCTTGTCTGGTCTTTTTTTGTCACAATGTCAGAATATATGAGGCTTTCTCAATCATATTGCAAGTTAGAGAAGAAGGAAAGGCTGAAGTGGCTAAATAATTTATCTGACGACTCTAGAACGGCAGAGGTGAGAATGTTTTTCCTTTATTTCAGAATACAGCGAGTGCTACTGTGTCCATATCATACTAGCCCTCGAAGGGAGCTGAACCATCATCCACTGCCTGCCTGCCTGTCTGCCATTATTTGCAATGCTGATTGATAGCTCTTTCTCTAACCCCCTCCATTCTGAATGGCAACTGTGGTTTGCTGCCTCTTTATTTCTTTCTCGTTTTGGTTCCTTTTCCTCTTTTGCTCAGCTTCTATTGCTGTCTTTGTGTCTCTCTGCAGACTGTGAGTTGATATCATCCTTTGAAAGGGTAATGATCCCACTGTGTTGAGATTATGTATGTGTGCTGCACAGTGTAATGGCCTGGCTTTTTATTGCCTGCCGCATACTAATCCCACAACTGAAGGAATGAGATGACACCTGCAGGGAGCTGTGTGCGAGCTGCAGCCTCACATGAAAGAATGGCCATTAAAAATGATCAAAGAAATTACTGCACTTGGCTGCACAACACTGCTCTCACGCCTGGCAAGGTGTACATCCCTCTGCCCGAATACGCACATGCACAGGCATTCACACACACATGCACACATGCATACATGGACTTGCACTAATTAGTATCTCCCTCTGATGGATATTTTCCAAGTGATCCTCTGTGGAAATGTCCTGCGCATAGTTGCCTTAGGCTCTCTGCAGATGATGCACCCACGCTTGTAGATAGGAAATGGAGGACATGCATGAGCTCAGAATGATAGTCTGTTCTCCATATCCCAACCACAAATTATTCATGGACATTTTACCGCAAATGTTTTCCAACTGAATTTTTATCAGACTTTTTCTTCGGGGGTCTTTTGTTATATTAAGAAACAATTTCAAAGTTTATTCATTGTATTTTGTTTCACATGTTTGCTGTGTTAATGACAAAGGGAGTTGGCTTTTTAGGAATGCAATTGTTGGAAGATTTTAGATTCTCAGTCTGCCTGAAAATACATTTCAAGAATTAGCACAGTGCATGTGCTGTAGAATCATGGTCGAGTCAGTTTCCTTTTACCAGGCGTTCCTATATCTACCCTGTTGCACTGCAACAGTGTATCCTGCTATGCTGAACTGTCTGTGACTCCCTCCTCCTTTTCATGCCATTGCTCAGTTGCCCCCAGTCCCTGGTTGTGTGTGTTCTTACTCCCAATTGTGTATCTGTCCATCTCTGCCCTCTTCACCTGGTGCAGCACCTTGGCTGCGTGTCCATTCTGGGAAGTGACACAGTGTGAGCCAGGCAGCTGCTCTTATCAGTGGGCCCTCTGTGATGGTGAGCAAGTGACATTTTTCTGCTGTCAGTCCACTGCCCCTCGTAACAAATTCATTCTTTGAATTGACATACACACTGATAAATGCAATTTATTTTTCTATAGAACCTAGAATAATAACTACTTCACTTTGTTAAATATCTGTTCTGAAACGGCAACCACTACTTAATGTGCTATTAGAATCAACACCTGCAGAAATGATAGGAGGGGTCTCATTTATGGCAAAGGGATTACAGGATTTGAGAAATAGCCCCTGGAGACACGCAGAAGAAACCAAATTCTCATTGTAAATTTTTGCAGTTTTTTTCCTGCATTGAATGTCGACTCGCCAACATGGAGACAATGTGGTTATCACAGGGATCCATTTTACTAAGAGATTCCTTTTTTCAGTACTCCTCCTTTCTCCCCCTTAGCCCCTCCCTTTCTCTCCCTCAGTGGTCCATTTTAGAACCATGCGGCTGCATGGTTTGGTGGGTAATTTCACTGCCTTTTCATGTGTCGGAGGGCGAGGAATCCTCCTCCATTAGGTAGTGTCATCTTGTGATGTATGATGTATGCACAGAAAGGCAATCTGATGTTTATTCATGACTTTCAAGGCAATGCCTCAGCTAAGCCCTCTGATTTCCTTTTAAGGAACAAAACTACGTGAGATTGAGACTTCAGTTTAAAGGCACACAGACCATCCTGCAGCACTTCTTCTATGTTTCTCTTCCTTTCTCTCTCTCCCCCCCCCCCTCACACACACACACATACTCTCTCTCTCTCTCATCTCACCCACAGCTCTTTTTTTATCTCTTTTAAATTCTCCCTCGATATTTTTTCTGTCAGATTTAATTTATTTGACCCTTAGAAAAAAGATCACATGCAGTTATTTCCTTCTGATTTTGCCTGGCTGTCTCCCCATCTTGCCTCTGTACTTAACTAAGGACTTTGATGAAGAGATGAATTTAGATCGTTTTTATAGTAGGCTAGCATGTTAATGAGACACCACCACTGCGAGACTAAAAGGCCCTCTGGTCACACGTGACGCACACATACATAAATATATTGTGTACGGTCTATGGTAGTATTGAGTTCTGTGTACTCACTGTATGTCCATGACACTTGTTCATTTCACTTGTGCTAAACAATCTGGTAAACAGTAGCCGTCACAACTTCAAACCAACAGCTTGTTTGTAATTTTGTCTCCAGGTCCAGTGTGTTATAAAGTAACCATAATTCAAAAAGCTTGTCCTTGTTTGTATTGTAAATGACTTTTTAATGGTAATAAAGCCACATCTATCCATCATACTAGCACAAGTCCATGCAGGCCTTTGATGGGACTCCTCCTATGAACAAATGGTGTCTATTAATATTCTCAATGACCAACCTTCCAACAGCACATGCATCATAATATATGAGACACCTACTGCTGGAGTACTGTTGAACATGTACATTTATGATAGCCAGTCACACAGTGTAGGTGTATATTTGTGTTTGAATTTTGTCAGGCTGAAATCCTGTCAAGGCTCGAGACTGCAGTGCCACCTGTCAAGTGTTGTGTGGCTGCTGCCTGCATGTTTTTAGTAAATTGATACCTAGATGCTTGGTATCAGGACTCCACACACAGAGGAGGAGGGGATGCAATATGTAAACTAGGGAAACTCTAGGACTTAGACCTGTTTACTTGGCTTTGCATGTGTCTTTTTAACATGAGCCATGGACAGGTCCCTCCTCCATCATCCCATGCTTGATTTGAATAGCTAAAGTGCAGCATGATCCTGTTACATTTTAGGGATGCATTGGAGCATGAGTGAGGCAAATGACTGCATTTTGTATTTAACATTTGTAATACTGTGCTAATAAGCATATTCTCTTGCCTTGCGTGGTGCATATTCTAACCTTATATGATAAATAATGCAAATGTAGCAACCTCTGCAAATGCCAGAGAAAATGAGGTAGAAGGGAGGGAGAGGGCAAGGGAGCAAAGGAGTAAAGAGGGGAGAATGAGAGAGCAGGAGCTAGCATAACTAACTGATTGTTGTGCTTTCAAATTGATTTGCATGAAAAAGGCCAGTCTAATTGCAACACTTAGCTGCAACATACTGATAAGACAGAGCAGGATTCTAAAAGGACATGGAGGAGCTTTTATTAAGAAGGATTTCCTGTATGTCTTTGAGAGATGTGCCACCACCTCTGTTTCTGTGGGGGCCATTCAAAACAGAGTGTCCGTCACTTTGTCCTGTCTGACATGACATATCCATCATGCAGATGCATACACATTGCTGTCTCAGCATCCATTACCATATAAATCACCCCTACTTTTTTATACTAACTTATCATTTGAACCTAATAAGTTTGGACAAAAAAAAAATCCTTTTTGTCATAGAGGCAGGTTCCTTACAGAAACGGTACACAAACTCGCTGCAAGGATGAAATGCCCCTTGCAGATAGATATTCTGGCTTTTGGCATTGGAGTATATAAGGTGGTGGAATAATAAACAATGCTCTCAGTCCAAAGGCTATTTTTCCTCAGGGGTCTGATTTTACTGGATATTTTCATTCAGAATATACTCAAAACATGGCAACACTGTTAGAAAAAAGGTTGTTAGATCACACAGACTTGAATAAATTGAATATTACATCCTGTTAGTGTGTACAGTCCTTTCCTTCCCCCCTACCTTCAAATTGAAATTAGATTCTTTGACATCAACACTGATGTCAAACATGAATGCTCTGGCAATCGGTGAAATGCAACGCCAAACTAACAGAAGACCTAAATATATACTTTAAAAAGTTTAAAAGCCATAATAACTGACTGAGCTATTTTTTAGAAGAGAACAAAGGACCGCAGGCTTGCCATCACATTGACCTGTTCTGAGAGAATATAAAAAGTTACCTGCTTTGAAAGGGTAAGGGTGTGGAGAAGCACAAATTGTGGGTAGTGGTTTAGCACAGGGCTTCCTGATGCTGCCAAAGGCAGTACTTCCCTTTCTTCCGTTTATTTCTTTTCTTTAATAATAAATGATGGATGTTTCAAATTACAAAACAGTGCTGGGAAAATCCAATTTAGTCCTGGGCCTTGTAGGGAGGGTATAAGAAGAGTTCTGTATCAAAGGCCCTTGTTTTGCTTTAATGTTTGCAATGGGGCCACTGTTGAATGATGTAATGTGCCATGGGATAATGGGTCATATGTGCTTTTAACAAATGATCTAGCGCCTATCTGTAAATGCATCTTGTAAGGAGTTGTTGGTGGTCTTTCCTCACCAGACACTGATTTAGACCCTATTCATAATCAAGTGTCGTTTTTTTTTTTTTTTTTTGGGTCATGGTGTTAATTTGTTTATGTTGTGCACCTGTGGACAAAAATAGGAGCGGTAAGTACATTTGAATTGGCCATTAGGGCCCTCCTATTACTATCATTTGTATATTACATCCAGTTGACCTTCAGGTTTTCGAAACACTGGGACTCATGAAAGATCATTTTCATATCCTTTTTTTGTTTTTCTTCGATTTGCCCACAGAAGTGTTCCTTAACTACACAAACTTGTCCTAAATTGCTGGTTCCGTCTTGATGAACACCTCTTCATGAGTAAGTATTCATGAGATGCGATGAGCAGCATAATCATCTGCTCTGAATTACTGTATAAGGCTACACGTTCTGTCGCTGTTGCAGGCAAATTTCATTCACAGAAATGTTTACATTTAGATGTGCCAGTGAGCCACCATGCACAGTAACAGGGCCCTGACACTGGAACAACTGTAGTTATACAACTTAGTAATGTTGTTCGCCACACCTCTGTTTGCCATGTCAACATGTCTTCTGTGAGAAAAGCATATTGATGTATAATAACAATTCCCATATTTCTAATCACTTAGTGTATGCATTGATAATATTATCTCTTAATTGATCAATAATAAATATTATGGTTTCTATATGTTTTGGTTGCTTCGAAACCTTCTTGGGGGTAGACTTTCACGTGGATAGGATATTTTGCTGCAATAATGGACGTCTGCAGCTCTTGAGAAATTCATGTGAGAACAGCTTATTGACTGCTGCTGCAACAGCATCAAATAGACGCACTGTGTTCTGCATTGAAATGGAATTTGAATGCGTAACATGTTATTGTATGGTTCTCAGGTGCTATAAGTCATGAGAACACTATTGTACGCAAACTGACAACAAAAAATGTACCATGTTCCTTTTTCAAAGGAATGTTTGGGATGTATTTACATATTTATTTTTATACTTCACCATCATCTATAATAATACAAATGTCATATATCACAGCTCAAGAGAGAATTTCCACCTACAAAGTAAATAATGCCACATAAGTGGTTTGTTCAAGGGGTTTTGTAGACACTGTAAACATGACCTGAGTTGAAGACGATTTTATTGCTCTTGTAAAGTGTTTCTGGAACATCATATGGCCAATTTTGTTGTTTACAAAAATCCATATTATTTCAGCATACCGCCTCTGCCTATCATGCCTGATTTGTAGCAATTATATGTGTGCAGCCAGTTCTACACAGGACCTCAATGACTGGCCAAAGCTGCGGCTGCTGGTAGGAACATGATGCAACTGAAAAGCCTCTGTTTTCTTTGTTGAATAATTTATTTTGTCTTTGTGTATTGAAATGTTGCCAAACTGTTTTGATTCAGTCAGTTTTGGTTTAAATTGATTTTATTAATGTGCTTGTTGCTTCCAGCTTTATGAAGACCATTCCTCCTAATTTATGTTCCCCTCATTTTAAAGATACAGCCAAGTCATATATTTCTAATCTGAAACCATGCAGTTGATATTATTCATGATCAGTTATAGCTAGAGAACGGTTTTGGTTCCATAATACTTTGCCGGGTGTTAGGAATCTTAAGACATTCATTTTACTCCTCCATTAGGTATGACATATTCTGTTTAAGTCAATATATCATCTAAGTATACATATAGTGTCGCAGTTATACTGTATATTCTAACACAAATGCTCGTTCAAAGTAACCACAGTTTTCGGCCTCCGGGGACATCAATGTTTCCTGTCACTGCTGTACATCAGAGAGTCGTTTCTCCCCAAGTAGAAGACAGCTAGTTTATTTCAAGAGTGTTGTATCTGTTTACTCTTTCTTATCTCAGTTCCTTGTCTCTGTCTTCTGGATGTTTCTCTTGTTAATTTCTCTCATTCTCTCCTCACTGCAGCTTCAATTACAGTAGATCCTGGTAGATATGTCTCTGTGGTGTCCCAGTGTACATCACTCTCATGTGCCACCATTTGTAATGCTCCTCTCTACTGGCCTTGAAAGTCTTTTTGTTGTTCATCAAGTTCATACTTAGGTCCACCCTTACAACTGTTTCTGCCACTCCACCACCATATTCTGCCGTGTTCTGAGTTAGAGCAAACAATGACAAATGACAATATGTAGCATTTGTGGATTAAAATTTCTAAAAATTACTAGATCTATGTTATATATTTTGTTGAGATGTGTATATGAATCTTCCCAAATGTTTCCAACAATTTTCAAGCCCGAGAAATCCTTAACTTTATTCAAGGTAAAGGTGTGTTTCATTTGGTTGCCTCCAACAGCAACACAAGAACTAAATGTAACGTGAATAAAACCTTTAATTCATTACTCGTCTGTTAACATTTCTGCAACATTTCTTCGAGTCGTGCCAGATACACGGTCGTTCTTTAACAATGAACAATGTCATCAAACTGCGCTTTTTGTTTGGGCTGATTGAGATATCCCTAGTAGCAGAACTTACATACTGCAGATTTAAGTATACCAGAAACGCTACAGTATATTTTGACAGGTCTTTACAACATTTCCACCTGTCAATCTCATTATAATTTTCATCCAGGTCTTGGTGTTAGAGGCTTTGTGATTCATTGTACGACAAGTCTTTGCAAAAGGTTGTGATCCTCTAAAATCTGCTTACAAGATCACTGGTGTCATATTCAAAGTGACATGAAGCTCACTTCTGCTCAATTTATTTACGGTCTGCTGCTCATAGTTTCATCTAGGGGTGCAGCTAATGATTATTTCCGTTGGTGATTAATTTGAAAGAGAAACAGCAAATCCTTACATGTTAGATGCTGGAACTAAAGTTTGACGTTTTGCTTGAAAAATTACTGAAACAATCAGTGTTGGACAAGTTACTTTCGAAATGTAATACATAACAGATTACTGGTTAGTTTCATTTCGAAGAAATAGGCTACTTTTCAAATACGACTGGCTGGGTGGAGTACTGTGTTGCTGAATAGAGTACTTATGTGTTACTCTCCCTAAAATAACCACAGAAGTATGACTTCTTATATTTGACGATATGTTACGGTTAACGCTATCGAGGCTTGGCCTCGGCAGTGTCAGCTTACCTCATGGTTGGTTTTAACTGGAATTTTGCTGACAAGCTTTATCAAACACATATTTTCTACTTCCATGTGCCACGCAACAGATTCACTCTCATTTTCAGCTCTGCACCGACTTTGTCTTGCATTTCAGCTTACAGGTGTAGTTGCGACCTGAAGCTTTTTTTTTTTTGCACTTCAAGTCTGTTTTTTCAGCAATATGCATGTAAATGTGAGGTTGATGCCCAATAATACGGCACCGAAAAAATACGTACATTTTGCAGCGTGTGTTGCTGTCTGGTCAAAGCCAGTTACACACACGCCTCTTTGCACCAAGTTTGCTGAAAGCTGGAGCTAAGACTACAGTCTAATTTTCCCATCATGCCTTGCTAGACTGAGTAGAATTCTTGAGTTGAATTTCAGTATAGTGTTTTTGAGATTGTTTTCCATTGTGTTAAATATCATTTAGGGGTTGATATGACTAATAGCTGCTCGAAGTGTAATTGTCAGTGGTAATCTTATTTGTAATGTGTGACAGTACTTTCTTACTGCAAAAAGTCATATACTACTGTAATGAAGTACCACCAGTGCTGCATACGATTCATCCATTATCAAAGTGGTTGACAAATTATCCTCTTTCAAACGATCAAATCATTCCTAATTTTATCTTCAAGGCCTTTCATGTTTTCCATGTGGCTTACTATATATACAGTGTTGTCCCATCTCACTCTCTCGCAGTGTTTTACTCTCATTTTGTTCTAACCCACCTTTACCCATTCCTATCATCACACTCCGTCTTGTCCCTAGTTCATATTCCTCTACCTTTTCTTTTGACCATTGTGATGGTCAGCATGTGAGACCACAGCACTCTAGGCTAACCTAACAATACTGAAGAGCTTTTGCTGTGGTAAGTCTGCCTCCTAAGTTCCTGCAGAGATTGGCTAATATTCCTTTGCACCTTCTTAATGAACCTTTTCCTCAGAGGCGATACACAAGAAGGCAAATCTATAAAAAGTTCTAAGAAGTAAAATGCATTAAAGGCTGTTAGCTCTAAAAGGCACATTTCCTCCTTTTGTTCTGGCCGCGATCAAGATAATTCTTCAGATTTGCACTGAAAATACTTCTTAATGTCTTTGGCTTGTGGGAATAAAAATGAAAATGGGTCTCAAGGTCCTTATTACAAGTCATTGTGTCAATCATTTTCAAACAAGGCCATCACCTACAGTATTTCTGTTCCTTCCATCCTCCTTTTGCGACCTCATATGCAGTATTGTATGAGAGGACTGGGCATTGACGCTGAAGTCTTGTCTGACCAGGTCTAGTGATTTTCATGGGCAGAACAATCTTTCGATATTTTGTAAAGTGAAGATACAACAGATGAACAATGTTGTGCCAATTCGTTAACAAACAGAATGACAGTTCATGACTGCATAAGACACTGCGTAAGTAGAGCAATGCAAGCTTGCAGTCCATGCACTCAACAGGTGGCAGACAAACAGTTACTTTGTGAAGTTACAAGAGGAGCATGTTTGATTGAACATGTATTTTGAAAGATTTGGGGTGGACAACAGACAGTTCAATGCAGGAATTGTTTTCTCAATGAGCTGATGAATACCTCTACTTCTCAAACAGCTGCAGATGCATGTCCTCTTGTTCACAAATCCAAAGTTGGCTCCTTCTTTTGAGCTGCCCTCATAACCCTAGCAGGAGGATTTGCCAAAAAGTCTTGAGGAAATGTCGGTTTCAGTCTAATTAGGTCTGTCATTACTCTTTAGCAGCAAAGTGTGGAGGCAGCAGAATTTTTCCACAGCCAGCAGAGGTCATGTTCCTGTGAGCTTGCCCTGTTCTATTCTTATGGGTGCTTTTGCCTTTCTCTCATCACATTCACTGCGCCTTAGCTCCTTTTGAGTGGGCGGGACAGGGGAGATTTCAACCAGACAGGTTGTCTCCTGACAGTACTATAAATTATGAGTAACATGTAATTTCTTGAGGTTTTCAGTGTCACAGGTGCACAGTGTTTCAGTAGGACTTTAGTATTATTAGATCAGTATGGCATACGTGACAGGGAACATCCCAGTCAGGGTAGCATTGTAGCTGTCTATCTAACATGCTGAGCTAGAGAGCCAAGTGAATATTGGGGTGAGCCAAGTAAAATCAGCATGTTCTACTACAGAGAGATTAATGGATAGAAGAAAACTGGCCTGAAAGAGGTGGAGGGTGGGAGAGGCCGTTAATGACAAGCTGATGAAAACTACAGGAGAAATGGACTCTGAGAGGTACTTCACTCCAAACTAAATAAACTTTGCCACGTATGCACATCGAAAAAGGCTTTATAGCATAGCTTTATGACCAACACAAAGTGCAACATTTGCTTTGTCAAAAAAAATTCACAAATGTAGTCTCATTCTCTGTACCTCTTGCTACCCTCTTCATCTGATTAACACTGTCATGTGACTGTTTTTGACCCGTGTCATCTGGGCTCTGTGACTTGGTTTTCCTGCGGTATGTCTTATCTCTGCACTTCGCAAACTCCTGCCTCTGGCTTGACACTCAAAATTAGCTTGGAGCACTTCATGTAACAGCAGTCCAGCAAATGGACAACTCACTTAAATTACAGCTGCTGCAGATCCTCCTGTAGTTTAATACAGTTACATCATTGTTATGCAACAATATAAACTATATTTGTATATCCTGATTGTGATTTTTTGAAGCTGAGCAGTATTAGCTTTTTTCTCATATTAGATTTGTGTTTAAAAAGTGTCATTAATATGGCAATGCTCACACTTTTTAACCAGCAAAATGTATTTTCAGCATAGAGGTTCTTCATATAACTTCACGTTTGTCTATCAAAAGACGTCATTGCCTGACTTCACCAGACTAAGACGTCAAGTGTCAGCCATTGTTGAAGTGGCTCTACAGAGCTCAAATGTAAAGTAGCATCTTTTATATATTGCTCCTTTAACATAGAGTATATCAAATCAGCCACTATAACAGTTAAGTATGTGTGGAGGGCGATGATATAGTCTGCATTACAAAGCTGGGGTGTAAGAGTGGTGGTGTTAACTGTCTCTTGGTGTAATGAGAGAGTGAGCTGTCAGAGACATGCATGTAATGGTTCCCTTGCCAGCCGCCCAGTTCAGGCCCTGTGGGACACACCACAGACATACCATTTCTTTCACACTGTCTCATCTCCTGCACTCTCCTTTACTCTCACTCCCCCCTCATCCCCTGTCTTGTCCTACCTCCCCCCTCACTTCCATTCTCTTTCCCCTTTGTTAAACTCTGACCTGGACACGATGCATGGCAGGCCTCTCATATTTTTTGTCTCTTCTGTTGCACAGATAGTAAATCGTACTCATGCTAACAATCGCATACACACATACAGAATCTGGCTGAGCATGCAGGACTCGGGGGGCATTTAGTGACTATATCCCCAAAGATGGCCTAGTCTATTCAGTATACAGTTGGTTTCTCATGGCCAGTCAAGTCTGCTCTCACTGAAACAGGCAAACAGGCAGCTGCTTCTCAGTAGACCAGGAAAAGTAGTCACACTCTGATGGTACATCTTTATCTCTCTGACAGCCATACTATGCTTTAAGGACTGCTCTGTTAGAGGAGTGAGTTCAGTCAACTTACTGGACATGTCTTTCAAGTGTAAGGTCATTTTACTCCTATAAATTCTCTGAAAAAGAATGCTTTGCAGCTTTCACATTCAATTGTGATAATGGAAAAAGACATTAAAAAAAGGGCTACTAAATATGCCCTGGCTAGTTATATAGTGTTCTTGGCATATAGGCGTTCCTAATGTGCAGTGACACAATCGCACCTGCAGTCAGGATTTCACAAATTGCACATTCACTCTATGGCTGAGCTTCTTTCCCTCTACTCCCAGCCAAACCATAAACATTCATCCCTGGAGGCTTGCCGTTCATCAAGCATTACTGCTGGTGTTAATGGCATCCTCATGCTGACTTGAAAGACTGATTATCATATTGTGTAAGTTGATTGACAGTTGACCTTCACACTAGTTTATGGAGAGCTGGCTAGATACAGTGGGTCACCTCGATTGCCTCAGTGACATCGTATTAATACTAATCTGATAGAATTACCAGGAACCAATTAATCTGCAGACCTCAGACAAGACGGTGGTTAAAAGGAGAGTGCTGCTTCACAGCTTGGCCGATGTGGTCCCTAAATGCCCGGTCCTGCGTGCTCAGTGAGATTCTCTATATGTGTATGTAATTGTTGGCATGTGTGCTATTTACTGGGCCAAGGCATGCATATGGGTGCATGGATTTCACTGCAGGGGGGGGTTTAATTCCTACCAACCCCATGTCAGTGTGATAAGCCAAAAGGTGAGGTGCCATGGCTGTGCACATGCTTAGATGAGGTTGCACTGGCCCAGCGTGGTATACATCTGACCTCTTAGTGCAAGAAATGAGGGAGGGCAGAAAAACTGTCTGTGTGAACTGTCCTGGAGCTGAGCTGTACTGTATGTTGATGAGACAGCTGCTGATATTTTCTGCTGGATGATATTTCTGAATTAGATCTGGGGACTAAGTATTCATTCATTATGTAATGTGTTTTTTCAATAAAATTTCACTGATTGGCCTGACACAGGCATTATAGTGATTAAAAAAAAAGCTTTCTCAGAAGATATGATATGTATGTGAAGTACACTTCTTTTATGTACCTCACTATGAAATTAACCGCCTTAACCCAGCACTGTTTCCATTTTTACAGGCTTAATGTTATTTTGAATTCTAGCAAAGACACTGAAGTTTCAGATACACTTATTGTATATGAAATGATGTTACAGCATCTAGAATACTTGTGTATTGTTACATGTAGACATAAAGATAAATTGTGACTTTGATTTGGAATTTGGAAGTGTTGGAACAAATGGATATAAGATGTACATGGAAAATTGTCACAAAGAGGGAATGTTTCCACAAATAGAAAACATGTCTCCGGTTGAATATATGCATTGGTGATGCTTGGGGTAAAAGTAGCCATGAAATGACACTGATCACGTATGGACCGAACTATCTTCCCTGCCAATGGTGTAGTTCGTCACTTGAGATTCAGTGTTTCCTTTTCAAATTGACCTCTGTGGATATCATTGATAATTAAACATTTTCATAGGAGGGTGAGGAAATAAGGGCTGTGTTTGTTCAGCGAGAGATAACGTTCTCAGACAGTAACCAAAGCATGGGAGAACAGCTTGGCAATATTACCTCACACTGAGCTGCATAATAAAGAAGGCCTACATGCATATTAATATCAGCACTCTGCATAATGTCTCCATCTTATGACAGGCTCAGAAATACACAGACACCCTAGTGGTGTTGCTGAACCTTCCCTATGCTTCGCCTTGGTTATTTGCATCCACATTCCCTCATACGGGGCAGGATCTCCCGTAACCCTGGTCTCACCCACGTCTGCTCCCCTGGCCCTGGCTGCCAGCCTCTTTCCCACACTCCACCAGTCTTACACACTAACACTCCTCCTTAGAAACGCATGGTGGAGGTGTGTGATGCCAAACGAGTTCCTCGTTACCTCCCTCCCGCTCGGTTGGTAGAAGCTTTTGGAAGAACTACAGCGACATCTGCATGTGCCATGGTTACAAAGCGCCAGGCTTATACCCACCCACTTCACTGGGCTTCCCCTGCCAGCCTGCTCCCCGTCTGTACTGCCCCTCCTCTTCGCACCTGCGGCAATCGCTTCTCAAATTACTAAACATGGCTAATTGTGTGAGGCGTGAAGCTCGCTTCATTTGAATTTTCTGGCTTGGGGGGGATTTGACTTGCATAGGGGATGAATTAAGCAAGGATGTCTGGAAAAGGGATCCACAATTAGATACACGGGTCTCTGTGGAGTAGAATTTTACCAAGGCATTGTTTTCCGTGCTGTTAATGTTGTACCTCACCGGGGTTTTGTTTTGTATGAGAGCTGATTTCGTTCAATTAAGAAGTGAATTTTAAATTTGGCTCCGGTCTTCATTTTTAAACTTTGTGTTTAAAAGTCACAGTAAACTAAATTCTCTGTAGAAAGTCATTCTTTTGGAGGATTTCTTAAGAAAGATGCTTTTTGCAGTCTCCTTTAAATTCTTAATTTTTTAATATCTTGAAATTAGGTTGATTTTACAGGAGGAATGAACCCATTGAAACTCTCAAAGTGTGATAGTGGGTCACACTGTTTCTCTTCAAGAACTACATCTTCCTGTTACGTGTTTTCTTTCTTTTGAATCTCACAGTATTTTCTTGCATGTGTGTGTCTAGGGGGGATAAATTTGTCACTAATTAATCCAGATATGATGGGCCTGGTTATAAAGCGAGAATAAGGTTTGAGTTGGGTTTTGGGTTTATTTTGGTGTGTGTTTATGTGAGGAATAACTTGAAGCAGATTTTGTTGTCTTGTGGAGGGAGATCATGGGAAAAAACATAGAACAGAAGAACCTCAGTTATTCCTCTCAAGTTAGAAAGATGTTAGTCCTCAGTCACTTAGCCTGCACCCAGCCTGGCTCACCTGCAATGCTCTGCCCGCATTTGTATAACATTTTAAACCCTTACATGAACTCTCACAAAATTAACAGGGAATTGTTCATTCAGACAAGTTTTTGTGTTCATGAATTAGTTGATCACATGCAAATATTTCAGAGAATCTGAAATCGCACTGAGTCTAATTTCTGTTCCATTCACAATTCCACAAACATCCGTTAGTTCTTCGTGAACAGACATTCACTGTATGTGAGATGACTCCTTGCACAGATTGTAAGGTGCTCAATTAATCCGTGTCGGGAAGGTTGAGCGCACTGACTTTTTTAATTAATGTTGAATTAAACGAATTGGCAGGTTGCCAGAAACCAGGCACACAGCTTTGAAGATTGTCATCGCATAATGAGTCGCTTTTTTTCTCTATATTTTATGCTTTTCTGTTTCCAGCCCCACGCTCTCCGCTGCCATTTGCCCGTATGCCATAGCGATTTAATGATATGCAAATTAAATATGCATAAAACCATTCTGCTGTAGGATGATTAAGCACCGAGAACATTAGCCAGTGCTCGCCACAGTGTCTGTTGTCTCCTCTGCATTCCGCTTCGGCCAGTCGCCAACAACACCACTCTAATAAAGATCAATGCTGCTAATGCACTAATCATTTGAATAACACAAATAATATCCAATTTGAGAGAAATTAGATTCCAGTAAAGGATTCTTCTCGCTCCAGTTTTGTAAGATCCAGAACCAGGAAAGGCAGAAGTCTTGATATGTGAGAGTTGGTGCTCTAGAGAGCAGGCAGAGAGCAAAGAGACCAGGTTTTCCAAGAGGGAGCACATGAACATCCCTGGCAATGCAGGAGCTTTTCTCTGCTTGTTTGTGAGTACTGTGGCATTATTTGACTACTGGCATATAACGAAGGAAGAAAAATATCCCCGTTCTTGCTTTCCCTCTCTCGCTCTCTCTCTTTCTCACACACACACAACATACACACACACTCCACCCCCCATTCCATTCTGCTCTGTCGTGCAAGCCCTCTTTTTTTTTTTTTTTTTGTAATCCATTTGTGTAATGAAGACGCTGCACAATTAACATCCCCCATGGAATTAAATAAAAGGGTGATTATCCAAAGTTCATTAGCTCCGAAAGATTAGAATATCCACATTTCCCCGTGATGAATATGGAAAAAAATACGGCACCAATTCAAATTAATTTGTTAATCGTATTTGTTGCGATCGCGATTATCACATTTGAGATGCCCAAAAAGATGCCATCTTTCAAGCGGTCCCTCGTCAGTGGTACAGCCAGATTCAGACATCTTGGTAGTGCCAAGGTTGGGTAGCAAGCACAAAGATGTTATAATCCCTCCCTTTGGATGACTTCCTTAATTATTAATATTGCACAACCATGCCTCTTGTCCAGGGAAATCCAGGAGAAAAAATTGAAACAATAATTGTTGGATGCCAGTGGATGAATATCCTTGCGTTGCTAATTACTGTTTTAATTCCGACTGTGCATATTAACAATGAAAACGAACTTAATGAACGCCTCCGTTGTGTGTCTTTGCAGCGATGCCCATCCTTGGCTCCGTGCCCGATGCCAGCAGACCTCGCAGGAACCACAGAAACGTTCCTCTGGACCCAGAGACTACCCCGAACAGCACTCAAACCAGTTGGTAAGTCTGTGTAGCAGCTGTTTATGATAGTTTAGCGCGGGAGGGAAAATCCTGAAAGGGTGGAGTTTGTTCATTTCTTTTGGATGGTTGGCAAGAAGGGGGCAAAAAAGTCGTGGAGATGTGGGGTGTGGGTGTGGAGGACATAATGAGTTCCCACGGCCTCACTACCCCCAGTTTGGTTGCAGCCAGGCCAGCACCACCCCCTCAGTGTCTCTTGAACTCAGGTTGCCTCCTTGTTCCTGTGCCTTACTGTACCCATTTCATTCAGTATTTGTTGTGTTTGTGCCACCTCTCACGAGGCTGTCATGCTGCTGGACACTTTACTGAACCTATAGGAATTCAAGTCCATTAATATTGCTGTGAATATAGATGAATCACACAAATATCTGCATTCCTCTCTGCTATTGCTTGCCTCGTTGCAGGTGTAGAAATCTTTATGACTTTGTAAGAATTTTCTGCTCCAAGAAGTTGAAATAGAGGAAAAGAGTTAATTAATTCCTGTCTGTCTGCTAATTATAATTTGTTTTGGCAGTTCATTAGTATGCATCCTCATGTTTGCATTTTTTCTCTCTCTTTTGTGTCTGTGACATTGTAAACAGCTGCTATTGAGGTTCAGGCACAGTCCCTGAGGTCCGTTCTTCCCCCCTCCTCCTCTTGTAGGCAGGCACACAAGTGACTGGCAGATTGGCAGCGTCTGCTGCAGCACTGCCTATGGTAGACAGTCAATGTGGCTGCCAGCCAGTGCAAAAAGAAATGGCAGTTTACACAGGGGTAAATGTGGGGTAAAGGGGGAAGGGTGTTGGCACAAAAAGAGGCACTCGCTTCACACCCTCTGCTAATAGTTGAACAATTCGCCGCTTTTGTCTTGCTTCGTCTTGTTTTTTGTTGTTTTGTTCCCAGTCGTTCCTTTAATTGTGCCATCCTAATTAACGAAGCAAATTTTACTCTAATTAGTCATATCAGGTGCTGTGATGTCTCTGTTTGTTCTTTTGTCTTTGGTGTTGGCGAGTGATATGTGAAGAGTATCCGATTGTGTCGATTTGGCTTAATTGTGGTACATCTCCCTCGTCCTTCGCCAGCTTTTCGTGTCATGTGATGCCATCACATTCCCGCTGGCACACCACTTGAGACCCGCAAGTGCCAAATTATTGCTCCTTGGGCATCCTCCAAACCAATGACTTTTACCCAAGTCCATAAATGCCAACTGTGAGATGGAAATGGCGTTTGTCATCGCCCGTATATTCCAGGGGTAGGTCCTTATTGCTAACGAATGAGTTGGCATGGCGTCTCCTGCCCAGATGGCTGCCTGGCTGCCTGGCACAGAGAGCTGTGCCTCAGATGGTTAGAGAGAGAGCAAGAAGTAGCGAGTGGGAGGAGCTTCCTTTTGTGCCACCGCCACACCCCCCACTCATTGCTAGAACAACAAAACAGCCCTTAGTTTCTGTTATTTTTGTTTTAGAGTTTCCATCCCCGTCATTAATCCATGTGGTGCCGCCTCCATTTCCCACTCTCGTGCATGTGGCACCCATCACTGTAGGTTCACTTCCTGTCTCACATCTTCTTCGATACACAGAATGCTGGATATCAACGCTTGTACTTCCATCATGTTGCCATGCACCAACAGCTATATCCATCTGAATGGCAGCTCCCAAAATTCATTGAGGTGTAGGTCCCATCTTGAAGTAGGCAGATGTTTATTTGTCCTCCATGTCGGTACTGAAGTAAAGATGAATGTGTGTCTGAAGGACCTGTGTCTTCACTCCAACTTCTAATATTTACAAGACGGCCAGCCATCCATTAAAAAGAAGGGAAAAACACATGATAAAAGAACAACTCTAAGCATGTGACGCTACCAAAATGACGACAGGACCCTTCTGTCTCCCAGGCTACATCTAACCATCTACCCTAGAGAGCGAACAGAAGTCCGCCTTGGTGCTACCACTGAATGGATGGCACTGTGCCAACTTCTCTCTGCCATCAACCGCATTCGCTCCTTGTTTCCCTTATTTGCCCATCCCCTTTCTCTCTCAGTCCCTCTCTTACCCACCCTCCTCCTCTCCCTAGTTTTCCTTCCACAGGCTCAGGACACCCGCCTTCCATCTCCCTCTTTTCTTCTATGTGCTTGACATTAATTAACATTTGGGTTAATTGATTCTAAAAGCTGATGATTTCTTCTAACAGTCTTCATTACTCGGCCGGCTAGCTGCTTTGCGCCCTGCCATGTAACCTTAGTGCCTGGCATTAGCTGTGCCTCTGCTTTGCCCTTCCCCTTTATTGGTCCTGGATGGAGAAACAGAGAGCCTCGGTACACAACCAGCAGCCCTTGTGTAGTACAATACAACCAGGGTGAGCTGTGCCTGTATGTGCCACAGCAAATGGTGAAGAATCTCAAGCTGCTTATTCGGCTGGCTGATCCCACCGCACAATGTTTTCCTGGCATTTTTTACATAAACAGAGTCCTCCTTCTACCACCTTCCATTCTTTATTTTTATATATTTTTCTTATTTCACTCTCTCCACCTCCCTTCCAGATATCTACATTCTCTCTCACAGTTTTGTCTGTGAGACACAGTATTGTCTTTATTTTATCACCATCACTTGTCCTGTTCTTTTAAGCTGCATTTGTGACCATCCTCTTTACGGTTACTTTTATGGGACGTGAGTAAGAAGTGTAACGAATGGGTTTTGAACAAATGACTTGTCTATTTGGGCAATTTTGATAAAGCTCAGTCGATGCGTGTGGTAATTATCTTTTTCCTCTTGTCATCGGCTGTTTTGTGAGTAACACATAGTTGATTAAATAATTACGCTGGCCACATCCGCTTTTTCTCTTTCGTAGATTTTAATTCTGGTCGTTTGGTATGGTGTTGATGAGGTTAGAAACGGGAGACAAAAATAGTTCAATTATTTAATAGAATCCCCCTCCCTCTGAAGAGGGTATGCACATTACTGTTAATTAGCAGCGCTGCAGCTTGCTTTAATAGTCGAGGTAGGATTTACTAATTAAGAGAGAAATTTCCAAACGATCACAAACACTGCGACACACTTCATCCGATTGGTGTATCAATTCTTACATACTCTCTGTCTCGTGCCTGTATATGTACTGCACACATTCAGTGTTTGACCGTTGCGTGGCTGTATAATTAAAGATGATCTGAACACAGAAATCGTCCTTCCCTTCAAAGTCTTTCTCAGCCTGGTGTTTCAAGGAGGTGGTGGCAAAGGGCTTAATCGGGCTCAAACATGCTATTCTTTCTTGTTTCACACTCTTTTGTTTTTTTATTGTTAAATAAAAAGCAGCAACTGGGCCATTATGCAAATTACCCAGTATTTGCATAATGTCTTATGCCAGGAATATGCAAATGAAGCGTATAATTTATGAGCGCCTGCATCTGTCTCATAGTGTTCCCATAACTTACAAAGAGTTTTTTTTCCTCCTCCTCTCTCCTCCTACCCAAGCTGGCACGACATGCGCCACAGTCACAGACCAGACCCACACCAAACAAGCACACCCACAAAAAGGGGTTGCAGGCTGGGTACTATGACTGGGTGGGAAAAACTTGTCTGGCAGACTGATGAGGGATAAGGAGGCAGGGAAGGGGCGGGGACTGGTGGTATGGGAGAAATGTGTAGGGGGGCACGTAAATCCCTCTACAAAGGCTCAGTAGCAGATGCTAATTCTCTAAAACAACTGCGAAACTAAATAAAATGAGAGACAAAAAACAAAGGCGGAAGATTCTGACTGGGCGTTGCGACAGCGATTTCTGACTTTTCTTTTTGTCTTTTTATGAGAACGTTGGTTCGGCGCTCTTTTCCTTTTCTTTGATGCCAGCTTTTGAGATTTTTTTTTTTTTTGTCTTGTCATTGGAGCTGGCAGCTTTTTCCTCTTGTGGAGGATTTCCTCATGAGTCAGTTGGATGAAGGCAGCTGAGGGCTGGGTGGGATGGAGAGGAGAGAGAAGCACAGAAGGAGAGAGAGGCTGTGTCTCAAGGCATGCGTGTGTGGCTCCAGTCAGTCTCCACCAGTACCCTGGGATGCCAACACTCAGCCCAGCCAAGCAGGCACAGAGCATCCAGGCTCTGTCCAGGGAGACCAGACACGTCCTGATGTGAGATAGAAATTGTACACCAGTTGTTTGGGCTCCTCATTCCCCAGCAGGATTCTGTTTGCTGCAATTATTCCATTACGACTCGTTTGCGCTGATTGGCCTGCTTTGCATACTTGATGTGAGGCTAATGGCTAAAAAGACTATTCTACGTTGTTCCGGAGAAAAAAAAAGCTACAGGGGACTGCGTTGGAGGAATGGCTTCCACCACTTCACTCCAACTCATTGAGGACATGAATGTTAACCAAAAAATAAAACTTTTTTTTTTTTCCTGAATTTGTCCTCAGGGCCTGCTCTCACAGAAATCCAGATTTCATGTCGTCATATTTTTGCATCAACTGCAACTGCCTCTGTGCTGGAAGTCGGAATGCACCCTTTCTACATTTCCTCACACTTGGACACTGACGAGCTTGTGATTGTAGAAAGGTGTTTGTGCCAAGTCCGCCCCATTGCACACAAACACAGTGAGTGTGCCTGCCTCCCCCTGAGCCTGAAGGGGCATCTGTTCCCTCCTTGTTGGACAGTGATTGTATAGCAATAGACGTGTGTGTGTATGTGCGTGCGTGCTTGCTTATGAGAAGTAGAAAGAGACAAAGGAGATTGCAGTCTGCACTGTAATCTGCATGATGTGTCGCTCCTTCTTCCTTCAAAACATCCACACAGACATGTATGTGCTTAAACAAGTGGAGTGTGTCACCTTCTCTGTTGCTGTATCACAACTTTGGTGTAGGAAAATGAAAGAGGACCGTCTCATGGACATACAGATCCTTCTCTGGTGTTCTGTAATTTCACCTTTTGACTGTATTTCTTTCTCTCTCACACTTGAGTGGTTGGCGTTGCTATTTCCACCTCGGACCTTTCTTGGTTAGAATGTCAATATCATTATCAAATGCTATTTTATGTTGTCAAGGTTCCTAGTTTGCATTTTTTATTTTCGTGTTTTTTCCTTGTGTATAATGATGCAGTGTAATTGTCGAGATTAATTTTCTGTATGCACGGTATTCATCCTCGCAATTATTTTCTGGAATTAGCATTCAACTGGCATCTCTTTATAGCGCTCAGACCTTTCATTATCTCTAATGAATGACTCATTTAAATGTGGAATATTTGTACTTGAAGGCTGTGCCTGAATATGCATCGGCAATTTCACATTCAGGTTGTGATAATTGCACAAATTGGTTCCCCTGATATACATTTTTGTATGTGAACTAAAGTTACACAATACACCTTATTTCCTGTGGTAGAAATCAGTGGAGGCATTACTGTCCCTTCAGCCCATGTTTGGATAAACCAGTGATTTTCATTAAGTGCTTTTATATTTCAGTCCTCTTCATAACCTTTGTAATAATACTCATAATAATAGTTAAAAGAAGAAGCAAAAAAACACGTGTGAACAAATACAGAAATAAGATGCAAATGACAAATTAAAGAATAAATCCATGGTTAATGAACATTGTGGGGTTTAGGCTGATTCTAGCTTAAATATGGGCCCCAGTTAAGGGGTAAAACAAGGGGTACAGATACTGATACTTGAGGATAAATCACGGAATTAGTTAAAACAATAAATACAAGTATTAACATACACCTGCATTAAATATCATGGTCGCTGAGTATTACAATTAAATTGGACAGTCTTTTTGAAGTGTAGAAGGAAAACTTGAATACAACTGGCCTCCTTTACATTCATCAGAGGTAAATTTTAATTTCATTTTACAAATTTAAACTCCAATTCAGTTTTAAATTCTGTTGAAATTATAAGACATGCCTGCTGCTTCACATGTCATTTCCCTTTAGTTTAAGTTGACAGTAAAGGAGGGGATAAGCTTTAGATTTGTATGTGTGGGTTTGTACAGGGTTTGTGTAGGTGTGTGTGCAGCTTGTGTATATGTGCATATGTTTCGTTGTCGTTCTATAATGAACGCTTGACCTGAGTGGTAATGACAGAAATTTGGCAACAAGAGTTGCCTAAAACAGCAACTTTCCAAAGAAGAAGTAGACCAGAGCAATTTTTGAAGGTCAATATCAGTTTCTTAACAGAAAAAAATGTATTCAGTATAATAATAAACCATAATATTTATGGTTTACTTGAGGTTTAGAGTGTATATATCATCAAGTATCAAGTCATGCATCAATCATCGTGCTCTTTTCTAAGATCCCTAGATCTCTATCCAAGCCAACCTGCTGAGATGTTTTTGGCCTGGTGGGTAAGAGTAACATATTGACTGTACTAACCAGCTTTCTGGAAGATGAGAAGGTCCACTGTCCTTTGCTGTCATGAATGTAGTTTATGTCGCGAATCCTTTGTTTGTTCATACTTAACATCTCAGCTAACAGTGGGAACTATAATAACCTTTTTTTGGAAAGTTTTATATCTTGCATTGTATGAAAGGAATGCCCTTTTCCTTATAGTGTCCTTGGTTGAATAAAATCAAAAGGTGTTGTTCATCGATTAAATTCATTTCACACAGTTTTTCTGTCAAATTCACTATACACCTCATTCAGTAACTTGTCATATTAAGCAATAATAGGCAGGAGTTGTTCAGGAAAGAACTACCTTTTGAAAAGGTCAAGTGCACACTTAAGAAAAGGAGCAAGGACAGGACAAGGCATCCAATTATTTATCTAGTTTAGAGGGTCTAAGTGTCCTTTGTATGAAAAAGAAAAAAAGAAAAGAAAAAAAAGAATTGTTTGAAACTAAAGTTGAAGACATTTTCACAGTACTTCTCATACTGAGAAATTAAATGGTTATCATATTTGCCCAGCTGATAAAAGTGATGTGTTTACTTTTAGAAAAAAAAACAAAAAACTGTTTTATCAGCAGTACTAGAAAAAATGAAAGCTCCCTTATAGGTGAGATACAGTATATTAACTGACCTTTGGACGCAGGTTCACTGCAGAATATGGGTCAGTGAAACATCCACTGTTTAACTGTTTAATCTGTTTTTCAGAATGTTGAGATGAAACAAGATGAGAAGATTAAAAAAAATCTATTTTTATACTCATTTGTTGCATTGTATGTAATTGCTGCCAAATTTTGCCATTGAAAGCATTAGTCTTTATTTTATTCAAGATACAAAGCAAGATACTTTTTGAAGCCTGCCGAATCACACATGGCTTGAAATGGGGCCTGCAGACAAGCACATGGAAAATAATAGTAGTGACAAATACTTTGCCAAAGGATCTTTAAATTGTATTTATTAACGCATCAAAATCATCATTAGCATAATGCTATTAAATGAACGTTTAAGACACCACTGTGTCGTGGTGTTGTTGATGATCAGGCATCATAATAAGCCTGAATTTTTATGCACAATGTAGCAGCGCGTGCTGTATCCTTATTATACATATGATGGTAACATGATTTGATGGATGTGATTGCATATTAAAGGAAAGGCATACATGAGAAGCAAAGCCAGATTTCTGCCTTCACTGAAAGCTCCCTTCACATTCATTGCACCCCTTGACCTCTCTGCACACATTAGTAGGTAAGGATTTATTTCAGCACAGGATGTTCCCATAAAAGTGGCAATCTTGCTCCACTAGCATGAAGGTTTTAGCATTCTGGGTAACAGCATCTGAAATTACAGAGACACAAATGGGTCTATCCATAAATACAGCCTGTCCACGAGTAATGGAGCCAGCCTATGTAAAAGCACATAGTGTTAAAAAAGCCTGTGCTCTCTCTTTGTAATAATATAATTGCTCTTCTTCCACATTGACTAAACTCTCCATTTTAGTTTTAAGAAGATTTTAGGAGCTGAAAGGTATCTGTGTTTATAATGTTTTTGTGTTGTGTCGAAGCGAGTTTTCTTTGGGAAACGTGTGACTGTGTAGTCACCTGGCATCTGTTGACTTGATGGTTGTGTATATTAATGTTTCACTGTGTGTTTACTGAGTCTGGCCTTTCCCAGCTTTTATAACGCCCACACTGTGCATCGTTGATGGATTTGCTTCTTTAAGGCGCTCATTGTGTTTCTTAACATTTGTTAACTAGTGTGCTGTTGCACTCTCTCTTTCTCAGACACACACGCACACACAGTTCACTCTGGATGTCTGTGGGATTCATATGATCTGGGCTTCATTTACTATGTAAAAAAAAGTCATTTTAACATAAAGGATTTAAATTTACTGACAGTTTGTCTGAAGTTGACAGAGAACAATGTGTTCCTCTGTCTGTTCAAAATGTGCAATAAAACTATATTGTTTTTAAGATGATTGAATACTTCTGATGTTTGCTAATAAAACTTTAACAATGTAAATGATACGAAATATAATTCATGGCCTGATTACTTTTTCTTGAAACATAAGAAGCTGTGTATGAGCGCACCTTTGGCATGTTTGCAATCACGAGGACATCTGACCCGAGGACAGTGGTGGGGAAACTTTTCTCTATTAAAAGCCATTTTAGTTTTTCTGTCATCCCTCAAGGGCCATACCTGGTGGTGCCCCAAAAATCTTTCTAGGAGGTGGGTCACATGATGAGGGAAACCTGAGAAGCTTATTATGCATCTGCAACGGGAGCGCCCCTGGCCATACTAAATTATTTAAAACACTAACCTCTGGAGCTGCTTCTCTATGGTGAGGCATCTGATGTCAGATGGTAGTGATGATGATGATGATGATGCTACTTGCAGCTGGTTTTCCAGGTTTGGATCAGTCTTGCGCAGACCCATGTCTTTGTAAGAGTCAGTTTTGAAAAGAAGTGCTCACAGTCGGTGGTTGTTGCTTTGTTGCAGGTTGTCAGGCGTATCAACTGGTTCCATATTAAATGATGTAGCAAATATATTCAGTTGTTTTATTTACTTTTCATGTCCTGAAACCTCTTGACAAATGCCTCCGTTGCATTTGCCGATGCTTTGATTACACTTTTGATTTCACATTTGAAAGCAGAGAGCTGGGAAACTGGCTGGAACTTGAGGTTCAGCTCTGAGAGGTACATGGTGATGTCCTCCATGAAGGCCACACACACACATCAACTCTCCTGAGGTCTGTAGTTTGCCTCCAGAACGGTGCACTGGGCATGCTGCATGGTCTCAGGAGGCTGTTTTCTGTTGACTTTTTCTGTTGTGGCTTCAAACTCAACAGGGGCATACCCTTTCAGAGTTGGTCTGTGGTAGCAAGGAGCTTAAGGAGCTGCCCAAAACTTCTCAAACTACCCAACAGCCCTTTCCCTAATGATGGAGAGAGCTGTTAAATGGTTTAAGACAAAAAGAGTGTGCTAAGTAGATTGAAATACAGATGACATAGATTGTCAGCTGTGACCAGTGAACTGTTCCTGTCAGCGGAATACTACTAGAAATACCAAAATATGCATGGCAGGCCAGATAAACCTCTCGACAGTGGATCTGGCCACAAGAGAAGAAGCTGAGGGGGAGGAGGAGGACTAAACTGGTTTCCATCACATTCCACACCTCCCATTTCAAACACCTTCAGCCTGCAGCTGACCAGGTCAGAGCCTTATGTGCCCTGTTGTGACTGCAGTATACTCCTGACCAACTGCTCTCTGTTGACTTTGAGCATGGTGTGGCAGGAAAAATGCACAGATGCAAACTTGATGCAAATGCATGTTCGACAGTTGAATATAGTCAATTCCAGCTTTCCTTCTTATTTATACTTCTTAGCATTTTTATGTCAGTACTAAACAAGCTGTACACCAAACATGTCATCTGCCTGTGCGCGAACCAGCAGCACAGAAAGACTTTGGTTTGTCAACATGAAGGCTGAAGTCTGTCTATCTATCAGTGTCTCATGTCTAACATTGCACAGCAGATGAATTCACTGTCCTGGCAGCATAATTATATTTTCACATGTGTAGTGGCAGTCATTGCTGTGCAGGTGTTTCCGTGTGTGTGTGCATGTGTCTATGTATTTATGTATGTCTTTTTTTTTTTTTTCTCACTGCGCTACACTCCACCAGCAGATGCTTCCAAAACCTCCTGCCCTCTCACGCCTGATGAACCAGAGACAAGTGCCAGAGGGTAAACATGTCCACTGCCACATGTCTCTTTCCTGAATGGCTGCATTTAGCATGCCCCACATGCCACAGTCAATGGAAGCATGTGTGAGTCGGTATACTCACACATGCAGACACATCACTAATGAGTTTAATCCTGAAATACACACCAGTCCATGGGAGCCCAGGGCTTTGTTAAGCAGTTATGTTTAGTATTGCATGCAATGTGCACTAACATGGTTGTAAGCAGAATCCTGCATTATTCAGACTGGGCGGATGGGGTAATTAGGATTCTTGTAGTCACTTCATAATTCATTTGCGTTAAAGGCCCAGCAGTTTTGCTGGGATAAACAGAGCTGGCACATGATGTGATGTAAGATAAGACAACATGGCACTTGTGCATAGAATTGCTGTCTTTTCTTATTTAGCCCATGGCTAGTTAGGGTCGAGGTGGAATAGTGATAAATTAAAAGCCATCTTTCTTCATAAACTCTGCTGGCGTAGCCTCCGCCTCTTATGCTCACACCAGTCAGTAGCTCTCATAAAACACATGAAACTCTGCAAGATCGACCCTGAATCCTCTTTATGCATTTTATGAAAGCGTCCGCTGCTCTATAAAGCTTTATTTGAATAAGAATGCATATTTTTTATTGTCTTTGTAATTACCACACAGTAGGCTACAAATGATATTTTCTGTTGCTCACGATGAATTTAGTAGTTTTTACAACACAGTGCAGAACTTTATTATCCTATGCTCTTAAATGTAAAATAGTTATTTGAAAGATAGTGGTCCAAGCACTAGAAGTGGATTTTATTTTCGAATTTCTATATATTTTCCCCTACAGTTTGCTGCTGTATTCATTGCTGCTGGATTTTCACTCCCTATAATTTTTACTTGGAAACTTTGATGGTGTCATAGGTGGATGTTGATTCCTTGGAACGGCCAATTGTTCACCGGAGTTGTGAGATAGTTTGTGCTAATTCCAGATAATATGAATAAGCAATTGGGTGGGCTTGAAGTACATTAGTCAATAATTTAACAGCCAGTCTTGATTTTTCTAAATATCCCCAGATAAGTTCGTATTGACATACAGTATCGATGTACACCAAAAAATGTCTAAAGTGCTATTAGTTATTAGCAAAAAAATATGAAGTGTATGATTGAGTAACGGGTTCAAGAGTTTGAACAGATAGCAACATATGATAGCTGGGCATTAGACGGAGTATTGATCATGCATGTTTAATGCTCTTCCCACTGCAGCTGAAGGAAAATCTTACGGGCCCACAGCTAATTAGTCACTTGTCAATAACTGACACTAAGATGTATTCCAGCGGATAACCAGCTACAGCTCAAGGCTGCTAAAAAAAGAAAAAACCTGGAGGACAGAGAAGGCACGCGTCTATGTAAACACATCAGAAGAGTACTTTGTGCTGATATATCCCCGTAATACTTGTGGATTTTTCAGGGCAGATGTTACAGGCCACATAAGAGGTTGCTTTAAATCTATTGGTTTCTAAGGATTATATTTCCATCGTTCGCATGAACTGCAGATCTTGATCATTGTGTGTTGTGTAGAGCTGAACAACAGGTCGTGTGACATTGTTTATTACGCTTGTTATTCCTACAGTCATGAAACACTTGTGAATAAAAATTTGAAATACATAATTTTGAATGTTTACTATAGGGAAAAATGAAATGCAGAGAGAATAAATTATTTATTTCATTCATTAATTATGAATGATAATGACCTGAATCACCTTGACAGTACCTTGCAAAAATAGTTGGGATTATCATTCCAACCATTTCACGCAGCCCTCGTATTTTTTCCTTGGGTGTTACCTGATCAGTAGCAAGCACGCTTTGTTGGGGGACCCATAACACGAGAAGTAAAAGCACGGCTTGAGGCGTGACAAACAGACTTACAAGTTTAGTTGGTTATTAAATAAACAGCAGCCCACAATCCAGAAAATTCATCTATGTTTGACCTTTTTCAAACATAATCTGACAGTCCCTGCTATAAGAAGACCTATAGCTGTGTGTGTGGGTGTGTGTGCTCCTCAAACTCCTGGTCTGGCTTCTCTCAGCTCTCAGGAGCACCGGAAGTGATCCCAGAGCTCTTTAAAAGGTCAGGACGGCTCTGCTTTTTCCAGCTGTGACATTTAATTGGCAAAAGTAGAAATGTTAGTGTGCTAGGGATGAGCCAAAGCTTTCCTCTACACGTAATCTCAATGGAAGAGGTGAAGGGTCGCTTCCAACAGGCAGCCACCCACTTTGAGTCTTTCTCTTTGCAGTGTGGCCTCCTTGGTGCTTTAATTGCACATCGGCACAGTTTTAAATGGGTTGCCTTGGACAGCAGGTTGTTATTATGTGCATGAGAACTAAGCTGGTTGAAGTTTGTCTGTGTAGTTCACACAAATTATGGCATCATGAGATTTTGTTGGTATTTGAGATTGAATGGTTTTTAGTACTGTTCTGGTGAAAACTGCATTCTAATCTCACTGAGGACAGCAAGGTTCTTATGTCAGGTCATCAGCGCCATACATCCAGATTGCCAGTCCCCCCACCCTCTCCCTTAGGCCTTAGTCCACCTCTTCTGCCTGCAGCCTTGTGTGCAGCATGCTCTGGTGGCTAAAGGCACTCGTTAAAGTCCATAACTTATCTCACGTTTGAAGCTAATGGGAAGAATACTGGCTGCAGTGAAAAATAAATTACATTTTTCCCCCCCTCTCTCTTCCTGCCCTCCTAACCTGCAGCGTAATATAGCAGCGGTGAGAGTATGCATTACAGATCTTAAGCATTAGAATTTATCTGTGCTGCACGACGCTGACTGATGCATTTGGAAATAATGTACTGGAGCTGGGCATTACAGGAACCCCTGTAACTAATGGACAGCTCTCGCCTATGGCCGGCGATGTATATCATTCAGTTGGACTACCTCATCAACTCCAACAGTTCTTTGCAGGGCTTCCTAGCCAGAGCAGCCACTCAGGGTATGCATTAAAGCCTCCTGCAATAAAAACCCCTCCCTTCCTACTCTGTCCATCTCCTTCTCTCTCAACCCATTTATTTTGTCGGTAAATCCTTCAATTAGACACTCAACCACTGACACTATCTTATAAAAAATATGCAAACTTTAAACATGGTTGATTGGCAGAGTTTCTATTAATGTTTCAAGTAATGTTTTGTACTTCAAGTTTCAGTCCAATACCTCCTTGTAACCTTAAAGCGCGCTAGTTCTACCAAACCTACTAAATATTAGAATCCAAGAATCCAGCTTTTAGCTTCTTTTAGTTCATAGTTTTGGTTTTGCAGCTTACTCACCTAGTGTAGTTGAGTCCCATAGCTCTTACCAGCCTCCTTATCGACAGCTATTTCCATCAGAGAGGCTCAGACAAGCTGAACAACAAGCTGAAGTAAATGAGTAGCAAGTGAGGAAAGTAAATCTGTTCTTGTGAGTTTGTGGACCAGATCTAAAGGGCCAGTAAATTCCGGATTTTAGGAGGCAAGAAACTCAAGTCCAGTGTGATGCTGATGTTTGTGCATCTACTAAAATTGTGAATAGGCAAGTCTTAAGTAGAACGATATATATATATATATATATATATATATATATCTTGAACCTTGCCAAACATCCTGTTTGTAGACTTTCTGCACCTGGCGGTCAAAAATTTCAATGTGTATGTATTGCGATGCTGGTTATCTTGTGAAACAGAGGACCAAAAAGTGTGGTAGTAAATTTCATGTATTTTATAGACATATGTTTCTTAACATGTTTTTAAGGACTACAATAGCTGGCTGGCTATAGCTAACTCTCAAACAATTTTTGATGCAAATCCAAATCTGTGTGCATGTGGTTATCCTTGATAGTCCAGCTGATAATGCTGTGAAATGCGTTTTTGCTCACCCTTTTGAATCAGAAGCATATTAAACCATTTCATTTGTTAGGACTTCAGTACAGTTGAGCATACGCTCACTTCTCCGCTGTGGCACCATGCTGCTTTGTTGCAGTTAAACAAAATGCTTTTTAGTTTTTAACTTGTGGAGATTTTACATTGGTATAAAGCTATTTCAGTGAACTGTATTCAAAATTAGTATTGTGTCTTAACTTATTCATTCCAAATTTATTCAAACAATACATATTACAGAAAGTAACCCAGTTCAGTTACACAGGACAATCAGCACAGAAATAAGAGTCGTTTTTTTTTTTCTCTGCCTCTTTCCACATGCTTCACCGCTGCACATTTTTATTTAATGGTGTTTATGTTTTAATAGCGGCACCAGACAGTAGCTGCCTGTCTCCAAAGTAATGTAAAGAACAAGGGATAGACCAGATGAATTCCATTCACACAGAGGTCAGAGAGACAAAAAATGAATAGCAATGTGGATCCCCCAGCAGGCAGTGGGAGAAACAGACTAATAAGAGCATAACAGAAGAGGAGAAGGGGGCCCTTGGGAACCAGCATAAAGGTTTTCAGTACATTTTTAAAAGAAAGTGGTCTGAAAATATAATGATGCCTGCTTTGAAATGCATCAGTAATCAGGGAAGGAATTTGTTCTAGGATATGAAGTAGGATTGAAATTCCCCAGTTGTGTTGAAGAATGGGCTTTGTAGGTGGAGGGTTGCGTTAGTAAGGGCGAGAGGGGAGAATATGGAATGAAAAATGTCAGTGTGCAAGATGGAGGCCTTTTCTTGCTCCCTTCCGCTCTTTTTGCAGGTACACGGGGCAGGGGATAGAGGAGGAGGCTCGTGTTATTCTGCTTTCATTATCTCTTACAGATATTTACAATTTGTTTCAAGTATTTCTCAGTGCCAAGTTAACTTTTACAGAACTCCTCATGCAGGGCAAAACTCAAATTGTTTATTTCAGGCACAAAATGTAATCAGACTCACAAATCCAGGTAGACATGTCCCAGAATGAAATGAGTCAACCAAAATAGCAGGTACCATCCTCTGCTGTTGAAGAGAGTATTTGGTTGGATATTACACTCTGACCCAGAAAACATAGAGAACAGCTTTCAGTCGCTCAGCAGGCTTTTGTATTTTATGGATTTTTACTTGATAGTGTAAAATGTCTTTGTGTAACATTTATGACTGTGGCTTTACTGTTTACTGTCATATGTACTATAGTTAACACTTTCTTGCAAAAAAAAAGTACATGTTTTGTGTTAGTAAAAAGGAGAGCCAGAATCCTGTACACAATATACTGTAAACATGCCATATACAAGCCAGCACTGACGGAAGCTTTAAACCTGTTGTTTAAGTCCTCATGAAACAACATTTCACGAGTATCTAGCATCCATATTGTGATATATTTCCCAGTCGAACGGGGTAAGCAGGTAGGGCATAATGGAAAGGAGGAATTTGATTTGAATGTTGAAATGTGTGCATGTCATAACAAACAGTAATACAATGAGGAGGACTACTTGCCTTCTCCAACATCTTCATCACCTTCATTACCAGAGCAGGCTGATGTACCCCTCGTACCTGATCTAAAAGGGTTAAAAAGAGATTTTTCATGTAATCTCGACTTTAGACTTTCTAGTAGACTGAACGCGTGTGTGAAGCTTAGTGTCTGCCCTGTTGACCACCTAGTCAAACCTCTTCGTAGATGAGATTCAAAAGGTCACTGCCTAACTCTCAGAAGGATAGTGCTTCATCGTTTCTCCCCTGTTTTTAATCAAAGGTTTATGGAAAACCTAATTATATGAAACTTTAATAAAGTATGCATTTCTTTATTTCCCATCAGAGCAATTTTGGTTTTGTGCTGAGTTTACAGTATAATGCTGTCAAATCCATGTGTGGATGAAATCTCAGTTGTTGAAGTGTAATATAATTATGTCACTCCATAATTGGAAAATGCATGGTTTTGTGTAATGAAAGGAAAGAGTAGGAGCCATGTGGCGTCCAAGTGCAGTCTTAAGCAAATTTTCTGCCCCTGTGGATGTAAGAAAATCGGAAGTCAGCAGTCCTGCTGCCTAAGCTTTTGGTGTCCATCGTGTGAGCAATACCAGTGGGATTATACTAAATATCTGGCTAGTAATGACTGTCTCGGAAAATATTACCCCACCCCTACTCATCATCATTAAAAAAAAAAAAAAGCAGTTTCATTAATTGTAATAGATTTAAAATTTTCCCGCAGGTAGGCATATTCAGTTAGTGGTATGAGTGCCTTTTGAACTGCTTGTAAAACAGACGAGAAACTTGCTCCTACACTTCTACATGTCGATCAGAGTCTTCTCTGTTAGTGTTGTTGTTGGTATAATATTGTCTCACTGCACAGGTTCTGCAGTTTTGTGGTGTCAGTCCACGCTGGTGGCTCAGTCAGGTGATTGTCAGTGAAGGCGGTCTAAGTATTCAGTGTGTGAGTTGTACTTAAACGGGCCATGCGCTGGACCATCCTGCACCCGAGCTGCGGTTGTCAGGATGGCAAATCTGGGGAGAGAATGAGGCTGGAGGGAGGGAGGTCAGGTCTGAGCCACTGGCCTTTACCGCCGCTGTACAGACACTGTGAACTCCATCGGTCTCTGGACACAGTGATGGGTTCGTCTGACTCTCTGTAGAACTGGCTGCTCTCAGGAAGCTGTGAACCAGCTTCCACTCTGTAATGGGTCTGTGTGAAAAGGATTTGCTGGGAGGCCAACAGACAGATAGCTATTACCTAACAGCCTGCCATTAAAAGGTTGACTGTGCCAGTGCCGGAATAGAAATGCTCCATAGCCGTCCCAGTTTCATATAATTGACATTGGCTGATTGTTTACTGAAGTGCACATTTCCAGTGTACGTTCATCATGGCTCCACTCGATGTTTTATTTTATTATTTCCTTTATGTCATTTTACCGTGGGGCTATCATTTATAATTTGCCAAACTACATCATCCCGTCTGCACTGGTTTGCCTTCAACTGGGCTCATCAGCCCCCCAAAAAATGCCTGTTCCTTTTTGGAATGGTTACCAATAATACATTTCAATTTCAGTGCGGTGAATTATCCCAATTGTAGATTGAGAATTTCTGTCTCCCTGTATTTACTTTTGCTGCACATGTGTTACAGTCCTAGTTCCCTGATGGATGTCCCCACACCCTTGGCCTCTGCTTTGATGTGAATTATCACTGAGCCTCATCATTGCCCCCAGTCACCCTGTCAGCACCTTTTGATGTTTCCTGTGTGCACTTCCAGATAGAATTTCTAATAAGGAGTCATTACCATCTTGATTTCTTGCTGAATGAGAAGAGTGACCTCTGGCATTTGGCCTGGGTATCTGGTTGGAAGAAGATCTAACAGAGGTGGTGAGGATATCTGCAAGGTTTGGTGAGTTTGTAGGCAGGTTCACTTCTTGGTAGACTTCAGCCTGTATTCGGCGAGAGGTAACACCCACCAATTCAGCTCTATGCAGTATTTTGTCATTTTTAGCTGCTTTGGTTTTCACACATAGACTTCACCATTCTTTATTCTATCAACATAAAATATTACTGTTATTATAGAAATCTAATTTTTTAAATATGTTCTAAAATGATTTCAGTTCCTTGTGAGCTATTGGTAGAATTCAGCTGAAATTCAATACAATTGCTTCTGTTAAAACATGTCTTGGTTAAAATTAGATTTTCAATATAAATATAAGTACGCTGCATAAGTGCACACAGGAGAGAGAAATGGAGAGATTGCTATTGCTTCCTTAGAATGGTAATTGGCTTATTGCTCAGAGACAGGAAAGACAAAGACAAAGGCAATGTTATGTAGCAAAAGTGGTTGAATTCAGCTCCGTGTGTGAAATTGGAGGTTTTATGATGAGGTGCCTTTTGGGCTTGTCTCTCCTGTGTGAGTCCAGGGAGCACCTGCACTACTTCCAGATGCTTTTTGCAGGCCTTATTTGGAGGATGTATTGTAATTAAGTTAAAAAAGCTTACTTTCTCACATGCAATAGAGGGATCTTTCAGGACCCTGCAATGACAAAGACTCTGTCTGTGAGCTTCTTTCTTCATTGTAGGCCTGGAAAATCATTTGTGATTACCATGCTAATGATTGGCACTGAAACCTGTGAAGATCAAGACAATTGAAGTACTTTCTGGGTGCCTGGAGATAACAAATAACCTTTAGCAGATGAAATGTTCTGCTTCTATTGAGTAAACTCCTAATTTTCAGAGCAATTTGTGAGAAATACTGGCAGTAATCTTTTCTTTTATGTTTTGGAGTCACACATCTGCCTCCAGCTCATTGTAGTTAATTATACTGAGGACCATGTATTCTCATCTTTTCCCTTTTTTTTTTTTTTTTTGGTGTGTTCCTCATGGATCTGCATATTTTCTCCCCAGCTCTACTTGATGTTGTTGCCCGCTGCTTGAGTTCTGAGTGGTTCATTTAGGAGGCCTGGTGGTGCTGCTTTGTCACAGTGGAGAGAGATCAAAGAGGCTACTTAATGCCGAGGTTTAGGGAGAACTAGAACACCCAGTTCAAGCAGTGTGCTGGGCCTGCTGCGGCTAGCATCAGGTCAGAAATAATGAACATAGGATAATAGCCCCTTTAGAAACACAAAAGTTCTCAAATTTGGACATTATACAGTGGAGGCAGGGCTTTACCAAGCTTTTCCTCAGGGAAGTTAGAGATGAAGAGAAGCACAGGTATACATGCGGCCAGGTCGCAGCGCTGTACAAATCAACAATGAACAAATAAAAAGTGTGGGTGGGAGGCCTTGGCAGAGGGCAGACACAGAGACTGGCTTCATAGGGGAAAACTGTGCTATGTGTTCAAAGAGCCTGTTTGAAGATACTGGAGGGCTGCCCTTAGCTGAAGACATCTGCCCCACAGTTCACAGTGACGGGATCTTAGGAACACACACACACACCCAGCACTGCCAAAGGTGTTTTTGTAAATGTTTCATTCAGAACCTTAGGTCTGTTTTATTTCTTCTTTTAGATGTCCCTTTGTTTCATTTCTCCATCTGCTGTCTTGCATTTCTTCGTTATTTTTTGAAATGCATCATTCAAACACGTACATAAACATGCCAGACACAAGCAGATTGTGACCTACTGTGCTACAGACCTAGCCTCAGTAGCTGTTAGAGGAGCCCGACCATTCTCAGACGATACCCTGCAGTGTGCACACCAGCTCATCTCTCTCCATGCACTGCCCCAGGCCACAGGCTCCAGTCATCCCCTGCCTTGATACACTCTCCTCATCCACCTCACTTTTGCACTCAGTTTTTTTTTTTTATTTCTCTCTGTCCTTTTCTCTCTCTCTATATATATATATATGTCTTTTTTACCTTTCTACATTGATTTGAATCAATTCAGTCTGTGTGCTCATTCAGGATGTATCCATTTGTGTAGACAAGTGGAATGGTCAACAGATACTCACGGACTAAACTAGATGAATAAGTCTTGGTCTTGATATTTGAACCAATAAAACATACTATAAAGACACCTGAGCTAACTTTGTGTTTGTGTTTGTGTTTGTGTGTGTGTGTGTGTGTGTGTGTGTGTATGTGTGTGTGTGTGTGTGTGTGTGTGTGTACACATAAACAACACATATGGCAATACATATTGGACATTTCTAAGCTATCTAACAACAATACCTTATGTACTGTCTGTGTGTGTATAGCATACAATAGATGGCAATCCAAGACAGAAAGATCATGTACAATGCATGTTCTCCTTAGAAAGAACATTATTATTTTTCAATATCTTGCCATTTTTTCCCACTGTCCACAAATATATGTGTTTAAAGAAATATTCTTTATTTATTTGTCAAGCTCTTGTCTGCAGAAAAATACATTTTCAATGTCATGGCATCTCCAAGTTATAAAGTGAGTGAGAAGTTGTGGAAGTGTTAAGGATTTGAACTTTAAATATATATGGGCAACCTTGCGCATATAGTTGTTTTGAAACTAAAATTACTTTTTCACTTGAATAATATTGGAAAAAGTGTAAAGTTTATTTTGCAAACTGTTATTTCCTCTCATATTCTTTATGATAGAGTTCATATTAATGCCACCCTTTTGACAAAGAATAGACATGTAGCTATGCCCTGTTTTGCAAAAGTATCTATGATAATCATAAAATCTAGCTGAGCTTTTTTAAGCTGCCAAAATGTTTCTAAAAAGCATCTTATACTCCTTAGAATAGTGGAACAGTGGTGATAGTAGATGAGCAAGTGCCTCCTGCCTACTCATTGCAGGCTGAGAGTCAAGAAGCTTGAAAACCTGAAGGAGGAATCATGGACTACATAGTTAAGTTGAGCTACTGTATAGTGTTTGTTCCTTTTAATTCCATCTTGTCGTCTGTCTGGCCACTGATACTCTGTGAAAAGTAGTGTTTGAAGCAATAACACAAGTGATGATTTTTAATAGACATAGCTTTGTTGTTTCCTGATGTTGCATTTCAAAATCTTCTTATTTCTAATCTGTTGTGTGTAGTTTTTCTTTATTTGATAGAGCGTTCGCTGCTTGTGATGGGGGTCTAATGCAGAAATGGATCTGATGACTAAAGTGACAGCTGACAGCACACACTACAAGGAGATGCATTGCTAAATTTTACACCAGGTGTACTTTCTAAACTTGCATCCAGTAACCAACATGTATCACATAGTGTAGGATGCAGAATACTGCAAGCTGTGATTCTTAACTGTACTTGAAGCAACAAGACATTTGTGTACGTTGTGTAAGCTCCAGCTCGGTGCTTTAATGAACCAATATGTGTTGTGCACAAGTTTCTTTGACTGTTGACGTGATCTTTTCTTCCATACTTTCATGCATAAGTCTCACATGGTGTTACTGGTCAGAGATATAATTGCTCTGGCTCAGTTTTGGGGCTTTTTGAAAGGCTGCCTGTTAAATGAGTTTCTGATGATTGTACATGTTAGACTCAATGTGGCAGCCAACGCCAAAGAGAATAGCAGTCTGTCCTTCTTTAACAACCCCAAGCCCGAAGGCTTCACAGAAGACCCACTATCTCTTGACATCGCCACACAGCTGGCAGTCAGCCTAAAGACCATGGCATTCAGTTATCTCAAATGAATTCTAATATTGTGCAATTTAAATCAGTCTGCAATTCTGCATAATTACAGTATAATTTCTGGATGAGTTTGATTGCAGTTACATCTGTAACTGAAAGAAGGGCAAGAGTTCAACCAGAGAGGCATACAGGTCTGCAAATAGAGCAGCTTTCTTTGCCAGTTTTTGTTTTAATCAAAAAAAAAAAAAAAAATGTTCCAAAAAAATGTGCAAAAAGGATGAGACAACTTTCTATTCTCTGTTTATTAAATTTGCAAGGTCAGGCACAATGAACAAGGCTGTAGTAGCTGCTGAGATAGTACATTGCCCAATTAGATGAGGTCCTTCCAGTGATAAGCTGCTCTCTCTCTCTCGCTCTGTGTGTACTAAAGCACTATGTCCTTGAAATCATTGTAAAGATTAGTTAGAGCTGTCCTTCCAGTGCTGCCTTTTGCTTATGCAGAATTTCCTGGTAGGCCTACAGTCTGAGTAGCATCCTGTCTGGTTGTTGGGCAACTGTCCAAATGCATTCTGAATACAGAAACATCCCTTTTGTGCCTTTGTTTGTTTAGAACGTAATGAAATTGAATGCCATCTGTGAAGGATTCTGTCTTTACTCGTGTAGGCCTGTCCTTCCTGCCACATTCTTCACAGTGTGGCTGTCTTCTTGCCATCCCATTCTTACTCACTACGGTGGTAATGCATTGGATAGGAGAACCAAAGTCACACTACATTAGTTTGGTGGTGGCTGTTGCTGCAGAGAGCCATTACTCTTCCTTGACAGTATCAAAGAGAGCAGCAAAGCTGGGCTGTGCCTAGCCTCCCGCTCTCTCTCACCATGCACCACTCGCAGGAAATTGCCTCATACTTCAGCAGGCAGGAGGTGAAACGGCAGCAACACCCATGCATGTGTCACTTTTCTTGGGTGGGAGTGGGCTTTGGTGTCACACAAAAATGTTGCCTAGGGAGCAGTAGAGGGGCACTCCCCAGGGGAGGCGAGGTCAGGCAGTGCCACAGAAGCTGAGCTCTGGTTGAATACAGTGATGAGATTCTTGAGTTTTAGGACGCTGCGCTGACTGGACTACACTGAACTTAGCACTGCTATAGAGTCGTGAGTCATTGTCATATGGGTAGTTACTGATCTATGCATTGGCTGATAGCTAATGTACATGGACTATGGACTAATCGACAAGTGCAGCCTTTAACACCCATCTTTTACACAGTCTGCATCGCCAAAGCAGTTTATCAGTGACTAATTGAAACAAATGGGATACTCTGTTTTTTTTTTTTTTTTTGGCATAGTTAAATTTGATGATTTTTTTTAATGCTTTTTATTGTACCTCATTAAATATTTTAAGGCTTGAGTTCCAGCTGAGATGAGGAGATAGACGTATAGACTGGAAAAATGTAAATGTCTGAATTTAGTATTAGAAATAAAAACAGTAGAAGATAAATGAAGAAATGAGCCATGGAAAAGAGGGTTGTTTTGGCCTGCTGCCTGGGAACTTTTGGGTGAGATCAACAGTGAGATGAGACGTGAAACAGGAAGAGATGTTTCCTATATCACATTTCTTACGTGCCATAGGGGGTGTTTGGACTTCACTCTTAATGCACATTAGTTGTTTTGTAAGAGGTAGAGTAGGTGCTTGTTAAAAGCTTTCGTGCCTTTGTTCCAGTCTGTAAAAGGGAGCAAGCTAATGGCAATATGTAATGATCTTAACTGAAGAACATTTTCAGAGTTGGAGAGAGGGAGGCTATGAATTGAACAGAAGCACAGTCAGAACTTGACTTATGTCCATAAGGTAATACTGTTTTTGAGCATCTCGTGAGTAGTATTAGACATTTTATTACAACCCTGCAAACTAAGCCACATGCAGAGGTGGACGGTTTCTTGTTTGCTGAAAAAAATGTATGTACCATATTTAGAGAGATAGGAGGTGAGCCTTTTTCAGGGTTGGGTGGGGGGATAAAAATGTGTTGATGCCATTTCATCCTCTCTCACATCTAGCCACACCGCACCCATCATTCCGTGCAGATGTCTCGAGAGGACAAATGTTTATTGCTATTATAAAGCAGCCTTTGTTGTGATCGCGTGTGCTCTCTGTCCCCTTCTCCTTGTTTCTGTTCTCCTTTCATTTTGTGCTGGGCTGGGGGGATTGGTGCAGCCCGCCGCCTCTGCGGCTCTGTGATTAGAAAGGGAGGGAGGGAGAGTGCTTCTCAGCAGGACTCTCTGTTTTATATTCATCAAAAGAGCTGCCTTTGATTTGCTCCCTCTTTGACGTGTGACAGCATGGACTGCAGCACCACACTGCTGCTAAGGAAATCGTGCACTTACCACCCCCTCTTCCACACCATCCCAAAGCCCCCACCCTTTCTCCCTTCTTTCCTTCCTGCCATCCTCCAGCCATGCCCCACCCCCCACCCCCACCCCCCAACGTGACGATTACAGCTCGCCACTGTCCCCCCACCACTTCCACCCCCTGTAGTCTAACCCTCAGGCCAATGCGGCAGCTTATTAATTTCTCCATTATTATTGATATTGCAGCTCGCCTCAAATCACCAGACTTTTGCCAAGGTCATCTTTGCTGAGAGTATGCCCCGCCTCTTTCTTGCACCTCCCATCTTGAGAAACAGACAGATAGACAGGCTTAAAAAATGGTAAGCTCACAGGCAGACAGACTGGCCGCGTGAAACAAAGTAACAAAGAGAATAAAGGCAGATACAATACAGGAGAACTCAAACTCAGAATGAGGCAGGATGATGATATCCTGTTCAAAATGAGACATTCATGAAATAACTTCCCTGTTAGGAAGGGTTTTTATAGATGGTCGTTGATTGCGCCATAAATTTTAATTGTGTTTTCGCCTCCTGATTGCTGTATTTGAATTTTGCCTTTTACTGATGGATATGTTTTTGTGTGTGTGTATTGTTAGTCTGGGTTTGTGTGTTTGTGTTTGCGAGCATGGATAATACCTATACAGTAGTTATTATGTTGTAGTGCAACAAAACTAAGCTTTAACACAGCATTCAGCTACAGTATGCTTCAGTGTTCCCTCTACTTTGACCTTCAACTGTCAGAAGAAATCTGTGGTTTCCCCAGTGTTGACACAAGAGCCCATCCTATAACCACCCTCAACAATCACATCAGTCAATTCTGCCTTGTCTGTGATAACTCACACTGCAATCACATACACATTCATACATACACCTTCACCTCACTGTTCAAACACTGTCCCATTTTCACTATGCTGTGCACACACACACACACACACACACACACACACACACACACACACTCAGACAGACATACATAGCTATGTTTGAACAGGACTGCTCTGTACCGCAGGGATGGAGCTGGTTATTAACAGCATAAATTATTTAAGAAATTTCCAACTCTGCAAACACTGAGACAGAGTCAGGGTGAGAGGGAGGGAGGCCATACTAAGGCCATTTGCTGCCTGATTCTTTATCTCTGTACTGGTGGAGCTAACAAGGTTACACATGCCCAAGGTTACCTTCCTGAGAATGGAACATGCTTGTGCAATATTTCACCTCACTCACATTTATTCCAGAAGCTATAGACAAACACATACAGCATACCTGTCACTAAAGTTAAACACAGCACGTTTGTTGTTGTTCCTCTGTGTTCATACAGTTCATGCCTTCTATTCTGATTCTGTAGTACATACACTTACAGTTTATATACTGTATATACCCAACAGTTGCCAGCCCAGTTCTTTCAGTAGTCCAGGATTTGGCATACACAGCAACTACAATGCTAATTTCCATACGTGCATACATATACACAGCTTAAATATGATGGTTTCATTGTTACTACTGGTTGTACATTATGTTGCACATAGGAACAGAAAAGGGCTTTTTTTCCACTCATATAAAAATCCATGTTGCGATGGCCCGGTCCTCCAGTATGAGATGGATAACTATCCAGCTGTGTGTCTGAGCTGTGAAACTGATGTTTACATTCCTTCATTGCTGTATGCCTCCTCTGTTGCGCTTTGTCTTTACCTAAAGTGTCTCCTTTGACAGGAAGCCTTCAGTTCATCAGTGTTACTGTAGCTCCTGAAAGCTTTTTGCTTAGTTGACCAATACAAGAATGCCAACCGAAGTGAGAAAGCATCAAAGTAATAGCTAGTCACTGTGCATGAATAATAACGGGGTGTGGAGGTCACAGCACCTTTCGGCGTGTGTATAGGCATTAGTTTGATTTTGCCGTCAGCTGCAATGGAGTTTGATTGGAGTTTGATGCTGTGCTCTCACTGTGTGATAGACCTCCTCAGCAGATGACACCAGACTGTTCAAGGTGAACACTCTGCAGCCCTGTCTACATGCATGCATCTTATCACCGTCTCCCTAATGGTCCTTCACTTAGCTCTGAGGCATCTTCTCCAGCACTCAAGCCACCGTCACCCTCTGTCATTTCAAATGTTCACTTGCCCCAGTAAGCAGACACAGACGTTCGGCTCTTTCTCCCCTGTGCCACTTGACAGGAAGGGACTGCAAAGGAGACAAGAGTAGATGAGAGGAAAAGAAATGAAGAGAAAGAGGGGTGTTAAAGTCTGCAATACTGCACTTTGTGTCAGAAATGGCACATCGAGCCCCCTGTAATCTCTGAAGCCATAGTGTGGTGTGTCAGTGTTAAGTTGATACCAAGCTTTGGGCCTCTGTCTGTGGACTTGCACATCTGCAGCTCCACTGTAGCACCTAAACCCCATAATCCTTCTCAAAAGGACAGCTAAGTGTGTATGCGCTAAAGATTCACTGTTCTTTTCTCTGAACAAAATATTCTTGCTTCTTTCCTCTCATTCCCTTGTGTTGCCAGTCTGCTCCTTGGCCCCACTGGACCCCCTAAAGCCTACATGGGTGATTCCAACATTTATCCTTTCCTTCAGAGTGACTCTTGCTGCGAAGAAAGTACAGAGCTCATTCTCTTAACTTGGCAGCCTGCCTGTTCTGGAGGCCCAATGTCATTCTGACGACCTGTGAGTAATGTTGATTAGAAACCTGTACTTTTAGCTGACCTTTGTGTGCCCGGCAGACACAATATTAATGAATGGACTCCAATGCTTTATATTGTAGCTCTAACCCTGTTTCAGTGGCAAAGATTTGGTCAGAGAAACATTTCCAGTGTTATCTTATGTCTGTCTCACTGATATGTATTCCATCTGCAATAGTGCCAAACTCCTAACACCCTACACAAAACCTCCCACAAGATGTCTGTGTTTTTAAGTGAGTTGACTTTTCTGCACTATCTGACACATCCACTTATCAGTATAACTACAGTGATGTAAATCATGTGGAGAGGAAAAGGCATAGGGTGCCTTTGTTTGCTTGCTTTTTTACAGGCACACTGTATTCTGTTTTATTTATGGGGTTTCTGGATTATAAAGTCAAGTTTGTTGTGCATCACTATCATGTCATCGGTTTATCTTTAGCATGCTTCTCCATTGTCTGCACTCCCGCAACTGAAGTCAAGAGTATTTGATAGGGCTCTTGACACAACTGAGTCTCGGCAACCCACCCCCTTTGTTCTCTCAGGAAAGGGTGCCAAATTCAATGTAAGGTAGTAAATAGGAAAATTCTTCAAAGTCAGTACTTCTTCCCCAATGAAGCCGACATATTTGTGCACTTGGCACTCAGTAAGATCCTTCTCCTGGATAGGATAGAAAAATAAACATTCAATGTTTGTGTTAACGCTGGAGCATTATCACAAATACTACACCAACCATAACAGACCTAATCTTATCAGTGACATCTACCCAGAAGAACCTCTTCGTTTAGCAGAACTGAACAAATCACAAAGGGAAAAAAAATATTCTTTTACATTCAGACACCTGTTCCCACATTAGAGTGGCTTTGGCAGAGCCAACTGCAAGCAATTATTTGCTAGTGGTCAGCATTTGGCTTATCTGTGTGGATTAATGTTGAGAATGCTGACCTGCGAGCTGGTCAGCCGTGATGCCGTCACACCTGAGTGAGTGGAGGCTGGGCTCGACTCGGGCTGCAGATAGACCGTCCAGGGGGCCGAGGCATTAGGGAGGAAGGCTAAACTCAGTTGGAGAAGCATTTGAGCTGATCCCTATATGCAACCACAGTTCCTGTCTGTGTCTTCCATACCAATAACCTCCAACAGAGGTGAAGCTTTTGAAATGGACCACTGCATAATGGAGATAAACTCCAGTCATGGGTCATAGCGAGAGATAAGAGTCTGTATTTAACTGGGCAGTTTTATACATCATCTCTCCGCCTTGGAGCAGTGGATAGTTTGAAATAGGCCAAAGTGTGATTGCATGGGACAGAGTGTGTTTGCCCATGTGTGACTTCAAGTTAATGTTTTTCTGCGAGTGTGAGCATGATTATGTGTACATTTGTTTAACAGTGTTTGTGTGAAAAAGACAGAGAGTGACTAGGAGTTTGCCTGGGTTTGTATGTGAGTGGAGAGAAGCGGTGTATGGGTGCGGGCCTGTGTGCGTCTGTTCTGGCGGTGAACGTGATTGTGTTTTGATTAGGTCTCAGTGGTGCGCCAAGTTCAGGCCTTGTTGAGATTCTTGCCGCTCTCACATCCCCATCGCTTTCTCAATTTGACAGCTGATGGGATCTCAGATGGAATGTGCGTGTTTGAATTGCCAGCAATATACATAACAACCTAATTTCTCTTCTCCATCCCTTACCCCTTTTCCCTCCCTCTCGCTTTCATTCAACTACCTCCTCTGTATTTATCTGCAGTCTCTGCTCCGTCTCTTTTCTTTCCTTCTTTTAGTCTCTCCATACACCTCTCATACAATTCACAGGGTTCAGGAGCAGTGCCAACCCCTGCCATTTAGGATGTAGTTTTTCATCCTGATGGTTCTATGCTGTCTCTGTGCCACAAGTTCCTTGATCCAAGGTAATTCGGGGAGAGTAGGTTAGCCAATGAGCAATGCCAATAGCACAGAATTCTCTCATTACACAGTTTCTTATTGCTAAATGCCAACTGTGTCCAGTGCTCAACTCTGCTGATCTCCTAATGTACACTTGATTGTGCATACTAACTGTGTTTTGTACCTTATTACTGACTCAAGTTACTAGCGTTAAAAAGCCTTTTGTAGCTAGACTCAATAATGGTTCCAAAAGAATGTAATAACAACCACTTATTTTAGAGGCATGTTGATGGTACTTACTTATTGTTGATGTGATTTTAATATACATGCAGCAAAACAGTGGCTGCATGGCAAGCGGTGACTAGTCTCTTCTGATTGCTCCAGGTGCAGTTCACTGCAGACAGTCCAAAAATATGTAGTTCAGCTAAAGTCATGACTTTCTTGATGGATTTAAGTGCTCCCAGCTTGTCTGAAGGGGCATTTTGTCATGATAGAACTATGTAGAAGTGTTATGAACCAAACTAAGTCTGAGACATTTTTGAAGGAAGCTGCCCACTTGAGAATGAAGTGTATGTAGTGTATTGCATACTGTATTCTCACAAAGCTGTCTGGTTTTAGATTACATGTTTAACATGATGGTCTGTTCATGACTCTTAAGCCATATGTTGGCAACAGTATTTTGGTTTACTCTATATTCTTCGAACATTTGAAATGAGCCTTAATGTGCATGCACACACCCTCCATTATGGTAGCCTGTTTGATTAAAAACAGAGATTTATTGTAACTTAACTTGTCCATGTGTTTTGTCCCTAGAACTGACTTCTTGACTTTTCATTCCATAGATGATTTACAAACATGAACCTTCCAAAGCACACTGTGACAAATAACCATTGACTGCTGTCACAGTGTATTCGGGCTCTTACCTGCTGCCATTTTCTTTCATCTGTTCACCTGGTCAGCCAGTACTCTTTCATTCCCCTGCCAGCCATGCCCACCTGCCCACTCTCCTGAGATTCATTCCCAATCAGCCTTGTTTTCAAGCTGCTCCCCCACACTCATTCAGTGCCAGATTGCTCTTCGCGTTATGCGAGACTCTCCAGTGTTCATTATTGGACTGATCTCTCGTTACGGGACCTGCCTGCATTTGACTTTGCTTGATCTTCTGTTGTCTGGTAAATACATCTGCCCTCTGTATCTGACTAAGTGTTTTGCCCTGTACTTCCAGGGTCTCTACCTATTTGTGACTGCTGAATGTTTGGTTTGCCAAACATTTCCAGAGACTCTCAATAGCTCTAAACAGAACATTGATCTTGCCGCATCTTGTACTTTGAGAGAGAATAGTTCTGAACGGGACATTGATTTGTACCCCGGCAGATCCGTCTCTGTCATGCCTGAGATCAAAGTCAGTGAAAGTGACTTCCATGTACTGGTGGTACTGCAATTGGGTCCAAAATCAACCAGTTACAGACTGTATAAAGTGTGGATCTGAATCTGTATGGCTCCCAGGTCGGGTTCTGGGTCTTCTTGGCTTTTTTTGATCTACCCTTGAAGACCTCTAGACTGCAATGCAAACTATGCTCTGCTTAACTGTCAAGAGGAGCGGTGAATAGTAACTCTTAACAAGATAAACATCTGAAGAACTAACCCTACGCAGAGTTCAAGGAGTTTGCTAATGCTAGCAGTGGGGAACAGCAACAACAACAGCAACAACAACAACAACAAAAAAAAAAAGCTCTCAACAAAAAAAGCACTCTACTGCATTGCAATTGCACTCAATCTGATGGGTGTGTGTGTGTGTGTGTGTGTGTGTGTGCGTGCGTGCGTGCGTGTTACGTTAGAACTGTAATGGTAATATTAAGTTCTCGTATTCGTACTCAGTATTGGCAAGCACCCAAATTTAAGTGCTTGTATTCGTATTTGGTCTGAAAAAAGGGGTATCAGTGCATCTCTAATAAGAACTGACGGTCATGGTTATGCTAAAAATATCTTCTTGAGGCCCACATAGAATATTAGTTAAAAATTAACAATCGTCAGCTTTCTTGTACCTAGACTTGAGAAACTGTGGTTTTGCCCCAGGCCTTGTAGGTGAGCCGCTCATGACTGCACCGCAGGTGTAGATGAACATCGCCAAAGGAAATGCCAAACATCTGTTGATATCTGTGTGTAGTAAACTTCACCTTGTCACTGACTGCAGTGGATTTGCAACTGAATATTAGATATTGAAATTATTTAAGATCATGGTAACATGTCTAGTTGCTTTCTCTCTGCAGCACTCTGCGGCTAACACAAACACACTTAAAACCCAATTTATTTGAGTTCAAAACAAAAAAACGAAATTAAACAGCAAAAATGCTCTAACTTTTATTTGCACGTAGCACTGGTGTTACAGAGGTTGGAAGTTTTGTAGCACACACCACAGAATTGTTGCACAAGTATAAAAAGTCTGTTACCATCTCTAAAAACAATCACAAGTAATGCAGTTTATTACTGGCGTGTGACTGTCAAAGGATGTTAAAGTTGCATACACGGCACCAACCAAGCCTTGAATGGCAAATGTTTTCAGACAATCTGTTTATTTGTCCATAATGTTAAATTGTAGAGACATAACACTTCTTGCTATCCAAAACATCCATATATAATGCTTCAAATGAGCAGTACAAATCTAAATAAACTTAAATCATCATACATACAGTGTTATTTCTGTTCAGTTCATACCGATCATATTGATCAACGTTTGTATTACATATCAGTATCAATATGTTGCTGAAAATATATCAGTAAGATGCTGAAGATGTTATCTGTCAATCTTTTTATACATTTTGTATGAGATTAGAACTTCATTTGTACCATTCATTTCTCTTGTATGAGCATGCCTGTAGCCGTTTATTTTCAGTTGTTAATAACAAACAAACTCGAAGATTTGTTTATCAGAATGTGTAACTTTCACACATTACAGTATATAGTGACATTTACAACCCTGCTGATACTCTGGATACTGTAAACAAAATTATGCCATTGCAGAATATACTTATACTTAGAATCTAATTACACAGGATAAGTTAATCTTGAATGTTACATAAGTATTACTGTTACTATCTACATAACATAAAGCATTTTGGCATGAAAACCCATATTTTTATACCAAGTAGCCTGTATAATAGATACATGTCTGGCATTTGTAACAAAATAAACCACTTGAAAATTGGTTGAAACTTCAGTGAGTTATGGTGATTTTAATAATGGACAGACTTCCTGCTTTGATAATGCATAAGGAGGTGTGCCTTGCCTGTGTCAGTGCTGTGGCTGCTCCCTTGGAATTATTGTCGGATGTCTGGACTCAGTTGGGGACCTGATTTTTAAGCACATGATAGACCACAACTGCCAAGTAGAACAGGGATGCACCATCGATTCATCTCACACACAAACCGTCGCCTCACACAGGCGAGCCGCTCCGGCTGTGTCCATGCTAATAAGTTTTCATTTTCAAACAATATTTTAAAATAAAAACGACCTCGGTTCAGACACGCGTTTTGGCACCGTTTCAGACTCTCTCACACGCACACACACACACACACACACACACACAGGCACTACTACTTTAATTTCGTTCATTGCACAGACCGATTTTGTTTGTGGCATGTGCAAACATAAGTGTTACACCATACAGCCCTGAAGTGTGTTATCCTCCTAACATTCAAAGTGCACAGGTGGATAAGTAATAGTAATAGTGTCTCTAATAATAGCCTCTCTTTAATATGGCATAAATCTCTTCGGTTGAGCTAATAAAGGTCCCGCAAACTGTTTCAGAATTTACAGGGTATGTATTTTTGTTTGTGTATACATGCAGCAGCACTGTAATGTATCTGCTGGTGGATGTATTTGTCTTTGTGTCTTTGCATAACCTACTTTTTACTTAATGTTGCTACAATATTTATCATCCAAAAATAAACCTAATTCTGCAGCAGGTACACATGGAAGTCACAACAGCTATGAAGTGTAGCTTAATGGACAGAGCTTGAGGAATAGCTGGATTTGATATTAGCTAAGTGCCTAGCAGTTGATTTTTAAATAGCGAGAATGAACTATGCATGTTTCTATATTTGTGCACGTGTGTGTTTTCCCATCATATACTGGGCAAGTCTGTGTGCATATGATGTCATTGGATGTTAAGGTCCATCTGAAGTTTGTCTTTGTTGATGTGTGTATGAATGTGGTGGCAGGGCTGTGGTAATGAGCCCTGGCAGCATCTTGCTCTAGTATTAAATGCACATCTCCCTACATTTAAAGGCAGTTAAGCCTGTTGGAATGCAGTGAAATGTTTACAATGCTGCAGTTGGCTCCTGCAGCGTGCCCGACAGTGGAGGATATTATGCAGCTCACAGCTCTAATCACTCATCCTAGGCTATCAATCAAGGCCTCGCCTCCTCTCTTCCTCACACCCCCACAGAACTTCTGAAGTCTGCATTGCAAGGACACCTTTAATGGCCTCTCAGAATGCTTATAATCATCAGCCCCAGTTAAATAGTTTTCTCATTATTCTCCTTGTGTGTTAGGTGGAATTCTATAAACGTGCAGGTTCTGGTGTGCTGTGGCTGGTTGTAACCTCAAGGTTGCTGAGAAGTGTGTAAGGTGAGAGATTTTACAGGAAGGTTTTGAGAGTCGAGCTCTTGCTATGGAAGTACAGCAATAAAGATGAGCTCTAAGAAAGATGGGGAATAACAGCAGAATGATGGCAGTGTCACAGACTCTGTTTTGTAGTTGTTGTTTTTTTTACTACTTAAGGTTTATCATTGAGTAAATTGTGTGTAGAAGTATACTTGATTTGATTTTAACATATTTGAATATTAGACAGTTGACAGTGCTGCAGCACTACAGGCTGAGGTGAATAAAAGACTGTAGAGTACACTATGCAAATGACTGAAATTTGACTACCAATCCAATAAAGTGTATCCAGATTGGCACTGATAGTACTCTTCTTGCTACCCATCCAGCACTTTCCTGCTGTGGTGATCTGTGGTGATGAATTCACGAACTGGAGTGAGAACTTCTATACCACATTTCGGTGTAAACTCTACCCTCTTTAAACACTGGGCAGAATTTAGTTTTTACTTTCAGGCCCAGTCTTGAAATCTGTCACAGATTTAATTTCTGCCTCTCTGCAACATTTCTTTTATCGTGCCATCCAAGACAAGATGCAGGAGATGAAACTAAGCAGAGAAAGAGTAGTTGTTTCTATCAGCACCAGCTGTGTGTTTTAGCTCATGATGAAAAGAAGTCTGGCTTTGTTTATTAGTAAGAAAGAAGTAGGTTGGTATGCTGTTGACTGAGCAGCACTAATTAAAGTCCCTGTAGAGCTAGGACTTCTCTAGCTCCTGCTAAACTTTGTTGGTGCTTTTGATATACTTTTCTATTTTTAGATGATCCAATTTCTGTCATCCCTGTTAAACGTGTGTGTGTGTGGTAAATTTTTATAACTGTTTGCTGCAACGTATGGCAGCACTTAGAAAGAAAAATCTTATTATTTTGTCTGAAAACATTTAATACCTTATTATTGCTCACTTCTTCATGCATGGCGAAACAGTGATACTATATACCCATCTGTCTTGCTTATAATTAGAGACTATTGTTGTATATGATGATATTTGTGAGTGTTGCAGTTGTTTTTTTCCTCCGGGACGTTGAGTCAAAAAGCCCATGTCTTTGTGATGTTTACTGCATTGCTGTGTCAGTGCGCAGATGCGGAAGAAGAAATAATCGGTGGTACTGCACAAGACAGGTGTCAGCGCGTCCTCTTCATCGGCCATAAAAGTTAATTAAAGAGAAAGAATTTTTATTGTGCTCAGTTGCTCAAGCACAGGCACTTGGCTGCTGCTTAATAATAGCTTCTCCTGGAGCCCTCAGAGCAGCCTCTCCCAAAGCTGCTGTCAAGAGAGGTGTACAGCTGAAAAATGGCTGACTGCAGATGTGTGTACAGCATGTAGGTCCGTACAGTACCTGAGACTAATTGTTAGCATGTTTTGTAGATTTCCAGTGCAGATATTCATACTTCTTCTATATCTGCTACCATGATTGCTGTTTATTTATATTGCCTGCATTAGTCATCCATTGATTATTAATATATTGCATACATCATTTGACAGAGTTTTTCTCAATTGTGACACAGGTGTAGGCCTGCAAGGAACTGTCTAGAAAACCTTGAAATTTCAGCAGGAGTTGTTTGGACTATTTGGCTCTTTGTGTGTTTACAGTAATAGTGTTTTGGGCACTCCTCTGTACTGGCAACAACCATGGCCATCCGTCCATTTCTCATTGAAGTGGTATCTCAAGAATGCCTTAAGGGAATTTCTTCAGATTCGGCACAAACATTCACTTGGACTCAAGGATGAACTAATTAGATATTGGTGGTGAAACATCAAGGAAACTGTGATCTCACATCCGTCCCATTCTTGTGAACCCCATATCTCAGAAACTGCTCAATTAAATTTCATTGCATCTGGCTCAAAAGTCCACTTTGACCCGAGGATGAACTCATTAGAATTCGGTTGTCAAAGGTCACTTTGACATGACATGACACATTTCTGGCCATAACTCAAGAGGTCATAGAAATGTCTAATAGGATAAAATGATGAAGTGATGACATTTTATGTCCAAAAGGTCAAAGGTCATGTCCTGCAAACTCTTTTCTGGCCATTATTCTGCACCATCTCAGGAACAGAAGGGGAGATACTGAATTCATCCACAGTCCAGAATTTGTAGCTTCTTTGATCTATATTTAAAGCATTGTGTACTACCACACCTTATTGGTTTACTGATAATTGAGCTTCAGGTGATGTTGCATCATGTGATGAAGCTCTCTGTACTCTTCTGTAAAAATGCTCTGTAAGTGAAAACAGCATGTTTCTTAATGGAAAAGATTCACTGGAATCATACATGTCAATACAGTGATAACTTCCATTTCACCAAAAAACATACACCTAATGCCTTTTCTTACATTCCTTCAAAGTCATCACTACATATATGGGTTGGACAAGCATGGATGTAAACTGCAACTTGACTGGTTAGCGGAGGCATACAACTGCGATGCGGGAATCCTAGTTTAATTCTTCTGGAAGAATGGAAGCAAAAGTGAGTCCAGTCGAGTCCACCTGTACTATGCAGTGGAAATACTGCACATGTTTTGACAGAGTGCTGTGCAATGTTTTTGACAAGTGCTTTACCCACAAACCAATGGCTGACAATAATCTAAGGAGTAGAAATGGATCAGTCTTAAAGGGAAAGTTGCCTTGATCCATTGACCCCAGACGTAATCATCTGGATTTACTGAGGACCAGTGTTTGTTACTTCTTCATCACATTTTTCAATAATTACTCAAGAATAGTAATGAGCAGTTACATGTCATATTACATTGCATCATGTGTGTTGCTGCGCACATCTCATAGTGAAAGTACTATCCTCTTGTGGTAATCTTATCCTACTAGGTGGTATTTCTCATATGATGGCATTCACTATTGATACAGTATAGTACTGCAGTAGTGTAGTGTAGAGACTTGTTTTGTGTTAGCCATGTCCACACGTTCTGTGGTGAGAGGAAGGCATTTGTTTGAAACTTCAGAGTGGCTGTCACAGATGGTAACGCGAGTCAAACTCACAAGGTACGGCGCTCCCATGGTTATGCTATAGCGTTTGGGACTCCAGTCTCACACAGGCACTAACGGGGTATCTCGTTAGCTCCAGTGTGAAGCTTAAAGAAAACACTACGTTGGGTAGTTATTTGCTGATTGTGCCAATTTGCCGCCCTCAGACAAGAGGCTTACATGTAGTTCAACTTTAATTACCTGGAAGAACTTGGTAGTAAATGAGGTGGCAGAGAAGGAGATAGGAAGGGGAGGAGGGGTAGGGAGGAATGATGAGATGGAGGGAGAAATCAAGATGAGCCGAGCGGTGCAGCAGTAAAGGATGCATTAAGCAATTAAAGTTGGGGAGCAGCAGAATGAAGTGATGCGATGATTTTTCCCGTAATTGTCATAGCTATCACAGATGATTACAAGGGAGAGAGGAGCAAACGACAACAGCATGCTGTACATCAACATGCTGCTTTGACAGTTTTTCATACATAATCACAGTCAACTGGCTGCACACAAATACTGTCGATATAACACACGTCACACATTCAGCTCTGTATTGTGACAAGATAATTGTATGTATCCCGTAGGTAATTAAGTCTAATAAGATCCACCAGAATCAAATTTGCTTTCATAACGCCAATACTAAAAATGCCTCTGTCACTGAAATATATCTACATATTCTCACCATCTGCGCACTTATCCTTAAATAATTATGTATGCATCAATATTTGATGAACAACAAAGACGTTAGCACCCTGCAGTATTTTTGAGCTTGAGCCATGGGATTATGTTAACAGTGTTCGCACAACCTCATCTATGATTCATTTATTGCCAGAACCCAAGCCACCACTGTTTTACTCCTCAGAGCTTTGTCGAGCCTGTCTGTAAGAGAGAGCCAGTAGAAAGACAGAGGCTAGGCTCCAGAATGGAAAGATAGGTGTAAAAAGGAAGACGGTGAGACGACAGAGAAATGTAACCTATTGTGGGTGTTCAGTTTGAAGCTGTAACTGCAGTTCCCTCTCCCCCATTCTCTGTTTTTGCTCCTTACAGTCATTCCCTCCCTCCTTTACTGCAGGTCTTTCCAGCCCTCATTAATGCTAATTTATGCAGCCTGGCTGGCACAAAACCAGCAGGGAGGGGTCCTCTCCCTTGATTACCAGCAGTGAGAGCGGGGGGTGTGTGGGAGGCTGGGGCGAGGGTGACCTGGACAGACACCTCATTTAATTTAATACATTGGAGCATGCAGCAGCGGGGGAGTTGAGGCGAGGGAGGGAGATAATCAAGAGGCTGGGCCCTTATAAATGTGCTCTGAGATGACATGGAAGAGATTGGATTTGGAAACGAAGAGCAAAGAAGAGCAAAGCCAAGCGGAACACAATTGATTGATTCCATTCAAGTGATCGTAGCCACTGATGAGGAATGAGTTATTTTAATGTTTTCAGAGGGAGGAGGATCTGATGAGGTTTTTTAAAATTCAACATAAGTGTTTTCATTTCCTATTCCTTATTCAGCAAACTCCCCCCTTTACAGTCCCAGTTGCAGAAACAGATAGTCGCCACAAATTCTTGTTATGCAGCAAAATGCTCCACAAACAGCAAACTCACCACATGAAACATGGCTACATGGTGTTTTTCCCAAACACAGTGAAATATGGAAAACCACCAAACTTCGGGTTGCACTTCATAATTCAGTAATATCACCAACACCTGAAATAATTAAATTCTGAAAGTCAGTTCCTCCTTAATCATTAAAAAGCTACATAGTATATTACGCAGTGCTTTGGTAGTACATATTAAATCAGTAAGAAATATTTTTCAACTGTTATGCAGAATTAATCCAAGAAATGCACGTTCATACTTTTCTGTTTAAATAATTTTTTCCAACTAATTGTTATGGATCACCAGAAAAATAGAAACCCAAGCAATCCAACAGAACAGCTCAACAGCTCCTACCTTACTGAAATCTTTTACTGTTTATGGTCAGACCGCATTGTGGTGGTGTTCGTTCAACTCTGCATTTTAAATACAAGGTGGAACAAAATATTAGAAATACCTCTCAACACAATGTTTTCCAATACATCTGCACCATGGACGTTGTCCTTGATTCAACTCTTTGACACAGCATCAAAAAACAAAAGTGAAGTTTAAGAAAGATGTTTGTTGCATCCATGTTCAACCCTTTATATATGACTGTATATTGTAAAGGTTATATTTTTTGGGGTCAGTTGGTGTAGGGTTTCACTCTCAGCGGAAGATGGCAAGAAGACATGACAGAACTTAACATTATACAGATGTGCCCTGATCTCTGGCTCTGCCACAAACTCTAAAGAGATTACGATCCAGGCCCCAGAATTCAGAGCTAATAGTCATGTCTGTCAATGGCCTGGGATTAGTACTGCAACTCTTTACGCAAAGGTGATGCCTGAACTTCCTCTTCTCTTCTCCTGTCCTCTGAAGATGAGCTGTCCCGTCCTGGGGCTAGTGCACCCCTCAAGACGTCAGCTGAGGGTGGACACACCACCCGTCCGTGCCTCCAACCATACTGTGACGAATGGCAGGAAATCAGATGGTGGCCATGACAGGCAGATTATGAGATCCCTCTGTCTACATGACTTAGCCCTGTCTCTGCTTCTTAATCGTTAAATGTGATTAAAGCAAACAAACTAAGCATTATTAGATTAGTCAGAAGGACATGGAGTCTTTGTTGCTGATTATCTTTTCCTTTTTAATGAAATGCTGCCTGAAATTAACATTGCTTTCACTAATTTGATTTAGCATTGCCCCGAGAAGTACCAGACAGCTCTCATTTGCCTGCAGACAGTTTGAGATCCTTGTCAGGGGCTTGACATCAAATGTTGGAGCAAGGCAAACATTCCTGTTCTTCTGCAAAGTTCACAGCAGCTGATTGAGTTGCTGGCGCAGCACAATATGTGCACTAATGATACTGTTAGGTGAGATGAAAGGGAGATGAGTTCCAGAAAAAGTCTGAGATTCTAGAAAGTGATTGATGTATAGTGCAAAATATATACAAGTAGATAAGCACGAAACAAACAAATGAAATTAAAGTCACTGTCACGGTGACATGAATATTGCAGTGGTCACTTCAGTGGGCACCCAACGATGTTTGTGCTGATAGTGTTTGTTAGAAAGCTGTTGTATGCTTGAGTCAAAAAGGGTTCGCGTCTGCATTAATAGCGTGTGTGTATGTCTGTAATTGGCCACGGGTGCTGCATTGTTGTTGAAAATAATCCTGTCAGCATAATCCTCCTTTGTGGGTTCCATTAATTGCATTTAAGATCGGATGCAATGTAGGTGATGCAGGCCCTGCTTTTGAGCCTTGCACGGCTTTTGCTGCACAAAGCCGCCTGTCGCTTCAAAGGCTAAAGGGTCGGGACTCGGGTAAAGGGTGTTTTCAGATTTTCATTTAAATGTGCACTGCTTTTTCATCGCTTTAACTCATAATAGCATGGCTGCGTTATGGATACAGTGGCAAAATGAATTTAACAGCTAGCCATCCTCAGAGTGCAGCTGCCACCAGCCAATGCTACTCGTGTTGTTGCAGGGAAAGGGTGATTATTCACGTTTGAACAATAGGCCTTGAATCATATAGAATAGTATTTTACATTATAAATGAAAATGTGTACTCAACATGTATATAGGATATGCATTTCTAGTGCTGCGGGTAGTGCTGGAATATTCACAGCATTACTACATTGGAGTAATGCAGTAATGCACTACTCAAGTCACTACATGTCCATCATCACCATCAATTCAGTCAAAACTGGAACATATTTTTCACAGATATGTTTCTGAATTTTCTTCGGCTAAGGCTTGCTTTTGAAACATAGACACCAGTCAGGTCCTCTATAGAGAAAGAGTAGGAATTTGGAAGCACTCAAGCAGCCCAGTGTATGATCAAAACCGCTTTCTCTTACGCAGCCTTGCCTCCAAATTCCTTTCCATTTTTATTTTCTTGAATGAAAGTTTAGGAAATCCATTTAGGATGGCCTTTGCAGCTTTGGCTGTCAGAGATACAGCCGCTTAAAACCAGAGGTCACCTCCACACTTGTTTAATAGCTACTCAGTGTACCTTAGTGAGTGTGTTTTTGCCCTGCCTGGCAATAAATACTCTTGGACGGCACTGAGTTTATGTTTTCTCAGTGTTTTAAAGAGAGAAACGTGATGGGTACTGTATAATTAGTTTAGTCAGTCACATTGGACTCCAGTGGGCCAACGTCCATGCACACATCTGAAGCCACTCATGCAGTATACTTCACTTCCCCACCGTCCATCCATATGTATAATTATATGTTTCAACACTTAGATATTTACCAAAATATGACTAGATAAACAGCTTCTATTTGTTGCTGTCACTGTAAGCTGTTATCTTGGTCACACACAACAAGGTTTGTGTACAATGACAAACAAATTCAATGTATGAGTTATAAATGGAAGATGGACAGAGCAAACATTATGCTGCAAGAGTGGCTGAAGAAGGTGGACTCCAAGCTCTCAGCATTTGCTATCCTCTGCAAACCCAAAGTGAGTAAATCCAATGTGCCAAAGGAGTCAAGCTGACTCAACCCCCAAGTGTTTGACAGGCAGGGGTCTTGCTCCATGTGGTGTATACCAAGGACCACCAGCACTAACCTTCACAAAGTTCTTTTGAATTCACCCTGCAGACTGAAAAAACACATGTGGAAGTACCCAGGTTTCTGTGTAGATCTTTCTATAGGGATCATTACAGTAGTACAGGACATCAATATACACTGATGGAGCTGGAATCAGTGTACCTGCTGCTGTCCACTGCAGACATACGTACAAACACAAATGCACTTTGGATCATGCAATTTAGGCTTATCAGACTGTCCTAGACAGCCTTAACAGCACACTGTCTTCCCATTTGTTAAGCCTAAGATTTTGTAAATTATTTTGTAAACATCAGGGCCACAAGGAAGGTATCTCTCTATAGTGGCAGCAAAAGCAGAGCTGCAGCATGTTTATAGTTATTCCATTTAATGTATTAAGCTATGTAGAGCTCAATTACCTGTATATTTGCACAGGTTCTACAAATGCTATATACATACATTTCCATGCATTAAACACGGTGAGATGTGCTTTTATCATCACAAATCATCAGCACTTCATGAAACCCTCAAAAATACTCTGTTGTAGTTATGTGTCTCTGCCATGTGTGAGCACAATATTGAATGGTCTAGGGTTCTTTGCTTGTTTTCACATGAGTTGTCTCAGGTGTATGTTTTATAGTTTCTACTGTGATTTGTTCGATGTATGTCACCCACAATCATGTGTCATTATTGATATGAGCATTTCTGTAGTGTGTAGCTATGTGTTTTCAGCTTCACTTAGTTTTGGTCTTTCAAGCATATCTGTTCCTTTCTTCTGATTTTTTCCTCTGGTTGGTGGCAGGAGGGAACTTACAATGCATTTCACGTTAAACTCAGAGTATGTTGCTATGGTGGTTGCAAGGGATTTAGCCTAGAGTGACGTGGAAAGTCCAAATATTAAAGGTGTCCTTCTGATGCAGAGGCAATGGAAGCTGTGAGGAATGAGCAATCGCCTCAGAGAGAGTGTTTTTCTTATGTGCCCTTTCATTATCATGCCTTTCTCTTTGGAAATAACAGAATTGATTTTCAGAACACAAGATAGGACTGCATGTAAAGGCACAAGCCAGAGCAAAAGCAAAAGCACTGCCCTTGCATACAATACTTGTTAATTCATGTTCTCATTTTGGCATGTATATACAGATTTTCTGCATCCTTATTCTGATAAACGCTGTCATCTATCTGCTAAAATGAAAATGGATAACAAAGTAACATTTAATGTGACCAAGGGCTGGTGATATTTTGGAATCGCAACTCTTTTTCTTTTACCTCATAAAAGGACCATTCTTAAAATGCAGCATTCAATGATTTTGAATCAAAATAATGTCCTTGGCAGGGGAGGGTGTACAGACTGGCACAATAATGGGCACAGTCCTGTTATACGATCTTTTATCTGTGGTTTCAAGAAGAAAACGAGGCAGGAGATATTGAATGTATTTTTCATTTTACACTGTTAAACCTCCCTTAAAGGTCAAATGATGTTTAGTTCAATTCATTAAATTGACCATGGAAGGTGTTTGACCGGTTCGATGCATTCACATGCAGAATGCTATGAAAGAACACTTGAACCAGTTAAAGATGTGACTGAACCTGACAACTGACAATAAGTATACTTGTCATGTAAGCCACATGTGACTGATGTCTGTTTTGCACAATTGGTGAGCTGTTTCTTTCTATACATGCTACTCTACAACCCTTGAAGGTTTTTTTATGGATTTGGTGACTGTTGTTCACATCAAGTGCATTCTCATTCCCTACACAATACTGTACATATTGTATTTCAGAGTTCTTTTCAAAATGAAAAGTGTGCCACTGCAGTGTGCCTTGTGGTATCTAGTATGCTTGAATTTCATAAGAAAAAGAAGACCTTCTCAACCAAGCAGCAAAACACCCAGATCAACATGATTATGGTTGATTTGCATACAGTGCATCGAGTGCTTTATATGGAAGACAGTACAGCCCTAGGGGAAGGCTAGCCACTGGTTTATTTAAAAAGAAAACTCATCTTCTTTCTCTAAAATATGCTATGGCTGTGTGTTGTCATTAGCTATTAGCTGGCTAAACTTGCCATTGTTAACAAAGAACAGTACAGTACAGTACAAAAAGACCAAACAGAAGCCAAACCAGCTGGGGGGTATTGTCACACTAAGCTACAATGAGTTTTTCCAGCCTGTTGTGGAATATTGACACTATTGGATGAGTGCAGCTGAATATAAAGTTAGACTGACATTTATACTACTACGAAACCACTACTAATCACCAGATTAGAAAATTTACTTGTTTTGCTTCTTACATAGAGTCAGATAGCAACTCCACTTATTTACTTTGTTAGCTAGCAAGCTGTTCGCTAGTACCGAAAAGAAGAACATGGGTTCTAAGGCAGCACTTTTGAGATGCTGTGTGCAGTCACTGGTTGTAGCTGTTGGCTAGGGAACAGTTCCAGAGAGTAAAGCATCTACATTTGTGTCACCCTAAAATTGCAACAAAAGGAGTACCCTTGGTCTGTTACTATGAAGGGTTAATTGAATAGAAACTGGACAGATCTCCAAACGTTAAAAATTAAACATCGTCTTCTTCAACATTTTAAGCAGAATTAGTGTACTGTTTTTGTACAATTTTAGAGGGAAAAAAAAGGAAAATAGCACCAGGTAAAAGTCAGGGCACCCCAAGAGATTTGAGTCCTCAGATAACTTTTACCAAGGTCTTAATTAGCTTTATAGTGTTACGGATTGTTCAGTCATCGTTAGGAAAGGACAGATGAACTTTCAAAGCTTTATAGATGCACTGACTATGACCGTGACCGTGTCCCAACAATCAACAGCCATGGGCTCATCCTAGCAGCTGCCAAGTACTCTGAAAATTAAGATAATTGGTGCCCACAAAGCTGGAGAAGGCTATAAAGATAGCAAATCGTTGTCAGGTTGCCGTTTCCTCAGTTCAGAATTTAATTAAGAGGAACAGTGGAGGTCAAGTTAAGCTGTGGAAGACCAAGAAAACTTTGAGTGAATTGTTGGTAAGATTGCTAGAAACTCAAATCAAAAACATGTTTGACTCTTGAGTGGTGGTAGTGTTCTACTCTGCAGTGACACCTGCACAAAAGTGGCCATCATGGAAGAGTCATCAGAAGAAAACCTTTCTTGCATCCCCACCACAAAATTTGGCATCAGGAGTTTACAAAGGAACATTCTAACATGATGCATTTTGGAAACAGGCCCTGTGGACTGATGAAGTTAAAATAGAACTTTTTGGCCACAATGAGCAATGTTATGTTTGGAGACAAAAGGCTACAGAATTTCAGGAAAAGAACCCCTCCCTTACTGTCAGGCATGAGAGGATCAATCATGCTTCAGCTTGCATTGCAGCCAGTGCATGGGTAACATCTTGCTGGTAGAGGGAAGTATGGATTCAATTAAATACCAGCAAATTATGGAATCAAACATCACGCTGAAGATGAAAAGAGGATAGTTTCTACAATAGGATAATGATCCAAAACACACCTGAAAATCCAAAATGGACTACCTCAAGAGAAACAAGCTGAAGGTTTTGCCATGGCCCTCACAGTCCGCTGACCTAAATATCATCAGAAATCTGTGGGTAGACCTCAAAAGAGCAGTGCATGCAAGACTGTTCCAGAATCTTACAGAACTAGAATCCTTTTGGAAGGAATAATGGATGAAAATCCCACAAGCAAGATTTGAAAGACTCTTGGCAAGCACTGATACTTACCAAAGGCGGTGTTACAAAGCACTGACCATTAGTACTGTCAAAATTGCCCATTGACTATTTGAATAACTATTTTTGTGTATTATGTCCGGAAGAGAGAAAACCAATGCAGTGAAAGCCATATTACGAAGTGCAGTCTAATCCCTCTTGGCATTTGTGCGCTAATAATGTAGCTCAGCTGAAAGTGTTTTTGTCACTGACAGGCTCAGATTGTTATAATGTGTCTGACAATATTATGGAAAGAATCCCTACAGAGATACCTTTTCCTTAAAGAGTAAGATCTGTTGTTTTATCGCTTTCGCCAAAGCCACCAGGTTCCTTTGACAGAAGCAGTAATTTTGTCATCTTAAAACATACTTCATTCAAACGTGACAAAAACAAAAAACTCACCAAAACCTTCTTGGTTCGAGTTTTCACAGTTCCAACAGTCACCACTGACTCTGGATTTGTTGAAATAACTCTTAATTCACTGATTCAGGAGAGGCAGCGAGGAAACAGCCGAAATATATTCACATCTAACACAGGATTTATTTTCACTGCACATTATGACCGGAAATACTTAAATATGTCGGACTTCAACAGATTTTCCACATAAAAAACAAAACAGTAATTACTGTGCGATGGAAGCTCTGGTTTTGTGACTTCTGTCCGCCATGCAGTGCATTCAGTGCCACTGAATGTGCAATGGAGCTGTTTGTTTGTTTTTTGTTTGTTTTCCCCACATTGGAATATTAATTTCCACAATTGGATGTATGGATTTTTTTACAATTTAACAATGAATTTGAATGTAGAATTTTTGTTGACAGCCCTACTGACCATGTTTTGACCAACTGACCGACTTTTGCTTATGGCCTTTTTAATTCTTCTTCACGAAACTGTAAAAGAAAAGATGAAAATAAAAAAGTAGTCTTACTTAAAATATTTAAAAAAAAAAGAAAAAGAAAAATAATCTTCTACTTTATGCTGTTTGTAAATCGTGTCATTTTTTACTCGCTTAGCTATTTACATTAACAGAAATTCTAACCAAGGTAACCCAAGTTTAAACTTGGTGACAATGTGTAAATTGTATAAATTGGAAACAAAAAAACCTCACAGTTACTGTCATTGATACTTTTTCAAGACTGTTTGCCTTCCATAATATCATTTCATTGCATGTTTGCATTCTCCTAAATGCCTTTCTTTCTGTGAGTGACCGCTTGATATGAAGGCTTATTAAACCTGTGGCAATCAATAGCAGCCTAAATGATAATGTCCAGTGACCAACTCAAGAGCTCAAGGCCTGAGGAGAGAAAGATCTGCCCTTCCTCCCACTTCCTCTTGTACTGCCTTTCCCTGTCTTGCAGTCCACAGCTGCAGCAGCCATCACACAACCTCAGGCAAGCTAGTTAGCCCTGAGAAAAGAGCCTGAACCCCCGATCAATAACTTTAGTCTTGTCTGCCTAATTGCTCATTGGTCGACATTGGCGCCAGACTATATGTAAGTGCATGTTCCCCCGAGTGATCGACTTCGGCTCTATTTCCACCACTTCCCGCCTAGTGTTGGGCTTACGGTTTTCCCCTCTCTCGTCTCTCTTTTCTCCTGCCCTCGCCTCTGTTCACCCATGTTTTGATGGAGAAAACCTGACCTGATCGGCTTCTCCACAGTTCTTTCAGCGGGATGAGACCATCCAGAGACTCCAAAGAGATGTGTTGCTCTCCCACCAGGCCCGTGACTCTCAGGCTGCTCAGGTAAATATCCGGGTTTAATGACGAACAGGAAGATTAGCCAGTTACTCTCGCTCGCAATTTCAATGAGCGCCAGGAAATTAGCCAGTCTCTTTTGGGGTTTTCTGAACGGCTTATTGTATGATCTAATGCAGATGCACTTTATGAGCAGGGAGCAGAGTATGGAGAGGGCAGTATTGATTGTGCTCATTGTGAATTATGTGAATAGATAAAAGTGTGAGAGTGCATATATATTAGGCAATTATGCGCTGAGGTGCTAATGTAAAAATTCTGCTGAATAAATATGAAATATGCCTCTATCAGCATCCAACTTGTGTCCCCTCGACACTAGTCATTTGAGATGATAATTGGCATAGCATGTTTGCCTTTTTCTGATGAGACGAGATATTGTGATAGCGCTGCTCAGTCTGGATTTAAATGTGTATTGATCAGCGTGAGGCTCAGGAGCTCAAATCAAAACAGCAGTGCAGCCCCCACACACTTGCATATATTTCTGTCTTTGTTTTTCACATCATATTTTGAAGAAATCTTACAAATCCTCTGACATTAAACATCGGTTTCTGTGTCACTTAACATAAGAAACTCATTCGTATTTGTTCTCGCCCTCTTTCTCCAGTAGTAGTGTGCTAATGTCATGATTTAAATGAAGTATTGATCAGTTTAGGAGGGGAGAATAGAGAGAGAGGGAGCGATTGTGAGGGAAAGAAAGCAAGACCAGGGTTATCGGTGTGGATCGCATACAGAAAGAGAGTGCTAACGGATGAGACACGTTTTAAGCGATTCCGTGAAATGGATTTCTGCATAATCTGTATTTTTAATTCGGGAATAACCGATCTTTTGTTTGACTTATTCCAAGAGGAAAAAATGGACACGGAGATGACACAGTGCTTTGAACAGGGCACGAATGGAAATAGATGCCTTTTTTATTCTTGGCTTTTGTTGATTTCATGGAGTTTTTGCCAGCCTGTATGCAGATGTTTAAATAATGGTTTGTCCTGGTTGCTGTCTGGGTCTCCATCTTGTCTGGTTTTGATTTCTTCTGCAACAACGATGCTGAAGCTGCATCAGGCACACCGGACTAAAGCCTCCATCCAAGTGAACCAGCAGCTAGGTCTGTTTGTCTTCCTCTTACTGTCCTCCCTTCCTTTTTCCCAAGCTCCCTCCTCTTCCTCTCTCTCTCACCGTCTTTGGCTGTCTCTCTCCCCCTCCATCCCTTCCCCTCTTGTGATTTAGCACTGTGAGGTAGTATTAATTAGTGGCCTGTTTATTATTGTTGGTCCACTTACTGGGCAGGCAGCTGTTTTACCGTTTGCTAGATACCGTAGCTACGTAGCTGTGTATTCTGTAGCTGCACTGCTTCAGTATTGCCTGTATTTTTCTGTAAAAGAGTAATATTTAACTATTCTAGTATTGTTTATCACATAATGTAACACTCTTGTGTTGTCTTGAAGAGTAAATTTGTCATTTTTCGGTCTTTTTTATTTTTATTAATTGCTAATCTGTTCTGATAGTTATGATTAAAACTTTGTAAAGTGATTTACATGTAATTATTTTTATTAACATGAATTTTGAAATTCCACCTGAACCTGAAAATCTTTTGCAAAATAAACATTTTAAATTGCTCCTTGTTGAATGTTCTAGTCTAAGTAGTAACTTATTAACTGGCGTTTTTTAGAATAAACACTGCATCCTAGCCATCAATAAGTGTATCGTTTGTTTTTTCGCTGTGCAAATGTGAAACATTTCTTTTGAATGAGTACTGAATGTAGTTTCAAGAAGATTCAGCTCGACCCTCTTCAAGTCCCACTGACACAGAATTAGCTGATGAAGGCAGATATGAGGCCTGCCCTTGATGGGACGGGACTCTGGCTGGCTTTGTTCCTGAGTATCTGCTCACGAGGATGGGGAACCATTTTTGCGTCCTAGCCTCAGCTACAGAGTGAGCAGGTTGGCTGCGCAGAGAGGATAGGCTCTGTGTGCTAGATTGATTTTTCTCCTCCTCTCGCTGCCCTGCCTCCTTTTGTGGTTCAATAGCTGGACATCCAGGAGCAAGGATCTTTCAGTCTGTGCCTGAACTGCAGGAAAGCCATCTGGATCTCCGGAGGAACAGAGTCGTACGCAGCAATTCTAAAAGCAGCTCCAGAGCCAGACTCAGCAGGCCCAGGAGCTCCAGAGTCAGGTATAGTGCTAACTGCTAGGCCCAGGGTTTTCCAGCAGGCCGCAGACTCATCATGCTTCATGTGCCCATTCCTATCAGTGCATTTTCAGGAGGACATTTGAAATATTTCCATCCCAGTGTCAGTTCACATTCATTTGATGTGGTTTTGCTGGTGCCATCTGATCTAGACTAATGCATCTTGAGTCACAGTTGAAATGTATATGGGTATTTGTACTGTAACTGTCAGATCATCAAAAATGAAAACATTATGGCATTTGCTTCAATTTGTGATGTATTTAAGTACAGAAATGTTTCACATGAAGAAAAACTGTACCTCACAGACAGGTAGGCAGGGATGTATGTCTGCTGCACAAGCAGTGGAGGTAACAGACAAAAGTACTCTGCATGACAAACAAGCACTTAGTTACATTGACAGGCAAAATGAACCCAGGATTCTGTTGACTGATGACTGCATTTTTTGGTGTTTTCAATTGAAATAAATTCAAGACAAAATGCTATTAGCCACAATCCCTTGAGGAAAAACACTGACCAGTCTGAGTCTCTGAATGTGTTGATTGATGGTGTCTGTGTCACCTGTTGCTAAGCCTCTGGGCAGACTCTGTTGTGGCGTTCAATCAGAGCCTGAGGTGTCATCTTAGTCCCACCCTCTCAGTATTGTCGGCTGGAACGTTCACAGTTCTGCCATAGCTATTCTGCCAATCTATACTTACTCTCTCTGCCTCCCTACCTCTCTTTCAGATGTCATTGACCATAATGATCTCTCACCATTTTCACTCACTTTTTACCCACTCTGATACTCAGCTCTTCAGGAGCTGGTAACTGTAAATTGTTTCCAGACCTTAATTTCAGTCCATTTAAAATTAAAGATACCCTGCAGAGTATTTGGCCACTCGTAGTGGTTCCCCTCATTTCGTAACCCATCTTATAGAGATGCACATGCCAGGATAAGCATGAAAATTATGTGCCAAAACATTGTAAAGAGACCTCTAAGAGTTAGTGGGGGTAATGTATTTTGGGTAGGAAATAGGTTTAACACATTAGATGTTGAGGATGCATATGCAAAGCATTTTGGTGGAAAATATATGTAAAAGAGGACATGGAAACTCCACAGGATTACCTTTAACTCAACATCTCCATCAGCTTTTAGCTTGTGATTTAAAATTCACCATTATAGTCCTGTCTCACCACACTTTTGTACACTGCGGTAGAAGTAATACCCATGAGATGTTGTCTTCTGTGACTCAGAGCAACACAATTGCAGCACAGTGCAGATGCAGTGGAAAGGCACCACTCAACAAAATCATTCATAAAACTAAAAAAGTGATTACAAAGTTAAATATTTTTCTGCATTGTCTTAACACTGCAAACTATTCTCTTGAATATCATCTTGTCTGTGAAATGACATTTATTTTTTCAGTATTTCAGTTGTAAATTGTGGCCAATCCCAAACATGCAGTAGACAGAGGGTCAGTGTCCTGTTGACTGCTTCCATGCAAATCATGATTGTTGCTTGTAAAATTATGTACAGACTAAAGATACAAACTTCTGCTCAGTGGGAGCTTGTCTGGTGCATCAGTACTGTAAATCACCCAACCACTGATGATGTGCATTTGTAGCCTGTGTTCAATCTAATGACAGTACTGTAGCTACATAGGCCACAGGTGCACCAGTAGCCACAGGTGCACCAGTAGGCAGGACACTGTTGTTTTTTTTTTTTCGATGGGAATAACCACTTATCCAAGTTATAATCAATTACAAACAATTCAGTTCTGGTATATCCTAAGATTAGTCCTCCAAAAACCAGTTTTGATTTATATAAAAACATTTATACTTTTAGCTTGGTTATAATATGCTACTACAGGTCCAAACCCATTTACTGGGCACTAGAAGCCTGAAGATACTGTCTGCCACTGTATGCCATCTTTTTTTTCTGATCATCAACTCCAGTGACCAATGAAAAAATTTCAAGCAAGTACATGTGATGCCCGTTTGTCTGGAGCATCTCACTGCACTCTTACTACCAAGTTACAATGCATTTTTAACCCATCAGATAGCTCACCTGAAACTGTTAATTGTACAGTATTACTGTATTATAGTATGTAGAATGAATAAGGTCTATTAGTGAAATTATTTCCAAATCAGATTGTACTCTATTAAATACTTCATGCTTTCATTCATATACAGTGAACAACAAACATATCCAATGTTAAAGACTTGTACTCCAATTTTCTATTTATAGACTTTGGATTGTAATGTGTCATGGTGGAGTGTCATCTCCATCTTTTACTATCCCATGTCTTCTTCTGCTGCAGTGAAAGGGCATGTGGTACAGATGGAGGAAGAGAATGAAGCACTAATGGAATGCAAGCTGGAGTGGAGAGCTCAGGTCAGCCTAGCATGAACAATTCATTACCATAAGGTCTGACCAACACACATCCAGTTTTACTCCCAAAAGGGGACTCTGATCCAACTTAGTGCATCCATTCTTACATGTCAAGATTAATATTTTAACTGTGTATGCTGAGGCAAGCACATACAAAAAGCAAGACATGGTTTCAGTTTCTGGCTGCGGTGCCTCTTCTTGGCCAGGCCTTCCAATTGACTCAACAGGCAGTTTTTGTGAAACTAGTGAGGAACAGTGTTGTTGTTTATGAAAATTAACACAGAGAAAATCTGCATCATAGAAAGCATCATAGAACCCAGATTCCAAAATGTTGGTAACTGTGTTAAACGTAAATTAAAGCAGAATGCAATCATTTGCAAATAAACCGTTCACCGACAATGGTTTCATAAAGCCTTCCTGAGCCCATGTATTAATATCCTTTATATAATCATGTGTTCACAAAGGTGGCAGTCTACTCAGGAGGTGCAGTGAAAGTCAGATTTTCACTTAAAAAGTTTAATTTTCTCTGTAGGTGCTGTGTTAATGAAAAAGTTTGGACTGACTGTGGGCTCTGTGTCTGAATACTTGAAAATGTTGGAGAGAGCCAGTGTGGACTTTTAATTGATGATTGTTAAACATTTCTTTCTTCCCTTTGGACTGGTTTGGTTCTAAATGGCCACATGTACGCATTTTCGTAAGCATCAATTTGACACACACGTCAACACTTTGCACAAAATACACCATATGTATATGACACCTCCTTCAAAGTTGTGGCCTATACAGGAATGTATAGTGCTAAGATTAAGGATAGATCATGAGAGGTGCACTTAATTCCGTGGAATTTGATGCCAACAACACATTTCAAACAAATTGAGACAGGACCAACAAAAGAATGGGAAAGTTGGAGTGAATGCTTCAAAAACACCTGTTTGGAACACTGAACGGGTAAACAGGTTCATTTGTAACAGGTAATAGCATCATGATTGGGTATGAAAGGGGCATCCTCAAAAGGCTCAAAAGGTTCAAAAGCAAGGATGGAGTGAGGTTCATCTGTTTGTGAAACACGTTTGTGTAAGGGAGATCACTACATGGGCTTGGTAACACTTCGTTGTCAGGAAACACAATGCGTTTGCAAATGATTGCGTTCTGTTTTTATTTACATTTTACACTGTCCCAACTTTTCTGGAATCAGGGTTATACACTTGCATTTAAAACCCTAACCCTCTGCAACAAACACAAGTTGTTGCTTTTCGATGTTTACAAGAATTAAACAAGAAGATATCCTCTGTTTATAATTGTTCTCTAGAAATGCTGCAAGGCAGCTTTTCTTTATGTTTGAAGATAACTTGCCATTTCCTCCGTTTACAGTCTTTATGCCAGGCTAAGCTAACCGTCTCCTGACTGTAGCTTCAATTTTAACCGAGAGATATGACAGCGGTTTCAATCTTGTCTTGTAACTCTCAGCGAGGAAGCAAGTAAATGTATTTCCCACAATGCCAAACTATTCCTTTAAGCATGTATGCTTGTCGGTGCCTATCTTTCAAGTGTAGCAGTAATGACAAATAAATGTTCTTTGCAGAGTGCAGCATGGGGCAGATTGGCTGCAGAAAGCACCCAGGTGGTGCACAGATGTAAAGAACTGGAGGCTCAGCTGGGGCAGAGACCTCTGTTATAAGGTGCAAAGATAGGACACGGGACACCAGGAGCACGGTGAGACCATCACTGTGGTCTCACCTGCATGGAGACACAGTCACAGGTAACGATTTTCTTCTAAGATAATATTTAAAAAGCAATGTAAGGCTTTATTGTTTTCAAAAGTAAAAAATCTCAAACTCACATGCAAAATAATCCTCCATATTGTGTTGTGTCGTGTACATACAATCGTAAGAAAGAGATTCTTGAGATTTATCTGACTTAACTGCTCATGAATCATTTGCTCAGATTGAAATATTCCGTGTAGGTAACTGAAATTAATGCCTGTAATCGTACAGTTATTAGCATATAATTGCTAGTTTGTTTTTTTTTTCAGCCAATTTGTAGGCTGCTACAGTAATACTATGGTTGTGGTCGTTAGTAATTCAGAACTACTGCAGATTCATTGATGAATTACATAGAGAAGGAAGAGTATCGGCAGCACTGTAAAGCACCAGCACCAACTTAACTTCACAAAGTTATTACTAGTGCTGTCTGTCTACATATTGTATATATGTTGTCTTGCATTAGTGCCTTAGGTTTAATGGATTTGCCTCTCTCTCAGACATCCATTACAGCAACACTACAATATTCTTATTCACTGGAGATTTAGGAAATTGTATGTGAGAGAGAAGAGGATTTTATGTGTGTGCCTTGGTGCAGGGATACGTGTATAGGTTTTCAGGAGTACAGTAGAGGTTTTGTTTTTGTTTTATTCATGCACATGTGCATGTATGCCTGTGTGTGCATGTGGGCACATGTGGGTTTCTGGTATTTGTCTCCTCTGTCTCCATGTCACCTTTGTTGACTTTGTCTCTCTCCTTCTGCAACGCTGTGCTCTCCGCTTTAATGATGCATATATCCTATCTCCAGTCGCTGCCTAATCCCAGCAGCGCTGGCTCAGGAACAGATTACTGCTTCCAGACACCAGAGGAGAGAAGAGTAGAGCAGGGTGGGGGTTGGAGGGTAGAAGGAGATGCCTCAGTGATACAATATACAGAGGGATCGACGGGGCCAGCACATGCATTTGAGCATGTGCGTCAACAGCAGAGATATCCACCAAGATGTTTTTCCATAGTAAATACAATCACCACTTGTCTTTGCCTTGTTCCTTAATGCCACATACTCATTTTCATTTAAATGAAAATGAGCAGTGACTTTTTAAATTCAAAATGTATTTGTCACGTAAACAATAATACCAGTACAATGCAATGTGCGATGAAAAGCTTAGTCCCCAAATGCCACGTCTAAGAAGATAAGAAATGAAATATAAAGGACTGTTGTAAAAGCAAGACACTGGACATCTTACTGATTGCGCTGCTTTTTTCTCTTATCTCCAGACTGAAGAAATCCTGCTGCTAGATGCAGAGTTGTCCAACACGGCTGCTTCAATCAGCAGGTACAGTGCTCTCAACTGCTCAGCCAACAGAACCATACAGTGATTTTACGAGGTAGGGTAGCATGCTCCATAGCGGATCAATAAAGTCTCATGTTATTATTGCATTTTGTTCACATTATTATTCCCTTTGTAGGATCACAATGTTTTTTATGTTTACTCTTTGCCCAGCCAGTTCCAGACACCCTCTGGCCTGCTGGCCTTTTTTCTTTTAACAAACCGGTAAAAATGTTCTGTATAGTCAGCTGGCTACTTAGCCCTCAATCATGTGCTACACCCTCATACAACCAATTTTGAGGCTTATTCGAGATACAGTATATATGAAAACATGAACATGATGGAAGCACAAGGTGTGGGTACGCAAACCCCCTTCTAAACATGGTTATCTTGTGGTCAATTAATGCTTCTTGTAGACCAGTACCTCCAGGTGTAAACAATTGGGAGTGGTAAGTGCTGGAGCGGTGTCTGTCCAGCAGCTGCTGTTATCACTACAGCTGCCTACCAAGAACATGACTTTTAGGACCAAATGATTGCTAATAAAACATTTGATTGAGAGGAGAAGACGGTGAGAACCATAAACAGGCTGGATTCTGCCCTTTAATTTTACCATCTTCAGAGAATTGGTTTTGCTGTGCTGCAGAGTAGGTCCCACACACAAGCAGTTTAGTTGTCTGCCCAAGGACTGAAATTTAATTTAGACTCTGTGTGTGTGCGTGCGTGCGTGCGTGCGTGCGTGCGTGCGTGCGTGCGTGCGTGCGTGCGTGCGTGCGTGCGCATGCATGTCTGTCAGTCTGACTGTCTTTGTCTGTCTACATGAGTCAGTTTGCAGTGCCTCTGTGTGGAAAAACTAGCTTGCATGAACTGTATATGTAAGAATTTGTGCTGCAGTGTGTGTGTGTGTGTGTGTGTGTGTGTGTGTGTGTGTGTGTGTGTGTGTGTGTGTGTGTTTGTGTGTGTGTGTGTGTGTGTGTGTGTGTATGCTGTATTTTGTGCTTTCTTATTCTCTTGTGACTAAATGGTTTTACACTGCCAGTTTGTTACAGTACCATTTTACAGTGTCTGGTTGTACTGAGGCATTCATTAGCTCTGTACACTGCTTTGTTGTTTCTGGATTTGAATGCTTTCTAGTGTAGTTTTGCGATTGCTGTGTTATCTCACTGTGTTAACCTGTAAACCTAAAAAAATGCCCCCAGTTACTGTTGGCACCATCAGTTTGTTGTGGAAAACTTTTTGGCAGTAATTTTCTGTTGAGAGTATGCTGATTGCATGTTTAGAAAGTACAGCAGCTGAATTGTTTAACAATGGCTTCAGTGTGGCTAGTTTGTAACAGTTCTTTTGTGTGTATATGTGTGTGTTTATGGTGCTGGTTCCTGATGAAAGCCAAGTGCAGACGCATATATCAGAGCTCCAGTACTAATAAAAGGCCAGCAAGCTGTGCTCCTCTCCTTCTGGGAACAGCACCGCTTTTTACTGCTTCTCTGACAGCAAGATAAAGTGCCCTTCCAATTAGAAAAATATTTGGCCACATACCTACCAATAGAAATCCTGGGTTTTTATTTTTCATGCCATTTGATCAGGAATCCTTGCTATTTTTACGGTGTGCTTTCATATCATCGTGTCCTGGGTATGCACATGTTAATGCGCACCCCACCACTGCGCCATAATGCTGTATAATGAAATAACCATGGTTTTATTTTGGTGTCTCTTTTTTCATTTTGGTCTTTATATCATAAAGGAAGGGCTGCATACAGTTGTGCTTTGGTTCAGGAGTGAGGCCGAATGTGTTTTTGCATTTTGCATGAGAGGATTCATGCTGCTGTGTGTGTTTGGGTTGATGTCATTCTTGTTGCCCCTGTCATCTGTCGGTGCCTCATACAGAGACGTGTGCATATATACTTAACCGCTGATGCTAGTCCCTGTCTCTGTTTAAGAATACTGTAGATGTTTTTCCTCCTTTTTTCCAGAGAGTGCATTAAAATTAAATTCTCTCTTGTTGTTGTGAAAAGAGGCACACGTAAAAAATAATTGGCTGTAGGAGAGAACAAAGGGCTGGCTCCTCTCTCCTCCCTGCACACCCCAGCCAGGCATTAATATCAAGCCTGCTGCATTGTTCTGCCGTCTGCAGCCATCCCCCTAGCCAGACACTCAGCTCTGGAGAAGTCACTTTTAATGTCTGATAATCAAGGTGAATTTTCAAAAAGCTGCCATTTTCAAATGATGGTGTATATATTATGTGTAGATGGGAGTTCAGGAGCAGAGGAGCTCCACTTGGTGAGAGAGAGAGAGCTTCAGCCATGCGAAGTGAAAGAGAGACACCTAACGGCTGCTGAGGGAACTGCAGGCTGATTTTAGCTCTGATCAGAATTCTGTGAAGGACGGAAGCCAGCTGGAATATTCGTGTCGTAGTGGAAATTTGCCTGATGATTTGCTTTGTTTTTAGTAAACATGTTTGTTTCATTGTAGCTAGCATTTCAGTGTCACCTGTGATGTGCCCTGTCCAGCACTGCAGCATCTGTATGTGTCTCCTGTGATGTTGGAGAGGAATGGAGGGGAATGTATTTCTACAGTACAGACACTGCCTGCTGCCCCTTCCTGAAGGGAGCTCTTGTGCAGCGTTATTGGGGAATCAGGCAGCCAGCAGCAGAGCAGTGGAGCTCCATTTCCCTGCTACAGGGCAGAGACTCATCTTCCTGCTTCCTTGCTCCTCCCATCTCCCCTCATCCCCCACCACTAGGTATGATTATTTCTCCTCCGCTTCACCGCACCATTATATTCCAGGTCCGCAGTTCCCCCTCCCTGCTGTCATTTTTCATGGTATGTTTTTGCCCGTGTGCAGCGCTGCACATTTGCACTGTGCCTGTGCAATATGTTAAGGAGGTGAATATAGTATGCAGCGTGCAGAATGTAATAAGTATATATTTATTTTCTTTGCTGGTGATTTACTGGTTTTTCCGGTGCTTGAGAAAAAAGGCCGGCTCTAGCCATGTATCTTAACAAACATGACTGCTGCGTATGCACTCGCCTCCAAGGCGTTTTACTCACCGGGGAAACAAAATTATACATCTGAGGCAGACTGGTTGTTTTACGTGCTATGACTGTTAAAAACCTGCTTGTTATTTTGGGGTATAAGCCCTTCGAACACCACTTGGGTAAAGTTTCAGTTGTGTGTGTTTTGTGTGTGGCAATTGCTACATTTATAAATGTGACAATTGTAGATACAGTTACTGCAGTGATAACAGTGTTGATGTAGGCGATGAGACGCAGAGGCTCATTGGACTATTGTTTGTACTTAAAATGCCCCTGCAATGACATAAAGCCAAGCCACGCAACCAGCCATCAACAGCACAGGCTGCTGACCATCTTCAGACTGCCTCTCCATACTGCCCCCCAGTAGTCCTGCAAAAAACACAGGCATGATAGGAGTCTCCAAAATAAAAATGCAAATACAGAACACACACACATGCACACACACACACACACACACGGCCAAAATTTACATTATACTCAGAGGGGAAGTAAATCTAACCCTGTGAAACAGTAGGATTTAAATGGATTGTGTGCTGGGAGCAGCACGGCGCACAAGTCTCCCTCTGTGAGGCTGTCACAGTAGGACACTTGCAGACTTGCATAACAGACAATAAAAAAAAAACTTAATTCTTAAAGATACACTACATGATTTTGTTATTGTGCCCACTACCTCCCATAAATCCCAGAATTTCCTGGCAGCTTGTTGTTGATGAGTTTAAAACCATCAACAGAGAGCAGGAAATGGGAAACAGGGATTTTGGAGGTGATATTGGGAACTACAACAGCTGTAGCAAAATTAGAGAGTGTACTGCAGAGATGATGTAAAATATGATCCAGTATGTCTAAGTGTCATAAATTATTTGACTGACTATATCCTTTATGCGAACTACTTAATCATTTTGACATTCAAATTTAAAAATATTTACTGCCATGGTTTTGTTTGTATTCAGTAGTAAAGTGTACCTTCTATATATAGAGCATCTGTCCCTTGGCTGTGGGCTTCAGTGCAGATCATATCATCCCGTGTTCTATCAAGAACAACTTTGAGTTTGCCGGCAGTTCTGTTTTGTATTGTCACATCTGTCAGTGTAACGACTGACAACAAGGAGGCTCAGATTCCACCTTTTTGTGTTGATTCATAAAAAGGTACAAAATTGAAAACATCTCAGGGCTTACGGTGCTTGTTCATACTCCTGTACTATGCACCTGATACCTGGTACTGTGCCTTGATGTAACATTGTTTATAGATAACTTGGTTTTGCCTTCAGTGTGATTGCATAATAACCAAGCATTCAAATGTGTGAGTGCTTTATTTGTTCCCCGGCAGTAGTCGTGGTAGCATTATTTTTCTCTCTGGTTGGAGGGCATGCTTTCAAAGTGTGGATCTCAGCTGTGGTGCAGAATAAAGACGGAGAAAGGAGGAGGAGAGGGCCACAGGCATTCTGATGAAAGGATGTGCGAGGAATCTGGAGTGTGGAGAGAGAGTGAGCGTTTTGCCAGTCCAGTGTGGCAGAGCAGGTCTGGCTCAGTGCCAGTCTGGGCACTGTGCCCACGAGGAGGCAGTGTGTGGCTAGCACTGACTGTAACACAGAGAGAGACGCGAGAAGGAGGCTGAGAGAGTGTGTCTGTGGGGGGTGTCTCAGGCTGACTGGCAGAAGAGGTTTAGTCTGCATTTGCATGTGAAGTGGCCCGGTTGTGATACAGCAGGAGTGGAAAGCGGCAGGGAAGAATGAGCGGAGATTCCCTGGGCAGTGTTATGTCACCGGCTCTGTTACTGATCACAGCTTTGGTGTTTACAAGCAATGCTGGTGAAACTTGCAGTCGAACTTGTATCCTGTTCTCGCTGGCAAGGAGTCGATTGAACAGTCGGCACAGTTCATTTAATCAGGCATTTGTTGTTTCATTTAATCATGCACTTGATTGTTGCTGTTAATTGCTTTGTCTATTGTTTCTTTATGCACTGGCTGAGTAAATACTTTCTCCATGGGGCGCAAATGTTATCTTTCTGCTTTGTATGCATTTACATATTGTTTGCCTTTCTGCATATTATCTCTCTCTCTCTCTCTCTCTCTCTCTCTCTCTCTCTCTCTCTCTCTCTCTCTCTCTCGCTCTCTTTCTCTCTCTCTCTGTTCCCCTCTTTGTATCCTTAAAATATTCTGCACACCCCTCAGCAGTTCCGCATGGCAGACAGCCCTAATATAATCTGTGCGTCTGAATTCTAATTTATACCGTCAGGATAAAATAAATAGTCTGCAGTTAATTATGGGGAGCCAGCTCCTGGCTTTGCCCCGGTGATTTATGAAGTGCACGTAGGCATTCTGCAACGCATTTTTCTTAATTTATTTTTAATCTGTCTTTCAATTAATTTTACTGCAAACGTCTTAATGATGGCAGAGGGCTGTGTTAATGAGGCCAGTGGGGTGACATGAACAGGCACTCACCCCTGTGGGGTGCAAGTGAGAGGCCTTGAGGATGGGGTCATGCAGAGGGTCTTATGCGGCCATGGAGGTTCGGTCCCTGTTGTGTCTTCGCCTGCCATGTCTTTACACTGCTTCCTAATCTTCTGAGCATTTCACCTGTGTCAAAGGAAATGGTTCTTCTGAGGAAAATGATTATTTTCTGGTTCTGTTGGAACTGTTTGTTTCATGATGTGCAGCAGAGGTTTTTTGTGCCTTATTTGACCTCCTCCAGTGAAAATAATACAGTACAATCAGCCAGTTGTTCTCAGTGATTGGCATCCTCACACCCACTATTACTTCTATTTAAGATGGTTCATTCAGCTGTTGTAGAGGAAGTGTCGCTCTATTTTTGAACTACGCCCAATTTTCCAGTGATTTTGACACTGTGTGATTGTCCAATTCACACATCTTGTAGACTACTCACAAATTCAGCACTTGAATAAAAGTTGTATTCACAGTGGAACTGAATGAGTGGTTTTTTTTTTGTTTTTTTTGTTTTTTTTTTCCTTTCTTCTTTTTTGTGACCAATGTCACTAAAAATGTAACGCAGCTTTTACAGTGTGACTCTTTGGTGACTGGCCAACTAAGTGAATTTCAGGTGTGGCTACTTGCTTTTCTTTTTGTCTTCAAGCTTGTGTGGATTCACAGTCTGATCAGTTTCTCAGTGCTCATCCAGTATAGTCTTTGTCCCTGTGTGCATTGACTGGAGGCTCTCTGGTGGAGGCAGAGAAAGCCACAGTCTCTGCCTCACAGGCAAGAAAATGCCTCATATGATTAGAGGCATTTTATCCATCGTTTCACCCCCTCTCAAATTAGACCAATGTCTCTTCTGTACTTGTTATGCACCATTGTTTTCTGCCAATTAGCATGGAGCGTGGTTGTCTCAGTGCTGGAAGGGCCTGGTGTGGGGTAGGCAGGAAGGCTATGTAACGGTGGTGGTCAGCTACCAGACAGCTCACATCAGCCTACCCCATTAGGGACATCCGCACACAGCTCTCTGCATCAGGATGCTCTCATTTACCGCCTCCACATCCAGCCATTTATCTCTCTTTACCCCGCTCTCACTCGCTTCTCTCTCTCTTTTTAATTTTCCTCTCAAAAACAGATCCCACATTAAGCAGCCGAGCATGGCTGGCTGCAGTGCCTCTCCTGAAAGAGCAAAGGAATGATTTAATTTCTCCTCCTCTCTGTCTCTGTGGCCTCCTCTCCCTGCTCATACACAGATCATTACACACAGAGGCCTCATTTTCATCTCCCTGTGAGGGCACATGCAGGGCTTCAACTAGTCAGGCACGCCATGGCTATTGCTTACGATCAATACCTGTGGTCAGGACAGAGCACGCAGCGCTTCCTAAATAGGCCCTGCAGGTCCAACCATAAAACACCTTAGAGGCCGTACATGCCACCCCATAAATCGCCTTTTTTTTTTTTTTTTTTTTTTTTTTGGTCTTTCATTCCTTTGGAGGAGTGAGCCAAGTCTAAGTTGGATAGGTTACCCATTGAGCTGAGATAACGATGATTAAGAGGTCGTGACACTATCCAGAAAATGATGGCAAACGAAAGGTCCAGGGCAACGGTTCACTCCAAATGAGTCTGGTTGGTATGAGAATGAGCAGGAACAGGTTTGAAGCTGTTATTTTGTGTGGTTGAAGGTGTGTCCAGTATTCAGTATTTTTGTTATGGGATCACTCACGCTGTGAGTGCATGAAACACACATCATTTAAAGTACATGGTATGTAATCTGCTAAAACTTCAGGGCCTGCAGAGATGGTTTAATTTAAACAGTAGGCTTCTCATAACTGAGAACTGCTAATGAGATTTTACTCAGCTGGAACCTAAATGAAACTGAGATAAGTTCAGAGGAATAGTCGGCTCAAGTTTTTCTATATGGTTAGTTCCCTGTTTAGCTTGTGGATTGCGGGACTGGAATAGGTGATATATGGACCAGATGAGAGTTAGCCTGGGGGCTGGCAGACAGAGACAGAAAAATGGATGTGTTTCTCATCTTGCTTTTGCCTCCAAGGCTCTCAACTGGCCTGATCCCTACATTAACCAAACAGATAGCCAACAACTTTAATTACCTTTGCATCCAGTTGCTCTCCCCATCCACCGCTCCCCACTTCGCTTGTGCAAATGAAAGAAAAAGAGGGATAGAAGGAAGAGAAGCATAATTACTTATTTTACTGGAGTGCAGCAGAATGCCTTTTGCCAAATGACTCTAATTCCAAATGGTTAACAAGATTTTTCTTTTTAATAGAGCTGAATCCATGTGACAGCAAATTGCTTTCCTATTTGGGGCCTTAATGGCTTTTCATACTTTGCACTTCCAATAAGCAGTAAACTCGGAAATTAATATTGCACACTGTGTTATGATGCAAATGGGAGCGAGATAGGAGAGCTGTACCTTCATGCAGAAACCTCTGATTAGATCCGTAATTGCTCTGGTGGGATGATTTTTCCTGTTTGTTTGAGTTTATTTATTTATTTGTGTAATTTTCATCCACATGCTTCACCCCAGTATCATTATCAGTGGCACATCTGCATTGCTGTATGTTGCATTTTACTTTCGAATGACTTTTAATCAGTTGTAATAGAAGATAAGCATATTCACAAGTTCTTAATGTGATGGCAGAGAGTGATTGTTGGAGCCCGGCCACGCTTCCACTGAGCTTCACTCTTTTGCTTTTATTGAAGTGATTCACTAAGAAAAAAAATAACATGTTTAAGTGCACCCTCAAGTAGACTTTGTCTTCTTATTGAGACAAATACAAAGAGTGAAAGACCACTTTCTTGCTCATCTCTAGTTTCCAACTAGCTTTGTACTATCCTGCCGTTGACTGACTCAGTTGAGACCGGTTTGAACCCCTCTTGCTGTCGTACGAACAGGCACAATCTAAAAAGATATATTTGTGCAAGGTGTCTCTTAATTAACTTTTGATCCAAGTCATTTCATTTCCAATTCCATTTTACACATTCTCAAATATTAATCCTTGTCTGTGCATAAGGTAATAAGAGGGATCACACAGTTGGACACAGTTCACACAGCACATGTAGGTACAGCAGTGCTCTGTTAACAGCACACGGATCAGAAAAAATGCATATTTTTAGACATGTCGTTGACAAAATACTTTCCTAACAGCACCCGTGGGCAGGTGAGCCTTCTTACCTTTCTTACATGTCACCCTACTGTACCTCCATCATCCAGACCCTTTAGTTTTTTTACATGTATTTTTGTATGTTTGTTGTGTCATTCACAGTATTGTTTTTTGCTGTGTCTGACTCTGTGTTGTCCTTCTTTGTGTTCAGTCCCTCTGGATGTTGTAAGAAGCCTCCTTTTAATGCAGATTTCCTAAGTATTCTATGCGGGCCTCCCTTATCTCTGTGTTCAGTTCTCCAGGGCTGTCATTTGGAAGAGAGCGGTTGACAATGTCCTGGATGTTTGGCTGTAGCTGTACCAGACACGCAGCCAGCCTGACCTGCAGACAGAAATAGCAAATAAATTCATCTGGATGGGCCTGCGATTGCTGCCAGCGATTGAGGTTAAGTGTCCTTTGGTGTGTGCGGCCCGAGCGTTGCAGCAGTTCAGCCAGATATTGGTCACATGACCACACACATACAGTCTGACTCTTTGGTTATATCACCATGGCAACCCATCATTTCTTCTCAGCACGCGTCCATTTCACCTGTCATTTTGGTAATTGGCTCTGAAATTTTCTGCATATCGTCATGATGATCATAATAAGACAATATTTATGAACCGAACAGTGACAGGCAAGTGTAGGGAAATGGGGAAAAAACAAAGCTTTCATTTGGCTCGAATTTTAATGCAGCAATAGGGCTTTTTAGGGACTAATAAAGCTTGTTCTCAGTGTTTTCACAGGTTTCCGCTCATTGTGTGCATGAGCCACACTGCAGAGTGAGTCTGAGTTTCGATTTGGTTTTAATTGGGTCACCCTCTCCTCTCCTCTCTCCTCGCAAGCAGTCTTTCTGTTGAACTTGAGCTTAATTAGACCTACAAGATTGTGACACCACCAGAAACATATTTTATCTGCTCTGCCTCTATTTCCATTGATGTTCTGTTTTTAGAAGTATTGATAAGACAAGCTATGTAATGACATTTGCTATACTGCTGTAGTCATTAATGGCCCTCGGCCGGTGTTAGACTGTATAGCGCACAGAGAGAAGTGGATAAAAGGTTTTATGGAAATAAAAGATGTTTCCTGAAGGTGGAGATAGCTAGGCCTAATGACTGTTGTGCCAGCTGCCCCTCATTACCAAGGTCGCTGGCATCAGGACCAGCTGAGGTTTGCTAAGTGGTCTATAGCCTCTAAAATGGCCATGAGGCCTTTCCATCAGCGCTGCACTCACTGACACCATAAACTTGTGAAATGCATAACAAACTCATACTTTCTCTCATTACCCTCATTTAAACTGGTTTTCTGCTCTTACAATATAAAAGCAGTGTCAGTGGAATTCATTGATTGGCCCATATTTATCAGAAGAGAGTAAGCGCCTAATACCTGTTTACATTATTAAAGATAATACCACAGTGGTTTCTGCGAGACCACCACACTGAATCAAAGTCTGACATGGACTGATGATGTATGGATATATTATTCAGAGCATTGCATGGACCTCAGATGAGTGCAGCTCCTTTATCTGCCCTCCCAGCTTACTGCCTCCTCATACATGCACACACATGCACACAACTACCACTCATCAACCCCTGGAGGGCACCTGTGTTTTCAAAGTAAAGACCACTTAGAGAATAGCCCCAGGCGTCTGAATACTGAAGTGCCCTGTGTTAAACATTAGAAGCCTCTGTACGAGCCAGGAACATAAACACTCTCAATAGCCCACGTCTCCTCCCAAGAATACCCCAAATACCTCAAAACAGGGGGGAAAACTGCCTACACATGCCAGAATATGGAACAGATAGTCTGTGGGGATTTAAACCACATTAAGGACCACTCACTGAGATGTGCAACTCATTGGACAGTAACCTGGCCAAGACGTAGAGTATAAGAAGAGAAGCTTCGACTTTTTAACGTTTTATCTTTGCAACTGTCCATCAGAGTAAATAGCTTTTGAGGACACTGCAGTTACCTCCTGTTTGCTTCTCAGGTTAGTGAATTGTTGAGTTTTTCTCTCTTAGGTTTCTGATGGGTGTGGCTGGCCTTGCTGTTCACAACGTAGAAAACAGCAGCTTAAAGTGAGGTGCACCAAAAGATGAAATGTGTAGGAGGTAAGCAGTCACCCCTCCTCCACGGGCAAAAACAGAGGTTAATGATCAGACATTTCATTCAGTCCCCCAGTCGAGTAAATGAGGTTTGATCAGATGCCAGGAACAGGAGAGCAAGCAGCCTTCAGAGTCAGCTTCCCTCTCTGTCATAATAACACTTTAATATTAAAAGAAAAACAATCCTATTAACTAGCAGAGAAAGACAAGGGTTTTTTCGGGAAAGCGAGGAAGCTGTAATCTAAATTTTTAATGACTCTTCCTGCATGATGACTTTGTCTATGTATTTTGTCTGTTTGGTAAGGGAAACAAGTCAGCGCTGTCACACTTAATTCAGGCTACCCTTTTGTGCTAGAGCAGTGGGTAAATAGCTGGGGGAGACATTTGAATGTCTTAATAGACGTTGTAACTGCTCCATCTCTAAATGTGTTGAAATGGAGGCGTGAGGAATGGCATCATTAAGGTAATGTGTTCAGGAAGCCAATGAGTTGTGCTCTAACCTCTGCTGCTCAGCCTGAGATCCGGTAAGTGCACAATCTTGGGTCACGTTAATCAGAGAGAGGTGCCACTTACAAACACACACATACACACACAATGCCTCAATTACATTGTGAAATTGCTCTCAAATGAGTCATACAACATGTCTGACTGCTATGTTTATGTATTCTTGTGAAGATTCTGTGTCTGTTATATGACTGTAATTGTACAGTGGGCTTGTGTGTGAGATCTGTTTATGCAGTTGCTGCAGTAATACCACCAAACTGGTTTAATGCAAAGAGAAAGCAGTTATATATCACCTCTGGACAACAGAATATAGTTCTGTATGTTTAGGTATGTCAAACGTCCAGCCCGGTAGCTCCTCTATAAATTTCAAGGGCCACTCTTCCCGAGCAGGAACCAGGAGTGAGAGGAAGGGATTTGAGCCTCATGCATGCTTTTTTCACAGCCTCAGACAGTGTTTTCTAAGCACAGCAAAGCCAAAGATTTCTCTCTCCCTTCTCTTCTTTCTTGTCAACCCTGCAGCGAGAGTCAACAACCATCCTTTTCCACACACATTTGTCCTTTGAAGTGTCTTCTTGCTGAGTTCGGGGGCAATCAGTAATGACCAGAGGTTCCTGTGTCGTTTGGTGCTCCAGTGTGTGTTTTGTTTGGTCTGAAGAGTTTTTAGTGATGAATTTCACCCATCACATTCTCCACTATGGTTGACCAATCAGTTTTGTGAAAGCACGGCCTGTGGTGTTTTTCTTTAATAAGTCCAGAGGTGAGGCAAAGCAAGCAGGCAATCAGTCATCCTGTCAGGATCTTACCCTCTGATTAGCACAGTATATTGGTGGAGATATTTAACCTGCCACAGTCGCCTATGTCAACCAGTCTTATCCTTCATGTAATGACTTATTTTAGTCAGCTAAAAAAAAAAAAATCTGTATTTTTGTCAATTTTGTGACAAGATAAGAATTATTTATGTCTTCAATTTCTGTACAGTCATATGAAAAATACCTTTCTTTTTTTAATCAAAAATGTGCTGGACCACCAAACAGCACGTGTGTGTATATCTGCAGAAGCGCAAATTGGTGTGAGGCTGATCTTTAGTTTATTTATTGTGACAACAACTAATAAACCATCAGCTATAACAAGGAAATCCTCAGGACATACCTCCCACAAACCAGAACACTGTCACTGCATTCTAAATCGCATACTGACTGAAGCTGCCCTTACAAAGTATGCACTGTTGCATGCAGTGTGCATAGAAAGCTACTTTGTCATAGCATTGCATCTTAAACTTTAAGATGTCCACAGTCTTAGCACCAAATCTGAAATGAAAATAAAAAGTATGAGATTTGGAACAGGCACCAAGACTTTGTGCAAACCCTGCTCTTGGCAGCTCAGTCAATGTGACGAGTTTTCCGTTGTGCAGAGGATTGTGGGTAGGAATACCCATAGGAACATACTGGCTTCCATACTGCAAAATGCAACTGGATGCAGGAGGACGTCCGGGTGTTTCTGGCATACTGAATAGCATGGATATTGGAACATAGCATATGTAATGTGATTAAGAGCAAGACGAAAACTAGCAGACCAACAATGCTAGCTTCTATATGGAATAACATACAGTGAGCTGATCCCCTTTTAGACACCATTTATATCTAGTTAAATAAAAACCAGGTTAAAACTCAAATGAGCTCATTTGGAACATGACTGCTGGTGTTGTTGAAAGGATACTTGAGCTCATCAAATCAGACTGTGGGGTTACATCAGACATGATGTTTGGAACTGCTACTGTACACTGTCAGCGCTCTCCTCTGTTCTCTTGCCTCATTCACCCTCTCATCAGGACACTTGTGTGGTCCAGCACAGCCCATGCAGGGCCGACCTGAAACAGTGGCACTCTCGCCTTTGGGCCTTGGTTACACACCTCAGAATGGATCTTTATTTACAACACAGAACTCGGAAACAGCTGGTCAATCCATTTAGCCTAAGGCCACTGATTTGTTCGTATTTACTACAACAGCCAAAGAAAAGCCGGGGTATTTTTTCCTCTCTCCTTCCTATTGATCCGGCGCTTAGAAAATCTGCCCTGCTGTCTAAACACTATTGATCCCTCCCTCTCAACGACAGGCTCTCGCACCAGTGTATAAAGGGACTGGATGAATTGAAATTTCATTTCCGACAACTTGTTCCTGTTATTTTTACCCTTTTTTCAATAGTAGGGAACACGGGCTGGCAGGCCGCCACTCACAGATAGTCGATCAGTGTTTGTGTCAGAGGGGCGAGGAGGGATAGAGGTTAGACTGTTTAGATTACCCTAAGCACTTCTTAAGACCGCTATGCCATAGACAGGTCTTGCTATTTGTTATTAATGGTTTTTAGAGCATTCTTATGAATGTTCTGTTTCTGCTTATGGAAAGTCAGATTTGGGGTTATCTCTCTGTCAGGAGTCAGTTAGCTGGCCATCATTTCAGTGACCATGTTGAACAAACAGGTTGTTTCCCATCGTTTATCCTCCAAATGTAAAGTCAAGTATACTTAATTTTATTTGTTTTGGGTCAAATTCATGTTATTGTTGGAAAGCAGCTGTAGCTGTTATGAAACTTATATATATATATTTGCTCTTACATTATTATTGACTTATCATTGAGAATATTTTCCTTTCTTGACTAACCGCAGAGTCTCAGTTGTCAGAGTTTTCTCATGAAAGGAGGCTTTCAAGCAATCCCTGCTTGCAGCTGCATTACAACATGATGATAAAAACATTTATCAAAAACCAATTCATTTAACATACAGGGATATTCACTGTGATTGATTACCTATCCCAGGCAAGTTTCACATGTCGGCTAATTGATTTTCTTAACCATAGATGCATGAACTGTAATCAATGGGCGCTGGAGTATACAGAAAGAAATCAATCTAACAATTATTGCATGCTTTGGCAAAAGATCGGTAGCAGTTGTTCAAAGTTAATGTGACAAAACATGGAAAATCATTGGTATGGTCCTTTCAATCGTCAATGCGCAGACTGTTCTTGAGGTATTTCCCATACTGTAATCTCAATCTGCAGTGTTACCAACTATGTCACCATACTGCTTTGAATGAACTTCAAATACTTCAAATAAGCTGCAGATATGTGGTTTAGCTTAGTGGGGGAGAAAGACGTTGACCTCTTTTCATTTGTAACTACATTTCCTTGAGTGAAAAGTTAATTTGTGAGGTTCAGAAAGTCTTCAGGAGAATTCATGATTGAGTAAAGGAAGACAACCCAACTGAACTGTCACTCAGTGACTTAAACAAATTGGTCTGAAATGGCTGTTTTTTTAAACTAAACAGTCATTAAAAACTTTAAGGAAGCCCTAAATTGCCTCTTTAGAGGTGTAAGTACTGCTAATGTGACTAAAACATGAATGTGTTTTTTGTAATGGGCTCCAAAAATTATTTCAGTGTCCAATAATACAATAAGATTTGGATTTAAAAATGAATCGCTAAATAACAGAAGTAGTGACTAACAGAGTCAGTTAGTAATGGGAGCTCTATAGAAATTGTAGTGGTTGTTCCCAGACAAGAGACAGTGAAGCATGCATTGACCATCTTTCCTTGTCATCAGGAGAGCTCAGCCAGCTCCACTGCCACTTACATTAGAAACATCTGGAATAACACACTGACTTTGGAGGCTTCTTTCACCTTAAATATTATTTGTCCACTCTCACAGGGTTTGAGATGGAAAGAGCCAACCTGCAAGGCCTCGAGCACATCCAAGAGGAATTCCGCTGTGCCACACGCAGGGTAAGCCAACCAGTAATGACTTTTGCTCCATCTGGCTCACCACCGCGTCCAACCCTTACCATTAGAAGATAGAGCGTTACATAAAAAGGGAGGTTCTGTTTTAATTAACATCAATATTCATGTAATGGTCATAAAGCCAGCCACCATTCCATTTCAGGCTCTTAATGTTAATGCATATTTTAATACATTATCATTGCCACCATCATAATTCTTATTATGATAACTGTAATTATTAAATTTATGACAGAATTATGGTTTTGTTCCCTGAAGGCACATATTTTGCAGTGAATCCAATTTTTCCCTGGTGTGTAACCCTCCCAGTCTTTCCCCTCCAAAATACTGAGCAGACACTGATAAAGATAAACACACAAACACCCCAGTGTGTCTGCTGCTGTGCCTGTAAAACACTCAATCTGAATTGCATATCCGCCTTGCCACCGAGCTTGTCATAAGCTGTATTAAGAAAAATGGTCACACGGTTTGACATAAATTGGAAAATGACATTTGGAAAATGGGCGCCGCTGTGGAAATTAGAGATATTAAAATTATAAATCAGTGTCTGGAAGTGCAGAGGGGTGTGATGGCTTGCCTTTCCTCTTTTTCTGTCTGCCCCTCTCTCTGTTCATCTCTCGCTCCATTTCTCTCTTTTTCTTTCTCACACACGCTTTGTCTTTTGCGCCTCCTCTGGAGGCCGTGAAGGGTCGGAGCCCAGAAGTTGGTCCAGTAAAAGTGGTTTTAAATGCAGACACATACAAGTCTGTCCCACAGGGACAACCTCAACTTCTCATCTGCCAGGAGACGTGGAGGATATTGTGTGTACATCACATCTGCGTGCGGCGTGTTTGTCTTTGTGTGTCTGATGCAGCAGTATCCCATCAGCTTATTGCTCGACTCTCTTGCTGTAACCTGCTAATGGATCATCTCTGAGGTGTGATATGTATTATGCAAAAGTAAGGTGTGCTGACACCTTCAAAAACAGACAGCTTCAATCCTCTGTGCACCTCACCTCTACTCTCTCTCTCTCTTTGTTGAGCAGAAGGAGGCAGAATGAAGAACAGATTTCTGAGCTACAGGTCGAGATAGACAGGCCAAAGACACTGTTTCAGGATAAGAGGCAAGTGCGGCAAAGAAAGGTCAGTGTCCTTCCTATTGACTGTAACTGCTGCCCCCCTACCACACACAAACTCACACTTATGAATACACTTATATCCACGACTCTTTTCCTCAGCATAGAGCTAAGGGTTTGCCACTGCATTTAAGTGCTCATGTGCACCTTGGCTTGACTTCCCCCCTTTTTTTGATTGAGTTCAAGGAGGGAAGCTAGAAAAGGTTGGAAGCACTGAGGACGTTCACGCCTTGACCCCCTGACCTTCTCCCTTTGGGAGGAAAAAAAACGTCCCTGCCTTAAGAGGAACTGTTGCTTTGCCACATATGCTACCTTTAAGATGTAGGTTGCAAGCTCTTTTCATTGGTGGTGCAGGAAGAAAACATTCACTCTTTGTGCCCTTGAAGAATTGAATGTTACATTCATTTATGCAGCACCTTCTTAGTGTTTCGACAGAGGGCAAAAACTATGTTTTTTTTTCTGGGACATGAGAGACAGGAGGTCACCCATTTAAGAACAATCACGTCCTCATACTTGCTTTACTGTGTCTCCTTGACACATCTGCACATGTTTTAGTCTTTCCAGCTTGAAGTTTTGATTTCATTTGCAATGTTTCCCCTTTTTCATTTTTCTTGGTCATATGTAGGTTAATATGTGTTGGACAAGAAGAGATTTATGTGTAAAAGTAAGTGACAGTGTGTGTTAAAGTGCCAGTTCAGTAATATGCAGGGTTGGCTGCTGTTGCTCTGTTATGCCTGCAGTTTGCTCGGTTTAATTTTGTCATCAAAGGCCTGATGTAGCTAATGTTCATTACTCTCACGGATGCTTTAGATTATGGAAAAATACATACAGGCCTCATCCCAACACTCCTGCACACCTAACATGACTCTCTGCACTAGCACTCCACCACAGCCCAGCCAGCTACCACCCTCCACTTCAATATTTCAGCACTTTTATTTATTTCTGCTTTAAATTTCACTTGCACTCTCTGTCCTAATATTGAAATATTAAAAGGGATGTTTTTGAGGCGGTCAAGTAACGAGGAGAGGCACTTTGTTCTGTTAAAGTTTTAGATGCTGCTCACTGTAGCCAAGAGGAGGGAGTACATGGGGATGGGGTCAGTGGCCCGTACTATGAAAACAAGAAGAAAGAAAAACATGTCAAGTTGATTTGGACTGAAATGAAAACAAATTAATTGCTGAAAAGGCACAGAGTACGTCACAGTCATGAACCACATTCTCCCACTGATACCTCTCAACTCAGTGATGAAAAGAAATATACTAGTGAGGAGTTTGTATCTGCGTCTTTGTGTGGCCCAGCTGTGGAGTGCATAGATTTAAAGAGGGCTGAAGGGCACATACTGGCCCTCAAGATTTGTCCACAACCATAACCAGGGGTTAAATTGGGCCAGGGAACTTTGGGGCTCAAGCACATAGGCCTACGACAGGCCTGTGGCAGCCACGGCAGCCTATGACAGAAATACACTAATCAGTGTCGGAAAAGGAAGCACAGGGATTGGACCAAGTGCAGCAGACCTTGAGACCATCACTGCCCACGGCATCTTCCAAACACCCGACCAGATTAGCTGGACCAAACACCACTGCAAGCAGTATGATTGCCCCAGGAAGAGAGGGGAAGACAGCCGGGATAAGAGCCGAACACGTAGAGGAATCTACCCGTGTACGTGTGGACTAGACATAAGCAACAATCTTAAATTCACTTCAGTAGCTGATCCTTATACATCCATAGAGTGAGTTTTCAGGACTCTCTAACTTTTCATGCTGACCTGCTGGAGCACTGCCCATTTGCATGGACAAAGGGCTCGAACAGAGGCCTAGACTGTGACTAACTCTGCGTCCTGTTCTCTGGGTGGGAGTGTTAAGGAGGTCTTCATCCCCCTGTGCTAGATCGCCATGTGTGAGGTGTGTAACTGGAGGCAAGTGTTGAGCGCTGAGATGATGTGTTTTTACTGCGCAGTCTTGCTGTGCTTTGGGATGGCAATAAACCATGGCCTTCAAAGCACAGCCAAGCGCCACTTACTGCTGAGTGCTTCTCTGGTGGTTGGACGAGATTACTCTCAAAACAAAGTGCAGACAGGTTGATTAATAGAAGGGTCTGCAGAGGTGCGTGCCGCAGTATATTTTCACACCCAGTGAACACTCGTTCATTTTATTCGCATGGACTTTTATGGGGCGATCCTGTCACTGTATGAGTTTGTCACTTCATAAAAATGGTCCCCCTCTTTGAGTGTCTTCTAGTGAAAACTTATCAGAGCTGTTACAGATGTGTTGTTTTAATGTTGAGGGAGCGCGCTGAGACTTGAAAGTGCAACACAGACCATATTAGTCCATAGCAGAATTTGGGGTTAAGAGAACTGGTTGTGCCTTATAAAATCTGCACCATATACTCCAAACATCTTTACACAAACTGATATGAATGCAAATGAGATTCATAACTTCGTTCTTATCTTACTGTCTGACTGACCAAAGGCGTTATTGACTGATGCTGCACTCATGCTGTCATGATGAGTGCTGTGCTATCGTGACTCCCATGCCGACCCTGGTCTTCTGTGTGCTTTCAGGTTGCTTCGTCCAGCTCCTGAGCCAGGCTGAGAAAGATGAACATGACCTGAAGATGGATCTGGGATGTCTGTGTCACGGGGAACTTCCATACTGCCTTGAAGGCTGTGAGGCTTCGGTCGGCTGGAGTAGAGAAGCTGTGGGGAAGCTTCTGGACATGGTTTCCGCAGGAGAGAGGAGCCTCAGCCGTGTAGCTCGGCATTACAGGACATGGTAAGAGACATAGATGAAGATTGTGAAAGACAAAAAGGGAGATAGCAGCAGGGTGGGACCTTCAATCTGGATGAAATGACCCCGTCTACAGCAGCAACGATGAGTAGGCTCAGGGTGATTGCAGTCATCGAGGAGAAGGGAGGGGAGCTGGTGGCAGCGCGCTGTGCGGTCACCCCCTCATCACATCAGATCACAGGGCTCTAATTAACTTCAGCACAGCATCAGACTGCAATCAGCAGAACCACAGAGGAAATGAGATTTTTTTTTTTCCATGGCGTTCAAAAGCGTGGCGTAAAAATGCATATTAGCCTTGTGTTTTTAATTAACATTTTGTGCTTAGGAAGCATGTTAACAGTATCCCTTAATGAGCTTTGTGGAAAACGAGCCACGCAGAGGACAAAGGGCAACTTCCCCCCGTGTTTGCTGATGTGCTGTTCTTTATTCTAATACAATGAGATTAGTAATCATTGTTTAACTCCTCTTTCAATATTGCCTTCACATAATCCCCACTTCTACCACTGTTCCTGTAGAATAGGACGTTAACTGTGATAGAACGAGGCCTTTATTAATTAGAGTGTTGAGTCATGGACTGGAGATCTGTCGAGATGTGGACTTAGTTTACCGTGCTCATTTGTTGTTGTTACGGTGTTCATCACACTTTCTCCTAGACAATATGATCCTCACAGTACTGTGCTCTGCTCTTGAGTTCCTTTGTTAACTGGCATTTTCTATAACACATGCAGTGTAAACTATCTTTGCAGCCAGAAAAAAAGACATAAAAACGTGGAATAAGAGGTTTACTCTCACATTAATACTGGTTTATTTGTTAACATTGCTGCTGCCTCCGTTGTGGAGGAGTTTGTTCAAAAGAGGGGAGCAGCTGCAGTAGTGTGGAAGTGGTTTGGTTACAAAAATGAGATGTACAAGAAACCACGATGATGTGTGCAAGAAGAAACACCCGGTTAAATATGAGAGGAGCCAAAAATCCAGTGGGGAGAGCTCAACAGCAATTGTGAGCTCTAACCAAAGATGTTTTTCAGTATTTTGTCATGTCATCAAGCATATCATTATCACAGAAATACCCTGAAACCACCTCGTTATGGCATCTATACATTTTCTGTATCTCAAATCTCAGTGAGATGTACGCTCTCCAGTGAGGCCCGTGGTGCTGTTTGGATCCACTGGGGAACGTCCTCATGAGCAAGTCTTTCCAACCAAGCATAAAGCCATTCATAGCAGAAATGGTCATCCTGCGCCCTCTGACACGAGCGTCTGTAACTGAACTGCCAGTCTCTTCATTGATATATGATGGAAGCTTTGGGGTGTCCCGCAGAAAACTTTGTCCTCAATAACTGAAAATGGCAATTTTCTTCTTGTCCAACAGCTCCAGTAACTGTTCAGTAAGATAATTGAACTTGTCACCATGCCTCCTGCGGGACTTTGAAAATATTGCTTCTTTTCTAACACTTGGAAGTATTTACTTTTACCTCTTAACGACTTGCTGAAATTTTGGAGATCCTGTCAATGGCTGCCAGCTCCTTGCTGGTTTATTTATTCCCTCTTGCACCTGACCGGTCAGTTATTTGTTTTCCACAGTGTCCTTGTATGTTATAAATGGGACAGGCCTGTCACTTCAATGCTGAGAAGATGTTTTGAGCTCCTTGAGAGATTTTTATTTATTTAATTTTGGTTAGAGCAGAGCAGTGAATAATGCATCTCAACCTGCTACATGTACTGTTTTTATCATTAGCATGCAGCCCGAGTTATCTGTAGAATACTTATGAGTACCGGCGAAATGTTTGTGATTTTATTTATTTATGTTGCTCCTTTCAATTATTCATTTGTTTATTTATTCATGGAAGAACTAACTGAAATTGGAAAATTCATTTTTGCTGAAGGGCACTTGGCCCCCACTATCTACTCCCTACACAAAGGGAAAGGTGGGGGTGGCACATCATGCTTGTTAGTAATTGCTTTATGCGGTGTTTCTCTAAACTCACCAGAGGATGTCATTTTCATCCAAGCAGACGGGTCAGCTGACAGAAAAAGACAGACAGGAAGAGAGACGAGTGAGTGGAAGCTGAGAGGTGGAAAGAGCATCAGAGAGAAAGCAAGGATGAGACTCATTCAGCATTTTTTTTTAAACTTGCTATTAGCTTGTTCAGAGGGTTGATATAAGGTAACATGTGCTGATGTGTGAGGAAATCAAATTTTCTGAACTCTCAGACAGGACTCCACAGGTTGGACTGGAGGCTGAGGTTTAGATAGAGGCAGAGTAGAATAAGCTGTGATCGCCTTCGGTTGTATCCATGCCTTCACGCTCTCCTGGCCTTTCTGTGTTATTGTGTGCTCACTGTGTTTTCTTTAATTATATGGAGTGGGATTTTGTTCAATTTCACACTTGCACAAACATGCAGCAATTATTCCTGATAAGTGATAACGATTCAGTGAAGTTTAAACGAGTGTTTGTCTGTGTGAGCGAGCATGCGTGTGTGTTTGTGTCTCCGTAGCACTGACTTTAGCCTTGTGTCACAAGCTGCTCATGGACATAGATTTAGATTTAGACTTCATTGTCCCAGAGGCGTATTTGTTTTCACAGCCAGTTCAACACAGAAACATGATTTTTTTTTTTTTTCTCTTGGTTCTTCACATTGTTTTTTAAATGCGGCCAATAACTGCTCACAGTACACAGTGACAGAGGTAAACATGGGGACCACTGGAGTCAGCGTTTCCGGTTTTCTTTATAAGCTGATGTGCAGTTGAAGCCAGTGAATTTGTAAGCAGATGATGATGAGGACAAGGACGAGAGGAACAAGAGCCAAATTTCTAATTATGTTTTTTTTTTTTTGTGGATTAATGGCTGCTGCTTGTTTATTGAGCTGCACAGAAACTACTATTCCTCATGTGTGACTCAGATCTGTCAGCACAGTGTGAACAGCACGAATCACATGGAATTTGACCTTTTCAATTCTGATTTGGGCCACTTTCATACGTGGACCTAAATCAGATACAGGTCTGATTACATGCAATACGACCTCAGTCTGAACATTCTGGAATTCATGCAACTTTTACATCACCCACAGTGTCTTGCAGCAAGACTCTTGTGGAGAGGCGCTGACAGATGTAGCTAAAAGTAGCCTTTGACATCCTGAAAGGTTGGATGAAGTTTCTGTGAAGTCACTTGTGTCACGATCCCACCACTCCAAGCTCCATCCACAAACTCCTCCATGTAAAAGTTCCTGTTATTTCTCCACAAAAAGCCATAATTAAAGTTTTGCCTCATGTTCGTTCTCATTATAATCAGCACACAAATTCGCCGGCTTCCACTGCACATCAGCTTATAAATGAAACTGTAAACGTTGACTTTAGTGGCTTCCATGTTCACTGGTGTACAACAGTGTGCTGTATGTGAAGTCATATGATGCATTATTGTTCGTGTGAGATGAGAAATGGAGTTTTGATTGGCTGTAGCGGAGCAACAGACACAGAATGCCAATCACTTATGAACCTGCTGTTTGCATGTCTCTGTGTTTCCACGTACAGCTGGCAGTACAGAAGTCTGTGCTGAAGCTGGAGGTGCTGATCCTGTGGATGGAGGTGAAGAATCTGGCCCGAATGAAAGGTACAGTGATCACTCACAGGTCTCACATGCATACATAAACCCCTGTCTGGAAACCTTCAGCTCACATGGACATAAACCTACATGCAGGTCACCACACCGTGTGCCAAAGAGCTGTCTTTCTCAGTTCCTGGGTTTTCAGTGAGACATGTCTGAAAAAGAAACATTTGAAGCCATGAGAATAGAATAATCTCTTATTTCATGGCTAATTTTAGTATAAGAAAATTGTGCATTTGGAAAGATAACAGCACCAACCGTTGAGAAGACCTCCAGTTCTAATTCCTCAGTTTTTGTTCTTTTATTTGATCTCATATTCTTTTTTACTCTTATTTTTTGCGTTCTTTTCTTTTTTCTGCTTAAATGATACATTACCATCACACTGGAATGTGTTTAATAATGTGAGGATTTCAGCACAAGTTTTAAATGGCCCGTACAACTCTGATTACAAACAACTGTGAACTTTTATTCATGTTTTACACGGCATCGCATCTTTTTTTAGGGTCGAAGGTGTAGATGTATAGAGACGTCTGTAAGTGACAGAAGTTCATAAATAATATGTCAAGTTTGCACATAGAACCATTTTTAACTGAAGCTCTTTATTGACAAATGAGAACACTGGGTAGACTGTAGGTGTAGAAACGGTAACTGTCAGGCTTTAGCAAAAGCATCTTGGATACGAAGTCTTCATATGTTCTTGAATCTATATTCAAGGTACCCTGTGGAGTTTTCTTGTAAACAAAGTTATTCTTGCATTCAGTGTTACTCACCAAAATGTATTATGTCTGTCCTTGATTCCTCACAAACATGTTGACTGCATTTCCTTCCTCATGAAACATTTGTAGAGTGTATTGTATATTTGAAATCCGGCACTGTTTACATTCATATCTCAGTTGATATGGTGAGCCTGTTAGCAAACAATTCCCCTTATGTACACATCCAGCAGACATAGGGCAAAATTAGTATTCATGTGGAATTGTATTTCTGGCCACTTGATGCTCTTTAGCCGCTAAATGCTTCACTATCTTCACCAGCTAGCGGCTAACTTTGTCTGTCTTCAATTTGGTGCTGGATTGGTAGAGACCTTTGTAGACCTTAAAACAAAAACAATGTGTAAAAAGACACTGAGACGCTCTGTAAAGAGAACTGTAGAGTCGGGGGATAATTCTCTGCCTGCATCACTATAATTGAACCTTTCCTCATACATGTGGTTATATGATCCATTGTTAACTTATTGTTATGAAAAAAGAAAGATTATAGCTTCTTCACAGATTGAAAGGACCAAAAGATGGACACATCTGTCCTCTGGGCAGGACTCAGTTTACCCCGTGCCCCCTCAGTCTCATGAATTCTGTTGAAAGTGGCGACAGGAGTGAGCCTTATGAGGGTGGTCAGCTGCGTTACACTCTCTTCTTCAAGGTGTCAACAGACAGAGCACAGCCATGGAATGACAATTTGTATTATTTAATTAGAGCACGCTTCTCTTGGCACAATTCATTTATTGTAATCTTGTTTATGCACCTTGATTGTTTCACAGTATAGTTTTTTTTAATTAGCTCGCATTGATTAAATTGCATCGATTCTGTATCCTTATTAAAATAAACCCCCTATCGCTCTCCTTCCTTATTTTTCATAATTAATTGTACAGTATGTTGCTTTGGGGAGGCACCAATGACGGTGTTGCACATTTTGTAATCAAAGCACTGGCTAGAATTATTTATTGTGGTGGCTGTCAAAGAGCGTCACATTAAGAGGCGTTTTATGAGTTTGTGGAGGTGTTGTGCCGTGTGCGGTGATAGATGCAGACATACGAAAGTGCTGCTGACTTAAAGCTCCAGAAGATGAGAAATTAAGCTGAGTTCACAGGTTTTGTTTTGTCCCAGAACACCACCCCTCCACCCAGCACTGACCTTGGCTGTTAGACCCGCTGCATGCGGACATGTGGGTGTGCACGCATGTGTGAATACACCTGCTTCCTCGTCCTGAATCTCATTCCAAACCTTGTGCTCTTTTTTAATTTTGATTGATGACTCCGTTTATATTTGGAATAACAATCCTCCGATACCCCCCCGCCACCTCATCGACAGCCTCCCTCTCTCTACACTGTAGCCTCTGATCCCCCCCCCATGGCTCCCCCAGTATGAGCATGATATTAGAAACAAAATGAGATTTGAAATTTTGTGTTTGACAAGCAGCTTGATGAAAGGGTTTCATAGCTGAGCTTGATCCATGGAAATTTTATGCTAATAACACTGCTGGCCAAGCAATCTAGTTGGAAATTAATCAGGGGGCTGGATGGATAGAAGGAGAGGAGAGAGGAGAGGAAGGTAGGTTGCTCCATAAACACCCTTCCCCCTCCTCACCCTCATTCCCACTTCCCAGCTCTGAATCTCATCAGAAATAGCCATGGGGTGTTGTCTGTGTGATGGGGTAGGGAGAGAAATAGGGAGTTAGAAAATTACACTGCAGCTTAGCACTGATTGATGCAGTAATGTATGCAGTAATGTATGCAGCCATGCAGCGAGCTGCCGTATTATGGATTAGACCTCCCCCCTTCTCAAGCCGTCCCCTTCTGCATTAGAGAGGACATACGCACACACATTTAGAAACTGATACACACACACCTCTTTAGCCATCTCTGGTCCCCTGTTATTATTCTATTTATCCTGTTGAGCCTTTGGGGGTGTCTTTTTCTGCATGTGTCATTTTCTTCTTTTTTGTGTGCACTTAGCTGTGTATCTAAACAGTGATTCCACAGACAGCCTCGGTGCGTTTGGTCTTTCCTCTGTCACAGTTTCTCATGCGCACATATATGCTGTCTGCCTCCCTGTATTTATTCTCTCTCTCTCTCTAAACCCTGGGAGTCATCATTTCACTCAGTCTCTAATGAAGTCATTATCAGATTTCACTTGTTTAAAACAACACAATTAGCACCGAGGCCTTAATGATGTTTGCAAGTTAAATGCAAACTAATCGCTTTTTTTCCCCGATTTCTCAGTCTCGTTTCCTCTCTCCCGGCTTGCTGCTCAGTTGGAATAAAGAGAGTAAATGAATCACCGAAGTGTTTGCTGGATGTGGGTGTGTTTGTGGGCACATATTTCTCAACCATGTTACAAGCCTGTGTGATTTATTATTTTTACCCCGAGAGACATCTGTAACATCAGTCCTTATTTTTGTAATGCATCATCAGCCAGAGGAAAAACAATATTATCCAGTCTAGGATATTGTACTCTGGAGTCTAATAATCTAATGTACACTAGAGCTGGTGTCATTAAAGTGCCAGTGGAGCTGTAGGGAGATGGTAGGTACACATCTGTCTGTCTCTGAATCCCCACTGGTGCTCCTGCTCCATCCCACCACCTGCCCCAACACAAATACACACATATCAGGGCAAAACAAAAAAACTCACACATTCAGTCCCATAGCTCGAGCTCTGTTGCTGTTGGAGCGGTCAAGCCAGCAGGAGGCGGAAAGGAGAGAGTGACCAAGCGCTGGCATCATAGGACAGTTTGCAACATCAACGATTCTGAGATGGCACAGCTCTGCTTCTCGCTCAGACAGAAAAGCCTTACGCGGCTCTGGAGGCAGACACAGGACACAGACGCTGAACCTCTCTCCCTGTCCTTGGAGCGCTACAGCTCTACAAGCACCAGGCTTGCCGGGGTAAGCGGGCCCAGCAGGACAGCACTCCACAGGCTCTGCACAACGGCATGAGTGATCTCGGGTCACTCTGAAAGTTTGCTGGAAGTTTATGTATGCAGTTACACTTTTGTTGTCAAAGTACCAGAGCACTGAGTGATGCACTTGAATGCCCTGGTGGTGTTTCTGCAAGATGAAGGCCAATCCATAATTTCAGCATTGGAGCATTTTAGACATCCATCACTTTTACATGTTGTGGACCTTTTGTTTCTACAAATATGTTAGTCCAAAGCAACTCTGAGATGCATGACCCTTTCCATTCTAACTCTGTGTGAATTTAACAGCGAATGGGAGAATATGCTGCATTAGGCCGCCAAAAAACAAAACAAATATCCTATCATCTATGTACATGTTGTGAACTTCTGTCGGTAATGATCAATCAGTGCCCCCAGTTTTGCTGTTAGCTTTCCTGTTTCACAATGGGAGAGAAATTGAGTGAAAACGCTTGAACTCAAAATATAAGTAAGCGTCAGTATAGTGAAATGCAGACCAGCAACTGAACAGCAGTGGTAAAGACAGTGTGAGGTGGTGCTCAGCATTTTGCAGGAGATCGACAGGTTACTGCGATGTTCAGCGTGGTTGTCACTGCTATTCTTAATTCTTACATCACCTTACCTTCTTATTCAGTCAGGTTATGGTGTCGGTCATTTACAGACAAACAGATACTCTGGCATGTGATTGGCCTCTTTTGCAGACGTTTATCAGAAGGAAAACCTCACTTAAATGCTTCTGTTGATTCTCATTGATCGCACTCATAGCTGCCATACAGCTGGAAGCATAGCGAGAAATTCTAGACAGTAAAAAGAGCAGAGGCCATCATGCCTGGCAGCAGAGGATCCTTCAGAGGCAAGGAGGTAAATTCAGGAAGGAGATTTGTTATTATAGAAAGGCCTTGGACTACATGGTTCAGCCAGTGAAAAGGATGAATTGATGTTTTGATAAGTGGAAAGCTGTATTTATTTATGTATTTTTGTGTAAATGTGTATGAGAGATAGTGTGTTTGTGCCGCATGCATGAGTGTGTGTTCACCTGCAGGATTTCCCTACGCATGCATCTGTGAGAGAGTGTGTGCACTTACACGAGCCTGTGGAGAGACAACGAGGAGAGATCATCTCAGAGATGGACTAAAGTGGAAAGTCATGCTGAGGGAAAGGTGTGTGTGTGATAAATAATGGGTGTTGGTGCCCAATGGAGACCAGTAGCGGAGGAGCGGAGGTGGCTAAAGGTCTGATGGGAAGCTCACTGCCATCTGTGATTGAAGTGTGGAGGTGCTGCTCCCTACACACTTACTTTTGCACTCATTTTCACCTTCGCCATGAGCACAGTAAACAGACGCGACAAATCCCCAAGTGCTCAGTCCTTCTCTTCTAATTCCAGCCCTCCTTGTACGAATGCAAAGCATGGGAATCTCTGGATGTCGCCCTCTCATGTCTGAGCTCGATAGAGAACCTCTTCAAACACACGTACAGGTGCATGAAAAGGTTTGGACACCCTGGTCAAATTTAATGTTACAGCAAATAGTGAGTAGAAGATGGACTGATCCCCAAGCGGCACGAAGTTAAAGATGAAACATCATCAACACTTCACCAAAATTAGTGCATTATTTTTGTTTTGTACAATTATAGAGTGAAAAAAAGGAAAGTATGATACAAAAGTTTGGGCACACCCAGAGATTTGAGCTCTCATATCTTTTACCAAGGTCTCAGACTTTAATCAGCTTGTTAGGGCTATGCCTTGATCACAGTCATCGTGAGCAAAGGCCATGTGATGCAAATTTCCAAGCTTTATAAATCCTGCAAGTCTTCAAATCTAGTCCCAGCAATCAGCTGCCATGGGCCCTTCGAAGCAGCTGCCTATTGAAATAATAGATGCCCACGAAGCAGCAGAACATTATAAGAAGACCGCAGTGTTTTCATGTAGCCATTTTCTCAGTAATTAATAATTCATTAGTTGATAAACTAGTTAATTAATAAATGGCAATTAACAGGAACGGTGGAGCTCAAGTTGAGGTCTGGAAGCATTCAGAGAGAACAGCTTGTAGGATTACTAGGAAGGCAAATCAAAATCCTCATTTGACTGCAAAAGAAATCCATTCAAGATTTAGCAGACTCTGGAGAGGTGGAACTGTTCTGCTCTGCAGTAACACCTGCACAAATATGACCTTCATGGAAGAGGCATCATAAGAAAATCTTTCCTACATCCTCACCACAAAATTCAGCTTGCATTCAGCAGCGCATGCAAGACGGCCCGAGAATCTCACGGAGCAAGAAGCCTTTTCCAAAAGAGATTGAGCGAGAATTTCCCAAACAAGATCTGAAAGGCTCTTAGCTGGCTACAAAAAGTGTTTACAGACTGTGATACAGGGGGTGTTACTACATACTGACCATGAGGATGCCCAAGCTTTTCCATTTTTGTTATTTTTAAACTGTAAAAAAAGGAAATAATAAATTTATCTTGCTTGAAATATTTCAAAAATGTGTCATCTTTATGCTGTTTGGAAATCAGGTCATCTTTTACTCTCTCAGCTATTCCCAGCTGCTTTTCATTTGCCTATATTAATCCACTGCTTATGGTGTCCTCAGGGAGTGCAGAAGGTCCAGTGTTTGTCCTCTTCATATCTTTGAATTTAGGTCTGCTCTGTATAAAAGTACCTGCGTGTTGAGAGTGAGTGTGGTTATGTGTAAAGAGGAGATGTCATTAGGATCTTATCTCTCAATAAGACAACCTGTAATTTGATATACCCCTACGAGTACATCTTTTAAGAAGTTATGAAAGAGGTTAATGTTTTTCAGTTTCTGGTTCAAGAGCTAAAGGTCTTTTTCTGTATAACATAAAACCCACCTCTATTTTAGATGTTGTTGGTTTTCTAAATAAAGAAGAAGAGGAAGTTTAGAGAGGCTTCATAAGACCGGATCTAAAGTGTTAATTAACATAAAAACAAATCACACCATAACAAGGTGAAGAGCTGGGGTCTGAGCAAAGGTTGGACACCACCAATTTGTGTGTCTCTTATGAGAGTCAGTGTTATTTACTTAAGATTTAATCATTTGTACCTGGTAGAGAAGCAGAGGCAGCGTACACTGAAGGTCCAGGGTGACCTTCATTCATGCCACCAGTGACTGAATCCCAGCCAACAGTCAGATGTTACAACAGCTACACCCTGTAGTCTTATTAAGTTTACTTATTTCACTCAATACACCGTGCAAAAAGCCGAGAGTAAGGAAAAAAGACACCTGGACGTACATCTATAGACTGTCAGCATATTAACATCTTCCCAAGTTTTATAGTTTTCAGGCAATCAGTTGTGTTAGTTGCCATTTTCAGCATAGATCAGCATGTAGTTTGCTTGCTGGGAGGTTGATGTTTTTCTGTTCCCTGTAGCAACTGGGATTTTGAAGACCTTAACATGCAGATATCAGAAGGGCCTGCCATCTGCTGCCTGTCGCAGGCTTATGCCCACAGTCTAGACCTGGTGAGTCAGACCGGTACTGATGGTACCACAGTAGAGTTCACTTTGCTGAACAGTGTTTATGTTGATATTATAGTGACTCCAACAAAAACAGAAAAGCCTATATTTGGTTGTAGAATTATTCATTGTAGTGACGATCCAAGTGTATCGATCCAAGTTTTAATATCACTAAAGAACCGGCGACCTCATGCTCCTCTGTGCCCCAGAAAGGAGGTGTATGCCCACTATCAGACAGGCCCTCGGCATGTTAAGTCCATACCCACAGCAGTGACTAATTGTTTGTTATGTCAGTGCTTGTCGTGCCCGTTTGCCTTTAATGGAGTGTAGTGTGGTGATCCATCAGGCTGTCGAGCAAGCCCCGTGTCAGTTGAAGTGGCTGTGTGTCAGTGGGGCGAGCGTGCCGTGCAGATGTGATTTACTGCCCTGCTTGTTGCGCCGTGTTGTGCCTCACTTCTTACCCGTGCAATGCAGCCCACTCCTCTCATCTGCTCTTCTCCGCTTTCCTCTCCTCTCTCCCCAGATTGATTGCCCGCGCAACTGGCTCATGACACTCGCCATCTTCTGGCAACCTTTTAGTGCCGTTTTATAGATGGTTAGCGCACCTCATTTGGCTATTTATACATCTGTAAGTGGCCATGAAATATAGATTTGTCTTGATGGGTGTCAACATTGGAGCTATGGAAGCAGAGCTCAGTGACACCTCGTTATTTTAATGGTGTGGGATAAAGAGGCTGCCTGGCAGGAGTAATTTTCAAACATGGCTAAATTATACTGTTTTTATTTTCATTTAATGTTTGCGCTCATATTTTACTCAAAGCAGAAAGCCTTTTTTTTTCTTGCAGGGTTTGGTTGGCGCTGAGAGATGCAAATAGGGAGAGAAGTGACCGAGGATGGAAGGGAACACCCTGCCCCTCTCTCTCTGTCACATGCACATATTCTACGTGAATGTCGAGGTGGTTCAGAGTGAGAAGAACCCTTAACAGTAACATGATGTGTGACCTGTCATCCACACACATGCACGCACATATTTCACTCCATTCACAGGCAAGGTCTCAGAGGTAATTAGGTGCTGGCACCCACTCAGTGCGATGTGCTGGTTAATTGAATAGTTAGCACATCAGAGGCAGGCCTGTGCAGATTGGAGGTGGCACCTGTCAGGAAGCTGTTCTCTCCCAACCCAGGACATTTCCTGCGCTGCCTGATACATATGTCATCTTTGTGGAAATACCAAATTAGGGGCAGGCAGCCGAGTGAGTGCAGTGCAGCAGGTGTGGAGATAGCTCGGGGGTGGAGGAAGGCAGGTGCTCCTCTGCTCTGTCCTTCAAGAGGATTTGTAAAGCTCCGGGCACCTATCCTTACTTCACCTCAGGCCATTTCCATGGCTATGTGACAGGAAAGTGACAGCGCTGTGTGTTTGTGTGTGTGTGTCTTCAGCAGGCTTTCCCCCATGCCTCGCCACGGTGTGCCCAAGGCATCCAGAACTTGTGTATGCATCGTGCAGAGGTGTGTCAGCTGAGTGGAGGTGTCCAGACTCTACTAGCTCGACGATGGCTGTCTGACTGACAGACTGGTATTTGCAAAAAATTACCAGTTTATCAAATTATAATTTCTATCTCCCCATCCCCAAAGATTGCATGAGGTTAGATATGTGTCCTGACTGCTTGCATTGTTGTCTGGAGGTGTTGCACCTTACAGAGGCAGGGGCTGGGCTGCAGGCAGAGGTCCTGTAGAGGCTGGTGCAGTCAGCGGGAGAGGACAGCTCAAGAGAAGAGGGTTACCACACAGGAGAAAGACCTGGAGGCTGCTCACAGCCAAACCACTGAAAGGCAGCAGGCACCAGCTGAGACGTGTACTTGTGTTGTATTTAGAAGCCAGTCCTAACATATGAAGCCAGCAATTAGACTCACATACATACAGTCTCACACCATATACTCATTATGTCCTATCACATTCTCCACAGCAGTGCAAAAAAGGGATACATTAGCAGCTGTGCAGAGAGAGGCTGTGAAGGCACAGCAGCGAGCAGCTGGAGGCCCACAGCCTGATGGTGGTAATCCACTGATACAACACACACAGACCCAGCGTGGCCTCCCCTCATCCCAGCTGCTGCAGCGTATGCAGGAGCTCAAGGAGGAGTAAGGCTACTGCGATGACTCAGGGAGGGTGAAACAGTGCAGTTGGTCTCTGATTGAGAAAGTAATGTCGTACAGTTCTCAGTTTGTGTGGAAATTGCAATAGTTGAAGACCGTGTCTGTGGTTCCAGCTTATCACCAGTGTGACACATCACACTTCATCTCTTTGTTCTACCTCTACTGTCACTCTCCACTGTCAGAAGGGGCAGAAATGTCCTGAACCTCCTGAAAGTCTTTTAGAGAGAAAGTTGTCAGACACTTTTTTTTTTTTTTTTTTGCTCTGCTGTCAGCTTCTTATCAGTCTGCCTGATTGTCTCATGTCTTTAAGAAGGGGCTATTGAAAATACAAAATCAAGAAATAAAAAAGACATTGAAACAAAGAGAGAATGATTGAAATGGTATAAGTCAGGGAGAGAGGGGAAAAGGAGGGGGAGTGACAGTGACAGGCTTTCGTGTCAGTTCAGCTAGCCTCCAGTGCTGGCTTTAATATATTGCGTGAGACAGTCACCTGAGTGTGTGATGTGGCAGCTGCCTCAGCACTCACCTGCAAGGAAGGTGCCCATCAATTCACAGCCTTAGGCCTTTTGTGTGACACACACCACTAATCTACACAACATACCCACTTATAAGAGCCCACTCAAACCAACTATGAAAACATTCCTTTATACATGTCAAAAGAATCTGAACATATGGATGCATTGAAAAGGTTTTGCGAAACATAAATACAGAGAAAGAAAGCGGCATCTCAGAAACAGGTCAGATAAAATATCATGCTTTGAATTATTTCAAAGAGTAAGTGGACTTGGCAGGGGGCTCTTTAAAACTCTTTACATTGTGACTTTCATGTAACCACTCTTAAGTGTCAGTCAGGAAAGCTGCACGCTGCAGAACAAACGTGTCTTTAGGATGTGTGTGTGTGTGTGTGTGTGTGTGTGTGTGTGTGTGTGTGTGAGTGCATAGACATTTGCTTTTGTGTATGTTTCATTTGAGAAGTCTATTTTTTTGCGCATATGTCAACCCAAGTACAGGCCTAACGGGGAGGGGACTGTGTTGTCAGCAGGTGGGCATCAGCAGACTCAGGAGTAACCAGCAGAGGTGGTGAAGACTGAGCAGCTTCAGAGAATTAACCACAAAGCTACAGGTGCACCGTATTCCCTCCAGTGTTTAGAGCTTCAAACTGGGATATTTGTATCTGTCAGAGCTGTTACGACATGAATTATCACGAGACTGCATTTAATTTACATCTCATGTTATCCCTTGTCAATTTGAAAAAACACCAGGAAAATGAAAACACTGCTGTGCCTCTCACAGGCACAACTCGTGGCTGACAGATGTTTGAGCGCTGTGCCTCCTGGTGTCCTGTATCCTCTATCCCCTCACCCACCCACCCATGCCATTCCACACCATCCATCTGGGCTGTGTGTGTGGGCCAGGTGCTCAATAGGTGGATCATTTCAGGTCGAGGCCCTTGTGTGAAATCAGATGTTTAACTGGCCAGCTGAAGTGAGATGGGAGCATCTTAACCAGCACCTTGCCAAAGGTCTCATGTTCACTCAGCCGCTGGGGCTGCTGTGAGTACGCCCGCCACCTGCCAATAGGCATTAGGGAGGATTTAGTAATTAAGTGATAGGCTGAGGACTAAATTGGGTGTTTGTGGGCTGGCAAGCCACCCCAAGGTCCCTACAGCCATGCAGATAGGGGATTCTAATTGCCAGGAATATTGATCAGCCTGGCGAGGGGGTAGCGCAGGGAATTCACTGGCCATCGATTTGCTGTTACTGCACCTCACTCATCAATGGAAGAGGGAGGTGAGCATTGGAAAGGCTCTGGGCTATTCCCACAGTATCCCTCACCACCACCAGCTCCTGACACATACACAATGAGAGTCAGTGACATAGCATGTTGTGATGACAGCGCTCTCAAAACTTAAAACCTCCTCCATACCCCTAAACCAGCTCCACTGTCTCATAGGCAGTCCAGTGGTGAAAGTGGGGGCAGGAAAAGGGCTTTCCAGAGGGCTCACTAGCAGTGTTTTTATGTCCTAATAAAGTGCTACGCTTCACCCAGCCCTATTTCTCTCCCTCTCTCTGCCTTTTCCTTTTCCATACAACTTGCCTCCCTGAGTTTGTAAGGGCTTTGACCCGTGGCTGTGGTCCTAGTTAATGTTGGAGGCAGAGAGGGGACTGAGCTTGCCTGCCCTCTGATATTTAATTAGTTGCTTCACCTGGCAGTAAATAGGGCCTGGTCAGCGCTCTCTGACACACACACACACACACACACACACACACACACACACACACACACACACACACACACACACACCTCCGATTCCTGTTCTATCACTTATGCTCCAGTGACACGTCACCATCACAAAACAACACCATGCAGGCAGAATTACTAAACATCCTCTCATTAAATGTTAAAGCTTGCATGGTCAGATTGAATCTGTCACACATGCACACATTGCTCTCTATTGATTTAGTTCCATACATAACAATACTTGCAGCACTTCAGTTTGCTACGACTGGGCCGAATAGAGAAGCAGTCAGCAGTTAGGAGTTTAATGTTAATGTAACTATATGAACATGGACAGTGAGTTTGAGTTTACTGTTTAATTTCGGTTCAGTGATTCTTTTTGCTTTTATTTGATTGTGCAGGTGAAGAAAGAGAGAGTGTGTGACAAAACTCAAGTAGAATTTCTGAGAAAAGAGGTTTGGGAGAAGGAAAGTTCAACCCTGATTCCAAAGACGTTGGGACACTGTGCAACAAAACAGAATTTGATAATGTGCCCATTGACATATACTCAGCTGAAAGCAGCACAAAAACAACATATGAATGTTTTGCCTCATCAATTTTTTTTGTAAATATCTGCTCATTCTGAATTTAATGCAGCAACATGTTTCAAACAAGTTGGGACAGGAGCAACTAAAGACTGGGAAAGTAGTGGAACGCTCCAAAAACACCTGTTTGGAACATTCCACAGGTAAACAGGTTCACTGGTAACAGGTGATAGTATCATGATTGGGTATGAAAGGGGCATCCTGGAAAGGCTCAGTCATTCACAAGAGTGATTGTGTAAAGGATGTTGCTACACGGGCTCGGGAACACTTCATAAAAATGTGAGTAAACACAGTTTGTTCACAAATGGTTGCATACTGTCTTTATTTACATTTCACACAACGTCCCAACTCATGGAATTGGTGTTGTAGGGAGATGTATTAACTTGAGGCCAGGCAAACAAAGAACAAGCTCTGATCTCAGCAGGTCAGACCCAACAGCTACATTATATTTAGTTGAACAGTCTGATCACCTCTGCCATGCTGCATAAGCTTGTATCTAGAGGAGCTTCGAATGTGTTCGGCCTCTTGCTTCAAAGACTCGTGTGGAGGTGAAAATTGGAAACAAACCCAGAGGGTTCTTGCTACTTGTGTGTCGTTTGGATCAACAAAACATGGATTTCTAATTGTTTTTTAGCCATCCTGTTGACACGGTTTAGTTTTCGAAGCCATCTTAGCTGGTGTTTTATTTTTGTCCTGAAATGAATTGCAAAAGCAGTGAGAAGGTTTGCTGCACAGCAGTCTCTAACCTGAGTCATTTAGAGCCTATTACAAAACATCAATATATTGATTGAAGTAAGTGTCTCAGTGTACTGCTCTGTAAACACACGGATGGCTCAGTTGTGCATGTTTTATCTGCTTGAATCTTATCAGGATTTAAATCTTTTCATCTTCAATTCACTTAATCGTGGCACTGTTGGCTTTTGAGCCGAAGATTCGACTCACTCTACCCAGATTCATTTGGTTAATCCTCAGCCACGTGATGAAAAATCGCAGCGCTGCAAAGAACGTCGTTTTGATAATATATTTTTTTCATTTGACTGACATTTAATTTAAAGGTTCTGCTTGCAAATGATAGATATGTTTGATTTTCTGCTGGCTCCCAGCCATGCTAGACGTGCAAACACTTGTGGCTGTGTAAGCCACTTCGAATGAGAACTCTCCACAAATGGCAAATGATGAAGCCTGTGGCCTGTGTGCCAACTTTTAAGAGCAAGCTGAATTCTGCCTCATGTACCACACAACAAGCCAGGCTGTAGGAGCAACAGGTCAGAGAGAAATTCAATTAGAGGCAGGCAGACAGTAACTTCATACAAGTTTTTACTCAGGTCACAGCCAGATGTACAGATCTCGAGAAAATATTCAGCTTTCTCAAACTTTACTGTTTTACTGGAATTATCAAACTTTGTGTTATATCATAAAATGTTTGTGTTGAGGTGCACTGATGCAGAATGTAGATGAGCTGAATTTGTCTAATTGCTTCAGCAGCCCCCCCGCTGTTTGTGTTTTGGATTGAAGGTTTTGTGTTGACCTGCTGAAGTTTTTTCATCATGATGATACAAATCCATGTTTTTTTTATGTATTGGGTGTCTGACAACATTGAGGATATTTGTTATATTTATATTAAGAGTCAAAGAGACAAACACATTTTGTTAGAGAAGTTTCATTTACTGTTGACCTTATGGTACAGTATAACCAGCAGATAAGTGGTTTGAACCAGCTACATAAATACCCCGACAAATACCGAATGAGAATTAAAAAGAAAAAGTCTCTCAACCGGTTACTCCCAAATCAAAAAATAATTAAAAAGTGTCACAGTTGCCGGATATCAGACAGAATTGTCAACTTCTTATCTTCAGCCTGACGTTGCATCCACTGTCACTGATTCTCGTAAGGGAAGGAGATTTGATTTTCTGTAACCAGTCACGAGAGACCAGCTTATAGGCCTGAGTCGGACATCATTGTAAGGTGATGCTGATGCGTAGTCATGCCAGCATACTTGTTTGCCGAAGTTTTAAGAGTGGAGCAGAAGTTGGGTTAAGAGCAGCCTCCATAGCAGTGTCTGTAGTGGTTGCCGTTGTTGTTATTGCTCTTCTTTGACCATGGCGTTTGCCCTGCCCACGGCTCGGATTGGCTAATCGTTACTCCGCTGCAACACTCGCTGGATTTTCTGCTTTTTCTGATGACAGAACTGCTGTTTCATGTCATGATGACATACAAAGCAGTCATCAGACAAGTACTACAGTACGTCTAATCAAGCGATCATGTAATAAGTCAGCTACATACACACCAATACACACGTAAATATTTGTACTGAAGGCGACATCGTCACACTTCTGTGAGGAGAAAGGCATTCTTGTCGATACGTATCCGTTGACGTTTATGACATGCAGCTGCACCAAACTGTGAGGTGAGCATTCTGATTTGAATTCATGTTCCCACATGAGTCTAAACTGTGTGATTTCCAAGGTCATTTTGTCATTTCTGAAGGGGGATTGTTCCCCCATGCTTGCCTTCTGATTGAAGCCTAGCTACAGCGTTCATACACCACTCAGAGTCACCCTCCAGCCATGCTCACAAATTGAATTAGTTTCAGTCTGAATTTGTGTTGCAAAACTAGTAATTATTTTTTAACCCCAGAGGAAGCCAAGAGAAATGAGTCAGATCTTCAAAAGTCATGAAATTTGACGATATATGATTTTACACCAACCAAAGGGACACAAGCCTGAAGCACAGCAATTTACCAACCATTCATCTGTTAGCAAATTAAATCACACCACATTTGACATCTTTTAGAAAGTTTGATAAATCTGATGAAAAAGTTTCTCTCTCAATTACCATCTGAAATTAATCTCCTTAATCCCAATTTGATCTCTTTCATGCATATAAGGGGTATCTTTCATCTGCCCACCTATGTGCTTTAAATCTCCGCCACCAAGTTAAGATGGAACGTGACTGTCAAACTTAGTCCTACGTGAAACTCCGACACCCGTGCAGCTCCGTGAGATGGAGAAGCTGATTAGGGAAGATGAGGACAGAGGGGCGTAACTGACAGCCGCCCATGATCTCTCTCTGTAGCTGGTGGAGGACTGTAAGCCGTGTGTGACGGAGCTGCAGACTGCTATCCAGAGGCCGGGATGGTTCAGCTGCGGCAGTGCAAAGCAGAGGGAGACGAAAAATACAGCTTATTTCCACTACAGATATTTATTGATTTGATTAATTTTTCCTTTTCTTTTTTTCATCTTTTATATCAAACGGAACAATCTGAAAAAGGAAGCCGTGCTTTAGAAACGGCTTAGCGTCCTGCATTAAGAATGCCAGCGATGATGTGCAAGCTGATACATTTTAAGGAGTCACAAGCCAGAAGGGTTCAGAGCCAGTGTCGCGTATTGCATGTTTCAGGCGAAAATTAATCGAGTCTGTTTTGTGAGCACGTCGCTCTGCCATGTGAACTTTAGTTGGTTCTCTATGCACGTTCTGTATGATATGTAGGTGCACAGGCTCTAGTGGTGATTCAAGAGAGGCCTTACAGTTGGTTTGCAGTCAGCTCTGAGAAAGGATGGACTCGAGGAGCTGAGCTTCAGCAGCTCTCACCTGAGAGAGCAAAGCGGTGGTTTAGAGAGCAACGGCTAGTGGTATCATCAGAGTTTGAGCTTCTTCGTGTAGGAATTATGTTCAGGGGCTTCAGATAGGTGACAAATTAAAGGACAAGCCTGAATAACTTAGTGGATGAACATAACAAATGCAGATGTCACCATACAGGCAAGAAGAGTCATTGAAAGATTGAATAGTATGAAGATGGTGTGAATCAGACTTCTCATCTGAGATCTCGATGGGTGACTGTGGCTCAGGAGGCAGAGCGGTCGTCCACTTATCATGTCCCTGGCCTCGGCAGTCTCCATGTCAAAGTATCCTTGGGCAAGATACTGAACCTCAAATTGCTCCTGATGCTGTGCCATCAGTGTGTGAATGGTTAATGCTTGTTGTGAGCAGGTGGCCTAGCCAGAGTGGGTGAATGCAGACTTGTGTTGTAAAAGCGCTTTGAGTGGTCGTCGGACTAGAGCAGCACTGTATGAAATACGGTCTATTTACCATGGGTGCATTTAGCTGTTGTACCATGTGTGTTTGTGTGTGTGCTGTGGCAGAGAGGAATCATGGGTGGGCAAGTCTTCCGGTGTTATGTCCTCTCTGCACCTGAGGAGGTTCCGACTGCCAGAGAGAAGGCCAGCAGGAGAGGACTCAGACCAAAATAAGATGATCAGAGTCAGGACCTCTAGTTGCAGGCACTTACAGTTGCACATTCAGAATATGCACTTTCCGTTGCACTAACCAGCCACGGCTGATATTGATCGGACCTGTCACACAACAGGTCTCCCCTCCTTAAGCAACACTTTGACCAGCCAGTGCCCTACAAGCCCTGAGCCCCACTATGATGCGAGCGCTCTGTGAGGAAAATAACTCTCATCTCCTTTCTCAACAGCAGGTATTAGTTTAAGATCATCAGAGTCAGAGAAGGCGCGCCATGCCAGCTCCTTCACAGAGCATTCTGGTCATTAGCGTGGACCACGCAGCCTTTTCTCAAGAAGAGTCGTAACCCTCAGAGGTCACTTTGTTCACTAATTGTACACTGCAGGCAAGATCAGATTCTGTTGTCAAGAAAAGGGGAGACCTGTAGCTTTGGCCTTTCTGTGTATTTCTAAAGCTGATTAGATAATGAGGCCTTTTTTCGGACTCAACTACCAATATTACCAGCTGGATTTTTTATTTATTTGTATTTATTTCTTTATTTTTTTCAGCCACTCACGGACCTCAAGACTGTGGGCCTCGTGTATTAGTATTTTGTAAGTTATATATTAGTTTTGGTCCGGAGCTCCTGGTGTACACATAGACATGACGTGTGTGCGTGTGTGTGTGTGTGTGTGTGTGTTGACTCCTCAGCCAAGTGCACATCTCTGGCTCATCTCTAAGGCCTGGCGTGAGCTTCCTTAAGTGCTGTCAGTGTCACATGGTAACAGCAGCACTGCAGCCTCTTAATTGGTTTAGGAAAAGCATCCTTGTCATTTTGCGGGCAGTAAACTCCGCCAGAGAAAATGAAGTCCAAGCTGCTGCCACCTCCTCAACCCCCACACAGCCAGCCTAACAAAAAAATAATGATTATGTGCTGTGTATATTTGTGCGTTCGCTGTCTGTTTTCACTTTTTGCTTTTAGAAATAATTGCTGTTGGTTGTGTGGCTGCATCAGAGGAAGGGCATTAATGATTCTCACTGGCCGTGAGGAAGCACTGCACTGCAGAGGGCGGGAGGAGAGCAGCTCATTTTCTAGAACTAAACGTGTGTGTGTGTGTGTGTCTGCGTGTGTGTCTGTGCGTGCATTTGCGCCTGAATATGTTTTGTGTTTGGTAATTTATTTTTAGCACTTTCCTCACTTTGTCGTGTGGTACATATTGTATGCAGCCTGTAATAATTACTCTAGCATTGTCTGCAGAGATGTGTGTATCTCTGAATGGCTTTAAAACACGTTGGTGTGCGTGTGTGCGTGCGTGCGTGCTTGAGTGAGTGCACGCGCGCCCATGCTTGTGCGTGCATGTGCATGGCTGTCCTTTTGCACAGATTAGCTGGTGAATGCAGCGAGGGGATGATCAGACTGGGAGCACACCAGGGTTGCTCTGCGATCACACAGGGATTATGAGGGATATGGAGCTGTAGTGCATTCCAGGGCCGCCTCCAGTTAGGCTCATCTCCGCCACGCTCCCCTCACACACACCACTTTAATTGCCTTTGCTTCTTTCATTACTTTTATTGCCTCTCCTCTGCATTGCGTGCTCCCTGGGCTTGTGGAAAGGTCATTGTGATGGTGGTGGTGTGCTCACAGCCTTCGTCTCCCTTACTAGCAGCAGGAAATGACTGTGCGGCTGAAGCTGGGGAAAACGAGTGACACAACAAGGTAGCTACTGACAGGCTGTGCACAGATCACAACGTGTATTATTCAGTTTTTCAAAGCAGGTCAGTGAATTAAGTCGACACCAGACATATTTTTTGAATGCTATGTTTCACAGGAATAAAGGGGGTTTCGTTAGGCGATGGCGATATAGGTAATAGATCTCTACTCTGATGAGCTATATGCAAACTGCGAAATTGAGTAGAATGATAAGAAATGCAAATGCCAAATCTTTATTAAAATTGGCAATATCTTTGCTCAGGAGCAGTGAAGAGGTGACAGCCCTGAAAGGAGGGACATTAGGTATGAAAGGAGCATCCTTGAAAAGGCTCAGTCGACCACCAGCATGGATGGATGCTTTGTGAAACATACGATAAAGGACATTACTAGATGGACTCGGGTATAAAATCATCGCCAATAAACACAGTTTGCTTGCAAATGATTGCATTCTGTTTTTATCGTCGTGTAGCACAGCATCACAACTTTTTTGGAATCATAGTTTAAATTTTGGCACATTAAAGTTTGTCGTCCCTGGTCGAAGTTAAAGTTATATCTTCAAGACGTCCTATTTTCCGACAAGTACATACATGTTCTATACACAGATGCTCAATTGTGGTAATTAATCATTCTAACATCATGAGAATGGCACTCATTTAATGGTCCAGTGTGCAGGATTTAGTGACATCTAGTGGTGAGGTTGCAGATTGTAGCCAACTGAATACCTCTCACCTCACCTTCCACTAGGGGCTGCTAAAAACACGAAAGCTGTTCCAGAGTCAGTGTTTTGTTTGTCTGTTCTGGGCTACTGTAGAAACATGGTGGCGCTACATAGCGGACTCTCTGAGGAAAAGGATCCTCTCCGTCTTGTAGAATTTCTTCTAAGGTAACGAAAACACAAATGTATTCTCATTTCCTTGCGATTATACACCAATGAAAACATACTCAAGAATATTATTTTGACTCATATATCCACCCAAATCTCACACACAGGACCTTCACAAATCTCAGAATTCCTGAAGTAAATGTGTTTTTTAGTTGGTTTATTATTATTATTGTTGTTGTTATTAGTTCAGGGGTCCAGACTTAATAGGAGTGAGAGCATGTTTTGTGTTCAGTCGGATGCCTCTCACATCCACAAGATGCTCTCCACTGTCAGCCAGTAGGTCCTGGAATACAAGTAAAGCCTTAATATGCACCACATTACTGCTCGTGCACTTGCACAATAATTGGCTTCTATCTCAACAATAGCTAATGCACATTTTATCATATCCTGCATTGCTGCAGGCAAGCGAATGAAAAACTGGCACTGAAAATAAAAGAGCAAAGCACGAAGATCATCCATCTCCGCTAAGAAAGAGAAAGTGGACCGAAGAGAGTTATATTTATGTGCTTTATCCTCAAATGCAGTGTGCGATATACAGTGCACTCGTTTGTGTGTGCGTGTGTGTCTCTGTGCACATGTGCGTGCAAGCACACATGAATCCACCTGCAGGAAGTTGTAGAGGCTTGGCAAATTGAGGTCAGGAGATTTAAAGCTGAGGTTGACGAGACGAGGATTGAGGAGGAGAAGATCGTGGTATACACAGAGAGAATAAAGTCAATCTGCACATGCTGTGCAATGTCAAACTTTTACATTCAATTTCTTTTTATGTGCATAATGTATTTCAGGCCATCACACAAGCACATACCAGAGAGATGAAGCAAGGGCTCGAGTATAATGCAAATATTTCAGCATGATTAATATGTAATTTACAGTCACTGAACATTATTGTGATTGATGAATGATGTGTGTATGAAACATTTTTCTGTATCGGAAAATAAGAACCTAATATTACCCCGATTACAACGAAGGTGGCAGAAAAAGCAGAAAAAAACAGAATGCATCATCTGCAGATGATCCGTCTTTACCAACAACGGTTTTATGAAGTCTTCCTGAGCTCATGTAGTAATATCCTTTGTACAAAGTGGTGAACCTCACTCCATCCTTACTTGTGAACGGCTGAGCCTTTCCAAGATGCCCCTTTCATACCCAATCATGATACTATCGCCTGTTACCAATCAACCTGTTTACCTGTGGAATGCTCCAAACAGGTGTTTTTGGAGCATTTCACACCTTTCCCAGTCTTTAGTTGCTCCTGTCCCAACCTGTTTGAAATGTGTTGCTGCATCAAATTCAGAATAACAGATATTTACAAAAATCACTGAAGTTGATGAGGTCAAACGGTAAATGTGTTGTTTTTGTGCTGCTTTCAATTGAGTTTGTCATAAAGAATTAGCTAATTCTCAAATTCTGTTTTATATTTTGCAGTGTCCCAACTTTTTTAAAATCAGGGCTGAACTTTCCCTCAGTTCTCCCTCCAGCTGTAACGACAGGGATGAGGTAAAACATGAAATATATTTGTACTTTTTATTTTCTATTGTACACAGGGGATACAATAAGGGATTTTTTTATGGTGACATCCTTTGGCTGAAGTTGCCAGCTTGCTGCAGCGAGGTAGATGATCACAACCATCAGTGGTGCCACTGATCTGAACCAGAGGAGGTCATTGAAAACAATGCTGTTCAGCTCGATGTTGAGACTTTTTAATGCAGAGGTACAGAGTATATTGCAGTGAGTAGAGTGTGGATGTGTTTGTGCAGCAGTACATTCAGACTTTGCTTCATTAAGACACAAATCAAGACTAAACTGCTAATCAAAAAACAATGTCACATGTTCCCTGTCAGGCTTCGAAACCAGTTTGAAAGACCAATGCAGAATTCTTTCCAAAGGAGAGTCTAGTATAAGTATTAGTATAACTGCTTCCTACTGTAGACACAGTAAAATCAGCCGTATTAGTGGTGCGGTTCCATTCCTCTGCATCTTTTGACCAAGTTTACTCATGAGACATTGCAGACTCTGACCTGAGACAGCACATGATGTGGTGACTTTGTCTCTGATCATCCGCTGTTAAACTATCACAGTCCTGGCAAAGACTCCAGTTCTCTTCCAAAAGAGGCTGTAAAATCTATACCAGCCCCTCTCTGTGACTACATGCTCTCTGCTTTTGCTCTGGCCGACTCCAGAGACAGTGTCAGTGACAAAGCAGTGAGCTTTCAGACAGAGCGCAAGTGTTTCTGGAGTGGCTCATCTGAAGCACGGGTCAATACAAACACTCACCAGCACATCACAGACAGTATCACTGAAAAGCAAAGCTGCTGCTCAGCTCCCAGGATTTTATTGGCTGTCATGTTGATTTTGCTCGTTCTGGGATTAGCATAGGCCTCAGCGTGTTTTTGTGACTAATGGTCTGTGTTTTGCGGCTGTGAAATCAGCAGCCTGAGAGCCCTGAACAGGCTGCACACCAGGGTCGTGCCTGTAGGTCCTGCTGCTGATGCAGCCCTAGCACATCTCTCTCTCTCCTTTACATACAACCATGTTTAGCACTCCTCTCCTTCTGCACCCAGGATGACCTCCACTGTAATCTGCCCACTCTGGCCAGTTTGTGGCATCTCCACATGTGTGGCCCAGCCTTGACTGATGGCTAAAGCTTGTTAACACCAAAGACACATTTGTGCTGCTTGCTGGGAAATGTTGAGGGTGGACAAAGTGGTGATCAAAGGACGTGGCGCAGCAGAGGAAGCGCTTTCAGTCTGAGCCTCTCGAGTTGCCCAAGTTTTCACCCAGCTGACCCAAGGACGTCCTCTCCTCCGACTCGACGCGCAGACGAGCGTTAGTCGCCGTTAGTGTTTACCTGTGAGACCACACGGGACTTTTAAGTAAACATATCACGCAAGCATCACCATGGAAACGTTTCCTAAATAAAATATGAATTTTATGTGTTGCTTGAGAAAGGGTTATTTGTTGGTGAAATGGCGCTCCACACTTGAAGCCATTTCATTTTTCTCAACACCACCTTCCCTCAGAGTGAGCCAGATTTGTGTTACCTGGCATTTGCCTGCAACACATTCCTACCTGATCCTCTCAGATTGAAAAGAGGGAAATTGGGGCTGATTGAAGGGATAAGTTCTGGTGGTGGAAGGACAGAAGCAGAGCGAGAGCTGGGTGAAAAACATGTGAACCCAATCTGCCATGTGTTGACTGTGCTGATTAGGGGCTTGTGCTAAGAAGAGCCTCTCTATCCCCTCATTCCCTCTGTTTACTTTGTGCTTCACCATCCTTCTCAACACAGGCATCACTGCAACCAGAGTGCCCTCCTCACCCTTCTCTTCTAAGATGTATCACCTGCACTATCACTGGGAGGCTCCTTTCCACGTCAGACTAGTCCAATTAAAAGATGACAGCTCAAATAGGGATTGACGGGGTTTAGTTGAGTTTGTTAATCCATTAGAGAAAGTGGAGTAAACACTGTGATTGCTAATAGCAGGAGATTTGTGACATGTCTGAATATTTGCTCCATTTATGGTAGTTTGACAGCTCTTCGTGCGCGTGCGCATGCCTGTGTGTGTGTGTGTGTGTTTGTGGAGAGCTGATGTAGACTCAGCCCATTAAGGGCCGCAGGGTGACTGCAGCAAAGTCCAGCTAATGTTTTGGGACATTCAGAAAGCCTGCAGGGAGCCAGGAGTAGAGACATGGGCTAAAAGCAAACCAGAGGTCCAGAAAATAATAATAAATAGATAAATAAGTGGATGGAATGGCATAAGAGAAGCTAGGGAAATAGCACATTTATACTCACGCATCACGTTTGTTTATTTATGGTGTCTGACGGCTGGGCCCGGATGGCTGCTGGGGGCTGGGGGGGGTAGTACAAGGACGGGCTTTCCCCTCTCAGAGCTCGGCTCCCTTGCTTTCATTAAGTGTCATTACCAGTACTTTCAGAAAGCTGGCCAGGCTGAGACCCGACTTCCCCTCTACAGATAGTTGGCCATGCATATGGATGGATTCCTGATCCCTCTCATCCACCACTGAGGAGGTTGGAATTAGGCCAACGAGAAGGAGAGCAGGGGGCTTAAAGGGTGCGTCCATATCTGACTTTAATGGCAAAGATGGAGCCATTACTTCAGTTGAGGGACAGTGTTCATGCTTGGTTTGTTGTATGTGTATATGTCACTCAGGTTATCAACATTGTGAGTGTTTCACTTGAGATTTTCTTCTTTTATGACCACACGGGTCATGCACACCTCTGTCTGTTTGATCACTTACATTTTATGCTCTCCTGAAGAATTTCATTTCGGCCAGTTGTGCAACTTACCCACAATACCATTTTAAAATGTGCATTTCTAGCAGCATGGTATTCATTAGCAATTTGCTCTTCCAGTTCACTCACTTTGAGAATGTCCCCTGATTGATGGGGTGTGATGGGGAAAGGGGGGGGGGGGTTGTTGTGTTTATTTGTATATCAGAGAATGAAATATTCATATTGTACGCTTTTCCAAGCAGAAGTTATCTAGATTCTGTGTAAATGGTACTTGGGATTAGATTTTCACAGCAGATTGCTGTTATTAAGGGGAAAAAGCCAACTCCTTTGAGCAGTCATCTTCCTGGGAGGCAATCTATTTCTCTTTCACGCAGCCAGAGTGCTGGACCAGGCTCTTAATGCACTGAAGCAAAAGTGCTTCGGTCCGCAACCTTTCACGCCTTCAGCTCTCCTTTATGTGATTGAATAGTTAATAACTATGAGTCGCCTTTGAAAGCTCTGCGCCGTTGGTCCTTCTGAGGCACTTCTCTTCTTTTTGTCTGTTTGGCTGCTGTACCTGCCCATTGCTCAGTCTGCCTGCATGTCTACTTGCCCCAGATGCCAAGTCGACTGATAGCCCACCTCTTCTCCACCAACCCCTCTTACTTTTATCTTTGTCTCTTGCCTGACTTGCCGCTTGTGTGTCTGGCTGTCTGGCTGTCTTAGTCTGTACATCAGAATTTTGAGGGCTAGGGATCAGCTTTTTCATCTCTTATTTCCTTGTTCTCCTCGTATACACATTCACACAAACAGACACACACATCCTCGCTCACACAGCTCATTAGCCCATCCCACGCTCACAGCTCTGGCAGAATGTGACCCTGCCTAATTGTGTACCATGCTCATTTGTTCTCCCTGCATGATGTGACGATTGCTTATTTATTCTCCTCAGGGCTCCCATCTCACATTAAAATGATTGACTCATTTCATTCACTGCACATTTTCAAGCTTTATTTGATAAGCTCATTTCCCTTGGCATTCAAATCCTTCCTTGTCCCGTGCTTAAAAGTTATAATGTAACCCAGGCACATTATTATTCATACTCGGGATTGTTTCTGCTGCTAATTATCTGTGTTAGAAAATAATTTTGCACATGTGATTCTGTTTATTCCGGTGGAATTGAGCAGCACAAAAGGGCAGACATTAACGATGCAGTTGGAATAGTTGAAGAACCAATTGTGTACACAAAGCTGGCAGACGCGGTCAACAAGAAGCTTAAGAGGGATTGGGACACTGTGGAAGCTCGGCCAGAATGAGCAGAGCAAATTTGCATTCTGTTACAATTTACATCTGGTTAGAGAGCAGTTTTACAAATAACAAAGCCATCAGCCCTTTTGTCCAATCATGTAATGAGGGAGTGTTTTGACACAGAAAAGAGCATAACAAGCGATTGCTGATTGGGGGTTTGGGCAGCATTGTTACAGGAGGATTTTAGCTCTTGTGATTTTGCCAGCTGACAGTCGATGTTTTCTCCCTGCAGCTACTGTATATCGACCAGGCCTTAGTGACACGGCAGCTGCTGGAAACCTGCTCAGAGCACTGGTAGGTCAATTCAGACTCAGACTTGTGATGGTGACGGGCACACAAAGATGTGATTGGCAGAGGTCACTAACCTAATACGTATGAGGCATCATTAGGGCTGGGTATTGAAACTCCTCTGACTGAAATGCATCTGAGTATCAAAAACTGTCAAATACTGCAAGCTGACAGGGACGTGTGTGTCAGCTCAGTATCGGGGCAGTTTGTGAAATAGTCCCAAAATGTAATATACAGATTTGTGTACATGGATCCCAATGTTACTTTATTTTCATTCATTTTACACTCAGCATGACACAGACTGGTGTTTGATTCCTGTGTAGTGAGTAGTTATTTTCACCCACACCATAATGTTTTCCTAAACATTACTAAGTAGTGTTGGTGCCTAAAACTAACCAAACTGTGATCGTCACCTGAAATGTTTCTCAGCAAGCTTTATTTTGGAAGTCTAACCAGGCGTTGCAGACATGGTGCAGACACAAAAGATGCTTCCAGCTGAAATACAGTAGTTTGAAAGTTGTGCCACGAGAGTGTCACGAACAAAAGGAAAATTCACGTCCATGTATGCAAATTATATAATAAACTTTTGTGACTATTTCACAAACTGCTTTGATAATGTGTTGTGTATTTATTCTCCACTTATTCTTCAAATTGTTGCCGTTTTAAACTGTGTTATTTAGCCAAAGTCCTTGCAGTGTTGCTGGTTGCTTTGGCTTCTTTTGATTGAAGGGGACTCCAGAAATGTAGCATTAGCACTTCCAGAAAGGTGGAGAACTCACAAGACACAGATTAGAAAATTAAAAAAAGAAAAAACAGGCAAAATTGAAGCAGATGCTGAGTCCACACAAAAAATCTCCATCCATATGAAAATACAATGCTGTCAAGAGCATGCCAAACCAACAGGCAGTGATATAACCCTAAAGCCATGTTGCCCAATCAGATGCCTGAAATAAAGCTATTCCCGGTAGGCTACCTGCTACTAGAGGCCTGACCGGTCTTGTCCAAAACAGGTAACGCTGGCGGCGGCGTCTATGTCATGGAGTGTTGGATTATGTAGCAGTGACCTCTGTAGTGCATTCTGTTCACAACTCTGTTCCTCAAAAAAAGTAGAAGAATAACTGTACATTTCTGTGTAAAAAATCCTGTTAGCAGCTTAGCATCAGCACTATTTTGGCCATGTCTGCTATTGCACACAATCACCTCATGTAAACAAAGGAGAAAACAGTGCACGCTCGTCACACCAAAACTGAACTGAGTTTCTGAATATCTTCAACCTGGAGAAAGTTTTCCCAAAGGCCTGTTTTCAGTGGCCTAAAATTGTGTTTGTAAGTGGCCGAAACACCAAAATGCATATGAAAATGAGAAAAAAAACCCATGTACACATGGACAGCAGCAGTCAATAGTCAAGCTCCAACAACACTGGATCCCGCATTTCCCATAATGCAACACATAATGCACTCGTTTATCAGACACCTGATGACATACTCAGGGTTGTTCTGTCTCTGCTACCTCCAGAGGATTCAAACAGAACCCAATGACAGGCATCGCCTTGCTGCTTTAATTCAGAAACAACGATTAAGTGCATTGTGACATCCCTTGTTTTTAGCAGCCTCGATGCTCTTTGATCATCTATTTATTGCATGTGTTGTCTGAATGAAGTCTCTTGTGCTTTAGCTGTGCTATGACCACGAGAGGAGTTCTGATTAGTCAAGCTGAAAGCCCACAGAAGAGTCTCTCCTGCTGACTTCCCCAAGCCTGCGTTTCCCAGCAGCGTGTGCAGAGTTGGTGAGTTTCTTCAGGCCCAAGAGAGAGAGCAGATTCAGACATCACCTTGATGGGACACATTCCACCTTTCTCATCCCAGGGTCTGACATTTATCTGTTAATGATAAGCTCTGAAAATGCATGAAAGGGGGAAACTTCAGTTAAACCTCACTTTTGGTGTCACAAAAAGCTATAAGTGCATATTTTGCTCACCTCACTCAGTCACAGTTTTGTTATTTCTTGTCTCTTGAGTCTTGAGTGCTGATTTAACTGATGCATTTTAGTTGTAAGAAGCTTTTAATGTCTGCATGCGATTGTAATTATACTTTCAGAATGTGTATAGCGAAGCTTAAAACGTTAAAATGGTTTGATCTGCATTATAGATGGACAATCTGTGAAGGTGGAACCTGCTGTAGTAATAAGTTCACATTTATGACCTGATATTTGTTGTTTTCTGTTCAAATTCCCTGAATCCCATTAGTGTTTAAATTTAATTTGTTTTCAGTACGTGTAAGTTGAATACATGATGAGCTAAAAGGAATACTCTTCTATTTTATTTTTTTTTTAGATAAAAGTTTCTGTTCGTTGATTTCAACAAAAGAAAAGTAGAGCCCTTGATGTGTTTTGAGTCACGTACACTAACTACTCCTAGAGCCAGAGACCCCACAAGCCAATGTAGCCAAAATCTTAATGAATATGGGCAGAGAGACAAGAAATTGCAGCCAAATAAAAATATAATAAAGGCATCTAAACCCTAACAAGTCTGCCTTTGTTCTTCCACTCCACCCACCACAAGTTGGCTGTGTGAAAGCAGGCATTGTTGCAGCTTTGAGGGCAGCTCTGAGAGTTCCATGCCCATCGGCCTTCAATCACATGGGATGTCTGAGTTTGACAGTATAAAGTCTTTCTTCTAGAACAAAATAAGACCCCTAAGCAATAGTGGATGAGCTGTTAGTAACCATACAGTCCACAGGGAGGTAGACCAAGCATTGGTAGTACCGTATACACAAAGTGTTGGTTAGGGATAAGACAATGGACAAGTAGAAACATTACTGCATGCTGCAACACTCTTGAATTTCTTACATTTAGTAACAGAAGTAAATGGTGTCTGTTTGTTGGCTAAAATTCCATTTGACTTTATACCAAATACAAAGTTCATGAAAACAGCAGCACATTTTTTTAAACTCAGTTTCATTCCTGATTTATACAAACAACACCCAAACTATTCTGTCTTCTCCTGCAGGACTCGTAGTTCACGACGCTCCTGCTCCCACAGAAGTTGCAGCAGCTATTGTCTTTCCCATCTCATTTCATTTGACTGCTCACAAGGCAACGGCAAGGAGCACACTGTGAGCTCACACAGAGACGGCGAGGCGGCTCTCCAGTCACTTGGTCGTAGTAGGTAAGTTATTCACTCACTGGCAGCATGTAAGGATTAATTCCAGCCTCACAGGAAGAGGACACCATCGGTTTCTGCCTTAGCCAAATCAATAGGCAACATTCTTTCCAGCATAGCAGTCAATACACCACACTTAAGGTGTCTGAGGAAACTAAAGAACACCAATAATTGTTATTAATGCCTTGGATATCCCCAAGCATTGCATTTAGAGGCAGTCCTTAGCTAAAAGACATTCAGCCATCACATACTGTACACATCCCAGAAAGGCCTCGCAGCTCCAGTAAAGTGTCTGTGAATCCTAAGAATGTAAAAAAAATGCTGACCAATAGAATATAAACTGCCTTTGTTAGTACATTAGAAAATGTTGGTGTGCTGACACCCTTAACGTAGATGGTGAACATGGTAAACATTAGCATGTTGATGTTAGCGTGTAGCTCAAAGCACCACTAACATGGCTGTAGGCTCTTGGTGAACATACACATGTCGTAGATGACAGCTGCTGTTCAGCGTGCCGTGGAGAAGCTTGTGTTGGTTGTGACTTGTTATTAGCATTAAACTTGATTTAAAGTGGTGGCACCTGTGATTCTTTTTGCAGCCAAAAGAAATGTGTGTTTTTGTTTTGTAGCATGCCAAAAATGCTAAAGCAAAGGAAACGATATCAACCTCCGGGTTAACAACATGATCTATGACACTGACTGAGAGATTTCGAAGTCATATCCCATCAGTGTTTAATCTGGTTAAAAACGCCACAGTTAACTGATATAAACTCCTTCTTCACAAGAATATGCAGTATGTTGCAGGGACATGACACACAAACAAGCTTTAGTGCACCAACTGGCGCCACCCATTACACATTGTATACAAAGCCACTCTATCAGTGCAGGCAGTTATCCAGTGAAGGACAGCGAACAACAAGCATACATTGCCTCCTGTTTCTATCATAAACCACATGTGGGTTCAGAACTGGTGAAGGTAAGGGACTACAGAAGATGGGAGGCGTGTATGTGTGTGTGTGTGTGTGTGTGTGTCGGGGTGGGGGTGTAACATTCAAAATTCAATCAAGTGAAGGCCATCTCCAGCAGGGTAACAGGGAGTGGAGGGGGTGGAGGGGAGAGATGAGGGGAAACTCAGCTGAAGTTTCCACTGGGCCTGCTGTGCTCCTAATGCAGCCTTGGATGTAATTGGGTCCCAGAAGGCTGTTCATTATCGGGGGTGAGCGAGGCAACAAAACAGAAAAGGGTGGAAGGAGAAAGAAAATGTCTCATTCTTTGCTCAGTGCCTCTGTCCCGGCACCATTATGGGACAAGAGTTAATTAAAAGAGCAGTTGATGCCTCTGTTTTTCTCATCAATCTCACTTCTGCTCTTATTAAGTTTGTAATGACAGCAGAGCTCGTCCCTGTCTGCCACCAGACACACAACAAGGGGGAAGAATGGGAGGAAGGGACGGGCGGGGCAGTTAATGTGAGGGACAGCTCATCTCAACAAATCTCATAGTGGTCAACAGCTAACATTCACCGTAATCCCTCCATCAAATCTCAGGGTGACGACATGCGGTCGGTGGAGGAGAGCTGAGCTCTCAGTAAAAGGCGGCTTCTTTATTTTGGGGTGTGGCAGGAGAGCACATTTAAGAGGCGTGGCTTTGCACCCTAATCCTGTGGCTCCTGTCTTCACCGCCTTGGAGACCATTTTAATTCCCTCCATCATTACAGGGACCTTCCCTAGAAAGCTTTGGTAAAGGTGACTGCTGACACCGTCATTCACAAGGACTATTTCAAAATGTCAGCCCATACCTGAGATTTGTCTCATTAGAGTTGGTGGAGTCCATTATATCCATCCCCTCCTCCGCCTGCCACACTCAATCAAGACGGCTTGGAGAATCGAGGAGGTCGAGGGAGCGCTCATAATCATGTTATTTGCATAAGAGTTACAGTGAGGCAGACGATCACTGACCAACAAGAAAGGAGCGCTGCAGAGGGATTCAGCGAAGAGAAAAACACTGCTAGTTGTCGCACGCCACATTTGAAGAAATCACAGGCAGGCCGGTGTCTTTTTGTCTTTTCCCTCTAAATTGATGCCAGCTAGTAAGAGTGGATTCAGCTAAGAGACATCAAGAAATGTCATCCTAACTGTGATGAACACAGTGAAACACCATCCCGGCTTCTGTTCGACAGTCTTGTGACCTGAAGATTTACATACAGCTTCCATAAAGCCAAACATGAATCTGCACCCACATCGAGTCCTGCTCTTCATCTAAAAGCACATCAACATCTTTACGACTGAGGGGTTTCAAAGCCCGGGGATCACTCATGGACATGTCTGACATCTGTGGGTGCGAGCGCGTTAGTGAGGGAGGGACAGACCCATGCTTTTTGTTTCCCTCTGATCACTTCCACTCGCCTCAGCTAGCAAAGGAAGCCCACACTGAAAACAACCATTCTGGGAATTTCATTATGGCCATTTCACTTATGTAGCTCACATGGCGTCGCTGGGTTTGGGTCCCTCCATGTTTGTATTTAGTAAGTTGTGTCACCAAGGCCCATGACCTCACTGACCGCAAGTTTAGTGGTAAGAAAGTTCATCACATGCACGACAGTTAGGACAATGTGAGGTAGAGGAAATGTCTTCGCCGTCTGTCCTAAGTGTTGTAGAGCTAAAACAAGTTGATCATCAGAAAATTAATTGGCAAATGTGTCAGGCGAGGAAACAATGGCAAACATTTCTGTGTTCCAGCTTGTAAAACATGAGGATTTGCTGCTTTTCATCGACATATGATAGCAAACAAGTGTATCTGAAACCGTTATTATTCAATGATTCCGTTAGTAGATCTACAGAAATTAATTAACTAGTTAATAAATTAACTATTTTTGATAATCCTTAAATTGTTTGTCAATGTTTTAGCTTCACAGCACACAGGATTTTCAGCTTTTTGTTGTCATATATGATATGAATATCTTCATGTTTTGGATTGTTGGTTGACTGAAAACAGCAATTTGAAGCACCAATGAAACAATAAACTTAAAGATGGTCAATTATTTTTTCTAATTGTTTAAGTTATTGCATTTAACTCTGTTTAAGCTATTTGAGGGATTTGCGATCACAACCTTGATTTTTTTTTTTTTTTTTGGTTTTGGAGCAAGTTGAAGATGTTACCATGGGCCTTTTTGTGACAGGCATTTTATAAACTAAACGATTAATCAATACTGAGCATGATCTTTAGTTGCAGCCTTAATTTGAACACGTCCCCTCGAGCTCTAAGAAATTCCAAGGGTCATTTCATAGGTCTCTGAAATATTATTAAAAAAAAAGTTATCTGCAGATTAATCGATAATGAGCATAATTGTTAATGACCTTTTTGGTGCCTGATTAAACCTCCGGCTGTAGAAAATGAGTGAAGTGCATTGCTGGCGTACAGCTGAGAGCTGCTGAATTCACCACTGTTTTGTTTTTAGAGGCAGACACACAATCAAGACTATTCACTGAAGAGAATCTGTAGCCAAAACTAATATGCATCACTTTCACTTACTGAGCTATCATTCATGCCACTGCAACACAACGTGCATCAAAAAGTGCATCTAAATGACATAATTATGCTAAGCACTTGCAGAGCACAAAAAAAGACACATTAGTGACTACAATATCAAATGAAATCACCTTGGATTAAAAAAATAGCTAACATTTATTTTGTTTTATTTACAAAAGATGTTGAGTGAAAAAAAAATCCATTAGCGCTCCTCCTGCTGTCTCAGATCAGAGTTAAAAAAAAAGACAAAACAGAACCACTGTCGCCATCCAAACACGGCCTTCACTAAGCGTTTCGTTACAGATGGACCAGTGTTTCTGAAGCTGCGTGATGTTCTGATCAGCTGAGAGGGCAGGGGGTGGCGTACATCAACAAACCATTTAAAAGACATGTTTGTTTGGAGGAAAACCACAAAAGAAACTGTGCTCTATTTTGAACAAAAGGACCATGAAAATAAAACAGTCCATATGTTTAATCCAGCGCGCTAATGTTTTGTATGAAGCAAAGCTGTAGCACATTACATTGTTGGAACAAGGTTAACAGAAAGTAGAAAAAGGTCAATTGTCTAAGCCTGAATGTGTGTGTGTTTGTGTGTGTATTAGGGGGTATTACAATACATCTAGAGTCTGAAGACACTCGTGCCACAAGTACAGTTACAAAAGCGCTTCAGTCAGTGGAGGAGCACTTTATGGCAGCACACATGCTGTTCAAGCCACAACAGCACAAGAACTAGTAACTTCAAGGACACAAAGACAAGTAACACTGACATTCAATCACCTTCTTCCAGTTTTCCTCTCAGGATGGAGAAAAAGCAACAGACCATAGAAAATTAAATGTTTCCACATCAGGTAAAATCACTTCTGTAAAAACACGTTTGTTTCAGTAATGACCACATATAAATACTGAATTTACAAAAACAAAAAACAACCTACGGTCCTTTATACCTTAAAATGCATCATGGAAACAGCTATCGGCTGATAAAGGTGGAGGGAGGCATTTTGATGGACCTGGCTCCTCTTTCAGTCTTGTGCCTTATACAAGTTCTCACTCTAGTGGTCAGTATGTGAACTGCAGGTGATTCTGGCCATGCTAGGAGGGATGAGTGCGGCTGGAAGTTACAGTGATTGTTTGTGCTGGTGTGGTCCAGGTCTTAAACAATACAGAGTCCAGAGGAGCCAACACATTTGGGCGGTGGCCTTTAACCTCCAGGGGGAGTCCTACAGTCCAAAGCGTGCCGGGGTGCGTCTGGGCGTCATGGGGGCCTCATCTTTTCTTCCTGGTGTGCAAATTTTCACCGCCCTGAATCAGAGAAAAATGAGTTATCGCTCTGTTTGATCACATGCTTAACATATCTTCCATGAGGTAAGCAGCTGTGGTATAAAGGAGGAGAAAGGTGAACGTGAACATGAAAGCAGCAGGACTGGAGGAGAGCGAAAGGCGGGCTGGTGTCTCTGAGAAGAGTGTTGGGAAGTAGAGCCTGACGCCTCTGACAGCAAATCTATCATCTTTAATTACAGCAGCGTGACACCCTGACACTGCCCACACTTCCCTCATCTCTCCCTCTCTCCTCACACACACACACACACACACACACACACCTGCAGCAATTACAACCATCAGGCCATAACCCCCTTCTGTCACCGTGTCCCCTGCTCTCTGCCTCCATGCTCACTTCAGGAGAAGTTGTTGCACTTTACTCAATACACAAGCTGCTAGCAGTTTGATAACAGCAACGCACACAAATGTAGACGATAGATGGAGAATGCACACGTCATCCACCATACCATTGGTTTCACTACAATGGATGTATTTTACATACCAGCGAACATATAGTAAATGATGCTGCTGTGTGCTGCTGCTTTTCATTCATTTCTGAACAATAAAGAAATCTCAGACTTTTTAAACTTACTAGAGTTGTGTAATCGATCAGGTCTGCATTCATTTTTAGCAGTGACATTGCTACTTCAAACTGCAGACTTCTCAAATGAATTTGTACCTAAACTGCATTACCACACAACAAGTAGCTTTGACAAACATTAAGGCGCGCTTGACGCACACTGTGATGGATTGCACAGCTCAAGCAAGTTCCAGAAGTCTGCTAATTGATTTTCAGCCCATACACAGACGGACAGAAACCTATTTCCTGGAAGGTAAGAAAAAAGCACCCATAAACCTCACGCTGTAATGTCTGCACTCGAAAAAGGTCTGGAAAAATGTGCAATGCGCGTAGACCTGATACTTTCCATGTACTTTATCCTTCTTTCACATAATTAAGTCAAACTTCTCAAACACAAGCCGCTGCATAAGAACTGTCAAAAGAAATCAGCCTGAAGAATTGCTGAGATTATATTTCTGATCAGAAACTGTCAAAACACAAAACAAGGAAGGAAAAGCACAAATCTGACCGAGCATTCAACGCCACCTTCTACTACTTGACATTAGGGCTGCAACTAATGCAGTGACCTTACTTTCTTTTCCAATTAATCTGTGGAATATTTTCTCCATAAATAGACAAATTGTTTGGTCTATGAAATGTCAGTGAATGAATAATACCCACCACTCTCTAAAAACCCCAAACTAACATCCTGAAACTTCCTGTTTTTTTTCCCAAACTACTGTCCAAAAAGCAGCAAATCCAGACAACTGAGCAGCTGAAGCGGACGGAGTTTGGCAGCTCTCTACTTCACTACTGCACAGCTTTTCCATAATCAGCCGTACGTACACCTTTCAGTCAAAAAAAAAAAGTACAAAGGTTTGGCTTAAGTCTGTGGAACTCTCCTTTAAGTGGAACAACACGAGCCCCCACTTCCAGCTCTTAGCTCTGATGTGGCTCCAGAAACACTCACACTTCACACAAAAAAGTGGCCATTTACTAATTCACACCACTGATCTGTGCTGCTGAGCAGGGAGGTGGGCGATAGGCAGGCGGCACATGAAGGCACACCCGACGAAATGCTTCATCCCGGTCACACTGAACCCATAGAGGAGACGCTTGTGAGGCCTGCTGGAGGACGGAGGCAGCGACGAGCCCAGAGGAGCCGATGACATTCATCATCACACATCCAGCTTCCTGTGCTTCAATCTAATTCTTAATCCCACACCTCGAGTGTGATTATTTTCAGCAGATCTGTTACAGACGTGGTCACACAAACTCAGACAGATAAACCAGCTGATTAATTAACAATAAAAGTTCTCTCTTTTTTTTAATCTGTCTTTATAACCTTATTTCTCTGTGTAAAGCTCGCGGACGGGTGTGAAATTAATTTTTCGGTCTAATTTGAAATTGAACGTTCCCCTCCTTTCTCTGCTCTGCTATGGCGCAATTTAAATAGCTGCAGTAATGGGGGTCAGCCAGGAGTCAATATTATTTCTTTTTGTCTCGTCTGGAGGGACCAGAGGTGAGAAAAGCTCATCATGAAGAGTGAGAGAGGTGGAGTAGAGAGAGGGGGAGAGGAGGAGAGGGAGGGAGGGATGAAGATATGGATTGGCGGCGAGGTAGGTAAATTAAACGTTTCTATCTTGACTGCGTGTGGGAAATGAGGGCCACGGGGAACTATTGTTAGAGGAGGCCCGTGTGTGATGAGGAGGCAGAAGGAGGAGAGGTGGTCGCTGACTTACTTAACACTGGTAGTGTTGCTCTTCTTCTCCTGCTCCTCTCGACGCGCTCGCAGCTGCTCCTCAGCCAGGGACATCTCCTCCTCCATGTTGCTGATCTCCTCCTTGGCCCGCCGACGGTTCTCCTGGAGGAGGAAACAGATGAGGGAGGTGCACAGAAAAACATTGAGAGATGCATTTTAGTCAGTGCAGCAGACAGGTGTGTAACACCTCAACGTTCGCTAAATGACCAAAAGTTTGTGGACCCCAAACGTTACACCTATATGTGCTTCTTTATCGGCATTAACATGCTGCTGCAGCCTCCTCTGCCACGAGATTTGGGGACCCGGCCTCACAGATTTGCTCCCATTCAGCCACATGAGAATTAGAGAGCTCGGCTCACAGTCTACAGCTCATCCCAAAAGTGCAGGTCAGTCCAGTTCTTCCACAGCAAACTGGGAAAACTCATTTCTTTATGAATTTATCTTTCTGCATGAGGACTGTTTTTTCCCTCTTCAATACATTTTTTTCTCCTTCTGCTGCTAAAATTACTCAGGTAAAATAAAGAAAACACTTAAACTGGACTGCTCACAACCAGTGCACATACCGGTGTCAAGCAGTGACAGGTAGCCATTTCTTCATTCTACAAGGCCTCAAGCCAAAACATTTTGGGCCAACTGGCCTAAAATATCATTCTATGCCGCAGCATTAAGATTTCCCTCGATTGAGCCGAAGGGACAAGGCCAAGATTATGAAAATCAGCTCCAGACAAGAGGCGCATATGTTGACATTCCTGTCACAGACATTAAGCTGTGGTGTCTATGAACCTAATAAACACTGAGTCAATACCAGCTTTGCCTTACCTGTCTGCTTTTTCCTGCATGTTTGATGCTGTAAAACATGGGTCCAAGCTCTGCCAGCCACTCTCCCTCCACTGCAGTCACACACTGCATGTACTCCTGCAACACAAAGCACGGGTTAAAACGTCAACAAACCACACGTCACCCAGTGTTTTTTCAAGCTCGCCAAGTTCTGCAGCCAGCAAACTTTTTACCTTGGTGGTCATGACGAGCTCGTGGTAGATGATGTAGTCCGGAGTGTAGCCCATACCAAACAGGGAGCTGGTAGGATGGAGGTGACACGGCATGCCTGTCCTCACGTTCACGTATTCCCCAATGCCCTGAGAGCAAACGCAGGCATAAATAACAAATTAAATGTGCAACTCGGAATTTCCAGATAGGAAAATGGGACCCTGTATGTATGTGTGCACTTAAGGTCAGAGCAAAACGGGTCATCTGGGTTAATATGCTTCTCCACCTGGCTTAGACAGCGGGAAAATAAATTTGAAGTATATCCAACACCGCTATGATTGCTTGGGTTAGCCAGCGACTCATAAGTCAAACGGAGAACCTTGATTATATAGTCATGATTTCAAATTCCCTTTCAAATTTTAGCGCTGTATTAATGTGAGGCCAGGAGGGATATTTCACCACTCTGTAATTATGCTGCTATAAATCTGCCACAACCAGTTGCCACTAGGCGTAACATATTAACTGAGGAGAACCCAGAGAGCAGGAGGTACCTTGAGCTTGGCAGCCTGGTGGAAGTAAGCAGCACAGATGCACTTTCTGATGATGTCCCAGTCTGACCCGCAGGAAATCAGGTTCATCCTCTGCTGCACCATGATGTCCTTTAACTGGGAGCGCACCTCACGCACCTACACAAAAACAGTATGTATAATGGAAGTGAGACCACACGGAAAACTCATCCAACCTGTTGGGCTGCAGTCAATCGTTTCAGGGGAAAATACATCACATATATCACTGCTGTCAGGTGGAAATCGCAGAAGGAAGCTGTCATATTTGCAGACTGATAACCACTACATTTAAAATACTTCAGCATTATACTGAAGAGGTCTGACAGGACCTGAATCATATACCACACACTTTCCAAACAATGCACAACTTAAACCAGGAAATTTCCTCCTGGTCATCCTGCTGGAATTCAAGGGTGACTGACAGGTTTCCATCCAGGGCTGGAGGGCGCTGACAGAGAGAGCAGCTGAAGCAGTGGGAGTCTGACCTTGCGCATGGCCTTGGTGTGGATGAAGTGCTCATTGCACCAGATGCTTGAGTAATTGTTGTTCTTCCACTGCATGTAGACGTTCAGGTAGGTGAGGTGGTCGCTCTCTGGGACTGAGAACTTCTCCCTCACCTGGTCACTCTCCTCCTCACGACCCTGCGGAGACACAGATTGAGTTTTCCATTTATCACTGGACTACTGTCTTGTTTTTTTCTCTACATTTATTAAAAGTCTGAATGATTAGATACATACAGTATTTAAAACTAAATGAGACATTAAAACTGTTTTCCAGCCAAGCAGAATACAGGCTGTAAATATCACAGTTATCATAAATACTAGTATAGTATAACAACCCTAATGTGGAGTTTTGTTTCTGGTCACTTGGTGAATTTAAGTCTCTCCTTTAGCTCTGTTTTTGGTCTCCACCAGCTCCTGAGGGAAATATCTGGCTCTTTAGCTGCTAAACGCTCCACTATGTTCAGCAGCTAGTCCCTAAGTCTGCTGTTTGGTGCTGAGACCGGTAGTGTGCAGCTGATTTGTAGAGCTTATTAATTAATAGCTGCTGCCGGCTACAGCAAAGAAAATAGAGTAAATAAACAAAACACTATGAGCGTGAACTAAAACAGTAAATCTGCAGGCTGGAAAACTGAAAACGCTTGTAATTATCACTAATTAATTATATGACTCACTTAATATAAAAACGTGGATTATCGCCACTTTAACACAACAAAATCCAAGAATATAAATGGATTATCTAAAAAATATGACACTGGGGTTGCCAGTCTCCCATCTGTGTCTCACCGGCACAGTATGTGGTTTAGTTATGCAGCACCTGTATCCAACAAGACGTACCTTGGGCCTGTAGAAGATGGCCGGCACGGACAGCATGGAGACGATGATGAGGATGTCAGCACTGCAGCCCATGTCGCAGGACACAATCAGCATTTTGGAGAGGGCAGGGTCGAGGGGAAACTCCACCATCAGACGCCCCGTCGGTGTCAAAGCACCTGGAAGGACGCAAGAGAACACAATTACAAGGTCACCCCACGTGAAGAATCTAGAAGTGCCTGAGACGTGAAGAACGTAGGAGGGGCGAGCACCACGCGAGCGAGGAGCTTCTTTTCCAGCAGAAGCCCGCTGGCACGATGGAGAAGCCTCCATTATCTGACACTTGTCTGCCTATCACCCTGAGAGAGGAGGATGAACTGCTGACAGTTGAGAATACTTGTAGTGAGGGAAAAAAGAGAGCAAGATCAAAAACTTTGCCAGTTCTGATTTAAATGATTAGACGACAGTCTAAGAAGCTTATGAGGAGGAAAAGCAGAGAAGCAGAGCAGCCAGTTTGGGCCAGGTAAGCCTTAATCAGAGATAATCTGCTGTTAATACACCATACAGGGAATCATCAAAAGTCCCCCCTTCTCCCCAAATCCCAAAATCCCCTGGAATCTGGCTAAGGATGAGAGAGAAATGAGACCAGACCAGTCAAATCAAACACAGGATCAGTTACTAGGCAATTACTCCACCGGCCATACTGCACGACCAGCTCCTCCGGGCCTGTTTGCGGTGTCTGCACCATCACTGCAGCATCCTTTAAACACACTCTCCTGCCTGTGTTTGTGGTGTCAGCATCACTATGTAGCAACTCAAAGCAGCACTGAGGGAGAAATACAACCCTCAAACACCCGGAGTTCTCCGTCACAGCTTCATCTTCGTCTCAAAAGGAGGATTTATGTTGCTGTTTATACTGTTGATAAGAATGACGGAGGCCTTGTCAGGTCTGCTGTTACCGGCAGGGATTAAGATACTTAGCATAACATTACTACTACATGATGGACAAGTACTATTTTTTTTATTGTTTATTATTAACATGTTTGAATACGACCTGCATCTGCAAAGATTAGCTATATAATCGTTGCTTGTTTTATTTTCTTCTGTGCCACAAAGCTGAATATTTGGGGGTTTTTGACTGACAAATCAGGACATTTAAAGATGTCACCTTGAGCTCTGGAAACTTCTGATGGATATTTGTCACAAATTTGCTCATATTTTACATATCAAACAATGAATCGATTAATTGAGAAAACAATAGGTACAATGAGATAATGAACATAGAGAGACATGAAAAAGTTTTCTCCAAACGTAACTTTGCTCATTATGACCAAAAGCTTCTATTTTAACTTCATCAGTCCAAAGGACTTGTTTCCAAAATGCATCAGGCATGTTTAGATGTTCCTTTGCAAGTGTCTGATGCTGAATTTTGTGGTGAGGAAGCAGTAAAGTTTTCTTCTGGTGATTCTTCCAGGGAGCTTATATTTGTGCAGGTGCTGCTACACGTCAGAGCAGAGCACGACTGCTCCAGAGTCTTAAATCTTCATGAAGGTCTTTTGCAGTCAGACCTGAGGGTTTGATTTCCCTTTCAAGCAATCCTACAAGCAGTTCTCTCAGAAAGCTTTCTGTGTCCTCCAGACCTCAGCTTAACCTCCACATAACTGCCATTTCTTAATTACATTATGAACTGAGGAAACTGCTCACTGAAAACACTTTGCTGTCTACTTTTAGCCCTCTCCTACTTTGTGGGTATCAATTATTTTAATTTTCAGAGTGCCAGGCAGCCGCTTAGAGTATCCATAAAGCTTTGAAATTTGCATCACCTGGCCTTTCTTTATCATGGCTGTGAACAAGCCTGGCCTGAACAAGCTGAATAAAAGTCATGGTGTGTGTGTGTGTGTGTGTGTGTGTGTGTGTGTGTGTGTGTGTGTGTTTGTTTCCTTTTTTCCCTCTAAAATTGTACAAAACAAAAACAATGCACTAATCTTGCTTCACATGTTGAGGAGGATGTTTCATCTTTAACTTTGTGTGTCTTGGAGATCAGTCCAGTTTCTGCTCACTTAACTCTTACAGTAACAGAAATTTTGGCTGGGGGGGGGGGGGGGGGGGGGGGGGGGGGGGGGGATGCATCTGTAACTTACAGTTGCAGCCCTAGTTTAAATGTGCAATGGACTGTCACACACTGCATTACTGAAGACTGTGTAGACCATAGAATAATAATACAACCAGTTCAATCAGACACTGATAAGAATCTTTTTCACGCTGTCTATTCGACAATCACATTTTGCTGCAATATGTCATAAGTAGCTAATGATATTTAAAGTCAATTAAAAAGTATATTATCAACATTATCTTGTAATGCCTCTGGTGATTCCAACACTTCCAACGACCCACCTGTGTTGTCCAGAGCTCCCAGGATCCAGAGCTGGTACATGGAGTTGAGCATGTTGTCCTCAGGTGGGGGATCCATGAAGTGGAAGAGGAGCAAATCCTGAACACCCAGAGACTTCAACAGCAGGACTACGTTAGCCAGGTTGGTCCTCTGGATCTCTGGTATGGTGGTAGTCAGCATCTCATTCTTATAGGCACTCTGAGTGTAGAGCCTGGACAGAGAAGGACACAGCGAGTGTGAAATCTACCGCACTCAATGACGTTCTACTAGAATCAGATTTTCTAAATAAGAAAACAGTGTTTGTACATTCTTTTTCATTTCTGATGTAAACTGAAACACTGCACAGACGAGCACAGAGCAAGGAGGAATATGCTCCTCTGGGCCATGTTGTTACGTGACACTGATGGGAATTGTTTTGTTCTCCAGGCATGCCAGTGGGATTGTAACAAACTGAAACTGAGTTATTTAAGTTATTTAAGGAGGCATCCAGAGCCTGAGTCAAAGTGAAGCACACGACTTAACAAATCTCTTGCAACAATTACAGCTGTCTGACGGAGAAGCTTATAATTACAGCATGATTTGAATGTACATGAAGGCTTTCAGCTTGTGAGTGAGTGCCTGCAGTCACAGCTAAAAGGGTCTTTGAGTGGGGAATTCTCCACGCGAGCGGAGCAAACCAGCGTGACTCACCGTCTCTGCTGTCTAACACACACACACACACACACACACACACACACACACACACACACACACACACACACACACACACACACACACACACACACACACACACACGCACAGCTACTCAAACACCTCGACTGTACTCTATAAAGCTGCTCCGAAACTGATTCTTCCTAGATTTGTGCAAGCTCATGTTTAAGAGCAGGTGGGCAGGATTAATGCAGAAATATGTGGGCTTCCATAAGCATTCTAGCTCATTAACAATGCAAAAAGCATCACCCTGTGTGTGTGTGTGTCACTCAATCTTTGCTTAAGTAAATGTGGCAAAAGAGGGAGGGGGTCAAGTGAAACCACTGACAGGGTCTTTTGTGGCACATTTCTCTGCCATAAACAGAGTTAAAATGCATTAAATCCTCTGGAGATTAAGGTTCTGGCTTGCTCTCCCTCTTCCTGTCCTGAAAGCACGGTCAAGTCACACATCCAGAGCCCTGAGCAAACCGTCTGAGGACAGCAGTGACCTCAAATGACTGAGGGGAGAAAACACACTTTAACAACAGTCAAGCCAAAATGGTGCCCCATTCTGAGGGAGGCAGGCACTGCAAAGAAACATCACACTCAGGTGGTTTCTGGGTTGTACGTTCCTGTAACCCTCCCTTCTGTAGGATCAGGGGTCTCTTCATGTTTCCAGCTAAAAGGTTAAAAAGGTTAGGAGCAGCCCTACAGAAACCTGAACATGACATAACAGTTAGCCATGCACCAAGTCCATTTTAACACTGCTTCTGGCTGTGTGCATGTGTTTGTGAACACATGCAAATGCAGGGTGAAGACATCTGGGTCATTACCTGTAACACTGGCCTGGTCCTGTACGTCCTGCTCTGCCAGAACGCTGGTTGGCGTTCGCCTGGCTGATGGGATAAACCTGCAGAGCATCCATTCCGATACGAGGATTGAAAACCTGTTGACAGGAAAAAAAAAAACCAAAAAAAATGGTATCAGATTGACTCAAACTTGTACACAGAGAGTGCAGCTGCAGTGTAAGGAACACACAAAAACACAAACACATATATAAAATGTATAACCTGACCTTCAGTTTGCAGTATCCTGAATCCACGACAAACATGATTCCATCCACAGTGAGAGAGGTCTCAGCGATGTTTGTGGCAACAATGCATTTCCTCACACCATCTGGAGCCTATCAGAGGATAAATTGAACGCAGTCAACTTGTGTCTTCTCACGTGTGTTTAGTACAAGTTCACACAGTGTAGATATGCGTGCGACGTTACAGGCCGTTACAGATGCAAACCTTCTGGAAGATCTTGGCCTGGAGGTCAGAGGGCAGCTGGGAGTAGATGGGCAGCACGGCCAGAGGAGGAGCATTCTCCAAGTCCTCCAAACGCTCCACGATCTGATCCGACGTCACCTGCAAGGACACGGACAAACTTTACTTCAGTTGGCAAAACAAAATAGAAAGCATTGGCATCATGTGACCAGCAGAGTTTGGAGCGACAGGTTACATTCAGTCTTTCTGAGAGTAAAAACGACACGTGTGTCGTGTGAAAACAGGATTGTGTTGCTCAGAAAGGCCAGTGGCTGAGGAAACATTGCCAATATTTTTAGAAAATTTCCTTTTATGTCTTGCAGAGCATTGACGAGAAAAACTCTTAACTCTATTCCTGCAGCACCTTTTGTCCATGTCATTCAGATCAGTTATTTAGGCCAAAATGAATATGCGACAACAATCTGACTGATAATAGGAGCCATGTCCCTCACCTCAATATCCTCCTGGCCGGGCATAAAGATGAGGATGTCTCCTATCAACCCACTGAGGTGGATCTGCAGGGCCTGCTTCACTGCTGCCTCCACGTAGTCCTCCTGAGGAGTCTGCACAACACAAAACACAACAAATCAGCCCAATACACAACAAAAGCACTGAGATGACCCTGCAACAAGCAAAACAGAGACAGCAGACAGCTTTTAATCGTTATATGACAAATGTTAGTTGACGCAATCTAAGTGAAAGCTGTATATTGTAGTGAAAATAGGACTAAAGGTCATAATTCATTTTACTGTGCTTATGTCCGTCACATAGACTTTTCTTAAGGTAAGACAATTTTTACAGGTTGAAGATTTTATTACAATCTAAGATGACTATATTGATGTAAGCCTTATTAAGAAAGTGTCACTGATAATAATAATAATAATAATAATAATAATAATAATAATAATAATAATAATAATACAAAGGTGCCAAAAGGATCTAGTGGCAATGATGTGATGTATTTCGGATTTAGTGTAAGTGCCTTTGAGTGAAAGCAGAATGGAAACAGAAACATACCTTGCTAAACAAGATGTCTACGGGAAATGTTCTTCCTGGAATGTGGAATATGGGTACGTTGCCAAAAAATGCAGCAAACTTGTCCGAGTCCATAGTTGCAGAGGTAACTATGAGTTTTAAATCAGTGCGGCGAGACACAACCTGATGGGAAACAGTGGACAGCAGAGAGATGGTTCAATGAAATCAGTGTATTTACATTGAAATCAGAAAAGAAAACATGATACTTAATCATTTAGACACAGATGCAGCTGTGTGGGTGTCTGTGTGTGTCTTGAAAATAACAACAACAATAATAACAGTGATCTTCTACTGGTGTTAGGTAGTTGAGTACGGACCTCACGTAGCAGGCCGAACAGCACATCAGTATTCAGGGAGCGTTCGTGAGCCTCGTCCATGATCACAGCACTGTAGTGGTCCAGGTCTGACTCCCTCAGTGACTCCCTGAGCAGGATGCCGTCTGTCATGTACTTTATCAGTGTTTTCTCGGATGTGCAGTCCTCAAAACGGATAGCGTAACCCACCTGCCGGCAACAATGTCAGAATAATCAACTCAAAACAATGAGTATGAACTTTAAAGCAAGTTTAAAGTATGACATGCATAGGCGTTACAAAAAAGACAAATTATACCTCATCAAAATCAAAATTGCTACCTTGTCTCTGTAACGGATCGATTTGTGACAGGCTCTGCCTAATGTTTAAGCAGCTCCAGTGTTTCCCTTTATTGCCGCCCCTCAGTTCAATCCCTGCAAACATCCTTTTGGCCACTAGATGGCGATGTTACACAGCATATGACTTCCCTTATCTGCACGAGAGCCCTCAGAAAAACAACCAAACCTAAAACAACCTCAAAGCAGCGATACAAGGCTGTAGTAGCTTTATTTGTCTCTACTCAGAAGTCACTCCTTGAGCAATCAGACAGAATTACAACAAGACTTCAAGTCCTTCACCAACTCTTCTGTAAATACTACAACCACTCACGCGGCAATGAATGATTCTACCTGACATGTACACTTTCAGCTTTAGGATTAAGGATACTTTTATTGTCTCCTGAACACACAAACAAACACACGATTGGTGGAAACCTGCAAATATCAAACTCCTCCAGAAGTCGCCCAGTAATAGGTTTAACTGACAGAGGGCAAAATGAATGTTTATAACACAAGAGGACCCTGTACTTCCTCCCAGAATTCACGAGCACATACTCAAGGGCCAGATAAAATCCTGCTGAGACCAGACTTAAGATTTGAGCCTTAAACTGAAATCAATACTCAGGACATCTACAGCAAATGAATTAACCCTACATGTCTCTACAGTGACTGTCTCACCTCCTCTCCAAGGTTGGTTCCAATCTCCTCACTGACTCTCTTGGCCACGCTCATGGCTGCCACTCTTCGGGGCTGAGTACAACCCACCATGCCATAGCTAGTGTAGCCATCCTCATGCAGGTACTGAGTCAGCTGGGTGGTCTTCCCACTGCCCGTCTCTCCAACAACAATCACTATGCTGTTGTCCCTGTAGATGCCAGCAAACACATTGAAACAGTCAAAGTTGTAACTCCGTGATGGAATAACAGTTGCGATACGATGTCAAGCTGGATTTGGGTATAAATACCTTATGATGTTAAGAAGTTGCTGTCTAACAGCGAAAATAGGCAGGTACTGCCTCTGCTCCAAAAGACTCTTCTTCTTTGCAAACTCACTGCTGGCCTCACTCTTCTCTTTCATGTGGTCTGCAAATTTCTGCTCTGCTCTGTAAGGCAGAGAGAGAAAAAACAACAAAAATGAATATGGCAGGTCAGACAAACTGACATCACCGCTCTACCGGCTGAGCCTGTGGATTATTGAAAATAAAATGTGAAATGTCATCTAAATCCAAACTTTGCATAGACACTCTGGTCACCTGTAGTCCACTTTGCCGTCCTCGCCGACCGGTTTTCCCCCAGAGACATCTTCATCATCCTTCTTCTTGATGCCCATGATATCCCCCAACTTGGTGCCTGCCAATTCCCAGTGTTTGTGCTGTGCCTGAAAACAGAATCATTCCTCCGATATCACATGTTTATGAAGATTGAAGCCTCAGTCTCTAACTGCACACTCAGACTGCAATTTCATGCACGTCCCACACACAGGAGAGACGACGGAGCGCCTGGGGTTGTATTTGTCAAGTTTCACCTCACTGATGGTGGTTTGCATTTAATAAGTCATCAATCGTCCAGGTAATTTGATCATGACTGATACTTTACTGAAGTGATGAAGTTAGACAGGATTGGAATTATTACCTGGACAGGTGCACACTAACAAACCCCATCAACATTTCTCAACAGCAGAGTGTGGCGATCATAGCTGCTTTGTTTCCAGTGCTTCATCACAATTCTCCATACAGATGAATATACCGATGATATTAACATAGTTTTAGCTTTCTAAATATAAAAAGAGCAATACCATTAACTGCATTCCATCCACACTTTCATTAAAAGCACAGAAATAACACAGCTTACGCCACACAAAACAAACCCAAAGCATGATGCAAACCCTGCACAATTCTGAAAGACTCAAAGAGCTGTACAATTCTAAATTTATGGATGTTCAGCATGCCAGATTTGATTATCATTCGGTTGTATTATAAAGGGTTCATGCAACAATATTTGCCCTGCAGTTATTTTGAAGCATTTTTGCAACAGAGAACAGCAGAATCTCATTCACCAGGTCTCCGCATTTGTGTAAGACCTACTCTGAGTGTTATCGGTTATTAGTTATTGATGCAGCAAACCTTCTTGCGTTCTTTCTGCTCACGATGTTTGCGGACAAGCTGGCTGCCTTTACGAGAGATGATGGCCATGTCAGAGGTAGCATCCTTCACAGGGATGACAGGCTCTGGCTGCAGCAGCAAAAAAAAAAAAAAAAAACACATACAAACATTTAGATCAAAAACAAACTCTTGGCGTATAGTTCTGAGAGAAATTTGACATATAAGACACTGAATAACTACCAATCCATCTAAAGGGTACATCCAGTGGCCACAGCCTGAGATCATGATCTGTGTTTAGATCTTCTTTACCTGCTTGGTGAAGACTATTCTTCCGTCCAGAAAGGGAGGAACCAGGTTGTGAACCAGCAGGTGAACTTTAGCAGCATTGTCCTCTTCAAAGTCTTCATCCACCTCCAACCTTTGCACCACACCACTGGTCAGCATACGGTTGGTCTCCCACCGCTCATTGTCCTGAGACAAGAAACAGCCAGTTACAGATGCACTGACACAGACCGACTAACAAGACAAATACATCAATGAGCAGTGTTGGGGAGTAACTAGTTACATGCAATGTACATTTGCAGGTCAGCAAAGCCGCTGGGACAAATTTAAGTGCAACACCTTCAAGGGCAGGATGGCAGAACGGCTCCATTCACTGGCAGTATGTGCTTAATATTTGAGCTGTGTTTTTGACTGGTTCCCTTATTTGAATTTGCCCCACCTCTTCTCCGCCAATGAAATCGATGTGTATCGGTAACCTTTCAAAAGTAACCTTCCCAACACTGCGAATAAGTCACTCATACAGAGAGGATGTCTGTGTGTGCAGACACAGATCTGATGACGCTGATATGAAACACTGTGGTTGCACCTCGTTGATCTGTCGTTTCTGGGCGGATATTCTCTTTTGTGTCTGCTTCTGAAGGATCTGCTCTCTCTTCTTTACATATTCATCAGAGGTGGAAGTGAAAGGGTTGTGGAACTCATCATAGCCTTCATCCATCATGTACCAATCTCTGTCAGCTTGCTGCAAAATGGTAAAAAAAAAAAAAGAGACGTCAACGAACATGAATAGATTTTATAAGTATAATAAAAAATATAATTCCATGAGGAATAAATGAAGGATAACTGTGCAGGTCACCTTCTGGTCCTCCTGCCACTGTTCTTTCTCGTCCTCATTATCAAACATAATTCCTCCCTCGCCATCTTCCTTCCTCCCTGAAGAAGAAGCAGAATAATTGTTATCAGATAAACGGCATTTAAATCTTGTGCCTGAGCGTGAAATGGCTTGTTTTTAGAACAGCACCTTTTCCTTGTGATAAACGAGGTGTAGAACCCAAATGCTTTCTGTCATTGGCCCACTCGTTGTACTTGTACGATGGGGTAGGCAGGGGTGTGTCGTCAGGGTAACGGCCTCTGATTGACCTACATACACACAGCAGACAGACGTAATGTGAGTGTCAAGTGCCACTGGTTTCTCAGCAGCTAAGCATTTCATGTCAAAAGTGAACAACAGAGCTTTTAGCGAGGATTTAGAAAAGCCTCTGAAACATCTAAGTGACAGTGTAATGACAATATTTTGCGAGAGAGAAATGTGAACATATCAAACGCAAACAGCCGTGTTATAAAATGCAAATAACTCGTAGTTGTCATCACCACTGCTTTGGAAATTGAGATTGTGGACAAGTAAACTGCTTGGAAAATGTTAGTCCAACCAAGTTCAAACATTTGCTCTTTATCTCTACAGGAAGCGTCTCATCTGGGCATTTCTTTTTCATTCGTCAAGTCATTTCTCTATTGGTCCATATGGATCTGTCTGCAAAATGAGGTGATTTATTTACTAACAGAAACTATTATTTGCATTTTGCACAAACATCCATGAGAAAATTACAATAAAATAATAAAAAATAGTAAAAGAAAATATTTGTCTTTGTCTTCGGTTGCAATTATTCTAAGAGCCCAAAACCGTGATTGTTGTTTGTTATTACAATTCCATCGTCCACCTGAACTTCTCTTTGTCATATAAAATTAAGGCTTTGGGTCCTGGAAATAAAAAGATGTGAGATGAAATGATTGACAGTTGTTTACCTGTCCCTCCTCTCGCTCTCTCGGCTGGAGCGATGGCTTCGCTCTGAGCGATCTGACTCTTTGTGAGACGGGGCGGGCGAGGGAGACTCCCACTGGGAATGCCGTGAACTGGCATAACCGCTGTCATCCTCTTCCCAGTTGGAGCGTGAGGGTGTGAAAGAATCTATGTAAAAACGAAATAAGTTCAGTCAACCATTTAAGTATACAGTCCTCATGAACTGGAAATACAAGCCAGTAAAATAAAAGTACCTCTGGGGCGATGCTGTGGTGTCAGGGGTTCGTCTCTCTTGCTCCCCCGGCTGATGCGATCGGACCAGCCATCTCTCTGTGAGCGGTCGCTCCTCTCACCGCGCTCTGAACGCTCCGACCGGCCGCCACTACGGCTGTGGCTGCTCTCTCGCTCATCTGACCGACAGAAACCACAGAAAGTTACTCTCAGCAACCCCAACTTTACTTTCATTATTGACTGATCGACCAGTTATGTTTTTCAAATACTTGTACAGATATTTTGCAACAAAAAAAAAGGCAAAACAACATAAAATAAGAAGTTGCCTGATTTCCAAATGTAACTGTTAATTGTTCTGACAACAGGGAAAAAAACTCAAAATGGATCCAATTTACAAAAAATTTGATAGAGAAATATCAAGCATACCCTCCCAGAGAGGCTATTACCAGCAAATGTTTGGAATTTTTACTTGAGAATTGATGCTGGACTACAACCAAAAGTCTAACTGCATTCAAATACAACTGCTACTACATGATTAAGTAACTTCAGAATCACCTCTCTCGCTCCTTCGGTCTCTGCCCTTATCTCTGCTCCTTTCTCTCTCTCTTTCTCTGTTCCTGTCCTCTTTGGAGGAGGCGTAGACTCCATGCTCACGTCGGTCTTTCTCCCTCTGCTGGTGTCGGCGTCTGAACTCTTCACTGACCCCTCCAGGGTTTGACGGTGTCTCAGAGCCAGTTACTCGATACTTTCTGCTGGCACTAAGAAAATAAAATATGACAGATTGGTCATGCAATACACATTTGAACACGACTACTATTAATAAAATAAAGACTGTGTGAAAGGAGAGCAAATACTCGAAATACATAAATATCAAAAGAAAGCAGTGATAATGTTCTAAGTTCATTTATGAATTCACAGTGACAGTGCCGGTTTAATATTTTCACTGTTTTATTTTGCTGATCTTTTTGTCTGAAACAATTCCACAAAAAGTGTTTTACAAGTTCCCAAACTGGGATGTCCAGGACTGAAGAGACCCAAAGTATTCAATATTAAATAAATAAATAAGACATGAATGAAAATGAATGATTATATGAACAAATACAAACAAAATATTCTAACCATGAAATTGTGAAATAATCCAACACTTTGTCAAAGTTTTTAGAACATAATTCCATTTTAATTCAGAATGAATTCACATTTCATCTGAATGTCTTTGCAAAGTGGCATTATGAATTCTTTTTATTTCATAATGTCTTTTATATCTAATACTGAACTGCTCTCCATAGACATGGGCATTTCGTGTCTATTTGTACGTCACCCATCATTATAAACAAAATATTATTGTGTGTGAAGGACTGACGCTCACCTCTCTTTCTTGGCACCTCTGTTCTTATCATCGTCTTCTTCATCTGATCCAGAGTCACTTTTACCTTCCTCCCAGTCTTTGTACGAGGAAACCTTTGACTTCTTGCAGTTTCTGTCATCGTCATTGGCATCAGCCTGTTCCTTACATTCACGCTCCTTCCTTTTCTGGGCGGCCAGCAGATCCAAGCCCAGCAAGGAGGTGCGCGGAGTAGGAGCCCGAAAAACATGTGGCTCTGCAGCAGCACTCTTCTTCTTTACTATAAGTCCACCAACTTGAGCAGCTGGATCACACCCTTCCAGTCTATGCATGGACACATCGTCATCCATTATCTGTGAGGAAACAATGATACGTGCAAAAGGTGAAAACGGGTAAAGCTACGAAATTGTTGCTCATGGCAACACCTGAAAGCTTTTGACTTTTGGACATCACTGAACTGGGACTGCAGCTAATGATGATTGTTATTATTAATAAGATCGATACAATATTGGATCTATAAGAGATTAGAAAACAGTGATGAATGCAAATAGAAAGAACCTAGGATCAAAGGTGCCTCTTTCATGTCGTTTGCTTTGTCTGACCAACAACCTAAAACCAACAGATTCAGTCACAGAAGCAAATCAGCAAGCCTCCACATTCATTCATTCATTCGTTTCCAGAGTGTAGCAGCAAATCCGTGCAGTAGAGAAGCTGGGACAAACACATGTTTGCTATTCTTTCGTTATAAAATCACTTGAACTATTAATGGGTTGTAAAATTTGCCGTCGTTTGGTTTTCTGTCAATCTACTAACTGATATAAATGTCAGTTTCCAGCCGTGAACACCAAGTGGCTTATATAATGCAGATTTTTATTTTAATTACGCATAAGAACAATTCTTTGCCTTATGAAAGTTTACTCACAGCTCAAATGGACAACAGTTAGCGAGTTTAACTTCACGTGAAACGACCCAACAACACACTGATGAATCAGTAGCTCATCCATCTATAACGTTCAAACTATTAGCATCTTTATTGTCAATAATATCCCCACTTGTGATCTCAAATGTTACTACAATGTCAGAAATGGTGCTAGAATGGTAAGAAAGTAAAAATATTATATTCGTCTCTCGTTTGATAACACATGAAATGAAATGAAACAACTACGTACCTCAGATACAGTAGCTAGCGTTAGCTAGCGTTAGCCTTCGAGCTATCAGGTTCTGTCCCGTCGAGGACGGCGGCAAACGGCGGCAAACTTCCGCGTATTTCTTTGGGTCTAGAATGCGGAAACTCTCACATGAAGTTAAAGATTTGAGGTCAAATGGTGGTCGAGTAAAAAGTCCGGAAAAAGCTGGGCCCGTAGCAATCACTGGTAAATATCGTAGCAGCTGATTTCGTAAACACAACGCGTATGTTTACGGACAAGGGAGCAGCCATTGCAATCCCACAATTCTACGGGGCGGCAGCTTTTTTTTTTGTAACTTTATTTAAACAGGTTGTGGTAACAGAGGGAGAGAAGTGAGGAAAAACAGCTTTTATGTATGAGATTCCTATAATAACACAGAATAAAGCAGGTAACGGACAAAGGGCAGTAAATGTGAATCATTAACACAAAAGAAAATATTTGTTATATTCAACAGCTTAAGTACACTGAATGATTTTAACAATAACTCTAAAAACAAGTAAAACATTGAAAGTCCATAAAATGCATTGTAAGTTTTCCAAACTGTAAATTCAACAACCACGACTCATAGAGGGGAATTATAACATTAGGTTACTCCATTTAAGACAGTTTTGATGAAGTATGATTATAATTATAATAATTAATAATTTAAAAAATGGTTCTTTAAAAGTGACAGAAATGCTACCATCTTGTCTAGAGAGTGCATTAAGATAAAGATGATAAAAAGAAAACTTTCATGTCCACAGCAGACACTCAAAAAACATGCCAAGTATCAAACCATCATGATGTCTGTGGTGATTGCTGCTGTACAGCATTATGAGGAAAAATCTCATATATATGTAAACATATATAAACACACAACACACAGCACTCCATTTGTTGCTTTATTATGAGAAGACAGAACATTTCAGTTAGTTAATCCTCTTAAAATGTATTTTGCTTGTTTATTTTTGATAAAAGAATTGGCATGAACAACCAATCTCTCTTTGACACAGCAGCTTACGTAAAGAGTCACATGGGAGTTTATAAATGGGCAAATTACATTCAGACTTTAGCATAGTGTACAAAGGTATTCGGCAGAGGTATTATGCAGAGGACGAAAGCCATTACTTTTACCTATGAGGTATATGGTGAACCACGGGCAAAGTGCATATGTGCCACTATCATCTTGTGGTAGGTGCCCTGATCTATCAGTAGCATACATATGCTTTACGGGCCCCCTATCAGCACAGAAAGAGGCCCATCACTATAAGTTATTTCTATATGTAAAAATGTAAAATCCCTCAAGTAGCCTACAGTATTTTTGATTTTATATTTGATTACATTTTTTGTAATGCATCAATCCACCTAGAATCCCAAAAATTAGACAACATATCCAGAGCTGTCGGCTTTCATCCAAGGTCATTTTCTGTTTTACTGGTTACAGTTATCAAGTTACTTTCACACAACGCCTATGAATTATTAGGCACTGAAAGAACAAAAGTTAATTTGCATATAATGGATTTCTAGTATGTATATGTTAGATGACCACAGCATGTGCTTTTTTAGAGTTGAATGTGTTCACAAACAATTCTACTGTTCCATTAAGAGGTACATATTAACAATATATTCACACATAATGTAATAGAAAAATTACACACTCTATTGCAAGGAAACATTTCGCAGCTCATTTTAAAAGCAGACAATAACTCGTTTGTGTCATCTAATTAATTTTGCAGGTCCGCATCTGGAACGGGAAAATTCTGAAACTGCCTTACGGAATGTTACAAAGCCCCTCTGTAGTCACGTCATAGTCACGTTATGTCACTGGAAACGCAAAATCTCGTATGCGCAATGATGGCGCACCGTTGACAACCTTTGCACATTTCGTAGTCTCATGATCATGAACTGGTCCATTTTGATTGGTCATCACTCCGAAAGCCACAGTTTCATTGGTCTGTTGCATATGTCTGCTGATTTGCCGGGTTAGGGTGTTTTTAGATTTCGTAACCCAACATTGTTTAGCATTTGTGTGATAATACTGTTGTTTAAGTTAGCGCGTCTCAGCGGTGACACAAGAGCCTTTCAGAGCACAGCTAATCGTCTTCAAACAGGGGGAAGATTGATCTAAGATAGACGGAGCGAGCTTGCGTTACATCCATACCTGGCTAAGAGAAGCTAACGTTAGCTAACTGCTCAGTCGACATAGGTTATTTGCGTTAACGTTAGAATGGGTGAGGAAATTAACGAGAACATCATTAACTCAGGCAATGGAGCCGCCGGTACGGCCAATGTGGAGGAAAACGGCGAAACAGTAGAAAGTGGTGTAAAATATTACACATTAGAAGAAATAAGAGAACATAATATGAGCCATGACACATGGCTTATCATCCACGATAAAGTATATGACATCACAAGTTTTCTTGAAGAGGTAAGAAATGCTTTCTGCCAGCTGTTAGCAAATACTTCATTGTTAAGCTTGAACGCTGTAGTAAGTTATGTTTTTTGGCTTGAAGCCGTTTGTCACCTGTCTTCAGACTAACGTTGCTTCCGTATGTGTTGACGTGTAGCGTCCGTCTTCACTCAACGATCAGCCATGCTGTCCAACGATTACAGCCTGACAGTATAAAGTTAACTCGAGGTTAAAGTTTACGTTAAGTGAGACTACGCTGAAGTTGGCCTCCTATTTACAGCTTCGTATTCGGGAAAGTTAAGGGAAACTAAGTAAAGTAAAGCCAGAACGCTGTCTGAAACGTCCTTCCAGATGCTCAAAACCTTTATTCTAGTTGTGAAAATTCGGGATTTCACTGTTTTTTTTTTGTTTTGTTTTGTTTTTCCACATCTAGATCACATTGGACCAGATCAGGATCAAAAAGCAGTATGCGTTGACTGGTCAAAAATAGACTAAATTATCCCAGACAGGCTAAAGATTCTCTCTGGATAATCACCAGCTCTCTTTCAAAAACCACTATAACTAGACTGGTCGAATCAGGACTTGATGATCCCAGAGAAGCCAGACACTCGTAAATACAAGTGTCAGATTTGTGTAACCTTAAATCTATTTGTGAACATCCACAAAATGGAGACGTTACTACTTTTTTCTACATTTAGACCAAACCGCACCAGGTCCAGATCAGCGGTCGGCTGATGAGTCAGGCCGATATCTGGTCTTGAGATAAGACGATGTCTGTGCTCACATGGCTGATAAACAAAAAATGTCTGCAGACATATCTGCAGGCAGCCTTGGCAGTATATCCGCTGTGGAGCTATATTAGTACTCCCCCTTATTTCAATTTTGCCTTTTCTTGATTTCCCACAGCACCCACAGAGCTGCTGTGGATGCTGTGGCACAGTGGAAAGCATGCCAATGCTGAATGTAACATTACCTCAGAGAAACCTTTAGGCTTAAATTCCTGGCTTTCAAAGCTCAGTGCATTTCATTGGCCACTCTTAATATCATATACAGTGTTTATTTTCTGTTTCATTAGATTGATTCCAGTTGATTCTAGTGAGAAAATGCAAATAAAGTTAGTTGGAATTTGTTATGATAGCGATCCTTCTTGTTATCTTGTACGGGCGTCTCCAGCCTCACTCCTGCTGCCTACAAGCCCGGTTGTAAAACATTTATCAGATTTGCCGTTTGGGATGGTTAATAGCCAGCGAGCAGAACCACTCTCAAGTGGGCAAAGCCAGCAGCGCCTGCTGTCAGCAGAGGGTGAAGAGGGGATTAATGAACCCCTCTTGTTGTCACAAGATCATAAATGATTGATTTGATTGTCAGACTATCAGATACCCAAGGTTACTTACAGTCAGTTGAATTTGCAAATGGGCCAAAGTTAGCCTTGATCCAACAAGTTGGCTCACATTAACCTGAACCCTTAACCTGAAAGCTTGCATTTACTTTATCAAGTTGCCAACAAACAAACATTATGGACCTGTAGCTAACACAAGGCTTTTGCAGTTGTGTGTATGTCTCTCTTCCTGCGTGTGCGTGTTTGCGCTTGCACATTGCAAGCCAACTTTAAAGTTGCATACTGCCAAACCTACAGTACTTGTGCAAGTTGGTGTATTTCCCTAATTTGCTTTGAAGTGTTTCAAGAGTTATCATTGCTTTGGGCTAAACTTAGTCAAACATTGTAATTAACCGTATGATATTCTAAGTGCGGAACAAACAACAAAGTGAACTGGGTCAGCACACTTTGTTAACCCGCTCTGTGCTTTCAGCATCCGGGAGGTGAGGAGGTTTTGCTGGAGCAGGCAGGTGCAGACGCCACAGAGAGCTTTGAGGATGTGGGTCATTCCACAGATGCCAGGGAGATGCTCCAGCAGTACCTTGTTGGGGAGCTTCACATGGTAAGATCAGCCCTCTGTTAACTCCAACATACCTGATTTCCTGCCTGTAGTATCTTTACATGATGTCTGTATCAAACACTGTGTTTTGCCACAGTCATTGTATTTCCGTTTAGCTGATTATTGCTCCAGAGACTGATTTCTGCAAGCTCGTCTCATCAGCCAATACGCCGCACACAACATAAACATATCATATATTCAACCTTGCGTAAAGGAATGGTGATAGCAGCCTGCGGGTGCTTTAACCAGTCCCATTTTTCTCATATTTCAAATTGTTGAATGAAACTATGAATGTCACATTTGTGGCATGGTCCTAATGTGTCTATTACTGATGTTTTGTAGACCAGCTACTCTATATATAGACTTTATCAGTACTTATAAATATTAACTTGGTATTTTATATGAATACATCTTAGTTTTGTCAGTTTTGATCCAGGATGGACTACCTGAGAAACTGATTCATTTTGGTTTCCGGCTTGTTTATGAGTGTCATCTGTGTCAGCCATCGCACAAAGACCGTAATACTCATGTATTTTTATTGTTTTTGCAGGATGACAGGAAAAAGTCATGTGCAAAGGTAAGCTCCATTGTCTGTTCATCCGACCTTGTCTTGACAGTGGAACAGAGTTTGTAAGGACGATAGACAGTTGTTTGTTGGTAAATCATAAAATATCTCTTTTTAATTTGTGTCCTTTTGTTTTCTGCTACAGGAGGAAGATGAGACAAATTCAGGACAATCCAGGTGAGTCATCATGATGAGCACCGTGTGTCAGGCTCATTGTTCACTGTTTCTCATTGCAAGTCAGCATTGATCGCTGTAGATTGTAGTGAACAAAGTCCTCTTTCAGTATTGATTGACAGAAAATGATGCAGGAAATAAAAAGTGGAGAGAAAGTTCAAATGATTCGCTGTGTGCGTATGAGTTTCTGTAAATATATAAAAAGAAAACCACATACAACTAAATGTTTTTCTGCAAATGGTCAAATATGTGATTTTCACAGATTTCTGTGTTATTGATTGATAGTTTTCACCCACTTTATTTTAAATTACCAATAAAAACACAATCACAAATAGAAAAACAATGAGCCATAACCACACGTCATTCATATTTTTCTGTTTCTGCTGCCTTCCTCATTTGTAAGTTTGATGTTTATGCTTCTCCTGCAGCTCCTGGACCATGTGGTTGATACCTGCTATTGCTGCAGCTGTTGTTGGTATCATGTATCGCTACTTTGTGTTTGAACACAAGTCCTCTTGAGTGCTGGCATCCTGTTTCCATCTCATTCTTTTCATCTGGAGGCCTTGAAATGTTTGACCAAAACCTCCTCACACTGAACGCACACAGTTAGGAGTGTGTGCGTCCCCTGCAACAAGAAAAGGAGGGGAACAGTTTGATAAAGTACTTTTGTCCTTGTCCGTCTACATAGAGTGCACCAAATAGACCGTTGGGCAGAGACTTTATTAAATTGTCTGCCTTCAGTTTCTTTGTATTTCATTGTTGCTATGCCTGTTGTCGATCATGTTAAATGTTGTCTTTAACTTAAACTCTCATGCATTTATCCAGTTTGTATGCTCATTAACCGTTTTGCTGTTTTGTTAACAGCCTGGTTTTCATGCACCATCATTATCCAGGTAGACTAAATTAAGACATTGAAGGAGATGGGACTATGCAGAATGGTGATGAAATTAGGCTAGGAGTTAACAGAGACCAGTACAGTGTTTACACTGAATTAAAACGTCACATGCATTTTCTTTGTTTAATAAAATGAGAAATGTTACTGCTAACCCTCAATAAGAATCACAAGTTTATTCCCTTCACTGCTTACTACACTGTCCTGGTGTTCAGCAATGCTCAGCACTTGGTTGAAGATGCAAAATCTTTCCAGTTATTTGATTGCAGTTTCAAATCTCTGTGTCTGTTCCTTTTTGAAAATGGTGGTGAATTATATTGTGTCGGTATCAGGAATTTGTGTAAATGTTCAAACTACCTGATCCATATATTAATAGAAATTAATGTAGTATGTAATGACACAATAATATTTTATTACCCAGATATGATAACTGACAGTGAATGACTGTGAGTGAATTCCCTTGAAACGAGAGAAGTTTTTGTTATTTGATTGTTCTGTTTTTCAAAATTTCATTGTTCTCCACTATGCCATTTGTTATTTAACTGATGCTTTTTCACAATTTTGTTTCATTGTAACTCATCTTAATTCTATGTGCTGGGTGAATGGTGCTGGCGACTGTCACTGGAGGGTTTGAAAGGCGTCAAATCCAGTCAGCCAGTCGTCATTAGAGCCATAGACGAGTGTCTTTTCGAGCCACAGTCAGTCACAAGAATCTATTTTAGTTACTTTTTGAATTCTCTAGGTTGTTTTACAGATTTTGGCACTGTGAAATGCATTCTGGTCTAGATAATCTTTGCATAGCATTTCTAAAATCACTCCTTGTATTGACTACTCTGAAATAGGCATTCGTTTTACTATCGTAAAAAGCATCAAAGCTACAAAGACCATAACAATTTAAAATCCATTTCCCACTTTTCAAATCACAAAATTTCTGAAAAAAAAAAAAATCTTGCTGCTATTTTTACATGTGGCTAAAATATTTACTTGCAGATGACAGAATGTAGTTGGTTGATTTTGATGATAAATATTTGCCATCTCTGTGCATTTCAACTGCCATTTCCTGTCATTAAAAGTCTCTTTGAATAAAATTAATCTTTCAAAAGTTGAAGTGGCTAGTCTTTGATATACTGTGTGAATAACAACATAAGTATAAGTAAATATGGTGCACTATTTACATATTACAATAGGTAATGAAGATTATTTTTAATATACTTAGTTGACTCACAGTTCACACAAATAGGTTTGTTAACTATGACAGAGGGTTGTAACATGAAGCTACTTTGATCACAGAGGAGAACAACATAAGGACAGTCTAACCCAAAAACAATGATGGGTATGTTCACTGGACAGGACAGACACAGAGTTACTTCAGCTGTTGACCTGTAATTGCTGGAAATCAGCTTCTGAACTGTGCAACTAAAGTCTGACCTCTGCTGCAGCTGAGGCCAGTCACGAGTTTGAAAATGACAGGGTGACGGTGGGAACGAGGAATAAGCCCAAACGCGAGTGCAGGGTAGTTGGAGCAACAACTGCAGGTGTTGAGCAGCTTGAAGCTTTAATTCAACTAACACCTGTAATGGAAGCAGCCCTGAAAACAGCTCCACTCACACACTCATCACTTTGTCATTAGAGGAGGCGGCTCCAGTGAATGGAGCTGCCTGTCATGGTGTCACAGCCTTGAGTCCTGCTGCATTCATTCTTTACACTCATTATCATTCTTTACACATTACGTAGCTCTGCTTTCCCTTTGAATATTTATTAACTCCATAATGGATGGTATACCACGACAGTACCGGGCTAATCTGAAAGGAATACAGATATGAAGAATTTAACAGCTGGGTTTAATTTCACTCCGTGGTCCTGCTCTTGGATGCAGTAACTCAGAAGGGTGTTTATTCATACTCTGATAACCAAAGGTAATGAGTTCCTTGTGGTGGTAGGCTACACTTTTCTAACAGCAAGACGATAGCTAATCCACTTTCCATGCAGGGAGGTGAGTGGCACTGAGCAAAATGAGTGAGTTTGTGCCATTGCGAGCTAATGTAAACATTGCATTAAGGTAGATAATGATTATGTGGTCATGCACTTACACTCTGATTTGTTTTCTGTAGGTAACCATTTCATATTGCCATACCAGCACAAAGTGAATAACACTCCTCTAATAGTCCTCTGTATGTCTGTCAGCTGCTTTTCCCGTGGAGAGGAGCAGGAAGCAGTGATTAGAATTAAAGCCCTTCCATCTGCAACCTCCACAAGAGCCCTCACAGTGCAGAGTGCTCACGAGCAGCGCACCATAGAAAGCACAAATCAACACCCATTGAATCATCCTTTTTAATCAGGTGGGGCAAATCAAGAACTGGATGCCCTCTTCTTCCATAAATTGATCAATTATCTACACTACCTTTACTACTTGTGTTGGGTGTCTTAATTGTGCATCAGTGCCACAATTTTAGCGACCAGTAAAACATCATGGAGCAATTAATAAAAGCTCATCCTCAGTCATATAAAATAACAACAATTAATTCTATTTCACATCATCACAACCAGTTTGAAATCATTATTATTATAAATCTATTGATATCTAAAATGTCTCATGTCCTTTTTCCATGCTTTACTTAGAATAAACACAAGGTGGCACTACAGCATCAGGGTGTTAATATGTCAGTCGTTTCATTTGGCTTTTACTGGAAACACTGGGAATATGTATGAAAATGGCTAATCTTACTTGTACATCCACTGTAATAAATTCATCACAGAAATCAGCAGCATTGTCTCCAGGTTTTATGTTATGGAACAGCAGTAAACACACATAACACAATGCTGACACACATGGTGGAGAAGACATTGTGCAGGGATGAAAAACAACCTGCAACATTGTTACTGTGATAATGTGACGCTGATAAAGACTTTGAGCAATTAGATGGTTTAAAATATCATGTAAAGACAATATACCGACCATATGGGCACGGGGCTGTTTTTTGCAAACGTCTGTCTTTGCTGGAAACAGCAAAGCACTTGTTGAGAAGGACTACACATGAACAGATATACATTATTTTACATCATCAGCCTTTTGAGTGTAACGTCTCCTATAGAGTAAGCTAAGTGTTTTAGATATTTGTTAGATGTCAGTTTTACATATTTTCTCACTTTTTGTAACAAAGAGCATTAAAACCATCAGCCATTTTCCATCCATGTCAGCATCGTGACAGCAATTATGGCCAGACAGAATGATGAGCTCTTATGAGACAGCATATTGTATCTGTGGGAGTACATGAAGCCCTCAGATGGACATCATTCCCCATGACTGAATCGCTTGTCATCCTTAAGGAGAGCTGAGGCCGCTAATGCACACACTCCAGTGTCCTGGGAGACCTGCCGGGCAAAAATCTCCAATAGCTGGAGAAACACTTACGGACGCTGCAGGAATAAGCATTTTCTCTGACAGGTGGTTGGAATCAGTTCAAAAATCTATTCATGAAACAGGCCTTCTTACTCAGTATGATTTTTTGTTACATGGCAGAAATGTTAAAATCAAATTCCTTGTTTGTTTTGTGAGTGGGCAGGGATACTGTGGTAGCAGAGATACACCCACATACAGGGTCAGATTTTCTGTCTGCAGAGGGAATCCCGAGAGGGTTTTGCAGCTTTGACAACTGCCTAAAAGGTTCACTAAAAACATGTTGTTGTTTTTCTCTGAAGGACTTAGACCCATGAATGGATTAAATCCCCTCAAGAAACATAGTGGAATTTTCTTTCCTGCTGAATCTTTAAGGCCAGGTCCTTGCATCACATCGATATGACTTCATAAAATATCATAAATACTGCTAAACAGTTTTAGTCATGTGACAAGCTACGATATGTTGCTTTGAGCGGTGATAGAAATATGCAAACCTTTAAGTAAACGTAGTAGTACCACACAGAAAATACTCCACTACAAGAAGAAGTCTTGCATTCAAAGCCTTATTTAAGCAAAATCATGTAAATAAATCAGCATTGATAGTAGCCTATCAAAGTAAAAGTACTCATTCGACAGTAAAATGCTCCCTGTCAGTGTTTTACTATTATATATGATGGGGGTTTTTTTTTATTAATATTACCGCTGTCTTTATAGGCATGTGGCATTTTACTGGTGAAAATGATTTAAGGTTGAGCTCATTTTAACTACTTAATGAACTGTTGGGTCATTTAATCTACAGCAATGCATCATATTCTATAAGATCACCATACGTTTGTAGCCTGGCTGTCCTGTGAGAACCACGTATCTAAATCTCCAGTTTTCATGACAGACAGCTTGTTTTCAGCTTCGTGGCGATGCATTTTCCAGCTGATCCAAGAGGGTTTTTAAATAGTTTTGTTTTAGAAGAACGAGAATTTTCTCAACCCATAAAGCAACACTCAGCCCTACAGGTCGTTAAAAACATTCACATTCACAATCAGCTAATGTGGAGATGTGTGGTTTTCACTGGACAGGGAGGGTATGAATTATTACAATTTGTAAAGTAACGAGTAACTAAAGCTGTCAGACAAATGTAATGGAGTCCAACCTTTACCTCGGAGATATAGAGTAGAAGCATAAAGTTGCATAAAATAAATACTCAAGTTCTTGACTAAATGTACTCAATTACATTCCTGCTTGCTTCATATCAATATCTCATTTCTAATTTCCAAATCCTTTCACATGTATGAATGAAGCATTTCTGTTATTGTTTGTTTCTTTTGTGCCTCATTTTTTGCCAGACTAGTTTTGTGGCACAGTGGCTTCACAAACACATTGATGGCCTCACATGTCCTGTATATATAAAATATCTATACTGCTGCTCTGTTGTTGCTCATCCTTCATCAGGAAGAAAATCAGGCACACATTCAATCAAACTTGTACCCATACAGTATTCATAAGGCAAAGCATTATATTCTGACCGCCTGATTATTTTCAATAATGTACTTTAAGTCCATACCCCTGGCTCAAGCTTATGTTATCTAACATGGCATTGGTAGGTGGTAATTAACATAATCCAATTCAAATTATTCATCATTAGACACTATATCAGATGTAAAACTAAAGCAACTGAACACTGAGAGCAAACCAAAATCTGTCAAATGTATATGCACAGACTAAGGTACTGTGATGGCAAACCATGGGGTCTACTGTTTAACTACACGTATGTGCTAATAGAGATTCATTTCAATAATCACACCATATCAGACACAGCAGGACAATGGTCCTCCAGCATCTGCAATGCTAATTAACACTGGCAACACATACAACTTTCAAGACTTTCATTATATCATTATTTCATTATTTGTGCATTTATCAACTGTTATTCCGCTGTATTACCTCAAACGGTTGGTGATCTGATATCTGTAGTGCATGCTAATGTGCTGCTTTCATTTATATTATTCAGTGTTCAATTCAGTGTAATACAAGGCAGACTAGGCAATCACTTCAATTCACATTCTTATTTCTACCCACAGATATGCACATGCTGTTGCCTACAGTAAAACATCATGGCTACTGTGTGTCTACGAGTAGTAATTAGAAAACCCCTGAATTAAATCTCTGTATAGTAGATATTGGGGAAAATATTACAATCTTGAAATGCTACGAGTTTTGCTTTCCGGTTCCATCTCCATCGCCTGAAACCCAATAATTTATTAACAAGGACAACAAATCTACAACACCACGTACTAGTGTTGCAGAAGTGTTTACCGTTCAGCTCCACACCTGGCCTGGGCTTTTGGAGATATATCCACAGCATACTAAAGCAGTGATGTTCACTGGAAGCCAACCATGCTGTATTTTGTCTGACAAGGCAGAGCTGCTCATGCAGTAACATGCTGTCATAGGAGTGAACAACTCTATGAGACTCGGGTAGTGTGAGGAAGATACTCTGCTCCTCACTGCTCCTTTGACAGGTCTCTTCTATCCTTTAGTGGTGTGGAGAGCAGTGGGGCTTTTTTCTTTTTTAAACTGATGATACATTTGTAAAGACATAACTCAGACCAAGTGATGACACCATTCAAAGGCATAATGCTTTATTTAAACAGATCATCCAGACACCAATACAGTAGCAAATGTTCATTATTTATAAAATTAGGGATTTAGAAACATAAATTGTATACATGCAGAAAGTCATTATTAAGACAGTCATTTTTCTCACATTATTTTAATGGCAGACCGTGAAGTTTTTGGGGAGGGTCACCATTTGCAGACGCACAAACTTCAATGCTGGTGACACCAAGCAGCAACCCAAAGGCTAAAATAGGCTGCATAAAACATTTGTGAATTTCAGTTTCTTTTTGATTGTTAACTTCACCATAACCATTAACTGTATCCAGACAAAGAGGACATGGGCATTGCCATGTTGAATCCATACTGGAGTAGAAGATACTGAGAGGCAGATCGTGGGCTTAATGTCTCAAAATAAATAACCACAGCCTCAGAAGTTACCCAACTTATCTCTTTGCCAGCACAAACGTGGTGACCTTTCCACAGTGTAGCTGCTTAATTACTTTTCTCCTTGCATACACTGAAATGCTGTGACTTAAAGGTTAACTTCTCCCAGCTGTTATATGCCAAGGTCTTCGACACGCAGTTTAAATGGAAGAAGATATAGATGGCCTCAATCCTTCAAAGTGTTTGTAATCGGAAAGTGATCTTAGTTCACAAATATCTCATATGAGTAGAAGTCTAAATATCACTTTCTTGTGATGATCTAATTGACTAACTTGAGGTGAAATGTATTCATGCAAGCAACAAGTCTAAGCACGCAAAAGCTGACACACTATTAAAAGACTGATTATACAACTGTATGCAGAATAAAGGGAGGCATTTCTGGGGCACAGGCAAGGTTGATAGCTAACTATAAAACAACTAAAAAGGTGCTTTAAGAGGCCGTCTCTGACAGTAAATCAAATCTTGTAAAAGAAAAAATCCAAATAAGTTATAAATTGATCCTGTGTTCCAGTCAGCTGAACACTATGAAACTTGAGATTTGATTTAAAAAAAAAAAAAAGAAAAAAAACACAATAATCAATACAACGTAAATGATAATGATTAGACTGTGCAGTGGTTATTTCAAATATTTGCTATCATAGCCTGTCTTAGTATCAGCCATTGCATTGTAACCCATGTAACCAATTATTCTAATCTTAGCCATGGTACCTTAACTCAGCTTCAGTTAACCAGCTCAGTAAGGAAATATGAGACAGCACAGAGGTCACTGTTCGCGTCCTTAACCGAGCCAGTGGTGCAGGTCAGGTCCTAAGCCAAGCTCAACAGGGTGCAGGTGGAGGATACGCTGGAGGAGCGCTCATGGACGCTGTTGTTATTATCCAGAATTCCTGACACAAACTGTGTCTTTGAAGCACTGCAGCACCCGAGGGTGTCAGCCAGTTCGGGGCAGAGGTTCAGAGCCAGCCTCTGGAGGACGAGGTGGAATTTCCTGCGGAAGCTTCGGTTTATCCAGAAGTAGAAGATGCAGTTGAGGAAACCGTTGGAGGTCGGCAGCCATACCACCACAAACTCGATCCACTCTGGTACTCTGCTACCTGAGATGGCTGTGGGGCAGAACACATGAGGACTGACGAGTATCCACAGCAAGGCGACACGAGCCAGCAGCTTCTGAATGAGAAAAACCTTTTCCTTGAAAGGAGTCACACCTGAAACAGTCTAGCTATGGCTGGTTAATGATCATATATATAAACTGACACATTTATTCTTTCCCTTGAGAGCAATGACATGAAGCTACATCTTAACATTCATAGTCTAGATATGAGAGTACAAAATGAACTGATAGATTTGGTGGAGTGGAGGCAACCAATTTACGGTGAGGCTCACTAGCGTTTGGACAGCGGCACACTTTGAAGTTACAGTTAAGACTGTCAGCTTCATTTTGCAGGGATTTTCATCCATATCAGATGAATTACAGCCCTCTTTGGAAAAGGTCTTCACTTCTAAAAATATTCAGCTGTGACTCCACTTTCAGTCTTGATTACTCCAAGACAGCACATGGTTGGGGGTAAATGAGAAAAAGTCAAAAAAGGTCTGAGTCATAAAACTGGCATTGAATCAGTATATTCATGCCCAGAATTACATAAATAACTTTTACAGCTATTTCTCTCAGCACAGTTTGAGCTGAAATCGATGGATACCACCAACATGTACTTATTTTAAAAAGGAAATGCATCTAAATACCTAAACATTCGACTTCTCCTGCTATATTTGAGCCCAGACATTTGATACTGCAACATCAACAAAGCCCTGGTTGACCTTTGACTTTGTCCTGTAGATTAAAAAACATCTTAAAGCTAAGAAAAAAATCATACACAAGGATGACATTTCATTTCCTGTATGTGCCTAAATAGCCATTGCAAGGTAAGTTTGCAATTCCTCGGCTGGGTGCACATCAAGAACTTTAACTATATAATCCTTCAATATTCTGCATTGTTAAAGAAGATGGCTGTGCAAATATACTGCAAGAGCAGTTTTTGTACATTTTACAACAGTTAATGCGAATTTTAATGCAAACTGGAGCCTAATAATGTGTGTGCATACTCAACTATGCAATAAACGTTAACTGTTACCATGATGCCAGACAGTTAGGTCTGTAGGAAAGCCTCAGACATCCAGTGATTCATTATCTATATTATTTTCCACCAATATCCACCTTGATAAATTAATATTGTGCTGTATGTTAGAGGCTCTTTTTCAATAGGACAATGTCAGCTTTTCCTCACAACACCCCCTTTGAAGGTTTATTCCCATTCATTCATTGCTTACCATTGTAGATCATAGCTGCCATGCAGGGGGTCCAACAGGTGAAGTAGGCTGCCATCACAGGCACGAGCACTCTGGACGCCACGTTGTGTCTGCTGCGACGCGCACAGTCGTATTTGCGCAGTTTCAGCCGCTGTCTCTTTGCAGCGCACCACACTCTCAGGTTTGCGTATGTCATGATGATGGAGCAGGGGAAAAATATGAGACATGTCAAGCTGAGGGAGTATCCAACATTCGTGGAGTAAGATGGATTGCAGACCAGTGATGCAGTCGAGAAATGAACCTCAATAATGCCGTCTGGAAATGATATTGGCGACAGCAGAAAGGGAGGGAAGCACCAGGCGAAGGCAATCAGGAGCAGTGTCCTTTTTCTTGTCATCAGAGACGAGTACTGCAGCGGGTAAAACACTGCGATGTACCTCTCCAGGCTTATCGTGGCCAGAGTATACATGCAAGTGGAGTAGACGGTGGCATTGCAAAAGGCCACGACATGACAAAGAGCATCTGGCCCTTCAGTGTAGTCCTTCAGCAGACTCACCCAGAGATTCAAGGGCATGACCAGCAGTCCAAACGCGGAGTCTGCAGCAGTGAGAGAGAGGAGAAAGTACCGAGAGTTTCTTGACCAACCAGCCACGGAGGAAGTAATCACCAGGAGAACTGCGATGTTCCCCAAAGTGATCATCACGCCCAAAACGATTATTATGCTTACTTTGATGGAGCGGTGAGTCAGCTCCTGCAGTCTCTGGGGGTCAACGCCTGACAGGTTGGAGTCGTGAGGAGTTGAGTAGTTAAACGTTGAATGCATTTTTCCTCACAGTGGCATGGGTGCAGCCAAAACATGAGGCATAAAAATGGTCAATTAAAGTACGCAAAAGTATAAGCAGACATATAGGGTCGTGTATGGAAAGCAGCTGCTTGTAGGCTTTTTACCTCCACAATCAGCCCCACAGCTGCTGCAATTAGTGCTGGGTGGTAGCAGTCTGACTCTCCAAAGAAGCACTGCAACAGTTAGACAGTTCATTATAGATCTTTCAGTGTAGTACAATATGATACACTAATAAGACACTTTTGTCATGGGCTTCATCAGCATCCAGAATAGTATGTGCATAAGTACTATTTTTAATTTCTTTTTGGACGACTGAGGGATATCACATTTTATACAAAGGGAAAACTTGAAAAAAACACCCAGAAAGACCAGAACGTGAATTGGAAGTGACAGATTAATTCATCCAAAAAAGTGGAAAAACTAACTTTATCCTCACTTTCAGATGCACTTGCTGCAAAGTTGCATTTAGTATATGAATACGTGTGTGTGCATGTGTTTGTGCATATAATGACTTTGATATACAACCAATATGATGATAAATCTGTGGGAACTTTAGGACAAAGTACCAAAAATGAGTATCAAATAAGTCATAGTAGGCCAGAAGGATCAGTGTCATGGTTTGGTATAAGGATTGGGTTTTTTCAGGTTATAATTGGATATAATATTCACATGCCATAAGTACGTAAAGCAAGTTGTTGGTCAATGTAATCTCTCTTAGAGATTGGAGACAAAGTTCACAGCCCTTGTTCTAAGTTAATCAGCTAATATAAGATTTCAGCAGCCTGAGTTACTCAAATAAATCAACCAATAACTCACTCATGTACTTTTGTCATGTGAGTAATGTACTGAGATAGGAGAAATAGACATGAACCTCTTCTTTAAGGTAGTATTAAGGCACACAATCACCCTGTTGGATGTTTCTGTGACATGCTATCGATCCAGTCTGTTGTGGATATCAGGATTTTTAGATACAACAGGAATCTCCCTAATCTACACAGTGAGGTTTTATCCATTAGAGCATTGTAGGTGTTGGGCTAAACCACTCTTCAGTAATAATAATATGTAGAGACTGACCTGTATGCTCTCTCTCTGGCTTTATTAATTACAGTTAGCAGGACAGTTTTAGCCCTGCAGGCCTTTCATCACATCCAGTAGGCTTGTCTCACTAATTGGAATTAATAAAGCTGTGCTGTGAGTGTAATGTGTGGCCTCTACAGTATCAACTATCATGACCAAATGTATCCTGTATCTCTCATGAATAATTAATTAAACATGTTTACTATTAGCATTACTGTTTTTTTTGTTTTTTTTTTTGGGGGGGGGGGGGGGTAGCCTTTATGATAGAGAGAGCTGAAGGTACAACAGGAAAGGAGGCAGAGGGAGAGGGGACGACACAAAGCAAATGGGCTGCAGGTGGGAGTTGAACCTGCAGCCCCTGCAGAGGACTGACAGCCTCAATACATGGAGCACACTCCCTACCAACTGAGCTATAGGGGCACCCCAGCATTGCTATTTTTTAATGGTTCTGTTCTTTGTATGCAGTGGAAGCAAATAAAAATGCACTAGTGACTCACAACCACCCATTTCATCCAAGCTTGCCGGGCAGCCCATTGTGACAGGTTTCATCACCAACAATAGCAATAAGTCAGTCAACAATTCATCACTATTAAAGGTCCCACAGACAATGTAAGCTCAGTCACAGCCTAGGAGGCCTGACATCTCACAACCAATCATGGTCCAATTTCGCCGATCACACACCATCAGTGTCAGGCTTTCCTCCACCTCCTGTTCCAGTGACAAGCTTAAGTGGTTTTGTCTGCACCGCTGATTGGTAGCTGCCAACTTGCCTCCTTCAAAAAAAAAAAAAAAAAAAAAAAACCTGCACGACACAAGGGCCAAGAAAAGGGCAGGAAAGATTGTCACTGACCTTTCCCACTCAGGTAACCATCTGTTTCAGAGGTATTCTTCTGTGTGACAGTCAGTCCATTAAACAGCACAAACCAACACACTCTTCCCAGGCATCCACCTTCCTGCATCCCCAAGGACACTAATACCACCCATGATTCATTATATCAGTGGCAGACAATCAAACAATTGTACAAGTCTGAGTGTCTCCCATTTACAAGATTTTAACTCTTAAAATTCAGTCAACAGAATGAAAAAAAACATGATAAAGCCAATAGAAAATGTAATAGTTGTGTTGTAGAATTTCAGCCAATGTAGTAATATTTTAAACTTAATGGTGACCTCCGCAGAGTCCTACAGATGCTTCAACGCCGGCAGCCTTATTTCACATGAATCTTCTAATATTAGTTTTATCAGCAATGTAGCAATTTCCAAACTGCACAACGGCCATGGTATACAGCACACACACAGGATGGACAGTAAATATACATGTATGAGCAATATATGGCCCAGAGACACATAGCTTTGCCCTGCTACCACAGCCTGATCCCCCAGAGGAGAACTGACAGCTATCTACGTTTGATATATGTGTTTCTCTCTGTCCTAATGAGCGGATTTTTCTTTCTGATGTCGAACACGAGGCCTGGAGGAGGGGATGGACTCAGACTCTGGGGTTAATATTCTCAGTCCCCCTCCCCCAGTTGCACTCCTTCATGTTCAGTGCATGGTCAATTGCGTGTTCCTTACCTCATTCTGTCTCATTTCGAAAGTATGTGAAGGCACCAGACAGTTACAGATATAGCACAAGATGCTACATATATTACTGACGTATGAAGAGTTCATGGTAGCCTATTTTTCAGGATGTAGATACAAGATCCATTTATTTTCCCCCTAAAATGTTCCAATTTAGCTTCATTAATGGTAAAATATTCACTGCTTGTCTTGTGTCTTGTGCTACAAAATCGACCTCACAACCGATAAAGCTCTTTATCAGCCAATGAAGCCCAAATTTTGGGGATATTTTTAAGTAGAAACCTAATGCACAATTTGAAAATAAGGAAGATGTGCACTCTGAGACGTTTTCTTCTCCTCTCAGTTCATTCATAAATCCAGCTGCTTTTAGAATATTTCTGTGTGGCTCAAATCATGAGATGTTTCTATGTGACAGAGAGCGAGTGTTTGTGCGTGTTTCTATGTTGAGTCTACATGTGTGGGTGTGCACACACAAGCAGCACTTGCCCAAAGGTGCATGTGTAAATGTAGTTGATCCCATGCGAACAGCAGCGAGATAGAGAGTACATGCTTGCAATTGAATATCCTGTGAGTAGGTGGACTCCTCCATTGGCCTCCTACTGTACAGCACTTCCTGGTGTGGAGGAAGGTAGCCATTGATTTGATCTGTCTGTGCATGTGTGTGTGTGTGTGTGTGTGTGTGTGCGTGCGTGTGTGTGTGTGTGTGTGTGTGTGTGTGTGTGTGTGTGTGTGTTTGTGTGCGTGTGTGTGTGGGCAGCAACACTATCTAATTCTTCCAGTGAGGTTTGATGCATGATGTTTAGGAGAGATAGTATAGCGGGGCGGTTTGATGGGCGATTGTGTGAAAACTTGATGTCTGTCTTGACAGTCTGTCTAACTGATAACAGGGCTCCGCCAGCACAGACAAAACCAGCCTGGCAGGTTGCAAGTTATTAAAGTGCTGTGGAAGATATATCCTCTTTGAGCCTACACACCAACGTGTACTCTGTGCACTCACATAAGGAGGACCAGCCCATGCTGTGTGCAAGGGTAAGTGCAGAAACTGAATGGAGAAAGTATTAAGTGGACTGTTGATACATAATCATGCATTGCATATCAAAGACAGAAGAGATATAGATTTGTCTAAATAAGTCCATACAAACAACCCTCATATGTCTCTGCTGCTATATAATACACCCATTCCTGGACTATATGCTTCAGTCTGAAAATTGACTCCACAGTCTCTTACTGGTTTTACTGAAAACGGGGACAATATGTGTGGGGTTTCCTTTGTGTTTCATGACACTTTGAAAGACCATAATTAAGTCAATTAAAACAAGCCCATTTCAAGGATTTACAGGGAAACATGCTGCATCCCTGCATGCTCTGCGTGAACGGAAAGATAGCAATCTGGTGCTCCACATTCCTAAAAAAAAAAAAAAATCCTGGGTAATTTAAGCAGCACATATTGACCCTGTTACACAATGTTTGTATGTCATAGTGCCTCTGCTTCTCTCCCTTCTACAAAAATACCTACACTGAGGCTAGAATTTCAGCCTTGCATAACAGCTCTTTCATTTAAAAGGCCAGGGTATTGAATATCATTGAAGATCTTTTCTACTGTTAGAGAATCGCCATTTGAATTCAGCTAATGTGCCTCTCTGTAGTCGATCTTATGCAACAGGGGTGCCATTCTCCTTGAAATAGGGTTTTTGAACATTGGAAAAGAGCGCAAATTTTGCTTTGGTACCACCGTGCATCGAGAATTATAGCATTGTACTCGAGTTAAACAAAGTGAATGAATGAATAAAAGGGTGTGAACGTGAGTCTTTCCAATGCAGCCCTGTTGTATATTTCAACATTAAAAAATGTTGTACTAACACTGTGTCGTACACGTTGTGTCGTGTGTGTGGTAATGTGTTTTAATAATTAAAAAATTCTACAATGTCAAACTTTTAAGCTGTTTAACTGCCAGAAAACCCGAACACATTGATTTGACCTTTTATTTTTTGCCAGTAGTTTCAACTTATACACAGTCACACAACCCTTCGGTTGCCGTGCTGTCAGCAGCACGGCAGCTTTATTTTTGAAGGCAGTTGCTCCCCACTGACCTGAAATGAATGCAATCTGTCATGTCCAGATTTCAAGGTATTTCAAGTTGATTTCTATACTGCTACTGACATCATTCTGTAACTTAAAGTTCTTTGAAGTCTCATGGCTAATTCATACAGTATAATCATAGCGGGTAGAAGAAACACTGCAAAACATGTTCATCATTTTCACATTTTAATCATATTTAACTTAGGACCAAATGCTGAACTATTCTCTGACGCTTATCTGCACTGCCATTTGCCATTTGAACAAACACTGCCATTTCAAGATTGTGCACAGGCTTGAGCCCTTGCAGCAAACAAGCAAGTCAAACCCAGTACTTTATACAAACAAAGAATTTTGTTCATGACCTGCAGCTCATTGAATGTGTTTTCTTTTCTGACTGGATATGACATTTAAAGGTGCTATCAGTAAAATGTAGAATGAGATCTAGTCGCAGCTGAAGGAATCAAGTCTACAACATTGGTAAACATGTCCTTCCTCAAAACACTGTTTTTCTCTTTCTTTTTTCTCTTCTTTTTCTTTCAAACAATTTTGTCTTAAACACTAATAAAATGTTAGCTTTTATAATAATAGCTTCAATAAGTTATTTCTTGGCATGGGCTTTTGAGCTTTGCCAGAGTGTTTTGTGAGCAACACTTAACACTGCAGTTAACTTGACAGACAAACAAGAGAGACACGCAGGGGAGGACGGCGGTATAGATCAGTGAAGAAGATGTACAGTGTGTTTTTAGTCTGTAACATTTGTGAAATCTGCTGATGCACAGTCACTAAAGTGAAGCACGTAATTTGAGATGACTGTTCTCTCTATGCTAGTAGAGGTCACCACTGCTCGACAGTCTAATATTGCACCATCTCTAAAACCCGACCCTGTCTGGTTCACTCCACTCTAGAGAAAATTGTGATAAAAATGACTGTTGTGTAACTGCAATAATAAGACCTGCAAATTATTGTGAAATCTGAAAAAGTTACAGAAAGTGAGGGCTTGTACTTTTTATCTTTGCGTACAGTACATCCTTGGCCATCTTGTTTTTCGTCAACTTTGAAAGCACATTCCACATTTCCTCTGTGAGGGTGACTAAGCCAAAGCATGCTCAGTCATAACTGGAGTGTATCTTACTGATACTGAGAACAGGAAAGTCCAGGAAGAGGTATTTACCTTTCCTCCGACTGTTTAGTTTCTGTATATTTCTTGTGCTAGACACCACCCAGACCACTGCCATCATATCAGGTCAAGAGGTCAGCTGGAGAGGAGAGAAAAACAGCTCTTGCAGAACTGCTGGAGCACTAATGAGTGTTCCAACCAGTAAATAATAAAGCAGGTAGGAAATGAACATGTCTGTCTTTTGTTTAATACTCTGTTGTATGACCAATTCAAAATTCGATTCACAGAACAGATGAAAATACCAAGCTAGTTTGAGTCAAAGTCTCCTTTGTGATTGCTCTCTCTGCAGTGCTGGCCACTTTCTCTTACTTAATGGTTCATGATGATTGGGCAGAGAAATGTTTTTTGTATGACGTCATCCATGTGTGCGTCAAACCCTGCTCAGTAACATGCAGCGAATGACAATGAGCCACAGAGTGAAGACTGTGGCTCAAACTGCTGCCTGTTACCTTTGTGGCAATACCTTTCTCCTCTGCAGCTGTAATTACCTGAAAAAAAAAAAAAAAAAAAGCAGCGTTTATGAACAGCCTAATAAGCTGTCCTTCAACAAACCCCACCATAATAACATCAACAAGTTTTTAGCAAAATAGTTCTCGGGCAATCAGAGAGCCATCTGTGTTTTCAGAATTACTGTGCTGGATGCGGCATATCATTTTGATGTAGTTATTGAATTCTGGCCTATGGAGAGATAAAATATTTAAGTAGCCACTCAAGTGTGTACAGTGTAATATCACAGCGAGGTACAGAGTTTCTCAGAAAATGATGTGGCACAAATGTGCCCTGCAGTTTTCATTGAGTTTCTGAGGGCAATCTGGGTGTATTCAGCGTCTGATTTACTTAAACAGCAGCTCATTATGCAGTCAGCTCCTAAACTGACGCTGATACTGCACCAGTGAAGGGAAGCTGATCGACACATTCAGAATCGGGATTTCTATGAGATCTCTGAGCTCAAAAAAGAAATACACTGTGGCTGCAGTTCAGCTCCACCTGAGGTAAACTGTCACTATTACCCAAAATATTATTCAGGAAATTATAAAATAAACTTAATATATATCTTTATCTTTTTATGTTGAATTAGTATTACTTTAAGAGGCAATACACGTATTCATGTGAAACAAAAAGGAGATGAAGCGACGGGGCTAGAACGCACATTTATTTCTGCCACTACAACCTTCTTGTTGCTCTTGTAAGTCCCATCTGCCCTGCCTCCTTTTCAGAGGAAGCGAGTTTTCCCCGCAAAACTGACAGTCACAAATAGGGTGACCTCGGTAAATCCAGCGAAATACATTATCATCTTCTGTTAACCTGTCTTCTCCTATTATTTGCGATCCTCCCTTGAATATGTTTGCAATGCGGAGAGAGGCACACAGAAACACAGAGAAGACACACAACCGAGTTGTTTGCGAAATAAAGCTCGTGTTTGAGGTAGAATATGTCACATGTGTGCCTCAAAAACAGGCATAAAAGCCTCAGTGAATCTGCCCTTAAGGTCTTAATGGATTCTATCAGCTTTCCAGCTCTCCTGACCAAACTGTGAGAAGACAAGCAAAAAATGCTTTTAGAAAGAGGAAGCAAAGATCTTTAGACAAAGAAATATAAGAATCCACTGTTGAAATTCAAACAGAGATCTTCTTTGCACAGAGAACTATGGGCGGGGAAAAAAACCCCAAATACAAACGAGACTAAGAGTCCACATGCTAACAGCGCTGTGAGGCTTCACTCTGAACTATATGCTAAGTCAGTATTCAAACATGCTCTCAATGAAAATGCTGTCATGTTGATGTTTAGCAGGTGTAATCTTTACACCATGTTCAGGAATTGTTAGCGTGTTAGCATGCCAACAGTCGCTAGTTAGGACTAAATGCAAAGTACAGCTGAGGCCGATGGGAATGGCATTACTTCAAGTGTTGAGTAATAAACCAAAAGGTCGTACAAGTTTAAATTTTGACCTCATGAATCCTTAGGATGAGTCATTCATTGTGCCTGTATTGATTGATTGATGCAAAACAGAAGAGACTCAGTGACGGTGTTTGTCAGGTTCATCCACTTTGATAGAGGCAGACTGAAAGGACACTCATCAACCCCTATCTTTTTATTTTAAAGGCATAATTGTTTGTCTGACTGGCCATAAGATTGTTGCTCCAAATAGCTAAAACGTAATATAATATACTTATTTAGGGCAAAGCACCTAAACGTGCCACTCTCATCTATTACAATAACTCTGACACTAATGAATGTTTACATGCTAATGTAATAAAATCAATCAAAGGAATTCAGTGTGAGTCCATTATGTGCCATACGGCATACAAATGAACGGTTTATCTCATGTTTTTAAGACCACATTAAAAGATCAAAAGCGGAATCAACATAATGCACACGTCAACTTTTTATCGTCCGCCCCAGGACTTCTGTCAAGCTTAATAATGAGCACGTATGAAATCCATCTGTTGGGAAAAATCACTTTATTTACCATGCGAACAGAAAATCAGATTGTAGCTGCCACAGATGAAATCTTGCTGGAGAAAAACAAAAAGGCATTTAAAAGACAACTGATTGAACTGCAGCCCGAGTGTTCAGCACCAGACGGAGATAAGAGCCGTCTTAAGGCTTCATCTGCTGGCTCAGAGGAAAAAAATGTTATTTGCTTTATTACCCGATAGTATGGTCCCGCTCATTGTGAACACTCAATAATGGTGTTGTCAGACAATACAGCTTTAATTGCAAATAATATAGCATCTTAAAGATTTTTCCAGGTGGTACCATTAGAGTTGATTTATTGTTAGTGGTGCCAGCATAATGGGCAAGGTTAGAGTTGTAAAACATCAAAATTAGTCAATAACATCAAGAAATTAAAGCTTTCTTATTCTAAGTCAAATTTACCTGTACTGTTGTCATTATGTGGTGACACAATTTGACATCATCTTCGTTGTGCCTTTAAGAAGATGCTGCTGTAGATGTGTTCATGACTCAAGAGTGATGTTGCAGACAACCCAAGGAACATGAGCAGTTCAGTAGTGTTAGAGCTGGCCCAATGACAGGGCAGCTATGGCTTACCAAAGTGTCTGTTAATAATAATTGCAAGTATAATAAGGCACTTTACATAAAATGTAGTTCTGACAACAGCCTCCCATCTGTTTCAGCTAATGTCACCTCAACACCATGCAAGCATGTTACATCTAAACAATTCCATCATATAGCTATCAAAGGTCACAAAAGCATCCTCCTCACAAACATCACCAAAATACGTTTAGAATATGAGGTTACGTCAAAACTGACAGATGACGCTTTCATGAGCTTAAACAAAAGGAGGGCAGTAGATACAGTAAAGTCTGCTTGAGGAGAAACCACACATGCCAAGCACTTCCTGTACATCCTGTACAGACAGGTTACTTCCTGTTCAAACAAATCCGCCACTAGGAGGTGCTAAAACACAACCAAAAGACCTCAAAAGCCTGTGACAGGACATCCTGTGTGTGTGACAGGATAACGAGAGACTGAATAGATGCAGTTAATTTCTACAGTATGTAGTGGCCATAACATAATTTTTGCAAGCTAGCTAGCTGATCTGTTGTAGTCTGCAAAGTGGTTGCAGGTCTAGGGAGAGGTCATGAAGTCAGCACACATCCTGGTTCATAACATGCATCTTTATTATTCTGAAGAGGCGATCTTGGAGTCCATCAGTTATAGTCTCATGATGAGTTAGCCTCATGGGGCAATGACCAATGTTTCAGGGCTTCTGGTGCAAATCTGGATAACAGATATCCAAGACTTTCTCTTCTGTGTTCTTGTCTTTGTTTGTAATTGGCAGCTTGACTTTGTAACTCAACCACAGTTCAATATTTTGGCTCATCTTAATAAACAGATGTCTCCATTAGAAAGAAGATAAATTGAAAAAAAAGGCTAAAAGCTAAATCAAGGTCAGATGATGGCCAGGTTAGGACGATGGGTTCAGCCAATGTGTTCGACCTCTTTCGCTGTTAACATGCATCACACCAGCAAAACCTGCTCCAACATGATCGGTATACAAACGGACTGCAAGCAGAAACCACAACACTTCCAATATTGAAATCTTTTCCCAAGCCCACAGATTCCACTTCCATATGCAGATATCTGTTCACAGATTGCTGAGGAGGAGGATAAAAGTAAGAGAACTATCTCTCACTCAGTAAGAGCAACCTGGAGTAAAATAGATACTATTTGAGGGGAAACCCATCAAAATCGATTGATGAGATAACAATCACCTCACTGGCTCCTAACTGCAGCCATTCAGGGTACATTCGAAATATTCAAATATGTGATGCTGAGCTCTATTCATTTTCCTATCAACTTTACATCAGACATCCTACAAAGTGTCATTGTTGAATGATAGAGCACTGTACTCATGGACAGCATACATCCCTCCTTATTCTATTCGTCCCCTCCCCCCCGCCGCCAATCTACATCCCCTTCTGTTCTGGATTCACTGCTGTTTATCTAAGTCAGAGCAGGTGCTTGCTGAAGACTCCCCCAGGATTTCATCTTCATACAAAGCTTGTTTACCATTCACATATTGGCGGCCTGTTCACTATCAGTGTGTAGCTGCTGCCTTAAGTGTCGTGGAGACACAAGGAAAGATGGATTTCTGGTATCCAGTCATTACAAAATGCAGCATATTATATCACTAAAAACAGAATAAAAGGAAGATATACACTGGTCCATCATCATGAGGTTGACAGATATATATATAAATATATATGGGTGTGTGTGTGTGTGTGTGTGTGTGTGTGTGTGTAAATATACATATGTATGTGTGTGTGTGTGTTTTTTTCTCACTGTTCTTATATATATATATATATATATAAGGCCTTCCTTCCTGTCCATATATATATATATAAATATATGGAGGAAGAACAGTGAGAAACACACACACACACATACATATGTATATATATGTGTGCGTGTGTGTGTGTGTGTATATGTGAATATATGTGAAGAAGTATATATATATATATATATATATTTATTTTATTTTTTGTTTTCTCACCATTCTTCCTCCATATATCTATATATATGTTTGATTATTTTTTTTTTTTCTCACTGTTCTTCCTCTCTCTTTCATAACCGCTATCTTTTGCTCTGAGGCTGCAGAAAACCACAGATACAGGACGTGTGTCTGACCCGTCCTGTGTTTGTTTGGACCCTGGCGGAAGGTCCCTTTGTTCCATGCAGAGAAAACACTGGTATATGATTTCACTCTGTACCGAGACTGTATAAATTCATATAATGAGTTTTACAAATCTCAGAGGTTGCACAGGTTGTTATACAAAGGACACTGTCTTCCTAATGGAGTATTTTGTGTGCACCACTCATAATAAAACATGACAAAATAGAAGTGCAACCCCACGAGAACCTGTCAGAGTAAATATATCTTTATTCTGGTGAAGAACAAATGTGAGTATGTTTGAGCCTCAAATCCATTTAGAATAATCACACACAAGGACATGTGGACTTCTTAAATTATTCAGTCTTTAATTTTCTCCAAGACATCCAGCCAAACATTCACTCTTTGGCTGTGTTAATTCATTTGAATGTCTGCGTTTTGTCAGTACAAAGCTCCACTGCACGGGGACGTGCATGTTCACGCTGCACTGGAATGTCACCTTTGCATACAGACACTTCACTACCCCACACACATCTCTGTGGGTCATTTAAATCCTTTGAATCCACATCTAAGACATATATTACAGAGTGAAACTATGTCAGGCAGCCAGAGTTTCACAATTTCTCTAAAGAGAAAATAAATAACTGGCCTTTCAAGACTTTCAATAAATTAAACTTCTCCTGGATAAAATATCAGCACACACTGAGCAACATAGTCAAAAGATTCTTTAAAAAGTCTTAAACTGAAGCAGCCATCATATCCTGTTTTTGTTCCACATTAAATTTTACCTACGAAGTGATTTGGTGCAAAATGAACACTGCAAAATACAAAAAAAAAAAAAAAAAAAAGATGCTAAATTACTTGCAATTGCAAAAGGACACAAACAGGGGAATCAGTGACTGTGCCAGAATTAAAATGAAGATCATAGATGAATATCGAGACAGTTCTCCTCTGTTTTTTTCTGTGCTAAAAGCAACGTTTGAGACAAAGAAAATTAGATAGGAAGGCCTTATCGAGCCCCCTGGCTTTCATAGACTAACCTCCTAATTAAATCTTTAATCATCTTTACTTCTGAGGAGGTATGGGTTAGATTCACTGCAGAGTATTTTGGTGCAGATACAATGCAGCTAAAGTGTTCACTGTAATAATAAACAGAAATCTTATGGTGGGTTAGGGGAAGCTGCACAGAAACTGGATGAACAACCAAGTGCATTAAAGTTCTGTTTGTCCTTGCAGCTTTTTATATATAATGTAAGTATTATCATCAAATCTGAATCTTGTTCTTGTTTCATTTCCTGCGCTTCCTGACCAGTTCACTCAGTCATGAACGTCAGCTCAAAAACATCTAAACATAAATCAAAATACACTAATGGCCTTCAACTCGGCAAGCTATACCTCTGCATTCTATCTTTACAATGTACTGGAAACATACACAGCTTAAATATTCCAGCAATGAGTCTATTAATGAATCATTAACGCAGCAATACTGTGGCAGCCATGGTGATAATGAATATGGATGTTGGCAGCGTCACTTCTGTCAAATGGAGGCTTCAGTATGGGCATGCTGGCACTGAGCGAGAAATGTGTTTTTTGGCTGCTGCTGCGTCCCATGTGTCACAGGCGTGACAACTCTCTTTCATTCCCTCCATTTACTGTCATTTTCATTCGTAGCAGCCAAAAAGAATATGAGATCAAACAAAAAAAATGTGTATGTTAATTTACATTCATGCTCTGATTCGTTTGAGAGGAAAGAGCTACAGTGCAAAATGTAAGCAGAGTTTGATGGTGACCAAAAGCTCACAGTGATGAAACTGTTCGTTTTTGTTTCTTCAGCGCAGTGACACAAAATAGAGCAGGAGACAGGTCAGATAGTACCAACAGGTGAAACCAATCAGATCAATTAAGGCGTAGTCCTTCACCTGTTGTTAGTATTCATGGCTCGGGCTGCGTAAGACTGCAGAGAGCGTTACCTGTTGGATGCAGACTACCATGTCAGACAAAATCAGAATTATTACACCTTTGTCACGGGGATCGCTTCCAGCTGCTGAACAAGGGATCATTTTTATAATGGCTTCAGTCATTAACTGTGCCAATTCCAGGCCTCGGCTTGGCTCCCTAACCATGCTCTGAACTCTTTTTAGCAAGCAAAAAACGGTATTTAGAAATCACGTTTGAAAACCAGGGTTAGGAGGTGGTGTACAACGCAAATGCTGAAGAAGAAGTACACAGTTTGAACAGGAAAAACGTAATGTAAAAACATTAAAAACACAAAAACTGTTGAGGTGAACAAGTAAACACAAAGTGAAATTAAATCAAAGAAGAAGTTATCCACTGTCTGTCCTCTGACATAACTTTATTTTTTATTATTCTTCATCATGATGAACTTTAAATTTCCTATCAGACCACCACCCTTGAATAGGATCTTTAGAAGCTGCACTATTTGCTGCTGGATTTCTGGGTTATTCAGCTTTAGTAAGTTCGACTGACACTCGTTTCAGGATATCCATCCCGCAGGTTTCCACTGGGTGTCACAGTCATGATACTTTGTCCTCACTGGCAGCAGTAATTACAGTATACGATGGTTTTACATTTATCTGTAAAAACACATTATGAGATCCTACTGCAGAGTAGAGTGAGCAGCAGGATCATTTTCTCTTATCATTAAAGGAACATTACAGCATACCAAAGTGTTTGCTCTATTCCATTTCTCTCTTTGATTTAACAACATTTATCTTAATTGAAACATTATTTATTTATTATTTGCCATTGTGAAGTGCGTAATGTGCAAGTTCTGAATCAATCTGTCCAATTTCCCTGTGTTCTCCAAATGCAGATTAGTACTTCCTCACTACGGTTTTAGAAACATTACATTTTAGGGTTTTAGTTATGCAGAACATGAAGAGTTTAAAGCTCTCTCAAACAGTGTCCAGCCTTTGAAAAATCACCTTGTGTTCTCTCCTCGTCTCGTTCATTCTCCACAGTAAATTAAGAAGATGAGTGCTCAGTGATTTAAGCTGCACTCAGATAATTGGAGTTTGTTAGTCAAGTATTGGGTGAGAAAGTCTTATTTGAGGTTGGAAACTACTGCACCGGCAGAAAGTCTTCAGCAGACTTCTGCATCTTGTGGCGCTGCAGCCTGAATCCTGAAGTGATTATTAGATTGATACAGAGTCCGGCTCCTTGAAGCTGTACTGAGGTCAGACTCTCTGTCAGCTCAATATCTTATCATGTGGTTTTGTTTGCAGGGCTTGGGTGGACTCATTTAGGACAGAAAATAATCTGACTGCCCAGAGATGCTACTTCCACTTCCACTTGCGTTGCTTTTTATTTGCCTCTCTCTCTGACTCTTAACAGAACAGCCAGGCTGCTAACATGTTTGCTTTTAGAAATAAAAAAGTGCTCATGATTTAGCCCCAGCTCCATCTTTTATTTCCTTTTCCATGACTAAAAGACTGGTATATTTATTTTGAGATGATGTGCATATCCTTGCTATTATGAAGGCTTATTAATGTAACTCTTGTTGCTTGCACAGTTGAGAGATGACTGGTTTGCAGATTCGTATATGAAGGCTAAAATTCTGCTTCCAGCGAAACAGCCACTAGAGATGCAATTTTCATCAAGTCCAAGAATTCCACCACCAACAAATCAAGTTATATGCTCCCACTTACCCAGCACTCACTGCAAATACTGTGCCCTCATCACAATTTGTTTCTGCATCTGAGTGATTATCTGGCTAACAGATATAGACATGTTGAATGTGATCAGCACCTTCACGGGAGAGTTGTATTCAGTGGACAGAGAGAAAAAAACGGGGAGTAATAACTGGAGTTGCTTTTTCTATCATATTTGTAATAAATCAGGATGTTGCAATCAGCGGCGCAAGTTCATTTTATTGGCATGAGAAACAGTTCGTGTGTGTCTGCTGGCTAAAAGAAGCGTTAATAGACAGAGGTGATGTCAAGTAAACTGACTGTTAATTTTTTCTCGTACAGACTGATTAGACCTTGTCAGCTTTCTAAATCACTGATGACCGCAGCATATGCTACATAAATCACCTTCTAAAATCATGATATCCTCATCTCGGCGAAACAATGGCCAACCTCAAAGAAATAGAGGAAAAAAACAAAAATACTGAACGACTTTGAGGCTTGAATGGGAACGAGACAGGAATGTGAGCGATGGAGGTGTCTGCCGCTGACCAATGACTGCGTGATGATGCAGTAACCCTAATTATCAGACAACTCATTTAGTCTGACAGAATGATTCACAGCCTCTGGAAATACATGTGCTGTATCCATGGTGAAACTCAATAACACACACACACACACACACACACACACACACACACACACACACACACAGGACAAAGTCAGATACTCAGATACTGCTATTGCATCGATCAATACGTATGTTTGTGTGGAGAACTAACCTATTTTCTTTTGCTGTTTTTGTACTTAAACTGGAACCCAGTCGAGATCCATAACTTTGATTGTTTGTCTTTTAATTGTGCAGCTAATCAAAACTTTTTAATTCTTCCCTGACTTGAACAACAAACAGTTTTTTTGTTTTTTTAATTATCCAAAGTTGCTGGAATCCTTTGTTGGATGTCACTCTCATCTCTCTCTTCATTTCCCCTTGTCTCTCCACTGTTGACTAATCTAATAAACAGTACAAAACAGCCAAATAGAGAACTGATCAAAATTTGTAACACATTACACTTTATTGTCTGACTGCATGGGCTCCTGCAAATAGTTTCCTTCACATCTGACACGAGAGTTTTCCAGTTAGCCTGTGAAATTGGTTGTTAATTGTGAGGGAAAAAGTGCAAAAAGGCAGGTGATTAGCAATTTCATGACAGAAATAGATGGTCAGCTCGGTTTGCACGAGCATTGTCTGAGTTAATGTTTCAACTTTAGAAAACACTGAAAAGTCATGTGCGTTGATGTGACTTTCTTTGACATAACACATGGGTTTTTTTTAACAGCTGCTCTATTTCTGTAGAGAAAAGAAAATGCAGCGGGATATTAAAGCCTCTCTTTCACTGTATGTCTCGCAGAATTCATATTGTTTCGAGAAGGAGGCTGCACTTTGGTTGGTTTTCATTAAAACCCGAACACAGCAATTAATGTAAGTGCGACAGAGATCATCAATTCATCCCAGTGTTTTTCATCCCATGGCATCTCCATTATGCTAATTTCAAAAACAGAGTTGAAGCCCTGGCAGTGATAAATAGCAAATGCCTAATAATGCTGCATTTACCTTATTTCTCTATCAAGGGGTGCAGGAATTAACACAATTAAACTCTTGCTCTGTTATTTTACATTTATGTGTGGACAAATGATTAAAGACTGTCATCAGACCTTTCTGCTCTTTTTCTAACACACCATTACCTTTAAAATACATTGGTATTGTAGCTGCCAAATCAAATAGTCTTTACTAAGTCTGTTCTTATTTTATTTGTCCATCTAAAAACATTTCAAGTTGTAACTGGTCGACTCGCGTCAGGCAACCATTTTGGTAAATTGTAGATACATCTCAGAGCAAATATACTTAAAGATGGATTTTAAAGGACATGTCCTGAGGTGCTTCTGTATGTAAAGATTATAAAATAGAATAATAAGCCATGACAGTGTACCATCTTAAACTGAACATTGCTTTTTCACTCACTAAACAGAACATTTTCATCTATTTAGCCTCTCAGTCCAAATATATTCCACATCTCAGTGTCTTGACACAAGATGGGAAACTGGCATAATCTTGACGCCATCCTTTCAGACAAAATCTGTGGCAGTGATAAAGCGTCAGTCAAACATTAAAATGTCAGGCACATCGATATGAGGCAAGGCGTAGGTGGAAGTCTGTTTGTGCCAGAGGGAGTATAATAGAGAGAACTTCAGGGATGGATTTTTCAACTGCTGGAGACACAGTGCCTTTTAACACTCAGCCTTGGCCTGAATATCTGAAGAACAAAAAAGCAAAGGAAATAAGCAGTATGATATAGAGGTAAAGAACATGTTAGTACTATTTCTCTCATGTTCTTCTGTCCATGTCAATCACCACCCCTTCACTTAAAGGCATAATATCCAATATTTCTGCATTAAACTGTTTAAAAACAACCAGACCTATGTTGTTATGTGCACTTACATTAACCCAAATGTTTTCAACAACGTTCAAACCCAGAGAAATCTGTGATGTCATTCAAGGAGTCGTGTGTTTCATTTGGTCTGTCAAGAAATCTTCGACGTCATATCCCCTTTAAGCCATCTAGTTGTAATAACTTTCGGAAAAACACGGGAAAAATGATACATCAGGAAGTGAGGAGGAAACTGTCGAACTAGCCTGACCTCTCTATGGCTCTTTGTTTGTTTTGCACACAATTATGCATTCTTATGACCAATGGGTATCATTTAACACTGAAGAAAACAATTCCCATGATCGTGCACTACTTCGTGATGTCATCAAACTCCATAATAACTTACTGTTTTGATTGAGAGACCCCTGGTGGCAGAAATAACATGCTGTGTGTTTAACATGATTTCTATGGCTGTTAATGTTGGGGAAAGATGGTTCAGGTAGAAATAAAAACCACGTTGTTAAGATTTGTTGACTGACTCTGAGCTCCTCCTCAGGTAAGCACAGTTTATTCAAGGCATATGAACGAATGACAGTCGCTGTTATTTTTCTGCAGGGGTAGGACGATCATGTTCAGGCTCAGACACTAGTGCTCAGACTTTTTCTTGTGACAAACTATTTGTAATTGATTTCATCTTTCATTTCGCCTCAAGCGTCATACTTCTCTTTCCTTTCAGAGGACAAAACTTTCATTTTTCTTAGCCATATTTACGTCACCTGGAAGCTCTGTGCAACAACCTATAGTTGTTGCAAGGCTCTGTCATCTTTATGATTTCCTCCTTGAGATTCCAGCATTTCATTTGTAATTTCTCTTGGAATTCAAAGCTCTCTCGTGTTTGCACTTTCTTCTCATTATCCTGGTCTCTCCAGCCTCTTCTCTCCTGGAGCAGAGATTTCATGTCTGCCAGACCATGTTTAAGTGCCTCCACTGCCTCTCAGGGATTTGGCCGACTCCCTCCTGACTTGTCCGGGTCTCTTTTTGGTGCTCTTTTTTCAAATCATCCATCTCTTGTGCACAGGCTGTATTTCTTTTCTCAATCTTTGGTCCCTTCTTTTCCTCACAAGCACTGTAGTTCACAGTGCTTTGGAGTTTTAGCCTTTCGCTCCTCTTTTTTTGGCTGTTTTTTTCCACTGCACAGTCCTTGAGCTTCCTGGCCAATTGAAAGCACCAAAGGACCTCTGGCTATCAGCCTTGTCCGGCATATCCTCCATGTTTGGCTGGGTGACTCATTCTCTAATAATTCTTCCTGAGGTTGCCGTCTGCAGCCATGCTTCTCAGATGAAAGCTCTGCCTGTGTTCAGGGAGGCTGCAGTATTCACAACATGGAAGAAAAGGAGTTCCAAACACTTTTTCAGTGCTTAGATTCAATTAACATTCATCTTCTCTCAAGCTTTCCTGGGTGGTTTGTTTCACTGTCCCTCACCTATATCCCACAGCATCATTAAAGGTACAATCTGTAAACAAAATGTTGGTTTCATCCATATCCTCATGTCCTTTCTGTCCTGCTGTAATGACAGCAGGACAGTACATACTGATTTAGTCAAAATCAGTATGTACTGATTTAGCAGAAATGTCCCGTATGCATCAGACCAGTCTATCTCACCTACTGCGTCCCACAATGTAAAGTACTGGAGCAGTCACAATAATCAACTGGGCCAACAACAGGAAGTCTTTTTTGCTGTTTCAACACTAAATTCACTTTTGTGAATTTCTGAAATTAGCTGTGCAGGTTTCAAATATTGCTGGTTTGATGAAAATTCATGACAAATCAAAAAAATGCTCTGACATTTTCATGGCTGAGCAGCTCCATAAGTGCCTGCGGGGGTAGCTAGCCAGCCAGCCAGTCACACTCACTCACCCTGCTTACCCCATAGACCACTGCAGCCAATACAGCAGACTTCGGTAACAAGGGCAGAGGAAAGCCAGGCCCACAACTGAAAGGTATTTTCAATTTTCATACCGCTGTTATTCTGTCATAACATTACATTTTTGATTGTCAAGGGAGAACTGTTGACAATATAACCAAACTCAAAAGTATGGTCACTGATGCAAACAAAATAGCATCATCAACAAGTTTTATGAAAAGGCACCCAGTGGGATTGAAGCAGGATAACAAGGATAACATTACATTTCTAAAGAAACAGCAATACCAGAAGGACTAGCTCCAAATTGCATTGCATTTGCAGTGAAGTAAAGCCAGAAACACAGCGTGACCCAGCTCTCAGGTAAATGCTCATCTTTCGGATCCACATTTGTCATTTGTCACACTTTTTTTTTAGAGCTTAAGGTGATGTTAGACAGTAGTGGTGCTTTGTTATTGTTTAGTTCTGCTTTCCAGAACTAGGGCCCGGCTAAGCCTGGCCTGGCATACTGCAAAATGTTGGACTCACTCATTAAGTCGCTTTTTCTGTCATGTTTAACCCACAGTGATGCAGCATTTCTGGCACCTGTAGCATCTGGCTTTTGGCAAATGGTGTTTATCTAAGACAACTAAAAACAGGAGAAGAATATCAAATTGTTCTTGTGGATTTCTGTCCTTATCTAGACACATAGATTGAACCACACAACATATCACTGACTGAAGTTATGCTCCAAGGCTAAACTATTTGTATTAAAATCAACTACAGAAGACTAGGTACATTGTATACAAGACTATAAACAATATTGCCAAATGAATTAATGAAATCAGTGAAAATGGAGCTATTTGTAATTCTGATGAAAAAGGTGCAAACACAGATACATACCTGTATAGTTGTTCATGGAACAGCATGTCTCATACCAACATTGGTGCAAACATGTGTTACTGTGATACTGCTAAGTGCACAAAGAATGATTTCATATCAAACCTGTCATCATCAAGTTTGCAACAAGCAAGTGTATTTCCCAAAATGTCAGTGTTCTTTTAAGATTTAGAGTGTGCGATCTATTATCTGATCATATAAACTTGAGATGTTATGATACTGTGGAAGCCCTTTTTGAGATCTAATGGCTCTATATTCACTTTACTACATTAGATTTTAAAAAAAGAAATACACTATTACTCGTGTGAATAATCTTGTCAACAATAGAAGTGTTTCTTTCCAATGACATATCCACGAGTTCAAACAATTGTCACTTGCAAGGCTCTTTGATGGCAGGATGGTAAACCTCACTGTAAGTCACTGAAGATCAAAGGTAGTCATTTCAAGGTACCGCTTCCTCACTTACAGAAATGACATTTCAGAGGATTTAGCCATCTCTATTTTGAAAAGTTTGACTTTGCAGATGATTGAGAGGAAGGATAAAGTGTCACACATGATTCAGAGGAGTGTAAATATGATGATTTTATAATACTATAATGGACAGGCGTGGGTGCAGGGACGGGCCCATAGAAAATGCCTATGCACAGGAATTTCATGATACAGCCCGGCTCATAAGTGCCTCATAAGCAATGAACATCAGACAATATCAACTACTGAACACATATTGGTCTCAAGAAAACTTTCTACGGTGAGGTTTTATTATTCAGAGCAGGTTGCTGAATGTTTATGCTGGTGATCTTTCTGACTCAGGGTCAACTGTGTCCCAGCTGGCTCCTGCTTTGTCACTGGGTCTCCTCCCTGACCTCAAACGACCTGCCTGTCAGATAATAAAAAATAAACACAACGCAGCATCGCTGAATAATAAGAAGCAGCTTGTCTGCCTGATTGTTGTTATCTCTCTATAAAATCTCAAAATCAGAGGTCACAATTTCCAGTCTGATTTATTTTGTTTCTGATGAATTCAACCTTCTTTACACCATAGAGCTTAAATCATTGCCTGCATTTATATACAGCCTATGTGGACACTGAAGTCTGCACTGCAGGCAGAGCGTACACCAAACACTGATTGAGCTTTGAACTAAAAATGATGCACAGTTTATGTTACTGCTGACCATTTTCTTTACAAGCATACTGTCTACCTTTGTCTACCAAGGTTTGGACCAACATTGATTTCCTACTTTCCACAGAGCCATTATCCATTTCAGCACACTACCGCACTAAACCAATTTGCGGAGACGTGAAACTTGCTTGTAATCCATCACTGCGAACAATTTCTAGCTTTTAGTCTTTCAGTATATTATCATCGAGTAGTAATGCAGTTGTGAGCTTTGAGAGCTCAGCCTTCAAGAGTGTTGTTTGGATGCTGTGCAGAACGGCATTGGAGATCCCGTATGTGCCGAACACACAATGCAGGTTTAGGGGCAAATGTGAAAAATGATGCACAAAACATGTTGGCTTTTCCTTTTTATCATAACAATGGAAAACCTGGTTTGAATGTTTAACTTAGATAAGATACTTATTGCCTAAATGAGGTATAAGGTATGTGTATGTGACACTATGATTCAGTGTTTAACGTTATTTTTCATTTAAGTAAATTGAAAACGAGAGTTTAAGAGATTAAGAGTCCACAAACACCACTGTGTTGCTAAATAATTAATTAGATATTTTAATAATATAATATTGATTTCTCTGCCAGCGTTTGTCTCACAACACAAAAGATTTTCACGCTCAAAGGTGTGCATTAAAAATTTTCACACAAGGTTTTAAACACAGCTCAGCCAACCAGTGATGAGGACTGGAACCACAGCATCAGTGGCATAATCAGGTTAACAAACTAGCATGTTGTTTTGAAGTGAATTGGCTACATGGTACCTTTGAACCGTGTCATTTCCTGGCAGCAGCTCAGAAAATGGCACAATAAAAAGAGCCATCATTCAAAGCAACCCGCAGTGTCTCACATAATGGAGCTGTGCTTTGGCACACGCATGCTGCAAACACCGACTGCTAACGTGCTGGATATCTTTTTTTCTTCAGGGACTGAACTGTGGAGGTCACTGACTGCTAAGACCCCTGAGGATGCCTGCTCTTCATGAGTTCAGGTGGATGACAAAGCCTGGAGCAACCACAGCGTTCCAACTCTAAGTCACCTGTTTACAAACATTTACCACCATCAAGCTGTTTGACCACAATGCTTAAGGCATCTGACGCACTGACTGACAATGTTGAACATATCCTCAGTGTGGCTGTTGCGTGGAAACTGCTCAAACGCAATGTTATTTTGGTCAGTCGTGGTCCATTTTCATCCCAGTTGTTGTGTTTGACTTCTGCTGTTTACTCAGATTTTGTGTACTTGTGTCCTGGCAAACAGCTCAAAACAAACAACAAGAACAAATATGTGTGGTTGTATCAGATAGTCTGTTTGGACAGCGTGGTACAAATGTGGCGTTACACCCTCATACTTGCAAAGAGCTGCCTGTCTGACCACTAAAAGCGACACTTAATCTGCCAAACAGTCAATGAAGCTGGTTAACAGTGATAGCAGAGACAGACAGGAAAAGCCATATTGAGCCAGCTTCACATCTGATCTTCAGCACACAGTGAATATGAGGAGAATCAATGACATTGATTACAGCAATATTGTACTGAGCAGGAAGTATAGAAAGAATCAAGAACTCGACCAATAAACGTCTCGACTGTCAAAAAAAAACAGCTTATCTATCTCTTTAAAAGTTGCTTTTTTACAAAGGTAGACTGAGCGTGTCTGTTACATCTGTATTAGAAGAAAGTAGTCATGGATTTTTTGTGAAAGAATTTGTTGAGTTTATCACTCTTATTCCCACCTTTAAGCATTTTGTTGCTAATGTACAATTACCTTAAAAACCCCATCTCTTTGATCATGTGCATACTGTGTCATCAAAATTCTTTCTTTGGGATGATGTTTCACTATATTCACACAAAGCTCCTGATTCCATGAAATGAGAGCTGGAAATTAAAAGAAATATCAGTGGGGGAATGGGACAGTCAAAGGTTTGCAAAGGTAGTTGTCATTCGTCCTTGCAGACAGTCAGGGGGTAAGTACCACAGCACAGAGGCTTAATCCAAGAAGTGAAGAGCTGCGGAAAGCTTGCACATACTCTATCAGCAGTTCAGTGCTTTGCCTGCTTTACTTTTCTTTTTCATCTCCAAGCTTGCTGAGATAAGAAGGAATCCCTCACGACCGCTGCTGATTGATTGTCTAGAGTAAGCAGAAATTTGATCTATCAATTGTCCTCGATGAAACAGTGGCTGGTGGCTGTGGCTGAAGTCGTGAGAGTGCCGGTGTTTCAGGCAGCCGATAAATAGGCGTATCAAGCACAATACACAAGGGAAACCAAAGTGTGACGTGCTTGGATGATGTCAGGATCCAACCTGGAGGAGCTGGAAATCCGAGCCTCTCTTCTTCTTTCTTGTTGCCATCTTGCTGGCCTCTGTCACAGGTCAACAAATAGCATGTACACTAAAAAGTGAGACCACCGTCCCAAGAAAGACAGCAGCATTGGTCGTGTCAGCAGGTGACAAGGCTGTTTAGCGGTTCTAGTTATTATGATTATTATGACTCTTGTCTGTTGGGAGTGTTTCACATTTGCTACAGCTCTGATTTGCACCTCTGACTAGCTTCTTCTCCTTGCCAGCAGTGGCCGAGGAACATGTAACATTTAACATGTTAGCATGCTAACGTTTGCAAACTAGCATTAAACAGTACCACCTGAGGATGTGAAATTACAGGAAAAGATGTCAGCATCATTAAGATTCATCCTCTGTGCCTCATAAATGTCTGAACCAAAGTTCATGGCAATCCAAGTTGTTGAGATATGTGCATCTGGGCCAAAGTGTTGGACCAACCAACCTACATTGCTTTCCCTAGACTGAAAAGTTTAAATTAAAAAGTTTAGCTCGTGTGGTTTGGCACATTTGAAGAGTCCAAGAGGGGAAACTCAGCTGAGTATACAATGTGCTGATGGTTGGTGAAGAGCAGGACCAATATCAATCTCTGCCAGGTGTTGAAAAGCAGATTTGGAGGGATTTAACTCACCTGCCAACAACACTGGTCTACCAAATTTGCTTGACTGTTGACTGTTTTTCTCTGTGTCTCAACTTTTCTTTAAACTAACTTTGTATTTGTGTGCGTGGGTTAGAGTTGAGCTTGGCCATTAAAACATTGTGTACTATCACGTCTCAGTGTTTGTGCAGCCAGAGCAGTGACGATAATGGTGCATTAACATTTATGGCGCGCACACCACCGTGGGTAAAGAGAAATTGAGTCTTGTTTGTTGGCACAAAGCATATTCTTTTCTCCTTCCGGCCTCCAGATTAATCTATAATTAAAATGAGAGTCGGACCCCTTTACTCCCATCAGGACAGTTTGTGCTTGTAAAACAGTGAGACAGTTAGCAGCATGACCGTGGCAATGAGTGCTAATGTGGGATGGTACAAGAGACTGGCATTAAATCACAACGGAAAGTCAGTCCCAGAGGAATCTTTGACTTTTCCTGTACATACACATGGGCAAACATTTAATGGACCAAGAGAACAATCATCAAGCTCCTAATGGTCTATAAACTGTTTCTTTCACCCACTCCTCCCCTGATAGTTTATGGCTGCTAGCATTATAAATCTGTATTAGTCTACATGCCGAAAAACAGAGAGGGTTAACTTCGAGAAGTGGTCCTGTTTAATTAAAGCCATGCTGCAGGGATTAATTAAACAAGCATCTTTATACCAGGAATCTCTCTATACAGCATCAAGATTTATGATCCAGTTTACATTATCACAGTGAGATTAATAGAGACACAAAAATGAAAGAGAAACGCAGTTCCATTATGTAACCTCCATTTTTTCCTCATATAACACAACACATCTCTCACAGGCGTCCATATCATAAAGTTGCATGAGTAAATGGTGGTGAAAAAATCGAAAGGACAGAAGCCACACAGCACACGTTGCGTGGTGGAAAATATTCTCTCTACAGTTTCAGTCAATGACACCGCATGATAGCGTCTGCAGAGGTACATGTCAGATCCCTCTACAGCTGAAACACATTTCACACATGTGGTTGTGGTTGATGTGGTTGTGGATCTGAACTTTTTCTTTAGTCTATCTCCATCCTTGAACTCTCTCAAAACTCACTATATGTATAATAAAAAGCATCATTATAATGTTATCAGTTAAAGGTGTCAGAAGTTGGGTGAACATTCATCTGAAAGTCCAGTATTCATGCACATAATGCTTTGATCTATCATTGGGCCTTCAGGGGGTATCAGGCTGTGCCATCATACATCTACGAGGCCCCATGACTGGTGACGCCATTTTCTAGGCCTGACTTAACCCTTAATCCCTTTAAGCTGCTTTCAGGTCTTTTAACTTCCACTCACACCAAAGCTAAGAGCAGATACTCAGCAGCTGGACCCAGCCACAGCTGGTCCCACTGGGCCACTGGCAAGATAGGCGGTATCGTCTTAATGCTTGCTCAGTTGCCCAACCCCCATCACACTATGACTGGTTCCACTAGTCTTACCAAAAGCCCCTAACCAGCAGCCCCTCTGATATGAGAAATTTTCTTAAATTACATCCTTTGACCTATATACCCAAATAACAGCCTATAAAACATCACTTTTAAAGGTGTCATTGATGTTGTCTAGGACAGGATTTTTCTCAGACGAAAAATGGAAATTTGAACCTCAACTCCATCTGCTGATGATATTCATGTGATATGATCTCCAGAAGCTTCAGAACTGCCTCTGAATGGCCCTTCAGGTGGCATTGTTTTGTCACATAATGAATTAACTTTGCATTCAAATATGGTTAGATATGCTCAGTTTAAAAGGGGCCTGAAAGTTTGATTTCTCAGTCATCTTTTTATTATGAGAGACGGGAGTTCTGACACATTATTGCTTTCAAACCTTTTTTTAAATGCCCTTCAATAATGTTTTGTCGCAGCAATAACTATTAGCATCTCGTATGATAGAGTGAGCAACTGTGATTAATAGAGATACAATCATGCGGCCTGTTCCACAGAAAAATAGTGACAGATGTATTTATCCACTCTGTCAGTTCTGATAGATGGCACCTCTGTCATGGGTTTGCAGTAGGAGGGAGATACTGTCAGTGGCCATTAAAACAAAATGTCTTGTTTTGATGTCCCCCTCACACATTGCTCAGGGACATTAAGGGAAAAATGTTAGCAATGCATTACTCCCACAGTGGACGCGCTTGCTAAGGACAGACTGCTTTGTCTTGTGGACAGAACAACATAAATTTTACGAGCCGTCTGGTTGAGAGCATTTGTCTCACACACATTTTGCTGATGTCCTTCTAATTGTTAGTCTTGGAAAGTGCAGCGCAGGCAACACCTGTCCCCCATTCAGACGACTCACAAAGACAAACCATGAAGTGCATCCATGTGAATCCATTAAACACTCACATTTTGTTTGTCTTCCTGGGTCTGTCTTTCCTAACTGCAGCTTCCAGTCTTCTTCCTCTCAGGCCCAGAAGGCTGATTCCATGACATGACCGCCTACTTTGTTGTGGGCCACCAGTAACAGATCCTGTGCCAAATGTTTGAGTGTGACTACAGAGGACATACCATGTGACAGTTTGTTTAATATAGTAACTGTAACTATAAATAATCATCCCTGTACAGAGCTGCTCAGTCATAGTCTGGTAACATGAGTGTACAGAGTATTGACTATATGTGCATTACAAAATACATGTTATTAGGATATACCACTGTGGGAACTGCAGTACAAGAAGTATTAACATCTGTAGCACCATTTTATTTAATACAGAATTATATAATACTATATATATAATATGATACTACAATAATGATTATATGTGTATATATCTCTCTTTGATATAGTTCATGCATCTTGTTGTTGCTGTACAGAACATATGTATTATATAAGACTGTATACTTTTAGATGCACTTAGTGGACACTTTAAATACACCTGTGAACCAGAATGCAATTCAGTACAGCTTGTCTGTGTGTATTAATATGAATATTGTATTTATTGCTCTTATCTATTCTCTCTTAGGCTGTATATCATACAGACATGGCCTGTGGAATCGCATTACAGGATTTCTTTAGCACAAATTGTTAAGGGCAGAGGAAATAGCTGGACTCAGGTACTGATGATTCAAATAATAAAAAGGAGAGAGACAAAAACTTGGAGGAGGAACAAAACACAGGGAGAGGCTGAGCTGCTAGTCAATATATCAATATGTCAAAGACTGGCAAGGAGATCCGGGTTTTTATCCTGTGGCTGGTGATTTTGGATTGGCTGCAGCTGTAGTGGCTGATGGGCACGAAGATCAGGTGTGAGGTGAGCTGTGATTATGGAAGAGCCGCCCAGTGCAGACACACACACACACACACACACACACACACACACACACACACACACACACACACACACACACACACACACACACACACACACACACACACACACGCACACACAAAGGGACAGGGGAAAAGCTCAGTGAAACAGTGCTGAAGTCACTTGTATAGTCTAAGGTATTGTGATGTGTATATATATCTATATATATACATTCACTTTTTAAACATCATCTCTCAAATTCCTTTAGTTTTCTTATTTTCTTATTAGTTATTTAATTCAAATAGTTCTTTAACTGTTATTTTCTTACCTTTTAGCCTGTCATTGCGCTGCAGTGACATGAATTCCCTCCATAAAGTATTGCGGCGTTGCTTTACTTTTTATTAAACAGAACATCCTGTGCATCTGCTGTGAAAGTTTAAAAAGTCCGGTAATTAAATGTCCTCAGTACAGTAAGTGACAATAGGATAAAAGGTTGATTATACCTACACAAAAGCTGCCAGTGAAAGGGAATGTAGTCATAATTTCAATCCAAAAAGGTCAGCAGAACAATGAGGAACCTTTGCCCTTACTCATCATAATGTTCAATTACATTTTCACTGTTATGGCCGAGATCAAGCCCTGTCTTTAATAGGCTTTTCCTCTTTACGTGCCTGGATGGAGACTGGCCAGAGATCATTTTTTCCACTTTATTACATTACAGTTATCTGTGTTTTCAGCCCCTCAGTTTGAACATGATTGATAAACAGCAGTTCTAATTTTCAGTGAAGCAGAATCAGTGATCGAATTAGGAAATTAACATTTGCTGTACAGCCAGTGATCTTATAATTCAAGTCATAGATCAGGTCACATACTGTCACAGACTCCTGGCTTATTTGACTGTGGAAATGATTTTGCATATGTTTGCATAATAAAACAGAACTCCACATAAAAAAGACTCAACTATCTGCTGATATATTTGTCTGAAATTTCTGCATTCAGCCATATTTTGCTTCATAATAACCTTCAAACAGCATATGACCTCAAACTCTAAAGTGCCAAGTCAAAAAACATTAACTGCCCTACAGCATAACACCTCAGTGGTTCAGGCCTCAGGGCCCAAAAGTCAGAAAATCCAGGTTCAGTTTATTTAAGTAATCCCTAAACATGTCAGAATGGTGTGACAGACTCAAATGTCTCCTCCAGTGGGAAACCTGGGGCCACTTCTCTGCCAAGTCTGAGGAAAGTGACTTTTCCCTTTTCCTATGATTTTATCTGCTGTTTACTGAATATTTCTGTGTGTGTCTGCGTGTGTGTGTGCGCGTGTGTGATGGTTTTAAGTTAACCCAACTACAGAGCCCCTTTTATGTGTCATTGTCTTTCTTGTCATGTACAAGATTTGATGGTTATTAGTTTCAAATAAGCGACTGACACATGTGGTAATGAAGAGATCTGTTTTTGAGTCGAAGCGCATTGATTTTTAACAAGGTTAATTATAATGGCTATTTAACTATTTATGGCTTTGGATTTTTCTCTCTATCATTACTTATCAGTCGCTGTCCTGAAGGATATCTAATCTCTGTATTTTGACCTTTCTTCACCCCTCTGAGCCAATACAGCACTCATTATTCCCCCTCTTTAAACTGGGAAATTACCTTGCAAAAACTTGATATAGATAAAATGATAAAATATAGATAATCCTAATGTGTAATTCAAAGCAATTCCTCTACTCTATATAGCTTAATTTATGTCTTTACATGATTGTGGGGAAAGCAAAAGCTTATATTTAATGCACAAAAATACATTATTGCTGGCTGTCTGTTAATGATCAAATAGATTATGTGACTAAAAGAGGGAGTCTGACTTCCTGACCCCCATCTTTACCTTTCAGGCATTAATAGGAGTAGAGATATCAGTATCTGTTCCCTTGTACTTTGAGCCTTGTGTTTGTTGGTTTGGCAATGGGGCCATGCAGGCTGAGCACTGGACAAAATTAAATCCATTTATCTCCTACAGAGACAGTGAGCCACTGGAGGCAGTAAATTGGTCTCTTCGTCAGCTTATTCAAAAACCAAGAGAATAGGTTTCAACACGTTTGTTTTTTTATCTGTTAATGTGTCTCACTGGTATAAATCATGCAGCAGCAAAATTAAAGAACGCATCCCCTTTTCCCTCTGTGCCATCTGTAAAGCAACGAAGATACAGAGGGAATTACAGGCTCTGCCCTTTTAAAAAGCGTCAATTCATTGAGTGTTGAGGTGTTCTTTAAAATGTGGCTTAAGGTATTGATTAGGTTGGTTGACTGATTGATAGAGACAGAAGCCAATGGCTGGGCTGTAACCACAATATCTTGGGTCATCTGTAATCCTCCTAAAGCTGATTACATTCACTGTCTATGTAACACTTGTCTACTAACAACAGCTGCTAACATCAGTCACCCCGTACATGCATGTTTCAGCCAATACTTTGGTGAGTGCAGTGTTTCAACCACTGGAAATGATGAAAGAAACACCGACATTGCAGTAGACCAAAAACAATGCACCCTGCTCCCATTACATTTCATTCTATTATTTTGATTTGATTTCTCTTTTTGGATGCATTTCTCTTACTTAGGTAAAGCACTTTGAGATGTCTCTGTGTCTGAAAGGTGCTATAGAAATAAAACTGTCTGGCATTATCTTGCACATACAGGAAATTACATTTGACAGATTATTGAAGTTACTGATAAAGCAACTTCAAGGAATGTAAATAATGAAAGACACTGATGAGCTCCTGTTTTTTCCAATAAGGAAAGGCAGGACGTCAGCAATGGCGTTCCTAAGCAGCACAATCAATCAGTTAAGTGGAAGGTGCTTCATTGAAATAAAATCCCTGCCTCAGTTCAATGGGCTGTCACACACTTGAATGCATATGAGATTACAAGCAAGAGATTACTATTAAGATTACAAAAAACAGCCCACCAGGCAAAGGGGTGGGGGGTGGGGGTGTCTCTTGAAAGACCCCACCAATCAATAGGTAACAAACGTACCTACCCTGATGCAACATCTGGAAAGAGTTAGGACCTTAAATGACAGAGAACTGTCTTCTGAGTCCAGAGAGAGAACCGACATTTTAGCACAACACCAGGACATGTACAGAATCTATAAAAGAGCCAATCACAAAACCCGATGAGTGTTTCTTTTTTCTTTCTTTTCACTTGAATAACATCATTGATTGATAAAAAGCCTCTCTCCCACCAGCTTTTACATTTAGAAATTCTACTTGGATTCAATAAAAGTGGAGGATCTTGCACCGCAATGTGACACATAAATCAACGTGTCTAAATAAAAAGCCTCCAAATTTTCCGTTCCATCTTACATTTAATGTTATGCAAATTTCTGCACAAAATGACAAATGATGCATTCAGTTAACCTTAAAAAAAATATAGAATTCTCTTCTTGTCTGTGGCAGATGTTTGCTGAAACACAGATTCACACACTGCCTTTTATCTTGAGTTTAAAGTCCCATAATAGCATTTAGTCCATAACAGATGTCATTTTCTGATAAGACAGCACACAGTTATGACCTCTGTATTTTGGAGTTGACGCACAAATGCTGTTACACTTGACGCATACATATAAATTCACCATCTGTCTCTAAAGGCAGACTTTGACTGGGCTGCAAGACAGGGCGTTACTTATTCAGTTTGAGACTTGGGACTTTGTTAGTTCAACTCCTTACTTCTTGAAAGAATGATGATCTCTGCATTGTGCGCAGTCAGGTATCATCAACCGTCCATTTCACTTACCAGTCTGGCTTGAGAACACTGCTGATGAAGACAGTGCTATTTCTTACTCTTGAGCAACACATTTGTCCTGGTATGGCTGTTAAGATAGTGAGTGAAAAAGCTACTGTTATTCAAAAGACCTGACACTGGTGACATTTTATGTGGCTGAAAGACTTGCTAATTTCCATTGCAGCTGGACATTTCTGAGCACGAGGTCACACTGGCTGCCACTTATCAGTGGGCATGAGACAAATTAATAACGAGGCTGAGAGGACAGAACATATAACCAGTGGCCTTAAATAGTTTTTTTTTATTATAAAATGTTCAGACATTATTTTGCCTCAGCATGTATACTTATGTATATGTGTGTGTAATTTCAGTCAAATGTTAACCACACTTCCTTCAAATTTACATTTGAGTGAAAATTGTGTGTGATGGTTTATTCAGTGAACTCCAGCCATGAAACCCAAGTGTTAAACTGCACCACCAACTCACTGCTCCATTTAATGAATCATTGTCACTGTGAAAATGCGTACGCATGTCCAGTCCTCCCACAGATAGCACATGTGTGCATACAAGCCCATTTGACCTGGTTAACATAAGATTCATTGTTGCCATGATCTTCTAGTTGCCATTTTGTCACACAGAGATATTACACACCTATTTTGTAACAGGTGTCTCTTTTTATTCAGTGCATGCATTATTCTTGTAACATAATGCTGTATGATTTGTTGATATCTGCTGGTGCAGAGAGAATCTCACACAGTATGAGCCCTCTCTGCTCCTCGTGGTTTGTACCTCCATTCAGGTTGTTCTGCTTCACTGCTTCTTACAGCAGGTGCTGCATCTTCATGGCTCCTACGTTGCTGCCTACATATTGTGGATGACATCATTACCCATAGGAGCTGTCCTCAATATGTTTGACTCGTGGTAATTTAACACCAACGATGCTAATGTAATCAAGACCCTGCCACATCCATCCGTACACACCCAGGGCTCTAAATGGATTAGCAAAACAATATTCATCCTTTTTATGTTGTTTAAAGTAATTTCATTATCTTTACAGAGGCTAGGATTGCCAGTTTCATAATTTTAATAAGTACCAAATGACAATGCGAACAATGCGTTGATGCACTTACAGAGAATTATCACCTGAATCTGCAGCTTTACAGAGATTTAGAGAGAGATTCAGCTCATTGTTCAGCTGTCCGTCTGCAACTTTAGCATCACAGTCTCAAGGTTGGTGGAGACCAAAAACAGAGTTAAGAGAGTGAATATTGGACTCGCGTTCACCAGGTGGACAGAAACATGACTGGAAATGAATGATGATGGTGTTGAATGCGTAAATAAACAACTGTTTGTTAACAAGTCTGCAATATCAATGTTGCCTTCAGCTTGTCTCTGCTGCCCTCAAGTGGCCAAAAAAAATCAGTTGTTGCATGTTTGCTTGAAAAGGAAAGAAAAAAAAGAGAGGAAAAGTTAGCAGCCTCAAATCTGCACACTATTATTTTGCTTCCACAATAGTTTATCTACTATTCTATTATTATTATTCTTGTATTTCCTGCCTTCATTTGACTGCATGTGCCTGCAGGCTGAAAACTAGCATGCAATGCATTTTAAAAAAAACAAGATTAAATGTTGCATTTGTAGAATGGAAATGTGTTTGCCCTGTGCCACAAATGTTATCACAGTCCCAAATGTTTTTTACACACTATACAACTGAAATCCACAGCGCTCTGAACATTTCTGTTAAGAGCTGAAATAACACACTACAGCGCACCATCATTTCTGTGTGATGCTCTGGTTTGAACAGGCTCTCTTGGTATTGCCCTGAGCAACCAGACTGAATAGCAGGCAACACATTAAGTCTAACCACAGTGCGTGTGCCAGTCTCAACACGTACAAAACTCAACAAAGATCATTTTAAGCCCCCCAAAAAAAGCAGCCGCACTGCAGTCTTCATGAATTAATTTCATGAATGATGATGATGATGTCTCAAATACAGACCTTCTGGCTGTTTTGTTTCATCAGAAATGGGAGAAGAGGACTGGTGCTTTGAGTGCATCACAGAAATCGTTGCTATAACAGAGGTTTCAAATCCAACTCTTCTTGCTTGCTCTCACTTCCAATTACACCCTGGTCGTGTGGCTCCACTGCATGAAAGATTCCCACATGTGGATCAGTTGTTTAATTTCATGTTGGTCAAAGTGGGAGGCTTTGTCAGTCCCCAGAGTCAAAGTTACGCAGTTATGGAAGGAGGTTTATGAAGCAGGGACCGAGCACTATAGAGTCTAATTAAATTACTGTATCTGCGGTGTCAGAGACATAGACAGAGCAGACTGAGACTCACTGAGTCACTGAGCCACAGCTGAGTGTCCTGCAGTGCGGAAAGGCTGTTAATTGTTCTGCAGACAGGTAGACCAACTTCCAAGGGAGAGTGGTAGCTTCCTTTGTGATACACTGATCATCTCTACATATATCAGTGTAAACAAATGTGTCCCTCTTGAAACTTGTCCTGTTTACACAAAAGATAAAGAGTTTCATGGTGTCATATACATACTTACACATTCACAGACAGTTCATCTTTCTGCAGGGTGCATATGTTCCTTAAAGGGAATTTCTAAGCAGATTAAACTGTAGCCATGCTGGAGGGCGGTAGCAGTTGTGGTAGGTCTGTCCTCCACTTTGGTGTAGATTGAAATATCTCAACAATGTTTGGACGGATTGCCATGAAATCTGGTGCAGACATTCATGGCCTCCTGTGGATGAATATGACTGGTGATCACCTGACTTCTCCTCTAACGCCACCTTCACTCAACTATTGGATGGATTGCTGTGAAATCTGATTCAGACATTCTTGCCCTCCCTGAGATGCTTTGTAATAACTTTGTTGATCCCTGAACTTTTTATCCTGCACCAAATACCTGCAGAAGTAATGACATTCCCATCAGCCTCAGCTCTATTTTCTGTTCAGTGTGAACTAGGATATTTAACATTAAGATGGTGAACACAGGAAACAATACTTGCTGAATATCAGCATGTTAGCATTGTCATTGTGAGGATGCCAGCTGTCAGACATGTGTTTTTAATTTCCTCCATTATTATGGTGTGCAAATGTACTTAAATATGGGAAAACTCATATTGAATGCTGATAGTGTGGTGGCAGTGGTGGTGGAGGGGGGGTTGTTTTTTCATGAGCTGTGACAATGACTAAGTTGATTCAAAAAATGAATGTGAAAATTGAAATGTGTGAGTGAGAAAGATGAGAAAAAGTGAATGGAGTGCATGAGGGAGCAGGAGTGAGTGAGACATAATGTACGACTATGATGATGACGGTGCTAACTTTTCCTTGGGGGTCAGTTTAGCTCAAGCAAAAATCACGACTGTGGTCCCTTCTGTGGAGCTGTGCCTTCTCTTCTTCCTCAGCAGCGTGTGTGACTCTAAATGACTCATTTGTTGACATGTTTCAATAGACTCTGTCGACCGAGGATGCTGAGAAAGCTGCTGGTGACTCGGAACACTGCATTATTTGAAAATAATATAATATTATATTTGTAGCAAAAAATAGTAGAAAAGCACATTTTCTTTTTGTTATGCTTTGCATGAGGAACACAGTGCACCCTATATATATATATGTATATAAATATCCATATGCACACGCATGTGCTGCACTGTAAATGCACAAAGTGACTGGTGGATAGAAAACATGTGAGAGACAACATCAGAGGAGCTGGCTGGAAGCATTTCAAAGGTGTGTTCAGTTCCCTCGGGGGAAGGAGGAGACAGCTAATTACTACTGAGATTTCCCATTCTCTATCTCTTATTAGTCATTTCCTCATTACAGGGAGGCGTTCAGCAACCAGCCACTGAGAATAAAGCCAATGTCTCCTCTCTCCTTCCTGTTTCTACGGCACCTCGAGCCTCGAGACCTCCCAACCATGGCAGTGTTAGGGAAGCTCAGCTGAGTTTAAAGGCGCTAAGGTAATCTGATAACACGGAGGCAATGAGCTGATTCCACTAAACAACAGCACCTTTTCCCAGGGTGCAAGCCCGCTGTTGATTTTATTGCCTGTGAATGTTAAGCGGTGGTGAGTGTTCTTTAATTGTGGCCATAAATCAGACGGCCAGGCACAAAAAGGATTATAAGAGAGACAGTGAGAGAGAGAAATTGTCTATATTGGACACAGAGCTCACCTGAGGCTCACAGCCCTGCTGGACATGCAGTGGCCATGTGAAGGACAGCGGCCATCACAATCAAAGCCTCCTCTTTTTCATAACAGCGTGAGGATGGCCTCCTCCCAGAGCCCTCACCACATCCTGAATCTTTGTCCCTGAATCTGACAAAAATGAAGGTCTATGTCTCCCCACAAGTAGGTGTCACCATGGAAACAACCGTTATTCAGTGCTCTCAACAATAGCCGTTAAATGAAAGGAGCTGTCTGATGGAATTAAAGAGTAGGCTCAGTCCCTCTTTCCATGCAGTAAGTACTCACAGCATCGGCAGCCAAACCACACAGGGCAAATGTGTACATGATAGCATAACCTACATTTCATCTCGCACATCAATACCATGCTCTCATTTCAATTCATCCCTCCTGCACAGCGGTGAGCTGTGAGAAAATGTTCTGTGAGATGATCGCTCAGACGAGTGAGCAGGATTAGAGGAAAGTGGATGACAAAAGTAGACGGAGGTAATATATCATTTTTGACAAAATCATTAAAACTCCGTTAAATATCATAACAAATCACAGAGGCAGTTTCAGTTAAATGGTGAGATTTATTTACCTAACTGCAAGACAGACAGCGTCAACTACAAGAACAGAGGTTTGTGCAAATGCAGGCTTGCATATTAGCATATCATAAGACCCAAAGGAATGACTGCACAGCACAGCTTAACAATAAAAGTAAGCATGCAATAAATCCCTTTCTTCCTTTTGAAAAAAAAAAAAATCAAATATTTACTAATGGTGCATGGGTTGCCTCTCACCCACACGGCCGGCAGTTACACCAGTTGCATATTAGGGTTGTGGGCTGTAAACCTTGTTGTGGATGGGCGAAAGAGAGAGTGTGTGTTTGGGAAATTTCAAATACATCAGTGTGGTGTAAAACCTATGACTTGTTAATTTTGTCTCACAATGGTGCAAGTATAGATAAGGGAAATAAGAAGCTCGGTGAATTCCTCCCAGCTGTTTTTTTATCTGCAGTGCGAGATGGCCACATGAACGCGGTCTTATTGTCTCCAGTGTTTCAGCTCACTGTTGTTTGCGCCACTGAGGCACAAATGATTATTTCCCATTAAGACATGACTGACTGTGCACTTGAGTTCAGCGAGCTCTTGCACACAAGCATACGCTGATATTTTCTGAAGACCGTAGCATTTCATACATGATTGATTACAATGAGACATGTCGCTTAATGAAACGGATAAAGCATTGAATACTTTGATAAAAAGGTCTGAAGAGTTATTTCTCTGGGGCAAATGTGATTCTCTGATCTCATTAGATAAATGAACAAGATTTTGTTTGTTCTGAGGTCATCCATTTCTCAATTATATCACATTTCATAAAAATGTTAAGAGCGCGGGCGACCATTTGAGCTGGTGCACCTCATAACCTGAGGCAAAGTAGCAATAAAGTGATAGAGGTAATATGAGACGAAGAGTGAATTGCCATGTAAGGCATGAATCACAGAAGAAGCGCTGATGACTTGTAGATATTAATATGTGGACTGGTTTGCCCTCAAGGAGCAGAAATATTGGTTGGTATCTGCACGTATTCTTATCCAGTCACAATAAGCATCCGCTAAAGATTTATGGGAGAGCTGTTTTCACAGATGAAGGCTTTCAAAAATGTTTTTCTTTTTTCTGAAAGCAATTATCATCTGAAAATGGCAACTTTTTGGTCACTTTCCTTGCGCTGTAGGTCTTTCGAGAATTAGGAACAAGGTATCTCACTAAATAACCTATGATGTCAAATGCTGCTCCAGCATTCCAGCAGTGTTTTCCTCCTTTTTGCGTCCATTCCCTCCCTGTTGTACACATGGAGTTAAGCTTCAGTTGTGAGACCATCCAGGATCATTTACATTCAAGAAACTAAGCATGGCTCCAAACCTAGGTCTGCTGAATCAATAGGCCTCATCCTGCGATCCATAATGACTGAAGAATCCTCAATAGTTGTGGTCTTCAAGGAGAGCAGCCAACAGCAGAGCTAACTGTGCTTATGTGCATTCATGAGAAGTCAATAGTGTGTGTCTGGGGAGGGCCGGTGAAGCTCTAGAGGACAAATCAAAGTCAGATTAATATTTGTAGCTCGGGGGTGGATGTGTGTATGTTAGAATAGCTGCAAAGTCTAGATATCCTTCCAATGTGTTTAATGGCAAGGACAGCTTGGTTTCCAGCCAAGTGAATTAGTCACCATTCAGTCGCTCAGAGCATAAATGCACCATATAAGATAAATGCAAATCCACTAAGCAAATATACAAAGTATAGAGTCATTAGTAGAACAGGCTACAAATAATAAAGAATCAGGCCCAACCAAACAATTTCAGGGTTGTTACTGTATCGTGAGCAAGAAGGTTTTAAAACAGGGGAGTATTTATGTTGCTGATGCTTTTAGGTCAGGCTGCTGGTACAAGCAACAGTGTTTGAGCTTTATTCACAAAATGTTGCACTTTTAAGGGGATATTACGCTTATTTGGAGCACTAGTTTGTATATGCAGTCAAAAACCAAGGTAGGTTCAATAAAACTATCCATTACAGTGAAGAATTTGTTCAGCTCTGAGAAAGACTACAAACTTCAGTCAACTACTTTTGAGATCATCTGTATTTTGAAAAAAAAAAAAAAAAGAAAGAAAGAAAGCTTGATGAAGGAGTCGTGGTTCTTACATTAGTGATAAAATGCAGGAGTGCCAGGAGGATGCCTTTTGAAAAACTGCACACACTCCTTGAAAATGTAACAACCCGTGACTTGGACACAAGTCATCTCTCCTCTCCTGTTTGGTGAGATGGCCGTATTCACACAGGTGTTTACAATAAGAAACAGCATCTGTCTTCTCTGCTGTAAAGAGTCGTTTTCAGCGAGCGGTCGGGCCTCAGTCTCTGTAGCATCAACACGTTCCTTTGGGAAATAGTGAGGCCAAAACATGACGCTGCTTGTTTTGACATGTCACAGGCTATGCTCTGAACATCATGAAGACAATCTGACAGAGCCCAGCCAAGGTAAGAGAAAGTGACGGCTTTAGCTTTTAGAATAGGATGAAGATTGTAAAGCTCAAAAAATCAGCAGAAAAATCAAATGCAGCACATAGTACAGAGTGATCCTCCAGGCAAGAGTTACTTGAGATGAAAGCATTCACAGAACAGTTTGTTCTGGTGATGTATGTGTGCAATGATGAGCAATCCATTAATACTAATTTTACAGTAAGAAACATTTTAATGGTCACTGAGGAAATTTGGTGATAATGATTTTTTGATTTTTTTAATACATTTCTCTGATGTAAACTCATTCCAGAGCTGGTTTATGAACATTACTGCACTCACTGTGATCGGCTTTGTGCTTTCATCTGAGCTAAACTGTGTGCTCAACAGTTTAATTCCTTATGAAACATCAAGTGGAATTCTATTGCATATAAAAAGCAGCAGGATGGAAAAAATAATGAAACATACTGCAGAAAAGTGAAGGATGCTACGTGCGTGACAGCTGGCACAGGGATGACAACAATAACGAACAGTTCAGAGGGAAAGGATTCACCTGACATGAAGCATGATTTTCACAGCTTATACCATAGCATCTTACAAAAGACCAAAAAATAGGGTGTGATCAGTCACCTCCTCTTTAAGGAAAAATGTCATTTGGGTTTTGTTCCCAGCTAAGCTCAGGAAAGGCAGCCCTTTGCAACACTTTGTTACTACACAGCAACCCAAACACATCTCCTACTTCAACCCGCCAGCTGATGACCTGACTGCACTTTCTGTCTTGCTGGGACTCATTAGCTCCCTGTTGTATATGAAAAAGCATACAAAGAGCTCAAGCTGTAGCAAATATCAAACACTGCTGAAGTTATGTCACTTGCAATTTCACAGATGCACGAACAGGTCTGAAGCGTCGACACATCAGAACCAAACAAAAATCCTTCTGTTGCTGCTGTTTTCTCACCTTGTTTTTAAGGAGGCCTAATTACTGAAGGTTTAGCTATGTATTGTTATTTAGGTACTTATTTTACTCAGAATATGGCAACCTGCACCTGTAATCTGCCAAACACACTCAGCATTGCTTGCTTGTGTATTTGCAGACGTCAGACGGCTGACGTCATTCATAGTTCATGCTGGTGCACTTTGGAACAGAGTCTTTAATTTTAGCAATAGATTAGTTAATCAGTTAAGAATAGTTCATTTATATTTTATGAGAAAAAACGCATTAATGATTTTCCACTAATCTCCTCCAGTGTCAACACATGGTTGGCTGATCTGTAATTGTGATCTGTGTGTGTCTGTAATCCAAATAAAGTCAGTCCTGTGGCCAGACAGACTCGAGTATATGAGGGAAGGTCAGTGTAATAACAGATCTGAATGCAGCATCTCTTCTTTAATACTGTGGTACATCTGTAATATCTGGATTAAATATCGTTCAAGTCAAGCAATAAAATTTTCATTGTGACATATAGTACTGTACAGTACATCTTCAAAATTATCTGGGTATGAAATAAGGAAAACAGTAACTTAATAGGGGCTGAATTTCCTGGCCGGTGAGGAATAATAAGCGTGCATCCGATCGATGGATGAGCACTGAGGGACTGGCCTGCATGCATAAAAATTAGGAAAAAAAACAATCCTCCAAGACTCATGATGCTGAAACAGCTGGACGGTCAATTTGCACAGCCAGGGAGTAAAGCTGGATCCACACTGAGCAGAGAAATAAAAAGCCCACAGTCTCTGTTGCACTGTCCTGGTGTAAACACTTTGACAGCAGTGGAAATTGAAATAAATGAGCAACAACACATTTGGAAAGATTTTTTTCTTCAGTCCAAAATCGCGAAGCATGCGTCCTTTCTCCCTCTCAGTTTGCCGGACTGGTCCTGTGGTCAAAGCTCGGTCCCAGGAACAGGGTGGGCGGTTATTCTGTTGGGGTGGTGGCAACTGGGCTGAGGATGGGGGTGAGTAGGTCCCTCGCAGGACACATGGGGGAGATGGCCTTATGGCTGTAGTACTCTACCACTTGCTTGGGCACCTCTGCCAGAACACATTTGGCCAGGGCTGCAGGTGAAGCCTGCAATCGAGACAGAGAACAGCTGGAGTTGTCAAAACAACTGTTAAATATAATTTTAATCTCACACAGAGCAGCCAGTTTTTCAGTTTCATCCTCATCAGGCGTGGACGTACCCACATATTCTTTGGGAGGAGTCATGCCCCCCGCCATACTGAGAAAATACCAATCTGTCTCCCCCAATATACAGTAGAAATATGTTAAATATGTCCTCCTTTTAGGAACCCTGTCACCCTGCCTTTTGTTATTTTCCAGCTGTTTTCAATTTCTTTCTGTTTGCTGAGGCAAAAGAGGCAGACAGAGAGCGAACTGATAAGATGCAGGCTCGAGGTGAGACATCGTATTAGACATAACATTACTCAAACAATATTCGCATTACAATTGTGTTGGCAGCATGTTGCATGTTGTATGAATATATTGAAGCTGAGTTTATCTGGGGCAAGAGAAAAAAGTGTAGACCTTGGCTAGCAGCCAACCTCCATATCGTTAGCTGTGTTCCTGAGGTCTCTGTCTCTCTTTGGGTTACTTGCGTCATTAAAACTAACGTTGGTGCTTCTGGATATCCGGTATTATGAAGCCGGTATCATGAACCTGTCTCTGTTAGCAATGGGGTTTCCAGCTGTTAACCATAATCAGAACCATGAATACCGAGATGAGATAAAATGGTCAGGTGATTGTACCCGCAGGAAAAATCAGAGAAAATTAAAAGTGATATTCAACAAAGTGAAATGTAAACAGCATAATCACATAACTAGAACATAATAAGATGCCTTAGAGAATAATTAATAATGATAACAGGAATCTAGAAATCATTTCCAAACATTAAAAGTAAGGCTAAGGCACAAATTAAGTGTGGGTAGGCTACAGTATGTCTTTAATATAAGAATGATTACTTTTTGCTCCACCTCCCTCCCTGCTGTTAGGACTGCTTTGTCTGTTGTTGTCATACTCTTTGCTGAGTATGAAAAAGATGGGGATCCATAGCATCCTCATCCTTTTCATACTCGTCTCCTCACCTCTCATGACCTTGTTCCCTGTATGGAAGCATCTGTCTTCGGTAGGTTTCACCACTAATTTATTCAGCTTTGCCTTTTTTTTCCCCTAATTTGCCATCCACCTAATTATGGTACAGATACACTGTAACACAAATTTTGGGAAATGTTTCTGTTTAAAACATGAGACATCTTGTCCATAACAGACTGCATAACTGTACAGTTGAAATACTGCTGATTGCATGTTGTTACATTTTGAATACTTTTCTTGTGTGAAGACATTTCTGGATTTCCTCCAGTCCATGATGCCCATCTGTAGCACTGGCAAAGCCAGCAAAAGCCTCCTGTTTGCTCTTTTAAATAACAAGGGAGGGGGACGTTATATAAAAAAGATTAATGTCCACGAGCGTCACTGGCACAGCAGTCAGAAGGAGTGGAGTTGAATTGAAAACCCAAAGTAAACAAGTGAAGATTGACAGACTGTGAAAAGAACTGACCGTTTTGAAGTCTCTGAAGGGCACAAACTGCACAATGTCCCTGAGGACCGGTTCGCCCTTCGGTGAGCGTAGGACTCCATCATCTCCATCCAAAATCTGCATGTCTGTGAAGTCTGCATTGCCCACACCAACAATGATTATGGAAAGAGGCTGGTAGGAGGCTCGTACAATGGCTTCACGCGTGTCTGCCATGTCTGTCACTACACCATCCGTGAGGATGAGCAGGATGTGGTATCGCTGGAAGAAGAAAAGAGCTTTCAGTGTGAATTAATCCATGTTAATGTGAACCCATTTTAACAGCAACATGCAGTTATAAGCGAGGACACCTCGCAGTGGGTGTTTTGGTCTCAAGTAGGTTTTTCATGCTGTCTTGGATAATTTTACAGCCTCCACTGAAAAGATAAGTTTATGTGTGTATGGCACTTTGTTAAAGTGTTATACAGGAAACAAGGGAATCGGGAACAGATAAAATAGAAACATATTAAAAACAAAAGACAGAGCAACTAAATCACAAACTACAGCAGAGAAATGCTGTGTGTGTGTGTGTGTGTGTGTGTGTGTGTGTGTGTGTGTGTGTGCATGCATGTATGTGTGAAATTAATTTCATGTATCTGCTGAACAGTATAATATGAGTAGTACAGTACAAGAATATTAACATGGCACAATATACAGCAATCATTTTTGATTGGTACAACGAGCAGTAGTTAGTCTGTTGGAAACATGACTGTGTTTGTTTTACTGAATCTCCTGCCCTGTGCATTTCTAATGCATGACCTGAAAGTCTAATCATTTACAGCAGCTCATTTACTGAAAAATAAGGACTGACACTGAGGAGTAAACAATTAGATGAAGGTCAGTGCAGTTAAGGGAGTGTAATAGCTGAGAACATAATGTCCATGTAGCTGATGGGTAATTCAAGGTAGTAAATAGATAATAGACTGATGTTATACTCCCAAAGGCATATTAAGGAAAGATAACAGGCACAGTGAGTGACTCTATTACCCACTTTTGTTAAATCACATTTTAACTGCAGCTCATGAGGTAATTTCAAACAAAAATAAAGGGTCAGTGATATTGAAATATGTACAGTAATACACCACCAATGCAGCACTTTATGACTTCAATCCATAATTTAAAGAATACTAATTTTCTCTATAACGGGCCACTTCTTTTGCACTGCAGGGCATCATTACCATGAACGGTGAGGTGAACCAGAGGTTGTTCATTCTGGGAACTCAGAGAACAACAAACCCTGTATTATGTCCATATATTTTTTTAATGGAGTATAAAGGGGCACTCACAGAAGCATCTTTAATGTTGCCGTCGCCTGCTGCCAGCTTAGCTATTCTGTTGATGATGGGAGAGACATTGGTTGGGCCATACAATTGGATCTTAGGAAGGCAGTTCTGGTATGCCTCAACCACCCCTTGGATCTCTGATCAAAGAGAGCACAAAGCAAAATGAAAGAAATATTTAACACACTTGTAAAGAAGCGACTGTAAATGACAGTCAGATGTATCATTCACTGTAGTCAAGCAAATTATTAGGGGCCTGAATAAAGAAGATAAAACCTCTGAAAGAAGCAACGTTATAGTTTTTGAGTATTTTGAGTACTATGACTTACTCTTGAGTAAGCACACAACTAGAGAAAGATGCGCACATAAATCCTCATAAAATCCAGTACAGAGGAGTTGGTTCTCTTCTTTACTAAAGGATGTTATGAATATGATCTACCTAACATTCATTTACCTTTTCCATTCATTCTTTTACCTGAAATTTGTGATTAGGAGCCTGATGTGCGACAGTGATATTTCTAAGCCTAACCCCAGATGATGATTCTAATATCATCAGCATAGAGGTGCACTTTTCAGGGAAGCTGTTGCTGAAAGCCCTTCCTTACCTTCACATTCATCATCTTCTTGGTTGAAATTAATGGCAAAGTCATGAGACACCTGCGGGTGGAGAAAGAGAATATTTAGAATATATATAAACACTGCCAACCTGGAGGCTTTGTGCTCTGCATTCTTTTTTGTTATCATGTACATGATGTATCGGATCATGTATGTCCCATGTTTGGGACCTCGACTTTCTTCTGGTATTGTTGATTACAATTCTGTTAAGGAAAATGTTCCTTTTCTAACAATGTCCAACCGAAATGACAAAGAGCTCAGTAGAACCACAGGAACCAAAAGTGGGAAAAGCTGGTTGGGTGTGTTTGTGTTTCTTCGTGTAAATTTGACAGCTTCTCATTGTGATTTTGACAATAAGAAACGTTCTTCTGGTGACATCAGCGACAGGGCTACTGAACACATCAGGTGATACTGGGAATCAGTTTGTCACCAGGCAGGTTCATTAAAAAGGCAGTAACCTTCAATATTACCATCAACCTAATATTACTTTGAATGCACTTACACTGACCACAACACATCCCAAAGATTTATAGGTCAGTGAACTGGGATATATTTATATATTAGAAGTGACTAAATGGTAATACATTGATTCACCAGATGAATAGTTTTGCATGTAAATTTATAATGGCAGGGAAAGTATGTGAAAATACTGTGTTAAGTGAAAAAATTATTTAATTACGAACTGATAACAATGAGGAGTTAACCGTACTGAGGTTGAGCATATAACTTTGGTTAATAATGTGACAGAAAATCACTTGATAAATTGATGAAAGTAACCCACTTTTATTTTCAGGGGCAGAATGTCTTATGTGACGTACTGCTTTGAATACTTCATTCTGTTTGTATTAATATCCTGAATCATAACTACACAATAGCATATAAGATGCACTATATGCGTAATGTCTGGTTTCTGAAAAGAGATTGCAACCCCTCTTCTTTTATCTGGTCTATTCTTGCCATCCAAACGTCAGATTGACTTTGTTTATCTCAAAGCTGTTTAATTGGCAAAAATGAAATCCTCTTCTTGATACCTCCTCTCACAAGAAACCATTTTTTCCACAAGCACCAACTGTGAGCCATATCAGCGACAACTGACTCCTCTCCAGCTGGCTACTTTTTTAAAAGTCATTTTTGTCTTTAATGTGATTAACTGCCTGGATTCAGTCACCTTATAGATAGACAGGAGGAGCACTGGAGAAATGAATCAAAGACCACCATTTAGTTTTTTGCAGTGGGGCTCGGGCAGAGAAGGGGTCTCGTTTTGTATCTCATCTCAGGCCTGTTTCACAGCAGACCTTTTGACATGAAATAGCAGGAAACGGACAGGCGTAACTAATAACATTAATAATAGCAGTCTTCCATTTAGGTGTTGTTGTTGCAGAGCTCTGGTATTGTGCAGGCTGGTTCACTGGCAGGGCTTATAGAGAGACTTAAATGGAATGGAGCATCGTTAAGCACTGGTAATGTTATTAGTTACACCTCTGCTTTTTCTGCTACTGTATGTCATTCAACATTACAATCTTTTCTTTGAGCTTTGCCTGTTTCCCCAAGAGGTACACAAAATTTGAACACAAAATTTTCTGCCAAAGATTGAAGTCATTTTCAGTTGTTCTGATTGAGAGATCACTGTATTTTTGTTTTTCTCCAGTGCTTTTCTTACTGGTTTGAAGAGAGCCGGGCTCATTTGGAAAAAGGTGATATCACCAATCAGGATAATAAAATCTGAATCAAAATGTGTTCACAGTTGTGGGGTTGTTGCTTAAGTTGGCAGGCCACTATCAATCAAATATGATCAAACAACACTCACACAGTCCTGATGAAGCACATTGAGTTTGTGAGCGTTAAGGTACTCAGACCATAGGGTGGTCACACCCGCTGTTAAGTTCGTTTGGCCCAGGCCGAGGGAAAAATATAATACATTTTTTCCTTTGAGGTCTGGCCTGGTTCATGTTCAGACAGGCTTTTGCAAACAAACCAAAAGCTTTCAGACTCATTCATCGGATACTTTTGGGGCCAGTCATACTTCATCTTGAGGAGCCATGTGAGAAATTGAATTGGGTTGACTGACAGCAGCTTGCAATTTAATGCTTCTTATGCATTCACTTGTGCTCTCTGGTGCCAAAAGGATTGACCATGTGTTCTGAATAATTACAAAAAGAGAAAGAACAGTATTATGGCTGGTATCTTGGATTCTTATTTATATTTGTTTTCTAATTGAACTTAGTATGGATAACGCATAATTAAGAATACAAACATGCACAACAACACATACTGAGAAAGACCCTGCGTCCATCAAAGCTGCACAGCGGTGTAGCCTGTGAGTTCATGCGGTTCATGATTAGTCTAATGACTTCATTAGCATTCACCTGCACCACCGACCACAAAGAGGCAACAGCATGCAGTAAAATAAATGTGACTCCTGCAAGGCAGTCACTGTCATGGTGAATTCAGAAATTTAAAGTTTGTATTTACTGAGGCACAAATCTTTTCATGATTGAAATGATAATTATCAGTGTTTCACATCAGCTAAAGCACAGTACAGTTTTACATTAAACCTCGGCCAGTTTGATAGACTATCAAATGGCACAGTGAGTCAACTGTGCGTGTGTGTGTGTGTGTGTGTGTGTGTGTGTGTGTGTGTGTGTGTGTGCATATGTGTGTGTGTACGTACACTGTCTCTTCACATGTCAGTCAGACGTCCCCCCAGGGCTCTATTCAGAATCACTGACGGCTTTTGGTCTGATTTGTTTAAACAAATGCTCTCAAACTCATGAATTCTTATGCAAATTGAGCATGAACACTATGGGGCTTTTATGTCATAGGAACATGTTATTTTCTCAAGACAAGTTGATATTTTAAGACAAGGGGCTTACGAATAAAAATAAACTTGGTAATTAGTTTTAAATGTTACATTTGGATGGAATGACAAATTGCGTCATAGAATAGGTAATGGAAATCAGCTTGCTTGCCATAAGGATTCGATAAGAGCACATGAATATACAGTATGCATAATATTGTTCATATTGATGCATGACGGACAGGCAGAGCAGAGATATGAACAGAGATGCTCACCTCATAGTTTGGAGGAATTCTGGCGCCGAACCCCAAAGCTGAAAATCGTTTGTCACTGAAACAGTAAGCAAATTAATCAGTCATACGTTACAGTTACTGCAGTTTAATGTAGGAAGACATTTGACAGTTTGTCCATCTGTTCACATTTTCAAGGGCAAACCACCTTCCTGGTTTGAATTTCATAAATGTTAAAAGCTTGAATTATAATTTGAAATCTGTCCCGCAGTCTCTGCAGCCAGCGTTTGCACCTGTTCAAAGAGCCTCTCACAGTCTTTATCCTCTCCATGTTTCATCAAACCATTTAGATGGGCAGATATATCTGTAAGAGGCTCTGCTGTGCTGGCTTGTGTGCTCCTTGTCAAAGGCCACAGTGCACAGTTTGTATAAATAACAAGACTAGTGCTGCTTATTTTAGTTGTGCGAGAGAATTATGAGCAAGACAGATGTGTGTGTACAGGGAGTTCAAGTAAACCAAGTTCTGAGCCTGTAGCCGACACCTTCCCAGCTGTCAACAACAACAGATGTGATGTCTGAGGTGTACAGCGGGTATATTGTACATGTAGATGCAATGGGCTGCAAGGCTCAACACTGGCCCACTTGAGGGTTCACTGACACACAGTAACTGTGTGGAACATATTCCTCCGAGACTCAATCAATCATATAGTGCAATCCAAAACTAAAATGCACCACAAAAGGCAATAAACAGCTGTCTCTGCTCTGATAGTCCTGCTTTTAGACAGTGATGGAAAGATTACTGGGATATTATAAGTTTAAAGCATTCAAGTATAAGTACTGTTTCTAAAAGAAGATGATAATAAATGAGTTCACACAATGGTGACTGAACCTGTGGCCACAGATAAACATACTGCAACATTTATATCTTTGCAGTATTAGAAACTGGGTGTCTGTGGTGACATTCTTGGAGAAAGGCTGTATTAAGTTACTGCTAATACAAACTGAACATTTCCTCTGGCTGCGGCTTCACATTAAAAGCATTTAACTGGGGAAACACGAGTTTGCTTTTATTATGAAGTAGCCACATGAAATACAGTGTGTTTGCCGTCATGGTTCATCAAAAATCTCTCTACAAAACAGACATTTTCAGCATTTTGTGACCACGGATCAGTTTGAAATATTGCAGGCAGTAGTGGGAAAAGAGGAAGCAGTCACAGTGAGCTGATAGATGAAGTGCTGCAGATGACAGGCTGCACACATCCAACTTAATCAGCTCCTTTCAGTTTCATAGTGCCCTGCTGTCTGCAGACTCGTGCCATGTGCAGCATAAAATCACATCACAGTTGCTCACAGAATGGTGGAAACAGCCTAATAATTGCTTGACTTCATTTTTAATATGAAAATAGTTTGTTTTGCTGGCCCCAGAATTCTGTGATCTCTAGTAATAAATGACATTTGCTGTTACCACCGATAACTACAGATATCACCAAATCACAAGACTGCCACTTTAAGAACAAACTTCATTCGCAATACACATTAAACAGATAACACGTTCGAGACTGTGTGTCATTTAGGATAAGCAGCAGAGCTGTCACAGCTTGTTTTCAATCACATCAGTGACCGTTTGCCTACAGACAGCTTTGCCCAATGGCTGCCGCCCTTATCAGAACATTTACTGTCCGCGCCTTCATGACTGACAAAACAACCTCAAATTCTCCAGCCCAGTGCAATCACCACTCACATCTCCAACAGCATTTCAGTCTGGGACACAGACATTTGAAAAAGTGTGTTTAATTAATTTACTCTGGACACGGTGTGGGTGCATCAAATTATGCACAGCAAGTTTACAGTGTTAATTTAAGTGTTGATTGGAGAGTTGTTTGTCCACACATAGAGTTAATATGGCTTTGAGGCAGAGCTATAAGAAGTGTTAAATCTACTGGGTGTGGATTTCTATAAACACTGGTGATGATTTTTACACCCTGAGTGAGTAACAAACTCCAAACTGTGAGCTCTTGACAGAAGCAACATTTAGCAGGTTTACCATAATAGTTAGTACTAACTGTAATTGCCTTTGTTGTCCCAGTAATAGACTGACACAGCGACAGATTATAAAAGCAATACAATTTCATTATTATAATTTTTTTTATCCTCCTCATAGAACTTGGAGAAGAAAGGGAGTAATATGTCTTTTCCCATAACCTTGCACTATCATATTTACAGTGGCTGCAAACACTGCAACAGCCTGTAGGCTTTGGACAAATCTGAGCTCAGTTACAAAGGCACCGCTGAACATGGTGCATGGGTCATTTTGAGTGCATTTTTGGTTAGCATCATTATTCTCTGTTCCAAGAAAAAGATGAACATGTGCATGGGTCCAACGTTTATTCTCTGTAATGCGTCCTCTCCACATGCCCTGACTAATGTGCTGTACTGTATCCAGATATAAACACACTCCAGTAGCAATATTCCAAAGAAATTAATAGATTTTGGCTTCTGCATCTGATACACCAGCATGAAAGGATGTCTCTGCTCGAAACTCACCCTCAACGTTTACATGTTTTCAACTCATTTTTTATCCATTTTCATCAACATCGCTCCCATCCACTGAATGCCGGCTGTGCTCCCACTACTGTGACCTTGCAAAGATGTTGTATGGATGCAAAATAATAGGAAGGAGCAAATTATGCTTTTGGTTTTGTACTGGTTTTACCGGCTTTACCAATGTAGAGAATGATTTCTAATGAAAGCATTTTAATGGAGAAGAAGCTATTCATGCTGAGCCAATTTTATTCTGAGATGCATTGTATTCTTGTTATTGTTAACAAGATCAATATACAGCACTCATTACCTTGATAGTTGCACTCTTTCCATACTTGTATAAATTTGACCTTGGATGAATGAAGTGATTTCCATGCACAGTTTACAGAAGTATTATGAGATCATCAGGTTCCATAGATGTAGATATGACACAGCATCTTCAGCCCAGGCAGGAGGACAGAGAAGATCGACAAGTCATTTCACCCTATGAATTTTCCTATGAAGGCCATGGTGGCCCGTGTTTTCCCGTTTTTTTGTCGGCACACGTGAGGAGCCATGGAGAGATGTGCCTGGTATAATAGCCCTCTCAGCAAGGTAAACGAGGCTCTGCCCACACAGACAAAAGCTAATCACTCCAGCTCCATAATGCACTCCTCTGCAAGGACTCTAAAATCCCACATCACCTATATTCACTAAAGGCTAAAAGGTTTGCTTGCCCACGTTTTACAACTCAATAACAATTCCAACTTAAGAGGGAAAGGCTGCCTACACTTGCAAATACTGTTCACCCGGAGGCATGTTTCCATGCATGATGCTTTTGTGCATACAGTATATGTAAACACAGAAAATGACAAAGCTGCAAGGTTGAACTGCTAATTTTAAGGCAGGTTTTCAGTGTCTCCAGCGCTATCTCGTGGATGCTATAATTAGCCAAACAGTGCTCCCCTGATATTCAATAGGAGGATCTGCATAAATCAGGAGTCAGGGTGTTAATCCTCATCAGGCTTAGTTTCGACAGATGAGAGGGTCTTTCTCTGAAACATATCATATGATAAATAATTTCACATTAATTAGCAAGTACCTGCAAGCATACCTGAAATAACTAGTTTGTTGCACATTTTCACATTGTTTATTATTTGTTCTCAATCAAACAATCAGTAAATTTAAAAGCAAAATGTGTGTGACTGAAGTCAAAACCTGATAGCTGCATCAGCTGATATTTACATTCACAGTGAGAGGAATTCTCACACAGAAATATAGCTTTGCTCAAATAGCTTCAGTGTCTTTAATGATTCCTCAAACAGGCTTCATGCTGCACCTCCTCTGTCTTTACATCAGCTTCTACACCACGCTGTTATTTCTGCAGACATAATGCCTCCCACTTCTTTTTTAAGTGGCTGCTATCCTGGTGTTAGCCCCTATCTCTGCATGTATTCGACTGTAGTTCAGGGTAATGAGCCTTTGCAAGCTAAGAAGGAGGACCAGTAGCCGCAACAGATACTGAGAGGAAACTGTATCATTGAGTTATCCACAGTAGAAAGCGCATGCAGCCACCACTGTGAACACGGACTGTGAGGTACATGCAAAACAGTTAGCACTGTCCTTACAAACAGCAAAATGTGTGTGTGTGTGTGTGTGTGTGTGTGTGTGTGTGTGTGTGTGTGTGTGTGTGCTTTCTCACAGTGATTCCGAAACTAGAACCATGACTTAATGCGTTCTGTTCATACGTGCTCTAACCAAGTACTGTATGCTTATATCATTATCATATTATATCATATATTATTATTATTATTATTATTATTATTATTATTATTATTATTATTATTATTATTATTAATGCAATGGCCATATGAAATGTGTCTTACCCACTAGCCCACCACGATGTCCAACTTCATATACGTTTCTGAATGATGTTATTTATGAATTATAATAAGCACGGACTGTAGAGGACAATAAAGATATTTCTTCATATCTCCATCCTAAAATGTTAAAAAAAAAAAAAAAAAAAAAAAACCTCATCTTACAACATCAAGAAGTCCTTTAAAAGCTTCCTGTAATTGCACTTTGATCTAGATTCACGCAGCCGACTCAATCCTTGATTCATGGATTAAATGCCTCAATTTCCACCACATTTCTTTGAAATCACTTGAAAGGGACAAAAAAAAAGCCTTCATCTATGGGCGGGGTGTGGCATAAGAATTCCAGGCACTTTTTTTTTTTTTTTGCTTTTCTTCATGTTCATTTTAAAGCATCCACATGAGTACTTTGGATATTCTACGCCACACCTCACCCATGGATGATTTATTTTCACCTCCAAGAGCCCCAGTATTTGTAGGGGACGCCAGGTGCTGTTTGTATTTCTTTTTCTTTGAAATGTGTTCAAAGCTTGTGAGATACCCTGTAAACTAACAGGCATGCAAACAGACAAACCGGACCCACTTTCAGTTTGTGTCTGAATGGAGCACAAGTGTGGTGAGGGAGCTTGGGCAGGTAAATTGGGCAAGATTAAATATTACATTACTTAATGATGATGTGGCAAGAAAGTGGAGTTACATAAAACTAGCATATTGATGATTTCACCATAATAACAAATTTCCTCAGTAGAGCCATATAGGAAACCTTTAACTTCATTATATAGAGTAAACGTTATACATTGATTTAAATATTTATTTATATACTAAAATACAAGATGCAGTTCGTAATCAGTTTGATCTTCACTGGTCGGTTTTATTGTATTATTTGCAGAAATAAAAATCAATATGTGATAGATGCAGTGTTTGTAGAATTCTATCTTTTTCCAAACGGTTATGCTAGAATGGGTTCGAAATAAATTACTGAGTTGCTTTGAAATCTCAGCCAAGAATCTGTCAGTAACAAAACTGATGTCTGCACAGGATTTAAACGCCTGCGGCAGATATAAAGGTCAAAGTGTCATCTTTCTGACAGATTCTTAAAGGCTGAAAATTAATGGACACTTTGAAAATATGGCCAGTCAATAAGAAACCATAAAGGAGTGTGTCCAGAATATCGTGTCGGTGTCCTCAGCTGACATCTTCAGCCCCAGATTAGCCTCATGCATAAGTAATGGCAGTCGAGGCCAAATTTGCTTGCCCTAATTTTGCAAGGTACAAACTGTTTCTCATGCATTGCGTAGCCACGGGTTTAACACAGATTAACCAACGCAAACATGATCTGGACAGTGAGCATGAGTGTATTTGTGCTGCAAGTAACCAGCTGATTTTTTTTTTTTTTTTTTTTCTAAATACATTTCCATGCAGAAACGGGCCGACAGTCAACAGTTCAGTTCCATCAGCTCTACAACAAGCCAGTGAGCAGAAATGTAATAACCTGCAGGATTGTCTCTGCCATTCAGTGCTCCATGACTTCCATTACAATCGTCTGGCTGAGGCTCAGATGGAGCGGCTTGTTTTGGTGCGAGATCCCATCGAAATGGCATGTAAGGAGCACTCTGCAGTTCTATTTCACAACAGGAGAAACTGACAATGCCTGTAGGCACCAAAGAGCCTTTACTGAGAAACAAAAGACTGACAAACCTATCATAGTCTTGACAGATCTCCCCCACTGCTATCAGAGCCTTCAGGTATTCGTTGGGCTGGTAAGGGTTGATGTAATGCAATGAGCAGCTGTTCCTGGGGTCTCCGTTGGAGGCTGTGAAGTCAATGGCAACCTGGTAGAAAGAAGCACAAAGTGTGCAACATGAACAATATGACAGAAGCAATTAAGATTTTTCTTTTGCTACTTTGCTTTTTGTAAAGACTTTTAATTGGCTGCTCATTCTGTGCGAGCGAGCCTGCGGTACGCCTAATGGCAGTATAAATTATCTGATCAGAGGTAGGAATTTGCACTTTTTACACCCACATAGACTGAAGCAGCTACAGCTCCCATGTACTGTAGATCCAAAGCCAACTATTTCAAGAGGAGGAACTGCATCTACCAGAGCAGTCCACATTATTAATATTCATTGTTTCAGTAATCCAGCCAGAGAGTGAGAAGTAGAACTACAGAGGGCAGACCAGAGGGCAAGAGTTGAGGAGGGTTTGAAGTTATTCCATGAAGCTGCCAACAACAAGAAAACAAAACTGTGTGCTTGGACAAAAACACCAACAGGGGATGTTATGAGGATAAAAGGTCTATAAATCCTCAGCATTCAGATCCATTACTTAAGTAAAAGTACTAATACCACACTGTAAAAATACTCCATTGCAAGTCAAAGTCTACATTAAAAATGTTACTTGAGTGAAAGTGTTCCTAATTTAATAAAAGTAAAAGTACGCGTTATTATTACTCATGTCGATGTAAAAACTGTGTTTCACGGGTGTATTTGATTGAAGTGGATCATCATCTGAAGTGTAGTGGAGTAGAAATACAGTGGCATGACATCAGAATACGCAAGTACACGTACCTTAGTTATATTCCCTCGCTAAATATTCTGTAATGATTCCCTGTTAGAAAATGTAACATTTGCTGCATATTGCATGCAAATGGAGCACCGAAGAAAAGTCACAACAAAGTCTGTTTATCTTTGAAGTTTATCTTTGAATCTTTGAAGTAATTTGATCTTAATCTAACAAATAATATGCAGAGAACTTGACAGTCTTCAGGAATCCATAAATCTAGGGCCAGTGCAGTTAAAAGCTCAATGACAGTGAAGCGTCACTAAACACAGACTGCTCAAATTACCGTAAAGTGAATCTGGCATCCTCCCATGATGTAATCCAAGAAGGAGTACACTCTGTGGAGCTGCAGAAAGAAAAAAAAAAGAAGGTTTCCTGAAGGCAAACCCTCAGAAGGGATGTTTGGACAGGAGAGTGAGTATTCAGCTATGTTGTCGGAAGCATCTGGTAATTAAAACAGAATCAACTCAACAAATCTGTTGACTGCAAAAGATGAAAAAAAAAAAAATGCTGTGATATACAGTATCCTGTCAAAGCAAAGGAAAGCAAAAATACTCTCGGTGTAAACAGTGTTGAAATGTTCTCATTTAGTAAGAGTAACCAAACAGGATTGTTTCCACGTACAGTACGTACATGCAAACACAAAGCTGCATGAATATTAAAGGTTTTTTCATTAATATTTCATGATTTAAATCAAAGAACAAAACACAGATTGGCTCAACTCCCTTCAACGCGGATTCCCACCTTAAGGTCACTGAGGATGACAACTCCTGAATTCTTGTAGTTTCTCTTCTTCTGTTTATACTTGGGATTCACACAATCCCACGTCACCTTCAACAAAGCAAGACAAGAAACAGAACAGGAGCAACAATTGTGGCGTTTTGAACACCGTTGATATATCTTAAGCACCGTGACATTTGTTTCATCTGTGATGGATTTCAGCAGAGTGAAAGGAGAGGCATATTGGAAATGGATGAAACGGTTATACGGCTGTCTCTCCTCCGCTCTGCTCCACCTCTCTGTTCACTGACCTTATTTCCACTTGAAATTTTCTGCATTTCCCTGAACGTGGCGTAGAACTCGCCGATGAAGTCGTGCTTCCCCCTTGAGTCATAATCCCACACTAGGCACTGTGGCACACATAGACAGCGCTGTTTACTACTTTCTCTCTGTTGGTTTGGCCGCACATACAGTGTTCATACAATATTTATTGATTTTAGCCCTCAAATATTCAGTGAATTCCCATTTAATTCCATGCCTGTGTGATGCAAGTGATACATTTTCATTATTTGGCCCTGTTTTCTGATCCCCGCTGAATCAAAGTGCTCGGCCTGTGCTTTTTCTGCTGTGGACTAAAGATCTGTTACCTTGAGCTTCCGCTCCTCATCACAGCTGCACAGGGATATGAGAGACACTTTGAAGGGCTCCCACACAGGATTCAGGTTGTTTTTAATCACCTGTTAGAGTAGAAACACATTAGCAAAGTGGCAGAAACAGCTGTTGTTGCAAATGACGAGGAAATGTGAGCATTTTACCTCAGTTCTGTGCACAAGCTGTTCGGTTTCATCGTCATTGATTCGGTATATTTCCAAAAATGGGTCTGACTTGCTGAAGAGATCCTGCAGAGAAAACAGAATATCAGAACTAGTGGCCTGCTGACTCTTATTAATATTATACTCTAATTATTTATTTTATTGAGTTGGAAGGGAAAAAAATCGCATTATTTATTCAGGAAATCTTGTTAAAATCGAGATCTATTTAACAAGACACAAATGAGAAGTGATGAAATACAACATCACATTTAACATTTGTCACTGAGGGATCCATTTAATTTGATTTACAGTGTGTGAGTCAGATCATGATTGCCGATATTTACCCGGGGGCTGTGATGAACTTCACATGGGCAAAATTGCAGGAAAGCATCAGCGCTTAAAATTCAGTGCTCGGCTTATTTCAATATGTATCTTAGGCTGTGTGGATGGTTTGTATGGAAGGAAGCTGAAGTTCGCACAAATGGTTGTTGACACTGATTCATCACTGGTGATTGCAGAGGCAGAGGTAACTGTCTCTGTGATTAAAGGTCAGGAGGAGGCAGGTATAAAATTTGCAGAGCAGCATGGAGGCAGTTTTGGAGGAGACGTCATCCGTGTGGTGAAGTGAATATGAGGGGAAAAAAACAAGGTGCCTGTAACTGTCTGACCGGAGGAGAATTTAAGAACATTTTACAAGCTTCCAACTCGTGCCATTCCCCAGATATTACAATTTGTTCTCTCAACCACTGACCTTTTTCTTCTACCAGTATCCTCATAGACCTGTTATTTCCTTTCATACAGCCTTCCTTACAGTTCTTGAATATCTTTATTGGTTTCTTCAGCCAAAATTTAAAGCTCACTAGCGGAGAAATGACACTTTCTGTGGTTCTCTATTACTTCCCATGTATAAAATGCATATAAAATAATCTAGCATTGGGTTGATACCAACATCACACATGTGAATTCACTCAAAGGTGCCTGTGTCCATATAAGGCTTGTCTGATATCACCATGTTGGTGTTGTTCCTACATCATAATTAATGTTGCTTCAGGACTATCATATGTGGTCTGTGAGGTTCAGCTTTCTGCTGCAGCTTGGTGAGGTTTAGACAACAAGCTTACTGGCTCAGGTTGAGGAAAAGATGATGATTTGGGTCGAAATAGATCCTTTCACAATGCTAGTCATGTGCTTATGTTTCAAGTCTTTTTCCCAAGTAGCAAATCTATGACACCATAACAACATGACAGGTCAGTTGCAGTGATGACATAAACAACAACTGTGTGATACCAGATCACACCTCCATTTGCATCATCAGTATTAATAAATACCCTGCTAAAGTGAAAATATGAGCAAGATTTTGTGTCCTTTACAGTTATTCGTGACTTAAATCATCCCCCGAGTCTCAAGTACAAGCGTCTGAGAGCAGAGCAACACTGATTATTTAGGTCAATTGATTCTTCAGGGAGGAAAACAAATGATTACTCTGTGTGTGTGTATGTGTGTGTGTGTGTGTGTGTGTGTGTGTGACGGTGTATACCAAATGAGACAGTTAATTCTGCATTTCCCGCCACATTAGACAGATACATCTCCTGGGGGACAAGAGCAAAACGAGTTGTAGCATCCTCTCTTTGCCATCATGGCAACTGCTGGCCAGTGACATCAGCAGCTCAGATTGATCAGACGCACGTGTCAAAACTCAATCCCAGGCTACGTTAATTATTACCAATTACCACAATCTATGATGGCTCGTCATTAATCCTCCTGTTCGCCACCGTCTATTCTGTGGTCCTTCAACATTCATAGCAGGTTGAGAGGTGATACAGCTGACAAGCAGCTAATTAGAAACAGTTTGCTGCTTAAGTCATCATCTGTTGTCTATGTTAGATAAATTGCTACACGCCAGTGGTCTGTCACAACCAATTTGCATTGTTAAGAAAATGTGTGTAATACACCTGATTGCTGATGAAATCATATTGTCATGGGGACCATAAAATCATAATGAGATTAAACACTTTGTAATTTGACAGGAGTCAGCGCAGCTCCAACGGTGCCTTTTAAACAACTTTAAAGCCTCCACACACACACACACACACACACACACACACACACACACACACACAGACGTTACATTTTGTGTATTTAACATGTGTAGAAAAAGGAAAGGAGACATTCAGTTTTAACAAGCCAGCAGTTTGCAGGTTTTTATAGACTATCTATGGTTAGTTTGTTGTTGTCAGTGGAGCTGCAGGGTTCACACATCCTCAAACTCTGTTCAAAACCATCTCTGTATGAGATGCGCTGTGCTTGTAGCTAACTCCAGCCAAAAATCATCCACAAACACAAAATCTTCAAAGACTTTCTGATAAGGCTTAATTATTACATTTCATCTACCATAATAAATCATTCATTCTTGACTTCATTCACTTGTCTCTCGTGATTGAAATATTAACGTACGTACATACATACAGAAATATGACAGGAAACAAATAATTAGCGCATAGAGATAATGCAATCATCCATTGCCTTTCAGAGACCAGAAAATGAATCAAAGTTTCTGTGGGAAAGAATATAAAGGTTTCCAAACCCTCCAGAATTTGGGGGGTGGGGGGTCTGTTTTATCATTGCTTGTAAGAGTCAGGTTAAGTTTCACTGTCGGTGTAGGTGTATATTGCAAACTGCAATTTCAAAAAACAAATCACACACAGAAAATGTAAATCTTTCTCTCAGTAGCAGTGGGAATCAACGGCAACCTATGAGTGTGGCATCCTCAGGGTTGCTCCGAAGAACATGGAGCGACCTCAGCTCATCAGAGTTGTAATTGGATGTAAGCTCCCGCTGTCTTTTTGATTGAAACATGCCTTCAGCACAGTTTGCCAGCGTGAGATGTGAGAGCAGGAGCAGCTAAGGTCAGTGATGTCCAGCCTTAAAGTGGAAGCATTCAACACCCAATAACACACATTTCACGTGTGGCATTATGTCCGCATGTGATGGTATGTGTTGTTATGTAATACACATGTGAGGCTAGTATGTTCACAAATGATCATTGTGCCTTTACATGTTTTAACATTATGTCACTACAAAGATGTTTTATGAAGCGTTAGTGTTGTTTTTCTACCCCTGTAACAGGGATAAAAAGTTCAAATCATTGTTGGTACTTTCTGAGGTTACACTGCAGTACCATGATTATTACATTACTACTGCTACTATCCCTGTCAGGTGCTACTAAAGCGTATCTAATAAAACATGAACTGTGCTGGCATCTTCATCAAAACTGTGTGCTCCTCTCACCTTGTCATCGAGCTTCTTGGCACAGAAGGAGAGCTCCACATACCCGTTGTTGCCAGAAATTTCCTCAGCGTGCACCTGAAAGGAAAAAACATTTGTCAGTTATATTTTGGAAATATTGACTCAACCACATGATCTACATTTAAAAAAAAAATATGTGATAACAAAAACCTTGAAGCTCATGAAGCCATTGAAAGTCTGTTCTAGAAATATAATGTGTTAATTGAATATTATCTGTAAACCTTTATGTAAGACCTTCCTTAACACAAGCATGTATCATTTATTGAAAAAGACATTTTTTATTCACCATATTTCCGTTGCATTGCAAAGAAACTTTGTAGTGTTTTAAGCAGTTAACAATGTAAAGTGACTTTTACTCAACACAGGATTGCTGACCATTAAAAGTAGAGCCCCATTAAGTGCACACTAGTGAGCCCCCACTGTTATCTTATTGTCTCGAAAGTCAAAGTTTGCACATACAGTGCAGTGCAGCTGTGAATTTTTATAACAGCTGGCTTTCAGAGTAGCTTTTATTTGTTAATACATGTGTGTTAATTAAAAAGAAATTAGCTCAGGATCGTCATTTTTAAGAATCACCTCGCCCCTCTGCTGCTCCCACTCGGCTGTCTGGCCCACTCAGAACCAGAAGTTTGCTGTTTTTCCATTCATCTATTTGAAACTGACAGAACTTGACTTCAAAATGCCAGAACTGTAGCTGTGAAGCATGCATGACCAGCGCTTGACAAGGCTTGACAGCGATGACTGGCAAAGTAGGAAACAACTACTACTTTTTATCAGACGGCTTACCCTGACAGGAGGCAACGCAGGAAAAATCTTTAGAAAAGGTGTGGGCAGAAGGTGTGTGTGTGTGCATCTTTGTGTGTGTGCATCCACATGAACGTGCAGACTGATTATAGAAAGCAAATCCTTGACATCAAAATGTCTCAGAAAGCCGAACGGCGTCACAGACGGCAGCCTTGTCCCTGCAGTGCACCTGATGGCTCTCTCCCCCGCAACCGATGAGTGAATGAAAGAGTGAATGACCTCGCAGGTTTGCCTTAGTGCATACATTCATTCAGTGGCAGCTGATAATAAACGTTAATTTAACAGCTCGTACTGCCAACAGAGAGGCTGAAATATCTGTTAAAAACTGGGTGAAGCATTTTGTGGTTTACCATAAAACCTGCCACAGGCTAATTTTCCCTTCAGGCCTTTTAAATCAGCTCATGCTGATGTTTCTTAGCGATTTTATGGTTCCATAAGTCACAACACTTTTATGGTATTTCACTGGAGTGAAATAAAAAGATATTAATCCAGTCAGATTATTGGCTCAGAGGAGTTTGTTGTACATTCTTTCAATTATAGCAATGTTTTAATTTGTTTCATGTGTGTTGAAGGTTGCAAGAGCTGTTTGACAGTCAACTGTGTAATAATAATAATAATAATAATAATAATAATAATAATAATAATAATAATAATAGTTTATCCATATAGCACTTATTTATATTGCAAAATGTATTGATGATTTATTGATTGAGATTTCAGGGCTAAGTCCCAGATCTCCACTATCCCTAGAAATGCTCCTTGTTAAAATTATATTATATTCTAATTTGTGCTTGTATTCATGCATATATTAAATATAGAAATCACACTTTGATATAGCAAGCAAAACAGAAGCAAACAAACAAGAAATGTGCAAATGCAACACACAAAGAAATGTTTTAGTGTCAGCATGTGTGGGTAGAAACTACGTGTTGGATGAGGGTTTAACATTATGACGGCGCACTCAATTCTTTATATCTGAGTAGACGAAATGGTCAAAAAATCTCCCTATGCGAATTCACAGTTACCCTGAAGACATTCGAAAGGTCATTGCTGCTGGCTCTGGTTTAAACAAAGTCAAACTCTGGAAAGAGATGAAATGACTAAGATTTAAAATGGATGAGTTTGTCTTTAACTTTCCCCTCACAGCATCGGGGGGCCCAGGGTTCAAATCTCAGTACTGCATGTGTGCAGAGGCGAAGAGATGAAAAGAAAAGCTTCTTGCTGGTGTGAACGAAATTAGACTGAGTCTAAATAGAAGTTTATACTTTCATTGGTACCAAATATACATGGAATGGGCACAGAAGCATCTGTGCTGTTTAAGAAAATCCATTCAAATACCGTCTCTTGGTTTTGTGTTGGATTGCATGACACCATGCAGATCCAGTTATTATGTCCACATCCTATACATATATGGTTAAATGGACAACAGTAAGCCTCATGGCATCTGGTCTGCCTCTCTTGTGTATTTCCAATCAAGGTATAGTCATTACTCTACAGACCAGAGTGGGACACAATCTAGCTCGTCCTGTTTTTGATATGCACCCACCGCTTGGCTTGTTAACTGTAAGATGGCGGCTAATGAACCGCCAGCTCTTCTCTTCCACATCTGACACATGTGCTTTCTTGCGCATGCATCATTTCTTAAGGATTCACCTCCTTCCCTGTGTGTAGCAGGACTGGCACCAAAATGGAGACTTGCATGTAGAGCTCAGAGAGGGTGAAAATTTTAACAGTGATGTAAAACAGCAACATGTAGCATTTCTGTAAGTGATGTTTTCAAATTTATCTGAAAACTTAATTTGAAAATAGCCTTAAAATTAGAGCCACAGGAGGTGAATGTGGAAAATGTTTACATATATACTGTATAACATAAACAGAATGCAAGTCCATCATAGAACCTGAGAGTGAACAGATGTGGGACGGGAAAAAAACAGAAACCTTACATCACTTTGCCTCCATTATTTCACTCAGCTTCCACTGGCCATTAGCCACTAACTTCCACTTCATGATGTCCAGCAACCCTGACAATTTCATTCACCAGAGAAGTAAGTTCATAAGCACAATGTAAGAAACCCACCGTGATGGTGGACTTGCCAGCATATTTCCCGTATTTCAGCAATAAAGGCTTCACCATCTTCTTTTGGGCCACGATCTGCAAAGAGCAAGATAAACACCATGTTGGCCTTGAGCCCTCAGCAGTAAAGAGATCTGAGTCATCGACACCAGCATTGCTTACTTGTCCACTCTATGTAGCAAATATACAGCATCAGGTATATTTACCACCAACATCACAGACAAAGGGAGTTGCTTCTGCATGTTTTCCATCTTTGACAGCCAACAAATCACAAAACTAACAGAACTTTAATCCAGTCTAGCATGCATTGGCATATTAAGTCAACAAAACGGGTTAGTATATAGAGTAGAGTATCATCTGCCTACCTGGCCGAGTGTGCACTCCACCCCACCCAGAAAGTCGTCATCGCGGGTCCCGATGCTGTGAGTGCCGTGGATGTCATAGACTTCGAATCGCAGCTTCTGAACCTCCTCAAAGTAGTAGTCCAATGAGAAAACCTTGGCAAACACTGGATGCAAGTTGCTCTTGATCACCTCTGTCCTGTCCAGCTGAGAGGAAACACACTGAATAAGATTCTGAACCTTCGCTCGCTTTCATCAAATACATTTAAACACTGTAATATTTCTTATCTGAATTCGCTAAATGTGTGATTAAAGCAAGAGTGGACCTTATGGGAATTAAGCCTTTCTGTGACCAAGTTGTCTACGGATTATATCCTCTTTGCTTTTACAGCAACATCTCTAAAAAAAATATATATATAAAATCTCCCTGGTTGATCTTCTTTATATATATATAGAAATGTCATTATGTTCCCTCAAGAGGATGATATGAGAGAAGATTGGAGGGCTCGGACATTTAATCTCAGCATACAGAAAAGGTCCATGCTCGTCTTTCATTGCCTGACAAGGAAAAGCTGAGCCTCGATCAGCTCATGATGCAGGATTTAGTCCTCACAGCTCCATGAACATTTCTATGCTGCCCGATTTGTCACAAGGACAAATCAGCACTGGACATCATATCTAAGTCTGCTGTTTTTTCCTCAGTAAATAATAATTAAAAAAAGACCCATCCATAATGTGGGCCCGGCTGGCTTTAGACCTCCAGAAAGTTTTACATGTGGGAAAAGTCTTTCAGTGGTCATCCTATATATGGATTGGATTCACTTTTGTCTGTCAGGATGTCCAAAGTCATTTCTTCATTTTCGGTGGCGCAGGCCCAGACTTTGAGTCATGATGACTTCAGAAATTGGTGACATTGCCTTCTTGTCTCTTTTGTCTCACTTTGGTAGTGAGTGATAGTCTTTTTCAGAAAAATGAAGACAGAACTGGACTGTTTTTAGCAATAACACAATATTTCTATAAAATAAGAATTGTGATACCTACCACACATACACACACAGACCTGTGATCCCACCACTTTTGGGGATTTTACATTGACTTACATTCATTTTCTGGAGACTAACCATCACTTAACCATCAACCGCACCAACCCACTACATTTTATTAGCAATCTGTAGATGGGTGACAATTTAAACAAAAAGCATTTCAGTGGCTTTTCTTTTTCAGTCTTTACTGTTTCTGTCACTTTTCATATGTTCATGCATAAATTGTGACTGTACTATGAACACGCGATGAAGAAGTCTCTGAACTCTCGTGGAGGGATGAACAGCATTCTTCCAAAAGAATAAAGATCATGACTCATGTTAACTTTGTGTTGATTTGATGCAGTGACCTTTCCATCAAAACAGCACGGAAGTATCTTAAATATCCTCCACTTTCATTCGTTTAGCTTTGTCCATTATTCGTAACCCCTCTGTAACTGGGTTGTAACTATCCTTGTTTGTTGTATTTATATGGTTTTAATCCTTGTTTCACAGTGTTGCATGCTCAGAAAGGTCAGAAATATCAGTGCATGAATAATCAATTGAATTGGAGAGCTGTCCTGTTCCTGACCTTTTGATTTTTGCTCCTGTGTATTCAGCTCTCTTCTTCACATAATCATTTATTCTTCTTGGCTTTATTAACAGCTTCCAGTTTAGGTTGTTGGTTGGTAAATGCTACATGTCACATTTTGTTGCTTGGAATGAAGGGATTTGCTCTGTCACGTCTTTATTTGCTTGAACTGGAAAAATAAACAGTACTGGGTTGAAAATAACTGTGCCACTGTTCCAGATGAATGACCTGACTTTTTCTCTCGTGAACATCTGCCTCACCTTTTCAGGTCTGGAATATGCAAGCAAAAATGATAATAATGCAATGGATGGTTAGCAGCAGGGATTTCTCTACTGTTTCCTTTTCACCCTGGCAAACATCACAAGGAACGAAAAGAACTTCCAGCAAGCTCTTGGCTTCTTCAGCCTCATTCATCCCCACTTGTCTTTATTGTCTTCTCTTGCCTTCTTCCTCCTCTCTTTGTGCCATCTGGACAGACAGATTTGGGATGAGTCTGATGAGTCTGTTTGTTGATGAAAGCTAATCAGAGCAACGGAGGATAGGTTGTGCCGAAGTCTGTGCCTGTTTGTTGTTGGTGTGGGGCCAGAACTACTGAGAGATCCCTGACATGGAAAATTAAGGCTGTCTCTAATCAGTTCTGCCAGGCAGGTATAACATTATCTGTGCAGCTCAATCATAACAAGTCCCTGTAGTAGCTTAGGTTAGATATCAACAGAAAGATCAGGGTTTGAATTAACTCATTATCATGGGAGCATGCCGAGTCCAGTTCACGCAGAAAGAAGAGAAATCATTTCCACCCTGCTCCTGTGTTTGTCCTTGGGTGCTGAAATAAAGTAATAATGGAATAAAAGCAGTTCAACAAATAGCAGCGGCAAGTCAGCGGGGCCACACAGCCTGAGCTCAGAAAAGAGGAAGAGGGTGGTGGTGATATGAGTGGGCTCAGCCTCTTACTCAGTTGTTGACGTAAGTAAACAATTTGCACAAGCACTGGCGCCTCCCTGCACTGAGGGAATTGACAGCGGAGGATTGGGCGACTTGTGTACACTGTCAGGACTGTCAAGACGCACATGGATAGATCCATAGATGGTGGTGGAAGGAGGAGAGGTCTTTTACTTCAGTAAAAGTAGCTACATTATAAAAATGCTCCACTGAAAATAGAAATCCTGCATTCCATCTTTTTCTTGAACAATCTCGAAAATCTCCTTTCATTCTCTTTGGCGGCCCCTGTGGCGTTAAGCAGTAATTGCATTCATCAGTTCATCGTCTTTTCACACTGATCTTTTCTTTGTTTCATTGTTAACAGAGACCAGCAAAAAACACTCCGCTGCTTCACACACCAGGGAGTTGAAGAGCAAGTCTATTGTGTTCGCTCTGTCTACCCTCTCTGACGGACCAACCACTGCTGGGTGATGGGAAATGCATCACTAACCACTTGTAATTTTTCCTGTGAATGTCACCACACACACCCAGTTCATAATACTGCAAATGCAAAGGCTTTCATCAGTGGGCCATAGGCTAAGTCACCATTGTTTTATCTCATTTGGCAATAGATTGTGACTTAACAGGCAATTACTTCAATGAAAATCGCCGTGATAATTGCTTTAAGTAGAGGTATATAATAATAATAGCAAGTGTTATATTATACTGCTAGTCTATAATTACTGATGTGTTACAAGGAAGGCAGCACTGTAATGTTTGGAAGCAGAAGGTTGGGCTGGACATACTTTTGATTACTTTATGCATAGCTGGATAATTTAATCTCTTTTGTTATGTAAGAAAAATAAACACTCAAGATATCTCAAAATAGATATCTATCTATCTAGATAGATAGATAGATAGATAGATAGATAGATAGATAGATAGATAGATAGATAGAGTTCTTCTGACATCACCATCCGAATTTGTTTCAGTTAGTGGGACTAAAAATAGCCACTCATATATGCTACACTGAACCCAGGTCAGTCATCTCATGTAACAGCCTCCTTACAACCAAGAAAAATCCATAACTGTGTGCTCAACGCTGTCAGCCGAGTGCTTTTATCATCGCTGCCACAAAATAGTATCCACATTCATGCAGCCCAAACATTACAGTGAGCATCTTCAACAAATGGCTCCCATGTGGCAGGAATCGGGCAGAGATGCAGTTAATTATTATCTCCCATTTCCCTGGAAAGAGAGCTTTTTGTTGGCTGAAGAGTTGCTTGGAAAATAAATCTATGCAATTACTTACCCTCGGCCACGTTTTAACACATCCTCTGCTTAATGGAGACCTGTGTTTTGGCTTCCTCTCATGAACTAAATGACTTAATTAACAGGGAAATGAGGGACCTCCTGCCCACGCTCCAGATCAGCTTGGGTCCGAACCAAGAAAGAAAACATTTTCAGCTGGAACACAACCCATCACACTGCACATTACTGAGCGACACAGTGGGATATGTGCACTCACAGGTCACTTCGTTAGGTAAAGTTGTACAGTCCTCTGTGATCCAATGCAACAGCTCTGCCATGAATTCTACTTTCATGAAGTTTGAAATTTTCCAGTTTTTGCTTGTTTTGATGATATTTCTACTTCATGTTTATTGCTGAGGTCATAGCGGTTGCTGGTTTTGTACTGGAGTACAGCATATTGAAGGGTGTTTCTAACATTCTGCCTCTCTCATTTATGTAAATGAAGGGGACAAATTATTAGGAACACCTCTCAATACAATGCAGTCTACTTCAACATCACTGCAAACTACAACCTCAATAATAAATTAATACCTCAATCAAAACTGGACATTATTGTCTTTGTAGAGGCAGAATTTATGGCGGAGCTGTCATACTGGATCACATTAGGCTGTACGTGTAAGTGCGTCTCATGAAGTGGACGGTGGGTGTACAGTATGTGCTGCTGAACAAACTGAATCCCACAGGTAAGGCAGCACAGTCCGTAAACGACTGAACTGTGGAGACTAACGTTTACACTTCCTCCTACAAATGGACGCCACATTTGACATTTTTAATCCTGAGTCAGACAGCTGTTGTGGGGGGCCACGATCTTTTCCGAAAGAGTGGAAAAACAGCTGCAAGTTCACCAGACCATTAACAGATGAATCTCCCTGGTTGATCTTATGCGACACCATGCGTTTTGGGGATAACTGGAGTGGGACTGAAAATTCGTTCCACATCACCACTGCTTAATCTCAAAATGTGATCTTTTTAGATTTATAAAATTGGATAACAGAGGAAGGGTTGGCCAACTGTGGCTCTCTGCGCAACAATTCTGTATAACCATTAAGAAAGCATGTTGGTCAGATCACCACGAGGTGCTGCGATTCAAATAATTTCAAATCTTACGTATGTGTGGCTCAAGGCACAGTTCTTTACAAATGAAATGTTGTGGTTAATGACTCAGATATGGAGATCAGTAAAAGATGGATTAATGTTTAAAAGCTACATTCTGCTGCCCATAGAATTGAGCACTGAGGAGAAATCAGCCTCCCACTTATCTCCCAAGAGGAGCAACTGTGCATTTGTCAGATTGAAAGAAAGAAAAGAGGGGAGCTCACCTCTGTCCACTGCCCATTGGTCTGTACCATGAGTATGACACAGGGGTCTGACTTATTCAGCGTGTCTCGGTCCAGCAGAGCTTTGCAAGACACACGCAGCTCTACTTTGGAGACACAGGTAGCTGGGCCACTGAGGCTGGTCGCAGGGGAGGTGGCCTCCTGAACGTCATTCATCCTGGCTGAGGGCAAGAGGAGCTGCCAGCCGGCGAAGCAGTACGGTGTGAGGCTGTTGGTAGGTCCGAGGGATGGGAAAGCGTCGTGGTGGGTTGCGGGATCTCAGTGAAGACGTGGCAGCCTCACAGCAGACAGGCTCTTTTGACTTGGTACAGATGTCACAGAAAGAACAGAGATTCCTGTTGAGTCCCAGGGGACCAAACCAAACCCAGGCTCTTATGACTGCCTGTCAGAGCTATCCCCCTGTGACTAATATCATCTCACCTCTGTAAAGATGAGAGACAGGACATGAAGGTGGCGGGCTCGTGCTTGCAGGAGTCTAGATCTGATCCCTGGAAAGATTGATTTAAGACAGTCATATCGGATGCATCCTCTTAATTCCTGTATGAACTACACTGCTGTCAACAGACATATTTGCAAAAAACATTTGATACTGTCATTGTCTGCACAACATTATTTTTATTCTCTTTGCAGAACTACACACGAGATAGCGAACAGTTTAAGTGGAAAAAACAGAATCTTTCCCCTTCATCAGCAATGGGTAAACAAATGAAAGTGGCTGATTAAATCAGGAATCCAGCGGACTCATTCCTGAGTGTCCTTATTGGCCAGAGGACAACACAAAACTAAGAAAAGGACTTTGTTTAAGCTCCAATCGGATCCGCCCTGCTGAAGCGTCCTTGAGCAAAGTGTTTCTGACCCCACTTAACTGTTTTGAAGAGGAAGAAAGCGTGGATTTCTCGACCAGCCGCGTTTGCTCTAAGTGTCTCATTCTTAGGAGACAGATGAACAAGTGCACTGCCCTGTTTGGCTTTCAGCACCAGGGACAGCGCCCGCGGATTCGATCGCCAGCTGCGAGCCAGGAAACCAGATGTCACCCAAAAGCATCAGTGTGAAACTTAACTCAGTAAAGCTGGAAACATAATCAGAAGCCGTAAAATACGAGTCAAGCAAAAGTTGTAAGGTAAAAAAAAAAAAAAAAAAGAAGAAGAAGAAGAAGAACAAAAGAAAAAAAAAAAGCCTCGAGGTAAAGCAACACGTCCGCTCATGAGAGAAAAGCTGCCGATTCAAACAACTTAATAACGGCGATGCAGGAAATGCTCCAGAGCGGGTTCTCAATGATTAATCACCACAAATGAACAAATCTGTAATCCTTGAAACCCCTGAACCAGCTGACGGTCAGGATGACAAAACAACGACCTAGATTTCCTAACTGGAACGAGCAAAGCGTCGTACTGAAAGCGAACAGTCCAGGCTACTTTGACAACACTCACTCACTTCCAATAAGACGATCTACAGCTGATCAATTAACAGATAAACACAAGCAAAGCGCAGCAAATCCCCTCATCAACAACATCGCGTTAAAAACTCACTTCCTACCTGTCGTTGTTCTTTACTCTTAAACACACTTGTTTAATCCTCTCCCATGTTACACGCTGCCTGCTTTTTTTTTTCTCCTCCGCCCAAACTCATTGGTTCGACCGGCGAGGAGGGAGTAGGCTCGGCGTGTGGAGATGGGGAGTGGAGAGGAGTCCAGCTGCTGATGTAAGGATGGGGTTTTCGCTGGGACTCGGTGATTGGGGGTTCAGTTCACAAATCGAGCCTTAGAAACATCACACAAAACCATGGAAATGCATCGTTGAGGTTTTATTGATTGGTATTACAGTTGTCTCACACAGCCTGGAAGCCTGACATGCATGCGGAGAATGTGCGCGCGGTTTTTGAGTGATTTGCAGGCGTTCAAGCTAAAATGATGGTGAACTTGTGACCCACGAACAAATTAATAAAATGTATTTAAATCTAATGACACGCCACATCAGACGCTTTCACACTTCGCCTCGGGCTCGATGTGCTTTATTTAGACTGATACATCAATAAGATGTTTCTCCAACTTCAGCTGACTGCAATAAATGTGCCACACTGTTCACATCTCATATTGTACATTGCATATATAACATGAATCTGCATACAGTAGGTAAGCATTTGACACTATATATATATATCAAATGTTCCATCAGATGTTCATGTCAAACACTGCTCTCTGCTCAGATTAACAATAAGCTCACAATCTCAAATCAGAGTTGTTGAAATGAGATGCTTAGATGATAATCCTCTCAGTGGGATGAGTAGCTGGTCAATTTGTACTCAGAAAAGGCTAATTCATGCCTAAATCAACTGCTCCTGGCTGAGTTTGTCTCCCCTCAGTCATAGAAAATGCTACGGACGCATGTGAGACATTTCACAGCAAGACAACAGGAAGATGAAAGGACAGATCTTCCAGCAGCAGCACATAACAACTACATCATCCATGTGGGAGCTCCAGCCAGCTGAGGACCTGTGACTCTGCTCTCTTACCTTCATTAAATACACACATTCACACACACACATATACACCCACATGTATACTGTATATACTTAAGTCTGTCACTCACATTGAAATGACCATGAACTGATTCATCCTGCACATTTTCAGTCATTTGACAGCAATGCATGTTACGTAACGTATTGTTTCTACACACCGTTTTATGCTGGAACTTTTTCACAGTCCACCCACAAATGCATTATTTTCATGAATGTATTTCCAGACATTGCATAACGTTTATAGATTTTTAGATTTCACTGACACAAGAACAGCTCTTTGCAGAGTTCCTGTAAAAACAGAAGCGAAGGCCATGGGAGACAAAGCCGCTAGAACAAATAGACAAAATGACTTTTTAATGTGGGTTCATCAAAATAAAACAGAAAATAGGAGCTTCGGTTTGACTGTTGGAAAGCCTTGTGTGGTTAGTTACTGTGCACTTCATAATAATAGAAATGTGTAGGCTTCAGCCGGTCTTACATTTGATTTCTGAGGGCTTTGAAATCTCAGGATTCGAAACGTCCTTCACACAGAACGGACATTTTCATTAAAGCTTTACAACTTTGTCTTTGATTTCAAGAGGCCGTGTCTGATTTGTTGAGAGCTGAGCCACTCAGAAGATGTCACCTGCTAAAAGGACGTGTGCAGCAAGACGGGTAAGCTCAATCAAATTATTCCCACAGCATGGAAAATAAAACATTTTGGCTCCCTGCTATTTAATTATCTGCTCTGCTAAGCTGATAACCTACGCACACAGACCACAGAGATGTCGCTCACAGACACACATATTAACAACAGGTTGGAATCCTTTAAACAAAAGTAACAAATTCATGCCTGAGTCTGCACATGTGCACAGTCTTTCTGACACAGCCATCAGCCAAAGTCAGCTCTCTCCTGCAGTTTTCACCCCCCACTGCCCCTTCCTCCATGGGTATTCAGAGTCTGCTTTGGGGCACACACCTGAGCCCTGTTACGCCACAGCTCCAAACAACGGCCATCTGCTTCTGCTGCTGCTGCCGCTGCAGTGTGGGTTCAACACCTCACAGGATGTTCCCTGCCTTTCCACATGGATTATCCACTCAGACTCCCCCCGCTGCTTCTCCTCAGTCTCTGCTCGCCTTGATGCCGCTGACCACATTGCGTGTACAATAACCCAAACAGGAGGATCTCTTAACATGGCCTGGTGCACTCACATTTCCAGTAAAAGTGTGTAACATCATCCACAGTTTTTCCAGAGGTTCCCTTGAGCGGAGGTATTTTTGGACTTAGGTGGGTTTTTGTGGAAATCCTCAAAGACATTATTGATCCTAAAGTCTTTCTTACGGGTGATTTTAGCAGCCCTGTTAATGGTAATCAATCACTGAGCTTGTGTTTCAGCAACAGCTCATTGAACAGAAATATTATCTCCACGAGTGTCCTCTGTCATCATTATGTTTGCCTTACTGACCTACTAATACTACGGTCAGTTCCCTTTAACAGAGAAAAAACGATACACGACACATCGCAGAGGCGAAGGTGATGCTGCAGGATGCAAGCATGCATGCTTATTTGCAGCAAAAGCAGCGAGGAAACAGCTGACAAGTGCAACAAGTACTCACAGTGTGAGTGTGCAATGCGCATGTTTAGCCCTCCACAATATCAGATTTACAGATGAGGTGCAGCAACTGTGAAACACCAGTTCACACTGTGCACAGAGGTGAGGAAATGAAACCAAGACCCTGAACCTAAGCATGAAGGATTGTCTCCTCACAGAGAATCTGATGCACAGTCTAGAGCCGCACTAGTTCCTGTGTCTACGTGTTTCTGATTAATTGATTATTTGGTCTGTAAGTCATCGGAAAATAGTGAAAAATTCCTTTCACAGTCTGATCAACGGTTCAAAACACTCCATTTGCAAGCCTATAAAATAAAAAGGCAGCGAACCTGAGAGGAAATAAGCAGAGAAGGTTTGCTGCTAAAAGACTTTAATGATAATATGCTGCCGGTTCATTGGCTGTCAACCTCTCCTCATCCTGTTTCTGATTATCAAAACTAATACACTATTGCTTTTAAATGCAGTTTATCATAGGACAAATAGCATACACATGGATACTGAAATGTGGGAGCTGTTCAGTGTCCAATTCTTGACTAAACAAGTCTCTATCAGTTACCTGGAGGCCGTTTTTATTGGGGTTAAACCCCAGTAACACACTTAGCACAGGTGTTAAGAGGTCGTGGTGTCCCGTGACGTTTGAGTGTTAAATTGGTTATTTTGCAGTGTCCTATCTTAAGGATGAATCTTAAGGACCATCAATTTGAGTTCCCATTTCAGCCTATCAATCACTCCTGGTCCAAAATGACTTGACTGTCCGCTCACCTCCATTAACTGAATAATTTATTTGCATTCAGGCAGCTGGAAGAGAGGACACTGAAGGAGGCACAGACAAGGACATTTAGCCTCACGCTGCCCCCATTCAGTCCTTATAGGTTGACATGTTGGACTTGGGATCATGTCTGGAAGTGGACATTTTTACATGGTAATGCTTTTGGAATAGACATCCTCAGTCCGTTGGGGAGTTTCTCTGAGGCTGTGTTTTGCTTTGTTGGTTCACTTTTTATTCACTCATTTCACGTAATCAGAACAACACAGCACGCCGAACATGTGCAAACAGTTTCGAAATGTCCAGCCTCTGCGTTGTCACAGCAGACATCCTTATTAACAGTCCGTTTGGGTTCGTGTCTGCCAGCACATAACGTTCTGTGTGAAAATTAAAATTCAACTTTGCCCCCCTCCCCCAGCAGCGGACTGTAAAAATGTCCCACTGGGATGAGATTTTTTTTCTGGCTCCCCCACCACCACCACCACCACCACCACCACCTCTCCTACCTGTGTGTGAACATGCTGTATGTACAAATCGTTTAATATTCTAATAGCCTCTCATGTTTAAGAGGCTCTGCCTGCTTTAGACTCTCCAACTCGTTAAAATACGATTTAACCGGACAAGTTTGAATTTACGGGTATCAGATTCTGCCGGCAGCTTTCTCCTGCTAACTGCTGAGTTTCTGACATAAGTTAATCTGCAAATAAGCTGCCCAATTGTCTATTAATTATGCTGCCACGTCAGGTTAATAACCTGCTTTCAAAAAATCCAGCTGGTTGGAAATGGATTCACATTCCTCAGCTACAGTCAACAACACTACTCTTTAATGCTTTTTGTCTCCATTAATGAGTTATATTTTGTGCCTCTAGTGCCACCTACTGCTGTCATTATGAGCCTCATGTGAACGCTGAATCCTACATTTAGGTTTTAGTTCACAGCTTTTCACAACTCAGACATGTTTATTAATATCACCTGCACTTTGTCTACAATGACAGCAAAAAGGTTTTATGTGAAAAAGTCCTATTTTGACAACCCTGATTACAAAGTTGGGGAACTACATAAAATATAAATAAAAAACAGAATGCAATCATTTGCAGACAAACTGTTTCCCAACACTTTTACAGCGTCTCTGAGCCCATGTATTAATATCCTTTATACAATCATGTGTTCACAAAGTGGTGAACATCACTCCATCTCACTTGTGAACGACTGAGCCTTTCCAGGATGCCCCTTTCATAGCCAATCATGATACTATCACCCGTTACCAGTGAACCTGTTTACCTGTGGAATGTTCCAAACAGGTGTTTTTGGAGCATTCCACAACTTTCCCAGTCTTTAGCTGCTCCTGTCCCAACTTGTTTGAAACATGTTGCTGAATCAAATTCAGAATAAGCAGATATTTACAAAAATCAATGAGGTTGACAACATCAAACATTAAGTATAATGTCTTTGTGCTGTTTTCAATGGAGTGTTTGACAGAAGCAATGAGCAAACGTTCACATTGTGTTTTATGAACTCTTTTTGGAATCAGGTTTGTTATTAGGCTTACATACGTTTTTAGCAATTGGGGTTTTTATGGACAATCTGTTTTTACAGTTTGTTTTACTTTTGTTTTTTCGACCCAGGTCCCAAATCAATACTGCAAACACTGTTCTAAATTTCACTTCAGACCACAGGTACTGACCATGGTCAAATACTCCGAGCTGCAATCTGAACCCAACAGTTATTTCAACACATTTGATACAATCTATAAATCAGATCTTGCCTGTATTGATACCTGAAAAGGTGATTTGTTGATATCCGATTTGTTTTGACACCCAGTTATTCCAAGTATTTACCAGACTTGATGCATTTGCTCCAGTGTGTTGTGAGACCCTATTCCATGAAGTCCCCTGATCAATGGCTACATCACCAAAACCCTGACGGAGATCATAATCAAGACATTCTCACACTGATCTTTTTTAACACTTTATTTTGCAAAGTTCCATAGTGACTATGTTTACTTCTTTTCCACATCCTGCTCGGCGGCCTCTCTGGCTCTCTTGGCACGGATGCCAAAAAGACGAGCGTTGGCGCGGGCCATACGCAGACTGGCGAAAGCCTTGAAATTCTTCTCATCCTCAGAGATAACCCGGGCCTTCTCCTTCTTGTGCACCTGGAAGAGAAGAAAAGGAGAATAGTAAACACAGAACACAATTTTCATGTCCTGCCAATAACAAATTACACAATCAATTTGACATTGCTATGCTTGAGGTCCAATTTTATGGCATTTAAGTTCTGGGACAACCAATTTGCTTTCCTGGTTTGATTTCTAAAAGCAGTCATCAGAAAATGGGTTCAAATGTTTCATCAAAGAAGTACAGAGATTCCGGAGATTTGTCATCATGTGACTGCTGAGACTCAAAACAAACAGCTTGTTGTTTTCTGAACTGACATCACTGACAACATGACAGCCGATGCACAAATGGCAAAATTCAGCCTGTTCAATGTGAACTGCTGTGCAGTTTCAATGATAAGACTCTCCCTCAATTTCACCTAAAACGTATCACATCTATTTCCAGTGATCTCATTATTATCCATCTTAATCGGAAGCTTGAAAAAGTGAAAACTTACAGTTCTGATGGGCATGACTGGACCAGTGAGCTGAGTGGCCATCTTCAGTTCCTCCTCCTGAAAAGATTACAAATGGTTAATTCTTCAAAGCCACAAAAACGCACATAGCACTCAGCATCGCTTGCTATGAGGCAGACATACATTTAGATTGAAATTATTTGTTTTAAAAAAAAGAGCTGAATAAGGCTGGTTTTTCATTTTCAACCACTTGCAGACTGACTGGATGACAAGTGTCACATGCAATCTGTACAGGCATCTGATGTTTATGAGTAACAGTACACTGACAAGCAAGGTAGAGTAAGCAGTGATGTTTTCACCTATCAGCTTCATAATCTCCCAGAAAACCCTCTAAAATGCATCACTACATGCATTAATTAGTTTTCATATTTGATTGAATTTGTTAAGTTCACCAGCATGTCCTCGGTTTCATTCGGTCACATCTCATGCAGACTAATAAAGCTCCTGACACAGCCAATCTAATAACCCAGTAAAATGGCATTTAGAATGCAAATTATGATCTTTCACTGAAGGTTTGCAGCTGTAAGAAAGAGTTTAGCTTAATAAACAGTGTCGTGCAGAGATTAGAGAGGAACTGGTATCACTCCACTGCATTTTGAAAAGTTCAGATACAGAAAGATGCACAGATTAGGCCTAAATCTATGAGCTCCATCAAAGACCATCTCTACACTTGGTTTCATTATTTCAAAATGCATAGAGAATACGATCTTATGTTTGACAGGACTCTTAGCTTTATACAGTAGTCAAAGTTACAATGTGTAAAAGCTGTGTATTCATTTTCAGATGATGGAGCAATAGTAAACAAACAGTGGAGAGCTCTAAAACTGGCCTTTTGAGAGATGACTCACTCCTACTGACCACATGCCTTTGTGTAATGTTTAACCACTTGCTTGTCTCAGGAAAATGAGCCAAACAATCTCATCATGAAACAATTCATTAACAACCACTAATACGCTTCACATGCTTTACAGATTGGATCTGAACCGTCTTTTACATTTTTGTGCTCCATGAGACAGAAAAGAAACTTACAGTGCTGTCTCCCTTCTTGGGAGCAGAAGCCTTCCTGGGGAACAGGATGAGTTTGGAGCGGTACTCCTTCAGACGCTGCACGTTGGCCTGCAGAGATTCTGTAGATCTGTTGCGACGGCGAGGGTCAACAGAGATGCCAATGGTGCGGGCTGTCTTTTTGTGGATGCCAGCTGCCTGCGGGCAGGAGCACAGAACATCGAGAGTTAAACATAACCTCTGATTTGAATCTTACATCTACTACATAAGATACTCATTCAGTTTGGTTTTCTATGTGGAGTAAGCAGTCATCAGAAAAGGGGTTCAAAGTATTCATCAAGTAATTACAGAGATTCCGGAGATTTGTCATCATCTGACTGCTCCAAAACCAAACTGTTAAATAGTTCAGAACACGTCTGCCAACAGCCACCGATGATATGCCAGGGCAGGTACTTCACATGCTCTTCTCCATCTACATGGACAGAGCTCTGCGTAAACTGTAAGCGCACAGCTCCAAATTTACTTGGCCAATAACGAGTGACTTGCTTAAGTCTTTGTCAGGATGTTGATTATCTGGTCCATTAACATAATGGTATTTTAGAAGAGCAAACTTTGTTTACATTAATAATAAATAAAATCACTCAATTACATCCCATTAATCATGATTCAACAATTCAACCTAATAAACTGCGACACAGTGCTCTCCACTTCCTCCCACACATTTTAGAGTCTAGGAATATTGTGTGCCCATTTTAATAGGCCGGCTTTTTACAGAAAATTGATGCAATGTTTGCTTACAGACAATCTGGCTGATGTGGAGGATCAAACTCCAGGATGTGATTTGACTACACTACATATAGGCTTTTGTTTCTCAATACAACTTAAATAGCAACTGGTAGTTGAAATTAAGGGCTCTTATTCCTAAAGATGAGATCTGATAGAAACACAGTTGGTACTATATATAAACACACACACACACACACGTCAACTTTAGAAACCAGATATGAATTTTAAAAAAATGCCATCACTCCTGTTTGAGCCTACTTCTTATGAAGGAAAACAACAAACAAGTCCAAATGTTCTGAGGTGATACGCATCAACAGTCATTTAGCCTTACTCCCACAAAAGGCAAGTACATGAGAGGAAAGGCGAGGTACAGGTTGGCAAGAACATCAAGTCTTTGAGCAGCACTTCGTGTTCTTCTGCAGCTACTGAGTTTTTTGGTTGGGTAGGAAGCATGATTCATCACAGAAAGGTTGAGCCTGCTCTGTTGCACAGTTAACAGCAAGAGCATTTCCGAGGTGGAGTTCACTTCGATAAACACTAGTTTCTAGGGTCTCGGACATGACTACATACAATTATAAGGTACAGTGTGTAGGATTTAGGGGGATCTAGTGGCACAAATCTAATATACACAGACATAATTTAATTAGCTTATAATCACCTGCAAATATAAACTGTTGTGTTTTGTCACTTTGCAGTTAGGTCTTTACATCTATAGAGGGAGCAGGTCTACCCAACCAATCAACAGACACTCAGGTGGTTTGCTGCTTTTTTTTCCCCATCTTCAGCACTAATGGATTAACTCAATGACGAAGTAACATCGCTGATGGATTATTCCATTATACAATATAATAAGAATAATATTATGTTTAAAGACAATTATTAAGTATTACCTTAAGTTCCTCCAGGGTGAAGCCACGTCCGGCACGAACCTTGGTGTGGTACCTGACAGTGGGACATCTGACCTGTGGCCTAAGTGGTCCAGCGACGGGGCGGGGAGCAATGAGACGGGCCTTGGCTTGACGAGCCTTTCGCCTTAAGACAGAGGCATCTTCGTTAAACTACATTCCTTTTCAGTTCCAGGAACTGTACAAGTCTGTTCCATGTACTCCTACTTGTGTTTCCACAGCATTTCTACACTATACACATGACAATATTATGTTCTTTGTGATGGTCCTGTGCTGGGAAAAAGGCATGAAGTCAGATTTTAATTGATCAAAATCATGTGTGCTTACACACATCCCATCCTCTATATAACAAGGGCGCACTAAGACTTTGATTGGCTATGTGTTCAATCAATGTTCCTCTATTTAGAAAAAAAAAACCCACATTCAGGCAAAACCATACTCACAGCCAATACATACTGGTTGACTGTGCCTACGAAAAACAGTCATAAATTTGCTAACCAAGGCATCACCAAATAAAGAAATCCCAGCTTGGAAAATTAAAACTCACATGCACTGCATCACTGCATGTCCATACATGCACACATACTGACCCAGGTAGCATTTAACAGTAGCATCACGTGATAACGTTTCATTAACTAATAGTCTGTTACAGTTCTAATGCATTGTGTTTTCAAATATACTCAAAATGGAAGTCAATATTGAGAAACTAGCTGACTGTGCTTATGGTATCTGGATTCATGTTATACAAAAGCTTTCCAAATTAATTCGCTCCTTAACTTAATTGATAAATTAGCTTGCGTATGTGACCACTGGTACTTAAGTACACTGTCAACATAGTTTGTCTATGCTGTTCATTCAAGGCACGTTAGCTCTACTTAGCTCCCTCTCCCCGGAGCACAAGGCAGCTCTCACCTGCGGATCTTCCTGGCTGGCTGGTTGAACCAGGTGCGCACTCTTTTCTGCCAGTCTTTGTGGAAATGAGGGTTCAAGATCATTCCATTCCGGCTGGGGGCCATGGCTGCCTACTTCCCTGCAACACAGCGTGGCACACAGACATGAGGAGGCTGTCATGCCGGCACACCATCATTCCTTACAGAGCTAATGTTACGTCCGAGATGCTAAGCTAGCAGGTTATCACGGTTACTGGTTGTTTTGATGGCCAATTCACGTTAACGGCTGCTACATGCCACAATCACTAATCTTTCAAATTTCGGTATTTGTCACATGCGTTGACTTATATTTGACGGGCATTATTAAAATATGGAGCTACAAACGTTGGCCTGTAAAGCAATGCTAACGGGCACACACAAACACCACTTGACCGGGGATCAACACTAACACAGAGGCTGTTTAGCAATATAGCGAGGAAATGTACTGCAATAGTCACCTTATTACAAAGGTGACAAATCACACTATCTCGGGCTGTAAGTGAAATTTACAAATATCTAAAAAATTCCAAGGATTAAGATAGATTCTTTCTAAATATGTGGAGAAAAAATTCTCATACCTACGAGGGAGGAAAATGGCCGAAAGGAAAAAGGAAGTTGTAATGCGGTGGATTGTGGGATATGTGTCAGCCAGCCAATGAGCGAACAGATATTACCAAAGAGTATAAAACGGAGGACTAACCGAACAAGAACAAGCTGGTAACAAGTTAAATGGAATACAACCAGGGCTCTAAATTAACACCAGCCAACCGGCCAAATGCTGGTGAAATTTCAGTCTGGCTGGTAGAAAAGACCACCTTACTAGCCACTTTGACCCATTAGGGAGTGTGTGTTTGGATAGTAAGATGAACATCTACTAGCCATTTTGGCTGGTGATGAAAAATGTTAATTTAGAGCCCTGAATACAACATGCACGAAATAACACGCACAACCGCAAAACGAAGAGCTTGTCTTTATTTTTACGAAAAGATTGATATCCGCTATAACGTGAATTCACTTAAACCAAGCTCAAGTGGAATTCTGATTTATTTAAGCAAAACCGGAAGTAAGACGCGTTCATTTTAATCATCTTTGTTACGTTGCAGGAAAATCTTTATTTGCTTGACATTTGCGAATTTGCTTGCAGCAGTTGTTTCTGTAGCTCTAAAAATGTGACCTATATGGCTGCCTTTCGGTTGGAAATAGATTGCTGATGTGTTTTGAAATAGAGGTTAGGTTGCCTAAAAGTGTGGAGTTTTATTAATACAACGAGTTATTAACTTTTTTTGTGATGTTTATTGGACTTACTCCATGTAGTCATCTTGTGTTCACATGTTTGATACAGTACTTTTTGTACATTGCAATTAGTACTTTGTACTGGCCACTAGATGTAGACCTAGCGCCTTTCATCGGTAGTTAACGGTAGTCTTGGCTGTTTTTTAAATTCCCTTGTAGCCAGTTACTATACTGACAGTATATAGACTACAGCTAGTGCCACAGATTATTTTCAAGAAGTTTGACAGTCACTTTATGATAATGTAAGCATGTGCCTGTATTTGGAAATGACCAAAGACCAAAGTTTCAAACTGGTTATTTCTATGTGTCTTGAAAGACGTGTGTATGTATGTGTGTGATGTGTCCTGTATGTGGCTTTTGTGATGATATTATGAGATTTGTACTTTCTGGTGAAATGGAAGTTATCACCATATTGACACGTAGGATTTCAGTGAATAACTTCCAGTGAGAAACATGCTGTCCTCACTTAGAAACTATTTTTCCAGAGGAGTACAGAGGATAGAGAGCTTCATCACATGGTGCAACAACAACCACCTGAACCTCAATATCAGCAAACCAATGAGCTTGCGATGGACTACAATGTTTCAAATACAGATGTTGCTGCAAAGTAGTTACAAATTATAAAACGTGGGTGCTTCACACACATCTTCAACACAATAATGGCCAGAAAAGTGTTTTTGCTGAACATTGTGATGTTACAGTAAAGGTGACCTTTGTCCTTTTGAATCTAAAATTTCATCATTTAATCAATTTCAATCAATGTGGGACATTTTGTCACGCAAATGCTGAGTTATGAATCATTGGGTTATGGCCAAAAACGTGTCTGGTTAAGTCAATGTGACCTTTGACCACTAAAATCTATCCGGGCCATGGCTGTCACCAGCACAGAATCATGATAAATAGAATTAATTGTATGGCGTCATCAGAGGCCTTAATAATCAGAGTCATTCTGTGCAGGACATTATTGTACTGTTACTGCACTACACCTTTCTTTATTCAAGACAATGGGCATTGAATGATAATGCACACAGCACTTTATGTTGAGAAATGTTTTACAGGTAGCTCCTTGCACCTCGTGCATAAAAGGCTGTGCAGTTTTCATACTGAAAGATGGCGTCTACGTACGCACAGAAATCTTTAAACGTACAAATTCTGCGCACGCCAGGTCCAGCACACCTTTCCTTCATACATGTCAATCAAATTAGAGTTAAACCCACGTGCAGGTCTGACATCAAAGTGGATGGTATATTACACATGGCACATCAGTTAACTACACGTCATCCACGAGATCTACTGCGCATCACATGTGACTTATTCCGAGGGTATTCCATACTGCATGGCCTTCAGGGGTGCTTCGCCTCCTGTGCGTCATCGATGTTTGTGCGCCTCAGCAACTGCACAGTGTCTGACGTGCGTCAACATCTTCATGTCACACGAACAGAGCAAGCTTTCCAATTTACCGGCGATCTTGAAGTTTCAGTAGATTTTCATGTCGCTAAATAAGTCAGACCTACTCGAAGCGAGACGGAAGGCGCACAAACCACCGCGGCGACCTACAGGAATTAGAGAGGGGCGTCTGTATCTATTCCCAAAGTGGCCTTTCCATTCTTTTGACACTCTCATATGTAGGAGAAGTTAAGAGGGGTGATGAAATCAGCGTTTTTCTCCTGTGATGGGAGAGCTATAAATTGGAAATGCATGTGCGTGAAATCCAGTATACGCAACCTTTTAGTACATGCGCATCATCTATACAGCAGGCCTCAGAGGTTCAGATTGATGAACATGAGTGAGCAGGACTGTCCACAAGCCGTCCATGAACTGCAAAACTCAGTGCACAGACAAGTGCCACTGGACATATCAGTTCCTCACCTCTACCATGTCATTTCATGTCTAATCATGAATGAAGTTTAAAACATTTCCTGTGTGGGCTTTTGCTGTGCTCCGCCCTGTCTGAACTTGTTCCTCTGCGTGTCCCTGCATCAATGTGACCTCTGTGAACACAATAATCAGACAAAAAGACAATCATGTGTCTTAATCAAACAGCGTTCACATAATAAATCTGTGTTTTTACAACATCGTGCTTCATTATTCTGGAGCAGAACTTTCAGGTGAAGAGAGATCTAGTGTGAAAAGGCATGAGTATGGAAAAATATGCTGTTGGGAGGCTAGACAAATAGGTCAGCCAAACAGACCTTCACTTTGAGAGGAAGGTATTGTGAGGGCATTTAGACACGAAATAAATGAACTCAAAGGAATATTCGATGAACTCGAGGTGAAATTTTTACTCTCAGTGACTTTAAGCACCTGTGACAGTATTTCAGTTAGTCAGTTTTAGCCAGTAATACCAATTACAGCTCTTATTTTCTCTGATGAGCCTAAGAGTGCAGGTTTTTGTTCAGTCACTGATTCTAAAACCACAGCTTCATTAATCATTGATCAACTAGCTTCTGCAATCTCTGCCTATCTGCACCTGAGGGCAAAGGTCAAGGTGTGTGGAACTATAACAAGCAAAAAGAAGCAGCATGCCCTGTCAGCACATGTGCAGCAACACGACAGGAACATGTCTGTAACACATCATAAATTGGTGCCATCTTGACACCAACACCATCTCAACACATCCCTGCATGTTTACTATAGTTGGCGAAACTATAATTTTAATTCAAATTAAAGCTGCTGGTGAGTTCAAAAAAATTAAAAAAAGACACAAAAGAAAGAAAATCACAGGGTCATCAATTCACATGCAAGGACCAAATTTTATTCAATGAATGTTACACAACACTTACAATCACTTTCCAGTCTTTTACCACATCTGTGCACATTTAAAAATGAAGCAAAGCACCAGATAAAGACCCAATAACACTGACAGATCTTGATATTATGAGCCCTTTAGGTTGGCTAGTAGCTAAACAAATCCTAAGCGGAAGATGTTACTCAGGACTTTAAATTATTTTGATAGCACGATTCCAGTATCAAAATAAATACCACAGATAAGAGTGTCACACAAGATGTTAGTAACCCTGCCTACTAGTCTTTGATTGCAATGACATTATAAAACAGCACAGTGAGTTTAGCGCTTTATTCCAGTGACTTAATAAATTTATCATAAGCAGGTTGGTCCATGAGGCCGTCGAGTTCTTCCGGCTTTTCAATTGTCATCTTGATTAGCCAGCCTGAAAAGTAAGAGTGGATACGCTAAAAGCCAGAAGTGTACGTGCTCTCTCAACCAAGCAGTTAGATTATTCTGCGTCATCTGCCTTGGCAACAAATCTACTAGGAGAAATTCCTGGAAATCACCACAACACATGGGAACTAGAATAGCGTAACAGATAGCTTACCCTCTGCATAGCAGGCTTTATTCACCAATCCAGGATTCTCTGCCAGCTCTGTGTTGATTTCAGTCACTTCCCCTGTCAGCGGTGAGTAAAGCTCACTGGCAGCCTTCACGCTTTCCAAGGCACCAAACTCCTCTGCAGCACACACAGAGAAAGAGTGACAGATAACACACTGATGGACTCAATTACTATATATGAAATCTAGAAAAGCATGCCGTGTATTCAAGGCTCTCACCCATTTGTTCAAGTCTTTGGCCAACTTCAGGGAGTCCACAGTACACCACATCACCTAATGCTTCCTGCAATGAGAAAAGAAAAACTGCAAGAATTACAGCCTACATGCAGAACTATATTACACTGACTACAAGCAATAATCTAATAGTGACTTAAAAGCATATTTATTATTGCCAACAAATCCCATGAAGTGCAAAACCAACTATGCAACCGTCTCTCAATACAAATGGGTCGCAAATATATAGCTGTTATTTTTAAAGGCAACAACAACAAAAACAATGATGACAATAACAATAATAAACAGCTGGGAACTGAAGGTTTGGGCAAATATTACTCAAACAGGAGCAAACAGTGCATTTGCTGAGGACTATTTTCAGGGATGGATGAATACACATCTTGCACAGCAGCAGGACAGTGTATGTGTGACGGAGGAACATGTTACCCAGTGCAACAGTGTGGCTTGTTGATGTGTTCTTAAACGATGGAGATCTATGGGAATATATTTCAGGATATTTAAGGGTTTGGCTACAAACAGTACTTGTTAGTGGCATCAATCCAGTGTTGGTTTTGATCTTTTCATGGGAGTTGTTAATAATATTAAAAATATAGACTCCCACCATACTTATTCTTTAAGTGTATCTCATACGTTACAGGGGTATTGTTTATTATGACAGGCAGCATGGAGTCAGGTTTGCAGGGCCATCAATGTAGACAAAACTAGTACTGAGAAATTGAACTAATTCACAAAGCACATGTCTCATTTTTCAGTGTTTCAACAGTGACACTGTCCACAGAGATTAGTGGCTCAGGGAAATTTACTGTATGTAATTCAATCATACAGCTAATCACAGTCAGCCTGATCAACTATTCTGAAGCACAGACATGAGACCCAAACTACTGCTGCCACCAAGATGCTAAAATGCTCATTCAGACACAGTAAACTGGAGCAGCTGTACCCATGGATACAGACTTAAGGTTTATCTTAAAATACGAGTGTTTATGTTGGCAGTGACCAGACACATTATCCTAGACTTCAGAAACTGTTGTAATATTTAGAGCTTTAGTTGCTTTATTACCGATGTATTGTGGGCTACTTTATAAGGCAGGCAAAATGATGGATGTATTGTAGGAGATTGTGTCACACGCAGTAATATCTTCCTGGAGCTATCAGTTGTCAGTGATCCCTTAGTTTGCTGAATTCAGAGAATTGAGCAAGTGGGGGATGGCACAGCTGATTTTCTAATCTGAAATGCTTAAATGAGACTCAAATGTAGTGGCTGGTGGAAGATTTTCTACTCTGTGATGCGAAGTGGGAAAGCGAGCTATTCTGCTATTCAAGCTATTTCATGCCTTCTTACACAGCACGTGGGGAGGTAGACTAACGTGTGGACCTCATGTGAATGAATGTAGAAATGTTCCTCTGTACAAGTTAATTGGTATCTATCAAAGATGCAAGACATGCGCTTTGATTTATCCTACACATTTAAGCTAAAGCACAATGATTGATGAATATCTTGAGACTGTAGGAAACTTGGCTGGTAAGGATTTTGAGACCCAGACGAAAACAGACTTCAACATTTTTGACACTGCACTGGGTGTCAAGGCTTTGCCATCATTGCTTCAGTCCATAAATGAAGCCTGAAAGGTAAAAATGGATGACGGCCACTTGTTTTAAGGCCACCCACTTCATGAAGTCTAAAACTGTCATTGAGGCTAAAAATCACTTGGATTGAACATACAATTGAAAGCATTTTCCAGAACAGTCATTCTTAAATGCATGTTTTTTTTTAATCATTTTATAACATATTAGTAGCCTGAATTCTACAAAAGAAACACCACTGAGCAAACAGGCTGCCTAGTCTGTTAACTATAACCAGTCTTCTGTACAGTTTGCTCATTTGTTCTGAGGCTGTAGTGAGTCCATTGTTTATGTGGTGGATGACCTTTCCAGGCTGCTGTGGGTACACATGGTCAGAGGTCTGCTCAAAGTTCACGTTCCCTCGTACAGCATTAGCGATTCAGAGGTCTTGAACCAAGCCAGACAATAAACATTTGACAATGTAAATAATTTTCGCTGCAGATACCAAATTCCATTAGCAGTGTCATTTTAGAAACAAGCAGAGTTTCTACTCCATGTTTTCACAACACCATCATGCACCACATTAAACTATTATCCCACTGTTGGAGCTCTTGACTGGCCAGCAGCAAAGATGAAGCACATGAACTTTTCATTTCAGCGGCAAAGCTGTGCCTGCTCAACATGTGAAAACAACGCCAAAGACAAAAGACACCTCCCTTCTTTCAAAGCCTTGAACATCTACGGTGCCCACCCCTGAGATTTTGTGCACACCGTGTCCATAAAACAGTACAGTTGCTGCAGGTGAGGACAAAGTGCAGTCCTAAACTGCACACACCGCATGCTTTAGCACATCACTATTTTTACACTGCCATCAGCAAAGCTCTCAACTAAGTGTGCCATAAATCAATGATTAGTACAACCCAACAACCTACCTGAGCATAATTGCTGATACCGACTGTGCCAACTCCACCTTCCACTCGAACCCACTCGTGCTTATCAGTGAACTTAAGGGCTGCGGAGGGAACAAAGGAACAAGTTAGTGTGGAACAGATGGATCAGGATGAACCATGATAAAATACTAATAATGATAATAATTTGATGCTACAGTGAGTTTAATATATAGAGTGTCAAGTGTTCCCACCAGTGTCAAGGAGCATACATGTCCAAACAACACCTTACTGTAACAGTTTCTTATGCAACACCATGTGCTTAGAAATAATAATGATAATAATAATAATAATAATAATAATAATAATAATAATAATAATAATAATAATAATAATAATAATAATAACCTGTAGTTTACTGGTTGCAATGAGACAACCTGCAAGTGCAGTTTCAGATCCTGACAATCAGTGTTTTGACAGAAAAAGGTGGAAAACCAATGACTCGATATCACACAGGATCTGTTCGAGTCAGACAAGTCAAAAAAAAGGGAGGGGTGGTTAGAGCCTTTTGATTGTGAGCTCCTGCTGTCATCTTTGCAACACCCTGAGGAAAGAACTACAATGCCTCAACCACTGCCAGTGCTGGCATCAGACCATGCAGAAAAATACAGGTTTGAACCAGATTGTGAACTGTGGGAGATGCGGATGCGTGGCTGGGGACAGCAGGAGAGATGTGTTTCTAATGATCCCACTGGATGAGAGAAATGAACTGAACATTTCACATGGCTGCAGTCTGCGAGGGAGAATGATGAATGAACGAGGGGAAAAATCATCAGTTTATGACATTTTAAAGCACATGCACACGTGAATTGCATCACACCACGGCTGTCTGTGACACATACCCAGAATCATGGCTGACTTTGCTTTAATAAGCTACTACTTGGTGCACGAGACTTGGGTAATTTTATGTCTGCGGCCATTAATTAACATCACAATCTGGAGCTCGTGGCTTGAACGTCTTCCAGTGACATCAGTCGTGTTGTACACTATAGCCAATATAACATGTGGCCACTTATTTCCCAAAGTTTTCGCACTTTCACGGCCCCTTCCGAGTTGAGCCCAAACTTTGAGCTGCTCTGCCTGTCGCATTCCTCTGCTCCGCTGTGGGAAAGTGACACAAACTGGGTAAGTGTTTTTCGCCCATTGCGCACAGACAGGAATGTGTGAGCGGCTCTAATGGACTGTGTAAGACCGCGGGCTGCCGTGTTCACTGCGTGTTTCTGTCTTACCTGTGGACAGGACCGAGGTCGTGCTCAGTGTTCGCGGAGAGCCGCTCCTCCACAGCAGTCGGGTCGCTGAACGCTGCGCTGCGGACGACAGTTGAGGCAGTCGGGGGGAAAAGTTTGCGGAGAGGCACCGCAGCGCCGCTCTCATCGCCATCTTCACTCCGTGTGTGTCCACCCTTTAATCCAGTGCACATTACACTTGACCGCGGGGGCGCGCACCATCCCGCTCGTCGCGGGCTCGCGCTCGGGAGGGGGGGGGGGGGGGAGTGTGTGGGAGGAGGAGGAGGGGTGGAGGGAGGGTGAGTTCAAGTGTGTGGCCTTTAAAAGTTGATTTAGAAATAAGCTGTTAATCATAATAACATACCAAGTATCATAGCTTAAGCATTAAAAAGTAGAAGTATTTGTTATGCTGAAAAGCTCCTTTCAGACTGTTTTATTATTATATTTCATTTTTAAACTGTTTGTTTTATTATCTTATAAATTAAATTATTAGTTAAAGCATGCTAATCAATATTTCTATATTAAACAATGAAAAAATGTGAAACAGGCCTCTTAGTGACAAACCCACAGAGAATTAACACCAGACTTTTGTTGGTTGGGATCCCAACTCTATGAGCACATAAACTCATGAAATGCATCTGTGCTCATTTACATGTTGGTGCATTAGCTCTGATTGCAGCCTCAGCATCTTTCCCTCTAGTTGCAGCTCCAAACACTAAAGTATTGAGTAGTTTCTTCCTCCTCCCTGCAAGATCTTGAAGGCTGGTGACTCTGATACTGTGAAATGAGATCTGATTACACACTGAGCTTTGGTAAAAGAACCATCAAAAGTGTCCCCATGGAGCTTTTTAAAGGTTGAGATTAGATTAAACTTTATTGTCATCATCAGAGTGCAACACAGAGACAATGAAATGCAGTTTAGCGTCTAACCATAAGTGCAAATAGTCATAATATCCAAAAAATATAAATACATGAAAGTGGTGCATGTGGCATGAAATATAAACAGTATAAACAGTATGAGGTAGCTGCAGGTAGTGCAAGTAATTTCTACGAAACCATAAAAACATGTGCAACACGGTATGTAAACAGGTAAGAACTTTCGCACACTGCAGGGGCCCACGAGGGGTCTTAACGGGGTTTGGCCCTCTCAGTTGTATATTTGGCCCCTCTAATTAAGCGTTATGTATCTATAGAAAAATAGCAAAAGCGACAAAATGACTGAGCAAGATACATGTGACTATCGTTAAGATGTACTTTCAGAGCCATGGACAGCAGGATCGTGTGTAAGGATTTTAAACAGCAGCCTTATGTTATTGTTATTTAGGCTTTCTGAGGCTATTGCATGGTTAAATCTGTCAATGTTATTGTCTGAGAAAACTGCCCCACACATTTTTTTTTAGCAGCCCCTGCTTTGAAAACAAGATGGTGGAGCACATGTTGCTCCAAAAGGAGGCAAAGAAATCCATGAATAAACAAATCTTCCTTCATGATCTCAAACTCTTCAACGACCTAGAATGAGTTATCATACTGAGCAGGGGATCGAGCCAGCCACTCAAAGTCACACCGGGTGAGGCTCTGTCCAGCACCCGGCTGTCTAGTGATGGTTTGATGGAGGCTGTGAAGATTGCCTTGGCGACCTGCGGACTCATAGCCAAAGATATCATTTGCTACCTCAAGCCTGCTTTGAGACACTGTGCCTGGAGATGAGACTATATCTGCAGAAGCCAGCACACAGGGCGAGGCAGGGTGGAGGTCCTCTCTGCAGAGATTGTTACAGCGCCACCTACAGCTACAGAGCCTCAAGAGGAAAAAGGACAAGTTGCTCTCTTGGCTCTGTAAACTGGCCAGGAGGAAGACATAGCTGCACAAACAGAAAGGCAGCATCCAGAGATTTCCATGAAACCCTACAGGCTAGTGAAATTTGTAGAATTCTGTTGTGTAAACAGACCATAAACATTACAAGACAATGAACAATGTAGATTCATATGCGTTTAATTCAGACATACCCATGTTTAAACTTCTTGGCAGAGGAATTTGTGGAGTTCATTTTGATAAATCTCAGACAAGGAATACAAGCAAACCTGGTAAAAACAGATGAATATACAGAGGACACTTTAAATATTAGATGTGCTTGAGCTTTTTTATTATAAGATGTGTCTTCGCTGAATCTGGTAGCCAGAATCAAGCACCCCTTGAAGTGTCTCAAACTATATTCAAAAGTGTTTCATCCATGTCTGCATACATCAGCAGATCACGCATGACTTCCTGATTAAATACCATCCATTTACTGTCTGGATGACAACAAGGATTAAAATGTCTCCTTACAGTCAAACAAGAACACACAGCAAATGTTATTGCAAAAATGTAAGAAATACAAAAGCCGAAAAAAAGAAGAAGAGAGCATTCATTGTTGTTTACCAGTCGACCGTGAGACAAGGTGATTTCCCTTAATGACAGTGAGGATCAAACAGAGACCAACATTGATAACACATAAACCCAGCAGGCTCCACTGATGACCACAGTGAGGTAAAGGCTCCAGACGGACTCCTGCGCAGATCTGACAGCAGGAGAAATCAGGGGTCATGGCATTAGACAGAGGTGCCTTCTGTGGGTGCTGGTGTCTTGTTGTCGTCAGGCTTCATGGCAGGGAACAGCAACACCTCCTGTGAAAGGACCAAAATGGATTTCTCTTACAGCATGAACAGAAAAAAAAAAAAAGAGTCCACATCTGCCCTACAGATGTTGGCAGCTCATGCTGAAGGCGTTTGCTTTCCTGACAATGTTATATGTCATTGTTTTCGTCTCTTTATCGTGTCTTCTTCTGTTGTATTTCAGTCTGAACAGGTCTTAAACAGGACAATGCACTGAGGGAAGGTTCCATGTGGTTGTACATCACTAGCACCAGGCCGCTTTTGTATTAAGTCTCTATTTACTGTAATTTGTTACTTTGAATGAGTCCTTTTATAACCACAGTTAGTCTTAAATGCATCTGTTGACATCATGTACCTGAAGGAAATATCAAACAATTAGTTTGGAACTGAAGAGTGTGAAACTACTGGCATGCATGCGCGTCCTAGTGTGCGTACAGCTCTGCAGTACTACAGCAGGTCTAAATCTCCACTTAAAGGTGGGGTGAGTTTACCACGCCACGCAGCTGAATTTACAAGATGACGCTAGCTGAGAATCCATCTTGCCAGAATTCAAGTCATGCACTTGTGGACAAATCACAGTCGTTTTGGACTTATCAGCGTCCTGTGAGGAACTATGGGTGTAGTTTAGGTGTGTCAGCAGTGAGAGAAGCCACTGTTTATTTGAATGGCAGCTCCTAAAAAGGTTAGCTTAGATGCTCCTATAGTATCAGCTATATCTGAACTGGAGAGTATTTCTTTGTTGAAAGAAGAGCAAGGAGCGGAACTGAAGGTTTTTCTCGTAGTTTTCTAGACAAGAGGTTTTCGCTGTTCTCCTGACAGACATCAGCAACACTCCTGTTAGGTCATATGGTTTGTTGATCTGATGAGTTAAAGTTAGCTCATGATAGAAAATACTTTTAGTCATTCTGTGAGACACTGACAAACACCCTATTTTGTCATTGAGGTTTAAGGACTTAATGTCTCCATTTCTCAAGGACCATTTCCTCATGATGTATGACAGCTTTACCTTGATGTTGTTGGAGTCAGTGAGGAACATGGCGACACGATCGATGCCCATCCCCCAGCCGGCAGTTGGTGGCAGACCGTATTCCAGTGCAGTGCAGAAGGTCTCATCAATGAACATGGCTTCATCATCACCCTCAGCTTTGGCCTGAAAAGCATCCAGCTCAAATTACTGACATGCACTAATATACACACTCACACTGCAACAGAAAGGAGCCTGAACCTACACGTGTTGAAGGGGAGAGAAAAACAAAACAACAGTTTAGGCTTATATGCATACCTTGGCTTGCTGCTCGAACAGCTCCCTCTGTCTAATCGGGTCATTCAACTCTGTGTAAGCATTGGCAACTTCCTTCTTCATCACAAAGAGCTCAAAACGCTCCGTTAGGCCTTTCTGTGATCTGTGCCTGTAACAGTTGGGGAAGCGTCAGTATGAACCCAAAACATCGCATTTTTAGATGATAAACATGAGGCGTTTCTCACCATTTTGCCAAGGGACTCATGATTTGAGGGTGATCGCAGATGAATGTGGGGTTGATGCAGGTGACCTCAAGGAAATCTCCAACCAACTGTAGGGGAAAAGTCATTAGTTAAAACTTGAAAGTTAAAAAAAAAAAAAAAAAGAGAGAGAGAGAGAAACAGCAACAAACTGTACAAAAGATTATGATGTTCATCAATAGAGCACCTTGTCAAGGAGGCGTGCAGTGGTTCTAGGTGGAGGACATTCAACTCCTTTCTGTGTACACAGGTCGTCAAAGAACTGACGTGTCTCTGTCAATAAAAGCATGAAAGAGAAACGTGAGGGAAAATCAGAAATGACTGATTACTGAACAGCAAACCCTAAATTTGTGAAAGACACAATAAGAGAGAGAGAGAGGGAGAAAGTCACAGAGGCAATGTGGTTTATTTAAATGGAGATAAAAGGGTAGAAAACAGCTTTTCTACAGATTCTCACCTTCACTGTTGTAGCTGTCAGTCGGAGGGAATTTGACTCCCATAATCCTCTCCAGGTCCTGGGTCATGCTCACTCTTCTGAATGGTGGTGTGAAGTCAATCTCATAGGCCTGTCCCTCTGGACCATCGGGGTGATAAGTCACCTTGTACCCTCCAGTGATGTGCTTCACCATTCCTGAAGCAAACAGGGGAGGCAGCCCTCAGGATTCCACAGTCAATTCCAGGCCTTCACACCTGAGATAGCTAGCTTTTTATCAGTACCGCCCCCCAGAGGTAGAACAATGAATGTTTTCCACCACTATGTCATGGTTCAAAAATAAGACACCCCCTTTTGTTGACATCAGAAAAGCAGCGTGCCTATCATGACGGATTGTTTGACAGTTGGACAGTCAAATCCCTGACATGCGAAGAAGCAAATGACTGCAAACCTTGAGGCAACTACACGGCCGAGGATGTGCACTCACTTACCTGAGAGCAGTTTCTCTGTGATATCCATCAAGTCATGGTAATCTGCATATGCCATGTAGAATTCACAGGTGGTGAACTCTGGATTATGAGTAAGATCGATGCCTTCATTTCTAAACTGGCGACCAATCTCATACACTCTGTCCATTCCACCGACCACAAGCATCTGTGGGAAAGATATGATGGACAGCATAAATATACAATATAGTCCGTATAAACAGAAAATACAGAAATGTAACCATAAAAAAAAAAAAATCTATGTGTGTCTGTACAAAATAATCACAGGCACAACATTACATTGATACAACAAATGTGCTAAAACAATCCCCCTGGAAGTGATTGATCACTGAGAAGGATGGCTCTTGAGAATGATGGATTACCTTGTGGTAGAGCTCAGGCGCAATCCTCATGTAGAGGTTCATATCCAGCTCATTGTGGTAAGTAACAAATGGACGGGCCACTGCTCCCCCAGGAATAATGTTCATCATTGGTGTCTCAATCTAAAGCATCAATAAACACGATTCAGCAAAGCAAGCTGACACAGACTAATTTTAACTGCGTCAAATGTACGAACTATTAGACATTCTTTTAGAAAATCCATATTTTGTATTTGTGTAAACAAACTACAACAACAATGCTTACTTCCAAAAATCCCAGCTGGTCCAGGAATTTGCGCAGGTAAGTGATGATTTTAGCGCGAGTTATAAACTTCTGCCTCACGTAGTCATTGAGAATCAGATCCAGGTAGCGCTGGCGGAATCGTGTTTCCTTTGAGAAAAAGATCACACATCGTGAGAACAACTGTTTCAACAAGGGTCGCTGCTGTTGTAATGACAATTTGTCTTAACACAGGCTACTGTGACCAAACTCACAGTAAAATTAACATCACTTTAACATGGAGAAGTTTCAAAATGTTCTACTTTAGCATCATTGCAACCAGGACTGGCTGGAATGAAAATGAAAGTGCTCGTTTCCTGATTAGCGGAGGAGTATTGAACATGTGTCAAAACCACTTCATTCTTCTTCTCTCGCTGGTAAGAAGAGAAAGATGAATCATGTGCCCTCATCTGAGAGTACAGTGTCTGAAAAAACCACAAATCTTTTAATGTTATACAAGATAAACTGGAATTTTCCTCTCAGGCTCATATGTTGTTATGGAACCAAACCTTCTCACTGTGGACTTGTCATAACAGGAAAATTCCAACTGCATTATGGCCTCACTTTCTTTTAGGCGTGCCAGTAAACCATGCATGTTTTAGACATGTGTTTGTCTGTTTGGCCCCTCAGTGATGGCGAGGAGTTGGTATCCCTTAGAAAGTGTAATGTCAGTGCATACCCTCTATATCAGGCCATTACTATGCATCAGTATGCAACCATCCTGTGTTTGACAACTCAAACTCTTCATTGTGGAGAAATGTCTACCATGTAGTACCACAGTAACAACAAAGCTATGTAGAATTTTTTGCTGTTACTACCATATAGCAAATCTCTGTTCCACCAGGAACTCAAATGGGATCAATAAAGTTCAATCTAATCTAGTCTAACTTTCACTTTTGTGTGCAACATGCAAAGCATGCGGTCTCTCATTGTGGTGAGCGTTACCTTGTCTTTGAGCCCAAAGTGTAGGTGGGGCAACATGTGCAAACATGGTGACAGCAGGGTCAACTCAATGGGAATGATGCTCAGCTCCCCCTTTTTGGTCTTCCCTGGGTTACCACGGACACCGATGACATCACCACGGCGCAGTTTGTTATTGATGACCACAAAGTCCTCCTCAGACTTGTAGTTCCTGACAGAGCAGAGGAAGAAATGAACTCACTGCACTCTGAAGTATCCACATGGTGTTGGAGAGTCAATGATCTACTACGTAACATTTCATAACACAACAATGTTGTCCAATGCAAGTAAGTGACATTCATCTTGGAAATGTGGATTTGTGGCCAAGTAAGGCGTCTTCTGTCATTGGCTGTTACCAATCAAAATTCATAAAAATGTGTGTACTGAGAAGTCAGATGATGACGATAGTTCCACCCAAAAACCAGAATGCTGCCACAGTAGAGCAAAGCCAACAAATACAAAGTACGTTTTTTTGACCACGTCTATCATTCTGTACCTTGAGTTCGCCATAACTTGCAACTTGACGCCTTCACCTCGCAGGTCGTAGAAAAGGAGCTTGGCACCAGAAGTCCTCTTGGCATGGACACGACCTGCCAATCATGCATTAAGATCAATGGGGAATCTCCTGCTGGATAACACTGTACACACCAAACAGAAAGTCAGTTTATGATCATAAATATTCTGGTACCTGATACACTGAGGACAACATCAGTCAGCTGGTCTCCAGGCTGTAGATGGTTGTATTTCTCGATGAACTCTGTGAGTGACAAGTCTACATGATACTTGTGTGGGTATGGGTCATCTCCTGTGCCTTTCAGGTCCTGGATTGCCTGGGAGCGGATCTTGAAGTATTGCTATGTTAGAAGGAAACAGGTGGGAGGCAGATTTTATTTATACAAAAAGGATCAAAACATTAACGGTATAATAAGTAACGAATGAGGTATAATGACCATAGAAAAAGCTCACATTTGGATCAAGCGTCTCCTCATCCACATTTTGCGCTGCCTGGTCATTGGTTTCCTTCTTCTGCTCCAGCTGCTCTTTGATTTTGGTTTCTTTCTCAGCCGCCTTCTTCTCAGCTTTCATTCGTCTCTTCAGCTCACTGCTCAGAAATACAGGAGCAATAAAAGATGAGTCATAGGTTAGATATTGAAGTTTGAACTGGAATATAATGGCTGTTCAAATCTTAACACCACTCTGGTGTGTGAAAATGAGGATAAATCAAGGCCATGGCACAATCCACCATAACAGAGATGCACAACAATCTGTGATGCAGAACAGGGAAGGGGACCACTTGTGCTCTGATGACAAAAGGTTGGTTGTTTTTCTCACTGGAACGGAAAAGCCACCAACCTTTTGTCACCTCTCCAACGCTTCTCGCAAATTTGAGGTGGGACTGCAGCTGTGCATGGGGTCGCACATTTTAACCACTGTCCTCTGACACCAAAGGCTTGGCACAGCTGCTGCCTGGCTGCTCTGACCACACATAGCATGTTGAACTACCTGAGAAAATAGACATATATATATATATATGTATAGATAGATAGATAGACGGACAGTGTAGATCATATACAACAACGGTGGTCTCATGGTATGGTATGCACGCATGGTAAAACTGAACACTGGAGGGTTTAATGTAACCCTACTGGTCTGCACCAAGACCCGAGCCGAAGCAAAAATCCAGACAACGGAGTAAAAACAAAAAATAATATATTAAGTACACCGGTAAACTCGCAGATAATTTGCCAACAGACTAACTCAGGCAAACGTTTACTTTTAATTTTACTTTTAGTTATCATGGCGAATGTGTCAAAGACACACAGGGATCTCACAGCGTTGCTGCTAGCAAGTAGAGTCAAGACGAACGAAGGACAACGCAGTTAGCAAGATGTAACAACTGTTTTGACGCTTTCAAGTGCCTAAAATACTAAGAAAATGCTCTGCTACAGTAAAATGCCACAATTAAATGTACCATAGGTTAACACTAATATCTAACATAAGACGAAGAAACCGTACGATTACACCAGCAATGAGAGGAGGACATTTCTTTTAATGTATTTTGGATGTTGTAGTTTTTAAGGTTATTAAAAACAATATGTCGTTTGACACTGGATCACTTCCAGGACTACAACTACCAGAGACACAAACGAACTGAATCCTGGAATGTGTAGGCTTGTGGTACGTCTGCATATGGAACCCTCACTTCGCTATCGGCATCTGATCACAAGCAACACTTTAGTGGTAATGCGAAGCCAAGAAGAAACGGTCAAACCTCCTGAACCAACATATCGTTCGGAGGAAATAACACTACGCCAGAGGTTGAGAATGGTTGAAATGCGAAAGAAGACAAGAATAAGCTCACTTTTTGCTGAGTTTCCCTTCGTCCACCGCTGTTACATCAGCCATGTTGAAGACGCCGCGCTCGGAGAGATCAACTGTAGCACACGCGCTGCAAAAAACGCGACGTGCTTGATGGTGCGTTTGAGACCGCCGGAAATCAGTAATCTCTTACACGCGCCAAAAATACATCACTAAAATGTCCAACAGCAGATTTTGAGTCACACAAAAAAGCTAAAGCTGCAACACGGATCCACAGCATACAGCCCAGACAACACTAATCCAGAGTTCTAGAAACAGAGGAACTGATTCACAAGAACGTCTGCTAATGGATCCCAGCGGGTACAATTCATAACTCACAACCATGAAAGCAACGTTTCCTTTTATATAGTAGGCGGGGAAAACGTGTCATTATTGTCCTGATGGTGGCACTATAGCAGAGACCAGAAGGCCATTAAACACTATTTATGGCCATGGACCATGAATCATGACATTAAATATATAACTGATATTTGTTTTAAGAGTTTCCATTAAAAGCAAAGAGCTATAAACAAGCTGAAGACGTGTGTCTATTTTCTCATACTATGCCCTTGCCTTGCTGGTAAAAGATGCAACATATGATTTCTTCAAATGTTTGAAATTTAAATTAGTGTGAAAGACTACCCTCAGCCATCAGTCATGGGCCAGTAGCTTCAGCTGTGTCAGGTAGGCTGCTTTGACATTTTTGAATCGTGTATCCTCGTACCACAGCCAAGTATTCCTGTCCAATAGTGTACACCAAAAAAACTTAAAATAAAAGCTCAAAGGCATACCATTTAAAGTATATATGTTTAATAGAGATAGCAGCAAGTTTACAGAAATTTAATTGCAAGAGAATAAAAATGTCCCAACAAAAGCAACAGAAAGTTTTTTTTTCGTCCTCCCAAGGATGATTATTTGACAGTTGTTCACATGGTTAGAAACAAAAAAGGCACAATTTCCCGCTTGCTATTTCCAGGACCAAAAAACCGCCTGTTTACTAGAAAAGTGGTTCCCTTGTGTTAGAAGTGAAAAGGGGGTAAGCAAATGGTTTTTGGAAAATAATATCAAACTCAACAAATTATGTGGTGTATAAATGTTTTGGAGAATTTCTAACTCACATTGTTCCAAAATTATGGGACAAAATAAATCTCATATTCGTGGATATTTACTGGTCTGACTTCCTGGTATCTCAGAGCCCCTGAGAGAAATCAGAAAGATTAGGAACCACTGCACCAGTAAACAGTAAGTCTGGAAGCAAACCTCCATATAAACCCTGCCAGCAAGAAGGGAGTAAAGACAGTCAAATAATTGTCTCCCCCAAAAAAGAAAAGATCATCCATGTCTGAGGTGGTTGTTGAGAAGAGAAATTTGCATTTTAACTGGCTAAAAGATTCAAAAATCAGTTGCAGGCAGCACTCAAAGCATCAGAAAACATTTTAACAAGCAACATAAATAACAGAAAGGAAATCTACTTTGGTTTTCTACTTTGGAGAGGCTATTTAGAAAAATATATATTCAAAAACTCACAGATCTACATTTACAGTATATTAGCTGCATAGCAGTTTCAGAGAAAATTTGCCTGCATCTACGTTGTAGAACATAAATGCAATGGATACTTCAGTACAAACAAGTTAGATGCATGACAGAAATTGCACAACACACATTATCAACCACAACCACATTTATCTGGTCACTGCTGTCGAGCATTTAAAGTACACTTAAAGTCTTATGGCTTAAAACATTCTAATTAACGAGAACTAATCATCACTGGCAAGACCAGCGGGCTATTAAACAGGCAACAATGGTGAAACATCAATATGGTCGCGACATGTCCTCAGAGCACATGTACAATACCTACTCGTGTCTAAAGTGACATTTTAGGACAAAATGAACCGTTTGAACACCTGTGATAGCCTCAGTTTGTTGATATCAAATGATCTGGTAACGTCAGAAGAAAACCACATCTTGTTCTATTGCAAGAAACAGAGACAGTCAAGAGTCTGTAGCGTCGAGGAAATATGAGAACTTTATATTAACAATCCATCTCGTTTCCACACTTGACTGCATAATGAGTCACGCCTTTATCTGATCTCCAGTTACACTGTAAATACACAAATGAGAAAGCTGTAATTTCAAAAAGTAATTACCTCCCCAGCATGTGTATAAAAGGACATTCTGCATCTCAGTGAGACATTTACAGCCACGCTGTATAATCACATTCAGTACTATATTTAGAGTAGAAATACTTACATTTGTTGGTCCTGTTTTGAAGGATTTTTTTTTTTTGTTTTTTTCTTGACCGTAAAAACTGTTTGGTGTCATTTTGCCCTGCTGTTAACTACTTGGTCAAAAAGGACAACAGGGCCAGCGGTCCAATTATACGCAAACACATGATATGTACATTAAGGTGTATGTTATTACAGCGACACCTTCCAAAATCACAAAAGAGTAACTGTGCACAGGAATGTACATGTTATTCATAGTGTACAAAGCACTTTGCTGTCTCATTAATCATCATCGCAAGGTGCCAGGTACAGTATCAGCAGGTGTGAGGGCCAAATCATATTGCTGTCATGGATACAATTACAAAATATCTGAACACAACTATGATTGCGGGAAACAATTTAGATAATAACCAACACACAAATAAATTAGATATGCTTCTTAAAAAAGAGGCACAGGCACTATACCAATAAAAAAAAAAAGATAATCTTTCGAAACTTTGTAAAACAAACAAAAACAAATAAAATCATAAATACTCAACACTGGAAATCTTAGTTCTTCTATTTCACAAGTTGAAGAAAGCCAATCACAGATAGCTCTTTTCTCCAAGGTCAGGTTTCCTTCAGGAGTAGGGTCCCTTTAAAAACCACTAAAACTGCTCAAACTGATGCGCCGTAGCTCCATAAATCACATTAGTCAAGTTTACATAATCTCCATCATCAAACAACAGCTGGTTGTGATTTAAAGTATATAAAATGTAACTGTGTTCACTCGTTTCTCACGAACTGTACATAGAAAACAAGACAACCACTGAGGCATAAAACTGAGCTAATTCTGTCATCACCAGAGAGACCAGCCCCTTGTTCATGCACACACTTACAGTGAAACTAAACATGACACAAACATCTTTTTTTTTCTTTTTGGGAAAAAAAAAAAACCACAAAAAAACAAGAAGAAGGAAAAGGTGTGGCAGCAGGACATTATGCCTAATAATGATGGAGGCAAAAAATGGTTTCTTTTCTAACGGTTTTTAGAAGTCGGAAAAGAAGAGAATAAAAGCTCACGAGCCATAAAACTGGCCTGTCATCAGGATTTAAGCAAAGCAAGATTAGCGTCAAACTTTGGTCCTGAGGCCACTGACCGACTGCGGACGAAGACGCCAAGTCTTCAGAACGTGTACATTTACAAGAAAGCATGTGAAATGGGCTCTGTTCCCATGTTAATACCTTAACCTGGATGAGATGTACAATGTGCAGCTGTAGCCAACAAACTGTTGCTTCTCCTCAACATTCACCAAATCCATCACATTAAGAAAACTGGTAAAAAAAAAAAAAAAACGGCTCTTTTCTAGCTGGTTTAAGAATACTATTCCAGTTCATGCGTGCCTGACGCAGAGTAATGCCATTGAAGTGACATTAAAACACATAATGATCTAACCCTTTTGACAAAAATAATTTACTATATTACACTCTACTCTCTCTATTGTAGATGCATGTATTTAAAAAGAGTGAACATGTCAACCAAAATAACATTTGGATAAAAATGTCTTGATGCACATTTTTCCTCATTTGTCCAGATTTGGAGGCTGGTTTTCAGGAATAAATAATGTATTAGGCCTTGGGAATGAATCATGATGGTTGTAACATGGCTGGCGATGAGATGCACTGCTGAATTACAAAATCCAGACCATAAATCTAAATCATAACCAAAAGGAAAAGAATGGTATGCGGTAACTGACAGAGTGATAAATTTAATGACACCGGCTTGAAAGACATATTTCTGAGAGTCTGCTTCTCTATGCAAATGTTGCCATACAAACAGGACAGAAATGACAGAAATGTCTGGTCCATGTGCATGTTAGAAACTTATCTTCTTCACTGTAAACAATGAGGAAGAGGCAGCTGAAAAAAAAACAAAACAAAGAAACACTGCCTCTTGTGGGACTGTACTGTACCCTCGATGAGTAAAGTGGTCACGAAGAACAAACAGCATCGTAAAGTGCTGAATATGAAAGCATGAAAGAAGTCTCAGCCTGCATTTGTTATATTTCCACTGCCACACTTTCTTAAAAGATTCATCTCTTTTGTATTAAAAAGGAGAACCTGTTCTAAAAAAGCAGCAGTCTGACACAGTTTGGCCTTGATGAACTCAGACTAAATGTTAGTCTGAACACGTCTGCTTGCCTACAGTATGCCGTGCTGTCCGTACGCTGTGCTGGAGATGCCATCTGTCCGTCCATCCTCGCTGCACAGCTGTTGGCTGATCTACCGATACCCTTTTACAGTTATTACTGTACCAAACAGGTCGAGACAGGACTGGACCTAATTCAGCCAGGCCTTTTGTAAATAGCCAAAAATGATGCCACATTACTTGATCACACACCTACGGAGCTCTGACTGTGTCACTTTGTGGGCTATCAGAGAGAGCTAGAGTGAATTTATTCATATGATCAGGTGCACGCTAGCTGCTAAAAACACTGAAATAATTAGCACCCACATATATGACAGACACTTGTTTGTGACTCCATGTCAGATTAGTGTAGAAATCTTTACTATTCATTACTACTCTTCTTCCTCTCATGTCTCAACCTCCTCTCTAACCTTCTATCAATTCTATCTGCGCTACTGCGTCGCGTGAAGATCATTTTCAGACCACATCAACAGCATCCACCTTCGACATCTTCTATCTATTCATCCATACGTACCACATTCTGTCCAACCCCTTCCTGCTGTACCACACACTCTACCCTCCATGCAACAACAACAAAAAAAATAAAAACCACAAACAAGCCATTAAAGGGAACACTATTCATGGAAACCACTAAACACTTTGGAGAACACCTTAAAAATGCCACGAGAGCCAAAGGATGCTGCAGATTACATCACTGATAATCTATCTACAGATATACACAAAACTTCATGAGTTGAATGAATAACAAGGCCACTAAGCTGCTGTACTTTCATCTCTTTTCTTGGCCGGCCGACTCAGCCACGAAACTCCGAACCAAATTCCACGTTCACTGTCTGGACACTAACTTGTCCAGTCAGCCTTTAGTGATAATTTCATGCCACTCTGGAGAACAATCACGAGGACCTTATGTTTCAGAGACTGGCTCAGAACTTCACAATGTTTACCTTCACTGCTCTTTCCTGAAGAAGACCAAATAATGTGTTAGTAGGGCAGAAACATACTTGATGATCAGATATAAGCACATGTTCAGTTTGTCTCAAACAAATCTTGTACTGCATGAGCTTATCAACAGACAGTATTTTAACTGTCTACGTTTTACAATTATTCCAGATATCATCAGTTAAAAAAAAAAAAAAAAAAAAAGCAAACCCATGAACCTGTATGGAGGTTAGTAAGAACGAGTTAAGCTGCTGCCCGGCTCCTGCAGGCTGACCAGCAGGTCATCAATCTTCTCCATGTTCTGAGAGGCAGCCATGCTGTTCTGCACAGACGCAGACTGAGACAGGGACTGGCTGAGCAGGGACTGGATGTGAGCATCACTCTCTCTTTGGTTCTGACCAGACTGGCTGATGGCTATAATCTGATCTGACAGTGTGTTTCCAGGAGTGTTCATCAGTTGCCCGCACTCTGCAAGGATGGAGCAGAAGAAGCACCTGGTCAAAATGAGCTGAAGTACTGTTAGTGCACATTAATGACATGACAGAGATGATGTCTACAAATTCATCACAAGGTGAACTTTATTTTCTATTTTCATTACGTTTTATACCTCATTTACCCCATTTTGTTTAAAAACTTTACTTGATCATCAGTTTTGACAAAGGAAAGTGTTTTAAGGTGTCATATCCCAGTGTGGATTCACTGAAAGACAATTATCAATAATATTACAGTGAATTCTGTCCCCACCTCTCCATGACAAATGATCACCTCCATCCACTGTGGAAAGCTGTATGAAAGCTTCACAAATGCTAAGTCAATGCACCTCGTGATGTGAATTTTTGGTCTAAATCTTGGTTGCACATAGATTTCCCAATGAGTTGCCCATTCACTTTCCCATTTGACAACTCTACAATCAATCATGAGGTGCAATCCAGTCCTCACCATTCTGAATCCCAAAGAGGAAGAGGCCAGCTTGCTGAGGCTGGCTGGGCTGACTGATGCTCCCGCTGACAGCCGTCTGAAACAGAGTCCCTGGCTGCTGAACAGGGGAGGAGGTGGTCGTCTGGAGGTTTGTCACGCCGTTCTGTGAGGCGAACATGGCTGACTGTGCAAGCTCCTGAGCAGCCAGTCCACCCGGCAGAGAAGCCATGTTAGACTGAGGCATAAAGAGGCCCACAGGCTGCTCCTGCCGGTTGTTTGAGCCGCTACCCAGCTGCATCGGCTGTTGCTCCTGAAACATGACTTGCTGCCGTGGATCGGTGGGGTTCCCTAAGGCCATGGGCTCAGAGCGATCCTGCTGGCTTACTGTCACCATGCTGGCTTGGGAAAAGAGCAGAGAGGGGTTCTGGGGCTCTTGGGAAACTAGATTGCTGCTGGTCAGCGGTGGCATCTGGCCCTGGCTGCTGAACAGGAGGCTAGAGGCCTGGTCTGGAGTGGAAAGGGGGTTGCTGCAGAACAGCAGGCCAGCCTGCTGTTGCTGTTGCTGGCCTGGAGAGAGTGTGTTTGCAGATGGATGTGGGGAGATGTTCTGAAAGAGGGAAGCCTGCTGGGCTGGCTGTGTGTGGGGCTGGGGCTGGGAGGGCTGCTGCTGCTCCATGGGGCTTCTCTGCTGGATGGGGGAGAGCTGGGTCTGAGCCTGAAATACTGATTGTGGTTCAGGGGCAGGAGTTTGTAGAGCACTGAGGAAAGCCAGCTGCTGCTGCTGCTGCTGCTGTTGCTGCTGCTGCTGTTGCTGCTGTTGTTGCTGCTGTTGGGCACCGCTGGTTGTAAGCTGAGAGGGCAGGGACGTCTGAGGAAGGAAAAGTCCAGGGGTTGATGGCTGTTGGTCTGGAGACTGTAGTACTGTCATGGTGTTTTGGAAGAGTGCGGCCTGGACCTGCTCCTGAGAGGCCTTCTGAAACAGCCCCCCCTGCGGATCTTGGGTTTCAGCCAAAGAACTGGGAGTGTGGAACATGGGTGGTGAAGGGTGTGAGGGCGTCTGCTGGAGGAAGTTGGTCTGAATTGAGAGCAGGTCACTCGCCTGCTGAAAGAGGGCTGCTTGTTGTTGCTGCTGCTGTTGCTGCTGCTGCTGTTGCTGCTGTTGGGCCTGCTGGAAAAGAGTCCCCTGGTTTGGCACCACTCCTTGTGTTGAGCCCTGCTGCTCTGCGTTCTTGCCCTGAGAGGCATCCTGAAACATGCCACACTGCATCTGAATCTGTGACTGAAACAGCTGCTGCTGTAAATTCTCCAAAACCTGTTGCTGTTGCTGCTGTTGAAGCTGCTGTTGCTGAATTTGTTGCTGTTGCTGCTGAATTTGCTGTTTTTGGATCTGTTGCTGGTGCTGGATGTGTTGTTGCTGCTGCTTGGCCATTGAGTTGTCAGACTGCAGTGGTAAGTTACAGAACCCCTTGGCTTTTAGTTGCCTCACTGCCTCTTCCAGCTGGGCCACTTCGTCCGGGGGGAACAGCGGCAGTTGCTGCTGTTGAGGTGCAGGTTCTCCACACAGCCTCCCCACAGCTCCAGAACTGCTGCCCGGCCTCTCCTGTCCGAGAGCCTCTCTGGGCTCCAGGAGGAACTGCTGTGAGCCTTGCTGGAGCAGAGAATCAGCAGGCACAGAGAAGGAGCTGGTGGCTGCAATGTCCTGCTTCTGGATCGTGCTCAGGGGCTCTGTGTTGGGAAAAACAGGAGCCTGGCCTTTGTCAGGGTCGCCTGCAGGCTGAGACAGGCTGTTGGAGAATGGTCTGCTTTTATTTAGATGGCCTGCAGTCATGTCTGCGCTCTGCTGGGCTGGACACAGGTCACCAGTCTGCTGAAAACACCAAACAGAATATAAAGATTTCTTAGTTTAACTTTTAAATGTGCAGTCAGTTTTATTATGTTATTTTTATTGCTAAAACATATAACACTTCTCTTCCAGGCAAGTACTGTAAAGGAATAAAGTGTAAACTACATTGAGTGACTAAACACTAAACATGTATGTGATTTGTAAAATCAAATGACTCCAATCCAATCAAAATCACTATGTAATAGTTATTAATCAGGCCTTTAACAGGGTTAAAAATCAATATATCACCTTAAATACACCAGAAGAATGAAGGTTGCTGGTGACCTCCATCGGAGTGACATCTTCTCTCTTCACTAAAGGCAACATTGAAGGCATCAAGGCACCATCTAGAACTGTAGAAGCAAGACGAAGGAAAATGTTTTCTTCTTAAAATGTCCAATTTTGCTTTGTGTTCAGCTATTCAAAGATGGGCAGTTGACTGTGAGATAAGTCTGCACTTAACTCTGTGCACAATATATTAGCAGCATTCACAAGGGGGCCATTATCATGGTTAGGGTAGAACAGTTCACAAAGGGAAAAGAACCTTTGATTTGTTCATCAAATGAACAAGTCTTCACTGGAGAGGGCATCTCTTTCTTCACAGGAACATCATTTTTGGCTGCAACAGCAAACAGCAACAGATGAGTCCACAAAAATGGAAAGTCTTTGTCAAATGCAGCGTAACAATGTTATGTTATTAAGAAAGATGGTAAATGTGGTGCGCAGAACTGGAAATTACATTGTTCATTGTTTCATTATAGTCACTTTGATGAAAGTGCTGATGAAAGACAGACCTGACTGCGGATGACCCTGCGTTCCTGTGTTTAGAAATGGGCTGTGTATTGTGCTCTTGAAAAGACATTTCTCATGATAGTTAATATGTGCTCTGATCCTACTGTAGGTGGTGGTGTTGAGTAAAAAAAAAAAAACCCTTGTAATTAAATTCAACAAAGCTGTGGTGCAACTCTTGTTTCTGTGGGAGAGAAAATATGTGTAAAACAAACTTCTTTGCTGTGGTTAGTGGGAACACAATTTGTTTTTTTATCCTTGGGCAAAAACTCATTTGTCAACAAGGACATAGTAAACTGAAGGTTACGTGAACAATCTTGTCTTTTCACCAGCTAGAGACACTCGGTGTGATTTAGCAGATTAACTGAAATTGACTGGAGCAAACCTGAATCTGGAGTGTAGGTAAAAGGCTGAACATCATGAGACCTGCCAGCATTCGTCACCACGTAGATCCCCACACACACGGAGGAGGTGATGGCCTGGTTCTGGTACGCAGGAACCTTCACTATCAAGTGATTCTGGGGGTGATCATTCAAAAAGAGCCAACACAAATGAATTAATGCACAGCAGAGTCTGAACACACTTATCTAATCAGAGTCAAAGGGTGAGTGGAACAGATAATATAGAACAACTGAAGGTACCCTGTAGAGCTTTTGACCATGGCAACAGTGAGGACCAATGTTTGGATGGGAAGAAAAGAGGCCAACAGTGCAGAAAGTGCATGCTTTAATACGTTCGTCAGGCCTTGTAGATATACACTTCAGTCAGAAACAATCAAGACAAAAGAAGAAAACTCCACAGTGTACCTTCACCAAGAAAACAAAATGTCATCTATTAAACACAAGAACCTTTGCTATTAGCTGCAGACTCATTAATTCAGCTACCTCTGACCACTTTGTTTACAAGGGCAAAGGTTTAAACTGGACTGTTGAGACACACTCAGTATAGCCTTTGAGACGGAGGGTAATTAGGTCAGAACACAATGAGACTACTCAAACCTTTGAACCAGCAGCCATTTAAGATGATTACATCTAAAGCCCCATACAAATGTGAAATGGCTGCTTCTATCTACTCAGCTCATTCGTAATCAGCATTAATGGTACAAAAATAACACAAGAACAATCACATTTCTACCTGGTGAAACAGCTCCATGTCAATTTCAGCCTCTGCCTTCCACGATGTCTCATCTGGAACAGACAGAGGGTGAAGCATGTTTACTGGAGGACAATTTAAAATGCATGAAACCAAAATGTCCACGGCCAATCACATGGTTTTTTTTTTACCTGAAACGTTCTCATGAAATATGACTTTGGTGTCTTTAAGAAAGTTTTTGCCAATGATAAAGACCTCTTCTCCTCCCCTCACTGAGCAACTGTGTAGTGACTTCTTTAGGATTTCAGGCACCCCTGCAGGTTGAGCTGTAAACAGAGCAAATACAAACAGTTTTAACAAAGCTCATCAAAAATATATACAAAATAATAATAAACCTGGTTTTAGGGAGGAAACAAAAGAAGCAGATTGGTTAAAACTTATTTTCACACAGGTGTCATGCTGATTTAAATCCAGAAGAAATACAAATACAGAGCGATGAGGTGTCCGTAACCCCTCAAAAGAATTCATTTAACACTACATGGTTAAACTATTTTGGCCTACTGCTCTACTCTTCCCACTGTGAGACGATGAGCTTCCAAGCTAATTAGCAACAGTGACAGTGTTTGCTATAAATCTGACAGTGCTGACTGAAACTCTTTCTGTCTTTCTGACTGAAAGGATTAAACAGCGTCCTGCAGCACAACCCACTGTCGCATCAATCAGCCCCACTTTATATTTGTGTAATATCTCCTGACAGCCTGCAATCTGATACAAAACGTTTTGTAACTACACTTCCCAGGCCTTTTTTTTTTGTTCAGGAAACTAAACTGTATGCTTTGGAAGACCTTTCAAGGCCTGTAGATACTCTGAACAAAAAGGTTTTCATACAACTCAAATACTGTCTGTTTCTCACAGGCCTTCAAAATGCTGAAATTAACTTTGCACAAGCTCAAAACAACTCCCCTTGTCCTCGTTTCACAAACCTTTTTCACTCCTCACACGCACGCACGCACGCACGCACGCACGCACGCACGCACGCACGCACGCACGCACGCACGCACGCACGCACGCACGCACGCACACACAGTCGTGTTTCCATCACTTCAGAGGACACTACATTGACGTCTTTTCATTTCCTGGAGCACTATCCTAACCGTAACCACTGCTGCGTGACCCTAACCTTACCTTAACCTTAAACCAAGTCTTCATTCTAACATGTAATGATTTACATTACAGGGACTTGTGTTCTGTCCTCATAAAGAAGGCGAGTCCTCTCGATATGACTGTGCTGAACAGATTTTAGTCCCCACAACCTGAGTAATACACATCCACACACACACACACACGCACGCAGACGCCAAGTGGAATTACTATATTTTTTGTGTGGAAGGACAGTTCCCTGGATTGCATGCTGGTTCTGTGTAAACAATAGAAGTCCACACACCTCTATTGTTTCGTCCTTTCCTTCTTTCTCCCCTGTCTCTCTCAAAGCACTTCTCTTAAATCCACTCACTCAGAAACTTTCTTATGGCTCGAGGCGTCTTTCCTGTTTATGAAACCAACCACACCCTCATACTGTAGGCATTATTAAATAAAACTCTAATCTGGAGGGATCTTTACACATTGTTTCCAAATGTGGACATCAAAAGGTGACAGCCTCCTGACCTCAGGCTAATATTAAACTTCACAAACAGGACATCTCCTGTTAAAGAGAAGAAAATAGCTCCATTTATAAAGGCAATTATTTACTGTGTAAGTAGGTGACAAGCAGTTGACTTGTTTTGAAACTGGTGTAAAGTAATGAAATAATACATCTATCTACAATCTAACACTTGTATCCCAACACATAATATATCAGCTCATATAATCGCATTTCCACAGAGACAAACAGCAGGAGACTGACTTACTGCACAGGATTGGAGATGAAGGAGTCTGTAGTGTGAGCACGGAACCATCTGGACGGGGGATGTTAACCCGAAACACCAGCCGAGCGCGTGTGCTCTTTTTCTTGGACCCAGCGACACCAATGCGAGCCTCGACGTCAGCATTACGAAGCTTCAAGATCCCAACGCAGTCCACCCTGCACAGAGAGACAATGTTAGCTGAGAAAACTTGCAGTTTAGATAACTAACTGTGCAGTGTTTGCTTAACTAGCAGCTCTTTACAACATTAACACCTAAAAAGCATTATAACACCAAAAAAAAAAATAAGGGCTCTGTTCATGGTTTAACATATTAAAATTAAAGTGTTAACAACCCCATTTCAATGTTGAGAAAAGCACATACGCTAGTGTCATGTTGGTGCTTGGATCAAGGGACACCTCGATGACAGTTGTGCCATCAACGTCCACCTCTTTGCAGGCTGTGGTGTTGCGGCCGGTGACCCTGCAAGCTTGGTAAAATCCATGAGGCTTCACGCGCCCAGTATCATTGCCAACAAACACCTGCAACACTACCGGCTCATTCACTCCCTCCAGCTGCATCAGTGAAAAAAGAGAAGATATATTATTAAAAATGTTACCAAATTAACATATAATACAAACTACTGTAGGAGGCTAGATACTGAAATGGTGTCGACCGATGCTACATGCTAACCAAGTACTTCTGTACCTGTGGAGCAGATGCATTTTGGAATCTTCTCTTCTCTAAGCAATTAAGCTTCATGTGTCCTGCCCATTTACAAAGGCTTCCCCCAGTTAGTCTCTCCTCCTTTAACAGCCCATCTTCATTCTGTCCTCATGTGCAATCTGGTCAGCCTTTTAAAAGCCTACCTGTGCTTGTTATCTTCTGCTGCTACCCTCTATTTCTGACTTGTACGTATGCCCATTTTCTGCATCAGGGTCCACCTGCTCTTCACGAGCCCTGACAGTACAAACAAAGCAGTAACTGATCCAGCAGAGCTCAGGCTGCCGTGTGCCCAGATTCCTCTCCAGATCACCTCCTGGGCTAACATCAATGACAAACTGACAAATTTAATCATCAAACGCTCGGCAGTGTCTCTGCTCTGGCTCCTGCCTGACTCTTCATCTTCCTTAGTCTTCACTGCAAAGCCAGCGGTCTCATTTTCAATTTGAGAATTTATTTATTATTATTGAGATCACTGTTATTATTTTTTATTGAGATCTACAACTAGTGATGAATCTCATTGAGATCTTTTATTGAGAGTTTCTGGGCAGAGGACTCTCTGTGCAAAGATTTGCAGATAAACTCCGGCACAAATTCAATTCCTGTGAGTCAATCGATGGCCTAAAGTGGTCAATGACTGGAAGAGATTGCACTTTCATAAAGTATTAGTAACTACCAGAATCTTCCTCACACCACAATATGGATGTCCACTTCTACACAAAAAATATCTAAATCTAACAGGAAGACGGTCATAAACACTTGGTGACTGCACTCGCTGACCCCTGTCGAACCCTGAAACTCTTCATATATATAATAGAAAACACTATAAAACATGATTAAAACATGACCAACTGAGCAGAAAAAAATACTTGATTACACCTGGGACTGGCAGGCTAACAGTATTAAAAGACTGTCTGATATTTGTGATTGGGGACATCCCTGCAGAGCATATTCAGTCTCACTGACACACAATGACCTTGACTCTTCCAGCTCAAACACAGTTGACATTTTTTGCACTGCCATCGCTCTAAGAATAGCAAATCTTACACACACACACACCTCTGGCAATAACCCAAACATTAACTTGACCTTAAACATTAAGCCCACTATAGCAGAAAGGTCGTGACAGAGGCCGAGTCAGGGGTGTAACGGTTACCTTGACAGTAGGGAAGCCCTGCTGAGTGCGGTCCTTCACTGACCCTCTGCTGCCTTCGGTCAGATAGCGGGCTCGGTGCTGAGTCTCAGGCTGGACGAGGATCTTTAGCTCCTTTCCCTCACTCTTCTGTGGATACTGCATCAACAGAGTTCCTCCTTTGTGTTTAGCTGTCTGAGGATCATCAGAGCTGCAACAAAGACCACTTCGATCATTTCTGACTCAAACATTTTCTCACTATTTTATTTTAGAAAGAATGTCTGGAACTTGCTTTAACAGATTACCATGTCCTTATTTGTTCAGACCCCCCCGCCCCCCCAATCCCTCACACCCCATGATGCTCTGAGCAACGCAGAGCTAACAGTCCCTCCATCAACCAAGCATATTCTATCCCCGGTTCTTAAAGCGTTCAGAGTTATCTGTTTATTTAATCTGCTCTGCTTATCCTGGGTCTTTGAGAGAGGCTCTGTGATTCACTGTGGCTGACCATTGTTTGTACTTCAGTATCCTGCCCCTCCCTCCCCTCTGATCTGGCCGCTCTTCTTCAGTCAAAGTGTGGTGGGAAATTTAGAGCCAGAGTAGTTTGTTGAAGATTTCCATCTGCTGTGCAATGTGTCATCTGATAATAATACCTCTTCTGACAGTCAGAGTGAGTGCTGTATGAAGTTATCAAAGAGGGCCTGCAAGACAAGGGTCACACAGAATGAAGGCTGAGCACCTACCCAACTGTACAGCTACCACAGAGAGAATATGAAACGAATAAAACATCTATCAATGACTCAGTCAACAACTTCCAACAATAAGTGCAGTCATTGTTTTCCTTGGCCACTGGTGGGAAACAAATAACTGGAAAAACTTGATTGCAGATGCTTTCATGCAGGGGGAGGAGGCTTCACTGAATGGTTTGACAGCTTTAGCAATCACCACATCTAATCTCACTGAACACAACTGGGGACATTTTTGAGCAATGGGAATATTTTAGGGCTGCAACTAGTGATTAATTTCATTATCATTGCTGACTATTTGCGCTGAGTCTTAATGGATTCATTGTTCAGCCTATAAAATGTTTTTAAAAAATAGTGAAAAAATGCATTTCACAATTTCTTATGTGTCACTTGACACCTCCGCACGTCCGCCAGCAGAGCTTCACAGAGACTCTGATCTGAAAGGACAAGGACACCTAATGTTGGTTTTTCCTTTACTTCTTCACCCATCTGTACACAACCATAGCTCCTCTGACAACTTCATGAGAAGCAGAGGGCCATAAGAAGGTGGATCTCAGTTTAAGTATTTGAAACTAACTACATCTAAGTGTTACACAAACCTTCCTTTTGGTCCAGTCTTGTTGTCGGGGCCTAGCTGCGACAGGACAAAGTGTGGACCTTTGGCACTGTCGGCATCGAACACGTCCATGCTGGCTTCCCCTGCGGGCACAGACTTGGGACCAGGCCTCTGGCGAGGGGTACGTTTGCGGGACTTTCGTGGCACCTCTGTGTTGTCATTGTAAGAGACGGTGCTCATGATACTGAAGTTGGAGAGGGAGTCGTCCATCCAGATGCTGTTACTCTGCTCTGAGTCCAGGGACGCTTCATCCTGGCAGGACATACGGCTGTCGTCAAGCAGGTCTTGCGGAGGTGGAGAGATGTTCAGTACGGTGCGGCGCTTGGATGGGGTCATCTGGTGATGTGGCTGGGCCTCCTGGGACGCTGCGCCTCTTCCTCCTCCTAGCTCACTGCTGCCCCTGCAGTTACAGCCACTGCTGCCAGGACCATTCCCGCCTTCTGCTCCGACAACCTCTGGGACCGCTCTGCTACTCCTGCTGTCCTCTGGGTCAACATTGCCGCTGTGAATTGGGTTCGGGTCACTGCCTGAAGTACTGGAATGCATGGTGGAGCTGGAAGAGGTGGAAAAAGCACTGCGGGGGCCTTCCATGGTCATAGAAGAGGACGTGGCATCTACAGTGCAAATAATTAACAGTGAATAAAAGCATCTCAACCAGTGTTGGCTAGCAGTCCCATTTAAGGAGCAAAATTTGTTTCATGATTGTTTCTTTTTTGCTTTTTTTGTATTTTTTTTTTTATCCAATTAAAAATTTCCCCCTTTTCATTGGATCTTACGTGTGTCTGTGATGCTGAAAATATCTGAAGATTTGTAAGTGTACAATATGTGAAGAGCAGTATAGGTGTGCCTAAAAAGGAACCAAAGAAGAGGTGAGAGGTGAGCAGTCCCCCTTATTTAAATATTTTAAATATGCTGAATAAATTCATTTGCAACTGAAAAAAACAAAAAAAACAAAAACAACTAACTGAATGAATCTATCATTATTACTAGCATTTCGCTCGTGTTGAACTGACAAAAAGCCAAAATGTTGAAATAGAGAGGGAAGTTCAAAACCATAATGTGTACAATACGATGCATGCCAATTATTGGAGCTTTTACTTTCAATTGTTTTTATGTTTTTTGCTACAAAAGTTCATTTTGTTGGGACTGAACGTAGCCACAGAGACAAAATAAACAAGCTTCTGACCTATGAAGCAGAGAACTGCAGACCATTTTACATGCAGACACTCCCTGCTTCAGAGGGAACTTCCTGGAATATAAAAATGAGACAGCGAATGAGCAATAAGAGCTGAACAGTAAAAATTTATTCAGATTTTTAAAAAAAAATAATCATTACACAGGGTATTTTGTTTGTCAGAAAGGGTTGCTCCAGCATGCCGACATACACTGTAATTTCAAAAGCATTCAAATAGTTACAATGAACTAGATGAAGAGTGGGGAAAAGTCTGGTTAAGTTGCAGATCGTAAAAAGGAGTTAGACTGCTGCTGACATTGCGGATCGTTTGGTGACTCATTAGTTTGCAAAACACAGTCGGAAAGAAAAAGAGGCACACAAAACGCATGGAGGTAGTGTCATTTTGAACAAGCATCAAAACACAGAAACATATATGATCACAGATGTACAGTAGCCACCGCCATCACGCATGTGGAGAGGAGGGTTATGAGCGTTTAACCTCCATTACACCCTACTCACTACACCACCACCATGAACGATTTTAAAACAGCATAAACAGTGCTGCAAATGAAGAAAAAAAAAATCATTAATAACACGTTCTGCTTGTTCTTTTTCTTTAATTATGTGCCAGTTGGGAGCTGGATGGCTACGCAGTCACTTCTCAGAGGAAAGTTTATATTTGGACACCACTGTATCAAGAGAACACACAATCAAAATGTGAAGGGTCAAAGAAAAAGGGAAGAAACGTGACAGAGGAACATGATGACTGTTTAAATAAGCTTCATATCTGTGTGTCTTCTGTTGTGTGCCCACTGTACCCTCATGTTGTTTTGTGTTTTTGCGATGCTCATTATCAGCAGAAAACCAGACAATAACTGCTCGATTCTGTGAAATGCAGAACTTTTTCCATCTAAAATACTGTCTAATCATCACACATCAAACAATCATCTAAAGTGATTTATATATGATCGTGATGTTGTTAATCTCCTACATAAAAAAAAGCTTAAATTGTGCAGTAATTAGCCATTAGCAGTATATCTAATTTCTCTTCAAAATATGATTTTCCCCTGCGAACAATAGCTCCACCTTTAAAGTGTAAAATGGTCAACAAAGTGATTACAGCCACTCAAAGCTTCCTTGCTCTCTAAAAAAGTTCTATTTATTATTGTGTACAGTTTAAACCACTAATCTATTTAACAGTCTATAGCACAAAAAAGCCTGTACAAAGGCAGAGGTCTCTACGTACTACCTGAACCTGCAATACATGACCTACATTTCAACATGATGTTGCTGCAACAGGCCTCAACATACAGTAGATCACAACAATCCCCTTGACCAAGTATTTCACAGTCTACCAGCAGGTACAGATAGATGTTCAGTTGGCTTAACTCTCTTGTTGGATGACATTCTTTCCTGCCGTACGCAGGCGTTTGTCTGACCACAGGTACAGACTGTTACATGAGTTGTGTTTTGGTTAGGTCGGGGCATGATCAGTCCTACTTGCAGAGGAGAAATAAGGATAAGAGGAGCAGAATCCTACCTGATGCTAGAGCAGCTGAAGGGGGAGGCCCTGCCTCTCCGCCGCTCTTTTGACTCATGACTTTTGGGTTCTGCTGAGTAGAGGAAGGCAACTGTAGCTCTCTGGGAAGAAGGTCATACGCTGATTCTGTCGAGAGAGGAAGGGGGAACACATAAGAGACGATGAGGTGACATATTAACAGGCAGTTCACAGCTGGACTGGTCTTCTGTTGACGACCACCTAGTTGCAGTCGTGAAACCTAAAAAATGAGTGAGTGAGTTCTTGTTGTTTTCACTCATGCTGTCTTCAGAAATACCATTTCTCTATTTAGCCTGATATTATGTTGATGTTGTAATCACAGTTTTACACACTGTTGTCCAGCAGTTTAACATCACAACTTTTGCACAACTGTAAGAACATACCCGCAACCTGGTCGGCTACGAATCTGATAAACAACAAATAAATATCCATGACGCAGAGCTAAGCCAATGGGAACAATGCATGATAATTCCAGTCTAAGCTCAGATGCCAAACTGGTTTGCAGCTCTGCATGTATGCAAGAATCATGCGAGACTGTTGTCTGTCCTCTCCAAGATAGCGGCACTCATGATTATTAGGTTCAATGCAAGACAGTTTGTTGATAGACTCTAGAGGGATTAAAAAAAGCTGCCATTAGAGAGGGAATAAATTTGAAGTGACCTGATTATGATGATGATCAGAACTTATACCTTCATTTGAAAGATCATATTTACTAGTTAAAACAAGTATAATTTCTGGTGCACCATAGTCCAGCTTAGTACTGCACTCCTACAACACTGTTGAACTCACGATGGACACACAAAAAAGCTAATTCAAGCAGTAGAAGGAGAGAAATATTGTCTTTTTCCTTGTCAAAACCTGGCACCCACGTTACCCACAATGCAACTCAACCACCGACATTTCAGTAAGAGAGATTAAAGTATGCTTAGACAGACTTCACACAGGTCCCTCTGGAGCCACACAGGGCTTCACGTTATGCAGCAGTGCTCCCCAAGACATGTAAGCAGACACTGATGTGTGAAAGTGGTGGAGGTCTCCTTTAGGCTCAGGACTAGAGATGCAACGAGTGGTCTCTTAAGCTATCTCTAGTTCCAGCTTCTCCACTGTGAGGATTTGCTGTTTCTCTTTGTTTTATAGCTTTGCAAATTTAATATATTTGGATTTTATGGCTGTTGGACCAAATTATTAGCTGCTAAAAATAATGGGCAAGGAGGTTTTCCACCAAGCTACATCTTCCCTTCATTGTCTCTCAAGTTTGTCTATTTCATTAAAGCTAAATTGCTAACTCAGGGCTTTGAATACATTCTGAGGAGGACCAAACCAAATGGCAAAAAAAAACCCAAAAACAAATATAATCATAAAAACAAAAAGCAAAAAAAGATGAGGCTATTTGGGATAAAAGCAGAAGCTGTCATTCTCTTGTTTTTCTCCTTTTCTGTCCAACACAAGCCTTTTTCTCTCCTCTCTGTGCCTCCCTCAGGGCCAACGGGACATGGGGAGGGGAGAAAGCCTTGGGTCAACAGCATGACAACACTTTTACTAGCAGCCTGATTCATCATCCAAATATTATGGTATGAACTTAGAGCGGCCATTACAGTCGCCTGACTCTCTTCTCTGCCAACTGCCAGCTTTAATTACTTGCAGCTGAGTCCCAGGGTTTGGTGTGTATATCAGATACTTAACCCTCCCATTGTTACCACTCGCTGTGTACAATAGACAAACCTGGGACATACTGAAACTAGCCCATGCCTCTTAATTCCCAAAGCCCTCCAGTCTCTTACAGCTCGCTTTAGAAGAGCAGGGAATGCTGGTTCCCAGAAAGGGAGCTTAAATCTGGACTCAGCAAACTCATATAACTCACACCGAACCACACATACACACAGGATTCTAGTGTGGTTTTGCTGGCTATTTGCTAAGTTCTCCAAAGAGACACACATGCATACACATGCACACAAACGCCCCTCCACCCCCTCCGCAAAAACACTTTCTCTGCCCCTGCATTTACACTTTAACTCTACAGTCTTCTTGGGGCTCACTGACTGGCTGCACATGCAGCAACATGTGCTGTGAGTGAGCAACCCTTCCAGTAAACAGATTGCCAACCGCACAGACAGAAAATATGTACTCTTCTCTCAGAGCAGCGGTCTCGAATCACTGGCTGGCCTGTTCAAAGTGTTTCCACACTCCCTTGACGTTTTTAAAGACTGAAAAAAGTTCTTATTTTGCTGCATATTTGTTTCCTCGTAAGCATACAGAGTGCAATTCTTTATTCACACGTGACAAAACACTGTTCCTTTCATACAGGAGAAGACTGAAAAAATTAAAAAGGTCAGCCTCGTTAGCTGGGAAATAAACGGACTCGCGCACCACGTGATGTTTTGATTTTAACTTAGGACTGCAGTCGTGTTGTGCAGACCACTGACGAAAACCTTTCATTTTCTGTCCGTCTGTGATCATCATAATAACAGATTAAAAGCCCCACCAGAAATGACAGACAACACGCTCATGTGGTTAGTTTTAATCAGGGTCTACTCATGCTATTAATACATTTTAATAAATATCATCTAAACTGAAATGTGGCCTCCCTCCTCAACTATTCATAAATCTAGTTTCTACTCAGGTTCAATGTAAACAAGAGGTCAACTAACAAACCAAGCACACTTCAAATCACTTCAAAAAAACTTTCACATCAGACTTCCAGCATAAAGTTCGATATTTCTGGAGCCAACAGTCGCATATATTTGCCCTTTATACCCTCACCATATCTTGTGACATGTTTATATGGTAAGTAGTGCAGCCTAAAGGTGAAAAAAGAAAGCACTCACCATGTGAATGGCAGGACTTACACTCCCATTCATTTCCCTCACATTCCTGCTGCTTGCTCTTACTAGCCCTGGCACCTGGGGCGTGGCACTGGTTTTTTGGCTGAGTGACTGATTTAACTCCCCTTCTGTCCCCCTCCTCCACTCCACCTACCGCTCTCACTCTCTCTGTCTTGTTTACTGTGTTCCCAGACCCTTTTCTGTACACCAACTTGCTCAACAGGTTAGGGGTATTGTCGTGTGGAATCCCGTCAGGCAGAAATGAAGCAATAGAATAAACTACTTATGTCGAAAAATCCCGGTTCTAGAGGCCCACGAGGTAAATATTACTGAACTTGGTAGAATACTGCTGAATAAAAACTGACAGGGAAGATAAGGTTAAGCTCACCTTGACAGTTCATTTGGGCATTATTCCAAGCCACGAAGAAGAAGAAGAAAAAAAACAGTGAAAAAACACAGTGGAGGGGCTGGCACCTGCAGCAAACCATGTACAACAACCCTGAAATGTTTACAGCCAAGCCTACATGAAGGCTGCCAGGGACTCCATAGCAACACAGATCAGGGGACAAGTCTTTCGAGCGTTTGCGTCTCTCGTGAGATAATGTGGAGAAAATTATAAAATGAAACAGCGTTATCCAGACTCAAATGAAGAAGCGGATGTAGACAGTGCAGGGTTTTACAGGAACATTATAACTTTGTGGGAAAAGTGCTAAATACTTTCTGTAAAACGGCACCACATGTTATATTATTCATACTTATGAGTAAACCGTTCATGTTTCATTTATGCATAGCTAATGCACGACTCCTCTGACTCATCAGTGTATGTATATCACAGCATTGTTAATATGAGTCACAAAATTAGTTTTTTGCGTGATGCAACTGACTAATTACGTTTTTTACCAACTGTTACTGACTGATTATATGACACTTTATGGATAATGCACTTATCCATGTTGCCTGATTGTATGGCAGCACAGAGAGGTTCAGGTATTAAGTGTTTTTGCAGAGCAAGAAGGATGCAAGATGAATTTAAGGAATCCTTTAATTTCGGTTTATGTTATGTTTTATGTAAAATGTTTAAATCTTGTGGTAGATGTTGCCTGAATTTTAAACGCTGCCATATTATGATGCAACTTTTCCGGTCTTAAATGCTGCATTAAGTGACACAAACTTGTCTGTTTTCTCATGCTGATCATCATGTCTTCATTACTGCTAATGACTTTCTCTCTCTTTCTTTTGTGGGTATGTTTTCCTGTAACCACAAATCCTCAAAAATGCCATCCCATTCCATCGACGTATTTCAATACTGAGGTTTACTGGGCTACATTTAGAGAATCACTGAAGGCAGACTGAATATCAGAGGCACCTCTCAGTGTAACACAATACAATTCAACACAAGCTGCAGCCTCAAAATAACCAAAAAGTCGACCCAACACATCTCTGAAAGAGTTTAAACAAAAGCTGAACAAACTTTACAAAGGTAGGATTTATTGCAGACTGTTGTATTTATCTCTAATAAACTGGGAACTGAGTCTACAGTCAAACTTGTCCAAGTGAATGTGCAATGAGGTAAAAACATCCAGAGGACGTTGGTATGAAGGCCCTGCTCTATGCTTTATAAATCAGCAAGGTTACCTCCAATGTTCTAATGTTCATAACCTAGTAATACATTAACCCAAACATACTTTGATCATTGTTAATATTGCACCACGAGTTCCTGATATTTCATTTATAAATTCATCCATCATTCATTACTGCTGCATTGTTTAGACATGAGCTGTGAACCCTTATCAAACAGTTACTGATCATCAGCTGCTAAAGTCATCAACATCTGTCATAAGATTGCGTCACCATCATAGTCACAACTTATGACTCACACTGAAATCAGGTTATCCGAGGGGAGCAGAGAGGGTTTCATATCACTTTACTGTGGGTCACCGCAGATACTGAAGGCTGATGGCAGGAAGCCGTGATTTCACTAATAATTAAAGCTCTCTAAAGCTAAAGTGTTTAATCTACAGTTCTTACTCTACATAAACAAATAGGCAAATTGCCTCCTAACATACTATCAGCTACACGTGAAATAGAGGTCACACAACTTTCATTTTGACTGCCTGAGTCTGTCAGCAATACATCCAGTGATTACACCAGACATGATGACTCAAATATGTTGAAAGAAAAGCTTTACAGTGGTTACTACAGCCCACTGAAGAACAGCAGCCATTGTAACGAGAGGTATTCTCATTGCATTTAAACAGTTATTGCGTTCAGGAAGGATGACACCATCGGCGCATTCGAAAAAATGTTCACCTGATGAAGACACATGAGAATTACCACACTAGAGTATGGCATGATCAACAGCAACAGCTAGTTACCCCCGAAAACAGGTCAGAAGATGGAGGGGAGAAGAAGTTTTAACCAGGAACTGAGAATGATCACAAGTGTATATTACATCTTTACACTATTTAGTTTTCAGACTTAAATGAGCTTGCATGATAACAGACTGACCACAAGGTAGTATTTTTATCACGGACATCTTTCTAGCCTTAACCACCTTGTACTGATAACTGCCTAATAGTAAAAAATGCTACGGCCAGCAGTAATCTGACAAGAATACTCAATCACCGTGAACAAAAGGAAAGAAAAATACACAGATAAAATACTGTTGATAATATCAGTTTATATTCCCTGACCTGCATTTTCATTTGATATGAACCTTTGTTATGTAGCTATCAGTGCAGAGAAGCACTAAGAAATAATGGCTGTATCCGAAAAATATATTTTAGACTGAAAGCAAATGAGGAGTTCAAGTTTGGTGGAAGCTGTGGATGTTTTGCATTAAAAAATGTTCGTTCGTGCTGCAGCAGCTGCAGTGAAGAATGTGTGGCTACTGCTTTTGATTACATCAATCCCAAATAAATGCCAGAAATGTAAACATTTTCTTTTTTTGGCCATTACTGCCGGCAATCCCACTAATCTGTGAGTTCTGACAGGTTTTATTTATTCTGCACAGTCATTTGACAAAGTGAAGGTCGGCCAGGCTTTAGACCAGGCCAAGTCATTTGTGTCACCCCAGGCTCTGAGTTTGTGGCATGTAGCTCTTTCAGTCCAGCTAATCCTGAAGAGATCAGGACTTCCAGGCATCAGTTTACATGCTTTCAACAAACAACCACCACTATCCTGACTTTACAAAACAGCCCACTGAGGCTCCTGTGAGGGCCAAACGCCCCAGCTTACAGCAACAGCAGTGCAATGGAGTCAGTGTTACTGTGTGTTATTTGGGAGTGAATGAAACAGGGAAAAATAGTCCAAATCTGGCTCCACAAAACATCTACCTTTGGCTCTGTGTTTACCAGAGGACTCGACACTGAGCTGAACATGAAAGCGTGACTTTAGAAAGCAATGGAATTCAAACTATTTACAGAGAACATAACACACACGCAAGCTCACACACACATACACACACACACACACACACACACACACACACGAACACTCGCCAAAAAATGCCATGCTTACACACAGGTACTGGGACGTGCTAATCATCGACACAGCACAGCACCTCCACTTAAATCAGGCCTCAGGTGATGGCGTGTTTTTTCAGAATCAGACATCTCACACACACACACACACACACGCACACACAGCCACACATAGTCACACATAGTCACACAGTCACACCCATTCTCTCACTCACACACACACACACACACACACACACACACACACACACATTAACAACCTACAGTATAATAGAACTGTTCAACAAAACGTTTGGTGTACCAACACAGGAATTTCTGTCCGGCTCACAGGAAAACCGTGCTGAGGCAACAGGAAGAGCCTTTGGCAACAACACACGCATACACTACACAGCGTGACATCACCAAGCTGCAATGCTAACCGCATTTAATCTGAACCTGGAAGGCAATCATAGCAGAACTGAAGGTTTTCTTTTTCTGAAGCTACAACCAGTAGCCAGTTAGTTTAGCTTAGCACAAAGACTGGAAACAAGGGGAAAAAGCTAACATGGCCCCATCCAAATGAAATAAACCAACCTCCTATCATAACCACCACCCCCTCAAAAATCACTAATTAAGGTGTTATATCTTGTTTGCCAGAGTCATATAAAAAAAAAAGCCAATTTGCCATTTTCTGGGTTATGTGCCAAACTATTTCTTAGCTCTGATCAGTTGTGACGCAACCAGCTGAGGCAAGCCAGCCAAGACACAGTCGGGCTGAGCCTTTACAGTCTTGTTGTGTTAATGTTCGCACTCTTACAAACTCTTCTAACTCAAACTTTCCAACTTGCAGATTTATCAGTTCATAGTAATGTGTGTATAGTATAGCATAGCAGGAAGCTTCGCGGTGGTGATGCTTAAGTCCTGCGACTGCGGTGTAGGTCATTTATAATAACGTTAGCTTGTTACTTCAAGCGATTGCATTTACGCTTCAAAAATCATAACAGTGGTGTTCATTTGTGAAGACTATCCTGCTGAAAAATACATGCAATTTCCTTAAACTTTTGTTTGCCACAGAGTTTAGTTTCTGCAATTATCCAAAATCCAATTGAAAAATGCAACTGGCTTTTTGTAAAGGGAACGAAGGCGTTGCCAAGTTCCAGGCTGGTCATCGCAAATGTGTTATCTCTGCAGCACTTTCTGAGCTTCAGAGGCGCTAGTAGGCAGATTTTGCCTGAGAGAGCCAGGCTAGCTGCTTTTCCTCGTTTATAGTCTTGTGCTAAGCTAAGCGGTATGTTACATTTACTGTACAGAAATATCAGGATATCATCTTCTCATCTAACGCTCTACCAGAAAGCGAATGAGCATATTTTTTCCAAAACGTCAAAAATATTTTTTAAAAACACAGTCAGGTATTATGGACTCTAACAAGCTGAAAAATGCAAATGATTACTGAAGGACAACAAATTCATGGCTGATTATGTGTCAGTGTTACATAAATGAGGAACTGGGACGCTGTTCACACAATCAAACATACAATGAAAATCTTAGAGCAGATGATCGAGATAAAGACTCAAAGACTGCAGTCCGACCTCATCTGCACCTGCCTCTACAACCACAGTCAGCTTGCATTAAAAATAGCTTGTGGCACAGAGGTCTACAGCTGGAAACCTCGCTGACTGGTTTCTGATGGAAGCTGTTTATTAGCCGTTTACTCTATTGGTTAGAAAGCGGGACTAAACAGATACAATAGCTTGCTTTGGGTCAACATTCAGCGTCCACTGAAAAGGTCTGCTGGAGTCTTGAGGCACTCAAAAATTCACAATGGAACAGTAAGAGTATAAAATGTAGGAACAGAAACCTAACGCCAAAAGTTTGGTAAACTGAGAAGCCATTTCAAAACAATCACAGCCTTAAACAAAAAAGCAGCAGGATCTGCAGGTCGGCTCAGGCCTGGCAAAACCGGCTCCTTCAGAGCTTACACATACTGTACAGTTTATCTGTCCTCATTTCCTAAGTTCTAGTTCTTTAAGACTCTCTGTTTTCTAGATTTATGACAACATGTCCCTCAAGCTCACCTTCGAGAGCTAGACTGAGCCGACTCCTCCAGATATTAATTACTTAAGAAGATTTGGTGTTAAGTCTAATAAAGGACTTGGAATGTCTACTGATTAGTCAGGCAAAACTACAGCAGCCTGGGAAAAGGGTGGTCAATGATCAGCAAACACCTCCACCACCAAATGAATAATGCGATTGTTGGACTGTTTCACTGGAAATGAAAATGAGGAGGAACTCGTTTTGGAGTCCTGTTGCAGTCTTTCGTCTGCTCGAGGAAAAATAAACAGTCTATCATACCGCTCCTATTGGAGGAACCTTCTATTGCTAAAAACACCAATGATGCAAAAGTAATTTAAAGAGCGGCTGGAGTGTAAGGTGTGCATGCCACCACAGTAAAAATGTCCCCACAATAATCCTTCAATAAATCAAATGCTCACTACTCTGTCCCACATGCTACAACAGGGTTTATGTCACATTGAGAAAATAAAATCAAGGACAAGCACGAGGAGAAAAAAAAAGTCAGATTTCTATTGGAGCAGGTTGAGGCTTGCTGAGACGGTGAGAGAAGAACATTGTAATTTCTGCTGATGACGTCTTATTCAACTCAGCAAAAAAACTTCCTCTTTGCCAAACTCTGATACATGAAGGAGTGGCAACAGAGACAGACCATGAGAAAACACCACTTACACCAAATAATGACCTTAACACCAACACAAAGACTCGTACAATGCTACAGCTTCTGACTTTAATGAGGGCAAGAAAGCAAAAGTAACACTGGCAACCAAAATGCAAAAACAAGGGGACAATACCTTCCATAAATGTGCTGTATGTAAAGTTTAGCAGGAGGAACACAGTTCACCTTGACTTGCCTGGACCTGTCCTGAGTCAAGAGATCTCACTGTGTGGGGGGGCAGAAGCTGCTGTGACCTCTGTTTTTAAATCAAACTATGGAAGAGCAACTTTACACAAGGTTGAAGCTACTGAACCTTTGAAAGGTCCCATATACATATACATATATACATTTACATATACAAATACATAGAAAACCTTGTGACTAGCTGTCATGCTCTATTTTTTTAGGCAGGGATTTACCTATTGTGACAGAGTTCAATGTGAAAACCAACTTTTAATCAGATTTCATTATTAATCTTCATCTAGCTGGTTTCCAAGCATGAAATGCCTATAATCTCATTACACCCTTGTTTAACATACTCAGATCTAGTTTCAAAACTCAGTGCAATTCGGTGAATTACATGGGACAGTTTTCAACATCAGAAATTAGCATAAGGAAAATGTCGGTTTTATGCTACCACCGGGGGTGCCAAAGCCAGAAATGTATCTAACATTAACAAGAAATGTCATAAATACAGATGATGCTGGTTGATGTTCTTGCTCAGTGTGAGATAGAGTCCATTGACACATGAAGTATGAGTTCTAGAAAGACATCATTAACCTGTGCCCAAATAAAATGTCTGTGTGTGGGTACAGGAGACAGCTGGTCAGTGCCCCCTTCAATTCCACCATCCTTTTTCTACAGAACACAGTACCAGTTATCACCTTGCAAGCTAACAAAGAACAGACATTGGTGCGACTTCTGCTTTCATGCGTCATGGTCTCTCCTGGCCTGATCCCTACCCGTCATCTCTCTTCGTATCCAAACCCTTTACTGTCACTTGAATTAAGACAGTTAGAAAGAATACCAACAATGACAGGAAGCGGGGGAAAAACGGCCTTCTATTCATTCCTACCCTGCCAGTCTGCCAAGGAAGGAGCAGATGACTCAGAAAAAATAAATGAAAACACAGGATATTAAGATACCACAAACGTTAGGCTGAACGATGGATTGTTTGACTACAGCATTTCTAAAGGTCAAGGAAATACCGCTCTGTGTGAGCCTCTATGAGGAGACCTTGTGATGTGACAGGTTAAACAGTATAAAAGGCGGTCACGACAGTCTCATCGCCTACAGAAAACCAACACTGCTCATACATCTGGATCAGCTACACAGGGTCTCAAAATATTGATGACAGGAGGGGAGAAAACACCAGAGGCTGTGTAGTGAGGTGGGATCTTAACTAGTCCAACATTCTGGACCCGTTCTGAAATGGACCTGTGGGAAACTTTCCCAAACCTGAAGTGCAGAAAATTAATGAAAAAAAGGCCACCTGAACCTAAAGAGACGTGAGGAGAATTAGATCCAATCAGCAGCTGTGCTTAAAGAGTGTAGAAATGCATACCTTTAAAGCTGCAGCTATTAATCGGCTATTGATTAGTTTGACTGACTTGAGCAGGAACTATTTTGGTAATTGCTTAATGGTCCAAGTCATTTTTCAAATATGAAAAATTTCAGCTTTTCTTCGTCTTGCATTTAGTAAATTGAATATCTTTAGGGTTTGTTAAGACAGAACAAATTACAACAAGTCCTCCAAATTCAACAAAAAACATGTTTGTCTGGACAACACATAAGAAGTGTTTTCATCGAATTGTCAAGCGAATCTGAAGCAAACTGTGGAAACAATGCAAAAAGAAAGGGTGGCAGTAAAGCCTGTTACGCTTTTTTGTAATAAACACAGTTGAAGAACAAAGCCAGCTGTTTGCCTACCACCAATAAACCTCGAACAATGAGAAGAAGAACAAGAAGAAGAAGAAACAAAGCAAGTAGCCTTGAGAGACAAATGGAGACAGGTCTTCAGGATTTTTGCACGTTTCAAGAATATCCGAGAAGAGTCCGACAGCGTCTTCTTCTTCTCTCGCAGTGGAAACGTATCGCACTTTCTTTGCAAAAAGGTGCTAATGCGATACTTTAAAATGATACTGAAACGGCTGTACAGCTGATCTATCAATGCCTTCCAAAGCCGTTACCGATCACTGTGACAAAAGAAACCTGTTCAGCGATGTGATAACACTACTGTTCAGGTTTGGTTACGTTCAGGCACAAAAACGACCTGGTCGGGTTTAGGGAAACTTCATGGTTTGTGTTAAAATGACTACCCCACTGGGTTGGAGAGACCTTTTGTCGTCATGGTTACAACAATAAACATGTGGTTCAGGTTATGGGAAAGCAAATACAAACACGAAAAACAAAACAACACTGACTGTTGGCTGGGAATGGGAAACGAGCAGTGGTCTCCCGTGTCAAAGTCTGATGTTTTATTGAGCCATCCATCCATGAAATGCGTCACTGTAACGGCAACAGAGTAATCACTTCAGGGTGCCGTTGAAAAAAACAACTCTGTAAGATGATACGTGAGCTAGTTACCGCTGGCCATTAAGGGTCTAATTCACATTACTAACAAGACGCAGGAGTAGTTTGACGTAGACAGAGTTCAGAACAGCTGCTGCAGAAAGAAGGGGGCGATGAGGGAGGGGAGAGTCAAGAGCGCGGGGGTTGAAGGTCAACTAGTTTCAATTTGAAACATTTTTTAGGATTATTTCAATCAAACAATACCCAAATGTGACGTTCGGCTTTCCAACACAGCGAAGAGTTGAATCAACAGCTCTCTGGCACAGTCTCAACAAAAACTGAATATGATAAGCTTCACAAAGGGAGGGTTTATTGTACGGCTGCTATATTGGATTACATGAATTTGGTGCTCTGGTTTCTGGTCTTCATTTAAAGCACCACGCTGTAAGAATGAAGCCATGCTTGAGGTGGTAAAATAAGTGGTGTGTGAAAAACGTTGTTATTTGACTGTACTGTCAACAGAAGCCACCTACTTGTTTAAACATGTTTTCATACCACATCATTTTTTCGTATCTACAGATATAGATATTATATTTTTATTTGGACCTCTTAATGTCGCTGTGCTTGCTTTTGTAACTTGCTGGCTGTAACGACTAAATTTCCCCAGTGTGGGATCAATAAAGTCCTATCTTATCTTATCTTATCTTATACAACATTATTCATGTTACAGCCACAGCTTCCTGTAGGCAGACATGGCTTCACACAGGTGCACAGGATGTGATGTAGAAAAATACTTATTTTCCTGTAAAGAATTATAATAAATGTCAGTTCAATAGGTCACACTTGACGTGCCACCTTTCCCTCCCTCCGTTTGAGCCAGGAAATACTCTGGCAGCGATGTGTACAGCCTAGTTATGAGCTCCTGACATCTTAACTGCTGCTCCGAATATGCCAATGGAAAGACTCCTGCCAGCCAAGATTCACCACACTTAATATTTAATGTCTTAGTTCAGAATCATCTTGCTCTGGACAGAAACACAAAGGGTGGATGTTAGATCTCACAGGTGCTTTGGGCTTTTCACAGGAGGGTGTGAGACATCATCCACAAGACGATTGGAGGCAAAAGCATCAGGCATCACAGCCTCCGGTTCTCCTCCTTTAGACTTGGAAGAAACTGTGTCAACACTAAACCAGCCAAATCAGAAAATGCATATTTTCTTCTCCACTTTGGCCTGTGAGCACAACATCATTTACAGATTAATCAACAGCAATCCTTTACTGGACTATAAATCACTTCTTACGCTGGAGACACTACAGAGGAAACACTTTGAAGAAATGAGAAATCCAGCTTGTCACACACAAATGAAACAAAAACAGCACAAAAAAGCTGTTTCAAAACACACAGCATCTTGTTCTACTTTGCACCAGGGTCGGGTGTCGAACTCAGAACTTTAAAGGGTACCAACAAAATGTTATCGGTACCACTGAGCATCAGATCATGTTAAATCCATGTACCAAATGTCAATACCTGTTGGATAGACTGAAAGCCCAATTCCCTACATCAGCTAACGGCAGCACGCCTGCAGCCAGCTGTGAAGAAGGTGAACCGTCTATCTACAACAAAACCTTCAGTGAGGCCCCAACGACTTCAGGTGATTAATTAACTAGTTGGATAAACTGAGACACCCGGGCGTTTTTTACTCTTTGTTCATATTAGCTTAGCATTTTTACGAGTGTATCCGGTATTTCTTACCAGCATGTTTTTAGTACACCCAAACAGTGTGTGACATTTTTTAGTATGCCTGAAACCTTTAGTATGAAACCAAACGTATGTGAATGGCATACTGTTAATGGGAAAATATTACAGTATGCAAGTACTGCAGGAGTGACGACAACAACAACAACAACAACAACAACAACAAGTTCCAGGTATCAGTACCGGTATCCCTTCAAATGTGAACGGTACTTAAACCTATTTTGTACACCACTGTAGCTTTTCTTAGTGAGATCCTGCTCCAAGCCAACATTTACCCCGAAAATAAACTCAAACTAAACATTCAAGGGCTAATAGGTGTTTGCGGTTGCTTCAGGGTAGAAAAAGATCTGCTTTCATTTCATAAACACAACTTACCTGCTAACCTAAAATAGGCCAAGGAAACAAAGGTCTGCTGCACTTCTCACGAAAGGACAGTCCGACAGAGTGGAAAAACAACATGAAGGAAAGGCAACATACTTGTAGTATTTTAAAGGTTTTATGGGTTGGCTGATAACTTCTCTGCAGATCATAAAGTCTATTAAAGTGCACTATACAGCACAAACCAAACTGTCAGGAAATGTACAGATTTTATGGTTCAAAGATGTTTTGTCTCTTGTGGTAAAGACTTAACATCCGCAAGTGGTCACACAGTGAAGAACTAATATCACTGACATAGCAGGGCAAGTATCACTGCAGTAAACCAAGGATATCAAGTAACAGCAAATTTGGCAGTAAAATAAAATACTCTAAAATATGTACAGTATATTTTTTGATATTTTGTATATTGTTTTCTGTATTTCAGTAATAATTTTCTGATATTTTACAGATCTTTTGGTAGATATTTTACTAATATTTCTTTCGAAATTTGCTAACAAATTTTTATATTTTAGGGGGGGTATTTTACTATTTTTAGGGGGGATATATTACTGATATTTTTCAGATACTTTCCGAATATTTTCTGTTTATTGTTTGGGATAGTTTAGCAAATTTTTTTTACCTTAACTTTTGTGTGCAAAGCAAAATATCTTTTGAGGGTAAGAACAGTTTAACAACACATGGGAGGCTGAGGATCGAATCTAGGTATGACATAAAGTTAGCAAATACTGTCAGAAACCAATTTTAAACGGCAAAGAAAAAAAAAACATAACATAAAATGAACACTTCAGTATCAGATTCAGGTTAAACCACTTATACACTGATTTGTCGCGGCCAAAACAAAGTCACAAGTGTGCAGTAAATACCAGAGGTGGTGGTATTTTGACCTGGGCCTGATTAGCCTTTTAACTGAGGTTTGGTTAGTGTTAATGATTAATCAAAGAGATTTAGAAGAAGTTAAGGAGATGTGAGTACTTTGCATCATTACATTTCTTTTTGTCAAGACACACACACACACACACACACACACACAGTGAATATAAGATACATTTATATTCAGTCTCACTATTCAGGCTTTATGTTTGACTGATTAACAACAAACTACAATTTTAACACGCGCTGTCACTTGCTCATAAACAACTTCCTGCTGGATTTAACTAAAAAAAGAGTAAAATCAATATTGCATCATGATGTGTTAGAGGAGCACAAACACATGCTGAGGTTAGCACAACACGCTGTGAGAGAGTCAGTCACACTATGGCGAACAGGAATGAATCGTCAGAGCTGGAAGACCTGCCTGCATCCTTTAAATCAGTTGTTTGGGAACAATATGGGGTCTCGGGCAGCTGCAACAGCAACGGAGAAAGAGAACGGTGGATAAGACAAGGACGGTGTGCCAGAACGTGCCGTATGCATTCTTCTGCGCGCTGTCCCAAACTTACAACATGGACCGTGACCTCTGTGAGCCGTCACACCCCTTTCAAGGACCCCATGAGAGGCGAGGTAGTGCTACCAGTACCTACATTCACAGTAGTAGATTCTCAGACAGATAGCATCTGAGCAATTTAAACCGGTTTTTATGGGACTCCTATTGGTGTGTCATCCTGGGTTGGCTGGTTGAGAATGCATTATGCAAACTTAGTGTTTTAACATGGGAAAACAGAGCCTCTTCACAATATGATTTCAAAAGAGGAAACACACAAATAAAGAAAAAACAATACAATGTCAAGCACGATCATGTGGTTTTTCTGTTGTGACACCTGGCAAATAACTGAGCAAAACTACTCCAGCTGAACTGCCTGAAGTATGCAGAACAGGTTGGGGTTGAGGTTAAACACATGAGGACAGCACAGAGAATGTTTTGGATGACTACAAAGGCCCAAACATCTCTTCCTTGTGATGTTGACAATAACCCTAACTTCACAAGACGGCTGAGTCATGAGCGAGTTATGTCAAGGGTCCACATATCAATGTGTATGACAGAAAAGACACTAACTTAATTGGCACCTTTGTACACTTTTTCTTATTTATTTTTCAGATCTAAGGTGTTTTTTCTTTCATCATCAGATATCTACAAGATTTCAAGGCAATCAAGTTTTTTTAAGCGCATGCTGCCAAGTTTGCTTAACGCAGCAGAGTCAATATTAATAGAGTGCTATTTAAGCTCAGGTTTACACACAGAGCGGCCAGAGAGTTAATGATCCACTAGGCTTTGGTGGGTGTCAATATGAAAAAAAACAAAACTATGCCGAGATCTGCGGTCTTACAATTGTTAACTGGGTTTGATAGAATTTATGGGAAAGCCATAATTCTTCACCTTTGATGTTAAACTGTTGGGAAGACATTTTATGACATCCATTAACCTGCAGTCACTTAGTCTGACTAGCATTCCTGTCCTGAGCGCCATTGTTGCACTGTGCCGTTTTTCCTGGGTATTCCCTGGACTGTTCGCAAGCTAAAAATATGTATTCCTTGTGGCGGTTTAGCCGTCCAAAGTAGCTTTATGAAAAACAACTGACAAAACAACCCAAGAAAAAGGCAGAAATAATAGAATTCAACAAAGCTGCTGCAATCCACTTTACATTATGTCCATAATAGAGAATAATTCCTTTTCATCCAGGTGTGAGGGATGAATTGTCAATACTGAGGATTTGAGGAATTAAATGATGAATGGGATTTTTCTTTTCAACCAAAAGGGTAATCCTTCAGACAACCAGGGGGAGAGCCGGCCTCGTCGGCAAGATGCAAAAGCCAACTTCACCTGTCACACACAGCCAAGTTACTATGCTGACACAAATACACAATAGCGTGATTAGTAAGCAAACAAGCTGGGTTAAAGAGCAAGTTACAATAGGTCGAGATCTCAATGGAGTTTCAGCCGAGTGATAGGGTGTACAAGAAATGAAAGTCTACAAATAAGAGGCTTTCTGAGGAGGTAAAAGTGAAACTGAATGAATCAATAAATCAACAAAAACAGCCTTAGAAAAATAAACAGTGTTATCTTTCCCCTTTTTTTTACTCCAATCAATTTCTAAAATGACGAGGTCATTTCACTTTGCCAATCGATCTCTATTGAGGCTCAGTACTTTAAATATTTTAATCAGTGACAGAATCAATTAAAAATTTCATTTCTGCACAACCAAGACAAAGATAAGGATGAGAAGGACTTGCTGAAGGGTCGACTACCTGAATTACAACAGCTGGGTACAGTGGTTCCACTCAACATATCAGAAGTCCCGACCTCATTGTCAGGAAAGTGGGGCTGAACGATAAATGGGATGGCCGACAATAGCTTGTATTGTCAGATGTATCAGATAACAGTACATATTGCATATTGGTTAATGAATAACAAGGAACTGGTATATGTTAATGCTAAAGATATGTTTACACAGCACTGTGGAAAGAAACTGCAGCTTAATTAATTTCTCACCTGTACTGTATCCTGCTCACACTGTATCTTGCTCTGTAGTAAATATACTAAGGATATCTGCAGGTACACCATTACCCGATTTATTTTTTAATCTCAAACATTTATATCGGGGTCAAAAACACCAGTCGATTTGCACGACGGATGTACTGACTACCAAGCTTGACACTGTGTATAAAACATATCAAACTAAAGAGTATTTCCACATACAAGTGGAAACTATTTATCAATACACTCTTCCATACTATTAATCTCTTCTGCGAGCGAGCACGCTGCAGTACACATGGTTGTTCTCGTCAGATTTCCACCTGCTCTCCTGAGTTCAGTTCAGGTGTTCTACCTGAGGGCCGCCTGGGGCTCACATGCTGGTTTGACACAGTTTATGTAGATGGGCTCACTAGCGCCACTCTCAGGGGCAGTGGGTGCATGTGTGGAGCCTCAGGGGGGCGGGGGGCCACTGATGGCCTATTCAAACAACCCACAGAAAACAGACAGCCCTGTTTTTTAGCTGGCAGGGGGAAAATAAACTGGTCTGACCGGTGTGCATGCAGCTGCTGAGGGCTCGAGTTTGAGAAACAGTAATAAGAACTGCTTCACCTTGCTCCAGGAAACAAAAGCAAGAGTGAACACTGAAGGACACCAGGGGGACGCATGCACAGAGATTCACAACTTCACTCCACACTGTTATCAGCAGGCATGTGACATGAGGCAGCTCCAACGTACATGACACTGAGGGGGCTGAACGCGACCACATGAACCTCCAAACACAGGGAGGTGGGTAAGTTACACACACACACACACACACACACACACATTCACAAAGTTCAATAACAGAGCAGAAACTTCAACATGAGCGACAAAGAGAACAAAAATTCAGGGGCTGTTATTACCTTTTGAGTATAAGGATCTGGGAGAATTCAGGTCGAGGTCCCCGCTGAAAAGGGAGATAAAGTCAGAGGGCATCGCAATGCCTCAGACTGAGAAACCGGACACCCTCACTCAGACACAGCGTGACGTCGCTGGACGATATTATTTTCTCTCTGAGTGTCAGAAAAGCGTAAAAGTCGTGTTGAGACAACTGTCGGTACGAAGTTGACCCTTTCCTCACAGCTGGTTCACTGTCTCCGCAGTCACTTCGTTGGTGAGTCCCCCCTCGGTCCGCCTACGACGCATGTTGATGCCAGCAGACGACTCGAGCTGCTCACACCGCGAGCCACGCCCACACCGATGACGCAAGACGTACGACGACGTCGGCATTATTTATGAGTATTTATGACTGCACAGTGATGAACGGTTCATTTTCTTTTCTGCTCATTGTTTATGTGATAAATATTATTTGTTTACTTTAGATAAACTAGAGTGACATTTTCTGGCACAATAATTCACTTTATGACTGGCTGCTGAGAGATATTTACATATTTGTGGACTTGAGGAAAAATTATTATATATTAGAGATTATGAGATTTGAAGAGTTTGTAAAGTGGCATATGATTACTCTAATGATTATGTATTACTGTATTACAGTGTTTTATCTTTTGTGGAGGACATTGTCTTTTTGTTTGAAATGTTCTTTATTAATAAAGTTTTTTATTATAAGCATTATCACAATGTATACATACTGTGATGTATAACCAATACATTTTAGACAATCTATCTATCTAAAAGGTTAAAGCTCAGCCTTAAGTTGTTGCATTACAATACGCTCATAATACCTCACCAAGCTCCGGTGTATTTCAGTGTTCTGGAATCACCTCTCTTTTTTCCCACCTCAGAATACCCATCCAAATTGCTCTACAGCTGTCATTTGACTTTTACATTTAAGTTTAAGTTAATATCTCTTTCTGTTACAGGTCATGTACTTCCATATTATAAATGTGAACACAGCACCTGCATCCTACAGAGTTATAGGGTCAAAGTAACAGAAAAAATCTTTAAAATCTCCTACGTAAAGGGAGAGATAACAAAAGCTTGGTTTTGTTTCATAAGAAGTAACTGTTACGTCACCACTGAATGTTAAATGGCTACTTCTTCTTGTGAGAAATACCATATACATAACTGTAACATGTTGCGAAATATGTTACTCAACTACTGCACATGGCTGCCAAATGTAATCAGACAGCTGAGGGAAAATAAACACACATACATATTTAAAGTTGTTTTTATCAGATTAGTGAGACTGATGCAGATAGAATGTTTCACTATTATTAATGATTATTTAACAGAATAAAAGTATATTGTACAATATTTAGTCACAGAATCACAAATTTATTTGCTTAACAAAATATACTGCAGCCTAAATACAGTGCATCAGTGTATAACACTATCCTGAGTTCCTACTTTCAGTGTTTCAGCTTCACCTACAACAGTGACAGATCTGCAGCAGTAGACAGAAATGATATTAATGTATAGACTTGCAATGGCTAATATTCAGTCACAAAGCAACAACAGGTTGGTTTGAATAAATGAAGCAAGCTATGGCAAACAAAAACTGAAGCAAAGCATTTTGTGGGTCTAATGTTGACCTTCTGTTTGACTGTAGAAGAACATTTCAACCCTCACGAATATTCCCTGAAGAAATGATCGCGAGTCCATTATTTGAAGCAGATGAAACAACTGGCCTCTCAGGTAGGCAGTCGCCACCTTGTTTTTTACATTTGAGTCCGAACAAACTGCAGAGTTTCATCAGCATCAGGTCCACAATCTCATCTTCCTCTGACGGCTGCAAGAACAATGAGCAATATGTGTAAGTCAAGGAGTATCAAGTAATGTCAGGCTGTTTCTGTCATGGTAAGATCCACAGTATGTGCAATACAAAAAGAGTTCTCAGACTCAGCATGGGTTAGTTACCTTGTGATGTATCTGCTCTTGACTGAAGGCCACCAGAATGACAGAGATGAAGAGGTTCAGCACCACAAAGGTCATGAACACAATGCAGGAGCCAATGAGGAAAGCACCAAGCACTGGATTGTAATTCAGAACCTGAAGGAACGGGAGGGAGACGTAAACTGAAGAAGGGTCAGCTGTTAGAATCGGCTGTGGTACAGTTATAATAGTCTCATACGAACCTCTTCGTAGTTAAAAATGCCAAGCTGCAGGCTGATCATGGTCTGTGCAGCATCCAGCAGAGTTCGATAGGAGTATAGCTTCCACCCATACATCAGGTTAGACTGAAAAGTTAATTTCTGTGTTAGTAATCACCTTTAGAGTTAGTTATATTTCACAAAGTACAGCATGTTGATGCTGAGTGTGGGAAACTGCTCACAGCAATGGAGTAGGCCAGGAACATGATGGTCATGACCACCAGGAAGCCTGAAATATCAGTCCAGGCTCGCTGCAGTGTGGCTGTGATCATGTGCAGCTTTGGGTTCAGTCTCAGTAGGTGCCATAGTTTGATCGTAGCCAACAGCACCAGGAAGGCAATCAGATACCCCAGCACTGCATCGGCCTTGGCTGTCTCATGGAAACTGGCGTATCTAGAAACAGAGCATGAGAGGACTGAGCAGTGTTTTAAGAATCTATTGAAAAAGGTTTTGAAGGGATGGAGGCAGAAATAATGGATTTAGTAATGTTTTCCTATTTATGGAGTTGACATTCAGTTCAAATAACAGATTTGCTGGATTAGGTAATCTCTCTGGAGTTGATGTGTGAGATGCATTGTCTTTCTACACTATTTTGCAGATTAGAAAACAGGAAATAAATAAGCAAAATGCACAATTGTTGTTCATACTACTGTTAAGACACAGTCCTTGCTTATATGCTTGTATGGGTTGTGTTTTTTCTATTGCTTACTGGTCTTTGTTGTTCTGGTAGTACTCCATATCCCGCAATCCCAGTAAAGTCCTCTTGATGAAGACAGACAGGGCGCTCCAGCTGAGAATGATAATCGCCAGCTCCAACAAGTTCCACTTACTCTTGAAATAAGCCCATCTCTGCTGCTTCATGAGCTTTCCCTGTCAGGAGAGGAGGAGTTTGTGTGAACACCTTAATTATTATCAGCAGTAACGGTCGTGAATTAAAGGAAGACGGAATCCATACCTGGACAAACATGTAATAGATGATGAAGAGGAAGTAGATGGCTTCAGAGGCCATGACGAAGATGTGAAGGCCGCCGGTGGACTGGTAAAGACGCACACTCTGAAGCTCACTGCGGAACTGGAAAGCTCCTGGAGGAAACACAAAGTGACAGACGACATGGTTCTTATAAGCTTTCACATATCTGCACAGCTCTCACAAAGCGGCTGAACGTGGACTACTGACCGATGGCTGTGGTCTCCAGCATGAGTGTGACAATGCAGAAGAGGTTGACGTTGGCATTGTACACAGTGAACTGCACAAAGACTGCTTGGGTGTACACGTCAATCCAGGTGTTGTCATAAAGGTACTGAAGGGATCTACAAAGAGAAAAGCAAAGGCTTAAATCTAAAGATGTAGTTAGAACTTACATTGTTGATAATAAAAATGTAAATGTTATTTTAATTGACAATAAATTATGCTTTTGCCATCTCTATCATCAATAAACTGGTAGTAACAATTATTTTTGTCATTTAAGTATTGTTTTGTTTTAGGTTTTTGGATTTTGGACTATTTCTGGTACATAAAATGTCAGACAATAAGGAAAATGCTCATTGCAAGTCAATTAATTTCCTGTGAATCAACTAATTGATTAGTAGACTTATCATTTCACCTATCATCATTCATTCTACTGAGTTAATTTCAGCGAGTCCTAAATGTATTATAAAGCCCACCTGCTGGAATTTTGGAAATCTGGCCCCAGATCCACCACAAACCCTCCTCCTCTGTAGAGCATCATGCTGCCCCAGATGGGGTAGGCCCTCAGTTTACTCTGTGACTGGTAGGTCCATGGGTTGTGAAGGCTCAGCGAGGCGTTATCGCCCACAAAGGGGCTCCAGCCTGGACCGTAGGAGCCCATGTCCTCCAACTCCCATGAGTACGGAGCGTGGCAGTCCCGCTCAGGCTGCTGCATGGAGGGAGCCACGTGGCAGGAGTTTTTATGCACCCTCACCTGGCGAAGACGAGCGTTACCCACCAGCTTGGAGTTTCCATCTGTGATGAATCCTGAGACAGAGTTTCACATCATTTGTCATAGTCAGTCTACATAAAATGTAGTTTCGGCCACAACTAACTCAATTTTTGAACCACATAAGGCCTTTTTACACTGTTACATCTTAATGAAAGGAAATGTTATATTATATTTTACTACATAAATACACTGTTTATAGCATGTAGTATACTGTATGTAGTATAGTAAGGAGCAAAGACCCAAGTCCAATTTGAGACAAAAATATACAACACCAATTCCAAACAACTGGAGACTGCAAATCATAAATAAAATGGAACATGATAACTTGCTCATCCTTTTTGACATGTGCTGAACTAAAAACAGAACAAAGACAATATATGTAATATTTTATGTCATCAACATCATTGTTTTTTGTAAATATCTGCTTATTCTGAATTTGATACCACCAACACATTTCAAACAAGTTGGGACAGGAGCAACTAAAGACTGGGAAAGAGGTGGAACGCTCCAAAAACACCTGTTTGGATCATTCCACGGGTAAACAGGTTCACTGGTAACAGGTGATGGCATCATAATTGTTAAGAAAGGACCAGCACTGAGGAGTAACTCAATGGGGACCAGAGCTACCATCAGGTCACTGAAGCCAAAATTGACAATAAACTGAGGTTAGCTACTTGTTTACTTACCAAATTAACTTAAAAAAAAAGATGAATAATTTCTGTGTGATTTTCATTTTGGCGTAAGGATTTGCATATCACAACATACTGACCTGGGTGTTCTCCAAACAGGTTGCTTAGCAGTGTTGTGTTTGCCCAGTTGAACACATCCTGAATACTCATACTGTCTGAGATGTCTTTGCTGAAGCTCTGTCGGATATGTTGTGTCAGAAAGTAAGCATTGGGGTCCCTCTGACCGTATGCCACCAGGAGCAACATCCACATAAATCCCACGTAGGCTGCATCAAAAGCAAACATCTTACATCAGCATCTCAGCCTTCCATATGTGGCATCCTGGGTTGTTATGTGTCAAAATGGGTCTCTTACCAAGAATCTCCCTTATGAGAGCGAAGACTTTCTGCTCTTTAATCATGTTGCTCCTCATCCTCTCGATGTCAGTGGGAGGTGGTGGCTGATAGAAACTGCATGTGCTGTCTCTTCTCGCTGCGCGCACTGCATCAGGATCAGCTGAGAGAGGAATACTGCACTGATGTGTTTTGTTTTTTCACACAAAACAATGCAACAAATTTGGAAAACTGGAAAAAGCATACCTGCGTGTCTCAGACTCTCATCTATCTGAGGCTCTCCATACTCCTCCTGGTCGACTTTCTTCAGAACAAGAGCAAAGAAAGCAGCGAAACCAAGAACCTGTGACGGAAGATTTTCAGAATTCAATCCCAGATGACCTTATAATGATCAATGTATTATAAATACATTTGCAATACTACTGATGTATATTTTGACCATGACTGTAATGCTGCTCACCTTCAGAGGTTGCGTGATGAAGAGACTCTCAAAGAAGGAGACCACCATGGAGATAAGCCAGCTTATAGAGCGGTCTTTCCCGTACGTCAGCCCATACATCATCGTGAAGTATCCCGACACACCACTGGTTGCAATCACCAGTATCCAGCCAACAAACACAAACCACCATGGCAGCCCTCCTTGACAGCGCTTCTTGGCAGCGTCTCCGTTGATGCTTTCTTCTGGACTGGGGCTGCCATCGAGCTGGTCTCCATCCAGGATGGATGAGGGGAGGTGGAACTCCAGGAGACCCTTCATTCCCTGAACTTGCTGCAGGGCTCGGTTGTAACTGTCTGGGTTTGGAAAACGAGATGGTCCCAACAAACCCAGCTCCTTCTCAACATGACGCAGCTGCCTGTACAGGTACCTGCTGTTGTTGCTCTTCCTCTGAAGTTCGTCTGAGGTCCTCTCAGGGCTTCCACACACACTGTTTTCTGTCCATGCAAAAATCAATATTAGTCATTTAGAATGTCAAATGCATTGTCAACAAAGAAATCAACAGTTAAGGTCTTTAAGGTCATTGCATGTATTTATTTTCTCTTCCAATATGCAAATGAAACCATAATTAGACCATAGTAAATGCAAAAAAAGATATGGCCTAATTTCAATCACTGACAACAATCAGATCACATCACATCACCATCATTAGATTGGTTTCTCTCATTTGTATGTAAAAGCGTTACCTTGTAGATTAACTGCATGTAAGCTGAGGGTCGTAGAGCGCTCCCTCTTTGAGGCTTCAGTGTAGAAGTCTCCAGCCGCCTGGTTCTGCTGTCTGATGATGTCTTCCACCAGAGACAGCAGAGTGTTGATGTCGGCCTGCTGACCAGGCCTGAGCTCCAGGTCAGGAAGCGGACTCTTCATGGCCTTTGAAAGTGACTGAGCAATTCTCTTTATGTCCTAATGGAGAAAACACCTTTTAGACATGTACAGAGGAGCTATTATTACTTCCTTGTCACTGATAAGGATATCTGTTTCCACACCTTGATCACTGTGTCTGGTGTGATGTCCTTCAGCTCTTTCTGAGGGGAAGAAGTCTGTGAGGGAGAAACTCGGCCGGTCTTTCCCTGACTAGACGCGTCCGTTTTGGCGGCCTTCTCTCGAGGACGAGTGTTTCTGAAGATACTCACAATGAGGAGATTGATGGGAAACATGATGATTGAACTTTGAATTCCAATCATCACTTGTTGCCAGGTGAACTCGATGTGGCCTGCAACATGAATCAAATTTAAATGGATGTGATTCAATGACAGCTGTCCCAGTCACAATTCTCTTCGTCGCTGCAATGCAAATTTCAATGCAAAAATCCATCATAAATACTTTTTCATGTTAGTGCTCAAAACTAGGAACAGCCACATCTTTTCTGTGTGTGTTATGGTATGAATTCGAGCTGGATCTTTTTTACACAACTAATTCAAAAGTCTTATATTCTACAGTAAAACCTACCCAGGTCCATGGTCTGCTCGGAGGGGTCAGTGGGGATGCCCCAGAACATAATGCTGGTCAGCATGGTGCACAGCAGCAGGGAAAAACAACAGGATACCCGCTGCACACGTGTGAAAGTGCTGCAAGGAGGCCGACTGATGACAGAGAACCAGATGTGGCCATCACGGAAATCCTTAGCTGTCTTCATGAAGAACAGGTTACTGGAATGTATTGAAAAAGAGGACATTTGGATTGGAAGAAATAATAAATCAACAATAAGATAATATCAGGTGATTCCTCAGTGACGTGTTTTTACCAGATCCATAGCTGCTCTTACCTAAACCTCTTCAAATCCATCTCTGTGGCGACTGGGAAGACCTTGTCAAGAGTGCACTCTCCCACATCTACAGCCAGCCAGGAGTTACACAGGAAGTGCCATTTCTGACCGCTATCCAGGTCCTGCACCATTACTTTGTTAACATACCTGCATGTAACAACAATAATTATCTACTGACCTTATAGGAAGAGCACAAACTCACGCTTGTCTTTGTTTTAATGATCAGTTTTGCCCTCTAACTCATACCATGCAGGGTGCACTCCTGAGTTGTCATGCCACAGCCTGATGCTCTGTAGATCTCCAAGGGAAAAGTGTGTGGTCAGCAGAAACATGTCCATCCCACCCCTCTCAAACACCGGCTTCTCAGGGTCTGTCAGGTGGTGGGGCTCACTTTCTCCCTCCGTACCCTGCAGAGTAATCGTCACCTAAAACAATCAAGATGGACAGAGATGTCCGGAGGTGTGTCAGCATCATGAATGTTGTGCAACAGAAGAAGCAGCAGGGTTTTGTTTCTGTGAGTCTCAGCTTTAACCGGCGCTGCTGACCTGAGAGGAGGTGGCTGCACCGTGCCGGTGCCCTGTGCTGAAATTCAGCATATAACGATACTCAGCCAAGGGGTCATTATCCTCAAGCACCGTTATCTTGACCTGCAAGTGAATACAAAGATAAAACGATCAGGGATTTTTTAATTGATAAATTCAATCATATAAAGTGAATGTTCATACTAAGTAAGTACTAACTAAGTAGCAAATATCAGATTTAAAAAAAAAACAATGAAAAGCATTTAAAATGTATTTTCAATTCACAGATTTTCAATTCAACAATATAATGTGGTGAAAGTCTTCACGGAGAGTTACCTTGGCTGAGTCCTGGATGTCTTTCCTGCGTGCCCACACAACCACCAGGAGATAAGCAGCAAAGATGGCCCCCACGAAACAGACCACCACCGGGTTATTAGTGAATGTAGCAAAAAGTTCTGCGGTGCGAGACACGTCCACCAAGTTTGGCATGACAAAGAAAGAGCTGCCAAAGACAGTTAAGTGGTTACAGAGGCACTGAGTGACCAAAGGCGTGGTGAGTGGACCAACCTGTAGGGAAAAAAAGCCAGGAGAAGTCAAACCTCAAAGCTCACTTTCAAGGATGTATTGATGCAGGCACTGTGAATGTAGCATAATTATTTTCTGTTCACCCTGCAGCCATCTTCACTCCAAGAAGACTCAGTCTCATTCCAGTATTTGCACTGGGCAGCGATGGAAATGACAGTGACAGTGGCGTTGATGGATTTGACGCCTGGCTCCACTATGGGCTTCACAACAAGGTAGTGCACTCCAACATCTCCTGTTCTGTCTTTGGGACTCAGCACCCAGGTATACTTCTCCTCTGTGTTCAAATAACAGATAAGTTGGTACACAAAAGCACACACACGTCATGAATAGCTAACAGATTCCCTCACTGTGATGTCAATGCAAATAGCAGTTTATAGCTCCACTCTGGTCACCACAGGGATGTGACCTGTAGTTACCCGATAATAGCTAATACATCTGTCAGCTATGGAAACCTAACTCGCTTGTTCTACTCCTACTGCTAATTTTTGTGTTGATTGTTCTTGTGGGAAAAGTTTGTTGCAATTGTGAGAGACATAACACGTAATGCAGCCTGTCAGGCATTCAGATAGGAGATAAAACACAAAGGAAAGCCAATAGCACTGGACAAACAATACGTCAAACATGTCACCATCACATTTTGATTGTGATGATAATCATAATGTCAGCTATACAGTTTAAATGTGACTTTGAGCCATTTCGTGCACGCTGCAAAAAGTTAATCTGGTAGTTTTAATTGTACCTTCTGTGAAATTCTCTTGGGGGATCTGAGTCTTGGCCACATAATTCTCATCATTTGGATAATCTTCAAATCCCAGGAATAGCATGAAGGAAATGTCTTCAGATGGCTCCATTTTCAGCACCAGTGTCACATCCGGCGAGGGAACGTCAATTATTAATGTGCTGAAATTGGCGAGGTCCAGGACTGTGCTGTTCTCCTGCCCAACGTCAAGCCTTGGCAAAAGAATCTGAAAAGACAGAAAACACATTATTTTGAACAGTTTACCAATATTTTGCAAAGTAACTCTAAAAGTATTTCTAGACACAAATATTACCTCTATCTCTTCCGGTAAGTTCTGTACAGGGATAACAGTGCCGTCCACTCTGGTGAGAGAGATGGATCCTACAGTTCCTGTGATGTTTTCCTCCTTCCATGAATACGGATTTGTCTCAAAACTCATCATCTAGAAGGAAGTGGGCATATGAAAAAAATCAAAAACTGTGACTGTGATTGCTTTATTCAGTCTTTTTTTGGTTGGTTCCATAGTTGTAGAGATGTCATATTTTACCAAAGATTGGAAATTACATACTAATCGCAAGCGTTGAAGGCAAGGATGCAGATTTGTAACTGATCCACATCAGAACTTTATCATTACTTATGAGGAATGAGCTGGTTCACTCTTTGAACTGGTCCAGGCATTACGAATGTTCAACAAGAAGCAAAACCATTTTCCATTTCTGTCCACTGTGCACACACTTACTCTGACATCCACTGGCTCCTCAGGAGGGACAATATGAGCAGGCAGTGTTGGAAAGGAAAATCTGGAGGAGCTGTTCTTCTGGACATTTATATCCTGCATTTTCATCTTTTCTGGAGACACTCTGCAGGAAGCACAATCAGAATCATCTCAGTAGATTCAGCAAACCACAGTTTATTGTTAAGTACATATTCTAGCCAGTGCCAGTCATCTCTTACCTGTTGACGTAGACACTGATCTGACCAGAATCAATGATGGCAGGGTCTCCATTCAGCGTCCTTTTATTCAGCAAAGCACTTTGAACATTGTTTATCCCAGTGAGAAGAAAATCTGAGACTTTTTTCTGAGGAAAACATATTATATCTTGTTTGATAAAGACCAAAGAGTACAGAGAGAAAAAAAATGGTAGTGATAGTTTTGTCCTTACATTTGATGAAACATTCAAGATATTACTGGCTGCTTCAACTATTGGTGTCGCTGCTTGCACTACTTCTCCATCATCTCCGCCATCCTCATTAACACTGATAGTGTTGAGGGAGGAGCTGAGGTCTACCAACAATGAACCTGCTTCTTCCTGGAGAGGAAATAAAGCAGCAGAAAAGATTCATCTGTGTACAACTTTCAAAAGAGCTGATGAACATGTATTATACTGAAGGCAATGGATTTTATTCATGGGTTGAAAAAGGCAGCTAAAGAGTGGAAAACGTTTCTAAATGTCCTGGTCTGCATGATGCTGCAGATTGTACTCAAAAATTAAATATCCTGCATCCCATCCAGGGATCATACTCAAAATTTGAGTTGCACAAGGTCTTTCCTTCCTCATTTGTTGTTTTGTGACTTTTGTGAATCCAGACTTCACTTACAAATGCTTGAAACAAAGAAACAATGACTTTCATGCCATTTACACCTATTGGTGTTACAGAATTAACTTACAGACTGTAATTTACTGATGTGCATTTGTAGATTTCTTCAAATGTAACTTAGAATTCGAAATATTTGTCCTATTGCTGTACTGATTTACTGTACTTGAGCAATGGGGCTGAGCTCATCGGGGCGGTGCGTGAGTCCAGCCACGGCTCTGGCCGTCACTTGCACTTCCTGAGTTGTGTTGTTGGGTGAGTCCAGCAGAACTGTGTTCATTCTGGTCAACATTTGCTCTCTGAGCTGAAAGAGAGGGAAGTGTTGATTAACACCCCGGTGCTCACGACTCCACTTGTAAGCCTCACAAGTATCATTCTGTTACCTTCGTCCTTGCATCCCTCTGATCTTGGTCGGCCTCTGCGTTCAGCATATCAGAAACTGAAGTAAATATTTGTCCGAGAGCCTCACCAGAGAGCAGACCCTGCTGCTCTAACTGACCCACAGTATCCTCCACTGCAGACTGGAGAGCCTCCACAGAGGAGCTGGAGCTGCTTGTCCGCACCTTGAGAAATATCAACACGTTGAATATTCATAGACTTTTACATGGAAACCTGTTTTTCTCTTATCCTCCTTCTTTCTCTGGGATGCATGATTAGTGGTTGATGACGAACCTGAGTGGAGACAGTTGTGGTGGCTTTCTCATACTCATTTTTCACAGTAACCACAACAGACAAACTGTAATTGTTGTTCTTGTCTCCGAGAGGCAGGAAGACAGATTTCACCTCGTGTGCATTACTGCAGCGCAGATGTTTGCCTTAAAAGATAAAAGAGACAATTTGTGATGAATTCTCGATTGACTGTAAACTGTCTCTCCACCTGTAGTTGAAAGTTGCCACAGCAGCAGCCTGCTGTCATTTCAGCCTCTGCTCCTCTGCGTCTAACATCAGCAAACCTTCATCTGCCTTTTCCTCAATTCTACAAAACAACTTTGTACTCCTCCTGCTGCCTTGCCCTCCTTCTCCCTGCCTTTGTAACAGAGCTTTCTTTTCTTGTTTAAAAGTGAATTAAATTAAGAGATAACAGCAAACATTCTCACCTGTGTCTGTTTTGAAGCAATAAAAACAGCCTGTAGAGCAGAAAGCACCTGCTTTGCAGGTAATGTTAAACGCATCAAGAACAGTTCCTGATGGTGGAGAGATGCTACATGAAGGGGGGGCGGGCTCTGGAGGTGCATCAGTTGAAGTTTGTGCAGTTGGCTCGGGACCTGGTATTGGAAGAGTGTACTTGGCAAAACCTGGCTCCCTCTGGCCTATAAAAAAAGAAAAACATGCATTTTGTAAATCCATTAATCAGCTTCTTTCAAATCCACATAGTTCTGAACAAAGCAAAAGCAAAGAACAAAGCCCGAACTCCTTGTTATTCTCACCCTTAATCTACATCTAAAAATTTTGATCGACTACAGGATAAAAACGCACCATAAGCGAACACACTGATATTGTGCATCATGTCCCTTGAAACTTCCAGATATTGCCGATGCACAACATATTCAGTGTTGCCATCCTGCCTCTCAACAGGCGGCCTTCTTCTTGCTTTGTAGTAACATTTCTCGAGGTCATCCTGGAAAAGATCATTTTTTATTAATGTTTTGACACATTCATCTCTAATGCCAACGTTTAAAATCAATTTAAAAGCTGATTTACCATCAAAGGTTTGGGGTCCTCAATATACCAAACTACGTCTGGGCAAGTTGACACACAGTTCAGCCTTAGCTTTACATTGTCGTTCACATTTATTGAAGCACAATTATCACAACTGCAAAAACAAAAGGAAATATATAACTATAACCTATTTCAAATATACATACAGTATACCCAAATCTACAAGAAATGTTGTATGTCAGCCCCTGCAAACAACCCGCAGAACGATGGAATTGAGGATATTTGATATTTTTTGTCTTGTAAATGGTCATCTTTTACCTGATGGTGACGTCTGTGAATTCTTTTGGGGCAACAGTGATGCACTTTGAAGCTGAAGCAAGTTGAACCCATTTCCTAAACCAGGCGGTTCTCCTCACAGTGAAAGTGTATTTGAAAAAATCAAAGGGATTTGGAAGACAGTCTTTTTCGATGACGTGAGTTTTGTCCTTCGTTTTGTTTCTGCATTTGCAGTTTCCTCCTGTACGGAAAGAAGCAGAGTCAGCACTTGAGAGGAGATTACAGAGCTACTGACATATAAAGACAAATGTCCCGAATCGCAGTATTGTTATAGCATAGGGGATGGACAAAATAACAAGAATATCAGGCAGCCCAGTAGAACAGAACCAGCCAACTACAACCTCGGAAAGTGCCATCCAATTGAATCAACGCCTGTTTGACACAGTGAACGTGTTCACATGTGCACTAATGTTCAAGCTATGATCGGGTTTTTGGAGATTCTGTGTTTGTTGTTAGCATGTAAACATCATATCTTGGTTTAAGAAATCAAGATAATCCTGAACGTAAGAAACCACAAGAGTTTGTTGATAGAAACCAGAATACATGAAACCAGAGGACCTCAGCCAGGTTTCTGATCCTGATCCAGATTCTGATCATCAAAATATGATGATTAAGGATGTAATAGTGATCGACACTGAAAAGTAAAAGTTGGACACTGATAAAGATAAACTGCACTGGTGCTCTTATTTTCCATTACTTGTGATGGGGAAAACCAAATCTAGTGTTGTGAAAAAAACAGCAGTGTCCAGAGATCTAGAGACCAAACTGGGATTATCCTCGGCAGCTTAGGGTTGGTTCAGAAATAACAGAGACACACACTCCAATTGACAATGAACTCACTGTGACAAACACAGATCATTTGAAGCGTCACTGTTCTCAAAAGGTTATTGTTCTGGATTGTCTGTGTTCTTCTGATTGTGTTCACCCATTTCATTACTTAAAGTATGGTTTAACAGTTAGAAACTGGTTTAAAATGCTCAGTTGTGAATTAATTGTACTTACCACATTTCCATTCAAATGCGAGTCCTTTGCTGGGCAGTGATTCAGCTCCACTTAGGCGCAGTGTGACACTCTGAGAGGCATCAACCAAAGCGTCCGGAGAAGCAGTTATTTTCAAGTCAGAGTCGTCGACACTCATATTACCTGTCTGCAGATGAAAACAAAATCACTGTGCTGTAACACCTGTGCATAGTATTTATAATTTAATGTTAGGTGAAATAAATCTCATTATAGTTTGATGTTAATCTTCTACATACCCTGTCTCCATATTCATCAAGCGAGTGGTCAGAGTAATTGTGGCAAGCCTGAAGTACGTTCTCTAAGTCCACGTCCACATCAGAGGCAGAGAAGGCATTCACGGCTCGTACCTTCACCTTCAACAATCCTTTACCAAGACAGTTGTATTTAAGAGCACTGAGAACATGTACTATATACTATGGTACTGGTCACAATTTCCATTTGATTACAGTGTGGCTTAAGCTGTAAGTACCTTCAAGTGGGCTGGAGAATGTATAAACTTGTAAGCTGCCATTGAGCATGCCTCTGGTCTCAGAGAGGGAGTCGCTGGCTCCAGTCAGAGTGAAGAGCAGCTCCACTGGGGCTCCTCGCTCCAACGAAACGCCAATGATGAGATCGGTAGAGTTTGGACAATCGTCTTCCTCTGCTATCACAGAGGCCTGCAAGCCCTGGACAGGCTCCAGCAGACACAGCTCCAGACCAGTGGACACCGTGTGGGCTGTGACCCCGTTAGAGGCGGCCAGAGTCAAGTTGTGACAGCCGTGTCCGAGCTTCTCCACCACACCTGCACTCAGCGTAATGTTGTGAGGCGTGATCCCTCTCTCCATGGACGAGTTTGCGATCAAGTGGTCTTCATGTTGAATTGCGTAGGAAACGTTTGTACCTATTTAAGAAAAAAAAAAAGGAATCACGTTGTTCTGTATTTTTTGGGAAGTGGTTTAGTGGAAGCATTTATGCCCTTCAGTGTCTGACTGACTCACCTGTCTCCACCATAACCTGGATCTGAATAGGCCCACCATGGAGTGCATTGCATTTAGTGCCACCTGTTGACGTATTCCTGCTATAGCACTTAATAACCCCAAACTGTGCGACAGGCTCCTGAATGGTTATGGCTTTCTGAGCTGTGACATGCCAGTCACTGGTAGTGCACTCCACTTCAACCATGAAAACACCAGGGCGGCTGAATTTGTGTATCACAGTGCTCTCCATCCTGTAAGTGTAAGGTTGAATACAATTAAACACAGCTGCGAAACACATTTAGATAAATGAAGTTTATGAACTAAAACCCATCTATCGATTTATGTGGTTGGATGTGAAGTCGTGCTCACTCTGCTGGGCTGTATGGATCAATAGTGTGGCCATCTCCAGCATTCAATGTGCATGTGAGGTTTCCCTGAAAAGGATGAAGAAGCCACTTCACAGTGATGGTGACATTATCAAAGACAGCCGCCAACTTGCTCACCAGCAAGAGGAGTCCTGAGAGGAAATCACACCACCAGCTCGAATTTAGGCTCCACGTTACAACAAATATAACAGTTCATCTCAGTTCACTCTGCTCATTACGCCAGCGAGGCAATCATGAGGCAAGAAAGCAATAAATTAAACATATTTATATGGCTAAAGTTACACTGTCCACTCTTCTTCTCCAGAATCATGAGCTACAGTTTTATTCTAGAGTGGAAAAGTCTACGTATGGTGGAAGTAAAAAGGACAAATCTGACCATGTTTGCAGTGGTACTCTACAGATAGGTAACTTCCCAGCGCAGGACATGGTTCACCAAAAGAGCTCATATCTGCTGGAGCCTGGCAAGCCTGCAGTCCATGGCAATGGGCTGGAATGACAGATGATTCAAGTAAACAACAGTGTTCAATATTCATCCTCTGGTGTCTGTATAACCCTGTAATAAGAAGGACTACTATGTCTTTAAAGAGGTGTATTAACAATGCGGAGAAACACAAAACTATTTGCTCCCAGGAGGGGATTATAATGTCTTTTCACAAAGTGTAATCCTTTTTTCAGCAACCACAGGGCGATCGTAGTTTTTGTGTTTGACACAAAGCATGAAACAAAAGTGTAGTGTTGATTTTGGTTGGTTTTATCTTGACCTTTTTATTACAGCAGCCTTAACCAAGTTAAATATGTTTCCATAAATTTTACTGAGAATGCAGATATACACTTAAACATAATGTCCCATTGTTCATACTAAATTACAGGGTAACAAGTTAATTAAATCATGTGTCAAGTAAATGAGAGGTACCCAAATATATTAGACATATATTTTGCATGTCAAGTCAATGAAAAATACCTGTTACAGAGTCCATCACATCTATCCAGCTGCACTCCTCCTGGGAGGATGTGGGCGAGGCTGTGAGTTTAGATCGGCAGTAGTGAATTGTTTTTCGGCCATAGAAGCTGTCGTCTATCTCTATGACTTCACCAGAACCACATTGCAGGGTTGCATTTTGGCCATTGCATGCGATAGATCTTCCAGAATCTGGAGGGATCAAGAATTATATAAGAGGAGTGCAGACAACACAGGCTTAATGCAATGTTTTATTTAGGAGGTTTCTTTTTTTTAGTTATTTTTTGGGGCTTTTTAGCCTTTATGCCCTTCATATTAAGGAGTTTATACCAAACTGGCAGATGAAGTTGAGCTCCTCGCTGCAGTTCTCTGTGGCTTCCCACTGGAAGCCTGAATGTCTCAGGACATGCCCGCAGGTTGCTTGTGCATCTGGCATGTTCACCCAGTTACTATAGCTGACATCTGAACCATCCAGCCACGCAAGGGAACCTAAGAAAGGACAAAAATAAGACATCATTTAGTTTCATCAAACTTCTATTTTGAATTCTGCTATTCAGGCAAAATGCTGTGGAAGATAATGTCACCACAGATGTCAAGAAAAGCTCGTGCTCCATATCTTTGTTTCTGGTTAGGCCATTGTTGAAGTGCAATTTAGGGGTCATAAAACAACAAAGCAGTAGATTGTGCTGGTGACAGGATGAATGAATGATAAAGACTCTGTGAAGGGGAAATAAAGACACATTTGTAAATCAGGCCGCTTGACAGCAGGCCCATTGAAATGCTCAAATGAATGAGAAATGTCTCTCATTACACCTGCTGCTTGAGGGAGATATCCCAGTGTGCCAGTCTACAAACAAATGTCAGTAAACAAACACATTACAGATCTATACAACAGACATACAAGCTGCCTAATGAGATAGCAGCTGAGACGACAATCTCCATTTTTTACTTTTTACACTGATTTATTAGATCTAATCACTGATGACAAATATATCAAATGTTTTTAATATATGCAGCAAAATACTTAAAATGTTAGTTACAGAGAAATTTACAGCTACTATTAACAAAATTAGGCACTTCTTTCCCAGATGGCTTATAAGATAGCACCAAAATACATGTAAATTCACTAAACATCTGTATAAAGCCATTACAAGCCATGCAGTGTCTACTCTGGTCCCCCGTCCACATGCTCTCTCACCCTCTGTAGCAGCAGAGTCCAGCGTGAGGTTCGGAGCTGCGGGTGCCAGCCCGAGCCACCAGTCCTCCCCCGGCTCCAGGTGCTTCTGAAGGAACTGCTGTGTTTCATCGTTCAGGATGAAGGCCAGGTGTCCTCCGCCTCGCTCACACCATCCCTGGGCACTGAGGAAGGACTGCTGCAGAGCCACAAACTCGTAGCAAGAGCCGTCAAAACCCTCCTGGTTCTCTGGGCAGGAGAGAGACCCTGTGTCCTCCTCAGCATAACCGGTCCAGCTGAAGAAGAGAACCGACAAAGCCAGTGTGGGAAAAGTGATACTTTCCATCTCTGCATCTGTACACTGCTCAGACTCCCTGGTAACATCACATCTTTAAAGGCCACTGACGTCAGCAACTCTGACACTAGTCCGCTCTTTAGGGTTATTTTCAACATTAGGATAGCTTCCTTGATGGCTGTCCAGCTTTGTGTTGTGCCCATAATTCTTGTGTACAAACAAAGCGCAGGCCTGTAGTGAAAAGGCACTAGAGCCCACTGTCAACAGCCACTAATGCTTCCCTGCCCCCATTAATGTATGGGTCCACAACCTGCAGAGTGAGATAAGCTTCTCATTCAAACCTATTCCTAACATGAAAATGTCAGTCTGAACTTTAAAAGGAGACGCAGGCTTCGATTGTCCCGCGGGGATGTTGTTGTTCAGACGGATATGAAAGGCTGAAGTGAGAGGATGGTAGTCTTTACTTTTACATGGGATTAAGTTACTAGCTAAACATCATAAAATCCTTTCTTGAAATGTTATAAGCACAGGTGTTTCAAATAACAATAACGACTGCATTTCATGTGGTTACGCCATCTCAAGGGTGTGGGCCTTTTTCACCGCAGACATTTTGACATGTAAAAGCAGGAAAAGCAGAGGTCTAAATAATAAAATTACTGATGGCTGAATCGAATTTAGCTGCTTCAGTTTCAGGGTCCTGGCATGGTGCATGCTGGCTCACCGTCACACTGTCACATCTTACTGGGACACATGAATAGAACAGAGCCATCGTTAATGTTATCAGTGACACCTGTGGCGTTTTTACTGCGCTAAGTCAAAATGCCTGCTGTGAAAAAGATCTATTAGGCCACAGGCTGGACAATTTGTACATGGTGCCCATGAAAAGGCAATGTTTTGTTTATTTTGGCTCCAAAATTTGGGAAATTTTTAATTCACATATCAGGGTTCAGACTTAGCATTTTCTCTTCCTCATGTTTATGCATTCACTATCACATTATATACACATATATACATTTTACTTTATCAGTTAATACTTCAGAATTTTTCAGGATTCTGTGTTTCATATCTGATTTTCTATGTACAGAAATTAAACTTGTAGGCATACATGACTCATGGTTTTTATGGAGCAAAATTAATGACTGTTATATACTACTGTCTATTTTATCTTACATTTATGAATCTTATTTTATATAAGAAATATCAGTCCAGTTTTTCTTCTTTGTGGTCATAATACACATATGTTTGTTATGTATTATGTATGTTGTACTGGTTTTATTAGGGCCGTCAAAAAAAAAAAAAACATGAAGTACCCGGATGTGTGACGTCATAATACTGAGACGAAGCCGTCCGAGGACATGACTTGTTGAATAACTAGAGCGGATTCAACAAACGTCCCATGTCTGAACTGACGCCACATCTGCATAATGTTGGCTTGTAAACGGAGCTTGTCGAGCACGATGATCTCTGCTCTCCGGGTTCTTCGCAGTAATCAAGTAAATACACTTTTTTTTATCAGCTTTGGCACCACAGTTCAGCGGTCTGTCTGCGATGCTAACAGCAGTGCGCTAAACTTGACACAGCTCATCGCTCCTCTTTTCTACCCTCTCAGGTTGGCCTTGTGCAGAGATGTCTGTCCACACAAACAGACGGAGAGGTCCGCATCGCAAACATACTGAAGGAGAAGTTTCCATTAGCCTCGTCGCTCAAAGTTGTGGACATATCAGGTAAACACGGATCTGACTGGTCAAGTGACTGGTCAGGTCATCTTTGGGTCGAGCAGAGGCTCTCTTAACATGCACTTTCCCTCTGCTGTTTTACCTGATTAACTGGCAATGAATTGTTAATTCTATAAGAACTTGTTCCAGCTGTTCACTCAAACCATGAGGTTTACACATACTGAAATGCTTTTGAGTTTATAGCTGCGCAGGTACATAAAATGGATATATTCCAGATGTCCAGTGCCTCTGAAGCATAGACGTCACAATAATTATTATATAGATCTGCTCTTATTGTTATGTAGAAACTAGATGGGCACAGCATACACGTGGGAAATGACAGTGTTGTTTGAGTGACTCTGTACTGTGTCCAGGTGGTTGTGGGGCCATGTATGAGATCCATATAGAGTCCAGTGAGTTCAAAGGAAAAAGGACTATTCAGCAACACCAATTAGTCAATCAGGTAAATCTCATCAACAATCAGTATATTACCTCTGTCAGTATGAAATAATGTATGGCATATGACACTTTTTTAAATTGTATTGTAATATAACACGTGCAATTGTGTTCTACGGTCCATATCAAACATGCTTGTGAGATTGTAAGATTATTTCCTTAATTTTGGTGGACATGTTTATGGAACATTTGTAGATGTTTATGCATGTCCATGCTGAATTTTACTCATTAGCGTGTTCTGTGTTGTCTTCCACAGGCACTGAAGGAGGAGATTCAAGGAATGCATGGATTGCGAATATTCACTGATGTTCCCAAACATTAGAGAAAGTCCTGCCATGGTTGACCCACAACCTTTTCCTGTGCTCACCTTATCTGTTATGAATGTACAGTTTTAAAGAGGACATTGTGTAGTAAATGAATTCCATGATCATTGTTAATGTGCCAGTAGCAGAAATGCAGAGTTAGTTTCTCTATGGCAGTAACAGTGTGAAATTTGTAAGAAATGTAATATTAAATTATCTTCTTTTTTTAAGTAGTGAGATATCTTCTACTCTAAGATATGTATAAAACTGATGAACGCTACCATACGCACAAAATGACTTGTTAAAATGCCAGTGAAATGTCAAGTCATGTTGGTTTCTTCCAACCTTCTCAGGGTTGATAGTGATAAATGATAAGCAGTTGACGAAGTAATAAATACAACCATCCTGAATAGTAGGGAATTGCTACGGACCCAAGGTCAGTTTGTGGAGCATTTTTTGGCAATGTCACTGACCACATTTTGAGTTGCTGTCCCATGAAAGTTGATTGATTTTACATCACTAACCACTGACTTCTACATTGCTGTATTAATGCTACCTGTGCAGTGAAAATGCAATTTGCAATAAAAAGCAGCTGCTTTCACCCTCCCACACATGTCTTACTTCAGTGACTATGGAGGCTTTTGTAATTAAAAACTAGTTTACCAAGTTTGAAAGGGACATCAGAAAGCAGGAGGCAGCTGGATGCCCCTCACTAGATCAGACAGAGCAGACTGACTAAGCTATCAATGTTAGCAGCTAGCTAATTTCAAGTCAAGTGAATAAGGGTGATGGACTTACATTCATCAGGTTGTCAGCACTTGACGGGATGATAGTGTTACTCTGCTTCTGCTGGATATGTGAGTAGGCATCTATTAGCACATCAGCCACAGAATCTTTATGGCGATGATAACATTATGCCAGGGCTAACTTTTTGCGTCCGTTACCTTCGTTTCTTCCATCCTCTAATAGCACAAACCAAAAACGGTATCATGTTATCAACTTGTGTCACTTTTGGGGATTTTTGACAAGTGATGGAAAACAGTAAGATTTTTGTTTAAAATATTTTGGAGCAAAATGTCTTCATGAAACGTTAGCTAAAGTTTTCTTAGCTGTTACATCTTCTGGCTTAAAGGTGTTGTATAGAATTACGTTTCCCCGTCAAGTTGGTTTCCGTTAGCCCCGCCCACTCCAACCGGCGAAGGAAGCGCGCGTTCACAAAAATCTCTCGATCCTGTGCTCGTAACACCGAGGTACTACGGAGAGCGGTAAGGCTCAAAACTAACTGTTTAGCGAGTTTCATCGGTGGAACGTCTCATTTATGAAGTTAGACAAGCAACATGACTGTTTAGTTACATTTTGCAAATGGGGTAACACAAAAAAAAACAAAAAAAACGTTTTTATGTCTTTATTAACACAACCAACTAATTTATTTCTGCCTTAGTTGCCTCAGTGTTTTGATGCCAAGTCAGTACCTTACTTGATTTTCGAGCCATAGTGGATCAAGACTGAATATAAAAAAGATGCAGCAACGGTCCGATCAAGCATTATTGTCAAGTGCTGACACAGAAAAGACATTAACTCCTTCGGCCATAATTAAGTCTAAGTTATAGCCCTGTTACATGCTGAGAGAAACCGTCCAGGAGGTTGGAGGAGACAAACTTGTTGAAGGATCATCGGAGGTTGCATCCTGGATGTACGGGTTGCATTATCACACTTTTGCACACAGTGAAGTGTTTTGCACACACTTCACCAGCAGATGGTGCACTTAAAACTTCAACCCGTTGAAAGCAAAGGCAATACACAGGGTTGAATTATAATGCAGATTCTTGAAACTTCAGTGGAAGTAATCACAATCTCTGTGACTTGAATAATAATTATAATAAAATAAAAAATATTCAGGACAAAAATTCTGCATGACTGAATAAAACTGGAGCCGGTGAGATTTCAGGCTCCACTGAGGATAACCATCCATTCAGCGCAGGTCTGTGCACAGGCTGCACACCACATCACTCTGAGCCCCGAGGAGGAGCGCAGAGCCACGGCAGCAGGTCTCCGACATGGCTAAAGAAGGAGCAGACATGACGGAGGAAACCGAGTGCATGATAGACAAACATGTGGGGAAAGAAGCAGAAAACGTGGAGTCGTCCGGCGATGCCAAAGAAATGCGAGCGGTGACATTGGCAGGTTTCGGAGGTCTTAACAAACTCAGGGTGACCAAGAAGGCAATGCCCGAGCTTCAGGAGGGTGAAGTGAAGATCCGCGTCAAAGCATGGTAAATGAAAACGAAGACATCACTCACACATTTTATATGTACTTATGGATTGCTCTGGCCTCCCCGTTGCATGCCCACGACACACTGTATTTATGAGTATGAACGCTGAGCAACACATCTTGTAGGAAAATTTCGCAGTCGTGAAGCCACAGGTCTTTTCTGGAGCAGTCTGGCGCTGGAGCCCATTCACACCAAGCAAAACGAAGAGCACACTGGAGTCAGCATTTCTCAGGCAGATCCAGTCATTTTCAATCAGAACCTCTATTCGGTAATTGGTGCGTTTACAGGGCATTGATTGGCTCCTTGCTGCAGAAGATTACAGCTGAACCTAAGCATAGTGTTTGTGTAACCTTGAGTCATGAAAACAATGTTCAATAGAGAATTCCTGTGGATTCCGGCCTTGTGTTCATTTGGGAATAAAGACTGACTCACTGCTTATCATAACGAAATAAATAGCACAGGGCAATAACAGCTCATACTAAATAGTTCCATTGTTTTTTAATAGCTGCCAGTGGTTAGAGACAGTTCAGATGCAAAATTTACTTTCTAAATTGAATCAGAGGGACTTCATCAACAGCAGGTAAGGACCTTTTATGCTTTGTTGCAGCGGCTTGAATTTCCTGGATCTGATGGTCCGCCAGGGGACGATTGATAATCCTCCAAAACCCCCTCTTGTCCCGGGGTTTGAATGTTCTGGAATAGTGGAGTCAGTGGGTGAAAACACAGCAGGATTTGAGGTAAGTGAAATGAAGGAAGTCTGTAATGCTGTGATGTATGAGTGAACGTCAGTCTCTGAGCAACCGTCTGTGCAAAACAAAACTGGAGATGTTCTGTCAGTGTAATTATGAGATATCCATTTCACTTGATCAATAATTTGCTAATAACTTCCTCCTTAGTGCCACATGCTTGTTTCCCGTCAGTGTGTGCTTGTTATCCAGCTACTCTAACGTGTTTCTTTCAGATAGGCGACAGAGTCATGGCTTTTGTGAATTACAATGCCTGGGCAGAAGTTGTTTGCACACCAGTGGATTTTGTCTACAAGATGCCAGATGAGATGACTTTTGCTGAGGCTGCTGCATTCTCCCTGAACTTTGTGGCCGCCTATATGATGCTCTTTGAGGTTGCCAATCTGCGAGAGGGCATGTCAGTGTTGGTTCACTCAGCAGGAGGCGGTGTAGTAAGTGCATCTGTTATCTGACTATTGCACAGCACAACATGAGCTCCAACATCTTATCCAGCTCTCATCTGAACTGACGGCTTCATATCCACAAATGGAACAAGCTGTTTGTCTGTTATTGCTTAATAACTGTTGTTTAGACTGGACTTTAAATTATTTCATACCAAAATTTCTTGAAACCATCTTGAGAAATGTAAGTTATGGAATGGCTGAAAGAAAGAAATGCCTAATCTGTTGTTAAATCGCTTGATAAAAAGCTTTACACAAATTGGAGCTCTGTGTAATTAAATTGTACTTTTGCCTTTCTGTTGTGTTCTCAGGCACTGATACACTGCTGCAACTGTGTGTTATTTTCAGGGTCAAGCTGTGGCTCAGCTGTGCTCCACCGTTCCGAATGTCACAGTGTTTGGGATCGCCTCATGTTTCAAACACGCAGCCATCAGAGACTCGGTGACTCACCTCTTTGACAGAAACACCGATTACATGCAAGAAGTCAAAAAGTAAGCACAGACAGTCGGCTGTATTATGGTTGTCCGTATTTCACTGCTCGTGGTGTATTTGTGCAACAGAGTTACTGTTAAAAATGACACGCAGGGCCTCATCGTGCAGCTTTGCTGTAGCATGTTAAACGTGAACTGATGTGGTGATGTGGACCTCACTGTGCTTAGAGGGCTATGCGAGGATGCAGATGTCACCTGTTGCCTTATTTGGTCTTGTATGGTCATGGTCTCCATGGCAACGCACAGCTCATCTCAGAGAGCAGCAGCATTGTGTAGGGCGGAGGTCCGCACTGGCAATGTGGAACAACTGAGCCAATTAGGGCTGAGCACTGATACCCCACACATCCCATCCACAGCGCAGCGTGCTGTTGGCCAGTTTGCAAAACAAAGAAAAGGCCTTTTAGTAAACACTGCCTGAGATTTGATGCAACACGACACATATTTGCTGCGGTTACGATGTGAAGTTTTAATTTTTTTTTTTGAAGATGTTGAAGCTCATCACCATTCTGCCTCCTCTGCTTCAGAGAGCTTTGGCAGTAATTCATGGCTGCACTGTTGAGTCATGTAACCAGGATACAGGCGCTGTACATGTATGAAACATGCAGTATTTTTCAGAATCTATTTTTCAGATTATGATACATGGGAATACAGATTTTTTTTTTTTCACAAGCACTGATTGTTTCATGCTTTCTGCCTTCATGTCAACAGTGGTTGTGGATTAATGTGGCTTTCATCTCTCTGGCCCACACATTCTTCTCAGGATCAAGAGCAAAGTACAATTAAATTAGTCTTTTTACAAAAGGCAAAACCATGGGAATCACAAGACCACCAAGCAGTTTAGCCAAGCAGGTGTCCAGGGCCAGAACACAGAAAGTAAGGAATTATGGTCGCCTTGATAATAACATGCCTTTCATTCTTTCATATCTGTGACTTTAATGAGTCTCATTGTGGCAAAACCTTTTTTATTCCACTGATTCTGTGTGCGATAAGAAGATTAAATCTTTCTGTGACATGATATTAATGATGTTACTGATGAGGAGTAATGTGGGCATTACAAAACATCAGTAAGTTCTTTGAAAGAAAACATGTGGGTTGTACATCACAGCTTTTTCTCCAGAGTAGTACTCCAGAGAATCAATGCTCACATCTTATGAATCCATGATTAGACAAATCCTGAAGCTGCTCCAGAGCATGAATCATACACTGAATATATGGACTCATAAATATGTATATATGTGTTAGCGCTCACAGTCATAAAGAAGGTCGACAGCCATGTCAGTGTAAATGTATGAAGTTGGCCTCTGATTGAACTTTATCTTAACAAAAAAAAAAAGTGTGTGGATGAACTCATCACTACATGATCAGTAGAGCCAAAACAATCCATTAACTGATTAGTGGTTTGACAGAAAATTAATCACGCAGCTATTTTAGGGCTGCAACTGCTTTTTCATTATTGATTAATCTGCTGATTATTTTCAGGATTAATTGTTTGGTGAAAAAAAAAACAATCACGGTTTCCTGAAGCCTGAGGTCATGTCATCAGTCAACAGTCCACAACCCAAAGATATTCAGTTTTTATTGTCTTATGCAAAGAAAAGCTGCAAATTCTTAAAATAGTTGCCAAGTAATTTTCTGTTCAAAGACTAATCGTGTAATCGACTAATACTAATCAATCATCTTAGTGATTCATAAAGCAAAAACTAGAGCCATTCTCTGGTTGGAGCTTCAGTCCTTTACAAACTGAGCATCTTTGTGTTTTTGACTGTTGGTTGGGCCACATGAAACAGATTGAACATTGACGGACCAAAGGATTAACTCCAAGAACATGTGCAGATTAATCAATAATGAAAAGAATTGCTTGTTGTGAATCCTTTTTTTTTGTGGACTTCACCTTCACTTTGATGTTTTAGGATCTCTCCGGAGGGCGTAGATGTCGTGCTGGACTGCCTGTGTGGGGAGAACACAGGGAAAGGCCTAACTCTGCTGAAGCCTTTGGGAACTTACATCCTCTATGGTGGGAACACTACTCCTGCTTTTTGCTGTGTGTTATTGTAACCACTGCATTTTCACTGAGTACTTTCAACGTGCAAATACCCAAATTTGAAGTGTCTTGGTCGAATTTTAGTCAATTAGCTTCAACTTTTAGTTAATTTTAGCAGTTAAGGGAATAGTTCGACATTTTGGGAAACATGCTTATATGCTTTCTTGATGAGAATAACCACACCGTTCTCACATCTACACATCAAATATGATGCTCGAGTGCAGCAAATTTTCCCATAAAGACTGGAAACTGGGGCAAACAAGGCTTGAGATGTGTCTGGCACACATCTCATCACCCACTTGTTTCTTGTTGCCCACTTGTTTCCACTGACTGACTGTATCTCACGCCAGAAAAACTCTGACGTGGGGAGGATAGGAATTGGCAGCTATATGTTCCCTCCACCTGCTGACCAGTCAGAATCCCTCTCCTTTGATGTCTCCTTTGCCATTTCCTCCTCCCCACAACTACCAATAAGTGGTTCTATATCTCCATTACTTTTATCCTTGTGTTCATCATCATTCCTGTTATCTCAATAATGTCTGCTAGGAAAAGAAAGGTCCACTCTAATCTGAGGCTCCTGTCCCTCACAGTCTGTACTGAAGCTTGCACGACTCAATGTTAGGTCGCAAACTAACAAATCATTTTAATTAACTTCTCATAATATTGATTTTATGTTGCTGACTGAACGCAGGCTTGGCAACATCACTGGTGCAGAAGCCCTTATTGAATCAGCCCCTCCTTATTTCAATTTCATCAAGGTTGCCAGAGTTGAAAGGAAAGATGTAGGCTTGCCTTGTTTAGAGTTGCGTTTCAGTGCTAACGGTTGTCTTTCGGAAACATAACATCTTTTGAATACCTCCCCTCCCTCTTGACGTACTTCCTCTGCATCTCTGTACCAGTCATTTATAGGCCTCCTAAATATTCTGCTTCTTTTATTTACGACTTCCAACCCATCTCTGCTGCATCTCTCAGAGACAGTCTCGAAGATAATGTCAACCACCTGGATTGGTTCTCAGTTAGCATGGACCTACCCAGTGTCTCCTGTGGAGTCCTCCAAGGTTCCATACTCGGTCCCATTCTCCTCTCCATCTGCTTGCTCCCCGCTGGTAGAATAATACAGAAATAGAACATCTTGTAATACTTCAGTGTACTTCTACACTGTTGACACTGTCACTGGCCTCCTAGTCACGCCAGAATCCAAATATAAACTCAGTTGTGATTGCATCTTTGCTGTCACGGCCTCTAAACTTTAGTACAATCTCCCATTCTCTCGAAGATCAGCCCCTTCCCTGAGCTCACTTAAAACTCAACACAAATAACGCCTTCATTCTTTAGCAATTATGTCAATTATGTCTGAAATTTGCCACCTTGTTTGTTTTACGTAGTTGCCTACTGTTGCTCCGGCTTCCTCCCACATTGGGAGATTAGGTTAGGTTAACTGGCGCCTCCTAAATTGCCCGTAGGTGTGAATGTGAGGGTCAGTGTGTGTTTGTCTGCTAGGTTAGCTCTTTCCCAGTGTCCAGTTTTCATGCTAAGCTAAGCTAACTGTCTCCTGGTTGTAGCTTCATTTTTAATAAGCAGACATGAGAGTTGTACTTCTCATCGTAAGCTGGGCAAGAAAGCAAAAATGTGTATTTGCCACAATGTTGAACTGTTCCTTTAAAGATGAGGGATGAAACAGTGAGGCTCAGTTGAATAAAACATACCTGAAAATTAAATGTATTGTCCCTCACAGCTACCCTTCTTATCTGATCTCTGTTAATTACTTTAGTTCCCGTCAAGCCTTATGAATCAAGTAACAGCATTAGAGGGAGATTGAGTCATTAGTTTTACAGATCTAAGGGTCTGAAGGTGCCAACTGTTTCTCCATCACCTCATCCTTCATGCTTTGTGACCGCTTATTATTGACCAATCACTTCTGTCCTGCTTTTTGCACAGCATACAGCAATCCTTTTATTTCTGTTTTTTCAGGCGCGTCAAACATGGTAACTGGGGAAACAAAGAGTTTCTTCAGCTTTGCAAAATCTGTGAGTCAGAGATGCTGTCTGTCATCATCGTTTGAAAGAAGCAGTACCCTGTTACTATCCAATGAACATTTCATGGCAAATGAAACATACACACACACACACACACACACACACACATACACATACACATGAATGAGTCATCCGGATGAACTTGTCTCTTGTCTTTTTTTTATTTTTGTTTGTTTGTGTTTTCCAGTGGTGGCAGGTGGAGAAGGTTAACCCTATTAAACTATATGAGGAGAACAAAGTTATAGCAGGATTTTCGCTTCTCAACCTCCTCTTCAAGCACGGAAAATGTAGGCTTGTGAAATCCGTGATGGACAAACTCTTGGGTCTCTATGACCAAAAGAAAATCAAGCCGGTCGTGGACTCCCTGTGGGCGCTGGAGGAGGTAAGAGCCCGGGGTGATCAGAGGGGATAAGACAGTGAGATCAGCGATGAGCAAATTAACGATGAACTGGTTACAGTAGTGACATAAGAAGACAAAACACCTTGGGCAGCATATAAACTGTTGTTTGTCACTGCTGCTCTCTGTGGGACATTGTCAGCTGTTGGACATTCTTCCACAGATGGTGGGTAGGTTGCATCTTCCTTTTCCTCAATTATTATCACACCCACACAAAGCTCTCGCGCCAATCACCTCACATTCCCGATTTCTACAAAGTCTTTGACTGTGTTTCTGCTGAATCTTTGTACGGTAGACAGCACACATAATAATCACAGTATGTACATTATTGGCCTTGGATCATCTGATCGATCATCACAGAGAATATATTGAATTTTAAAATAGAATTAACATTGTCTTGCTGATGCTGTGTCTATGACATGCATCCTGTCTGTGCTCTGTAGATTATTATCTAAGCACCGCCAACTACAGAAAGCATTTTCATTGCCTCCTTGCCAACAACAGCCACTTGTCGCACAGACATCAAAAAGTAGCAGTGTAGTGTGTGCTTGCTTATGTCTTTAGCTTGGCCATAGCACAGCTGTTTGATTGGGAAATCTTCCTTAACTCCTAAGTCAGGAGATACAACAGCATCACACTGAGCAGCTGTTTGTGTTCAGGTGGACTAACTTACTGATAAATTCAGCCCCAGAACCACAAAGTTTGCCTCTGCGTCCTCTTCTGGACCACACGGGAAACCACTGCAAACAATCTGTTGCACTTAGAAATTTTATATTCAAATTCAAGAGGTCAGATAATTATTTAGTCTCACATTTGAATGAAAATTTAAACTTAAAATTAAAAGTGACGACCCTAGTGTGCAAACTGTGCTTAACTGATTCGTGTTGTTGTACCTGAAGTAGGAAAGGCAACGCCATGAACATTTTCATTGTCTTTGACACACTGTAACATAAGCAGAAGTCTAATTAGCTTGAATATGTGAAAACACCCGTGTGGCTTTGCAGGGCCTTTGAACTGAGCGCTTTTGCACCAATCGCTAAAAATCTAAAGTCACTACAGACTTCTATAGTCCAACATTTTGATAACACATCTTACAAGTAAAATGTCTTCATTTATCTCACACCCAAAAATGCTCTAAGAATTCAGATAAAAGGCGAGGCAGTGCAGGTAGTACATCACAAGAAGAAGTCTTTCTGAACTTTCTATCTACAGTCAGAGCGAGAATGCGTTGACGAAATGATTGCTGTCTTCAGATTTTCATTTCTCATGGGAAACTGCCCACATAGTGTTGTCATTAAACTTTGGCAGATTGCTCAGGCCATTCACTGGAACTATTGCCCGTGAAGAATCTCATTAGAGGGGAGGATGGCGTGGGATGTAGTGTCAGGGGCAAAGCCTGCCTCATTTGTTGATATGCCTGGATGGAGAATTCAGTGGGCGTTGGTTTTCGCGTTGACCATGGCAACCTTTTTTTCTGGAATGTAAAGCTGGAGACTGTGTGTGACTGAAACAGAATAACGTGAGCTTGTCTGACCAACAGCAGTTTCACTTATGAATCCCAAGGTAAAGGCTTTGTGGAATACTAAAAAATAAGAGTCAAAACGCGTTTAGTATCTCAACGTTAATTGATTGAAAGTGCAAGGAAAGTAACACCTACAGTGCAAGTAGATCTAATCCCATCTCCTCTGCAAACTTGCTGTCTCGCAGTAGTGCTGAACAAGTTTCTGACCTATTTTTGCTGTTGGCTTGATTTCCGCTATTTCTTTTAACAAATGAATGCTTGTGACACAATGGCATCCAGACAAAGACGCACAGTCAGTTGTGTCTTTGTGTAGACTGTAATGAGAAAGCAAGATTCGGCATCCTGCATAATCTTTTGTGATGTGTGAATTTTTCTCTGCACAGTTGAGTCAGACAAGTTTTAATGAGTAGCACTGATGTTTTACTGTTTACAGCTTTGACCTGCCAGGTATGTTGTTGGACTCAGACCAGAAAGTGCTGCAGTAAAACCAGAATCACAATAATTGCACAATTGTAGTACCCTCAAAAAAAAGCTTTCATCAAACTTTACTTCTGTTATCCTTTTGCCAATTAGATGGTGACACGGAGCCACAAAAATATAAAATATCTGCTCAGTGGTCACAGTCACAGCCTCATGTTGTGAAAATTCTGACATTAATTAACATATGAAAACCACACAAAAATTGTTCAACAACTAGTAACAAGAACGATAGAATACTAGAATACTACTGCTGCTAATACTATAAAATAACAATAATAACAATATTTACAATAATAATAATTGTACATAGTAATATATATGGTGATAAATAGTAGCATGTAGTACTAATAAAATGTAGTTTGTATATTTTTGAAAGAAACATGGTGTCTGTTTTACTGTAAGGTTCCGTTTAATTTGCTCTAAATTTATATTTTCCTGCCTTCATGGACAACAAAAAATCTCATCACCTAAATCTGTTTTAAAAAGGTAATTAGGAGATGGAAGTTGAGAAGAAGTGGTGAGAAGATGAGTAAGCCCAGCGTTGTGTTAAAACAAACTGAAGTTAGCAAAAGGTTATTTCACACGTCATTTATACTCACATAAATGAGACAAACATAAACGGGATATTGTGTCTTTTCAGAGCTGAGGACTTTATAAAGTTGGTGTAAACTTTTTTTAAGAAGGTGAATGTTGAAATCATTTTCGTTTTTGCAGGATTTGACTCTTTAAAGTTGTGTGAGAATATGTCATCTCCTGCAGAAATGTGTATTATTCACATCATTTGTTATTAGAGTCCACTCTGCCATGCAGGTCTAAAGCTGGTTAATCAGATCTCTTAAAACAGCCAGAAAACAGCCTGTGTAGTTACAGAAATCATGGGTAAAATGAAGTGATGTACTTGTGTGCTTAGTATAAACCATCATTTTTACAGAAAGTGTTCAGTTTCATGTCAGATGTGGCTCAGCAGGGTGAGTCAGCATCATTTTCTCAGCATTAAGACCATTACTGTGTTTTTCTATGAAACAACCTGGATTAGACTTTCAGATGTAGAAACAGCCTGATACTCTCTGATAACATCAGATAACTTTGAGTTTTGCTTGGTTTAAATGAAATACACCGACCACAGAGAAGAAAGAAGCACATTTATTTTATGCTAAATTAATGCCAGTCAACTAAAATTAAAGGTCCATACAGAGAAACTCAACTATTTGTTCTTGTTCCTGTTGTTAATTACTAGATATTGTCATGCTATTTTTAGATGTTAAATATAAGAGTCATTATTTTGTGAGATTTCATTGGTGATATCACACTATTATTCTCAACAGTTCAGCTTGTTGAAAGTAAGCTGCTTTTATTGTCTTTCGTTCTCAGGTAAAAGAGGCCATGCAGAGAATTCACGACAGAGGCAACATAGGAAAACTCATTCTTGACGTTGAGAAGGCTCCCACCCCTCTGGTAACAAGAACATTTTGTTCCTAGTTAATGGAAGGAATGAAATCAGAGCGCGTACATCAACAGACCGGCTGTGCAGCCCGGCCATTGGGCTCCGTTTGTCAATAAAGACTGACCTTAAGTTTAACAGCAGTTCTACAAAGATTTACAATTTTCACAGCAGCTCATGTAACAAGCACCTTTTACGATAAGAGTGGCTGAATTCATTTCAAGCTAACACGCCGTTTGTATTCCATATTATAACGTAAAAATAATGAACAGGACACACAACAGACAGTGTCTGAGCTTAAAATGTGACACAAAACACATGAAAGTATGATTTACTCTTACAGCTTCCAGTTTGATGTATTTTGTATATTATTATCACTCGATGAAAGTAAAACTAAGATAATTAATTTAGTTTGATTTGATTAATCGGGATTCCAGGTTAGAAAAAAAAAAAACTCTGAAAATTAAAGTATATGACATCGATGGTTGCGTTTACATAACTGACAGGAGGAAGAAGAAAGAGGAAGATGGCAATAAACTGACAGATGTGAAAACACAGAACCAGACTGGGGGAGTTCCATCAAGCTACTGACCATCAAAAAATGCTTTTTAACATCATTTTTAATGATCATTTCTGATGGCCTCTGCATGTTAGCCCATTAGCAGAGGGCACATTTACACATATACTGTCCCGCTTAAGCTCAGCTCAATGCTGATGTTCAACTTTGCGTTTCTGTTTGAGTCTCTCAGTATGCGGCTAATGATCGCTGAATACTATTTCACCACTAGATGGCCAGCGACAGCACCGAGACCAGCGAAGCAGGAGAGGAAGAAGAGGAGCCCGAGGGAGACAACGACAGCAAGGAGCGAATGCCTTTCATCCATTAAACCCAGCAAACCCCACTGCAACACACCTAGAGACTGGAGAGGCTGCACACACTCCCCACAGAGGAACACAACCACACACACCGTGTTGTGCAGTATGTGTGTAAGTGCAGTGTGTATGCATGTGCTGTATGCATGTATGCATGAATGTATGTGCGCGTGTACAGAATATGCTTGTGCCTCTTGTCTGTTATCTACTGTTTGTCAGCTGATTGGTCAAGCGACATGTGCCACACGGGCAACAAGTGCCATTCTCCACATAGTATTATATTCTTTATTAGGAAGTGGTGTTGTGCTAGCCAATGATGTGAATAGGTTTGTGTCCATTTTCCAGTTAAATGTATCTGCCAACAGTTTCTTGGATTAGCAGCAGACTGAGTAAGCATGCTAACTTGCTGTTTTCCCTTTCAGATTAGCACCCTTAAAAACAGATTTAGCAAAGCACCTGAGTGTCATATCATGTCTGTCCTCAGAGATGTCCGTCATACAATCCGAGCGTACAGTTGACACATGTTTGAGGAAATCTTTTGATGCTTCTGACCAACAGTGAGTCATTTTCTTGTGTTACAATAATAATGTGGAAGGGCGTAGAGGTAGAAAAGTCAGTGTGTAGATATGTGCATGCTATTTTACTTTTAGGTGTCAGCCGTGTAACATGATGAGATCACCAGTGCCTTGGAGCTTCACACAAGTGTTTGATACTTGAACTGCTTTCCGCTTATGAAGTTCGCATTGAACAAACAAAAAAGGTATTTTTTTCACAAGAATATTAAAGAGGTGGGTAAACTTTTAAAGATCATATCATTTGTAGGAAAGTGAATCTATGCTGCCACCAGAGCGCTGCCATATTTTCCCACTAAACTGTTTATTCAGAACTTTTACTAAAATACTTCATATACGACACCGTTCAGTGTTACATTTGTAGGCAGGTCAGATTTTCAAGCACTGGCATAAAACAAGAATGAGTTTCAAATTTCTATCTGTGTCAGGGTCTTGCAGATCATATGTAAATACAGATGAACATGACATCAGTGAATTCTGCATTTTCTGAGTGGAAGGTCATGAAGTGATCAGTCAGACGGCAGTTCAAAGTCGTTTTCTTGCTGGTGCCTCACAACAAAAGTGCCATAAGACTCCAACATAACTTATTTTTACAGTGAGCTGGTGCATGCAGGCAGGGTGATGTGTCTTACTACGACAGATGACTGACCTGTTTTTATTTTTCATTTGTCAAAGTAAAAACAAAACTGCATTATATTTCCTTTTCGCCATTTCTTCGGCCGTGCTTATTCAGTGTGTTTTCTATTGGCTAGCCTTCTGAAATATTTATTACTTGACTTGAATTATTAAAGCAAAAACCAGAGTACACATCCAAAAGTATTCTCTCAACTATTATAACAAGAGAACAAGTCTGATTCATAATCATGCCATCTTAAGAAATTCAAAACAAGTTAGTAACAGCAGGATTAACAGGGGGAAGCAGAATGATGACCGTTTGGGAGTTGATGCTGATGGCTGCACTAACCTTCAATTTAGAAATGGATTCCTAGACTTGGAAATGAGGACACACCTTGGAAATACATCTCACTTTTGATGCCTTTAATGTCAGATCTGTGTGTGTGCGTGTGTGTGTGTGTGTGAGAGAGAGAGAGAGAGAGAGAGAGTATGTTTTTGAGTGTGTATTCATCTTGCATTGTTTAAAAAAAGATTAGAATGTGTCTAAAGAAGCCTTGTAGTGAATAATTCCTTATAAACTATGGTTTACCTGTGGTCGTCACATTTTTTGTTGTGTACTTTCTTTGAGTACAGCTACTTGAATAAATTTATCTGCAAAGTACTCCATGATCTGATGGCGATTTCTTTGTTGATTGTTTGATTTAGCTTCACATGAGATTTGCACCCTCCCCGGAGGCAGTTATCTCCGTATCACATAAAAAACGTGTCCCTCCCGTCAGTGTACATTACCTTTCAATATTTGCAATATTTTAAGAGTATACTTCACTTTCTGCATAGCCCCAGTTTGTCACCAGATGGCAACCAAGTAAGGGATTTTCAAATCCAGCCTGAATCCATTTATGTACTGTTGGCAGAATAGATGCAAACTTTTATGTGAAGATCTATGTATGTGATCATTAATCACTAATGAAACTAGACCTACTGACCCTCAGTGCAGTAGCTGTCTGTCTCATCCTCAACTCACGGCTAGCTCTGGTTTCATGTGTGCCTCAAGATGAAAAGAGAAGTGTTAGCAGAGGCTGCATCGGAAGAGCGAACAAAGCCAACAGTAAGCTACAGTACAAGACCAGTTCTACTGTATTAACATGTATCTCCCATCTTTTCACTTCAAGACACAGCTTCTAGAACTTTCTGGAAAACAGTATATACTCAGAAGATCATCTTGGAGTAGTAGGTTTATTAATTGCAGCCAATGAAATGATCACACAGTTTTTCATTAACATCCATGTTTGGTTAGAATCAGTACATTCTAGGGGTTATTTCACTGAGGGGGGAAACATGTCATTTAGATCTGTCTTAAAGTTCATGCTTAGAAATGTACAATTTGAAGGTTATAAAATGGGAAAACACGTGAGGTGCTTTTGAGAGTTGTACTGCTATACTGAGCCCATATGCCCAGTGGTTTTTCATATTTAGCTCACTCCTCCCATCTTTCTACAACATCTCACTCTAAAAATAACTTTGCCTGCACCAGAGCTGGGACCTGGACTTCCTCGGCTCTAATAGCAGCTTTGTTTTTAAAGATTATACAACTGGAAGTCTGTGTGATTGAAACACTGAATAGGCAGTGTATGAGTAGCAGCAAAATTTATTCGATTACTTGTTTTCATGCATTGAAAGTTGTACATTCAACCCTTGATAGTGTAATTAATACCACTTACTAGACTTAAATCCTGCATTTCACTTGTGGCCTGTAGCATTTGACAGTTCACACATGTTGGCACTTTTTTCTGAGTTGACACAAAGGTGTTAACATTATTTTCCGCTTGTCCAAAAGCGACATGGAAAGGGGGATGGGGTGGAGAACACTCTGTAATAGTGAAGCAGTCAATGAATTTCCAGTTTGTTTGTGAAATGAAAGGGAATACTGCTCAGTGCACCTTGTCCCAAGCAAATATTTATCAAAAGCCAGACACAAGGAAGTCATTATTTACCACTCCACCCTTATACCTCTCTCACCTCCTCCTGATGTTTGGACAAAAACAAACAGAGTTGGAGCCAATGCAGGGAGAGTACCCAGAAAGGCACACAGAGGGCCCAGTATATATTGAGCAGCCAGCAGTGTTTTCGCTTCCTTGCACAGCAGTACAACGTGTGCCACTGTGTCCTGTCCTGTAGGATCCACTGGCCTCAGACATGGCACGCCTGGCCCTGCCTGTCTTCCTCGTTCTTTGCTTCTCTTTGCTCCACTTCAGCTCCGGCCGTCCATCCCGCACCAGGAAGGCCGTGTCCCCTCGTCAGTCTGGAGGTAAGTATGCACATCACACATGGTTCGTAAATAATGTGTCTGCCACCGATGCTCATATGACCTGTTTTTTTTTTTTTTTTTCTTCCGTCTTTGTCAACATTCAGCTGCAGAGGAAGATGGTGTGAAGTCCCAGCTTGAGAGGTTGTGGCAGGAGGTGAATTCACTGAAAGAGATGCAGGCGTTGCAGACAGGTACAGCCTTCACTAGAAAAAGGAAGGTGAAAAACAAAGAGATGGCATTAGATTACTGCAGTCTTCAGTGTGTTTGTTTTGAGAATAAATAAATAAAATGGTTGGTTAATAATCTAATTCTGATTTTAGGTGGCTTTATTAATGTGTTGCTTTAAGAGTGTGCTCACAACTGAGAGGTAACTGGAAACTTAAAAACTAGAGTTTGAACATCAGTCACCAGCAGAGGGCAGCAGCACTCATAGCATCCATTACAGTGTAAAGGAAAAAGTTAAATTCCACAAGTGGAGGAATGTAAGTAACAGTTAATTTATTGAGAATGTGAAAACATCTAAATGATTTTTTTCATTTCTAATTTTGCCTTTTTTGTTTGTTTTTCCTTTTGTTTTTCTTTTTTATAAGACGTACAACAGTTGATGATATAAAAATAACATAAGTGTATTTATTTATTGATGTTAATTTTTTTTTTTATTATGCCCTCTTTTTCTCCATACTATGTTAGTGTGCAAATATGATTATGATAATGTTGGAGAAAAAAATGTTGGAGATTCAAACACTTTGCAAGTATTAAAAAAGATTATTTTTGGGTAATGCCTATAACAATTATTTTCCTATTACTGGGGAACTAAACATTGCAATAGATTTGAACTCTCTGAAAACAATATACAGTAGTTACATTACAAATCAGTTCACTCATTAAGTGCTTTGTATTTTCAGTCTGTCTTCGTGGCATCAAAGCTCACAGGAAGTGTTATCTTACAATTGAGGAACCCAGACATTACCATGAAGCGAATGAAGACTGCATTGCACAAGGAGGAACTCTTGCAATGCCGCGGGACATGATGGAAAACAATGAACTGAGAGACTATGCAAAGAGGAGTGCTGCAGGATCCAAGGACTTCTGGATCGGTGTGGCAGACATAGTGAAAGAAGGCCAGTATGTTGATGTCAACAGCATGCCAGTCAGCTACTTCAACTGGGACCGCTCCAAGAAGCAGCCCACAGGAACGAAGAGGGAGAGCTGTGTTGCTCTTTCAGTGGTTGCACAAGGAAAGTGGTATGATGAGGTGTGTCGCAGCCTCAAAAAGTACATCTGTGAATATGTCATTCCCTAAAGGAGACACAGTGGTCGCTGACAATCTGATGATCTGATGATCATCATTAATTAAAACTGAGCAAAAATGAGTTGTCCAGTCAGTGCTAATTCATGATGGAAACGTGATTTGTTATTGGCTCTGTATTATGACATTTCTTATATTAAATCGTGTCTCTATGGTTATTAATTAGGTCGATGATGAGGTTGTAGATGCACATTTGTAACTGTAATCATTAGATAATCAGGGACATAATGTGACATCAGACATCAGGTTACTTCACTTCATGCAAAGTCCCAAATCCTCAAGTGATGAATGAACAGCACGAGGAGTAAGAAGTTACACAGAATAAACCAAAATTTAAGCTTTTGTTGTTTTGTTACAACTGTTTCACTTTGTAAATATACCTCTTGTTATCAGATTTATTGGCTAAAAAGGCAGCATGTACAGTTCTGAATGGTAAACAGTGTTCAGACCTTTAGCTACAACCTGACTATGTGGCCTTAGCAACAGCGAAGCTCTCATGATGCTGCAGGTGTAGGGCGTTATCTGTACAATCTAAACCATTTGATATTGTAGTGCAACAAATTATGCAAAAGCTGAAGGGGTGTGCAAACATTTTCACTGCACTGTACATAAAAAGGTTTACATCCTGATCACAATGGAGGCATCATATCAGAATATCATCATAAAATAGAAAATTAACTCTGGGGGACTTACTGATATTTTTGGTATTGTTAATAGATCAAATGAAAAGCATGTGTGTTGTCTCAGCAATAAAGCTATTCTTATTCCCACTTTGGCCTCTTTACCATCTCTACCAGAATTATCTGTAAATCCTGGCCTCTGCTGGCATTGATGTCCACTTGCTTGATTACAACAAACAATGAGGAAATTACTCATGCTATGCTTATTTCCTTATTCTATTATACTATCTATCTATTACTATCTGGATGCTTTCATCATTTTTCAAATCATTTACAATTATTATTATTATAATTTTGGTGCACTGAACCCCTTCACCCCCGAAACCATGTCTGTGTCTCAGGACTCAAATGCAGTGCCAACACTCAAAAACAGGCCCTTACATGAAAAGTGTAGTAACAGTGTACAACAGTGCAAAAATGTCCAATTAAATATTACGTGTGTCTTATATTACTTAAATAAATACTGCTTAGGAGGTTCAGGAGGGACTTTTTTCTTTTCTTGGTCTTTTACCCAGTCTTTGGTAAGGTGTGCTCTGCAGTACATAGCATTTTCTTCAGTGCATGTGAGTTTTCTTTCATCCTTGTTGCACATTCTGTGCATGCAAGGGTTGGCCACGTGGACAAGATGACCAATGGGACCCTGTGCATCGTCCATATTTAAATAAAATTACGAGTAAATTTGTGAAATATTTCTTAAAAAAAAAAAAAAAAAAAAAAAAAATCCATCATGAAACCGTGTTGTCCATTTCACTTACTATTTAATTCTTAAAAACTGCTGTGATCAGATTGAAAGCGGCGTATTCGTTCGAATTGTGCCAAACTGACCCACATCCGTCGTGCGTCGGTCTCTCACACGCTAATGCTAAACCATTAATGCCCTGTTCTGTGCGTTTCTGTCATCGCTGTCTTTTTAAAAACGCAGACACACACACAGCCCGACGTCATCCTGTCCGCACACATCACGCACGCTTGTCTGGCTGGAAGGTGACGCCAAAGCTCCCTGAGTGAAGTCTCGCGGAGTGAAACACCGGCCATTTTTCTCCATATATAGCAGGACACTTTGTGCTTGGGTAGTGTAACCGAAAGTGTTGCGATCACTTTGATAAGCCTACAAGTTTTGGCAAGTTTAATTTTGTTATCCAAGCATCCAAACTTACAACAAACAGGACACAAACCATGTTTGTGTTTACCACTGCAAAGTTTTTTCGCTGACATCCTTGTCCGGATAGATGTTTGTCTAACTGTCGCACAAATGGAAATGGTGCCTAGCGAGGAGAACCAGTTCGTACCCAAAGAGGTGAGGTTATCACAGACCCAGCCCAGGTCGGGGAATCAACCTCTGGCTGTTAGCTGTTACCCTTGCAGACCATGCTCATTAATAATGGAAAAACTTTTGCACTACTTTGGGAGTTTGCGATCTTGGTTTATAATTTAGAGGCTAACTCTTACCTGCTAACAGTTAGCTAAACATGACTTGGACGGCCTATCATGACATGGCTAGCTAACTAACGTTTTAGCTAACATCAGTTAGCTGCTAGTTTCACCGCATCTCATACAAAGTGAGTTTATGTAGGTAGCTAAAGCTTTAGAATAATTATCAGTAAGGTATCTAGACTTCGATCTTGACTTTCTGATCATCAAATGCTCCAGAGCTTTTCAAATGTTGCGGTCGACAGACGAAGACGACGTTTGTCAACATTAGTTAGCTAACTTGCAAGTAACATTAGCTAATAGAATTTGGCTAGCTAATGTCGTTAGCCCTTTAAGTCTGATTAATGACATCAACTGTAGTTAATCTAGATGTTTTTGAAGTTGCTAAACGAAATGGCAGTAACTATATTACAGCAACGGACCTTCCTGCCAGTGTTGAGGCAGCGTTAATCCCTATTGCTAGTTTGAGAATGCATATTTGAGTCCCCGTTTGCAGCGTGTTTTGAATGGTAACGTTACTTGTAGCTTTACTGTAAAAACGTTAACGTTAGCTAGTGGAATTCGCAAGCTAACGCTAGTGTTAGCGGAGCTGACGAGCTAACGGTGCTCATGAAGATGCAGACATGTAAAACACTACGTTAGCGTTAATGTTAACGTTATTGGGTGCCTCTAATGTCAGAATAAATATGTTCGCCCTTCCCATTTCGACATCTTTGCCCAACTCATTCGTCATGATGATAAGTTATGCAGCCCTTGATTATATATCCTGTTTGTCTTGTTTGTTAGCTACCATCAACGTGCGATATACAAGCGTTGCTTAAAAATCAGTTAATTTACGACGGTACGATAGTTATCATGTTTTCCACACAAGGAAATGAAAAAGAGCTAAATATCTCCAGCCTCTGTCAACACCCTTCATGTTTTCTAGATGCTGATTTGCTTGTTGACATGTTGACTGGGGTTAACTGAAATTGCAACGTAAACGTCCCAGACCGTACTACTGCCATGGCATGTTACTTCATACTTTGCGTTTATCTATAGGATTGCTATAAGTCATTTTGAGTGCAATATTTAATTATGGGTGTTTTTTAACAGCAGTTTGGCTGCATTGACGTCAGCTGCAGTCATACATCAAGCATAGGACGTCAGACGTTGATATTAGGGCTGGAGGGAAATTTGTATTTGATGATGCAGCACTGCACACCCTTACTTCATATTTCGTAGTAATCGTGTAGCTTTTAGCTACACAAGGTATTAATGGATTACTAATGGACCTAATAAAACTTTGCTAGGCTTCTATAACAGGAAGGATGACTTGAACGTGTCAGGAGGATATTGTTTTTTGTATTACTATACATACATTTCTCTTTGGCAGCAATGCAAGAGAAAGTTTCAGCACTCTAAAAATAATGTGACTGGTTAAAAAAAGAATTGCTGGTGAAATTACATCATTTAGTTCCCTGCTCTTCATTATCGAATTTTATCTTTCTGTAGATTTCATATTTGGGTATTCATATATGCATGATAAACTATTTCTTAAGTTAATCACATAGAAATATATAGCCTAAGGTGGAAACCCCAAACATTACATCAAATGTTAACAATCATCTTACATCTTTGTGTAAGCTTTATCTGTCACACCCACACGCTAAAACAGTGCAATAAGTTAGAAAACTCCCTGAAAGCCTGTTTTTGCTGCTGTGGTTATTTGTATCCCCCCCAACAAAATAATGAAATCTGCTAGCCATTAAGATTTACATCAGACTGTCCTTCAGGTCTGTAGACATGTTGGTAAGACAGGAGCATAAAACCTAGTGAAATCATAATAATGGAATATAATTTTTGTAAGTATGTCTTCACAAGTGTATAATCACCTGAAAATAAGAATTGAAGTGTTACCTTAGAATGAGCTCTTCGTATCTACAGAGGCAGCGGGTCCTCTCACCCAGAAGCCCAGAAGGGGCAAACCAAACACTGACTCTAGAGAACATCTTTCATTTTTTGCACGAGTTTCACAGCCACTGCAGGTTATCCTACATACTCATTAAAGGAGGTGTGAGTCCAGGGGTATTCACTTGGTTGCAGTTTGCAACTTCACCACTAGATGCCACTAAATCTTCCATACTGTTCCATTAAGTTCTATTGCTGAAATCAGTGGCGATGGCAAATTATTGACTAATGCTGTGGCGTGAGACATGAGCTCAAGTGTAGGTAGAGTAGTCCTGGTAATTAAAGGTGTTATAAGTAACTGTTCTGCACTAAAATGTCTAAAAATGACTCAACCTATATTAAGTATTTTGTTGAATTCTGAACTTACATAACCAATGATCCCATGCTACTTCACAACATCAAGCATTCACATACTGTCTACAAGCTGGTGTTTGGTGTTGAAAGTGGATGGCAGTGGTTGTGCATTGTCTTGGGTCACCAAAAATCACTCAGAGCAGTCTGCTGATGCCATGGGTTCAACTAAATGAAACATTTCTGAGGCGAGATGCCTAGTTAGGAACTATGGTCACATAACCAGACTTGTACATGCAACCACGTAACATTTAATGGGTGGCTACTGAATGGCTTTGTGTTTGTCCTGGTCCTGCTGTGTAGATTCATGGTAACAAAACCTGCTACAAATGTCACCATACTGTATGGATATACATCCTTAGACCCATGTAGTCACTTCATGTGTCTTGGGTGTATCAGATAGCTGTCTTATCTCTTAAAAGCTATATTTTTCAGAATGTTTTTCATGCATTATGGCAGCGAGAGCTGCAACATCAAATCCTGTTAACAAGTAAATGATAATAATGCCTCTGTGTAATTTAGCATTGCCTCACACCACATTCTGTTGAGGTAACTGATTATTTAATTTTTCCATTTTCTTTGTGCTTCCTAGTTTGTTGTTGTAAGTGACTTTGAAGTGTAGTTGGTATCTTTGAAGTACTTTGGAGCTACAAGCAACAACATATCAATTATGTTGGATTATATGATGCATCTTCATTTGCCGAATTGGCTTTGATTATTTGTAAAAAGGCGGTCATAGGTAATCATTATTTTTTTCCAGTTAAGTCTATGAGAAAATTGCTACATTGTCATTGGAGGGTCCTGTGTTGCTAAGTCAATAGCAATATGTATAAAAAGATGTGAAAGAAAGTGAATACCTTCAAAGGTGTTGCATTTTGGTCTGTTCTGCTAGTACAAGTCAAAACAAGCCAAAAACAAGCAGGCAGTGAACATGAGACATTTTCCCCCACCATCACAATGGATTTTGCTGCCCCCTGTGGAGTCTCCTGATGTTTTTCTTTGAATCTTTTGGGGTGTTTGCTATTAAGGGTGGTAGTAGAAAGCTGACACAGAGCACTGTTCCACCTGCATCGTGTTTGACTTTGCCAAGAAATCTCTCTCCAAGTGGAAACTAAATTTTACCATTCTGTCTAAACCTTCTGTCACACTTCTTTTACATTCACTGCCAGGCTTGCCAGTGGTGTCTGAACAAGTCAGCAATTCGAAGAAACAAAATTATTTTATTGAGCTACAATTTAAAACAACAAAAAACATTTGGCAGAACATATTTCTACTGACAGTCAAGTGTTATTTGTCAGGCCTTCATCTGTTTTTTTCCATTGCCGTCAACAGTTAGTGCGCCCAATAGCTATACCAGCCACTCTCACTACTTTCAAGAACTTTGAATGTGGTTGTCCATTCAAATGTGTGGCATATTACTTTTGAATGCAGGGTCCAAAGCACCACATGTGGGCAAATTTGGGGTTTGGCTGGAGAAAGACAGGGAGAAAAGTCAGAGGTTGGCATTTTTGTGGGAGGTCGCATCAGAACAAGGCAGAACCATGAGGTGATGGTGCAAGATGCAGCTTTGTGGCCACAATTGTGCCATTTACAGTAAATGGTATTTAAAGTAGAGTTTTGGCTGTTGTTTATCTCCTTACCTGCATCTCTGCATCTGCATTTTTGTGCATTGCCATGTGCAGTTGTAATTACATTACATTACAATGTGTTCATGGATACTGACATTTCACAACAGTGTAGTGTATCATTATTTTTGTGCCGTTTAGAATCAGTTACAGCTGTAAAGAAACACAGCCTGTGCTTTGCAGTACATGTGGCTTCATGTCAGCACCTGGTGATTATATCCACGGTAAAAATAACCTTTAATCTCATAATACACTTGTGTGTTGTCAGCTGCAGCTTCTTTATAGGACCTGTCAGTTGCATTTTGCCAAGATCACAAACTTGAATATATGCCTGTAATCATCACCCTTTCACCAGCCAAGAGGTTGATTTGCCAGCCAAACAGTGGTAGATGTAGGCCTAAAAATCAGCTGCATTTAGCACAAATTTTACACATATGTTTTACTACTTATTTCCCTGTTGTGTTCTCCACCCCAACTTTCTCTGTATATCATTAGGGTTTGTTTTGGAGTTGCAGACAGAGTATTTTTGATGAGATGAAGAGGATTTCTCAGGTAGCCATGCCTTGTGTGTGGTGTGGGAGAGCGTGCTAATGCATGGTGTTAAAAGGATGCATGAAGTAGCAACCTGATGATCAGATCAGGCCTTTCTTTTATAAAGAGTCAGCGTCATAAACAGCTTTATCAAATATAAGAGACATGCAATGAAATAATGACCACTTTAATCGCATACTGGAAGATGAGTCCTTTTAAACACATTTCTGTAAGAATATAGTCACATGTAATGTTGAGTATCATCTAAAATTTAGATACCCATCAACATACCAGTACATTTCATTTGGTACTGGCACCAAGTGAATTGGTACCTATATACAGTAGTTCAGTGATATAAAAACATTTTATAGTTAATCACCAGTGCCTGAAGTTAAAGCAGCTGGCCTGGCATCATCTTTTCAGAGTGAAGTTTTCTGCCAGTTTTCTTCCATTTTTTTTTTTTATATTAGTTCTCACTTTACAAATCATTTGAGCCTTAACAGGTACAGTACATACCTGACCAATCAGAAATCAAACTGTGGGGAGTGTTGAGATGAGGAAGTGACTTGTGGTGTCTTGAACATCCTGCTCCTCCTTGAAAATGAATTACACTGTGTGCTCTACAGTAAAAATAAGCATGTGTGAGCAATTGCATGGCCTGATTTAGTTATTTTATTTTATTATTATTATTTTTTGACATCAGAGAAATTGTCTTATGTTTTCCTGTTTTGAAAATTGTAACCAAAGATCAGTGACTGCCCTGCAAGTGGCCCTGTCCAGTCATGTGTAGCAAAGTTGTTACTTTAGATTCTAAAATGTGGCAATGCCGTATTTGGAGGAATCAATGCAACATAGTTTAAAATTGGCAATATTTTCATTTAAATTAGAACTCTCTGATCAAATATTAAGTAAACAAGTGTACACACCTGGCCAGACATTCTGTTCTAGCTTTTGGTATTTTTTTTTTGTTTTGTTGCTCTGACACATCTCTGTTGGTAGCAAAAATGTATTACAGTTCAACATCCAGCTGTATCCTTTTGAGAAATGTCACTTAACTGCTAACGTGGAGGCTACATCAGCACTGAGGCATGACATGAGGTCGTATGTTTCCTCTGTGGACTGGCATGTTTCTAATAATGTGTAAAGGCATTTATTTCTAACATTTAGCTTTTCACCAGTGCACAGTGCTTAAAATGGAAAATACAGAATGAAAATGTAGCATCACACTAGTGTTTTTTTTTTCTCTTTTTCCTCTTGATTTGCAGATCCAAAATGCAGCCGAAGAGCCCAGAGTGCTGTGTATAATTCAAGACACCACCAGTGCAAAGACGGTCAATGAGAGGCTCACCCTCAACCTGCCTGCTTCCACCACCCTCTCCAAACTTTATGAAGATGTTGCCCACAAAGCGGGATATGTGAAAGGCACTTTTGACCTTGCCTGGGGAAATGTGCCAGACATGGTTAGGAGATTCATTCATCTAGACGTTCACTTGTTTCCTCCAACATGTGATAATGGTTTTCTGCATAAATCTACACAACTGTCAGTGCAATTATGTATCTCAGACGGGTTCATGCTGAAGCTTTGTGATAGCTGTTAAATCAAAAATGTGAAGTCAAGGTAAAAGTTGCATTTAATTGTGTGTTGATAATTTGAAGTTTGCCATCAGTAGGAGCCTTTTCCCCCATCCTACTGGATTTGGATGGTCACACAAAAACATGGTTCCCTTAATCCAGCTTGGCAGCCAACGCTCTGTATTTATATAATAGCCTAGATAGCTTAGGTTTGTGTAGGATAAAAAATGTTTAGGTATTGGATCAGCAGCAGCTGTTTTTATCTCTTCTAAAGACTAGGGCCGTACTTGAATCAGAATTTTCAGTCTGAGAAATAAAAAGTTTAGGTCCTGGTCTTAGTTGTTTTATAGAGTCCTCGTGTCTGTCTCTTCTGTGTGGCTGTCACCCAAAGAGTCAGTCTCACTGGACGGCAGCAGAGGAGGCTGTACCGGCATCTGGCTCTGCGTTGCCTGCCCTCTGTTTCCACCCACTTCATTTTATAGTATGCTAATTTTGACACAAGCAAAAGTTTACAACCTGCTATGCTGTTCCTCTGCCTAAGTCAGCACGGCTTCTCTGCTGATGATGTCAGTCGTTTAGGGGAGATTCCCAATAAACACACTATGCCATCTGTTCACCACCAGACAAACTGGTTAAAATAGTAGATATTTAGCACCTAATTAGCCTGATATCTCGCTCAACAGAAAAAAAGGAAGTATTGGACTTATTTGTCAATTGTTTGCTCATTTGTCCTTTAACAATTTTAGAAGGTGATAGTATATCAGTGCTGCATTTGTAGCCTTTTCTGCTGACCCCAATTGGTCAATAAATGAATTGGTGCAGCTTTAAGTTAATGTTTTGATTTGGTGTAGCTGAGTTCAAGTATTTCAGGTGAACTCTGGTGGAGTTCACGATCACGGTCGTGTTTGCAGTTGCTGTCCACTTATCTTCTACTTATAAGAAGTTTATGTTTGAGCACATAGCCCCGACCACTTCTACAATGGAAGGAGTGTGTCACCATAGCATGACCTCAGTGGAGCTGATAGTGGTAGAGATATGTTTGAAAGTCGGACAGGCAGCTGGTTTTTCTTTTTTTTCATGCTATCAGTGTTCAGAAATGGATTTTGCCACACCATTTGTTCTCTGCTACAAAGAAATGGTGTTGCTAAGAGAGATGACTCTCGTATTTTGCACAGACAACTTTAGAATGAATGCATTGTTAATGTGTTCACTCAGTGTTGACGATGAGTTTGTTCTGTGTTGTTTGTTTGTGTACATACTACTCCCTTTTCTTAAATGAGCGCAGGCTAATCCTGCTGCTGACCCAGGCCAAAGCCCAGGTGCTGTGTCTGTTGTTATCTCACTGAGTAGGTCAGTGGATTAAGCCACTGTATGTTTCCACTGCAGCACTTTGCTTGCTTGTCCTCAGCTCGCCCAGAGGAAAGACAGAAAGTCTTCTGCTACGCAGCGTTGTTCACATGTTGGCTTCAAGCTACTTACCTTGTCTGCGTCAACACAGAGAATTTGTCGAAAATGAGTTCAATGGGAATCTAAGTTTTGTGAGTTCATCCAGTTTGCAGCCTGTAGAAAACTACTTGTTTTGAAGCTGATGTTCTGCTTTGTCCAGGGATTGTTATTTTTATGTTTTTCTTCATGTGATTTAGGCACCACTGGAGCACAGCAGTGAGATGTCCCTCTCAGATTCTGGGTTTGAGCCTGGTGGTAAACGGAATTTCCTCCAGCTTACAGACAAAGATGGAGAGCAGCCCCAGATTGCATCGGTGAGTGATATAAACAAAATGAATTCATAATTTCATAAATAATGTCCATAATTCTTTGTTGTTAGGTGTAAAAGCTGTGACCCTGGTGGCTTTTGTCCGAAGAAGATTTAGCCTGCGCAGTGCCCAGTGTTTTGGGGCTTCTGGTGTAGCTGATGCATGGAAGAGGAAGTCTTGGTCCAGATATCCGGGCCAAGACTTCCTGTTCCACGTACCGGTCATTGTTTACAAGCCCATTAGACGTTTTAGACATTTGGCTAATCTCTACAAAAAGATATCTGTATATGAATGCATGAATAAGTGCAGATGGGCTCCTAAACTGCATTTCAACCAATGCATTCCACTTTTTTTGCTCTCTACGTGGACTGTTTACCTGCATGCAACCAAAGCCTGCTTGACTGTGATTTGGTCATTACTGCAAATGGAAACCAGAATGCTTCTGATACAAAAAATCTTGTCCCTTGCTTACAGGTTCTGTATCGGATGCAGATGTCTGTCTATAGAGATTGTTAGGTGTACTGCAGTGTGGTTGGTTTTGGTTTTTTTGGATATTTTATTTAAAGTTCCGCTCTGTGTGTTAATGTGTGCAGGATGAGTCAGGAACAGCAGATAGCAGTGGACTGGATGACAGTTCACAGGAGCGGTTTATTGGGCCCCTACCGAGAGACAGCACTGCAGGCTGCAGTGGTGACTACAGCAGTCCATCTTACTCCTACTCATCCATCCTCAACAAGTCTGAGACAGGTGAGGATTTGTCTCCTGTTGAATAATGGACATTACCCCTTTTATACAACCCAGCTGACCTCTTCTTTCCTTTCTCTTGCCCATGCTGCAGGTTATGTGGGCTTGGTCAACCAAGCCATGACCTGCTATTTGAACAGTCTTCTACAGACGCTGTTCATGACCCCAGAGTTCAGAAATGCGCTCTACAAGTAAGGAACTGTGCTTGTAGAAGTTTTGGTGGAGTTTCACTTGTGTATTACAACTTTAAAAATTCCTTTATAACTTCTGTCCAACTTCAGCTGGGAGTTTGAGGAGTCTGAGGAGGATCCAGTCACCAGCATCCCCTACCAGCTGCAGAGGCTGTTTGTTCTGCTGCAGACGAGTAAGAAACGGGCGATTGAGACCACTGATGTGACGCGGAGCTTTGGCTGGGACAGCAGTGAGGGTGAGCATTTGAACGCTCCTGTGACTAGACTCACATGCCTCTGTATCTGTACACTTAATTACACTTTTTGTGTGTTTTTAGCTTGGCAGCAGCATGATGTTCAGGAGCTGTGCAGGGTCATGTTTGATGCCCTGGAGCAAAAGTGGAAGCAGACAGAGCAGGTAGGAGAATGCAAGAAGTTTTCCTAGACTTCTAACAACAAACATCAATTCAGCAGCCAGTCTGAGGGCTCCCACCCACAATGGAAACAAAAGACCTACTGTGGGAAAAGTGAATTGAGCCAGTAAGCCGCAGGGTTTGCTGTTTCTTATCAGTGAGTTCTTAACTGAAAAACACTTAATCCAGTGTTCGTATGTACAGCCATGTGGTCTGTACACATGAGCCTCTGGTTAGCACAAAATAAATGCATGTGATTGAGCCCAGTTAAAAATAATGTAGATAATTAGTATTTTTTTCTAGTTCACTTTTCAGAAGCTTTCACTGAACGCGTGAATTTCAAATTAAAAACTGGTAGTTTGACAACTGTTGAAAGAATGACGTCACTCATTTTATCCAGGTCCAGATGGCGTGAAGATTTAGTCCCAAACTAGAATTTGGACACACCAAATTTGTTTGCCACTGTTGCAGAGCCTGTGAAAACAGTTGAGCCTCAAATGACGTTATGCAACTGTTCACAGTACTATCGTAACACTTTTTATGTGATTTAAAAAAACCGATATTTTAGTAATGGCAATATTCTGACTTGTTGACTTAATGACGTCATACATACAGCAACAAGCATGGCTGAATGTGAATGTAACATTGCTACCTGCAGTTCTAAAAGGGGAGCGACAATCGTTTTGTGGAGGTGGTTTGGATACAAACGATCAGCACTTGGTTGTACCAGCTTTGCACGAGTTGAAACATAGCCTAGTTTGAATGTAATTTCTAACTTAGGATGGAGTTTATGCACTACTGACATTTTAAGGGTTGCCCCAGCTGAAATAGTTCCAACATAGTCATAAGTTACAACTGAAATGTTAGACCTAGCCCATAGTATGTCCTCTGTAAATTAACAGCTGGCATGGCACATCGTTTTGAAAGGTGAGATAACTCGGATGATGAGAAGTGAATTATACTTATGTATGTTTGCACATTCTCTATGACAGGGAACTACAAGTTCTAACAACTAACATCAGCATAACATTACACTATGTTGTAGGGCTAGCGATGCTAACCTGACTAAATTTGACATTAGTTGTAGCTGAAAATTTCACCACTCATTGCCACTTTTGTTGCTTTGCACTAGCTGTAGATCAAAGTTGTATAGTTATCACCTAATTAGAGTTGTTCAGATGAACCTTGACACAGGTTTTATTGTGAATCTAATAGTCTGAAAGTAATGTTTAGTGTAGACTTTAGACTCTAATTTATGAGAGCACTTAGGTGTAGCTGGTGCAACGGGCCACAGGTGTACCATAAACCACAGTAGTATGTCAGAATTGCAAGGAAGTTAACAGCAGTAGGGGGGCACCTCAAGAACTATTGTGAGGTCGAAACCAAGCAGACCAACCACACCAAACTACAAGTACTCCTACCTTTGACTAGTGAACTGACCATATGTATAAAATCAGTCTAGAAGCCAGGCATGTTAATGTTCACTACTAACATACATGTCAGCCATTTTAACATGTTAGCTGCAGATCAAACACCTGAGGCTGACAAAATACAACTTGGACCAATGAAAATTGAGCTCCAGTAAGTCTGACATCATGATGCTGAGCGTGGTGAATTGAGTTTTACATGTCCTAAAAGGGCCACTGCACCAGGGATAACATGGCATTTCCTTCCATCAGACCAAACTTTGAACGCCTCTCTAGTGGTAAGAATGTAAGAATAGAAACTCATTTTTAATCTATTTAATCTATCTGTTTTTAACAGTTTTGGATGGGAGGTAGTCTGTCTGCCTCCTTTAGAAAAAGTGCACCCGGGAGAGGAAATGCTGTTGCCAAAACAAATGCTCTATTGTTACAAGTGAAACATGGCTGAGGAAGCCTGACTCTCATGCCTCCATATCCTCAGGCTGACCTGATCAACCAGCTGTACCAGGGGAAGCTGAAGGATTACGTCCGTTGTCTGGAGTGTGGCTATGAGAGCTGGAGAATTGATACCTACCTAGACATCCCTCTTGTGATCCGACCCTTTGGAGCCAGCCAGGCCTATGGCAGTGTGGTGTGTTTTTCTCCACATTTCATTCCTTTGAACTTTGAACTCATGAGCAAACACTTAACCCTCATTCACTCTGTGGGATTCACAGCGACATCAAGGCGGCCTTAAATGCAGTACTTTTAATACTGTTTATGACCATTTATTATTTCCGCCTCCATGCAAATATACCTGAAACAGTTTTTTTTTTCTGCCGCAGGAAGAGGCTTTGCAGGCATTTATCCAACCAGAAACTCTGGATGGGCCCAACCAGTACTTCTGTGAACGCTGCAAAAAGAAATGTGATGCCCGGAAGGTGAGCGTACTGAAAATGTGACCTGGGAGTCATGTTCAGTGGAGATAGAGTTCTGCTGTTGACCTGTCTGAGTCTTTGATAAATGCTTCCCTACACAGGGTTTGAGATTTCTGCACTTTCCCTACCTGCTGACACTCCAGCTGAAGCGGTTTGATTTTGACTACACCACTATGCATCGCATCAAGCTTAACGACCGCATGACTTTCCCAGAGGAGCTTGACATGAGTCCGTTCATCGATGTGGAAGATGAGGTGAGGGCACAAATGGCAATCTCCACTTCAATCAGATTTACATTCATGTGTTTTGTTTTGTTTTTTTTCCATATTGTGGAATATGTACCATTCAGCCAGGGTACCTCCCTCCAGGGAAATGCTGATATCCTCTCAATACCAATATGTCGTGTAGTGAGTGAAAAACATGTGATACCCCTGGATCATTCTATTTTTGCATCTTATATTGCCTCTACATGCAGTAATATGACACAACACAAGGGCAAAATAAATCAACAAACACCTTTTAGCCATAAAGGCAACACCCGATGTGTTACAGGTGTCTTCAGTTCTTTACTATTGAACTATTCAAGTAAAAAGAAGACGTGTGAAGTTAGATGATGTGACACATTTTCCCACAAACATCACTTGTAGTTTTTAACAACTCACTTCGTATCCTGTGAAGTATGGTTGACCACTGTGTTTAGCCTCTGTCGTTTTAAACACCTCTCCTTGATCGGCTTTGACATCGTCTCTCTAGAAGTCACCTCAGACAGAGAGCTGCACTGACAGCGGAGCAGAGAATGAAGGCAGTTGCCACAGCGACCAGATGAGCAACGATTTTTCCACCGATGATTGTGTGGATGAGGGCATCTGCTTGGACAGCACCGGCAGCACAGAGAGAGTGTTGAAGCCAAAGGTAATCATCTTGACGATCCACCACACTGTATGGGTATTGTTGTTTGTTGCTAATCTCCTCGGTTCGTTGTGTGTTGGATAGTTAGATGTCTTGATCAAGTTTTTTTTAATGTCCTGAACCGATTCCTTGAATATTAGGTATCTGCTGATACTGAGTCAGATCTGATATTTATATTCTTCTAAATGTTGGTTAAATATGAATCTGACACATTGAAATAACAGACATAGCCTTCTAAATTCAGTCCACCTTGTTTTTCACAAGCTTCTTGATCCAAATACTGAGTGTTCTGATTTAAAAATGATAAATTTGATGATCTTAAATTATTGATATGATATAGATGAAAGTTTAAGTGTATGGTTCCTGAATGTAAAGTGACGCGATCCACTAGAGAGGTGTCACTCAGTTGCATTTGTTAGGACTCCAGAAGCGTTCTACAAACACTAAACAATCTTTGGCAGAGTACTGACAACAGCTTGCAGACAGCACACAAACCTGGCGATAGCCGAGTTGTACTCAGGGAATTAACATTAATTAGTGACAGCCGATATGACCTGCTGCTGCCATTTGACATGTTAACCTCAACAGTCAGCAGCGGTGACAAATGAGAAACTTCTACCTGAATGTTTCATACACTTCGTTTTGCTAAAGAGGAGCGATAACAGCTTTGTTACTGGATTTTAGCAAATCCATGTAGTTTGCTGTCAGTCGCTGGTATGACCAAGTAATTTTTCACACTCACTAAGTCTTAATTTTCAGTGGCACATGCAGTGAAATGCTCCCACTGCAGAGCCTGGCTGTGGTTAAGGAGAGCCACGCTGTAACATGCTTTCCTCTTCCCTCTGTAAATATAGCGTGTCTTAAGCTTATATCTTACTGTTGCAACTGTTGTCAGCATCACTTACCCTGTATGCTGAGCACTAACAACTTGGTTGTTGTTTTCAGAGTTTGCTGACCTTTGAGCTGTTCTCTGTCATGGTCCATTCTGGGAGCGCTGCGGGTGGCCACTACTACGCCTGCATCAAATCCTTCAGTGATGGCCAGTGGTACAGTTTCAATGATCAACACGTGAGCAAGGTCAGACTCGGTCTTTGAGTAACCTGCTTTGTCCTTGTACAGCACTTACATATCGGGCGGAATGGCTCACCAGACTGTATCAGTGCAAGTCATCAGTTTGTACTCTGCTTATCATTACCATGGTGGTATCTGTTCAATCATTGTCAGTATGTTTCTGTGCATTTCTGTTGGGCAGATCACCCAAGATGATATCAGGAAGACATATGGGGGGTCCTCAGGGAGCAGAGGCTATTATTCCAGTGCCTTTGCAAGGTCAGTTGTCTCTTGTATCTGTCTCCAGCTCTCACAGGATTGATGCATATCGCATGCATACAGTCCATTTGTTCAGGAAATGCAATAATGATGAACTGGACTTGTTTATGTGTGTTCAAAAGAAAAGTCAGGAGGGTTCGTGTTTATGCTTTGTTTCTAGTTCTCTCATGTTCCCTTTGAAGGAATAGACAACTGCCTTAGGGCTGACAGAACAGTAATTTCTCTAAATGTGTTCCACTTCTTTCATTGACAAGTCATCTACATCTTCTCCCTACAGCTCTACCAATGCTTATATGCTGATTTATAGATTGAAAGATCCCTCAAGGAATGCAAGTAAGAAATAACTTCAGTTAAATCTTTTATGGCTGATGTTAGAACATGTCATCTAAAGTATTGTAACGTGCCCCACATCAGTAGAAACCACACCACTGCATCCCTTCAGTGTGATGGGGTCATGCTGATGTTGTCATATAACTTACTGTTTCTAACACCAGGGTTGCCTTCACTGCACTTGTTTTAGAATTAGTATACAGTTGTAATGTGAACCCCGTCTGTCCTGTTTGCAGAGTATTTATCTGCAGAAGACTTCCCAGAGCACATAAAGAGTTTGGTTCAGAAGGAGAAAGAGTCTGAAGAGCAGGAGAAGAGACAGAGGGAGATTGAACGCAACACTTGCAAGGTACATGGTCTGTCAGTTCAAGGTCTAGTGTTTTGCTGCTGAATGAGGATCAGTTGATGCCTTGCTTCTCTTTTCAGTCTACTTTAACTCTTATTACTCTTCTGCTTTGTACCTTCAGATCAAGCTATTCTGCATGCATCCCGTGAAGATGATGATGGAGAGCAAGCTGGAAGTACACAAAGACAAAACCCTCAGAGAAGCAACAGAGATGGCTTACAAAGTCTGTTGGTTTATTGATCCTTCATTATCTGATTTTCCAGCAGCATAGCTAATCAGCAGTTGGCCTTTAAATCTTGAATGTTGAGTGTCTGTAAATGCACCAGAAAGGAGACAAAGATTATTGTGTTCAACCACTGTACTACACAATAATGTAATATTGGAAAAATAGTTATAGTAAGCTTTGGAAAATGGATGAACCCTCATCAAGATGAATCCTGTGTTTACTTTTTGTGGTCATTCGTGTGTTCTGTACCTCAGCTGATGGAGCTGGAGGGAGTGGTCTCTCTCGACTGTTGTCGTTTGGTAAAGTACGATGAGTTCCACGAGTACCTGGAGCGCTCCTACGAAGGTGAGGAGGACACACCGATGGGCCTGCTGCTGGGAGGAGTCAAGTCCTCATATATGTTTGACTTGCTGCTCGAGACCCGCAGGCCAGAGCAAGTGTTCCAGCCTTACAAACCCGGAGGTCAGTAGCCTGTTGCTGTTGAGTCAAACTTTTCAGTTAGGAATGTCTGAAAGATGGAGATAGGCTCTTGTTTTACCTACTGTTGTACTTAGTGCTGCACAGGTATATTGTGTGCAATTAACTTAAAAATAAAAGTATGATTCTAGCCCATGGAGCAAAGTGCATGACCGTATAGACTCTACTATATGGACCAACTGTGCAAATGGACTGTATATCAGTAATAGATGGAGATGCGTAGATGGTCAAAATACCAAGTGAAACAATAACTTAATGTCTGTGTGGGTGTGCTTCTGATTTTCTGCAGAGGTGATGGTGAAGGTTCATGTGGTGGATCTGAAGAGTGAGACCATCGCCTCTCCAATCAGCGTTCGAGCGTACTTGAACCAGACGATCACTGAATTCAAACAGCTTATTGCACAGGTTTCCTACTCTTCTCAGTTCCTTCACTGTATCCTCTCTTCCTTGTTCAGTTTCATAAACTGTGTTCATAACCCCCATGAGAACATCCGAACAGTCTTGCAGACTTAAACGTTATGTGTATTTCTTCCCAGGCTACAGGGTTATCTGCAGAAACCATGCGTGTGGTCCTGGAGCGCTGCTATAACGACCTCCGGCTCCTGTATGTTCCAAACAAGACACTGAAAGCTGAGGGATTCTTCAGGAGTAACAAGGTCCCTACTTTTTTCAGTTCCTGCTTTTGTGCTTCCATTTGTTTGCATTGCCTACTGTGCCAAAATTTGTCAGAAAATCTACTGAATGTGACCTGTTTTGTGTTTTGTCTTTCCATCAGGTTTTTGTAGAGAGCTCTGAGTCCACAGATCATCAGGTTGCTTTCACTGACTCGCTCCTGTGGAAACTGTTGGATCGTCACGGGAATACAATCCGACTCTTGGTCTTGCTGCCTGAACAGTCTCCTGGTACCTTGGCAAACAAGACTCTTTGCCAAAAAGCAGGCGGTGACTCTGATGTGCCCTTTGAAGGCTCAAAGGGTAACAGGAAATCTGTGGAGGCTATCCTCGAGGAGAGCACAGAGAAGTTAAAGAATCTGTCTCTGCAGCAGCAGCAGCAGCAGCAGCAACAACAGCAGCAACAGCAGCAGCAGCAGGGCTCCAGCACCAGTGACAGCCAGAAAAGCTCTGACGCCAGCGACTTTGAACATATCGAATCCCCAACCCAAGAGGCTGACTCTAACTCTTCCCTCTGTGTGGCCGCAGACAACAGAGAGTTAGAGAACCGGATCAGGACTGCGGCCGGAGGCAGCAGCGGAGCCTCCTCCGACCCCGAGAACCACTTTGCTTGCGAGGAGCGCTCGGACTCTGAGGTGAACAATGACCGCAGCACCAGCTCGGTGGACAGCGACATCCTGAGCTCCAGCCACAGTAGTGACACACTGTGTAATGCCGACAGCGGGCCCATACAGCTGGCCAACGGCTTGGACTCGCACAGCATCACAAGTAGCCGTCGCTCCAAAGCCCACGAGGGCAAAAAAGAGACGTGGGACACTGCTGAAGAAGACTCTGGAACGGACAGCGAGTACGACGACAATGGGAAGAGCAAGGCAGAGGCTCATTACCTGTACTTCAGAGCAGAGCCGTGTTCTCAGGATGACTCCACGTGGGATGCACAAAAATGTATGAACCTTCTGTCTATAATCTAGTTTAAAGGATTAATCATCCTTGAGTAAGGAAAATAAGTTCACATCACATTTTTAAGCTCATCAGAGGCAAACACAATAACTGTTTTCTTGCAGATCTTGTTTGAAGTTGCATTGACAATATTGTGCAAGTGAAAGAATATTCCTCAGTGTTTGAAGACAGAATGTTGAATTGTTCTTTCTTGTCATCTGTTTCAGGTTTAGTGGTTCATGTGGACAAGAGAATAACATTAGCAGCATTTAAACAGAACCTGGAGCCCTATGTGGGAGTCACCTCCACCCAGTTCAAGGTGTTTCGGGTGTACGCCAACAACCAGGAGTTTGAGAGTGTACGGCTCAATGAAACACTCTCATCGTTCTCTGATGATAACAAGGTCAGCATCTGTTCTGGAAGTGGCTTTAGAAGATTTTAGTAGTCTCTGTTGACTTTTGACTTAACTTGGACATTTTATTACTTCCTGTAGATAACTATTCGACTAGGAAGAGCACTGAAAAAGGGTGAATACAGAGTGAAAGTGTATCAGCTACTAGTGAATGAACCAGAGGTAAGAACTGAAGACTTTCCTGTTCACTACGCTCAAGAAAATTGTGGCTGAACATTGTAATCACAAATAGGAATCATTATTCCATGTTTCGCAGCCCTGTAAGTTCCTTGTGGACACGGTGTTTGCCAAGGGCATGACTGTCAGACAGTCTAAAGAGGAGCTGCTCCCTCAGTTGAAAGAGCAGTGCAAGCTTGACCTCAACATCGACAGGTGAGACGTGGTTACTGCGCATTTGTAAATAAAAGGAGAAAGTGTAGGCGTTAACCAAACTTTGCGCGTGTGTGTTCAGGGTTCGTCTCAGGAAAAAGACGTGGAAGAACCCAGGAACAGTGTTTCTGGACTACCATGTCTATGAAGAAGACATCAGCATTTCCTCCAACTGGGAAGTTTTCCTGGAAGTTCTCAATGGTAAAACCCAGAGCAACATCAGAGTGATGAAATCATTCCTTCATTTATAATGTCGTTCTTTGAGGAAACATGATGTGAAGATACAAATGGCAGCACATAAAACTGGACTGCAGGGAAACGGGTCCTTGTTTCCAGGTGAAGTTTTGGTTAAAATAAAAAGCAGTTACAGCACAGCTTGATCTGCTGTCTGTTATGTGTTTTCAGAACCAGAGAAGATGAAGTCCATGTCGCAGCTGGCTGTTCTGACCCGGAGATGGAACCCAGCCACAATGAAGCTGGGACCCTTCCAGGAAGTTATTCTGGAGAGCAGCAGTGTAGAAGAACTCAAGGAGAAGGTTTGTCTGTTTGAAGTTTTTCACAATTTGTCTCCATCATTTATACAGAGGTTCAATTTATTCATCCAGTAAAACATGGAAGTTAGAGCCCTCTCATCCTGATCAACCAACACCCATTACCAAGTAAGTATCATTCAGTGTGACTAATTGGCCTTTTGTGTAATCTTTTTGCAGCTCAGTGAAATCAGTGATATTCCTCTCGAGAACCTGGAGTTTGCAAAGGTATGTGAGATGCAGCACCTCGCACGTGACACTTACTTATCTTCTTATGTTACTTTAGTCTCCCATCTTCTAAAGTAATCCATCCCTGACTGAGTGTCCATTGCTCTGCTCCGTGCAGGGCAGAGGAACATTTCCTTGTGATATTTCTGTGCTGGAGATCCATCAGGATTTGGACTGGAACCCTAAGGTGTCCACTCTGAACGTGTGGCCTCTGTACATCTGTGACGATGGAGCTGTGGTCTTCTACAGGTAAAAGAGCTCAAGACAGTGACTAATTCACGTACAACAACTTGGTGAATATGTGTGACACACAGTTTAAATGTTTGTGACCTGAAATCCACATTCCTGTGATCTTTGTGCAGGCACAGCACAGAGGAGCCTATGGAGCTGTCGGAGGACGAGCGCAACGAGCTGATGAAGAAGGAGAGCAGCCGTCTGCTCAAGACCGGACACCGTGTCAGCTACTCGCCACGCAAGGAGAAGGCCCTCAAGATCTACCTGGATGGAGGCCCTGCCAAGGACCCGGGGCAGGACTGAGACGCAGAGCACAGCTCCTGGTTATTTGGATCGTCTGGCTGCTGCAGCAGGGCAGCCAGGCTGCAGGACTCTGAGTCTGAGCGTCGGGTCCGATAGTTACTTGAACATCAAGCAGCATTGTGAGGCTGACGTGCTCTCACCCTCCACTCTGAGCCCCAGGACTGGCTCAGAACCCCTATTGTGCACTATAGTGTATTGTACTGTAAAGTTTAAAGGGAAGTACGAAAGTCATTCAATACAGGAAAAAAAAAAAAATCAAATACTGTATAGACAAATCAAATTGAACGTAAAAGCTCCAGAGATGGATGCAGAGATGGTCGGACTGTGAAGCTGGGCTGGAGGGCATCCATCCTGTCTCTTTAAGTCTCCCGTCTCCTTTCACATCAGTCTCTTTTACTGCGTGTTTCTCCTCCTGTTTCAGGAATAGTGTTGATTCTGATTCATCAGTGACCGTCTTGTAAGTCCATACGCTCAAAGCGTTTGAGCACTGCTCTGTTAGAGAAATCATCCTTATCTTACTTCGCTCACCTTCAGATATTTCAAAAGCAACAGCACATCCAACCAAGAACTACTTATCTCGCCTTCCGTTTCACCTCTTCTGGCGAGGCTAACCTCACTCTCCCAGAGACTTTGACAAGTTGAGACGTCGCTCATTCGCAAGAATCAAAAAAAGCAACAATTAAAGTATTTGTAAATGGAGGTCTTTTCTGCTCCTCTTCTGCTCCTATAATGCCAGAGTAATATGTTGTTATGGGTCGTCCCTTCTGCTGCTCTTTGTGCTTTATAGGAGCTTTACCTCTGCTATATCACTTCCACTAGATATGGTGATACCTAGGCTATGAGTCCTTTTAATACAAAGTACAATGAAACAAAACCAAGTAGACTATATTAAGATTCCCCTTGTTTTGTTTTTGTTTGTTGTAAATTATTATTTTGCTCCAGACTTAATCATTCAATTAGGTCTCGTGAGGCACCAGGCACACATCTGTTGTCGGTATTAACTTTGAATTTAGAAAGTGGATTTTCTCTGTCCTGTTTTTTTTCCACCTTGTGAAATGGGTGTACATCTCTAGTGTCATCCGCATGTGTGTGTGTGCGTGCGTGCGTGTGTTGTACTGAGGGGACGGCGCGCTCTCTGGGTTTTTGGCAGAGAGTGTGAGGTTGTTTTTTGGCGCTTCTACCTGCTGCTGCTGCTGCTTGATAGACCGTCGGACTTCTCAGCCTGCCCGGGCGAACTGGTCTGAGGACTGAAGCTCAGCATCCCGGCCCCTCTGGGCTCCTGATGCTGCCACCAGCTATTCACTGTAGAAATGCCAATATCTGAAGAAAATCTTTTTTTTTTTGTTGTTGTTGTTGATGATGTTGATTTCTTTGAGATTTAAATCCTGTGTGAAAATAGTTTAAGATGATTTTAGAAATTAATTAAAATGCTTTTTTTCATAACTGCAGTTTTTTCTGTCACTGTAAATTGAAACGGCTTAGTTTAAAGGTGGGATGAGTCATTTTAAGGAGGTTGTTAATGTTGGCATCTCTCCTTCACAATGCAATTACACGGCAGCATGCCATGTTTACTATCCTTCTTACTTTTCACCCCCCCCTCCCCGTCCGCGTCTTGTGCTCGAGCTCCGACGCCACCTATTGATTGGCTGGAACTGTGTTATGTGGCTTGGTACAAGCCACTTTCCATGTTTCCCATTCACAGAGCCAGAGCTGTGTACAAAAACCAGATTTATTTTCAGCGCACACAGAAGGAACGACTAGTAGACCGTGAGGAGATGATGATGATCTTTCTCCAGAATGACTCACCCCACCGTCACTCAAATCATATTTTCACCTTTTTAAGAGGTTTGATGTTTTGTTTTTTTAAAAAACTTTATTTTTTAATGGCAAGAGTTGTACAAGCTGCATGTCAAGTTTCAAGTGCTTAAGAACAGTGCAGGGGTTATATCTGACAGGTGTAGCTGTATGCAAGTTAACATCCAGCACAAGTATACTGACACATTTACACACACATCAGGTATTGCTTGAATTAATATTGCACCTTCCAGCCTGGATGTTGAAACGGTGACATTGCTGAAAGACAAGAGAGCGCATACAAGCAACATGGGCTGTTGGGAGACCAATGGTATTTTGTTCTTTTTTAAGTACTGTTTGGGACCACAACGTAGATGGAAATGCAGATGTGGACAACAGCTGGAATTAAAACCAAGTTTGGACTGATTCTTCTATAGGTTTTTTTCACGTTGACTGATCAGACCTCTTCTCAGACTGTGTGGGCAGGTTCAGACTGCTTGAAAGGCCTTTTTCATAGCAGACATTTTGACATGCTATAGTAGGAAAAAGCACAATGGCGCTGTTCTATTCGTGTTGCAGTGAGCAGCATGTACAGCACCAGGACCCTGAAACTAAAGCAGCTAAATGAAATTCAGCCATCACTGATTATTATTATTATTTACACCTGTGCTTTTCCTACAGTGACATGTCCCAGTGGCTTTCTTCCATCAAAAACACTTTCTCCTAGCTTTGCCTCCTTTTTGTCGGACAACTTAAACATTATTATTCTTGTTGTAATGTTGTCATGTAATTCCAATTATAGCTCCACCTGCCCAGAGGACTAATCTGCCAGGATATTAGCAACACCTGTGTGAGTGCACTGTTTCCAACTCAAGAATCATCAAGTCAACTGAGCTCTGTGGAGTGGGGGATTCAGAGGTCTGTATTGAGGGAAGTGCAGGACCTTAAAATGTTTGCTATTGGACCGCCACAGAGACCTCGCCACACAGTGTGATTCAGAGTTCATAGGTAGGCAGTTAAAGGAAAAGGAGGAAAAAATGCCAGCAAAGATTCAGGTGTGGGCCTTTGTGGGCCTTGTCTGGTATTTTTGGCGGCAACAGTGCTTTAATTTTTTTTTTTACCACTTTTTTAAGTACAGCTGTACTAATGCAACCCAGTTGTTTACAACAGCCGGACCACTGACGAACGAGGTGGCATCAATGATCTTGACAACGACCCCACAGCAGTTAAATGCCGGGGACTCCACCGGTCAAAACCTGCCAGAAGAAGCCCCTTGGATGAGAGGTGAAATGTTTGCAAGTATCTACAACCAAGTCCAGGTGTCCTACATTCAACCCTCCTTGGATGACTAAAACATAGAGCATGATTGTAGTTTCAGCTTGCACCTAAACTCAAGAGTATTTGGCTCTATAACATTGCTGTCAGCACAGCTGTCAGCACAATTTGTCTCAATAGTCAGCAATTACTGTCCTGTAACTGTGAAAGTACTGAACCAACATCTTTTGTGTACCTACATGAGACCCAGAGTCACCAACAGCCAACGCTCAACCAAGTCATAGTTTTTGACAATCAAACTGAAGTATGCATATAAAAGAAACATATGACATAAAAAATGTACATACAGCCAGAATAAATCATGACACGGTAACTGGACAGTGTTTCCTATCATCATGGGTATAATAACATGTCCTCTGTTGAGGCCTCAGCCTCAGCAGAAACAAAGAGTACTTCTGTGGAACATGAGGATCTTGGCAGCAGAGCAGATGCCACCAGGATCAACCTGCAAGGTTTGTCACAACATTTTCTCAGGAATAAAGGGAAAAAATCTTTGTTCGAAACAACTTTAGGATATTGAAGCAGCTAGAATTAGAATTACTCTTACACTTTGGTTTTATCAGACATTTATAAGGATGCAAATTAGCTTCCTCAATGGCAACATGACTAACTGTAGTCACTGGCAGCAGCTGTTCACATGTTGACAGAATCCTTTACCAGATTTAGGAGAAACCCCACATGTTCTGCTGACATCTCATGGTAGTGCTGGCATCCTGTAGATGAATATAGGTGTAATGTGGAGAGGAGTGAATCTTTACTAGTCATACAGTACATGAAGCATGATCGTATCTGGTTTCCTTTTTCCCTAGTTCACAGCAGATGGCAAACTGTGCAGAGGTGGTGAGGTGAGTCGTCTACAGATACTCAGTGCTTGTAGCAGCATTCAGTGTGTTTTGGATAATTTAGGCAAAGGTTAGCATTAGATGAGGGTTAGAGTTACAATACAATATAGAGATGCATCAAATGAAACCAGCATTTAGTATCAATGCAGGACTTTGCAAATATAGTATTTCCTGTTTTCTGTGAGTGACCTATCTACATTTTCAGAAACCTTTGAGGATTGTAAACCTCAGGTCTCATTTAAAGCACATAAAATAAACATATTTTCATCCATTTCCCATGCTTTTGCCACTTTGAATTAAGCTGGCAAACAGAAAGTGCTTTGACTGTTTGCGAGAAAGCTCTGAAGTCTAGCAGTTTACAAGGCAATGTGAATCAAACCAAACTAAATCTAGATTATATAGTCTATCTCCGAGTATAGAGTGTCTGTCAGGTCCTCTTCACTCGAGTCCTCTCCTTTAAGGCACATGGACCCTCGCCTGTCAAAAACATGCATGTGAAGCTTTAATATCTTGGAGTTATATCATTCACTCAACAACAAATACACGATTTAAGACCTTCTGTGCTATTAAATGCACTGTACTCACCCCAGGTGCTGGCAGTGGAGATCTCCTGCACAGGGGCAGTGTTTCCTGGGTCCCTCGTCCTGAATGTCCCAGGACAACAGCTCTACCAGGTGGTTGGAGGCACCAAAGCAGCGCTCACGCTCAATGGGCTTGGCCGAGCAGACAGGGAAGAGCAGGGCTGAACCCACAAAGAAAACACACTGGTGTAACCTCTGGGAGAATGCAGAGACACTGAGCAGCACCTACTGCACTGTGTGCTGGACTGTACCTTTATGGAAAGCACAGCAGAGGTCTGAGATGCAGTCAGTCTGGTATTGACAAGTGCTGCCAGCTTCTCCTTTGGTTGCATTTTGACTGCATTGACCCCATACGCATAGCTGCTCACCACAGCACTCCTCATCCTTAGTACAGGGCTGAAAGAGAAGAAAAAGAGCTTTCGTTAAAATAGATTTCAGCTAACATCTGTCATCAAATGCTAATTCTTTTTGCAGTATTGGTGTCTGAGAACTTAGCACACACCTTCAGTTCAACATTGCTGAAACTCACCGGAGCATTAATGACAGTCATGATTCTCTAAGCGTGAAGTCTGCAGATGTTTTTTTTATTGTTGTTGTGAAATATGAATGAGATCCGCAGGTCAACGGGTCTCTGACAGCAGTGAGACAGGTTCATAGTCCTGCACACCCTCTATGAATTGTTAATGTGGCAATATGGCAAGCAGAGTTCTGGTTATTTCCACGCAGAGTTTTTCAGTACAGCACTTCTGATAAGGCACAGATCCTGTCCTCTGTGTATTTATTATCCCTGCACTCTGTACCCATTTTTGGCAGCCTGCCAGCATCTTTATCCCTTTGCACTGCTTTTTACTCTGCTACACCGAGGCCAGTTCATCCAAAGATGACACGACAGAATCAGCAATAATAACCGAGTCATAAATAAAACCAATGGAAGACTTCAATCACTCATATTCTTTTTGTTTTGTACATCCTTCGAGAGAAAGGAGGGGCAAGAGGAGCTCTTATTTAACCTTGACACATGCTGTCCTTTCATGTGAAGCTCACAGGACAGTATTCACAAACAACACACTCCAATTACACTTGTGGGCTCACTGCAGTGCAATCGAAGTGAAACCTCAGCAGGCTGGAGGTCGCTGTGAGTGAAAGCGACAGGCTTGAAAAATAGAGCATTTCAGAGAAAACCGAATAGCGCAGATTAAGATAACGTAGGTTCACTTACCACATCGATTGCTTTGCAGGGCAGACACTTTGAGTCGTGTGTGTCATACAGGCAGTACCTTCCCTTCCCACAGTCCTCGACAGTCATACATCCCTAAAGATAAGAGAGGGAGGACTACATCAGGATTACATCAGAGCTGCCCAGTTAACATGTGCAATAAGATAACATTATTTTTATATCTCAAACTTAAAAACCTCTAGACATCCCCATCGGCATATCATCTGCACCCAAAGGTAGAGAAACTCCGGATTTAAGGCACATTCAAGTCACAGTGAAGAACTAAATAAATTAAACTCATAGTTAAATAGGTAGGGAGATAACTAGCAAGATATTTATGAAGAAAGAGGCGCCTCCTCCAGTTTTATTTTTACCTCTTGTAACTAGGACAGGCTCTTGTCCCTGACTTACCACATGAGCACTTACTGTGTTTACCTATCCTGCCTTATGTGTCTAACAGCCCATCATTCAATGGACTCCCTTCTGCCAATACTCAAAATGTAAAAGTAGCAAGAGGACAAAGGTTACAGTGATGATGCATTGCTCTTTTAATTGGGTTTTTATACGACAATGTTGTGAACAGCCGTGTCTCTGAATGTGTGTTGTTGCATAAGGGCCTCTTCTGTCAGAGGCTTTAATCCTGATGCTGAATTCCAGTTACAAGCAGCAGAAGCACAAAGCACATGCTGTCACTTCACTGTCAACAATTTTGTGCACTCATCAATTTGATAAATGCACTTGAGCTGTACATCAGCATTTTTTCCAATGTTTCTTTTATACATGGTGAATGAAAATAATGACTGGTGTCTAATGAACCCCTGAATGCACACTGTACATCCAACATACACGATGCTGCTGCCAGACTTTATGCAATCTTGAGAAATTCAAACTGAACAGTCAGAGGTCATATGAAAAACAGGAGTTCTTTTTAGAGATGGATTTTCTCACTTCATTCAAGAGTAAAGGTTAACAGCATGAACTTACATGATCAATACTGTTGCCCAGGTCAGTGGACTGGTCGGCCGTGGTAATGTTGTTTGTCTCCTGTGTGATGGTGGGAGGTTTGGTTAAGTTGCAGTCACAAAGGGAAACAAACATGATCTCACTTTTGCGAGGTGTCCAGAAGCCTACCTGGTCTCCTGAGGTGTTTACATGTTCACTGTCAATCACTTTATCAGAAGCAGTGTCATTGTGATGATTTGGAGGAAGGTTATTGGGATGAAGGCTCGGACTGACACTTTCGTTGTACCTCTAGAAGGATTGGAGAGATGATCAGAGACCGATTTCAGGTAAAGTGCATGCATTAAAAAGTCCTTTCAATTTTCCAGTTATTTCCACTGCTGCCTCTGTTACACTTTAACCAGAGATGGAAGTTTTTTTAATACAGATTTTCATAACCAAATGCTGCTCTCAGCAGTGAGCAGTGAAATAATGCTGTGTCATGTAAAAAACCAGACGCTGACTGAGAGGTGCAACTGGCTGCCTACTTGGTGAAACGCATCCTCGGGCTTCTGCTGCGGATCCTCTGGCAGTTGCTCCACTTCCACAAACATGCGGTCCAGCTCCGTTTGTCCCTGGTCGGAATTACCCTCCAGGATGTGACTGATGCCCGAGTCCACTATCTCGGGGAGGATGCCACTGCTGACTGCTGTGAGAGCCAGAATTAGCAGGGCGACTCGCATCATGCTGCTGCTGCTGCTGGTCCTGCTGCTGCACTCTGAGGAGGGTGTGGTGATGATGCTGAGAAACACAAACAGCGTCACGCAGCGGATACGTCTCCGTCACTGAGGGGGTCGTCACCTCATAGACGTCCACCTCTGTAACATAAACAGGTAAAAACTCACGGTAGCTGGTTTCAGCGGAATAATATGTGAACACTGCTTTCTAACCGGCTCTTACGCTGTTCGGTAAAGTTGACAGGACACCTCAAACATAGTTCCGGCCAAGTTTAACCACCGTTCTAAATCAGTACGCGAAGTAAACTGCCAGTAACCACAGCAACTGTACTTTTGGTTCATACTAGCTGTCCATTAGCTCTAGCTAACTGATGACACAAACTTAACATAGAGTTTGACCGACCATAAGCCAACTTGCATTAAAACCAAACTTAAAAATGGACGCAGGCTTAAAGTCCACAGTTTCTTTTGTCGTCGTTAAAGGTCTAAGGTGAGACTGCAATATTGAACTCAACCAGGTGCTGATGCAGCTAATTTGCTAGCTTAGAAAGTATTAAACGCTACAGTATCAACCTTTTCAAACCCCCTTTCCTTACTACTTTTCCCCTACAGCTCCTAACGTTACTGTTTCAAATCCAGCTGTGTCTACATACCCGTAACTCTGCTAACGTAGATGCTGAACATTGCAAATTTCGCCCAGGCGAAGAATACACGGCATGAAAACCAGCCAGTTAGACGCGTCGTTAGCGTGTCCTGAAATTGGGGTATTTGAGTTTCCACAACGATGTTTTGCTGTTGAAAACTAAATTCAGTCTATCTTAATTATATAGTGGCGGTGGCAGAAAGGCCAAGAACTGGTCCGAAAACTGTGACAAATTAAACCACCACCCTTAGTTTGCATGCCCACTCTGGAGGTGAGTGAGAACATATGTTTCGTAATTTGGGTGAAGCGCTCCTTTAAACCAGACACCCTGCACACGCAGTCCCACAGTATAGCCACAAGGTGGCGGTATTTCCTTTCATAGCAGATGTGTCCGGGCCGCGGACTCTGCGGTGTGCGCCCACGTTTGCAGTGTTTGTTCCATGCTTTTGTCCATGTGCTGCGCAGACTGCTGTTTCTGCTGACACTTTGTAAAAGTCCAACCCGGGGACGTGTGGCGCCTGCTGGTCTAATGCAAAGGGAATTCGTTCACCTGAAAAGCCAATGTGTTTAACCACAATGAAGTTTCCCTCCTGATATCTGCGCTGTCCGTATCCACATAATCACGAGAATTTAGTTTAGGCTCATGCCCACACCTTTCTGTAACATTTTTCGATGCAAACATTTAATAATTTAGCTTTTATTTATATCTGATTTTACATTTGCAGTCTATTCAGATTTAATTCAACTTCCCCCCAAAATCTAATCTTTTCTATAATGAGCAACTTTCTTCCTGTGGGGCTGGGGCGAGCTCGCAGGCCATCAGTAGACGGTGGGTGGTCGGTCAAACTGTGAACTATGTGTTTGGCATGAGAAAAACTGAATCCTCTGGATTAAACAGCAGCCGCAGGAGCTGCTCAGGGATGTGTCTGACTTCGGAGCACCGCCCTCCAAAACTGCAATCAGCCGCACGGAGAAACTGTTGCCTGTCAGGCTGACTGAGGACAGACACACTCCAGCCCAGGACCCCGTCTGACCGAAGACACCGCAGGACCGACAGTTCGGATTGGGCTGAGATATGATGTAAGTTCATCTGTTTTACACCTCCGAGTGTTTTGTGTCTGGCCTGAACAAGTGGGTGGCGTGAGAATGAGACACCTGACAGAAGTGCTGTTTTCCTGACCTGACTTTTGTATTCCTGTAACAAGTTTAAGACGCACCTTTGTATGACAGCCAGACAGGGTTATAGTAAGAGTTATGGCACAGGGAATGATCAGCAAGTAGCCTGCTAAACCAACACGGACGCTGATATTGAGATCATGCCGCTTTGTTCTGCTGCCATTTGACTGTGAGCTAGGTGTAATGGTTGCTGGGGTTTGGAGTTTTATGAACACGTGTTAAATCTTGTATATCTATTGTGAGCGCCTTGGTTGAACTCAGATGTTTGACTCTGAGAGGAGTCAGACATCTGAGGGGAGTCAGACATCTGGGCTCGTCTCAGCCCCCAGATAACAAAAATGTTATCTCCACTTGAGCAACCTGCGTTTTTTTTGCTGTGCTGATGTCTGTGCCATGAATCACTTTTGAGTGAATGTGTACTTTTCAAACATGCCTCAAGGCAAACCCATTCAAACTGGACTTAGAGGCTTTCTGTAAGAGAGTTAAGAGTAGAAACAGGTATATCTAGGTTAGAATCATCCCTCAGCAAGGCCAGCCTTAACTGAAGGCGGTCCTGTCAGTACAAGTTAATGAACTCTGTACTGGGTTTTGATTCTTTTCAGTCTTTCTTAAAGCTAACTCCACCTGCTCAACAGCTTCCAGAGCATAAATAGCCCTCCAGCGTGTCTTTGGGGTTGTAATGACACAATCTGCGTAATAAAGAAAGGTGTGGTGTTGGCAGGCTGTACTGTCAGGTTACTGAAGGAATTTCAGTGAGTGACAGAAACTGTAAATGTTTGCTAGTGTGGTTAATAAGCAGCTACTGTCGCTGATCAAATACACAGCTCAACCTTTGATATGCACTGCATTCCCGATGAAGCAGGAAAAAACAGTCAGACTTACAAAAAATTGGACCAATGAGAACAAAACAGCTGTCATAAAGACAATGCTTTGATTAGTTTGTGCGACTTTATAACATCTTCAGTATGACTGATCTGTGTCTCCTTCTTCCACGTTTCAACATACCCCACGAGCACTCTGTCTGGGATGATTCATATGTCTTGCAAGATGATGCACGATTCGCTCAGCAGCATTTTTAAGGAGGGTCACTAGAATCGTACAAACAGTGGTATTTTGCCTTCCCACTCCTGTATGAGCAATCATTTCCTGTGTACTTTACAGCTGTTTAAGATATAGCGTACCGTTCTCCATCAAACAGGAAGATCCAAACTTTATTTGAGTCTGCCAGTGAATGTGCTAACATCTAAACAGTGTTCATACATATAGTATCTGGCCTCTGGCCCTAACGCCAATGGTCTGTGTGACTTGTGCTCATGGAAATTAACAACCTCTTTGCACATAAACATTCAACTGCAAACCACATTATTCTCCTCCTGCTGAAATTTCCCTCTCACTAAGCCTTATTGAGTCATTCGCTGAAGTCATGCTATGATATAAAACATATGGAAAGACACAGTAAGCAGTGTGTTGCTCAAAAAGATAAGTAATCTTTTTGCGATTGCGTGTTTCGCCATGTGTTTTTGCCAAATAGCTGCAAGGCTTATGTTCTGAACATGCTCACTGATTACAAATTTAACTCTCAGTCGTGTTCTCCTTTCAACAAAATACCTCACCCCAGAGCAAGAGAAGACACAAACATCATGAGATCTCAACACTGTATACTAGAGCTGTGTGAACAATTCTAACTAATGTCCTGGATTTCACCGGAACACAATGAAAAACTGCAAGGACAAACCAGATGCAGCAAACTAATTCAGTTGACATTTACATACAAACTTCCACATTTTCCAAACTGTCCTTTGACTTGGTGCCAGTCGGTCTGAAAACACTCGGAGCATGATAGGCTTCAGCGCCGCTCCAGTCGCTTACAACTGTGAATTCCTGTGCCAGTGTTTCATTTTTAGTTTGTAATTACCAGCTTTGCTAGAGTTTAACAACAGTGTGTGGAGATAAAAACAGCATTACAGAAAGCTGCGCAGGTCCCTGCAATCATGCAGCCAAAGGAGGCCCACATTACGATGATGCATATGAAAAACCTAAAAATGTTATCAACGACCTTGTCCTTTCTTGGTTGTAGATGCTCCACCGACTCTCGCTCCTGTAGGTCTAAACTGCATTTGCCATGATATTTTGCGGTTGTCACAACACCCTTTCACAGCTCAGATTAACTGAGTATCCCTTATGCACGACTGCTCACCTGTCCGATGTCTGAGCGGCAATGATTGCGGTAAAGACTTTACATTTTAGCTTGAGAAACAAGCACTGTAGGTAAAGAGACACATTGATAATTACGTGGATGAAACAGTTAAATGGATATATTAATGAATGAATGTTCCAGTGAATGAATCAATCAATCAGTTAATAAATCAGAGTAATATGGGAACGCTTTGGAGGAAAACAATGTAAATGTGTTCTGCTCAACCGGATAAACTGATTATGAGTGGAAGGTTTTACTCATTATTGTCAGGGAGGTGTTGTAAACTTTCTCCTTCCTCTCTGCAATATGTTTCCTTCCTTGTTTCACAGCATAAAAACGGACTCGTGCAAGAGAGAGGAACTTTCAGAGATAGGTCGGTCATGTTGTTCCTGTAGCCTGCGAGTCTGTACTCAAAATGTTTACTGCAGTATTAAAAAAAAAAAACAAACATAATCTCTGCATTCTTAGAAGCTGATGCTACATTGCAGCATATTTTGGGGCATATCATATCCACGCAAAGATGGAGGCACCGAAGGAGGTACAGGGAGACTTTGCTGTTGTAAAGTCACACTGAGATGTCATTAACTCTTTCCATCTGGCAAGCACAGGAGCACACTGAAAAGGGTTTAAACACATCTTAGTCATGCTTTAAAGTCACAGAGGTGGAATTTTACAGAGGCAGCTCTCCTCAGAGCTTTGATCTGGACAGGAAACCAGACACACTCCACAGGAAGTGTTTGGAGGGGAGGCGTCTGAGGGAGCTCACGCACTTTGCTGCAGAACTCAGAGCTTTTTGAAATGTAAAATAAGGCCTTGAATCTCTTTTTCAGTGCAACAGTGATTCAATTTAACTACCAAAGCAAGTGGATTGTGTCTAAATCGTTTCTAAGGTTTAGTTTTGTGAGAATCCTTGTACTGTGTTGTAACTAGGGCCTGCTGCAGTTCATCACAGGTGAACCCAGAACACTTGACTGTCATTGAGTTGACCCTTGTATGTTTTTGTGTTCATGTGAGGTAGTACTGGTCACATGGTCTCTTGTTTACAGGTCTAGTCCTGTTGATATGTTTTTAGGTCATATGCTGCTTTCTTCTGCAACATGACACTTGTCTATTCTGAGCCTGGCTTTATGGATTTCTGGCTTACAGAACATTCTATTCCTGCCAGCCAGTAATACTGCCACCTAACCCTTCACTGTGCCCCTCCCCTGTGATATGGATGAATGAAAGATGCCCACTGATCTTTGACCCTCAGTGCCACTCAGTTTGTACTTTGACTTTACTTCATATTTACTGCATTTATGACACGTCAGAGGATCCACCTTCATTAGTTTGTGATGTTCTGATGGTGATGTGAATCTGTTTTCTTTAGCTTTTTCTTCTTTATTTGAGAACATTGGTCACTCTCATTGTTATGATAACTAATTCATTCATTATTGTAACACATGACATTGTGTGGTTAGAATAAGTGTTCGAGTGAAATGTTTGTGTCAGTAGCTGGGCAGGCGTGACACTGTGCGCAGTGTGTCCAGATAAATCATTCTCCAAAGAAGCCATGTGGCGAACACACCTCGTGGGTCAGACGAGCCCGCAGGCAGCAGCCCGAAGCCTCGCAGGCCTGCTCCTGTTTGTGTGAATTCAGTTTTCTTCTGTGAAGGTGACTGATGTTTACTGCGTTCTGTCTCTACCTTGCTCATGACAGCTCTTCTTTTGTTTTGGCACCGCTGCCTGAACACGCAGCCAGATTTCAGAAAGCTGAGATAATACTGTGGAGCTCTGGGGCCTGCTGAAGGGCAGAGCCAGCCGGCTGAAGTCCACATGAGTGCACTGTTTTCTGAGGCACACTGCCTGCTTATCAGGCCCACAGAGGGTTCCTTCCTGGTTTTCTTCAGTCCAGTCTGTAATTACTGTTGCTGGCTACACTACAGTGTGTGCATTTCCCAGCACTCCCAATGTTTTCCTTGTGTTGTCAGCTTCCTATTGTATTCCGATAGCCTGAAGCTATGCGCTCTGCAGAAACAAGTGAAGACATTGCGTCACTGGTTTGACACTAAGTTCAGCGTCTTCAGTATTGTCAGTGTCAGGTATACTATTTGTGCTAGATAGGACTGGCTATTTGAAGTAGCATAATGGTCACTTTTGGGTTGTCATATACTGGACATGTAAATGTATTAAACTGATTATTTTGGGATGAGAATGGCAATATTCTAGAGTTATTTACTGTCAACAAATCCAATGAAAAGACCTAAGTATTGTCGGTGTAGCCAAAGCCTGAACCTGTGGACTTTGGTTGTTGTTTTTTTAAAACAAACAATCCACTGGGTAACATGTCCCTTCATTACAGGAAACATGGACTGTGATTCATTTTCCGGTGTTGTAAATATTCACCATGGCACCAAATATTTATTAATCTGCTGCTAAAAATAGTCCTCAACAAATGTACTTTACTTTTGTTTGAGTAACTTTTGCGAGAAACTACAGTGACCAGCTGCTCCTGTCCCATTTTTAAAGATTTCAGTCTCAAGTAGAAATGTTGTTTCTTGGGGGCAGAGAGTCACAAACAGGGCTGGGAAGTTGGAAAGTAACACATAGTTGATTTTGCATGGGATTTGTTGACAATATAAGAAATGTAGAATAATCCCAGGTTTGTCCCGTGCAACTTGAAGTTGTTCCTTGTCTTGTCATACATTTTGTAGACTACTAATGATAAGTTTCAAGAAGCTATTTAATGAAACGCTTAAGAAAATGTGTGTGTTTTATGGGAAAGTAGGTGGATTGTATGTCTATACAAGCGTGCATGTTTTGATTTTTCTTTTTACCTTCCAGGTGTAACAGGTACATTTTTCGCATTCCTAGCATTCCCCCTCTATCATACTGGAAAATGATAGCTTGCTATGTCTCTCAGACACACAGCAGTGCTTTTACTAATGTATACTCCATCACAGATCCATCCTACTGACGCATTTCTCTTTGGGCAATGTGTCACTGTACAGTAAAGTAGACATAAATAATGGTTAAATGATACATTAGTCTGGAGATTGAAGTGCTTCAAGAAAAAAAAGCAGACTGCAGATATCACTGTATAGATTCCTCACTCAATTAGCTGCAGTCGGTTTCACTCAATGAGATCATGTTGGAAACAGGCAGGAGACTTAAAACATTTATGCCGTTAAACTCTCTGATCCTCTTAACCATTATATGGTTTGGTTCGGCTGTGATGTACAGTGTGTGTGTGTGTGTGTGTGTGTGTGTGTGTGTGTGTGTGTGTGTAAGCATGTGTATTCTTTCCGCTTCGTCTGTCATTAGTTGTATTTTTACAGCCGTTCTGTGGGTTTGATCTGTCTGCCCACAAGTGACTTTCCATTCTGTCAGACTGAGATGGTGAAGTCATGGGACTCTGTCTGAGACAATGTAGTTTGAGTGTTGAGCATTGAAGACAGTAAGTGGTACCTTTTCATTAGTCCTCGCAGGCTCGTACAGCAGATGGTTCCAATAATTGTGCCTTTACTTGGACTGAAATGTGAAAGCATAAGTGTGGTCAGCATGTCTTTGTGTGAACTTTCCTCCAAAGGCACGAGAGATTATTGAAAACTGGCCAAAATTTAGGATAAAATGATGTCAACAAAAAACTATTTGCTATTCCTGTGAAAAAGACAGCCACAAATGAAAATGGAAGTTTGCCTTTGTAATATCCATTATCCATTTTATCCTTTTTTTTGGCAGGAATTCGCATCTCACTACCTCAAACTCACTTTAAACTCCACTGTCAAAAGAAATAACTCGGCAGAGGCTTTATAGAAGATATTATGTAGACCCCAAACACCCCACATACCACATGGTAGAATACACACCAATTTCCCCGTCACAGTCTGCTGCCATGCATGAAAGATTAAAGCACCTGCATCATATATCATGCCCGCCTCTGTCATCACTCGTCACTCATTGACAGTCAGAGAGTAAGTACCCCCAAAAAACTATGGAGGTGGTCCTTTGACTACTTGGCTGGTGGAGCCAGTGAGAGGGCTAGCTCAGTGTTAGACTCATGCTGATGGAGCAGATCAGAGCTCTTCTGGCCATGTGTCAAAGGAATGTCAGCTCACTGATTTTGAGGCTGGGTGTCTGCTGTGAAAGGCCTCGGGGGTCTACAGGATCTACCAACACGACATGGGCTTTTTGAAGCTGCTAAGGTGAGTGAGGCAGGCTGGGGCTCACTTGAGTGTACAGTATTTCTACGGGCTGGTCAGTGTTCCTTTCTCTGCCCAAGTCTTTCTCTGAAATGTAAAACAACAACAGGCGTGCGCAGTATCAAAACAGGATACAAATGCACCGCCAAACAGGATCTTGTGCAAATTAATATGCTAATTTTAGCAGAGGGACAAATGCTGGCGCTTTGGGAGCGACAGTCAAAACCTCACCACATTCAAATCACAGTCAAAAACATGGTCATTGGCTACAGTGACTAACTTTTGCATGTACTGGTGTATTGTTCCCAGTTCATAGAAGTCATTTTGCCACCTGAGGGCCTGGGTTATAGGGTGTGACAGTGATGTTATTGTAGCTCACAGATGAGTTCAGTCAGGTTTCTTGGGGAGAGTCGATCAAAAAGGATCTTGCTCAGTCAATCGATGGACAAAATGTAGTGGAAAAGTGAAAGCTGATGAGATGTCAACATTACAGATAGAACCTGAAGTAAAATCAGAAGTGGGACATCATCAGTGAGGTAAAACATCCACCTACTACATACCCTACTGATAATGGATTACTGTGGGGGTCTGTTAGAGCCCTGCACTGCTAGCCTGACCTCTCCTCTAACCCTGCCCATCCCGCTCCATGGGACATTAAAATATCAAAGGCAGACTTCTCCCAAAACTCACAGAAGCTGTGGTCTCCACCCAAGTGAGCACACACATGCTTAATGCAGAAAATTTCCACATTTTGCTTTGATGTTGAGTCCTGGCACCGATTTTCTGGCGTGATTTTCAAAATGCTTGATGGTTGATTGGAGGAAAGAGAAAACAACACTGTATTCAATTCTGTTGGTTCAGCTCTATTCTGACAGGAGTGTGTGTGTTTTAGAAACAGTGTCTTTCACACGCAGCCACATATGTAAGCATACTGAATGCACAAGTGCAAGGTAGACTATAAAGCATGCATACCCAATCCAAGCCAGTCAGTCTGTGTGAGTGTGGGATTGCATTACAGTTAGTTTCAAAGACCTCTCTTTTTACTGCTGAAAACACTGTCTGGTTTTCCGCTGGAATGAAAAATACCACAAGACAAATACTTTTCCGGTCTACTCATCTGTGGTCAGTGCTGCACTCCAGGAATGAAAGGTGCCTAACAGAAACAAACATTGGTCCTTGGATTGCAGTTATAGGGAAACCACTTTTTACCATGTTGAATACAGTACTGTATGTAAACAGTACAAATGTTATTTATACAGAATAGCAACATGTACAATCTTCAGCAAGAAAATTCAGCCGTTGGTCAGTGAAGACTTAATACTAGTGTATGTGATAAATGTATGTATGTATACTGAATATAGCATATTGTTGATTCCCTGGAGCCACTGCATTAGCCCTCATTGCCATTAAGACAGTTTATGCTTGCATATGGAGGACTGTACTACAGAAATATACAAATGAAACCCATTCAACAGTTGCTACAGTTTTTACAGAGTCCCAATATCTTGTAACAATATCATATAATTTTCATTATGTGCCCATGGTCGATATCTCATGTTGAAGTTTTGATGGTTTTGTTCTGTGTAAAGCTATCACTGAGCCTTGAAGCCATTGAAATATTTGCTTCTATCTAACACCAGTAAGTCCAGTCCTAAACCACAAACAGCCCCTTTTATAGGCTCACGTGGTTATGCCTCTGTGAAGCACAAGTAGTAAATATGCTTGACGGCTGTCTGATGACGACAGACTGAATCATTTTACTTCTACTCTCTAGTATTATTTATCCCACAGCCTTGCCTCTGCTTGAATGTTATCTTGCCAATGTGGGTGCTTCAGCGTGCATGTCGACTCTCAATGAGATGAGTGTCCTCTTAATAAATCGGTCAGTCATAGAGCGTCATAGAGCAGGTAATTAAGTCATAGAGTCATAGAGCAGATAATTAAGCTGTGTTGTCAGTTTAATTTAGATTACTTAAACATTCTAGTGTAAACTATTTGAATTGAATGAAATAATGAAACATGTCCAGGCTAATAACACAATATGGAAAAACCAGATGCCCAAAGCCGTCCGTGAGAGACTCTTTGCCATGAGATGACATCAGACTCTTATGTGTCTTGCCTCCTCAGAGTGGGCATGACGGTGCGAGCCAAGCTGAGGGTGTAGCCACATCTGGCAGAGAGTGCTGAAGTAAGCAGGAGCCTCAGCACACCATACCATCTACTGCGGCGGGGGAAGATGGGAGAGACGGAGGAGGATAATGTGGGGAAACTTTTTGAGAACTTCCTCCAGGCCTCGACCTGTAAGGGGACCCTTCAGGCCTTTAACGTCCTCTGCAGACAGCTGGACCTGGACCCTGCAGACAGCACCACCTTCTACAGCAGTCTGAAGGAAAAGGTCACCACCTGGAAGGCCAAAGCACTATGGAGTAAACTAGACAAGAGGATGTCCCATAAAGAGTACAAGAAAGGCCAGGCCTGTGTGGGCACCAAGGTAAATTTCTTCATTTGTTTGCCACAGCTGTACTGTGCCACAAATGTTTACTAATCATAGGCCAATGCAGATAGAGATTATGAATTTATAAAGGCCTGAGATGAAGATATATGTAAATTGAAGCACCATAGAAGCTGCCAACTATTGACTAGTGCTTGCCAACTATTTTCCAAAGTAAATCATACATTTCTAGGTTGATTATCATGAAAGTTAGTCATTTTCAGTATGGTATGAGACATGAGGAATTTGCATTGCTTTGTCAAAGTTATGTTACAGTGATAACGTACTTGTTCTACCAAGTCTGCTCGGTCCTGTGTTCCATGATCCTCCACCAACCGAGGCAGCTGCCCAACAGTAACCCTTTTAGAACAAAAAACAAGACAATACACACCAGCTTTTCATGGCGACCTTATTTGCTTTATTAGTTACTTCAGGGTAGGACAACATAACTTATGAGTGCAGTGCTTTACAGCAGCCAGCACTGTCTGCTCTGAGCTATATGAGCAACTGCAGTTTTCCACATGGTTCAAACTGCAGCCAGTTGACAAAATGAAAGAAGACAAATCTTTGCTTTGATTAAGTCTCTGCATGTTGATTTTAGTTTTTTTTTTTAATTGTGCACTGAACTGTACAAGTATGTGATGCGCTGTGGAAAATAGTTGACATTGCTAGTTGGTGAGCTGTAACATTGAAGGCCAAATTTATGTTGTTTTTTCCATGAAAAGAAGTTGTGGATATGAATAGCATTGCATGTAATAATCTAAAAATATCAGATTCATATCATATTTCATTAATGTTGACATTTTGCGATTTAGGAAATGTCCTTGTGATTTAAGCTCACATGGTTCCGTTTTTAAAAAAGAAAAAACAGTCTGCTCTTTGTTCCTGTTGATAAACTGCAAAGTCCCCCAGCTAAGGCCATGTCATAGTTAGCACTATAACCTCTGCCTGTCAAGACATGGCCCATCAGCTCCATTAACACACACTCTTTCACTGCAAAAGCTCCCAACATACAGGGCAGGAAATTGAAGAGATATACATTGCTTTGCAGTGATTCTCACTCTCTCTCTCTCTCTCACACACACGGGTGCTACATGACAAAGCGGTACAGAAATGCAAGCATTGTGCCATGTGATTTCATAGACAAATGCATCGCTGAACCCTCAGTGAATCCACCATATGTAAATGTATTTACCATTGGAACAGTACAAATGCTTTAAATTCACAGCAAAGAACCAGTACATTAAAGACAACAAGCAACAGATGGGCACATAATCAAATGAAACATAACACAGAATTTCATAAAGACACAGAAGAAAAACAGCTCTACAACTGCTGCCTCATCTAACCCTGCAGCCAAATAACACAATTCAGAAAGCAAATTACAGACAAAGAGGACATTTCATAAACACGTGTAAGAAGAGAGCTGTGGAAGAGCTATTCTTGAATTATGAAAAGATAGCTGCAACGAAGACAAAGAAATCATGTCGGGGTGGTGGGGCGCTTGGCAGTGAAGGTGATGAGGGAAAGTAGGAAAACCTGGAGGAGTGTGATTACCTTTCAGGCATCAGCTGTCTCCAGCTTGAAAGAGTGTTTTTATTGCACAGAGAAACAGACAGCATCACTCAGCAACTATGAATATTTGGCCACAGTTATACTGAGGGTGTGTTCTGCTCTTTATAGGCTCTTCCTTAAAGGTTGGAGCCAGACCCAGGTTGTTATTAAAGAGTGTTTAAATGCTCCAGTGTGAGCTCAGTTTTATAGGTTCTGTCTAATTTAAGCCAACACCAAAATAAGTAAAAAGAGAGAAGGTCAGCGTTTGAAGAAGGTGAGAAACTTCTGAGCCAAACATTTTAGGCTGGATTGTGTAATTCTGACAATCCACAGGGTTGAGTAGTAAAATAAAAGTGTTACTGTGTTCCAAAGTAGTAAACCAGATGTACAAACTGTGGATTGTGTGCATTATTTAAACACTAACTTATTATGAATTTATGAGGCTGCATTTCCTTCTCAGAGCCAGAGATTGAAGAATTTGCTCCTAATTTTTAATCCATGTACAGCACGAGTGCACTGTGACGCCTGCTTTATTCAAGACAGACACTCTGCTTTTACTTGATTGCTAATTTCTCCTCTCTCTGGGAGAACCACAAGGTGATGACTCGTGCTTTCATGGCGACTCAGTTCTTTAAACAGTGACAGATGTGAAATCACTCAGCACCTCATCTTCATATTCCCGCTGTGGCAGCAATCTTTAAAGGATGTGATGTCATCCGTGTTTTATGACCTGACGCAGCTGGCCGCTGTGACACAAACACGTAACCACAGTGCGTTTCTTCCTCATAAAGTTTTACTGTGCACAAAAGAAGTTGCAAATTGATGTTTTTTTATAATCCATAATATGGTGTTGTGAAACAACAACAGCTTCACCTCCATTGGGTTCATGTGAAGCCCCGCAGTCAGCGTGCTGGTTAGACCACACTGTTGTTGCAGTCAGCCTCTGCATGTGACAGTTGTGTTTTAGGTTTGAAGTGGTATTGTTTGAGAGCCCCACAGAGCTGAAATGATTTGGCAATTAATCATTCAGTAACCCTAACCCTTTATCAAATTTGCCTGTAAACTAAGTATTTCTGCATTTTTGACTGTTGGTCAAACAAAACAAGTAATATAATGACGTCACATTGGGTTCTGGGGGATTGTGATTGACATTTCTCACTATATTCTGACATTTCATAGAGCAGATGATTAAGTAACCGTCACAATAGTAGCTTTAGTTTCCTTACATTGAAATCAAGATGCTGTGGTAGCAAAGAGCTCCTTGTATTGGTCACACTGTCCACTGAGGTGAAAAATACTCTGACAGAAAGGGTTCTGTAACAAGGCAGGGGGACAAGGTGGAGCTGGGATGAGAGCGAGGTCACAGGTGGGAGGCTGAAAGGAAGCGTGTGTGTCCTGACTCAACAGATGTAGAGCAAGCTGTCAGGAAAGGCTTTATATCTGGAACAATATATCAGTGAATGGCAAAGGGCTAAAACAAACAGCCTGTTACTGCTACTGACTGACAGATGAAAACAGTTACATGAGATTAGATAGAAACATGCACACTGTGAAAGAACATCTGAATAAACTGAGTTAGTATTGTGCACATTTTACGGCATCCTTCCATCTGTCTCTGGCTGTGTGAATAGCCAGTACACTTACTCACCCTTTGTTAGGAGAAAAAAACCCCCCCAGCAGACTGACTTGTCCAGGCAGCGCTTCCAGCACCTGTGTGTGTGCTTCACACCTGAGATTACCTCATCCTGATAACCTCAGGCGGCACAGGATGACACATTGTGTTCATCATCACCCGCATCCCCTGTGAAGCCACCCCGGAATTCAGCCACACGCTCACAGGGGGAGAATATGGAATGACTAAAGCAACAATCATCCTGTTTTTTGGTGCAGGAGCAGAGAGCCATTTATGGTATGATTTGGGATTTTTGGTCAGCTGGCACTGGGTTCTCCATAAACAGCACCCAGTCTGATGGTCTCACGGAACTGATATGGATGGATGGCACCCCCTCGCTCTGTCTCCACTTTGTGTTGTCCTGTTGGTGACACACAGGATGGCATGAAGTTAGTCCTCATGTTCAAATGTGGCAAACCCCTGTCTGTAAACTCATTGAATTTAGAATCTGGGTTAAGAGTGGTGGCTCTTTGTTTCAACCTTCAGACGTGGTTTCGCTCTGGATACAATGTCACATCTCCTCTCTACGCAATTTTCCAGAGTGCCTCTTAACATGTTTAGAAGGAAAGAGGATACAGCCTGCCAGCACACATGCGTCGGTTCTTTCATCTATCATTCAAGAGGATGATGTCATGTTTGAGCCCCACATTCTCAGACAGACGCTGTAACCTCAACAAACTGACTTCATGCATTTTTGGGTGAGGCCGATGCATGAATAACACCTTGGGTAAAGGTTGTAATAATGGTTTAGGTTGATGAAAGATGTTGGCAAACAATATTCAGGCACTTCTAAACGCTCGTATGTTTTACTAACAATCCAGCAGACTGGAATGATCGTCAGAGTCTGCCTATCCTGCTCTAGTGAGACACACTAAGCCTCTAAATGCCCCAGTTGTGCAGTAAAGTGCTGCTCGCTCTCATGATCTGTGTAGGTGTTGTAATGCTCGCTGATATGTTAATAAACAAGTAGGATTCATCTCAGCCTCTCAGCCTTCTGTGATTATAGACGTCACCACGTTATAGCTCATTTCTCTGTGCCTCGTGTGGGTGATGATGGCCATTTGTCATCTTGTTTAGTGCCTCATCATTGGGGGAGGCCCCTGCGGCCTGCGGACGGCCATCGAGCTCGCTTTGATGGGCGCCAAAGTGGTGGTGATCGAGAAGAGAGACTCCTTCTCCAGGAACAACGTGCTGCACCTCTGGCCCTACACCATTCATGACCTGCGCAGCCTCGGGGCCAAGAAGTTTTATGGCAAATTCTGTGCCGGGGCCATAGACCACATCAGTGAGTATCTGACTTCACTTTGTGTCTTGTTCATATGTTTCTCTTTGTTTTTTGTGTTTGTGTTGCCGTAACACTGTAATTTCTCTACGTGGCTCTTGTAGCTACCCATCTTGTCCTTAAATGTTACCATTCGCTTGTAAATAACCTAAAATTTTGAGAAAACTTTGTCATTACTGTACAGTGATGTGGTGTATATGCTCTTTGTTAGACCCTTTAGTGAACCTGTGTGATATATTCAGACTTTCAATGCATGATCATACAAACATGCAGTATAGAGTTAGTATAGTATAGTACTGGACCATAAGTGGAGCTGAGGGATTGACTCCAGAAACATTTCGAAGAGAAGGAAATGAATGTGGAAAGAAAATGATCCATATTTCTAGAAAATGATTAGTATTAGTACTATAGAGGACATAATGGTGAAATAATGATATATTATTACATTTCATTGAGTTACCCTCTCATTTACTTTAACATCATTTGACATTGATTCTTTTTAATCTTTCCAACACTACGACGAGGAAAAGCAAAGGTTCAGGAGAGTATTGGTGTTCAGGCCTCGCTCTCAACAGTGTCAAGACAACATAACAGAAAACACAAAGTTTGGCAGCGTTGTACATCTGTATGCAAACAATGATGTGTGTGTCTGCTTCTAATAGGCATTCAGCAGCTGCAGCTGATCCTGCTGAAGGTGGCCCTGATTGTTGCAGTGGAGTTTCACATCAATGTGGAGTTTGTCAAGCTGCTGGAACCTCCGGAGGATCAGGAAAATGAAGGTATTCATCCACATGTTCGCTCCAGTTACGCATCCAAACAGTAGATTTAATGGTGCGTTTATATTCACCCACTTGACAGTTGGTTTTATGACCGACAAGCTTCGGGAAGATGAGGAGATTGAAGCAGCTGGAAACAATACGACTGGGAGATGAAGCAGGATGAGGCTGAGAAGTTTAATAAAGTGTGTAAAGCTAGATAAAGACATCAGGCTGCATCCCCCAGCTTGTGAGACAGATACTCTGTGGCTGCCTCGAGGATCTGTTTTTACTCTCCCTCTCTGTTGTTTGATACTCTTCTTGCAGTCTGGTCAGGCAGCAAGGGACTTCTCACCCGGCAGTATTTAATTTCCTTGACAGCCACCAATAAACAAGAGTCAAACATTGGCACCAATCTAGTTTTTCATCAATTTAGATGAGGTTAACGGAGGTCAAGTGTACTGCCTGACTTCCCTGTGAGTGCTCAAATGTGCTGTATGCCTGCTCTGTATGGCATCTACTTATCACAATAATACCAGTGAATGAGCGTTGTTTCCTTTGTTTCAAGCAAAGTGTTGCGGTAGCCTCTGTTACTGTCAGCACGTACACTGCACTGTACTGTAAACTCTCAGGAAGAAAATAACTTGCACACTGTTGTCAGGTGTTGTCTCTCCAGCTGTAATATCAATACACCGATAACAGCGAGAGCCTTGCCTAAATTTGGACGCAGACTTATCCCTCCTGTTCTGCTGTGACGGACTTAGCTGTGCCCTTGACATCATGGAATGCATTTTCCACATGGTGATGTTACACAACAAACTGCCAAGCTGTGACTGTGCTGGTCTCACACTCCTGCAGCACCCACGCTGGCTGATGTTCAGTCTGAAACTCATCTGTTGATCAAGTTTGCAGGCCAGATCTAGTGCATGTTACTGATACGGTGCATCTCTGCACTGTGTGAACATAAGAGCCATCTTTATTTCCTTTCCTTGCTCTTCATTAAGCATTCCTTTCTGAAATGTGACATGAAGAGACACTTTTTTCCTTATTTTACCTTCATCATAGCAACTAAACAGCACAAAGGAAATATTAATAGGATGTATATTATTTACTACCCCCCACACACACACACACACTGTCTCTGTCTCTGCGTCCATCTCTCAGGTGTTGGGTGGAGGGCTGCAATCCGACCTGCTGATCACCCCGTGGCTAACTTTGAATTTGATGTCGTGGTGGGGGCTGATGGACGCAGGAATACTCTGGAAGGTGAGAAGACGGCAAACAAAAGGGGTGAACAGTATAGATAGCTCAAGGATGCATTTCACATGAGGCTGTTTACATACTGGCCTCATCTTGTTTTTAAAGATTGATCTCTTAGCTTCAACAATAAGAAAGCGCTGCGTGTAGCAGCTTGTGTTTTTCAGCCGAACACATTGCTTGAGTGTCAGTAACAGATAAGCAACACAATTGCTTGCGTGTGTGTTTTACTCTAAAGATCACTAAAGCATCATTTGGAACAAAAGGTCATGTTTTAGTATTGACTTAACTCAGATAAAAGCCAGCACACCTTCTGTTTAATGAATAGTCCAAGACATCCAGCAGGACTATTTCTGGACTCTCACTTTGAATAAGTGCATTATTTTTGTTGTGAAGCTATAAATAAAACTCACCTTTTGTCAGCTTACACTCACATGAAACCATTGATCTCTCCCAGTGGGAAAGGCTATATATCAAACCCTGAGCCACTGTACAGAAATAGAGCAGAGCTGATGCCTCAGTGCAGCAGCTGATGCATGCTTGCTGGACTCTCTACATTTCTCTGTCTCACTGTTTCAGTCTCTTTCCTAAAAATGCTGTCATCTAACAACCAATTGGCATCAGATGCTTATTCCTAAAAAGGGCATTTTGGGGCAGAACAAGATGTTTAGCTCATTCTTCAATTATGAAGAAGCCTGGGGGAAATGATTTTCCCCTGCAGTCAGCCTGCTTTTGAGCTACTCTTGTGGTCTAGCTATGGTAACACAGAGTTAAATACAATGAGACCTGCAGAGGGGAAAACCATCAATTTTAGTAGTGACAGTATGGAGGAGTGGTGACACGAGATGCTTTTGCCCCCAGAAAGTACCATGACTGTCATCCATTTTCTTTCCTTCCTGCACTTACATCTTTAGAATGACTGACACTTTTAGTCAGTTCTTGCCAGTTTGGACTGGCTCGGTAAGACTCCTCAGCTCATCCTCCGCACCACTCCATCATAAAAAATATTTTTTAGTAGCATAAAGGGACTACACCTTGCATTTAGTTGTGCAAACCTGTGTTGAGGATTGAAAAGTAAATTAACCTTGAAACTGTGGAATCCTGCCAGTAAAACCTGATTTTAGTCTGTTTGATGAGCGCTGGGGGATTTTGGTTTTTCCTGTTTTCTGATTCAAAATATGTGAAAAAGACAGTTTTCAGGAAATCTTTTTCAGGTTCAGTTTTGCATAGGATTAATTGAACGGGATTCCTTGAACATATGAATAAAACAAAAAAATCTACTTTTAGCTGTTTTTTTTAAACTCTTAAACCGTGAAGTAATTTGTTGATAAAATGAATGCCCAGTGCATGTTATGAGAGTGTTACAAGTGGCCCTTAACTGCTACTCTTTCAGTTCTGAAGGTTAATTAAGCACAAGGCATTTAACTTTGACGATAGCATTTGATTCCTGGTGCTTTTTACAATCCATGGCTTTTGTTCACTTGGCTATATAAAGGCTCACACCGGTAAGGTGCTTCTTATCTGAAAATAAGTGCCTTGTATTTATGGTTCAGTGCTGGATTTCCTTTGGTTTTAACAGCCAAGCTGATAGGCCTGGTTTGCTCCCCTCTGTTTCTTTGTTTCATTCTTTATCTCACTGTCTCTTTCTCTCTCAGGTTTCAAAAGAAAAGAGTTTAGGGGGAAGCTGGCGATTGCCATCACAGCCAATTTCATCAACAGGAACACCACTGCAGAGGCCAAAGTAGAAGAGATCAGTGGCGTGGCCTTCATCTTCAACCAGAAGTTCTTTCTCGACCTCAAAGAGGAGACAGGTGGGAGAGAGGCACAGTCAAACTGTGGTGTTCGCTGGCAAGATCTGACAGAAAGGCTGGGTTTTTGTTCGGTTTGCTCTGGTTGTGTAATCAATGACCACTGATGAAATGATTATGAGTGATCCTCTCAGCTTCCAACAGTACAGATTGGGAAAACACGTGACCAGATTTAGACACTGATGGCTTTGAGTCAGTCACTTCTGATGTCCACTGCAACAATTTGATGCCCCACTGCTGCTTTTTGGAATTTTCAGTCATTCCCAAACCTTATCATTTGTTGCAGGTATTGACCTGGAGAACATTGTCTACTACAGGGACAACACCCATTACTTTGTCATGACTGCCAAGAAACAGAGCCTGCTGGACAAGGGAGTCGTCATTAATGTAAGCAAAACATGAAGGGCAGCTGTCCAGGGTCCTTTGTGATCCATATTGTCATATTTTTTATTTTTGCCACCTAATTTTCAGAGTAGTTTTATTTCATTTGATCATAGTAACAAGCAATCCGTATCATGAACTATTGTACAATGCATTACTCCTGTATAGTGCAATGAAATCGAAGAGCCCTGCAACAAAAACTAACTCTTTAGAGCTTTTCTTTATTGTTTGTGAGTTCTGTGTCTGAGACGTGTTGACTTGACTGTAGTAATTTCTGACATTGCATTTTATGCTGTTATTTCATGGCAGCCAATAATTGCATTAGTTTAGCTTTCATACTAGCCTGAAATGCCATTTTGTTCCATTTGATTATTCTAAAATTGCTGGAAATGTGGGCAGTACTTCAGAGGTGTAGAACCAGGCTAGTTGCATATATTTCAGTATATGTCCACAATCTGTCTCTGGTCTCTCAGAGCTGCTGGGCTCAGACTTGCTCTGTGTGAACTTCTCCTGACTGTCATGCTTCTGTTCAATAGGATTACACAGAAACCCAGATGCTGCTGAGCAGTGAAAATGTCAACCAGGAAGCTCTTCAGTGCTACGCCCGAGAGGCTGCTGACTTTGGCACCAACTACCAACTTCCCACGCTGGATTTTGCCATGAACCACTGTGGGCAGCCAGATGTAGCAATGTTTGACTTCACTAGCATGCACGCCTCTGAGAACGCTGCTCTGGTCAGGGAGAGATTTGGACACCAGCTGCTGGTAGCACTGGTTGGCGACAGTCTGCTAGAGGTGAGGAAGGCCAAGACGTATGAAGTTAAGTCAAGTGAGCTCAGTTCAGGTGAGTGCAGGAATGGAACAGGGTGTGGTGGAAGAGGAATAGAAGCTCTTACACAATCTGGCACTCATAGCTGGAGGCTCCGTTTTCCCAGGCCAGATGCTGTAGGGCGGGGAGTCTCTGAGAGGGGAAGTGTTGGTGTTCCTGCTCCGCTCCACCTCCTCCCTGTGAACAGACTCATTTTTAATGATGATCATGCTAGCAGTCATTGAGGCAGTTGAATTTTTCAGCACTGGGGTGATTTTGGTGTCCTGAAGCAAGTCTTTTGTATTGTAATGCTTGTCGCACGGTTTGTATATTATGTAATGTCAGTCTATGCTAGATCACCTGTCATGTTTTGTTTTGCAGTTTCAAAATCATGACAGTCTGTGTGCACTAAATGTGCACAGCGTTGACGGCACAGTATTTGCAATAGTGATTTCATCACTTTAAAGTAATTTAAAGTGTTGATGTTTTGTCTCTTCATGTATGCTGACACACAGTCATATTCATATATTTGTTTTGCATTCCTGTGCAGCCCTTCTGGCCCATGGGGACGGGTTGTGCCAGAGGCTTCCTGGCTGCCTTTGACACAGCCTGGATGGTAAAGAGCTGGGCTCAGGGTCGGTCAGTTCTGGAAGTTCTGGCAGAGAGGTACAAACACGCATTCACTGTCTTTGAGAAATATAAAAGTGTGTTTGGTTTGCATGTCTGCAGCATTCAATACCATTCAGTATTGTGTGTTTAGACACATATAAATAACATCATGTGTCTTGCACTGTGTGTTTCTATAGGGAGAGTATTTACAGGCTACTTCCGCAGACAACACCTGAAAATATTGCCAAAAACTTTGAACAGTACACGATAGACCCTGCAACTCGGTACCCCAACCTCAACTCCTCTTGTGTCAGGCCACTCCAGGTGAGAGGGAGGACTCACTTTGACAGTCACATTCTTACCATCTGGCTCAGTTCTTAGTGAAAACACACAGGCTGTTGAGTGTTTTGATTGTGAAAATGTTCCCTTTCCTTCCTGTTACAGGTGCGTCACTTGTACATCAGCGGAGAGCTGAATTCCTGTTCTCTGGAACGTGCTGCTACCATACGTCGGCCTGTCAATCTCAGCAGACGCGGTAGGTTTAGCAGGAATGGGCAGATTCCTGTGTGTTGCTTTTATGAGTCACCTTGTAGTTCAAAGCATAACTGCTGCTGACTCTTCTTCAGATTATTTAGAGAAGTAGTCTGAATCATTGATAAGGGGTTCCTTTCCTCTGTTACTTTGAAAGGATCCTCAGCCACATGTTGGTGTCGAGCTTTTCTTTCCATTTCCAACTAAGAGTTTTCAACAGATTAGCAGTATTCTGATAAAATGTTCTGTATGTGAGGCAAAAAGTAAACTTTCATCCTTCTTTGAGACTATCTGATTATAGGGCTGCAGAGTTTAAAATGGGATTATACAGTAGATGAACTGGGGACTGACAGTAAAGACAGAAGCTCTACATGCTCAGCTCAAGTAACTCGAGTTATTCACCAAAGGCACCAAAAGAATAACATGTCTAGACAAAGATGTGTACATACCTCAGCACCCGCTCCCAGCATTTCTGTCATGACCTTATTTACTGGCATACCACGTGTTGGTCCATACTTGTGACATCATATCCTGTTCAGCCTGAATTTCATCAGGTTGTAAGTGGGTGATTTTTGTTATCGTATTGGTTTCTTGAAAAATCTGACCTTTCCTCCATGCTTTTTTTTGTAGAGTCGGAGATCAGACCGGCGAGGCTGCTCACCTGGTGCCAGAAACAGACCGAGGGCTACAGGAACGTGATGATCACAGACTTGACGTCTTCTTGGAAAAGCGGCATCGCCCTCTGTGCCCTCATCCACAGGTTCAAACCCCAGCTGATGTACGTAACACACATCAGATAATATCAGTACCAGCCTGCTGCGCTACATCTCTCCATCTAAAACCAGTGTCCAGTATTCAATGCATACGTACATTCACATGAACAAACCTGCTTTTACTGAAAATGAACTCTACACCCTCTTTGCAACAAGTAGTTGTGAAGAAATCCATTTCTTGTGGGTGTGTAAAATATGCTTGGCATGAGAGAAACTCTTTAATCTATGTGCGCTTTCCGCTGTGCTCTTTCCCTCCTCCTCACAACTTGTAAAACACTTGACCCCTTTTTAAGAGGGCGATTGGTGTGAAAAAGACCTCAAACATAGCTGTCCTCTCGGTAAAGATAGCTGGTAGTAAACAGAGGAGTTTTCAGAGTGCAGCTTGTACTGTGTTCACATATTTTAACCAAGGGCTTTGGTCAATGAGTGTATCAGCTCTACTGAAGTAAATACTGGCTGCTCCCAGGGCCTGTAATACTGTGGATTATAACTTATTATTGAGTAGTATTTAATTCTAAATAATGGCCCTTTCTGTCGGTTGATTTGGAGCTGTGGAGAAATCTCATGCAGGACTTAGTGTGCTTTGGTGCCCACTTAAAGGACAAAATCCTCCTTAAAAACAGAAACTCTACCATAGTTTTCACTTTTTAGGCTTACACTGCCTTACACAGCGTGGGATTAGTCAGTCCAACTGTAGATTAGTACATTTACAAATCTAATTATATCCTCTCACTCTTAAATTATTGCCTTCATACCTCACCACATGCCACTACAATTTTATGTGGTCCTGTAAGTTTCCAGGAACCACTGGCATTTTTCCCCTTCCCTCCTCCATATGCATGCCTGTCAGCAGACGGCAGGGAGGGGAGAATGGTAGAAAAGAAAGAGTGGGCCCCTGTACTTAGAGAATAACACCAAAGTTTGTATGTACTACTTCACATTATTTCTAAGGGTGTCTGCACACCATCAGTGAAGGCAGAGACGTCATAGCTGGGGTTTTTTTCTCATTAGAAATAATTTGCTGCCATTTCCTCCTGCAATTAGAGGAACAAATTCCTCTACAGGCCTGACAATTGATTGAGTAAGATATGTTCCTGTGTTTAGTCAAGTCATTGTGCTTCTGTCAACTTCTGGTAACACCTACATTTAGACATGAAAGTCTCTGTCAGGAAATAATCCTTTAAAGAATCTAAGTTACAAAACTTACTGTTACGTTCCTGTCTCGTTATGCAGGGCATCTTAAATATTTATGGTACAAGAAGATCTGCCTTTTAGAAACCAGCAGAAAATGAAACGGTCTAGAAATGTGTATGGGCTGTCACAGTGAATATATGTTTTTCCCAGCTGCTCTGCCATGACATATGCAGCTTAAATCTTTTTTCATTACTCTCCTCTTACTCAAGCCTCCATTACTCTCTTTTTCCATCAGAGACTTTGACTCTTTAAATGAAGAGGACCCTGCTGCAAACCTCCAGCTGGCTTTAGACATCAGTGAGCGTGAATTTGGGATTCGATCATTCATGTCTGTGAAGGAGCTGAGTGATGACCAGGAGCTGGATAAGACCAGGATGATCACCTACCTGTCCAAGTTCTATGAGCTCTTCCGTGGCACACCTCTGCCTGCCTCAGGTAGCCTTCTCCACTGTACTCCAGTCCATCTACTCGACCATATTCTCCTCTAGTCCACCGTAGCCTACTTTGCTCTGCTCCACTTGACTTGCCCCTGCTGCCCCTGCTCTTTTCTACTGTATTCTAGTATGATGCAGCTCAGCTCTTCTATATTTATACACTTCTGTGCTCAACTCTGCTCGATTGTATCCCACTGCTCTCTACAGTATTCTACTGTCCCCCACTGTACTCGACTCAGCTCTACTCTACTGGACTCTACTATTCTCGACTCAGCTCTGCTGTACTATACTGTATACAGCTTTGACTCAACACTCCTGACCTTGGCTCTGTAGTCTACTGTAGCCCGCTCTTCTCTCTTCTACTAGATACAATTCAACTCCGCTTTACTTCATCTGACTCCACAGGGTTGACTCGACTCTGCTTGACTCGACTCTTTTTCATTCATAATAGACACTGATGCCTGTTGTTAACATATTCTTTTTCTCTCCTTCTAAAAAAAACCCATTGAAAGAGAAGGTATTGAATTTCATTTGGTTTCCTGTTAAAAAGGCGTGTGTTGTTCAGTCCTTTAAGTCAAATACAGTGGCATGAGAGGAATGTGTACCAGAGCTGTTGACTGCAATAGTGTAAAATTCTTGACAACATGAAAACAGCTGCCTGTCTCTACTGAAGGGCTATTGAATGCTTACCTATACGATCTTGTTTTATTTAACCTCAGCCAACTCTTTACCTTCCTCTGACATGCAGCTGAGTCATTAAGAAAAGCTTTATTTCTTTAGTGGAACATTTCTCTACAAAGACACAGCAGCTCTCCTTTTTCCAGCCCACTCGAACTTTCCTAATCTATATGGTCATTATTCACCGATATTAGGTGACATTTATGGCTGTGCACTGTGGAAAAAATGAAAATTCAAATGCAGTCATGTGTTACACTGCAGGTTCCAGGGGAGTGGATGAAAACAATGAAGATTATCCATCTAAGGAAGTCAGAAGTAATAATAATGTGCTTAATCTTGCACTGCCCAGGAAACGGGTACCAAAGGTAACACCACAATAAAATATTTAAATCTGATGTATTAAATATGATAAATTGACTGTCTGTGACATTATCCTCATTTCCTGTTCAAATGGGATTGTACTTTCAGGATGAAAAGAAGTCAGACGGTACAGATCCCATCTACAAAAGGAGGAGGAAATTCTGCAGTTATTTGGAGGAGGTTTGTTTCTAAACTACCTACTTGTAATTTCAAACTTAATCACTATGGTTGATGTAGTAGGATCATGTCTGTTGTCCGTCTCTCATAAGGCCACCAATCTGTCGAGTAATGGCTCCTCGGTGCGAGAGGCCCGAGAGCCCAAGGAGAACAAAGTGCGCTCAATGGCTACTCAGCTGCTGGCTAAGTTTGAAAGCACACCCAGCTACACTGCCCGGAGACCACAGGTAAGGACACAACAGTGTGTTCAATATAGGCCCATAGATTTTATATCATTTGGTTTTATTTCACTGTAGTAAGACTACAGTTTTCATTGTAGTCCTTACAGGCTGTAACTGAGTAGATATGTATGAATATACTGTATGTATGCATCAGTCTATCTACAGTATTTATCTACAGACATGTACTTTGTACACCTTTCCTGTCTGCTTATTATTACAAATGGCTGCTTTCCCTCTTTTTCATGGATCATAAATATGTTTTAAATTTCCCTTGTTGCGAGCTGGAGCACTGACCGTGGTCTGTGGTTTAATTTAAAAAAAACCTTCCTTTTGCTAATGCTACAAAGTCACCTCCTGTCTGTTATTTCCAGCTTTTCCTCTTTTCAGCCTTTTCTATTTCTGTGCCTTTTTATTAACGGTCTTCCTGACCTTTCGACAAAATCTCAGTCAGACTGTGAGAGGTCCTTCCCGCTGCAAACTCTTGACCTGACTGAGATCCTGCAAATTAAACTCAGGCCTCCAGTCCCACCTAAACCTCCTCCTGAGATACGGCTAGCCTGGAGCAGCCAGACAACACTTGACACACACAAACAGGTATTGGAGCAGTCTTTTAAACTAGTAGTAGACAGGTATGCCAATTCTGTCCTACTGTCCCATCACGTGTATCAAACATACACATACAGACTTTTTCAGGCACACACTCTATATATGCACATATACCTCTCACACACATGTTTTTGTATAGACTGAAGTATGTCTGGTTGTTAGAAACTAGAATATACTTACATAACGTTTGCCCAATAATCTTAACAAACCAGACAAAAGAGCTTTGCAGTAGCTCAAAGCACTGTGTTCATGAGATAAGCGTTTTGAAAATCATTCCCACAAGGCAAACAACAAGCAGCCAGAAAGTGCCAAGAAAATGATGATGTGGATTTAACACTCTCTTTCATTTAAATGTAGTTGTTGCCTGTTGACCCATGCGTCTCAGATGTCAGACTAGCCCAAGAAGAAAGTTTTAAAACAGTTACCGCTTGCAAATGCATTACCATGTGATGATTACATAACTGAAATCATGAAGCAGACAGAATATTAACTGTAATGGGTTACCTATGCAAGTTGATTTTCATGCTGTGCTGGCATTACTGACGCCTCAAAAAATGTGTGCTATGCTTTGACAATGGTTATCAGCCTTGTAAAGTATTTGGGTAATTAACAGGCTGAAGCATATAAAAGCATCTGTATGGCTCTTTAAACAATCTACAACCTGCTGTATATTATCCCTTTCAGTTTGAAGTCAGTATCAGAGAAGCAGCACAACACTTAGTCCACCTGCCTCCAAAGACTGCACCCAAACCCCAACTCCAGCCTCAGTCCCAGCATCCATTTTCTGTAGTGAAGCTCAGACATGTTGATCAAACACACACTGAGACAAAGCCCCAGCCTCAGCCTGAGAGTGCACACCCCCCTGCTTCCTCTCCGTCCTGCCACTCAGCCATCCAGTTCATGTCAAGAGTCCTCCAGCGCCTCAGGGAGGTGGATGAACACATCTCTGAGGTGATCACTGTCTCCTCTTTCATATCTTTAACTTCTTTCTTCTGTTTACGTCTCTGTCCTCTTTTTAAACCCTTGTGATTGTCGTATGTTCTGATCCCCAAAAAGGGGCCCAGTGGAAGGTGATTATATATTATGCTCTGATTACACATTTAGGGTTGTGTAATGTGTAGTTGGATGGCGAAGTCAGCCCCTAAATTATCCAGCCTGACGAAAATGGCAAGAGCAGACCTACAGACCTGGCACAAGCTGAGACAGACATACGAGCAGATTACTGGCCAGTCTGAGTCCGTGTGGAAAAGGACCACCAGGGCCAGGCTGCAGGCACTGGCTTACGTCTGCAAATAACATATTTAGATTATTCATTATTTCATTTGCTGAAAGTCTGCCTGCCTTGGCTCAGATCAGTATCTCTGAAATGTTCACCTTTTCAAGTCATTTAGTGTAGAAATGAGGGTTTTTGTTGAGAAAAATGGTGACCTGAATGTTATCGTTTTAAATGCAGTTCAGCTAGTTTTGAGAATTTTGTAAAATACAGGGACAGAGAATATATTTTACACTCCATCAAGACAACTTTCAACAGATCACTATTGCAAACACTGCCATTGCTTTCTTGCAGAGCATTAAATGAAAAGAGTGTCACTGCTCCCATATGTGTGTGTTAAATACAGAGCCAGGCCCAGGAGGTGATTAGCTTAGCTTAGCATAAAGCAGGGGAAACAGACAACCTGGCTTTCTGTAAAGTTCAAATATATGTCTACCAAAATCATACTAATACATTTTGTCTCATTACTTAAATTCATGTGACAAACATCTCTGTGGTTTTAGGGAGAGTTTTGTACTGAAGCAGTTTTTTTGGATAATCACACAAAGGTGCAGTCTCTTCCTAGAGTCTTGTCACTGTGAGGCTGCTGTTTGAGAAGTGCTGATAGGCAGATTTTTGAACTTTGGACCGAGCCATGCTATCTGTTTCCCCTCTGCTTCCAGTCTTATGCTAAGATATGCAAACCACCTAATGGCTCTAGTTCCGTACTTAACATACAAACTTCAGTGGCGTTCATCCTTTAACTCCTGTAACTCTTAAATAGCAAAGTAAACCAACTATTCCTTCAAGTCTTCAGTTTTTGATTACCGCTGCATTACCAGCACATTCTTTTAAACTTATCTTACATTTAATGATTATCCTTTTAATTAATGGACTTTGACAGTGACTTTGACTCAATATTCAAAGACTAAATTCTTTACCATATGACGTATGAGCATATTTTGGCTGAAACGACGTCCCTGTCTCTGATTTCTCTGCCAAGTCTGTGTGGGTGTCTCACTTTTCTCATCCAGTACAATATGAGTAACCACATCAAGTGGGGTGTGAAATTAATATAATAAGGCATCCTTCGTTCCACACAGTGATGTTCTTGTTCTCCTTCTGACAATACACACTTAGCTGTCAAAGCCTGCTTCTTATTGGAAAAGTGGAACAGACAGGTCTTTCATCATTTAGCTGTGTAATGTGTATTAAATGGTTATTAGTCTACCTGATCATGTCTACACACAGAACGCTCCACATTTGTTGGTGGGAGAATGTGTCTCATTGTACTGAAGACACGAGAATGATGGCCTTTCTTTTCTTCCTGTGCTCCGTCTCATCCTGCAGAAAAAAGCTCAGACACAACAAGCTAGAGAATTTCACACAAAGAGTATAAAGGAGAAAGCTGTTCACCTTACTGGGTTGTTCTCAGGAGACAGCTCAGCTGTACTCAAGGTGACTATCTCCAGCTTGATCTGTGACCCCACCCTGGCCTTGTGTTTTGTGCTACCTGCCCCTCACAGTGTGTGCATGCGGAAACATGTCATGTTTGGGATCACAGGTGGTACATGCAGCCAGTTTTCACCATTGTCCACTATTTTGTAGAACAGATGCTTTTTGACTGTTAGATATACCTAGATGGAGTCAATTCTGTCATAGTAATTCAATGACATTTTTTAATCAAGGCATGGCTTAAAGCAGCTGTATAATATTTTTATAATGATGTATAAAGTTAATGTCAAAGGGGTCCCTCACTTCAATCTGCAGCTGCAGCACAAATCCACACTCAGTAAAATGCCTTTTGGCATTACATATTTCCTATTTTACGGTGACTGCTTACAGCTTATCAGGCATTCTATGTAACATTTCGTCCAAGCCATTCATATATAATGGAGGTAGACTAAATATTAGAAACACTTAATATCAGTATAGCAGAATGAAATTCAAACCACAAACAGCAACCTCAAAATGACCAAAACGTTGAAACAGTATCTCTCTGAAAAGCTTCGACTGAACATGATAAACCTGTGGATAAAGTTCATGGCAGGGCTCAGCTTAATCTTGGTGTACCTAATAAACTGGCAAGCGTGTTCATGTTTATGACTTCACGTTTGTTCCAGTAGTGAAGTCTCAACATATCATCTCAAAGCAGTGCACAGAAAACCTCCAGACACAAACAGGGACTAAAGCAACGTAAAAAAACAAGCATCTTAGCCCAAGATTTACATTGTTGTCATGTATCTTCTTAATTACAATAGACAGATTTATGCAAAAGGCCTGCTGCTTTGCATGAGAGCTTTGCTTTTTACTGCTGTCTCTGCCCCTTGTGCTTTTAATTACCAGCAGTCGTCACAGAAGAGAAGCGTGTGTTCTTGTGGTGGCACTTTGTGGCTTTCTCTGCTCCACCCATCCCAAACAGCCCGCTGCAACTCAACATCCAGATGTTATAGCAGGACTTACACTCGTTTAAAATAAAGGAGCAACTCCCAGTGCGAAAGAATGACCCGCGTTTTTTTTTAATGTTTGGATCAAATTTGATTCCTGAAGAGCAATTGGGAAACTATTTAGACATGATAACCTTCCTCACTGAACCCTGTGTGTTTATCCGTATAACCTTGTGATTATCTATAATTGTCTTACTTGCTTTCCTTAACTGTGTTTTCTTCTTGGCTGCATGTTAGTAAGTAGTTGCAAAGGAGTCTGAGGCTGCAGGCTACAAGCAAACAAAGTGGCCGACCTCTCTGATTTCTGAACAAGAAGACATTCAGGAAATGGCATTGACAAACAAGAAAACACCTCGATCTGGGTGGAAAACATTCATGAACACAGCTGTGTGGTCCTCATCTTGTGCTCAGTTTGTCACACTGTCACTCTTCCTGCATGTAACACCCACCTCTGTTTCGACTGAGCATGCTGACACCTCCAAGAGGAACTAAGTTGAAGTAATCTGACTTCATCACTGATTTTCGTTCTCACGTTTACGCAGCCTGGGTCTTGCCAAGAAAATACATATTATCATACATATCAGTATATATTGTCTTTACATTTCAATTGACTAGTGATTTTAACATCCGTAGAGATGGTAAAAATGTTGCAAAAGTTTGCTCCTGAAAAAACAAATCTTAACTCATGGACCACTTATTCGCTTTTTGACTTTGAGTTAAAACTTAAAATGGCAAATGTGGAAAATTAGATTAAATGTGTTTAACATTCACGCTTTCTTAAAGGCCATGTAGGATTTTAGGGAATCTATTGGCAGAATATGCAATATAAAATTAATCTGTGTGTTTTCATCACTGTATAATGGCCTGAAACAAAAGTTGTTGTGTTTTCATTACTGTAGAATCACGTCTGACACCTGTTTCAGTCATCTGAGGTATTTAATTAGCTGCGTTTAAGTGAATAAAGAACTGAATAGAGAGATCAAAGTCAGTGATTCAGCTTCTGTTATAACGAGGACGGTGACATTAGTGCTCATCCTCATCTGCTGTCCTGACTGTTTTCTTCTCTGTTTCCCAGGGCGGCTCAGTGCGAAGGGCGTTCCTGCCATCAGGTGACAAGTGTCACGCCTGCGAGAGGCGTGTTTATATGGTGGAGAGGGTCTGTGCCGAGGGGCTGTACTTCCACAGGGAGTGTTTTCGCTGTTCTACCTGCAGCTCTGCGCTGCGACAGGGAGCGCACGCCTTCGACTCTGAGCAGGGTTCGTATCATTAAACGTCAGCTGTAAACAATATTTGATCTGCATCTAATAAAAAAGTTCAGTTTTCAGTTGGCTACTTCCTACTGACGTTTGCTGTTATCTAACAGGGAAGTTATACTGCAAACTTCATTTTGATCAACGCAACAATGTGACTAACCTACGGAGGAACTTGTCCCTACGTTCAGTGAGTGCTTTGCATTTCTAAAGTTGTGCAAACAGCAATATATTTACTGTAAAATATCTAACTTCTCTGTCCGTCACATCCTTTCTCAGAGTCGTTATGGAGCTGGAGTCCAGGAGCAATGTGCTGATGATGGACAGCACCCCGAGTCCAGCAGCACAGCAGACCTGCAGAGTCCGTCTTCAGCAGGTACCTTCAGCGCGTTCATAAGGAAACGCCTGAGCTGGCCCCTGAGTGTGACTCGCGCTGTGTGTAACGCCCCCTGGTATCTGTCCCACTGTGTGCGTAGTACAGCGCAGGCCCTCACCGGCCACCTGAGGGACAATGCCCAGGACTACGCATCCCTGTATGAGCTACTGAGCATGAGCTTGCCCCTGCTGTTCGTTTTACAAGAGGTACTGCTGCAGATGTACTCAGAGGCTGTGCCTGATGGGCCCAGCTGTGTACAGCCTCTACTGCTGTGGCTGCGGGAGCATGTAGGCGACAGGCTGATGTAGATGCTCAGCAGACCTCGGGTGTTAATATTTGACCCCAAATGTCATCAAATCAGTGGCTGAGTGGCGCTTTAGCTGGATCTCATCTTATTATCATTTGTGGCCGTGCACAAGCACCTTTTTTAATGTTTACTTGCTTTTTACGATGATACTGTAGGTAGATTTACTCTCAGTATGCTGGATGTAGTTGTGCGTCAGCCAAAGAAGAGACACTGTAGGTTGCTCATGCGACTTTTTGCAATTTACTACAGGGGGTTGGGAAGATTTGGCATAATGAAAGCTGCACCAAATAATTTGCAGTGGGTTTGACGTGGAAACTGTACCGTACCTGTAGGGTTGAAATAAGTTTAAAACAGGCCACAGTCAGTACGTTAAAGGTATACTATGCAGGATTTTCCTCAAAGACTCAGACAAAAAGACCTGACACTGCTGAAATGTCCAATCATCTTGCTGTAGAATTCAACCTTTTACAAACTGTCTTTTAAAATGGACCCTGCAGTTAAAATAGCTTAACTCAGGTTATGACTGACTAACTCGATGCACTTTATGTTTGACAACTGGCCTGTGGACGTCACAGTAAACTGTCACAAAAGATAAAAGCCCGGGCAGGTTTTCTTTTGACTCTACATATGTGCTCCTGCCATATGTTAGAAAAAGACAATTTATACACACACATATGCAGGCGTGTGTGCTTTACACACGTCAACAGTTTGCTCATAATCTTTATTCAGTCTGACCGCTCAGTTTACTTTCATGAACTGCTTTTATAGATTTCTCTGTCCAGAATACCAAAGAATCTCTCTTGATGCTGTGGCGTTGAGAGTGTCCGTCTCAGTATTTACTTCTACTTTGCTGCCATCTACTGTTGACTCTCAGAAAAACCATGAAGGCCAAGTGAGATACTCCACCCCATCATTTTTCAAACCTCTGCCTGTGCAACGTCACCAAGACAGTTAACGGTTTAAATCATTGACTTCTGAGATATTTGCAGACTTACTGTAGACAGTAGAAGCTGGTGAGCGTGCTGTGATGTGTTTGAATGTGCTTGCCCCTCTTGCCATAATTTTATTGCATGTTGTTGGAAGATCAACAGCAAACCTCTTCGACTGGAAGCCACGCCGTCGCTTCCTATTCATCTAATGATGCTCCTGAAGCACTTTAGATTTTCAGAGTATTTTGTTTTTCGTTATATAATGTTTGAAAACGACATTTGCAAGAACTTCAGCTATTATTTGAAGTGTTTACGGCGTGACACGCTGGATATGCAATGTGATGTTTGTGTTTTGTGATCAGCTACCTAATATTTCAGGTTGAATCACTGAATCTGCCGCATGTTAAATGTCTGGTTTACAGCGCAGCGAAAGACTTCAGTGTTTTTTAGAATACCAAAGAACTGTTTCCACACACACTGACTCAGCATTTATTTTATAAATCTGTATAACAAGATGAAAATCATGCAAACTGTAACATGTACGATGGTGCCAGCGTACAAAAATGGTCTTCATTATGAATGTCAGTATTTTGTTTTTATAAACATTTTCTACTTTTGTGCTCTCATCTGTTGTTATTTGTGTCTGAATGTTCCCTGTGTTTTAGATCATGTTTCTCCTTTCCTCTCACTCAGCTGAAGCCTTTTATGAAGTGTGTGAGCCGGCTGGATGGTTAGGAGAAATGACATTTTGAAGGTGATCACGTGCATGGTCACATGGTCGTGTGTGATGTGATACTGACTATAAATAACTGACGCAAGGTGTCTGATATGACTTAACCGCATTTACAGTGCTGAAGCAGCTGAAGACGTTTCTTTGAAGTGACACTGAGTGATTGAACTCATGACTAATTTTCAGTTTCGGTGTTCGTCATTGACCGTTTTGGGAATGAACTCCTGCTAACTAATTCTGGTTCAAGAGCTCTGGATCGCTCCCTACGTCTCCTGTGTTTTCAGTGATTCAAACAGAGTGAATAATGAATTAGAAAGTGGAAAGAAATTGCAGTTCGTTCTGATCATTTGGTTTGTACAAACCAGTAAAGAGAAGAAACCAAGGAAACGTCAAATCAGGTTTCATTCAAAGTATGCCTCCCAAAAACACAAATCACCAAAAAATATGACTTCTCTAACTGTTACCCAGTAGGTAATAAAACATTATCCACAAGGTCCATTCAGTATTTGACGACCTGGGAATGAGACCGGGTTGAACCAGACCTCTGTAGCCTGCAGCTCATTTCTGCTTAAGGGCAGCAACTCAAGGCTACATTAGCCACTGCTAGCATAACACACCTGAATCTTCCAATAAACTGTCAGTGGTCAAATTCTAGGTTATGTAGGAGCCATGATTTTACAAGTAAGACGAGCGCATAGGATAAAAAAGACGATACCTCTAATCCTGCATCGATGTTTAATCATAAGGACGGATAAATCTGGGTCCAAACGATGAAAGCACTGCTCCTCCCTGATCACCACCAGGAGCCCTTGAGCAAGGCTGTTAAAACCTCCAGTCGCTCCAGTGGAGCTGCTGCGAAGCCACCAGGACAGACTGTGGTTGTACTGGGCAGCTTCCAGGTGTGAGTGTAGCTGTGGAGGAGAGTGCATTGTTCTCCATGACACCTACCTGGTTAACTAAAGGATCGAGGAATGTTTTTATGTACGTTTCCATACAAAGGTTTAATAAAGCGGCGTTGAGAGAAACTTTCTCTTTCAGTGTGCGCACTGATATCTGTAACTTAATATTTTCACTGCACAACAGGACTAAAGCTTGATTAAAAACACATTGCTGGCATTTCTCTGCCCACTCTTCAGTATCTTAAAATGAAAAAGCATCTCCACGTTGTGTTAGAAAGTGTTCAGGAATGCACTCAGAGCTCATGAAGTGAACCTCCACAGACTTAAAAAAAAATTCTGTGTTATGTGATTCTACTTCTAAAACAGTCCTTGACTCCAGTTTTTATTCTCCTGAGACTTCTGCAACTCCTTTGAGAGTAAATATTAGTGGTTAATTACACTTTGAAAAGATGATGTCCACCATTTAACTTTCCCACCTGCTTCTAACTGAACTAATACTGCTATGACTTCCACTGTTATTTTATTAAGAAGAATGAATTCTACCATTATCTTCACAGAGATACAGTATGCAAACATTGACTGGAATAAAAGCATGGCTTCCTAATGAGTGTTCAACAGATAAACCTTGTTTGGTAAATAAAAGTATCTCATGCAGTTTTTTTTAATCATCTCATCAGTGTTGTCTTCAGTCTGGTGCGAGGACATGTGAGTGAATTGATTATCTGTGTTGTTCTACTGACAGCTCTAAACTTTCCTGATCAATTTCCCAACATTTGTTTGCTTTTTTCTCAATCAGAAGCTGCAGCAGAAGTGGGGTTATCACTTCACCCCCTGAGGACTGAGAATGAAAGAATAATGATGATTCTTCATGAGGTTTTTGTATATAGTCGTTTCTAATTGATGGTGACTTTTTCCCGAAGTGTGCTGGAAATGTTTCCTTGTGTTGCTGCACTGATTTTTAATCTCAAAATGTGCGTGTTGTGACTGACTTCTGACTTTGTTTATTAGATACAAAAGGCTTTAATGTTTTGAATGACAGTAAAGGTAACAGTTCAGAAGAGGCTCATCGTGGCAGCACGACCTGCTTGTGGTTGTAGAAGATGAGGTTTCGCCTCTGATCCGAAAGGTTTCTTCAGTGAATGACAATCTTCACAGACATGTCGCTCATAGTGGTTGTTTCTGGAACCTTTGATGAGCAAAGCAGCTGTTTTTAAGTAGAAAAGTATATTCTGTGATGCAAATTTCTGTATGAAAAAGTCAGTGAAGTCTTCCTTAGTGAGTTTTGCTAACACAACTCTCTGCTCTCCATTCCTAAAAATAAAATAAAAAAAAAATGTTTAGCAAATGTTTACAGGTGCAACTTCCAAACTAAAGTATTACATTACATTTCCACAAAGATCAGTGAAGAGCCATTAAGCGTTTCTGGCCAAAGGTTCATGAAAGCACCATTTAGCTCATGAATATCCTCAGAGGTACAATCTCTTGAATCTCTGTGTTCTACCTTTTAGAACTGAACTAAAATCTGGTCAATAAAGCACATAATAAAACAGAATTCACCTGTGTCCTCTTTAGTCTTCTACATTAAAAATCTTAAAAGGAAAGCATTCTCCTGATGTGTTGGAAAGTACTGAGGAATGCACTTAGAGTGCGGAGGGCGACGACTTGAAAAAATGCACCACAAAAAAAGTGCCGCTGGAATGAGTGTTGGACAAATGTGTGAACTAAAAAAGGTCCTTGACTCCACAAAGCCAGTTCACGCTCTCAATGAAAGTCTTTATCGGCTCGCTCGGTTAATTAACCTTTCAAGTTTTTAAGCATCAAAGAGCTGAAAGACCTTTTTGTGTTGAAGAAGAGAAGATTTAGAGATGTAAAGTAGTCAAGTTCTCTGTATGTCTGCCTCCCCTTAAGTCTCAAACTCACCGTAAATGTCAGTTTTTAATATAACGATTGTGTGCGCAATCAAATTTTTTAAAAATAACTTGATGCTGAGAGCCTCTCAGAGGCAGCCTTCAGACAGCAGTTTACAATCATGACTGAATGAACGCATCCATATTATTTTCTGTTCATTTAAGAATATATTGAGTTAATTAAATAACTGTAGTTTTCTGCAGTATGTTCTGCTCTTTCCATGAAGAACGGTCTGATTTAGAGTGTTTGACCACACAAACAGATATGAATAATAAGTGGTAAAATGTGAAAATGGCAGGAGGAAAACACAGGACAGTTACTTGGTTGATGCTTTGAAGAGGAGGTGTTTGATGGAGCTCCCCTTAGAGGCTTCATTCACTTTAAGTTTTTGTAAATGTGATCACGTCAAAACCCAGAACAGCTCTGTGGATACAAAGTGTATGAAAGACACGATGGAGTAAATGTTTCTACACAAAGTTGGTGCTCTGATTCTTTTCAGACAAGATGTCACCGAATACTTTACAAGAAAATAAGCAAACTGAAAGCAGCTTTAGTTTAAGCCTGCAGACGTGTGGTGCAGCAACGTGAAGTGAGGTTTTACCAAACACACACCTGCAGATGCTCAAGTCCCTGCACTCTGTTTGGAGTGCCGTCCATTTACTGACCTTGTGTAACTTTTTCATTTCTTCTTTCTTCCATTAAACGACCTTTCCTTAAAAGCAAAAAAAGAGCAGAATAGAAAACAAGTTATACAGTAACAATGATTAGCGTTCAAGCAACAGAGCAATCAGAGCCTGAAATTGCATTGAAATTACAGAAGCTGTGAAAGTTGATGAAAAAATAGAAAAGCCGGGACGAGATGAATCTAAAAATATAATGTCATTATTTCACCACTTTCACGCAAATCATCCCTTTAAGCAGTCAAATACAAATGTGGAAAAGGGAAGAGGAGAGATGCTCGCTCCAGTAAATAATCTATATTCTGCTCTAACACTTTTATTTACATTTCATCTGAGGACAAAGAATCCTCTTCACGACAGAAAGCCGAATAAACAGTCTTCTGTTTCCATATTTAAAATATTTTACAGGCATTATGAGATAATGTTAAATGTTATCAGTTAATGGCCTGATATAAATGTTAGGATCCGCTAACCTGTCTGCTCCCAGTGTTCTCTGTTCCCCTTTTCCCTTGTTATGTGTCTGTTTGTTTGCCTGTCTGTCTCAGCTGGGTGTTTTCCACCCAGCTGGCCACGCCCCTCCAGCAGCACACCTGGAGCGCACGAGCCTAATGACCGGTCCAGTATATAAGGAAGACGCTGAGCTCGGTTTGTAGCCGGATTATCCTGATCTCTCCCATGAGTTTCCAGAGTCCGTGCCTTGTGAGTACTCTCAGTCTTGCCAGTTGCTGTCTCGTACGCACACTTTCTTGTGGCTGTTTTTTTTTTTCCTCTGCCCTCACGTGTGCTTTTGTCTTTTTCTAGTGCCTACCTGCCGCGTTCAGCCCTCGCTCAGCCTCAGCCCACCACGTGGAGAACTGTTTGTTCCCCTCGCCTGAGTGCGCCTTCAGTTTGCTGTTCCACTCCTCATGAGTGCGCCGTTTGTTCTTTTCCTCTCCGCTCCTTATGAGTGAGTTTTTTGTTCCCGTTATTGGTAATAAACCGAATTTTCTTTTACTCTTGTCTGCGGTCTGTCTGTTGAGTCCAAGTACTACCATATTTAAGGCGCTGCCTAACAGTTAAAGCAAACATGGTCTATCAGTAGCACCACATAACAGAGGGACTAATGCTCTTATAAGCAAGCTCCTTGTTTCGTATTGGCCTTTGTAAGAGGATGTAAGTCATTCTATAACATACAAGCTTCACGTCTGAGGCCCAGCTGGACACATGACTGGACAGGTTGTCTCAGGCTGGTGCTGCCCCTGGTCAGTGAGGCTCCTCTCTGCGCCTGCTTCAATCTGTTTGACCAGACTGCAACAGCATAGGACATGTTTTTTTTTACTTTCTTTAAAAAATGTCTTTAATCATAATCACTGAGCAGCTGTTATTGGCCAGAGTGAGGAATCTGAAAGGAAAACACACTTTCATCATAAGACTGTAAATGCAAAATATGAAGTTTCATAAAATCACTGGTGGAAAGTAGCTAAGAGCATTTACTTCATACTTCTACTGCACAAAGGGGAAATACTGTACTTTTTACTCTTCCACAGCCATTTTACAGCCTTAGTTAGTGGTTGCTGTGCAGATTACGATTCAACATTGCAAAACAGTGATTAGAAAATATGATGCATTGTGATAAATGAAATTACCCAGCAGCATATAAACTAGTTAAACTTGGCTCCATTTAAACCAACCACAGCAGTAAAATGCTGCTCACACATTAATGTAGCAGTAATAATAATCTAATAATATACGACATAATAGTATAAGGAGCCCAGCAGTACTTTTACTGATACTTCAATCATATTTTGCTAATACTTACATACTTTTACTTACAATGCAGGACTTTTATTTAATAGTATTGTTACTTTCATTTAAGCAGATTTGACCTAAGTGTAGCTGCATATGGAGCCCAGAATGTGAATTATTGAATAATATAGCTAAAATGGTCTTAAATGACAAAATGAGCTGCTGAAAGTAAGATAAATGAAGTTTTAAGTTCTTTTATCAACTGAGTACTGCTTAAGGAAAAAGAATAAAAAGCCCTTTTCTAGTCTATCGATTGATTCTTAATTCTTTTCTACTTAATTCTATTTTGTATTGATGTTAGATTTCTTGACTCGTTTGATAAACTTCCTTTTGTCGGTTTTGTTGCTCTGCAGCTGCATACTATGAAGAAATTCTTTGGTTCCTCTTCAGTGGCATATTTCAAACTTCATCCGTCCAAATGTGCAAATATGCCACAAACTATTCTGTAATCATTTCTTAAATCAGCAGTGTACATTTTATGAACTGAAAGAATGCTGAGCCTTGAACACATCCCAAGCTGCCTCTTCTGAATTTAACCGGTGCTCGGAGCATAATGCCAACATTTGTAATTACATTTCTTTTAAAAGCAAACTGGCCAGTTCAAACACGACAGCCTTCAACACAACTGAAATACTTCAGATTTTTGCTTTCATCCCAATGCCAAAAGTCCATCAATGCTGATTTCAATGTGACGCTTCAACGTCGTCAGGCTTAAATTATTTTTGTAATAATTACTTTTGTGCTTCAGGAATTTTAAAGTGAAGAATTTTTTCTTGGAGGCATATCATAAATCTTTGGAAGTAAAAACAAAACTGTCCTCATGCCATGTGGGTGATTGTGTAAACATGTATTTTTGGGTCATTTGGGTGAACTCGCCCTTTAATAGGATCCCTTCACATGCCATTGACAATTCTCATTGGTTCAATTCAAAACAATCCAGATGATTTCATTCAGATATCTCAGAGTGACAGTGAGTTTGACCAGACCTCTGTAACATATCATGAAGGGATACTGTTTGTGCTGTGGCTCTGGCATTGTTAGACTCTTAGAAACATCTGGAAACAAAAGAAACCAGTGAGAAACAGGCTTGAAAATGGCATCTGAATGAAACCTTGAACATGTGATGCAGAACCGTGAAAACACTGCTCCTGTCACACACATCAGCATTCGCTGTTTCTAGCGAAACCTGTCAGTTCAGATGGCTTCTTCTTGAAATCGGCAACATGTAACTATCTATAGAACAGCTGTAAATCACAAACAATCATGTCTAAAAGCTCTTATCAAACAGGTAAAGCTTAAACCACCGGTGAAGCAATTGGAAACAGAGAAATAGAAATCAATTTAGATAAAAATGTCACAGATTATTGCTTTGATAGCGTTCTACATGCAGGCAACTTAGGGATTCAAAGAGAAATATGGTCTTTTTTTCACATAAAACCACCGTAGTTGCTTTCGTATTTAATTCAAAAACCATGATTCTGTTGATGCCTTCAGTTGCATCAACTAATTGCAACAGACTTCAGATACCCCCCCCCCCCCCCCATTGGCATTATGTTTTTGCCTTTATGAGAAACAATGAGAGGTTAAAAAAAAAAGTTTAAACTGCAAGGAATACTTTGTCAGTAGTCCACATCGTTAAAACAAAACCAGGGCTTGCAGCTGCACATGCATGTCTCCTCCTCTGCTGGAGAAGGTTTGAAGGTGGTGAGATAGAGCTGCTGAGGATCCATCTCTCCAAACCACTTCGTTCATGTCCGGTCTCTCTGGTTAGCCCATCTGTGTTCGAAAAGGCCATTGTTTGTTTAATCTCTTGCCATCCATCCCACATAGCCCTGAAATCCAGTTTACAGCATACTGTCGGTTTAAGAGGATGTGTACACCTCATGTACTCCACCAGGAGAAAAGGCAAACAGGCAAGCTATGCAAAAACAGAAACTGCTCTGTCGACATTTAGACATGTCAAAGCAGGAAAATAATGGCTGGCTTTGAATTTAGTTAAGAAAATTCCCTGACTGTGTTATTCTACATCCAGGCTCACCAGCTGCTCATTAATCATCATTAATCACCATCCCTAATTTTAAAGTTAAACCTGTTCTGTACCTGCAAATATCTGCCGTGAAATTTTCTGAAATATGTCTCCCGATGCACTCAAACTCATCATCAGTGATGTATCCTTTGGTCATCGGGTGTTTTGGGTCTCAAAACATCAGACACCTTCGCCCAGGTGACCCAGCCAGAGCTGATCAGACCTCTGCTTGTGTGTGGACAGCCTTCCACAGCTGGCTCCTCCTCAACCACAGCCCTTTCTGCTGCCTCCGTGCTGTGCTTGATAGTCCGCCTCTTGTTGACTCGTGTTATGCTCAGGAGATATAATGCCTTGCAGAGGGACCGACCAGCAAGTCCTCTGCAACCAACTTCTATAGGCAGGCACCAGGTCCTCCATCCTCTTCTGCACTGCTCATCTACAAGGTCATCATACCTTGCCTCCTTCCTTCCTCCATCCAGTCCTCCTAGGGAACTGTGTCCTCCAGCAGCTCCACTTGTCTTATTGGTTCTGACAGAAGAACTGCTCTCAGTGTGGTCACTGCGATGGAATCAGGAAAGCAGAGCTGTTTCCTCAGGTCAACCAACAGCTGCCATTGCCCAGAGTCCTGATGGCATGCCCTGGGCCTCTCTCCATTTTGATGAAAGGGATAAATCGCTGTGCTGGTTCCTGCCATTTGGAATGAGCAGATGGTCTCAGCTATGGTCTTCAGCACCTGGTCATGCCACCGATGATAGCGGCCCTCTCCCAGGCCTTTCGGGCAGTATCTCGCACACTCTCTTTTGCAAATTCCCTCGTTGTCAATCTGATTTTGTCCCTTGATTTTCTTCCTGTTAATCCTGTTACCTGCCTGTTAGTGGTGTGCCAGTCTTCTGGCTCAGCCCACCAGTTTGCTGCCTGCACTCATCAGCCTCCCTCCAATCTCTGTGGCCTTCTGCCTGCCAGTGTTCACTGGTCTTCAGCCACACTCATCGGGTGCCTTCAGCCTTCAGCAGCAGTCAGTCAGCTCCTTAAAGTCTCCAGTTGACCTCCCGTTTCCTGCTGAGTTCAGTTCAGGTATCAGGCTATCATTGGTGTTGCACATCCAGGTAGATGGTCAAAACAGAACAAGTTGATAGTCCAACTTAATGTCAGCTAGCGGAATGTTAATTTAAGGATGTACTTAAGTACCTAAGTACTGCAATTAAGTATAAACTTGAGGATTCATGCCACTTTTCTATAATTCACTGGTGAACATTGTACTTTTTATTCCAGTGCATTAAACATTCACTCAGTCTTCTCTGTGCTTTACCATCAGCCACAAGGTTACCTCAGCTTTACAGAGCTTTATAGAAAGTTTCACTTCATTGTTTAGTTGTTTGATTTGCAGCTTTTCTGTTTGGTTCACTCTCATAGTTCCCACAGTACAGTTTTCAGTAAAAAAAACCCACCACTGTTGACCATTAGCTGGTGAACATAGTAGAGCATTTAGAGCCAGGTGTTTCCCTCAGCAGCTGGTGGAGACCAAAAACAGAGCTAAAAGAGGTTGAATATTGGTCTTACGTGGATCAAGTGGCCAAAACATATCTCCAGCAGGTAGTGTGCATGCCTCACAGCAAGAAGGTCGCTGGTTCGAACCCCAGGTTGGGCAGGGTCTTTCTGTGTGAAGTTTGCATGTTCTTCCCGTGCACGCGTGGGTTCTCTCCCGGCACTCCGGCTTCCTCCCACAGACCAAAAACATGCTCATTAGGTTAATTGGTGATTCTAAATTGTCCATAGGTGTGAGTGTGAGCGTGAATGGTTGTTTGTCTGTCTATGTTGCCCTGCAATCGGCTGGCGACCGGTTCAGGGTGTACCCAGCCTCTCGCCCATTGCCAGCTGGGATAGGCTCCAGTCCCCTGCAACCCCGAAAGGGATGCGCGGGTAAAGAAGATGAATGAATGAACTTAAAATGTGATGATATGTCAACATTGCGTTCACAACTTGATTCTGCTGACCCGAGTGGCTGAAAAAAGCATCACTGCAGGTTTAAATAAAGGATCTGGATACCTCTACCACCACCGATCAGGTTATGCACTGTATACTGTACTGACAGCACTCCCTCTTAATACAGTTGTGTATCTCTCCTGCTGAGAGTTAAACAAAACCTTTTTTTTTTAGCGTTTCCCTTTCTGTGTAACATTCACTAGTCATTGCAGGGGCCTCTTCACGTGTGAAATTCACATGTTTGTAATGACAGCGTAGGCATATATTTTATGTTGGAGTCGATGGTGAAACGTTACTCAAGGGTTGTTCCAGTTCACAGCATCATCACCAGCTGCTCTTGGTTTTGGCTGAGGATGGTACTATAATCTGAGCCCTGGATTTCTTGCCAACCTTATCCTCTGACATTTAAGCTGGGGTAGTGACAATGCATTTCAATAGCCCATTGTTCTGAATCACTATCATCAGTAAAGCCCAGGACCTAGGAGCTGTGGTTTTTCACCAAAAAGCAGAAAATGATCACCCATAATCAGACATCATACACCAAGATGTCTTAAACAGGAGCATTTCCAGCTATTAGGTGTAATTACTCTGCTGCATCTGCTTTTATATACCACTGTATTCTTATCAAATAAGCCTCTCTGCACATGCTAAGACCATATCCCTGTCTGTCTTTTATATAGGACAACAGCAGACCTGGCAGCAGTTAAGAAAAACACCCTCAAAAAGGTAATCTTGGCAGGGCCAACACTGAGGATGAGTAGTTCATGTCTATTAGAGGTTCAGGAACTCATACGTGTTTGTTATTGAATTGTGTTAATGTCTCAGAACAGGAGAATCTATCAAATGTATGTTCTCCACTATTATCACATCTCTTCCTGCATTTAAACCTGCACGTTTATGGTTTGTAATTTTCTTATTTTTTGAAATTAAGTCCATTTCAATGCTGAGACTATGTGCCACAAATTGTCTTTTACAATCCTTTAAAGCCCTGTTTTCATTATAAAACATATACCAGTGTTTCTCCAGGAATTATTCCTTCTGAATCTCCTCGTATCAAACCGTAGATGCAGATATTTTTTGCCAGATGGCAGAAATTCGATGGTGCACTGATTCTTTTTGACAGCAGGACATGAAGCTCTGTCCTAAAAGCATGCATCTGTGTGATATCGCAAAATCCTCTGCCTCAGATACAATCTGCGTGCACATCTGGTTATAATCACATTTTAAACATTGGTTATGCAATAATCTGTCTTTAATGTCTGTGTCCTGCTGGCAGAACCTTCTATTGAATAGACAACTGAGCTGCCAAAGAGATAAAGAGATTTGTGGGGAACTAGCAGGTATGCAAACTGTTTAAAACTGTGATAAAAAAAAAAAAAAAACATCCAAATGGCTGCAGCAGCATATTGAAACATTTTAGGAGGATTTTGCCACAACTTACTTTCATCAAGTGACCCATTTCTCACAAATTGTCCTGTTTAACCTCCACATACAGCACGGCAGAGTGGTCGTAACAATGTGTCCAGTATTTTCTTGGGTTCTTGTCAAACTACTGCATAACATACAGATTTTCTTTCACGTTGTGATTTAAATTTAAATTCTAAATTTATCAGTTGATGTAGCTGTGATGGTGTACAATTTAAAGTCTCAAAATGAAAAGAAAATGATATACAATACACTTCTTCCTTCCACAGATACATGCTGAAGCCCATAAAACTAAAAAGCTTCTCATGGCATCTGTACAAACTAACCAAGTGCACGCGAAATCTGCCACTAACATACAGTCGAAGTGGGAAACACAGCAGCACAAAGGAAAATGAGTTAGCAGGGTTGAATATACATGATATATATCAATACACCATGCAACAGTAATTTTCATTCTTTAGGATTATTGATAGTCAACCACAGACCTACCTGGTATTTAATGCCCTGCTTGATGACCAGAGTGGTGGGCACATGGTTGTACTACAGACATGTACTTTCCATGAAATACATCACCACGGGCAGGGAAGTGGCTGTGTCAGTCTGAAGCATGGCATGGTGCCAACGGACTTCGTGTCTGTTAAATCAATTATAGCCACAATTCTGTTCATCACTCTTCACTTTGATTTGAAGGCAATTGTTTTGTCCATATTTGAACTGTGAAGGAATGGTCACTTCACATCTCCACAGTGGACCGCTTAGGAGGCGGACGCTTTCTATGTTTTCATCTGATCCTTGTAACCTGGTACAAGCACTGCATGGGTTACCATGGTGACCAAAGTGAAGTGAACATGGCTGTCCTGGCTCTTATACTTCAGCCACATAAAAGAAGGGAGGAAGTTAAAAAATGGGGAGTTTGAGACTCTAATATTGCTTTTTTTCATAGTCTAATGGTGCAGGTTTCTGGTGCGGGGTGGTGGTTGATGGTTGATGGTTGATGATTGTTGATGCAGTTTGCACCACTTTGTCCAGACCTTTCCTGTCCTGTGCTGAGGTGTTTCCGTAAAACACAGTTAATCAAAAGGTGAGGACCCTCTCGACACATTTGGGGATGCTGCTTTCAGCCGCTGGAGGAGCCTTCCTGGAGGATCTGAGTGGAGCGTTCGTCTCTTGAATCATTTTTAACATCCAACAGTTTGACAATCGCTTGAAAAGCACTTTGAATTGCATTTTATTTGTTTGAAAGGTGCTTTAAAGATACACTGTGATTGACTGATGATAAAATTGCATTAGGAAGCTGCTCTAAAAGAAAAGTCCCACTTTGAAGAAGAGGAGATTGTTGATCAGTTGAATTTCCTGTTGAATTTGATTGTTCATGACCAGAGGTAAATTGGCTGCTTTGGCTCTTCAGGTAGTCCACGAATGCTTTCTTCGTATCGGAAACATCCAACCCCAAATTGTTGGATACACACCAGTCCACCAGGGATGAAACATCATTTCTGTTAGGAATCAGACCGACCAGTGTGGTTTCATCGGCAAACTTAAGCAACTTATACTGGAAGTGGGGAAGATACTCATTTGTGTAAAGCGAGTACAACAGTGGAGACATAACTCATCCCTGTGGGACCCCGGGGTTAATAAACAGACGCTTCAAGAACTTGCTGTTAATCTGAGCACCTGCTTCCTCCACTGACACAGAGGCTTTCTCACTCCCAGTGGGGAAGTTTATCATACAGCTTGGAATTGTTTAATATGCTGAGCTGTAATCAACAAACACTTACATAAGTGTCAGGTCCTCAGCTGTTCAACACCTTGAAACACGCAGAGCGAACATAAAGACATAAAGTGCATCATCGTCACAGACCCATTTGATCTACATGCAAACCAGTGAGATTCAAAAGCATCACTGGACAAATGACTGCAAACCAGGCCCACCTCAGGCCCGGTCACAACAGCTACAGGCCTTGTTCAAGCCGGGAGCGTCTGCTCGATAAGGGATTTGAAGAGCTGGACTCCTGACCAATCAGCTCTGAAATAAATGGTTGGAATTTCAACATGATCTATTCAGCAGCTGTGGTCACAGACTTCAGTGATCTGACAGACGTGTCTATTAAACACTCACTGAAAACTGTCAGATAATTGGTTGATAATACTTTTGTACAGATTTCAACTTCCTGTTGTTTAATAATTGCACTGAATCCCTTTTGTGGGACAGCAATTGATTTAATAATATAATCATAATCATGATAATCATATTTCATTGTCTGCCGGGAGCACGACGAAGCAACTTGGAGAGCATTAAAAAATCCTTTTTAAAAACCAATGACACGATATCATAAAATACGTGAGAAACAGATTAAGTCTTTTGACCTAAAAAGGAAGATAATCTGCTCCCTGGAATTATGTGTGAAGTACAGACCAAATAAGAAATGTTTAGTGAGCATCGACATGTAGATTTGGATTTGTTACAAGCTAACAGCTTTGGCTGCAGTGCCACTTGTAATATATAAGGTATTATCCCATTTGTGACTGAAGATTGCAAATACTGGCCTATAAAACACTCCTCCAGCCGCTCTTACAATGTACTTTAGGTATATGTTAGCTGTACAGGTGAAATTCCACAATGTTTATGGTCGACCGCTTTTACATCAAAGAGGCTGTAGCACACATGCAGAATCCAAGGACTACATGATTCAAGATCAGTCTCTGCTAAGGCAGTGAGGGATGATGAAAAAAGACCCTGACTTGAGAAAGGTATGGACAATAAAAGAGACGTGTCACCGTGGACGTGTGAAGCCTCCCTCCTGCTGTATTTTACATGATTTATTGCAAAGGTCCAATCATCCATACGCTAGTCCAGCCTGAGGAACATCGCTCTCATACATGATGAGAAAAAGTACTAAATAAAGCAAAACAAAACTTGAGCACATGGAAATGGAGCAGCTTAAAGATGTTCTAACATGTTATGTAATATATGATGATTTGAAAGTCAAATTGTGAGCCATTTGGACGGTGAGCCGATAAGTGAAACAGAAAGTTTCTAAGCTGCCCCAGGGGGGTATATCCAGACACCTCGCTTTGAAACTGTTCATCAGCGAGCCTTGAAATCTAACTTAATTCTGCCAGCTGACAGGAAATTTATATGCTAAGGACATAAAGAAAATTCAGGCTTCTGTAGTGTCATTTATTTGTGGTGTGAACATCTTCCATGACTTCTACTCATTCAGCACAAATTCCTCAAGATGTGAAGACTCGTAAACTAAAAACCTGGATTCATTCAGGCACATTTGCTCGAACATGTTAACAAAAATACATGCACTTAAACACAAATACAGCGTATGAACTAATCAGAAGCTCTGCTGATTGGGATGGGGGCTCCTCCACTCCTATTCATTTAACCAGTAAGTGGCCCTCACTCGTCCTTCTCTTATCTCTGAGTAAAGGGAATCAGTGTGGCGGGTTGAGCAGTCAAAGCAGAGAGCCAGAGAAGCACCTGGCCTTACACAGCTATCTGATTAGAGGAGGTTGCAGGCCAGCCTGAACCAGACCAGACCAGGCAGTGGCAGCGGCAGGGCAGATCTGGAGTAAAATGAACTAAACCAGGTTAATTCTATTGCACCATGGCCTCCCTTAGAGGCTTAAAGCAGCAGGTTCATATCAAAGCAATGCTATAGCACAGACCAACCTTATCAACCCAGGAGTCAGGAATGAGGACTGCAGTGCAGAAGCTATAGCTTCATTGGTTCTGAAGAGCTGATTCGTGCTCTCTGAAGCATGCACTTAATGATTACGCCGTCATTATCGCCGGTGTTCCCAAGCTCCCAAATTGGCTTGTGAAAAAGAGTCCTCTAGCAAACACTTAAGACAAAAATTAAGACTACAAAGGGTTTTTAATTTGCTCAGCTTTTATCTGTTTTAGGAAAAGATGAGTTGCAGATGGTAAAATCCACAAGAGCTGGACCATACATGCACATACTGTACTGCATGTACAGCATGTACAGCACTGCTCATCTGTGACAGTGGAAAAAGTAGCTACACACAGACTGCAATGCTTAGATGTTCAGATGAGGTCATGCATGACACGTTTTGACGCACATCCTCTTAAATGCACAGGTAGTCTTTGCCAAAGTTGATGTATTGGGATGCTGACGTGCTTGGAAGTAACAAGTGAATGCAAGTAAACAAACATCTTTACTGGTTGTATAATGTAACCCAATGTACCAGGTTGGGGGTGAATGGAAAAATAAAAATCAAATCAGAAGATAAACCTTTGCAGGTTCAAGGTGAGAGACTGGAAAACGTAAAGAGACGTATTTTGTCCTGTGGGCCGTCGCTGGAAAGCACCGACCTTAATCATGGCCTCCTTGTTGGGCCTATCATACTTGTTAATTATGAGACAATCAAATAGGTGCAGAGGCACCTGGAAACAGCAGCCTGTTGTGTAGACAGAAAGTGTTTGTTATTACAGTGTTATTCCTGAACAACTGTGAGGCTGTTTCACGATGGGGTCAGTTCCATTAGCCTGTTTTTGTTCAGTTTAGGAAAAAAACAGACCATCTGTGGGCAAAGTGTACAAACAGTGCAGTCTAAGTGTAGAACAGGAGAGTGGAGGTCTGACTAATGCAGGAGTGAAGTAAAGTAAGTGTGCAGGACCTAGATTTCACTTCTGCATGGTGAGGGGACAACCAACCAATCACTTAGTTCGGTATGAATTTGGGAAATTAAGACAATGGTTTACTTCATCCTGATGCGTTTGCTTGCTATTGGACTATATTTCTAATATTCTATCCCCATCTATCTACCTCTCTGTAGCATGTGAGTTGCTCTTCAGTGAATGAGTCTTGCGGCAGGTGGTGGGTGCTTTGTGAATAATTTAACTCAAAGACAAAAGTCTAAACAGAATGAAATGTTAAAAAGTGTAATTTATCCTGAACCAGATCCATATTTAGAGGTAGCTGGCTACCTTTTTTAGCTAGTTTGCTGGCTAATGTAACACTGATGATATTGGTGGGCCCCTGTGTTCAAATACAGTTTTCAGGACTTCTTTAGCCTATTTCCTTTTCGTACTGAAATTGTGGATATTCCTAAATGAATTTGTGTAAACATATGACCATTGAGTAAATCAAGCACCAGCTGGTATTCTGGCACAGAAACAATGCCACACAGAGAGTGGGAAGAATAAAGGTTCATTGGGCCATAGATCCTTCAAATCCAACCGAGCAACTGGAGCACAGTAGGCTAGTTATCTGCATAACTCTATGGCGTGCTCCATAACACAAGAGGGAAAAGCTAATATTTACAATCATCATTAAATGTATGCTTCCTAAAACATGCTGATGAGCACAGTCAATACTTGAATTGTACAAAAAGATCTCAAAATGATAAAATAGAGACAAAAACTTGTACTCAAGTGACACAGTGTCTGAGTTGTGTTTGAAGTGTTTAAGTACAAAGCGGACAGAAGTGTGTGTATTTACAGGGGCGTGGCCCTCCTTACCACCTGCCTCGGATAAGAGGAACATGCATTTGACATGTGACTCTCCCACTGCGTCTCACTATTATTCACTCATTCTCTACTGACACGGTTATCCACATAGTCTCATTTGCTACCTATACAGCTTATACCACCACACTGCTGGTGTGGCCACACCCTCTTACATAACAGCTGAGTGGTTGTGCACGAATGGGGTCCCGGACATGGTGGGTGAGGTGTTTGTTTGGCGGCTTTTTTCTGTCGCCACATGCAAGAGTGATGAAATACAAGAACAGTGAACACGAATAAGAACATCAGGAATACGTATACTTGAATTTAACTGTAGTCATTTGGCTCAGTAACCTACAAAGTGCAGTCCTCTGCAGGGTGCACTGACACTGAACTCATAAGACAGTGTTTTCTGAGTTCTGGTGCATGTGACCAGAGCTCTTGAGATCCACCATGATTATTTTTAACATGTCAGCTAATGAATTAGCAGTTACATCTGACCTCCCGGAGTTACGTACTGCTGCGTTGTTCTTTGAAAAAAAAAAAAAAAAAGAAAAAAACAAGTGCTTCTCATTAAAAGTCATCCCACATACAGCTGCCTTTTGGTGATTAATAATTTGTTATTGAGGGAACAGCCAACATCCAGGACAACAGGGAAAGTGATATGACTGCCAGCAGCTACTTTGAGTGGTTAAGATATACAATGAAGTGTGTTTTCAATAAACATACAGTCCATACAGTCCTGTTAAAAGAACATTTAAATCATTCACCTCCCTGTGTTTCGCTCTCGGCTAAACGTGCACAGACAGGTGTTCAGAGGTGTTGATGGATGTCCTCAGTGGAGCAGTCGTTCATCTTTATAGATCCTTTTCTTTTGAAGGATTGGTGTCAAAACACTTGCTTCTAATGGATGACTTGTTCAGACAGGATCGCAGTTGCGTCTTTGACTGGGTTTTCTGTCTGGAACTGTTTGAACTCGCACTTGTAAATCTGGCACACGCAAGATGATATATCAGCTAAAGGTTGGCATTAATCCATAGCATGGTACATTATAAATATAGCACAGTGTGAGGACACTTATTAAGGGAAAAATACATATAACAATGCATTTCAAAGAATTTTACATCTGTTTTGATCCTGTATCATTACAGCGAAAACCAGCTGGAGGCCACAGTTTGTTAAGGCTGGTGATTATAACGTCACAAAGTTTCTCCACACCCTATCTGCATGAAGGCCTCCATTCAACATTCCCCTCCTCTCTCCTGTTTGAATTTGGCCAGGCTTGTGAAGTCAGCTGATGCCTTTAAGTCCTGTAGGAAATGTTGCAGCCCAGAACTGAGCCTTAAGGAATGAACTATAGAATGACAGACAGCACAGAAACCATGACTGCAGGTCACATTTCTTGGTATATTTCGTGAATTCACATGGCTTGCTCAGCTATTTTCTCAGTTTAGAAATATTTTACAAAAATTTGATAACAGACTTTACACCCTCTGCCGCACAATCTAGCTATGCTGTGTTCATGACACGTTTTTGACTCTAATATTGTTCTTTTCAACATTCAAATAATCATTACAGCTGGAGGTCAAGTAATGTCACCTCAATACAGATGTCAGAGTTGGCACTCTGTAAAGCAGAAGTGTCAGTTTCCCAAATATCTGAAAGCAGCTTGTCATTCCGTCATGCAAAGTAATTTAAGTTAAATGCACACGATTTTTTAATGTGATGATGTGGTTATTATTTAAAGTGATTATTTAAATAATAGCCAGCATAATAATAATAAATTCACAAATTACTACCAATGAATACACCAGATATTTTTCCTGTCATTATGACCAAAAACAGATAAGTGTGAAATTTGAAATTTTATATGTAGTTTCTTGATATCATGTAGATTAAAGTAGAGCAAAGCCTTAATGAACCTGAGGGGAAATCTGGCTCGCAAAGAGCAGTCAATAGTAGTAAATACAACAGCTGGTCAAATGGCAGTCTATACAATGCATTGGTATATACAGCACATACTTTTTGTTATGAGGCCTATTTATTATTTATATTAACACTATGCATATGAACGTTACTCTGCACTTTCCTGCTTTACCCATTTCTGGTTAGATACTAAATTGCATTTCATTTTCTCAGTGCTCATACTCATACTGCACTGACAACAGACTCAAATCTAATCTTTAACACTTCACACATGAGAAACTGCTTTTTCTTTGCGGCCAGTTGCAGAATATCTCAAAGTCTCACAGTCACAGATTAGAAGCTTGGTGGGATGTTCGGTCAATGACAATATCGATCCAGCTGTGACATTTTCTATTGATAAAATAACAAAACACTCCTCTGGTGCTACATGCTGTAGTCTTGGGTATGCTTGAGATGATCCGAGAGGGTCATTGACGACTGTCGCTGGATCGATGCTGTTACAAGTGGGCTTGTCGGCCGTGGAGCTGTAAACTCGGAGTTCCGTGGTGTCCCTGAAGGCGTCGGCTCTCGGGATGTGTTGTACCCTCCCTGCCCCCGCTGCCGCTGCCTGCTGCCCAGGCTGGCTGCCGGGGCTCGGGATGACGCCACCTCTCGCTCCGCCCCGGCGCAAACTCGCTCTTTGCGTTCATTTCATTCCTCTTCTCATTCCGAGCATTCTTCGCATCTCTGTCAGTGCGCGAAGCGATTCACCTACACCTTCCTGGCTGGCCCAGAAACACCAGAATAACTTGACATAGTGTTAAAAATACCCCGTAACAACCCCTTACCAAAAGAAAGGGACATTTTTATATGAGATATCAATAACGAGGTAAGTTTCAATGGTAGTTGCAGGTATCCAAACTGGTTGTAGACTTCTGTTCGTGGGGGTTAGTTGACGTCTTTGAATATACTGGACAATTGATTAAAAATGTTGGTTTATTTGGGTGTTTGTTATTTATCCCACGGCGTGAAGTAACGTTGGGTCGCCTGTTTTCCATCGCTGAGATAGATGGCCGATTCTGGTCGCTGTTGCAACAGGGTGCTCACTTTGAACACTCACTGTTGTAGCCTATGGCTTTGACATAGCAGCGAAAATCTTTGACATTTTTCACATTTTTTGAAAAGAAGCCCGATCATACGCCCCTATAAAAGCCTCGGATGCTGGTTTGTCCTGTGTTAGATCCTCAGAAAGTCCCAGCGGGTTTCGGGCTGAACTAAAAAACACACTGCACGAATAACCATTTTTTGGACAAGATGACGGTTGAAAACGTTGCTGTTTTCCTCTCCGTAGTTGGCTCAGCCGGGAGTTGTTGGAGATTTCACCGGAGCATTTTCGGACCACCTCGACGGAAACAGTGGGGAGACTTGTTGCTTCAACACGTTTGGCGGTGCCCTTTTTTAATCGTCATCGAAGTTTTGTGTAAGTAAATGTTTTTCTGTGTGTGTGCTGCTCTCCGTGTTGTTAGTGTAACTCTAAGGAAACTGAACCGCAGGGGAAGGCTAGCCAAACTCCTCCACTGTTTTATGTTGCAAGGTGGGCTAAAGCTCCTCCGTGTCCCTCCCTGACTAACTTCACGTCCCAAAACTACCAATTTGACAAAAACAATACAGTAAATTGCACTTTTTGTAGGTTCTTGTGTAACTTTGGGGGTTTTAAATAATATTTAAAGGGGCCTAACGTGACCCTGTCTAGGCTAAGTCTTTGGTTATCGTTGGTCGAGAAAGCTAGCTTAAAATGTGATGTTATGGGGCTTTTATTTGGGGTCTCCTTCATTGTTTTCCTTTCTCTACTGGAAATGCCTGCTCAGCTAAAACTCAGCTCCCCCTCAACTGTTAGGCCAGCTGTGTGTTTGTGTGTGTGTGTCACAAAGTTTTACTCTTTACCATGATTTCATCCCCATAACTTTTTGTGGACTCTGGGAAAATTACACAGGCTATTATGCAAAGGAAGGGAGGGATGGAAATAAGGCCAAAAGCTTTCATTTAGCAACGGTGAAATTAGCTTAAAAGTGGGTGTACCAAACACTGAAAGATCTCCCCTTTGGTTAGTCTCCTCTTTTTCACCCTGTGAGCTTTAAAAACGATCAGATTTGGTTTGCTTTTGAGCAAACAGCCACAGTTTGAGAGGCTCAGATATGCTGCTATGGTTCAGTCAAGGAGTGTTTGTACTTAATGCATATGTAAATCCTGAAGTAACCTCATTCATTCTCCTGAGAGCTCTTCAGTTGTGCTTTTTTCTATTAAACCTCAGTCAGCTGTCTCATCAAACTGACATCTCCTTGCTTCGGTCGTGCAGTATGTGTTGTGAAAGCTGCTGTTTTGTATTACGATAAGCGAACGGAAGAAGTAGCACCACTGAGCAATGGGGAGAAAAAGGAGAGGTTTAAAAGGAGGTCCAACAAAATCCACTTTCTGTCTCTTCTACCACTACAAGTTTTTGGCGGGGGTGTCTACAGCCTCCCTCCTCTTTTTGTGTTTAACGTGAATGCAGCTGGTTATGGCGAGTGCACAAGTTCTCTGCTCTTCATTAGTCAAAATATGCTTTTGTTGCAGTTAACTGCTGTTAAACATTTCATGTAACCAAGTCGAAAATAAAGAGCGAGAAAAGACATGGAAGAGACACACTTTTCATTTAATTAACGTGAAAGGATTGTTATCATTTCCAGGAAACGATTTGAATGCAGTCAGGCATAACCCCAGACAAGTTACAGTGTAAATCTCTTTGCTTGGAAGAAAAAAAAAAATTAGGGGTAGAAATAGATGCTTTGTTTTCAGCTTATGCAACCAGTGGACCTGTTGGATGGAAGCCTGCATAGCATTTGTGCAAGAATAGGATGTTGTCTTTGTTTGACCGCATGAGACTTTACCTCTGAAACTAGGAGTTTCCAAACTCTGTGCTTTTTGACAGAGCAGAACACAGAGCATTAAGCTTGTAGTTTGTGAAAGGGACTTGTTCACAGCTATGATGACACTGAGCCTGTGTCTTTCTGCATATTATGACTCGTCTCTTTTTAGGTTATTTAGAATTAGTCATGAGCAACACATTGCGGTCATTTGCACAGACTTAGAAAGTTTAAAATTATGTCATGTTATTGTGATCGACACAAGTGAAATTATAGCACATGCTGATGAATATCTGATGAGACAGGGTTGTGCTGTTGCGGATACATTGCTTCAAGGGCGACACAAGGGGATGTGTAACTTTGATGCATTGTTCTTTCAGGTTTTGTTCCTTTACACTGCCTTGTTGAGGTCTGAGGACAGCACTACAGACAGTGTAGTCTATCTGTTGTGAAGTGTGGACAGAATAATGTGCTTTTGAGAAGCACAGAATGGACTGTGTGACTTCGTAGAGAGAGACTCTTCTTCTCTTCAGTTGTCCAAACTGGATATTGTTCAAGGGTTGTCGACTCTCAGAAAGCCATATTTCGACTAAACATTTGTCAAATCACTTTGCTCATTTCTTGCTGCGTGGGGAAGCGTGGCAAATATCAATTTTGGCTTTTGTTTTTACAAAGCAGACATTTACTTTCCCCTGTCAGCCACGGCATCTTGTGAGCCTGGAATCATGTGTATAGACACAACAGCCTCCTACCATGTACAACATTTTCAAGCATTTAAGTCCTTCAAAGCTGGTGCTTTGTTTGTGCAGTGATATAGATTTTTGTGCACACAATAATGAATATGACCATGTTTACGCATGACATTTGAAGATACACTGACCAGATGTGCCATTTAGTATATTGGAGGGGTGAGGCCTGAAACCTGGACTGACCAGGACACGCTGAGACTCTCGGTGTGCTAAAATCTCAGAATGAAGAAGGAATCCACGCTGTTTCTTCAGCTATTCATATTATCATCATTAGCTTGAATTTTTGAATAACCTCAAATGGTTCCTGACCGTTTTGATTAATAGCGCATTAAGAGGTACAGTCTGTGTGTGAGAGTCATAACTGACTGCTGGAGAGAAGCACCAGTGTAGTCTGTGCTCCATTCAACAGGTGCCGTAGAGCAGTGATGCGTTTATTTTGTCAGGGTGACACCTCGTTTAGAATACGGCATTTCAATTCCACAAGTAGTGCTTTGAGATCGGTCATTTTCACATCCTGTTCTGATGTAATCACATCAAATCATACATTTGGGCTTAATGTTGAGGGTACATGTGAATATACATTTTTTGCAGAAGTCTTAGAATTGAAATTGTTTAAACAGATAAATGACAGTTATCAGTGAATTTGACATCCTGCACTAGAATGCAGTTCTGACTTTTAGCAGTTGTTTGTGTTTGTGCACATGGATGACGAGATGTGTTCTGCAGGTTTAAAAGGAATGAATGTCTTTGTCTCTGTCTTGGTTTTTAGTTTGTGGGTTGCACCTTTGTTAAAACAGATTAGTTGTCAGGTCTTTGACAGCTGCGTTTCATAGTTTGGTTGATAATATTTTATTTGTGCTATCGAATGTGAAAAGCTTTGGTCGTTCTCAGTTTTGACATTGTTTTTGCCTGACTGAATTCAAATGTACGTGCAATAAGGCATGTTTTCTATTTGTAGTGAGGGCCTGTGAAATTCCTCATGGGAATGTGAACACATTACGTGTCCTGCATTATAATCCAAATGATAATACACAATATTATTTTTGTTCTGAAAATCATGGGCTCGAAAAAGATCTGTGATCTGTAATTGAATCTGGACACAGAGTCATTAATTGTGTAATTAGATGTGATGTGTGGCAGGGGTAGAATCACATCAAAACATCAGTGTTCTCCCCGGTCAAAGCACGCTTTAAAAAGAGGACACTCCTGCAGGCTTCCAGACTGTGTGTGCCCTGAGGTAAACCCTGGTCTAGAAAGGGAATTTTAGAGTATGCACTGCTGCTCAGCAGTTTGAGCAGGGCCCACTGAGGCCAGTGGAGAGTGCCACCAAAAAGGAAAAGCTGGCTCAAAGCCACTGACGTCATCTAAGTAAATCTGCCTCAGTACTGCAGCCATAAAATGACTGCCAGCTACTGAATGCACTTTGGCCCTGTCAGCCACCTTAGTAAGTGCAACACATTTTTTTTTTCCTCGTGAATACGTATGGAAGACAGGCTGTGTTTAAGTCTACCGCTATTTTGCTCAAGTAGCCGCAGACTTTTCTGTTCATTCAAAAGTCGTGTTTGAACCTTACCAATTTTACTCAAAGCACAACGTGACTGAGCTGCTCTGACCCTTTGAAGTCACACCACTTTAATATTACAGCCTCATAATTTTTACCATATGGCAATGTCAGTTGTGTGTGCTGGGAAAAAAAAGGCATTTAGACAGGATAATGCCATAACCGCTGATTACTGACGCGTAATACCTCAGAAGTTATTTAGATGCTGGGACACGTACTTTTTCCTCCTATTCTTATTTGAACAAAAAGACAAATAAATGAGCTGCCTCATGGTCACACACAGATGAAAAGCAATATGCAGCCCATGAATCATTAGATGAGTCAGTTTCTGAAACCACTATAAACATTTTGAGTTCTTAACCACAATGAAAGCAGGAAATCTCGGCTTCAACAACTTCCTTTCTCAGTGCTGGCCATAGTAGCGGTAGTGGTGTTCAGCTTCCCACTAGTGAAAGGAAACCCATGGAACAAAGGCACACAGTCACTTCATTTACTGAAACTGTGTATAATTTGTGGCTTGTATTCAAATGTTGGTTATTCAGTCTCTCTGGCACCGTATTCCCCAGTCGTTGCTTGTAATAAATTCCCACAAGACCTTTCATCAATGGTCGCTGTGTTGTTATCATGGCTGACACAGATCAGGCAGGCTCTCTCTGCCCTGAAGGTGCCCTGGATTCAGTGGAGGCACAGATAGACTGGAGGGTAAGCTCACAACATTAATATGCAGGCCGTGCCCAGTAAATTAGTTTGGAATCTGATCCAGGACGCAGCAATGGAGAGCACTATTGTCCAAACTGTTTTTTACCTCCTCTGTTTAGTCGGTTTAATAGTAGGGCTGAAACAACTATTCGCTTAAATTGATTAAAATCCATTTTAAATATAGTTAGCAATGAATTTCGTCATAGATCAGCTGGGTCTACCTTCTGATGCGTGGCACACGCTGTAGCAACATCTCCTAAGGTGGGGCAGTAAAGCAGCTAATGCCACGCCGTGTGTAGCTCACGTGATGAATTACAGGAAATGACGGTGTCTGCTTTGTCTCAGGGGTGAGCAGAGAAACACACGACGACGGGTTTTATTTTTAAAAACAAACATAATGCACAGAAATTCATTCCATCTATTTTCTTTTCATTTTGGGCTTCTGGTACAGCTATTTTAAAGCTAACCCTTGACAACGCGAACAGTCCCTGTTGTGATGTTAACTATTTTACAGCTAATGCTTGATAAAGCTGGCTTCTTATATATAGCTAGTTTAAAGCTAATGCTTCACAAAGTTAACTTCCCTGATATAATTTAATTTCGTCACCACAGAAACTTGAGCAATATTAGTCAAATATATGTTAGTTACATTTCCTTTGTATTCTCAGTGCATGGCTGCACCCCCAGTGTCCATTTATCGAACTTGTCTGTATTTGCTTTGCCAAGTTGTTTGAAAGGTACAATGCTACAATGCTTTTTTCTTTTTATCAGATTAATAATCGATTAAGGAAAGTAATAATCAATAGCTTAATAGATTATCAAAATAGTCAGTAGTTGCAGCCCTGTTCAAGAGATCCAAATAGTAGACGTTTTCAGCAGGGAGTCTTCTTGGTTTATAATTGCATCATCTGCATGAGTTAGCTGTGCTGTCAGAAAACAATATCTTTTAATAATAAATGTCACCCAGTGCAATGGTGTGGCTCAGTGATGTGTTTTTAGTAGTTTTCTAACAACAGTGAAGAAGAATAAGCTAAATCAGGCTGCGGTGTCACAGGAAACACAAGTTATCACCATCAGTTCGTGATTGGTTTCAGTCTTTAAAGGGGATTCGTTGACATTAAGAATGATATAGAATATTGGCAAAGTTATTCTTTAAAATCTGTGTGGAACTGCAGTTTCAAGCTTGCAATTGTTCAGGTATGTTTTAAATCAAGGTGATTGGCTTTTCAACCAGTTCTTGCTTCCCCATCAACAAATGTTCAAGAAAACATGCATTAAATTCAGTGTTGTGTTAGCTGCACTGAACACCTCACATAGTGTCTTAGTGTAGTGTCGAACTTAATAACTACCTGTCGCACAAAAAATATCAGTCTTGGATTGTTATATCTCATTACCTACTGAATGCCCCAAAAATTCCAATTACAGTGGACCAAGATAAATTTACTGTTTGTGTTTGCTTTTTATTAAGCGCAGTGATCTCAAAATTGATTTTTCTCTCTCTCTTGTTTTCCTTCTTTCTTTTTTTTTTTTGATGGTCCAGAAGAAGTCATAAAAATAATAAAGTCATTGTTACTCTTGCGGGATCTTTGTTTCCTCTCATCTGTGTGTCCTGCTCCCACGCAGAGCACCTTCGTCTTCACGCGGCTGTTGAACCAGATGAAAGAGGATTGGCTAAATATCTTTCCGTCTTTCCATTTTGCTGTGTTAAATAAAATATTTTTGATTTAGCTTTAGTTTGGTTTACGATTTTGTGATCATGCCAATAACCTGGTGTAGTGTAGTGTATGGCATCTTTAAGATGAGTAAGTCACAGGTTTTTGACTATGTCTTGCGTAACTGACTTGATAGTCATTCAGTGCTGGCACAGAAAGTATCCAAGTATTTTGTAATTTTACATGGCCAAAAAGGTGAAAATGCAAAAACAAAAACCCCTTATTAAATTGTTTTAGCACAGAATTGTCCTTCTGCTTGTAGACATTTCTTTATTTCCTTAGAATTTAATGTTCAATTATTAAAAACATTACATTAGCTTATATTGTTAAAAAGTTAGGAAATTTGTGATATAAACATGTCAGATTTTTGTCCACTCGACCAATAAATGACAAAAAAAACCCCTGCTCAGCTTCCTCGAGCTGCACAGTCTGTTGGTATATGAACAATGAATGCCTTTACCTGGTGGGTAGCATATTTCCATTGCTCATGATGATATCTCAAAAATATTTGTGTCTAAATATATTCTTCAGGCACCCACAATCATCAACTCAGATTATACATATTTGCTCTTAAGAACAACAAAAAAATTAATCACATTTGATTTTTGTCAATATCACCTGGCTGCACAGCACCTCTTAGGAGGTTGTTTTATTTATGACAGATGAATCCGGCGTAAGCAGGAGTAGCCAAGAGAAAAAAGGAATGAAAGGAAAAGGTGGATTCGGAGAGACAGGAAAACAGGAAAGGAAGAAGTATACATGGGGACAAATGATGGTTGCAGAAGAAGAAGAAGAAAAAGAGATGAAAGTCAGCGTGAATTGGCAAAGCCAAATGCAAATGGTGGCCTTCATGCTCATCACTGTGATTTGTTTTTTCATGCCCATCCGCACGCGTCCTGAATAAGCCAGCGGCCAGCCCTCGGCCTGCTCTGCTCTCATAACTGTCAGGAGATCCTTTATCTGACGGACCTTTATTTACAGCTTTAATTTCCTGAGCTTTATGTGTTCCGCTCACACTCCACACCACTGTGACATGGGTGTATGCCGTCTGGAATGCACTGCAAATTTTTGATAGGCAAATGTCTTCTGAGCTTTCATTACATTTCATGTTTGAATGGGAAATTGTATTTTTTTATATGTTTTGGTATTACTGGCAGGACAGGGATGCACCCTCAGAAGGAGAATTTTTTTTTTCTCTTAGATTCATAGTCAATTTTCCCTCTGTTGTTCAGAGTGGCAGACCTTTAGCTATGCCTCTTTTCTGGCTGCCGACGTATCTGATGTTGTCCAGGTCATGTTGTTGCTCCCTGTTTCTCAGTCTGAGGCAGGTAGAGAGGGCTGCTTTGACAGAACCTGTAAATCAATCCTATTCTCTGGCAAACAAAGATTGATCCCACAGTGGCCTGATGGTTGCTGGGTGGTGGGATCCAGGCCTCAGATTTGAGTGGGATGATATCAGACAGATTCACGGCACCTAAGCCTGCTGGTTCAAAGAGGCATGAAATAAACACAAGGCCATTGCCAATAACAGAGGCAGCATAAGTAAGCTTTCTGGGCTCTCCAGCGGACCTTCGGAAATTGGTATTGAAAACCTTGTTTATTCATTCATCTGTACTCCAGATCTGTAGATTTATTCATGGAACCTAAAGGAAAATCCAATACAGAATCAATATTTTTGTTCTCACATTCTTTTGTGGTTTAGTGACACACTCGAATCTGTTTAATATGTTTTTGACATGATTGGGGTAGTTAGAATTTCCCCTGCTGTTCACCCTATTTTCTAAAATGAAATTGCAGTATTTTAAATGCATGCTCCAGTTTTTATTTTTTTATTTAATGGCTAGGACTCATATTCATTGCTGCACCTGTTGATTTTGATTTATTTTAAACAGTGGCTGCATGCCTGAACTGTATTTTGAGTGGTAAAGCTCTTTAAATAAATGAAATTCAGAGAGTATTTCCATAGATTTTTGGTTAATTGCGTGTTTCCTGTAACTGCACCTCAAGGTCCCCAAAGACCTGCTGACAAAGACTGCATTCCATAAACATGCTTTTCACAAGGTAATTAATTTGTTTTAATGACCAAAAACTAAATGGAATTTCAGTATCATCTGTCATTGTAAATGTTCATAGTAGGTTACGTGTTGCTCAAAATGGAATACTTTTGACATCGCTGTTACAATTATGCAAAGGCCAGGATGTCTTTACAACACGCTGAAAATGTTGAGTTTTGAAATCACATGGTAATTATAGTTTTGCACACTGTGGCCTCTACTGTGGGCCATTATGGGGTGCACAAAAGTCATTCACAGAATCATTATTGCACCCTCTGAGATAACGGCACAAAAGAACTCCACATGGAAAATTACATTTGAGACCTCTCATCTGCTATTTCATTACCTTGCTCTGTCTGATGGGTGAAATGGGTTCTCTTAATTTAAGGAGCTGGATTCCAGCTTGGTGAGTGGTTTATGCAATCTCACAGTAAGTGTAATTTCCCATAATGCCATGTCACAGCTACTACTCTGCTTAGCTACCACGTTCACTTATTGCTTTGCAGGCCATCTCCACCCCGCATCTCACAAATAAGACCATTTCTATGGTGTGCACCCTACAAAGACAGAAGTATGTAATTATCTGTAAGACACAACTGTTTCGATGGGTGACATTCATACCTTCTTTTGATGGACATAATTAGTCTGCAGATGCTGCGGCACTAAGAGACTGTCTTCGATGACAACTCTGCCAGGTCATTCACACGTTGCACGCAGCAAAAGCATCCGATTGATGTCGCCCGATGCATAGAAAGGATGTGGATGTCTTTCATTCTGTATTATTTCATCTATGTTTGAATGAGAGCAAGTCAACAAACCCCATTTGACATTGGAGGATACAGATAAAGTATCAGTTTAATAGATCAATATATAGGTGGATTTTTCAGTTCTCTGATGCTGGTATGAAAAGACAAAATATCACACGCTCTTTACTGTGCTCACATGAGTAACTATACCCCACATCCTTTTCCTCCTTCAATGCAAACACTCATTTCCTCCCGTGTTACTCCACCACATCCCATATTATATTGGTAATAATTTGACGTTTCGTAAACATCAGTGTGGTGCAGTAGTAGACAGTGCAGAATTGAGGAACATGAGCTGAATGAATGAAAAGGGGTAATAATTCCACAGATCATCCAAACAATGAAATATTTTGGACCAACAAATAAGAACTGGTTCTGCAGCACAAAACAGGCTGTCAGTTCACAATGAAGGAAGGAATAGCATTACTTTGAACATCACCCAATGTTACCACATGCAGCTTCACATAACCTTTTGCAAGAAGCATAAAGTTCTCATGATGCTGCTAATAATTTATAGTTGTGTAATATTTGTTAACAAGTAATTCTTGAATCTGTCAATAAATTATTTATGGATGGAAAAATGTTGCATTAGTCTGCACCCATGTTTTATTCATGTTCATATAAATGATTAGTTTGCACATTCTCCGAACATCTGCTACTTGCAGCCACTGAGCTTAAGTAGAATGACGTTTTTCAGCTCGAACGGTGTTAGCATTGCTAACACTTTCTGAATTTGTTGAAAATGTAGTCTCAAAGCGTTTTAGAAAGGATCCGGATGAAGACACAAGACCCTGAAAGCGAATTTGTTTAATTCACAAGTCCATCATATTTGAATGCAAGCTAGAAACAGGTCAGATCAACGCGTTTGTTTGGAAAAAAGTACCCAAAACATACTTTTGAAACAATTGAGGCTTTGTGCCGCTTGGATAAAAATGGAAGGACCAGCTTGCAAATGTAGTTTTTGAAGAAAATGTATCTGGGTGTGAATGTGCATGAAGCCTATGGCAGGAGTTCTGGATGACTGGAGACAATGGGGAGATGCAGCATTCTGTGTAACACAGCGTGGTAGTTCCAGGCTACAATGTAAAAGTGATTGTTTTAGAACCTCTGTGCAGCTTGTAGGTCTAACTTTTATTGCTTCACTTGTATGTAAGACTTACTTTCCTGGAAGTCTTGAATCCCCTGGGGTCTAAGGGATTGTTGCCCTGTATTGACACCCTAACAGGAGCACTTGAACCACTGTCCCCAACCATGTCAGATTATTATACGCATTGGGAAATTATATGATGATACACAAATCTAACAGTTGTTGCTTTAAGAGGAGCAGGATCGAAGTTGAAAGTCAGTTCATTCAGTGTTGTGCTGTTGTGTTATCTGTTTTGGTTGACTTGTTTCATTTCCCACAGATAATGATCAGCATCCTGAAGACACATTTGATCTCATATTAGAGAAAAAGCCCTCTGGAGAAACATTGTTTATGGGGTCATTTTGTAGAAAAGACATATTAATGTTTATCTGAGCTGAGTGATTTGAGACATGCTCAGTGATCTAGTAACTTCAAGATCTTGGCTTTTTGTTTCTCTTCCCTCTCTGAAATATCTCTAACACATCTGCCCGTAGGGTCGGCACAAATAGTTTTGATTTGTGTTCTTGAATGAACCAAAACCACAGCGTTTCCATTATAATTTAGGGGAGAGCATTCGTCAACAATAGTTTGATATGGGACTACAATGAACGATTATTTTAATTATTGATTAATCTGCCTATTATTTGATTACTGATTGTCAATCCGCTAATCGATTCATTATTGCAGCTCTAAATTGATTATGTGATTACACGAGTGTCTTCTTGTCAGGGAGGGTAGTAAGCAGAGTTCAGGTTTAACAATTCATTGCATGTTGCCGTAACAGTATTCATTTCCTGGTGTGATGTCAGAGCAAAGGACCCGCAGAGGAGGGAAACATCAGTGTGTAAGAATCAATCTGTGGTGATGGACAGAGCCACAAAGTCACTAAAGGCTGCTCAACATGTCTCTTTATCAGCTCATTGTAACAGTGCTCACAGGAAAAACACATGTTTTTCATAAGAGGTTTAGAAGGACACACGAAAAATGTTTGTCAACCTATGGATAAAAGAGCTCTCGATTGATCGTTGAGCTGAAATATTTGTTTTTACTTGGGATGTTTTGATAAAGTTGTGAGCGAGTTTGTGCTTTTAAAATGTTACAAAGAATGTTTCAGTAGGCTAGATATTTTAAAGCTTTATTGAAACGTACTAGCATCATCTGGAGAGAAACATATCTTTACAAAGTCATGGAATTTTTTAACAGTACTTCAGCTTTTACAAATACGTCTGTATTTCAGTGTTTGGACTTGATGAGGAGGGAAACAAATATTTTCTTCAGAACTCCATCTCGCTATGAAAATGTAAGCTGGAAGTGATTACGAGCACAGTTCATCATTTGGTTGGGATGAGAGGAGCACATCTAGAAAGAGTCCCAGGCTTTTAGTGGTTGAAATGGGAATTTTTTTTTCCCCCTCCCTCATCAGTTTGTGAGTTCGTTCTGCAGTGTCAGCAGTCAGCACACAAAAACGGAATTCAGTAAAAGCTCTCTCTGCTCTCTGGGAGTTTTTTTTTTTTTTTTTTTTTCCCCAACAGCTTGCTCCCATCCCCCCTTTCCCCCTCATGAACTGACATGCTGGAAGAAACATATGCTACTATTCCCACTTCCTGACAGCTTGTGCTGCTTGAATAGGATCTTGCTCAGGGAGGAAGCAGTTGTCTGGAAGAAGGGGAGAGATTAAGAAAAGAGAGAAATGTCAGTGAATTATTAGTAAAGGAAGTAAAACATAAAAGTATTTTTCATCATGAATTAAGCTAAAGACACAAACAGTTTGATAGCTAACGCAAGCGAAGACTATATATTGGAAGTCCAGTCTGTTTCTGTGTTTGGCCTTGAGTTTGACTGTAGGAAAAAAATGACAGTAACATTCAATAAACATGTTAAGGAATGTTTGCATGTGATCAAAACAGGACAGTGTCGCTTCGTGTGGTGAACTCACTGAACACATTGACCTCCATGAGCCCCAGGACTGCTGTGCACTCAGAAACGGCTCATATCCTATTGTGTTTAGGTAAAAAATAACACTTCAGGTTGCACAGTGTGAATGAAGCAGTTAGAGCATAAGCTAAGACATGCAGCTGAATTTAGTCTAGTATATACAGCCTGTCGGAGAATTTCCTCTTTGGCTAGTGGTCAGCTGAGAAGTACTCCAACACATGGATGTCTCATCCACTTGTTGCTTTGCCAATTCCCTCGGGAAGCTGGTCAGAGAGCCTGTCTGGCAGAAGACGGGCCTTTCTTGTATTCCTCCATGCTTTTTTGTTCAGCTCTAACAGTCACTCACCTGTATACAATATTTATCTACCTCTAATTAAGACTGTTTTGTCTTACATGCTTTGAGTATACCAGTTAGCTTGAACTATGTTCTTTTTCCTTGTATGGGCACATTCAAGGTGTTAACCTGTGTATCAGCATTTGATAGACAGCCCATTTAACAAATAGATGAGGACTGGCAAGTTCTTAGATAAACTTTCTTTCTGATAGCACTTACTCCCTTGTAAAGCCCAATTTATAGTTTCCACATCTGTGTGGCATCACAGGTCCCCCAAAGCCTGCTTGCTCACAAAATGTATTATTGTATGGAGTGTATGTGCATGCTGACAAAAGTGCATGAACACACACTTATGCACGTACCCAATGGAGTATAAGCAGAACCTTGTGCATGTCTATTGGCTGTGTTTGCTTTTGGGCTTTGTCCACCCATTTAGCCAGCACACAGATTTTACAAGTATAAACTCATGACAAAGGATGTATGAGTCTCACTGCATATCTCACCACAGCTAATTTGTTTTCTTATGTAATTTAATCTTAATAATCTCTTTCAAAGTGACTTAAAGTCCTGGGTCAAACTCTGTGGCCGCTGATGTGCAGAATGCTTTCCATTCATGGCCACACAGTGTATACTGACCGCAGCGCTGCTCAGTCTCATTTTACTGCACACATGCTTCGCTGGTGCCCACTAAAATTCCACGATTAGTCACATCTGTACATTCATGAAGTTGTAGTGTGTAAAAGTCATTTCCCATAATATGTGGAATAGTCTGGTGTTCTATGTGACTGGACATGCAGCAAATCTGCTCCAGATTTTGTCACCGCATAATGATGCAGTCGTCAGTTTATTAGCTGCGGATTCACCCAGGAGCTTGTTGGTCTTGTCAATAGCCACTGGTGAGAAGAGACTTTCTCCAGCTGTGTGAACCGCTCAGTAAGATGCACAAAGGGGGCTGGTTCTTGGATTGTGCTGTAGTCTGTAGTTTTCTTCTGATGCCTGTAGCCTTTTTTTTCTCTCAAAAAAGAAAAGTGTCTGCTTTCTATGTGTCGTCATGAGGTGATGGCTGTGGTGGACATGAGCTCTCCAGATGAGTGGTCTCCATGCTTCCCCCCTGCTTTAATTTATGCAGCGTAGTCTGGCTGAACATAAATGTTTTTTTTTTTTTTTTTTTTTAATGTGTTACTTCATGTGTACACGTGGAAGCTGCCAACTGCAACCACAGTCTGGGCCTTTGCGTCAGAGTCATACGCTGCTCTCTCATTTCCCCACCTAGATTTATCACTCCAGAAATCAACCAGCAACGTTAGGATGACAGTTCTGAAGGGAATCATATTATAGCTTGTAAAAATATATAAACGTAAAAGCTACGGTACAGGTGCTGATGTAAGTTTCAGAATATAATTCAAAAACATTGAGCCAGGTTATGTACAAATTAACCAGTGACTAGCTTGCAATTGCTCCATGACTGTTTTAACCTGTGTGGTGTTCTGTGTCATCTTTCATGCATGGGGTGCATTTCCGTCATAGTCTGAAGCATTGATTTGATCTCTAAAAGTCTGAAATGTGATGTATCCTGTCATTTAATAAGAAGGAAATGGCACAAGTCTGTGAAAGTGCTTATGGAAATCATTCTTGGTGATATCCAAGCTTGTTTGACAACTTCTGCTCCGTATCGTACTCTCCACTAACCTGTGTACTGTGTTGTTTTCTTGGACGCAGACGTCTGCTCCCCTGTTGCGGAGAGTGACCATTTGGTTGTGTTTGTTTGTTTATTTGGGAATTCCAGGTCTCTCCCTAGTCTGCTCCAGGCTTCAGCTTGGAGAGCCCAACCGCCACGATTGATCCCAGCAGTTGGAGCGGCAGCGAGAGCCCTGCCGAGGACATGGAGAGGATGAGCGACTCGGCAGACAAGCCCGTAGACAATGATGCCGAGGGGGTGTGGAGCCCTGATATTGAACAGAGCTTCCAGGAGGCCCTGGCCATCTATCCTCCTTGTGGACGCAGGAAGATCATCCTTTCTGATGAGGGAAAGATGTATGGTGAGTACACATGTGTGTGAGTGGTGGTTGTAACATATTTTTCTGATAGCTGAGAACTGAAGGCACTTGAAGGAACGGTTTGACGTTTTGAGGTTTATGCTTATTTTTACTTTCTTACCAACAACTAGATGAGAATATAGATACCACTCTCATGTCTGTAGCTAAGCTTAATATGACAACTAGGACACAGCTAGTTTGGCTCTGTGTGGAGGTAACATAACACACCTGCCAGCACGTCTAAAGCTCACTAATTAACATGTTGCATCTCATTTGTTTAAACCATAAAAAGTTGTGAGCTTAAAGGTAAAAGGGGTTGTTAATGGGACTATTTCTTAGCTTCCAGGAAATAACTGTGCCTAGCCAAGAGGCTGAAACATAACCCCCTGCAAAACCTCTCGTTTTTTTCTCTTATGTGTTTGCATGAATTCACTGCTGGCTGTAGTTTCATATGTCATGTACAGACAAGTGAGCGGTGCTCATCTCATTTATATCGCTGCAAAAAATGTGAATAAGCTCAGTTGTCGAACAATTCCTTTAAAAAGAAAAAAAAAAAAGCCTCAATACAAGGCCCTGCCGGGTAATGTAATATTATAAGACTGCCCGTCTCAAATTTATCAATGATGGGCTCTGTGATGGTCACCATATAGCCACTAGTCTGGTTCACAGAAGTGCAAGTTTATAAGTAAAGCAGCATGAACTATTAGTCAGTAGCAGATGGTACTGCGACTGCCACCAGCTGTGCCCCCTCTCCCCCCTCCATTTCCCTCCATTTCTGGCTGGGTGATGTCATGGAAAGAGGGAATATTTTCTCTCTCTGGTGTTGGACCGTCTCACAGCCTGTCAGTGTCAAGTGAAAGCAGAAAGCCCCTCAGAGCATTCGCTTGCAGCTGTCATGTGACCCCTCCGGCCAAACAAAATGTAAATTCTAGGAGTTGCAGTGAAACCCCTCAGCTGCCACTACAAAGATGTGGGTCCAGACAACAGGACCCTCCCCACTGTCCCTTCCTCCTATTCCCTCATCCCCATTCAGAGAAGGCTGCCAGAGAAGCTGCCCCTCTGCTTTGGATTAGAGCATGACAATTTGGTTTCTCTAGAGTTATAAATTAGCAGTGCTAAGTGCTCTCAAGTTTTCTTTCGTTGGCCTCTCAAGATATTGTTGCTTAAGATAGATTTAAAACCCTAATAACAAACCCAAAGAAAGGCTTTGTTTTTGTGGGCTTGAATCTACCTCAAAATCTGCTGAAGGGACAACTGCAGTGTTGAACAGAGCTTCGTCCTGCCAGATGTGCTCTGTATCTGGTTACACATTGTCTCACTAGTAGCAGAATCATTGGGCTGCCTTTTCTGCCATTACTGAGTCAGAACTGTTTGACACAATACAAAAATGAATTTCTTTCATCTTCCAGTGTGCACACTGAAAGGATGCAGTTTGGAAACCTAGAGTGTGGTTCCATGTTGCAAAATGATGACAATGCTGCTGTTTTTTAGCTGCTGTGTGTGCAAAGAGCTGTAGAAAAACCAGGAGGTACATTCTTTTGATCTTTTAAGATTAATGGTAGAATCATGCATGCAGTCCCCTCTCCTAACATATCAGAGTTTGTTGGGACTTTTGTAACAGACGACAGATTGGTATCAGTCTGATCTACGGGTGCTTTCTCAGGGGCTCGTTTTTCAGCCCTGCAACTGTGGCTGCATCCCAGTGCCAATCCCATCATGCCATGAACTGTGACAATCTCCCAAAGCTAGGAAGGCATTAAAGGTGCCATGAGTCTTTCTTGAAGAACAAAAAAAAAGCAGCCACATTTCATTTTGAATAGACTGCTTCAGTTTATTATTAGAGCACAATGTAAAATTAGATTAGGAACAATTGAGTGGATTTTGGATGGTGTTATTACATTGTACGCAGTGTGTACACAGTCACATTGTCATTTCAGCACCAGAAATGGTGACATTTGGAGGCATCAGGACAATAAGTGCTGATGCCTACATTCACTCTAAGTTAGAAATGTTTTGCAGCTACATCCCAGAAATCATGGAGTGAGGCCATACATGAACTCAGTGTTGTGCATTTACAGTTTTTGTGTTTAAATCTCACAAAAGGCTGACTGATGCGGATTTGGTGCAGCTGTACATTCCCTTATTCCTCTATATGTCAAAATAAGCCAACAAATTTTCACACCTGCTATGTGCAGGACATTTAATGTGAAGACAGTCTTGCATGCAGGAGTCAATTATATATAGGCAGCTTTTTTAAAAATATTGAATAAGACCCAAACCCTGGCTGCATGCCCGCTATAAAAACAAAGATGCTGTCTTTGTCATGTGAGTGTGTATTCTTGGTGGGATGCCTCAGTTTTATGCAGTGCCCCTAGCCAACTCTTTTGAATACCATCAGAGATGATAAGTAACCAATGAATTGGTCCTCCATGCTGCTACAAGGGACTGATTTGTTTAAAATATCCAGTGATTTGCCTTTTAAGAGGGGAAGGGTTCAGCTAACCAACGCAAGGCTGTAATCCAGGTCCGTAGGGGTTATTACAGTCACAGACAGTGTGGTGAACACAAAACCTCTCGTGGCATCTGAGATGAGAGTTGTCTACAAGGAGACAGGTATTTTGTAGTTGAGGGACCCTGGGGATGGCATAGTGTTCCATACACAGAGCTCATCACAAGAGGAGCCGCCCTGAGTGCCCTTAAGCCCTTTGTTATCCTGGGGTAGAGTGCAGTTAATTAGCAACAGTCTCTATAGCAACTGTGTTGCAGTACAAAACAATTTCTAATTTCTGCTTCTTAGCTTATTGTGGTGTTTACCTGAAGTGTTTCGGATGTGCTGAGACCAGTGTTGGCTGGCGCTGTGCCCATTGTCTTAGGCGGTAGAAGACACCATATCTGCATAGACTGCATCAACCGGCACTTGCCGTGGCCCCAGAGTTTACTTAGGAGAATATTTTAAAAAGTAAAGGGAAATAGAGGGCACTGGCTCCTGGCCAAAGGCCTAAGACTCTGCAGTTGCATAATGCACCTGCTGTGCTAGGCTGCATTCATTTATCCCAGAAATAGAGTTGATAAATGAAACAACACGCTTCACTCAAATTGTATGTTTATTCATTGAGTTATGTATTTGCACTTGCCCCGCAAGCTAAATGACATTGGCGAATTTTTCTCAGTTACTGTTGAAAAAAAAAAGAAAAAAAAAAAAGGAATAGCAGATTTCCATCTACTCACAAAAAAATATGTAAATTTGTACTCGTAGGCTATACCATAACCATAGCCATGTAGTGTTTTTCTTGTTATTTCTGCGACAGAGACAGGGCGACCAGTTGTCTTTTCAAGTGCTTATGGTGGCGTCCTTTCAGGTGCTTTTTAAACATGTGTCATTTTGCCTGCTATAAGTCTGTTTCTGATAAACACTAGCAGCAGTTATACCATAAATTGCACACATTTATCCTAAAAATAAGAAATGCTGTCATCAAATACGTGAAGCATCCCTTTATTTTGCTATATTCACCCCGTAGATGGACTGCTGGACACTATGCCACTGTCCGCACGTCTCTTTTGATGTAAAGCTTTTTGCATTACCACTCTGCTGTTTGCTCTGCCATCTCGTCAGTGATCCAGCCCAGACCCCCCCCTGTGGGAACTAAGTGGCACTTGGTTTGCAGAGATGCCAAGGATGAGTTAGATATAATGAGCAGACCTGGCTTGCCCCCGATGGCCCAGCACTGTGCTCCTCTGGGGCTCGTCTCATCGGGCCGAGAATGCTCTGAGACAGAGCGAGCGGACCTGCTCCTCCCTGCTGGGCGGATAATGAGGAATTTTGGGATCAGCTCAGGCTCCCCAAGTCACCTACATTCACTCAGAATGGAGTGTGAGGAACTTCATTGCAGGAGAGGCATCACACACCTCCAGAATAATCCCTCATTTGTTCCCCTGCCATTGTCAGGGTAAGACTACTGTGTTTTCACACACATGGTAGTGAAAAAAGTCCAATTATTTTATGTCTTCCTCAAAAGGAATAACTGTCGAAAGTGTAAATAGTATTGATGCAGGTATGATGAGGCAAAGAAAAGGGTCTTTTTGAATTATGATTCAAGATTTTAGGGTTGTGGCAAACTGGTTATTTAGCCATGGTGGGTTGCTATGGGGATGACGTCTTTCAACCTGAAATAGTGACAAGGATCAAATATGCGCCTACAGTCGATGCGAATGGGTCAACAAGCATGAATCGAACTGGTTTTGTGGTCCTCTCTCGAACAGGGCAGAACACTGTCAGACTGCTGTACTCAGGTTTGCGGATAGGAATTTGCTATTGATGTTAATACAGTATGTAATACAATATACTAAAAAGGAGAAGAAAAAGAGATAAAGAGATTGTGAGCAAGAGGTAGAAAATAAACAGAAACTCGATGGAATTCTGCCCTTTAGCAGTGAGGTGTATGAAACAGTCACAGGCATCCAGGGATTAACCAGTGATGGCGGTCTCATATGAATGGTCTGCATCATTTGAAAGCACATTACATTCACCAGAGAGCATCATACACGAAGTATGAAAGATGTATCAGTTTGTCCTCCTGTCTCTCCGGTGGCGTGAAACACTCTTTAATTTGGACGATGCATTATTCAGGTTTCCAAGGCACCCACAACAGCTGTGTAAGTCAAATAGTATATGTTTTTATGTGATCTTTTCACGTCCCTGTCAACACGCCTTTCGCTGACACTCCTTCTGCACCTGTTGTTTTGCGCCGCAAATGAGTTGCACACAGAGTCAGAGTATTTGGACAACAGCCGACAGAAACACGAAGGCGACAGATGATTTGAGATCTTAATTTAGCTTGTTTTGTTTGTTTCAATTCCAATGTATGTTCAGCCTTTGACCCATGTGTGTTTCTGTGTCTCTGAGAACGTGCAGTTAATGAGACTCAGCCCCAAAATGGATCTACAGTTAGAGCTCCCCTGTTGCTGAGCAGCAGAATTGATTTTGAAGTGCATATTATTTCATGGCAGTCTGTTCAGAGGGCAGATTTCAGCTCTAACTCATACCCATGTTGTGGTGACCAAGCATAACATGATGTGAGCTTCCAGTCTCCTGCCCACAGCCTCGTGTTGTTGGCGGTTCACGGCTCACGGGGCTGCTCACCGTGAACAGTGGTGATGATAGAGGGGCTCAAGGTGTAAGCAGTACTGATGCTACCCAGACTGTGATGAGATGTCAGTGAGGAAGGATTGGATAGTACAAAAACAGTTGACTTTCTGAGACAGAGAGAATTGCTTTCTCGATCAAATGGTGTGTTGCAACACCCTAAATGCAAATGCAAAATTAGCATTTGTGATTGTTTCAATATTTTAGGAATTTAGTCCTAGTACTGTTTTTTTTCCAGAACAGCCTGAGAAAGAAGCCAAACAAAATGCTCATTGTGTCTGTTTGTGATTTTCTGTCGGTCTGTGTGGAAGTGTTTGCCCTGAATGGTTGGATAACAGGCTGTGGCTCTCTGCCTTCCTGAATCAGGAGTACATGGGGTGTGTCCCTGCTCTGAGGTCTGTGTGAGGCCCTCTGAGGCGGGCTTCTGGTTTCAAGTTGCATGCTCCCAATTGGCTGCTTTTGTTTGACTAAAACACAGTGAGTCTCTGAGCTTCTTAAAGATGCAGTGTCACTTTCGTGTTCTCTTCAAGAAATCATCTGTTTGGTGCTGATTACATCATATTCCACTGATGAAACACTTTTATTCTGATGAGATCATCTCATACTGATGGGGCCATTTTGTGTAATCAACATATGAATGGAATCTGAATGCCAGTGTTATTTTCTCGTCCAGAGCGCAGGGACCTCACTCCACGGCGAACAGAGACCGTCATCTCTTCCTTTGCTGTTTGTGCAAAAGAGAAAGGTCTCTCAACACTGAAAATCATCTCTGGAAACAAAGGAGGACTGTAGCCACAGCCATAAAATTATCATACTCAATGCTGTGTTATGGTCTGACCCCCATATCATATATGACCAATCCTATCATTATCCGTGTAATGTAATAGTAAGTGCATGTCTATTAGGTCGTGATTATCAGGAGTATTTCCATTAATTGTTTGAGACCTTGCTTCTCTCCAAACTTGGATTCAATTGCAACTTGCTGTCAGGACTCCCTCGGCTTGCGCTCACAATTACAAAAAAACGTGATGCACAAGAGCCCATCATGACCACGAAGTTTGGCTTTTCATTTAAACATATTGGTCGCAGCCAACATATCTTCCTTTGTGCTCAGATGCTGAATTGATCCTGAGAGATTGAAAATATTGATTTGACTCAGTGTCTTACTTTGTTGTGGAGAAGGGGGGCAGTGCACCTTCCTGACTGTTAGCGCTGTGTTCACACATTGGACTTGCCACACAGCCAGTTCCTCGGGAGACTCATAATTACAGCCGTCCTTTCAGATTAGTCCAGCAGCCTGTCCAACTGTGGCTTCACTCCCTGGTCATTTATTTCATCCCTTTTCCTCTCCTGAGAGGCACACCTCAACACAATGACCAGGCCAACCTCTACAATAATGTATGTGATGATAAACACAGTGGCTCCTAATTGATAGAGTGATTCAGACAAGGGCTGCCTGTGCAAATTGGTCCCCTGTGAGTATATTGCACAGAGTTGGGACTAGCAGGTTTCAGCTCTGGTCTTGTTTGAGGCGTAGAGCTGGGAGAGAGGAAATAGAATGGGCTGGACCCTGCTGAGTGATAAAGAGGCTGTCTTTGCCTCCTCAGCCCCGTCTGAATACAGGCACAGTTCAGCAGAGGTTGGCTGCTGTAATCCTCTCAGTGTCTCCAGGAAGGCTCAGGTTAGTGACCTGCTGCTTTGTGATGTCTTGTAAGATTTTGAGAGAACACCTCACCTTTAATCCCCCACTGTTCAACTAACACATTAGCTCAACCACTCCTGACCCAGCCCCTGCAATAAAGCCTTTTATCCAGCTCAATAAGGTCATTTGAAGTTAACTATTGATTTCTTTTGGTGTCCAGAGAAAAAAATAGATTTTTAAAGAGCTCTTAATTACAGCTGCACACTGCATTATATAGAGAACTTAGTTTTGCCATGGCTGGATTTTTAGCTGTTGCAGGTCACAGTGAGTGTGTTTCCATCTACCTGTCTCTATGCATATTTTCAATTTGTACATAAAAAAAACCTGAGTTCAAATACCAGAAATTTTGGGGGAAAAGTGGAAATATTGATATTGAAAATCAATAATAAATAAAAGCAAAGTACAACAAAGTACTATGGAAACAGGCTTGGCCAGTTAATCGTGACGTACATGTAGAGTTTGACTTCACTGTCCACCAAAGCTTTTGCTCCACTGGAGACATGAAAAATGATGGCATACGAAAACATAAGATTTGTGTTGCGATGAGGATACTGTAACCTTCCTCGAATTAACACATGGAACAACACACATCTCGCTGTATCCTCTTCAGCTGTGGTTTAATGGCACCTGATTGAAGTATTAGCTGCACTAACTTTATATCAGTTCAATGAAGTGCTAATATTTGCATAACAATAGTCAAAGGAAATTCTTAATTTGCATATTCCTTTGCCAGTTTTCTAGAATTTTTTTTTATATTTGTGCCAAATTTGGATGGAAACTAGGCCAGTGAAACAAAATGACTTTGCAGATATTGCAGCTCAGATTTGCTCTTTTTTGTACTGTTTTGTATTTGTGTACTGATAAATGCTGATATAATTAATAAAAAAAAAAAAAAAAAACCCTTTTCACCAGAAATGTGTACCTCTGCTTTCTTAACAAGGTCAGTACTGTTAAGACAGTGGCCTTCTATGCAAATCAAAGCACATATGGCAAGAAATAATAACCCTAAGCAATGCTGTCATGGTTGTAAAATAGAGACAAGTTTTATGGTAAATGTTGTGTTGTCAAAGGTAAAAACATAGATAGACATAAAGCAGAAAACCCGCACTCCATTTCTTACCTCAGTTCAGAAACTCTCTGGCTTTGAAATAAATGAACTGCTTCTAATTGTAGGCTTTCATTTTTCTGTGTCCCTGCTTTTCTTGTCTAAATGAGGACTGAATAGAGCTGTTTCCTGTGGATGTGGGAGGAACACCCATGAACATGTGAGGCCACAACTGAAAGAGCCTGTGAGAGTTTTACAAGACATTAAAACGACTGCTATGTGTAAATGAGAGTATGTTAACAGATTACCATAATAATCACCTTCCACTAACTCATAAAAATGCGAAATTCTAATTCTGATAAGTTAAAAGCCAAAACCATCAGTGCTAGGACAATGAAAAGATGTATTTATGTTTTTCTTATAATTCCTGGTTCTAATATTTATATCATAGGAACTGACTCAAATACATGATACATAAATGCCCTTTTAATGAAAAGATATATGGGCTGGAACCTTTCCGTTTTAGCCCAGAGGCTGTGTGTGTGTGTGTGTGTGTGTGTGTGTGTGTGTGTGTGTGTGTGTGTGTGTGTGTGTGTGTGTGTGTGTGTGTGTGTAGGAGGAGGAGGAGGGATTTCCATTGTGTCTCAGAGAATAGCTTTAGTGTTTGTGATCATTGTGGCGTCACGCATGCGACGTCTGGCCTTGAAGTCTTTCTTATGGACCCACGCTTCCAGTGCGAGAGTCCAACAATACAGGAAGTTAAAACACTTGTAATGGACAGATGGTGGACTGTAGTCAGGTGTTATGATCAGCAGACATTCATCTTGTTTTTTTCCTCAAGAGATTTGCCTGCTGAAGAGGCCAGAGTGCTCTGAAGCTCTGACCTGCGTTATTATGAGAAGGCAGAGAAAAGACTTGGAAAGGCGCTAAAATCACAGACATCGGTGTGACACTTCGGGAAACACCTGCAGGGTCTGAACAGCTGAGGACCATTTATATTTAGTTCTAATTGTTTAAGCTTACAATTACTTAACTAACATATTGTGTTCTCACCACAGCAGTTATATGTGGAAATCATGAAATCATTCACCACACAGGTACCTAGTTGTCAGCATGGTCTTTGGCCTCTCAGCCAGGGCTAACATAATGCTAAACTGATAGCATGGTGTTTTCCCTCCAAAAAGGACACTGTCAATTTTCTTTCAAGTCACAGGCTCTCCTTCACTTGGCAAGCAGTGGTTTCCCATTGATATAGCAAGTAAAAGGCTTCCTGCCCCTGCCTGCTATTCCCAAAACCTGGGACAAATGCCTTCATATTGTTGGTTTAGTCTCTTGTGATGCTAATGTCTGCCTGAGACCCTTGAGTCATCTATCATGGATGTCAGGAAAGCTGGAGCCATTGTGTTGGCCTACCACAAACAGGCACGTACATGCACACACACACACACACACACACACACACACGCACACAGGCACACACACACAAACGCATACTGGGCTGTGGTCTACATAACTTTAAAAGTGGAAGAAAACAAATAAGTTTGTGCCAACAGACTGAATCAAATGTTTATTAAAAACTGATAAATTATCTTGCAGACATATTTCTTGAGTTGTTATGAACAGTTGGAAGTGATGCATTTCACGCTGCAACAAAATATTGATTCATTTCATGATCCTTTTTTTGATAATATGATTAGTTGATATAAAAATCGCCAATCAGTGTTTTTACGACCTTAAGGTAAAATCTTCAGTTTGCCTGGTTTGTCTTACCAACAGCTGAAAACTCAAAAACTAAATGGTTATATGATTGTTTCAGCAGTGTATTAGATATTGGTTGCTTACTTTAGAAACTAGTATTGTTCAGAATTTGGTGATGTATATTAGACCTGTAACTGATGTAGAGTCCTATGATTTCCATGATGCAGAAAACACGAACCAAAGAGCAGAATGTGATAATAAAAATGACATCAACTGTAAAACTCAGAATACAGCAGAAATTGCACAAAATGTGGATGTAATTTATAAAAATCTGAGTTTTCCCTACAATTTTAAGTGTTTTTTTTTTTCCACAGCACCTAAGCCAAATGAACAGAAAAAAATATGCTGCTATTTTGTAGTGTCTCATACACACACGCACACACGCTGATGTTGGAGAGGGAGAGATCCGTTTGGTGAAAACTAGTGCCATGTTGTGTTACAGCAAATTCACTGATATTCATTTTTAATATTTTCAGAAGAAAAAATAAGTGGAATCTGGAAAAAGCTAAGATGGATTTCATAGGACCCTACAACGAGTGTTCATCTATAAAACGTCAGAAAACAATGAAAAATGCCCCAGTTTACTAAAACCCAAGGTGATGTCATCATGTCTTGTTCGTTTGACCGACAGTTCAAACCCCCCAAAATACTCCGTTTAGAATCAGCCAGTTGAATCAGTTATCTGAGGTGTAGTCTCAAAATACTGAAAGAGTGAGCACTGGATAACCTTCCCTTTCCCAAGCGGCTGTGAAGCATCTTAAACTATAATTTATCAAGGAAAAATGGGTATTAAATAGCATTAAATTACACCTAGATATAAATATACATAGAATATCAGATGTCCTCGGAAAGCCGGGCTTGTTGCTGTTATTCCTTGGTCCTGATCATTTTGATCATCTGCAGCCTGTTTCATTCACATTTCCAATATAAGCACTGTTTAACCAAATGAAAACAAGTGATGAATTGAATGAAGGGTTAATGATAGATCTGTCCTCACAGTCCGGGCAGCATCACATGTGTACTCTGTTCTGTGAAGCTGCCCTCTCAGGCCCTGCAGAGAGAGACAGCCGAGCGGTAGAAGCCACACAGATGTAGGCAATCTGCCGACTGATTCTCGGCCAGGCCCAGCGCCGTCTCATGGCAGAGTGCTGGGCCAGATGTGACTGTGGTTGTGCCTGCATTAGAAAAAAGTGCTGTTACAGGAAATGGATGCTTTTAAAAAGGGGGCAAGAAAAAAAAACTTGAGCAGAGCAGTAAAGTATTGTTCTTGCTGCTCAAAGGACGTAACCAAGCCAGTTAAATTGTTTAATATGCCATTACTAAAATTAGCCTCAGCGTTTATGTTACTCAGGTGCACAGAGGCTTTGTTGGTGAATTCAAAGACAAGTCTTTGTGTTTAGTTATGATTGGTGCTTTGAGGTTACCATGGACATTTAGAAATGTGAAAAAATGCCTTCTGTGGTACAGATTGCATTATCTGTTTTTCTATATTGATTTTGTAAAACCTGTTTTAATGCACAGATAAAACAATTCAAGTGGAACGTCGACTTAAGGTCGTGTTGACTTCACACCAAAGACCATTGTTAGAAGTAAGATGACATTTTTTCTCACTCTGTGTCTGATGGCTGAAAGATGACCTTTATAATCTCTGTTATTAATTTGAGCACGTTTGAAAGCTGAGAGATTTTTCAGAAGTATATGTTAGATTGTGGACAAATTAATTACAAGCCCTCGAACTTTTCAGCATGGTTTGTAAAAGCTTAATATGCAAATATCCTTTGAGAAACTGCGTGGAATCAAACCGGTCAACGACATAAAATTCATCTGCAGCTATTCCGCTGATCTGTTAATTGTTTCAGTCATTTTATTTAAGCAACAAAACTAAGCATTTGTTGGTTCCAGCTTTACTGAATGTGTTTGGGTGTGTGACAGTTGGTCAAACAGAAGAAGACATTTGAATATCCAAGGAGGGTTTTAGAAAGTTAAAAACATTGCACCTCTTATCCGAGGGGCTTCTTCAGGTCAGTGTTAGGGACTCCCTTGTATTTAACCTCTTAACCCTTCACCTCAAGTCCTTTGATGCCTCTTGGGTCGTCAGTGCTCCTGGCTGTGTAACCATGACCTGGATGACTGAGAATCTTCACAGACAAGACATCTGAATGTATCTCTGCAGGCTGTGGGAAACTACAATAGGCTTTTCCTAACTCAGCAACTCACAACACTGATTTTTAAAGGGAGTCTGGGGCTGATTTGCCGCCTCCTCAGATTCTGCATGCACAGGTTTTACTCTAGAGGATGGAGATCTGATCTCAAGGAGGATAACAAGATAACGTATGTGGATACAGATCCATTTTACAGATCTATATGTGGTGTAAAAGGGGAGTGATTGAGAATGCATGTTTTCGGGCCTTTGAATATTTCCAGCATAGCTAAAATAGTTTGATAACAGAGCATTTCTCAGAAATCATCAGCCGTGAAAGGTCAGATTTTGGTGTCAGTCCCTTAGATCTGAAGAGCAAAGGCTTCTGTCAGCACTCACTGCTTGAACTGATGTTCAGAAATCATTCAGGGTGTAGTCCATAGTAGGACTGTCATGAGAAATCCCAGTAAACCAGAACGCCATGTAAACCTAATCTGTGTTGCGTTTGGAGTAAATGGCATGACAGTTACTTTTCCTTCATTGAAACCACGTTCTCTTGTACATTTCTGTTCTATTGCGATGCTCTTTACATCAACAGGCTGATGGAGGGCATTGCTTTAAAAAATGAAAAGTGTAATGGAACAAGAAGCCCTGTAGTGGCTCTAATAGCTCTTACAGTTGAACTGACTAATGTTTGAACACAGTTTTGAGTTTGAGGGCATAAATGCTTTTTACAAATAACTGCACTGAATCACACTTTTATCAGTACAGAAGATGATCCCATTTGGTTTGGTGGTAAAGTGAGTTGGTAGTGAAGAGGAAAGGAGTCAAGGACAAGAACACAATTTAGTTGTGCTGGCTGTCTTCATTGTGGACCAGTTCTGTAAATGTTCAAAACATAGTGTCATGACCACTACAGATACCATCCATGGATTCTGACAGGTTGTTTGAGTAACCCACAATTGTGAATTATAATTGACATAATATGAAGCCAAACTGTGGAAAGAAAATGAAATCGTCTCATGAGTTTTTTCTTATTGTCATATGAGGCAGAAGGAGGCCAGATGTTGTTTACATGATGAATCTCAGCAAAACTCCCAAACATTCCCAGGATCCAACTTCTTAGTTGAGAGGATCTGTTGATTTTCTTTGTCTTATCTGATAGTAAATTGACCATCAGTGAGTGAGGGAATAAATTCTCAGTTTCTTCACAAGGTTGAGGATGATTCACAGTTTTGATTTTTTTTTTTTTTCATGCAAAGTACTGGAAGACTAAACATGATTGGAACATTATGTTTTTAGGATGAAAAGCCCTGAACCTGCATGCAAGGCCGTCAGTTACGCATAATCAAAAGCACAAGTTACCATGCTGCCATGTACTGTCAGTGCTAGATGCTTCAGCTAAGTCGAGCATGGACATCCAGGGTAATGCATATAGTGCAGCTATTCATGTCACAGTTTACCAGACTGCCTTGACTCAAGATAGCTAATGTAGTCTGCAATAATTTTGTTTCTCTTTAACTGAAAATAACCTTTTTGTGCATGTTGTAATAGCTCTACTGGTGCAAAAACAGAACTTTTAATGAATTGAATTAGTTCCATTTACTGTCCAGCCCTGCGCTGAGATCTGAATTGTTCGTTGTACAGAACAACCATTGGAAGACTTTATCATCGGCTTAAGAAAATTGTAATTTACATTTTTCACCATTTTTTGACCAAACAATGACTCTGACTTAATCCAGAAAATAAACATTAACATTAATCAATAATGAAGGTAATTGTCAGTTGCAGCCCTACTGTAAATGGATATATAAATATTCCCTTTAAATGGTTCTTTGGGGGCCGGGTGAAGGTATGGAGATGAGGTGGCAGAGCAGAGGCGGAATAGCAGAAACAAGACAGACAGTAGCTGTAGGAAGAGTTGTCTGAAGATACATTTTTCCTTTATTCCTTGGTTAATGTCTTGTTGTGGTAGTAGAGTTTAGTTCATAAAAAGTTGATTGAAATTGAGGTTATTTGTGAGTGAAGTGTCTCTGAGGTTGATCCACAGTGGACTGTGACCATTGTTACACACAACAGAGGGAGCCTGTCCCAGGTTCCTTAGAAGGATGCTGAGCTCCAAATTGGATTTCTGACTCAATAAGAAATCTGTTTTGGGATGGTCTGGAGAAAGTTGAGCTGCCATGTCTTTGTGGGGCTGCTGCTGGAGTGCCATTCATATGTGGCAGATCCTCCTGAGTCATTGAGATTCAGAGTTCACTCTGGCCTAGTGGAGGGGCTCCTCCAGCTGCTTAACAGCACATATCTGCACAGGGGTCAGACTATAAATATTTAATCCTTTTCCTGCTGCTTTGAGTGACAGGAACATCCCATAAAGAGTTAATTTTCTCAACCCTCTGCAGACCTTTGCTGCAACTGCAGGACTTTACTTTAGAACATCCAGAAACCGACTGACTGTTGTCGTAGTGTAGATCTTTCAAAACTAATATAAGAAAAAGCAAAGTAGACAGGACTGACCATAAGAAATCATGCCAATGACATGCTGCATTTGAGCTGCTGAGACTGATGGGCCCTAAAAGTAGAATCTTGTAGTGTTCATTTTGTTAACCATTCTTTTTTGCTCAGTCAACGCTATGAAAACAAAGGATGGAGTGTAATGACGGTGTGAAGGAGCGTGTGATCGTGGGAGTTGTTGTCTTCATTGTTGAACAAAGGCCGTTGCCAATGAAAATCTATCTGATGTGGCTAATGTTCATGGACGAGGAAATGCGTCGAAGTTTTATTCCTATGATGTTTAGTTGTCGACTTCCTTCCCCAGTCTGACGTATCATCTGGTGTTTCCTGTGTTATAGTTATAGCAACTAGAGGGAGTAAAGGAGATATAATGCAGTGACAGCCGACCAAATGAAACGCTCTGTTAAAGATAATGTAGGACACAACTCAACAAAATAAATATCATACAGTAGGTTTTGTCATTTTAGACATTTTAATGTGTAAATGTTACATATTTTATCTTTAAATAGATTAAAACTGTTGCTGTTTTTAATCAGAAACTTTAAATAATGTATCTTTTATACCCATTACAGCCTTATTGATGTAAATGCAATAAATTCACTTTATGTTAACATGACTTATTATTACTGTTTCTCTATTCTTTAGTACATAAAGACACTGAAACTTTTTCTTTTTTGGTTAAATATGATGTCTTGGCTTCATATTCAACATGGTTACACAGAACACATTAGTTTACAGCCTGTCTCTACCGAGCTCAGTTTCACTGATGGTGTTTGTGGCTCCACATGACTGCAGGGCCCCTCTGGGAAAATAATCTTGATTTGTGTTTAGTAGACACTGAAATCACCTGCTAACAAACAGCCAACAAACACAGTGTAAGATGTGAACTGTTCACACGGACTGTATGTGCTGCTGGTGCTGCAGAATGAAGGAGAAATATCTTCACTGTCTGTCGGTGACGTGCACACGCTTTCTTTAATGCACGTGAAGTCGCTGAAAATGGAATTAACATAAGATGGACAAAAATGGTGGGAATCTGAAATGTCGTGGCATCGTGAAAAATAGTTTATTACTTTTGGAAAGCAGATTTAAATCTTACATAAACTCGCACTGTGGGGACAAATCAGAGTTAGCATTGCAAATAATAAAATCAGCATATCCTCAGCCTAACAAGGCTAAAATTTATTATCAAGAAAAACTCTCTGCCGTTTTTATGCGTGGAAAACAATTTCTTTATTAGTTTGTGGAAATATATATATGTAGTTATTTAGTTGAATGTCACATTTTTGTCAGCAGTTGTTGTTGCAAACACTGGCCAGGAAAAAAATGCAGGGTAGCCAGGATCCATTGAGCTTTTTTTTTTTTTTTCAGCCTGGTGTAAAGAATGAATAATTCAACAGTAAGCAAGCTTTCAGCTGGCCATTTGTGTGCTTTGATCTAGGAATCAGGAGTTTGCATGAATGCCTGTATTGTCATGTTATGTTTCCACACTGTGTGAATTATTAAAAATAGTGCAGGCCCCCGCTTCATCTGGTGAAGTTTACACTGCAGGCGCTCTGGACAGGCAGGCTGGAATTGTAAATCCCCACATGATGTTTATTTGTCCCGTGAGGTCACATGACTGGGTTCGCTTTTGCTGGCCTCACCTAAACGTTCATGTTCAAATGAACTTTGGGGTTAAACAACTGCAGCTAGATGTCAAAGCCCACCCCACCCCACTCAGCGGAACAACAGTGTGTAGGTTTGGCCGGCATGCAGGTGCTGCAGGTGTCACAGATGTCAGATTGTTGACAAGTCTATACTCTTATGCTGCTTTTTATTTAAGCTCACAGGATTTCACCTTTTACTGTGATGGCCAGATGTTATACCAGCCTGAATACTCTATACTATTATACTATACTATACTGTACTATTTCTCACTATACATTTCCTGTGATTAAAATCAATGGCAGTTTTTGGAAGGAATTCATTTGCAAACTTCTCTTGCATCCATTGACCTGTAGCTTAAAGAAGGACAAGGTGTGAGGGAAATGTATGTTGTAGAGCTGCAACAGTTCAGAAACTGATTAGTCAGTAGACATAAAATTAACAAAGAAACAACTTTTCTCTCAAATTTCTTCTTAAATGTAAATGTTTTCTGGTTTTGTGTGATAGAAAGCTGAATATTTTGGGGTTTTTGGTAAGACCTTTTGAAGTCATCACGGAGAAGTTATTTTTCAGTATTTTCTGATATTTTATGGAACAAACAAGTAAACAGGTTGATCGTTAATTATGACTTTATTATATGAACATAATGGCATTTTGGGGTTTGCTGTACCCAGACCAAGCATGTTTGTCAGCTGGCCATCACAATGACGGTTTACGCTGCCTACCTCATGTTTCCATCATACAAACAGCATGCAACACGTCTGCTCTTTCATGCCTTTTGAGACGTCCTCTTGTGCTCTGTCACATTCTTTGTCGCGGTTGTAAAAAGAAAAGGCCTTTTCTTCTGATTACCTAAGAAACAGCTTGTTAACATGTGTGGTACGTTGTGGTCCTATTGTGTCATAACAAAAGTAAGGCCTTTAATTGATAATGAAGTGACTGTAGAAAAATGCTTCATTATATTGATGGTTTGGTGCATTTCACACAACAGTATTGTAGATCCATGGCATTGGTTGGCTACAGCTGGACACATAATTAGAGTGCCTCCTTACCTATAATTTGTGTAATAGTTTTGGTTGGCGGCATGTTATTACCATATGAAAGGGCTAAGCAGGGGTCATGTGCATTGCTGCAGCAATTAGAGCAGAGCTGAGGGCAGAAGAATGTTTGGAGCTGTTGTTAATTGGAAATCTCTACAAAGCTATGCTTTAATTATAATTTAGTCAGAGCCGCACTGTTTTAAACTCAATATATTCAGTTGCCATTATTTTCTGTAATAGTATGAACAGCTAGGTCTGTTTCCTTTCAAAGCGTCAGGCTTTGAAGAGAATGAGATTGAATTAGATTAATTTGAAAGGCTCTGCCGCTGTAGGTTTTTTCATGCTAATGCAACGTGGTGTTTTCACAGAGAAACTGCATCTGGTTTGTTTAGGAGACAAACATACCTTCTGATTTTCATCCACTGAAAATATGATTAGAGACCTTATAGTTTCCATCTTTGTGTTTGATTCCACGACTGTTACATTCACAGAAAACCTTGTGAATGAATGTGCGACGACTACTTAGAAAAGTTGTAATTATGAATTCTGAATAAAGCCACAGAGCCAGCTTTAAAAGCTCATCACTCACAATTCATATTTTCAGAATTTATTGACTTGTGGTTGAAAAAAAAATCAACAAAATGTCTAACTTGCCTTTTACGGTTTTTGACTGTGGCACGTAGTCTGCACTTGACTTTTCTGCAGCTCACCCTTAATTAATCACTCCTGCATTTTACATTCAGTCAGAGTTTTCACAGGAAGATTCAACTAACTGTTGATATTAGGAAAAAAACTAAAATGAAGAGCAATCACAGTCTATATGACAGCTTACAACCGAGGAGTCATAGAGGCTTTTACACACTCAGTATCTGACCCACACACAGCTGTGAACCTGACACCAGGACGGGTTTTTTTTTCCTGTTTTCTAAAGATTCCCACTCCTCCTTTGATATTTTGACTTCATCTGTAAATGTCCTGTTGTTGTCTATTTAAAACACATTTCGTGTTTTCCTGTTCACGCAGGTCGAAATGAGCTGATAGCCAGATACATCAAGCTTCGGACCGGGAAGACGAGGACTCGGAAGCAGGTAAGACAAGAGAGGAGACGTCTCTGTCGCACGAGCATCAGAGGGCTGTCAAATGTGAATGTGTTGCCTTTGTTTCTGCAGTAGAGAAACAAAGATGGAGAATCACACAATGCTTAGCTGTCCAGGAGACGTCTGAGGCTGAGAAGGCCCCTGTCACTGCTGTGTTGCATGAACAGATGTCCCTGGATTATGACATTCCCAAAGTCGTTGCTCTTACTTGCACTTAGTACGCATATAAAAACTGCAGTTGTAGTCGGTTTGTACAGGAGAAATTGATTCTTTAATTTCCCATTTTTAAAAGCTTTTACATATAAGCTGCCAACCTTTCACTTAAAATTCAGCCTTTCATTTTCTACAATAGAGTAGTTATGTAATGCAGCATCATTGTCATTTGAAAAGAGAGCATCCACTGTAGCTCCGCCGTGCAAGTATTCCTCCTCATGACTAAATCATGGAGGTCGTGCACTTGGCCAGAGTGGAAGCCTTTATTAGTAGGAAGGTGGAAGCCTTAATAGATTGGCACCGTCTCTGTAGTCGCTGCAGTCAGTGTTGGAGAGTGCATCCTGTAACCAGCAACACACAACGTGCACTGCAGACACACAACTCTCACCACAGAGTTGAGCTCGGATCCCTGAATCAAACTCATAATGTATATCATGTAAATGTAATATAATAATATAGAATTCAGGGCTTTTTCTCTTGTTTGTGTATCTCATAGGAGTTGAAGCACTCCAATAAAACAGCGGATACAGTTGATTCTTGTATTCAAATGACCTGATGATGCTTCACTAACCCACTGACTGATCGTCCCTCTAAACAGGAAATTCCCTGTATGACCACTGATTTGAGTCACAATGATAAACAAGCCATTGTCTACAGCGACATTCGATCACTGTGTGTGTGTGTGCGTGAATTGATTAGTCTGGACCAGAAAGGCCGTGTGTTTTCTCTCTCTGTGACTCTTCTGCTCTGCAGAGAATCAGAAAGAGAGTAGAGAGAGTTGTTTTTCACAGCTACACCAAGAAACACACCTATTTTTATTGTTACTTTAGATGTGTGTTGTGTGGAACTGCTCTGTTATTTATGTGACGGCTAAAAGTAATAAGTATATTAGAGCTGAAATGGTATTTTTGGTCAAGATGAAATTGAGCAGCAGCAATTTTGATAATCAAATAATAGTAAAGTTCTTTGCAGAAAATGTCTAGTTTCATCTTCTCAAATGCTGCATTTCACTTGTCTTTTCTGCCATTTGAGTATGTCAGCTTGGGATTTAGGAAATTCTGTATTTTCTGCCATTTATAGCATAAACAATTAATCACTTAATTGAAAACAATCATATGTTTATTGAAAATAAAAACAATAATATATGCTTGAAAATAGTGGAAAATTCCCAGCGTGATGTCTTAAAATGTCTTATTTTGTCAGACCAACAGTCTAAAGTGCAACGATGTCAGATTTCTAATAACAAACACAGACAATAAAAGAGCTGCAGATTAATATTCTGACAACCAGTAAATAATTGTTTCTGCTCTGGATTATGGATCGACCTGCAAATATGTAAATAATATGAATATTCACCAGAGGAAGCATTTGATGCTGCCCTTTCTGTTAAATACCCCTATCTCTGCCAGAAAACTCACCTTGGGTGTGATTTGTGTGGTGAGGGGTGGGTTTACGTTCTCCTCCAACGTAAACCCACCCCTCATACCTGTCACCAATGCACATTACTTCTCTTCCAAACTACTTCTTGCACTGCTGAACGGTCCACGTGAGATATCAAATAATTTCGAACTGTGCTGACATCAGGGGTAAACTTGGCCGTTGAAATGCCTCGCCCAGGTCCCATAAGACCACTAGACCAGCCAATTCTCATTCAGCACACAGCAGATCACATCTGGGTGCTCTTAATGTGTGCTAAAGGGGCCTGCATCCTCCTTAATCAGTTCACTTAAACGACGACAACACACAGCATAACGCTTTATTGGCTGTTAGCTTGGTGTGTGGTTTGGAGATGCTTCTGTCGTGCACATTATCTCCTTCAAGTGTTTTTTTTTTTCTTTAAACACAGAAATGTATAATCCACTACTTCTCTTGTTTTTTTTTTTCCGTTTTCTCTTTTTTAATGGAGGTGTCTAGTCACATACAGGTCTTAGCAAGAAAGAAAGTTCGAGAAATCCAAGCTGCCATTAAGGTACGTCTGGCTTTGCCCAGTTGCAGGGGGCTTTTCATTGCCATGGTTACAGGCTCTTCCTTTGTTTTCCTCCCCTCCCCTACCCTGCAGGTGTCTAGTCACATTCAGGTTCTTGCCAGAAGGAAATCTCGTGAGTTTCATTCCAAGCTAAAGGTATGCGCTTTTCTGCTTTTGGGCTTGTTGGTTGCTGTGCTTCTTGACTTCCTGTTTCCCGTGGTGACAGAGTGAATGCCTGGCGCTCTGACTCCCCCTAACCCAAATCCTCTGCTGACTGAATTCTGTTCAGATTTTCTAACACCCCCCCCCCCCCCCCCCCCCCCCCCCCCACACACACACACACACACACACACACACCTTCTCAGTCCATCCTCACCCGTACTCAGACATGCTGTCACTGTCCTGTCTACTTTCATTTACATTTATTCACTTTTCACTTCACTTTTCATGATGGACCTTTGCTTTGAGAGCAGCTGCTCATCATTTCCATGACTAAAATAATAATAGTATAATAATAATAATAAAATCGATTAACATGAAGCATGTCAAAGAAAAAAAAATTCTACTACTAGCTCTTTTTTTAATTATACAACAGGCTGACAGATACTGGTTTGAGTTTGATACTGATATTGAGGGTTTAAAAAAATGAACATATATTGGCCAATAACGTGCAAAAAATCTTAGTTATGTTTTTTAAAGAATTTACAGTATGTACTGGGCTAAATGCTAACATCAGCATGCTAACATGCCCACAGTAACAATGGTAATATACTAGGTATAATGTTTACCATGTTAACTGTCGTAGTTCTGTGTGTTAGCATGCTAACATTTGTTAATTAACACTAAACACAAAGTACAGATGAAGTTCAGCAGATATTTGGTCATCAACCAAAGTATTGGACAAACTGATGTTTTGACCTGAAGTCAGGGTATCACTGAAGTAATTACAATTCCTCTTCAGGGAAACATGAACTTGTGAACCAAATTTCACAGCAATCAATCAATAAAACATTGACAGTTGTTGAGATATATCACTCAAAACCACAAACACAAACCTCACAGTGGTCCTAGAGGACAGGTCAGGTGGATCACTCAAGTCAATCGGGTTCATCCTGTGGGGAATGTGAATGTTTGTGCCAAAGCAATCTGTTTAAAATGTGTTGAGATATTTCAGTCTAAAGTGGTGGACTGACTGGCTGCTAGCTTGGCCCTTTGGTAGAGAAAACTATTTCTAAATAACATCCAAAATATTCTTTCTGCTTACTTATACACCAATACCAAACATAAGTGAACACCATCCAATAAAACGGCCCTGTTTATTTACTGGCCAGACTCTGACTTTTACTCCACATACAGTATATTTGCAGTAATTTAGAAAAAACAAAATCAGAGTGCGCAAATGTCAGGAAGCATGCTGGCATTGGCTGTTGGTGAGTGGCTGAGAGCTGAGGTCCGAGGAAATCGGACTGATGGCGGCTGGCTGCTTTCTGAAATGCCCTCTCTGCTTTCTTTTTCTCCCTTCAATCAGTTGATAACTCAGACTCTCACAGCGCCATGGCTGTCGGCCGCCTTCCTTCCTCCTAGTTCAGATGTCATTTCAGAGCGTTCTTGTCAGTTATTTCAGCAATAGTGAAATCTGTTAAAATCACCGAAGAAAGCTTTTCAGAATGACAGATTAAAATGGGAGAAAAGCATTGTGAAAGAAGTAATCTTGTATAATATTGACCTGTAATTTAAGGTATTTTATGAAGTAATGCTTGTATATCAAAGGACACTCCGCCCATGTGCCATTTTCTTCTTTTCTTGGGGAGCCGACTATAGGTTTTGACTTTCACACTTTTGCTCGACTCCCAGTATTCAACACGAATTAATGACCCCTCATTAATCTGTGTGTATGTGTGTGAGTGAGTGAGTGAGTGTGTGTGTGTGTGTGTGTGTGTGTTGAGAAACAGAACGAGTCAGATAGGCAGCTAGCCACATGAATGCCTGGTCTTTCAAGGGCACAGGCGGCTGTCTGAAGAAAAACAGACAGCTTTTGTATGAATCCCTGTCTTTTCTCATTTAAAGCAAATTGGAGTTCAGGGGCAAAGAGAAATACAAGTGTGCCCTTCATTTAAGGGGGCATCAATGAAAACCTGCTGTTTCTGGTCTTGTCTTTGGCATTTTAGTGAAAGAACAGTCATTGTGTTACTTATTAATTGTAGAGAGCAAGACCCCCCGAGACTGAGGATAATTTGTAAATACATATTTCATAATCCTTTTGTTATTCAGTGTTCATTACTCGTCTGTGATGTGTGAAGAACGCTTGTTATTCTCAAAGTATTTTTTTTTTTGCCGATGTTCGGACTTGTAACGCTAAGACCTTTTCATGCATAGCTCAGACTTTAACTGTTTTAATAATATTGAATTACTGAGTAAATGTATCACAAATGTACAATAAAACCATGTTTGTTTGCATTTAGGTTACAAGTATGGTAAGTATTTATTTTCTGTTTGTGACGCTGTTTCTGCCTTTATTAGGGGCTGCCTCGTCCTTCAGCTGCTAGTTTTGCATTTGTGCTCTTGCCATAGTGACACAATAGCTGCTGCCCAGTGTTTTCCCAGTTTATCCGTGTCTCTTTGTGTCATCATACTATTATCATACTGTAGCTTGACTCTGCTCCACCAGCATCTATTGCCAGCATGCGTACCTTTTAGCTTCTGCCACCAGTGAGTGTGCATGGGTTTGCTCGTGTGTGTGGGTTGCCCAAGTGTGCACTCTGATACAGTGTTTACACAGAATTTAGCAGGTTCAGTATGACTTTAAATAACTTTGCTAATACAAATTAACATATGACTTCGTCCAAAACAACATACGTGTAGTGCGCTTCTGCAGGCTTTTGTAGTTCTCTATGAATTACTGTTCCGTCAATTAAGCATTGCCATTCACAACTAATGTAGATATATGTTGATCATTTAAAAACCTCTTGTCCAAAGATTAAAGAAAAGGAACTACCAGTAACTGGAGCGATGAAAGACTCTTAACCAAGTGGGATTTGTGTCCTTCAGTTTTACTTGAGAAATTCTTCACAATGTTTAGATGTGTTTTGACAAATGCAGCCTTGATAGAAGTGCTGCTGCATGAGTATTTTAGTGGTAGATTAGTCAACAAGCAAACTTACATTTAAGTGCATACCTCTGCCAACCATTATATATTGGAATTCAATTGCCATTGTTTGACACATTCCTTTATAAAAGCCTACACTTAAATAGCAACGTAGATGCATCTTCTTTTAACCTGCTTGCTGTTTACTGTTGTGAGAGAGGTCAGTGGTGCTTTCAGTGTGTTGTTGGAGTCTGGTTGTTGCTACCTCTGCAACATGTCCCACCTCCCCCCTTCTGTGTGAGTGCTAAGCCTTTTGTGACTGCTGTTAAAGGACCAAGCAGTGAAGGACAAAGCGCTCCAGAGCATGGCCTCCATGTCCTCGGCTCAGATCGTCTCTGCCACGGCTATTCACAACAAGCTCGGACTGCCAGGCATCCCGCGCCCAGCCTTCCCTGGAGCAGGGGTAAGACCCTCGTCGGCACCCCACTATTGATCAGTCCTGTCCAGCTTCACCCAGTGCAGCCATGGGGACAACCACGCCGACACCCTGGCCAAATCACATTACACACCACAGCTTTGCACAACTGCCCCTATCAGATAAGCACATGATCAAAAGGAGTGGTAGATAACCTCGTCCACATGGAGCTAAGAGACATTTTGATCTTGTTGTTAACAGCTGCTGACAATTGGATGTTCTTTGTTGTCTGTTTATCTAGTTATGGCAGGGCATGATATCGACTGGTCAGCCAGGATCCTCACAAGAGTAAGTATCATACTTTGGTGTCAGAAAAGAGAACTTAAACTGTCTTCAAGCAATAAATTCAATATATTGTGCTATGGTAATGTTTTTTTTTTTTTTTTTTTTTGTTCTGACAAGTCTGTCATTTTTCTGTTTCAGTATAAAGCCTTTCACCCAGCAAGCCTATCCCATCCAGCCAGCAGTCACAACAGCCATTTCAAGTGAGAATTTACCTTTTTAAAAATCTTTCAAGGCAAAATGAGGCCAAAATGCACATCACACTGAAGCTGAAAATGTTTAAATGCATCTCCACCCTAACGTCTTTGTCATACAAAGCACCAAACACAAACATGTGGCAGCTGTTTATTGTGTTCAGGCTCACTCCATCTCCACGTGTGCATTTTCCTGCTTGGTATAAAGCATTTCAAGCCTCCTCAGCTGTTAAATCTGTTCTTTAATCTTACTGTGAGAATTGGCAGTTTGTCTCTTTGTAAAACACATATGTTGGGTAGAGAGAGGTGAAACTGCTTTGGAGATGGCCACAACAATAAAAGCTGGTTTTGATACTTTGAACCTTCCTCCTACATTTCCCCCCAGAGCACCTTTGTGCAGTGAGGCTCCAGGAGGGAGGATGAAAGTTAATGTTAGGTTTTGAGGATCTGGTTTGAGACCAAAATTAAATCAATTTCAGTAACAGCCGTTTTTAATCAGTTACATTTTTTTTTTTTAATTAACAGCCACAGTTTATTTTTAGCACTTTCAAGCACTTAATGCTGCTCGAATTTCAATCAAAATCTAACAATCAGGAATCAACTGCAGAGAATCGTGTGATGCAACACATTCAGGAATATCTTCTTTCTCTTAGAACTTGCCATAAAAATTAGAAGAAAATCCACCGTTCAATTCAGTCATGCACAGACAGCTGATTTATTCTTACCCATGTTAAGTTTCTATGATTTAGGATTGATTTTAAATCGATGAGAAATGATCTATTTTTATATCTGAAACCAATCTGTTGGCTGTTGATCGAGAATTCACAGAGACATGTGATGTCATTTTGTATCAAATAAATCAAAAGACTGCTCTTTATTACACCAGAACACAAATGGGATAAAAAAAAAAATGATGATGTTGAAAATAACTGTTGGAATTTTTTTACATTTTTTATTTTTCCCAGTTTCAGTTTGTTATTTCTTGCCCCAAACATTTTGGAAATAAGAAAATATGAATGAATCAGTACTTGTTGTGATGACAGTCCAGTATGTTTATGTACGTTATTGCTATGCTATGGCGCACAGCTGTAATTTGCACATAAATAAGTAGAAATAATGAGAGCTGTTGCCAGTAACAACACCAGGACAACATAAACAAACCTGACTCGCAACAGATGTCCCTAAAACCTCAAGACAATATCTCGAACATGACATCACAAGTTTTTTTGTTATAGCGTCTTAAAAATGAACGTGTCCGTGCTGTGCTGTAAAACGAGCCACAGACAGGATGGATCTTTTATTACTGTGGTGTTACTGCAGGCTACGAGCCCACAGCAGCTCCAGCTCCCACGGCACCCGCATGGCAGGGCCGCTCCATCGGCACATCTAAACTCCGATTGGTGGAGTTCTCGGCCTTCCTAGAGCAACAGAGAGACCCAGACTCAGTGAGTGGAGCATTATACTAAAGCATGAAATATCAGTATCTCATGGCGTTCATTCCCACCTCTTATCACCCAGTCCTTTCCTCTATGAATACACTGGGACATGTTCCAAGGCAGAGAGTCAGCTGAGAGGAGGCCAACACAAGCTGAGAGGGGAGAAGCCTGGCCTGTAGGGACACACAGCATGAAAACCTGCAGAAATAATGAGAGACTGTATATTAATCAGTTCCTTAAAAGGCATGCCAAGACTGTATCTCGCTGCAGACTTCAGCTCAGTGAGACGATCCACAGACTCCCCGAGTGTGAGTTGACTAATCAGCGGCTTCAAGGCTGTGTCTCACACTTCTTGTTTGCTCTGGCGTTTTTTTTTTTTTTTTTTAAATGTTTGTCCACATTTTCCTCTGCACTTTCTTTTGGTATTAATCCAGCATGACAACAGCCATTAATCTTACATTCAGCTTAATGCTTGAAATTGTCGCATTTGCCCTAAAGGCTACATGCTGAAGAGACTGCTCTGTGAGCTTTTAAACTGAAGTGCAGCACCACATGACGGGGTTTCATACAGTCACCACGAGTTCAGCGAACCTCTGAAAACCAAATGTTATTCTGCTTTTTTTGCTGCTTCTCTCTGCTTCTCTGCTATGCATCATGGATTTGAGGTTTAACGGCCATCATTTTTATTCACTTTGTAAAATCAAATCCATATATTCTCAGTTTGGAATAGAGCAAACCTAAATATATATAATATATAGGTGCTATAATATATAAATATATATATAAATATAAAAATATATATATATATATATATATATTTTTTTTTTTACAGGTTGATTGTACTTACCATTGGTGCAGAAATATAGCATTTCATGTTAATTATGCTCATCTAGTGTTTTAATACTTGATTTAATATTGGTCAGTATTTGTGCTTTCACAGCTTTCTTGCCTATAATAAAGTCAAAACTTCAGCTTGTAGAATTTGGGTGAGGCAGCCTGGCATTCCCAGCTTGGTTTAATACAAATGAGGGGATCAGTTTGTTTTTGGCTTTAGTGGAGCAGAATGTAATGCTACCTAATTTGTACATCATAAAACAAAAAAGCTCCCTAAAACCATGCAGACAGCCAAATAAAAAGCAATGTTGCATAGGGTTATTTCCCATCATCAGAGTGTGCTGTTACCAATCTAATTCTAACTACCGTCTGCTTATTACGGTGGTTATTTGTCAGAACTGGTTTATTTTATTTCAGTAAACATACTGTGTTGATGATACCTGGATATTGGTTTATAATACAACTACAGATCTAAATCAAAATGATATAATCTGAAATAGAGCACCATATTTTTTAGTTATGTTTCTAAGAATATGTATGTACTTTTTTTTTCAGTACAACAAGCACCTATTTGTACATATCGGACAGACAAATCATTCCTACAGTGACGCCCTGCTAGAGTCGGTGGACATTCGTCAGATTTATGACAAATTCCCAGAAAAGAAAGGAGGGCTGAAGGAGCTGTACGGAAAAGGTCCCCAGAATTCCTTCTTCCTTATAAAATTCTGGGTGAGTAGAATTTGCTGCAGCTTGATTGTATTTTCCGTGCATCAGTCTTAATATCGTTGTGAATCCTGTTCAGTAAGGGTCTGTTCAGGTTCGTCTTCAGTGATTGGCTGTAATCAGTCTACACAGAGAAGACTGCTCTCTTAATGTTTGCAGATTGCACTCTGCTGTGTTTGGACTTGCATAGCAGGAGAGCTTTTGATCAAAGCACTCGCTAATTCAATGTAATATCTCCAAACAATGGAGTGACCTGGTTGCACTCCTAATGGCTGTTTAAACATTGCATGTATTTCCTCCCTGATGCAAAATGCTAACTAGCGGCAGCCAACAAAGTAGGACCGTATGCACTTGGACCAAGTCCCCTCAAATTCCTTTTGAAGTGACCGGCCAATCTAAATTTCAAATGAAAGACAGAATCTGCACAATAATGAATGTATAACTGCTTTGCTTAATGAAGGAGGAGAATGTTGTAGGAGGATGTCTCCTCTTTTTGTATCCATAATGAACAGGATGTTGAGGGCATAGAAAGGCTGCCCTCCAGGAGCTGGCCCGTTCAACCTTGTAAATCAGTCTTTTAACGTAACTTCATTTAATCCTCTTTAGAATCTTCATTCTAATATGGACACATTAACATGCGTATTCAGATGTGGCTGGGATCTTCTAATTTGATATGTGATGTACATGTTTAATCTCGACGGCTCTTGACCAGTGACAAAGAAATTCTTAATTTAGAGTTAAAGTTACATTTTCAGCTGCTACGTTTAAACTTAATTCTGTCTTCTGATAAAAGGCCAAGCACAGACATGTCTCAGTTCCATAGAATACACTGTATATACAACTGTACACTGTATGTACTATACACACTGTACTAAAAACGCCGCTGCCAGTTACACTTAAAGCTTCTACAATGAATATTTTTATAGTGGCAATGTATGAAATATTACCTTGATTTAATTTTCTGATGTGAACATATATTACTTTAGAAAAGCTTAATAAATACAACAGAGCTATGCTATGAAAAAGGTACATTTTTCCAGTGTCTTTGACAATGTGCTCAAATAATTAAGTTCTAGGAAGCAGTGAGAGAGCGTATCCACGACATATTATCCATACAAATACCTCTAGACCCACAGTTTTTCAGCCTTTATGAGGAAAGTACATATCACGCTAAAGTGAAGAGAGATGTTTTTAGCTTTCTCTTAAAAATATTTAGTGAACTGGCTCCCCTGATATCTATAGGTAGTGTGTTCCAGAGCTTTGGGGCTTAACTAACAAACGCTGCATCACTGATTTTCTTTTGGCTGTTGCTGGAAACCTCCAATAAACCAGCAGCAGATGATTGCGGTGCTCTGGCAAGTAGTGAACAAGGGATTTAGCAATGGGTTAGGGTTAACTTTTTGTTAAAATCAATGAAGACTGGAAAAAAAATACTTTGATTATTAATGTTAAATGTGTCCTGTATCATGCATCAAATGAAAATGTGAAAACAAAGTGATAATATGAAAGGGTTCACGTTTTTTATCTGCCAGGCCCACAATTTAACCGATTCAGTTAACTCTCACCATTCTCATGGCGTCATTCACCTCAGCAGCAAACAGCAACAACATTTAGCAGCTAAAGAGCCAGATATTTCCCTCAGGAGCTGGTGGAGACCACAACTGAGCTAAAAGGAGACTATGAGACAACTCCAAATAAGCAACTGTTTCCTAACGCTGATGCCACATCAACTTAAAAGGTGATGACATATCAGTGTTGTGTTCACTGCTCCCTGGGAGACCAGTACGCATCAAAGGCAGATCCAGATCATTTCCTCGTCTTTTTTAGTGCACTGTATTTTGTCACTTTTCCAAAGTGAACACAATACTTGATCAACACCTACTGAGAATTAGCAGGCAGTGAAAAGAGCATTTTTTTGATATTGTGTACATGTCAGCCAGTAACAAGAAACTGCAGTACAAAAATCCCAAACTGGGTTGAGATCATTTTCCATGACGTAGTTTGTCCACCAGAAAGCAACTGTAAAATGTCCACTATATGTATTTCAGTAATTCTTCCGTATCAAGATTGTTTGCTTTATCTGATTTTTCTAAATATCCACAGCACATCTTGTTATTCTGTTTTTGAGCCGACTCATGACTTTTGTCATGGGGATCATCTGCACTGTTGAGTAGATAGGTATGGTTACTGGTCATATTATGGTCTTGTTTTGGGGTTGCCCACAGATTACCATCCTAAACGTTTCACTGGGTGTGTTATACAGCCCAAATCTTTGCCACTTTCCATTGTCGCCACAATTATTCCCCATGTGAGTGCACTGTATTTACCCGTTTTAAATGGTTCAGTGTATTGTTTATTCCCGTAAACCCTAAACGCATTAATCCTCACAGAACGCCCTGTTGTTCTCTGGCTTCCAGGCTGACTTGAACTGCAACATCCAGGATGACACTGGGTCTTTCTACGGAGTCACTAGTCAGTACGAGAGCTCAGAGAACATGACCATCACGTGTTCAACGAAGGTCTGCTCCTTTGGGAAGCAGGTGGTCGAGAAAGTTGAGGTACGAGGTCTTTCCATCCTGTGAGTCCCAGCAAGTTGCTGCTGAGTGTTGTCCTTCATCTCTGACTTTTATTAATAATTTTGCTCTTTTTTCCTCAGACTGAATATGCACGGTTTGAGAACGGACGCTTTGTCTACCGGATAAGCCGGTCTCCCATGTGTGAATACATGATCAACTTCATCCATAAGCTAAAACATCTGCCAGAGAAATACATGATGAACAGCGTGCTGGAGAACTTCACAATCTTATTGGTAATCACCTCACTGACCTGCGTGGCCGAGAGCCCTCTCCAGGACTCTCATTCTTCTTCTTCTCTTTGGTGTCAGGGTGTGTCGGTGGCTCCAGCTGGCTTTATTAAAAAAAAAAAAAAGAAAGGTGTGGGGGGTTGACAGGGCCTTCAGATGACTTCCTCTCACTGGTCCTGCATTGCTCTCATTCCACAGGGGATGAAACACAGTGTGCGGAGCCTCATTATCTGCAGGGGAAAAGGGAGGATAAGAGGGGGCAGGAACCCCTGTTATTAGCCATCACATGGGGTCTTAAAGGGTCTTTCACCGCAAAGAGAAAGCAAAAACAAATACAGGCATATGTGGGGTTTAGTACGCAAAATAGCAACCGGGATGCAAAAGCATCTTAACGCTAAGATTATCATAAAATCCATCTTAATATTTTTAAGCTTAAGAAGTGTCCCAACAGCATCACGAGATGCTTTTAGAAATGACTGTAGATCAGTGAGTGCCTGCTTCCTGTTCAAAGGGGGCAAACGACGTCTTAAGAAGCTCAGACAGCTGCAGGAGGAACTGAAAAAAACACATTCAGGTCAAGTTTTAAACTGCGTCTTTATACCTGAACTTTCATCTGACTGTTGAAGCCGCCGAGTGATGTGAAATGGTGATGTTTAGATTTGACGTTTTTCTGTGTTTTCTGTTTGTAAAATCCGGCACTTCCTCTTTACTTATTTTACAGTGTGCAGTCCTTGTCTGCTGGAAAGTGACCATGTCCTCTCTTGCAGGTGGTGACGAATAGGGACACCCAGGAGACACTGCTATGTATGGCGTGTGTGTTTGAAGTTTCAAACAGTGAGCACGGCGCCCAGCATCATATCTACAGACTGGTCAAAGAATGAGAGGCTCCGAGCCCCCCCACCCCACCCCATCCCCCCCTCTTTTCATAGACTTTCCAACCTCAAAACAAGTGGCAGTGCCTCTACCTGAAAGTCACACCTACAATGCTTTTTGGTCATGGTATCGGGTGAAGTCAGTTGTTCTAAATTTGTTTTAATATAAAGTGTCTGTTATTTGACTGCAGCTGTTGATTGCGGTACAGTTTTATGTTTAAATGTGGGAAATCTTGTTTAAAATGCGTTGAGTTGGTCTTCGTTGGGTATAAATGTGGCCGTTCTTAAGGAATTTACTAGATTCATTTGGTAAATGGAAATGTGTGTGTCGTCTGTTTCTGCTTTGTCATGTAGACTAAGAAAAAAAAAGGATGCTGGCCTTTTCTCTCAGCAACCTGACGTGGTCCGTGTAATCTGTTTGAGTGTGTTTTGTATGTCTGTAGTTCATGACTTTGTGAGCGTACATATTGTCGACATACAGACGTGCACCCACAGCCAATAGATTTTCCAAAGAAACAAAACTAACACAACACTACAAAGACAGTAGTTGGACGTAAGTGGTCGTGAGTATTGCAAAATTACTGCTATTTCTTTAAAAACAACTCAGCTTTCAGTCGTATATTTATCCCTGTTTGAAGCACTCCAAGTCTTAGACACTAACAGAATGAATGCACTGTGAAAATTCTGCAAACATTTTGCATCTGCTCCATAAACGTAGATAGTCGCCTGCACCACCACCGTTTCCGTTCTGCGAATGAGTCTTTTTCTCTGTGACAGCTGAGGGGAGAATAATTCGGCTTTTGACAGGTGACAGCATCTTAAAGTGACTCTCATCGTGTCCAGAAGCTGCTTGTTCCCCTCTCTGAGCTTGCCTTAGTGATGCTTACTTTTGTCCCCTGGTAGATTTGTGGTTTTAGAACAACAGCGTAAATAGTCATAACACTACACCACTTGCAGACCGCAGGCTTTGGTCAGAATGCTGTATGCCCCCCCCCCCCCGAAGATTCTCAGAATATCTCCCCCCCCTGGGATCGACGTGTAAAAACTCAAGCCAGAGTGTTGCTGCCTTCACACTATGTTCGCATGTTTCTGTGGCCTACACTGATCCCCAGCCTTAAACATGTTATAGCTGTGTGAACTCCCAAAAGATGCCACTAAAACTGTGATCTCTACGCGGGAAGACTATTTACACGTTTGCTTTGTGTAAGAACTTCACAATATTATCTGCCAAAGTGTAGATGTACAGTGCCTTAGAATATACTCTAACATTACCCTTTGCTTTGTTTTAAGTCTCAAATCAGTTCTGTGGATGAAACAGGCAAAAATGACTCACCGGTATATTACTTGGTACATCTCCACATCTGAGAAACCATGTTTCTTGTAATTGGTACACTTTGTTGTAGTTAAGCGGCAGTACTCTTCTGTTAAATTATCTCAACAGTACCACTTACAATACAGGTTTTATTTTTATGTCCTACAACATCAGCCTTTTTCAAAGAGTGTACTATAAACAGACTGACTGCCTTTCCTGTTGTACAAGACCAAAAAATACAGAGATTCAGTCAATCTTTTGTCATGTCCTGCATGGTAGCAAGGAAGTGCCTTTGGTTTAAAATTTCCAGCTTCAAAAAGAGAAACAGAAATTAAAAATGAAATGTTGCTAGACCAAAAATGAGACGCAAGTGAAACCAATCACCACATTGCCTTTTCAAAGGGTTGTAATGACAACAGGGGAAAGCTGGTTACTGGAAAAATAAAGAAATGATATATTCACTTTTTTTTTTTTTACATTAGAAATTGATTTGACAAATGATGTATTTGATGAAAACCTACGTCTGTGCTCAAGGTCAAAGACCTGCTGACAACATTACAGCCGCCGACTGCACGCAGGATGTCAGCTCGTAGAAACACTGCAGCCATCTGCTTCGTGCACACTTGCAGGTTCAAGTGTTTTTGTTTTTTTTTTCTATAGAAAAAAAAAAGTTTTTTTGGAGACATCATGGTTTCCTCTTTCCCACGACCGCACGCTCGCACGATGTGAAAACCACAGAAAACATCACACTTCCACAGTGTTACCGTCAATGATGCAGACACAGCTGTGATGTCGACGAGGCAGGGACCGACAAGCTTTTATCATTTAGCATCTTTCAGAGGGAAAAGTGAAAGTTTATTTAATAATTATTCTAACAGTTCAAACTGGTTTAATGTGGTTAAATCTCAATTTCTTTCCGAAACCTGTTTGAGATGTTGTTTCAGGATCTAGTTTTTCACAATTGCTAATGTAGACGAGGCCGTAGAGGTTAATACTTTTCACCGTAAGGACCATAGCTACTCGAACATTTACTGTTTCTTACAAAAAAAATTATAATCATTCAAAGTATTTTAACCGAAGAAGCTCTAAATAATTGCAGACAATGTCTCTGGTGGATGCAGATAAAGTTCAGTCATTCAGTATTTTGCCACAGTCCTGTGGACACTGTGGAGTTTTAATAGGCTTTTTCTTATGTTTACCCTGTGTATCTGTTCACATTTATTGATTATGTAGATGTTCCTGTTTTCTTATTGTACTTGTATACGGTTGTACTTGGTTTTGTGATGACATTGTCTGTATATTGCAAGCCCAACAAGATGGTAATGATGTTGCTGCTGCACTGCTGGTACATTTTGACATGTCGTTTCAACACTAAAACAGCAGGACTGATGCCTTCCATGGCACGAATGTCTGGTGGACCATTTGAGGAGGAAATGGACACGTTAAAAAACAAATGGAAAAAAAAAAAAAAAAATCATCTAAGTTGAGGAATCATGATACAAACATATCAGCAGTTTAGCTCTTGTTATTTGTAATTCTGTCGAAGAGTAGGTACTGGTACCTTTTTGTTTTATGACCATTTTCAGATGGTGGCTTTAAAGTGATTTTTCACATAGCTCACATATAGTTATCATACACACATTTGGGTTTTGTGTGCCGACTTGTTTTTGTAAAAAGGTGCTTTGTACAAAATTCTATCTTAGCTTTTCTTGGTACAGATGTGTGATATCTTTTCGTATCCATGACAGTAAAAAGTGTTGGAGCAAAGAGAGAAAAGAAGCTCTGCGATGTTTCTGTGTTCTGCATATGGTCTTGTCTTTGCTCCGTAACATTATGATGCCTTCTTGATAATAGTAGATATTTTGTAGCTTTCTAGATACTTTGTATGTATGCAATATTGAAGTTAAATAAATCTGAATTTATTGCCTCCTTTTGTCGTCAGTTCAATTAAACATTTAACACAGTTGCAGAATTTCAGACATGACTGAGGCAGCAACCACTTCACTCTGCAGGAAGCTCAGGTCAACAGCAGATGGAGCCTCTCACTTTAGATTTAACTGCCCCTGTCACTGTTCCTCATGCAGGAGAACATATTTAATGGTCACCGCTGTAGTACCAGAAACCATCACCAGAGGGAGACATTGTTCAATTAAAAGCAAAGTAAGAGTGACTTCTTGGTTGAACTCGAGAATTAATAACACACACAATAACAATAAAAAGCTTTAGAAAATGTGGAATCCTTGTCAATTCACGTAAAACATTTAAAGGCAAACCTTGTAAACTGAAAGCAGTAATAGTTAAGATGATAATAAAAGTAATAACAGCCCGAACAATGATTCCTGATCATTTGAACGACAGGTATCCGTATCTGAAATGAGAAATATTAGCCTGTTTTCCTGCTGTGCTTTGTTGGGTTGGGGATGATGTCGGTTTGGAGGGAGTGAACATCCAGTTGGGAGTTCACAGTCAACTTGTTTTTAAGCTTATTTTTCTGGCATGTCTGCATTATTATGATAGACACAGCTGGAGAGAGAGGCAGGATGACATGCAGCAAAGGTTGGAACTGAACCTGGGCCGCTGCAGTAAGGACTCAGCCGTGATACACATGTGATCTGGGCTCTTTAGGTGAGCTGCCTCTCAGGTGTGGGAGCACTGCTCGCTTATCTCAGCCAAAAATGATGTGACCTGAGACCTGAGTTTGCTGATCTTGTCTTACATGAGAGCACATCAGCTCGGCCGGAGCATCTTCAGAGGAGGCCTGCCAGCTCTCTGAATGATGAAGACTCGTTTCTGTACCGTAGCTAGTTAGCTAGCTCAATGCTAAAAGCCATGCTTCTTCACATTATGAGTTGTTTTCTATTCTGAAATATATTTTCTCTTGATCAATGAACTGTTGATCAGTTGAAAGTCGTAAATAATCAATCACAACAATCCTGTCTAACTTTACGATCTTATGAAGTCACTGACGAGTGCACGAGTTTAGTATCAGAATCTGATACTTGCTAAATGGCACCTGTAAGGAGCGCTGACAACCCAACAAAACTCCAGGTAAAGTCTGTTTATCAGGCTCTTCACAATGACAGAAATGAGCAGTGATTTACTCTCGTTTTACAATCAAAGCTCACAAGTTTAAGACTCATAAAGGCTGAAATCTGAAAGCAGTCAATGAGAAAGAAACAGATAATGAACTAAAAGCTAACAGGGCAAAATGGGCAATTATAGTAATCCTCTATACAGCCTTTCAAAAATACATCACTTGCATTTAAGTACCAAGGACAGACCAATCAAAGCAGCGGTCTTAGCTCACACTTGTACAACTTTCAATTAATACTCAGCCATTCTTCTTTAGTACTTCAGCACAATGCTTCCTCACTGTAAACGTATAAATCTCTGACCACTCGTACGTCTGAAGGTGAGCAGGTGAGTGAGTGAGGGAGTGGACAACACCTGTGCCCACTCACTCATTACAACGACAGACTGAGCCTGAATATTCACGTCCCTGAAATCAAAGGTGGAATCCAGCAGAGGGAGAAGTCGCCGCTGCCGCACTCACACTCGTTAGCGTGTTGGATCGTATTTTTGTGCTTCTGCCACTTCTGCTAGCTTGTTAAAGCCGTGGTTGGCAGTTTATTTTTGGTATCATTAGGCAGAAATTCCATCCCAGCCCTCCTGCTGTATATAATTCAAGTGGTCTGAGAGAAAACTAGACTTCTGCACCTTGTCTTGGTTGCCTTCAGGTTTTAGAAAATATAGACAGTGATGGGAGACTCTGGCCAATGACAGGTCATTTCAGAGACAGGGCGTTCCTATTGGCTGATCTATAAAGGCAGATGCGCTGACACGTCCCTTCAAATGATGAGAGCCTCGCCTTGTAGAGCCAGATCGATCTCAGCGTCTCAGAAGGGTCCATCTGCAGTCTCACAGACCACATGACACCTCCTGAGGTCTTTGCCTCAACCTGACTGTTTCCACGGTGTGACCTGAAGCTGCTGTGTGTCCAGACAGACCTACTCGAAAACTGCAGAAAATCCTGCAACTTGTGATAAATTTCCAACACCTCCCTCACCTGCAACCGTGCACAGAACAAATGGTATACTGGAGCCTTCCTGGATCCACACAGAGCTTCGGGCTCATTATATTCGATGCCAGGCGAGAAGAGACAGGATGACAAACACTGGGGAATACATGTCGGGTGTGTGTGTGTGTGTGTGTGTGTGTGTGGTGCACTAGCCTCTCTAACCACTAGTTAGATGATATCCCAGCTGCCTCTGAAGCCCGGTGCTGGAGCAAACAAATCACTTTAATGTAGCACAAAACAATATTTCTGACATATTAATCTCAACTCTCTCCTATATTATTATTATAGGAATTATTATAGAAATTCTATTAATTCCTATAATCGTAATCATTATTTTTCTAATGTTTATTTGATGTTCTATATATGTTGTATGGTCCAAAATTTCCTTCTCTCATTTTATGGATACGGTGATAACGCAGTAACAATAAACCTCCAGCATGTCACAGACTGTAGCGGCTGGTGATCAATACCGTCCTGAAGTCATCATGGCTCCAAAATCACACATCACAATATGAAGTGCTCTTGGCTGACACTTGTTCGTGGCAGTCATGTGATCACGGCAGTCTCGTGTGGGCGCAGCAAAGCGTTTCCTTGACTTGGCCTCAGGAAAGTGCACAGAGGGACACATGGACCTCCAGCAACTTCCCAGCCGAGCGGGACGCAGCTGCGCTTCTCTCAACACATGCGGATTGAAATCTTTTGTGAGACTGACTTTTTCCTGATTTTTTTTTTATTTTTATTTATGACAAGTTCACTTTAGCAGCCATTCGTGATGGAGTCGGAGGAGAGTAAGATATCAGTGTGGGTCTGCCGAGAGGAAAAGCTCGTCTTCGGCTTGTCAAAGCGCACAACCTGCGCTGATGTTGTCAAAGTGCTCGTGGAAGAGCAGAAGTCGCGGCACGGCCTCTCCGCGTGCACGCACTCTTACTGCGTGCTGGAGAAATGGAAAGGTTTCCAGAGGATTTTACCCAACAATACCAAGATTTTACGGCTCTGGGTGGCGTGGGGAGAGGAGCAGAGGAACGTGAAGTTTGTGCTGGTGAAAAACGAGGCGTCTTTGGCGAACCACGGAGCCCGGAGCGCAGAGGCGCGTGTGGTGCTCAGCAAACACAGCCCGTGTGTTACCAAGGTGAGCGCGCGGTCGCCCATGGGTGGCATCTCACCTGAGAAACAGCGCCGGATTGTGAGGAAAGCTTTCAGAAAGTTGGAGAAGATCAATAATAAAAAGAGGGCGCGGGCGGCGCACAGAGACGCCTCCTGTGCGCAAAAGATGGAAAGTTTGGCTCATCTTGTGATCTCTCAGGATCATACAATCCGCCAGCAGATTCAGAGGATCACAGAGCTGGACGCAGAGATCGAAAGGCGCGAGGCAAAGGTGCATTTTGACAGAATTCAAAGACACGGCGTTAATTATGTGCAGGACACGTATTTAGTGGACGCTGCTGCCGCTTCCAGCCGAGAGGGAGACAACCAGAGTTCAGAGGAGGCTGTTGCTAAGTTTGAAGAGTATGTCCGGCAGTGTGAGGAGGTGGTTAGACTACAGGAGGAGCTGGTGGAGCAGGAAGCTCTTATAGACATCATCGCCATGCAGGTGCAGGAGGAGCTGAACCACCGCTGGATGCAGCGGAGGAACGAGGAGCTGAGGAGCAGAGACACAGAGGGCGCACCGCCCCTCCCCGGCACCGAGGGAGACGCAACGTCAGAAAACGAGCTGCTTTTGGAAAGAGAGAGGATCAGAACACAGCTAGATGCGAGTTTGTACATCGGTCTGCGCCTCAACACGGATTTAGAAGCTATTAGGAGCGATTTAGAGCTGACCCAGGAGATTTGCGGGGCGAGGGAGAAGGAGATGAGGGATTTGCTGGAGAAAGTGAACACTTTGGACATAACGGAAGGGACGGCCAGTGAGGAGGGACGCAGCCAGCCCGGGGCGGGTGATAAGACGGGGATGATGAGCACTTTGGAGAGGAAAAGCGAGTGGGTGGAGCAGGCCAGGGGTCTGTCCAAAGCTCACAGTGTGAACGACGACGACTCAGACACCGGCCTAAGTTCTCTGCACAGTCAGGACTCAGACAGCCAGCCGGTGTGGGAGTCACTGGTTTAGGATTTTACCAGGAGGAGGGTCGCTCACCTCACATCTTTTTAAAACTAGAGAAAGAAAGAACTTCTACAGTCTCAGGGATAAAAATCACTCTGAAGCAAACAAAAAGTCACAGTGTCACATTTCCTCATGGATGACAGTGAACTTATCTTTGTTTGGCATCATAACAGCCTCCACATGTTCCTTTATTTTCATCTTACTCTGCTTTAAGAGCGACTGCAGTTCGTTTTTGTTGGGATAATATTCTTATTCAACAATAAATACTCTTTTGGAAACTTGAGTTCATTTCTTCCTCTTTTCTCTTTGCAGCGACACTAAAAGCAAAATGTGATTTTGAACACTGTGGGCATGTTTGAAACAGGACTGCAGGGTGCGAGCAAGAGCACCAGATCAAAGCATGAAGTGTGCCAACATCACACCCTCTGCCATGCTAATGCACACCTCAGAGACAGCAGCCAAGACACAAAGGGTTACTCTGTGAGTGACATCTGAGGCCAGACACTGAGTGATAACCAACGTCAAAATACTATCTGAAGTCCAAACACAGCTCACACAGGTCTGCTCCACATCCTGGACTGGACGTGACCTTTCCCTCACTGATGATAACAAGTGACATTTTACACTCAGACACTGAGTGCTTTATTCCTCACATGGTTGCGTGTTGATGCAGAATGGTTAACATCAATAGAAAATTTGGGTATTTCACACGAGTCATTCAGAGTTTGGAGACAGTAGCAGACATCCTCATTTCACCTGTCACACACACACACACACACACACACACACACACACACACACACACACATACAAAAAGGCCAGGTTTGGTCTTCAGTCTCTTATGTCTTGTGAATCCCTGTACAGGCCGTCTGACAGGAGGAAGGGGCAGCTTTGGTGGTGGGGTGAAAACAAAATCTTCAAATCCACAAAGCGTTGGGAACAACTCTTATGTAAAGACAATTTTCATTTCAGCTTAGCAATTATGTGCCTGGAGGTTTTGGTCAGACCACTTTATTACTTCACAATCACTTTGCTGTGAGATTAGTTTCCATTTGATGGCACACAGTGACACAATCTGCAGACTGAGGTCAAGAAGTATTTCCCCTCTCCTTCCTTCTCCACTGCCCCTTACTGCTGACGTCCAGTGAGCTCTGCGTCATGTGGTATTTGTGGTTCATTTGAAGTTATGTTGACCTATTGACTGTTAATCTCTGCAAAGTTAAGGATTCTGTCTAACAAGGCACTGCTGACCACAGCAGGAAACCAGGCCTTGTGTACTGGTAGTTTTCTGAAAGCCCCTTTAAGGCTTCAGTATTCTTCAATAGTCATTATGAAAGTGATACTGTGGCCCAGTGAATATCATTAGCCTCCAAGGACGTTGATAACTAAGGATGCACTGATCTCCTGGCCTCATGTTACTTAACAGAAAAATGATTCCACTGAGTTCAGTCAGTACACACATTGTAAATGTGGGATCAGTGTCAACAATTAAAGTATCGGTATTGGGAGAGAAAAACTTGAATGGGTGCGAGCCTGTGATTCACTTCAAATCCTCCCCATAGCTCTGGAATTACCACAGCAGGCTGTCAAAGACGCCTGGCTGTATTGTTTTCATATTGATGTTTATTAGCCCACGCGTACTTGTGTGACAGTATGTGACACCTCTGGACTGGACAAACAGCTTTCACTTTGAGAGAAGACAGAACCTATGATACTACTGCTCATCCCTGAAGTTATTTATTTGCAGAGAGAGTTTCTTGGATCAGCGTTAGAGAATGAAAACACACCAAAAACAGCCCTAGAAGCAGTATAGAGTTTCCACCGTTGATCAACCCGCCCCTGTGCTGCTTTATGACTGAATACACAACACAACACAGAAGTATACATTACTGCCTGTGTCCCGGGGACTGTATACCTACTTAATAGGTGTATTGAATTATTAAAACCACAGGAAGAACAGAAGATGAGCAAAGTGGTTTCTCAGCAGATACAGTGACACTGCAGAAAAGTAAATGTTAGATAAGCTTTATATCGCATGGAGCGCTGCAGGGTTAACCTTTGCAGACTGACCCGGACGGGAGCATCGCTCTGGCTCCCAGTGGGATTTTTCCATTTTGGATGTTCACAGAAAATAAACTCTTATGATTTTTGAAGAGTAAATGCAATCGCCTCAAGTAAAAAGCTGATGATGGGCTAAACATCACTAATCTCCCTCCCACATTTAACTATAAACTGATTATTCTACAAGTTGGAAAATTTGAGTTAGAGTAGTTGGCAAGAGTGCAGGCATAAACACGACGAGGCTGTTCAGGCAGACCAGCGAGCAGACGAGTTTCCGTGTTCGGTGTGATGACACTGAACATCCCCGACAACCTCTGCGGTCTCATTCAGCCACTCGTTAGCAAAACTACCTTTTTTTAAAGACACGGAAAAGCTTTAAAAGTCACCAGACGGGTATTTACAGCCTGGTTTGATATACTGTACACCAAACATGGAATAACTTCTGTAATCCAGAAGTTCATATTCAAATTATTAGCGCAACACAAGTGGCACGGTTTCAAAGAGTAAACAAGAACGCACAGCTGAGAACAACATTTGAGCCTGAGGCAAGAAAAAAAAAGAAACTGTAACATGGTTTGAAGCAGAGTACACACCCAAATGTTTATATTAATGGCAAAATGTGCAGTAGCTACAAACATGTCTCCTGATGTGTTTTCTGCTTTCAGATCTCTTTGTTCTACGTTTGATGTCCCAACATGCTGCTTCACTGCGGAGAGATTACTTGTATGGGAGTCACTGATAAATCAGATTCAGGTAGACGTCGACAGTTTGCACTCTTCTTGGCAGACGGAGGTATTGATGTGTTAAACTATGGGTGAAGGGAAGAATATCGTCCAAAAGCTCTACAGAGCATCATCCTCTGCTTACTGTCACTGCTCAGTGCAGTGCACATTTGTGATGGTGCACAATAATGTTTGCTGAAGCTCAAACGTGTTGAAATGCCATAAACCTTTTGGCAAAAGCTGGAGCCTTGTTAGGCTGCTGCAGTGCAGCAGAGGCCTGTTTTGTGAGCGTGCTGCAGGCTGCTTATGTTAACTGTTGTGTCTACATCTGCTGATTTTCAGTGGCTGTGATGTGTCACAGTGTGTGGGCAGTTAAGTTGTTTTAGTCAGCTGAGGTCCTGGAGAGAGCTTCCTTTAAGAAAAAGGACAAAAAAGAAAATGATCTGAGTGCAGAGAAGATGTGTCTTACAGGGAAGAGACTGAGGGAGGTGAGTTTTGGACAAATGCACAGTCCACAGGGGCAGGAAGGCTGAATCTCATGGATTTGGACTCAAATTCACAATCATTTTCATTGTGGATAAATCTGCTGATTACAGTCTCAATTAATAGTTTTATACGCAAAATGTCCAAAAATTGGGCCCAAGATGAAGATATTGAGTTCACATTGATGAAAAAATAGAGAAATTCTCACAATGGGAGAAGGAAACTCCTGCAGGATTGTTTGGCATTATATCCTCAACCTAAACAGCAGATTAGGTCATTATTGCACATAAATTAAGTCATGCACGTCAGTTAAGGATGTTACATATGTTAACTTAGATGCGTTAGTTAAAAAAAGGTCGACGTTGACTTTTGATCTTCTGGCTCAAAGTCCGTTGTTTGTCTTGACCTGTGAATATCCTTCGTCACCTGACTTCCTCCTTTGCTCTAAAGGTCGCCTGTTACCAATAATAAATATGGATCATTATAGGATGATTGCACGGGGCCCCACACGGCCACGTTTTGTGTCCTGCTTGAAAAATGCCTGAAACAATCCACTGATTTCTAAGAAAACTGACGTTCCAGGCTCCTCTCAATGAAAAGAAGACACATTCATAATAAAAACTGTGGGTGAAGTGAGTGGCTACACTCATTAGGACTGAGAGGAGAATACACACAGTGTGACTGAGTTTCTTCACATTAAAATGCTTTTGTGCTCCCAGTTCCTCTAAATATACAATACTGAGAATGAACCTCTGCAAGAGTAAAGCTCACACATGACATGGACCATTTTGTTGTTCATTGTTTGTCCAAAAAGGACACAGATATTGTCCATAACTCACAGACCAGCCCGCTGTGTTAATCCACCACCAGAGCCGCAGATGTGACCTGCAGAAACCCAACAGCTCCTCACAGCAGGAACTACATCGCTCCCTCCAAGGCGAGGCACATGTCTGCATCCTGTCAGCAGCTGCTCACCACCTACTGTCAAACTTCTCTGCTCTTCAGATCAAACAAAGGTAGATCTAATCACTTCTGACAAGCAATTAGAAAGATTTTGCTGCAGCCGGCAACCGTTTTACTGTCTGCTAGATGAAGACGTCGAAAGCGAAACACACATTTCTGGTTGGAAGGCAAAACGCGTTTTTGAGTGCGCACAAATACTGCAGCGCTGACTATTTCAGGGGGATTTAACACATGACGGAGGCAGCTGTGAATCAGAGCGTGCATGACAGCGTGTGAATGGGAATATTAGTGAAATATTCATTTTCATTAGCATGTAATATTTCATGCATGTAAACAAAGTCCCTCACACAATACATCCTGCAGCCTCCAACCACGACTTCAACCAGTGCAACTCGATGCTACAACTGAATTCACACACACACACACACACACACACACACACACGTACAAGTCACCTTAAGTGTCTTTGTCCTTTGAATTTAGGACAGCGTCATTGTCAAACAAGGGGAGGTACTGTATTACAGGCCCTGTGAATGGCAGCCTTCCTGCCTCTTGACGCTCACAGCAGCTCCCTGCTCTGCGCTCCGCTCTCTCATGTGGCTCTTTTCATTCGCCACTTTGTTACACAGACGAACATAAATTAGCCTGACCTCTTTATCTCACATGCGACGAGCGTGAATGTAATACTACGTGCAGTATTCTCAGAGGGAAACACGGGCACATTCCTCATCTTTTGTTTCACAGGTGAAGCCTGCGTGGAGTGTTTCCCACATCGCTGAATGGGGGGGTTTGCATAAATGTCAAGTTTTGATTATGTCGAGTGTCCCCAGAACTCTGGAGCCACTTGGAATCTGAAGTGCCCTTCTCTTAAGCTCTTTTGCTGAGCTGGCCTGATTATAAGAGACATAGGGTTTTCGAGGAATGTCAGTCATAAGTTTGAAGATTTTTCTCTCTGGTATGCAGTCAGAGCTTCCAGCAGCCTGTCTGATAGCCTCTTTGTCTCCATTATCATACAAGTAGATATCCAAGAATCTGTCTTTTATTACAACTTCCTGGCATGTACATAAACATGCGCAACTCACATTTCTGTGCACGCTAACAAAAACATGGCAGGCCCCAACAAAGAAGATGTCACAGTCTTTGTTCTGGGGTCATCGCAGGGTTCACAGGTCATCTTATCAGAGGGTAAAGTTACTGAAGCATCGCTGCCATCTGACTCTCTCTGCCGGGGGGGGGTCATGAGGGTGAGCAGTAGGGGAGTGGGAGTCGATAAAGGAAGCACACTTTAAGCAGCAGGAGTCCCCAACTCTGGCTCTTCATGGACAGAGCAGCGGTGTGGTGAGAGCTGAGGTCTCTGCACGGCCACTAAATCATTCTGTCACCCGAGTTAACGCCATAGAGAGCAGCGAGACTCTTTCCATACATCAGCTCTGTCGTAATGAGGAAATGACATCTGAAGAATCTCCTCGGAGGAGGAGGAGACTTTCACATGTCGGCAGGTGGTGTGTTTGCATAAATGCTGATACGTCAATTATAACCTGAGTGCCGCACGTCTTGTAAATATCTCAAATGAGTTAACTTAGCAGCAGCTCACAATTAAAGCAAGAGACCTGGATGATTGGTCAGCACCAATCGGAACCTCTGAATTTCTTAATGCAACCAGATGTAAGCCCTGTTTCAATGCAGAAGAACGAGAGTGAAAAAACAATCATGTCACAGCATCAAGTACTACAACATATATTTAATACTTTGTGGGAGTATTGTATATTTGAGTAGTTCATTACTTTTAAGAATAAAACAGATTCATAGAGTTTGCTTTTTAGGGTTGTACTTGAGAGCAGATGCCATTTTTTCCATTACCTCGTGAATCCTGTATGTTGCTCTCTGAGACTTAAACTGTAATCGATAAATTAAACAGTTTTCCATTTATGGTTGAATGAAAATACTTTTCCTTTTATTGCTTTAAAAAAACTATCAGCACACCAGATCTATTACCTATTTGTGTTTGAAGCACAAATCACTGACTTTATGCTGTTACTGTGTCATGCTGATTGGTGTTTAAACCGGCTATCTAAATAGTTGCTACAGTAGTTTTCTGGAAAATGATGCAAACGTTCTATTCAAAGCGTGAACGGGAAAACTTCCTCTACCATATCCGTACTAGAGATGCAACTACAGCTGCAATGGTGAATTGATTAGTAATCACCTATTAATCGCAAACTATTTTGATAATTGATTAATCAATTTGAGAAATTTTTTAAGGAAAAAGTCAAAACTCTCTGAGTCCAGCCTCTAAAATGTGAATATTTTCTGGTTTCTTTACTCCTCTATGACAGTAAACTGCATATCTTTGGGTTGTGGACAAGACAAGACATTTGAGGACATCATCTTGGGCTTTGGGAAATATTCCACGGACCAAACAACTAATCGATGGAGAAAATCATCGACAAATGAATCAAATCATTTGCAGTCCGAGATGCACTGATGCACTTTTTTTCAGTTCTTGGATCTGCCGAAACCGACACTAGAGCTCTTTATTCTTCAGTATTATTATTATTGTTCTTACTATTGGGTGAACTATTTAATGCTATTCCCCAAAACCTGGGATGCTGTTTACCTGTGGAATGTTCCAAACAGGTGTTTTGGGAGCATTCCACGACTTTCCCAGTCTTCAGCTGCTCCTGTCCCACAGGTGCACAAGGGAGTTGTTTCAGGCGCAACCTGTGGGACGAATCGATCCTTCATGAATGATCTTGCATGGTGTGTTCAGACTGCAGTTATGACGTGGCTTTACGACGTCTGGTAAACAAAGATTGTCCTACACTTTGTCACTCAGCTCGTTGTGATTTAGCTCTTCTGAAGAAGGTTATTGGAGGGTAATGAGCCTGTTGGTGACAGATCTGGGCTACGTCCGCTCCTACAGGAGGCGACAGGCCTTGAGATGCTCGGAAAGAGGTTGCACAGTATCCCACAGGCAAGGTCCTGGGGTCAGCGCCCGGCCTTACAGGATTAACACACCTGCCACTGGCACAATGAGGCCTAATGAGCGCACAGTGGCGGCCCCGGTCTGCTAGCAGCAGGCCAAGTGCTCTCTGAGTGGCTCACACCTCAGTGCCGGTATTGAAGTCTTGGCTCTTGAGTCAATACCTTCATTAGTGACTTCATGGCAGATCACTCTCCGAGGCCGAACAAAGGCCCCCGGGAGCACAAAGTGACACATTCCAGGGATTAGGGAATGCTGGCAGGTTGTGCCATTAAAGGAAGTTCATTTCTTTTCTTGACATGTAAGGAATTTGCTTTGACAGCAGGAAAAATAATACATTTTACTGTAATTAATTGGAAGAGGTGGTTTTTCTTCCACTCAGCAGTTTAATGTAGTTTGAAGTGTGGACATGTTTCATCATATTAGAGGCATTTTTGTGCCTGACACATCTGAGGCAGCCTTAAAAGTTGAAAGTTCACATAAAACCCTCATATTTAACATAGTGTATGTGCTCTGCTCTGATAACCAGAGCTGTGATGATCAATAGTCAGATTAATGTGAAGTGCATTGTATTCAGATCTTAGGTGTAACTGCAATAACTGATTCACACATTTCTTTTTAGCAAACATAAAACATAGGTTGTTGTCCAAATTTAGAAAGCAAGCAAGCAAAGATCCTGGAAGACACTTGCTTACTGCTTATGTGTCTGCTTTGCCTGGACAGCGCCAAAAGCTGCGTTATACAACAGAAGTGAAAAATGAAAGCAATGCGGGAGGGAGGGCAATGATATACAGTAAGAAATAACTGTGTGTGTGAATGTATCTGTGCAGCTCTTCTGCTGTCAACAAGGCATATAGTTCATCCAGTCACAGGGTACCCACACGCTGGTACTGCACCACACTGGGACAAACTGACAATATTTCTGATACAAAGAAAAGATTAATTAAATCTATTACATTTGCCAAATTTACAAGAGGGGACAAATAATTAAGAATTTGTCAGACAAAATTTCATAAAGTTTATCAAGTTTCCTCTAACTCAACAACTAACAAAAGTCAGATTTTTTAAGGGAGTCTGGAGCTGATTTGCTGCCACCCCAATTACTCAAATGAAGGTTTTTCTCAGTCAATGAAAGTATTAAAAACACCAGATAGGTAACTAATGTTAGCTGGTCTGCACTTTGTGATTCCACTTCCTTGTTTTTGGGCCAACTCATTTTTTCTGATTTGTAATAACTATGATCAAATGTATTGTCCAGCACTGCCTCACAATTCCTTTCAGTAGGAATGTCAAAGGCAAACTCCTGTCCTGAAGATGACAGCCGTCTAAGATTATTGGCATGGATAGAGTGGATATTGATGTGTTAAAATGATAATCTGCTACAAATGTACACTTTTACCAAGAGAACAGAGTCTGTGGTAAACCTGAATACATGTTCATTTACAGGGGATTCAAATGGACATTTCAGCTTTTCACAGCAGAAAACTACCCGACATAATCCAAGGAGTCCATTGGGGCATTTCTTTGGTCATTTGCAGGTCAAAAGATGTCTAGATGTCTCGGTTACAGTTTTTCTCCATTGTTCACATGCCTGTTTGGAACCAAGGGATCCAGTTTTGACAACAGGCAATACAAACAACAAAACTGTGTTCCTGTAGCAAAACAGCAAATTATGATCAAAAGGTGTGTTTTGTTCTCAGAGCTTTTCACGTTATCAACAAAAACAACATGGTCTCTAAAAAAAGGTAGCGTAACAAAAAGTCTTCATTCAAGAGTGCCATAATTTTAAACACAAGGAATACAGACCTTTTAATATTTTTAGGACAATTTTTTAACTCTTAGGTAAAATGTGTGATCAGGGACAGCAGTGCTTTTAAGTTCATTGCTAATTTTAGCATGCTAACGTGGTGAAAATGTTAACATGCTACATGCATGTTTAGCAGGTATCAATGATGACCATGTTCAGCATCATATATCACTGTTAGCATGTTAACATTTGCTAATTCTCACTAAATGTAAAGTATGCACAGCTGAGGCTGGTGGGAATGTTATTAGTTTGTTGGTATATTGGACAAATTTAAAATGTGACCTGAGGTTGGTGCTAGAGGACAATTCAGTTTATCCCCAAAGTTATTACAGTTCAGAAGTACAAACATCAGGGCCTAATCATTATCATGGACGCTGAGACATTTCACTCTGAATCTAAAATGCCAAACCGTTGATCAGGAGATCAACAAAGTCAGATTCTTCCTGAAGGCGCCGTGTAATGGACCAACCCACCAACCCGCTAACCACCTGACTAACACTGGGATCACTGGAGCCGTGCAGCCAGCATGACTAATATTAAGCAGCTCTAACAAAAAGAGCCTGCAAAGGCAGCCAAGTCTGGTTTTTGGGTATTGCTCTCGTTACGCTCCCTCTTGGCCAAACTCGTCACAGTTGGCTCTCCGTGGCTCCTTGCCTGCCGTCTCTTGGTGGCACTGTGTTCATTTTTAATTGAAGTCTTTCGGGGTTTAGTGGAATATAAACCACATTACATTTTACAAGTGTTTAGCAGCTTCAGGTAGTCTGTGGCAAAGCGTGCCACACCCATAAGTAAGAAAAGAGAGCTGTAAGTATATTACAGCTCTGCACGTCGGCTCAGTTATCTCCTCCAACACACACAGACCTTCTCTTATCGTGTATAACATGGGTCATTCATGGGTGTGCTTGGTGTATCAGTTACAGACAAACTCATGAAGACGTCTGGGTGTTTCTGAAAATCACTGAATTATCTTCCTGTCCATAAAAGTGAATGCTCTCTCCTCTAGGCAAAAATCACAAGACCTTTTCCCAGAACAATTGCTGTAACCCCTCTGCTTATCACCTAATGGGAAAGTTTGGTTTCACACACAATGGGAATGGATTGTGTTGCAGGGCTTTTGTGGGTCATACCATTTCTCCTGCTGAAACACACACACTGTGCACAGTGGAGACTGAAACAGGAGCAAAACAACAAGGATGTGGCAGGTCGCACCTGTGCAGTGAGAGGCTGTATTCAAACATTAAGGCAGGAGCATCCAAGGTAGATTTAACATTGAAACTTGTGTCGCGCACACTGTTATTTTGGTGTCCGATCCAAATCGCAGAAAGAGCTTGAAATAAGAAATCAGTCACTGCTAACGAGGATGCAACAGAAACATTACACACAGTCCTAAAGAGGTTAATGCAATGACTGAAAAAGTCCCTGCAAAAAGCCCTGTGATACATGTCCCAGTGCTTTTCGCAGCAGGCATTTTGACAAGTCATTGTGCATTCAGGTGATCCACAGGTGGGTCATTAAACTATGTGCTCAATCATTTCAATAATTGTTTGTAGCAGTAATGTAGCGTACTAAACCTTTGCGCTCAATAAAAGCTCAGGTCTGTTTAAACTCTATTTTTTTACTCACGTGACAAAAGCATCTTCATAGCTTCCACTCTATACACTACACACAGATACTGATCTGACATCAGATACAGGCATCTTGGTATTATAATCAAACAAAGATCATTATGGAGCAACGTTATGACCATTGTGATCAGTAAAATCATTGATGAGCAGCAACCCCCCTTTGTCAGACACTTTCAGCCGACGAATCAAACGAGAAAAAAAAAAACAAAACTCCATCTTAGCCAGTTTGTTCCAAGAGAAATGCAAGATACGTTTAAACCAAACACATCATAAACTGCCTCTCACACTCTGCGCCACCATTGCTTGTCTTATCTGCAGAGCCTTGTCCTTGGTGTCACGCAGGGCAGAGCTCCAGACGCCACAGCTCATCCATGAATCTACATCTCTAAATGAAGATAATGGTCATTAATCGAGTGGAGACACAAGAACTATAAAAATAACAGTATTTAGTGTTGAAGTAAAACTCCAGCTTAAAAAATAATTACACTGAATTTAAGCTCTGTTGAGAGAGTAAATGCTCTTACACCGATGGTAAAATGGTAAGTCTTCCTCTGACTTGCATAGTAATGGACTGAAGCGTTCTTCTTGAGCTTTTTGGCATCCCTTTTGTGATCACTGCCTCAGCAAAGCGGTACAGGAGGATATTATCATGCTGTGATTGGTGGTGCTCTACAGATGTTCTGTCCCTGAATAACAGGCACGCTGATTAGCATTTACAAACAGTGAAGAGCAGCACATGACAACGTTCAGTCACACAGAAACACTCTCCATCTCTGGAGAGGCAGTCTGAAAGCCCTTTAACAGCAGTGAGGTCAAATCTAAAATGTTCATGTCTGGGAGGCTGGAGGCCTCCTGCCCATTAGTCCTGAGTGTAATAAACACATATACATTTTGCCTAACCTCATCACCATGGAGCTGTGCTCCTCCTGAGTCATTTGGCTGATGAAGACGGGGCTGAAGACATGTAAGACTTCAAGTCTGTCTGACAAATCTGGGCACTGGTCGGCTAGTTTGTGCATTCACTTTGTCCCGAACAGACCAGACACAGCTTGGTGCTCAGTGGTGATATCTGACATCGACAGGTCACGTTTCCAACAACACACTGACTGCTCAGCTCTTCAGACCTCACAAGGACTGATACGTGTGTTGTTTTCCAAATGCCTCATTGTTCAACAAGTCCTAATCTCCGAAAGATAAACTCTTCTGTTTTTCTGGAGACGAAAGTCCTTAATTGTTTTGGCTGATTTTGACACCATATTAAATCTACTGAGGACTGAATGAACAGTCCCATTAACAAACAACATGGAAGATCTTTTTAGAAGTTTTAAGGAAGCAAAAAAGCTTCCCTGTTTGACCTTTTCATGGAGATTCAATTAAGGCTTTCCTCGGAGAGAGAACAGCACTGCCTGACAAAATGCAACCCCTCCCTCATTTGAATGGGACCACAGCTGGGGTGCGCACACACACACACACACACGCAGGGACACCGGCAAAAAAAGCTGCATCTCAGAGGTGTAGCATTCGTTTTCATATATAACATAGTTGGTGTCTAATTAGCCTTCAAACTCATCAATCTATTGCTCAAATTGGACTTCCTGGATCAGATTTTATAATCCCACAAGCACCTCAAACAATACACTATGTTCGTTCCTTCAAAAATGTGTTTTTGATTGTGGTTCCTACAGTTGAACGTCTACATCTACGCGGATGTGGACGAAGCAGATGGAGCCTCGCTGTGGATAAGACTTCAAAAGTGCAATTTTCTTTCACAGTCCTCATCCACAGCCCTTTCCCAGGTGAGTTTCATGCTGTTGGATACGATTACAAAGACAGAAGAAAGTCAGACCCACAAAAATAAGTCTCCTCGCTCTTAGCAGCCACAGCAGCTACAGGCCCACACTCATACAGCCGTTTGGCTTTCAACTTTCAGGTCAGTCAGCAAATAACTCCAGGAATTATGCTAATCAAAGCCGTATCATCAAGATCGCGTGTCCGCACTTTGAAGTGAGGCCTCGACTCGCTCTCAGGTTAAATCTCTCTGTCGACAGCCAAAACACAGCTGTGAATACAGAGCAGCAGCTAATATCCTACTTTCCCTCCTTGCTCCTTATTCTTTGTTTGAATGTGAAAAGAAGACATAGCCGTGCCCTTGTAGGATCACTTTTTGAAACATAAAAAAGAAAACCACAATAAAGCTTCAAATGGTCCAAGGGCAAAAAGTGAAGAAACGCTGCCCCTTTAGACAGACACGTCTACTCAGTCTGCGAATAAGGAATAAAGAATCTGTGCCAGATCAATACGTGCAGGCAGGAGAGCACTCTTGACATTCAAGTGCAAACCTCCCTGATGGAATAAAAGGTGGAGCCAATTTCGAGGTGAAAAGGAGTGTCGTTGTGGAAACAGTCATCTGGACCTCTGTGAGAGTTAAACATGAACTAAACTAGACTCTAAAGATGCTCTGGAAGAGAATAAAGAGAAATATTAAATGATCTTCTTACAGCATGCAAAAATGATTATTTATCACTGATGCTCCTGCACATTATTGTCAATAAAACGGTGGAAAATGGTCATGCTAACTCCTCAGAGCTCAAGCTGGCATCTTCACATTGTTCGTCCAACCAAAATGCTGAGTTAACTAGTCTATGTTAAAGAATAGCAGCAAATCCTCACAGCACTGGAGCTCCAGCAATGTTTGGCATTTTCTGTTTGAACAATGAAACCATTCATCAGTTATCAAAACAGTATAAATATATCAATCCATTCATCTCCATAAAGAAATATATACAGCAGGCCAACTACGAGGTACAGCGTAGACCTGAATACTAAAAACAGCCACAAAAAGAAACGTTAAAATCAATGCATGGACCAAATACTCATAAACTCTCACATGTGCATGACACAAAAAAACATCCTGCAAGGTCACACACAGCAGAGCTTGAAAACAAAACAAGGATGAATAAATTCTCACAAAAGACGAGCAGACAGGCTCACAAACCCCTCAGGGGACATCCAATACGTTCAAGTTTAAAGCTCTGTCCCTTTCAGTGTGTACACGCAGACATCAGCAACGACACAGCAGCTTCAGCCACAGACCAACAGGACACAGTACAGAATATATCTGCCATAACATCACCAAGCACAAAGCAACTAGTTGATACACACACAGACAGAGGGTGTAGTTGTCTGACTCACCATATTTGTTGTCAAGGCCGCTTTCCCTTTCTTCGTGGAGATAAACTGATCCATATCGTGTCAATTTAGGGGCAGGCATATGTTGTTGTGATGGCCTCATCTCCTGACGCCATCTTTGTGGGCCCACTAGTGTTTCAAAGCGGAAGCGGCGCCATTAGCAACCCTGTGAAACGAGCTAGCTTCCTTCATTTAGGCTAACTTTAAACCAGTTGATACACACAGAGAAAGAGGGTGTAGTTGTCTGACTCACCTTATTTGTTGTCTAGGCCGCTTTCCCTTTTTTCATGGAGATAAACTGATCCACATCGTGTCATTTAAGTGGCGGGCATTTGTTGTTGTAATGGCCTCAGCTCCTGACGCCATCTTTGTTAGCCAACTAGTGTTTCAAAGCGGAAGCGGCGCCATTAGCAACCCTGTGAAACGAGCTAGCTTCCTTCACTTAGGCTAACTTTAAATCGTGTTGCAAACTCTACAAAATTCACTCTGAGGGGCCAAAGTGCGACTGTTCACCTCACAGTGTCATTTCCCTGTACATTCACAGCGTCCTGACAGTGACCGTAACTGTTCGATCATTTATGTTTAATCAGTTTCACCTGGATTCACCTTCTTGATAGACTCACGCGTCTCTCAACTGTACGCCTGCAATACCCTTTGTCACCACACAGGCCCACTGACATTAACCAGCCGTTACACTCCAGAGGGGCGCTGTTTCACTCCTTTGAAGAACGACAACCAGAGAGCAATGAAAAGCAGGAGGGAGATGGCAGCGACAACGAAATAAAAAGCAATAAATCTTTATTAAAATTCCAAGTGAGAAAGTACACTTGTTTACACAGTACAATTTCGGTATGTTTTAAACGCATTACATTAAAAGAACACATCATGACAAATACATATGCAAACCTAATGTAGAAAATGTGTTGAGTCATATAATAAAAAAGGAAACCATGAGCAAACCACAAGCATTCAGCTGTGGAAAAAAACATATAGTCATAAGATTTTGTTTTGACTAGTTTTTGATCAGATAAACCAAGTGATTCAGTCTCTTTAATTCAATAGCCACACAATTTACAGCAACGTGACTTGGACAGACAATAACAGAGTTTAGCCTGATACCAGTTGCTATGAGGAAGTTTTTCTGAGCCGATTTTCTCCACGAAACCCAAACATTGCAAACTCAACATGCCCTCAGATAAGCCAGAAATCATCAGCATGACTCACTCCTGACAGATGGAGTGGTTGCACTGGGGTTCATGGTAGCAACCAACCAGTGTTTCTAAGACTGGACAGAGAGTTTGCTTTAATTTAATGGATGTTCTGATATGGTACAGTCACCAGGCACAAATCTGCCCATTAGCACAATCTGTCTCAGATTACTTTTGTCTGTCTTAGTCACTTGACCTGCTGCCTTGTCTCCGGTTTCACATTGCATTGTTATGTCTTTCTTTCCTTTTTTGAGCAAGATTGCAAACTGTTTCTTTCAATGTCTTGATGATGCCTAAATATAATATAACTCATCTTATCCAACATGTCACTTGATATATATCATATATCAAGTGGCATATTGCATTGTGAGCCTAAGTCTACAGATACACACACACACACACACACATATATATATATATTATGCCTAAGTGAATGCTCAAGGCTATTCTGTTTTTTGTATCTGAATTGGCTCTGCTCTCATATTATTTCCACTCCTGCTTTGCTCTGCTGACCAAATCCAAACAGATATAACTGAACCATATTCTTCTTAATCATGAAATCTAAACTGTTAAATGAAAACAAACAATCGTGGTGCGTTTATCCTGTGATTTGTTGCGGGAAAGACGATAAATAACAACATTATTGATTTAACCAAAGAGAAGAAGGCTTTTATTTTAGGCTTCAGAAAGTGCCGCATTAAAAACAGGCCACACATTTTTGATTTGATGTCACACGTCGATTCGTGTTACGCTGACACTTTATCCCACAGAACGAGCAGATGGTTGGAGTAAAAAAAGGTGTAATGTTGCATGTTCACATCTCTCTGCCTGAATTATATTGAATTAGAAGAAACCCCAGCCTGTCCTCACCCAGCTGTTAAAAGAGGGGGGATGACAGCCAAAAGGCCACACAGTTAGACTTACAACTGAATCGACTGTTTACATTCACAGTCTTATGTTTTTATCTTGTAGCTAAAATTCCCCATTTAAACGCTGCTTAACTGTGATGATATAACTCTTCTTTGTGCTTTTCATGAGGCATACACTCATCGTTTCATTTTGTACGTCTGTGCTGACTGAGCTGTGCTGCCCATCTAATTATGCGTTTTCCCAGACCAGACATTTTGTTATATGTTCATGCCCATTTACCGTTATCCAAATGTTATCTTCTAAAGTAAACAGGAGGCAGAGTTTGAGGTCCTAAATGTGAAGTGGACGTACAGTGTAATGCTGAAGGTCACATGCAGTTATTGTGAGTCTGGACAAAAGCATCTGCCAGATAAATGTAATGTAATGTAACAGAGGTTGTTCTCTGATGGAAACCCAGCAGTATGAATCAAACTCAGTGACCCCACTCTGGCTGAAGTCTGACACTGAGACTGTAACTGTGTCTCTGCTCGGAGACAAGCGAGAGCCACTGACATTTACAGTGAACACAGGACATCAACATCTGCTAATACACAGAGACTCCTAGTGGACTTAATGCAAGTATAGGCAATGACAACGCAACACTGGTTTAAACTGACAGTGTCTCTAATGGGATATAATATAAAAACTGTGCAGTCAGCTGATGAAGACATTCTGAGAGCTCTTTTGCTTGCATCACACATTTGAACCTGTAATTAAATCCTTGTTGCATAGACTGATTTGTTGTTATCTGTATGTTAGGCCTGGCATTAAAACCTCACATATATTGTTATCATAGATAGCAGAACAGACACAGTGTCTCTGGAATGAGGCCTCATCCAAGCGGTCATTCTTCTAATGCCTTTCCAACCGATTCAAACACTGCTTGATTTGATTGACACATTTTGAACCTGAGTGTCAGTGGAGGTTTTCCATTTGTTTGTTGTGCTCTACTGCCAGCGTGTGGCGAGAGGAGGCGATGGCCCAAACGTCTCTGCCGAAGAGGTCGTCTCGGTTTTACAACAACAGCACTGACACACTTTTAAACAGTGTTTGAAAGACTTTGGATTTCTCATCTCAGGGTCTTATGTAACTGCGATGATCAGGGTGCTGAATGTTTGTTCTACCTATTCTCCCTTTTTCTTCTCACAGCAACAGAACTGCAACCAAAAAAAGAAGAAAAAAAAACACCAACGACTATCACTGCTAATGGCTTTACTACAATTAGTGTTACAAATAATAATAATAGCAACAATAATCACAGTCAGATAGTCGTGGCGGCTGCTTAAATTGAGCTCTAGCAGCATTAGCCACTCTGATTCTATCAAAGTTGCATTTTTTTTCCTTTGAAATTGATTTTTTTTCAAAGGGCCATTTATGAAGCAATTTTCCCGAGTCAGATGAAAGTAGAGGGAGGTTGCTCATTCTTCTGGAACATTTGTTTTTCATCAATCAATACGACTGTAGTAAACCCTGCCTCGTGTCTCTATCAAAGCGCAGAGGAGATGAGTCTCCTGACAGTGGATGTAAAAGCTATATCAACCCCACTAACCTCTTCAATTAAATCCAGGGTAGAGGCCGTATTGTTTTGCTCTCACACGTTTATGATACACATGGCTGGCTGTCTCCATTTTGAAACGCTGCTGTTCAACCTGTGGACTCTTTCTGCATCTATGAATAATGTTAAGCTGTTGGAGCTGTTAAAGGAAAAAACTGAGCGGACCGGAGGCGCCTCATGTGTTTCAACCTAATCACACTGAACACAAGTATGACCCAAATGATCAGTTTTAATGATGTATCGCACACATCATGTATTATTGTTGTGAAGTATCTGCTAGCTGAGAGAGCCAGAGTTCTGTTTCAAACTAAATGTAAAAAATATTTGGCATTTTGGGTTGACATTAATTGAACATTGGGGTGTGGAGTCGATGATGATATAACGTATCAGGAGCCAATGTGTCATGCGAGTATTCTAAAGAGGATTTCTTTCATCATTCCTTGTAAACAGCTTAAACATGTTCCCGAGGGGCTTCTGTTCATTATTCTAAGAAGAAACGCTACCTGCTTCTGCAGTGGAGAGCAAAACCTGAGCACTTTGTCATTTTAACAAAGATATAACAACAATTACTGTGACAGTATTCAACAGCAGCTCCCGTGGGGCTTTGATGGCATGCCAATGGAGCCATCAGTTTTATGTGCCATGAAAGTTTTGTTGTGTTGTAGCTTCATTTTGTAGAGAAGAAGCATATCTTAAAGAGGCATTCAGTTTGATCTGATGAAACCAGAGAGCTGTTACATAAAAGTAAAAGTTGAAAACCAGGCTGATAACAATGGGACAGAAAAAAAGAGGGATTATGATATTTAGTAATATGAAGATGTTGTGCTGGGAACCGGAGGGACAAAATGATGCTTTAATCCCCGGAGCCACCAAAAAGCTCATATGACTGACTTTGATGATGTGAAAACAGGTGTGTGTGATTACTCCTGCCATCTGTTCACCCGGCTCAGCTTTTTTTTATTTTAAGGCTGACTTTGCTTCAATGTCGTTATTTTTGGATTCTGCTATGATGAATCTGAAAATGCATTTATAAAACAGTTTTTATAAGCAGCCTCGGTGGAAAAAGTAGTTTCTAATGGCAAATCAGTTGTAGACTCAAACTTGTTACCTGGACTATAGAGGACGGCCTTTTACGTAACCGACTAGGATCCTTTCACAGGACAGTTACATCACATCCTGTTTATCAAAGGTCATGATCAAGTGAATCAAGTCTGCTGCAAGGCTGATATTGAAACGCATGCATTTTCTGTTAAATAACATTTTTGTGATGGTTATTCAATCTACAAAGTTAAGACTGCCCAGCTTAAAGAGTCTTACCATATCTTGATTGAAATTCAGTTGCCCCTTATATATATCACATCTAACTCTTAGCCAGCTCATTCAGGCCTGTGCTCTGACTATAAAGCAGGTGAATGAAGATGTGTGGAGAGCCTCTGCCTCCATGAAACCTTCTGGGCCTCATATGCTGTAACTACCAGCTGTTAAAACTGTTCACGCTGCCTTAAGTTTGATATCTAAATTTCATCCTTGAGCTCATTTGTTTTCTCATTGAGTGTTATGATGCTCTGATGACTGACTGAAAAGTATTTCTGTGAAGCCGTCTCCAAATGGACCACACAGATGAAAGTATGGAGGTTTCATCTGCGACGAGCAGGTTCAAGTCCTCACAATCGATCAGATGGCTCAGCAGCTCCACCGGCACAACCAGCAAGAGCATCTCTCTGAAAAGGAAAGGAAACTCCACTGGTCACCTGTAAGTCAGTCCACAGACACACTCCTACTGTGCTCAAATGTGTTGCTTTTGCTTCCTTTCTGTTCGCCCACACAGTCCAGATGCCAGTTGCTTTTGGATAAATATTTACTTTTTGTTTGGAGTTAAATATCCACCTCATATCGTCCTAACATCCTCAACCTGGTGACAAGGTGACGTGTTTATAGATCCGCTATCCTTCCCACACACGAAAAGCTGCAATACAACAGAGAAGAGTTAGAGAGCACTGGAGAGTTCAAGGAAATGTTGTTAAAAATGAAACAATGCATACGGCCAGCAGTCAGTCTCACCTAAGCTATCTACCAGACTGGGGATTCAGGTATGAAATTCATGCAGGTATGTTTAATAAAGTGCACACTGAATTGACAAAACCCGGTCCAGCGGATCCTTGATCATGGTTGTGTAAAACAGTCTTCAATAGACAAAAGTTCAGCATTAGAGTGACAAATTACTTCCACCGTGTCAACATAGACAAGAGGTTAAAAAACCCCACAATGAATGACACTTTCACAAACACATTTTGTTAGATTTATGGAATAATTATCTTCAAATAATTACATGATTGGTGCAACAAATAAATAAATGCAACTTGTTCCAGAATGTGGTCCCGGTTTAGGTCACGGCTATAGTCAAAAGACATTCAGATCGGCTGAATTAATTATTCTAAGTTTCCCACAGGCATGAATGTGTTTGTCTGTTAGCCCTGCAGTGTGCTACAGTTCCTGTCCAGTGTGTCTCTCACTGATGGATTAGTCTGAGATTTTCTTAGGGCAGATTAATTGTGCTGTGATTTCCTTAAGGTGAAGAGAACAAAAGCATTTTGTTGCCTAAAATGTTAGCTAAACATCAGATTACTATGTCCATTTTATTTGTTTTATTTTAATTCTTAGAAATACTATATATCTAAGGCTGGTTGGCATGAGGACACACACAAAAAGGCTAACTTTTGGTACTAAGAGCAAGGCTTTTTCCATTTCATTTAGTGTGAAATGTGGATTAAAATACTGCTTTACTGCTGAGCTGACTGTCTAAACACTGTCTCTTAATATCAGCCTCATTTGCGGGGGCAAACATGCCTCAATCCATCTTATTTCTGCAGGGACTGTGACGACCAGCAAGGCTGCAATAAGACTGCCAGGTGACCAAGGCTGCTTTAATTTCACATGGACCACGATAATACAGCAGCAGGAGTGGAGATGATCTCCTTACTGTTTGTGTTACAGGATGAGTCACAATCTGATACAGAAGAGAAACAGGGACAAGATAAACAGCTTCATAGATGAGCTGGCATCATTAGTGCCGACATGCACCACTAAATCACACAAACTGGACAAGCTCTCAATCCTGCGGATGGCAGTCCAGCACATGAAGACGTTACGAGGTGAGAGGATTTTGCAGTTAAATACTGACGATGGTTCATGTTTAAACCGCTGATTAACATTTTGTCTCTGAAAAGCAGGTTCTGCTGCCAACTGTTATACAGAAGTTAATCACAAACCTGCGTTCTTATCCGATGAGGAGCTAAAACACTTAATACAGAGGGTAGGTCTACCACCGTACGTGAAAATGAAAAAATGTGTGTATTGCTAAGAGTGCAGTTTTTACAGAAAAAGCAAATATTATGACAGACTAAAAATAAAGCCAAAAATTAAAAGCTAAAAATTATAAGAAAGCCTTCAGATAAAAGTGATTTAAAATAAGATACTGAGGTGGCAAGCCGCAGTTCCTCAGGCAGGTCATTCAACAGTACAACAGTTCATAACAGCACATGCTCGTACCAGGTGAGCTATCCAGGCATCCCCTTAGCTTAATCAATAACGCCTGCTTATTGCAAAATTGGTCAAGACTGTTACAAAATTCGTTGCATCTTCCTGTTAGCTGCTGGTGTGACATGTGCAGTGGACCATCTCAGTATTGTTTTGCCCTCAAATAACCCCCATGCGCAGAAATCTAGAGTTCTCACAGGTGCTTTATTGTCTGAGCAGTGCTGTTTCTTTTCTACAGTTTATGAATAACAAGCCCCACCCACGGCACAGACATCCTGTAAGGTCAGCGAGGGCCGCAACCGCCAATGGAAGCCACATAATTACGTGATAATTTGTAATGTGTATTTTATGGTCCGAGCAATTTGACGGTTAAATTTAGAGCCATCGCTGGACCATGACCGAGGTGTTTGGTGGAGTGGTTTGTAGAAGGGATCACAATATGAAGCTCTCTTGGGAAAAAGGTTTATTTGTCAAGGGGGACCAGCAGACTTGTCCTAGCATGGGTAATATTTTTCTTTACATCTAGAGTGCGAATTGTACCTTAAAGCTGCTGTAATCAGTATGCTTTATATCGTGTATGTGAAAGGGTTTGCTCATAGTGATGAAACCATGCAGAATAATCACCCACCTCCAGCTCCCCTCAGTTCTACAGAACGTTCAGCTTGTTGATTTGACTTAACATCCAGCCACCGTTTTGTTCAATGCTTACATAAAGGACAGCCCTCAGCTATGGTCATGACTTTCGAGGTCCTGACCAAAAGTATGAGAGCAGCTGGGATGTGACTGTTCTGCAGGTTAGCCAGTGTCTAAGGACCTCTCTGGGCACTCTGGACGGGTTCCAGGTCTGACTGACAGAAAGAAACCCAGAAAACCAGGGGGCAGACTCAGGAACACAATGCAAGGATTCGGTTTCCATGCAGGGGCATCTGTTTTAAGAGAAGGTGTAAATATTTGCAGAGGAAAAGTTTCTGCTGGCAATGACACCAATAAGACAATAGAATTTTGTTTTGCCTTGGCTCAGCTCTGACTTCATGGTTTTCAGAGTTAGTTTTAGATCTCATAACCTGTGTTCTACCCTGTGAAAACCCTCTTGGCACTGGTCTGTCCAGTTCTCCGTCTTACCTCTTCTATTGTCCACAGGAAGCTGACAGCTTTCTGTTTGTCGTTGACTGTGATGGAGGGAATATATTGTTTGTTTCTGAATCAGTGCACAGAATCCTCAACCATACTCAGGTAGGTGTTTCTAAGTACAATATTTCTGTAACGTTGAATGATAAATGAAACAATGTAGATTCTGAAAGCAAATGGCTTATTGAGGGTACTGAATTGTGTAATATGGTCTAAGGTAATAATGCCATATCTTGCGCCCTCACTCTTCCTCCTGCATTTTATCTGTTTGTCCACAGAATGACCTGATTGGCCAAAGTCTGTTTGATTACCTACATCCTAAGGACATTGGCAAAGTCAAGGAGCAGCTGTGTATGTACTTCACTGGTGATGTATTTTTCAATAAAATGACAATTTATAGGCTACCATCCGCACTGTTACCTTTTTTTTTCAGGTGGTCCTTTAGTGAAGACAGATATCAACCCAAGTTCATTAAGACATTGTTCTGGGATGAGACGCTCATTTTTCTGCAGGATGAAATGCAACCGAAAGCTGGAAGATGAAGATTTTTCATTCAACTACTCGGAAAAAAAAAAAAAAGGTAGGTAGGTGTCTATTGAACCAGTACATTATATTTTACTGCTTAATCAGTCTGATGCTCACACATTAGGGTTATTACTCACCATTTTAGAATACACCTGAATGCTTTTCCTTTATTCACAGCAGATCATAAGCGCTACTGCACAGTTCACAGCACTGGTTACTTAAAACATAATGAGCCAGGCAATGACGGATGCAACTCAAGCTGCCTGGTGGCTGTTGGTCGGTTGTATCCCGACACTGTTTCTCAGCCAGTGCAGAATCACATCAAAGTCAAGCCCGTGGAGTTTGTTTCACGTCATGATATTGATGGGAAGTTTGTCTTTGTGGATCAAAGGTGAGACCTTTCACCACAACGTCTGGTGTCACATCGATACAGCTGAATAAACGCTTAGCAAACATGTTTCAGATAGTAAATGTTTGATTAATAAATAATCTAATATCTCTAAAATACATTAAAAGATAACTTTCCAAGTGAAAATGCTGTTTTTCTTTTTAAGGGCCACTATCATTTTGGCATATTTGCCTGAAGAGCTGCTGGGAAGTTCACTTTACGAATACATTCATGAAGACGATATTGCTCATTTAGCAAAATGTCACAGGCAAGGTATTCACCTTACAGAAGACTTGTACACACTGTTCCTGCATAACGACTGCTGTGCGCGTACAGTGATTACACTGATTCATGTATGGCAGTCAGATCTGCTCTGGTGGAATTACAATGCTTTGCTGCCATTTCTGTAGCAGAAAGGAGCAATAGGTGGAAATAGTGTTGCAGTTCATCTTACCTGCGGACAGTTCATCCATTACCTGTCCTTGTCCTCCTCTGTCACTGTCGGCTGTTAGTGCTGCAGCTCAGAGAGAAGATCAATACGAACTGCTACAAGATGAAAATAAAAGGTGGCTCATTCATCACACTAAGAAGCCGCTGGTTCAGTTTCATGAACCCGTGGACGAAAGAGGTGGAGTACATAGTTTCTACCAATACTGTCATCATGTAAGTAAATCTGTCTTTTTCTATCTTATATCAGCTTGTATCTTTCTATTGTATATAATTCTTTATTTGCTGTATCTTTTTTATAAAGCATTAGATTGCTACTCAGACTTTTGATATAGTTTTATTATTTTATGTGTTGTAATGTTTTTTTTTTATGGTATTTTATAGCTAAGGATCTTGTAGTTTAACAAGACTAAGAGTCTAAATGCTAACATCAGCATGCAAACATGCTTACTATGACAATGGTTTCTTACTGATGTTTATCAGGTATAATTTTCACCATGTTCATAGAGCTGGTTTAGCATGTTAGCATGCGAACATTTGCTAATTTGCAAGAAGCAGGATGTCTGCAAGGTTACGTGCGACTACTGCAGGTGAAGCAGTTCTGTGAATATTTCGAGCTGTGTCAGGATACACTGTTAAACGTCTTTCTGTTACTTCTTCACTGACAAAGCAGTCCTTCAGGAGACAGGCTCGCTGCCTCCCCACACACAATGGCCACTGGACTCACACCAGGTGACAATGACACAGCCCTTTCCGATAGATATTTGTGTTTAATCTCAACCACTGAAGCAGCAGATAAAACGCAGCCTCTTACTCACGGCCTCGTCTTGTTGCAGGTGAACTGAAGCCAGGTCTCCAAACTGTGCCGGGAATTTCTGCTGGTAAGAGGACCTGACTGATATTGACAATTTTAAATGATAATACAGCAGGTGCAATATTGATAGATGTTTTTTCAGAATTTAAAAAGCTTAAGACTCTAAAAATGGCAAATAATTTTGTCTCTGCAGTTCCATTACTTTCGTTATGAAAAGATTCTTACCAGTTAAATTTGTTAGTACAGATTGTCCAAGAGTTGTCAAACAGTTGTTTAAGTTACAGCCAGTGGCGTTGCTAGGGTCTCTTGGGGTTCCAAGCAAGAAAACCCTGGGGCCCCCACCCCACCCGTGCATGCCACAAAAATGTGTTTTTTTGCACACATAAATGCACAATTTCTGGGACATTTGTGATGAATACTGAAAAAATAGATTAGTGGTTCTCAAAGTGAGGTCCAGGGAACAACAGAGGTCCCTGAAAGCCCAGGCCTATCAATAATCGTTGTTGTAAATAAGTGGCTGGGGGCTACGAGCAACTGCCTGGCTTGCCTGTCTGCAAGCCCCGCCCCTGGTTACAGCAATTCCCCAAAGCTTCTGACTAAATAAACAGTGTTTCAATCCACCATTTTAACACGCTTTCAATCACTGGCTGTAGATAATATATAGCTCCATTTTCCACACAAGTGACTACTTGCCCATGAAAATGAAACATGAGAAACCAAATACTTCAGATTCATATTTAACTTTGTTTGTTTACCTACACCTGGTGAAAGGATGGACGTGTGCACTTACAGGGCCAGATGGTGCTTGAATGGGCTGTTTCATCTGCAGTGTCTGCTGTTCTAGAGAGCCTGGTGGGGAGAAGGGTGGAGAATCTGGCCAGAGAGAAGGAAAGAGGCAAACAAGCACAAGACTATTCAACGACACAGGAGGTGGCGACATCAGCGCAGGCCGAACACGATGTTTTTGAAGCACTGGAGGCTGGAAAAGAGGTTTATGATGAGGACTCTGGGCCTCAGGCTTCAGGACAAGCTGAGCGAAGTCAAGACATGACACTGGTGTGATTATTGCCATCAAGCCTGCCATCATCGTAGGATATCTGCATACACACCTGCAGAACAGGAGGAGGAAACCAAGTGTGCAGGACACAGTCAAAGTTTTCTTTTCTTCCTCGGGGAAGAGATAAAGAAGGAAACAAACTTGGTAAAGTTTGGGGCAGGTAAAAACTCAAAAACAGAAATATTAAAAGCTCTTTCTTCATTTTCTCTGTAAGTTGTCCTGTGCAGTCATTTAGTTGTCGCCAATATTAGTTTGTAATAAGATAAGATAAGCCTGGTGTGGGGACATGTCTTAGTGCATGCTTTGGCATTTAATCAGTTTTTAGTTTCTGCTTCTGCATTGACGAGATAAAGCGTATAATCTGTTCTTCAAGTAAAAGTTGTATTAATCTTTTGAGTTGCGTGGTTTTCATTCAAGCCAAGTTATGTCACAATTTTTATTGAAACTATCAACAGGTTTTATACGCAAGGATCAAATATACCAAAATGTTATTCTGATGTCTTTATTTGATGATTTTACGTTTTATTTTTAAACAACAATTTTCAAGCTTTGCACAAAAAATTCTGACCACAACAGCCTGTGCTCTGCTTAATATCTTGGCTGCGGGAGGAGCATAACATCACATATCAGATCCAGCCAATGACTACATACCCAATTACAGGATTCAAAGACATCTGAGAGAAGTTCAACTGGAGATCATGACACTAAGTGGTGATGACTGATTTTCTCCATGACCAGGAAGTCATATTTTCTCCATAGCAAGTCTTGTGTTCTTCCTCCCAAAGCACATTTAGTAGTTAGGCCACCCGAGAGATTCAAAATCAAACTTATCAGTGAAATAAAACCTGTGAGAAAACAGTGACACCACAAAGGGTGCTCGGCCAAACCCATCAAGTTAAGGTACAACAACATTGTAAATAATAATGTTAATAATAAGTGTTTTACTGATTTTTTTTCCCCAAACAGAAAAATAAATTCCTTTGGTCAAGTAAAAAACAAAATGAAAATAATAGTGAACACTTATTTTCATCAGTCTTATGTCCCTCACGTTTCGTTCTCTACAGTCAACCAGGTTCTTGAGGCTCTAAGGCTGCAAAGGAGGTGTCAAGGCAATATGGTTATGGTGCCCCTGGCACTCCATGCTGCAGCATGCTGGGAGAAGGACTAGAGGAGTAAGAGAGGGGCAGAGGCATTGAAAGAGGACCAGTGTGTCCTCAGACAGCAGGTGAAGGTGCATCAGGGTCAGGCTCGTTGCTGTAGTTGTTGCTGTAGTGATTCCCACTAGGTGGGTGATTAGGCAGGATGTCCAGTTCATCCACTTGGGGACCAGGGTGCATCACCACCAGCTGGTCCTGGGGGATGTCTGCTGCTGCTGCCGCCAGGTTAGTGATGGACTTGGATTTGACACACTGGAAGTCCACATGGCGACTTTTACCCTCTTCCTTTTCCCAGGACATGCGGATGAAGGGCCTCTGGACGTAGTTGTAAATCACCTCTGGACGACCCCCTGGTCGTTTTTTAACTTTCTCTTTATATGTAGGGTAGCCTGCCGAAGGAATAGAGTGGACAAATCATTAGCCCAGTTTGAGTTAACAAGTACGGACCACCTACAATACAAAAACACCAGAGTAATGAGACAAGAGCTCATTAACCAGACTGCTCTGCTGATGATTGACAGTAGTGGAGGTTGTGGTGGCGTTTGTAAACAGGAACTTTATTCCTCTGCAGCACAGAACACACTGCCTCTAACACTATTAGGCTGCTGCCTTAGTTATCTGGACACTTGTACACTGACAATTATCCCTTACTGCCTGTAGCACATACTTTATGGTGACTGCGATAACATGCAGGTACTCTTCACTCTCACATGCACGAGAAAGAAACTTGCCTAAACACCAAACTAACAACATCACGTCCACACAGTTAAAAACAGGGGAAAATATTTTTAAGAGAAGATGAGAGTCGCATAAACTATTTGAAAATCATGACCCATCCCTAATTCATACAACACACACACTTAACAGGCGGGCCAATGATGTGCATATAAACTACATGCCTTCAATATTGATTTACATGAAACTGAGTGATTTTGTATTGTGAAATTTGAGTTTTGTCTTGTGCATACAGATGTGTCTGCTTCTGTCCATAGTAAGTAGCACATCTTAATTAGCATGCTAAAATCAATCACATCATGAAACAACAGATTTCAAACCATCCTGCACCTTAGCAGACGTTCTCTGCAAAACCAAAACAATGCCGTGCTTGATGTCAGTTGTCTTCCCTGTCCCTTTACTGCAACTTCTTTGCAGCTGCTCTGCACTTATTTTGTCCTCAGTCACCCACCATAATAATAATTTGATTGTTTAACTCCTTCAGTGTCAGTATGCCTTTCATTAGTTTAGGTCAGGCACCAACTGATGCTATTTTAATGAATATTAACAGCTTTTCATGCTATTCCCATCTGCAACAAACTAACAGATCTGTAATGTTCATGTAATTTTCCTTTGACTTAATCATTGTGTTTTCTGCATTATAGTCATCTCATGAAAGCCTTGCTGCCCAACATAAGCACTATTTTCAATACACTGACAAGGCAGACAAAAACATCCATATTTATTTTTAGAGGGTTCAACTTACCTTCAATGCCCAGCCGTATTTTCTTTAATCCTCTCTCCTTTAAAACTGATTTGGCAACATCTCGGTTCTCAATATACTTGAAAAATCTGTACAGTTTTGTGCTGTAGATGACTGCAAAAGGAACAAACCAAAACAACATTTCAAGATGACATATCTGTCCTTTTGTGTACAAGCAGACCTGTGTGTATGTAGTCTGTACTAGGCGTGTACTCACTCTGTGAATACTCTTCTCCCATTTGTGGTGGATATTCTTCATCCCAGTCAACTACATCATCATCAGTAAGAACTACAATGTGACATTCCCTCTCTCCACTTTGGGCACTGGCCACCATCAAAGGCAGAACCATTTCCTCCAGATAAAACTCAAATTGTCGCCGAGCTCCGTCATTGGACAGCTCATGCATCAGGGCACCTGATAACAGAGGGAATTGAGATCATCAGTTAGAAGATGTGAACAAATTCATAATGGCTCTCAGACTGTCTGCCATGAGTTATAGGACATGAATAAAAACTTCTTATAAAACAATTCTACCTACAACACAATAGATTAGTGATCATGCACTTTATTTGCTGCTTGATATCATATTGATATCTATATTGTGTAAAGCTGTTGAGGGTGAAAGTGGCGAGGCAGCTTATTGTTTCCACTGACTGAAACTGCCACTGTTAATTGGTAACACTAACAGCTCCAGTGACCCAGAGAAGTACTCACTAAGGTCTCTGCATTTGATGGTGCTGTAGTCGAAGGAGATGCATAGATAGTCACACGCCTCCCGCAGCTCAGGGATGGAGATTCCATCAGGACAGCGGATTATCCCAGATTTGTAGTAATCCTGTCAATTAGACAGAAATCACATTGACGGCACTCATTTCAAACACTGTCTTAATCCATTACCTCATAAGATAAAATAAACATGAAAAAAATCAAGTACCTACACTTAACAAACGCTCACAGCTTTCGATGAAAAAAACAAACAGAAAATCCAACACTGTAAAAGTATCTTCCTTTGGTCTAGCACTTGCCATCTAATAGCAGATGCAGAACACATTCATTATCAACCTGTCAAACGTTTACAAGATGTGTTCTAAGTAGGTCAAGGGTAATATGGAGTTAGCCAGGAATTGAAATATAAGACTTAATATGTAGTATGTACTGTATGTATGCACGTATGTATGTGTGACACCAAATGTCAAGCAATGAAATAAAATATATTGCAGCTGTCTCGCTCCATTATTGCGCTGTAGTTGAATGGCTTTTTGCCCTGCATGTATGTGAAACAGACGAACGTGACAATTAAGCGTTACCACACGTAATTTTCCAGAGGTCACCAACAGCAGCGTTTTCAGTAATTTTCATATCAATCACTGTATCACAAATTAAATTACATTTTCCTGCAGTTCGTCTAATAGTAGTTACAACATTCACAGTCAGTTGCCAGTATCTCAGACGCATCTAGCTAAATGCAATGCACACGTTTTTGATGAAACGATCACGAAAGGCTGATTTGCTTTATGGTCACTTTGCCGGCTGTACAGTAGTTCATGGTGGTGTTGAATGCATTCTGTTACACCGCGAAGTGTCAAATTTTTGGTCTACCATTGTTGATATAAATAGAGAAAATAGCTAGAGACTGACCAGAATTGCTCGAAAAACTGTTGAGCTAATGCCTTCAGCCACCTCGTACTCCCCCTTCTCATTGGGCCGTGTGAAATTATGTTCTCTTCCAGATCCAAACATTCTGAAATAAAGCATATTATTAAATTACAGAGTGGAAATCCAAAATTTTCATAGCACTTTTATAAGTACATTTATATGTATAACCATTTACTTAATACATTACTGATTAGTAAAATACTTTCAGTTATTTTGGCTATAATGAACAAAGACAAATAGTTATGACGCTCAAAGTATACTGTACCTGCCCAACATGGTATTGGGTTGTGCAGTGAAGATGGAGGGATCTACTACAAAGCGTGTGTTGTCAACAATCAGGGTGACTCTTTCTGAGGTCCTAATGTTTCGGTTTCCGACAGTGGCACTCGCTCCTCCCTCCTTGGGATTCTCATAGACAAAGACCATTTCTCCAACCCCCAAGCTTTTGAAGGTGCCTTCAGTACTGGATAGGCTGCTGTTACGACTGCTTACCACCCCACTGCTGCTAGAGCCGCTGGGAGAGACTCTCTGAGGGCGTGGACTACTGGGCCTTGATGATGGGCCACCATCTCGATCTCGGTCTATAGGCATAGAGGTAGAATGACATCCCATCAAATAACAACTTAATTATTGACATTTTTGACCATTTTGCACCTCTATTTGGAGGCTTTTGTATTCATAAGAAACAAGTTTGAACAGCCACATTTGGTACCATCTTTGGTCTTCATTTGAGTCATGGTCCACTACTGATCTAATACTGGCAGAGGCCCTACTCAGAACACATGTCTTGTATCCAGACAATGAAAATATAAGTTGTCTTTGTTGAAACTCAGACAGGTGGATTAGTGCTCACCTGATCCATTTACAGCCAGAAGGAGCAGAGATATAAGCCATGTCTGAGTTGTAAGTTGATAAATGAGGTCAACTGCTTTCAACAGTAGCTGCCAAGAACTGTGGACCTCTAACATGACATCCATATAAGCCCTCTATTCTTTCCATGCACACTCACCGCTGTTGTGTTGGCGGGTGGGTGAGGTGACGTTGCGAATGCAGGGGGTGAGCTGGCCTTCTCTCTCATGTGAGGAGTCCCTGGAGCGATCGCTGGAGCGGCGGCGGTCACGTGAGCGGTCACAGCCTCCACTGGCACCATGCAGGCTCATCTTCCTCTGTTCGGCCTCCACTCGAGATGCTCGGGCCTGACTGCTGTTTTTCCAAGACAAAAGCATACTTAACATTCCTCTCCCTTTCTCTGCGGCCAGAATGCAACTTAATTTCATAGTTGTAAAGTTGTTATGACACGCACGCACACCCATACCTGATGGACAGACTCAAGAGTTTACTGATGTTGTGCACACTACTTCTGAGTACTTGTTAACAAAAGATCTTAACACCGCTGTGCAATTGTTCACAAAATCCAAATATAAAAAAAACAAAACAAAACAAAACACATCAACCAGAACATTTCCCTTTCACTCTAACACTGCTGTCACAGTGTTTACTGTAGTCCCACCATCTGGTTCATATACAACTGTTCTCATACAACAGTTTGGGGAGTATAAAAGATTATGATTATTATTCAATTTAATTATATTGATATAGCGCCAAATCACAACAGAAGTTGTCTCAGGACACAATATATAGTACATTCACTATGAAACAACACAAACCAGTACTACCACATTCTGTAAGCTTGAAATAGGAGTGTGACACACATACTTAGAGTGCAGCCAAGCTATGTTGCCATCACCTTTGACATCTAATCTGACACAAAACTAAAATCAAAGATTCTTGAGATTTTAACACACTTCTTGCGTTACCTAGTCAAACCTTGTAGGCAAAGTTACAGAAGGAAGAACATTTAGAGTCAAGTGCAAAAGATTGTAAATAACATAGGATAGTGCACTGTGCACCATCTTTAAATATGAGTTTCTGAGAGGTCAAAATGTGCTTACCAACAGAAAAAAACATCAGTATACATGTTATTGATTTCATAAAAAGGAGATAGACAAGAGGTGATAGGAGCAGCTGCTGGGTAATAACATGTGATCAGTACAAACCCACCAACTGAACGCAGGCAAACATCACAGGTACACCCCCTCTGGACTGAGACCAAATAGACAATGCTCTTCCTGTCTATTCTATTCTGCCATCCTGTGTCAAAGAGGCTAAGATGTGATGTTTTTTGCACATTGTTTCATGTCTGTTTGGTTTAAAGTTCTGTCAAAGTTAAACCTCTTACACTTCTTGTTAACACTCTCTATCTTCTATAGTGATATGTTTAATTCTAGAACATGATGTCCATGTACAGTTAATTTTATACTAATTTAGACTTTAGATTTAGATACAAACGCATCTGATACACCACATATAGACAAAATAACCAAACGAGAATTTCCATTTTTGGCTAAACCAGTGAATTAAATAACTGGACATTCAGAGCAGTTTCGCCAGCTTTACAAATATTACAAATATTTTCCATAAAACAGACTTTACTGACCTGTAACATTACTAATGGCCTCTTAACAACTAGTAATATCAAAAGTATATTTACCTTGGTACAAACTTGTCTGACCATCATTCTGATACACAGATACAGATACTGTATGTTTATCATCCGATATTTCTGAAACAGCTTTGAGCAATACCTAGTAATTTTTACTGGTATGACATATTATCCTTTCACATTTCAAGTAACAAATGCGTAACTACTCTATAATCAAGCATCAGTCCTGTCCTAACAGTGAGTGTCACGTAATTGCTGCTATGGACTTTTCCCATACGGTCTGACAGATTGTCAGATGGCTCACCTCGAATGCTTGCAGAGTTTGCGAGGTCGGCTTGTTGCTTTTCGTTCCCAGTTTTCGGTGTCACTGGAGTTACTGTCATATGACTGCAGACGCGCTGCCATCACCCGTACAGAGGGGAGTCCGGTCTGGATCTTTCACCGTTCATAATCTGACTAATGGCGAAATCAACAAGTCAGATCGATCACCTAGCAAACCACGAGCTAGCTGTTGTCAGCTAACAGAATAGTTTGTCAGTGAGTTCACGTGTGTTGTTGACTTGAACGTGAACGAAACTGGCTGTACCGCGTTTGTGGTTGCCGCTGAACTGTTAAATGAATATTACACACCTCAGGACAAAGTCTTGTCAACGTTGCTGTCACACTGAGTCAGCCTACGATTAGGTTAGCTAGTGTGCTGTGTTAGCATACCTAGCTAGCTAACCTTAGCCGGCGTTGCTAGCGGTACGATACAACAATATTAACATAGTATTCTGAGACAGCTGGGTGGCTAGTGAAATTGCCCCACCAGTACTGACATAAATGCTGTCATATTCTAGGCAGATATGACAAAAAATAAAAATAGCTACCCAGTTGGCTACGTTTTCCGCTGTCGTGTAATCCCAACCGCTCACCAGCTAACCAGTCATCTCCTTTCAAAACACTCACCCAGCTGACGTCCAACGTGACGACCGTTATTGGCTTGACGTGCTGACGCACACAAAGCTAGAAATTACAGCTATTGCTAAACTTTCTAATTAGGTTATCTTTGTCTGAAAGCGAATTACATTTGAAAATGCAAATGTTCCGAAGGAAATCGATTTGTTCTTAACAGCTGGTACAACGATTTAATTTTCTATATCCTAAAAAGGGAATCGAGAGTTGACTGATCTCGCAGTCTCGCGATATGTGGCGTATGCTTTTTTTTTTTTTTTTTTTTGGTTGGCTTTCTTTATTACAAAAGTAAGGACACACAAAAGCTACTTAGGTTGAGAGACTTCTGGCAAGAAAAGATTCAACAGTTTTAATGTTTTTATTACTTGTGGAAAACAGCAGGTTTGGATCAAATTATAAGTTACATTTACAAGGAAATATTGCTTTTTGCTTTTCTTTAGGTCTGATTATGGAATCCGAATGTACAATATGATAATATAGATGTCATGCAGCATTGTAAAAAATAAAACAAGCAACATTTTGCAAAAACGTCATTGTGGGAGAACAAGCCAAAATAAATGTAGCAGTGGTTTAGTGTGCTCTCTCTGTGAGCTTCCTGTCACTGTTTTTGTAGTCCGTCCATCCCATGGTTTGTGCAAGATCAGAAAAGATAAAAATAGTTCTTGTGAAAATATCAAAGACGAATTAAAACTAGAAAACTGAAGTTCTGATGCTTTGAGCTGCTTTGTTGTATGGTATCAGACTAGAGTCATGCTATAGCCACATGGAAGAAGATTTGAAAACAACTGAACATCCTGTTTGTTTGTAAGACTCAATATCACATATAATGCTGCTGTGTCCAGCTCAGCCTGAAACCTCTGATGAGGAGAAGAAATTCAAAAACATGTAAAGGAGACACAGATGGAGAATAATAGATGATGTCAATTTAGTAATAGGCTTGTAGAAGGCCTGGCATCAGTTATTCGGAGCTGGTGAACAGAGCAGCACAGAAACAATGGGGTGTTGGGAAGCAGAAGAGGACAAACTTGTCTGGGTGAACACACTACAGTGATGGACATTACAGAAGGAGGTTGGGCAGTATTCCTGGAAAAAAAGAGGGAAAAAAAGAATTGATTGAGCTACCTGGTGCTGATACTGTAAATATTACACGCTGTGCCCCATCCTCTCTGCATAGAACACTATAGCAAGTTAAAGATATTGTACCTGTTGTAGCAGAGTTACATTAGTTGCACTATATAGACTATTTGAAATTCCATCAAAATAAGTTTATGGGCACTCATACGACAGTGCAGAATGAATTAATAGAGCCAACCTCCATAATGGCAGCTAAAAGTTTGTTTCAGAGAGAGGCAGAATGGTCAGAGACAGCTCTACTACTATTTAGTTTGAGTATTTTCTCTTTGTTCTTTGACAGATAAGTAGATCTGTCTGGTTAGATGTGAGGACATGCAAAGGAATGTAGTGAGTTGAAAAGATCCTTCAAGTATTGCTATTAGTCTTTGATAATCTAAAATTGGTAAGATCAGCATCAAAAAGAATGGACTAATACACTACAGACATCATTAATCAGACATCAGCAGTCACATTATTATTAATGGATTTACAAGGGAATTCAGGTCAAGTGAAATATCAGCTGGAATGTAATCGTTGTACAGTATGTAGGATATGAGATGGAATGAAAGCAGGTGTTTATTTAATCCATTTGTTTCAACTGTTACATCATCAGCCCGTGGCTGTTTTGTCAAACATTACCTGAATCATTTTCTTATACATGCAGGCAGATGAAAAGATAACAGAAGCTGTGAACTGTAAGAAATGTTACGGATGGACAGAAAGGAGAATGTTGGATTGTTTATCAGCATACACAATGGAAATTGTTATGACATCAATGTCATTTTTGTTTATTATTTCAGGTATGAAATGTTGTGATATGCTGAAATTACAGTTATTTATATGCAAAGCAGGGAAAGATCATTTTTATAAGTTCCAGCTCATGAAAGGACACAGGAAAACATAGAGGTAAACAACATAGGGCATAAACAGCTATGAGATGTTTATGTGATAATCAGAAACGTGTGTGGTGAGGGAGTTAAAGCAGAGATTTTTTCAGAGGAAGTTTTTGTCAAGAGAATTCAGAGAGACTTGTGAGTAGAAACCAGGAGAAGCGAAACAGATCATGCCAATCAAAACAAGAATACAAACAAATCATTCCTGTTTCTATAAGTCAGTACAGGAAAGGATGGCTACTTTGTGCAAGTGAAACAATACACACAGTACATGTAAGACTAGCTGTTTAGTTGGTCCTTATTTGCACACTTAATATACAGTAAACAACATATTTTTTAGAGAGTGAATTTTGACACCACAACTGTAGTCAGAACAGGAGAGTAGAAGGTAATATTTAACGTTTTAAAGTGAACCTGTGAAAAAAGGCCTACGTTTTCTACGATAAAGGCCCACGATACTAACCTTAATCCTATTGTTAGACATTGCAAAAGAATGTAAACAAATAAATTAAATAAAAGATAATTGAAATATTTAACAGACAAGCAAGAAATAAAAAAAAGAAATGAACATAACCACAAAACATAAATAAAATAAACAAAATCATGAATAAACACAGAAGTACATCAATAAATAAACGAAATAAATAAACAATAAAAAAGACAAACATACAAAATGATAGCAGCTAGAAACAATGTCGCACTGTCAGATGCTCAAATTTGTCATGGGGCTTCTGTTTTGGTGGGAACAAGTTAGCAGATAGGTTTTCTTCAGCTCTTCCACATGTTTGATCCAAGCGCATCATTTGGGAAAAGATTTTTAATATTTCCTAATTGTGCATGTTGTGGTTTGGAACTGGCAACAGTTATGTCCTTTAATTTTTCCTGAAGCCAGTCCTGCCTTTCTCCCACTTGTTTGTGTTCCCGAACGTTGTGCATGAGCTGCACCTCGCTGATGGTTCTCTTTCTGTGGAAATAGAAAATACCACTGTTAGAAGTCAAGCAAGTATGTATTATAAATATAAATTATCAGTCATTTATTTTCAGTTTTTACAAACTTCAAACAGAATTTACCTCAGTGGTTTAGCCTCAATGTGTAAACTGGTGAGGAAGAGTATCAGAACCAATGTTTCCAAGTGTCTCAAGGAAAACATGATGAGTAACTGAAACACATGAAAGTGATCACAAAACTTATTTCATAGCCTCCCAACATGACACCTGGTGTTCCTTTGATCATATCCAGTTGTACAATGAGATATTCAAATGCTGATCCACTGTCATGCCATTCTTACCAGATTTTCTGTCCTTAAATCCAGGAAAAAGTAAGGCAGGTTTTGTTGAGATAGTACTGTATCAGTGCAGCAAAGCAGTCAAACTTGTTGATCAGTCTTTGCTGTCACGAAGGTTCCCTCCTTTATATACGGCGTAGCCCTCCCCTGGTCATCAATGAGCCATTTTCACTGTTGATGCTGATGTCACTTTTCCAATGCATTGATGGGGACAGGCATCTGCATGACACCACCTCCACCACCACTCACTTCTAACTCATCTTTCAACACCTCTGCAAAGTGCCCTATTCGTCACACTCTTCTTGAACTTGTTCCATTTTCACTCTTCATGCTGAATAATGAGCGCTTTGTTCTCATGCCAATGTGTATCATATGAAACACTCTGCGAAACAAATATTGCTAAGGATATCTCTGATTAGATATGTCTCATGCAGAGGGACTGCAGTGAAAACATATACTCTTTGAAATGGCAATGACTGTCAAACTTAATTTATTATGCAATTTATTTTATGGTTCACCTCATGCAAGCATCTAAAGGTCGTGAAGAGGTGCAGCTGGGCCAGGCCAAAGGGAATGAAGCGCAGAGACCAGCCTAGTGCTGATTAATAGTTACTATCGACCAAAGACGAAGAGATAGACACAATTATTCAGATGTTCATCGAGTCAGGAGACTGCACCTGCTGTTTGACCGAATTTCTACAGATCATCATGCAGAATTCTCCCTCACGGTCCAAATTATCTGTCAGTGACAAAGTCCCACCGAAGAACCTGTTGAGCATATATCTTGCATCAGCTGTTAAGCTGTTACAGGCACCTGTTCTTTATCAAACGTAAAGAAAAACTAATTATTCACATTTTAATTAAAACAACACTGGAAATTGACATGAATGCCCATTTGACCATTTTTGTTGTCTTTGGTGGCTGAGAACAGTGCCAAATTTACGTTTTTACATATTTTACCTTCTAAAAGAAATTAGTTATATGATGCACATTTGTTTGTCTGTGTGTAAACCTGCAGTATGAGCGGCCCCATCTGTAGAGTCAGGCATTATATCAGTAAGAACGGGTGGACTACACGTTTGAAAAAATGAAATGCTTTAACAAACATATGTATTCTTTTTAAATGTGTAGCATTGCAGTTGTATGATGTATGGGTTGTGGATCACCTTGTCACAGTGTCACAAGGTGCATTAGGTAACCATGAAAGACATTTTCTAAATGTGGCAAAGGAATGGCTATGCCATGACTGAAGGAATAGGTGCCACATAAAGGACCTATATCTTTCTGTCATTAAGGTTCCCTGCACAATATGCTTTGTATTTACAGTGTCCTCTAGCAATTACGCATCTTTTTAACATATACTGTTTCTTTTTGCATGGGGTTAATTTCATTTTTATATTTCAATTAATGATTCAACTCCTAAATGATTAAACACTTTTTAAAATAACGGTCATGTAATCTCATATTCAAGTGTTATTACTTATTTTGATGGTTAGAGAGCTGGAGGTGGGCCTATATTACCCTATCATTCAAATATATCATTATCCCATATGTCAGTATTCTCATTCAGTGTCAGACTTACTAAGTAAATAAGATTTGCGCTATATTGGAAACATCATTGATCTTTCACAGAAATCTATATATGGATGCAAGGTTGTTATAACAGGCCAGTGCACCTTGCTCAGGCTGGTCCCCCACGGGAAGAACCAATGGTAGACTACCTGTACGGCCAAATAATGCTGACCTGTGTCTTTATCAACTCTCTACATCATGCACAAAAACAGCACTCAGCACCACCTGTGGTTTCAACCAGGCTAGATTTTTTTGTGGCTGTGTAGTACACTCAGCCGAGTTGCTCTCATTACCTCATGTGGTCACAATGTGAGCCATCTCAGTAATGGTATCCAGCTAGTGTGCAAGAGGACTTGACAAGGATTGATGGGAAGAATTGCACGCAAATCATTAGCTTGGGTCACCCCCATGTCACAAAGAAAGTAATGCACATAAAAAATGACTTATCTCTTTGAACTATATATAAATGTATGGGCTGTAAATAGGTTACCTCTACACATATTAGGGTTTCAGAAGTACTTTCATTGATTTTCAGATGGTTGTATTCACCATATGTCCTGTTCATTTAGTGTTTCATCTCAGCTGTTTTGTTGTGTTCTGCATTAAGGTAATAATAAAAGTTTAATTCATGTTAATCCAATGTGTGAGATGAGTTCTCTGAATTTATGAATGTTATTTGTATATCCAGCAGGCGACACATTCATTTATCTGGCCTCTGTTTTGTATGTTTAAAGGTATGGAAGGACACCAGGACCATATAATGCTTTCCCAGAAATCTATAAATGGAGTTACTTTTTTCATGAAATGAGGTCACCTCACTTGAAGATATCATGTAACGAAACAGGATATATTTAGATTGGCGACATCATCCCACCACACAAACCACATGTACACATAGAATACATATCTAAATCATAACGTTCGGACAACAATTTATTGCTTCTGGAGGCAGAATCCAGAGAAGCAGTAAGTCATTCAGATGTGCCTGCGTCCAAGTCTTCTTGGAGCTACTCAACAGTTTCTTTGCCAAGCCAAATGTTTTTATTCCTCCATGAAACAGGTTTGCAGGTATGCTGTATGCCAGTCTTGTCAGTGCCATTTTATGTGGGTACCCACGCTCACATGAATCTATCACACACTTTTGCAATGTCCATCTGACTACCCGGCACAGGTGGTGGTGGTGTCAAGTTAGTAGTTAGTATCTCTTCACTGTTGAGCATTGAGTCCACAGACTATAAAGAAATAAACAGCCAGCACAGACCCAGTTTTTCTTCACTATCATCATAATCATCACTATCATTCTCACATGATAATTAGCAATACAGTAATAAGAATATCTGATTAACTCCTTAACTTACAACTTTCTCCCTTTATTTCTTTAAAGGGGAACTTCATCGACATACAAGTTAAAGTTTGTTTACAGGTTTTGGGTAGTACTACTGCATGTGTGAAAAAAGTTATATAAAGCCTTTGTGGCTCTAGAGGAAGCTGCGTGAAGTCTGATAAATATCCTCAAGTGATGTCACTTGAGTCAGATTGGAATAAAAAAAATATATATCTCTGGTTATGCTAACTCAGTAATGCTATAGGACAGCGATGCTAAATCTCTAATGCTCACATTTCATGAAGTATTGTGTTTTTAAATACACATTTGTAAGGCTGTACCATCCCATCAGATGGAAATATTCTGCAAAATTGTTGACACATTTTCCCAGAATTGAGCGTGACAGAGTCAGTGTCTTTGGAAAGTTTTGCATTTCCACTAGAATTCAAACCAAACTTCTGCAGGTTTGATTTTGTCAGCTGAACAGCATGTACAGCAAAATAATGTAAGTGGTAAACATATGGCAGCCAAAGAAAAAAAAAACATTAATGCAGAAGATACATTGAAATAAAGGCAAATCTGATGTAGAGATAGATGGAGCAGCAGTCAAAGGGACAGTTTCTGCTCAGCACATCGTTTCTGTAACACCTTTGTTTTTCCAGGGGAAGTTAAGCATGTACTACAAGAATGGCAGTACATTGGTGACTGTTGGTGATGGAGAATTGTATATGCAACTTAACCTATAATATAAAATTCTCTCCAAAAGGTTGCGATGTTAAACAGTAATCATAAGTTGTCTTGGACAGTTTGTTGTTGTCTTTTTCCTTCTGAAACATCATCAGTCATAGTCAATCAGCAGTCAGTCATATTTCCCCACAACTGCATATCATAATTTTAGGTTTCGTCCACAAGAGGTCGCTGTGATCCAACGGCTCAGTTAAGCAGACAATATACATTGTAATTCCACTTTAAACAAACTACTTATTAAAATACTTTGTTGCAAATACTTCTAGAATCACTGTCTCCAACCAGACTGAGTTTATAATGAGCACTTCAATAGGCAATTAAAAGGTGATGGAGCAGAACAATCTGAAAACACAGAAAAGAGTGATAAAATAATGAAAGCAAGAGGATCAAGTCTGAGAGATTAAGAGCAATAAAACCAAGGGAAGAAATACAGAATAACAATCTAAACTTGTAAGTTAACACTTTTCCCCTCATCCTGGCCCAGGGGAGCCGTGTCATCTATTGCCATTAAATATAATACCAGGTGGTCAAGATAATTTGATCCACACCAGCTCCTGAAAGCTTGAATACTGGATTTAAAATCATCTATTGGAGGGTTTTTCCGGAGAAAGGCTTTAAGAAAAGACATTAAAGAAACACAAGGCAGAATACAGAAGAAACACAAGAATAGGAAACCAAATACAAAAAGACAATAGATTAAAATAAGCTGAAATAAAAGAAGACAAAGTAAACACGGGGATAAAATGAGTGTGCAGCTACAGCGCAGATTAAGTGGCAAACAGAGGTCTTATACACTGATCTCAAGTTTTCTGAGAATTTGTTTTTATGTGGTGCATAAAAACTGACTGCTGCTTCATCTTATTTAGTTCTGACTCTGGGGGCAGTGAGAGGACCTGCGTCGGACAATCTGAGAGGTCTGGATGATTCAGAGCGGAGCAGCATAACACAAATATGTAAACCAGCAGCAGTATTTTAAGATAAATTCTTTGACATATAACAACAGGAAGTCAGTGTAAAGATCAGAGAGCTGTGAGTGGTGTGATCCACTTTCCTGGTCTTAGTGAGGACTCGAGCAGCGGTGTTCTGAATCAGCTGCAGTGGTCTGATTGACTCTTTAGAAAGATCTCTACAGACCACATTACAGTTGTAGAGCCTGCTGAAGGTAGGAACGAAACATGGAGAAGTTTATCTAAACCTTGCTGAGACATGAGGCCTTTAAATCTTGATACATTATTATAGTGATAGTAGGCTGTTTATGTAATTGTTTTAATGTGGATGTTAAAATTTAGATTTCTGGCCTGGTTTGGGATGGATCATTATTGATTTTTCTAGATCAGTCTTTTCTCCGAGTGGTTAAATAACTGCAGTTTTTAGAGCATGTGGAAATAGCCTGAGAAGAGCTGAGTGTTGACTGTTTGCAGGATATTTGATGCCATGCAGTTAAAAAATAAACTTCAGACGAAGCCTGTGGGGAGAATATCAAGGCAGCCGCAGGAGGATTTCAGATGTTGCACAATTTCATCCAAGGTTACACGGTCGATAGAATCAAAGTGTGTCATGCTTTTAACGTGGATTAATTTTAAGTGCATGCAAGGACAACACAGACCCTATACCAAGTGACATCCTCTGGGGCCAAGAAACGAAGCCAAAACATTTAGTGCCAAAAACTGCAGTTCCTTCAATGGCCACTTGAGGCTGTCTCCAAAAGGGAGTCAATGTTTATGTAACTTGCTTGTTTAGATCATATTAAGTATTAAAGTTATGTGTAACAATGGGCACTTTGAGTGACAGCTAGCTGCTAGGTTTCACCAGCAAGAGTTGGCCCACCTCATCTATACCCATGCTCCACCTCTTTTTCCTTCTTACCAGGGACTACCTTTATCTTAATGTGAGCAATGGCATCATTGGCATTCAATATTTTAAGACTGATCCTTGACTCAGTCCCAAGTGGAAAGAGAAAGCCTGAATTAATAACTCACTGGTATTTTCAGTGACATTCTGTTTTCTGATTAACCCTGATTGTTATCTCAAAGGAAACACAGGAATGGCCATAAAGAGCAGCATCAGTCACCACAACCAGATACCAGGGGATTTTTGCACAGTGACAACCTTTGGTGAAGTATATGCAATTAGGGCTGATGCACCTACAAACTTTGATTTACATATAATTTAAATTTACACACACTGTATTAAGTGATTAGCTTCTGCAGAGGTTTTACCTAATGAGCTATTTACCAAATAGAATATTATGCTAATATAAAGGGCTAATCAAACTAGACAACGTTCCTTTTTTTTTTTTTTTTTTTTTTTTTTTTCTCAAGAGACATCCCAACAGTTCCCTCATATATGGTCTGTATTTGAATGAGGCTGGTAGGACAGGATAAACAATGGTTTCACTGGAGTGAGTCATGTGGGTTAAGGATGTGTCTGCTTCGAGATGGAATGAGAAATGTCACAGCAGCGTTGTCTGGGGTAAAAACAGAATGCAGAAAATACTGCAGTACTTTACTGGCATCCACTTTTAGATTAAGTGAAAAACACCTCCTGGTGGGCTTCTCAAGCATTTCCAGGCACTTGGTGAAAAGTTTACACTTTGGTCCCATGTGGTTTGAAATGAATGAAACACAAAGGCAGAAGGACGATTTCAGACCAATGAAATTGAAAGTAGTAGAGATGTATCCAAGTGTACAACTATATGGTGATTTAAAGGAAGGACAGAGCATGTTAGCAATCATTGCCCAATCATTTGTTTATAATGTACAGTGCTGCTGGTCTCGCTGAGTTTTGCTGTTCACGTATTTGTACTACATATTTTTGGATTCACACTTCTTCTTACATTTCATGCTATATAAGCTTTGGATTCTCATCTGGTAATATACACAGTTACATAGTGTGGCATGCTTCGTTATCCTTTCAGACACATTGGAATGCATTTAACTTTATTTTCTGGCCCAAAGAACAAACTATTTTGTTAAATATGTATCAGCAAGGATGAGAAAACACTAACAGCAAAATGTAAAAATTAGTGCTGGTAAGAATTCCAAAAAGGCACTTAAAATGCCTCTTCAGTGAGTTACAGGTGACAGCACTGATGCAATCTGTCACGTCCATGAGTCTGTGAAAACACTCTGTTCACAAAAAACATTTCATTTTCTTGCACAAAGAGAAATTTGGGTGCAGCTTACTAAATGACTCGACCAATTCATTTGGAGTTGTTTTTCTGTCCACTCTCTTTTAGCCTCTTTTTGGTCTCTACCAACTCCTGAGGGAAATATCAGGCTCTTCTGGTGCTAAATGCTCCACAGTTTTCTTCAGCTAGTTGCTTGCTGTGGCTGAAAACAACACTAAAACTTCCACACTGTCACATTGTTTTCACATTGTCATTTCAGACTAATATTGATTATAGTTGCTTTAAATTTAGCTTCTCTTTGGCTGCATCCCCTGTCTTATCAAACGGTCAATACTCCCAGCCACATTAACACTGAACACCCAGGATTAATCAATGCTGGGATTGTATAGCAAATGCACAGGCTTTATTTAAATCACTCCTCCCAGGTGGCACAATGTCTGATCATAACTGCTGCCTTTTTTGTCAGTTTATACATTTGTCAGCCCAGTGCCATGCCAAAGTGTAATAGACCCACCGATCCACAAGAGGACAGCGTATGTTGTGTTTTGCCTCACCTGGGTGCGAAATGTACACAAATGTATGAAGGTGCAGTACCAGCAGGGGGCAATAACAGTGGAAGCAAAGGATGAACTTAGTATAAAGAGCAGCAAAGGCCGTGTAGAGGGAGGCTGGGGTGGATCCACACAGGATGCTCATGCAGGAGATCGGGGTTTGCGTCCCATGTGACACCAAAAGTCAATGACTTACATATGAAAGTTTACTGACATAACATACTTAACTTACTTCACATTTCTAACTTCATCACACACATAACATACGAACATACACAGGTCACTGAGCTTATGTAACTAATGCATTTATTTAAACTTTAAACTTTTTTAGAAAGTGATCTGTTCAGAAACCTAGCTTCACCTAAGCCTAACCAAACTGCGGCCGTCAGCAGAAATGTTTCTCAACAGGCTTTATTTTAAAAGTCTAACCTTACATTGTATATTTGTTATTGCTAACTTGACGTGTTGAATGATACCATGTTTCCATGATTAGGTGAGACGAAACATGACACAGGGTGGATGCTTTGGCGTGATACATGACAAATAACTGCTTTTGAAGTTTGCTAAAGGTTTTTGTTGCTTTTCAGTTTAAATATTTTGTCACTACTATTGTTTGTGTGAGGACTGATGCACTATGTACAGTAACATTTTACCAGCTGACTTCAGATGTAGGTATATTTCAGTGTCATACCTCCATTCGTTCTCCAAGTGCTCTTACTATGCTGGTACCAACATCACAGATCTAAATTCAAAATTCCCCAGAACAACAGCAAAAGCAGATTAATAAGGCATTGTTTCAGATAAAAACCCTCTAGACTATGGTCTCGCTGGTGTTCTGCATCACATATTGATTTTCTTGGAGATCTATTTACAAAGAATGTTGCATTGCTCAGAGCCCAAAATGAAATTCATGGGAGTCCAAATGAAATTCATGGAAAAATACTGGGGCCAGACTGTAATTAGTTGTGATCAGTGTGTTTAACGTTGGAAAACAATTTAGTGTGATTGATTTTCTATCCTCTCATGCTCTGTAACTTCCCCAGTCAACATAACACATCAACATAACACTCCTGATAGCTCAATATGCAGCAAAAACAAAGCTGAGCCAGGAAGGGGATGACACCTCTGGCTTTGTCTGGCATAAATAATAGAGCTGGTAGATTGCTTGTATACATGTTTAAATTAAGACAATTCATGCTATAGTAACTACTCTGCAAAGATATTTGATTTGTAAGTTCCCATTTAGTACAGTTGTTTGGCAATGTTTGGTTGGCAGTCTCTTCTGTTTACACTCCTACACTGAACAAATCTGAGAGCAGATGCAGTTAGCGTGTGATTCACCATTTGAAGCCTTGAGCTCTTGATCATTTGAACATTTATGCGCACAGATTTGATACTCTCTACATTTCCTGTCTTAAATAAACAGACCTTCCCATCAAATGGCCCATGGAGCACACCTCACACATAAAGGTTATGTCATTTCTTCAATTTTATCTAAATTTTGTCCGTGCAGCATTTACTTGTATAAAGTCCTGACACATATTTTTCAGTGGGAATGAAAACTTCTTCTTTCAAGCCAATGAATATTTAATGCAGGGAAAGGTTGCTTTAATAAAATAGTGTGCAGGCCAGTCAAAGACATGTTGGACCAAGAAGAGTGTCTTGGGGGAGCTTCTGTTTCTTCTGTGAAAGAAAAATATCAGCCTGTGAATACTAAAAGGGACAATAACAAAGCAGGGAGAAAGACAGGGAGACAAAGAGAGAGGAGGAGAGATTCATCTGCATATTTATGTGAGAAGTTTGAGGTAAAATCAGTTTTGAAAACTAATAATTTTGTTTGCCACTGTTGTGTCTGTAAGTTAAACATCTATTATTTTCTCATGGGTTATAACGTTTGTCTCACAAGTGTCTGCCATCACTTTCCTCAGCTGTCATGTAATAAAAATGAGCTCCAAATGGTCACCAGCCTTGTTTCAGTCTCTGCACAGCACTGCACGATGTGCCACATGAGGGAGTTGAGCTACATAATGCATACAGTATCTTCAAAGACTCAGGTAAGGCTTCGCTGAGACAAAGGTCAATAACAGAAAACGGTTTGGCAGGCAGACTCAGACAGTCGCTGCAGGTATGACAGGATGCCACACTGTGAATGGGACCTCAAAATAACATACTGCCACTACCAACTGTGACTGAAGACTTAAAAGTCTCCCAGTGGCGCCACCTGTGGAAATGGAGAAAGTTTCAATTTAATGTAGATGACATCTGGGAGCAACAACCTGTAGACAACCAATCACATTCATTTTAATCGTTCATTTTAATTCTCTAAGGAAACTCAAGTACAAAAAAGTAATTTAAACAAAAGGAAAACCTGGTCATGACAGTCAACCGCCTCCAGATTCACTATCATATGACTCAAATGAGCTACTGGGACTCTGAATGAGAAAACCAATCTATCAGAACACATTGCTTATGACATTAGCTGCCTAGCTGTGGACCAGTCTAGTGGCACCAATCAGAGCTGAATATGTAACTTTGATACTCAACATTAGACCTGCCAGTGATCCAGCAATTCTTATGTGCAAATACAGACAGGAAGTCATAACATGGGCAAAAGGCGGTCTGGCAGAATATACACCGTATTGTACGCTGGTCCTTATGCTGCATTCACATCACATCATTCAGACTGTTATCATGAGCATCTGAGCGGATTTGTAACTGGAAATATTTGGAATTTCTGACAGCTGTGATGTCTCACTTGTCCGAAAAAACTACAGAAGTGTCCAGGAACCAACAAAACGCAAAGCCTCCATCTCCACAATTTACAGCTGAACCAAATATCAACACTGTTACAATACAGATCGTTCAAAAGCAACTCTTTGTCTCTGTAGCTGTTCAGCAAAAAGGTAACACAACAAATTCATTATTCAAACGATATGACCACAGAGCTGAAGAAGCCCCTTGGATGAGAGGTGAAGCATTTTCAAGCATCTACAACCAAGCCCAGTTGCCTCAGAGTCGACCTTCCTTGGATAACCATCACTTGGATGACTGAGAATCTTCACAGATGATGTGACTACAAGACCAGCAGTGAGAGTATCCATCTGGAATAAAACATGAACAAGTTTTCTGTTCATCCCAGCGTGCCAACATTATGCGGAACAAGAACAAGTGACTGGAAAAGTGTGGGCAGAGTTACTGCAGTAAGGCTGTCCTTACAGGTGTCCCTAAAAAGTGGATCAGACAACTGCAGCCGATTCACAGCACTGCTGCTAGAGTCCTCACTAAGGCCAGGAGAGTGGACCACATCGGTCCAGGTCTCAGATCTTTAGACAGGGGTCCCGGGTGTGACTTGACTTGACTTGACTTGTCTTGGTTTATAAAGTGCTGAATGGTTTAGGGCCAAAGTTTGATCTGTGGCTCTCTGAAAACTTGATGTCCTGCTCTAAATCAAGGCTGAAGACTTCACTGTTTGCCACCGCCTGTTGTTAAATTTGAATTGGGACTGCTCATATGTAGCACTGCATTCTGACTCTTCTTCTATTTCATTTCACTCCTTAAAATCTTATTCAAGTATGTCTTTTTATATTGGCTTGTGAATCTTTTCTTAATGCCCTCTATGTCCTAATGTAAAGCACTCTGAATTCATTTGAATTGCCTTGTTGTGGAAATAAACTTGCTTTGTGTAATGATCCTACATTAAACACTGTGGCACTAAATGGCTTTCACCTCTCAAGAGCTTACTTATATCTAAAAATAAAATGCATTGTATCCGTAGTGCTTTTTAAAAGGTATGCCAAAGTTGCAAAGTACTTTGCAGAGCCAATAAATTGTTCTACAGAGCAAGGAGACGGCAAAATAGGCGAAAAAGCATGAAACACAGGAAGCGCAATTAAAGCAGGAATCAAGAGATTAATTACGGTGTCAGAATACAATTTTTAGACAACAAGAGGAGGAGAGAGATGGAGCAATTTCGGAAAGATGAAAGATGAATACACAAAGCTCTGAAAATGACAGGACACAACACTAAAAGCCTGTTAAATCATAAATTCAACTCTAAAACTAATTTGCAGCCAGAGAAGAGAGGCTGCAATTATTGTTTCATTTTTTGGAGTTTGCTCAGAGCCCTGCAGCGGCTGCTTTGGCCACAGCACAGGAAGTCGGTGTAGTCTAGGTGAGATGAGATGCATGGATGGATAACCTTCTCAAGGTCTGTGAAGGGTAGACAGGAGCCTATTGTAGAGAGGCTGTGGCTCACCTAGGCTCTCTGTGCAGCAGACTGTGGTCTTTGAAAAATGATTTGGGAAGACATATTTACTTTTCAGTTTAAAGGACACAAGCTTTGAACTGTGAGCTACATCGAGTGCAATGTCTGTTTTCTGTGAACAGCTTGTCTCACCCGTGTTTAATTATTAACTAACAAAGCAAAACACAATTTACATGCTTTTGCTTGAAAAAACCATTGATTACAGTTTCTGTCAAGCTCACCCAGCCTGACCACAAAAAAGCAACACTATCCAAAACAGGAAGAGAAAAATAAACACGCCGAAACCATTCTTTGTATTGTACTTCTACTACTTCTTTTACAAACTATGTTAATTAATTGTACAGACATTCTTTAAATGTCAACAGTTTGAGCTGCATTCTTGCTTCAAAAGACCCACAAGAGCTGTGCTGAACCCCTGCTTCTTTATTTTGATTAAAAGATTAGAAATATCGTGCGTTCCTACTGAAATTCTTTCCATAATTCTTTTTTTCCCCCTTTCTGATCAAAAGCCATTTGGACCTCCGACTGGTCTCCTGTTCATGCCAGAGAAAACTGAGTGCTTGAAAACAGCAACTTATGTCTGATACATTCTCAATCAAGAACCTCAGTTCAGTTTCCCTTTCTCTCGTTAATTCAAAACACTTAAATAAAAGTAACCTCACAATGTCTGACACTTAAAGAAGTTAAAAAACTCATTAAAGACAAAGTTCAACTGAAAAGAAAAAGATTTCTTTATAGATTTCCAGTCCAAACACAAAACCTTGTTGACCTTAAATTTTCTGTGGGGCTCAGAGGAATACTTTGATATTTTGGGAGATACACTTATGAGTTTTCTTGCAGAGAGTAAGATGACAAGATGGACAAGATCCTCATGTCTGTACTGTTAATATGTTATGTACTACTGTACTGTACTGGTACAGTACAGACTGGTAAAAGATCTCCAACATCTTGCCGCACACGTTGAATGATCTGAAAACTTCTGTAGGTGGCACGATGAAGAGTTGTACTGAAAGTCTGAGGTGTACAAGGTGAAGAGAAAAGGAGACAGAACAGTCCCCTGTGGTGCTCCTGTACTGCTTTCCATGTACTCAGACAGGACATTGCCCAGTCGGACAAACTGCAATCTGTCTGTCAGGTACTCAGTAATCCAGGAGATTGTGGGCGTGTCGACTCCCATCACTCGCAGCTTCTCACCCAGGAGCAGTGGCTGAATGGTATTACATGCACTGGAGAAATCAAAGAAAGTGATCCTCACAGTGCTGCCGCTACAGTCCAGGTGGGAGTGAGCACGCTGCAGCAGGTGTATGATGACGTCGTCCACACCAAGATGGGGTTGGTAGGCGAACTGTAGAGGGTCCAGTGATGATTTCACCTGCAGTCGGAGGTGGGCCAGGACCAGCCTCTCCAGCACCTTCATCATGAGCGATGTAAGGGCAACGGGTCGATAGTCGTTGGAGCCAGATGGAGATTTCTTCTTTGGGACAAGAACCATGCAGGACATCTTTCACAGCACCAGGACTCTCTGCAGGCTGGACTCTCTGCTCAGGTTGAAGAGGTAACCCAGGATCACGGACAGCTGGCTGGCACAAGTCCTCAGGACTCTGGAACTAATGCTGTCAGGGCCAGCAGCCTTGCCCAGGTGCAGCATCTCCATCTGTCCTCTTACCTGGCTCACAGTCAGGCAGGGGATGGTGCTAGTGGAGGCGGTGCTGTGGGGGATGGTGGGGGATGTGGGAGTTGAGTCCAAGGGAGGGAGGGGAGGGATCACCAGGGAGGGTTGAGGGGGGTTGTGGAGATGTGAAGGGGCGGGGGAATGTAAGGCCACTCCTGGCTGTGAGCTAAACCTGTTGAAAAAGTGGTCTAGCCTAGCCTTTTCTAAAGCCTGAAAACAGCCAAGAGGAGTCTAGTTTTCTCCCTGACCACTTGAGTTGCAATATGCTGAAAGGTTATTATGACATTTTTGCCCAGCGTCACCAAAAATAAACTGCCTACTGCAGCGTTCAGTTTAACTGGCAGTGATTTACTGTTTAATGCTGAGTTACCATGATTTGAGCCCTGACTGAAAGGTCTCCTTCACAGCTGTACATACATCTAAGAGTAATCATGATGGAAAAGTGATCCCTGTCTCCATGGTTACCATAATTGTCAATGACCGTGACCTGTAATTATCTGAATTGTGAGCAAGATTGAAACACACCTTTCACAGTTACATATCTTCCATAAAACCCACACTGTGCTGTATTAACAAAACGACAACCACTGTAAGAGCATTTTTCTGTATTAGAAGGAAAGTGGACAGGAAATTGTCCTCTAACTGTGCAGGTCAGTCCCGCTGCAGGGGTTTCGGTTTGGTCTTTTCTCAGGTGAGGCTGAAATATAGAGTGATAAGAGGTTATTTGCAGTTTTTGTTTGATAGCTTTGCAGAAAAGAAAAGGTTGGCAGTGCTATACTGCTCTAACAAGTAGTGATTCCCAACCTGCAGACTTGAGCAGGTGACAGAGATGACTGCTGAGGCTGAAATAAATTGCAGAGCTGTCAACTAGAATAAACCACAGAGCTTACTGCAAGCTGTCCCCAACAGTTTGAGTACAGAAGCTGCTCTGTGCATAAGACTTACATCGCCATGGATGAAAATATAAAGTGCCTTTCCTGGAGTCCTCCCGAGATAATGCCAATAAGTTCTGTCAGATGCAAAAATGTATTTCAGCAATAGTTTCAGTGTCAGTTTTTCCCATAAACAGAGACGGAGGGCTTTATGATTTCCAAGATTTCTAGATTAGTTCAATGCCAAATATAAATCCCAGCAGTTAAGCTTCTTTAAGAGAATATCCTTTTCTTACCAGACAGTTGAACATGCAAAATGCAACAGCCTTCAAAGCAAGTAAGTGGCAGCCACTCGTGTTAAGTGCAACACAGTAATCCACATGTAAATTACAGCCAAATGGCAGTCGGCAGTGGAGTTTGAAAGTGTTTTACTTTGTTGGAGACTGTATGAATAAAAAATGGCTGTATCAAATTGTTTTCATAGATAGTAGTCTGAACAAAGTGTCGGTGAGGTAAACAATGACCAGAAGATAAACACAGAGAGAAGAATAGAGCTTTACCTTGGAGATTCACAGCCTTGGCAGACTTAAGTATCTCTGTAATGATCAGAAAAGTGTGCAGCCTGGAGAGCATATAGGGACACAGCATGGCTGCTTATTAGAACTATACTGCATTACAATGCTTGAAAATGTTATTTTAAAAATGAAATGATCAGAGGACTTTCGACATTGCAGTACATTAATTCAAGATCTGAGATTCAAAGGAGGCATTTGTCACATGCTCATGTGTAGTGAAATGCAGAGTGGGTTAGGGTTAGGTTTAGGGTTGGGGTGGTTCATGTAAGGTTCCTGTTCTCACATGAAGAGCCTTGCATGATCATGCACCTGCTCCATCCTTCACTAGTAGGTCACTTAGGTCTTCTGACCACGGCTTACTGGCTGTCCCTCGCCTTCAGTTGAATATAGAAGTTGATCGTGCCTTTCAAGTCGTGGCTCTGACACTGTGGAACGCTCTTCTTATAGATTTGCACAGAAAAGCTCTGTTATCCAGCTAAAACCCTTAAAATCGCATCGACAGCTTCTTGCTCGTTAAAAAAAAAATCTTCAATCTATGATTACGCAAACGTGTCATTTCAAAGGTTTAACTCCGTCACTGGAGATGTCTCCTACTTCACTGAAAAGTCCATTCTCAGTGTTTGTGCAATGAAGGCTTCATGTTTCCACATCACTCATGTATGAGCTGAATATTGGACCAGACTTGGCCTCCAAACTGTTTGTGATGTTACAAATCATACTCATAGGTCCGCCTCTTTAAAACTGGATTTCAATGAAATTTCACTTTCAGCAGATGAATGTGAAAACAGCCTTCAAGTGTCAAGCTTTGCACACACATCATTATGCACAGTAAAGCTCAAACATTCAACGGTTGGAACAAGAAGAAAAACATATTTTTGAGTGAAGAGAGAGTTTAAAAGTTTTTACTCCCAAGAAGCACTTTGTGACCTTGCTCAGTGAAAGGTGCTACACTGGATACACTTTTATTACTTGCTTACTTAGTTAAAAATTACAATTAGACAAGGAAATATGAGAAAATAAATTTGAAGTATTTAAATGTCACAGTGTGTTTTCGCCTGCTCTGTAGGTAGGTTGTGCAATTTTCCTGTGTACAAAATAGTAAAAAGTCCACATGTCATAAATGTAAGGAAAACGCTACAACAAACTTTTGCACATGCTTGCATGTAAAATGTAAATGAGCAGTGCAATGGAAAGGACAACAAGGCTGAGCATATACAGATCCTGATGGTCTGTTGTCTAAGATGGAGGTGTTTGACTGATCACAGAGGCTGAACGAGTCCACTGCTGGTGTGCTGAGGATCCTTTGCAATCCCTCCAGCTCTGGTGTATATGTCCAGCAGAGTGAGGAGCGTAGGTCTGACGGTCTACCGGCTGAGTGCACCACTCTCTGTCCTGCTATACAGTCCTGAGCAGAGCAGTTCTCAGCTCCAGAGAGCTGTCCGAGGTGGTAAAGCTGATGCCTCACCTTCCTCGCAAAAATGTCTGTGTGTGGACTGCGGACCTCCCAGATCCACACACGTCTTTTTGCTTTTGCTGACACTCAGTAAGAGGTTTCTGGTCTTGCACCAACAACTTCAGGTAAGCACTCTTGACTGAATGAGAGCTACACTGAACAGTGAGAAAGTGTTTTTAAAAGTGCACATACTATTGCAGCAGCTGAGGCACAATGTAGGTGTTTAGTGGTGCTCTTGACAAGGTTGCAAAAGTCAGAAAAATACAGAATATGAAACCTCTCTCTACCTAGACTGTATGTACTGTGCATACATTTGTAAAATAACAAGGCCTGCTTTTATAGGTACTCCATAAAGTGTCATTCACTTAGCTCATGCAACATTAGATGCATAATACACTCATGGATTGAACCACCAACTTATCTGCTGAGACCCACCAATTTGTCACAGCCTATGGTTAGACAACCACTCACTTGAACTATAAAATTCATTTAGCATGTCTTTACAGCTTTTTAATCTTTAAAGGGTGTAAGAGAATAATTTTGTTTGGAGGGAACGCTGGCTTTTGAGATTAGGCTCCCTACAGCTCCAAAAGAATTTTAAATTTGAGAAACTTGCATGCTTTAAGTGACTGCAGTCTCCCTTTCTCACAGCTATCAGTGAATACCTTTGGTCTCAAAGGTATCTGAGCTTAGGCCACAACTTTCCTCCAGGCCTGAAGTCAACAAAGACAGGATTTAAAGTGTTGTTCAAAGGTGGTGTGTGCAGAGGCTGTTTGCTGGGGAAAATGAAAAATAAAAACTGCACCGTACACCTACACTGTTTCCAATACATACAGTGCTCAATCATCATGATGCAATTTACATTCAAACCATTGCTTAAATCTCTGAGAACTTTGTATTCCATGTTGGGAATCACCAACATTTTTCCCACAGATCTGTCTCTCCTCAGGAAAGTCATTATTTCTGCCTTAGAGCAGAAAATAATGCATCAATGACAGGTATTGATCTGAGGGTTTGGAGCACTGTTATACTGCAGAAGACTAAGAGGTGTACTGGAGCATAGCAATTCATTAAACTGGCTTTAATGTCCATCACTGTGGATGCTTGACTTCTTTTGCATATGAGTGATGTTATGAAGCTACACATGAAGCACACCAAGTGTGCAAATCAAAAAGTTAACTGAAGCCCAATGGAACCCCAGAATATTCAATATTAAATCAGTAAAAACAGATTATGAAAGAAATAATCACACAAACTCACTCAGTAAAATATAGAATTCAACTCAGCTTATTATTTAAATGTTGTTTTAACATTCTTGTTCATGATAACAGATTTTCACTTAATTCAGGTCAGTTTTTGTTACACATTTATTAATCATGAAAACTTTGGAGTTCCATACTCATGAAACACATGAAACATCACAATTATAGATTTATTTTGTAAGTTCTAAATTTCATAACCCTAAAAAATTAGCTTGTCTTACTTAATTAGCTTGTCTTATTTTGCAGCTTTAAAAGCATGAGGTTTCTGTAAATGGAAGATTCTGTATTGGCTGTTGCTCAGTAATAACCTTTGCAATCATTTTTCTGCTGTGATAGAATGACTTGGTCAACAGTCAATGCAGATTTGTGACCTTTGATTGTTATTTGGGAAGGGGCAAACGCTAGCACTTTGCGCTGTTGTGCTGACCAGACAAATTGGACATCAGTGTTTGCTGCCAGTTGTCATGAAGTACAGTGCAAACATCAGAAACATGAGGTTTGTGCAGAAAGAGTTGTTCTGTACTGACATCTGAGAAAGCAAAACAAAAAGAAACAGCCACTGGTCTTCACTGCAGTAATAAAGTGGGGGAGGGGACTTGCTTTCAATTATTTTATTGGCCTGATAGAATTTCACAACAACAAAAAAACTGCAAAATCCAGGAGACCAAGGGAAAGTTCAAGTCAAGAGAGGAATCCCTTCAACGCAACAGATGAAAAGCCTTTATTTAAAAAGACTCTACAAAAAAACTTGTGCAGGCAAGAACAATAAGCCACAATTAACCTGTAATCCTACCAACGTTGGTTAAGCTCTACTATTGGCACATTGCTGAAGGATATAAATACAAGACCCAGAGGGATATAATAATTGCATACACTCAGTAGTCCTGCCTGCCCTCTCATGTGCACTTGAATGTCCACTGTAGCATAATTGGGTATATGCTATGAATAATACACAAGTACTGCGAACTCTCGGTGCAACATGAAGACCAAAGACCATAAGCAGTAACTCTCATGTGAATAATGTGTGCCACAATAAGTCATGCAGCAGCAGAGAGTGTATTAACACTCTTCAGAAGAAAAACTACTGAGCTCCGCTGTTTATTCTGTTCATTGATTTTCTTAATTCAGTCACACTCTGAATTCATTGAAGATGCAAAGTCTATGGTACAGCTGCATACACAGCCCACCCACTGCAGTGCTGTCTTATTTATCTTTTTTTCACTGGGATTTAACCAGGTCAAAGCCGATGTCAAGTCAAGCTCAGTTAAATCTCACAGCAGACTAAACAGTGTAATCCACACTTAACATATAGGTGTATAAACAGGTTTGATGGAGTTCATTTGATGAGGAATCTTGTACAAAATGAAAATCATCACTTGCTGAACATTAACTTTCACTGTGCAGAACTTTCTGTCCATGACAATTCTTAAAAGAGGAATCGCTGAAATGATGATAGGAAAAATGAGTGAAAATCAGAGGGCACTGTTAAGACCCCCTCATTCATGACATAAAATGGAACTATGTTGAGGTGAGGAGATTCTGCTTTTACATAGTAGCCCACAAATTTTGTGCTCATTAGACAGCCTTGATAGAAAATCACATTTTAATGTGGTGTGGTCACCTGTGCAGCAATGCCTATATGGAAATGATTGTCTTCACACAGAAATGTTATATTGCAATTATAATAATGGCCTTTTCATCCCCCCTAATTTCACCACTGCATATGCTACTTATGTAGCCTATTTCTAATACATCGAGGTATGGACACCTGCTCACCACAGCTGAACACATCTCTGACAGCAGGAAGCAGAAAAGATTGATAGCTTAAGGAAAAATAAAGAGGACTTTCCTTTAAACTGGCTGTCCTATAATAGCCAATGAGATGGAGTTACACAGCACCTAACCCTTAATAACATTTGCTACATCTTTGTAGCGTGCACATAAATTTGCAGTGATAATAATGGAAGTTTTAGCACTCAAACTTCTTAGTGATTTCTTAAACAATGGGCCAATTTCACACAAAAGTGGATAAAAGCAGGCTTGTCTTTTCTGGATGATCATCCTGGATTCTGTATTCTGGCAGGACTATGTACGCTAATGCTAATGTTAATGCTAATCCTAATGCTAAAAGTCTGTGAGCTGATGGCAACTTCCTCTCCAGTTGACTTTTTAGTGTTTCCAGCGGGCTCTTATTAAAACGAGAACTCTGAAAAGAGGTCTTAAATATGCACCTGATGGCTACATTGTTCTAATTTTTAGATTGAGGCTAATGCTAACATTGTGTTCCATGTTCCATGCAAACAGCTAACAGCCTGATCAGATGAGGATCCGTGTAGGAGACAGTGAAATAAAGCAGCAGCGTTTTTGTATTGGCATGTTAAAGCTAGTTAAGTCCTAGCATAAATAAAAATGTGATCACAATGTTTGGAGGCTTTGGATGCTTTCTATACATAAAATCATAAGCATGGTGGTTAGATTTATGTTTTATTGATCGAGCTTTTTTTTTTGATCAATAGTGTGCTTTATTTTTACAGGAGAAAATTATTTGAAGAGGAGGATTAACAAGTGTGTTTGCACACATTATTCTGTGTAATGCAAATGTGATTGGAGTGTAAACTTCTGCAAACCAAAGCATGTCAGAGACACTGTTGTTACTCTAATTTCTGATATAGTAGCATCTCGGCCCACAGGATGGATGCTCCAGTCCTGAGCAGTTATTTTTCTGAAGAAACCTGCAACCACAAGTAACGTAGTGATTATAACGACCTTTGCAAACACAGCAACATTATAGGTTACTACTGTAGCCAGACAGGCTGACATTTGCAGCTCATGTTAGAACAACATATTGTTAATCCATTCCATGTGCTTTTACTTTAGTGTTTTCGGTTTTAAAACAATAGAAAACTCAAAACCACCTCCCACACTCTTGAGATATGGTCTTGCTTGTAGTTGAGCCCCATGCACCCAGTTTCACTCATTTGGAACGGGAAGAGAGGAAAGCAGAGAGATACTGCTTTAAAGCTTAAGACAAGAAAATCTGAAAGAGAACTGGATATATGAAGCAACATAAAGGAGACATTTTTAATCACTGTCAGCCACAGAGACATGCTTGCAGGTAAACACTGCATGACTCATATATAATGTGAGCTAAATATGACAGCTGTTTAATTGGAGAGTAAAATTACATGCAAGCTTATATCACTGCAGCAAAAGGTAGTGACTGGGCTCTTCATGGATTTTTTTCAGTAATTGTTGTTCAGCTGTGTAGCTGTTGGTCACATCTCTACAGGGTGGACACAGTAACATGAGCACACATACCATACAATACTATGTAATAGCTTTGGGACACAGTAAGTACTGCCTTTCTGAAGCCTTTTTGTTGAGGCTGTCAGAAGTGTTCATTGACTCCATTTTTTGTGTGTGCTACACTAAACATATCTACTCTGTAAATCACTTATCACCTATGTTTCGCACGCAGTGAATTCCAATGCAACAAAAGGGATTAGGACCCAAACACAGACAAACACACACAAGGCAAAGCAGGTAGGATTAAAGGAAGTTCACTTGAGCCAGTGATCATGAATGGGCGTACAGGTTGGCAACAGGATGGCAGCATAAACAAACAAATCCAACAGGGCTGAGGAGCAGGTCAGGAACAGCTATCAGGTCAGAATACAGGAACAGACGGTTTAGTGCAAAGGCCATGAGTCACAAATCAGCATTGACAACATGGCAGGCAGGGAGTGAAAACTGGCCGAGAAAGTGGAAGCAGGTGGATGAAGGAGTCAGGACACAGCAACAGGTCTGAGGGCATCTGGTGGACAGGTAGAGAATGGAAATAACATGAACACACTACCTCTCCTGCACCTAAATTTGTTGAACGAGCCATAAAACAAGCATTCATCGAGTAAAAGTGCAAACATCAGGTTGCAGGGCAGACTGCTAATTAGCCGCTCAGCTGCAGCACATTAAACAGCATGTAAACAAATCTGCAAATGTCACTTCGGTCTAGTTAGATGCTGGTGGGGTCCTTTCTCTTCAATACCAATAACAACACACTGTCTGCTCATAACTTGTCTGTAGGCTACAGTTTGTTTACATCTCTCGCTCTCTACAGTGCAACACCGGCACTCTGGCAGCTTGCCAGCTGCTGTCAATCAAACAGCGATTCACCCCTCAAGCCGGATGAGACCAAAACAACCTTTTTGGATATCTAACGTTTTTTTTTTTCTTTTCCTGTTAATAACAATCAAACAGGCTGGACTTTAATGTTTGAGGCTGTGGCTGTGTGCTGGAGTTGTTATACTGGTTTGGGATGTACTCTACAGGTGTTATTATTCTGTCTGCCCCCTGATGTCATGCACCAGAGCGAAAACATGAAGGTGCAGTCACAGTATGGTTTAAGGTGTAGAAATCATTGCTAATTGAGCTTTTTTTCTTTTCTTTTTTTTTTAACAAATCACAGCTTGAATAATGACCTAAGTATTTTCTGCTTGGACTGCGAGCTGCTCCGTGTGAAACACACAGCCGCAGGCACAAACACAAACACAAACACACAGAAGAGAAACACACAAGCTTTCATCTTTCCATGTGCCTTGCAGACACGACAATGGTGGTCAAAACTGTGAAGGGTTACAGGTTTTCATTTGTCCCCAGGCTCCAGCTGAAAAAGTAGAGCTGCATGTTTGAATCGGGCTCTGTAGGACTGGAGGTCAGGCTGCACAGCCAGAAGATTCCTTTTGGAGACTAAAAACTTAAATCAAAATATAAATTACATTGCTGGGTCGGTTCATCATCTGTTCATTGAATTACTACATTCAATGTGGAAAACAAACAAATGAGTTAGAATTTCATTTTTATAGGTGTCAGAAAAGGAAAATGAGTGTGTTTTCCCATTGGCTGCTTTTGTCTCAGAGTTGAAAAATAGAAAAACAGCCTGATGTTCACACTACTACTAATTTTTTCCTGACACCCAGCAGAGGTCCTTCCTAAAATGAGTCCTATACAGATACAACAATCACCGTGTGTAATTCATATAATCCCTTTTGTTGTGGATGTGGACCTTTGTGATCATGATGCTGCCTATTTGACCTGATCCACCTCTGACGAAGGTAAACACTGACAGTCAGTCTGTCTGATGAACCTGACAGTTGAGGTCATTACCTCTCTTTAAGACAGTAAGTGGACTTTGAGTTGAGGTTACTTTGTCAAGAGGTCAAGACTGAACTTTCACACACACCACAGTGTATCACAAAGTGTGTGTTCAAAGGGCTCCAGGGAAGTTATTACCTTTCTTCTACGCTATACTATAGAAGGATTAAGCTTAACCAGCATTTTAATGGAAAACCACCAGGGAGTTAGCAGTGTACTTTATCCATAATAAGCCTTGCAGCATCCTGCAGGATCCAGCCTCACTGTGACAAACTGTGTGGAAGCCAAGCAGAGGCTGCTCCAGAGTAAATACGTCTGATTGTCATTCTGAGACACATGTTTTATATTCTTTAGTTTTGTTTACATATTGTTTGTTCATTTATTCTTATTTGGATAGTGGATAGAAGAGATGTAACAGTAAAAGAGGAGAGAGATAGCAATGCAGCCAGATGCCGCCAGGATGTCCGGACAATATGTTCAACTGTGCTCACGTACAATTACTTTTCTGAACATTTAGCGTTGAGACAGATTCAAATCTTACTCATCCAACCCTTTATTTACTTGCTTACGATTAAAATGAACATAGCTCAATGCTCTTTAGTGATTTTTATTGCCTTGTCTAATGTGTGTAGCAATATCTGACATGTTCATTTGTACATACAGAAGTCTGCTGTAAACATAATGTGGTGCCATGTTGTCAATCATAGTTTCTTTTTTGACATATCATATCCTTCGCATATATAGTGGCTTTAAATGACAACATCATATAATAAGCCAAAAGCTTTGCAAAGGTACCATGTAGTGAAAAAGCTCTTGGCAAATGCTCATCATAAACCAGATTGCTTGTTAGGTGCAGACTCATCCTCTCGTGTTCAACAGTGTGCCCGAGGAGGTGGATATCACAACAAAGATACTGTACAGACCATCAAAACACTGAGGGAATACAGATAAATAATAAGCATAACCCCGGATAAACACTGTTATTATGCCGCGTGGAAGACGCCACAGCTGAAATCTCATACGAGCATAGAGATGAGTGATGGCTCAGGGTGGAGGTGCTGCCTGCAAACAAGCGGAACTCGCTGGTGGGATAAGCGCTACAGAATATCCTGGCGCCAAACTGTCTAGATGACTGAAAATGGGAGTTAAGACAATGGTTGATGTTCTTATTTACTGGAGGCAAAGCCCAGGGGAACTCACCAGTCCCATCATCAGAGCAGTGGCAGCAGAAAAGTAATTAGACCTTCCCCTGAGAGCATTTCCATTAATTGGAATTATTCAAGGGTGTCATTGTAGTCAGAGGTCAGTGGGATGGTGAAAGAAGTAAAAGACAATGAGTAAAATAATTGTTTTTAGTTAAACAGCTCCAGACCTCAAAGTCAAAAAATGCAAATTAGTGTAGCATTCAATTCATTTTTTGATTCACTGAAGTTTATCTTCAACTAATTTTCCAATGTATCAGTAATCTATCTGAAAATCTATTTGGAAGTAGACAAGAGTGCAGTTGAGCGGCTAGAAATATGAAAGACAGCAATTAGTTGCTTTGTGCATATTCTGTAAACGGTTGTAGATTAATTAAGGTTGATTTAAGTATAGTGCCAACCTAAGACGAAACATAAAGAAATGCTGTGTCAATTTTGATCCATATTAGTTTGACAATGTGTCAGAAGTTGATTAGTTATATCTACTATTAGTTTTTTAGTTATATTTTCATTTGCACAGAAAGAAATGGCCTGAATAACAAACTGACTGCATCTACAACTTTCCTCTAATGTAAATCTGGCAGTGTCCTGGTTTATGTTCAGCTCTTGGTGAGTAATGTCTTTATTGAAATTTTATATGAAGGCACTGAAGTGCCACCTTACTCGAGGTGCTGAGTCACAACCAGGCTCCTGTGTAAATGCCACTGATTCAAACACCAATAATATCAAATAACTTATGTGTGCCCTGTGCAGGTTTAAATGGCCTCATCACTCATGCTAGCTCCCAGGCCAGACCATCCTCTCTTACATCACTTGCACAGTATAAAACCTAATCAGAGACAGTCATTTATCCTGCTGAAGGAATATGACTGCCATTACTGGACTCAGAGTGCTGTGTGTGCTGCTACACCACACACTCATATATAATGCCTATCAAACTGCTCATTAATATTGTGAAGCTATTTCCAGCTTCCCTCACGGGATTCTTAAGATAACGTGCACAGTAAAGCACCACATGCTTTGTTTGGCAGATGGGCCTGGAGACGGTGACCCAAGATAGTAAACATGCCATAAATTCTTTCCAAGGTTTTGGACTTCTCATGTCAGATTATAAAAACAGATTATAACAGATGATAAATGATAATGGTGTGAACTTCATGGTAGCTATTCATTTTTCACATTGCTTTCATGTAAATGGAGAAGGATGACATAATTTGCACAAACTTGTTTTATAGAAAAAGATCTCACCTACATGCTGAATCCTGAATAAATGAAAATCACTTCCATTTACAGCTCACTGTCACATGTGACAGTGCTTTCAGTTGCAGTTGCAGATTAAACAGATGGCAGACTGAAAAAAAAAGGTCCAGTTTGACATTTTGAATTTGTTGGCTCACTGCCCTAAATCCTGACTCCAGAATGGCACAGTGTGTCTTCTTTAATACAGGGAGATGGGAACAGAAAACTGCACATAAGTGGGGTAGCTGTCTTATGAAATGTTTCAAGGGGATGATTACAGGGAACCTTCTGCAACACTGACTGGGGTTGTTCGGTGTGATGGTTTTCATATTTTGCCATATACATGCTCATGCTTTTTTTCTGATTAGGATCTAAGTGTTGTGCATGTAAAAAAAATTAAACCATACTGAAGTAAAGGATGACTTCCCTGTACAAGCGTTGTCACCTGGCTGAATATGAGGCAGCAGGAGAAGGATTCAAATGTAGTCAGACCAGATGGATACAGTTGCAGATTTCAGGGTGAAAAGTTTAGCGTGCAGGTTCAGGGTCAGGTAGAGGTTCCAGGAAGCAGGTTACAGGGTAATAGAGTCTTAAAAGCAATGCATGAAGCAATAAAGATAAGCTGACTGAAAATGGACTGGTACATAGTATGCAGTGCAAGACCGATGAGACAAAGTGGAAACAGGTGAGCACGTGGGTGGAGAAGGTTAGGTGATCTGGTGGACAGGTAAGGATATAGCAATGAAGGGAGCTTGGGAAGAGGAAACATGACTCGAATGAAGGACAGAATGTGCATGAAAAAACAACTGAGGTAGATTTTGTAAAATGTACCAGTACTCTGGTAACTGATGCATTCTCATTGATGTGTGACTGGGTGGTTTCTCTATAAGGGCAGCTGAATGCGACAGTTGCATAGAGAGCCTTCCCAACGGCAAGCAGAGATGAGCAGCTCAACATGAAGGACTGAAAGCTGGCCTGGATGACGGTGTGGCAGGATCGCCCCCATAGGGAAAAGGAAAGCAAGCCCCTTTCTTTACCTAACTTTGACGGATGGACTTTTCAAACTGTGCCCGTGGAGGGAATTAACCCTTGGATGAATGCCAAAGCTGCCACAGATGTGCCCATGAGGCAATAGGATTGAGGAGCCAAATGCAGACACTGAGGCAGAACAGGTCGAGGAAAAAGAACTTTGCAAAATCAATGTTAAAATTAACAGAAAACAATCATTCACAAGAAGCAGTCCAAAAAAGTTCAGAGGGGCAAGGCAGGCAGGCAGGACAGATAGCAGGGAGAAAAATCAGGAACAGGAAAACACATACAGATGGCTTGAATACAAGTGCACAACATGATGAACTGGCAAAGGATTGGTAAGCAAGTTATGTACACTGAAGAACTGATGGCATAATGAGATGCAGGTGTGTCAGCAGGTGGGGATGATTTGGAAATGACAGAACCCCCCCTTGTGGGCGGCATGAATACTTGACAGCAGTGGAGCAGGACAACACAAGTGGGCGACTAGAGCCAATGAGGTCAGGGCAGGAGAGTTCAAGTGTGCAGCCACAGGGTTGGAGAGCAAGAGGAGGAAACCTGAGGAAAACTAAGATACAGGAGTAAACTCTTTGTCAGAGTACCAAGTAGGAGGATGACTGAAAGACAGGGCCGATGGGACGAGCAACCCTGGAGGGCAGCCCATGCTGGTGTCATAGATGGGAAAACTCTGGAGGACAACAATGTAGACGGGGCCACTGTGGGTGACCAGGAGCGAGGCAACGTAGACAAGGCAGCTCAGGATGGAAGCACTGTGGGCAGGACCGCGCCGAAAGAAAGCGACATAGGCGTAGATGTCTGATGACCCAGAGGCTGGAGACAGAGACAGTGAGGCAGGATGTGTTGGCAGAGCCGCTCAGAAGGGCTGGAGGTCAGAAAAGGTGGCCAGCAACTGGAGCCAGCTATAGGTTGGGGCAGAGTGCTGGACAGGTGACAGACAGCTGGAGGCCAGAGCCATCATCTATCGCTGGATACCAGAGGTAGCTGAGGCGGTGGCTGTGGTCACAGACGGCAGATAACTGAGCAGCAGGGATCAGCAGCGGGGTCTCTGGGATGCTGGGCAATAGAGGCTGGATATGTTATCTGGATGATGGCATCTCCATGGATCTCCGCATTTATACTTGGTATTTAAATGTGTTCTTAAATGTGTTAACTTGATTTATGCGCCTTGTGATCACATCTCTAGATACAAATTAGTGAGCGGGCTTGTCTATAGACCCAGGTCACGGGAAGCATTGCCATGAATGAACGTTATTAATTTCTAAATTACTGTCTATCTCTGCCGAGTGTAAGCCTCCCATGGTTTTGGGGATTTAAAACATTTGAATTATTGTTATGATTATTATTATTATTATTATTAGAATTATGAAAATGTGATTTCTGTTTTCAGTGGTACAGCTTTTCTAGCCTTTGCAGCGTTGGTTAGGTGGCCCAGGAAATGTTGTATGCATTGTCAGTCATCCCACTTGATACTATTCAGCCAATCAAATCTGTGCATTCCAATAAGCGCCGCAAATCGAGTCAGTGAGTGAGATGTGGTCACGCTGAGGACAGACAAGACAAGAGACAACAGATGGAGAAATAAGTGAGTCACAGAATAGCAGTAATAGTAGCTTTTCATCAGAATGGACGGACTCTTACATGTTCATTCTTCCCACGGACAGTTCAAACCATGCCTCATATGCCACAATGAGACATTTGACAGGGAGATAAGAGGAGATATACTCCATACTCTATACTGTGAGAGGGATAGAAGATTGAAAGAAAGAGAAAAGGAGGTGTTAAAACAGTTTAGTTGTTAAGATGTATTGAGACTGAAGAATTGAGAAGAATTGAGACTGTTCAGATGTGAAATGGAGTTACCAAAAAAGGAGAGAAAGGGAACCTCAAGCTACACTTTCATTTCATTTTTCTAAAAACTGAATGCTTTATTTTAAGATGTTCATTTTCCAAACGGTCTCCCTTTTGTCTTTTTACATTTATTTATGCTTAGAGTGCTTATTATTTACAATCCCTCCAGTTCAATGTGAAAACTGACATTAAATAATGCTGAAATTGATTTTCTTTATTTGCTTCGACAGTCAGTTGTTGACTGCACACAAACGTTGATACAACGAGGCAACGGAAATATGCAACCCCAAAAAGGTAGGGACAATGTGTAAAACGTGAACAACAATCATTTGCAAATGACCTGTGTTTACAGATGGTTTAAAGTAGACTTCATCTTTGAAGCATTTCTCTTGAAACAGATACATTTTTAATATTTCTATTCATTTATCATTTTATGTTACTTTTCCTGGTCCAGCTTGCTGTGACATCAGGGTAAGCCAGGTAGTGCAGACCTCGTGCTCCAGTACTTTTCTGCGGCCCCCTGAGGCATTCCCAGACCAGATGGGATACACAGTGCGTGTGCAGTGTGCTCTGAGTCTGTCCCAGGGTCCCCTCCCAGGTGGTCTTATCCAGAGTGCTTCTACATGATGGTGTCATCCAGGTCAGACTGCTGTCAAGGATTCACAGCCCATCTAATACTAGAAATCTTCCTTGATATTTTTTGTCAACTGTGATTATGATCTTTCCCCTACCTCAACATATTTGACCCCTCTAAGTGTGCGACAGGCACGAGTGCGCAGCAATAAGGTGGATTGCGACAACGATGCAAGATAACGAATAAGACGAGAATCATGATGAGGCAGAAGGTGCCACTTTAGCCAGTGTTAGGTTGCCACCGCCACATTAAATCATTGAAATGCAGCAGGTGTCTATAAGGGAGGAGAGACATGCAGACAGCTGAGCACACACTGCCACACTAAGCAGGACCAGCACACTCAGGAGCCTTATGTAAGCAGCACGCACTGTCATACAGACAGCAGACAGGCAGTGACTGTAATGATGCAGCCACTGACTGGGTCCCTACAGTCAGTGGCTATATTAATGCTGCGTGTAGAAGAAGGTGAGGAAAGAGACTGTCACAAACTAGACAGGGAGAGGGCTGCTTATATGACAGTGAAAGTAGATTGCTTTTGAGTTTGTGGTTTGAAGATTTTCAGTTTTGAAGAATTAGCCAGAGGAAGCTGGCTCCAGAGTTATGGAGCTTGGCACAGAAACGCTCTGCTTCCTCCTTATTTTTCTTCTTGATTCCTGCGACAGCAAGAAAAATGAGATCCTCTCAGGACATGAGGGGACAGAGAGTTCAGATAAATAGGATTGCGAGCACTTGCAATGCTTTACACATTACTGAAGGAGTCTAGCTTGATTTGGGAGTAAAGATGTCGAATGCATGTACAAACAAACCCTCAAGTGACGATACTGAATCATTATTCACTGACGGAGTCAGTAGCTTCTAGCACTGACGCTCTCACCCTCACAGGTGAATGAAGGTGGGGAGGGGAGGGATGTGTGTGTATCTGTGTGTGTGGAAGGGGGTGGGGGGTGATGATGGAACTATGAAATTAAAAAACACCTTTTGCCTACAAAATAAGATGCAAAACATCACACTGTTCCCACGTGTGAATCCTGTTTCTCTCCATGCTGCTCTGCTTTTCTTCCTTTTTGCCTGCCGACCAATCATAGTGATCAATCATATGTCATGTATCTGCACATAGCACACACACAAAGTACCCATCCACCCGACACACCCTCGCCCTCCACCCAAATCATACACATACATAACTGTTGTTGATGTTGTTTTTGATATTGTTGTTGTTGTTTTCATCAGTAATTACTGTTTTAATGGATTCTTTTTATGTTTTATTTTCATACTCATTCACATGTATGCATGTGTCTATTATATTTTGCAGTTTAGGGAGTAGCACTCCAGTCAACTAGACTGGCATGGGGATGTCATGGGTGAGGGTGGGGTCCCCCCTCAAACAACAGAAAGATTACAACCCTGTTTCAAAAAAAAAGTTGGGCTAAAGCAGTGTAAAATATAAACAGAAACAGAATGTGATGATTTGCAAAACACTGAAACCCCAAAATTAATTGAAAATAGCACAAAAACAACATATGAAATGTTGAAAAAAGTTGGGACAGGCTCATGTTTACCACTCTGTTGCATCAGCTCTTCTTTTATCAACACTCTGTAAGCGTTTGGGAACTGAGGAGACCAACTGCTGTCATTTTCAAAGTGGAATGTTTTCTCGTTCTAGCTTGATGTACGATTTCAGCTGCTCAACAGTTTGGGGTCTTATTTGTCGTATTTAAGGTTTCATAATGTGCTAAACATTTTCAATGGGCGACAAGTCGGGACTGCAGGCAGGCCAGTTTAGCACCCGGACTCTTTTACTATGGACCCATGCTGTTGAAACACGCATTGAATGTTGTTTCTTGTTGTCTTGCTGAAAAAGAAGTTGTCTGCTTGGCAGCATATGCTGCTCCAAAAACTGTTTTCATCTTTCAGCATTAATGGTGCCTTCACAAATGTGCAGGTTAGCCATGCCATGTGCACTAGTGCACCCCATACCATCACAGATGCTGGCTTTGAACTGTGCTCTGATAACAAGCTGAGTGGTCCCTCCCTCTCCATGATTTCCAAAAACAATTTCAAATGTTGACTCGTCAGACCACAGGACAGTTTTCCACTTCGCCTCAGTCCATTTTACATGAGCTTGGCGCAGAGAAAGTATTTCTGGATCTGCTTTCCTCTTTGCATGGTAGAGCTTCACTTTGCGTTTGTGGCTGCAGTGATGAACTGTGTTCACAGACGATGGTTTTTGGTTGTTCCTGAGCCCATTCAGTGATGTCCACTACAGAATCCTGACTGTTTTCAATGCAGTGTCCTATGTGTACAAAGATTTCTTCAGATTCTCTGAATCTTTTGATGACATTATGTACTGCAGACAATGAAATCCCCAAATTCTTTGTAGTTTTTACTTTGAGAAACATTATTCTTAAATTGTATTGCTGCACTATTTGCCAGCACAGTCTGTCACAGAGTGGTGAGAAACACTGCACCTCTCTGGGATGCTCTTTTTATACTAATCATGTTACTAACCTGTTGCCAGTTAACCTCATTCATTGTGAGATGATCCACCAGCTGTTTTCTTTCAGCATTTCACAACTTTTCCAATCTTTTGTTGTCACTGTCCCAACTTTTTTGTTGCTGGCATCAAATTCTAAAAAAATCAGCAATTAAACAACGTGCCACTGTAACAGCAGAATAATGGATCACTGAGGCAGCCCACACAGAGCTGAATAGACAATATAAACTGTGCAGCAGCTACAGCCCACAAACACACACATTAAAACAAAAAGAGAGCCTGCACAGTTTTTAAACACGCACCACGCTCCAGCGCATTGGCTGTTGGCGTTCTCATCTGGACAGATATACTTCCTGACACTGCCATCATGTTTACAGCAGAAACAATGAAGGCAGGCGACAACTGCTCCCTGAACGCACCTTAAAAAGCATTTCACTGATTTAGCATCTGACTCTTGTAACAGTGTTGAAGTCATGATGGACAGTTATATCGTCTTCCTTGTCAAAACCTGGTGACTATCCACTCAGCCACAGTTCAACTCGACTGCCGACAGCTCGGTGGTAGATAGTTATGAATCTCACGAAGAGATGAGGAGACTTTTTTCATTTTCAGTAGCTGACACTGACTCAAGTTATGTCACTTGAGGCAATTTATTAGTGTTTGCACAACTCCCTCTGGAAGCAGTAAAGGCCATCTACAACTATTTTAACACATGTAGTAGTATTCCACAAGACCTGTAAACAGACTTCGATGTGTGTTGGAGTGCCTCTATTTCCACCTGTATTTAGGAGCTAGCTGAGGGAGGTAATGATTTTTATTATACCACAACTTACTAACCTTAATTAATATTCTAGTGGCAGAATGTTTTTGTGAGTTTTTAATGATGAAAGTTTTAATAGTGAACTTACAGGTAACTTGAACATCAAAACAAGTTTTAAAGAAACAAAGGCACGTGCAAGAATTTCAGAATTGCCTTCATGGGCTAGACATTGAATTGCTGTCATAGTGGAAAGATGGAAAAATGCTGCCTTTTCGATGATTTTTCACGTGTGAGTCAAAGGAGACAAGTGGATGTGAGGGATGCACGATGAGTTGCTGTGGGGCTGAGGGTAATTAAACTTTAATGTGACATCTGTGTAATAGAATATTTCAAGAGATATAAAGACTAAATGGAAAGCAAAAAGTCTCTGAAACTGACAATGCAGACTGTTCCAAACACGTCAAAGATGGATGCAAAATGACACTAAGACAATGTTCATCTTTAGGAAGACAGTATTATGACCTATAAAGCACAATGCATTCTCCCAAGTGATTCATCACTAATTTCAACCTAAAAGAAACTGTCAAACACCATACAATATAGAGAGCTGAAAATAACACAAGGGAGGGTACAAACACGCAAAATAGCAGCTACAGCAAAATGGACACTTTCACAAAGGATGTGGTTTGATGGGACGGAGGTGTGGGTTTTACTGTATGCAGCCCAGTGGCTCCAGGCAGCAAAGGATAATGGACACGACAAATGATGGGATCTATACTAAAATGGATTCTGCAGATGCTCCTCTGGTCTGCACCAGACTAGACGTCTGCACTGAGGCAAGAACGAGCCAGTGCTATAACACTAAAACATAAATCTGTTGAAATGATGCACAGATGCTTTATGGAGGGGAACAGGCAAGCATACAGGACCATCTCATGAAACAAGTTCATGTTTCTGTGACAGGGGCTGCCTGAAAACTGTTAAGCAGGCAGTGAAAGTGGGACGCATGGGACGGACGTGGATCACTATGTTTGTCTGTGAAGAAGAACAAATAATGATCATAATGAATAAATATGAGCAACACCAAATTTTAACAGAAAAAAATTACAGCCAAGCTCCAAAAAGATAGCTGGAGGAAAATTGCATGTGTAAGTAAATAGGCTTATCACCACCAGGTCATTAAAGCACTGTGGGGATTTTTTCATTAATACAGTATGATGTCTTCACACTGAGGCGGTGGAAGGATTTTCAATTCACAAAGCCTTGCTTTGCTCTGTGTCCCCTAAAGGCTGCACTGATGTGAATTTGAGCGTAAACTATTGCTTCAGTCACTCTCAAGACTCCAATGAAAGAATTTCAGCACACTTAATATGCAACAGTAAATTTCACTCAGTAACTCAACTGGAAGTCTGAGAAAACATTTATACTTGTATCATCTTCTTCCCTCCTTCATCCACAGGACCGTGATAGTGATGCCCCATTTTTCCACAGAGTTCCTGGCATTTTATATATTTTGAGCCCCACAGCCTGAGCAGGTTAGCTTAGCTTCAAACCGAGTCATTGTCGTGAGACAGAAAAGCCAGGGCTAAGCCCAACTTTAGCTTGGTAACCCCCCTAATCCTGCTTCGTGAGAAAGGCCCTTGAAAACAAAATCTTAATGTCACATCTAATCCTAGAAGCCGCCATCCCCCAAAGTTTTTTTTTCAACTAAGCTTCTCCATGTACCCACTTGCAGTGCAAAGTTGAACTTGTGAATGGAAAATAAGCTCTTTTCATTTTTCATAGCGTTCATTTTCGCTCTTGCATGCTTTATGCGGCTGTTTACAAATTGTGAATGCAAATGAAAATTTAACAGCTTGTTATTTATATACGTAAATAAGCCGATGAAGGATTTGAATAGATGGAGAAAGGCACACCTCGGAACAGGGTAGATGCAGTAAAACACTAGAATAAGGAGCAATGAATAACAAAACAGCTGTGAGACAACATCCTGCAGAGTTGCATTTGAATACAAGGACACTGAGATAATTTATCCAGATTTCATTTCACTTTCATAAATTCACCGTCTGAGGTCAACACACGATGACACCTTCGTACAACAGCAATGGAAGTGAATATTTTAGGTTAAGGTGCTGTGTGTCAGATTCAATAATATTCCTGTCCCATGATGGTAACCACCTCTCCAGCTGTCACAATAAACAATGGCTCCCAGTGGAACTACCCCACTGACCTCGAACTCAACTTTTTCCGCACACAAAATCCTCTCTGTTTCTTTATCAGTTCACACACACTGATACTGTGTCTTCATTAACATACCAAAATGCCTGAGACACGTGAGATACACCTGCCCTCCTCTAATCTCCCTCAGTGCAGGTGTAGTAACGTGATGCAGATCAGATTAGGTCTGTGCCTGTGCCATATGTGTTCTTATCTAACACAGGTGTGCCTCTTATTGTTGGTGGCAGGGTAAAAAAAGAGTCTGAAAGAGCTGAGCTGAAATGTGTGTGTTTCACTCCCCTGTGCTAAACATTACATAGAAATGAACAAATCGAACTAAAAGAGCCTCCTGATTGTTTGGTTGTGTGAACTCTCGCCTTCTTTGCACCTGTCAGAGAAAAGGTGACATTCAAGAGAGAAACATGGTCATTTTCTTTGGTCGTCATCGCCAGTATAGACCACGACATGACACAGAACACAATGGCAGATGTGACATTGTACATGTATGTATGGCCACAATACGGTATTATTTGCTTCTACAGAATGTGGTGCATTGGATTGTGGGACAAAGTCAAGTAAATGCTGTGGACTCAACTCTTCATTGTGGGAGCACACTATACTGGATACATTTAGACACTCAATTTACTCCTAAAATTGCCGGGGAATAAAACATAAGAGGGATGCAAACAGATGGTCACATCTTTCTATATTTTTAGCCATGCACATGTGATGGCAATGACAGTCTGATCCAGACTGAAATATCTTTACCACTATCAGATACAAAGCTATGATTTTTCCTCTCGTTCCATCCTGAGGTTGATTCATGGTTTTGAGCAAAATGACTCAACAATGACTAACCAAGAAAGGGGATTACGTTTCTGACAGTCCCACCAACCTCATGTTAGCGTTGTCACTGCGAACATATTAACATGCTGATGTTACCATTTAGCTGGAAGTGCAGCATCACCAAGCTGTTAGCGAGACTCTTGTTTCCTATTTACATCATAGGGCTGTTGCCTCAAAGCTTCTATTGTACAGTCATTGATTTAGAGATTTTATTTGACCCATCTTGCACAGTGTGATATGCAGTAAACTTGAAGGATCACTGTTATCACACAGTAATTAGGGGCCTTTAAGAAGGAAGTGTGACACACATGTACCTTCCATATGCATATAATTTTCATATGTCACAGACAGAAACAGACAGAGAGGGAATGAACATGTACAAACTTTCTGTCGATATCTTAACTCTAGCACTTCAAAGCAAGATGATTTTTTTCCCCCCTCCGCGTCTTACTGTTGGGATTTGCTGCTTTTTCTATTCAAGTGGTGCATCTGTGAAGGCTTGTGCTCAAAGCCCTTCTGGTCTTATTTCCACCCTGAGCCCAGGATAAAACAGGACAGGACTTGCTGACTTAAGTTGGCCCTCTTTAGTCAGCTGGGCTCCTTGCCTATATCCTACGCCGACCTGGAAATGAAAGGCATGGAGTGAGGGCACGGGGGAGATGACAGAGCTGTGTCCCCTTCTTCCTGACAGAGCTGATCTTTAATGCCGCTTCGCCTCTCCTTAGCTGTCAATCTGCTCTCCCTCCAACCCATAACTGGCGGCTCTTGCCTTCTCCTAATTGTGTCTCTTAAGCTTAAGTTTGTCATAACATATTGGTGCATGGCATCATGGCGGTTATGAGCATGGACAGCCTTGACTGCTCTGACAGCTTGGTGCTTTCCAAGCTTATGCCTCAGATGCCCTGTAGAGAAATTGAAGCTTTTTTTTTTCTTGATCCTTGTCCAGCAACATATTTTGCAGTCAGGATAACTGCAGACCACCACCTCTGTCATCCTGTGGTGCCACATCAGTCCACCTTAGGTGTAGTGTTTGCACAGCATAGTTGCCTTCTCTGTGGTTACTGGCATTAAGGAATCAGTTCCCTCTGGAACATTTTCAGGCTTAATATAGCTTCATATCACATTTAGCTAGGAAGGAAATGGGTGTTATTAGTGTGCAAAGGATGGAGTCGGCAGTAACCTGCTTATTAGATATAGGTAGGTACATTGATAAGTATTTAAATAGATAATTTGAGAGCAAGGTGTGCCATATGGAAACTAATTTCCACCGTTCATAAGCCCCTCAGTTGCTGTGGACATATGTTAATATAGATTCAGCTTCTCTCAACCTGCCAGAAATTACAAACTCAGAGTAAACTAATTAATTAGAGGAGACAGAACTTGTCTTTCTGAATTGCCATTACATCCACCAGATTGCACCCAGATTACATTGCATCTACCAGATAATGACTTGCTGAAATATCACCGAGTTGAGCACTCTGAAATACACACAGAAGCGCCTGAAGTACTTAATTTTCCAGTGTCGAAAGAGATTAGAAAGTCCTAAATTAAAATGGAATGAGGACTGAGATCAGTGAGGAAATATTTAAACAGAAACATCCATTTCTCTTCTTTAAGAAAAACAATTGACTAAAATGTATTCTACTCATTGCTTCTCAAATTTCCTTGTAAACTAATGGAACAAAAACTTACCGTACAGGGTTTAACCACCAAGCCCTCCAAATTAAACGACAACAGCTGTTGTTTGTCCATGCCATCTAAAACGACACACGGAAGTGTTTTCTGATCCTCTATCAGCAGGACTGTGGATTACAAACCATTACAAATCCCTGATGAACAAGAAGACTCTCAGTTGCTATAGATGCTCGAGGGCTTTGTCGCTTGGACATTAACAAACAAACTTTTCTTCTTCTTGGGAAATCAGTCTCAAACTAACACTGCTCCAGTTTACAGGCACAGCATACCATGCAGGAATCGTCACCTACTGTCTGTAATCACAACTAACTTGGCCCCTGCTCCCCTGCATGTTACATTTATTGTAATGGAAAAGCCGATACTTTACAAGCTAACTAAGCTAGTTGCTGACGCCTACCTGTCCAACAGAAAACAGGCCAACCCCGTGCTGCTCTCCATCCCCATCCTCTCCTTCAGTGCTCTTCAGCGGATGAAAGTCGACCCAAGATTCCCACTCTTTCATAGCTTCCTCTTGGATGTGTGCTGCTTCACACCACCACACACTCGCAGTGGGTCATAGGTGATGGTTGAAAGGGATTACTTTGGCATGTAGAAATAAAACCATTATATAATGTGCGTTGCACTCTTCACCCTGCAAGTTAGGCAAGTGCCTTTGCTCAGGGGTGCAGGTCTGATAACTGGGTTAAGAGATTGCACAGGATGAGTTTCAGCATCAGCAACTCGGCTTGCTGTGCTTACAATGCAGAAAGACAAGACTACTGATTTCACTGACCTGTGAATCATGCAGCCTCTCAGGATTCAGCTTCTGACTAAGCATCTGATAAAATTCTTTGGTTTTCCATTGCCTGTTTCATTGTCCTCATTATTAACTTGTCTTTCGCTGTGCAGCTGTCTCATTCTTGAGTTGTTTCAGTGTCCTTGCTGTCTGTGTGGAGGTTCCTGTCCCCTCAGTCTCTTTCCACCATCTAAATAAAGTCAGACATGAAACTCTACATCTACAATCATTTTCTGGATTAGTCCCATTACAGAATGTATTTGTTTAGGTGTTATCCTGCCATCTGCCCAATTTGTACTTGTTGCCAGCCAGTTTGTACTTCAGGCCACATACCTGAAAAAGGAAAGGAACACTGCTTATTCTTTCTGCATAATGGAAAAGGAAAAACAAAATAGCAATTACTGAATAATGACTACAATAATCAGAATAAAAGCAACCTATCACGATAGCTCAGGCATCTGTTTTTAGACATTCAGTGTGCTCTATAATGTCATGTGATGAACAGTGATGTCAGTCCTTATACTAACATTATTCTCCAAGTGTGCACAGCCCTTCAGGCAAATCATACATACAAACATGATATTGGTTTCTGTGGCTGCAAGGATACTCAGCTGTACCTCCCCATTGACCCCAACAGCACAAATCAATGTGACACTCTCCACAGCTCTCTTTGGAGTCTCAGAAACTCAAACTCAGAGTCATAAAAAAATCACAAGTGCTAGTGGTTTAGATACATAAATTGCTGCCTACACCTCCAAGGACTGGGCTGAATAGATGGCTGTTTCAACAATTACTGGGCAGTTGTTATTGTCATGATATTATGTATGAACATTCATGGTCCCAAATTATTATTTGTAATCTTGTTGACCCACTTGACCTTTTCCATGTAGCACCACTGTCAGGTCAAAACTTCCCTTTCACCCACCTTTGACATGTTATTTCAGAAACAAATGGCTGGATTTCCATGACATTTGTTGTGGATATTCACGGTTTCATGACCTTTCCTCTGGAGCCACTGTCGTCAGGCTAAAATTTCCACTTTTCCAAAAATATATAAAGGGCGGATTACTGTGAGGTTTGCTGAGCCCTTTCATTCTTTCAAAAGATGAACTTGGAGACTTACATGAGGTTTCCTCTGGCACTAACCTCAGGTCAAAGAAACAGAATTTTTTGAGCACATTCATGCTCTCAATAGGAATAAACCAGTTTGATTTTAATGGGATGTGCTGTGGCTCAGGAGGCACAGTGAGTCATCCACGAATCAGAAGGTCGTGGTTTGATCCCCGGCTCCTGCAGTTCTCGTGTTGAAGTGCCTTTGGGCAAGATACTGAACCCCGTTGGTGAGTGTGTGTGTGAATGGGTTAGCACAGAATCACTGTGGGGCTCAGCAGGTTGCACCTTGCATGACAGCCTCTGCCATCAATGTATGGATGTGCGTGTGAATGGGTGAACGCTGACATGTGTTGTAAAGCACTTAGAGCGGTCAGTAGAGTAGAAGAGTGGCATATAAATGCAGTCGACTTATCATCCATGATGCTTTCCACCAGCACTACTCTCACAGCGAAATTTACATTTCTAGCTGCGCAGGGTCAGAACAATGAACAATAAAGGCTGCAACCTTGCAGCACTTTAGACTTTTCAGACCTTTTTTATTTTTATTATTGCCCCAGTATTTTAACCATTGTGCCCTTTTATCTGAAAGAGAAAGACATCCACAGCAGAGTGTGATGTTTATTAAACCCTTATCTGAAAAACTACAATATCCTATGTGCTGCAGTCTTGTTGTTGTGGCTTTATATTATTCCACAATACACGAAACCAACAAAAAAGTTTAACATTTCAGACAATAAATCATACAAAAAATGTCACTACGGCCAGTGAATTAACTGTCCGTACCTAATCATCCGCCTGTCTATCATGTTTTTATTTCTCTGTTCAGTCTGTGTATTTATTGGGTCAATTTAAAATTGCAGTCTGTTCCTTATCCTTATCCGTTTTGACAAAGGAATCAAATTTCCTGAGCCAAACCTTAATTCAAAAAAGCTCTGCCATGAGTTTATAATACTGATGTAACAGCCCAAACACGAGGAAGGCTGTAGCATGAAGCGTAAGGCGGGTGTCCATGGCTTATGGTCAGCTGAGATCGAATGCAATATGATCCACTTCAGATTCAGAGAAAAGCAGCTCGATATCAGTCGGCCAACAAAGAGTCAAGGGAAGTGACTCGCAAGAGTGTTTACTGGACTATCCATCTGAACAGTTTCATCCACTGTGGGCTGCTCAGCTCAGACAAAGAAGTAAACATCAACTCATCTTCCTGGATGATGAACACAACAGGTCAGAAAAGGTGGAATTGGCTGGAGTGCGCTGTTGGCTTGAAAATTTTAGGACCATGCACAGAAAATCCATCCTTTTCTGTGCTTATCACAAATAAGACATGAGACAGGAATTGATAACCATAGCTTTGTGTTCTCCTGGCAAAACATGCATATAATATTAATGTTTTCCACAGCCTCCACAACTGTTTGGCTAGAAATTGCAAACTCTCTGGTCTGGGCTTTCATCATACAGCACAGTCTACTGTTATTCAAATAAATAAATAAATAAATAAATAAATAAATAAATAAATAAATGGAACCTCTGATTAACCCTGCATTAAATTTCTTTTGCGGGCACTTCATCAGGACACAATATCAACACATTATCAACTGAGAAAGCTTTTATGGCAACAAATGTTGGTAAGCAGTTGGTCAATGTATGTAGCCTGTTACCCCTGTTTTGGTTTCCACCATCTCCAGTGGAAAAAGCTGCTAAATGCTGTTCACCATCTAGTCATGTTTGGTGTTGGGCAAGTAGTGTATATTTGGTTTTTACAACCTTCTCTATGGAAACAACTGTCTGTTGCTCTCGGAAAGATGTTGATGAGAGCGGTGTGAGTAAACCAAACTGGTAAAGTTGACATCTATAAAACCAAAACAACGAGATAAAAGTTGCTGAAACATCCCATAAGCTAAGACGAACTGCAGAGGTGTGTGATTATTCTCTATAGGTTTGTCACCATGAGCCACCCCTTTCACATTACAAGTAGGCTTAGAGCCATGCTAGCAGCTCTGGGAGGCTGAACAGTGGTGCTTAAATGCTAATGTCATTAAGCTAACATGCTCACAATGACAGTAATCGAACAGTGATATGCTGATGCTTGTACACCGTGTTCATTATTTTAGCATGGTGTGTTAGTGTGCTAACATTTGCTAATGAGCACAAAACACAAAATAGGCTACAGCTGAGGCTGATGGGAATGCTATTAGTTTTTCAGGTATTTTGTCAAAATCAGTAAACAGTGTGGAATAAATTAATATTTTAACCTGATGATGGCACTAGATGAAAGGTCCTGGGGAAGATGAAAGTCAAAGGATTAACAGTCAGATATCTGGGGAACATGAATGTCCGTACACATTCTGTACAAATCCATCCAGTAGATGTCGATCTGCAGGTGGTGTTAGAGGAAAACACGGGATCACCAAAATCATTAAGATTTTCAAAACTTTATGGCAATCCATCTAATAATTATTGAGACGTTTCTCTCTGGACCACAGTGGTGGCCCAAACAGCCAACACTGCCAGAGCCATGCAACTATTGTGGATAAAGTTTTGTGCAGCTTTAAAGATGAAATTGGCAAAGTGTGCACGTTGTCACTCACTGTTAATTGAAATCCGTTTGATGGGTTGCGTGCCCTTTATTTAATTCCCGCTGTTGCAGAACTTTAAAGATACCTCAGGTAGAGACGAGTGAACTTTTGGTAATGTGCTGTTAAAGAAATACAGTGTCACTTTCAGTGAGCCAGCTGAATTTTGATGAGCCAATTAACATTTTTCACTAGCAGAGTATTGAGAGCATCTCCGACCACAGCATTTCTGTAACCATTAGGATGTACTAACAACAGATGTCAAAACCATTAAAGATACTGTACCAGCTGTAATTTAAAATAGCCTATAATACATACAGATTTGCTTTTTTATTTTACTGCGTCACCCAAACCTTTATACAGTCTCACACTAAAGTCAAATGGGTTTTTCCAGATGACTGCAAATACTGCTAATTTCCACACTATTTCTTACCAAGCCATTTGTTTCCCCAAATTAATTAGCTTTATTGAGGTAAATTGCCCAGCCTTAGTCACTGTGTGGTGTCTGTTAGGGAGCAACGGGTGAATAGGAAATGGTTTGTAAGAAAAAAAAAGCTGGCAGATAAAAACTGAACAATAGAATCCCTGAATGCAATTAAGCAAAAGAATTAGAAGTCTCTGCAGTGAAAGAGAAATGTCCTGCCTCAGTAGATCCTCTCGTTCATGCAGGGAGAAAGAACTTTGGTGTACTGATAACGTGGCCTAAAGCCTTTCATTCCTCTATGCTGGGAGCTCCTGGTGTCCAAAAATTGAGGAGAATTTCAGACCTCATTTTCATGCTGGAGCTGTGAACTCAGTGTGCATGATATTAGGAACACCTTCTTCACTCAGTGGTACTATATTTTCCTCTCAAGGCAGCGGGAACTCTTTGAAAAAATGGATTTTACAACATGTTCCACATGAATGCTGGCAAATACTGACCCTTACGCCTTTCAAGATTCTGCTAAATTTGCTCATAGTGGGTCTCCACACCCACATTTACAGATAAGCAATTTGATTGTGAGTAGAGCGCCTGGTGTAACTTAACATCATTCACATGTTAATTGAACCGTAATCCATGAGCAATGAGGAATTAATCAGATTTGCACATGAAACAGCTGTCATATTGGAACATTAATTAGTGATGATATCAAAATATAATGCGGCATTCAAATGTTACAATATTGTAATCAGGTATCCCAGCAGAGTATGTGCGGCGAAGACGCAAGACACATTATTATCACCAGCCTGTCAGTGACATGCATCGTAATAAATTCATGTGCTGGATCTATCTTGATTTTCCCACAAATTACTCCTAGAAAATGGGATTTATCGCAGTTACATCTGTTCTGGAGACTTAAGCTTAAAGGGCAAATATGGTCACAGTCATCAATTAGCCAGCCAGTGGCAAACCAACAGATAAGCAGAGGAAACAACAACTATTTTCAACATTCTGAATCACATCACGATTTTCTCCATTTTATTGTACTTACCTGCACTGCACTGCAACATGGTCAGTGCTCACACTGCAGTATCTGTCAGTTGAAACAAAAATTGGGGTTTAAAAAAACTTGGGGTGGGTGTGGAGTATTGCTCATTGACACTGTGTTTGTGCAGGATTTCTGTGTACTGTATGAGCTCTCAGTCTGGTTGCTTCATCTTATGTTTATACTGTAGGTCTGAGTGAAGCAAATAATAATATTATTTGCTTCACTATGCATTATACAGCAAGTGTTCCCTTTTTCAAAAAAAATTGGATGAACAAGAGAAGGAATGCATGTGTATATGTGTATGCCCTGTTTGTTTAGCCTTTTTCATTATTTTCATTTATTTATAGAAGCTGAGGTACAACAACAACACATCAAAACAACAGTACCTGCACTGTAGCAAAACGACTATATAATGTTGTGTGGGCTGCAGGGTACAAATGAGGTGTTTGGGAGGAATCATCTTGGGATTATTTGGTTTGCACAAACAGAGCAAGTAAAAAAAGCATGACCTGAGGGAACCAAAATGACTGTAAATAATAAGAGGACTCACACAGCAATCAAGACTTGCTGCTGAACTGAATAGACTACAGTAAGCTTGTTGACGATGCTGATTGAATAAGATATGAAAAACTAAAAGTCAGTGTTAAGCCCTTTACAAGACATTCGCTGTGTGGGTGGTTAAAAGACCAGTGTGTAGGATTTAAGGGGGGTCTACTGACTTCATGAGTATGTTTATTTTAGTGTGTAATTACCTGCAAATAAGAATCACTGTGTTTTAGTTATGTTAGAACAAGCTCTTTATGTCTACAGAGGGAGCAGGTCCTCTTTGTAATGGGAATTCTTATTATTCATCTTCTCTCACAGAGTCCGCCATGTTGTGCCGCCAAGTTTCTACAGTAGCCCAGAACGGACAAACCAAACACCGGCTCTAGAGAGGGCCTTTCGAGGGTTTTGTGGCCACTGTATGTTCTCCTACACACAACGAGGGCTACTCAGTTAGTTGCGATCTGCAGCCTAACTACTAGATGCCACTCACTCCTACACACTGGCCCTTAAAAATAGAAATATTTTCTTAATAATCTGTATTTTATTCACTAAGAACATCAAGGAAAAAGTTGAGGCACAACTTTCAAAGCTTTCTTCACAAAGTTGTGAGAAAATCACAGTGAGGGACCAGTCCTGTCAGGTTTTCATCTTCGGTTGTCACTGTTGCACATCATCATTAATTCATCTTGCTTTCTTTCTCACTTAGCAGATGACACATTTCAAGCAGAGAAGCAGATGTACAAACTGATTGATGGGATTTGTAGAACAGAAGCACGCCATGCATGGAACATTATATCATACACTTTCCAGTTGGCATAAAACAGATGTTGTCAGGAAACAGAGGATGACATGACTTCTAAATGATCTCTTCTTGCTTCCCTTCCTGTTTGTAATTTAGAAATAATCTTGCCATGATTTCCAAAGCTTGATTCGCTCAGAGCATGAAAATATCTTTAAATGAATCCTGAGCTGTTTGATTTCGCTGTAAATACCATTTATATTATATCATATTGTCCACAATGCACAGCAGTTTGACGGACATGCTAAAAAAGATGTATCTGTCCATTATGTGTCATCAACTCTGCATGGACTTGAGGTATTACCAGGCATACCTACTAGGATATACACTACTGTATATATTCACTTTAGAATGACAGTGATCTGCTTTGTAGCTCCTTCCATACACTGTAACCAGTGACACTTCATGAGCAAGGGCCACGCCGTCAGCTGAGGTGAAAGCATGAGGAACTTGAGTGAACATGAAGTGTGTAAGTAGTGACTGACGAATGGGAATGGTGGAGCAGCGCGGGGAAGGATCAAGGACCTGAACATGATAGTAATCAAAACCAGATAATAAATCCCAGATCAAGGTCACATCTATGAATCTGTTGTAAGTATTAAAGTATTAAAAATCTTTCTCCTATTGCTTTTGTGTTGTGACAACAAGGAATGGATGAACAAGAAAGTTTGAGAATTTGCTTGTTGCATCAATGGCTGACTAAGCCCATTAAATGGGTAACCAGCTGTCACTGCAGTCATTACAAGTGTGGGCTGTCAACAACTGTGCTTGCTCTTCCATCAGATCCAGTGTTCTCATATGTGCGCTTTCTTTATCAAAAAGCCTCAAACAATTTGAAGCAAAATTAGAAAAATAAAGTCCATTGCAGTGAGGAATACACAGACGTAAACAAAGACATGGCTCAACACAGGAGGGCCGACTCCTCGGGGTAAGACTCAGCAGTTTACCTCCACCTGAATAATGAGGGACACTCATTCAAGGACAACAACGTGCATATTCTGGCAACACAGTCTCACACCCAACTCGTCACATATCGATGCTTGGTCACGACCTCTTGGTGTCACCGACACTTTTCAACGTGCAGAGCTCTGTGGTCAAGTTAACAATAATAAATATAGAATGTCTGGTTATGCTTTCAAAATAAAGCTTGTTGAGAACAATAACAGTATAACAATAGTTATGTTACTTCCCTTTCAAAAGAAAACCACCACATTTGGTTTCATTTGGACATGAACCCCAGTTTCCTGCACTAAAGTCCTGTGCTTGACCCATCTAACCACCCCACCTTCCTTAAAATGCGGACTTTTTCTCGCTCAACAATAGGTCATTTGATATGTTGGGGGAGGCCATTTATAGAAGTCTATTGGACTACCCTTCATTCTGAGAAATGACGCTAAAGAGGTACCCAGTGCCTTAAAAAGTGACGTCCTGGGCTCCTGACCGAGTGTCTGTATGTGACGATTTAGGGAGGATAGATGTTTGAAAATGGACAGACGGAGGCTACTTTGGTAAAAATAGAGAAACCATCCCTCAGCAGAGGAGGAGGTCTATGACACCACTTATCCCCACCTACCATGCTGTCCTTTCATCCTTTCTCAGGAGATTTAACAACTATTCACAGTCGGCCTCATGGCAAATCCAATGACAGCACAGTCAAAAGTAAACTACCAAAAAAAGGTCGAACCCAAAGTGGTATCAATGACCTTGATACGACCCCAAAGAGGTTAAATACTTACCACTCAGTTAAAAGTGAAGAAGCCCTTTGAATTAGAGCTTTCTCAAGTTTCTGCAGACCTTCATTCAACTCTCCTTGGATCGAAAGATAAAGCACTGTGTACTGTGTTAGAGGACAGGTGGTTAAGGGAAATAGCAAGTTTCAGTTGACCAGCATGTGAGGAAATAACGATTTCTAATATTTGAAAATGGCATAAAAAGCCACTCCCTTGTACCTTTAGATGTGAGAGCCTTACATGAGCAATTTGAGTACCTACAGACAAGTATTTAACATGGATCAGACAGGGTTTTTTATCTCTCTCATCTGTGCATTTATGTGTGTTATTTGTTTTTCTTTTTTTTTCTTTTTCTCTTTTTTTCCAGTTGTTTGAGTGCCGATAATAATGTGCGACTTTTCCAATAACCTTCTCACTTTGAAAATCACACCCGAGAGCACAGCCATTCAGCACAAAGCTTAAAGGACATCCTTTGTTAAGATGCTGAGCTTTAATACCCTACACTTAGAGGATTAGAGAAGGTGCATGGGTGGGGGTGCAGTCAGGTAAGAGAGACTGTGGGGTTCAGAGAGGTCCACATCTGAACAAAACACTGGTCGGTCAGACACGGGGGTACTGGGCGGTGACATACTACATGAACAGCCCTGGAGAAGTATCAGAGCTCACTGGAACACTGGTAACACGAGATCCAGTCAGATGCTGTCTGATAGCGAAGTCGGCCACAGATGCAGCGACACAAACTGCTGTGCTGTTCTGTTCAAAATGTTCTTTTTTAAAAAACCTTTTATTTTTATTAAAAATCTGAAATTCAAGGACACCTTTTCATTTTTTTCCGTGATATTAAGTGTGCAGCGCATGTTTTAATGACAAAGGAGCTGAAAAGCAATCTGTTTTGAGAAAACTAAGACAAATGTTTGAACATACCCTCAACAGAAAACTGGCTTTAGTTTCCTCAGTGCTTTTTGTGGAGCTTATGCATCTTTGTGCACTTTTGCCACTTTAAATTGCGTGTACTAGCATCTTATTTCTCAGCTAAAATACTACACAGGTACACTGTCAATGACAATCAGTGGAAAACCAGGAATGAACACTTATAACAGTGTATTGTGGGGTTATTATGCTATTACAAACCCTAATATTAACTGGATACTATCGTTCCCATCACAACATTACACAATTATTACATTGTTATAACAAGGAACGCTGCTTTATTATTGTTTTTGAAACTATTAAGTGCATACTGGTTTTAAAAACGTTAATATGATGTAACAGAATATGGTGCTTTAACTGTGGGAGTAAACTGCTGTAATATCATATCATATCATATCATATCATATCATATCATATCATATCATATCATATCATATCATATCATATCATATGCTTTTGCCAGATAATATTATTCAAATTAAACCCAACTATTACAATTGCCCCATTATTAATGTGTTCTTACAACATGTGCCACAATTATCACCTTGTTATTACATATTGCTATTGAACAATTAAAAAGAAGAGAAATATAATATAATAGAACATAAATATATTGTTGTTTTATAAATGCCAATACCATGCAACAACATGTGGACAGTACAGTGAATATTCAATGAACGAGAACTCACTATTGCAGATTTTCTTGGAAAGTTTGAATCTTAAATGTCTCTCTCTCCAGCGATGGCCTAATACATGTGGTGCAGTATCTTTTCTCTAATAAGGTGGTAAATGGTTGCAGCATATCACTTAAGGGTTCGTTGTTAATCAGTTGATCTATTTGATATTATTTTTCAGGCAGCAGTGTAAATCAATGTACAGTCACCTCTCAGCAAATTAAGTTGCTGAAAGAAGCTAAAAATCCTTCTGCTCATCAGGCTCCCGTGTCCTCCCATCCACAACAACATCATGGTGTTTTGTATCAGCAGTTATACATGAAGATAATAGATTGTCTGCTGTCCTCTACATCTGTTGCCAGTTGGAGAGTGACAAGTTGATTTATGGGACTTGGAAGAACAGTAATGAATTAATTAGGTTGATAAGATGCACTCTTCAAGGTCACTGTCCAGCGAATCCCATACATCTGCTCCCTGACTGGAAATCTGATTAATACACACAGACTGAGAACCAACAACAAGCAAAAGACCGTCGAACCCCTGACAACTGCTAACTTCATTATGTGTCATCCTCATGTATGTTTAGCTTAATTATGAGTATCTTTAAAATCAGCTGTCGGATTACTGGCCGCTTAAAAATGTTGCCTTATTAGACAGTCAGGAGAGGAGTTACCAGTTACTTAAACATTATTTAACTTATTAAATGACAGATTTTATTAACTTTACACAAATACATCTGTAAGACAAAACAAAGATGTCTGCCTATTTCTTAACAATGACAGGAATTTTACTAGTGATAAAGAGTGAATATGATTAGACACTTAATCAAACATGCAGTAATTAGGCAAACCCAGAGAAGACTGCGAATATGGAGGCCTTAGCGGGAAGACTGTGGTGTCAACTTTAATGCCGACATTACATCTTAATAACTATTACTATGCTGCCTTAGTCACAGCTGGTACACAGAATGTTTGTATCTATTCCTGTTATCTATTGAGTAAACACTGCTGAACGCTGCACATTGCACACATTTGCATTAATGTTGTGTTTTTAAAAAGCAAATGTTTGCATGGTTATTATACTGCAGTATGTAGTAATCTTATAGCCAATATCTTAAAGATAAAAAGACTTCTTACATACGCTCCTCTTTGTCAGAGGCATCCTGTAGCGCCTATCAGAGTTTAGCTTCTACTGGTTCCTCCATGATACACAAAGTTGTCCTCCTCACCCTCTGCTCCTCGAGGTTGTTCTTCAATTGGTGAACGGTATTAGCAGACATACCGCCACGCCAGGAACCTAGATTTAATTGAGTCCCAAAATGAATCCGTCACCTGCAGTCACCGCCAATTTCTTCAGTGTAATGGAGGCACCAGCAATTGTAGAGATTCCATTGATTGGTCACAGGAAACTAAGAACTTCCACTTTGCTCAGCAAAATGCCTCAGACTCATTCCTGTGGAGGCCATTAGCTCTCTGATCAGAGGGAGTAAAGACGGACAGGCTTTATTAAGGCTGAGCCTGTTAAATAGAGCCAGCCTGTGGGTTGCAGGTTTCACTGATGATGCTACTGAACGTGCTCAAGCCGTGTGAAGCACCTGTAGCGACCCAGCAGGGAGCTCAGAGGGAGAAACTATCTAGCCAGCTTAGCGTGCATACTAAGCAGGCACCATTACATCCCATTTGCAAACACAGACATTTGGAAACAACAGCACATTGGATGCTGTTGTTTGAGGTAGCCAATTTAATTTTCCTGCTCTGTATGCCTAAATGATGGTAGTTAGTCTATGTGAATGCCTTTGTGGTGCTCCTGCATCACTGTTTTTGTGATACATCAGTTTTCTTGTTAGTTTTTATCCATCACAAGCCAGCAATTTCTCCAGAAAGGATCCTAAAGAAAAGGCCTGTAATTTGTGAAAGTGGACATGAATAATTTCTTTTCATACAGTCCTTCATAAAGGAAAGACCAATCACCCATTCAATCTTGGCATTGTAAGACTTTAATAATCCCTATGATGAAATTCTCAGTCAGGAACTGGATATAGATTAGAAAGATAGATATAATAGATTCATAGAGCACCTCCTCGATTGAAAAACTGTGTCCGAGGCAATTTGTGGTGCAGCTGAGGTACGTGCTGCAACAACAAAACACACAAAATACATTAATGACTGGAACCACAACACAGACAACAAGCAATATGTGTTAAAACAGGGCAGGGGTTTAAGCTACAGCCAGTTACTGTGTCACAGCTCCAATTTGCCATAAATACGTGTACATTGCATTATAACCCTGCCTCCCAGAAATTACAGTTACATACCAGTGATTTAAATGCATTTTGAGAGGAACACAATGAACCAAATTGTTTTTTTATCAGCATAATGAGGAACCTTTTCAATGAGCGTTTCTGCAAAGCAAAATGTTCACTGACATCATATTTAATTAGTTTGCCATTTTGCAATATGATATCCACTTTTTATGTTGAGGCGCTCGCAGCACTTGGTTAAGGTTAGCAAGAGAACGTTGTCATGGTTCAACGATGAAAAGTCAATGGGGACTTGAAGGACAAGACACTTCCTGTTTGCTGTATTAATGTTTAACTAAAGTCCCAATTTTTCTTGACCAAAGTACTTTTGTTGTCTACACCTAAACCCTGGACTCTGATGTCAAAGCCATCTGAGTCAAACTCTTTAGGCCACTGCTGACGTGCTTGGAGCATACTTTTTGTGTTGAATGTAATCTGTAACATTACACACAGATGTCTTTTCCAGTGAGCATAACGTCACATAACATCACTGACTAAACCAGAACATTTCTGAGATCAGGTGAAGGGACAGCAACACAGTTAATGTTAGCTGAGTTACATCAAAAGCTTGATTGCATCCAGTGCGTTTCACTTCCAGCATAAATTGGATGTGTCCAAGATGTGCGTTGATATTTCAGAATTTATTTACGAATTTCTTATTCTATCGTGTAACAGTATCAAATATTCATACCATCGTTAGCTGTTGTCTAACAGTAGCTATATGTGTTGTTTAACCTTGAAATACGGCCCAATGTCCCCTCGGAGTTTCAGCATCCATTATCTCTTCAATAGCTGCTCAACAAATACGAGCTGCAACACAGAGCACAACAGTCTGACATTATCAGAGGAAAATGGCCGCCATGTGGATATGGTCTTTCATGTTTTCCACCAAAACAAAAGATATGAAGCACGTACACATGCACAATTCTCGTGGACGGGGTTGTATATTAACCCAGTGGAGTATTGGACCTGGTTAGTGTGACTACGTGACCACTGATAGATTTACATGTACAGGTGAACAGTTTGCAGTTTACAGATCTATGCACACATTAACAGCAGACAACAGACTGGAAATAGTGCAGCAGAGTGTTTACAGCAGGAAATGTTTTTTTCTTTTTTTTCTTTTGTGCTTTGTGGCTGAGACAGAACAAGGCTGTTTTGACACTGCTGATGTTAAACCTGCACAGCATAAAGCTGTGAGTCATGGGAGCTCACAGGTTCAGACAGTGACTTTAGATGTCCCAGGAAATGTATGTTTCTGAAGGTTGCAGCAACCTTGTTTGTCACGTCTTCACACTATAGAAAGAATTCACAGCAACCTTATGTAGCTTGCAAGATAAAGCTCTTCAGTCAGCTAAGGTATTAAAGATGTTATTTATTTCCTTCAGTGTTGTGTTTAACACCAGTAATGTTGAGTTACCTAAATTTCCTGCCACAGCTGATGTTACTCAGCTTCATCTTTATCTGTTAAGTAAAACAGTGACTCTGAATGAGGACACCCACAACAACACATCTGACCTCATTACAAGAGATTCATATAAAAGTCTGTTTTTATGTGTGAGAATTATCTCTCACTGCATGCACAAGTTTCTGACAATATTTAAATGTACTGTACTGAATATTTTACAATTCATATTCACTATTACCCTGATGACCATCAAGTATTGCCTTGATGGGCATCTGTCTCCAGGTAAGTCACAAAAATAAAAGAGTCTAAACAGGAATTTAATTTTTTTTGTGGTTGTGGGCCAAAGCGAACCTAATGGTGGACCAACTTTGGCCTGCAGGCCCCACTTTGGGCAGCCCTGTTGTAGAACAACATGAAAAAACATTTTGTGATCTGGTGAGCCCACTGACGGGACATCATCTTTAAGACCATTTGAAATGACTGTTGGAAAATGAATCTGTTTAATGACATGAGCTTTGGTTTGGTGACATACTGTATGTGCATAATTCATTTATATTGCAAAAATTTCAACAAGGGCTTTGTCACTTAAACATAAATATATGTCATTTTGGAGCATTTGCTGAAGCAACTGATGCTCTTTGTCTATGACTTGCCATTTTATGTATACGTCGATACATAATATGATATACCAAACACTGAGAGCAGCGAGAAGCAAAGGGTATGAAATAGGATACAAGCTTCTAATTGAATTGAGTTTTGAATTAAAGTATGCATGCCTGAGCGAGTCAGACATACCTTTGCTTGAAGATGAATCTTTTTCTCTTATTACACCTCATAATTAAGAAAAGTGAAGAGCGAGCCTTGTTATTTACTGTTCCTGTTGGTTTAGTGTCACAACCCCTCTGATTCAAATTCAACGCTGAACACCGAATTGCAATTAATGGAGCTCTGCAAACATGTGAGCGAGACAACCTATTTGTTTTTCCTACAAATAGCTACAAATAGCTTTTTGTTGCAGCCCTGTTTTCTCTGACGGTCCAAAGGAGGATTTTACTCAGTAAATGAGCACTTCTGTTTTTATCCATCTCATTCCTGCAGTCCTAACATCTGTGCATGGCTGTATGCTGCAGTCAACCAACTGGCTTTGTCTGGCATGAATGGTTTACTGTATGTTATATGCTGATGCTGAATTCAGCAAATTAAAAAACAAAGTCAGTGTGTGTGGCTATAAAACCTCCACCAAGGCTTTCTAAAGGCTCTGTCTGTGAGTCTGCGGTGATTTATGAAGTGGTGCTTTTTTTCTGCAGTCTGTAGTGTTTATGAGGGAACTGTTTGGTCAACTATGAAGTGAAGAAGTCAAAAAATTGTGATGCATTGCCTTGTAATAATTAGACTGTTTCCATCAGTTTGGCCATCAGTGTATTGTTAAAAAAGCATAAACAAAAAACAATGCATAATTACATTATTCATGTGGATTTTACCCTGCAGCCACGCAAAAATCTCGAGAGACAGCCGTGCATGGTGTGTGAGTGTGTGCGCTGGATGCTTTTCATGATCAAATATAATGTAATGTAAAGCAAATTATGCCTGATATTTGAAGCTATTAGAGCGAGGTCAGAGCTATTTTAAGTACACTAAGCAACACCTTATCATCTCCGAGCTTAGTCTTAGCTGTGTTTTCTATCAACAAAGCAGGCAGTTCCCAGTGCTGACTTCATAGCCATGTCTAATAAAAGGAAGCAGCGCATTCTCGGTTTACAGCTCTAGCAGAGGCAAAGGTTAGTTGCTCACCGCCCGCACCCCAAACCCCCCCTGAGCAACAAAGGAAACGAAGGAAAAGAAACAGAAGGAGTGTGATTGGAAGCTGGAGATCAGGTCGCTAATCAAAGCTGTGCCTGGATCTGTAACTCGACCAGCTGGGTGTGGAGAGCGCTTCCCTGCTCACCCTCATGGCAAGAGACACGCTAACCTGCAGTGACCAGAGGGAACAAAGATTCACACTTTATTTCATTTTACTTTTATGTTCTCTTGCTTAATGAAAATCAAATCAAAACTAAGCCAGGGGCCAGTCAGTCTCTCTTTCTTTCTCTCTCTCCCTCTTCCTTCCCTCTCCGTCTTTTCTTCCCCTGTCCCTCGCTGTGTTGCTTTGAAGTGTAAATCAGATTCTACTGATGTATGAAAGTAAAGTGCAGACTGTACACCAGAGACCATTTTACAGCACTGAGGGCATGCGGGGTGCAACCAGATGTAAGCGTATCTCTTTCACCAATCGTATAGGTCAATAATGCTTTATGCAACTGTGTGAGTGTTGGATGTAAAGCCACTTACCAAAGAAACTGCCCTATTCAGCATTTATGGAACATTTGGTGTTTTATCTCTGTATCAACTGTGGTGGGCGAATACCCAATAACTGTCAAGTGTCCATACTTTTGTCAGGTGCTCTTACTTCCTCAATACCATCCTTTCAAGTAGTTATCTTGAATTTTGCTCGTATTCTTTGTTTCCTCCGTTTGCAGTTTTTTTTTCCTTTGAGCATTTTAAAGAGAGAGATATTACACTTGAGTGAAAAGTGTAATTCCATTATAATACAGCTCTGATCTAAAAAACCCAAATATTAAGTTCGCCTGATGTTGAGTTCAGTCCTTTGTGTACAGCCCACCCCTCTGACTTGTATTTTCCTTCATTTACATGTCCCCCCTTGTGATTTGTAGAGATTTAATAAAGAAAACAGTAACAGCAATGATAATGACTTTCACCTGGACTTACCTCATTAAAGTTATTCATCAAGAGAGCAAGTTTTAATAGAGCCTCAGTCACTGGAGCTGGCAGGAAGCTCGTGTCTTATTGTCCAGTCATACAGTATATGTTCATGTCCTGTCTGCCACACTCTGCGGTCCTTATAAACATTTCATTTCATTTTTTTTGTCCTGCATCCTTGCTGCCACAAAACTGCCTGCCTTCAGAAATTTAACTCCCTTGACGTCGTCGAGTCACGTGTGAATGATTCTTTAAAGGGCAACTGAAAGTTAAACTGAAATTATTTTTTTCTGCTGAGGCAGATATGCTCCATAAATCACTTGTCTTTTGTGAAAAGAAAAAAAAATCAGAAATTTCATGATGCAGTCCAGTCCCACGCCAAAGCATGCAATAGCCCCGCCGACCCATTAGCGGTTTTGTGTCGCATACGCCTGAAAAGAACATGTGTATGTAGGTGCAGTACCAGCAGGGGGCGATAATGGCAATCGGAAAGGACAAAGTAGTTTAAAAGGCAACAAAAGTCCCTTTAGGCGTGGAGGTCAGGGTAGAAGGGTGGACCACACACAAACCTCATGCAGGAGACCAAGGAAGTAGTTATTTTAAGCAAAAACCACAATCTTTTTATAAACCTAACCAGGTAGTTTTGGTGCAAAACCCAGCCAGCTTTATTTTGAAAATGTGACAATATGTTACTTAGACCTTTTTTGGAATCTTTAATTACACTAACCTGTTTAGATTAAAATAGTATTTCTGGTGGTTGTTCTCACCAGCATAAGCAGCAACGACAGCAACAACATTACAAAATGGCCATTAATTTACAAATACGTTTTGTCTGCTACTTATGCTCCTCTCTTTATAACAGTGATTCAAACTTTTTCTGGCACATTCAGACACTGAAAAAAGTTCACACCCCGCTGCCCCACAGTTTTTAGCAATGATTGATGATGATAGATAAAGTAAGTAATTAAAAATGATCCAACTTGAATTTTAGTGAAATAAAGATAAGCATGAAGGCATCAGAAAACCCTTGTTTGTTTATTTTCTCCACATAAATCATATTCATTCAATTTAGTTTCACCCCATATATTTCCCCTGATTATCCATGCTCCTCTGCAGTGGCTCTTTGCCCGCCAGGGGGGCCCGCCCCCCCAGTTTGAGAACCACTACAACACAAGAATAAACAGAAAATGTTTTAATCTAGTATGCTACATTTACTGCTCATTGCACTCGCCTCATTATAGTGCTGCCATTTGTTTGAAGTATGGGATATTTTTTACTACACAGCTATTGGCAAAATGCATGCTAACAAAAAGTCACATTTGCACCTGAATGTGCACCTGAGGAGGGACGGCCTGTTGTCAGAGTTTACAGATGATGGATGTCTGGCTGCATCTCCTGCAGTGGGTTTTGTTGCAGCTGTTTAACATGCATCACAATTAGTCCGCTGCATGTTTTTACAGTACTGTTAGACTTTGATTTATTTTTGAAAGCTGTGCAGTCAGCAGTTGGCCATGACTGCATTTGACTCATCATTCTTTTTCTATATCAGCAAGCGTTGTATCTTTGCTTTTGCTGTGATCCAGGACCAATGCTCAGTTAGATTTTTAAGATTTCGGCTCAGTGCAATACATGATCAATAAAAGTTCAATACAGCAGAAGACTATGATATTTTCCAGAGCAGCAACAAATGATTAAAAGTCCATCCATTACTTTGTCACCAGTTCATTCCTGGAGGACTCCCTGTTTCTGACCTCATTTGTTCAGAAATCAAAGGTTTTGTGTTCACATCAGATGTTATGTTATTAAGTCCTTCAAGACAGAATTTCCCTTTTTTTTATTTTTCTCTCATCCAGGTGTGCGCACGCCCACACACACACACACACACACACACACATGCACACACAAACATGTTAAGTCACAACTGTTAAAAACCTTTTCTGATTCAAAAGTGTTGAACTCATCACAAAGTCAGTCAAAGAGATATCACATTTAATATCAGCCAGTATCATTTAAGTGGATTTGCTGCTTGATTTTCTGCTTGTTACACTTTATATTTCACACATTTTTTTGACAAATTGAGGTTTAGCATGAACTGTTTTGGCTTGTTAAGAATTATGAATCATTCCTGGCTTAACGGCTTATAAACAAAGGGATTTCAGACAGATTATTTTTTTCTACAAAGCTCATATTGTCAGGATTAAACTTAAAGTCCCCAAGGTTGAGTATAATATAGAGAGGACACACATATTTTTAAGAGAAATAAGTGTTCATGGATAAAGAGAGGTACTTTGTTCATTTACTGTGATAATGACAAAAGGAAACTACTCTGTATATTATCCTATTAAAAATAAATCTCCAAAGAATATGCAGTTTAGGGTGAAGGCATGTGGGCAAAAACATGTCTTAATTGACTTAAAAAGTATCCAAGCCTCCACCATACAAAGCCTTTTGTCATGACCATGAAAGGATTTAGTCATCCTCACCCGCAGACAAAGCGTACTGTGGAGGTTCTGGGGTTCTCATGGGGTTGTGTGACATGATGTCAAATTTTGGATACTGCTTTACTGTGCTGAGTCTGGCCAAGTCACATTATTCTTGCATGAGAGATGAAGAGAAGAATCTGAGGCTAAAATGGAGAAAGTAGGGCAAAGAAAAGAGAATTTATGCCTGGTATTAGTCTACACAATTCTAATGGTCAGTGATGATGAGCTCATTTCTGTTCTTTAGCCATCAAGGAAAAGGCCGTCACACAAATCTTATAAATATTAGAAAAAAAAAAAAACTATGCTTCGTCTTCTTCTTCTGCTTCAAATGCATGAAACATAAACATGAATGTAGAATTGTACTATTTGACAACTGTGACATGCAAAAGAAAAGTATTATCAGTCAAGTTATGATGATCAAATGATGCTAATGTCCAATCATAGCTTAGCAACCGTGGCAAAGCAAGCCCGCCAAACTCTGGATTTCTCCACGTTGATGGATGTAGAGCTAAAGTAGTATCTGAAGAGTTTGGTGGGTTGTGTGTGTTTTTATTCTTTTTCTAGAACAAAAACCACAACTTCGAAATTGAAAGGAATGTATTCGTGCATTCGTCTGCTCAAACAGAAACTGCAATCACTAGCACGCACGGCTAACAAGCTCATAGTTATCATATCCGCTGCGTAGCATTTCCTCAGTGTGTGGAACCTAAATGCTACCTTTAGTAGCATTTAGCAGCTCTGTCAGCTGTCTATTGGATTTGGAGAGGTTTATGAAGTATAACATCAGTTAATCCTCATCATATTGTCTTTTCTCTTGTAAAATGAAAACATCTTTGAAAGTACAAGGATAAATATTAATATTATTACTATCAGGCTGAACAGCCAAGCACGGTTATGTCACTACAGAGTAAGAGTGTAATCTTACATTTTTCAGCCGCCGTTATTGTTGTAAAATGCGTATGTTGTGTGAAAACAGAAATCAACAGGCACAGCAAAGGTAGCTAATTTCATCTTTAATTATTCATGCAATATTTTTTCTCGCTGGAAACTGTTATTACGTGCAGTGTTGTTTTATTTATGTGATTTAACAAGACTGTTTGAATAAAAGTGTTCAAAATTGGTTTATTTTAATTTGGGTAGAGATTTATCCCTCTCAACCTGTCACATGGTGAATTTTGATGTTTTTAGAATTACAGATGAGACTGACTCATCGCAGCATAACTTAAGAACAATGTGCCTTTTCAGTTTTCCTCAGAAAAAAGGACAAACAGAGGAACAACAGTGTATTTTAAGGCTAATCCTCGTCAGCATTGGCCTGCCATCATGTCAGTTCCCTTTGAACTTGTCTGCTTGTTTCTCTGTTTGTAATTTCAGCAAGTTTGACAAACACAAAGACATCAAGTCATTCGTTTGCTTACTTTTCTTAATTGTCTTCTACCCGAGGCACAGACAGTGATAACCTTACGTGACTTCTTCCTGCTTGCACAGAGAAAGCCCCCCTGTAATTTCATTTTCCAGGCACCAAACTGAGCATGTAAACTCTATTTCCTCCCAAAGCCCAGGTGAGTTCACCTATTCCTCCTTCAATATTGTGCCAAACCTGACTGTTGCTTCTCCTCACACCTCCTGCCATCATTTTCTGATACATCAGTTAATTTTTTCACATAAAATAACTCAAGTGACTTCATCTTGCACAATTGTTTCTCCCCAGCAGAGAGAGTTCAAACCAGTCCCCGCACTGGTTATACCCTCTGGGTTTGGCTTTTCATTTTTAATCATTTTCTGAACTAATTTACTCCACAAATACTCGCCAGAATTAAAGACACACTTTGCTCTGTTGGTCCATTAAGGTTGTGTGTCTACTTAAGACCTGTGGCTTCTCATTTTTGGTGGTTCTATTTGAAAAGATAATTTGCTGCACTTCACAGGCAGCCTGCAGAGCACAACATGCTATTAACACTCAAAGCACAGGCCTCAATATGCACAGAGAGAAGATATCATTAAAAGTATTCTCAGTGAGGGACGCTATACTTCCAATGAGTTTCATCACATAGACGCAGCTCTGACTGTGACAAAGCAAAGTAGGAGGGATTTTTTTTACCGTCTCTGCAGGTTCAAGGTTGATGGTGTTCGGTAGAAAAGTCATGAATAACACGTCACGAATAAGCTGTGCAGCCTAACGCAATCTTGCACAACAATCCTGCAACAGTCACTACAATGTAGAGCCTTATGTGGGATTGTAGTCTCAGGTCTCTTTGTGCACCACTCTATTCAGGTATGTTACCATTAGCTATAGAACCAGACAGGCTTAATGGTCTCCCTGAAGAGAAAAGGCTTTGTCTGTTAAGCGACTTTCTGCAGAGAAAGTCCATTTCGCTTTTTATTGCTCATTATATGATGATTTAAGTACTGCTCTTTTTTTGCAAAACGTCCTTCATTGCTGATGAGTTCGTCTGGGTGAACGATTAGAGGAAACTTCAGCTGTGTATTTGAAAGGAACCTTCGGTGCGGCTGATTTTATTTGTAGAGCATCGGACAGAAGACACAGTTCTTTGTTTACAATAGCATGTAATGTGTAAGAAGTTATGTCCATGTCTGACAAATATTTCCCAACTGCAACAGTGTTTTCTTTTTTGTGTGCCGTATAAGTCTGTTGTCTGTTGTTGCTCAGTGTGACTAACCATTTTCAGAGTTTGCATGTCAAGTAGGATGCGTGGTCCCCTGTATGAGAGGTCCCTGATGCTGGGGCTCTGTGAAGTGGCAGTCCACCATCCCACTTCCTGTCCGGTGGAACAAACATCCTGATTGGAGCAGCACCTAGTCCAGCTCACATCTCCAGGGATGCAGTTCTGGGGACATCTGATAAATCTGGCCAGCTTGTCTGTGAGGGCAGCTGGGATTTCAAGCGAGCAGCGCACCACTGCGCCTCTCATTATTGTTTCAACCTAATAGATGCTAATCCTTGTTCAGGCTACTGTGATTAGATTTGAGGCACTCGTTAACTACCTTGAGACTGAGCCAGGTAAAATTTTGATTACTGATAGCGCATGCACTCATAATACCCTTGTTTAGAAACACTGGAAGCAGAGATGGTTTTTGTTTTTTTATCTGGCATTTTGATTCCTTTTGCTTTCTAAAGTTAGTTGAACTAACTTTAGAAAGCAAAAGATTTCAAGAGTCCTCTTTTGTTCTGTTTATTTATTTGATTTAAACTGCACCCACAGGCACTTCTTCATTCATAGCTCCCCTCTTTTTCTTATGTGTCAATTATCTAAGTTCCTTGCAAATAAATAACTTTATTTTACCAAATCCACCTGGTTTTATGCTGCTCCCCCTTCCCCTAGTGAGATGCGTCATAAAGACATCCCTGTGGGCTGGGCGCAAAATAAAGGAAACGATAACAAACAAACAACCTACCAGTAAATGTGTTAAATTTAAGGTATTTGCTGTATTTCATCCCCACCAGCTCCACACTGTGTACTCTCACCCAGTCTCAACAACAACAACATCGTGCTGTAAGTTTCAAAGTGACAGCATTTATTGCAGGACTGTTGAATTGGATTACATGCAATCGTACAGGCACCTGTGATGTTGAGTCCACCTCTTGCAGATTAATCAGACGTGTGAGGCTATTCTGAGTCGTGTGCTTTGTTTGCTGCCTTGCATTTCACCTGTTTCATCATGTATTACAGCACTTCACTTTGTCATGTGAATGATTATGATTAGAGAGATCTGGATAGGTTCGTGTATGCTCCCTGTGAAGTCCTTTGAGACGTACTTGTGATGAAAAGCTCTGTAAATAAATGAGCTTGAACTTAGTGTGAATCTCATCTCATGTGTTCACATCAGAAAATATAGTTTTGCAGCTGCTTAGCATAATATGTGGGCTTATTTAAAAGTACAAATATTCAGAACAATTCAGTGTAGAGGGAAAAACCTCTTCTAATCTGAATTTGTTCTTCAGCTCCTGCTGGCACTGAAGACTATTAATATTACTTGAATCCACTCAGCTTCTTCAATGAGGTGCAGGTGATAAAAAGTCAGATGGAGACTGAAAGAACTGTTGTAATCTCCAGGAAGAAAACAGCATCCAGTGGATTTTGTGTAAATGTTTTATATGTGAAATTATAAGAGTAATGGCACACACTTTGCACTTGCACTTTGGACACTTTGGATGCTGATTACAAAGAAAGGTCAGTTTCTGTCAGGTGGCATTGTGAAGACAGTTTTCTTTCATTTAATTGCAGTGAAGTTATTACAATATTTTGCTCCTTCATAAATAATATCCAAAACTAGAACCATGCAGCAGACAAAATGGTTAGATTTGAGTACATCTATAGACACACAGTACATGTTGGTGTACACATGTGTAGATTACTATGGGTGCATGTGTGTCTACATGTACAGTCTGTAAGTATTTAGATTTGTTTCTGTGTGTATAAATCTGTGGATACAGATATAGTCCTGTGAAAAATTCAAGTGAACTGTCATGTATCTACCTGTGCATATACTGATGATAAAATTTAATGAATACAGTAGCTAACTGCATAAACTAAAGTGGAGAGCAGCCTCACACCTGGCACCGAGGTGACTTCACGTTCATTTCAATGATATAAAGATTAAGACTCCTCTACAACAATTAGCAGTGCACCAGTTAAACATAAATGAATTTAATATGATTCTGGTCTCAGGGGAAATTTCCCTTTTCCACCCACAGAGAGTTCAGAGGAAAGGGTCAGCCTCCTACACCGTATGAAGGGTGGATTCGTTTCAACCATTTCTGCCATTTTAATGGGGGGATTGTGAGACGATCAGGGGGTCAGCCTCAGAACAGCGCCTTCATGAGCGGGTCGGGATTCTTTTCTAAAACCTGAACATGGACAAAGTTTTAGCATCAAATTCTCTGTAAGTTATGGCCGTTAATTAAAGGCGTGATTTCAGGAGAGGGTTTCAAAGTTTATCACAATTTTTTACTAATCGTTTTCCGTGTTGTCAAGGTCTAATGCTTGCATGTCAAGTGTGTGGTTTGTTGATTAATGGCTGCTGTCTCCAGAGCTAAAGAACTTACACTAGTGGTGTCTTTCTCTCTGGGACCTCACAGTGATGATTATAGGATAACCTCTCACACACACTAATTAATCAGCCCACATGAAGACCGTTCCTTCAGACTAAATGCGATAGCTGCTTGGCTGGGCGGATCACTCAGTGGGGGGATTGCATGCCCCTGATACCAACCTCAAAGTGTCCCTGAGGCTGGCTCCGGTTCAAAAGAAATCAATAGAAGTTGCAGGTCTACCACCTGCAGGTGTTTATGGCTTGTCAGTTAACTGTGGCCATGGCTTTGAGGTTGTCTTCATGACAGCACTTTGTGTTACATCCTGTGATCGTACTCACAAGGTCAAGTTTTGTTTTTCAGTGTTGCCCTTTAAAGAGGGAAGCGTGTCATAAATACCAAAAACAAAGTGAAACCAGAGCTGAAACTACTCACCAGTGACACTCAAACAGCATGTTGCACCACACTGTTAGAAAACAAGCTAATCTTTGAATCGGTCCTGTCTGCTGACTTAGCCGAGATATAATTTTCTAATTATAATTTCAATCCACATTAATTGTATTCATCGCTGCACTGTGCATGTTTGCAGTCTGAGAAGACTCACACAGGCCGTCTGAACTCCAGTCCTTAGATTTCAATCAAACATTTCTCTGACTCACATTTCAGATAGATCTTTTAGGAGGTCTGAATGCGGAAATACGGACCACAAAGACTTTCTGTGTGAGAGAACTGGTGCAAGGTCGAATATTTGTTTGGTTCTTACAGCACAGTTATGTCAAAACTAGGCTTTGTGAGTGATGACTTAACAACATAGGAATCAGGAAGTACCATTATTTTCATTTTCAGTTGATCTGAAAATTATTTTCTTGATCTTTTTTCTTTGGGAAAATAAAATATTAGAAAATTTGGACAAATTCCTCATCACAATATTGAGCTGAAGTGATCAGTTGATTGATCTATTAGCAAACTGATACCATGTAAATGGACAAATATTTTGCTAATGAATCATCTAAGTGAATTAAGTTAATTCATGAAGAATAATACCAAACAGCCTCTGGTTCCAGCCTCTTAAATGTGAGCTTTTGCTGCTTTTCTCTGTTTTTTTTTTTTTTATCTTTGCAAACTGACTGTGTTTGAGTTTCAGAACTTTCATCAACATTTCAACCTTTGATAATGCTCCTTCAGTAAAAGACAGTTAACTGCAACTGAACTGCACAGAATCCTCCAGTTTATTGACTTTCGATGAAATCGTGTGGGTTATGATGAGATCAAATGAGCCAAGAAAGCAAGAAAGCACTTTTTCATCACATCCACATAACTAGCAAATAGAGAAACTCTTCACATATTGCAACCTGAAAATAAGGACCTTTTTGCACTCCGGCAGGTCTGTTAGCTGAGATGAATGGGCAGCATGCTCCTGCATTGATCATCTCACATCCATAAATGGCTGCTGCTAAACAGACAGGACCAAGATCTGGATTATGGAGGAAAGTCTAAATCACGTAACACTGACACTCTTTGACTGACAATAATAAATTAGAGACAGCTGATGCCAAAGCATGTTTAAATGTGAAGCAATTGAAATGCATCAGATTTGAAAATAGTCAGAATTGAAACGTTTCCTTTTTTCAATGGCAGCATATTCCCAGCTATTCAAATTACTGATTTTTCTTTCACACATTCTCTATAATGATGTAGAACAGAAGTCAGCCACAGAGAAAACGACTCAATTGCATTTTGCTGTGAAAAGGCAGTGATTGTTGATATTACTGCAAACAAAGGAGTTTGTCAGTGTTTGTCTCTCCCTGTCATACTTCACAAGCATGTCGCAATCATCCAGGAAAAATAAGGGAAATAAAGTGTCATCATAATGCTGTTTATTCCATTTATCAAAATAATTCATGCGTTATATTGATGAAACACTGCTTTTTTTCCCTCATCAAACACAATGCATTCACCCCGGCAGCCTGCTGAGTTGTAGCTGTCTGGCAGATTGGATGACAAAGGCTGTTATTAGCAATTATTCATCTGCCGAAGATGATACTGGAAAATACTGTCAAAACACAATCAAGAATTTTGATGAAAATACAGTAAAAGACCTGAAATTCATTCAGATGCTGCAGTTTCCATGTTCGTTTAAAGGATCCTTGTTCACAGATAAATACAACACGTCCTTAGAGAAATGAAATGATGTTCTTAAAGAGTAGGAGGACCACTTACAAGAAACAGGTCAAGCAGCCTCAGACACACAGAAAAGAAAAAACTGAGAAACAGCTGTCAGACACTCAAAAACCCAGAGAGCTCTGCTGCATGGAACACATTACACTCCTGTAGATACTGTATGAAATTCAGTGCATGCTGAGTGAACATGGTCAAATCGTGCTTCTCCATGGCTACCTTTCAAGCCTTTTCCCCTTTTTTGCTCAACGATCTAATGAGTCCCTTTTCTCCTTCTGGCCTGCAGAAATTTGCAAATAGGCGTAGGTACCTCCAATCAGGAAATTCCACAATTCAAAATCCAATAATCACCTCATGTCACAAAACTGGGACATACGCCGTTCAAATATGCCTCAGAAGTACAGATTTTAAAAGGTGAAGTTCATGATCAGCAACCAAATTTACACCTTGGTACAAATTGACTGCTTTGTCTCACCAGGTGAAAGTGCTGCAGGCCCTCGTGTTCCGTTTGTTTGCCGTACCCGTTGAGCAGCAGGTCTGCTGTAATTACTCTGCCTATCTGTCCCTGCTCAGGTCTAATTGCAGCAGCATGTGAGATGAGCGCAGCTTCTCCTCTGCATCCTGTGTGTGTCTGTGTGTGTGTGTGTGTGTGTGTGTGTCACAGTGAGCTGGACTGGAGCCAGACCCATAACATGACCCCACCACACCTTGATTTGTCTCTATCTCGTGGCTTCATCCAGTATTGCAGCAAGAAATGCTGCTCTGTTCATGCTCGTTTGGAAAGCTCTGCTCGCAATAACTCCAAAAGTGTTTCCTACTGCACGGGACAAAAAAAGGTGAAGAAAATAACAAACTCTGAGATTCTTCAGCTGGCTTTGTCTCGCCGCTCAAGGGGAATAACTCACACATCAAATGTGCAGTGTGAGGTCGGTGTGGCGCAGATATGTCGCTGCGTGGGCAGAAATAGGTTATAACACTTTGTGTCCTGGTCGATGGAAATAGAGATCCACTTTCACAGTGAATCAGCGCAGCGGGGACGCGTGCAGCAGGGGCGGCTGTCAGTCCTCACCATCCCTCCCATTGGCTGCAACGGGATGCTCGGCGTCTCTCCTGTTTCCTTGATCCTCAAATGCAACTGGAGCCGACGGAGGTTTGCAATGGAGAGAGAGGGGGAACCTTCACCTGTAGATATTTGACATTTCCCTGCGTTTCTAGAAACCGTACGGCACTTTTGAAGTAAAGGCGCTGCGCCTCGGATTTCGCATCGCTGCACAGTCGCGGGAGATAACTTCACTATTCCAGGTTTTTTGCGGGCGACTGTCGCCCTGTCCTCCGGTTTAACGGGATACTGCAGGCTGTATGGAGGGATGTCGGCATGGCTTGCACCAGGAGAACCAAAACTTTGGTGTCCACATGCGTGATCCTGAGCGGCATGACCAACATTGTTTGCCTGCTCTATGTCGGATGGGTTACTAATTACATCGCCAATATTTACATCAAAGTCCCCATGCCTTTACCGGAGAGAAAGTTAGAGGGTGACAAAAGAGGTGACACCATCCGGATCATGGAGAGGCTGGATCGGCTGGAGAATGTGGTCAACCAGCACATACAAGGTAAAAGCCTCCATCACTTCACACCTGCACCTACACCTCCACCAAAGGAAAGTTTTTACTTTTATTTAACAACAAGGTGTGTTTGCACTGTCTGTTTTTTTGGAAATGGGCACAGCAGGAACTTCTTTTGTCTTTTCAACATCGGGTTATTTGGAGGGTGTGATAGAGGACAGAGAAAAGGATCAGGACAGTGAGGCTGTAACTTGACATGTTTTAGAATGACTACATACACAAAAGCTAAATAATGAGTTTGAAGTAGGCTGCAATATTTATTGTAATATAATTCTCCAGTAAATAGACATAAATGCGATAAGTCGGATAATATCACTATAAACTTGGGCTTTAAAGTGCACAGCATTGCTCAGCTTGTTTACAGGCAGTGAAAGAATCTCATGTCTAATTCATTGATGCTGTTAAATACATGCCTGTGCCTTATTTAGGGTGGATTTGAATGCTGGTAATGCCGAAACCAGCTGCATATTCTTAGAAAAGCGCACCACATGAAGCTCCTCATATCTTGAGCTGCACTCCACCTGAAAATGTGGTGTGACACAACATTATGCATCCTTATTGAGAGCCGAGAAGTGTTTAGTGCTGGCAGTAGAAAAAAATCTACATTAAAATACAGTGACAAGTATTATTCAGCTTCCGTGCTGGAGTGTGTCTGATATGACTGTGGAGAAGCTGCAGGGAGAATTATTGTCTCACCTGCTGGTCCATTCATCCCTCAGGTACTTCTTATTTTATGAGTTAATTGGGGATATTTATTAAACTGGTCAAACCTAATTATCTGCTCCGTATACCATATTTAACTCCAGCTTGTTCTTTACCTTGAGGAATGTCTGGAATCCTCCTCCTCCTCAGATTCCTTCAAGCCTTTCCTCCACTCCCGGTGTACAGTTACTTTACACTTGATCACACACAGTTAATTTCTCTCCATTCTGTGTCTTTAAAGAAGCTATTCTTGTCATCACAGGGGGGCTCATTTTGGGCAGGTCCCAATTTGAAATGGCACAGAGCTGATGCACAAGTGAAACGCAGACAGAAATCTGCTCATGCTGCTGTGAGCAATAAAGCCTCTGTGCTAAGCTTGGGTAAACATTCCTCCTGGAGGCAGGTCTCCATTTCAGCTTGGCACCCATAGGCATCTGTGGGGCGGAGCTTTGTTCAGGTGCCCCCAGTGACTTGCCTCCAAAGTACATGTTTCAACTATTTCTGCTAGCCCGACAGAAAAGAGCGTTTCATGCTTGATTTGTGCTTACAGTGATTTTCCACTTAACAGGCCTCCATCTAAAATTAAAGGTAATTATCAAAGATTGCTCATAAACATGTACGAAGCTTATACGGTAAACAGCTCATCACAAAAGCTTGTTTCATGCTTTATTTCAAGAAACCTTCAATTAAATAATATTATTTGACAGACAGACCACACACACTGCATCTCAATGCTTGAGCTAGTTTTAAGGAACAGTTTGAATTTAGGAAGTTCGATTGCTTAGGTGGAAAGGTCGAAACCCCTCTCATTTCTGTTGGGTAAATATGAAGCTACAGTCAGCCGCTGCTTAGCTTAACTCAATATAAAAGACTGGAAACAGCTAGCCTGCCTCTGTTGAAAGGTTAAAATACACCAAATCTGCCTGCAGCTTTCCTTAAAGCTCACTAATTAACACGTTACGTCTTGGAAGTCCAGCCAAGAAATAGTCCCACTCATAACTCCCCATAAACCCCCAACATGTGCTTTTTACTCTTTGGGTCTGTACAGATTAAACAAACAAGGCTTAATTTGTTAATTAGAGGTGCTGGTAAGTGGATTTTTTTTTACCTTGCACACAGCCAAGCTGGCTCTTCTCCTGTTTCCATTCCTTGTGCTAAGCTAAACTAGCATTCTGTAGTTTCATATTTACATGGGGATGGCATCGATCCTCTCATCTAACAGAATCACCAACAGAACAAGAACTGGTCAGAGCTTTCAAACGATGTCGAGGTCATCCCTTAAAAACTTGCAGTGCCTCCTTGTCTTTTTATGCCACTTGTAAAACTGGGACAGTCTTTTTGTAATTAGTTTGTTTTTTACGCTCATTCTCTCATGAGCTCATGCACAGTCAGCCAGCATCATTATCGGGCGCTTTAGCTATTTGTCCTCTTTTCAATTCGTGAACCTGTTTCCAGACCCTCGACATAAACTGCGGGGACATGACAGAGATCTCATTAATACCAACAGTAAGTCTCTGTGCTTGTCATTTTTAGCATGTGGGAGCACAGTGCCATCATTGACAACGGAATCTGTTGCGGAGGAGAGTGTTGATGTCATGCACATGCAACAATAAAAACTGTTCCAACAAAATGACCTGTCACTTTAAGTACGAGCCATATTGTCTGGATTTCTCTGATAATTGCTCTGAATGCATCCGCTGCAAATATAGACTCATAATCCGAGTCTGTAAGTGGCCGACGGCGTCAACAGTCAGTGAGCTTCAGGCAGAGCCAGAGTCATTAGTGCACTTTCGACGTATCTAAAAATACATTTTCTTCCTATGTCATGTGGTGATACAAGTGCAAAAATGCTATATTCTGATTCCTGCATTCTTTAAGCAGTGTGACTTGCACACTTAGAGGACTCCTGGTGCACTATTCACACAGCCACATGCATGTAGTTTCAGTGCAATATAAGACCAACATCAGCTCCCACATCACAGAGCATTACTGCATGTGAGAATGAAACATTTACTGCAGCTGACTCACTATGGACAGTCAAAAGAGATGTCTCTGGTGTCAGCTTCCCACTCGGAGAGGAGACAGAAATATTCCACCACTCGAACTATGTGATGAAGCTAAGTGGCCTGTTACCAGGACAAAGCAACATGGCAACAGCACATAAACCGGCTGAGCTCTTTCTTGTATTAAGTACAGTCAGCCGAGGGGAATTTATTGGAAAGTTGGACTGGACAGGTTCACACACGCCCACCATGAGGCCTGTTTGCTGCACTCTTTGCCTTACGATAGCAAAGCCAAAATTACGAGCGCTGGTGACAGCCTACAGAAGACTGAGTCAGATTATACTTCAAAATGTCTCCTGATGGCAGAGAACTTTATGTTTGCGTGTACAGTCAATGAAGTACTCTAATTCATGTTGTGTTGTGCTTTTGCAGCTGGGTTACTGCACATCTGCTTACATACTTTTGGATCTTTCTATTTCTTTATCAATGTACATATAATCAGAATTCTAAATATAGTATTGTTTGTTTTCACTCAGTAGCGTTTATATTCCTCTTCTGTTCATTGCGTATTGTTGCCATGGGGGATGAGCTGTTGCATACAATTATGCTTGCAGGGCTAAATAAAGCAGCAGCGAACTGAAGTAAATAGGGCTGAATCTAATGGTTATTTTCATTTACTTGATCAATTATTTAGTTTACAACATGTTAAAAAAAATGTGAAAAAATGTGCAATGTCTTATTTGTTTCTCATTTTTGGACTAACAGCCTAAAACCTGAAGATATTCAGTATATGACAAAGAAATTTTCGATCAAAAACTTTGATGATCACAGCCATAGAGTTGAACTGAATACAGTAGACGCATGGGATGAATACTTGCAATGAAGGTTAGACTGTTGGAAAACCAGACCTATAGTCTGAGCAAACACTGTAACTATACATGTGTGAATGTATGGTATGACAGACATGCCGTTTCCACAGAGGGCTGCTTTAATAGGATGTTGTTCATGAAAAGGCAGCTTGTTTCATGGCTTGCTTTGAATGGCCATGAGGCCTGTGAGAGCTCGTCATTAACACAGTGCTGATTTAGCTGCAAATGATAGCGACAGCTCCCAAGATGGCTTCAAGCAAATCCGCCCGTCAAGTCAATTGAGCAGCTCAGTAAATCAGCGTTTCTGTTGATGCTCAGAGGACAGTTATATTTGGGTATTTATCTGATGTGATATTCCAGAGCAACAATGAGTGCAGGAGTAGAATAAATGAGTGAAAGCGCATGTGTATTCATGGACGTGTGCAGGTGTTTGTGTGCATGCTTGTTCATGCAAGCTGTGGTATGCAGCTCGGGAGATGGAAGTTACACTCACACATATTTGAAGTTCCTTTAAAGTGCTCAGTCCTCTGGGAGAAAGACCAGTTAAAAGACTCTTTTGATGCAGAAGGTAACCTTGTTTCTTATAAGACAAATACCCTTTTTTCTAGTATTAGTTTTTCTTTTTACTAAGCTTATTGATTGATAATGTGATAAAACTTGTTATTACAATGTCTGGGTGTCACAAAGGTATTAAAATATTAAACTATATTTAAATTCAAAGTTATCAAGGCATAGTTGCAGTAGTTATTGACTCAAATATCTCCACCAGTGACAGAAATAGGTAAAAATCTTGGTTTTTAAATTGGGCTTCACATACAGACACCTACAGTGTTTGCTTCCAGTGTTAATTGGGATGTTTCACTCTGTCATATGATGTGTTCTACAACAGATTTTCCATTGGCAACTCAAGAGCTCAATTTCTCTCATAAATGTTCTGACAGATGCAGCATGATGATAGATTTATATATAGGTGATGGTTGAATAATGTTTTGTCATTTTGTTTTCAAATGTAAAACCATTATGTTAGACTATCAATGTTTTGATGTATGGTGTTGACAGAAAATACCCCCCCCCCCCCAAAAAAAAATGCCCTTCTCTTAGTTGTTACTAAATTGGGTCCCAGGTCCGTAGTGGTACAGAATAATCAGTCAGAATACTCCTGTTAGTGGGCATAAACCGAGTGGCTCATTAAGTCGAATGAGAGACAGGTGTGCTGGCAGGTGATGATCAGGTGACTGGGGAACGGCAGAAACAGCTGAGGACTACTGCTTGGTGCAGAGTGAAGGCTGAAGTGACAGGACAGGTTGGTACTGGCAGGAAATAATGATGTGCAGAAAAGTGCAAAAGTATAATGAGGATTTGGTAATTAGTTGACTGATAGTTGACTTATAATACAATATTTTTGGTTGTGCACCACCCCAAAAACAAATGAAAGTCCACTATAAAAGTATATTATTAGTCATAGTCCTCCTTGTTTTGTGATCTGCTCACGCTTCTCCCATTAAGTTTTGTCACTGCATTATTTATACAAACTGAACACTTCCAGTGTCCATTTCAAATGAAAACCCCTCTCGTCTTTCACTGGACAGAGTCCTTTCATTTCTGAATGACTGTTTTTATCCCGAAATGTTTGCAAGAAAGTGTTGTAGAAGCTTCAGCAGGTTCTCATACGGTATTTCAAGCTACTGCCAACTTGTGACACTTATGTGTTATATGTTACTGCAAAATAAAGTTTGATACATTAATGTATACACTCGCAGTGACTGAAATCAGACAATAACACTCAAAGCATTGATAAATAGCTTGATTACATTGTTGAATTTATTAGTTTGAAGTTATGGAGTTATACTGGTAGTTTGTCACCCTTGTTTTTTCCCCTGGCCTGTATTTGGGAGCAGCTTTTATTTGATCAAAGTGACCACACCCCTGGTTATTATTTACGACCAGACTTTTATTAGACTACTGGCTTTTATTTGAGGAAATATGGCATTTTTGTCTGGTTAGAAAATCCTGATTGCTTGAGGCATTGGCTCCAGTCTAGAATATGTCTCCCTGGCAACTTTCTGGCCAGGGATTTCATACATATTACAATTTAGACTGCACTTTTTGATGAATAAAAAATAAAAGATTGTACACTGTGTATTAGAAACAAATGGATATGGGATTTGTGAGGTCAGTGAGGAGGAAGAAGAAGTAAACATGACTATACTATGCAGGATTAAAAAATTCTATTAAAAATCAGTTTAATTAGTGTTTTTATGAGGAAGGAATTCCACTCGACACGTTTATTAGACCTCAAGGATTCACACTGTGTGTTTTGGTGAGTAATGCTGAATGTGAAATCTCCCCCCTTTAGGGCCTTTCTTATTTAGCGTGTTAGCATGCTAACATTTGCTATATATCACAGAACACAAAGTACAGATGAGGCTGAAGGAAATATCTTTAATTTTGCCTTAATCTTAAAATGTCGCCTAATGAGTGGGGTATTTTACAGGTGGAAAAAATAAACTCAATAAACAAACTAAGTTTCTGCATTAGTGCAAACATATCTGCATTTCTGTGCTGCAGTTTCACATGGCGTATTGATATATATATAGATCTGTGACAAGCTAATATTGGTTATTATCGGCTGGCTGATTCATCAGTTTTCTCTACTGTAAAAAGATGATGTGATAAGAACAATATTTTGTTGAGGGAATATTTCAGTCTTGCTATGTTGGCAGAATTTCATGACTTTTTCAGCAAGCGGCCAGGTAGGACACTGGGCACATTTAGAGAGACAGAGCTGTACGCTTATAATAGCCAACGTGCTTAAAGGTTTTTGTCAATTCATCTCTGTAGAGTGATTCTGCTTCTCAGGCTTCGGCATCTTAGGAAAATTAGTAAAGACAAGAGGCTTTACTATTCTTAATAATTGGTAAATATGAAATTAACGTAACCATGGTCTCTATAAACACTCTGCTGGTGATTTATTACAGGTCTGATTCATCTGTCATCACTTGCAGTCTGCAGCCTGCAGGCAGGGAGGCAGAAGGTGTGAGAGAGAGAGTCTGGGGTGAGGAGAGGAGATATAAAACAGAGTAATCCCCATATTCTTGTTGGTAATTTCAATAAATCGAAAAGTTATTGAAATACAGGGATATGAATGCACTGGAGAATGTTTGGTAATGAAAACAATTAATTATTCTTACTCCAGAGGGCAAAATCATCATGAAGAGAATAAATTAGATGTGTAAAAGCCTCTTACAAGAGTGTCGATTTAAAGGTCGTCCCCTGACAATTTCTACTAAATACATTAGTTCACTATTGCAAATGTTCTCAGTGTAGTTTTTTCCCCACTGATTTTGTGCAGCCACAAGAAAAATGAAATGAAATGAAAACAGCCCTTATAAGATATACTGAAGTCTGATTTAGCTGGCTATATGAGATTTACATTAAGGTGACAGCAAGCCATATATCTGTACACAGTGATAAACAGTGATGTATTCATATGAACTTTTGTGCTTGGAGTTGGTTAAAGAAACTCTGAATATACTCAGGATAAACTTATAGCTGCAGTAAATGATTTTTGAGCAGTAGGGAACAAAGTCTCAAAATGCAAAATGTTATTCTCTCAGCAAACAGCTGCCTGGACACAGCAGACAGAGCAACATGAGCATCCCATCAGAGTCCTCTTTCTTGTTTCTTGTCCTCTTGTTTGCTCTTCCCATCTCTGAGGGAAAAAGATATGGATCATTAAGCTGCTAAATGCTTAACTTTCTAACCCTGTCTCCTAAGAGTTCAGCGTAGTGATATGTGAGTTCATTAGTGAGCTTTAGAGCTGACAGAGCCAGGCTAGCTGTTTGCCTCTGTTTCCAGTCTTTGTGCTAAGCTAAGCTGACCGGCTGCTGGACTTAGCTTCATATTTACTGTACAGACACCAGAGTGGTGTAAATCTTCTCATTTAACTCAGTAACAGCTTCACACTTGTGAGAGGCCGCATCTCCATGCTGCAGAATCGTGGAGCCTCAGTGAAGGCAGCAGCAGGATAAATGGACAAACTGATTGTTGCTTTGTGCTTTTTTCTTAAATTTAATGCCGCTAAGTGAGGAAGTGTGCTCTGGTTCACACACACACACACACACACACACACACACACACACACACACACACACACACGCACACCATGATGGATAGCTTTTGATTTCTGAGTTAAGACCAGTTCTGATGGCCTGATCTAATATGTCAGCACACATTTTCAATCCAGTGAATAGTTTTTGGTTGAAAAATTGATTGCCTGTTGTCGGGGTGAAGCTGCAGACAATGCTCCCTGCAGATGTTACCACTTTCATGCCAAAAAGCAAAGGAACAAGCAATAAATATAAGCACTCCCTTAATAGATTTATGTCAGTTATGATGAAAGCACCTCTGAAAGAGCATTTAATCAAATTGACTTTTTAATAGTGAAGAAAATAGTGAAGAAAAAAATGAAGAAGCTAAATGAAAGAAGCAAATAAATACATAGAAATAATAATAATATATATTTATACTTATGTGAAATTAAATCATGGTGATGATTATCTTCACATTTTGTAATGTTGATCAGTGTTTTAATGAAGACGTAGACTTACTGCATCATATTTGTTTTACCAGCCATTGTCCAATGAAAAGCCACTGTTAGACTGAGAATTCAGCGTATTGATAGATATAAAATCAATGCAAACCAAAGTCACAGTGGTTAGTGGTGAATCCTTGTGCAACAGCAGAAGGTGCTATGTCATCCATCAGCCATGACTGTTCACACAACTAGGGCTGTGACAACCAGTAATTTTCATTACAGACTAATCTGCAGATCAGTTTTTATTTAATGTGTTAAACATCTTGTCTATAAACTTGCACATTGCTTGTTAGTCTGACCAAGAATGATGAAAAAAAAAAAATGTAAAAAAAATCCAGTTTACTATCACATAAGACAAAGGAAAGCAGCAAATCCTCACATATAAGAGGCTGTAACTGGAGAATATTTTGATTTTTTGCTTTAAAATTAACAATGAGCAATAATAACTGATAAACAACGACTGACTACCAGCTTAGTCATGATTAATTTTCTGTTGATTGATTTCTCGTTTCATCTCGAGACACAAAAGTGAGGCTAATCTCGACAAGATTGACGCGCTCGGTGAAAAGAGGGAGAGGAAGGTGATGATGATGACAGAAACTGGCAGATAAAGTGTGCAATCAGTTGTTAAATTAATAGTGTGTGTGTGTGTGTGTGTGTGTGTGTGTGTGTGTGTGTGTGTTAGTTTGATTGTGTTATCATCATTTTTAGAACATTTTCACCCATTTTACACCAAATGATGTAAAAAGATTTAAATGTGTAGTTTTTGGTTCCTCCTGCAGGTTCTGGAGCTTCTTCAGATGCTCTCCTATGACTGAGTGAGACTCCTTAATCTACAATCCTCTGTCAGAGTTCGTTCAGTTATGATGTGTTCAGGAAGCACCTCTTCAGCTTAAAGGTGGGGTGAGTCATTCTGGAGAAAGATTGCTGATACTCCAGTCAATATCAATAATCCTCCTCCAGAATGACTCAGCCACCTTTTAAAGAGCTTCGTAGAATGAATTTTTTCATCATCTTGGCCTTAAGATGCCTTCGGGGAAACAAAGCCCTGGTCTGTGCTGCTGCTGCATGTGCATTTGGTGTCTGTCTGGCTGTTTGTGTTCACCCACCGTCACCCAGCTGCCAGCTGCTTGGATTTGCCTTCATGAACCATGTGGACTGCCATGCCACATGCCAAATTCGTAATGTGCCGTTCATGTGTGCAGTCAGTACACAAAGCCAATCTGTTCACACCCCAAAAACCTCAGTATATTCAGTAAAATTCCACTAACCTCTTTAGCAGACTGCAGGAGTTGTGCTAACAGAAACATTTTTCATGCATTAGCTTGAAGCTGCATTTTTCGTCTCAGTGGATCTGTCTGTCTATGAGACAGTGGACTTAGGCTGTCAGTATTCCATTTGTCTTTATTGAGTCAGCTGTTGCCGATGTAAGGTTATGATGGGGGAGGGTGGAGATGGATTCGGGGGTGAGACTCAAGGAGAAAGGAGTGAATTACTATGGCCTCGAAACAAGATTAATCAAAGCTAACTATAATTTAGATTTTCCATCAAAACATATTTTCCCAGCCCTCACTCACCATTAATCCATCGCTGATATAGATGAAACTCGGACTGTAGTTATCTGCCACAAAGCATCACATTTCAAATCCAGAAAAAAAAACAAAAAAAAAAACACATTCCATTAAAAAGGTTGTTGCTGAGGGGTTCAGATGTCCAAGCATCCTTGAATGCACCGCCAATGTAAATTTCCATCTCTACAGTTTGTCTCACTTAAGCTCTGTTCACTCAGGACAAGTATGACTTGGGCTCCTCCTGGGATTTGTATTTACTGCAGAGGTTGTCTGTGTTCTTCATCCTGTGGAAACCTGCCGGGTTTGTAAAATAAAAAATCAAGGCCTGGTTTATGTCTCTAGTGGAGGTCAGGTGATTTTATTATTACATGTGCTAAATGGTGATTTAAGCTTCTCTTTTTTACAGTGGACTTGTGGACTTATAGACCAGCAGTCATGTGAGAACCAAGCTGATTGCGAACATTAGTCAAGCTTCTATCGAAATTTAGTGCAAATTTTAAAAGAATTTCCAGAAAATCAGCAAAGAAAATGAGAATTAATGCAAAGCAGCAAGATGAAAATATGACGTTTGTTTCTTGTATTAATTTGAGGAACATTGCAGCCTCATCATTCCACACTGATCGGATGTTTTCATCTGCCTCTATTTATCGTCTCCTCAGTGAGGCGAAAGCTTCAGAGGACATTTAAGTCCGATGCTTCATGTGGTTTCTTTGAATTAGCAGTGTTTCCACTTTCAAATGTGCAGTAAAAACAGGCGGACGGAAATGCACTTAGAGATCTAAGTCTCTCGACCTCACCACAGGTTTCCCTTTTACCCAACTGCTCTTTTGTATTTGTTCTTCATACACCAAGAAATGTTCAATGCAAATTTGTCCCACACATATTACTTCAAACTCAGTCCACTGACGCTTCTCACATCTGCTCCCATTATTTGAACAATCCTCCATGAAAATGCATCTGCAATAAAGGCAGAAACACTCTTCATGCTGACAGCAGAGTGTCCTTCAAAACAATAGCGAACTGAAAATGTATCACAAACAAGGTGCATAAGGCTCACAGGTCTTGTTGTTAATCTCATGATGTCCCCACATAAGTTTGGGCAGATCTTGCATAATCATGAATTACAGGGTATCTTTGTTAATAAGCACTTCTGCTTTACATCAAAAAACATTCCAGCGTTGAGTCGCATAATATGTACAATCTATTGCACGTAGGTCGTCAAACATGTGTATGTGCACTCAGACTGAGAAACATGACATGACAAGAAGCTGTTGAATTGTCACAGAACTTTTCTGATACTCATATAATCCAGTCTGCAAAAGCTGTAGTTGAGCCATAGTCTTGAGATTTCAAGTGAAAAACTCATTTATTTGTCATTCTTTGAATGTCCTGAATAAATGTCAAACACTAGGAGGATAGTTTACAGGTGTTACTGTTTTTTTTCATATGACTCAAACCACTAAAAGTTCAAGGTTTGTCTTTCTAAACCGAACAGAAGGAGAAAACTGCTTTCACACTGTTTTCAGAGACATTTTCAGAAAGCAAAAGCCAGTAGAAAAGATTGAATAAAAAGGATTTGATTAGAAACACGAAGAGGATCAGAACATGGCTTCATGAATACGCTGTGATAACCAGTTTTATTTGGCATGGGTTGCAGACTTACAGAGGGGAAATAAGCTTGAGACATCAAACTTTCATGAAGAGCATGACTTGAACTTAAGTTTAAATTATGACGTACGTCTGCTAGTATGCTTAATATAAACAAACAAAAGGTCGCTGTGGAAGAGCATCTTTCTGTCTGATGAGAACAAGAACAAGTTTCTCCATGGCTCAGTGTGTCTGCTGTTTCTGACACACGTGATTGCCGAGTGCCTCATGTTCGTGACAAACTGTAAGCGAAGCTGAGAAATTTTTCACATGTTCAGAAGTGACTGTGGTGTATAGAAGTGTTACGTAAAGCTAAAAATGTTTAGTCGATTATTCCATTAGTCAGCAGGCAGAAAATGAATCTGCAGCTGTTTTGAAAATCGATAAATGTAAGTATTCATGGAAATATGTGTAAAGAATTCCCTTTTGTCCTCTGTCCTATATGATGGTAAACTGAATGAGTGTGGATCTTGGACTGTTCGCACAAAATAAGCGATCGATGGTGAAAATAATTGTTGTTGCAGCCCAGACAACTTTGTCGCAAAAACAACAGTCTCTTTCTAATGTGGTACCTTTAATTACTGACACACTAGAGACACATGTACCTGTCTGCTTTGTATGTTTTTGCTGCTACTACAAAACAAAACATTTTCCTATTAAAAATAGCACATAAATACTGCATACACTGATGGATTCTTGTTTATTGATTTGTTTGCACATTACAAAATACAAGTATTATAAAAGATCTATATGTACGCAAAGACATTCCCATATATAAAACACATATTTACCTACATATAATCACATACCTGTAAAACCAGGAAAGTATTTGAAGTGCTGTTTGTATTGTTTCTGAATCCCCCGTTGCTTGAAATGAATGGCGGTGTTGTGCGAGCCATCAGATATTCACAAATGCCTCTAGAATGCTAAAGCTTTGCATAAAAGGAGATCCAATCCATTTTAAGGAGCTTGGTTTCTATTTGCATGTGAACATCTCAGCTGAAGTGCACATCGAAGAGAACAATCAGGGCATCTCACAGGCGCCGCAGAATTACAACACTTTCCAGTTACCATCTGTGGTGGTCTGAAGGTAGAAATGGTGCATTTGTTGTTGTCACAAATGTGTGATGAGACAAATTATGAATCATGTTTTAATTTTCTAATTAACAAATCCATGTAAATAACCACACTTGATGTTGAAACACAAGATCACAGGGTTTTAACAACCACTTCAATGATAGTAAAACTGTGCCTCAGTGCCCCCCTTTTTCAAACGTTTGCAAGGTTTTGGAAAGCTTTTGAATCTTCTGTCAAAACATGAAGTGCTTTGTCAGTCTGGTACAGAGGGCAGTGGCTGCCATCAACAAGCAGCCAGCAGCCACTCAGTCTGCCTGGCCTGAGGTGCAAACCGACACTGTGCGAAAACTCCCCTGTCATGTGCTTTTGTGGAGCATCTGCTGTGCAGCGATAAGGACTGGGCTGTTTCACTTTTTGCAACACAGCACAGAGTCTTTGAGCTAATTATATATCTCAGTGCATTGTTATAGGAATTAATGTTTGATAAAATTCTCCCTCAACCTATACAGTACGTTCTGTGCCAAAGTCCTGACTCATGATAGTGTGAGGACAGAGTAGGATGTAAAACAAGGCTTTTTCTTTCTCTCTTTTTTTTTTTAAAGGGATGTGCGAAACATAAGACATAAGAGCACATCTGCTGCGCTCAGATTACTGAACTGAGACGCAGTGCAACCAGACCTTCATGTTTCTGTACTACGAGCTCCATTTGCCACTGCCTCTCAATCAGTAGCCTGAGGTTCAACTCATAGACTTGCTGGACTTCCCTGCTCTACAGGCTGCAGTGCTGAAGAGCATTTACTGTTGGTAGGGGGTTCGTTTTGGGTGTTGTGCTGATACACCTATATTTTCTGTGGAGTTGCACACAGCCAACACATTTAGATGTTGTGAAGACAACAGAGACTTCCTATTCTCTTTGGTGTATTTGAGGAGGATGCAAATTGACCAGCTGGGGTCCAGCGTTGTTGGACGGTGCTCAGTTCCTCTGTCAGTCGACTCCCAGACTCTGTACATTACTGCATGTCCTGATCAGATTCACTGAGTAACCTACTGAGCGCCGAGCTTACAAGACGAGCATCTGCTTTGAGTTTTGACAGTGTGGTTATTTGCTGTCACCACAACTGGACCTGTGAATGAGAGCCAGCCTGACCCCTACGATAAACTCTAGTTTGAACTTAAGCAAGCTAGCTTCCATTTGAATGGTTGTAGCTAGTTAGCCTAGCCTGCTAGCTTCCACTTTTTACATGTTGAGTAAAAACTGAACAGCACGATGGGGCCTCCGAAATGTTGAAAGGGTGCAGAAGCAGTGCTGCTGTGTGTGGGCTTCTTGTAAAAGGAAAAAAAATGTTTGTAGGCTATACAGAGCTATGATGAGCTCCTCTCAGTAGTGCGCCACAATAGTTACAGCATCCTTTAGCGATGTCGGCCCTCAGATGTCCAAAAACTGTTTTCATCGCACTTTGAAAATCTATGCAGAACAGCTGCAGTATCATTATAGTTTCCATTTTCCTACAAAAAAGTGAGGTGAATTCAAATTTCACTTCAACTTTCACATGTATTCCTCCTCCCAGACTCACAGCCACTGTGATATTTCTGGTGTTTGACTCGTTTCTTTATCACTGGAAGCCTTTTTGCACTAGAGGCTCGGTGAGCCTCATTACTGGCCTTTGGCTTGTTTCTTCACCCTTAACGGGTGATGTGAAAGGTGCAACACATTTAGCCAGCTGGTTGTGCAAATGGAGACAGCCTGAGGCTATTTTTCTTCATTTCCTCATGAATGAGCACGCCAGTTCATACTTGGATCTGGGCTGTGAGCTTTTAAATGACTGAGGTTAATGATACCAATGATAATAAAATGCAAGTTATTTTGTGTCCGGTTTCATTTTATTTTCCCAGATTCTTTTTGTTTTGTTTTGTTTTTTTCATTTTAGACTTCTGCTGGGCTTTTCCCATGTGTTGTATTTCTATTTTTATTATTCTGTTGGATTTTGGACTGCAAACAACTTGCACAATATGTTATTATTTGTATCTTACAGTCAATAATGCTGCAGTTACAGAAACAGGTGAATCACTTTGACCTCAGGTTTTTACATCTTATAGTTTATGCTGTATTTTTCAACCTGTATTTCTGGCCTTTCTTCACAAATAAATCTGCAGTGTAGACAATGACATTTCCATCGACAGTGGAGCATTGTCGTAAAGTTGCTGTCAATCAAGTGTCATCAAAGCCCAACAGAGCTGAGGTTTTTTTTTCCCAGCCAATCACTGCACCATCTGATTTATTGATGTGTGCGCCCACAGAAACAGAACAAAAAAGAAGTGTGTTGCAAGGGTACTAACTGCAATGGCTGTCTGTTTTTGTGTTTTCACAGAGAAACACATGCGAAACACCGATACTGTCACCATCAAAACATTCAACATAAACCGTACCTATTGTGAAAAGCTTTTTTTTTTCACGTTTCACGTTTCATTTCAACAGGAAGTCCATGATTCTGTCTTTGAATTCCTCAGCTCTTAATTTAAAGGATGCCATGCTGATTTCAACATGAAAGTAATAAAACAGAGGGAAGAGGGAGGAAATAAAAGCACACACAAGATAAAAAAGAAACCTCAAAGGGCTCATTAAAAAATCTCTCCAATAAAGGCAAGGGCAAGCAGCAAATAAGGACACGGACTGAACTGAAAATCAAGTGTGGCACAAACATGCTTGTGATTTGTCTCCATAAGCTGTAAAATAACAGACACAATAACAGTAATGCAAGCAACATAGATAGAATAGAAATAGAGCTGATATCGGTGCTGCCTGTAAAGTGATTCTTATCTCATGTCAGATCAGTGTTATTGCAAATGGCCAGCAAAGAAGTGAAAGACATTCAATACGATAAACATCAGTGTATTTCTGTTCTTACTGCCTTTGTGACTGTTCAAAATATCCATCAGTATGCAAGACAGCACTGGCTGATGTGTTTGATTGGAGTGAAAACCTGACTAGATCAAAGTTCAGGTGATTTAAAAGATCTGCTGCTTCTCCATAATCAAAGTTGACACTTAACTAATTTACCAATTAAGGCCATGAGTGAGTAAATTAGAACAGAACAACAACAAGAACAACATTAAATAAGTCCATGATTAGGGAAAAGTTTAAATGTATTGGGGGCTTTTTGGGGTGAATTTTGTCGGACTTGAATTTACCAACAACTTTATCACATTTCAAGCTGGTTTTATCCCTCGTTCGCAGGCAGCTCTGCAATTTGACCCGCAGGTCATTTCTCCTCCTCTGACCAGAAATGGAGAAATCTTGATTGATATCGTTGTCCAGGCCTTTGGCTAACTTGCAGATGTTAAGAATGGATAGTCAGTGATCAAACCTTAAGAGCTTGACCATTATTTGTCAGCGCCTGTCTGCCCCATGAGCCCATTTCTCTTCTGCAGCATTTGTCTCACTTTCTCTCACCTCACTCCAAACACAATAATGTTACTGTTAGCTCTTGACCCACAATATTGACTCACACATCTCATTCATTTTTGCACCGTAGATGTCTTTTTCCAGCGTTAACTTCCCAGAAATGTGAGTGTCCACTGTACTTTTCACACCCTGTAGTGTAAATACATTAATATGGGGCTTAAAAATATGTAGTACAATTACATTCATTGCTACAGAAGATAAAGTAGAGTGATCGTACACATCGTGCTATCAGAAATGATCAGTATTTATACAGGGGAGCAGAATTTAACTTAACACAAACCACATAATCAGCGTCTTTATCAGTGAAAATGCAACGATGACCGAATGAGGACCACTGTATACCAGATAAAGCAGCGAAGGATAACTTTGCAAAATGGACTAACTTCTGGGAATGCAGGGGATGATGAGTTTTCATCAAGCAGATGAAAACTGTAACATTAACTCATGAAATGAATGTTTAGTGTTAAATGTTCAAAAAATGAACAAACGTTATCAAGAGACTGAAGAATCAATGGTTTTGACATTGTCTCAAAGACGTCTGTGTACTGTGTTACAGAGAGATCTATTGAACTTAGCATGCTAACCAGCTAGCCTGGGCCCAGGCTAAACAGGCCTGGACTCGTCCCATCAGTCAGAGTCCTGGTCGGAGCTGCTGTAAATCATCTTGGCACTGTGGCCTCCTTCAGCCTCGGAGGCTGCGTTCAGTCCTGATCTGGCTGTGATTACTGGGAGGCTGCTGAGCCCGATTCAAGCCTGAGCCTATTCAACTTTTCAGGCGTGGAAACTGATTAGATATCTAAAGGTTACTTTCAGTGTTAGTTTGAGTTTTAATTGAATTGCTTTGATCACAAGGCTGCATCGTGCCGCACTGATAATACCGCAATACTTTCCCCGTTTGAAGACTTTGTTGTGCACATGAGTACCTTTAAAAAGCCGAGTAGGAACCTGATTATGAATATGCATGGCTGAAAGAAATATATCCGGGGAAATCAGGTGTCTCTAATCCCCTACTTGATTACTGACAACAGATTTTTGTGGAATGAAGATGTTTCAGCAGTCAGGTTACTGTAGAAAGCCGACTGTAATCTGATTACTTAAGCATTGAGGTGTTTACTTAATGTAAACACACAAGGTTCAGTAATTGTGGCAAACATGCAGCAACAGAAAACAGTCAAATGTTCCTATTCATGTTGGGGTAAAGCTTGTGAATGGTAAAATGCGTTTTGTATGCCGTGTGCCGTTTGTCAGCTCTTCCATCAGGGTAGAGTCACATCTAAAACCTCAGCACAAACCCTGAGAGATGAGCAGCTTTTTGAATAGAGACTCTCACAATAGTTCTGGTTGATAAGTGACCTGTGCCTTATTTCCCTCAAAAACCTCCCGAGTGAAAAATCAAGGAGCTCTCCACCTGAATAAATGATGTATGCCCCACACCAGCTGTCAAGAGACCATGATCAAAAACAAAACATAAAATGAAATGCTGCATGTCTACGTCTGCCATCCAAATCCATGTAGACTTCATTAATATAGAGCAGAGACTTCTGTTTCTACATGCAGCGGGTAAAAAAAGATAAACTCCACAGTACTTTAAAGATACTGTTACGACTTGTCAGTGAAATATTAAACACTGTATGTCAGAAACCTTCATACATCTTAAGATCTTTTCCTATTCATTAAAGCCTCTTCATGGAGTGGTGCCATTGTAGGTTAACATTTTTGTCCAACTTGGCTGGAATAATTTACTTTGCTAGAACGGCATCAAACAGTAAAATATTGAGGAAGAGAAAATTCTGTGAAAACTCAGTCAGTCCTCTGTAGAATACGTCTTCCCCTTCTGTAATAGCAAAGGTGAAATAATTCATGATAATTTTAACAGTCACTGACAAACCATGACTTATTGCTCTTTAGAAAATGTGCATTTTACTTCAGTTGAAATGGCTGCTTTGATTTTGATTCATGTACTGTTCCTCAGCCAAGTGTTTATTTGCTAAAGGCTGTAGTTTGGATCAGGAGAGGGAACCGTTTCCTCCTGAATGCAAATCTGATGGCCATGCTGAGCAAAATCCACAAAAGGCAAGCACACAAAGGGTGTCAGTTCTTTGGTTTTCATTTCCTCTCTGTGTCACACAAACGCACGCAAACTCAAACCTTTTGGTTTTTAGCCACATTTGCATGTGTGGCTCCAGGGATGGCCGGGTCAGTTGGTCTGTTTGAGATGATATTTTGATGATACATTCATACTTCCCAGAGGATTAACCGTGCTTGCCTTGGTGGTCCCCTGACTTTTCCTTTAGCTCCAACAGCTGCTAAAAATGTGTCACTTATCTTGTCAAGTGTCCCAACATCTACTGGATGCAGAAAACGCTCCAGACTTTCATGATTCTCAGACGATGCATCCAAATGACTTTGATGGTTATAAGGTTCACATTTGTGGTTTTAAGTCAACTGTCTCAACTCAGTGATGGATTGCCATGACAATTGGCAATCTTAATGACAAAACACCTGCAAATATTGATGACATTTCCACTAGCCTCAGCTGTACTAAGTGTTTAGTGTTCATTAGAAAATGTTAGCATGTTAAAATGTTAAACTGAGGTGATAAACATGGTGAACATTACCTGCTAAACCTTTAGCTTAGTGGAGCCTCACAGAGCAGCTCACGCGGTTTTAGCCACTTAGTCTTGTTTCACAGTTTCTTGTTATCTGAAGAGATTCATTTATTCATGTAAATACAAATATTTATCAGTGTGAGAGTTGTTGACTCTTAACTAATTTGATGGAAAGTTCAGATTGCAGCTGAATTCAATGGACCTCATACAAACTAAAAACACTACAACACTACGACAGACAGAAGCCGCGGCTCAGCGTTTGTGATTTTCTGGCTGACATGAGTTGCCCTTTTCATAAGGGATGCTGAAATATTTTAAGACCTCTGTTCTCGTTCTTCTTCTCATGCATTTTTCAGCATGTTCTTTTTGTTTTGTGACTGTCTTGAACTGTCTGAACAGTGATCACAATTCAAACACTCAACATCAAGTCAGTTTCTTTTTCTTTATCCTCATTCAGAACTAAATTTAGTCAGTTTCAACTTTACTTTTACTCACAAGGATGCGTGGCTCTCTTATAGTCCTGTCGTGGTACTGAATGCTCTGGAAACTCAGCCACAAAAGCAGGAAATCGTTTTGATGGGAACTTATAGAAAAAATGGGTCTTTGCTGAAGAATTCCAGGAGTTATACGGTGAAACATCATTGACAGTAAGTAAATGGTATTGGCTCAGAAAGATATGTCCTAAGTGATGGATTAATGGCATTCTTAAACCTCTATTTTCCCATGCCTTAGGCCACATAAATTTATTTTTCAGCTCTCAGGTGAATGCTCTGAAGTATTTTTGATTTATATCCCACGCTGATGAGTGCTTTTCTGAGAAAAATCTACACCCCAGACTCCAGTTTGTAAAGAAAACAACCCCCCGTGAAGGACAAATGATGTTAAACGCAGGGCACCGATAAAACTTGCAAGATAAAAAGTGAAAAGATAGAGCGAAGAAGCATTTTTTCATTTTTTCACAGGCTCAGCACTGAGGAAGTCAGATCTGATAGGAGGTTATAGAAAAGGCATCTCAGATGACTGAATTTAATGGAATAACACATCCAGCTTTTCACATTGAACAGTGGGAATGACAAATGTGGGACAGGAGTCAAAATGTCCAAAGCTTGATATCAAATAAAATTGGCACTGTCTCATAATGTCTGCTCTTGTTCAAAAGAAGGAAAATATTGCAGCCAGTTGCTCAGAATTTGTCAGCGTTAATGACATTGTACTTCTAGAGGAGAATTTGTCTCCGAAAGGATGAAAAAACACAAAGAAATCCTTTGTACCCCTCTGAAGGGCACGGGTGATTTCAACGCTTTAATGAGGAGAAATGAACAAAAGGGGTAGAGATGACAAAGACCGCTGCAAGTAAACATGACCCTCCCCCTGAATTCTGCCACTGCATATCCCCTCTTGGGAATAAACAAAGAAAAGACAAAGCCACATACCCCTCTCCTCTTTCAAGAGGAAATGTCAGTGTGACGTGCCAGCTACTGATGCGTCCTAATGAGAGAATTTGCCCCTCCTCCAGAGCCAGTTGCAGGGGCCCATGCAGCACCTATATACTGGTGGACCCAGTAAACACACTAATTGGTTATTAGCTGTATTTATTGTCAGGAAAGTGTGGATTTCCTGGAAGAGAGGAGGAATAACGAGGTATAAATTGTAAATGTGCCGTATAAATATGCACAGCTCATCATGGCCATTTTATAGTTAACCAATATATTGACAGAACAACTCACTCACAGGTCATTATGGTCTTTGTGGCAGGGATTTCACGTGCAGCTTATCAGTTTATGCATTCATTGATAGATTTTTTGGCCATTTTGGGGCAACAAAGCAAGATGTAAATACAACATTGACATGCTATCATCTTATAAAGTTGCAACAGACAAAGATATTAGGAAACAGTTCACATCCGGCACACATTAGCATGTATTTGGAGTCGTGTTTCAAGCCACCCCATGTGCAATATTTATTCTATTTTAGCCCTGTTATGGTCTCCTGAGAGAAGTATCTGGCTGTTTAGCTGCTAAATGTGCTGCATTATTCTACAGCTACTCTTGAAGTGCTGAAATTTGCGAGCAGGAAAACCAAAACCAAGAGCTGAAAGACGCTAAAACGCGAGTCGGGTGATAATAGTCTCACATTTCATGTTCATTTGACCCATTGATAATCTAAAGAATAATATTAGAATCAATATTGATTAGTGCAGACTGGCCAGTAGCCTGCATCACTCTCTTCTTTCTGTTCATACTCATTTTGTCTGGTTTGAGCAATATAAATATGTTCAGACACAACCAACAAATGAACTTATGTTCTTTAATGTCAATAGAGTTTGTAACAGTAAGAATAGCTGCAGCATTCTCAGATAAAAAGCAGTTATGTAAGTGTCTGTTTATGAAAAAGAGCGTATGCAGTCTTTAGACTTTGGACTAGCCGGGAGGTTGTTTCCTGAAGATCTGAGACTCTCCCGGCCCTGCTCTTGGGAGACCTGAGATAGGATTTGGAACCAGGCAGTGCCATGATCAATTAGATCTTTAAATTGATTCTGAACCTCAGAGGCAGCCAGTGCACAGATGATAAAACAGGAGTAATATGATTTTGTCATTTAGCTTCTGTTAGGAGCCTACCAGCAATATTTCCTGCTACTTGCAGCTAAAAAGGTAAAGACAGGAACTGAACAAGTTCAATCAGAAAGAGATGAAAGCATGACTGACCTTCTCTTTGCAGCTGCACCATAAGAGCAGTTTTATTACAACAGTATTTGTGAACTGAAACACAGTTGAACCTTTCTCTTAACCTGCTAACCCATCAAATTAGAATGAAAAAAATACAACAAGCTATACATGTAGACATTTAGAGCATTTGAAAGAGGTGGGAAGGGATTCATCTGTGTGCAAGCTGTTAGAAAATGTACATTGGCATTTTTTTTCGCAGAACTACTCTTATGTGAGTGCACTGAAGGGGGCAGAACACGATGAAGTGGAGCCATGTAACTGAGTTGCTGTTGCTGTTGGAAATAAAACAATAAAAAGGACCTAAAACAGTCACCACAATTGTATAATTTATGTAAAGAATCGGTTTCCAGTGTAGCCCACTCATTCATTTGAATGCAACCATGGTGCTGACGCAGCAGGGCTGCCAAAGCAGGGGGTAAAAACACAGGGGCCACCCGGCAAGCAAGTGGCACCTGGTGGAACGTCTTCCAGAAGGGTGGCCTGTCAATAACTTAATATAAAGCAGTAGCTGCTGTGATAACTCTCAAGGGTATTAGAATTATTGCTATGAGTATTATAACCAGTGGGTTGTGTTTTACTGATGATAAGACTTTAAACTAATGAATCTGTTACTCAAACCAGCTTTCCTGGATCATATTTCATTCACAAGGATGCTTTAAATAGAGGCTCCTTTTAATGTCTGTTGAAGATTCTTCAGTGTGCATGGAAACTTACATAATGGTCATGTTTACCTCGGCTGTTTCACAACAATTGACCTCCAGTAATTTGAGTTTAATGAGTGAAATGAATAATCCTGTGTTTAAGGTGAAGGGGAGTGGTTTATGGTGGCAGATATTTTTCTTCCATTCAGTAACGCTGGGGTTTTTGTGTAAGTGGGCAGGACATGCACATGGTATATGTGGTAGCATAAAATCAAAGGTAGTATGCCCTGACCACTTACTCAGCTCGTTTGGAATCGGGGTTCTAATCATTTATTCTTGAGTGAACTAAAAGTGCTTAGACCAAATAAACCATTTTAACTTGCACGTTTCTGAATGTAATAACATTTGTGGTGTCGCTTGGTTCCACACAACTACAGTCTATGTTACTTGTGAGCACTAAATCTGAATTACGTGACTAAGGGGAACAATATAAGGACTGAAAGTATTGCACAGATGGCAGAAGCTCAGTGAAAAACACATCTAATATGTGCTGCAGAGCATGAGGACCTAAGTGATGAAGGAGGTCAGTGCTAAGCTATGAACTATGTACCTACTCAGTCATGGCGATGTGTCAATAAGAGTGGCTGGAGCTGGGCAGTATGGTTGAAATCAATATTACAATATTCAAGTTTTTTTTTTTTTTTTCAAGTATACATGCAGTTGATACTCAATGCAGTGAAGTGTGTTCCACCCTCTTGTATTAAATCCCACAATGGTATTCACATGTGTGAAACAAGAACTTCAGTCATTCTTTTTGTGATTTTATAATTAAAAATGGGCTCAGAATCGTCGATTTGATTTTGTAAAATGATCACATGTTATATCATCACATCGTGCAGAGGAGTAAACCTGAGCAGTCTGCTGGGTCTGCATTTAACAAAGCATGTGCTGTTATTACTGATGTAATTTTACGGGAACACTTAAAATATTTTTTAACATTGTAGTTAGAGTACTATTCAAGTAAGATAACGAGTGATTGAATATACATTTCTCTCAAATGAGAAGCCAGGAAAAAGAAGCTCAATGATCAGCAGCTGTTGTAACAAGCTGTTGTTGAGACGTGTAGTCTTGAGCTGCTCCACAGGAAAGCCATTTGGAAAACTGGTAAATGTGACTGTGGCAGCATGCAGGGGATTTTCTGCACTATTGTCAAAACTGCTTTGAACGTGAAAAGTTTTTAAAATACTTGATCTCCTTTAGCTGACAGGCTCTTTGATATCAAGTTGTAGAAACGCCGGTGTGTCCTGAAATTTTCATGTGTATGATGAGACCTGTTTTTTTTTTTTTTTTTTTTTTTTTTGCAGACTGAAGTCTACGTCAAGGTCTCCTCCTCCCTCTCAGTCGGTGTCAGAATGAATACAAAATGAATATTTTGACTGCACCAAAGCGTTTGATGCTGTAGTTTCATGCTCCGCTCTCATTATTTTGGATGTAAAATGACACAGTGACTGAGGATAAATTGCTGCTTGCTGTAATTGGAGGGCATTAACAGATAAAGAACGACACACTTGTTTTTAAATGGTTTTCCAATGTCAAGGTCCAGCAGGGAACTTTATCTGATTAAAATAATACTCACTTGTCAGTTTTGGTTTGTAGTTAAATACCTTTGACTTCTACAGTATCTGTCTCTATCTCGGCATGTTTTAGTGACGATTTTGTTGCTCTGTATCTCTGAGAGTTCAGTCAGGATGCAGGTAGTCTCTAAATTATTGAGCTAAAATGCACAAGTGAACTGTGTTTGGCTTACTCAGGAGGGCTGTTCAGACATAGTGTGACAGTTTACATTAATCCTTAAATTCATGTCTTTGTTGTCAAACAATCCTACATACCTTCAGAGACCCTGTGGTTCTGTAACACAGAATGAGTAAGAAAATAAAATGTTGCTTGCAAACTTAAGTACCAGCAATGATAATGTGCCAGAAACATATTTTTGCCACTTTGTTATTTTTTATGTTCATATATGAACATATTGCACAGTGTTACACGAAGGCTACTGAAGCTCCCAAAGAGCGAGTGTACACACACGCTGTTAACGTCTGCAGCTCGCTGTCCTTTATAATTCATGTTCCTGGGTGGAAAAATGTTGATTGATTTCCCTGTCGCTCGAGGCAGGTAAACATGTGACTGATGATTTGGTAAGTAAAATACAATCTTCATCATTAGCTGCTTCAGACATGCCTTTTTACGGTCATCAAAACCCTCCAGTATCAAAGGAAGCGCTGCTCTGCAGTATACCTGCACCATCATGTTACTGTGAGCAGCATAAAGAAACACACCTGGTGTTACCAGCTTCTTACATACCAACACTTTTAGGTATCTCAGGTCTCAAGAACTCTATAAAATATGTGGAGACAACTCTAAACAAAGATTTTTGTCACTTTTTGGACATTTTGAGAGCAGAAAATTGTTTGAATAGCAGAGACTGAGGCTTGAGGTTGAATAAAATGAATAAATAAACACACACCTTGGATCCCAAAATACTCTCAAGACCCGAGGTATGCGTTGAGGGTTAATGACTAGCACGCTGACTCTGGATGTCAATTTGACAGTTTGCAGCATGTGGTACACAGTAAAGATCTGTCTACCAAGATTTTACCCCGTTATTGATTTTCACTAAACTCGTTCTAACAGCCGAACGCTTCCTTCTTTACTCCCAGCGTACAATAGAGTTTAGAGTATGAAGAGGCAGCTAAATAATTCAGGTCTTACAGCAGTTTTATCACAAGTCTACATCTATACCACCGCAAGTTGGCGCTTCATGGAAGAGAGTTATCTGAGGTGTCAAAAATGATAATGATTTGCATCTGAAATTCAAAACATTTTCCTCTGCACAGACAGGGAGGGAGTGAAAAAATGTAATTTGATAAAATCTTTGTGGGGCAGTTTCATCACTGTGAACTATCTTTTATGGGATCAAATTTAATAATTCAATATGTGCTGCTGTGCCTCTAAAGAAGTAGGTTCATGTTGGACCTGGAGGTTTATTGTTCTCTCTCAGTGAAGTCTCCATTAAATGTCTCAGTTTGTTTTCCAGTGATGTTGTTTTTTTTTCGATTATCTTAATGAAAATGAGTGTGTACATTTATTGGTATATGTTTTCTCCTGCTTCCCTCTTCTGTGGCTTTGGGAGCAGACAGCTATAACTCAGTTGCCTTGCTGTGCATGCAGAGGAAGCACGCTTAGTGCTGCACTTCACACACGCCTGGAGTGCTGCTGGAAAGCTTAGGGAATACTTCACCTGTCTACACACACATACACACTCACACACACTAGTTTTTGCCTCAGGTATTTGGCCGTGCTTTACTTGAGTTAGCACCAAGGTTAGTTGACTGAATGTGTGCTCAAGAGGAAACCACTCTCCAAACAGCAAGGTTACAGTAAGTCTCATGACCTGTTCGATGAAAAACAAGTCATGTGAGACAACGTGAAATTGTTTTGTTCTCTGTGATTTATCTGAACCCGCTGCAGTAGGGTTGTACTAGCATGTTTGCCAATCATCTACTGTAGCAACATGCTAAATGGACTACATTGCTGAGGTTACCCAGTCCAAACAGCCTGCCCTAACCACTGCTACATGGATCCACTGCTGAGGAAATTGTCTCTGTAGGCTCAATTAATCACCACCACAAGCTCCCAGATGAATGGGCCTTCAGGCATACTTCCCGGGATTGAAAGACTTTCAGAACTTTTATGCTGTCCTTAGTCTAATCACAGTGTTGTCTTATCAAGAGCTGAGACACTTTCCCTCTGCTTCACAGCAGTGAACCTTTAACAACTGTGTGCTGAATGTGAGGAGTTGAAGTTATTCCGCCTCAGGCTCGTACCGTTCACTCTGCACTCTTCTCTCAAGTTGGATGTTGGTTGCCTTTTTGATTTGTTAATGTTTCACTGAGAATTTTAGAAAATGCAGCCACGTCATTGCAGTTTGGAGTAGATAGATAATGGAGAGTGTACAATACTGCAGGCTACCACATTTTGTTTTGTAAATGTAGGAGGATTTGGTTACTCAGGTATTTATGAATTAGTCACATTAATTACCCACAGCTATAGCTTTCATTACATTAGAGATACATATTATCACAGTAAATAAGACAGTTTCCTTTGGCAAACTCACGCTTGGTGCAGTCCATTAACCACTCAGTACATTAATATTTAACATTTTACACAGTGCCTCGCCATCTAAAGCTAACAACATGTGTGCACCATAGCTAGCTACACAGTATCTGATGATAATAGCTTTATATTGGTTTAGCACAAAGCTGCCAGCATCATTAAAATCAGAAGAAATTGTCCTATTCATGTATGACAGAGATGAAAGTGGTGTCGACCTTCTAATGTAATTCTGCAAGAAAGCAAAAGGGCATTTTGTGGCCATATGGAGGCAGCACTGACAACATTGAGGTATCATCACTTTTTAAGCTGATGTGGCAAACTGGTCAGCAAACAGTCATTTATTTACGCATCCAGCAGTTTCTGAGTAACATTATTCATTTGGAGTCGCGTGTCTGTCCTCCTGGCAGATGAAAGTCTCTGTTTGAGCTCTGTTTTGATCTCCACCAACTCCTGAGGGAAATGTCTGGCTTTTGAGCAGCTAGATGCTCCACCACGTTCATCAGCTAGTTGTTAACTGTGTGTGTCTGCGGTTTGGTGCTGAGCAGGTCATGTTCAGTGGGAGCTTTTTTCACCAGCTGTTCAGAGGACAGTGAAAGCTTCCTTTAGCACCTGTGCAAAGGTCACAGGGACACAGTGTTGAGGTAAATATAAACATGTCCTCTTAATAACCAGATGTGTAAAAGAGTTTCTACAGCATGCTTTAATTTTACAGGATACAAAGTCTGTACTGGTGCAGTCGGTTTGTTCACCTTCCAAAGACGTTTCCTGTGAGCTCCGGCCGTTTCAGAAGCACTTCCTTTTGTTTTGTTTCATAATGTAATCCCTTCATGCTTCCATATTGTTGCCTTGGTTTTTACTTGGCTGGCTGTTTGTCACTCGTATGTTAAACAATCTGCTCATGAATATTAACCTCCCCAATCTGCTTTAAACACACACACACACACACACACACACACACACACACACACACACACACACACACAAACACACACACATAGTTATGTTTTCATCACTTTTGGGGACAGTAAATAGACTTACATTCATTTCTTGGAGACCCTAACCATAATCTTTATCAGTAACCTTAACCCTGACCTTAACATTAACCTAAACCTAACCTTAGCCCCAGTCTTGATGCTAAAATGAAATGATGTACATCATGGGGATTTGGGTTTTGTCCCAGTAAGGAAGCAGAGTCCCCGCAATGTCACTATCTAAACATATTTGTGTCCCCACAAAATGAGTAGTACACATCCTTACACACACACACGCATATACACTTAACCTTGTATTTTGCTTGCAGTGTCACTGAGGACTCAGAGCCCTTTCTCTCCTCTTTGGGTCTGTGAGGCTTCTCAGTTCATGTTCATTCGTCACTGTTTCATTTCACGTCTGCAATTTTAAAAAAGGATCTCAGTCTTCATTTATTAGCCTAAACTGTCATCTTTATCGTATTCTGGAACTTGAGACACATTAATTTAAAATGGTGTCAACACAACAACACAACACAAGTTATGACAAATAATATTAATTAAAAGTAGAAATTCTTCTTATCACTCTTCTTCTAACTTGTATCCGTATTTATGCTGAAAACGAAATGGAGTGTTTATTACGTCTGGATAGTTGTGAATTATTCCTGATAACCTCAGTCAATCAGCAGTAACCTGAAAAACAGACTCTTCATAATGAAATTGTCTCTTTAGCCTCAATATGCTGCAGGACTGATGCCTTCTCTTTTAATGAAAGTATTATATGATAACAGATCCAGCAAGTTGTTTTGCTGCTGATTGGGACATTTGAGTGAACAATATCCATGTTTTAAATGACCTGAATTATTATGAAGTAAATTATTTTATTATTATTTTATTGGTTGTATAAGTGTAGGATATTTTCTATGTACAGTATTGAGGCTCTCCATCATACAGCTTACAGTCCTTGTCACTAATCTCAGTACAGATGAAATGACATTCAAGATTTTTCTCAACTTCAATGGGTTATCACCGCCAACCTCTCACCCGCACCCGCATATTTTCACAGATCATGAATATCACTGTGCTGTTCAGTACTCTGCAATATTCAGATCAGACTGTGGCACCTTTTTAAATCCTTGCATAATGTCCTCACAAGTACTAGGGTTCAATCAAAATGGCTGTATTAAATGTTAAACCTGGCAAAGTGTTGGCACTGCTGACTTGTTTTTATTGTGGTGTAAAAAATAAACCTATAGAAGATGTAGTCAGAGATTTCAGAACTACAGACTCCACTCGTGCAAGTACAACTGGAAACTTTCATGCATTCTTCAAGATGATATCACGTCATTTATCATCCATCTTGTTTATATACTGCATTTTTGGCATTTAAACCAATCCGCTGTGGGTAAAGCTCCTTGACTGTTAAGCACACTCAGAAGTTTCCCTCTAAAGTGCATTAAAACCTTGGAAGCAGGACAGAATTTCTAACAGATGCCACCAGTGTTTTATGGAGTGTGGACATGAGCTGAGCCTACCAACAAGGACTGCAAGCAGTAATATAGTGTACTGTTTGTCACACTAAATGTGTGTTTGTTGAATGTCTCCCTGCTCTCAGGGCTGTCAGTGCTGCTCAGCTATGAAATGAGTCAGGACTGCAGTCGTTTTGAACCCGGCGGTTTTCAGCCCTTTAAACACAAAGGGAGTCTGTCTACTATGTTCTGGAGTGCAAGAACACTGATAAACAATGTTCACTTACTACAGAAACGATCACACATTGCCACTTGATTAATTATTAAAGGAAGCTTTAATAAGTGTGTTAATGTACTGGTACTTTTATGGAAATTAGTTTCCCTGTCTCCTCTGTGCGTAGGTCAAAGAGCAATGTCAGCTACAGGACAGCCCACCAGCTGCTGGTAGGGACTGTTCAAGGGCACCAGAGCTTCCATGTCTGCACACTCCCAGTGTTTCTGTTGAAGGAAAGCCAATCAGCCTCTGTAAATTACAGGCCACCCCTCACCTGCCAACATACATTACAGCACAAGGAAAACAGCATTTATCACAGTGATTATATTAGCCCATCATTTTTCTACATTCCTTAAATGTCACCTTACGCACAACCTCACTGGTAGGTTGAGAGGCTGTGGCCTAAACGAATATTCATGCTATTTGTCTTCCTGTGCCTCCTAGAGACTCCAGGGAGGGGAGAGGACAGTCAGACGGACACATCATTCTCTGACTCGTCACTGTTCGCTCGCTGGGGTCAGGAGCTCAGTCCGGACAACCGACGGGTGGCACTGAAGATGTTCCAGTACTATGGATATAATGGCTACCTCAGTGACCGTCTCTCTCTAGACAGGCCAATACCAGACCTCAGGCCTGATGGGTAAGACTGCAGGTAGAATGGTGCTCGAACACTGTCGTTTTCATAGGCTATCAACCAACACTAGATTCTAGCTGTTGATCAATAAAATATTCAATGTTTGAGTAAATTGTTTATTTCCTTGATGTTTTCTTACACATCTGTATTACAGATTCTGAATTTTTGTGCTGCAAAAGTTCCATTATGATTGTGTGCAAGCAGATTTTTCTCCTCACTTGCATCATTTGATGATTTCCGTCACCACAAAATAGGAGTTCTATATGTAGACCATGTCAAAACAAACTGGTAGTACATGTGATTGTGGTACAGCATCAAGATGATAGATGCTGATTTGCAGCATTGCTCATCAGGGGTATTAAAGGGGTAGCCACCAGAATATAAACAGTATGGAAAAATGTCAATTTGACATTGTCTCAGTGCTGCTCTTAACAATCATTATAATCATTATTCTGCCAATTATTTTCTCTGTTAACCAGTTTGTTCATAAAATGTCACAACATGCCAATTATAACATGCCCAGAGCCAGAAGGGCTGTGTTTAAATTACATGTATTATTCAACCAACAGTCAAAAAGATTGCTTTTCTATTGTATATACAGACAGACTGAAGCTTCAGATTCTTACATTAGAGAAGCTAGAACCAAATGAAACAATGAGCCAATGATCACAATAGTTGCAGACTAATTTTTGAGCAATTAACACTTAATTGCCTAATCATCTCAGCTCTAGTTTCACTGTCTGTATGCTCATATTGATCAACCTATCTACCCTGGTGTCCTGTGCTGTTTTTTGTTTTTAAGCTCTGAGCACCATTAACTTTTCAGTAATAAACAAAGGAACCCATGAGGCACTTGCCATGCGGAAAAGCACTGTTGTTCCCTCTTGAACACTGAGTGCCTCTGATTGAAAACCAATGAAGAATTTACTTCTGCCCACAGCATCCAGCAAAATTAACTGCTGCTGAGTTAATCATATAATGTCAGTAAAGGAAAACTCTTGTTTGTAGAAGACTTGGTTAAGGGGTGATTGTGCCAATATCTGTCACAAACCCCTACAACCGTCTGAAGGTGTTAGGACAAAGTACATGTCTTTCATCTGCAGCCTATAAATTAAGTGCTACATGCATTTTCAAAGCCTTGCACAGTTATCTGATTAAGTACTGGACAAATAGCACCACAATCATGCTAAGTCAACAAACCATCACACTGGTTAACACTGGTTAGCTGCACCTCGGTGTTCTGCACTGCTTTCGTGTTCACATCACCAAGGTTACAGGAGCACACAAGATAACATCCTGGTGTGAAGGTTTGCACAGCTCACACATCTTCAGGGCTTTCTCTCCACTGCATATCACTAAACTCCCCTCAGACCACCCATTCCCACTAATACTGGCTCTGCACATTCATCTTAAACTGTTCTGGAGGATACATTACTCACACGCATTTTGCACATATTTCCCAAAAGCAATGCCCGAGCCACGGCATCCCATAAAAACAACAGGCTTTCGGCCATAATGAACAGCATGCTGTGCTAACAGTGATTTGATTTTGTTAAATTTGACAGGCAGGACAGGAAATGGGTAACATATCACAATCTTAACAAAATTCACTCTGTGCAATTAAATTAAATGGTCATGTCAAGAGGATTACTACGGAGACAATCCACATACTGTTACTGTGGAAATAATTGTCTTTTAACGCATTTGTGTCATTACATACAGAAAAAAATATGAGCAGGATTTCAATTTATAATTAAAACTAAAAGGGACACAACCTGCAGCTTTATAGTCATATTTTTACAGCCCACTCTGTCTGCATTTCCTGGAAACAGGCGTAAGCTTCGTCTTCAGAGAATAGGCTGGACTCCTTATTCACAATGAAAATGTCAGCATGCAGCGGCAGAAAACAATATTGTAAAAGGGGAAAGAGAGCGGCTTGATTGATGTCAGGCGTTACCACAGGGCCAATTATTTATTGCTACTAAACTGATCCCTTTTGTAACTGCACTGCAGGTGTTCCACTATTGCAGTAGCACTCTAATCGTTAAATTTCCCAAAAATTGCTGGCCATGAACTGGTGCCAACATTTACACCTTGATTCATGACAGGGTCCCGATATGGTCTGCCAAGTACCAGGGTTGGCATGAAATCTGACATTACCCTGCGCCTGACTGATGAATGTCAAATTTATCTGTTAATCCGTTTGACAAGATGCAGGTCTGAACACTGTCTCACCGAGGGTTTGTTCTTTGTCCTCCACAGGTGCAGAAACATCACTTATCCTTTAAACCTCCCTCAAGTGAGCATTGTGTTCATTTTTGTGAATGAAGCCTTGTCTGTCATCATGCGGTCCATTCACTCGGCCATCAACAGGACGCCCTCCCACCTTCTCAAAGAGATAATCCTGGTGGACGACAACAGCAATAACAGTAAGGAATTGTCCAAGTGTGGCTTAGCAAACATAACCAGGTTCAGTGGGCGTGTCAAGCTTTGGATTTCTTAACATATTGAAGCCGAGTACATGCAGCTGTAGTAAGAGAGATACCCTACATTTAAAGTGTTTTTGTGTTGTGTTTTTTAGCAGAGTTCACAGGACCCAAAACACCGGGCTCAGACAGATGAGACAGGAGGCAGAAGAAAGTTTAACCATTTAATGAATATAATGCAGGGTATGAGTTTGGACGCCAATTTGAATGAAGGCGATTGGAGACAGATCCAGATTCTGCATGAGAGCTGACAGACAGGGCGTTGGAGACAGCAGGTGAGGAGGAGACACCTGAGCACAGACAGGGAATAGCAAGTCAGGAAGGCAGGTAGCAGACAAGACAAGAATATTCTGACAAAGGTACTTGGCACTTTTTTTTGAGCTCTGGTCGTTTGCCACGCAGCAAGGCAGACGGTACGACGAATGCTGGTTGAAACCCTGGTGCTTAAATACTGTGTAGGCAGGTGAATCTTGATTGCTAGATTGAGTGCACCTGTGCTCAGGGGGAAAGGAGGCTGGGCCCAACCTGTTGGCCAGGCCCTGCAGAAACACAGAGTCAGACTTGACAGGAGACAAAAGGAGTGGGGGGAGGGAGAAAGGAGAGGAGACTGCAGGGATGGAGCATTTTTTTTTAAGACTCTACTGCATGGAGATCAGTCTTGGATGCTGTCAGTGCAGGCTAATGTTAGCAACTCTGTCCAGCTCTTTATTGGATTGGGCAAGTTACAGTAAGCAACCCCCAACGTTACACAAGATTACATTTTAATAAGAGTTTTGGTTGGTCCTCATCCAAGATGCCTTTTCTCTTGTGATGTTAAAAAGGAAAGCATAGTGTCTCTTAATTAAAACAAAACTTTATCATCCCTTTATAGGTCTTCACACTGTTTCCTATCTTCAATAAAAGTAACTGTATTTTAATCTCTTTATTGTGTCACAGGGGCTACATATTGTATGGTTAAGATGCACAGTGGTACTTGGCCCACCATAAGGTTTGGGTAGCCTTGATTTATCTCAAAAGTTTGCCTCTATTATAATTACAAATTAAATATGTGCTTGGTGTTAAAAGAGGTCTGTAGTTTACATATTATTTCCTCATGTCAGGAGAAATATGTATCTGTGTAATTTACTGCTCCTCTCATGGTGTCTACATTTTAATGTTTTTAATGAGGGCCTGTGTTCACTGGATTTAACCGATAGAAGAATAACGCTAATTATCTGCAAAGCCAGGAAATTTGCCCCGAGGCAGATAACTATCCAGCAAGGTGACGAAGTGTTTGTACATATCTTCTTTGCATTTGCAACTCTAATTCTTACATCTGCATGCATTGGATGTAGTGTAAACAGAGTCAGGTCGAGAAGATTTTCAGTAGCCGCTGAGCTCTGTTCACTTGTTAAAACTGGGATGACTCATGTGTGAGATCAGTGATAGGTGACATTCGTTTGTCATGCAAGGCACAAGAAGTAGACTTAAAGTCACCTGTGAAAAGTGGTTCCATAATTTACAGTGGAAGACTTAACTACATTACAAAGGCAGAAAGCAGGCTATAAAAAGGTAATGATACTGTGCCAAGGTCATTTATAGGCAATACACTTTTAAATGGGCTGTGCTGCTTGTAACAAGGACTGAGACAGCCATTAGGGGCAATCAACATGAGAAATACTGACATTGGGAAAAATATGTATACCAAAGTCAATAATGCAAAACGTAGCATGGCCCGTAGCCTGCTGGAACAAAATATAGATCACTGTAGTGTGCCTTGGTAAGTTATGGCTTATACGCTGGGATAAGAATGATCACTCTCCCTCGGGCTGTTATTTACCACAAAGTTATAATATATCCAAAGTTATCCGTTAAAAAATGTAAAGAGGAAAATCCAGAAGTTTGGTCCCACTCCTCAACACATTAACATTCATATTTCATCACGTAATTGAGAGCAAGGGAGCAGTCGCCTTTAGCTCCTTCAGGGACCCAAGTCACGCGTTGACATTTTCCTGAAGGCATTTCACCCTGTTTGCCTGAGCACTCTGTCACACTGCGTCTGATAGGCCTGGTGTTATCATTATCACCATGACTGTGAATCTTATGTGTGCTAAATGTCGTTAGCCTGTTGACCCGTGATGCTGCCGAGATTGTTGAAGGGGTCATCGTCCACGACCAGCCTCCCAGGCATCCACAGCTTTACATTAGTCAACCGCCACTGCCACGGCTCACCTCCAAGAGGCATTAGCATGCAGGAGGACGTGCAGCTATCAAGGGAGAGAAGGGCAAATTGACCTAGCTGATTCCTCCTTAATTGGATAATGTCCCAAGCTGTGGCCCGAGAAAGTCTCGTCTGTGTAAGAGTGGGCTTTTGAGAAGCGCTCACTTGTAGACAGGCTGTCAGAGGACTTTTGATTCCATACTTTAAATTAAATGATAATGCCAAGGAGTCTTGTATACAGTTGTGTATGTGAGGGTGAAGGATTTTGTGATGAGCAGATATTTGCCAGCAAAATGTAGACAGCGAAAAGGGTTTCCCATGGTGTGTCTGTCAGATCACAAGTTATCAGCAACTTTCTGAGTCCCTGATTCATCTCATCAGAGAGATTTGAATATCTTCATCGGTTAATTGGTTATTCAAAGAGTTCAAGAGTGTAAATCTGCTGATTTTTTCTGAATCAATCGATTAATTGTTTTGAAAAATGCAAGGATGCAATGGATTCTGTGAATTGTTTCAGTTGTAATTGTATAGCCGGTGAACTGACCGATGCATAAAGAGGATTCAGATCAAGCATGGTGACTGTGTGCTGTTGATCAGATCCTGTGGATTTCCTCTGCTCTCTAAACTGCTGTGGCTTCCTGTGAGCGTTGTGATGTAATGCAGGCTCAGTCAACGACCCAGGTGTCCAGAGAAGTTCCAGCAACTGTTTGAAACCAGTTGGATATCCAGCAAGCGGTCGCTGTAGGCATAGCCAGTGAAAGCTGGAGGGTACACAAAAACTGGGACGATATCAGCAAAAACCAACAAAGCTGAGTTTACAATATGTAGTGCCAACTATAAAATATGAGCAGTGCACATTTCCACTGGAACTTCAGCAACATGTGTTCAAAATGTTTTTAACAAACTGCCAGTCTCGTATCCAAAACCTGGACCCAGGATTTGGATACGAGACTGTGAAATTGTGGAGGAAGTATCAGCTGGATATTTTAAACAGAGATTTTCACACCTGCAGAGTTGTGCGGTGAGAAGTTGCCAAGTAGTGTAGTGAAAACTACACAGCTACTGTGAGACCTGTATCCATGCCGATTTGCCATCTGCTGTGCAAGCAGTAATGCCTGTGTGGTGATAAATAGGGTTTAGTTTGGACATGCACGAAAATAACATACAGTATTGAGACAGATGAGCTCAGTGCAGACAGCAACATACAGTTACGAAGCACCAACAGGTTGTTGATTAAAGGGAACAGTGACTGAAATCCCATTACTCAAATATCCTTTGCACAGAACTATATATGACACTGTCACAATTAATTTGTCTGCACACTTAAACAGGATTTTTAAGCATGTTAGATGTCTTCTGTTTTGAATATGGAGCACTTTCATCGTGTGCTGTTATGGATTCAGAGACACAGTGTCTATATTCAGGTTGTTCTTCAGTTTCATGCATTTGTTAAAGCACACCGAGGATAGAATAGAGATGAGCTAAACGGAGTATTGACCATTTTGCTGCTCACATTAGCTTTTTTATCTTCTGAGTAAAACCTGTTTTCTTGTTACGTTTTGAATATGTTACTGGATTTACTGCTTGACTGCACAGTGATGCTGGAAACCTGTTTGCTTGTTGTTCCAGGCCGACACCATCCCAAGCCCATTGCTTTCCAGCAGAGCTTCAGCAGGATATCAGTCCTGAAAGACTGATGACTGTTGGCCATCAGCCAAGACTGGTGTAATGGACTGTGCTTTATTATGATTTGTTATGAGGCATAACACATCATCATTCTTATTTCCATTCACACACATATTAGAATGTCTTAATTATTGATGGATTAAACATTATTATACATACAGTGATCTGGTGGTTTGTCACCAGCAGCTATTGCATGAGTAACTACAGTAGGTTTCCTTTAAGGGTCCAAAGTGAAGACTACTATGATTACATATGCTAAAACTTTAATTAGTACAAGTATATTTTCTTGATCCAGAGTTCCTCTGACTTAAGTTCTGGCTATCTAATTAAGGGCTGATTTACATCTGGGATGTCTGCTGATTGCAATTAACCAGGAAGGAAAGAAAACCAACCACTGCTGCAATACTATCATACTTAACATACATGTACCATACAGTTTCATGTTGCATGTGGTTTATATGCTGTAGTGTGAGTATTGTTCTGCTGCAGGCTTGTTTATTGCCTTGTGGGAAATAGCAGCAGTTCTCTGAGTTTCTGAGGACCAGCACTATCCACTTGAATGATAAGTGAGACCATATGCATCTCTGACTATGGTATCTTTTTAATATCTGTCTTTATTTCCCCAGCTGATTCATGAGATCAGTTCTTGCCCAAGGAACAGTTTAGACAAATTAAGGTAATTGAACAGATTCAAGAGCTGTGGTGTTTTGGGTTTGGTAAGAAGATGCTGTAACTTAAAGGTACACTGTGGAATTTAGGATCATTAGTCAGGCTATGCAACAATATTTCTATTCATGGGTCTCTGTTTCGTTTGTTTTGTGTACATGCTTGAGGATAGACATGCACATGTGTGAGTATGCAGGTGACGAGATTTGCACTCCTGTTACATTTGTAGTGTTCGTTCATTTTATTCCATTGATCAAGTGGTAGCTGTAGTGTGCAGAAAAGTGTAGCAATGCACCAGCAGAGACAGTGACAGTGCATGCTAGCAAACATGGATGTAAACAATGCACAATTTAAACATTTTCATGAGAAAGGAAATGCATTCCACACATTTTTAGGCCTAAAGGATTCACTTTATGTGAAACAGTAAATGTTAACATAACTATATGTTAACAACATAACTAACATAACGAAGAAAAGTCCACGGGACAAAGGGCTTTAACATTGTCCTTAACATGAACAGTCATAGTGGTGATCATTCAGTAAAGTATTGACTCATGACTCATCCATCCACTGGTATGATTTTTAATCCTTGCTTTGTTTTTGTATTAACTTTAACATTATTGACTTTTATTAAATCAAGATATCATAGTCTGGTAAAGTCAAGCTTTAATAATACATTTACCTTTCCAGTCTGGACAACGTTACTCTGTCCTTAGACCCTCATTAGCATCAACCATACATACTTTCATACATGATATTTAGAGTATTTAGAAAAATTAGAAGAATTAACATCCCACATATGCGTGAAAATAATTGCTGCTTTCCCAACCTCTCAAGGGCTTTCTGATGAAAAGCTATGAGCTAATTAATTCTCATTATATATTCAAGCATTTTATATTGACATTGACTGTTGTAGATGCACTAATTGATATGCCGTGAGACTTGTTTACTCACAGGTGCTATCGTTAACTAGCACGCCAAACAGCATACATTTTTTTCTTTGCAAAGTCAGAGAAAATGAGGCTGCTGAAAAATATTAATAAGTCATCCAATCCAAATAAAAGAGCTGCTTTTATTATATTTTGATCAAAGGTGAGTCTCCTGCCGTGCACGTTGTTTCTGGAACAGATATAAATTTCCACAATTCAACCAATGTCCTCATTGACGTCAGATGAACTGCTTCTCTAAAACTTATTTCCAGTTTTGTTGCTGTGGAAAATCAAACTTTTTTTCAGCTCACCTCTGAAGAAACCAGACACAGCATGATTTCACGGCGGCCGCTTTCTGTCTGCTTCCAACCACTCCCCATTCCCTTTAAACTCAAAAGGTACTGGCGGTTAAAAGTGAAATAGTGAGAACACAGCCAAAGGTGAATTATACAAGGGATGATGAAACGCAGTGCTGATGAAAGTTTTATTTGGTCCAGTTTTATTCGGTTGATAGTACAGTATGGAGTTGGGATATAATTGAGGTTTTGCTCTCCCACCAACTGCAAAGTGTGGCCTTTGATCAGCTTAAGTTTTTTCACTTGGCTTGAAATTTTGCTTGACTGCATTGCCGTAATTTATTGTATTTTTGAGAGAATTAGCAGAAATATTGCTCCCAATTCTAAATTGCGGGGAGAACTGTGATTCTTTTCCAGATAAGTGGCACTGGCTCTTTTATCTTGCAGGCTGTGACTCATCATACAGTATATAGCTCAGGTAATAATGGAGGTAAACTTTGAAGCCAAACATTGAAACGGATGGACTTCTCCTCCCCCCATGTTTTGAAAAGCATGGCAGGCTGAGTCCTCAATATTGCAATATCCCGTTATGAGTGGTAAGCCCCATGGAGGTCTGCAGTGCTGGCTCGAGCCGCTGCCTCTTTGGTCCAGTGATCAAAGCAGTGAAGCATGAGTACTTTTGGCCTCTTACCAATGAAATACTGCCCACTGGAGGAGGACATGACGGCGTCTTGTGAGTGGAAGTTTGCTCACAAGCCGCTCTCACTTCACTCACCAATCTCATACACAATCTTCAAAAACTCCTAAGATATTGGTGTAAAATTTGTGTGCGTGTGTGTGTGTTTTGTAGACGAGCTAAAGGAGAAGCTGCAGGATTTTGTGTCTGAGACTAACAGCCAACGTCCAGGATTCATTAAGGTGGTGCGGCATTCCAAGCAGGAGGGTCTGATCCGGTCCAGAGTGAGTGGGTGGAGGGCTGCCACTGCCCCAGTCGTTGCGCTGTTTGATGCCCACGTCGAGTTCAACGTTGGCTGGTGAGTCACTCGCAAGGAATGCGGCACGAGGCTAGCTCAGCTCAACACGAGAGCGCTGGTTCTTGAGTCATATCGCTCTGTGTGGGTTTACAGAAAAGGATTTCATTTAAAAACAAAGAGTTGGCTCTTTCTCTCGTGGCTATATTCTGCATCTATGATGATATACACATGAGTACACTCTGCACAAGATCACAACAATCGCTAATCTGCCAGAGGCCTCATAGTCCACCGGATAACTCTGCACTCTGTCCCAAATCTGTCATGAGAATCTGAACAACATCCATCTGCTTTCTTCATCCAGACATTAAATATCAGGCTACAGCAAACAGCCAGTTAGCTTAGCTTAGCACAAAGACAGGACCAAACAGCTGGGCTGGCTCTGACTGAGGGCAACAAGATACATCTAACGTGATTTTTTTATTACTGTTTAAACAAAAACTACAGTATAATATATTAATTAAAGAGCTTGAAGGCCTCTTCAATGGTGTAGCTTCATATTTATCATAAAACCATGAGAGTGGTATCAATCTTCTTATCTAATTCTAAGAAAGCCCAAAAAAACTTAAAATTCTTTACATTACATTCTTTTAAATTAATTCCCAAGGAGCAGAACAATCACACTTGTCGTACATGTCTAAGTGTTTAGAAGGGGAGCGTAAGTAAAAGGCATGCATGCACGTTAAATTACCTGATAAATGTAGTGTGTAGTTTTTGAATCACTCCATTAAGTGCTTGCAAATGAAGAAGCATATTTCATGTCCTCATATTCTGATTAAAAAATTCCATCAATTTATCAGATGGGAAATGATGCGTTATCAGAGTAATACATTGGACTGAATTTATCTTGTGGTCGTGAATTTTTTTTTTTTTTTTTTTTTGTTACATGACAGATGATGATCACAGAGGTGATGGAGAAAGCCTGTCAAAACAAACTCCCAGTCAAATGTCTTTGTCTTTCCACATTTGAAGGGCTGAACCCATTCTGCAGAGAATTCAAGAAGACAGAACCCGCATAATCTCCCCGTCATTTGATAACATCAAGTACGACACGTTTGAGATTGAAGAGTATCCGCTGTCTGCCCAGGGCTTTGACTGGGAGCTGTGGTGTCGCTACCTCAACCCACCAAAGTCCTGGTGGCACAAGGGCAACAAGAGTGCACCAATCCAGTAAGTGAGCACCACGATGTCATGATAGCCTGAATCAATAATCTAATATTCTTTTTCTGAAATTAAGAAAACAAATGTGAACTCTGCTGAAAGGGTAATTCATGCAGCATTCAAATGAAATGCTGTGCAAGGTCACATTTCTCCTCTTGTCTCTACTGTCACTATAGCAACTGTGCCTAGCTAACATTACCTGTGCAGAGGGAAAAACTGATCTTCATCATCTTTATTCCCCCAGGAGCCCAGCCCTGATTGGCTGCTTCGTGGTGGATAGGCTGTACTTTGAGGAGATTGGCTTGCTGGATGAAGGGATGGAGGTGTACGGGGGAGAAAATGTGGAGCTGGGCATCAGGGTGAGTAATAATGTCAACCCCCAGTGGCCATGGGCCATTGTTCATCCAGGTAATGTGTGGAAAATTAACTATGATAATGACACTTAATGGCTGTTGGGAGCAAGGTCACCGAGGACCTCATTGTCAAAATACTAAACTCATTGAAAAAGTGTCACTTGGCTGCGAGCGATGTGGTCTGTGCATTAAAAGGTGGTGTAGAGGTGGAGTAGCTGTTAGTCAAGGGATGAGAAGTAGGACATCCAGGATATGTAGGATATCAGCCAGCGTGTGTTTTTATTGTCATGAAAGGTCAGTGTTCTGTTCAAACTGTCAAAATGCTGCTTGTGATGATGGACTAGTTTAGCTGAATGCAATTTACCTTCAGAGCTACATTATGACTGTAAGGCTGGTGTTATTGTCTGGAGGGGATCATGCATTTGGTTGTGTGTGTGTGTGTGTGTGTGTGTGTGTGTGTGTGTGTGCATGTGCATGTGTGTGCATGTGTGGAGCTGTCTGCAGCTAATTGCTCATGTTGCCTGACCCATCAGTCATTGTAGGACCTGCAGGTGATCAACAACTGCTTCAGTTCAGAGTGTTTTTTGCGCTCTGGACGGCGTGCGTGGTGGTCGTGTTCGTATTGGCACATTGGTTTTTTGCATTTTCACTGTGAAGTTTACATTTTCCTCCTCTTCACTCTACCAGGCATAAAATACCTATATATATATATATATGTATTTTTTTAACCTTTTCTTTGTTGACCTAAAAATAGTTCTAATATGTCTAATATGCCAAGAAATTCACGAATTAGCCTTTGAAATACCTTCCATGTGTACATTTTAACTGTAGAATGTAAGCTAACTCCTTGCTGCTGTGGTGTTCATTGATGTGTTTGTTACAGAGTCTGTGCAATAATCTATATCAAGCTTTGGCTACACAGGCAATACGTGTTAGTTGGATCAATTCAATGTTTGTTTTCCTTCAAAGTGTGTGTTGTCGATAAAAAATACAGAATATCTTGTGACAGGGCAGCTAATGGCAGTACTCGCATGCTTTGACAGGAATGAGTGGACACAATGGCGGAAATTATCCAACACCAAATGTACCCAGACACACTGTGACATGCTCTCTCGTGTGTAGTTTTAGCTCGAATAAATAATCACTGCTAATTAATTCAGAGCTCTGAATGATGACCTTCATTCCCCGGTGAGCCCACTGAAGCACATGCGAGAGTTGTACTACTCAAAGTCATTGTTGCTGTTCGCAGTGATGTGTGAAGAGAATGCTGACATTGTTGAGAGTAGACACTGGTCCTGTGTCTGTAGTTATGCTGCATTCTCTCATGGTGCCAAACTTAATTTGTACGCCATCACCAGCTCTGACTTGGATGAAAATCGTTTTGGTGTGCGTTCAGTTCAGCAGTACCACAAGCAGATGGGCCAGAGAAAGAACAGGCCTCCATAGGGCTAGCTAATGATAGCACACATCTACTGTACAAAGCCATTAATGCAGCTATCAGCCTGTTCAATACCGGCAAGAAACGGGAGACAACTCCTCCTCAGCTCTGGTCCTGACTAGATTGTACTGTGAGAAGGAAATGGAGACAAGCTTATGACGGGACCCCGAATGCGGAAATATTCATCCTCCTTAATGATAGAGATGCAATCATCAGTAAAGAAGGGAGATTAGTCCCGTAAGTCATTTTCCTCCAGAAATTACATGCTTTTGGAATTTCTAGGCCTGATAATAGCCCCACTGATTGCTTTATAGTTGGACACATTGATGATTTTATCACCTATATTACAAACCAGGGTCTTAGGCCCCATGTATAAACAGTTTGAAGAATAATTTTGGTCCATTGCTGAGTTTCGTGTTCAATTTTAGACTCCTTGTCATTTACTTGCTTGTTTACGTTGGACTGAAGGAACTCGCCCTTGCCTGGAGGTTAATGTAGTTTAGAGTTCAGTAATGCTTTTGAAACAGAGGGTGACACAATGCGCTGAGAGTTACAAGACCGGAGGACCCTGGCTTGGCCCCAGATTAGCAGCCCCATAGAGCCCCAGCAGGGTCTGTCTGTCTGTTTGCTGCCTCTCTGCAGCGTATTGGTCATGCCTCCAGACCACCTGCCAGCACACAGACTGGCTGCTGACGGATCCTCAGAGACACACTCAAACCAGGCCAGCAGCTACAGGCTTTGGCTGAGGCTTGAAAGGGATGTCCTGGGTAGTGTGAGGGTGAAGGGAACCGTTGCTCTCTGTTCACATTTGGTCACAAAGTGCAAGCTGAATATTTCAATCGTGATGTACTAGAATTAGCATTTTAATTCAGCATAATGACACAAATGTTTTGTGCATTTAATGAGCCTGTGTCATAAATAATACTGATGTGCAACTGTAGTGGTGTGCGTGTGTGTATTGTGCTAAATTATGAACAGGGCATTAGAAATTCCTGTGAAATCCTTTGTGATTTAAGCAGACTAACAGACTTACTTTGAAGAGTACATCAGTGTTATTTTTTCCTGTGCTTTTCCAGTCTCTGTGCTAAAGTGTGGTTGCTATACATTTTTCAGGGAGTAGATATGTCTGAATAAGTACACTTTTATACAGATGAATCTGGTTTGATGGAAGATGTGGATCTCAGACAAAGAAGTTAGCTAATGCCTTTACCCTGTCTAATGTCCACATCTAGCAGGAAGCATTTATCTATAGAAACCCTGTGCATGAAGGGAAGTTACATTTATGCCATCTGTGGCATCTTGCAGTAAATTGCAGAAAGATGGTGGTCTTTGTCCGCTATAAAACACAACACTGTTTGACTCACTACACAGCTCTGACCTGTCACAGCTGTCATACAGTGCTGGCTGCCTGTCTGAGCTTCAAGTCGTAATGTGGTGATTTCTTTCATGGATTGGTTTATGAATGTGCAGCAAACCAAAGACATGTGATCCTTCAAGTCAAACTGGACGGAAGAACACAGCAAACTGGATAGGGCCTTGAAACAGAACTGTGGTACAGTTGATTTTCCAAAACACCTGTGAATACTGGGTATTGAGCCAATGAAGCCAGCCAGGAACAATGCATCACAGAAAGACCAAAGCTGACATCGTCACTTGCAACCAGTGCCAGAAAGGTTGTGTTGAGAAATGAGGATCATTGAGGACTATGAGAAACAATTATGAGGCCGGCTTTGTGCACAGTATTTATGGAAGTGGCTATAAAACATCATTACTGTCATGATGATGATTTACACATTACATTTCACCCAAATATTGTCATGCAATTTGTATTGAAGATAAACAGCATGTAACATCATCTGTATGAAGCATTTGAAATAGAAACGTGAAAAGTACAGGTAGCACAAAGGATAAATGTAACTCAGAGCAATTCAGAATGAAGAGCAGGGCCTCACAGTGGTGAATTAGTCTGCTACAGTCTAATATTTAAAAATCCAATGTGGTCAACGCACAATTGCAAAGCAAAGCATCTTCACATTAAAAGTTATTGATCTGTTGCTCGGCACAAATAGTATATGTGTATATAAACAACTCAATATGAAACAAATAGCTAAATATGCTCAATCTATCTTAGCCTTAACATTCATTCATTTTGTTTTGACCTTTTTTTAAGAACTTTATTTATAATTCAGCCTTAACAGAAACCATAAATACTGACTGAAGTGCATGAACACTGTCAGAGGAAACCATAAAGCTGCATCGTCACTTTCTACATCGCTGGTTTGACTTTCTCTCTCATTGGAAAGGTACAAATGATTTAGAGTTCTGCATAATAATGATACGGGATGAATGTCAGGAGCTGTGCCATAATGACTCTGTAATTGTAGAAGAACAGTCATTGAGTTTCATGACCCTGGTGCTGCTGAAAATCTTTAGAACCCCACTGCGTAATCTCAAAACAACAAGACAATCAATGTGAAGGTCTTCTGTCTGACAGAGGTAATGTGAATAGTCATGTAGCACCACAAGAAAAACCACAGCTTCATGCTGAAATCTGCCTCTATAGAAATGCAATTTGAACCATAGATAAATCCTGAAAATGACAATGGTTTACAGGACACTTGTAATACTACTACAATAGTTCCTTCGGTGTACTAACACTGTGGGATGTTGTGTAAAAGGTAAATAGAAACAGAATGTGATGATTTGCAAAACACTGAAACTCAGTATTTAATTTAAATTCAGGCACAACAAATCAAATGTGGAAACTCAAAAATTTCATTTTTTTTTTGAAAATGATGTCCTCATTTAGAATTTGATGACAGCAACACCTTTCAGAAAAGTTGGGACAGTGTCAACAAAAGGCTGGAAAAGTTGTGAAATGCTGAAACAGCTGGTGAAAAAAACCTCACAGTTAATGAGATTAACTGGCTACACTACACTACATTGAAAACAGACAGGACTCTGTAGTGGACATCACTGAATGGGCTCAGGAACAACCAAACAGCATCGTCTGTGAACACAGTTCATCACTGCAGCTACAAATGCAAAGTGAAGCTCTACCATGCAAAGAGGAAACCAGAGAGAAACACCTTCTCTGGTCTGAGCTCATTTAAGGTGGACTGAGGCAAAGTGGAAAACTGTCTTGTGTTCTGTCTGATGAGTCAACATTTGAAATTGTTTTTGGAAATCATGGACATCACATCCTCTGGACTAAAGAGGAGAGGGACCATCCAGCTTGTTATCAGAGCACAGTTCAAAGCCAGCATCTGTGATGGTATGGGGTGCATTAGTGCACGTGGCGTGGCTAACCTGCACATTTGTGAAGGCACCATTAATGCGTAAAGATGTAAACAGGTTTTGGAGCAGCATATGCTGCCAAGTAGACAACTTCTTTTTTCCTTCCTTATTTTAGCAAGACAACAAGAAACAACATTCTGCATGTGTTACAACAGCATGGCTCCATAGTAAAGAAGTCTGGGTGCTAAACTGGCCTGCCTGCAGTCGTGACTTGTCACCCATTGAAAATGTTTAGCACATTATGAAACCTTAAATACGACAAATTAGACCCCAAGCAGCTGAAATCGTACATCAAGCCAGAACGAGAAAACATTCCACTTTGAAAATGACAGCCGTTGGTCGAGTGTTGATAAAAGAAGAGCTGATGCAACAGAGGGGTAAACATGAGCCTGTCCCAACTTTTTTTTTCGTTAAGACCGGCTGAAGCAATGACAAACCTCATCCAGCACAGTGTGGCCTCTGCTGCAGCGGATGAGTTGTGGTAGCAAGTTTTTCAAGACACCCTCTGGATGGGACATGAATACTAAAGCTCCAACATGGATCCCCATGGAGAGGGTGGATCAGATTTGACAGATCTGGTAGATGCTGAACCTGCTGGATCAGGTTTTGGTGACAGTATGTGGCTTTGTGCAGTATTAACGTCTTCCTGAGCTATTCATGCATAGCATTTCTTCCTTCTACACTGCATTAAGTTATTTTACTATACTGTTCATTGTGATATGAAAGTGTGTGCACCTTGGTTTAAATATTTAGCACCTCAAAAAACATTAAGGCCATAAACTCTGCAAAACTCACACAGCTCCAGGAGTGACTGGCATATTTTAGTTCAAAGATGAAAACTTAGTCCCTGTCAACATTGGACACTTTGTCATGAATAAAAAGTAGTATTTTCATGCTTTATGAGCTTCTATTTTTAATGACTGTATAAAGTGCTGCTGAAGGTCATTGTGTAGGTAGAGAACTTGCTCAGTGATTTTATGAAGGTGTTATCCCACAAGCAGGAATCTGTGTACAATATGTTTGAATGTTTATCTTGCCTCAGAGTCACACTTTTTTTGTGCTGATGATAACAATTGTGAGGAGGAAGGAAACTGTTTAGATTAAAAAATAAATCAACTCCCTAGTCAAAGAGATATTTTTTCATTCTCAGTGGGTTCAATTTCACGTCGACACAGCAAAACTGTGCCCGCCTGTGTTCAGACTGCAGGCTTTTTTCTGTAATAAGAACCTCTCAAGTGGCTGCAACTGGTGGAATTTTCCCAGTTCAGTACAGACGTGCCAGGAGATGCTTGTCATTAAGATTGCTGAATTAAATTCTTTATAGTGTTGCTTCTGGAGACAGACTTAGTCTACAGCAAGAAGAAAACATTATACTCCTCTGTGGAGTTTTAGACCAGATTCAGACTGATTTATATAAATGGAAAATGAGATATCTTCAAATTAAATTGTCAGAGAATTGGTCATTGGATGGATATTGTTTTATATTCTGAATAACACTAATCCTGGCCTGTGAGTCAATGGTTGCCTATGACTTTATAAAGCAGTGCAGCAAGGCTAGTTAGGCTAACGCTAACAGTCTCTGGGTATTTGGATAACACAATCAAGAAGCTCATCAGCATCTCTAGCGTTCTTGAAAACTCCTTGTTTTTTATGAGACAGGACGTGATGCTAAGTGACACATTAAGAATGTAAGGCTTCAACTCTTTACATTGCTGACTGCATGGGCAAATTGCATTTATTTGCATTTATTCTCCATAAGTAATTTATGTTCAAGGGCATCATTCAGAGCAAAGGGAGGGTCAGCGAAAATAAAATGGATGGTTTTCAGTACTCCAGTCGTCACTGCGTTTAAGACAAAGAAAAGCAGAAAATCTTCCAATTTGAGCTTGAACCAGTGTATTTTTTTTTTTGGCATTTTTGCTTGAAAAATTCCAATTATCAAACTTGATGCTGATGAATTTTCTCCTATAATCAATGAGTTGGCTTTTACTGAAATTTAAGGGTCCAGAGGGGGTTAGTTTCCATATCACACATGGAAACTATAATGCTGCTAGCTTTATTAATTTAATACAAAGTGATGGCTGTCAGGCTTGTAACCATAAGCCTCTGGTGCATTACTGTTCAGTACAAACTATGTAAACATGATGAGACTTTACTGTCAGGGGAGTGGTGGCAGCACAGGAGAACAGCAGCGGGTTTCAGAAAGTAATGATAAAAAGGAAGAAGAGAGTTGTCAGTAGACGCATGTGCTGCATCAGCAAGTGAGTGGACTTAAAAACTTATTTTGCAATTATCTCTGTGGTTTAATTAATGACCACAGTGATCGTGAGGGACGCTCGCCTCTGCTTCTCAATAGTCTAATCAACCCTGCAGACCCCCTAATAATTTTCTCATCAATGTCACCATTTATTAGATAGAGCATAGAATTCTGTACAGTCCAACAGTATAGTTATAAAGAGCAGGACGTCAGGCTATTAGCTTTCACATGAAGCCTTTTCAGTTCAGTTTAGCATCAGCTTTTTTCAGCCATGTGCGTCGACTGCAGTTTCCAGTGACTCGTCATGTAACGTACGCTTGTATGAAATACAAGAAGATGCACCAAGAGCTTCTTTCCTCCACATTCCACCATAGACAAAAGTTTTTGGGGTTTTTTGTTTGGTTTGAAGCATAAAGAGGCAGCTTTCATTTCATTATACAACCCTGTGTTGTGGAATGTAGATGTAATGTAAATAAACCCTGAACCTTTAACATAGACATATAGCTATATGTATGTGTCTACAGACATGTCAGTGTAGTCAGGTGAAAATGGACAATATGTAATGTTAATGAGTGAAAGTTACCACACTTACACATATAATGTATACACAGTAGATGTTTTATTTTAGCCCCTGTTGTTTTCTAACATCACATCTCAATTTATTGATGTGATGTGGAAAGAAACTTCTTGTGTCTGTTTGTTTTGGTGACATGTTTCGTGTATGTAATATGTAAAAAAAAAAAAGCAGCACATAATGGGAAATTATTTAGATCACATGTAGATTTGCTCACAGATGCAGTTAAAGAAACACACCTTTCAGCTAGAAGTACATCACATGTCGCTCTGCATCATCCTCACTGTGTGTTTATGGAGGCTGAAGGGCAGTGGTTGAGATGTATCGTGTAGATGTGGCATTGTCTGTAAAAGGTTCAGCGTTTCTGCGGAGAGGACAGGAAATGTACACCTCTTTTCAGATGGCAGACAGTGCGAGTTGATGCACGCACAGTGGAAACTTGATGCCAATTGTCTGCAGTGCTTCAACTCTGTGCTCTGGGCAGCAAAAGAGGAAGCTCAGCTTTACCTTAAAAGTAAGTCTGCTTTGATGTGAAGGGTTTTTATTATCACAAAATACTGAAAAATGTGAAATGAATGCAGTGGGAAATATCAGGGTGGGTTTTTTTTTTAAAGCCAGTTATGGTTTCTGGGGGGTGGGGGGGGCAGGAGAGGTGGTGCAGAGAGATGAAAGCAGATAGCTTCAGATATACAGACGAGTATAAAATGAAAAAAGAAAATTCCTGAAGCAGCATAGTAAATCACAGGAAGATATGGTCGAAAAGTTCCTGAGGTTCTGCTCATCTTGTCAGGAGGCTGCAGAGGAATGTCTTTCCTTTGCTGTTGCATTTCTTTTCAAGTTGTGACAGTTATCATCGACAAGGTGTCACCACATTTCCACATCAGAAACTGTCAGGATGCCTGTTACATCATTGCTACACATTTCATACTAAATTTTACAAAGGAGATTTTCATTTTTGAGTGCAAATGAAAAATTGATCTCTAGACCTCACATCTAGTGGATTTTACATTGTACATCCCAAAGATGCTGACCTGGTTTTGGATGTGGTGACTGAGCATACTGTGAACCCTTTCTTTTGTCCTTTTTCTTGTGGTATCCTGCTAAAAACAATATATTAAGAGAAAGCTGCTGTGCATCTATCATATTCTTACATCTAGAGGTGTTTATATGTTTGTCAGCTTTTATTAAGGGGCATGATGTTTAACATAAGAAAGCACCCTACCTCGTCATTTCCCTGCCTCCAGTTCGCTGTGATGACTCAAGGCATGACTGATGCATGAACCCATGGTTCTGCAAATCTTAGTTCACCCAGCTTGAGACGAGACCATATCATCTTTTTTAAATCCTGTCTCGGGCGCTTTCACCACCCTGATTGTGACACACCATCCCATAGTGCTCCACTAGAGAGGGAATGGAAACAAATGTCTACCTCTATTACAATCCATTGTACATATAGAGAGTATAAAATACTTTTCAGGAATGCATTCTAACTTTATTCAGTGACTAAATGTGAAAAATAAAGAGTAGCACTTTATAGTGCAGTATTGGCGAGTTAATAATGGTATCATGTAATGACCACTGAGCAAAAATATCCATTGGTAAGAATTGGCGTAACTTAATAATATAGTATTAGAATAACAACCCTTTGCTGTTACTACACCTGTCAAGCTTAACATTGTTGCATGCAGCATCATGCAGTTCAAAATGACGAAAGTGACAGGTCTCACACAAAATATATAGTAATTCTTATAATAAAGCTTTGATTTTACACAGAAGCTTTTTCTCATTTCTACCTGACAACTATCAGGTTTTTAAGCTGAAATCACGACTGTCACAAGCACATTTTAATAGCTTTAGCAAGTTAGTTTCCAGCTGAGCCATTTACAAGTTCCATGATGGCACATACTGACATCATTCTGACAGACTGGAGGTACATATCCCAGGTAAAAAGGCAGCATCCTCACTGCTCGATGATCCATGTTGAAGATGTGGAAATAAAGGAGCAGCATTGGTCTTGTATTACAGGATCGTCTGAGTTTAGTCCAAAAAAGAGCAGGACAGAGCCTCAAACATGAGCTTTAACTCTCATATAGTAGCCTCCAGACCGGCCTCTATAGACACATTGGTCCTGAATGCTCACTCCCCATAACCTAACCCATAACCTCACAGCTGATACACCTTCAAAGTGATGCAAGGTTACTCTGACTGTGGGTAGAAAGACATTTAGCCCGGCATGCTAATGTTTGCAGCTTACACGATCCATTCCTTATTATTTGGCTGTTATGTGCTTTTGGTTTTGTTTGCTATAATCAAGTACTCCTCTCACCGCCGCCTCATGCACGGAGAAATGCTTCACAGACTTGCTGTGCCTAGTTACGGTTGCTAAGTTATAATTTGACAATCATACTCTCTCCATAGTAATTGAACACAGTGATAATTCGGTAACACACACACACACACACACACATATATATATATATAAATACACAGTAAAGTGTTAAATGAGTAGTCTAGATAAACAACTTCTGTTGGAAAAGCTTTGAGGAGGGAAACAGCATTACCAGAGAGGCTTTGTATTTAGCCAGTAGATAATACTGAGCATAGAAAGAACAACATTTCTCTGCTGCTCTCTCTCAGTTTGATGCTGAATGAGTGTTTTTTGACATTGTCTGTTCATCTCAAGCCTTTTCTCACTGGGAAAATGTCGGAATCCGCCTTAACTGACGTGACTTCAAGCTGCTGCTGTTCTTAGTAAAGACGAAAAACACAAACACGTTACAGCCGTTCTTTCAAGTCTGCGGGGGGTGAGTGCTCGACGCTCTAAAATTAGATTTTGGGTGGCGTACTTTAAGGCAGTGAACCATACATGAGGCTGCAAAAAGTTCATGAAATAATTAAGTGGATTGAAAATCCAGTCGTTAATCTTAAAAATGTATTTTCTGTAATTTGATCTGACATATTGCTGCACCATAAAACTGCATCACTGTTATGCTTCATATCCTCAAAGATTTTGTGAAATAACCTTTTGAGCACTCCCATCAAAATCCATTTCTAGCCAAAAGATCCTCTGCTTGGTAGCTGGCATCAGCATAGACAGAAAACTGAATAAAGCACTTCTACTCGCATTACTTTTACATTAAAGGTATTTAGCTCTTGCTCTTATCCAAAGCAAATTATGATGAGGGCAGCAGTAAAATTAGCTTAGGCTCAGGCTGCTGGTGCCCAGATAATAGATCCAAGCAAACACTGCTGTAATATGAGAACGCTTCTCTGCCAGAAAAATTCAACAGAAAGAAATTAGAGGAAGAACAGCTAGATAGCGTGGAAGATCGGGTTTAGACAGGAGCATATTTGCTGGAGGATACAGCAGAAAGGGGTGTGATACAAGTGGGAGCAGGGGATGTGAGGTATTTCTTGAAGAGATGAGTTTTGAGTTTACAAGTGAAGGGAGTGATAGTGCTGTCCTGACTGAGATGGAGTCAGGTAGATGGGTGGAGTGAGGACCTGACTTTTAATAGCACAAAGTAGACTCAAGCGTGGACTAAAAGTGGTGGAGTGGTGATTTGATTTGTTTGTACTGCAGTGCGAGTGAAGTATGATGCCAGCCCTAAACGACACCAAGCACGTTTTGTAAACCTCTGCTATTTTACAACTTCTTGACAGCACTGAGGTGCAGTCTCTCATCCAGGATCATGCCACCATCTTGGTGTCAAAAGCAGTGTAATTGTTCATCAAAGTGTAGTTGAGCTGTGCTTTCCACACAGGAAAACACATTTTATGAGTCACGATTCAAATTAGTTGCTGGGTTTGATCATTTCTGGGGAGGGCACTATTAGGAATATCCAACTGAATGAAGCTGTTGTATTTTGAATAGCATAACAATGCAGCCCTCCATAGTAACGGAAGACTCACACTTCTATCTTGACAGTAATTGCCCATTTATAGTGATTAATTTGGAAGTAGGCAGCAGAAAATTAGTGGTTAACTGCAGGGGGCGTCACACAGGCAAAATTTGTTTCATTGTCAGAGAGGAAAGTTGACACTGAAGAATGGAGGACAAATGCAAGCTGTAATTGACTGTGTTTTAGGAAGTGCTGGCACAATTGTCCCAATGTTGTACTACGCCGTTTTCAGCTTAAATAAATCTGAAGTCATGTGTTTAGTTGGGTTTGGCAGGAACAGAGTCCACAACTGATTATTTTCATTGTCAGTTAATCTGCTGAATTTTATCTAAGCTAGCAGCACCGCTCCATGGCAGTCGGTCGTTCCAACACTTTGGTCCAGACTTGAATATTTCAACAACTGTTGGATGGATTGCCAAGGATTTGGCACAGATATCCATGGTGCCCAGAGGACAAATCCTAGTAATATTGGTGTTCCTTTGACTTTTCCTCTAGCGCCACCATGAGGTTGACATCTGTGGTTCTGAATGAAATGTCTCAACAACTATTGGATGGATAGTCATGACATTTGGTTCGCACGTTCATGTTCTCCACAGGATGAGTTGTAATAACTTTGGTGATGCTTTGAGTTTCCATCTAATGCCATAATCAGGCCAAATTTGAAAATACCTGCAAAACCAAGTAAACTCCCATCAGCCTCAGCTGTACCTTATGTTTAATGCTAATTAGCAAATGCTTACATGCTAACATGCAAACTAAGATGGTAAACATGGTAAATGTTGTGCCTGCTTAATGATAGCAAGTTATCTTTATTTATTTATATATATTAGCATTTATTTCAATTATGACTGTTTTGTTCGACCAACAGTCCAGATCTCAAATCAAATTGAGTAATCAAAACTAGCAAACATTGTTCATTAGCAGGGATTGGTTGGTTGCATCACTGTGCTGATCTTTATTTTAGCATGGCTGGACATGACTGGTTTCAGGGGTCTTTGCTTTAGCATATTTTTATGCTAAGAATGTCAGTCAGTAATCTGAAGTTTCATTGTGATGCCAGGACACCACTGCAGCTGCCACAACTCTAGAGGAATTGAAATTAAATACTGCATGAGCCTTTAATTCCGTAATACTTGTAGAATATCTGCTCAGACTGAGGTGGCATGCTGTATTTTATGACCATCCTAAAATTGAAAGAATTACATAAGATGTTTCTCCGGAAACTTCATAGTCTGTATCGTTATGTTGATATTTTAATGAATTGCGGGCCAGAAAAACATCCATGTAGAACTACATGTGCTGCTGCCTGTTAACAACACAGCCCCTTGAATGTGCATGTGCCTGTGTGAAAATACATGGAGTGCATGATCATTATGTACATAATGCTCAGCTAACTGGCAGCTGTATGTTCTGAAAGCTGGAAATTAGCAAGTTCAGGTTTACTGTTGCAAAACAAACACCTTTGATTTTGTTATCAATAAAATAGTTGGCAAAAAGACTGAGAAGACTTGAATGATTGTTAGTGACAACACACTAACATGTCATGGCCGTGTGTGCTTGACAACCATTTCAGTGGCCGCACAGTGTGTCCTATCATTAGTGTCCCAATCACATCTACAGTTTATATCACATCTGATGTTTGTGGTTCATCCTTGATGATGACCATCTGCATCAAATGTTGTATATAATCTTTGGCAGCAGGTTCTCAGATGGAAATTACACATTTTGCTTTAGAAGGATGTCAGCTGTCCTATTTGGTCCTCACATAACAGCACAGTGTGATCATTTCAACCTTATTCATACTGAAACACCGGGTGTCCTGGCCTAATGCGAAGCTCAACACATTTAAGTGATTTCTGAGTATCCTCCACAGGCTCTGGTACTGACATCTCCTTTGATGACCCCAATGTGAGCATTTAAACAGAAGAGCACGTTTTCATTGCCTCCGTGAAGTCTTTGAATTGCTTTGAGAAACCATTCATATTCTTCAGATACTAATCAGCAGCATTGTACGGCCTAATTCATTTTCTAATTCATTTCCCTCCAAGCTTTAATTCTCACACAGTTATTTTCAAAGATTTTGTGGCTCAGAAATTCATATACTTTTTGATGTATTAACGTTATGCCAAAAATGACTCAATAAATTGAAATGTTCATCATTCATATGGGCGATTAGGGCTGTTAAAGAATAGAGAAAAGAATGCAAATAAGAATATAAATCAAGTGGGTTTGCATACATTAACATAAAGACATAACCAATATTATTAATGCTTGATTACATGTTAATTAGAAATGTATGGAAACAGTGAGTAAACGTGAAAAATACCAATGTGAGTGTGTGCAAAGATTTAACTTATCTCAGAAAATAATGTTTAACAATTAGAAAACTTACACACACTGTACAAATGATGCTGCAAAACCATTACAGAACTTGTCTTTGCATACACCTTAAATATATTCTTTCAGTCTTTGTGAAGGAATCTGTTATTGTTACCCATCACCATTTGCTAGATGAACATACCACAGTAGGGAAACGTTTGCAGAGATCTCTGCACCAGAGTCTTAAGCCTCCCAGAGGTCTTCATTATGTGAGGAGTTAGTACCACTGGCTTTTAGTCATCAAGGACTCAGGCCTCTTGTCCAGGACACTGGGACATTAATGTTTCCCACCATGGGGACTTCCTCCTCACACTCAAGGATACACTAGGCTTCAGAGGTGATAGAGGGCCTCTGCTTGTTGGCCAAAACGTGCTTTAAGCAGCCTAGAAATGATGCCATCATGGCCCACTGCACTGACTGTACAGAGATCCCCCAACTGCTCTACAACCTGAATAAGTCTCTTTTTAAGTCTCACACCACAACAGAGATGCATGCACCAAAGAAAAATACAAATAGATACAATACAAAAAGAAGAGGCAACATAACTGTATATTGACTGGTGAGAAAAATAGAACAGTGCAAAAAACAATTATTGTTCATAGCTCTACACAGAATGAAATATCTTTCATCAAGTTAATTAGTCAGAAGTAAAATTGTGTTTTACTTCTTGTTTGTGTGGGAACTTGTCTTCAGTGAAACTTTTTATTTTCATCTTCAAACACTCTTTAAGTGCATCACAGAAGACGTCTTGCTTCACATGCAAGGCTCTAGCTGTGATCATCAATGGGCTCACAGGCCACATCCAGCCTGCAGCAAGTTAATGAATACAGAAAATATATGCATTTAATGCTACTCACTAGTGGAAAAGGTCCAGTCTGTCCTCAGAGTGATTGTATATTAGTTTACCAACCCCTGGCATCAAGCCAAAAAGTCTATAATTCATAGTTCACCCATACTACAGAATCAAATTATTTTCTATGTCCATACTCTTTACTCCAGGCATCTCCAAACTATTCCACAAAGGGCCGTGTGGCTGCAGGTTTTTCCTCCAACCAATCAAGAGCACGAAGTCTGACCAATCAGCTCTCTGAAGACTGAGATCAGCTGATGAAATGAGTCAAGTCTGGTCTGCTGCTGCTTGGTTGGAAAGAAAACCTTCAGCCACTCGGCCCTTTGTGGAATAGTTTGGAGATGCCTGCTTTACTCAGTGGACCCACCGTCAAACCATCCAGCTCCCAGGAGGACGTTACCTGGAGCTGACAGCATCTCACTGTCCAGACTACTGGAGGCCAGAGAATCACTAAACATGTCTATTGGATGCAAAAGGCATCACTTGGGTTTATTTCCGTTGTCTCAAACTGAGTATTTTTGTTTGCTTCCTGGTATCCTGAAAAGGAGTTTATTTGTTGAGATATGGATTCATTCATTTGTTGTTGAACTGTGGGTTTTGTGTTGAGCACTGACTGCCTCCTTGGTGGAGAACATTTTCTATTGTCTAGTTATCATTATGGAGTTTCCATGTTATTGTTATATGTAAAAAGGTTACTAAACATAACATTTATTTTGTAATAAAGGGAAAAAATAAACAACAATAGGGTATTTAGTCCTAAATGATTGATTGATTGATTGATTGATTGATTGATTGATTGATTGATTGATTGATTGGTTGGTTGATTGAAAGTCCAACCCCCACAGTGTCTGCTTGGAAAAAATCTGGCTCTTGGTCAAATGTAGTTAATGTCCTCAGTACTGCAGCAAGTCACAGCAACATCTGTGCAGACTTTGGTAGAGCTATGGTTTGTAAGGCCCAAATATTCAAAAATTTTCAACTGTAGTCTTAAAAATAAACTCATCACTATTCTATTACTGTAGATGAAGGACATTTTTCTCTTTTCTTTGTGTTTACAAACCAGGTGTGGCAGTGTGGTGGCAGTGTTGAGGTCCTGCCTTGTGCTCGCATCGCCCACATAGAGCGCGCTCATAAACCCTACACTGAGGACCTAACGTCTCATGTGCGGAGAAACGCCCTCAGGGTTGCAGAAGTTTGGATGGATGAGTTTAAAAGCCATGTCTACATGGCCTGGAATATTCCCATGGAGGTGAGTGATCATGTGAATTGTGTTGTTTTTCTAATGAGTGCAAGTGACAGACATTTTTTTCTGTGTATCAAATGGGTGTCACAATAGAGAGATGCAGGGATGTCCTCTTTTTGTCGACCGACCCACATTAGCATCGCCCAAACACAACTGGATTTTTCCATTGGATTTGGATTATTGCAGAGTATGAGCTGAGTATGAGTATGATGATGTTTAATGTCCCTGACATGTCTGTGACAATTCCCATTCATTCAGGTCATGGCACATCTAAGTGCTGCCAAAGGCAACTGGACTTGCTTTAGGTTCTAGACGATGTTTCACCTCTCAGTATAGAGGCTTCTACAGTTCTAACTGACATGGTGGGGAGTCCCAGACATTTATCCTCTTGCAGGATTGTTGACCCACCCAGCTCTCATGTGAGTTGTGAGGGTCACATGAGTCATGGTCTTAATGGATTAAAGGGTTTTAATGGGTGAGTCGTGGGTTTTAAGTTGCCTGGGGGAGGGATCTCAAGACTGCACTGTAAGTAGCTGGTAAGTGGTGTTATAGACCACCTCCACTGCTCAGTGATGGTCATTCCAGTTTGTACATTATTGTACATCTTAAAGACAAGGGACACTCATTTGAAGACAATAATGAACATTGTTTGGCCAGGGAAGACCGGTGTTTTGAAAGAGGAGTGAAAGAAGCCATCCATGTCAAACTGGAGCGACCATCACTGAACAGAGGAGGTGGTCTACGACACCACTTATCAACTCACATGTTGATACTCACATGTGACCCTAATGACTCAAACAATGGCCAGGTAGTTCAACGATCCAGCCATTCACACCATGACTCACCCATTAACAGCCATTGACCGATTAACACCATGATTCATGTGACCCTAACGACTCGTGATGGCAACGATCCTGCAAGAGGATAAATGCCTGGGACTCCCCACCAGTCAGTGAAGAAGCCTCTTGCATGACAGGTGAAACATCCTCTGGAACCTCAGGCAAGTCCACTTGCCTTTGGAAAGCACTTAGAAGCCCCTCACAACCCATGTAGTCATATTTATCCACTTGCCAGAAACCACCTTGTTTAAGACACATTAAGGCTCCAAATTTTAACAGTGGGGTATTTACTTTGTAGAATGAAATGTGAATTAATGAAAATCTCTTAAGCTTCTCTTAACTACACACCTCATTTTAGGCATGAAACCAAACACCTGTTCAAAAAACCCATCACGACAGGGAAACCAGAGGTTCAACAATGCTAATTCATTTTCAGGTTATAGGGCCCATTAATAGAAGTGTATTCTGATCTGTGCTCGAGTACCTTTTTACTGCTCTGAACAGTGTCCTCTTGGAGCAGGACATATACCAATGTTTGGACATGTGAAGACATAAAATCACAGTCTGTGTGTGACTGTGTCTGTGTAATTGAAGAGGGAAATACACCTCTGAAATTGCAGTTTTTCACAAAGCAGAAATGCTGTCCATCATTTTGAAGTTCTTTCAATTTTGCAGTTTTATTGACAGCTGGGATGAAACAGTGTATGCTTTCACCACAATCTTCAGTATGTACACGTGTCCCATTTTTCAAATGTCAGATGGCAGCTATAAGCTGGCTACAGGCTGGATTGACAGAACCATTGAGTTGTCATATGTGTACAGAAACGGAAGAAAAGTGAGCATATGACAGTATACTGTAGGTACCATCACATCAACGTGTCGCCATGCTGACCACAATACAGTATATTGCAAAACTGATTATTTGTTCCTAACAAGAGGAGCTTCACTAATGCTTTGTCAAATCTTGATTTACTGTTTTTTATGTCACTGTACACAGGATTTGTCGTTGCAGTCTTTTGTGTTATAATCCAAAGAAGGAATTCAGTCAAAAGATGATGCACAAACACACAAATATGAAACCAGATGATCAGACAGCACCGTCATAATCTACAGGGCCAACAGGCAGCTTCATTCTACAGCCACCTAATCTAAATGTTACAGGGTTGAGTGTCATCTGTTCTCAGCTGCGCTCCTCCCATTGCAGATGCTTCGTTGATTCGGGTCCCTGACATCTCCAGGAGGCTCTGATGAAATGATTCCTTACGGCTTACAGAATGTCCTGGATTTAATATTGCACCGCGGAATGAATAAATACTTAATAATATTCAATAAACCGAGACATTACCGTTGAGAAAAGTCAATGCAAAGCGCGACAATAAAATTTTAAAAGATGAATTAAAAAAACTAACTGATTCGCAGCTGCAACTCGGGAGCAAAACAATTAATAATACAGAAAGAAGACATGAAGTTTGGAGAAAAGACAGTTATTTGAATTATGTATTTTTCAGCAGAAATTGATCAATTTATTCTTTTTAATCTCTTAAGGCTTTATTGTATTATTTGAGATGTTGAATAAAGGCATCTGCAGAGTCGACAACTCATCCTTTTACAAACAGCTCACAGTTTGCAGAATTACCATGAGTCTAACTGATACAAACATGCTGCACGCTGTCTGGTGTTTTTACGGTTTTAGTGCTATTTCAGTGTTATATTTCAGTGTTTTCAATGGATACTGATTTTTATTTGATCTTGAACTGGATTCAGTAGATTAAAGTAAATAATCACGTCGTCTTAGGTTAAATGTAGCATCCCTCAGAGGCGAAGTCAAATGTTTGTTCACTGAAGCTTTTTTCCTCTCCTGGATAATCTGTTTGAATATGTAAATCCACGTTATGAATAGATGAACATCTGCAGGCAATTCATTCAGTCAATAATGAGGCATTTAACAGAGTCTGTACTCAAGAAGCATGAAATTTAGCCCCAGCATTAGCCCCATGAATTAACTACACAGCAAAATTGTCAGTGTTAATTTACCTCTGAGAGTATAAAAACCAACACAGTGTCGGTGTTCATATTAAGTGTGCACCCACCTGAGTTCACTTTTTGGTGTTTCTAAGACCCGTCAGCAACATTTGCCCCCACTTGTGTGTGTGATTCAGGAGGGGCGTTGGTGGCATTAGATGACATATAGTGGACAACATGGGGCAGATGGTAAGATGCAGTGTTGGAGGAAATACTCAATGCCTTAACTTAAGTAAAAAATACCAATAACACACTGTGAAAATACTGCATTTCAATACAACAATACTCAAGTACTGCACAAACGCCTCAAAATACCTCACAATTAAGTACAAGACTTTCCGTCTCTGGCAACATGAGTGTGGCTTTGTGGTGTGGCAGCTGGAATGGTGGATGGTTTTCAAGTCAGAGCAGGAAAAAAATCAAAACCCCACAGGAGCTATTCACATACACAGAAAATGGCAGCACAATGCTCCTCAATGGCCCATTATCTGATTTACTTCTTCACAAGCCACAGTTAATCAATTTTATGCTTTGTGTGAATCTGTGTGATTCTGTGTGTGTGTGTGTGTGTGTGTGTGTGTGTGTGTGTGTGTGTGTGTGTGTGTGTGTGTGTGTGTGGCTGTTTGCTTGAACCCAGGACTCGGGGATTGATATTGGTGACATCTCTGAGAGGAAGGCTCTGAGGAAGAGGCTGCAGTGTAAAACGTTCAGATGGTACCTGGTCAACATGTACCCTGAGATGAGGATGTACAGCGACACCATCGCATATGGAGTAGTAAGCTGCCGCCACCGTCGCCTCCTCCCTCTTCATCCCAGATTCGGTTCAGTGTCTGCAAAAGCCAAAACAAGGCTAAACCGTGCCTGAGCAAATCATTTTAATCCCTTGTGTTGGGATTCGGATGGCTGCTGTCAGGAACACAAACAGTTCACAAAGAGGAGGTTTCCTGCAGAGACTTTGACTCTTTGCTTCCCACTTCCAGAAGTTACTGGAGAAATAATTTCCCGTTGGATTAATGTGATGAATTTAGACACAAAGATAAACACGTGGAATAATTGAAGCTTGCTTTAAATATGGAGGTAGCAGAGGGCTTTGCAGCAGAATTTTATTAGTCAGTGAAGCCAAAACTGACAGCCAGGGGGGCATTCTGGCAGTGTTTCTATTTGCCCATTCCTAGTTGTTCTCAAACAGCTTTATTTCCATGGTCCTCCCACTTCACATCACTATGGTGCACCCTAATACACAGTGACACACAGGCCGCAGTATTATGGCAGTGCTTTCTATGTTCTGTGGATGATCTTTTTTTCTTGTACAAACTGACAAATGGTGGAAGGATATAGCGAGGAAACAGGCTGGCCTCATTACATCCATTTCTCCCAGTTACTTGGCCTCATTATTCTATATTTGTGACATGCATTTGATGGGCTAGTCAGTCGTGGTGGTTTGAGCGGTGTTACGTGAAATAAAAATCATTTCTTTTGGCAAAAACTTACTTCACATTTCCCAAGAATATGTGTGAGGTCTGATGTGCTCGTCCTCTTCCTCCTCATATAAGAATGCAGGTGAGGGAGGTGCAGGTGGAGTCCTCCTCTCCTCTACAGCTCTGTATTCGCTAAGCCATGCCCACGTTAGAGCAGTACAATCAAATCTGAAGGTTCTGATGTAAATCCCTCCTGTAACTATTCTCCACCTACGTTTCATTCAGAAATACATCACATTACAGAAGTTAAAGACGCTCTAAATACAGTTTTTATGTGACTTTGAGCACATGTGTCACTGTGGCACATTTACTTTTTTCTCACTCTCCAGCACTAGAAATATTTAGACCTGAGCTGTTGCACGGGACCATGTGGATTTGCTGATTATCTGATAGAAGTAGTCTTCTCCTTAGCCGTTGGGGAGCTGAATCATCCCTAGCTGTGTTCTTCTGATCTCACATCTTTACCTAATTCACTCTCCACACAAACCACCATCCCTGGAGCTCCCTGCGGCGCAGTTTGTATCTTGCAATCAGGCAGACCTTTGTCATGATGCGCATGAATAACCCTCTGGGCCTCAAAGTCTGAGTCATGTTCATCAAGCGTGACACTTCTGATTTACATTTTTATAAAGCAAAAATGAATTTAATAGGATTCAGAGAATGATTCACGTTTTAGATATTGCAGCGCCCTCTGTATTTTCTGTAAATATCCTTTAATATTTATATTGCGCTGACGTGAAACCCAGAGAAAAAGCCAGGCTGATCCTTCTACTTTCTCCTTTCCAGTTTATAGCTACTGTCCACACTCACACAACCTTGTGGAAACATTTTCATGGCAACAGCGAGCGCTACAGCAAGCAGAACTTATCGTTTGGATAATAGTTTCTTTCCCCTGTGGGAGAAATAATGTACTGCAGCGTGGAGAGAGCAGGTGGTAGATGCAGCTTCCTCCTCTCACTCAGTCTGTGGACTGGACACCACGCGCGGTCACAAAGTCTTTTTTACAATTATTCATAGTCCACCAAAACATCAAAAGAGCTGCAGAACCGCTCTGCAAGCGCACAATGTTTTATTCACTTCATCAAATAATGTCCGTTATCTGTCCTTCATTGGGGTGGTGGTTGTTTTTCAGTTTACTTGTCAAACATACAGTCCATTAATCAGTCGTGGGACTTGTAGAACATAGTCAATACTAAGCATACAAGACTTTATTATTATTATTAGTATTTATGACATGTCTTTATGTCTAAAGACAATAAAGGCAAAATATATACTATTACAAATTTAAAAAGGCTTTCAGGATATACTGCAGCAAATCCAATCTTTCATCTTCACACATCAATGGGTAAAAGGGTTGAACATCCATTTTTCAATACCCGCATCTCTTTCATCTCTCAGACTTTATGGATAACCGCTAACTGATTTCAAAGTCTGTCTTAAAGCTCCTGAAAACTTTCAAATTTTTTTTTCATTCAAATCTTTCTTTATAACATTATGTTTGTATGACAAGCAGCAGTAAATAAACAAACAAAACATCTTTAGGGTTTGTTTATTAAAAAATTTTAACACTCGCTTCGTCAAGACTGTGTGGGTGTGGTCGCCTGGCAGCTTACCAGTTCAGATACTGATTCAAACATTGCTACATCCTGATTGGTTGACCGTTTGTGACATCACCTCTCCACTTCAGGTCAGTGAGAAGAGCTAAGAAAAAAAACACAAGTTGAGAAATCTAACAGTTACATACGTGGCAGAAAGCAGTATGTTCATGTTGGACCTCATTGTTCATGGTAAGAGGCTGATGGAGCCCTTATACGTCCATCCCTGAAGAAAATGTCAAATCGTTCTCAAAAAATCCTGTTTTTTGGGCAAATATAATCCAGCAGAAACTGAGTCCTTTGAAAGTAGTGCTCCATTTATCTTCTTTCACTTTTCTTCTTAACTGTGTCACTTCATTTGGTGAGGTGAATAAAGTGTGGCGTCCATTGTGATGGGCTTGAATTGAGGCTCACAATGGTCTGCACCTGGCTGTGTGGCTGCTCTCAAAGTCAGAAACCATTATTCACACTGGCCTAAATACTGTCAGGGTCACAGGGTATCAAAAGTTCATGTGAGCGACTTTTACCTGAATATGACTCATGCCTGGGTTATGCAGAATCTGTCATATTACTGATTTGACCCCCAGGCAAGTCGTACCTTATGTTTGTATGTGTGTGTGACTGACTGTGTGTGTTTGTCTTTGTCTGTCAGCTGAAGAACTCTCTGAAGAATGATCTGTGTCTGGATCAGGGGCCCGACAATGACAACGTCCCCATCCTGTATCTCTGTCATGGGATGACTCCTCAGGTCAGAGCCCTCTCTCTCTCTCTGTTTCTCTGCAGCATGTAGCCTATAACCAAACTTAATATTTCACCTATATATTTTATTTCCGTCGCAGGTTTTTCTTGCTCAATAAAACCTGGCCCACCTCAAAGGAAAAACAACTTGGCTTTTCTCTGCTTTCAGATTGGATCAAACTCAGTAGCTTTGCCTCATAAAGCAGGATCCGGATTCCTATTTTGCCCTTTACAGAAACTGTCTTTGAGGTTTTTCAGTACATATTGAACTCGTCCCCATTTTTCATACAACTCCATTTAAGGGTGACGTGTCCCAAATGAATCCGACTCCAAAAAAAATGCAGCATTATTGTCGAAAGACCAAGTTAGATTGTACCTGAGTATTCTGTCTCCAGCTTTCTTGGGCTTAATGTCAAAAGATTTAGTTTCTTATTATCACACAGACATTTAAAAGATTAAAGAATAAAGCAGTTAAAGATTATTCAGCCTGATAGACCCCAGGTTTATTTCAGCCGTTTGCTTAGTATACGTGTTTTCCATCAGTCAATGTCTTAAAAACCGTATCTTTGCACTACTTGCTCAGGATATATCTCAGCCCAAATAACAGGGAGTCTAAGTGTCTTCAAATGTTAGCACAGCTTGATTAGCATTTACTTTCTCCAGCCTTTTCGAGCTCCTATCGATCCCTCCATCCCATTATGTGCGAGCAGATTGTTTTCAGAGATTGTTTAACCTTGCTGTGGCAGTTGTAAAGTTGTCTCATAAAGTGAGGCTTGATCTCCCATTATCCCTCTGAAATCAAGTGAATCTATTAAATGTTTCACACTTATTGCGCTTGTATTGATATTTACACCAAAACTGATTCAGGAGCCATCTGTATGGTCTTAGTAACACTTTTTCCTCATAAAACCCATAAGTCAAATTCTGCAGCCCATTCTGAGACCTAGATAACTTTAAAACTTGCTAATTATAAATCTGTTACATGCTATAAATCTCTCGTAAATCCAGGCAAATCAAACAAAGGATTGGAGTAGCACCAGCGTTCCTAATGAGATTAGGGATCTCCTCTGCAAGACAAATACAGTCTGCTCTATTTTTATGTTTCAGTGTTACATCATTGAGAGGAATTAGGCCCCGAATTACCTCTATAATGATGCATGTACATAGACTGTTGCAGATGTTTGCTATAGTCAATCGAAATGTGTCATTGCCAGCTATGCTTTTCAATGATTTGCTTTGGGAGAGCTAGACTTTATGTCCAGGGCGCTGCAGTAAATATTAATGTGCCAAAAGAAAATTGCACAGGCCGACATGGAAGGACGGGTATTACAAAGCTTACAATCCACAACACGTGACTGACTGTACAGAGCATGTTGTCAGCAAACATGCAGTACGGCACTTCAGCTCAGGCAGTAATACAACATACTGATTTAAGCACAGCAACAATAGAAACCACAGTCGCATACGGCCTGGCAATCTGCACTGCCCCAGAAATGAGCAGCATAAAAAAAAAAAAAAAAAAATCACACTCGTCAGACTGTGTAACGTCTGGTGTGGAGGAGGCAGGAGGCCGATATCAGACAAGTAAGATTATAGTAAGAGGATAAGAGTAAAAGAAAAACAAGCAGCAGAATAAGCAAATATGGCCCTGATTTTTTATTTTGAAAAGATGAGGTGCTGTTCGGGTGCTCTGACAGCTAGAGGGGGTTAAGATCAGAGACATAGACTGTATAAATAGTGGGCAGAGCTTCCAGGTCTGAAAATTGAAGCTAATGTGGAAGTGCCGTAAACATGCATTATTTTCTAATGGCCAGCAAAAGTGACTGCACTGGTTCTAAAAAGAAGTCAGATTCAATGTAAGCTTATAATAAAATTAACCTACTTCTCGTTACATTTATTACCTCAGTAGTAGTAGCAATGTGTATCCTCCCCCACTCCGCTCTCTTCCAAATACGGTCACATCTGTGTCCAAAAAACCAAGATGGCAACAGCCATAATGCCAAACTTGAGGCTTCAGAAAGGTAGTCCAAAAACCAGTGGTTGATGTCAAGGTGACCTCATCCAGTAATTCTTATACAGTCTATGGTCAGAGATAAACTGTACCCCGGTCCTACTTACGACATTTTTAGACTTTTACAGACAGAGTCCCTGTTAAACTCTTTGCAGCTCCAACCAGTTTTACTGATATCAATCTAACTCCCCCGTACTCTTGTTACGCCTCTTTATTACTTGGATTCTGCAAACTAATGAATGTGTCCTCCCTTCAGTCTTGTTTCTGTTAATTACTTTGATTTGCTAATAGTGGAAGAAGTGCTTAAATCATTTGTTTAAGTGAAAGTACCAGTACACAATGTAAAAATACTTCAGGCAAAATTCTACTCAAGTTAAAGCACATTGTCAGTAAAGGCACATCTGTCATCAATCATAGACGCCTGAAGGGTCCCCAACCTGACTGTTTTTCTGTAAGGGGCCACAAGCCAAACAGGTTGGGAGTCACTGGTTTAACATCATACATTTATAGCTGTAATCAGTAGGTGATGTAAGGGGAGATTCCATCCCCCTTGTTAGCAAAATGAATGTATCCCCCAAATGTATCCCCTTTGCTGACCCCCCCCTCCATCCTCTAGTCGCAGAGAGAGTGCAGGGGCAGAGCAGGGGTTGTTTACTTGAATATATGAGTCTAGTCTGCCTGACTCATTGATCATTTATCTGACTGAGATTTGTGCAGTTACAATCTATGTCCCCGACCGTGACTCTGAAATATCGGTTGCTCTGTATTGATAAATCCACGGTGCTGTCCGTGGTGCTGAACTAGCAGACAGACAGATTCCTTTTTCTCTCTCAGCCTCACTCTTCTGTCAGTATTGTCGTGGGTCTGTAATATTTTCCAGAATATATATCAGAAATATTCTATTCTTTTCTGTTCTGTACTGTATTGTAGCCTATATACACCAGAGAACCGTGTCACCTTCATGATCAAAGTGACAAGTTATAGGCAGGACTAAGAAGTTACGTAACACGAACCCGAGTGCCCTTCATATCATCATATACAGTCCAGCCTTGTTTATCGCTCTGTGTGTGCTGCATCACACTAAAGCCTGCTCTCTAAGTACAGTCAACAAATTCTCTCTCTCTCTCGCCCCTCTCTCATGCTTATACCGCTAAGCCTTTTTCTTTTTGAATACAGAACATGCTTCTCCTGCTTTATTCCTGCAAGTGATTTTCAGATCTTGTCAGCTTTATGTGGCCAAACATCTGCCCTTGAAAAAAGCAGTTGGAAAGGATTCCATCAGAGAGGGCGCAATTATTCGGGGTTTCTCCCCGTTCCTGAATTAATAATGAGTTTCTTTTCTGTGCAGTGCTTTGTCTTTGCTTGTCCTCCATTCAGTCAGGATAGCTGAATAAATACGCATTTTTAGTGAATGTAAATCAGCCACATAGATGTCTCTTTCATATCCAAAGACAGCCTGAGAGCAAGCCTCGTTTGCTGCATAGTTTATTACCTGTATGGTCCTGTACAGCACTGGAAGGGCCATTATCTAAATGTCAACCCCAGCAGTGTGAACGTACAGTGCAGCACTATGCAGGTTGTTCACAGCAGGATGTGGTGTTTCTTGCAGAATGTGTACTACACCAGTACTCAGCACCTCCACGTCGGGCTCCTCAGTCCCACTGTTGATGACGATGACAACAAGTGCCTGGTGGATGTGAACAGCAGACCGCGCCTCATCGAGTGCAGCTATGCCGCAGCCAAACGCATGAAGCTCCACTGGCTCTTCACTCAGGTGACAATCAGTGATATAGCCCCCCACACGTGGTCAGAAAACACAAGGTTGACATTCAATTTTCCGTTTATATTAAGCCTCAACTGAAGGTCGTTTGTTGAATGTGATTGGAAAACTGACCGTGGGAGGTAGCTTTTGATCGTGCAAGTGGTTTAATTTGCTGTTTGACCAGAGTTCCGCTCAATCCTGCAACTCATTTAGACACAAGGAGTCACTGAAACGTAATGATGGTCTTTTTTCATCCGCTCCTCTGTGCTTGCAAAACTGTGTTTTAACATAACAAGCAGCCACCTCGCAAGATGCTCCATGACAGCGAGTGAATTGGATTTACTGCATGCTTTGATTTGGGAACAAAAGACCTCACATTGTTGTCTGCTATGCTGTCAGTGCAGCGTTAATTATAGATTTTGTCCCTCTTTAGCCAAATATGTATAAAATCCCAAATGTGTTTCATATTAGACGCTTGTTATAGCGAGTACAATGTTCTTTTGGCTGTGTCACTTCTGCGCTGCCTCCACAGGTGAGGCTGCTTTTACAGCATAATGAGCACAAAGCGTAAAAGGGTTTTATACGCTTGAACTCATTTGTCCTCAAAGTGAACTTTAAGTGGTTATTTTTGTTAACTTTGTATAATTCAGTTGGAAGGATGGGGACATATCAGCACGGCTGGAGCGTATCATGTCTCTGAAATGTGGCATTAATTATTGATTCAGTTTTGACTGCACATGTGCAAAGTGTCAAGCTCTAACAGAAATAGATTGCCTTGATGCAGCCACAGCAACTTTGGGGAACGGAGCACTGTAGAAATTAGACAGGGAGAAAGTTTGTTTTGCTTTATCTTAATTCAAATGTTGCACCGTTCTGCACAAAACCAGATTAACTGGAGATATCCTTAATCTCCTCCCAGTGAAATGTGCAAAATTCTTTTCCCTCATCCACTGTAAAGACCTGTAATTATCCAAGAAGAAGTGACTTTAATAAGCCTTGATTTGTGAAAGAAATGGAATATGTGCTCACATGTGATGATTAGTCATATGTTGGCAGGTGGTAATTTTTCCGATTAGAAAAGCAAACACATGTTCAGTGGGAGGGACTGTGTGCTCGGTTTTGCTTGTGTGGGTGATGCCTTTTCATTTTTCGGTAACAAATATCTATTGTTCTGTATATAGCATAGTAAACAGAATGTAAAGCCTAACAAGCCATAGCATCCTGAATTAAAAAAAAGCAACCTTCCCACATGCTGTATGCTCACAAACGTATACATTCATTAGCCGACTCCCTGAAGGTGTTTTAACAAGCAGCACCAAATTGTTATACAGATAACTCGGCTGAGTGAAACCCAGAGCAGCTGCTTTTATCAGTTTATGTTCCAGATTTACAGGGACTCTGGCTTTCACTTCTGTCTCATTCCAGGACTCTGAATCACCGTCCCCATCTTCAATTTGTTCAGTGATTCAAACATGTCTGGCGTTGTGGTAATAGACTGCTTTTTCCTGCAGTTTGAGAAACAGCCAGGGATTTGTAGGCTGCATTAAGAACAGGGATGTCACCTCTCTGAGCCGGAAGAGCGAGAATGGGGGTTGAAATCCAGCTGTAAAGGTCAACTTACAAAAATAACAACATTTAACAAACTGCTAAACTGTTAAAATACCTTAGCAACTTACGTTAATATTAATGGATTTTGTTATTGTATTATTCTTTGAGGGACAATCATACTTCAGGTTTTGGAACTACTGTTCCCGTATTGCTATTGGGTGATGTAAACAGCCTACATTTGTTGACATTCTGGCTAATTGGCACAATTACAAGCATGACAAATCAATAATTAGCAGCTCCTGTTTGCCAGGTGCTCATGGATGTACAGACAACTACCACAGGATTACTTTGATATTGAAGAAGCTTGAAAAGGTGATCATTCTTAAGCAAGTTCTGGCGTTATGACGAGCGTACGTTTTCTATGACTTTTAAGCAAATGTATGGAGGTTATTCTCAGAGTCACACTTTATCTAAAAATACATGTATCGTGTCTGTGAGTTCAAATTTGATTGAGTTTTGACTCCGAGAAGGAGACCAACTTTTGTTGTAATTTGGAGCAGAGCGACACCAGGGGTTTTAAAGAACCTTAATATCCTCCGTCAGCTGTGTGTCACAACCTTTGCTGTTGCTCCAGCTGCTGACTGTGTGGATAAGTGGGACAAAGTACAATAGCTAACTTCATGTTTTTAGGACACCTCCATGCAGCTGCAAGCGTTTTCATTTATTGCTTCAGGTTGACATTTTTGATGCAGGGTTCTTACCTGCCAACAGCTCTGAATAAGGCTTACATGTGGTTAACATGCCACAGCAGAGATACACCTCATTTTTTTCATTTCCCTGTTGAATTACACAATGATTGATCTTGAAGGTTCATTGTTGACCTTGTAAACAACGTCTGGCTTACTTGTTGTGTCCAAAGCTTTCAAGCTCAACATGCAGCCTTCCTCTGTAGATGCTCGGTCGTCATAGAGATGAAAATCTTATCATCTTATATTATCCTCATAGAATATAATAATGTTAAAATTGCTGCATTTCACTTTTTCACAACTCATCTGAATGATGTGTACCCAGAGAGGCAACTCAACAAATGGAATCTGGCTTTATGTAGCTGATGCCATTAAGTTTAAAAAATGCCTCAGTTGCCCCATTCGCTGCTTTTATGGACCGGCTCAGAACACACAACGACATAGTGGTCCATAAATGCCCACTTTCAGCAGTGGTTATTACCAATCTGCTATCTATTAAAAAAGTCCTTGGACCTCACAGACCAGGCAAAACTCTGGAAAATACAGAAAGAATAATTTAGCTCACAATCCATACAATTCGTCCAATCCTTAGGTCCTCACCCTCCCACATCCCTCTGCCTTCCTCTCATCGTATTGGAAAGAGCTCTCTCCTCTCAGCTCTCTACACTGTATTGCTCGTTGAAGGCCTCCTCTACAGTCACTTGCCCTCGGTCAGCCGTGACAGTGTAATGAGAAAATGCTGCCCGGTTTCATCAGGACATGCTGGAATATTTTTGCTGAGCTGATGTGCTCTCTCTGTTCAGACGGTGGCAATAGCTGTCATATAAAAGTTTGGGAATTGTTGGAGCTTACTTTCTTTTTGCACTGAAGGTTTTTTCTCCAGGTGTATTTCTCATCAACCAATAGATTAGATAACTGATTGAACTAATTTAATTGATTTAAACAATACTTTAATGGCCCTGAAACATGAGCTTCAGTCCACCTCCGTACCAGATGTTTCTGTCCGCTTTGTTTGTGTGCCTCGTTTTCTTCCTCCGAGCCTTTTCATCCACTGCATTCTCTCCAAATCTTGGCCTGGCCAGGGAGAAAGCTAATGACTACTCTGTCAATTGCATTGTTTTTGCCTTGAAACCATGTTGATGCTATCTGGTGGGCCCTATGAGGACGGTAGTGTGAATCAGCCAAAACGCACAGAGCTCAGGGCGCTTCAGCAGCTCACATCCGTATCCATTCAGAGCAGCGTGGGTTTAAAGGAGGCAAGTTTATTGAGCACACAAATTGTTCTTCTAGCCCGGCACAATTTTAACCAGGCTGCTTTTATCTTTTCAGGGAGGATCCATTCAGAACAGGAAATCAAAGAGATGCCTAGAGCTTGTAGCGAGCAGTGACAATGAGTTCGGCTACCAGCTGGCTCTGCAGAAATGCACCGGACAGAAATGGTTCATAACGAACATGCTCTTTAGCAACTCCTTATGATCGACTGCTGAAAGGAGCACAGCAGTGAATAGCACAGCGGACTGGATGCAGTTGTTTCTATTGTACGCACATGTGTGTGCGCAGGTGTGTGTGTGTGTGTGTGTGTGAGAGATAGAGAGAGAGAGAAAGGATAGATAGAGGAGCAGTGCATGGTTGAACACCACCATGATGTCCTCTGATGAGCGGTCGACATCACATCCTAAATGTTAAACATTTTATTTTGCCTACAGGATCAGCCATAGTTGGCGAATATTTTGCAGATTTGACAAGGTAGTATATCCAGTATATTTTGTGGTAAAAACAGTACAGTCAGATTTTTGTTGACTTTAAAAGATGTAATGGGTCCAATATGTTTTTGTACTGTTCATAACTGCTACCGTGTAGCAAGCTTTCCAAACCTGTCCCTGCTGTAATTATTTTCATTTAGTGTCTCAGGTTTGTAGATTTATTATGCGATTCAGCTGTACAGTCATTGGAAAATGTTGGAATAAAGCTGAAAATGATGGAATATTTTCTAAGTGTTGATATTTCAAATATTTGTAATATGTAACAGTAAAATAACTAATGGAAACCACTCAGTGCAAGTGCCTTTTTTCAATCTGTGACTGACCTTTACCAGCTATCATTGAAATTAGAATAGATTTTTGATCGTCAGTCATATTTTTATGTGTTCTGGTGGCCCTGAGTGTTCAGTGCACTGCAATGTGTGTTCTTCTTATTCATTTTTGCTTCTATTTTTTTTTTTTTTTCAATTTCTGCTATCTGCTATCTACCTCTGCAGCTGCTGTGTCTCCCTTGCACTATTAACCATGACTGCTGCTGCTTAACCAGGACTTACACACTCAATGTGCAACAATGTGAAAACACTGTCTGCACTGTTTACATAGGAATGCACTAAGACTGCTACATACAAACGCACAATACTCACGTAGACACTCGTCACTTTATCTCCATATATGTATTTAGTGTTATATTTAAATTTTTCTTCTTTTCATCCACCTTATGACTCGCAGTGCTGAGCTGACCTGATTTTTCATCCAACACATTTCATTGTACAGGTCACCCTGAACTCACATGCAAATAGGCAAAATTAAACAAAATCTACACAAGTGTAAACAACATGCTCTGCAAAGTCAGACATCTCAACCAAATACAGAAAAGACAAGCAATTGCAGAAATGCAGCAAGTGGCAGAGAACAAAACTGTAATGTGTTGAGCTCTAAGAGTCACCATAGATTTGGTCTTTCATATTGAACAGTACAGACTAATGTACATGTAGACACAGCACTCAGAAAACACAGAGTCATGGAAGCGATGTCAGTTTGTAATGACAAACACAGGGACAGCAGCTGAGAAACAAGGCGGCTTTCTGCCCCGACTGTTGTGTGCACCTGGGGAGGAGACGAGTGGCACAGCCTGTTTTCAACATGCCAGTCCTCATTACCATCCACATTCAAGCACAGCTCGGCAAACCATGGCATTAAATATACATGGAAACCCACTTTCATCAAAAGGACCTCCCTCACTAACACATCTTAATATATGCAATAAGAGCGCCTCTGCATTGCTCAAACTTTTGAATGAAAGAAAGTCAACAGCACAGTATTCCCATGCACATTACTTACATCCTCTTTTAGTTGACCTCTCGTCCTGATTTCCTGCTGGTGCACTTTCTAAACATGACTTTCAGCTTTAAAATGACTGTAGATAGGGGATCTGCATGTGTACATTTGCTTAATATTCTATGATCATACATACATTTATCACCCTAGTTGATTTAGCACATCATCTTGTGGCGCAAAATAAGGGCGTTTTTTTTTTTTTTTTTTTTTTTGGGGGGGGGGGGGGGGGGGGGGGGGGTGGCTGCAGAGAAAATTAAATTCCCTGTAAATCTGGAGTAAAAGACACATCCAACTGTGTCCCACGGAGCTGTGGAGCTGTCTCTTTCTCAACATGAGACGTATAATATCTGAGAAAAGTGCTGGCCTGGTTTTGATGAAGACGGGGTGATAATGTATCTGTCTTCCCTTTGAGGTCTAGCATTTGCAAAATTACAGTCATTTGCATTGCTGTGGGAATTAAATACTGACTTTTAACAGGTACGTCTCCTGTCTTTCTGGAGTCATGAAAATTGAAACCATGTGAGCAATTTCTCACATGAGACAGGATTTTTCTTTTTCCTTCAACTTAAACTTTCCAGAAATACACTGATCTGGTTTTTCCTTATATTTAACAGAAGATACCTGGAAACTACATGAGCCAAAATCACAATGTGCATTATTTGTGGGGAAATATGATGTTTACTTTTGGGTAAATGAATCCTTTTGTGGATGAAAATGTGACCAGGAAAATAAATAAATTACTCCTCTATTCTACAGTTTTGTGGTTGTCCTTGTAAATTGTTTTAATGATTTTTGCTTTGCTAAGAGCAGCAGAGACCTCAGTCATTGGGACTTAACATTTTAGTATAAGGGCTGTAGGCTATAATCTGTAGCTCAAGTAAAGCTTTAGATTATCATTTATGAATTACAGTGTAATTATCTTGGACATTTGGGGTGTCAGTTAAGTATTTTTAATCATTAATAATATTACTGGGTGAGAAGTCAGGGAAATGAGCAAACAAAGCAACAGTGCCAGTTGCGGTGAAATTAGTTGTGGTGTAATCTGTTTTAATGTTCTTTGGTTGTCTGTCCATCCATACATCCGTACATATGCTCATGAACATCATACAGATGGCTTGTGAATCTGCGGAACACCTTGAGCAAATTTCTTCAAAATTTGCACTAATGTTGATTTGGACTCAATGTTGAAGGGTCGAAGGTCGACATCACTGTGACCTCACAAAACGACTCCACTTTGACATCATAATGTTTGTTTTCTGGTCATTATTCAACACTATAACTCAGGAACGGAAGGGGAGATTGTGACCGTATTTCACATTTGGTCAGATTCTGAATTGGTGACACTAATCTCAGGTGTACATGAACTTGAAACTGTGCTGATTTTATCAAACGTCTGTGCTGACGGGTTGAAGGTGTGTGTGAAGTATCCACATTTTACTGTTTGAAGCATTGTAGTCCAGCACAAGCTCATTGGTTTGCTGATAATTGAGCCTCAGGTGATTGTCGTTGCACCATGAGATTAAGCTCTCTATCAGTCCTCTGTACTCCTCTGTGAAAATAGTCTCTAAGTGAAGACAGCATGTTTCTCACTGGAAATTAATTCACTGGAATCATACATGTCAAGATACTTCCATTTCAGCAAAAAACACAAGTGGACTGGTTGGCAGAAACCTACAACCATGAGGCTTTTACTCTCTTATAGTAACGTATAGTAACATCATGCCAAGAGAAACATACGTATATCGAGCCAGCAGTCAATTAGCCTAGCTTAGCACAAAGGCTGGAAGCAGAGGGAAACAGCTAGCCTGGCTCTGTCCAAAGGTAACAAATCTGTCTTCCTGCAACTTAAAGCTCAATAATTAACACATTATATTTTGGTTGTTTTATCCAAACAAAAACAAAAGTATAAGAGCGTCTATTTGTGGTTTTGTGTTATTTGTCATAGTATTTTTATTAGAAACTCCAGGAAGTCACTGGTCCCTGCCAAGAAATAGTACTACATAACAGCCACATTAAAAAAACCAAAATGTTGTTTTTCCACTTCAGTTTCTGTATGGATGAACAAACAAGATATAATGAGGTAATTAGCGTACTGGTGGGCTGAGTTTGATAGACTAACTGTTCCCCCTTTTCCAGTCTTTATGCTAAGCTATTACCTTGCAGATAAGAGAGTGATATAGATCTTTTCATCTAACTCTCGGCAAAAAAGCCAATAAGTGTATTGAGCAAAATATCAAACTGTTACTTGAAATAAAATCTGAAGTCACCTCCACCTCTCTCCCTCTCTCTCCCTGTATCTCCGTATCTCTCTCTCCCTCCATAATTCATCTTTCTGCCTCTTGTGGGAGAAGGCTCTGAGAGGCAACTTATCATGTCTTGTCATTATTTTCTGCCCCCGACATGGAGACATAAAACATTGAGGAATATATTCCTGGCAGAATTTGTGGTGTGATCAGGGGAATCAGCTGAGAGTTGAATACCATATGGCAAAAGGAAGCAGCTTGTCAGAAGTGAGAATATCTGAATGCCCCTAAGGATCCAGAGAGGAGGTTTTCTCTGTTCTGTCTCCTGCAGGTGAGCCACAGGTAGCTAAGAGGAGGCTGTCAGTACCGCAGGGCGAATGGGACAACACACAAACACAGAAACAGAAAGCGGGAACAGTCTAAGCACCTACTGAAAACAAACATAAACCCTGCCAAAGATGAAATGGATTCGCAACCTGCAGCAAGCCAACAGTGCTCGAATGTTTAAGCAGAAAAACAGATTTCCCAGAACAATGCATGTGGGTGTGAAATTTGTGTTCACCGCGCAGCCAAAATGCTTCACATGTGGATAAATGTCACTGTTAATTGTTTTCTGTGAGGGTGAATCTGAGTTGTAGCTGTGTTGCCATGGCTACAAGTCCTACGCTGCGTATTGTCTGATGTCCCCAGGCGTCAGACCATAGGTGAGCATATTAACTAAGAAAACCTGACAGGATGTAATTGCCCGCAGATGCAGTTGTAACTTTAATCTTTGCCCTTTTTTATGTTGCGCTTGAATGCTTCAACCTATGCAAATGAACCGGCTGACAAACCTATTTTTGTGTTTTTGTTCTTTTCGGTCTGAGCTGTATGTGAAGTAAATGAGCATGAGGGTGAATACAGGAAATACTACAGTGGGAAATGAAGTTGTCCATGTGGGGAAAACTGAACTGGAGACCTGAAGTCGTAATGAAAAGGCTGAAAGTGAGAAGCAAATCATCTCTAACCAGCCATGCAGACATGTTTCAGTACATATGAATTGGATTGATAACATAGTGTAAAAACATTCCCAGAAAGTGCAACAAAATTCATATGATCTCAAATGTAATCAATCAAAATAAAATTAGATGGCATTAGATACTTCCAGATACAATCAGTGAATAATAAATGCACTATTCTCCCATGTATCTCAAAGCCTCTATGAAAATACAGCTCACAAAACACACCGAAATGGAAAAAATGAATGTGAAAATGGATCTCTAATTACAGACTGAAACTTGAATCATGCACTTTTATTCTGTGTGCATACGGTTGCTTAATTAATCAATGAAATGAATAATGAATAAGTTACTGATGTAATTTTAAAGCTGAAGTAATTACCATACCACCTTTGGGGCCAAAAAAAGTTGTAAACACAGCGTTGACATATCATCACTTTATAAAGATGATTCGGTCATTATTTTGATATTTGCAAATCCAGCATGAAGCACTTACAGAGCAACATTAGCAATGTTAATATTCTACTTTTAGCTCTGTTTTGGTCTCTACCAGCTCCTGAGGGAAACATCCGGCACTTTAGCCTCTGAATGCTCCGCTTCGTTCACCAGCTAATCCCTGTCAGTCGTTGAGTGCTGAGCAGGTAGTGAACAGCGGGTTTTTGGAGCTTGTTTGCTGAAATGTGCCGCCTGCTGCAGCGAAGATGCTGATGAGAGCTGTGAGAGTGAACCAGATCAATAAAGTTGTTTGCTGGCAAACCAAAACAGTGATTTGAAAGAGGATGAACTGCACCTAAGAGCTGAGGGAAACTGTAGAGTCAGGTGAGAATCCTCTGGGGGCTCAGCACTACATGTTACACATTACCTTTTAATGGATTGTTAATAGGAAGATATTGATTAGTGCAGCTTTAAAACCTTTACATGCATGAATTCATCAGGCATGTTATTTTTCCTAGTTTTAACTCTGCAGGTCATTAATAGTCAGTTTGTTTCAGCTAAAACAATGAGCCCAACTGTCCAATTTCAGCTTTCCAAATCTTCTAACTGAATCATCAACACATATTTTAAAAAGCCATAAGGCTCATTGTCTGAACAGCTGCAGCCTCACTTGACTTTTCTTGTACTATTGTTAAATTCAATAAGTGTTAACAAGTGAGAGGATGTAAGCATTGTGACATTTTATCCATTACAATTTAACTGGCTTTTGACAGTGATGGATGAGGCTCCATGAGGAAGACCATAAATCAGATTAAACTTTGAAAATGGGTATTGACTGTACTATGTGCAGTCTATTTGCTTTTAGCCTTGAGTAACTTCTTACAGAGGTTAAATGTGTCTGCCTCCATGGAAAGGCTTTGTGAGAATTATTCCTCTTTTGGTGAAGCATCAGCTGCTGCTGCTGAATCAATCACTGATCATAATCTTGATTTGTTTGGATAAAAGCTGAGTCAAACCTGCTGAATTGACTACATTATCCTGAATGAAAGCCTCTGCTGGTCATGCAACAATTTGTGTCCCTCAAACCTCAGGTAAGTGACAGGGTGAGAATGTAACTCATGACTAGATGTCCACCTTTAAAATCGTACTTGGCAATAAAGCTTTTCTGATTTCTTTATATGTATTCTACTTCTCTTCATTCAAGTGCTTTGGATGTTGGATTTGGATTCAGTTATACTACATTTATTTATCAGTGTTGCTTCATAATACAATAATACACGATCACTCCAATACTGACTTCGTTTAAAGGCTCTGAAAATGTTTAAATAAGCTCCTCATGGGTGAAGGTGCGACATAAAAGCAACATTTGCTGCCAAGGTTAGAACAGTTTTGGTTATTTTACAGAGAGATGCAACTCCTTTAGCATTCAACAAAAGGAAGCAGCTCAGTGGGCCAAAGTTAAAGCCGTGAGCCGTAACGAGCAACTGTCAGGCTTTGCAAAGGTGAGCAAAGTCACTCTGGCTAATTTACTTCTGTTTAAACAGCATTTCACTATTTATGCACTCAGTTCTGCCATGTGTCCCTCCTTCATCGGATTTGAATGAAACTTGGTGGGAATGTTCAGGAGGATAGTACCGGATGTCTCCAGTGAGTATTGGCTATGAGGATTGGCCAAAGGCTTCTTGAGTTCTGAGTAAATATGTGGCAGGCCGTGCTCACTCACACCCATCAGTATGGCACTTCAGGTTTTGCCCGCAGAGCGTGTGCTCTTAAGCTGGTGAAATTCTGTCCACTGGGTCCCAGCAGGACTTGAACCCTCATGATGCTTAAATAATCTTTTTCTGCATTTTGATTGTAGGTGATGGAGAGCTAGACTGGCTCTGCTCAAAAGTCATAAAATCAAAGCTAAGCTAAGTGGCTGCTGGTGGTAGCTTCATGTTTACTACACAGACATGAGAGTGGTATCGATCTTTTCATCGAACACCCGGCAAAGAAAGCAAATGAGAGCAATTCTCCCAAATGTCAAACGTTTCCTCCATGTCTATGGATATTATCAGACTTTCTACATATTTCAGCAGATTCATGTTTTCTCCTTTCAATTCTCATTTCATTTAATGTTTAATTGTATTCGTAGCCTTTGAGCTACAGTGCTTCATACGGTTTTGTTTGGACGCTTTTTGTCCCCTTTTAATAGTGTATATTTTTTACTACTAAACCCCAGTTTATTGATTCTGCTGCTGTTTACTATCATACTGAGAAGCACCATCTACCTATCTATGAATAAACTGCAAGCTTGCAAGTGGATCCTTCAAAAGTTAATCAGAGCAAAACCAGGAAACCTATTCTTTTGATAGTTAAGATAGGAGTTAAGGAAACATTTTGGCTGAATGGGGACCAGTTTGTCAAGTCACACAGGAACAAGGAGAGCCTGGGACAGCATGGGTTAATCAAAATTTAATCACACCTCAGAGGGTGATACAATCTGAGCTTGTCACACAGTACATTAGCTGAGACCAGACACATATTTATGGTACAATTTGCTATGACAACAGCAGCCTTCCTCGTGACTGCTCACTGACAATCCGCATGCCTGACACCACTGACCTGAGAAGACACTTTCATCTAAATGAAAAGAAAAGGCTCAAGTCCATGAACTCACATCCTTGACACACTCCAACAATGTCTAATCGCTCCAATCTGGATGTGCTCCTGCTGCACTGTGGAGAGAGACATCTTGTGAGCATTGGAGCAAAACTCTATTTCTATTCTTGTCCTCCTGCACACAGAGCTGCATTTGATACACGATCCTCCCAAGCAGACGAATTGATCATGACGGCTTCCACGGCTAGAATTTCTCCTCGTTCTGTTCCTCTGCTGGATTTAGATCTCGCTGAAAGAGTTCAGTTTTTCTCAGAAAAACACAAAGAGCTCTGCGCAGCATATGTAACCAAGATTTGTGGTTTAATGCAGATCATAGACATCAGAGTTGTCGTGTCATCAGTTTTGTTTAATCCTACCGTCACCTTCAAGCATATGCTATTCTGAAACTCTACCCCTGCATGCAGATAAGATTGAGGGCATGGGTTCCTCTCTGCACCTGTCTCACACAATCTGTCAATCAATCTGTCTCTGTGTGTAACTGTCAGTGCTGGAAAATAACATTTAATGAAGTACATTTCCTAAGTACAAATCTGAGATTATTTCCATTTTATGCTACTTGACAATTTTACTCCACTGCGTTTCAAAGGAAAATATTGTGCTTTTTACTTCATTAAATGTATTTGATGGCCACAGTTACTAGTTATTTTTTTAGACTATTATTTAATTATTGTTATTAGTATTAGTATTAGTATTATAAAGCTTATAAAAAAGATTAAACCAGTGTTTCCCAACCTTTTGGATTGTGACTCTTTACTGCTGCAGTTGCTGCAGATTAAATATTGAGACTTCAAAAATATTGAATCTCTTTGTGAAGTGTCCAATATTTCACAAAAAGATTAGAGACAATAGTCTATAAACAGTTATATAAATTTGTGTAGCGTAATTTTTATTCTTTCCTACCACATTACTCATCTCGTGGCCCCTCAGATTTATCTCAGCACCCCTTTGGCTGGGGCCCAAACACATAAGGTGGGAACCAGTGGCCTATGTTAGCTACAGTAACTGTATATCACAAAGCTAAAACCAGCTCCACCTCAACCAAATACACCACTAAAATGCTGCCTCCTCACCGTTGCTGTATTAACAGCAATCTAATAATATAACACATAATGAGACATCAGTATATCAAGTTTTTAATCAACCATATATGCCAAACATGATCAAATTCCAGCTTAAAGATCTCCCGCATTTCTCTGTTTTCCATCATTGTGAAGTACTTACTCTAAGCAGCACAGATTAAAATAAACAGCAATACTGCATTGAATAGAAAACATTACACAGAGGAAGCCCTTTGTATATGAATCATTTGAATTTGTTATCATATGCGATGCTCTGAACAAGCTTGCTGACCTAAATGCAAAAATGATCATTTCTGACAAACGACATCTGTCAAGCAGATGGAGAGAAATGATCCAGTGGTATGTGTTCAGAAGGAGTTCATTCCTTTAGCCACCTGGCTTTGAACTTATGAAGGGTACACACTACACAATAAGCTATAATCTTCAGTATATTGCAGAAGAAAATCCATCAAGAGCCTATTTCTGAATGTCCTTACAGAACTCAATTAGATGAGCTTCACAAAACAGATTGTTTGCCGCACTGAAACTCAGAAGCAGGCTTCTATCTGACAATTCAGTAATATTTACTTTTCGAACCTCCTCTCACTTTATTCCACGATGTCATCACAAAACAGCAACCCCTGACCAGCTGGAATATACAGACTGAAAAAAAAAATCAATTTTCTGTTCACAAATTGTCTGATAAAAACACAGGTTACATTTGTTTTGGGAGATGCAAAAAAGATTGCTCTTACATTACAGATATACTCATTCCAGGCAAAATAATGCACAAGCACTGAGAAGATGCACTTCTGGAGACATGGTGGGATCAGTACAGAATTACTACTTACTACTGTACCATACATATGAGGCTGCAGCCAGTAGACCGTTAGCTTGACATACCATACATGCAGAAAACACAGGCACACAGCTAGCCTGACTCTGTCCAAAGATAATAAAAACTATCCACTTACACCTCTAAAGCTCACTTTTTAACAGGTGATATCTCATTTGTCTAATCCATACAAAACTTCAAGTGTAAAAATGACAATTTGACATTTGTGTGCGGTGGCTTATATGTTACTTCCTGGAGCCTCCACTCATCCCAGAGCCAAGAAATAGCCCAGCACGTAACCCAAATGCTAAGCTAAAATAACATGTTGTTGGCTGTAGCTTTATATTTAACCAACAGTCATGAAAGTGCATCAGTTTTCCCATCCAGCAAATAAGCAATTTTCCCCAAATGTCAAACTGTTCCTTTAAAAGGTAAAACAACCACTTAGGAATCAGCAAGCAGCTAATTTGTGAATGTAAAAGTTACCAGAGGAGTGAACAGGAGGCTTACAGGTGACAACTGATGGGTTTAAGTCAATGATTGCAACAAGTGGGGATTGATTAATTCACAGAGGGGGTGAGAGCATGACAGGTTGCTCAGGGGGGCATCGGGGTGAGAGGGTCAGGTCAGATGAGTCGATGCTTTCATGCAGCTGAGCTCAGGTTTGTGCTAATTGGAATCTGAATGGACACGTGTCAAGAACATGTTTTTCAGCGTATTGCTGTTATGGGACACATATATACTGCACAGCCAGTGGTTTCAAACAGAGGTCAGCATTTGTTGACACGTTAGGTCACATGTGTGAAGTGTTCCTTTTCATGTCATTAAGCTCTTTTTCATCCCGAGTCTCGTCAGTCACGTCCACTGCATTCGTTTTCCAGCTGCAGGTTATTGTTATCATTTCATGAGAAGGAGATGCTCACATGTCTTAGCTGTGGCCTTAGTAAATGTTTTTGAATGTTACGCATTTCTGTTTCATAATCAGTAGCCTACATTTTAATTCCTTTTCTGAGGTTGCTGATCTCACGCAAATCCACCACTGAAATGTGCCTTTGAGCTTTCCTTCATTTGCAGAGGACAGGCCCAGGCACTAATTGTGTAATTAGCTGCTGCTTTTGTGAAGCAGACACTACATAATCGCGAACAGCAGCCAGATATTGAACAGGAGCTTTTCATGTATGCAAATCCAGCCTTTAAGTCTTGATGTTTGTTGACCATAGCGAAAATGAAATGTATTTTTAGTTCCCTTCTACCACGGCATCCCATTTCCATTTGAAATAATGTATACACACAAATACCTACAAAGTTTGCATGACATGGATTTACAAAGTCACAGAACGCTGCCTTCAGAGTTCTGTGACTGCAAACAAAGTCAAGATTGAATGTACAATCCCATTTTTTAAAACATGGGATGCTGTAAAATATGAATACAAACAGAATGCAATCATTTACAAACGAACTGTGTTTACTGACAAGTGTTCCTGAGCCCATGTATTAATAGCCTTTATACAATTACGTGTTCACAAAGTAGTGAACCTCGCTCCATGCTTGCTTGTGAACAACTGAGCCTTTCCAGGATGCCCCTTTCATACCCGATCATGACACTATCACCTGTTACCAATGAACCTGATTACCTGTGGAATGTTCCAAACAGGTGTTTTTGGAGCATTCCACTACTTTCCCAGTCTTTTGCTGCTCCTGTCCCAACCTTTTTGAAACATGTTGCTGCATCAAATTCAGAATAAACAGATATTTACAAAAATCAATGAAGCTGATGAGCTAAAACCTTAAATATATTGTCTTTGTACTGTTTTCAATTGAGTATATGTCAGAAAGGATTAGCAAATGATCACATTCTGAGTTATTTATGTTTTACACAGCATTCCACCTTTTTCAGGGTTGTAGTTGGAGTCCTTCTCATTTCATTATATTAAAAAGAAATGGGTGACTAACCAGGATTCCTCGCCCGGGTCCAGACCTTTGAATCCGCCCACTCCACCGAGTTGATTAACGAGCTGACAATTCTGATATCAGGCAACAGTGGTCCTTAATTTGGTCCAAAAATTGCATCACCAACACCAGTTATCATTTTGTTTAACTGCACATAGGATGTAGGGATCAAAATCTAACTACACGAAAGCACTGCAGAATGCAGATAAGAGATTTTCAAAATACCAGGTGCAAAGGTACAGTGTGTGTGTAGATTGATCATTACCCAGAGAGCAGATCTGGACACTTCGGATGACTCCCTGGCCTCATTTATAAACAAGGCCAGAGAGTCATTTGGGAGACCTCAAAACAGCAGAAGCAAAGCAGAGGGCAGTCCGTTAACAATCCCTTCTTTAATATGCTTCTCACTCTGCTATCCTCAATCAAAACAAATGGCCTGAGCGGCATGAGACACGGGGGTGAGCAACTCTGATCTTGTTTTCCTGAAAGAAGAGATGTGACAGATTTTTAGATGCTGAATCTGTTTGAAATGCTAATGAACACTGCCAGTTAAAAAAAACACACGCACACATGGGGGGTAACATGATTAACACCCACGAGCATGTGTACAGAGCGCAAAGTCACACGCAGGTGCACACACACTCAAACAGACACATGCAATAACACAGGCACAATGCTCGCGGGTGCAGTGTTTGTTACATGATGGATGCTGAGTGTAGTGTACACCACAGTGAGCCTGCAGTGATTCCAGAAAGCAGCACTGCGCTTCAACTCCTGCTGTCTCCCGCACAATAAAACCTGCAGCTGGGCCCTACTCTTTGACTTACAGGAAAGGCTGCTCATTTGAGCTGCATTTGGCACAGTAAAAGGAGTGACCCGGGGTCGCGAGGGAGGACGAGAAGAGCCGACAGCCTTGGTGTATGACAGTTTTGCAACTCAAGCACCTCACAGCCTGGTATCAGACCTTGATGGTGGAAAAAAAGAGCTGAACCACATATCAAAGGTTCTTGATTTACTGGTCAATCCTGGTTACAGCCATCACCTATACAAGCACCTCAAATGAGATGCGTCTGAAAGGGAGCTGGTCATATTCTGAGTGACAGGATGAGGAATTTGCAATTTCAGGGGACCTTGGCATGCAGCCACTGCTCCTCCACACGGAGATAAACCAGCTGAGGTGGTCTGAGCTCCAAACACCCCCTGGTGGAAGGAGACAACAGGACTCAGGCAGGACTTTGTGTAGGGATTATACCTGCCAGTGCTCCTCATCCCGCTGTAGCCCTGAACTGGATAAATGACTCGAAAATGGACAGGGGCGTATTTTCAGTCACCTCTGTATAACATCTTTTCAAGGATTGGCCCCACAATATTCAGCATTACTGATTCTCCATCACTGAGGTTGCACAAAGTCAGAAGAGCACCTCTCACTTGAGCCAAATCTGTTTAACGCCCTGAAATCTATTTTCTTTTGGGGGTTTTCTCTCTCTCTCTGTGCTCCTTTTCACTGGTTTAAAGTGCACAGGGCTTAGCTGAACAAAATGTGACACCATGTACTGCTGCACACACCAGTAGGAATCTGGCAACATCTGAACCAAACTGTGATGGCAACTTGCTTATGTTGCCAAGCCACCATCACTCAAATGTGTTCAAACCACTCCCACACAGTCCTGATGAAGCAGATCAGTTTCTGTCTCAAATAATATGCAGGATGTTTGAGAATGAGGATATTTCATTCCTAACTTTAAATATAATCGTTCCTTATTCAGTCATGATGATTAAATGTTATGGAAAAGTATTTCAGAGACTTTAAGTGGAACTAAAATGGTGAAAAAGTCCCTCCTCACTAATTGTACATATTTTGCCTTTGCTTTGTCACTTTGGTGACATTTCTCTGGATGTAAAGCAAATCACAGACCAAGCATGCTGTTTGGGGATTATTAGCATTGCATTCACAGCATGTAAAGTGTGGTCAAGTAGCAACTGAGCCAAGTATAATACTGTACACATACATATTTAATAAACATCAGCAAACTCCTTTCTAGTGGTGTAGCACTGCCTATGCCATCACTGAGGCAATTAAATCCTCTGTTATATATGCCTATCATTCATCACGACCGCCTCCCCACAACCTGACTGCAGTGCAAAAATGTGCCACTTCAATCTCTGTAAAGAAAAATGTTGCCTCTGCATAATCCTGCCAGCAATGACGTTTCCTTCAAAACATATTTGAAAAAATGAACTCGTAGAATAGAAATGCTGATTTATGTTCACTGGTGAGACTGAAATCCCAAAGATACATTTTGTGAGGAGTATAACTTAAAGATGCAGGAACATAATTACCTTTAAATAAATTTGATGCCTGAAACAATGATAAATTGCATGTTGTGTGCCTTATGATTTGGGATATAAATCAATTACAACAGTGGCTGGTACCTTAAACAAAGTGCCAGGTTGTAGGATACGGATATGATGTAGCCTGTTTGATCTGTTAAAGACTGCAAACTGCTGCAGCTATGTGTCATGAAAGGGCTCATTGGAAATTGTCTCCACAGAGACAGAAGCTGCTCAGTGAGACAAAAATACATTTTATCTTTCAGCACAGAGCCACTTAGTGCTGAGTGAAAGTTAAAGTGAGATAGATGAGGGTTTGTTTGGTTTTTTTCAGAATGGCACATAACATTAGCTTCTCATCTGAGAAGAACAAGAAACACCTTGTTCTTCCTGCACCATAATTAACATGTTACACTAACATCCACAACAATAATAGCATGATAACATGCTAATTGAGGGGCAAATAAAGTGGGAATCATGTTCCTGTCTGTTGCTACCTTTGGTGAGAAATGATCAACTAATTTCTCCTCACTCTTCCCCCCCGTATCATGCAGATAAACATCTGTTTTTGACAGTTGCATTGGATTCTTAATTTGAACTGGAGAGGATCATTAGAGATTTAATGAAGCACAACAGACTCGGGGAGTCTTGTGAGCTCTAATCGAAGGAGGCTGATTCAGTCACAACAACAAAATGAGTGGGAGGTGCTGAACCAGGTCACAGTTTTTGACCCAGCTCCACACAATTCACACATCAGACCACTGGGGGAGTCGAGGAAAAACAAAAGCAAAAAATGAAAAATAACACCAAGGTCTCATTAAGTTTTAAAGACACAGTCATTTTCCTCATTTAACCAAGGTTGCCTCAGAAAACCCACTTGGTACGTTCATTACTTTGTTTGTAGGATTGTTTACTCAAAACTGGAGCCCAAAGCCGTGTGCTCACATGAACTATAAATCTCTCCTGAAGGACAGAACAATCATTCTGCTATGTTTTTGAAGTGCTTTTAGGTATATGGTGGAAATTTAATAGACTCCTTCATAATTTTGCTTTTGTTACAGTGCTGGAAACATTTCCCAACTTCTGAATACTGGCATCTACATTTCACTGACTAGTCATCCTTTATTCTTCATAGCAACTCCATTCACTTCCACAGAGTGGTCTTCCTGGCCTTCCTTATCGATACATCAACCAAAATTACATCAACCCCCCCCCCCCCACACCCCAGGTACCAAAAAGCTGCAATACCTATGGCTATGATAAATTACTTAATTTAAGTGATTTATTGTCTTCCATGCTGAAGAATCTCTACACAGAACAGTTCTCATCGTGTCATTTCTATGAGCTCTAGATACTGGCAGCTGACCAGAATTCATACCCATGACAAAAAGCAGTATATAATAGTTTTTCACACACGTACTGTTGCGAAATATTCCAGATGGCAGTTTTCTCTGAATAACAAAGGACTTGATTTTAATTCAGCCTCCACAGTTTGCCAGGGTAGTCCTTTATGTACCGCACACACTTTAGTACGGTAAGAAGACAGTAGAGCTAATCTGGCTGCTCTCTGCATAATTTGAAGTTTTTTGGTGACCTGCTCACTGATTTCTATAGGCAGGTTGAGCGCAGTGGTGTTACCAAATTCACTACTTTTCACGTTGTCAATGATTCAGTATATTCAGTTCGTTCATTTCCACCTGTTTAGTAATGGTATGTACAAAGGTGAAAATGTTTGAGGTTGGCGATTAGAAAACTGTAGCCGATGACATCAAAAGCTGCAGTAAACTCCATGTAAACTTCATGTAAACATGGAGGTCAGCTAAAAGGTAACCAGGAGGTGATCAGTTAGTCACCAGCTCAATTACTCTGATCACATTGCATTCTTTGACTTTCAATCATTTCAATTTCAAAGACACTTTTCTATTGTGGAATTCCAACAATGACCCTGCATGTTTGACACGTTGTTGTAAAATTTAGAGAAATCATGGAAAATCTGGCCAATTTTAGGTAGGATTAGGACTCAACAGCAAGGCGCGCAGACAGGGAGTAAGGGTAAAAATAGGAATTTATTGGATGAACAATGAGAAAACTCGTAGCTGGGAAGTCCTGAGAACAGCAGGTGAGGCACGAGGTACTGAGGTGGTGAGCAGTTGAGGGCACACGGTGATGGAGGCACAGGTGAAGCAAGATGGTGGTGGTGGTTGAGGGCTTGAGGCAAGAGGCTGGGCAGCGTGGTGGCAGAGACGCTGGAGCTAGAGCTCAGTGCTGGTGAACTCACTGATCCAAAAAGGGGAAAAGACACAGGAGATCAGACGCTGAAGAACAAACACTAGATAATAACTAACACTCGTAATGCTGGTAAACAGCCAACAATACCACTAAGCAGCAGAAACATTCTGGCAACGAGTCCTCAGTCCACAGTCTTTATGCTGTGCTGATTGTGACGAGTCCCAGCTGAGCAGGAGCCTTCTCCTAGCCACCTGGTTAACCATGTCCAGCCTCTGCAAAGGAAACACAGCCCCACACCTCTCCACAGCACACAAAGTTCTTCAAACTACCACAAAATGCCATCTGATTTTGCTTCTTTATTTAATTTTGACTGTATGGTTGCATAATGATACTGTGTTCACGAACCAAATGTGTCCTCTCTTACATCTCAGTGGCCATGAAACTTTCAAAAGGACATTTCTGGGGAGAGCTGCCATGGTCTGATGGAGCAACACAGTTAGCACATGCACGTGAAGTCTGAAAGAGGTCAAAGATTAGAAAGATTTCACATGGTGTCTTTTACCCTGAATGAAAAAAGATATCCATGGAGAGAGATATCCCAATATCAAACACCACTCAACCATCTGCTTGTCAGACACATTGTCTAAACTGTCATTACCAAAATGTCCAACACCTGGAACCCTCTTGTTGAAAACTGCTGCTTCTACCCAGCTTGAAGTGCCTGCTCAAGGAAAGAAAAAAAAAAGAAATCACATCAAAACAAGAAAAGAAAATCACAGTGCAGCAAGACGGTGTTCATGAGAAATGAAGCTGGCAGGAGGGTTAGCATCCTGCCGTACAGATATGTTTAGTAAAACAAAGGAAGAAGACATTTATTCACACAATTGTTCAACAAATGTGTCCAAATGTGAGGCACTTTTCACACACTGCAACAAAATGTTTGTCTCAACTAGATTCAACTACATTAGTTTCACTGTGCTGTAAAAAGGGTTTGATTGTCTATGAGCCAAAACGTCCCTGTAGATTTACCCCACGTCTGATGAACAAGCTTAAGCACCAAACAGTGCTGAGTTTATTTTTAATATCACAAAGAGCAAGATTTTCCTAAGAGATGCACTTTATTCCTCAGCTGCAGTGTGATTTGTCGCCTGTATGTCAGCAATCCTTTCATTGCACAATTTATTGTATTTTATTTCAAAACAAGCCTTGAAAAGCAAGAGGATGAAGTTGAGAGTGAGAGTAGGTGATGCATGTGGCGATGATGATTTACAATAAAGCTACTGCACAGATCCCCATTTATCCATTAACCTCTCCAACCCAAATTGAACAAGCCTGGCAATTTTGTGTATTTTTGTCTGTGGCACTCAGCTCCAAGCCCATTTGTTCCCACTGAAGACATAACGGGTCACAAATATGAAGTAAAAATGTTTAATAAGGCTAAATAATTTCCTAAAACACTCGGGCACTGTAGCTTTTTGGTAAACAAAACTCAAACAGAAGCAAATGTGTATTTGTTGGAGACTATTTTCTCCCATGTGTTATGTGTGCTCGTGAGTACTTACAGCAGCAGGACGCTATGTGGGAGCGACTCAAAATAAACTACAATGCCCATGTTTATTGTAATGAGGGAACAGTGTGGCTCACTGTAACTAATAGCTTGTATACAGCAGTGGATGGTTTTATGTCCATTTTTCTTCCTAAACAACAGCATGATTGTCCATTATGCCCATAGAGTTCTGGTTATGGCACTTAAATAGTTTTTTCAGTGTGAATTGAGTGCTGCGGGCAATGGTCCGTACTGATAACACAGCCGTGCAACATTCATGGGTCAGGATATGCTGTTGCATTCCTAAATGCTGTGTTCCCTCCAACTGTTTTGTTCACACTTACATCCCTCTTTTCACAGCAGACACGTTGGGTAAAAAAATAATAATACAGACAGCAGTCTTTCTCTGTCTTCCTGCGACACTGCATGAATGTCTGCAGGCGCAGAACATCCACACAATCAGACCATGAGTGGCATGACAAGTCAGCGCCATACCACACCAACAGCATAACACAGCGCCTGGGAACAACTTCACATCCTGTCAAACAATGTGTTGTGCTAACCGAGCTCAAAAGGATGAGTAAGGCAGAGTGTGGAGCGTTTGCTTCATAGCTATCGAAAGTGACACAAAACCTTGCCTCCACAGTTCTGGAGGAGACAGAATAATACTGGACGCTATAGGTTGTGTGTTGCCATCAGAGCCTCCTCTATCATTCATTGTAAAGTTGTGATCCCTCAGTTTAGCCGCAGGCATGTTATTTGCAGCTCTTAGTTTACGTCTCACCGAACACAACGCTCTTAATTGCTAACTCCTACAAATGTAAAATGACTAAATATATCCTGCTATGTTATTCTCTTATCTGTAACAACTGGAACTTTACTGCAATATTGCACATTCGGTCTACTTGCACAAATTTTTTTGCTGTTTTTTGCTGTAAATACTATTTATATACTTAGTTATATTGTATTTTTCTTATATGATTATGATATTATATAATATGTATTATAAATTATAATACATATTATATAACTATATTTGATTTTACTTTTTACTTTTACTTTTTTCTATTCCTGTTTATATTTTTTGTTACTTTTTTAAATAATTGTGTATACATCCTGTGTTTGCTGTATGTTTAATTGCTACTGCAACTAAATAATTTCCCAAATTGGGATCAATAAAGAAACCGTCTAAGTCTAAGTCTTGAACTTCATTGGATGAGGGGATGTTGTTATCCATACATCAAAAAACTGACTGATGAACCTAAACCTGCATGTTATTATTTTGAAGGTTGTTTATAATTGAATTTGCAAGAGAAGGCATTGACATTTCAGTTTTCAGTTTTTTGGTCAACAGTTTAATTTCTTTATAGTTATGATAGTTATGAGTTAGTCATGGTAATCTATAAGATTAGTTATATGTCATTATTTTCAATTCAATCATTTTCAATTCTTATTTACCCTGTTTACTTTTATTAGGAACATTTAAAATGTATTTATGTCTAGTATGTGGCAGAGATTTCAGTCCATTGTTCAATGAACTCTATATAAAATAAGAAAATAAAATATTTGTCGCAGGACAGATAAAGTCTTCTTTGGGAAGCAAAGGTGTTTTCTTTTTCATTTACAGTGTATTCTTTCTCTTTTGCTCTCTTTCACCCATATTTCCTTCACTCACTGTTCTATATACATGCAAATGCATTTTCTGCATAGACTTTGCTTTTCTCTAAAATGCAGTTTTGGGGGGGCGGTAAATGATATCCATTACCTAGAGGCACTGATTTGGCATTAAGTCTAAAATAAGTGTTAAATCTTAAATTCACATTTTAGCCTACTTGAAAATTCAACAGTCATTCATGTCTTGACAGTTTACAGTATGTGATGTTGACTCATGTTGACTCTACACTTTGCAGGGAAATAATTAAGTTTCAGCCTCTTCCCATGATAATGAATGAGAATGAGCTAGTGAAGGGTCCCCTGATCCTCTGAACCTCAAGATGTGGAACTGATTGCGAGAGTCTCCTTGAATCTTGGATATTGATTATTGTATATGTGCCAACCTAACGAGTCTGCTTTGATCACACATTTAATGATGACAGAAAATCATTTCATATGAAGCTGGAGGATGGTTTGTGCTGCATGTTGTGGCCTGCACAGCATGTTGGGTTTTAATATTTATTCTAACATACTACAGTGACTCCCACCGTACTTCTGCAGTGTCAGGGGATATGGGGAAAGCTAAACTAATTACCTCAAACTCCACTAAAAATTAGAAAAGATTTGACCTAAAAAAAAAAAAAAAGGAGGAAAATAAATTGCCAAATAGGTTTACAAATTGGTGTGAGGCTGATCTTGACTACAGTAGCCTAATTGTGCCCTTGAGTCAGCTGCAACACTGACAGAGAGCATGAAACTAGTTTACAAGCAAGGAAATATGCTGAGGTGGATAACTAAAAGTAGGAATCTGTTAGCTTAAAGTGTGGATAAACTACGTGCTGAAATTGATAACACAAGCTGAAAGAACTCGATGTTAGCTTAGTTAGTGTGGTGGTTTAAGAAATTCTGGTATTTTCTGGTGTACTGTGGAGAGGTGTGGGGCTTGTGTGTCTTCTTTTGGCTGGGTGTGGTTCTCCAGGTGGCTTGGGAGCTGGCTCCAACTCAGCTGGGACTCATCACAATCAAGCACAGCATAACGACTGTGGACTGCAGAGGACTCGCTGCCAGATTGTTTCTGCTGGTATAGTGGTGCTTAGTGGTAGAGTTGGATACTTTACTAGTGCTACCTGCGAGTTTACGTTTATATTTAGTTTTGGTTTCTCTCATGTTGATTGCCAGTGATTGATCGCTTGTGTCTTTTTCTTTATGCTCCGTGAGTTCTCCTGCACTGATCTCCAGCTCCAGCCTCTTGCCTCCAGCTGCCTCGAGCCTCTAGTCCACAGCCGTCGCCACATAATTTCATTTGTGCCTCCACCATCACGTGCCCTCAACGCTGTACCAACACCACCTGAGCTCTGTGTGCTCCAGCGTATCTCTGAACTGTTCTCCACCTCAGTGCCTCACCTGTTCCCAGGACTTCCCAGCTATGAGTTTCCTGCATACCTGGAGTCTCCCTTCACTATCTGTTCAATAAATTCCTATTTAAGCCTTACCCCATGTCTGCGTCTGTGCTATTGGGTCCAAATCCTGCCGAAACACAACAGTTAGCTTAAAGTAATGGATAAACAGCTGAATTGTTAGCTAGAGGTAGCCTAATGGATAAACAACTAAGTAGAATGATGGATGGTGTCAATGCAGGGGTACCTGGCTGTGGGGGATGACAGTTTGGGAAACACTGCTTTACTGCTATATTTCTAACTGTTGCAGCTTTAAAATTGGATATTTGTTGGTTATCGTGGCAAATAAAAAGTACATTTGAATTTCCCTTGTGGTGAGGAGAGACTGTGTATATCACTGAAGCTGCAGGTTAATTTCAGGCATGCCTACAATGAATCTGATCTGTGCTGACAGACTGAAACTGCAGACAGGACTTCAGTGCTTGAGCAGACTTGAGTACCAGGACAGACAGACAGATAGTTAGAGAGATAGGCAGGAAAGAACTGAGCTCAGTTCTCTCTTTGCTGAGAAGACGGTCTGAGGCCCGGTCACATTACCTCAGCTTGAATGGAGTTTGTCTCCCAGCAGCTCAGCTGAGTCCTCACCCTGTCACTCCACTCTACTGGGATCTATCCCTGTCTGAGTCTATGCTGGGAGACATCTGTCAACATGTGTAACGCACTCCAGGAACAAAACTAAAGCCCGTACCAAGTGGGAGTTAGCTATCAGTGTCAATACATCTCAACCTGCACAGAGCAGCAGGGTGGGTGATAGGAAGAAAGAGGAGGGAAACGAATCGTCAGATTTCTCTTAAGATAATTTAGTCATTCTTTAGAGCTAATTCAGAGAAAAACATCCCCTAAAATGCAAGAAATCCCATAATCCTTATCTTAATGAAAATCCTTTGAGATATTTAATAAGTTATATGTGTTTAAGGTTCCTGGATGATGAACATCATTTCCATAACTTGATGCAGATTAACAAGAATACGTCTTGATGCAATGTACAATATGCAGCAATATGAAGCGCTGAAAGGGAAATGGTGTGTAGCGTAACATAAATTTTGTAATGTCAAAACCCAGGGCCATTTCCTTCCTGCAATAGACCAGCATCAGTAATATTGATGACTCCAATGTGCTCTGTATGGATAATGAATATTCAGCAATTTGGTGAAAAGAGAGGGGAGTGAGAGTTGTTGAGTGATGGCCTGACCCTTTCGACAGCCTGAAATCTCAGCATTTTCTCAAAAACTTCTGCCTGGTTCAGTACATTAGTTAATGCTGAGTGGCTTCTGTAGTAGCCTGGCCCCTCAAGGGAGAAGAAATGCCAATACATCTAATCAATATCTATATGATTAAAGCAGTCATATGTCCAGCAGTGTAGTGCACTCCCCTGTTATGCACCTTTTCAGATTCACTAATCTAAGGATGAATGTGGGTACCAGAGAGCAGCATCGTACGCATATTCAGTATTAAGATATTTATTTTCACTACTTCAGAATCTGCAGTCGCCTTCTCAACAGAAAGCCACAGAGAGGTTGTACGAGCAGAAATATGAATGTCAAATCACACAGTACAAAAAAACAAGTCTATAAGCTTCTCCGTGTTCTTCATTCTTACTCATTAGTGAATGCATGACTGATGACTCCCCTCAGGGTAACATCCTTGCTGTCTAAGTAAAACCCTTCAAGTCTTTTTATTTATGTATTCATTCATTTATTTAGGAGAGTCAAGCATGAGGCTTTAAGGATGTAAGTGAGAGATGGTACTGCAGTGAGACACTTTTTTCACTTTCTTTCTTTTTCATTAAGACTATTAAGGATTTTTTTTAAGGATACATGTGACCTTTGCTGTAGTCATAGCTATGGTAAAATTAATTCATTCTTATTACTATTTCATGGTCTGAATACATTGCATATTCTATTATTGAATGCAATTATGAAACCCATCACAAAGGAGGATATAAAGAGCACCAGATCAGTGACAGCATTGATGGGCTTTGATATTCTGTGCATGCAGACTAACTGGAGTTACATGCCAAGTCACCTGGTTCTTAAATGCATTAACAAAGACTTAAAAGCAGACTACAGTCACATTTTTATTTAACAAGATTTAGTCCCCCAATTACCAAAAGTGGTCCGCCTGATTAAATTTGCTAGAAGTAGTAAATCGCATGAAAACTTACTGCATTTTGTAAGACAAAATTTTACGATTTGCATTATGCCATTGTTGGTTCTGTTGAACATCACGTGAAACGCAGCAATAAGCTCTCATTGAAAATCTAATAAACCTCTATCGAATGCTTTTTGTTCTGCCTCAGACTAGTGCATTGGGCTTCACTGCAGCTGCCACAGAATGATTTTGATAAATGACTTTATTACTTGTTTGGGTGTTGAGGGAAGATGTTTTTGTGCTGCCCAGTACATTAGTTCTTTGTCCTAACAGAATGATGCCAGCAGACTTCACCCAAGGCAGACAGAACATTATACTGACTAGTTCCATACAGGAGAAGAAGTGCCACCTCTATTTTTCTAGGCCCAAGGAAATTGTCTGTCCCACAATGATGCCTCAGGGTTTTATACTGTGCATTGTCACCTGGATTAGTGGGCTATGCTATTTTGGGAATGAGCACTTGGCCACCTTCTGACTGCAGGATGGCTTGACAAGTAAGGACACTGTCCCAAACAAGGTTGCAGGTAGAGCGCAGATGACAGCTGGTGTCCATCCTGCTCAGTATGTCCTGGATTCTCAAGATCTCTAAATCTCTGGAGAATCAAATATGCTGCGCACGAAACTTTCCTTGTTGAATGGGCACTCCAACTGATCGAAATCAACTGGTAGAAGAAGTTCATGTTGTTGTTACTGGGAGGACAATCTAAAGAAGGCAAAATGCCAAAAAAAAAAAATAAAATAATAATAATAATAATAATAATAATAATAATAATAATAATAATAATAATAATAATAACAATAATAATAATAATAATTGAGCAAGAGTCTGCAGTCATGTTAGTCAGCATGTTAAGATGGCCACACTGACAATGCTAACATGCTGTTTAGTTATACTACTCACTGTATTTATCATTAGTTAGTGTGTTAGCATGCTAACATTTGCCAGTTAGCACCAAACACAAAGTACAGCTGGTGGGAAAGTCATTAATTTTGCAAGAATTAAAATAATAACTAAATTATTAGACAAATATATCAAATGTCACAGGATCACCGAAGTTATTTCAATTCATCCTCAGACAAAATGTGACAACAGCACTGCACTCTGGTGTCAAACAGCTCTGAGCTGTGCCATGACAGCTTTTCGCTGCATCAAGCAAAGTGCATGCACAACGTTCCACTTGGCAAGCTTGCACCCAAAGTGCAGCTATGTTGAACCAGGCTGAAGTTTGTGTGCTGCGTACTGTGACAAATACATGCGTGGCCAATAGAAACGAGGCAGCCAGCTGGGCGCAGCAGGCAGACTGGAGAAAAATCTAATACTGAGTTGCCTAAACAGCACAAGTTTACGCTTGTATGGAGCCCCTGGGAGGAAAGCCCTGTTTTGAAAACACATTTCCAACCAAGCAGATATATCAGGTGTGTTCATTAGGATTCATCCTTTGGGGACCATGAATGTCTGCACTGAATTTCAAGGCAATCCACCCAACAGTTTGTATTTCAGTCTGGACCAGCAGCCCAACAAGGCATTACTAGAGTCATGCTGCTAGTGTGGTTAAAAAAATACTTACTACTACTTTCCATCACTTATAAGATGTTTTGTTTTATTCAAAACAGCATAACAGAAAAATAAAAATATACTTTAACTGCACAGCATAGGCCTACACCTACATCTGGATCACTGATAAACAGTATTTTTCATGATACACAACTGCTTTTGTGAGTCACAAGATTGGATGTTCAGTATGTGGTCTCTCTTGTGGTTCACTTTTGGCTTATTACAGAGAAAACACTTTAACTTCTCCCCAGGGAGTGCTCTCTTCTCCAGCAAATCTCATGCTAATACCATCAAGCCCCAGGTAGAGCCCAGCCAGAGTGTAAGCATAGCCGGAATCAGACACAGGGCTTGTCACTGATGACTCAGACAGTCCCTCAAGCCCAACACAATTTGGCGCACAGGACAGCCACCATTGCTCTACCTCAGCATATTCATGCAGTGTGTGCTCAGAATATTAAACACACAATCAGCATGAGCGACTCTGGGAGTCCTGTATGTTAATTAGCAGTGATATCTGAGGCCACACACCTTCTCTGCCATGTATGAACCACTCCATCAGCAATAAATAAGAGCCAATTAGATGCCGAGCATGGAAACCCTCATGTAATAAATGAGAGGCATGTCCTGGATAAACCTGTCTGATGACAACAGAGAGAAAAATTCTGACAAGCGATGGCTGTTCCTAATGTGATTCATGTTCTGTTTGCTGAGAGTTCAGTCAATTAAATTTGCATCCTTAAGAGGATTTTTCCCCTGCTGTCCAGACTCCTCATTGGATGACTTCTAAATGTACTGACCCACTCAGCACTGTAAGCATAGACATGACATGATGCTGATATGTGCACAGCATGTGAGGTTAATACTGAAACATATTGTAAACGCAAAAGGCGAAGGCGAGGAAACACGAGCAGCGTCTTTCATGTATGTAAGATGTTTTTTTTAGTCTTAGAGTTCAGACATTCACAGATACACGTGTTTGCATTTGTGTGCACTTTTGTGTGTGTGTGTCAATCAATTTCACAGCAGCATTAAAGGCAGAAGCAATGAAACAAAACTAAGCTGGTCCACAAAAACAAATCCATTATTGCAGTTGGACTGAATGAAAGGTGAAGGCCACATTATAGCAAAGGCTGCATTGTCACAATTCTCCCATTTGAAATTGTAAACTGTACATACGTACTGTACATAATAGCCATATTAATATTAGCTACGACCTGCATGCATTCTGCACATCATTTTGAATTTAACAGATATTGTGTTTCTCAATTTAAAGGTATTTTATAAATATTAAAAAACAAACAAGAAAATGTAGGGGGATTTGAACATGGAAACAAAATTGAATATTTAAAATACAAAAACCCAGTTACAGTGAATGCTGGGACAGGGCCAGCACTGATGTTAGTAATTACACCTGTGCTGTAATTATTGTGAAATTCAGTCATCATCACAAAGAAACTTTGCACTTCCTTGGTGAGCAAAGCAATGATTTTTAAACTCCTCTATTTGAAGGGTGCACAAAGTCACAGGAGGAAAGGTAGCACCATCTACTGGTTTCAAGATGTATTAAAATACAGCTCAAATTGGTTTTCAGTGCTCAGCTCATTCATTTATTTATTTTATAAATGGTTTAACACTTGCTCTGCTTAGGTTTGAAAAATGGAAATATTGTGTCAAGCGTTTTTCTGGGAACCAACTTTAATTAACTTTAATAAGTTACACAATAAACGTAATAAGGCTCTCAAGATGGTTTCTATTCTTCTGTGATGGCTAAAATTAAATTCCTAATTTACTTCTTATAATTATATTTGAGTTCTCAATAATACATTGTCTCGAAGGCATATGATGGATATATTCTCTTTGCATTACTTGGTGAAATCATTTTCGAGCTTTCACTGAACAATTCACAAACAGCAGTACTGGAGAAGTGGGTGGATTCTCATATCTAGCTGCAAGCTCAGTGTCATTGTTACATATCTGGCTTAACATTTTTGGCACAACAAGGGAGGCTCTGCTGAGGGATTCATCTGTGTTTGGCTCTGCTCGTAGTTTTCTCTTTGTATATATAAAGTGCTCAGTCTCTGCTAACAGAAAGGCTTCCCACAGCAGAACACTGCTACCATAATACTTGAAGGTAAAACCAGTCCAAGATGGATGCTGCATCTTAGTTTCATTTGACAGAGCCTTTTGTCTCCCAGCTTGGGGAGTTCATTTTCTTTTGTCTTTTTGGAAACTCCAGATTTATCCTCGTGCTTTTTCTCCTTCAGTCCAATTACAAAGGCCACAGTTTCATCACTTGGTGAACTTACTGTTGGCAAGAAACACAGTAATTCTGTATTTTTGTCATTCCTTTCCTTAGGTTTTGGTCTACTCCCTCATCAGCATCCTTCATCAAACTACCCTAAATCTGGCTTGTTCCATAATTTATTATTTCCTAATTATGCAGCCTACAGTGTTCCTTTAAACTTAAACTATTATAGTCTACCTCTCACCCTGATCTATGTCTTCTCACATATTCGGCCTCTGAAATCAGATCAGTGGACTTGTCGGCAGAGTTTGGGCTTTAATGACACAATGGGGGCATATCTGTTTTGCTCCTGTCCAGTCAAATGAAAGAGTGACAATCAATCAAGTTGAAATTATGTTTTACTCAAAGGACTTTGGATGCACATTCAGTCATTTTGAGGTCTCACTGCAGTCATCATTTATTCATTTGAAAAAATTCAGGTTTAAATTTTTTATTCATGTGTTATATGATGTGTGAACATTGATTTAAAAAAATCCCTTTAACATGAAAAGTTAAGTTGGCTTAGCTGAGACTGAAGGATCGTTCTTGGCTTTAAAAACAGCAGCTGACAAAATCAATGTCTCCACAACGTCCACTCAGTAGCTGTCCTGGAGCTCTCGATCACATCACGCACATCCCACATCAGATGGAGTTGCCAAGTTGAAAATATAGTGGAGATGTTCAAATGTCCATTTTTCTGAGCATTTTAAAGACTTCTTGTTCAAGTTGGCTTAAAAGTTGACATAACTGAGCTGCTGTCAAAATTTTTAAGAATTAACTTCCAGCATAAGTTAACTTACAGTCTCTCAACAGTCTAGTTTGCCTTCAGCATCTTTCTACGTAATACGAAAGGTCCACTCAAGGTTCAAACAACATCATTAGATGAGTGAAGGCTACATCAAAGAGAAACAAAGCAAACCACAGCGATGAACTCCGAGTGGAACTGTACTGTTTTTCCTCGAGTGCAAAGATAGCCTTTGCTGACTTTATTGGCACACTGGGCTTAATTAACTTGGAGTGGAGTGTTTACTGTCAGACAACTGGCTTCACTTAGCTTCTGATGAATGATTGATGCCCCTCAGGAGTGAAGCAGCAAATGAGGGCTGGCACAGAAAAAGGTCTAACGCTCCCTAGACTAACATGGAAAATGCTAAAATAAACAAGTTGAAACAAACATCTTTGTAAGTGACAGGGTTAGGTGTGTGTCAGTAAGAAGACCTACGATGAGTAACTTTTTAAACTTCACTCTGATTAGATATAAGTGAATACACAATACATTTGTACAGTACTAATTTTAGCGGACAGATAATAGAGAGGCATCGATCTTCTCATTTATCTCTCAACCATCTCCTCAAATGTTGAACTGTTCCTTTAAGATCTATCATTAAATTACATGTGAATATTTATTTTTCTGACTTTTTCTGTATGCTTTTTTCTTTCATATTGTGAAATAGTGGTTAGTTTGACCCGTCTTCTGTTCTATAAAAATACTCAAATGAAACAATCTGAGTAGGGAACATCCCTCTTGGCCTGGCACATAGCAACCTATGATAAGGGGTCACAAGGAGACACACTGCTTCACTTTAAAGGGTCACAACTCCAAAAAGGATGGAAATAACTGATCTAAGATAAGTTAAGTAAGAGGTCTCAAGTATGTTGTACATTTTGTACTTCACTTCAGAGTCATGTTTGTACAAAGCACAGATATTTTACCACCAAACACAATGTCAGTACAAAGAGTCCCAGACACACTGACTATACAGGTTTAACCATGTCACAACAAGTCAGTGGAAATGCACTGGTTAACAGTTTCAACTTGTTATCATCAACTGTGTAGATTAAATACTGCCTACAGTTACTCATCTGTGCTATAAAAGTTCATACGCTCTGGAAACAAACTTTACCAAACTGTTTTAATACGTCTTATCTGAATTATGTCCATTATCATGACAGCTTATCATGCATAAGGGGTGGTACAGAGTAACCTGAGCCAGAAAGAGGCGTTACCAGTCTGCTCTGGCCCAGCAGTCATTTACTGGCAGATGGAGGAAGTGACTCATCATGACAAGTTAACGTGAATCTGAAACACCCCAGTGTAAGATAGAGGAAAACAAAAGGAGATCATGAAATAACAAGCAGGCTGCATAAGATTCAGGTCTTACAGTCTCCCTCAAACACAGAGCCTGAAAAGTCTACAAAAACTTGCTCTGAAAGACAGGGAGATAGGATGACATTTGGTCATAATGGTGGTGCTACAGGAAAGGTCAGGTGATCATCATACACATTAGAATCCATCCTCCGGAGGCCATGAATATCAAGTACAAATTTCATGTTAATTTTGCCATTACTTTTTAGAAAGGTCAGGTTGTCACTAAAATGATTAGGGATCCTCTGGGGACCACTAATATCTGTGACAGCTTCATGCAAATGCAGCCAGTACGTGTTGAGATATCTTACTCTTGCGTTCCCACACTAGTGGGCAGAAACAGGAGGCATGACTGTGAAATCAGTCAGTAATCTCAGTAGCTAAATGTAAGTGATTAATCATGGCCATGCATGTCACAGTAGATTCAAAATGTGACTCCTAGCTGGTGCATAAAATATTTGGGTATTGGGGTTACAGACTGTAGATTTTCTTGACTGAAAAGTTTTTGGTCTTATGTCAACAGCCATCGATCCTCCGCCTGTAGCATCCTTGAATAAAAACACTGAATCCCTACTGGCTGCTGAGTTCATGTGCTGTAGCTTACTCTGTGCTTGGACATCCCTGTAGACGATGGCAAGTAAATAGAGCTTCCCTGAGACGATCAATAAAGTTTCACTGGTGAATTTATAATCCAATCAATCTTGTTCTGCTGTGATGGAGGTCTCTTTCCCATGGAAGACCACCAGAAAATAAAAGTCGTTCTGAGGAAAGATTATGAGATGAAAAGTCAAAAGCATGGGATAATACGATTTTTGTTTCATCATTCTGACTCCAAATTATGAGATGGAACATTTTAAAATCACTACTGTGAGTGGACAGGTCAATATTATGAGTTAAAAGCTTATGAAACAGTAAGTCAAAGTTATGAGAGACACATTTCTGACTCGCTAGCTCATAATTTTGATGAGATGAATAATAAAAATCGTGAGATGGAAAGTCAATATTAAGAGACACAACGTGGACATTTTGAATTACCCTCTCATAAAGTTGTCAAATAAATTTTTTCGTCTGTAAACTTCTTTACCTGCCGAAAATGAGCGTCCACTGTTTCCTCTGTATCCAGCTGTAAGAAATGTGACTGACACAAGAGCATCAAGAGTCAAAAGTGGATCAGGTGTCAAAAAACAATCATATATACTGTAGGTTTACATACACAGGTTCATCTTAGGCGATCAGTAATCCTTGATTTGTCCCTGTCCAGATAAATGAGAATAAGCCCTTTGGGCAGGGTGCCTGACATGTTGTCCTGAGGAAAGTGCATTGCGAAATGTGCATGAGTTTCTTGTGCACGTGACGTTGCCAGGGTGGGATGATGACGTCTTAGACAGCCTCCGTACAAAAAGCGGCTTCCGCATGACGTAGATGGACAGTCAGCATTCTCTCTTCGCAGAAGCCGGTAGCTGCTGAGTGGTCGTGTTTCTGCTGTTGTAACAATATTACCAAACCTTCAAGGTTTTAACACGACTTTTTGGGGCTCTTTTTTATTGTCTTTATTTATTTTTATCTCTTTGTCGACAAAACAACCACTACACTGACGTCCCTTTTGTAAAGGTAAGATACGTCGGTGTTTTCCTTGTCTGGTTAACGTTAGCTAGCATTCCAACTTAACCGACCGGTCTGGTAAGAACTTAGTCTAAGGTTGATTATGGGATCATATATGTGGACGCTCAAGTTTAGCGTTAGTTGACCTCGATGACATAGAAATGATGAGCCGAGCTGGTTTTATGTTCAGGAAAAACTGGAAGGGTTGTTTACAGCATGTTAGCTGTTAGCTTGCCGGCGGCTTACAGAACAAAACCCGTCAAGATGTCGCTGAGTGGACATCCGGTGTGTGAACAAAGACCTCATAAAAATCAGCTGATGTGATTTCTTCTCGGTCTACATCAACGCCCTTTATATCTGAATTCGTACAGATTGGTTGACTTTTGGAAAATAGGCATGTTACCTTCATAGACTAAAGGTTTGGAACTCAAGCTTTTTTACGTAAATCTGGTAATTGGGGCATATAAGATTCACACATTTACGGCTGCACTGACAAATGGTTTGCCATGTAATTTCATATTATTCAGAATATATCGGTTTTAAAATTGCCATTACGTTGGATCTGGATAATTCCGTCTGTGCTCGTGAAACGTTCGTTAATCCGTGTTTTGTGTCGACATCTCGTATAGCGTTTCCTGTAAATTAGCGCTGCCCTCCGTGATTTGGGTCAGGTTTAGGCTATTCAAGGACATCTTAGGTAATTTAGCCTAGGTTAACGTTTATTTATGGTTGGGAGTCCCAGAAGACGACAGATTGGGAGAAATTGGGACACGATTGGGAAACGTACGTCGACACAACACTAGCAACGTAATATGCTAGCATTTCTGTGCTAGGCTAACACTGTCCTAGTTTCACATCCACTTGAGCGGACGACACGTGTTGGCGTTCATGTGCTCAACAATTTGACTGGAATCTCTACACAGTTGATGAAAACCTACTATATCAGATATATATCAGATCTTATCATCGCTTGGTTGTAATGTGCTTGATGACCCTCCGATGCGTGTTTGTTTCAATTTTACAGCCCTTAGCTGTCAGCTAATGTGTTACTGTGTCTCTGTCTGTACTTGCAGGTCGCTCTTTCCTGCCCTATTCCCAGAACATCATTCTTTTCAGATATTCTTTGTCAAGCCGCCAAAGTGGAGAGTGTCGTTGCACAAGGGGGTCCTTCTCGTTTCAGGTAATAAATATCACACTCGAGCTATTTATACTGAAAACCCTCTCCAGCAGTTCACATGAAGGCCTAGGCTCACATTTCCTTATGTTAAGTTAAAACGCTTTTCCTTTTTTTGTATCACAGTGTAGGGGGAGGAGGTGGGGGTGCACCTCAGCACTATCCCAAGACTGTCGGCAACAGGTGATTTTCATTTTTTTTTTCTTCTTATTTTTTCAACATTTTCCTTTCACATTGAACACGTAGCTACTAGTCTTTATTACTTATTAAATCCACACTGGCTTTTCTTGCATTCCCACTTATGTATTGTTCTTTTATGTCAACACACTTGGGGAAATGAGAGGCCTCTAGTCATCTCCTCTATGAACTCACATTGTCCAGAGTTGCTCTGTCACACATGTAGCACACAACAGGATTGCCAGATGTATTCTCACCTACTTGAAATACTAGTTGGTTTAGGCAAGAGGTGGAGCCTGGGTAGAGCGCGCAGGAGGAGGACCCATCTATAATTATAGGTTTATCTGTGTTTACATGCATTTGGATGTATATGCAATCTCAAAAGAATAATGCAGCGGGTGTGTTACATGCTGGAAATGTGAGTACAAGCTCTGAAAAACTGGATTTTATCCCCCATGCTCACTCCTGCTTAAAGATTTTAAAAATCTGATTTCATTACAGATTGAAGTGTTAGTTTAGTGGCATTGCTGTTAGGGGTGACTGGGCCTTTCCCAGTCACCATGGATTGACACTAGAAACCTGTCGTATAAGGTAGTGTTTTTCCAATATATATTTATGTCTTGTACACTTAACAGTGCTTTGTGTTCATTTCAGCGAGTTCCTGGGGAAACCCCCAGGTTCTGGCGTTCAGAGATGGGTACCTTCTCGAGGCACTAGACGAGATGTCAACTCCTATCATGAGAATGGGCAGAAGGATGCAATCTTCAGGAAAGTGAGAGGGTAAGTTTCCATTTTTATCTAAATTTACTTCGGTTGCACAGATCATCTAAAATTCTTGTATTATGTACAGTATTAATGTGTATACCAGGACCTGAATATACCACTTGAGATTAGTTGAATTGATGGTGGTGTTGCTATATTGTCTTACGCCTTTGTCCTTCCTTCTCCTCATTAGCATACTTAATAAGCTGACTCCTGAGAGGTTTGACAAACTATGCCTGGAGCTCCTCAATGTGGGTGTAGATTCAAAAGTTGTCTTAAAAGGAGTCATCTTGTTGGTGAGTATTCTCTTCAACTGTGCTCATGTGTTACTTCTATGATCTGTGAAAACTGATGATTTTCTATTTCTTTTTACTCAAGATTGTTGACAAAGCCCTTGAAGAGCCCAAGTATAGCCAGTTATATGCTCAACTATGTCTACGCTTGGCAGAAGATGCACCAAACTTTGAAGATCCAACAGAAGGTCAAGCAACACAAAATCCGTCTAGTGTAAGTTTTTTATATATGTGATCGACACAAGAATATGGTCTGACTTTACTTCTTTCTGGTATTTTATGTCTGGATTTTGAACAAATTCTGTTTTGCAGACCTTCAGAAGGCTTCTGATTTCCAAGCTTCAAGATGAGTTTGAGAACCGCTCCAAAAATGTTGAAAGTAAGTGAATTGCATTTGATACATGTGTCGAGTTTCGAAATGCCTTTGGTCATGTCTTGCATTAGTTGTTCCTTATTTTCAAATTTCTCTTTCCCCTCTCTGTAGTCTTTGAGAAACATGAGAGCCCACTCACCTCTGAGGAGGAGGAGCAGCGTGCCATTGCAAAGATCAAGATGCTGGGCAACATCAAATTCATCGGGGAACTTGGCAAACTCAGCCTTATCCACGAATCTATCCTTCACAAGTGCATCAAAACAGTAAGTTCTGTTGAGTAACATTTACTTGGTTGGGTGTAATCCTAGGTTTGTTTTCTTAACCTGTGTGGTCCCAAAATCAGACTAAACCGCCGGTGTGAAAGCATCCTGGCAGTTTACTGTCCTTAAGTGACCTCAGCAGCTGTGAAAGAACTTGAAGTAGATTTTACTGATTGTTTTTCATTTCTTTTTTAGCTTTTGGATAAGAAGAAGAAAGTCCAACTTAAGGATATGGGTGAAGATTTGGAATGCCTCTGTCAGATAATGAAAACCGTGGGGCCTAAACTTGATCATGACAAGGCTAAGGTGAGCATGTGGTAAACAGCCGTGTAACAGTCCTGTCTTAAACTCCCTTTGTTCGATTTGCTAACAAATACATTCTTATTCCAGTCTTTGATGGATCAGTACTTTGGCCGCATGCGATCTTTAACAACCAACAAGGAGCTGCCGGCTAGGATTCGTTTCCTGCTGCAGAACACGGTAGAGCTGCGAGACAACAACTGGGTTCCTCGCAAAGCTCATGTTGACAACGGACCAAAGACGATCAGCCAAGTTCGGCAGGATGCAGTAAAGGTTAGTTTACCTCGTCCACTGCGTACAATAATTTATTGTGTCAAATACTGAACTGCTCAATAATATTGGTGTACAGATCTTGTAGTCCATGGTGTACATGTATCCTGATTCTGACTGTATGTTGCAGGATTTAGGTGTTTTTATTCCACCTCCAACTGATTCAATGAGGAATGACTTCTTCATGGAAAACTCCTTCCTCCCAACAAGGATCAAGTTTGACAGGGAAACTCTTGGTGGGCTGGCTGATATGTTTGGACAAATGCCTGGTAGGTTGCAGCTTTTCCTCCGAGTCACTAAGAGAGAGTTACACTACCATTTTGATGCACTAGCAAGGACTGATCCACTCTTTTAAAGTTCAATGTTTGTTGTCTTGTTTGGGGTAGGAAGTGGCATAGGTACAGGTCCAGGAGTCATTCAGGACCATTATTCCCCTACCATGGGACGTCATCGCACAAACCAACACTACAATGGCCATGTCGCAAATGGCAACAGTTCACACCAGCCTCAGTATGAAACAGGAAGTAAACCATTCATAAAACCAAACCAGGTATGTGCAGTACATCTACAGTTTAAATCAGTATTTTGTAATAGTGAATCTAAAGACTCATCATTCCTCACTATAAATCTGTGAAATCTCTTTCAAAGGGGCAGAATTCACCAGTTTTCAGCCACAAACAGAATCACTCAGTGCAGATGCAGTCAAAAGATATGGCTCCACGTTTCAGCAAGAAAGGGAAGGTCAATGCTGATGAGGTACAACCACTTGAATTGATAAACCACCATTATGTCTGACATCTTGAGTTTTGTGTGCTTTTAAATGGATCCTGTTGTTTAATCTTGACTGTTATGTTAAATGTCTTCAACCAAGGAATGTGGAATGATGTTATAAATTTGATATCTTCACCCCTGTAGATCAGCCTGAGGCCAGCACAGTCCTTCATCTTGAACAAAAAACAAGTGCTGAAGTCACAGCCACCGATGACTATGATTCCTGGCCAAGGTTCATCACTTGGACAGGTAACATTTTTACATTTAAAACAAATCTGTTGAACAGGTATGGTAATCCCAGGCTCCAGGGAACATATATTCATTTGGCTGTCTTTGTTTAGTCTCCACAGCTTGGCTTGAAAATCAATCCTCCTCCGATTCAGGAAAAGCCTGCAAAGTCTACTAAAAAAGCTCCTCCAACTAAGGAAGAGTTGTGCAAAATGACGGTAAGTTTCCCTCATGTGCTTCCTTCATGCACAATATACACCACGTCTATCATTCTGTATCTGACTGTCCTTTCCTTTTTTAGGAGACATTGGTGGCGGATTACCTGAACAGCAAGAACATCGATGAGGCAGTGAATGCAGCAAGGGAGATGAAGGCTCCAAAGCACTTTCTCTCCGAGATGCTGAACAAGATCATGGTCTATTCCCTTGATCGTTCAGATGAGGAAAGGGAGCATGCAAGCAGCCTCGTCCATACACTCTGCACCGAGGGCATTGCCACTGGCGACAACTTGATGCAGGTCAGTCTTGTAACCTCCATCAGAATATATAAATATATCTCTTTACTGTCTGAACGTGAAGCACTTGTTCAACACTAACTGTTCTGTTTTTATTTGATAGGCCTTTTTGATTGTTCTGGACCAGAGTCACAAGATCGAGGAAGAAGTCCCACTGGTGAAGTCCTACCTGGCACAGTTTGCAGCACGCGCAATCATTGCCGACCTGCTCAGCATTGCAGATTTGGCCCATCAGCTGGAGAATGGGGCACATTTCCCGCTGTTCTTGCTCTGTCTGCAGCAGATGGTCAAACTGAAGGACCGTGACTGGCTGGCTGACCTGTTCCAGCAGAGCAAGGTCAACATGCAGAAGATGCTACCTGGTATGTCCAAACCCACTCTGACCATACGTGCAGTATCAGTCTTTTGCTACTACTGACAGGTATTTTCTTATCCTTCTGCAGAAATCGACCAGAATAAGGACCGGATGCTGGAGATCCTGGAGGGCAAAGGTCTCAGCTTCTTATTCCCACTCATGAAACTGGAAAAGGAGCTGCTGAAACAGATCAAAGTAGATCCCTCTCCACAGTCCATCTACAAGTGGATCAAAGACAACATCTCACCTAAACTCCACACTGATAAAGGCTTCGTCAATATCCTCATGACCAGGTACAGCAGTGGACAATGTTTCTGATACTGAAACCAGTCTTTGGTGCAGCTTTGCTGGTCAGCCTAACCCCAAACCATATGTTTTGCCCTTTATGCATTTTATTGATTGTCGTCTTCTCTGGCAGTTTCCTGCAGTACATTGCTTATGAGATCAACCCTGATGATGATGAAGGGCAGTTGGCAGCACCCAGTAAAGAGCAGCTGGATGAGGAGAAGCAGCTTCTGCTGTCTTTCAAGCCAGTGATGCAGAAGTTCCTTCACGATCGCATCGACCTGCAAGTCAGTGCGATGTATGCCCTGCAGGTCCACTGCAATGCCAAGGGTTTCCCCAAAGGTACGTACACATACGCGGTGTTCAGTATAGCAACTTAGGCCAAACTAAAAGATGGTGTTGAACTTCGGTGCACTTACTTAATGATTATTCTCTTTTCCCAGGCATGTTGCTGCGCTACTTTGTGAATTTTTATGACATGGAAATAATCGAAGAAGAAGCCTTCCTTTCATGGAAAGAAGATGTAACCCAAGAGTATCCAGGGAAGGGGAAAGCATTATTTCAGGTAATTTTATGTACATTGCTAAAAAGTAAAACCCAGGTGTCTGTACTCGTTCACAACCTCAGTAAAGTGGATGTGCTAGCCTGAGTATTCGGACTAATCTGTTGGTTGCGAAATTAGTGGCTGAGATTTTGAGGAATCAAAACACGAATGCACAGAGATGATCAGAAACCTGGATACTGTTCTGATCATCTGTATGAATATGAAAATATCCCGAAGATCAAAACCAGGACACGACTCAAAACTATGCTACTAAAGTTTATGTAAATGTACTCATTATCTAAAGCTACCCAAAGATCTGGACCTCATGTATGTGTTGTCCATTGATTCGGTTCATCAAATGATAAGGCCTCACAGAGATGTTGTGTTTATGGTGCAGGTGAACCAGTGGCTGACCTGGCTGGAGACCGCAGAAGAAGAGGAGTCAGATGGTGAAGATTATTGAGGAACAGGCCAAAGCCATGTGTTATCAGGATGCAATGACAGATTGTTTTAACTTTTTTTTTTTCTTCCCCTTTGTCTTCATATGGCCATCTCCCTCTCAACCCCCTCCCTCCCTCACCTCTCGTTTATTCTCTCCAACCACTGTTACAATTCGTTCCACCATGAAATGATTCGCCATATCAAGCCAGCATCACCACCATCTTATTGTAGTAATGCCTAATTTTCATTTTGACGTCCTACAGCAGATGTTTTTTACATTTCAATCACCGCGGGTTATGTTTTCTTTAACAGAAAGCAGTATTGTACAAGAAACTGTCCCAGCACCAAAGTCTGACCCATTTTATCACCTGTTACATCTGGTAGGAGTCACCAAGTGCTGCCATAACTATTAACTTTAAAAACTGTTTACAAAAGAGAGAAGACTTGTCGCAAAGAGCCTTTTCTCACTGTTTTACCTACATTTGTTTATCAGTTTTTAGATGCACTTTGCTCAACGTCATGAGTCGTTGCAATAGTAAGATACACTTTCCTTGATTTGTTGAAACAATCCTTAGTTGCAGTTTTTGGCTGCCATAGTTATGGTTTTCTTGTGCTTGAATGCAGACCATTTTGTCTGAAAAGTCTTTATCTGGATTTACAACAATGGCCTGTTTTGTTTGCACAGTGTGATTTCAATTATCCACGTTAAGTTTAACGAATCAAGAACTTTTTTATGTACAAAACTTTTATGCTGTTAGGAATGAATCTGTGTGGCCTTTTTAATTTATCAATTCATATGGATATACCTCTAATGTATCTCGGACTATACTTGAATGTCTCAGTGTTAATATTGAGACAGCCAAAGCTTAGTTTCCTGTGCTACAGTTCACCACCGTGTGTGGAGATTTTACATCGGTTAGCCATGTTTGTCGAGTTTTTAAATGGTCTTTTTATCTTCATGAAATTATAAAGAATGCACTGTATGTGTACACTCAGACTGTGTCGCTGTGAGGTTGTGTGTGCAGGAAGTTGAGTGTACAACTACAGATCAACCTTGAATAAAGTTTAACGGTTCATTTCTTTGTCCTGAGGATTTTTTTTTCCCCCGAATTTATGATGTTTACTTGCCCGTCTTGAAACTTAAGACATTTCTGAAATTTATTTAGCAAGAAAAGAAGCACAATGTGCAGGGTGGTCTTTAGGTCAGGGTCGAATAAAGATGACAGAAAAGCTGCTCCACAAAGGTTCAGATCACGGAGCTCATTTCAAGTTTTGGGTGACAGAAATGATAAATTACTGTATAACATCCTGTCAGTACATACTGAGATATAAGACAAAGTAATTTTAAAGTTTTGGGTTGGGAGGAAAATGACTTAATCACCAAAACTTGATTTTACTGTTGCATAGAATCCATATTGTTGTTATATGGAGTGATCTTAGGAATCAATACATATCAACTTTAGGATTGTTTGCAATCATAAGACAGACACTGTCTCATTTAAGCTCGTTCAGAGTTAATGACACTTTGTGCATTTTCACAAAAGGTATAAGAACGGACAGAGAAGAATCATGAGCAAACGTCTCTAAAGTGGACAGCTGTTTACTTCTGGGTCAACACTTGTGTGATACAGGAGCATCTTACACTTCTTTGTTCTCTTTTTATTTGACATTTCATTGAGGCATCTTTCCATTTTTGGGTCAGTGTCTCGTCCGACCATCCGAGATAGAAAATAGATGTTTACACCTTTTAGTTCGCCTCAAACCTTTTGATCTCTTTAACAAAACACCTTGACCAAAACAAAGCATCTGTGAAAAAACATTTCCACGTAACACATGAGGAACACATCGTACACACGCTGTGCCAAGACAAAACTACACTTCTCTAAGCTAACTCCAAGATATACGGACAGAAATCCCTGCTTTAATAGAAAAAAAACACAGATGTGGAGAGTTTTCTCAGTATGACGTGGGACGAGTCTGTGAGGAAGATTTAATCGCTGTCATCATCCTCGTTGTTGGAACCTTCAGGTTCAGAGCCGTTGTCAGAGCGCCGCGGGGAGCCCTCGTTGTCTGATCCTGGTTCAGACGCTCGCTCTGAGCCTCGGTCGGACGCTGCGACGGGAGAACCGGGTCGGGACTCATCGTCGGATCCTGACCGGCTCCTCTTGCTCTCGTTGTCTGACTGCTCCGAGTCAGACTGCTGCACCCTCCTCTTCTTCAATGGACGGTCGCTGCCAGAGTCGTCATCCTCGGAGCCCGCAGAGCGCCGAGGGCTGCCCGCCTCGCTGCCGGAGCGGTTCCTGCCTCCGTCCGACTCGCTGTCGGACGCAATGCGCTTCGTGTGACCGCCCTCGTCATCAGATCCTGACCCGCTGTCTTTTTGGTGTCTGTATGGAGAAAGTGCACACATCAGGTTTCTGTTGATCTACTCGTCCATTCAGCACTTGTTTCAGCAGGAATTCTCAGCCAATAGTTAATGCTTTTACCTGTCCTCTGCTATTTTCAGCCCATCTTCATCTGAAGAAGACTCAGAAGAGGAGATGATGGCCTTCGACTTGATCTTTCCTTTGAGAGACGGTGGCAGACGCTCAGGTTGGGGCTAAACGTGACAGAAATGACAGAAATTAGGCCTGAAAGCATATTTAAAAAAGACCTTGAGAACCTGATTAATGACAGAAGAAAAGCAAAGAAAACTCAAAAGTACCTTTTCAATCCTCTTGCGTTCTTTGGGTTTACGCTGCTTCTTGGGTCGTGATGCTCCTTCCTCATCATCACTGTCATCTCTAGCAGATCTGAAATGCAGGACAACATTTGCTCTCAGTATCTTATGTGCTTTACTCGGCAGTCAAAATAAACGACAGCACGGCAGCCTCACTTCCTCCTCTTCTTGCGTGCCTTCTTCTCCCCGTCCTCGCCCTCCTCTCGCTCGCTGCCACTGCCGCCCCTTCTCTTCTTCTTCTTCTTCAGTGGCAGGTCCTCGTCAGAGTCATCGTTGACAAACTCATCCATGTCACCTCCTTTCTTACGCTTAGAGATTCAAAAAAAAAGTTATCCACGCTGCATTCATTCAGAGGCTGCAGATGAGTTTGCTATCAGTGCTAATACTCACACGTCCTCCACCTCCACTGCTTCCCTTCTTCTTTTCTTTGGCCATTTCCTTTGATCCCTCTGCGAAGGTCAGCAGGTTCTTGGTCTTCTCCACATACAGCGCTCTCTGCTCCAGGAGCTTCTTCTGTTCCTCCACCTCTCTGTTCCGCTTTTCCTCCTAACGGGGTTTGAGGGTGACAAGCCGACCAATTAATGAGAAGCACTTTATTGTAAGTAAATATGAAACCCAGAGATGGTGAAGTTATGACCAAAATGTTTTAGGGTTCAAAAAGCAGTGGGAGCACCATAAGTACCTGTTCTTTCAGCATCTGCTGACGCAGCATGTCCCTCTCCTGTTCTTGTTTGGCCCGAAGCTCCTTCTCCTCCTCATCCTGCTTTCTGGCTCTTGCCACATGGTACTGAGCCTGACTCAGCAGGTCAGAGCACTGCCTGCAACCCCACAACACACCCAAGCCCCCAGTTACAGTACAGCCTGCAGTGAATGAACACAGCACCAGCACAACCCCCGTGAAAAGCATAGTCATCAAATGGAGAGAAACTATTTTTTCTGCTGATATTAGCTTTAAAACAGAACCAGTGCTGATGATGAAATTGTATTTTTTTCAGTCTCTGAATGAAGTTCTGAAAAAAGAAAGAAAAACACTTCATATCTGTAAAGCTCAAACTGTATTTTTGGTAAAATATCACCATACAGTTCAAGGCCGGTGTGAGTAGAACAACTGGCATCAAGTGCAATTACAGTTTTCATACATTTTTTACCTGTTAAAAACAAATTAAATATATCTCTTGAATCACCTTCCATTCAGTCCCTGATTGCCCTTAACTTTGTATTCTTAATGTGCACCCAGAGGATTGTACATTAAACAGCAAAGAGAAGAAAATGATCGATTTCTGTCTATTACAAGCGAGACACTTGATCTCTCTGCCGGAAGGATGTAATCAGCCCTCCTGCTGGTCGCTGCCTTAAAGAGCTGTCTGCACACTTTGTCCTTGAAAAGTTAACATGCACAATGAAAAACGAATCGGCCAAATTTCACAAGATTTGGAGTCCCTTTAGAATTGTGAACTTGAGGAAGCGTTGATATATGTTCATAACATATCACCAGGGAATGCTGGTGTAACTCCATGCACTGCTATCTTGTGTAATATCTCCTTAATGTAATGTTGTTTGTATTTTGTTTTTCTTTTCCTCAGAGAGGGAGAGCGTGGTTTCACATTAATGTAGCTATTTAATATCTTGTTAAAATGTATCTTACCAAAACTCAATAAAGACACGTCTGGAAAAACTGTTAAAAACAAACAACAACCCTCAGCGTGTACGACCCTGTGATGAACACAGATGCAGACTGACCTGGCCTCAGACGCAGCAAGAGCGAGGTCAAACCTCATCTTGTCTCCGGCCTTGCTGAGGTAGCTGAAATACCTGTGTGAGGAGGAGGAAGATGAAATTCCAGGATTAGACAGAGGCAGCCAGAGGATCAGACAGGGAGGAGACAGCATGAATCAGGTCTAACAGCACTACCTGTGAGCCAGTTCAAGCTCTTTGACTGCGCTGAGCACAGCCTTCAAGTTGCTCTTCTCGTCTTTCAGCACAAGAGTGGCCAGTCTCTGAAGCACCAGGGCCACATTGAACATGAGCACCGTGTCGCTGGGCGCCACGTGTCGGGCCTGGTTGGACACGCGACAAAAGGACAGTTACAGTCCACTCACAGCGCAGCATCAAACAAAAGCCTTTCGTTTCTGCTTCACATCACCTTCAGCAGCATCTGCTTGCACTCCTGGAGCTTCCCGCATTTGAAGAGCGCTCTTGCGAGGTACAGCAGCACCTCAGTGTTCTGATATTTGTAAAATTTCTTCAGGCAGTTCTCATACTGTGGAGCAGATGAAAATGCTCAACTGTACAGAAAAAACATCGACAAAGACAATAATATTTGGAGGTCATCACGAGCGAGGCCCTCACCATCTGCACGGCGCTGATGTACTGCTTCTGTTCCACGTAGATGTGAGCCAGATTCAGCCAGACGTCGCTGATGTCTGCGGTGGCCTCCCTCACCTGAGCAAACACGTCACGAGCCTCTCTGAAGTAGCCCTTGTGGGCCAGGACGGCACCTGGACACAAGACATTAATGTTCAATACTTCGTACATGTACGGCAGAATCCATACAAATAACAATAATAAAGCAGCTCAACAGACCGATGCCATTGGCAGCGTAGAGGTTCTTGGAGTCATTTCGCAGGACTTGTTTGTATATCGCCAGAGCTCGATCCTGGTGTCTCTTTTCCTGTCAAGACAAAAACACTCTTTATTTCCCTACTGGACGACTGCTATGGGACTTTTTTTTATAGTGTTACATCCTTCGCTGAAACAGCTAAATTCAAATTTTAATTTCTTTTCTTTCAGTTTCTTAAAAAAACATCTGTCTGCACCTTTTCCCGGTCTCTGGTGGGCTGGTGCAGAGTCTGCAGCCACACGTTACCCAGAGCCAGCATGGAGTAGGTGTCGTTCTGTGTGGACGGCTGCTTCAGAATACGCTCGAACTTCTTTTGACCCGGTCCCCATTCCTGTTTGGCCAAGTGAAGGTTCCCGATCAGGGACCAGGCATCCGGGTGATCCTGCACCGGACAGAAGACACCAGATCAGATAATGTAGAAGAGGGTGTGACATCAGATTTGAATGATTTCTGTGTAGTAATAGTCACACAACAACAGGTGACAAAGTACCTGATTAATCTGCAGAGCCTCCTTGAACCAATCAGAAGCTTCATAGAAGTTTCCTTTGTCACGAGCCATCGCTCCAAGGCGCAAATAACCTGCAGGACGGAAGTTAAAGCATTTCTTCACAGAACACAAACATCTCTTTCTGCCTCTCTCTCTTTTTATTGTGTAACGTTGCACGCTTACAGTCCACGTAGTTCGGATGTTCTCTCAGGATGTTTTTGTAGAGTTTCTCAGCTTCGTGGAATTCGCACATTGCCTCATACAGACGGGCCAGATTGTAGGAGGTGGTGACAGAAATGGCATTGTAGTAATGCTCGTCGTGTTCTCCCTCGGCTTTGGCCCGCTCAAGAGACGCAAGGAAGTATTTCTGTGGAAGAAAAGACATCCTTGAAACACAGCCGTTATTAATGGTAAACATACCGTGTTTTCCACAGCTCAGGATCGTGAACCTTTACCTTGGCCTCTCCAAGGTTGCCCAGCCTGAAGTGAAGAGCCCCCAGGTTGTTGAGGATCTCAGGGGGAACGTCTGCCTGCACCTTCTCCTGCAGGATGCGGGTGGCTGTGCCGTACGCGGACAGCGCTCCTTGAATGTCGGTCTGCTCCAGGATCTGAGCCAGCTCGATCCACGCCTCCACGTCGTCTGGGTACTGCTCTGTCACCTTCTTCAGATGACCCTAGGGAACAAAGACAGTGACACGTCTCCAACAATGATCATTCAGTGTATGACCCGAGTGAATTCCAGACATATATTTGAGTATTATAATTGAGTGCAGTCAGATCAGAAAATGTCTTAAGATGCATGTGATGAAATAATCTGTGCAGGATTCATACTTTGGCAATGTCTCTCTTTTCCTGATCGTCAGATGTCGCGTACAGGGACCCCAGAATTTTCATAGTTTCGTAGTTGTTGGGGTAGGCCTTTAAAACCTTTTCAAAGCACTGTGCCGCGTTCTCTTTGTCTCTTCGATACACATACATCTGTCCCAGGCCAAAGAAGGGCAACACAAAGGTAGACGAGGCAAACTGAGTGGCCTGGTAGTAATACTGAAACGCCTGGTCGTAGTCCTCCTGAGGGAAGAGGAGAACACAGATATCAGAGATCTACAGTGATGACACAGTAAGCAAACAGGGCGCTGCCTCAGGATCAGTTAGGTCTTACCTGCACATGAAAGGAGCGAGCTAACTGGTAGCAGCTCTCAGCCTGCATGGCCTCAACCTCTGTGTTATGGAAGGCGTGGAGGGCCAGATGCTGCACTTTACTGTAATCCTGTAAGTAAACCGAACACAAGCAGGTGTGAGTAACAGCTGAATGACGCTCTGGTTTAGAATTTCTGTCCGTGTTTCAATGACGACTAGACTACCTTTTTGAAGAAAAAGTGGTTGGCGAGGTGGTTGAGCACCATGGGGTTGCTGGGGTCGATGGTGTAGGCCCGCGACAGAAGCTGTACTCCATTCTTGATGGAATCTGCCTCCTTGTTGTTGAGCTCCAAAACTGCCAAACCGACGAGTGCTCCCACGCACTTTGAGTTCAGCTCGAGGGCTCGACCAAAAGCCAAGCGGGCCTTCTCCAGCTTGTTGAGCTTGACAAAACAGTGGCCCATGCCCAACCTTACCTCAGCTGGACGGAGACACACAAACGAGGCAGAAAGATGAAGAATGATAACTACAGGAGGAGATCGAGCCGACATATCAGCCAATATTTACTTATCACAGCATCAGTGTTTATTTTGGATTTTCTTTTTATTGTTGTTTTCTGAAAATTTGCTTACTGTTTACTGTTAATTGTCATTCTGCCCTTTTTGATCATAAAGGTTCATGTTCAGATGTAAAATGTCACACCTCAGTATATATTGCATTTTTGTTAGAACTCAATTTTAAGGATCATTGCCCTAAAAGTTTAATTTCGATTTCTACGTGAAAACAACTTTTGGCAGACATATCATTGGCAGACTTTTTATTCTCAGATATCTTGTATCAACCAGACTCCAGTAGTGGTGGTAAATGGAAAAAATGTCGTAACGGGCTCTGTTGTGAGGATGTTTACCTGGGCAGCCGGGGTTTGTACGTAGAGCCTTTTTGTAATACGCCAGCGCTCCTCTGTAATCCTTTTTATTGAAGGAGATGCAGGCTTTACCTGTTGAAGAACAACGATGTCATTATTCCAGTAAATCAACCACAGCGTTCAACAACAAGATCTTATTTTAATGTTAATCTTGCCAAGCAAAGCAGGGATGTTGTTGGTGGACTGATTGAGGACAAAGTGGAACTGAGCATCGGCCTGGTCCATCTTGTCTCCTTCCAGCAGGCAGAAACAGGCTCTTCCCAACAAATGGTTCTGAGTAAGCCAAAAGCACATTATATTTATACTTATAGTGCAACATTAGTGGAGCCATCGCAGTTTTCTCCCATCATCACACGCTCCTTTTTTTCTTACCTGATCATACATGATGATCTTGTCCGCCATGGTGTAGAGCAGCGTGGCCTGCGTGATGAGTTCTTTCTTGGCATCTTTGTTCTTCTCTTTACGTGCTTGCTGGACATAGTAAGCTGCCAGTGTGTCCAGACAGGTCATCTGGTCCTTCTCGTGGTCTCTGTAGTCGAGGTTTCCATCAATACGAGCGGCCTCTAAAAGCTTGACAAAATCTTCTGTTTTGCCCTGCTTGTAGTACTCCAACTGAAAAAAGCCAGAGTGCAAACTGTTAGAAGTGCACAAATGGAATAAATTCAACAATTAAACTGCTGTAGTTCCAATGACTCACAGCCAAAGCGATCCATATGTGCAGCTGTGTATGTTCCTGCTTCAGGATACTGATGACCTCGTCTCCTTCTGGCAGCTGGTCAAAGTCGAGCTCAATAACCTGCAACACACAATTTTCAAGCCATTAAGCATCAGTGTCTGATAAGACCATGTTCGACAATATCAATGTGTCAGCCGTCAGTTTACAATAGCATTTATGCTGTGGAAGTTTTCCCCGTAGTTTCTCTGGGTATATTAGACATCACTGTGGGTGGTGTTGCACATTAAAGTGCATGACTGCTTTATGGTATTATTTGACTTTTATATGAGTTTTGCATTAGCGCAATAAAGTACTTTGTTTTGTACGACACATTCACCAAATTAACCAAAACTAATAGTCACTAAGGACAGGCTAAATGTGAAAATAGAGTCAAGAGTAGAGAGTCAAGATTGTTGTTGCTGCTGCTGTTGTAGCTTAAAATAAGACCGACATAGTAAGAAATGAAAATTAATCTCACTAAGTTTTTTAACTGAAAAAAAGATCTGTCTCACAGCTGGATTCAATGACAACATCACAATCACTGACGTTACTAACTTGCATCAGAGCCTGAACTCATATTATTGCAGAGATGAAGTTAACAGTGTTTGCTAACGTTTGTTCTTCAAACTTATTGCTCCAACCATTACTGAGTTTACGTTTCGGGTCGACTTACACATATCTAAACTTACTTTAAGGCTGAAGCTACTTTACAATAAATGCGCCATTGTGTTGTACAGAACATTAGCTAATGCTAGCAACAGTTAGCATACACGGCTGGTAGCACAGCGAGGTTCACTTAGTCAAACATCCACAATTAAACAATTTAACATATTAGACGAGTTTTACCTCATCTGTGTCCCGCAAAGGGATCTCGATAGAGCCCCGAGACATCCTGATTGTGGAAAAAATCCCCTGAAGTTAAATTTCTAAAAAATATAAAAATCTCCAGCCCGTTGACTGTGGGCAGCTACTACATGCTTCCGGCAGGAAACAAACAAACGGACGGTGCAACTGAAATTGTGTCCGGAGAGATTGATACGGATCCCGAAAGTGTTCCTGCTGGAGCTCAACACGCGATGCTCCTGGGTGAAAACACGGTTGTACACAGTCAGAACCGCAACAACAAAGAAAGTATTTGCGTGGAAATAGATATTTTGCATCCCTTTTAGTACCTGTAATGGGTTTTCAGCAAACCGATTAGGATTCGCTGGTAATGTGTTCGCAAAAAGAACTAAATATGTTGATAAAAGTTAGGTAATATTGAAAACATCAGTTTCAGTTGCACTAGTAGTATTTAGAATATCAAAAGAAATTCACTCATTTCATTAGCTGAATTCAAAATTCAAATTGTGGAAGATGTGCTTCACAGACATGTGCATGTGATATGTTAATTTGAAACCCATTAACAGCATCATTGTCACAGACCTCTGCAGGGCTGCACTTTGGCAGCAGTGGGATGAGGTGGGGGGTGATGGAGGAGGAGGGGGCTGGGGGATGTCAGCTGGTTTTGATGTGAAACGGTGAAAACAAGCATAAGAGCATCTTGAAGATTTCTTGTGCTACCATCACAGTGTACCAGAGGAAGACGAGAAAAATAATAAAATGAAAAGCTCCGTGTGAGGAACTGGCCCGGACTGAGAAGTAAGAATTTATTTTTATGACTTCTTTTTCTTTTAAAATGTAATCAAAAGTATTTGATGGCTATGTAACTATGAGACAAACAAAATAGGTACCTTATAATCCCTTTGTGTGAAACATTTCATGGAAATCTGTCATCACTGTATATTTAACAGATGCAGAATGCATATATTGAAGTAAATTTGATATCTCCCTGACTGCAGAATGACTAAAATATATGATATGCAGTCCTCTGAATGGATCCCACTGCAAACATGTAAGCATTAGAATCAGTCAGATCTGTAGAGGAGTAATTGAAATCACTGATGTTTCACTTCACATCATAGATATTCACTGATTTTAATGTATGGTTTAATTTTTATCTCTATTCCTACTGTGATTTTTGGCCTCTAGACATAATGAATGGAGGTAAAGATGTATTTGATGTTTATTAGAAGAATATCAGGGCATGTAGGAACGTGACACTCTGGGGGACTCAGGAGCAACAAGCACAATGTCTGATGGCAATGATGGTAAGTTTTAAAGTTTATTCTTTTATCAAAGTATCAAATATTTGCACAGAATATTCACTTCTTTCACTTCCTGTGAATGAATGTACTTTAAATTTTGTCCATTGTTACATTTTAGTGTGGGAGTCACCCGGCTGTGGGACAGGGGATGAGGCCAATAAAGACACAAGTGGATTCTCCGAACATGAACTCCTTGACATCATGTATAACACATGCAACACCTGCAACACAGGTACGCAAGCTCATGTTGATTTCAACAAAACACATTAAAATAATCATATGAGAAGTGACTCATTGTTCCTGCGTCTCTCGTCTTTCAGGAGAGGTGTTGGCCTCCACCATCATACAGTACCTGCAGACCATGACGGCTCAGAGTCCGGAGCAGGACCGGCTGGCTGCCCTGCGACGGCTGCTAGACCCTGACTGTCAGGACCCACATGTGAGCAGGGAGACTTTCCACTCCACCATGAGGGAGTGGATCACACAGTGCAGCCAGGACAGGTGAGACAAAACAGATCACCATTATCCTGGAAGTCATTCAGGTTGGGATTAAGCATCACATTCAGGACTTTTAACCTTGATTTAGTGACTTTTCTTTGCTTGCTTTGCATGTAGTTATCTACACGTTTCCTACTATTTTCTCATTTATAGAGTGAGAAGATGTAATCAGTCTGGAGAATAAAACACGGTTATTGTCAGATGACTTTCCAGCTGTTAATCAAATCTTTATTTTTAGGTGAATGTCCATGTGCAATATTGACTTTCAATCATCAAGTCTATGTTTGATATTGAGGTCATCTTTCTCACAAATCACTGCTCACCGCCTCCCCCGAGATTTTGATGTAATTCATTAAAGTTATAATGGTAATATAAAAACTTTATTTGTTTAGTTACAAAGTGCTTTATGGGCAAAACAAATAATTAAAAAGTGATGAACAGAACAAATTAAAAAAGATCATAAAATGCAAGAGGCCACAAAAATAGTATTAAAAGAAGAAGAAAACATAAATCAGGCAAGCATGAAATGGTAAAACAGAAGTGGAAACATATTAAATATTTAAAAGGTTGACAAATTTATCAGAAAACACAGTTAACAATGATCCTTACCAAACTGCACTTTCAGTTGAGAAACTATGTCCAAGTTATTTGCACATTTCGCCCCTTTGGTCGCCTCTGCTGCTCAGCTATTTAATATGAAAAATGTAAATACATTTAAAAAGAAAGTTCATCACTCAAAGAAACTGAAGCCAGTTACATGAAGGGAGTGGTGCAATGTAAATAAGTGCATTTGCTCAAGTACTGTGTTTGAGGTATTTCTACTCCACTACATTTCAGTATGGAATATTGTACTTGTTACTCATTTATTTAGGAGCTTCATTTAATTATCATTTTTGTTTTTCATATAAAGACATTCATTGAAAACATATCATGATATTAAAAATTACAATGAATTGTTACAGATTAAACAACAAAGAGGTATATTCAGTTGTTAAGATTATCTTGATTAAATGTGACTTACATGTAAATGTCTCATTAAAATAAGAAAAGAATTGATTTTTTTATTTCATGAGTAACTTTGAAGTACTTCTTCCACTACTGCACCTCAGGCAGCAGCAAGAGTGTCTGTGTAGATTATTCCTAGAAATGACAGAGGGGAAGAAGATCTGCAATAAACTGCTGTGTGTTCAGAGTGAATAAAGTTCCACAAACCGTTTTATTTTATGTTGATTTTTATTTTACAAACTATTATTAGTATTAGTATAGTATTATTGATTAATCTTTTGTTAATCAGCGTTTTCAACGAGGCTCTTCCTGTGTTTCAGCACTGATGTGGATGGCAGTCACGAATCTTGGCCAGACTCTTCTAAAGTGCTTGTAAACGGTAGGCTGTCACTGTTGTGTTCAGACTTCTGAGAAAGCTCTTAATCACATCAGACTGAGATTCACTGAAGCTGATTTCCTTTTCAGGGCTGGATTTCTCAGACTCTCAAAGCAAAGCTGCATCCTCAGAGAGCCACCAGTGTTCCTGGTTAGTTGCTGGTTACTGGTGAGATGTCTATAATCAGAGTGTTGTCAGACTTCACCGCTAACTGTTTGTTTGGCTTCAGTGATGGAAAGGAGCTGTTAGGCACAGTGGCTGAACTGAAGCACGCTCACCGCAAGCTGAGCGAGCAGAACAGCAGCCTGCTGAGGACGGTGGCTCAGTGTGAAGACATAAACCTGCAGCTCACCCTGGAGGTCACTGAGCTGCGAGCAAAGCTGGCCAGGTGAACTGATTCACACTTGAAGCAAAAATTTCAATGCAGCCTGATTCAGATCTGTTTCAATGAAGGTGTCATTTCTCCCATTAATACAGAAAAAATGACAAATGGATAATTTGTCATCAGATCATTTATCATATTTTATGTCTTTTAGTCTATTTTGTTCTTCATTCATTTGCGCAGTGACTCATGCATCTTTTAAACAATATGAGGCTGTAGAATCAAAAGAATAACTCTGTCACACTATGAGTGAAATGCAGCCAAGGGCTTTTTTTTTATTATTATTATGGAAAACTGCACTGCAGAGCCTCAAGTAATGTGGCTCAACCTTCACTCTCCCTTTAGTTTATAGTAATCTCTGTTCATTCTTTTGGGGGGGTATGTGTTCAGTGCTCAGCGGTCAGCAGTGAGAGCCAGATCCCTGACGGAAGAACTGGAGGAGACCCGTCGGGCTTTTAAAGAGGCCCAGGAGAGATCCAGCCGAATCCAGACCAGCTGCACCAAACTGGTACATCACAAATTTAACAGTCTCCCAATGACGCTGCTCTGTGTGTTTTATATAGCAGCTCTTTACCCTCAAACCTTTAAATCTTTTTTCATCTTCAGAGCAATGAGGTTGAATGCCTGAAGGTTCACATTAGGAGGCTTGAAGACAAGGTAATGTAGGTCTTAAATGTAAATCCAAATATGAGCACCTTCCTTAAGAAAGAGTTGATGTTCTTTTCATGTAATGAAATTCACAGAATGAAAAGCTCATGTTTGAAAAGACGTGTTCTGAAGACAGCATCAACAAACTGAGGAAGGCCAACGCTGAGCTGAGGGTAGGAACACGTCAGGAAAACACGCTCTTCCATGTCTCTACGTTACGAGTTTGAATTGAGACTTAAACATGTAAATGTTCGCAGGCCGAACTTGAGGAAACTCTGGTTATGTTGTCGCTGAGGGACAGAGAAATCACAAAGGTCGGTCGGTCTGTCTGCGTGTTTTCATCAGATAAAGTTGTCCATTCACGTTTTTATTTTAAGTCCTTATTTTAAAATGTTCCTGTGCAGAAAGACATCCTCATGGATAAGATGAAGAGCTCTCATGTGGACAATCACAACATGATCGAGGTATGTTTGACTCAAAGCAGAGAAAAGGCTTTGAAAGAAGTGCTGGTCAGATGGAATTAAATTAATCTGATCTGACATCTCACGCAATGTCCTCGAGTAGAGCAGGCACATTTTATCATGTTAAATCATGAAAAGAATTTCAAATGCAATTTTATTACAACAATCAGCGGACTTTAAGCCTGATAATTTCACAGCATGTAGCCAGAAAAGTGACTATTTGAAGTATGTTGCATCTTACACGTGTGGTTTTGAATGTACCTTTTGGCTGTTGCTCAATACATGAACTCAGTTCTGGTGTTGCAGGGTCTGCAGTCAGAGCTGACGAGGTTACAGGAACATTCACACCAAGTTCTTTTAAGGTAATTTGAATAAATCACAGCAGGTGGAACATTTCATGTTACTGCACTTATTCTGCAAATGTTTCTAATGATCGTCTGTGGTTTGGATTGAACCTCATCTGTAAGCATCTTCCATGTTTGTTTCTTTGGACTAATCACACAGATAATTGTAATTTATGTATCTCTTTATTGTGTCAAAGAGCATAAAGGTAAGCAATAGTCTCACATTTCCCGTAATGCAACACAATAGCATCTCTCATTACAATCTCTTTGCCTCCTAAATACCCAATAGTTGAGGTGACGTGTAGACGTGTCAGCTGTCACAGTTTTGTTGAAAGGTTAAATATCTGAAAGAATCTTTTTGGTCTATTTCAAAGGGTATCTTTTTTGTATGAATTGCATGAATAATTTAAAGTATTGAAGCTCCATCTCTTTGGTCTGCTCCGGGCAGGTATGACAGACACTGTATCAGCCCTCAGAGCCTCTACAGTCGAGATCCTCCAAACCACCGCTCCCTGCAGAGCGAGATGCAGGACATGCAGCAGGTAGGACGTGTTCACTGTCCACCGGTTGTCTTGTCACAGTGCTGATTTTATGCTTCGTGTTGCCTCCTCTGCCTGCAGCAGCATCACAGAGCTCTGGATGACATCAGCCTCCCGTCCCTGCACACACACACTGATGATATTCAGAGCATCATCCACAGGATCAAGTCTGCAGAAATTGCTCATCTTCTGCACAATAAGTATCCTGAGAGGGTGAGGAGAGAGAAGACACTCGACAGACTCAACTGATGATGACATGCAGTGACATGTACGTGTACAAATCTGTCGTATCTCTCTTGTGCCTTCTCTCAGACACAGGACTCTGCTCCTGTAGAAACACAGGAGAGGCCTCTTCCTCACCGCCAGCAGCAACAGGCTCACATCAAGCAGCAGCTTGTCAATGTGTATGTGAGTTTTTTACCTCCCTTTCTCCTGTTATGGTAACAGACTGGATTCGGTTGATGTTAGTCTCCGGTCTGAGAAGCTTCCTCCAGCTAATAAAAAGGGTGTCTGGTTGTGACAGTGTATTTATGGGCATCTCCATTACGCAACCCATTGGAGTTACTATCTTCTCTGTGTTAGACTCTATCAGGGATAAGTGCAGTTTTAGTACACTTTGGTAACTACAGTCATAACATTGTGTAAAGGAGATGTTTATAAAGCTGTGGTGGTGGTTTCAGGCTGCAGGAGCTGGAGCTGCACAAGTGTGTGTGGGAGGAGAGAGGGGAGAAGGTGGAGGAACGGTGGCGAGCCTGGGAGCAAAAGGAGCAAAAGCAAAGCCAGAGTGGGAGCCAGACTCAGATCCAGGAGGCCAAGAAGGTGGCTGTGGTGAACTGGTGGAAAGCCTGCAGCACAGATGGGGCTAAAGCCAAGACAAAAGAAACCCAGTCGCTCCAGGAGCTCTCTGAGACGCAAGCAAAGCTCCAGCAAGCAGAGCAGACCATTACTGATATGAGGGAGCAGGTCCGCCACCTGCAAGCCTCTCTGATATCTGCACAGGAGTGTGTCGCCAAGCAAAAAAACAGCAGTGCGCTCCTTCATATCGACAAGGGAACCAACACTGAGAGAGGAGAACCAGACAGAGCTGTGGAGAAGGTTGTGAAGGAGCAGAGGGATGCAGCAGTGGCCACAGAGATCGCAGGTAGAGCAGCCTCAGAGCAGGAGCAAACCCAGCTTCGGGTGACCGCAGACAACGTCCTGGCAACCCTCAGAAGGATGGAGACAATGGTCAACAGAGCCCTGGAGACCGCCGAGCTGGTGAGAGAGAGCGAGCAGAGGCTGAGTCGGGTAAGAGAGAGGATGGAAAGCATCACCAAGAGGGTGGAGGAGGCTCTGGACCGAGCAGGCAACGCTGACAAGCACCTGGATGTTCTGGAGGCCAGAATCACAGAACAAGTTCCAACCCAGGTTTGTGTTGAGATAAGCATTTGCTTTACAATAAAGAAGCAATTAAACCCTGGTTTTCTAATTATCTTTGTTTCAAAAGGTCACAATGGAGGATGCAGGTTCAGAAGTGTGTTGTTCTACTAAAATGTATGTCTCGATGTATTTGATTACATCTTAATTTAACTAATTGGAAAATAATATGGAAAAGCACCAGCAAATTATAAAAACATGTAATTTAATGAACAGTGTTATTTCCGTGGGTGCCCAGAATCATTCGGTCAGAGTTCTAAAACATGAACTCCAGGGATCTAAGATCATGTTTTAGAAGATAAACCAGGTTTCATCTGATACTGCTGCGTGGAGAAGAAAGCTCATGTTGTCATTCAGTGCTCATAACGTTCCTGTGGGAACAAAAACTACCAAAGTCATGCTGGTATTAACGAGTCTGGTTATGACTTGAAACGGTACTGTATATGTGACTGCTCGTCACTTTTTTACTCATCAGGTTGTTTCATTTCTATCATGACCAGTAGAGATGAAACACTGCAAAAGTATTTCAAAGAAGATAACACAGATTAGAGAAAGATCCATAGAATAAACATAACACTGTGTAGCAGAATTTAGATTTTCTTATTTCCTGCCCTGGTAATCATCTCATGACCCCTTTGAGCAGTGGAGAACCACCCCTTCAGGATAAAGTTCACACCCCCCACCCCACAATTTTTATCAATGATTAACAATTAGAGGGGAAGCGACTACTAAAGAAAGGATCAAAGTTTAGTGAAATAAAAGTCAGCATGATAGCATCAACAGACTAAATCAACTCTGTTTCAGTCCATATTTTTCCCCTGGTCATCCCCCCACAGGGGCTCTGTGCCCCTCCTGAGGGGTTTGAGAACCTCTGCCATTGAGGCAACTGATGACCCCTTGTGGGAGAGCCGACCAGGTTACGAACACTGTAGCAAAAGATCAGATGTAAATATTTACATCCATCCACAACACAGAGGAGCTGTTCACATGTGTGTGTGTAGTCTGTGTACTTTGTGTTATAATGGTGTAACTATTAAATAAATATTTGTATACAGCAAATGAGACTTAGAACAGTACATTTAAAACTACAGTAAAAGTACATGTGCCAGTATTAATGCAATAATAGTGAGTTCATATTTTTTACTTCATATAAAGTTGAGCTCTCGGACAGTTAAACCCATGAAGTTGATTTTTTGTCTCTCTTAACATCTCATATCTAAGTCTCCGGGCCCCGGTCTGTCAGCTGATCCTGGTACAGATGCTGCAGGTTTTACAGATGAGTCCGATGAGGAGCCTGAAGTCAGAAATGGATTGGAGAGTCCTCCTCCCTCTCCTGTAATCCCAGAAGTCAGTGAGCCTCCACTGCTGCCTATGAATGGTAAGATGGCTGCATCACAGAAATACAGCTTCAGTGTCGTCATGGTTGGGGGTTCACTGTGAGACACAGATGAATTAAAGATACTTCCTTCTCTAATAGTAATCCCCAGGGATGTCTGAAAATAGGCACAGCAGATATTTACATTGCACACAACAGCTGGTACAGTGAGGAGGAAGAGAGAATACGCTCAGAGGGAGCGTCTAACAAAGGGGGCCATGGGGAAAACCAGGGGAGGGCAGAGTGATTTTTTTATGTGAACAGTGATGGTCAAGTATTTTTAGCTATATCCTATTTGAATTGACAGTACTTGTACTTTGTCAGGGTTTTGAATTTATAGAGTTAAATCAATGCTGTGTGAGTTATTGTTTCCTGCTCTTTGTGCCTGTTGTTCAGCCCACTTTAGACTCACATCTGAATTCTTCTTGAGTGTTGACGAATCTGACATACGTAGCTCTCCAAGTGCACAATGCAGGCTTCTAGGAGCGTTACAGAAGGGATTCAACAAAAGCAGAACCATCGAAATGTCAACAAAATAATCTGCTTTATTCAAAATAATCGCAAAAGCTTACAGCATTTATTATGACTGCTGATAAAGAAGTTGTTCATTGTTAAACTAGCTATAAACAGAGAGGAAGCACAAAATCGCATTGTGCTCTTGTTCCTGAAAGCAGCTGGACGTGCACTGATGATTTTGCCATTTTTCCAAGTTTAATCACGCTGCAGTATGTTTTTGGCCAAAGGAAGGGTCACTTTTCTTCCAACCCTTCAGGAAAGGTCACGGCAAATATTTCTAAATGCTCCTTCCCCAGAAAGTCCCTTGATGGCTCGGAGGGCCAAGTCTTATACTTAATTGTTTATTTGTGATGAGGAGGAGAGTTTGGAGCTTGTTGACGTTGCTGTGAACTGGTGTGTGGAGTCAGAGCTGGAAAAATGAGCAGACAGTAGTCGTCTCCTTGTCTGCTTGTTTGTTTATTTTATAGCCTTCTGTCTAAAGTTTGCTTCCCCACTGCCATGTTGGCATGGACTTGATTTTGCTTACCAAATGAAGCCGCATCCATATCGTAAAAAGCTGCAGCAGGATGCACATAAACATTTATTTTGACAATGCCGTCATAAAAGCAGATATGCACCCTATCAGTCTGATGTCACTGTGGATGGTGTATGAAACAGTGTATAATACAATCCAATCATTGTTAATGGGAAGAAGCTTTCATCTTATTGGGAGCAAGCTATAAATGGACAGGGGACAAGGACAGGACACATAAATTAACATGAGTGCGAGGTAAAAGTGCCAGACTTAACCAAAAGGCTTCATCTGCAGTCACCCATATTTTAGGATAAAGCATAAGTGAAAAGAAACATAATAAAAAAGCTGTTATGAAACAGCATGCATACAAAAGCAGTCTACAGCCATGCTAGCGGCTTTGTGCTGAATGCTAACGTCAGCATGCTAACATGCTCACAATGGCATCACTAGCATGCAAAAGTAACAGGTATGATGTTTACAGTACCATATTTATCATGCGTGTTAGCATGTTAATATTTGTTAATTCGCTAATGTTACAATACAAATGTCAGCCTCATGGCGGCACTAGAGTCACAGTCATTCAGAGTCAGTGGGCTTCATCCTCTGGGGAACACGAATGTCGGTACAGTTTCAATCCGTCCAGAAGTTGTTGAAATATTTCAGTCTGGGCTAAAATGATAGCATTCCTATCCAGAGAGCCATGAGTAAAAACCTCAACACAAATCTCATCCCTGAAGCAAATGGAATTACTAACAATAATAAATGTTGAGCTTAGTCTGTGAGTGCTGCACTACCTTTGTATTTCCAATGCCATCCAAGGTACACTCTTCTTCCATTAAGGCTTTTAGACTATTTTATATTCCTCTCTTATCTACCTTACACTAACAAAACATTAATGTGAGATATTGATCAACTTCAGACGTATCACTGGGACATTACAGAGGAATAAAACCTGTTTTTAGGTTTTATGTTGCTGTTTAAACGCTGTCAGGTTATGTGATGATTAAAGATCCATTGGACACTGAATGTAAATAATTTAGAGAAGTGGGTCTGTGTGTGTGCGTGTGTGTGTGTGTGGTGGCTGTAAAAAGAGTGCTCTTTGATGGTAAATCTATAAATGAGAGAAAGGTGGAAATACCAAAATCAATCTAGCTGGAATGTGAATTAATTTGTGAGGTCAGGTTGAACGTGTCCCGGGGGGAGAAACAGGCTGTGATCTGAGGAGAAAAACAAAAGCATCTGGCGGCGTCTGAGGTGAAAATGAGGTTGAATTAGGACAAACGTGCGGAGGTTGCAGCCAACACATTCCAAGCATCTACTGTACATACTTTCCCTGTCTCAGAGGTTTGTGTAATGACTTGAATCTGGCTGTGAAACGCTGCACTACTCAAGCTGGTCTCAGAGTCTGATTTTTTATGTTCCGAGAGTCTAAAGTCTTGGAAGTGGCAGCATCAAATAAGCAACATAAGAGCGCTGTTTTTAATACCTGTATCCTCTCATATTTGAATAATACTGGTTCATTTGTATTTCTCCCCTCTTCAATGGCATTGAAGCCTCTATGAGTCACTGGTGTTTAGCCTTTGGCTTGGTATCACAATATTACCGACCTTTTCCTGAGAGCACCTAAAGCAGACGACACAATAGCCTTTACTTGGTGCCAAGAGCTTTCAACCAGTGGATCAAGCACCTCATGTACTAGAAATGGTTGCCAGGTTATTGTTGCCCCTAGTTATAGAGGTGGAGGACTCGGGGGGGGGGGGGGGGGGGGGGGGGGGGGGGGGGGGGGTTACACTAGTTCTACCAATCAGATGAATATCACGCTGCTGGCGACAGCCTCACAGGACAGAAAACTCAACTTGTGTCTTCCCTATTTGTTTTCTCTTTCTGTTTCTCTCATGCACTTCGACTTTTTTTTAACTGTTTCATGACATTTGCATCATACATGCTTTCCTGTTAAATGCAAATGAGCTCTTTTCACCGTCTGTCTGTGCTCTGGCTCCAACAGGTGGCACAGCACGAGGCAGCTGCAGCAAGGTAAGACGCCCTCCCGCTCTGCTGCAGTACTATATAATGTTATTTCTGTGTTTAGACGCAGGACTGCATGCCTGATTTATTGTGTTTGTGTGTTTTGAACTGTCTTTTTTTTCATGGGATAAAATACAGACTATCTCGTTGTTTGAAGTTTGCAAGCGTAAAGATGAAGCGCAATTGGACTGCAGTGGTTTGAGCATAGGTGAAAAATAACTATTGTACATGATCTCAAGTGCTGTACTCAAGTACAGTTTGGAGCAGTTTGTTCTTTATTTGAGTGATTTCATTTTATGCTACTATTTTTTACTAGTACTGCACTAAAGTTCAGAGACAAATTTTGTCCTTTTAAATCTGTACATTAATCAGCTGAAGCTGCTAGTCACAGTACTTGTCAGGTAATGCTTAATGTTAAGTTGCAAACATTAACAAATGATTTATAAGTAACTATATTATGCTTGCAAGCAGACATGAGGGCTTTTTAAGTGTTTATTAATGTAGTTTTTATCAACTATCATTACTTGTCCTATGCAGACATTTTACAACATTACATCCCTGTTTTACTGTATTGAAATTCGTTATCTATTATAACAAACACCTACCTGCTTACAGTTACATTATAGTGTGTTATAAATCATTTATTCAAAGCTGCTTTGAATGTTAAATAGGAGGACTTAAAGTGTTGCCCTTTTCAGATTAAGATTTTACATAAATAACATATAATACGCTTATTAAAATATACTGCATACAGTATATAATTCAACCAGCAGTTGCCAGCTGCTTTGTCTTGGCCTGCCGTGTACAAAATAAAGCCATGCACACGTGGGGCCTCTGGTCTCTTTTCAGATGAGTTGTCAGCTGTTCCATCAAAGAGAATTTTCCCTTTTAAACTTCTGAACAGTGTGAGGTTCAGTCCAATATTTAACAATGAAGCAAAGAATAGCTTTGTCATTTTCTTCTTTCATCTCTCATTAATCATCTCAACCCCTCAGATGTATTTTGTGATCCTTCGGAGGGCTCCGACCCCCAGTTTGGGGACCACAGGACTAAACTGCTTAACTGTAAAGTCGTTAAAACTATCTACACTTCAACCAGCTACGACAGTTACTCTGACCTCGATGCATCAGGATTAATGGTCTGATGCAGTTTGTGATACATGACAGGGACATTTTTCTGCTGAAAGAGTACTTTTGGTTTACACTTCACTGAAGTAAAATTTTCAATCCAGGGTTTTTACTTGTAACAGAGTACTTTTTGATTGTTGTACTGCTACTCTTATTTTATTAAAGACTCCCCCACAGGACTCTCGATGCCTCAGTCAGTTAAAAGGAGTTATTTACTTGTGTTGAGTTGAACAAGAAGAACATCTGACTTTCTTGCACAAATTGCCCCTTTGATAAGCAACTTCCTTCACGCTGCAGCACTTGAAATGATCAGCTCACGTTAATTCAGACTGTGATGCTGTAATTTGCTATGAACGTCAGCTCTGTTGCTCTAAACAATGTGACCGCTGTGTTCTATTTTTCCCACCAAATTCAGGATGATCGCAGCCTTTGAAAGTCAAGTCTCTCGCCATCAAACAGCAGCACAAATGGTGCAAGGTTTGACAGTGCAGTTCGCCAAAGAATAATGAACTTTGAGAGTTCGGAAGTGGATGCATGGATTCCTCTTAGCCTGCAGAGTAAACACAGATCAGACGGACACAATCTATCTATCAATCTCTCACAAACATGCCCTTGCATACAACAACGCAAACAAAATAGTCTCCTACTGCTCCCACACTGTGATTAGAGAAGCAAAACAAACCCTGCAGAAAAAACAACAGACTTTCTAACTTTCTTCAGGTTTTAGCAGAGGGATGATCAGTGGAGGAGCAGCGCGCACACACACACACACTCCACAGCAGCCCAAAGAGGCATACAGAGCCCTTCTCCTTAAATGGTCAAAGCTCCCAGGAGTGAAAGAGAGGCTGCTGCTGAAAAAAGACAGGGAACAGAGGGGACGGGAGAGGGAAGGAGAAGCCCCGAGGATAGAGGAGTTTTCTGAGGAAAAGGCTGGCAGTGACAGTTTGACTGTGGGAAGTCGGTCTGAGCTGGAGAGATCAGCGAGAGTGTGTGTGTTTCTCTACAGCGCTAGCGGTGGCCTCAGGTAATGTGCGTGCTCTCTGTGGACAGGTTCAGATGATCGGCTGCGTGGGCTTGTGGGGTCTTAGTGAGTGATGGTTTCAGTTGGACACATGGAGGAGGTGAAGCTCTGTCTGTGAGCGTCTCAGCGTGAGCTGTGTCAAGCTTGTGCAAGAAGTTGTGTTTCTGGACTTTTTGACAGCTGTCAGCCTGACTTGTAACTGCTGCGGTGAGTTTACGTAATCTCGTGTTTGTCTGGAAGTGAAGCTGTCACCTTTCCTCCTTCTTGCTGTGTGATCATGCTTTTTAAAAGTTCATCTGCTCCCTCGCCCAGCTGCACATCTCCTTGTCCATCCATTTCTTTTTCTTTCTCACACTTCCTCTGCCCTGTCATCTCTGATTGTGGGTCTGTGTAGCAGCCACTTCCTCTGCTGGCCCTGTACTCTGTGCTTCTCACAACCAAATTTTAAACAAATCTGGCAAGAGGGAGTGGGCTTATGTAACAGAGCAGGGGAGGAGGGTGCCGGTCCCCTCGTCCCCCTCTGAGGAAAGAGACAGCGATGGCTGGCTGCGATGAGAAGCAAATTCTGATGGCTCTAATAGACAAATACGTTTTCCTCTGGAGGATAAGTGTGTGCTGGAATAACATGATTTCCGCGTCTTTGAGGGGTTGTGGTGCGGGGGCCGTCTGTGTTCAGGCTTGTATGTTCTGTCCTGTCCTGTCCCCCCCCCCCCCCCCACAGAGGAAATAATCTGAGTGATTCAATTACTCTGCAATATTTATCTCGGCCTCATGGTCTGCCGGGGAAACTATCTGCACCATCAAGCCTCCTGCAGGCCAGGTTGGCATCTTCATTTGGCCCGAGTCATTTTTCAGCAGGCAGTAGTTCCCTCTGCCTCTGTCGACACTGTCATGACACAAACTGTATCAGCAATTTCTTTGTCTAATTATTCCTCTCCTTATTTGGCATATTTTGCCAACTGTCATGGCTATTGGCGAAAGTATAAAAGTATAAAGTTAATACATAAAAGAGAAATTAAGATTAATTTGTTTTGTCAGCCGTGAAACATGCAGGTGGTTGTTATCAAAGCCTCCCTGAGCTCCAGGGGCACTTAAATAATCACGTTAGAAATAACTGGTGACTCACTCTCTTATTAATATTTGCATTAGAACCTCAAAGCTGATCTCTTCTGCTCTGATTTGATAAATAATAACACGCTGAGAACACAGGTCATACTTTCAGGCTGAGTGATTGAGGAAAGACACATGTTCCTGCTCTCATCACCAGTAAGAGGTGAAATAGTTCTTAAATGGTCACTCAGCTCAACACCACTGCAGTAAACCTGTTAAAACTTCTGTAGTATTTCTACTGGCAGGCTGAGACAGAGCAGCAAATGTAATCCTGTATGACAGTATTCTTGTAGTCAGGAAATATCCTCGCAGCTCACTGGGAGTCGGTTAAACAACCCATTTCCTCGACAGGGACTCACAGCATTTTTGTCCCTATATGTTCCCAACAGCTTGTCATGTTTGTGATGACACTGAACAGCACACCACATATTCCGGCCCAGGAGTCACCGAGGGTTCGTCCTGCGTAAAGTGCATGCCATACCTCTGAAACAAGCATCAATTCATCACACTTTTCACTCGCCCACACGGCTTATTCGTCATCTGGCGAATGCGATTGCTAGCACTGGCGGTACAACACAGAGCCACACCTGTGCTGGTCATGCATATGGAAATCTATCTATTTCTGGGGGCTACATTAGCATCCAGTGTGCTAACCCCTGACAACTGTTTGTGCAGACTCTGAGAGCAGTGTGCTCCTTCAAAGGGTTAAATCTGCTCTGCATTTGGATTTGCATGAATTTGTTACTAAAAAGGGAAGAGCTGCAAGCACAAACAATGGTTCAAACAAGTTGTGCTCACATAATATTTCGCTAAATTAGGGCTTGGCTCTCATCTTAGTGAACCAGCCAACTGCCGCAGGCAAATATAAGTTGAAACAACTCAGAGACATTTGCTGACGTCACTTTGAACTATGGGAAACTAAACTAGGATGGATTTCTTATTGTTTTTGTCATTATGAAATGATTAATCAACACATTTTGGAAAGTTTTGACCAAAGCAAAGCAAATATCCTCTTAACATGTATTTGCATGGACCATATCATCATTTTGTACATCAGATTATACAAATGCTGCACAGCTAATTGATCATTATTGCCTTATATTCAGTGTAAACTCTCCTGGCTTTCGCTCAAATGAACAGTCCTGATTATCCCCAGTCTTTATCTTAGGAACTTTTCATTTTTGCATTTCCTCTGTTGCAGTGATTGATGAATTATTGTCTTTCTCCTCGTAGCTAAGTGCTGCATCGCTTTGTTTGCTGTTGGCTTTCTCCTCAACATACTCATACTTGTATTAATTCACACTTGATTAGCTTGAAATGAAAAAAAAAAAAAAAGCATTTAGTGTGCAGTAACGATTTCTCCTCTCAGTTATCCTCCATGTTTGTTCCACACAGCATGCACTCATATTTGTGTTCCCTTACATAATTTATCTACAAGGCCCTCTGTTTGTTTTACTGTCCCTCAGGAGCTCATTGCCTCAATCAGCACCGTGAGAGCAAGTTGCACTGAATGTTTAGACCAGTGCATCCCAGTCAGTTTGTTTCTGGTCAGAACGGTAACTGACTGATGAAACCCACCGTGTGGGAAGAAAAGCACATTGAACTTCGGCTTCACAGGCTCATTCATTATTGGTATTTATTTAAGTTTTCGATTGTTCGTGTTTTAAAGGGCTCTGATTGAGTGTTTGTGTTTGTGTGCATCGCTCCAATGAGCATCACTCAGATCAAAGCGATGAACTTGCCATTCAGGTCTCAAAGAAGCTAATCAATGTTTCACTATCTTCTAAAGCCAAAACACCAAGATCTGACTTTTAGTGCATCTTTTTCTCTTCCATTTTCCCAGTGAAGGAAGTTTAAGTATTCTCAAACTTAAAGGAGCCCTGGGCTGGTTTTTGGTAAACAAACAAAAGGTAACATTTAATGTTTCCACAAAGGTGTTGAATGCATTTCCTTCCTCATATAACATTTGCAAAACCAATTGTTGGTGCATTACTGCATTCCTCCGTGTGTTGTTGCCACCTGTAGATCAGTGGAATAACATGAAACCAGCAGCAGGATACGAATCATGTCACCCACATTCTTGCATGCTTGTGTACGCGTCCTTGTGCAAACCAAACAGGCCCCACTCGTGCAAACAAACTCCACAGGACACATTTAAATGAATATTCAAATTTTTCATGGCATAGATGAAAGCAAAAAAAAAAAAGATTTTATTTTAAAGTAAAGTGTCACCCACTATGCCTTATTGATGACATTTTCCCATTCAGTGTTTACCTTATGTTTTCTCTGGAAATGCTGCTGGGAAATTTTCCTAATACTGCTGGTCCAAGGCCGTGGAGAGTGAGGATATTTTGGGATTTGTTTATGGTGATGGTTTTTTACTGTGTCTTTTTTTAGCTGTGGTTAGCCAGAAAGGACTTCCTTCAGAATATCTCCATTCATGTGCAGTTCATTTTCTCAGAGGAAAACATCAACAGTCTGCCAGTTCCAAGAGTTTCCCTCAACATTTACTCATCGAACACATGTGTCAGCTACATTTGTTTGTGTCTTCATGTGTCATTGATGTTGCAGCTCCGGGAAGAGGAGGAGCACTTGCTGCAGGGATCTCCTCTTGAGCAAAGTGATCATAACGGCAGGGAGTCCTGTGACGCCTCCTGTGCTGCTGAGAGACCTTTTATTTTCCCCCACACCCGCTCACGCCCCTCACTGCCCCCCACCATGCCCACGCTGCCCGAGGAAGAGGAGGACTCCCCCGAGGAGCTGGACAGTTCCTCCAGCTCTCCCAGTACAGTGAGTGCACACTCTTTGTAGCATGTGTGGCCATAAAACAGTGCCGAATAATCCATTTGGCCATGGTGAAGAAATTCTATGAATGATGCTACTGAAGTCTGTCCTCATAGAAAATGTCCTGTTTGTCTTTAAAAGGCTGCTTTCAGTTTAGCAGACCGTCCACCAACCATCGACTTATTTTGTCTTTGCTGTGCTTAGAAATGCTCTATGTGGTTAGTCTAGATGCCGTACTGGGATTTGACTTTGTACATATTTTACTTTTCTGGACCTGTGCTCATATTTTTGCAGTTTCCCACATAATGTTTAGAAATTATTCTGTAATTCCACCGATTCCTTAGTGTTTTATGAGTCTTTGAAGGCCATTTTCCCTGTTTTTCGCATTAAGTCATCCACAGCAGAGCACTTCTGAGGTTGATCTCTCTGAGATCAGCTCAGGGTGTAGACTCTGGTAAGCCCCTCAAGGCGAATTTGTGATTTGTGGCTTTGGGTTGTATAAATAAAAACTGACTTGACTTCAACATTTTAAAAAAATATTGCTTGATGGTGGTGGTGTTCTTGAGATCATCAGATTGGTTTGATAAGATCTGGGAACTCTGGTCAAATTTAAAGGTCGGTGGTTGATTTGAATGACGCATTTACATACCGAGTTACTTTTAAAAAACTTCTCATTTGTCACTGTCTGTCCTTGCAGCTTGTTTTACTTTCAACCAAAGCTATTTAACTTAACTGTCTGTAAGTTTATGCAGGTCTTATCGCCTCACTGTAATAGAGCTGAATGCAGTGCGTGTATTTTTGAAAACAATGTCGTACTTCACAATTCACAACCCTCACTGCCAAATCATTGATGATGTTATTTTCTCTTGAAAGTGGTTCCAGTGAAAACTTTAGAGTTACGAGGACACTGTTTCTAGAAGGGCAAATTTCATGTTTAGATGCTTTGAGCCCCACAAATTTCGCAAAATTCTCAAAACCCAAACTATGTACTTGATATCAGTCATAGTAAGTAAATGGAAATTAAATCTTTTTGTCATTTGTATGAACTGACCCTTTAAATCATGAACATCCCCAAGTTTCAGATTCAGAATGTGACTCACTGAACATCCTGCAGATAAGTGTTAAACAGTCGGCTCAGAAGAACATTGTCTTCTGCTGCAGTCGCTCATTAACACACAAGCTAGCTGAGACTTCTCTGCAGAATGTAATGAAGCTTTGTAATCTAATCTTCAGGGCAAAGTATCCACCTTTATTACATCGCAGCTGTGGTCTTTCTGCTGCATTGCTATCAGAGGAAATCTTTTTATTAGGATTCTAGTACAAAGATAAACTCTGAGAGGAGCTCTTAGGGAATTAGTGTTTGATTTCAGCCTGTGTTTGCTTACTTTGATGGCTGGATTTGGGATTTTATGAAAAAGGAATTAAGGAGTACATGATGTTCAGTTTCCTCTTCACTAAGAGTACAATTTAGCCTCAGGAAATAGTTGAGCAATGTATTCTGCGGATCTGGGCAGAAGACAGCAAGAAGTGTCTAATGAAGTCTAATGAAAGATCCTATTGAGCTGCGTGTTGGGTGCTATGAGTGCTGGGTCAAGTATTTTTTATGCTTGACACAATACAAGAGACTAAAAGTCAAGAAATCTTAGGTTCTGCCAAACTTGAACTTGACACTGCAGAGCAAAGATTTGCTGCTCAAACAGACCTCACAGCAGCAGTTAACCCGTCCAGCCCACAGGTGCCCCATTAACAAACAAACCTCAAAGCTATTACTTTTACTCAGAAAGCATTTTGGGGAGATTCTCCTTTAAATGAATATTTCCTCCCACCCTCTACTTCATTCTGTACGTAACAAAAGTCGTGGTTTATCATGACATTTAGAGAAGTAGTGAAGTGATTGTTATTTAACTGATTGTTATTTGCATCATGGTCATGGATGCAAATCTTTTCTGTTTGCACAAATGTGTGCAGAGTCCCCACAGTTGCTGCTGGATTAAAGTGTGTAACTGCCCTGAGGGCCCCGAAAGCACCCAGGCTAGTTTAAATGCCTTTCATGTCCATTGATATTGTGCTTACATAACATTACACAAATAAAACCGTGTTTAATCAAATTATCACAGACTGACACAGCAAACTTCAAGTGATGTAATGTTCTAGGGACACAATGTACTGGTCGGTTTCTTGGCTGCTGGGCTAAAAATAAAGAAATTGCCATGAGTACTGCGCCATGTGTGCTGTACCTCATGAGTACTTAAACCTGCAATTTTAAAACTTGATTTTTTGCCACATGGGTGCAAACAGATCGTGAACAAAACATTGAAATGTAAACATCTTTTAAGTTGAATTTGCTTATTTTTACTATACCTAGCAGCTACAGAGCAACATTATCATTTAGGACATCATGAGTCCAAAATTCACTCTCTTTTCGCTCTGTTTCTGGGTTGCTAACTGCATCTGTTGCTTGGTAATGAGCAGGTAGTGCACAGTGGATTTTTGCTGGAAACAGCTGCCAGTAGCAGCTGAAAACACTGAGAGCAGTGAGGGTGAACCAAGAGAATGAAGTTGCAGCCAGATGCCAAACAATGAGCTGAAACTTGCTATAATGGCCCTTAAAGCTGAGAGGAGCTGCGTGTTTGTTGTCATAAAAATGTCAGTTATAGAGGCTTTAAAGGTAACATAAAACACACATAATGCACAGTGAGTGAGATGAATCTGGAGGTCTGTGGCTGTCCACTACTCAGTGTTTTCCTCCAGCACATCCACATCTGCTAACTGACAGCGGTGCTTGTGTATTGCAGCTGTGGCAGTTCTGCTTTGCTTTGACACTTTTTTTCTGCACAGTCTACACCAGGCGAAAGTCGAGCTGTCGTCATGACTGCCCCAACTATCGTCTACCCACAGCAGGCCACTATCGTCCAACAAGATGGCCGTCCCCTCGAGCAGACCAGGTAATCATCCCCCATCTTAAACTCTGAATGACTGTAAACAGGGACAATGTGTCTGAATCAGTCCTGCTTCCTCTGTCAGGCCACACAGTCCCAGGGCCCGCCTGGCCAGAAATTCATCTGGAGGACCCATCACAACAGTCGGTGGGTAAACCCTGTAAACACACACAGCTCTAATTATCTAAAGATAACCACAACACTATGAGAACTATTTTGATGTTATCATTAGTGTCACTTGCTTTAGTCCAGCAAGAAAATGAGGTTTCTGGGTTTTTTTCCCTCAGTGAAAAGCTGTTTTTAAATGGACATTCGCAACACTATTAAAAACACAGACCATTCAATCTAGTTTCTTTGCCAAACTGCAGTTTAAAAACAGCTTTGATTTCATTTTGTTGGATGATCTGTCTTTCTAAGGATGAATCAAGACAAAATAATGGCCTCATGCTGTGTGGTTCCACGAGGAGCTCCACAACATTTCGACTAAGTTTGGTCATCGGTGTCCTGAGAAATGAATCTGCCTGCGCGTCCTCCCACATGCCTCAAATGCTTTTGCTGCTTTGATTACTTGTGTTTAGCTCCTCTTCTGAGGAGAGGGGGAGATCAAAACATCTTTGACTCGGCCAACCCTCATCAGCTGATTTATTGGCTGACATCCAAACATGAATTATCTCTCAGCATGAGACTTTATACAGAGGAATCCCACTTAAATACCCTCTTCAAAAGACTGACTTAAACATTTCTTAAAGATGTATTAACTAACTGCATTTCTTTGCTTTTCTGTGCGTGCGTGCGTACGTGTGTCTATTGTCTCCCTCAGACAGCGCAGGTCATGTGATCGACCTGGTGAAAGATCAGCTGCCAGAGCTGCAGCTCTCTGAGGAGGATCGACAGAAGAACCTGGAGCTGCTCGAACAGGCCAAGAAGGTCAGTGACCGCTTCCTGATGCGACGCGGCCGCCGCTCAACCAGCAGCCCCTCCGACTCACCCACAGGTAGTAAATGCACACACACACACACACACACACACACACACAGACATCATCACTGTACACAGCATGTCATTTTATTAAGAATGGTAAGAAGTCATATGTTGTCTAAGTTTCTGTGCATGCTCTGGTAAACTCACCTACAGTTTAATTTGCTTTAAAAAGGGTTGAAAGTCAAGCTGGACTCAGTGATGTTTTAAGTCCATTAAATGTCTTTTTTCCAAAGCTCTTTCTCCAACTCCAACTCCAACTCCATCATCCTCACCCTGCTCGTCTAGAAGCAGCTCACTGACTGTGGCTCCTCAATACGGTAACATATTTCATTCTTTGGCAGGTTTCTGTGACTATTTACTGTTTATTTCTAACTTTTCTACCCTATTTCCAATTTTTTTTTTTTGAAGTTGGAGTGTCCAAGAATGATGGTTGGTTGTTTTCTTCTCTTTCCGCTGTAGGACCCACAGAGGCAACCCATGTCAGCTCACTGTCTCTTGGGCAGGTAAAGAAATTATTGTTGGTAAAAACTCACAATAGTGTGAGGTGTAATGCAGATATTTTCTGATGCATGCTCATTTTCCCTAATTAAAATTGCCCGATTTTAAATTAGTTAAGCACTCAATACTTATCGGCCCACGTAACATTTATTAACACAAGAAAATTTGTTCTGCTGTCCTCTCTTGTAGCACCTGGAAGTTCCTTCTGTGCGAGAACAGCATGATTTAACGACTCAGGATCAGGAGGTCAGATTCTCTCTGCATTTCTTCATATTAACACAGATGTGACAAATGTAATGACAAACGAAATATTGTCTAATGCACACCTGACAGAAAGAGAAGGGTGAAGACATGCAGGAAGAACACAGGCAGCTTGTGCACACTGTCAACCCACTTAGGAAGACATGTTTCACTTGTAGACTTTGTCAGGAAAAAAATTCCTTGACTTCTTTTCATGAGTATAAATTTGGTAAATCTGAACACTCATGCTCCCCAGAGGAAGACTCCCACAGTCTTTGATCCCTAAATATTCCTCCAGCACCACCAGCAGGTCAAACTTTTCCCTTATCTCGAGAAATATCTCAACATCTACAAGGAGTTGCACAAACTTTCATGCTCCCCGGAGGAGGATCCTACAGACTTAGTTGATCTACTGACTGCTGTGCTTAAGTGTAGCCTCACAGAGATAATTTGGCTTTAGACTCTTATTTCATCATCAGTTTATTGCCCAGTGAAGGTGCTGACAGTGTATGGGGGTTTAATAAATTCTTAATCAGTACAAATATGGATTTGTAATTCAAATACTACACAATTAGTAAAACAACAAGAATGCTAAATGTCTTAATAACAGTCATTATCTTGCTAACTTCAGGGCAACAGACTGCTGGTGGATTGGAAGCCCGTCGAGAAGAGGAAAGTGTCCTCTGGGACTCTAACACCTCGCTTTGCTGTTCAGAAGGAAAACTGTGATCCAGCTCTACCTAAGAGTCCTCCAGCAGTCAATAAAGGGGATGAAGGAGCTGGTCCAGGCCGAAACCCCATCCTGGCTCCAGCAAAAGGGGTGGCCAAGCCCGTCCCCCGACCACCTACCCAACTGGCCCCCTGTACGGCAGAGATCAAGACGATTGGGGCCTTCCCTCCACTAATGAGGGCTGTTTCCTGGGATGCTGTAGGCAGCCTTAATTCTAGAAATGGAGCTCCGAGTTTCCCTCCAACACAGGAGGAAACCTTCTCAGACAAGCCCAGGGATGCTGTCTTCAAGTCCTCAGGATACAAAGACCTCCCCACCCAACTGGGGAGTGTGCATAAACTGTCTAAACTCAAAGAGGTAAAGCATTGGATCAGCAGATTACATCTTCCTGTATGAGCAGTAAAATGGCCCTTCTGTAAAATGTGTGTGTGTTTGTGTATACAGGAGCACAAGCTGATACGTAACCAAAGCATTGTGGGATCCAGGTTACCAGACTTGAGTGAAGCTGCTGAACAGGAAAAAGGTACCGGTCTGTGTTTGCCCTCTTGGCCATGTAAGACAGAGAGTGCTCTCAGCAGAACACTCAGCCATGTCGCCAAGGGTGTGCACTTCCTGAATCTCAGGGAAAATCTGTTCCAGTCAGAAAATGATGATGATCTGTTCTTGTGTCTTTCCTCTGTGCCACCCATTTACTGGCAACCTCATAACACAGAAACAAATGTTGTTTTCATTTTCCATCAGCAGATGGCATGATTGTTAAGACATGTGCAGCCAAGGACCACCTGTGTGGGCTGAAATGAGGAAATGTTTTTAGGTCTTTTGTGTTTGCTTTAGGAAACAGGCAGAGTTGTACACTTGGACCTGAGTCAGACTTCAGTCACAAAATTTAAGACTTGAGACTTCACTTGGACTTCACTGCATTAAGACTTGACACCCTTAAGACCTGACTCGGCATTTAAGAAAGCCAAAAAGTCTCAAATTTATCAACTATCAACACAGCTTTAAAAAGACTGTACAAATGTTTAATTTGATATTAAAGCTCAGCATTTAGAGACCTTAAAGTGAGACTATGTCAGTTTTGAAAGAACAAATAACAGATTTTTCACATTTTTCTTCCAGTGAATGAAAATTAGAAATTTAACACACTTCACTACCATTAGCTTATGATGGCTAATGTTAACAAATTAGATTATTTTTACCATCTGCAGTCACTGACATTACATTATCATTATCCTGTAGCTGCTCTTAAAGTTACATAGTCACTTTAAAGACGTATAGTTTTACATAGACATACACAAAAGCACTTGAGACTTGACTTTAAATTTATCTTGAGTTACATTAGACTTTCAAAATAAGGTCAGGTAATTCTCTTCAGGTCAGATTTATGCAGCAATGTTTCTGCAGGTCCTCCTTCATCGACAAACTCAGCCAGTAGTGAGGAGGCGAGGGAGAAGTCTGACGCCATGCCAAACATTTCAGACGTGATGCTGAGAAAACTCAAACTTCACCGAGGTTTACCAGGCTGGTGTGTAACAAACCAACAGCTGCTTAAGCTAACTTTAACCGTTTTACTTGTTTTTCCTGCCTAATTGCTCAAAAATAGCCCTCCTTCCATTTTAATTTTACTGTGCACAAATACTGTATACGTTACTCACTAACAGCTCCTCTCTGATTTTATTCCAGTGCACCCCCACTCACTGAAAAGGAAGTAGAGGTTGGTATCTGTCCATGCATGCTGCAGTTGATTTTGTTTTTCTGTGGCGCTTTGCTTGCTTTCCACTAATAGGGAACATGAGCTGGGTTTGGACCGTCGTGAGACAGAAAAAATGATAATGTTTCCCAATATGTTGAACTATTCCTTTATTAACTGAACATTTTAAAAGTCACTTTGGTGCTACATGAAAGCATTCAAAACAATCCACAGTAAAGAAGTGTGAACATGAGTGAGTACTCACTGAGTACATGAGTTACAGTGTGTCATAAAATTGGTCTACAGACACAAATTGTGTTCAAACACAGTTTCAAACCATGCAGCCAGATGTTTTGTTCCACTCCAGATGAACATTTGTCACGTGTAGCCCCGTGTTTATAATAACCTGTTTTGTTACCAAAGTAGTTAATTACACTCCCATAAAATTTAGCTGCCTGGATTTTCCTGTCAACAGGAAAGTGTTTTCTGTTCCTGATCAGACTGAAGAGACTCCGGAGTGATTTCCTGTGGAGAAAATGCAAACATTAGTGACGCTGTCAGGCTCGAGCTGTGGCCCCTCTCGTCGCTCCCCCAGGGATGCGTCTGCATAAGGACAGTCAGAGGTCATAGATTTCCTCTCAGCCGTGGCCCATGTGTGTTGGAAAACTGCGTAGACTCGCTTTGATCAACACAGCAAACCATCAAGAGATCAAATGTCAGAATCACAGCTTGTTCCCCATGCTGGTCTCAGGGCTGCTGGGTTCTCCCTCACGTTAACCAATAAAAATACATGTTAGTATTATGTAAACAACCGCACTGACTCTCGTATGTGTATGTGTGTGCGGGCTGTGCTGTGGGAACGTTTCCTATGGATTCCTGTGATTTATTCCACCGAGTTGGTGTGTTGCCATTACCAACAGCTTATCTCTATTTAATGTGCTGTCTAATATGCCATTGTGAGAGTTATATTGCAGTAACTTCCTCCCTACAGAATGCATTTGTCCAGCTGTCGCTGGCATTTCGTAATGACAACTACACTCTGGAGATGCGGCTCAAACAGGCAGAGAGAGAGAGGAACCTGACTGAGGAAGACACCGAGAAAGAGCTGGAAGAGTTCAAAGGAGCACTGAAGGTCAGCCCTGGAAAACAGCAGCTGATATTAGATTAATTTACTAGAGATGAAGAACTCCCTGTGGCTCTTTAGTGCTCGTTCATCTGCTTAATGTTTCCTGGAAGCGTCCCACAGTAAATATTTATCTTGTCCGAGTCCAATCCCAGGTACAAAAGAGACACTGATGTACACTTTGCTTTCCTGAGAGAGTTGTAACAAGATGTTGTTGTGTTTCTCGCAGATGACCTCACCGCAGTGGCAGAACCTGGAGCAGCGTGAGGCCTACCAGCGCCTCATAGAGACAGTGGCAGTGCTGCACCGGCTGGCCACGCGGCTCTCCAGCAGAGCAGAGATAGTCGGAGCAGTTCGACAGGTGCAGTCATACAAACACACACAGGACGATTAATGGCAGATAAGGAGAATGCTGCGTTGTACATATGTCCTATTCTTTAAAATATACCGTCTACTTTAAGATGTCTTCGGGCCGCTGGAATTTCTGTTTGGCAGCACTTTACAGATTACAGTATGGTGAAGATTTTTATCTGATGTCGTGGCTGACCTGCCGGCCAAAGCACACATCAGTTAAAGAGCAGATTTACTGTTTTTGCAGTACAGTGGCCTTTAGCTATTTATAATCTCAAACCACTCAGATGAATTGCAGCCTTTTATGGTCTTCTCTTTGTACTGCTGCCCATCTATTAATAACGATCTAATGATAAGGCTCTATCAATTGCACAGAAATCAAGGTTCCTCTAACATGGTTCCTGTGACTTTCAGCTTGTTTTCTTGACATTCATGTATACTTAAAATGTTAAACTGCTGCATGCAGTTGGTGTTTCATACAAACAATAACTTGGACATGTGATAGTCACAGTATCACATACTACATGAAGGAAAAGGATGAAGTCAGATTTCTGTAGTGCCTTTTCTACCAGGTATTTATCTCAGTGAGTTCTGTGCATGTTTCTCATATTGGATACTTTACAAAAAAGACATCAATCAAGAATAAAATAACTGCTCGTAATGTGAAAGAGTGTTCTTGTAGGGACAAACTACAGATAATCATCACCAAACACTGCAGCACATTTTACTGTTCAGTCCAGTTTCATCGCTCTCATCAACCCTGTTTCCAGCTAAACTTGTACTGACTAACTGTTTCATTGTGCAACAGGAGAAACGTATGAACAAGGCCACCGAAGTCATGATGCAGTATGTAGAAAATCTGAAGAGGACATATGAGAAGGACCATGCAGAGCTGATGGAGTTTAAGAAGCTGGCCAACCAGAACTCTAATCGCTGCTACGGAGGGTCTGTAGACACTGGAGGTAAGACTCACTGCACAGAAAATCACAGAGAATGAAAGTCAGCCAAGCTAACAGTGTGTTTTTCCTCTACAAAGGGCTTCATGCTTGTAAATGGAAAATATCTTTAAGCTTTATCTATCCAGACAAGGGTTTGATTAGGCATGCACCTTTTTAGCATCATTCCTGTCAGAATAAACTTTCCATTATGATTAGAGTATCCGCGTGCTGTTACTGACAGGCTGCATTGCAGCTTTGGGAACAACAACATGAATTTAATGGTTTTCTGTGCTCTTGTGATGCTGTATTCTGTGTAACTTTGTTCATTTTTATAAAGATGATGGAGTTCCACGGCCGTCAAGATCAATGTCCCTCACCCTTGGAAAGGTAAGCACTTCACCTGATTCGTCGTTTAATTGATCAGTCGATCAACAGTAAATTACAAGAACTTTCATATTGTTGAAAATTGACTGTCTTGGACTTGCAATGAGCACTCTGATATCTGATTTTTCTACAGCCATGCCAAAAAATGTAGAATTCCTGTTTTTCCACTCTTACCACTGACACTGTTTCACCTTCTGTCTCCTCTCCAGGCTCTACCCAGACGTAGGGTGAGCGTAGCGGTGGTGCCTAAGTTTAACCTCCTGAACATCCCAGGTCAGACTCCAGCCACAGCTGGCTCGGGCCCGGGTCCCAGCACGGGTCCCAGCACAGGACCCACCGCTGGTGCTGCTCTTCCTGTCCTGGTAGGTCTTCCTGTCCTGTCAGGAAATGATTAGGAATGACATATCAAGGATTCAATGAAGTGCCACCTACTCTCTCAGACTGACTGCTGAATGAAAGTTATGTTAGACACGTGTTTATGACTCATCTCAGGACGCTACATTTATCTGAAAGTTACCACTTACTTAACGGTTTAAGACTTCACATTTAAAAATATGATAATATGATAAGGTTATGAAACACAACACACAAAAATCTGGGTCAAGTTGGGGTCTCTTGTCACGTTTCAGATGTCAGATGTTTGAGTTGTAAGCAGTTCACTAAAGAGACTTTTCCCCTCTAAACATCTCTGATGGTTTCATTTAATTTTCTGTTCAAGCCTCAAAGAAGGAACACCATTTAATAGTTCACAGAATAGCAAAAATCAGAAAAATGTCTAAACATTTTCCTTCTTTTCTCCCCCGTTAATCATGCCAGAACCCCTCAGACTTGTCTTTTGACTTTTTGGAGGTGTCTGATGCCCACTGAACAAAAGTGTATATAAACGTTGTTAAAACTAGCCCCACTTCAGCCAGCCACAACAAGAAAATGCTGCCTACAAATCACTGCATCAGCATTAACAATGTAATGTGTTCATATATAACAATGTGACAGTCACAGGGCCAAGTGCTCTCAAGTAGATTTGATACTTACATACATTTAATCCATAATATTTTGAATTCTGTACTTTTCCTTAAGTAGGATTTTAGATGCAGGACTTGTAATGAAGTATTTACTCAAGTAAGGGTTGTGAATACTTCTATCGTGCTTTTAATTATGAAGGCAATAATATTTAACAATCTTCTCTCTAGTGTGAAGCGAATGATGTGAAAGCCAACACTCCCACAGAGGCGCCACAGCCAGCTGCAGAATGGTATGTGTTGTGTCGTCGTGGTATTTTGCTCACATACACACACAACCGCCTATACAGTATGTACACATACCATTGCTTGATTCCCAAGGTCACCATACACTCCTTGAAACAATGGGCCGAGACAAGCCTGAGCTCATAATCACTCTTATCGAAAGCATTTTGTGCTGCAGTGGGACCTTTGGTTTGTTTGTGTGACCTTCAGGATGTGTCTTACGGTGCAGAAAAGGCCCCAGTGAGGTGAAAATAACCCTGAAAGCATAAAGAATAATCAAACCCTGCTGCAGTTGATGGATATGCTGTCTTGGGTCGTAATCTAAACATTTGTGTAAGAGTTTGACAAAGACCAGGCACAAGGCTCCAGTCCTCTCCTGCTTATAAAGCGAGCCTCTCAAGTGTCTGAGCTGGATGTTCTGTGAGGAGACAAGAATAGCAATAACAAATGTGCAGTGCCAGCTCCATTTTTTCTGCTCGTGTTTGCCATGCCCGTGATGGTGTCTGTAATGCACACCACCGCTCTGCCAGTGCTGCAATTTGTCCATTATGAGACAAGGCCACGGTGTTGTGATGTGCTGGTGCCCAAGGCTGATTGTTCTTTCCCATCTCAAACAATGCAGTGGAAAGAGTGTGTCGGAGCCGGAAAGTGAGCCAGCCAAGCCTTCAGTCAACTTAGAGGAGATCAGAGCCGAGATCAAGGCAAAGATCGAGGAGGAGGCATATAATAAAGGGTGAGGCCTTTTCTCCTGCTCCTTAACTACGCACAAACACACACTGTGTGATGGACATTGTTGTTGCTGAACATGAATCAGCACATTTATGGGACCCATCAGTCATGTTGTTGTACAGGTGCATTTTCTCATGTATATAGTGTTAAGCTTGCAGAGCCTTTGAGACACTTACACTGATCATAATAAAGTCTGCATACTGAGTTACTTCCTGATGATCGGACATCAGTATTTCAGGCATTTTATTATTGTATATCTGTCGAACTTGCTGGTAAATTTGAACATTTCAAATGCAGCTACCAAGAGGGACTTAAGCAAAGTAAAGTGCTCCAGGAGGAGAAGCATGAAGAAGCAAACGCTGCAGAGAAACTGCTGGAATTGAAAAATAAGGATGAAGAGAGTGGAAAGAAGATAAAGACAAGCAGGTAAAACTGAAGACATATACAGCATGTTTTCAATGTTGGTCTTTGACAGCATTGACATAAACAGACCAAATGACTAGTCTCCAAGTTCCATTCAAAATGCAGTAATATAAAACTAATAAAAATGTAAGTGAAGTTAAAGAGTAAAATGAGTTAAAGAAAATCGTATCACTGTATTTGAATAGACATATAAAACCGTAGATGTGCTGTTTGTTACACTGTGAGAGGTCATTATCTTCACAGGAGGATGGAGGAGGTCCTGGTTCTTCTTGGTCGGTTTTGTCCCAAGATTCCCTGGAGTCGGCGACTTCTCTGCCTCGCCCTGACACTGTTTGTGGTGATGTGTCTGGTTATCAGTATTTTTACATTCTTCAGTGGCTACTACAACAGACGTGAGGACACGTAAGCAGAGAAAGACTTGTGCAAGGTGAGATGAAGATCTTTGGATCTTTGGCACAACCAAAGAACCCCAGAACAGAACAGAATGACAGAGGCGGCAGTGGTCCTGTGTCTCTGCCAGTTTACCATATCACCACACTTGGACTCACTTGAATCCATGAACCAGACTCTGGAGGGGCGAAGACGTTTTGGGAGGCTTTATGGATAAAATTGTCTTAAATTATAAATTTGTTTGGATTGAAAAATTGACTGTTTGCTGCAGCAAGAAAAAGATAATTTCTGTTTAGGGAAGTATATACTGTGAGGTATCACAATATATATATATATATATATATATATATATATATACACACACACACACACACACACACACACGCACACACACACATACATACATACAAATTAGTTGAATTATTAAATTATTAAAATAGATGGATACAAAATGATAGGTTCAGGTTTGGGTGCTTTTGGATGATGAATATGGCACTTTCCATTAAATGCCGCAATAGAAAAAGTGTATATATACTCTAATGTTGAAGTATAATCTCTCAGGTCTAGTAGATTATAAAGCCCATGAGAGATTTTGAAGTCATATTTAAGATATAGAAAATAAAGGAATGCTTTTATTTTTTTGTTTAATTTCTATAATGTGTATTTAAAGACTTTTAAATATAAGCACATTCCAAAGTAGTTCCTTAAGTGCAATATTTTGCAGTTGATGGTCCTCGTTTGTGCCATTTCGGATCATGTCTTCAGAGCACTGAGAGTTTTTCTTCTTTTGTGAGAGCACTGTTTAGATGATATGAGAATTATTTTTATCTTCTTTGCACATGTGTGCCTACCTGTCTTGTTTGTCCTCTGTGGATTTTATGCTCTGCCACTTCACCTTTAAATAAAGGTGCCTGAAAACATATTGTGGTCATACACACTGTGATGCTTTTTTAATTAGAAAAATATCATTATAGCTGCTATGAACGAATAGTTCAACCTTTTGCTAAATTCGCTTATTTGCTTGCTTCCTTAGAGTTAGATGAGAATATTGATACCACTCTGATGATGTGGTCCAATAACTATGAAGCTACGGCCCGTAGACGGTTAACTTAGCTTATGCGCAAAGACTGAAAACATGGGGAAACAGCAAGCCTGGCTCAGTCCAAAGGTCACAAAATCCACCTACCAGCAACTCTAAAGCTCTTGAATTAACACATTATGTCTCGTTTGTTTATCAGTCCTGTCGTCATGGGAAGCTGCAACAGCAAAAAGCAGAGAAAGTCACAGCGCCCAGCCAAGAAATAGGTCAATGCCACCCGCATTTTCTTGTTCACTAACATGCCTGTGTTCACTTTCCAAGGCATCAGAATTCCCTCATATTCTCATTGGAGCAGCTTAATTAACACAGGAAACCATTTAGTGTAATGTAATCTAAATTAAATGTACCTCTAGAGGGTCTTCATATGACCTCACGCAAACCCCAAAGTGTACTGTACCTGTGCTTTTCCATAGCTCCAGATTGTCATTTATTATGCCCACGCATCTCTTTGACATCTGACAAAAACATTGCTGCACATTCGTCAGCACTCTCTGCGTCATTTCCTGCCCTCAGGGCTGTTGCAGAGATGTTTTTATGGAAGTGGGAAGTTGCCCCGTACCAAAGGCTCATCGGAGAGTACCAGAGATCATAAGCCTGTTCATGAGTGACTAATGCCCCATGGGAGGAAATCATCTGGACAAAGTGCCCAGTGTCAGATGTCAGTAACGGTGCAAATCTCTCTACGGACACAATCATCATTATTTTTTATTTATTATACTAGATTTCTATGAGTATTCCAACGTGTATTTTCACTTAAACCTAACAAATGTATTGCGTAGGTACATAACTGAAAAGCACTTGTTCGTTCAATTTCTGCCTTTGTCTCCTGCCGTTTTCTCATGGGCCCTGCTCCTCGAACATATGATGGATCTAGATCTGACCTTTGAGCAGTACTTCCATCTTCCTTTTCCTTTACTTTCTGGCAATGACAGAGTCCACACACCCCAGTGAACACGATCACCTCTATTTAACCCTGTCATTTGGCTCACAGTCACATAAAAAGTGGAAGACTTTGTCATCCCCTGCATTCGTCTCTCTCTACTCTGACCAGTCGTGACTATGATTCGGCTTTGCATCACAGTGGTGTTGTCAATTACTCAGGTCATCTCTGATCAAAATATTGGCACAAGCCACATCAGAGGTAGGTATTTCAAGCTGTTTTTATATTTGTTTATAAGTGAAATATTCTATGTTGTTTCTGTAGATAAATGAAGGCAACTCCTTTTCCTAAAAGCAGACTTTGTTGTTTAATTTGAAAGTATTTAGCACTCAGACAAATGCAGTAAACTGAAATCTGATTTTATATATATATATATATATATATATATTCTGTTTACAGTTTTCCCAGCAATGAACCAAAGTATTGCTGGAGTGTTCCAGGTTAGCTTCTTAGATGACCTCAACCAGCCTCAGTATGCCTTCAATGCCTCTGAAGCTCGGAGGCTCTGCTTGTCGCTTGGAGTGAACATTGCCTCGAAAGCACAAGTAAAAGAAGCTCTCGCTAGAGGTTTAGAAACGTGCAGGTAAGACCGGGGAAGATATGCAGGAGATCACCTCAGTCATCTCAGTGGAGTTTAGTGAAAAGCCATGTTATGTCATGTTTTCTTTTGTTCAGGTTTGGATGGATTGATGAACATTTTGCAGTCATTCCCCGCAACAAGGCCCTTTCTAACTGTGGCCGGAACCAGACGGGCTTGGTGACGTGGCGAACCTCCGTTACACATAAGTTTGATGTGTTTTGCTTTAATGAATCGGGTATGATAATTGTATATGTATTTTTATATGAAGACACATTAGGATGTAACAGTTAATGGATGATATCACGCATGCTACTTTTAAAACAAAATAAAAGTCTGATTGTGAGTTGATACAGATCGGAAGGTATAAACTCAGATTAATGTGAGTGAATACTCCTGACAGGCTGTGTATATTCTGCTATATTCTATGTTAGTATATTCTACATAGCTTATTTTATGAAAAATTACTTTGCTCCAACATTTGACATTGTGGTGACTGAAATGTGGAGAATAGGAAAGAGTTGTTTAAACCTTAGACGATTTTTAAATAAATACATAAACTAAATATGTACCATTACCACCATTACTACCAATAATGAACACTATGTCAAGTGTAAGACTTGACATTGTTGTAGATCAGGTTTACATCACTATCTGTTGTAAATGGGAGGCAGATATGATTTTACTCAGTAAGAAAGTTAAAACGATACAAACATACATTTATCAAATGAAAAGGACCTTAAATAGCTCTTATCTAATTTCTCATGGCCTTAATGTGTATGCACAGATGCTGCGACACAATGGAAGGATGCAACAACCGATAGCCCTTTGAACAGGAGGCATTACTCAGGGCAAACTCAGTCTCCCTCTAAGACAGCGAGCTCCACCCAGAACATACACGCTTCGTCTTCCTCCACCCTTCTTCCCTCTTCCTCGCCAACTCCTGAGACCATGGACAATGAGGCAGAACCAGCCCGGTTTGTCAGCAGTGCACAAGGCTCTGCTGGAGGTATGAGAATTTTGTTCAAGACAGTCAATTGTCAATCAATTCATACTGTGCAGAAAATATACTACAGTATTAACAGTAGTAATGGTTACATAATACAAGGTGTGATTTTTGTTTCGCTTGGCTAATGGCTTTTTCCATTAATTTTTCACTGTTCCAGGAAGGGCTTTACTCATCACCTCAGCTTGTGCCCTTCTCCTTATTGCAATAATCATCTTTGCCTACATAAAAATGTAAGTGGTTTTCCATATAAAAATTCTACTGTATACTGTATGTAATAGTGAGGTCTGAAAACTGTGGGAAAACTAATTAGACAAAGCATATTTTCTTCCCAGTGCTGCATATTAAACTATGACTCTCCTTTTGTTATTGCCACATGTATTACTGCATAGTAAGATTTGTTTCTTTCTCTCTGTGAAATGAAGAAGGAGCCGTGTTCTGAGCTCTGACAGGAAGCAGCAGCAAGAGTACATCCAGACAGAAGAGTGGACGTGTGTGAAGAATATAAAGGAAACTAAGAAAGCTGCTCCGGAAGATGAGAGGATAGAAGTGGACGAAGATTCAAGTTAAACATTTTTCTGATGAGATATTTTTAAGAGGTATTCCATGAGCAACTACTGAGTAATACTCTACTATAAGGACAAAGATATGTCTCTCGTGTGAAACTGTGAAAGTAATGTAACAGAATGGCAGTAAAAGTGCATTTATTTTTGTATATATTGAAGTATTTTCTGTCATCTGACGTTTAGCCACTAGATGGCAATGTTTGCAATACAATCATTGTGCAGACAGAAGACTTTTCCTTTAAACATACTGTTTCAGATAATGAACATACGTGTAAACATTTCACCAACAATGTCAAGCAGTTTTATAAAGTCATGTCATTATGAAATTAGGTGTCTCCCAAATCTTTCAATATACAGATATCTTTCCAAAAACTGACTGAAACCTCTTTAAAACAAGCTGCAAGACAGAGGGAATGTCCCAGACATCATTCATCTCTTATCAGAGTGGTCTGAAATAACATTGTGTAAAGTCTCTCAACCATAAGTGTTCCTATGTCCAATGTACAGTGTATAAAGTAACTAAAAAACTTCAAGTTTATGACATACTCCCATCACAAAATGGAGTGTAAGATACAATTGTTTATACATAGTGGATTTGTGTAATGACAAGCGTGTGAATCTACTACACACGTCTTTTTCTAAACCTTTGAGTGCCAAAGTGCCATCAGTCATCCAATCATCCAAGGCATGCCTCTTCACCAAAGTCCTTTGTTATCAGATTGTGACCAGCTAAGCATTGCTTTTTAATTGACAGGATATTGTATTTTTCATTTAGTCATCACGGGCACTCATGGGCACCTCGCAAAATATGGGTAAATGGTGATTACTGAGAGCTTAGTACGCTCGGATTCTTTGCAGGTTGAGGTCCATTTTATTCATTCATAACTTCAGACTTCACAGCATCGACTATGAAGCTGAGCTCATTGCACAGTGTCTCGTGTCTGTAGGCCATGCGGATCTGGGCGACGTTGGTCCTTCGGATATCATTCCCTTCGGGTCCGTCTTTCAGATAGTTCTCTCCTAAAAAGTGCTTCTTATCCTTTAAACAAACAATAAAATAAAGTGTTGCGATCAGTGTTGATCAACTGTAATGGAGATTTGGCCATGCCTGGTGTGGCAGAGAAAATGGAAAAAGGAGGAGTGAAAGAGTCACCGTACCTGGTGAGACAGTCCACTTTGCAGCACACTGTTCCTGGCGATCTCACACACATCACAGGTGCTGAGCTTCCACAGCTGAGCTGCTATGGCGTACTCTTCCATCAGCGGCTCCTAGAATCAGGACAGACAAACAATGGATAAGAATTACCCACACAGCACAACTAAATCCATCCAAAGCACACAGCAATAGTATGTTCATTACAAACATTTAAGCTAAGATTGTGACTAAGATTGTGGCTGCAGTGCAGCCTAGAAACCCTATATTTTTCCTGCATATTTGTTTCTGTTAACCTTGGTGTAGTGGAACTGCATGGGATCGTCTGTGGACAGGGACACACACAGGCCTTTGTGCAGGAACTCTCGGAGAGGATTCTTGGAGTATTCCAGGAACAGGCTGTTGTTGCTGAGTGGAGACATTGCAATTGGCACCTGCGCAAGGTAGTACAGGTACTGCAGCACAGGGCTCTGAGGGAACATGAAGGTTAAAAAAATGAATACTGCTCTGGCAACACATATGGCACATACACACACATACAGTACAACGAACTAGGATAGAAGCTCCGCTACTCTTTGCTGTACATATGAATCATCATGCCTCCTTGCATAAAGTGCTTTCCAGCTGTTTACATCCTATATTGTTGTATCTTTCGTATTGTAGTGGTGAGCTGTGTTTATTCTGCAGCTCCCACTGGCTGCACAAGGACTCTCAGGTACTGGATTGTTAGAATTTGTAGGCCTTTATCCATATTGTCCAGACTTCCAGTGAGATGTAGAGTGTAACTGTGCAGTTTGGGTTGTAGATCAATATCAGTGAGTTGTCAGATTTTCTTTCTTTAGGACTCACTTTCTTGGCCTCAAACCAACAAAGTTCTGTCAGGACCAACGAAGCAACGAGGGGTAAACAGCCTGTGACAGCTTAAATTGTAATTGTCATAGTAAGTTGAAAAATGACCCTATCAACAAATCTGAATTACCTTCTTTAGGTTGAGTCCATGTGAGATGTTGTCAGATGTGAGAAAGGCAGAGACCAAGTGAGTGATTGATCCAGCTTCTCCACAATGAGGACGGAACTGGAAGGTGCTCAGTCCATGCTCTCTGTAGAGCACACAATAATTAACCAGCCAATTAACATTCCAGCAAATCGTGGAACAGTGTCTTATTTTGTTTATCCTTGTTTTCGTCATACTGAGAACATTCATAGATATCAGCTGTACTGTATATTGAGACATACAAGTTACTCTCATAAGCTCTAAGTGTTGAGTAGTTCAGTATTTGTGGGATTTTTTCTTTTTTAATTAATTAATCACTTCATCCCTGAAGGCCTTACAAAGTAAATTGTCCACTGAGTGCTGGACCTACAGTTCCAGGTCAGATCCTAGATTCTAAGGTCAAACATTTTCCTTGATCAATCAGCAAAGTACTCTGCTTTAATGAAGACCTGTGTGTTCTGAAGGAAGAGGACATTGGCTCTTACTTTCTGAGGTTGTTGAGGACCATGATGTTTGCATACATGTGGAAGAGGTAGTAGCTGTAGGGAGGGTTGTCATCTGTGGTCCACTGCTCAGGCTTTGGGCTCCTGAAGGAGAACATGTGATCACTGTGTTTGGACTCATCGTCCACGCTGTCAAAGCCTGACACCTGCACACAGAAGGAAAAGAAGTCATTAAGTCAGGTATCATTGGTAAATTGTTATAATTATGTCACAAACATTAGTAATAATTCATCCTTTTTGTATGATTATGTAGGTCTCTCTAGGTTTCAGTGTGGTTAACCCCAAACAATACAACATCTTACATATTTGAGGAAAACGTGAAGTTCTTTGTGCTTCTGTGGGTTGACCGTGGCCTCAAACAGAGGAAGGAATATATTCTCCAGCATCTTGGCAAAATTAGGTACCAGTTTCTTTGACTTGAAAATGTCACTGCAAGACATAAAACCATTGTCTTATACTTTTAGGAAATTTCAAGACTTCATACATTAAGATGGATTTTTAAATTAGAAGCTTCACTGTTCCTTCAGGATGTAGCACTCACTATATTCTGGGTACTTGAATAATCCACCTCATGTTTGGAGAGTGGACTTTGTGGTGAATGAACCACTTGGCCAGACTGTGCCACTCCTCTGGAGAGCGTCCGTAGATGGAGAGGCGCGGCTCTGCATGCTGGTACTTACTCTCCTCCAGGTCATGGGCCACTTCCTGTTGAATGGGAGAAGCAGAGTGTGCCAAACTGTCTCTGCCCCAGCTCAGACTTAAAATGTGGGATTCCATGAAATGATACCTTTATGATGCGAGCAAAATAGTCTCCATTGATGAGGTTGTCTGTTTTCAGGAAGATTTCTCGAAGTTCACTGGCTCCCACTGGGTTATACTTTGAATTGAACTTATCGAAGCGGTGGAATGTGTGTCTCCCCTGTAAAGTTTATAAATTACAAAGCCGAACTGTGAACCTAGAATGGTTAGTCATGAAAAGTGCTGATACTGGTGTTTACCTGCACTGGCAGTCACAACAAAAAGACACAGCAAGGCTAATGGTTGCATTTTCTACTTTTCTTACAGCATGTACGTCCAGAGAGTCCACAGTGAGGTCATAGGGGTCCATATTGAGGTTGTGGAAAACCTGCTGGAGAGTCCACTTTTGTCCAGCCTTTTCCAACACCACACGGTCAGCATCGGTCTTGTACGTTTTCTGGATGAAGGTCAGCAGGTGTTTCTGAGACATGCAGGCAGCTGCATGAATATGCGTGTCCACCTGGGAGAAAGAAACAACATCTATGTTCGTCTATTTTGCAAATACTTCAAATTATGGAACGAGTGACAGCATGTACTGATACAATAATGGATTATACACTGTTTATAACAGCTGTAAATAAAATTCGGACCTTTCTAACATTGTAGAAGTCTCTGTGAGGCACACTCTTCAGCTCCTTTAGCTCAGCCATCTCATTGAGCATTTCATGGAGGTAGAATTTAGAACTTAAGAAATTTAGTCGTCTGTGACAGTAGGTCTTCCTGAAAATTGAAGTAACCCTCAGTTTAGCGTAATTAAGTGCTGCACACAACCAGGGCTGTTTACTCAACCAGCATAGCTGTAGCGTGCTCTTGTTTTGACAACTTACGTGGGTCCGTCTGCAATCATTGCCAGCACGTGACTGAGGTCTATAGCAAAGGTCTCTAAATCTGGGTAAGGAAGGTCATGGGGCCGGTTTTCTCTCAGCGCCTCGGCGCTGCCATACACATACACTATCCCATCCTTCATCTTCAGCTCATAGTTCAGATTCTTTGGGATTTTCTCCATGCTGTAGGGATCTTCTCCATCTGTTGGATATGGGCAAATATCTGGATGGACCAACATTGTTCTGTTACTGTCAAATAAATCACACTCAAACATCAGTGAGAGGAACTTTCAAACACCATGATATATAGACACTTCAAACCTGGTAGAACCTCATCGTCTTCACTCCATCTCATGTTCACAGCACTGCGGAGGAACTGGGCTGTGGTTCTGCAGAATCTGTGGTAGGCTAGCTTTGAGTACTTCTCACGAATAAGCAGAGCCTTAAACAGGCTTTTGGCTGCCTGTTCATAGTCATCCACTGTGATCTGAAAGGAGAATGGACATGACACACTAATTAAAATTGTTGTCCTATCTAAGCTTTTTTTGCTAAGTGTAATATGTGCCATTCTGTGTACAATAATTACATGTGAACCATTAGTAAATATACAATATGTAAAGATGTGAAAGCATTCATTTCTCTAACTGTGATGCAGTTAATTCTCCTGTTTATAGTACTTACTCCAGCACAGTAATCACCACTAATAGTGACTCTCTGGTAATCAGGGCAGTTATCTGGCACTGACGAGCAGGTGGAGCTCGGGGACATGAATGGTGTAACTGCCACTGACCGAGTCCAGTCTGTATTCACAGGGATCTGCAGAGACATTGACTGGGATCGAATCATCTTCAAGCTTTTCTTCCTGCAAAATGAACAACATATAAGTAAGTGTAACGTCCCCCCAAGTTATGATATAATTGTTTACTAAGGTTTTTTTTTCTGTTTTAAGATTACTTGGGACATTTATCTGATTGATGACTACAGCTTCTGTGATTTGGTGCCAGGCCAATAGCAGGGCCTACCTCTTGGTACTCTCCTCTGACTGTTGTTCTGCCAGCTCCTTAAGCAGTTCATGTTCCTTGGCTTGCTGCAGGCCAATTGGGCAGTCCTCAGGCACGGTGAACATTGATAAGGCATCCTTGTTGTCTTCTTCCTTTAGGGCTGATGCGTATACTTTCTCTGCTAACAGCTGTGTCTCCTCCTCTGCCTCACTCAGAGTTACCTTGGGGAATTGACGAGGCATATCTGCAAGGGGATAGAAACTAGAGTAAAATGACTGCTCACACTGACACGTATCACAGGATACAAAGAGGGTCTGCCCCCCTATCAGAGCTTTACTTGCTCTGACCAGTTTTTGCTGTTTTGAAAACAAGCAAATCCGTCTGTAAGGGTTTGGATGTAGTGCATCAAAGAGCGAATTGCTGCACAGCAGCACCACCTGGAGAGCTCTGTGTGAATTGCTCTTGTTGGTTTGAGTGACATTAAACTGCTGCAGTTGTTCATGTGCTACAGGAATGACTTTTAAACACAAGTCCAAATGAAACCCATAAAAATCAACTCTTGTGGTGCCACAAATACACCAGCACACAAAGCTTTCAGGTTCTCAATGTAATGTAGTCATGTAATCATTTGCTCCCACTTCATTTCACAATCACTATTTATTCTCGTTATTCCACTACCAGCCTTTGTTGTTTTTGTCCATGAATTGCTTCCCTGTCTCCTGTCTTCCTGTTACAGTAGCTGTCTTTACTTGTTGAACTTTTTCATTCTTACCTATGTACCCTTCTTCTTAAGAAGTGCTATCTATGTAAAGCAACAGGTCAAAACTATTTGGAAAGTGCCATAATAATAAAGCTTAGTGTTATCACCAAGTGATGGCAACAGGATACTGCAATGGAAGCACTAGCTAGTCCCGCAGACCAGTACAATGACAGTTGAAAATAACGTGTCAGATAGTTCATTGAATTCTCCAAATTCATGACACCTTTATAGGAATTCTCCTGAGCTATTCTTGACATGTTACTTTGTGGTAGTTATTATGCTTTAGCCCTTATCAACAGTATAGATTATTTTTACTACAGTATCTAATCCTGGATATGATACATGCTTTTTACAGTCATTCACCAGGCTTGTTGACACACACAATACAGCAGCTATGTCATACAGAGTACACTCTGCTTCTGCAAAGAGATAACCTGGGTGAACTGACAGTGTTTTGTTGATATCCTTAGTCATGCACTAGTGGTTATTGGAGGGCTGAAGCTACAACAGCGAAAGGCCATGTTGCATGGTGTCATATAAGACAATTTTCCATTCTACCAGGGTGCTTCCAGGAAGCTTATCATTCCAGACACACAACACTATCCTGACAACAGCTGTGTGCATCACTACTGCTGCAGTGGGGCTTAATGGCACCACATGCACACTGTGAAAAGGGATAGGCTCATAAAGCAGTATTGATCTGGGGATGATGGTCTTATGAATTATAAATGCAACCTGAAATATTTTCTGTGAAACAAATACCTTTAAATCTTTTTCCTCACCTTTTCACACGCTCGGGTGCACACGCTCAAACACATCAAATATGAATTAACATTTTTATTGTAATAGCTGGAGTGAAAGTCCCATCCCCTCCAACAGGACTTACAGAGCATAGACAGGAACAAGCTGATCACCAGAATGAAAAACCTTCAAAAACAAACAAACAAACAAACAAACAAACAAACAAACAAATTATCTAGAAAAAATAAGAACTTATCCTTTGTTCCCCACCGAATCCTTTCAAGAAACAAACATTGCTTATGCGGAGGCAAAAATGAACCGCACAATTACGTCATAACCTAACCACACATTCTTAGAATCAATCCGCGGCTAACCGTTGATGTAGCCTCATTATAAAACAGGAGCGACGTGTCAACGGTCAAAGAAGTTAGCCTTGAGTGAGTTATCTTTACTGTCCAAGGCAATATTTGGGCGTTTGGAAAGTTAGCTTAGGTGTAGTGATAGAGCGATAGTGATAGTTAGGTTAGCTAGCTGTAAAACATACTAGCTATAGCCAAGTACAATATACACGTAAACATTACGCAAAAAATGTCGCTAGCAAAGTTACGAACCTTAAGTACTAGCATGTCCTTTCAAAACTTAAGCGTTGCTCAGCCTGAGGTGATGCTGCTGCTTAGTTCATTTCAATCCAGCTTTAACACCTGGTTTAGCTTTCATTAAGTAAGGTAAGTTGTGTATAAAATATTGTTTTGAGCTTAGAATAGACTGTGTCAAAAGAATGAAAGTCTCAACTCAAATCTTAAGTCAGTCCACATTTCTGCTTTCCCTCACTTTCAACAGTCCTTCACTGTTACCATGACAGCCTGGGTCAAGAACGTGACATGGCTAACACAACACACTACAAAAAGTGTTGAACTTTTTTTTTTTTTTTTTTTTTTAAAGAAGGAGGGGCGTTTAGCCAAAACAAACAAATTCCCTTTGGTGTAGAGAATGTAGAGAATAGCCTATGCTGCAATTTGGCTTCAAAGCCATTTTGGTTATTATCTATCATCTTATATTAAACATATATGCCTCTCATCGGTTCTGTGCTTACCTTCAGCGATGCTGATAGCCATATCGGAGTGTGTTGTCATCTCAAGTTGGACGTAATGAAGCACTGTACAGATTCAGTGGTACCCTAAGAGATTCTGTCTGCATCTATCTGGGTCAGACTCAAGTCAATCTATGAGTCTATGGTGGCACACAACTACAGTTTTCTTTTCCTGACTGCCCATCTCTCTATTTTAAGGAGCTACTGGCATCATGTTGACAGAGCTACTAATCCTGAGAATATGTCAAAACTGGCTGTCAACAAAGAGCGGGCCTCATATTAAACAGAGTCTGCTGTCTACTGCTCTATTTATCTCTGTCTTTCTGTCTCGGACACACACACTCAGATACAAACACACAAGCACTTTTGCTCTCTCTTGTTCATACATAGAGCACAACACATAGACGCCTCTTCTACGGCAAAGAGGCGTCACAAACCGGTTTGTCTTTGTCAGTCAATAAGTTGCACACAGCTCTGTTCATTTTGTTAAGTACCTCCTGGCAGGCAGTCAATCTGAGAACGATACAAGTGTTTGCCTGATTGTTATTGTTAGCTCTTTTTTTCTGTGTGCTGACCTTGGTCTAGTCCCTGTACTTCTGAAAATACTGTGGTGTCCTGGCAAAAGTCCCTCTAGAAACAAGCAATTTCACTCAGAGGACATGAGGCTACCTTACAGTCTCATATTACCCCTCAGATTTGGGTAATAGCAAAGACGTCTGACCCCATCTCCCATTTGTTAACTGTATATGATGCAGAGCTGCAGAGTGCATTATATTTATACACCTATACTCGCTGTCACTGCCCAGCTATTTATAACCAGGTGACTAGTCAGATCCTTTATGTGAATGACGAGAACACTGTGGTAAGATAGTCTTCATACTGTATGGTTCTGGTCCTGTTTTAAATATCTTAATACATTATTGTTTTGCTTAGCCTGCTGTGACCACAGCCTGGACCTGGATAAGCAGTGGACGATGGATTGACAAGTCATGAGCTGTGACAAATTTTATTGTGCAGACTTCCCCTGAATCAACCTAGAATTAATGAACTTGTTTACTATGAACTCACAAGATGCATTTTTTACTATCAGACCTAAAGCATTTGCAGAGCTTTTATCTCTGCTTATATATTTTATGTCTCCTTGTCAATACAGGTGGTCACTTTCCTTGAAGTCTACAATTGAACAATAGTATGGTAGAGAGAGTCAACAGATGCTGCACGTGCTGCATGTCTGCATGCTTCAATCCCCCAGAGAGGTACAGCTCATTCGATACAGCTCATTCATGGGTTTGTCTGTTGGAACACATGGCTTTAAACATATATTGATGCTTTAGTTAGTTTTTTTTGGGGGGTGATTTTCATGTTCAAAAATATTCGTTGTGTATGACATTTGAGGAAAAAATAGATAAAGGTGCCACCACTGCAGTGTGACTAGTCAATCCCGAAATGATAAAAAAAACGCCATTCTGTCTATATTGAGGACGCCCCAACTCAGCACCGCAGTTATACAGGAGATAAAATGTTTAATTCAGCATCACAGGAACCTTTCTTGTATTGATCAAAGTGTCTAGTTTAGGAAACACCAGATCAGATGGCTGACAAATAGTGTTATGGCATCGCTCTCCAGAAAGCGTGTTGGATGTTTCTTAATGGTGTCTTAATGTACGTGTGTGCATCCTCGCAAATGTACTGGAAATGTGGAAATGTGGAGTCAACCCTATATCATCTCTTACTCTGGAGAATACGGATCATCGTTCATTATTTCCCATTCACTCTATAAGTCCCATGCCAGGCCTCTTAAGGCCATTACTCCACCACTCAGCCCTATCTCAGTCTATTTTGGCTTTTCTCAGACACATCACTGCTGTCATTGGCTGAGCCCCCAAGTTGACTTTTCATCAAAGTCATCTCTGGGAGAGAAATCAACAACACAAGAGAAGAGTATTTACAAAGAGATAGTGATGAGAGAGGCAAAGTAAAGAAGCTCACTTTTTCCCAAGCAAGGACTCGACTGCTGCTTTAAAAGAGGCGTGTCTCCTCTTCTCATCTTTCCCAGTGGCCAGGGCCTGCAGAGGAGCAGAGCAAGGAAGTGTACTCAACCCATGAATGCAAAGCAGCCTCCCTTATAGCTATGCTCTTCTACTTGTCAGATACATTTTCAGTAAGTCTAGATGTGTACAGTAGTTTCTTTCTGATAGATAGGTTTGGATATGGATACACATAAACCAGTTACCAGTTACAAAGTCCCACATACAATATAGCAAACTTAGTATGTAACTATAAACCAAGAAGAGATTAGAATACATGGAAAGATACTTAAAGTAAGGTTCACCTCTTCCATTTTTTTCCCCCACAAAAGGAGTTTTTACCTTATATGAATCAAGCATCTAAAAGAGGGTGTCATATGCTGACCATATTGTAGAGCCCCTTGAGGCCAATTCATGATTTGTGATATTGGACTATATAAATAAAATAAATTTGTCTTGACCCCTATTGTCAATTCATGGTCATAACTGGTCCTACACTACTAATGTGTCAAATAAGTCCACTCACCTCCTCGAGCTCTGCTGTCTCTGAAGGGTGAATAGACTGTGCGCAAGTTCCCTCAGAGAAACATCAAGTCATGCTGTGCTCGTGTTGTGGCTCGAGTATGATATCTCATCCACCACCCTGCAGTGAACATTACTCCATCCTTAACTCTTTCATTACCGCAGCTTAGTGCCGTGACATCAGCTGAGCAAATGCCAAAGTCAGCCATCGTGGTAATTTAGCTGTCTTCAGGCAGTACCAATAAATGTAGTGGGAATTATGTTCAAAATGTGTTAAAGTGTGAAATATCTGTGTGTTTCCTGTTTCTTGTTTCTTAGAGACTAGCCATGTCCTCTTGTGGATGTTTTGTTCATTTGCAGGACATTTTGCTGAGATGTGACATGAGCAGACTGGCAAGTAATAAGAGCAATGTAAGGATGCCCTTTTGATTAGATAAGCAGTAAATATACAAATAATAGACTTATTGGCATCAAAGCATTAAAACCTTGCTCTCACTTCTGTCTCTTTAACCCAGTTCAACATCTAATATTGAGACAATTACACTACATTCGTTAGTGTACGTCACGGCACGAGTAAGGGTCTCTATCACTGCATGTATTCTGTGTATGATGCAAAAAAAAAACAAAACTAATACTCCAAGCTGTCTGTACCACTAGTAACATCAGTCTCTGGGCTGGAGTCTCACAGCCAGATCACAACACTTTCTTTGACACGTTTGCAAAGCAGAATCAGCAGTCTTGCACAGGTGAGCTCCTTACACAGCCTTAGAAGAGGACCTAGATTGACAGCTGTGGCCATAAATAGCAGGGGACCTACAGTCCCTCATTTAGCCTGACAGTGTTTCAGATTATGAGGCTAATCCTCTCAGCTCAGGTTATCAGGGTACTTTAGAAGTTGGCTGTAGAGGACTGACTCTTAGCCCTGGGCCTGTATCATTTTGACTGACAGCAGTGTTGTCAGACTGATTATTCATCTGCCTTGTCCTCCTCTCCTCTTGTCTCCTGTCCTCTCCTCTCCTTCTCCTCCAAAATTACACTTGGATCTTAGCATACAGTGAGTCCTTGAAAGTGGGTATTATTTTTTTACCAGCTGACCTACACTGATCAGTTTCCTGATGCTATCATCACATCACTGGCGTCACCAACTGATTGGCTTACTGAGGGAATGACACCTTCACATAGTTAGAGAGTACACCGAGTGGGACAGATCTAGAGCCATTCAGTCTTTTCTTAGAGTGCTTTTACTGTGGTGAGAAACACTGTATGCATCTGCTTTGCCATAAGGGTTTTCTGTTGTAACTAAATTCCTGTTCAAAATGTACAAATACATTTCTACATTACATAATTTCATCAGCCACTAGATGGCACATTCACTTCATTTTAGTATCCTTTCAGTATTTGTTAATGGCCACATGTCATTCAGTCATAATGTGGTGCACGTCTTCTGTTATTGATATGTTGTGCGTTGTGCTGAGGTAAGTAATACTTCAGGTTTAGTTGAAAATACTTTTTAAGAAAGACTCCCAAAATCCACATCTTTTAGTGAAGTAGCATTGTAAGCTCTTTTTCTAAGCATAACTCCCTCTTTATACAAAAGAACAGGTTCTAAGCAAACATGGCAATAAAGCAAGGCATGTCGCTGCTCCTGCTTCCTGTTAAAAAAAACATCATTTGAATTCAGCTGTCTGAGCTAATTCAATAAATCACTAAACTAAAACTAAAACTTTGCAGCTTTACCTACCCAGTCTCACTAGATGGCAATAGAGAACATACAATCACAGTTTTGACCCTCACTCTGCAACCTGCTCACAATCATACTACAAAGTTTTGAACAGCTGTAATTGGCTTTTCCGGTGAATTAAAACAAAAGTAGAAACCATCTCTAGCCAGTGTTTCTAGTTTCTAATGATCACACGTCAGTATGAATGGCTGTGGGCTCTACAAAAACTAAAGCCACACATAACTTTATTCAGTCACAGGTTTGTTTTTCATTTCCTGTATGATTTCACTCAAAACTGTTTATAAAAGCTGGGTGAATATCCAGCTAATGCTTACAGGAAAAGCTGATAGTCATGCTTGGAATTTGTACAAGGGCCATCAAACAATTGGCCATGAATATCGTCCTCTAAGGCTCCATTTAGTTTGACTGTATAGCATTCAGTGAATTCATTCACTATTATAAATTATTATAAATATGTAAATGTGATGAAGCGTATATTGCACTGCAAATTTCTCCAATCGGGAGTAAAGTGAGAGGATAAGATGGCATGTTCGCACTTTCTGGACTGTCCTCATTGGTCCTCATGGTCCATCACTCTGTAGTACACATGTTGACAGATGTACCCTTGTATTGTGGGACTGGTCTGGATTAAAAAAAAAGAGATTAAAGGAAGACAGCCAAAAGAGAAATCTGTAGTATTGACTATATGTCTTAGGTGGCGCAGTCTGAACTCTGTCTGAAAGCAGTAAAGAGGTCTGCAGCCTCTCAGTGCTGTTCAGTCTCAGGGCCCTGTTTGAATGTGAAGGTCATGATCATTGCTTTGTTGGAGCAGTTTTGTGATGCTCTCACAGGAATGTTGGGCCGGAACCCCCCACATCGCCCTTCTCATGTCCCAACCATCTACCATTGAACACAGATGGAGCTAAAGCCTCAGCCTCCTCTGATGGCTTTAGGGCTGCAGTGTGGTGTGGGGTGAGCCAACAAATATGAGCTGAACCAAGCAGGAATGTGCCTGGCACCCTGTCTGCCCTTTTTTAGGGGAAGGGGGTGTCATAACAAGGGGAATGTAGCGAGAGGAGGGGAGGCTCTAATGAGACCCTGTAATCACTTAACAGAGACCAGGTGCTCTGTGTCTTGCTGTAGCAGTGCACTCCAGACAATAGAATGCCACTTTCAATTTAATAGAGCCAGGAGCAAAGGACATCTTGACAAGGTTTAGGTTTTGTATGCAAAATGTTTATTGAATAACAAAGTTATTGCTTTGACACAAATAAAATAGAACACATTTACAAATATATAATATACCTATAAAACAGATATCCTATTACCACAGTTAGCAAAAGAATAATGACAAATAGCTACAATGCCCATATATATTTCTTCCTGTACAAAAATAGTTCTGTCTGCATAAGTACTTTAATGTAACCTCTATATAATATTTAAATAAAGGAATTCATATATACATATACCTGCAATAAAAACAAATATAGATTGCACATGTTTTTGTACAAACAATAACAATTTCAAGTATATTTCAATCCATTGTGGACTGGCACATATCTCACAGAATCTAAGGCATTTTCCCTTATACAGTGTCCAAAACTTGATATAAACTGAGAGCTTCAGAGCTCTGTAGCCTATCTTCCTGTTTGGCATTGTGATGAAGATGTGTTTTCCTGATGATTCATTTGACTTTAAGTCCAAATGGAAAAGTGCAGACAAGTACTGACAGTTGGGAACATGGTGGTATAATCCTTAGAGGATAGCACTTATCAAAGTCCTGGCCTTGAGGAAGAACTGTGTAGTCCCAGAATGTTAGAAGAGAGTTCCCTCTTTAAGCCAGAGGATGTGTCCACTTTGCCAGGTATTAGCACTCTTCCTTTCCCTCTGCCAAGCAGAGAGCAGCACCTGTAGTTTGCTCCACGCTGTGCCATCCAGTGTCTGTAAGCCAGCTGCAGTTGTTTGCACACTCTACATCACTGAGCTGCAAGACTCAGCCTTTAGAGAAACTCAGTGCAGCCAATCTTGCTCTGACTCAGTCCTCATGCCTGGAAAAAATGTGCTGGAGAATACTTGGCAGGAGTCTGAGGCATTTGGAGAATTTTAGAACAGAGCAGAGAGGACACTAACTCTGAGCAACTCCCTCGCTTTTGTTCCCCACTCCTCTTGCAAAGTCCTGCTCATGTCCGTCTGAGGAGAGCCTCAAGCTTGTGAACTTGTGAGTCAGTTATGCTCCACACGGGCCTCAGCCTGCCCTGCTCTAGCCTTAGTGTGACTCTGTGTGCTGGAAGAGATCGACGCCTCCGGCCATATCCCTGCGGGCTGATCTTGTCAATAGGGGCGCTCCCGATCTTCAACTTGTTATTGAGTTGGTGCAGACGGTGTGCCAGGTCGTGCACTGTGCAGGTGCCCAGGGAACAGCCTTGTCTTCTTGACTGGTTGGCTGAGTTTTTAGACCTCTTGGTTCGGACACTGATGTCAGTGCTGGAGGACAGAGGGAGAGACAAGAAGACATTAATCCATGCTGTCCCCTCCTGAGCTGCTCATGGCTGAGTATTCCCTGCTTAATTTTGCATTGCTCTTTTGATTTTGAGGATTGTATGGTTAGTGTCTTACCTGGAATGTGGCAGCAAAGTATCCCTGATATCTTCTGGTCTGACAAAGTGCTCCGACTCTTCTGTCTTCTCCACTGATACGCTGTCAAGATCCCGTCTCAATCTGCTCCCCAGCCATATGCTTAGCCTGGAAGAGGAGGAAAAAAAAGTCCATCAGTGTTAGGTAGATAATGCAGTAGACCACTGCTGTTACAGTGATGGACTGTTACATCTCACATCAGATGAAAACATTAGGATTATTGAATGAATTACTGCTCAGATAACTCACCTTTTTTTCAACTCCGGATTCACTTCAAGTTCCACACAGTGTGCTACTGTTGCCATCAGACAGCAATAGAGGAAGGACTGGAATATCAATTTCATTTTGACTCCTGTGTAGAGTAGGGAAAACATTTGTTATTTATTTATGCTATAAAGTAATGTTTAACTGCAGGAATTTCTTACTGTCCCTCTATGCATGTAAAACTCCCTTATACATTATTCCCATTGGTGCTACACTGGTGCTTGCTTGCACAAGAGTCCAAAAGCCAAGTTATTTGCACTTATCATTCATTTATTTGAAATGTTAAGCTAAGGTCAGATTTTGCTCAGCTAAGTAAACCTACAACCATGCTTTGGGCCCCTGGCCAATAATGCGAAGGACAGTCAACCAAACAGGGGTCCAAAATAGGCTCTGCTCAAAAGTCAAACAAAAACTAAAATGCTATTTAAACAAGTCACTGGATTAAATAGAACTAAACATAGCAAAATAATTTGCAACTAATGAACAATAAATGATGTACTGCCACTGTCAGATGCTTTGCACCTTGAAGGTCCCGCACAGACACACACATTAAAAGCTGAACTGCTTATATAACCAGACAGATAACCTGTCCTTGCCTCTACACTTGTGCCTTAACCTCAAAAAAGCAAGGATAAAGCCATCAGTTGAAAGCAGAGCAGAGCAATATCTTCTTTAAGAAAAAGTGCACATACCTATAATTCTGTGATAATTCAGCTGGATGAGAAAGCTCTTCTTGTAGACTCAGTTGTAAAAGAGTACTCCACAGGTTTCTTGAAATTGCCACTGGCTCTGTCAGGCAGCTGTGTCACTCTGCTAATAGCTCTCCTACACACCAGACAGGGAGCCTTTATACAGGAGGTGGGAGGGGCTCATTGACTGACACACACAGTCTCTCATCCTTTCCCCCCACCCCATCCAGTCCACATACTGTGCTGTGCTGCCCCTCGTGTATTAGAACAATGCAACACAGTAAAAAGATCAAGAATGAAAATCAAAAATTAAACTGCTAAAGGAAGATAGTAGTAGAGCTCACAAAGTGCAGTACAGCCAGTGTATGCTGTTTGAGTTTCACTCAATCAAACATTAACTCTTTTACAGCTCAGTATAAATGATGCATCACCAAAGTTTAAGAATTCTCGTAAAATGTTGTTTTATTACATTATGTGTCTTTAATGGCACCAAATCAATGGTCATCAGCTATGCAAGTCATATACTACAGTCACAGTTCAAGGAAGGGTACAGTATGTTCATCTCAGCCAGCTGCTTTCTCTGGGGGGTATTAGAAACCTAAATAATCACAAAAGAAAGGGTTTAAACATTCACCTTGTTATATTTGAACTTTCAGGTAGTTTTTGTTAACGTTCCTTTCAGTACGACTGGCTAATTGCATGAAATATAAATTTAAGGAATGTTTGTACAGTCTGCTTTTCAGGGCACTCCCTGACACAGTGAAGTTCCATGTCAGCTTCAAGTACACTGGATGATGAATCTGAGAATTGGAAAGAAACAAGTATTGAGTAACTGATTAAATATCTAAGTATGCCCAACTGTAAACACAGTATATTCAATGTATTTGTTTGTACAAGGCAAATATTTGACTCCAGACTCACCATGCAATTTATTTGGATATTTGGATAAATGTGAAATGGAATTTTACAATTATCTAAATCTAATATGGAGTTACAAAATTAACTTGAACAACAATCTATGACATATGAATAGTATTGCCGTAAATGTTTTTTCAAAATAATCCAGCTGATTTGTTGCTGTTATAAGTAATATGACTTTACTCTTTGCCTTAGGAATGCATACACAAGAATCTATTACGCGATAACGGGAGAGCCATCAAGTCTGCCTGTACTTCGCAGAGGATATCGCCTCCTCATATTATTTGGCTTTATGGCATGGCCAGCACAGTGAGTCACTCTAAACCTGCATGCAGCACGTTTCACATCACTACACTTTGTCCACGTGTGTCTATATTAAAGCTAAATCAGTTAAAGCCACATGGAAAGAAAGATATTTCAAATCAGAGCACTGAACAGTTTATTCTATGACGACACCCCTGTCACTGGGGTCATCAGGCATGTGTGGATAATAAAAGGGCAAAAATTCCAGTGTAGAAATTCACATTTGAAGTAATGCTTTCAGTTTTGATTTTTGTTTCAGTTTCGGTGAAGGGGAGAAACGGCGCCTTTATTCACGTTTGTACGCAGACTGAACACTTGACATTCCACGCTAGCATATCAGCTTTCTATAATTCATATTTTATTGTTTTCACAGAGAACCTCTCTGAGTTTATTTATATCTCATGCAACCTCATTCAACACATGGTGTCATTTTTTGAACTCAAAAAAAATACATAAATGTCAAACACATGTGCTGTAAACCAGCAAAGGTTTTGTAAGCACTTTGTAATGATAATTGCCTCTGGCAGACAAGTACTCCCTTTACCAGAGTTTATAACAGGAGATTGTGCAATCGCGACAACAAAATTCTGCTGTTGCTTTTTGGCTCCTTATATAGCAATCTTTTACTTGTCCTTCGTGAAGTGGCTGTCGTAGGATGACTGACACTTTTTGTATGACCTTACACTCTACGTGTGAGCTGGTACGAGTGGCAGGAAACCTGAGCTACTAATGTCGTGTGTGCCAGGAAGAGGAGGGTGTCAACCCCAAAGGCACAAATCTGAAAGATGATTCATAATTATTATAGCGCTGTGTTGAACCTGTCACCTGGAAATGTTTGTTGTTTGAGATCCCGTGATTTTCCCAAAATTCCTTTGAAATGATAAACACTATATGCAAACAGCCGGTCTATATTTCTTCATGGTTCGACTCGGGTTCAACTGTTTGACTACCTCTATCCTCATCTTTGTCTTACTGGCAAACAGAAACAATAAGTGCGATAGAAAGAGAGAGAGGGGGAACAGAAACAAAGAAGGACAGAACGACAAGAAATTAGAGAAACGTTGACGAGTGAGAGAGAGTACAGTGGAAATTGCCCACTGTGTTCCTGCTATTGTTGACAATGACAGTGGTTTGTGTGTTCCTCTCACACACTTTAGCCAGTACTGATTTCCATGTATTCCCCCTGACGGCTTCTCCCGTTTTCCTAGATATTTCATATTTTACATCACCACACAGGTTTGCCCAGCCCCTCACACTGTCTGTCAAATCACAACCACGTTCAGTTTAGTAAGAGCAACATGAAAACCACAAATTATTTTCCTTTTCTAAAACTGGCCACAAAATTGAAAAATTAAGTGAAATTGGACTAAAGACAAATGTGTGAGTCCACTGAATAGGGCCTTATCATTTTAATGGAGCAATTGGGTTTTCTTGCCATGTTAAGAGGAAAAATTAGTCTTAGCTTTATGAATTTTTGTGCATTTTAATAGAACCACTATTCCTTTGTACTGGCTAGAGTTGTGACAAGGGTTTGATTTGCAATTATTGTTTAGGACTTGTATCCTACTAAGTGTCCCTGGCATTATCAAAATTAGCATTATTATTGTATCATTTAACCTAAAGGTAATTGTATATGTTGAATATGACACCAATGCAAATATTCAACATTACTCTGTCAAATCTGATATTCCATATATTTCTATGCCATTTCTCTGAGTGTTCTTGAGCAGACAGAGCTCTTGGCAACCTCCCAGAGGGTTTCCAGCAAATCCAGAAATGTTGGCTAATTTCCCATCTATTACATTAACCAGGCAGCAATCACGGTTATGACAGGTTTGCACCTGTAGTTATCCCTGTATTTCCCGCAGTTAGTATACTAACACAGTACAAATGTGGTGTGGTGGCTGTCTTTTATCTGAAAAAGGTGGGAGCCCCTTGCTTTACAGCCAAGAAGAAGCCCTGTTAGGGACACAGTGCTGTATTTGTAAACTCAAGGGCCCACGCCCATCGATGTCTCCCTCTCCTGCACGCAAGCGCAGTGACGCTCCTTCTGTCAAACATGGCTGTGCTTTGGAAGAAGGAAAAATGCTGAATTGTGTTGGTATATCTCGGGAAAAGCAGCAGACATGGCTAGATTGGCTGACTATTTTATTGTCGTGGGATATGATCAGGAGAAAGCCGGTAAGTTTGGCCGCGGGACGGCTCGCAGAGTGAAGTGCGAAGCTGAGGTTTGTTGTCCAGGCCGTCAGTCAGTGTGTGATGATGTTGATGCTACATAGCTTTGCGCTTAGCTTCACGTTAGCCACACAGCTACCAGGCGAGAGTGGGAACACTCTCTTATTTTGCTCATTAGTGATAGTGACTATCATCCGGTATGTGTTTACGGATTAAGATCACGCCTGATGGCACGTCACCTGTGGATGTTTACGCACGTCGCGTTGCGATATTTGAGTTGGATCAATAGAAACTTTTTCACGGATTCAAAAATGTGTCACATCCTGTCCCTGTTGATTGTGCTCCTGTCAGGTCCGGAGGCTAGTTTCACTTCCAGATAATGGGATACACTCACTGAATAATGCTCACAAGAGATCATATGAAACCAAATCGCGCTCCTCCTTGATCGTGTTGGTTTTTTGAGCACCAACGAGGTCAGGAGTGTCTTCATCCACGCTTTGTATTTTAGTTGCGAAATGTTGCTAGCAGTGGTCTTGCTACTTTACTGTCCTGCACGCTGTGTTTGGGGTCTATTTTTACCCGCTGCAGCCGCACCTGTCAGTGATTTGTTGTGTTATAGCTGTTTTTGCCGGAAGAGTGCTTAACTTTTTCGCGATGGGCGTAACGTTCAGCTGCGAGGAAAGGCAGTCCTTGTACTCAGCCAGATCCTCTTCCCTCTTCCCTCTGCTCTGTTGTTCTGTAGTGGGGCATGGAGTCCCCCATGCTTCCACTTGCATGTTGTACGTCCGGCCTCACATTCTTCCCATTCTCGTCCCAAACCGGGAATGGCTTTGCACACATTTCTAAGCATTAACAGAGAAACAGATGTTGGATCCCACATTTCTAATTTTCCATGTGTCCAAATGTACCCAATTTGTACCTCAAGTAGTTAAAACCTCTGCATTTTATTGCCACTCATCCACTTGTGAGGATCCACTAAGAAATGTTGCTTAGTGAACAGCCTGGAGAAAGTAAAAAATACTCAGCTAGTCTCCCTTAACGGAACAAATTCAAGTTCCTAGCCTCTTTTGGTGGCATCCATCCAGCGCCATGTGTGTCAAAGAGGGGCCAGAGCAGCTGAATCCTCTTAGTCACCATAGCTTGCTATGCACAATAGGTAAACACTGTCTTTCATCAGCTCTGTGCATCCCAGCGCCAACTGACAAATGAATTTTTTGTGCTCCATGAACAAAATGTTCCTGGCGTCACCAGAATAGTCTGAATGAATTCACATTCAGACAGTCCCACCACAAGGAATCTTAGGGACCATGAGTTAAGATTTTTTTCTCCACTGACTGCTTATGAAGTTGATTGTGGAGAGACCAAGCAATAAAAGTCTGCCATCTCAGATTGTGGTCGATTAGGGCGCTGTGACAGGCTTATGTCTCATCCACATGTAAGCCTCTCTGGAGGACTAAAATGATCTCCCGCTCCTTATTGAATTGTATTTGTCAGCTTTTATTATGTTTTGCTGAGGGTAATGTAGCGTATCAATTGCTGGTTTGGGCTACAGCCCTGCAGAGATGCCCTTGTTTGTTGGTGGGAGCGACCTTCTCAGAATTGGAAAACGAGAATGGCTTTTAGATGTGAAATACAGAGGAAAATAAAAACGATGACTGTTTATTTCTCTAACTATTCAGAGCAATGCCTGTGTAAAGTTGGCTTTTAGAGGCCAGCTGGTCTCGGTAAATGTGCAGCAGGTCGTCTAGACAACAGATTTTTCCCGTCCACCTTGCTTGTTAATTCAAACCAGGAATTACTACGTGGGTCATCACCGAGCCTCCTGTGCTGCTCTGGCTTTTGCTCCACTGGCCTGACCCAATTCTCATTGTTAGATTACTATGGATGGATCAGTTGGAAATAACGCTAAGCATGCAATCTGTTGAGGAATGGGCTTGGCTCCAGTTTGTAGTGAATCAGAATTACACTGTAAAAACTTAGTGAACTATGTAAATTCTGAATTTATACCTTTTAATAAACACTGATTTTAAATTAGGATTAACCTGGTGTGTCACTAGAAGTAACAGTGTGCAGAGGTTGTGGTGATGACACTTGTCTGTGGCTGACACAGGGTGCTGTGGAGGTGAGACTTCAGACAGAAGCTGTACTGTGCAGTGGGCCTGAAGTTGCAATACTGCAGTAAAGCTAGACACTAGATTCAGTTAGGATTATTTCCTTACAATTGCATGGCCCGGTTTCATTAACTTGCTTTTATTGCTCTTTTCTTTCCAAATACTTTTTCCCCTTGAGAATAAATATGCAATAAATCCAGGGAATGTGTCTCCAGTAAGTACACTTGTAATTTTTTCATTGTGAGACAGGTGACCTTTTGAGAAAATTTTATTGAAAGGCACCAAGTTAATGGTCAGATCATTGTGCTTGGTGCAGCAGACTAAAGTGATTTAAAACCAAAAAGTAAAAATGAAAGTAGGACAACTTCTAATTCAATAGTTTATTGTTGGCCTTCAAATCTATTGCAGTTGTCATTTTAATGCGTCAGATATGTGAAAATGAATATGCAGTTGTGAGTATGATAAACGGGAATATGACCTGAGAGGCAGATTCCTCCATTAGAAATCAGACCAGAGTCTGCTTCCCTGGGGCCCAATGTCATGAGCTACAAACCGTGGAATTACTTTCATGAATAATGTTAGATTGTGAATAGTCTAGTTTAGATGGATGCAGTTTGCACTGAACTTGCTCTGTATTCTACATTTTCCTTTTGCAGTAGGACACTGTTTCCCTTTATTGGCAGGAATTTATATACGGTCTGGCGAGTTGTTCTCCATAAATTGTAATTTGCCAAGTGAAGAAGAGGAATTTGCCCAGCTGTTTTTGTCAAACAGTTTATTTGATGGATATCATCACTTTTTATTGAATCAAACTGCTTTTGGAATGTGTTTCATAGACACAGTACCCAGTCTCTACTCTGTGTGATCTGGATTTTCTGCTTTGGACTTTGGGAATGGCTTATGTAACGTAGAATAATCCTGCAAAATTAAAAGGGAAAAAAAGACAACCTCCAAATGTTCAAGAGCAAAATATTTCCATCTGCAGAGTTCTTTTGAGTGAGTGATGTTGCCATGTGTCCTAAGATGCGCATCTGTAAAGATGCAAGTATGCAAGCGTTAGATGTGGAGTGGTTTCTTAATCAGCGTGCACTGTTGTGTTGCATGACTCAAATTCATACATGCCTTTTTTAAAACATGTTTTCAACAGTTGTACTAAGAGTGACTTTCTGCTGGGGTTTATACTCTGAAACTTTGATGAATTGACTTTCTGTTACACCTTCTCAAAGAGTGTTTGTTTTTGTGCTGCCTCTCTTGGCACACCCACAAGGAAAGTGCTTTGGCATATAACAGAAAAATCACCCCTTTCTTAAACAGCAAAACCAGCATTTCAACCTCTGAGACATTGATGTTTTTGTCTGCTCTTTTTGCTAAGTTATTTATTTTGTTGGAAATGCTGTGGTAATCGTGTATGGTGGTGTTTCTGTGGTTTGTCTCAATGGTTGTTTCCCTGAACTTATACACTTAACTCTGTCATTAGACCATTTCTTGCCTTCTATTCAAACCTATAAAGTGGTTTTCAAGCTTGTGTTGGTCTGCAACAGTTGGGGTTCATACTTTCATTGACCGGATCGTTTTCATTAGCTTCAAGTACTGTTTGACTAACGATCACACATCTGTTGGCTTTGGGCTGGCTTCTGTGCTTTAACGATGATAGTCTCATTTCAGGGAGATCCTGCACAGTTCAGCTGCATGTTGCTGACTGCAGGAAATATTGTGTTTTTCCTTGCAGTATTTTCTGATTTCAACATCAAATGAAATCTGAGGTTCTCAACTTTCTTACCACAAACTCCAGTATATGAGAAGTGTGTGCTTAGACGTTCAGTCTGAATAGGATGACACGTTTATCAGAACTAAAACTTGATTTATCATCCAAAAAGTTTGTTGTTTAGGACATTGCCTGGAACCTCTATCTAGAGGCTGCACTTACGTATTTATAACCTGAGCCTTTGTCTGAAAATATGTCGCATACAAGGTACAACCAAGCATTAACTCCTCATAATCAGTTCAAGATTATGTTTGACAGCACTTTGTTTATTCTAAAATGATGGCTAAAAGCCATGTGTTAACTTAGTAAGTACTAAATTTGGCTAGGTAACGCCATAAAGTAAATATTGTTTGGATAGACTGACTTTAGAGACTGGCTCTTCCAACAGCTGGAGATGTTGATTTCATGTAGCAGATGCCAGATCTTGAAGTGCTGCCATGTGTTGTGGTTGGTTTTGTAAATCATTAGTTATTCAAGTAAAGTCTTGTAGTCTGTTTTGTTTTATATTTCAACACATGTTGAAATGGTGGTTTTGCTTTGTGCTTATGGAATAAAATTAATAGCTGTACCATCAATCCATCATTCACAAAGCCATTTATGTCATTTTGTCACGTGTTCTATATATAATTTTGCGTTTATTGCATTCACACGTCTTCTATCTACCATTTTTAGTACATAATCTGAAACTGCAGTGGGATAACAATAGCTGTTGATAGCAAATGTCAGTCCTTGTATTATTTCAGCAGCAACAGGCTGCTTGTGGTTAACAAAGGTGTCACATTAATGTTGTGGCTGAAGGATGGCAGATGTGGAATTGTTTCGCCTCTATTTTACATCTTGGATTTGCTGCCTAGTTTGATTGTTTTCTTTTTAACTCTACATTTGGCAGCTTCTCATTTGGATTCAGACTTTGTGGTGAGAGGCATCCTGACCACAATGGAGGAGTTCCTTCCTCTCTGTTCACTCTGTTGTAGAGTTTAAAACTGATTTGTAGGGAAAGTCCACTGGCTACTGTTACACTACTCCCAGTCTGTTGATAAGGTGTTATACAGTCAGAGCTTTGTGATTTCTTTGGTTATGCAAAGTATGCTAAAGTTCATGTAAGGAAACATTTAAGTCATAATATTTTAAGAATAGATAAAATATGACAGCTGAAATGGGTTGGTGGAATACAGCTGCAAAGTAAAATACCATGAAACATTAGGTCATCACTTTCTCTGAAGCAGACAATTTCCTTGAATGATGAGACTGAATGACCTTGTGACTGCAATATCTTTTTCTTTAAATCTGATACATTGTTGAACTTAAATAGACTCGGTCTGGACACAGACACTCGGTCACAGACATTGCTCTGAATTCAGAATACTCTGAAAATTATTAATATATCAAGTATATCAACAGATGAAACCAGGGGTTGTAGAATTCATTGCATCTAATTATTTGCTGAAAGCTGGAATAGGGAGAGTTGTATTTTGGCTGAACTGCTAGCTACCATATGCACAGTTGCAACTGGAGATAACAAGAAGAAGGCAGGAGGTTTCAAACCAGTGATGGACTGAGTGATGACTGCGGCATTGGTACTTGTGAGCAACACTACTGTACTTTATTTTTCTTGAGCTGAGGGAAAGAGCAAGTGACGAAAAGATGATTGATGAGTTTATTGGAACATGTTAAAGTTGATCGTGATGGTTTCAACTGTGGGTCCTGATGGAAACCTGCTTGAGAACCACAGGTCTGTGGAATGTCAAAATTTGTCTAATTTATTGCTCTCTGTGGAGAGCAATTCTGCATATTTATGTACTCCAGCAAAGGGGAGGATAAAGAAACTGTATGTGGTATTCAAGATTTCTGAAGCCCCTCTCTGGGCCAAATGTTTTTCTTTTCTCCCAACATTTTGATCTGGGCATGACCTTAAGCCAGTGTCTGTCTTTTTACATATTTTTCCTTCCCCACAGCTGTTGTTGGCGTCTGGAAAGCTTCCTGAATTTGATATTTGTGACATCATCAGTTTGCTAATCTCTGATACCCTTTTGCCATGCAAACAACACAGCAGCCTATTCCTTTGCATATCATCCACACAGAACATCCAGAACAGTTTAGTTTCCTCATGAGGGTCACCCTTGAGACCGAACTGGGTTTTCCTATGCTCTGGTGTCCTATATAGAATTTGCATATGTAAATTCTGTAATACTGCACAGCTTGGTTTTAATAGGAATCTAAAACCAGTCTGTCCTCGAGCTAAACAGCGAGTGAGGGACTGAAGTGATGATAAGAAATGGAGCTGTTCCATCCATACACATTATTTATTTGCATTTGGCTGCGGTGGAAAAGTTTGTGTATTGATAAAACAAAACACTACCAAGTGCAATGGAAACAGACTTAGCGAATAAATCATGACATTCATGAAGCATGTGACTGAAGCCTCTGCTTCACTGAAGAAATGAAAATGAATAGTGGATTAAAACATTAGGTCTGTGTAGAGTGATGACATGACTATAATCAAATTAAATGTAAATCAGATTAATACATGAAACAAACAGAAATGCCTTATGTCCACGGTGATTTCTACATTATTTTTTGCCATTTGACAATCACGTTGTTATGCCCTCGTCTTCTGCAATGGTATGATTGCACTTGACAGGAGAATTGACACCTCCCACTGCTTATTTCAACGAACCGACTCCCAACAATCACATTGTGATAGCAGATGGAAACCAGCATTCATTCGTATTTTCTGTTGCCTATTTTCTTGAAATTCAGTCAAAATTTGCAATACATTTGGGTGGAAACTAGCTAGTGCCAACTAGAATAAAGGATAAGGCAATATGACAGCATCTGTGGGAAGTGTACAGGGATATCGCCACTGTGTCTCATTTCATTGAACTCATGTATGTCAACTCATGTCTAACAAAACTTCTAAGATCCGATACATCTAGTCACTTATTCAGTGTCAGTGGACGTGGAGACATCCTTGATCTGTTAATGTCTGAAATAGCTTAATGTAAATTCTGTTTTTGGTGGATTTTCCCTTTTTCCCTTTAAACTGATGTTGAAGTGGATGAATGTGACACCTATGAACCTGTTCCAGAACAGTCCACCTGTGTGCATGGCAGGGCCAAAATCAGGTTAGATGCTGACGTGAATGTTACGCAGACTGGCTCCTGAGTCCAGTGGTGGCCTGTCCGTCCATACATGGTAAAATAAGCATTTGGCTGATTTCATCAACAGTCACAGCAGTAAGATAAATCAGGAAGATGAATGGAGCTTTTTTCCAAGAGGAGAAACATCTGCTGTAATCAAGAAAGACTAACAACTTTTCCTCTGTGGTTTTTCACTTGTTGTTCAGGCTAGGCTAAATCACGCAACTCTGTAATAAATTATTAGGGACATTCAATCTTTCTAAGTGCTGAAGTCAGATATTTGTCTGTGTGTGTGTGTGTGTGTGTGTGTGTGTGTGTGTGTGTGTGTGTGCGTGCGTGCGTGCGTGCATGCGTGTGTGTGTGTGTGTGTTGACTTGCTGACCCAGTTGGGTCGCTGAGAAACGGAATGTTAAATTTGGAATATCCCTGCAAAACTTTTCAAAAAGCCTTTTAATTTCATTAAATATGAAAGCTTAATTATGTTATTAACTATTGAAATGACTTGTTTGTTTAGGTGCACTGATTAGTTAATAACATATTTAGACTAGCTAGTATTAGCTTCTAATATATTTACTGTCCATATGTGGCTAAAATTTAATTTAAGGGTTGCCTACTATCCCAGAAATGAAAAAGAATTGATCATAAAATGGGATGGTTGCAGGATAGAAGGTAGACCCTAAAGATGGGATAGGAAAGGAAGGTAATCTGAAGGGAATATAAATGCCATCCCAAAGCAGCAGTGCGATTTTGGGCTGTATGGTGAGTGTTGGACAATGACATTACGGTCTCAAAGAGACTAAACAAATGACAAGACAATTGAAAAAATCAAATCAACTTCTCAGAACACAAGAAACATGATGTGTAATTAATGTACATGACAGCCCTACAGAGGCTTGGTTTGATGCCTATTTAACGTTATATTTTTGTTCTAAATGTAAAACATATTTAGCAGGTATTTTATCGACTACCACAGCAAATTCATAAGAATTACGTATGCCATCATCTAATATCAAGCAAATCACTAAAACTTGTTAAATCCACTAATGCAGTTGGCCTATTTTACATCTGACTGATATTTCCCAGTGGTGTGTTTTTTATAAGCTGTTTCATGGCCTAAAACTTGCCACAAACCTCAGTAAGAATTTTTGGGTTTCATGGTATCAGTTTATGAGTGGCGCTCGTAAATTTTGTTTTCTTATGTTGGTAACAAGAAAACATTGATGAGTCCCACAACAGCTCAAAATTGATGTGTATGCACAAATTAAGATGAAGTCCATGCACACAAAAGTTTCATAAAAGAAGCCAAATGTTTGCACTGGACTGTGTAAATCTCTAATGGCACTTATTAAAGACTGGTTAGTACACAGTTCCTAATAAAGACATCCCTAAAACCATTTCAGAAAAAAACTTAAATATGTGTATATATATTGAATTTCATCAGAAAGCTGAAAAACATTACAGTATTGTTTTTAGATCATGTTGTCCAGCTGTACCACACACAGGTTTTGCTGTTTTGTGCTGGAAATGAGCCGTGCTCACATGCACTCGCGTGCCATGGGCTTGAACAGGTTTTGTTTTTGGTTAAAGAGTTTCTTCCAAAAAATAAATAAATAAACTTGATTTTGGACTTCACCCCCCTCCTGTTTTGCTAGCGGATGTTCAAATTAGCATGTTCCTTTTCAGGCCTGTGTTCTATTATCCTCGCTGATGGGGATCTTTATAGATGTCAGGGGGGTAGTATTTGAAAGCACGGCTTGTTTTAATACAAGAGTGCAGCCTCATGGAATGTGAGGAATTCTGTCATTTATTTTCATCCGTGGTTGAAAATTTGAACTTGGAGCACTCAAAGCATGTGATTTCCATTAGAGGGGCCGTAAAGACCCGAAGACACGTAACGGTCAGACAGATTGGAGTTCTGCTAGCACCAGTCTCAATGCCGTGTCTGGACATGCTCTACTCACCTCTGCAGGTGAACAAGGCAAAAGTAGAACCATCATACAAACATACATACACTAAGGCCCAAGAGCCTTATCATGATTAATTAGGTCTAGGTTTCAAGGAGTTGTTGACAGCAGGCTTGAGGCACTTGGTGCAGAAGGGCTTTAGTCGACCACTGAGGACCTCATGTCATGACTATGATGTGTAGCAGCTCATTCTCCTGCTTGCCGACACAGTTCGCCTCCCTTGCACATGGTATCTGGCCAAACTGTGACATAGGGCCTTAATAAGCAGTCTGTAAGTAGTTTGCTGACTCATGGCATTTGCTTGTGTTGAGATAAGACTGCTGAAATGCACCGAACGGCAAAATGGATCTAACACCACCATCGCTTTTTTTTCATAGTAAACAGTAATGTTAGCCACAAAAACAGCTGGTTATGTACTGGCTCTAGCCCAGCTACAACACAATCACATAACTACTGCACATAAAGAATCATTACAGGTCCAGTGGTGTCCCTTTGTTGTTCAAGAAATGTTTGTAGTTTTTAGCCAAAGTTGTAGGTTACAAATTATGTTTAAAAGGGACATGTTGCATCCCGGTATGTTGGCTTTGATTTCTCTGACCAACGCAGTAATTTGACATGGTTTTGGTGCTAGCCAGTGCATACATCAAACCTGGTTTCATTCTAGGGTTTTACTTTCTGAATGAGAGTAAATCCCAAATGCTGTTAAGCTGGTTGCCTTTTTTCTGATGGTAAAATCCGTGTCAGTTCTAGTATTTCTAAGTGTGTTGTTTGATATAAACACATGATTGAGAGTCTAAAAAGCTGACACTGTGCACCATACGTGACTTTTAATAAAGCTAGTACCTAGCCAGAATGCTTTGAATTGGGATTTGGCCTGGTATTGATTGACATAAACAAAATCCCCATATATGTCTATTTATCTATTTTAGTGAAATGAATTCCAAGAAATGGGCCACATGTATTCAATTTCTGTCTTCTGCTCTCTTGATAGGAGACCATTTTCCCTTGGCTGAAGAATAGAAAGTGTGTTCCTGTCAAAGAGTGACTAAGAGTTTAAAATAACGTTAAGATGAAGTCATGGGGTCAGACAACGCAGTGTGACAAAGTGCATATTGTGAAACAGACCTTAGAATGCTGTTTTTGGCATGTTAAATGAGGGGAATTTTTTCTTAAATTAGATAAAATTTCCATTTATTAGCTTTCCAGATTGCTAAATAAGAATGTTGCAGTCATATATCAACTCCTAAATACATATTGTGTTGTGTTTGCACTCATGTGGACATGAATTATTACATCCAATTTAGGTTCCAGAGTTTTGCAAGACCCAGCCATATGGGCCCTTTAGGGAACTCTATGAGAGAGTTATTTCACTGGTAAAGATTTCGATGCATCGACCTTGCAAGTCTGTGTGGCTTTATGTGACGTCAGCCACACCTGCTATAGATCAGTATCCAGCTTTCTCTCAGCACTAACAACATATTGTAAGTGTGTACGTTTTTATCTTTGTGTGGTGATGCATCTGTGACTGACACACAAGACCTTGTATTAAGGCAGTGATAAAGCACACTAACAAAGGTGTTGACTAACAAGCTCTGCTTTGTATTTTCTTTGTATTGTTTGGACCATTTTATATTCATGTATTTTGGCAACATTGTTCTATTCAAAATATAGTAATAAAAAGTCATTTCAACGCGATTACTTCAGAAAGACAATAGTGTGCATTGCAGATTAATTATTAACATTTGTTAAGCAGATTTGAGTGGAGGCAATGTCTACATAAGAGGAAACATGTATAAATGCATATGTTATGCATGCTTTTAGGTTTCATTAATGCATACCATTACGTCAAGTTTACCGAAAAATAATCAAACAAATTAAGGATTTGCCTTGAGCCAATGAGCAAAACAGGTTTGATTTTTCATGGGGTCTCATTAAAATAAGGAAGATTTCAGGTCACAGCTGGGTTTTGTAATTGAACAGTGAAGAACAAAGAAGTTGCCCCTTGTGCCTCTTGGTTTCGCTTGCCACAGCATGATCACTGTACGCTACGATTCTATGCTCCTGTGAGCTTCCCTGTGTTCGTGGTGTAAGTTCCACATTTCACACTTTGGACCACATTCCTCCTGAAACATCTTGAGTTAATCAGCCCCACCAGGGCCTTACCAGGAGGCCAGAAGTGACAGAATTGGTGCTGACTGTGTGAAATCGCTGGTGGTCATTGACCACAGTTTTTGCCAAAAGATTAATTTCTCTCAATCTGTACGTACCTGTACTAATGAAAGAACATTCTTATGCTCTTTGCCCGTTGAGTGACTTATTAACTTGTTTCAGCTCAATCTCTTTTAAGCTTACTGAACTTCAAAGTGGATGAAGTAGTGCAGTCTGAGTGTTAGAATAGATGACTTCTGGGGTAAAAAGTTCCTATTTATGAGGTATTTGCGGTGAAGTTGGTTTGTTGAGGCTGATGTTTGATGGCTTTTCGCCATCGGACCAGTTATTCTAAATTTTGATGACTACAGTAATAAAATGTAAGAAGAATTTGCAAGCATTGTCATGTTAAACCATTTTTTGCAGAAACAATGTAGCATGTATATAGAATTGCAAGCAAACAAGTAATGCTGTGGTTGGTTGAACTTTCCTTGAATATTCCAAAGACAAATTCCTGTAACTGCTTCTTAAACCACAGATACAATTCAGCTTCATTCTTTGAACAGTTTAGTTTCAGTGTCACATTTGACTTTATTTCGCTCTGTCAACACATTTGCTTTTTCACAGTTCCTCTTACAACTAAAAATGTTTTCTCTAAACTTTCCCACTTCCCAGTAGATTTTTTGAACGTAGACTCAGGAAATTATTGATATTAAAATTGTGACAATAAATTCAACCATGCCACCCAGCCCTTTATGATAATTGGCTCATTTAAGATTGCGATTTTTCTCTCATCATGAAATACACCGAGCTCTACATACCACAATGCTGGTCTCTGCGCTGACTGACGGATCTTCGTGTTTCTTTATCTACAGGTTCAGGGGAGGGATGTGGAAAGATCATTCAACGATTCCCCAAGAAGGACTGGGAGGGAACTGCCTTTCCTCAGGGGGTGGAAATGGTGAGTGATAACAGCCTCCTGTAAACTCTACTAAACTATATTAGCTTGGTATTTCAAGTATGTACACTACCCAAAGGAACACAAAGGTGCACCTATTTTAAACAACGATGCCTGCATAGGATACTGAATATGTACCATTAAACATTAACTGAAATTTCCCCACTGGGGGGTCAACAAATTATCTTAAAATGATTTTAATGAAATTATAGTTGGAAGATGCTGTGGATTTGTTTTAGCAGTTTATGATTCAGACATGTCTCCGAACACCAAACTCTTTATTCACCCGACAGCATGCAGTTTTTGCTTTTTATCAAATACAAATATAATTGCCTCCTGTTTAGTGAAGTTAATGTCAATGATTGAGTCATCAGTGAGTCATCAAACAATTCACCCTTCAGTATCCCTGTGTCTGTTGTGCTTCCACATAAACAACACTGCAAAATTTAATTTTATTAATTTTAATATAATTTAATGTTATAAAATTGTAACATTTCCTTCTCCTTTTAGTTTGCATGATTTGATGACAGGTAGAAATCAGTATGAAGCTCTGTGTATAATTGACAGATTGGTGTTTGAATGTTGCATCATAATTGTGACTGAGACCTTTGCCGTCTGCCTTGCAGACCAATAGCACAATTTCATAGTTCATAAAATGAGAGTAGACAACATCTTTGTGATAGTTAATGTCTGACAGGACCAGGTTGTACAGTGTTTTTCTAGTTAGTGAGTATCCTTGTCCTTTGTCCCTTACCAGCTTCCTGATTTGATGGTTAAGAATACATTCCTCTGCTTAACATACTGTAATAGAAGAAATATTTGTCTCATAAAAGTGAAAGCATTTTGACTGTCACAAAATGACGGATGATACCCCAAGGAATTTTCATGTTTTGAAAACACATTTGGCCTTTGGAGCTTGTGCAGCAGATATTGGCATTTCCTGTTTCAGATAAATTCATAATGACTGTTTACCCAAAAGTTTGTCTTTAAACCCTTTCCACATTCGCTAATTGGGGAACCTCTTTCCTCAGAACCCTTTTTTCTAAATGATGTCCAGCCTGCTATCTGGTTCTGATTTCTGTTGGCCCTCTTCAGGAATATGAATAGCTGCCTCTCTTAGTTTGTTCCCTCCCTGCATGAAGGGTGACCCTAAGGGGTCTGTGACAGGGGGTCTGTTATCCTTACATGGACAATGCAATGGATGGACAAATATTTGCTTATCAGGACTGGGAAAAACTGTCAATCTCTAGGGCAACATTAGCAGTATCATACTGCGCAGGACATTTGTGCCTGTGTTATATCTGTTTTTGTTCATTTATATTGGCTACTGCAGATAAGGTTTTAATGACTAAGCAGATTGATTTTGGCACTAGACAAGGAGAGAAAACAGCAAAATAAGTCAAGGTTCCAACACAGTACTCCATCTTTTGGAAGTATTACACAGCACTTTCCAATGGAGTACCATGCATTACATATAAAAATACAGATTTTGGGATTATATTTCTTTGCTGTTGAAAACTCAGTTTTACCAACAGGTCTTACTGGGTCTGACTTTTAAAGCTCAGTGGCATCTGTGGGTGTAGTTGAAGACTCATCCATTTTTTTTTAAATTTCAACCAATTATCTGTGCCACCATAAATAGGCACCCTATAAATACTGTATATTTTTGTATGCAGCTCCATGGAGTTATACTTATATAGCACCAAATCACAACAGAAGTTGTCTCAGGACACTTTCCATAGAGAGCAGTTCAGGACCATGCTCTTTAATCTATGGAGACCCAAGAGGTCCCTCACAAGCAAGCACTTGGTAACAGTGGCAAGGAAAAACCTCTTTTTAACCGGAAGGTTTTCAGGACCAATGGAAAAATTGTGCCTGGTAATTAGGCACATATTGAGCATATGTGCATGACTTTATTTATTTATTTATTTTTATTTATGTCCACTTTTGTGTACATTTTGGGCATTTCTGTTTGAATGTGACCATTTCTTGGTTTGGCCACTTGATAATGTTGCTAATTACCTTTCTGTGAAAAGAAATGTGATAATTGAAGAGAGCAGATTTGCTTTTTTTTGTTCAGCATGTTCACATGGAAGAGAAGTTTTAAGGATTGATCACTGTCAATGGTTGGAAATGCTGTGCCAAAATAAATGTTTCATGTTTGCAGTTGAAGTTATGTTGTGTGTTTGGTGGAGATCACAGGGGGTCAGAGATCACAACTAGAGCTACATATATCATTTAGTGATGCAGAGCAGCAGCAGGTGTTGAGGCCAACAAGTTGCATAATATGGGTCAGATATCTTAGCCAAGATAAAGAGAGAGGGCTAATCTAAACATCAGGCATTCCTCAACATTTCAGATGAAGTCATGTTTTTTCACCATAACAGGATCCTTTGTAAGAAAGGCATAGTTAATCTGGTAGTATTTGCCGATTTAAAAGTTTGAAGTTATTTTGAATGAATATTGAATTGTTTGAATTGCCTTTAGTGACAGATAAATGATTCCCAAGAGTTATCATAGCTGCAGCTGGAGTCTTTGGCTCTGTGCAGACCTGGTCAAAGAGATAGTATTATACAATGACTTTTGTTTATACAATGGTATTTATAAGGCAATTGAGGACAAGTGAGGCTTTTATCCCAGCACAAATAGACATATTGTGAGTGGGTGGTTTAAATGGTGTGCAGGCGTCTTTCTGTGTGTGCTGGTGGCCATCAAGAGTATCTTGTTGTGAGTTATTGCTTTAGAGACAAGTAAGGATGCGTCATTCAGCAAAGCACAGTGCCCCCTAAAGCCAGCACAGGACTGGTGGAACAATAAAAAATGTGAAAATGAAAGTATGTCCCGTCCAGACAAGGTGTAGTGTAGGATTTTTCTAGGTTTGATATGAGGCTGAAACCTTAGCAGCAGTCTTTAACCTTTCAGTGACTGTGGGAGATGAGCCAGGATGAGTCTATTCTCTCAGCATCATCCCTCAAGTGTCCTGTCATGGTTTCACCAAGTTTAAATATAGAAACAGAACCGCAAGTTTCACTAAATCAATTAGCTTAGTGCTTCCAGATGTCATTGAGGACCTGTGTACCTTTTTTTTTCTTCTTTTTTGTGCCTGTGTGGGTGTGTGTGTGAATTTTTTGTATTCCATCTCGCTGAAGTGATCCCCAATGCTTCTTCATCATGTGTCAGCCTGGACTGAAATTGAGACATACTGCAATCCCCAGTGCGCAAAGAAAGCACAAAGCATGATGTTTCTCATTGAAGACAGTAAGCCGGAGCTGAAACAAGACCTTTTTTTTTTTCTTTTGGCAAAACGCCACATATTTCCTGAAACTTAAGACATATTATGTTCTTCCAAGATACGAGTATATGTACAACTATAACATAGAATTTTGGATATAACATACTGAAACAGATTCATACGTTGAAATCTTCAGTATTCTCTATGAAGAAACACCAAGAGGAGTAAGCAAGGACAGAGAGGAAAGAGGGGGTTGTTTCCTACTATGTTGTGTGTGACAAACTTTGGTCAAGAGCCAAATGACTGAAATTCTTACTTTGAAGCTTTAATGAAGATACACCATAGTGTTTAACAGACCCACTAAGCAATTTGCATTTTGGCTCTGTTTTGGCCTGGTATGTAAACCATTATTATTTGCAGATTTTCTCTACTCCATGAAAAAGAAAATGACTCATTTACAAACACTAAGGAACACATCTGTAGAAAGCAGTGGATGAAGCTGAGCACGAAAAGCATTTTGCGGTCACAACAGGCCCCCAGCAAACTAAATAACCACAGATGAGGAATGCACCAAGAAAAAGCGTTTACAACTTGTGCTGGGAAAAATGTGTTTCTAATCTTTTCAGGCAAGTGATGATGATAGGAACCAGCTCAAATCCTCATCTGTTATGGATGAGCCAGGTCTGTAGATGGAGGTCAGTGCGTTGCTCACCTAGTACATTTCCATCACCTCGCCCTCCAGTATTAAATCCTCATGGTGTACGGTAAACGGACAGAGGTTCTGAAAGGAGCAGTGGGGTCACTAGGATGCTTTTAATGTGAAAACTCCTCCAAATAAAAGAATACCTCAGAATTTATTTATCATTACCAACTAAAGGAAAGTCATATTTTCTTCTATCATGCTGAACGTTTTTTGCTATGAGCACATTTTCGTCATAGTGGGCTCAGTGGAGTCAAATAATTCTCATTTTTCTTTTTCCTTTGACGGACTAGTATGAGGATGTGAACGTGGATCTTGTGACAGATAAAAGTTGCTGAGCTGTGTTTTGCTAAAATGAATAATAACAATAGGGTTATGGTTCTAATAATTGCTTGCACGGCAAATTGAGGCTGCATGCATTTTATCATTCATTTGATCTTATTATACTCTGAAGGATTATGATGTTCTCCCTTGTTGTGAAAAGTAGAGCTTTACTCATTTTCAAAGTTCAAGGGCACTTGTGTCTTTCTTGTCTTTACGGTTGCTAGCATGGCAGCCAAACTGCAGCTAACTCACCAATGTCATGCTTGTCAAACTCAGTTTAATGAAGTCAGTTTATTTATAGAGCACATTTAAAAACATCAAACCAAAGTGCTTTACAGAGAGATTCAGTTATGGAAAAAGAAAAAAAAAACACACACACACACACACACACACACACACATATATGTATACATATAGTTCTATATATATAGTTATATAGTTACACACACACACACACACACACACACACACATATATATATATATATTAGTCAGACAGTTGATAATCATGTTAACTGCCAGATAGTTTAAGGCAAAACAATGAAATGTGCCACACACATAGCAAAGGAATGCCTGGAATTACATTAGTGTTCAGTGTTTAATTGCTGAGTTTGCCTGTTTAATTAGAAGCACCATTTGTGTCATGCTTGGAGTATGTGAACATTCATATCATCCGCTGATTGTAGACACATATCGGTATCCAATGTAAATTTGTAAATTGTGTTAATCCGTTCTCCCTCATGCTCACTTGTTTCTTTCAGATGTTTTCTCTGTCTAGTTGGCACAGCTTTCTTTCATGTTAAATGAACTGTATTAATAGCAGGTACAAAATCTACATTGTAAGACACCCAGATGGACGTTAAGCTTTTTACATCTACCTAATCCAACTATTGGTGAGTGTTTGGAGTAACAAATGCCAAACTGCTTTTGAAGATTAAAATGCTTGCCAGGAAACTGAGTGGCAAGTTGTTACCGCTAACCTCACCAAAATCAAACTTTCATGTTTTGTATTTTAACACAGTGGAAGCAAGATGTCTCCAGCTTATGACAGAAAGGTTTTTGTTTAATGCTGGATGTTGCATGTATTAAGGTACATAAAACAAATTGGGTCAGTATTTTAAAAGAGATTCACTTGATCCTGTTCAAACTGTCTTTATCCCCTCAGAAAACATTCATTTAACGCACCGATTTTAATACCTGCTGGTCACTGCAATTTGGAAAATAATATGTTTAAAATGTTCACACAGACGAGTATTAGTACTAGTATTTAGCTAAATTAAGTCATTATCAGGGTACTAGTCATAAAATAGATGAAATTAAAACCTTAAAGTGATAAGCACCTTAAGTCTTTGCCTTAAAATGACTATTTCTCATTATAGCCTTGTGTCTCCCAGATATATCTCTTATTGTTGAATTTGAAAATTAAAATGTAAAGAAACTTGCATGTCAGGATTCATGTGCACATACAGCACATGTAGTCTTGGATCCAATGTCTACGTTTTGATAAATTTCATGTAATGTCTGAGTTGGAAAAATGATCTTTTCTAGGAGGAAGCATACTCTGAAAAAAGCCTCTTACTGTACACATAACTTGACCACAGAATGTTAGTTTGATTGTGAAAAGTAATTCAAAGGGCTGTGGGATTTCTCAAACAGCGTGTAATCCTTAAACTGAAATGGAAAGCACCATACACTGAACATGACAACATGCACTGAATGGAAATGGATAGCTGTTTATGTTTATGCTTGGCTTGGCCTTCAGTCTGTATATATGTGTGTGTGTGTGTTGGGTGAAGAGAGATGTCTTGACAACTATGCCCGAGAGGTCAAACACATTCCAAAGCACCACAAAGTTCAGTGTTGAACATGAGGGTCAGTCCATTACATGTAGCCTGCAGACAACGATCTGCCAGCATACTCAACCCTGCTGTCTCCACCACCATTGTGTTCCCCAGCAGGAAAACAAAATGTCGCCTTTAATAACTTAGCCTCAAATCAGTCCTGCAAATTTTGATTTGAGTCGCTGCAGCACGAGCAGCCTCGATCAGCTCTGCTAATGTGTTAAAGACTGAGGCACAATGTAAAGTGAGAAGGCTTCGATCCATACAGCGAGTTAAAGATGGGAAACTGTTTCAGTGCCACAAACCACTTTGAGCCGTGTTGAGGGCTGCGCATTCTATTCTGAGGGTCAAAGTAAAGCTTTTAAATTAGCTCTGAAATAATTAGCCAATCAATTGATTAGTCGAGCTAAAGAGATTAATCATTTAAATTATTTATGAAGTAATGTTGTTTATTGGAATCCCCATCATTACTCTTACTGGGTATATATTCCAATAGAATACATATGTCAACAATGTTTGCACTTACACTTCATACAGTAAAGAATAAAGTTACACTGTTAACATTACACCCAACAATAAAATTCCATGAAAACCATACATGTGTAAAACAATTCGAGCAGTTTAAACTGATTGACAGGTGAAGCAAAACAATCTCAGATGAACAATCTGTTCATCTAAATATCCAATTAAAGGAAACACATTTTGCTTATTTATTTTCAGGGCTCTCAAGAACCTCTTTAGATGCCTCTTAAAACCCTTTGTTGTAGACTCACATGGTATAAAACATTGGCAAACTGTTCCAATGAGATATGGCTCCATCCATGGCTGTCTTTGTCCTAGCATGGGTTTTTAATTGAGATAGCATAATGCAAATCTTCCATCACTGGCCTTGTTTGATAAAATAACATTTTTAAATACAATTATATTAATACAACGACTTATACAACCTTTTCCCCATTTTCTGACATTTCATCACCTAAATGATTGATTAATAGTTGTACTTTAGTTATGTTGAGTTAAAGGTTTTCACAGCCAAAATTAGTAATTTAAGTATTTTAAGTAGTAAGTAATTTAACTGGTTATGTATGTTAGACATTTTAAAAAAGTCTTAGGTCAGCAGTTTGAGATTTGACCTTTTTCAACACTGTAGCTGAAACATCCTCAAAGGATTTGTTGATTCAACTTTCACCGTCCAGTTGTCGCACGTTGTCCCTCCTTGACGTATTTCTTAGTTTGTTTATAAAGTTTGAAGGTGACCTGTCCTCACCTTTAAAGGCTAGCAGAATTCAGCCTTAGGTGTTTGACAGCAAAAACAGTGGCAGTCTCAGCCTGATGCTCACACTGTTCTATCTCTAGTCTCACATGTTGCAGCTGTGGGCGAGATGCTGCAGCACTGAACAATAGTAATCCTGTACTGGTCCAGTCCAACACACAGTATGCGGTGTGGGTTTTCTGCTCCACTCAGTCGGCGAGGCAAGCAGAATTGTTCTCTGACTGCATACCATGCCGGTCATTTGCTTTTTTGTCCCATTGCTTGCTCAGATATATACAGTACCTTAAGATGCAGTTCCACTAATGGCCAACTCAAACTCTGAGATGTTTTTGAGTGTTTTTGCTTGATAGACAAGAGAGCCAGTCTGTAACACTAAAACATGGTGGTTGCTGCTTCCTCTTCCCTTCTCTGCTCTTTGCCCAAATTTGAATTGTCTGACCCTAATAAATGTCAAGATGGTGGACAGTGGTAAACCCAAACCCAGTCTTCAGAGTAAGCCTCCAAAATGGGGGTGGCAACTGTGGTACTTTGCTTGTCTACAGTCTAGTTTTAAAGAATGGAGGAGTACATCCTCTTAATCATGATATGAATGTCTTCTTTAAGAGACTCCAAAACTTGGGAAATGGAAATTATTTACAAGCCTGTAGCATTGTCACTACATGTCTTAAATATTTTCAGCATAAGTTAGGCTACTTAGGAGTGCCATCATTTGGTATCCTACTGGCACTGGGCATGTTAAGGACAATTTCTGCGAAAAAGTTGCACGCAGTTTGTTAAAGTTTGTATTTTATGCCCACGTTTTCAGCACAATGGGAAATATATGGGTGGGGGAGAATGTCGTTGTTCCAGGGAAATGTCTTAGAGCTGTCAAAATGTATTGATCGTGTGAAGCAACCCCCCCAAATTTGTCTCTTATGTTCCTTTTTCTTGAATATGGTTGTTGTCAGTTTTCTGTGGGCTGCACATGACTTATAAGAGTGCCTTTTATATGATTTCCAACCAGATTTATCCTGTTAATCCTCATTGGACATATGAGAAACTGATATCAGTGGAAAGAGTCAGTCAGTAATCAGTAAGATGATTGTACCAATATGTGTATAATGTCCTTGCATTCTGGTTTGGATAAGGTCTGACTCTGAGAAGAGTCATTTGACATATAATATGTCAGCCAGGTTCAAAATTCTAAACAGGATATGAAAGTGTAATCGCTGTTTTTAGGCATTCGGGAAGGGGCAACATTAAATTAGTCAGGCTTGGTGTTTTCTTTTTCCTTTGTTGGTTTGCTCACTTATTTATGAATTGCTTCTTCCAGTGACACTGCTAAACAGCAATGCAAGAGTCCTTCAACCCTCCATCCAAACACAAAAGCAGACAGTCAGAAGTAAATAACATGTACTCTTACAGTAGGCTAATCCAAGGCTAGCTGATAACAGAAGGATTACTCAGAGGAAGGTTATTGTATGCTGTGTTCTGTTAGTACAGAGTGCTCAGGTTGTAGTAGGCATTGTTTGCCCACAGTACATACAGTAAATACGTAAAATTAAATATTACATACTTTCAAAAGCTTACTGCATCACAACACAAGCACTGTATATGTAATGCTAATGAGATCCCTACTTGTTTTCCTCTGAAAAAATGTGTGGACATGAAGTGCAAAAAATGTCCTCTTGGGGTCCAACCTCCTCTGATGAAGGAATTTGATCAGACTGTAAACATTTGTGTGTCATTTCTCCTGTCTAAAACTTTGACTTCTTGACCTCCTCCCTTTTCCCTCAATTCCCTGCTGCAATGAGGAACGTGGCTTACGCTTCCGGGAAGGACGCTCCAGCTATTCAGAAAATTTGTAAACTGATGGTGTCATTTCAGTTGTTGATTTCACTGCTTGGCTGGAGGATAAATTTTAACAGAAAGGAACTTTTTCATACATATTGTTTAAGAAAATGATTTCAAGACCTGACTCTAGTGTGACCTGAGCCTCTGGGCTTCAGGTCAGGTTCAGCTCACTTAAGAAAAGAATCTCCCTTATTGTTGTGTGGAGTCATTCATCTGTCCATGTTCTCTCAGCAAGTTGGATAAGCAAACCATGACCAAGCTTAACTACATAGTTCATAATCAGCAGCAGTTAGTCAGTTTTAGGCTCTGTGCCAAACCACAGACCAAAGGAATTTAGCCTAATTGTCTCACTTGATGGACTGACTCAAGTGACCATAACTTGACATGTCGCGCTGCACGTCGGTCTTATGATGTTTGTAAAACTATGAGAGAGAAACTAAACAGTGCATTCCAGATAGCAGGATGCCGTTCCAGCCAGGGGGAGAATGGGATCATGTGTTTGTCAGGAAGATCCACACATGAGTAATCAATGCTTCGTGTGCCAGTGAAGTTAAACACATCAGGAAACAAAGCTGGAGCTGTCAAGCAAGCAGGACTTTCCATGCTGAAAAGCACTATGAGTTCACCAGGAAATGGGAATACACAGGATGAAATGAAGCCACAGTACACTGGAGAGCGCACATACTCAAACTTTGAGATGAAGTACAGTAGAAGCTGTCGGTCTTAATGGATTATTGTTTATGTATGTAGTTGTTTTGGAAATGTAGTGATTCTTGTTATTCTGTCATTACGCTTCCAGAAGTTTTGTTATTTCCTGATGGACTGAAATCTGGGTGTTGCAAATGAAAAGCCCCCCTCATGAACATGAAAGGCACAATGACAAGTGACCAGCCAGCCAGGAGCTGGGCAAACATTTGTAGTTGTGAACTGGTGCCAGTAGATAGGTGAACAGGTCCAAGAGCACATTAAGTTTTGGGACACTCCAGAGACCTCTCTAACTGGCTGCTGGCGAATGCCACTGTTCCTATTAAAAATGTACTGCCTGCTGCTGACACCAGGGCCAGTGGCTGCGCACATAACTTGAATTCTTAAACCTACATACTTCCACATAGTTCATTGCCTCCATATATTAAATCTCTGTCTGCCAAAGAGATTTACCTCAGAACCTGAACGTTTCGCCTTGTCATCCAAAATATTCCAGTGCTGTCTGATGTGTGCAGACGTACATGACCGCCTTCAGGTGTTCTCCTCGATGTTGTTCTTCAGCAGGAGTTGGCCAACAGCTTTTTGTTGTAATGCTTTTTGTTGTAACACTGTTGACATAAAATATGGTCCAGTGTTGTGCGGTTACTGAGCCTGCAGAGTTTCACCTGAGAAGAAGAACTCTTGTTGACATGGGCTGCATGTTTGGAACTCTAAGTGAAAAATAGTCAGATTCTTTGGAACAATCTTACCCACTGACAGCATAATAACAGTGGGGTAATATATTACATTGCTGTTATTCATTGACATTTTCAGCCATAAGAGTAAAAGTATGGGGCTCTGTGGATGGCGATGTCGGTCGCTTGTCAAAGCCTGTTAGTCTCTTTGAGTCTGACGAGCAGCATGGTGTCTGAAGGTTGGTTGCGGGGCCTTTAGAGTCATACATCTTTTCTTTCAGTATTTGCCATGATAAAGTCTATATCCTGCCAGAATCTATCACTAGTCGTGTTAGTGCTGAATCATGAATTTACTTATGTAGCTCATTTGACAATGCTGACGATGCATAGCTATTCAAGATGAAACATGGTTAACCAACCAACTACAGATATGTTTTAATTTCATGTTTTAAAGGTCCAGTGTGTAAGATTTAGAGGGATCTTTTGGCAGAAATGGACTATAATATTCCTAATTATGTTTTCATCAGTATATAATTCCCTGAAAATAAGAATCATTGTGCTTTTTTTTTTTTTTTTCTTTTTTTTTTAACCTTAGAATGAGCCCTTATATCTACAGAGGGAGCTTGTCCTGTTCCCTGGAGTTCACTATGTTTCTACAGTAACCCAGAACAGGCAAACCAAACATTGGCTCTAGACAGCATCTCTCACATTTTTAGTGGCCACCATAGGTTCTCCTGCATGCTTGCAAGTGGAGGGTGAGGTAAGGGGTATTCAGTTGTTTGCGGTCTGCAACCTCACCACAAGATGCCACTAAATCCCACACACTGGTCCTTTAAGTGTTTTTCTTTTTTCTTTTTCTTTTTTTTAGTTAACATAATGATGGTAACCTCAACCTATCATGTGTCTCTAGCAAGTTTCCTGCTAAATCTGTGCAAGTAGCAGTATTCATATGTAGATACAATGTGATCTCTGGCGTTTGTGTTTATTTTTAAGAAAATAAAAGTTGAGTAGGAACTTTTTACACTATGTGTAACCACTTCTTTTTTAATTCACTGGTTCTTGTATGTTCAAAGGAGATTTCACATGATTTCTAGTGGAATGCCTGAACTGCCAGTCTGTCTCTATAGATCACTGTATAGAAAGCAAGTTCAGAGAGAATAAGTTCTACTTTTCACAGAGCCTATACAATACACCCTTTAAATTTTGTGGCCACTTAGCAGCTAACCATAAAAAAATGCTTGGAGGGTATTCACATGTCATATGATGGCTTTTCAAAAGGGATGTGAGGTTGGAAATATCGTTTAAGATACGTCACAGATGACATCTCCTCCGCCCCCCCTTGTTTTAGAACAACACCATATGCAGATCTCCTGTGGTCAAGTGCCAAGTTTTTTCTGCTAGTATTAGTGTGCACATTATTTTTATACTGGGCTAGCTCTACTTTTCCTATTGAGTCCAATTCTTTTAAACATTTGGGCAAAGAATTAACCAACTTTTTTCAGTGTCAATTGTGCAGCAAAAAGAAATGGTTGCTATGATGAAGTGGCAGATTTAGCTTATTGTGTAATTTCTTGAGCAGGAAATCTTATTACCGTATTAATTTCTGAATGAACAACACCCCTTTTCACATGTTGTCTTGAAACAAAAAAAGTTTGAGAGATTTGTGTGCGACGCTTTATGTGAGAAAAGGCTTTTGTCGGCAAACATCTTCTTGTGCGATACACAGGGAAACTCATTAGTGTTCATACACACTCAAAACACTGACACGTACTGCAAAGATTCACATTTACTCTTCACTCTGCATTAGTGTATATTAAGAAGAGGGACAAAAATCATTGTGTTTTGAACCAAGCTTATTAAGGGCAGAAGTGAGACTGTGGCTTATGGTTAATACTCTAACTTAGCCAGGGCCCCCACAAGGGGGTGGAGGAAGCACCTGTTCCACAGTCAGGTCATTATCAGCCATTATCTTACTGTGCTCTAAAGGCCGGGGCTTTGTCTGACGCAAGACAGCCATTGTACTCATCTGCAACACCAGGACAAAGCTGTTTACCCTGCTCTTTCATTCATCACTCCATGTGCTCAGAAATGTGTTTTGATGTTTCATGTTTACTTTTAACAGATGAAATAAAAAGGCAACCATGTTTACCTACCATCAGCTGATATGGGTTAAAAAAAAAAAAATCTGTAGCAATGTGGTTCTGATCAGAACTGATAAAGGAGGGAAAAATGTCAATTCTGTTCAATGTCAGAAGTTGCTATTAGGAGAGGCACAAGCACAGACAAAGACTAAAAATAATCAATGTACCATTTGATTCACTACCACTTGCATCTGCTTTCTGTATTTCCTACAAAACTGACTGAAAACAATCTATATATAGTGGGAGTAATAGTGTGTTTCAGTTATTTTGAAGTGTTTATCGTAAAATATGTCCGTCTCCCGTCAGTAATCCGTCTTGACATCACCACTTTCAGATAAAGCCTAATCGTTTGTTTCACAAATATTTATGTCAAGCAAACTGTTGTAAATATTCTGCAGAGCCACTGTTTCTGCTAAAGGTTTCCAACCTTCAACTCCACGTCCTGTAAATGTTTGAGGAGCAGGCCAGGTGGAGCCCAAGTAGGACAGTTAATGTTTTTCACCGTGGACTGTCACAAATGCCAGAATCAGAAAACGATTTTATGGTCTGTTGGTGTCCATTGTGATTTGACACATGTGGAAGTGGTGACAAATCATAAGTCTGTAATTCTTTTCCAGGCCACTGGTTTGCTTTTTTTTTTTGGTAACATACACCCACTGTAGTGTTGGAACATAGAAAGCCCGCTCATGCACGTGTAACACAACGTGTTGTACTCCGTAGTCATTGTAACTTATCAACAAATACTTCAGTTAAATTCCTAATGGTTTACTGTGCAAAGCTAGCAACATTGTCTGAGCAGATTTCTGTTTAATATAAGACACCTGACATGAATTGTGAAACTCTGTAGTTATTACATGGCTTTGACAACTTAAAACATGTCCAAAAAATACAATATGCTAACAAGCTTCCAGGCTATGATTAACCCGGTTGTATAAGCGGACATGCTGATACATGATAGAGCAGAAGTCACTGATTGTCATTGTCATTGTTTGCTGTAATGTCGTAAGCTTAATCTTGCCACTCTACTCTCTCCAGTTTTGACAGATTTCATCACAGCAATTGGAGAATTTATTGGATTATGGGTGTTTTCATACTATTCAAGTGGTTTTGATATCGGTTTTATAACTAGAACCCATTATTAAACAGTGCCGGGAAAATCCATGGACTTTCCTTGGATCCTGAAAGGGAATTTTTGTACTGTTGACTATATTTCACAGCAGATTCTTCCCTGAACTACGATTCAACCCGTTTATCCTGAGAAGATATGGTGTTTGTTAACCTACTTTTGACAAAACTGACATATAATTAAGTCCATTTAATGTCTGGGACCTTCGTGCCAACCATGTACATCACACAGATGCTGGTTTAGCTTTTGGAGTCAGGTTGAGAGAGCGAGATGAATTGATCCGACAGTGGACTGATTTAAGCTTAGGAATGTCTGATTCTCAAAAGGGTCCTATTATTTGCCTCTTTATGCATTTCTGTTTTCAAGTTGCATGTGGTGAACTGGCCGTGTGTTTTTAATTTATGCTGTGTTTTGAAATAAACTCAAGTATTCGCCCTGGAGTGAACAGATCTTCCCAAGAGATTTTGGGGAAATGGGGGTTCGGTAGAGTTGTCCTTATGATCTTGTTGCTGGACTGTGCGTGAGTGAAAAAAAAACCCTTTACATTTGGACTAAAAATACACCTTGTAGTAAATTCTTTGTCTGGTGTTACATTTCCCACACATATGGCATTCATGAAGCTTGAAATTTTGTGTACAGCATAGTGTGCAATATTTGCTAGATGACTCTTCCTGTCCTGCCTGACTAGACATTTCTTTTGAATTACTGTGGTCCATCATGGTCACCTAAAAATATCTATCTCTAAAATGAACCATATGTGCCTGGTATTGCATAACAGATGAGCAAAAGGAAACCAGGAGTGTTGGTGACAGCGGGGAAGCAGAGTTTAGGAATGGAAGCAGAGGGAGATGCCACCTCAGCAGAGCGCTCTCACGTGGAGCTAAGCTTTGGTGCAGTAAATTTACTCATTGCAACCACTAAGTAGTATTTGGATAACAGTGCTATTATGGTCATTTTGTTGACAGTTTTGTTTCTTGTATTCCTCACGCTGACCTTAAGGAGATGGTTGAGGCGGCGGGGTCCGTGCATGTTTATGTGCCAAACCACTCGGCTGGAGCGGCTGTCTCTGGTTGTTTTGTCCGCTGCTCATCCTGCAGACCTGATAAAGCAGGAGTTCTGGCCAGGCAGCACGCCATTGACCTCCTCACCCCTCCCGGTTCCTCTCTGACCCTGACTGCTCGCACTTCATGTTCCGTCATTGTGTTGTCTTCCTGGCAGCTCTTCCACATGAATGGGGAAAGAACAAGGTAGAGGATGATTGAAGTGTATGGTGTAGTGCACAGCTGCTGCTAAGCTTCTCTGACAACATTGTCTTGCCAGTAACTTCATATTCAGGCTCCATCTACAGTTCGCTAGTATTGTCTAGAAGCTTGGATGATTGTAGATGGATTTTTTTTTATATATATATTTTCCTTTCAGTTATACCTGGTCTAAGATTTGAGATCGTCTGGCAGCCATGTTTACAAAATGTTGTACATTATGGTCAGGGGAGGGTGGAAAGTGTTCCTCAGTAGTTTCATTTTATTGCTGTGGAGAGAAAACATGGAAGAACTTTGGTGCCTGATTTCATTTGGGTTTGTAACCCGACCAAATTATGAAATAAGTCCCTCTCTGAAAGGATTTGTGGGATTGAGCTCTTTTGTGGTAACTGGAACACTTTAAAGGTTTTATGACCCTTCAGACTATGTTTGCATTTCTTCAAGTACAGGACTCTCAAATTTTGGGGTCATAATAAAAACACAGTAAACCTGTTTCCAGTCGTGTTTCAGCTGCATCATACTAGAAAGACGAAGTAGACTACCATTCTGTCTGTCTCATTGTCCTGAGTCATCTTTAGTAATGGCTGTTGGACCAGTTTTATCTGGCCTCCGCCAGCCTGACCGGGCATTAATGTCTAGTCACCGTATAAGAATGCATCCCTGTCCTGTGTGTTCTTTTTTTTGTTGTTTTTTTCCCCTTGGTGCTGCTCTTCAAGCACTCCACTGTGACGATACTTAGCAGGTCAGGCTCCAGATCGAGTGTCGCTGGCTGAGTAGGTGAATAGAGCAGTTGGATGGGAGTCATACCAGGCTGCAGCACATGATATGATGCAGAGGGTTTAGCTGGAGGGCTGCAGTTTACTTTGACATTAATACAGCCAGTGTGTCCCAGAGTTCCTTTGTCACTTGACTAAAGTCTAATTTGGGAATGGGTAATGTCCTTTCTCTCTGCTGTGTGTGTGTGTGTGTGTGTGTGTGTGTGTGTGTGTGTGTGTGTGTGTGTGTGTGTGTGCTGTATAAAGATACAGCTTGTGTCTGATGCTGTCAGTGCTTTCACTTGTCCCCCACCATTGTTTTTGGTGGCAGAATGTAGCACAGCAGGACAAAATATCATAGACGGAATAAAAAAAGGCCCTAAAGTCTTGTTTCACAAGCAGAGCATTTAGCCTGCCTGATGTTGTCGACTTACTCAGATTTTGCTGATTTGGTCATTTTTCCTTGATATTTGTGCTATTCCCATGGTTAAGTAGGCTATGTAGTTGATGTAGTTAGGTTTCTTTTTTTGTCTGCTTTAATTGAGGCTGCACAGAGCGATTTATTTATTTATTTTGAAAATGTCCTGAATTCTCTACACTGTTCCTGTGTCTGACTTCCTGTCAAGCTCGATGTGCTCTGTTCAGCTTGACGTGGTGTCCGTCAAAAATAGACTAGGCGCCAATTCTTCGCGGAGCACAAGAATAGTGTCCCACTTCTGGGACGCATCTGAAATGTGCCGTGGCACGCCTGGTGGAATTGCATGACATGGGCTCCGCCACCCGCGATGCAGTGGAATTCAGTGGAATTTAGGGGTTAAACATCACGTCTTTAGTCTGCCTACGAGGACAAGCCTCAAAACTGTGGCCGTGCATGTTTATATCCACACTCCACTCTGTGTTTGACTGAATTGTCGATGACATAATTTTTCAAGTCAGATGTTTAAACAAATAGCATAAGCATATTTTCTCTGTTTACACACGGTTGTGCATAGTTAAATTTAAGATGATAAACATTTGCAGAAAGCATTGCAGCCCGTCATAGGTTTCCCTGCTTTTGCAAAAGCAAAAGTTGCTGAAAAGCAGTTCAGAGTCAGCAAAAAAATCAAAACACCTGTTTCAAATAGTTTATTCACAAACAAACAACAAACATCATATAAACATCTTTATGTAGGATGCATGCTCAGTTGTTGTAGACACTAAAACTCATAATGAGAGTCATAAGCAGATAATGTTGCAGGAAAATATGTTTAAAGCCTCAGGAACATAGCCACATGTGTCAATAAAAATGGGAAAGAATCGGGAAATAAGCGTTTTACTTGACTTTTTTCTTATTCACATCATTGAACTGCCCTGTTTGTAAATTCCGTATTGGATCCAGCCACAACATTTAAGATACACGATTATTCATATTTTTGTCAGACAGCCATAGATTGTGTATAAAATGATGTCAGTAGTCTGTCTGGACGCAACAGCCCCTGAATAAATGAAGTTTACTAAATACTGAACTCCCTTAAGTGTCTCTGAACCTGCGCCAACCCTCAAGTGTCTTTCTGCAGACCTACAGGCAAGATAACGACTTTAAGGAAACACGATTTAACATTGGGGAAGTCAGTTAATCTTCTCACCATCACGCCTCCACGCGCTCTCTCCATGTCGCGTCCCTCTCTCACACATGCATAGACTCCTACAAACAAACACACACACGGATAGACTCCTATGAATGAACACACACACACACACACACAGACACGCAGGATGTTGTATCTCCTGTGATCTTCTGAGCTATGCAGTCCCAAAGGTGTTTACCGTTTTTGACAACAATGAATGGCATAGTTGGAATAGTTTAGGACAGGATCACAGTTATCTGCACTTGTCCTTGAGTCCTGTCTGGCCTGGTGTTCAAATACACACACATGCACACACCTCATCACAAAGCAGGTTTAACAGATTTCCTGCTAGCTATTGTATCTGCTGTAGGATGGTGGCATCCTGGTCCAAACCTCCAGGTTGAACAAGCCAAATCCCCCCTCACCCCTTTTCCTCTCTTCCTGTCTTAATCTCCATTTCTCCTGCTCTCCTTCTCCTCATCAACTCCCTCCTCTCTCTTCTGTCTGTGCTCTGCTTCTTTTGTCTTTGTTTTTGCTACCTCTGCCAGTAGATTTGTCTTTGGCTGCACACGGGTCCATCTGTCCATCAATCTATCTGTGTTTTCCCTCACCTACCCCTCCTCTACCCAGTCTCCTCTCTTCCTCCATGTGTCCGGTGATCCCCTGTGTAACCCCTGAGGAGCAGTCTAAACACCGTGTTCAGGGCCAGGGCCAGTTGGGCCTCCAGCAAAAACAGCGAAAGACCAGACACAAACACTCGTCTCTCTGACTAAATGCCCAACTGCCTCCCATATTTTGGCCCCTCTCTCTCATGCCGTCTCTCAAACGATAATTCATCCATTTCTTCATACCTCTCACTGACCTCTCGTTTCTGCTGCTTTGAGATAGTACTTTTTCATGTTGCTTTATGAATCCATATCACAGTGGATGGTTTTATTGTTGGCTTGTACAATTGACATTTTCGTCAGTTGTGTTTACCGATGAACTGTATATGTCTAACAAAACACTGTATCAGAAAAAGCTCGCATGTTGCCACACTCCGCAGATGTTTTGTGTCAGGATTGGTCATGACTCACACTGTTGCTCTGAGAACTAAAACCTGTTAGATATGCTTTTTATTATGGTAACAGTCTTTCTGAGTTTCAGTGCCCACAATTTGCTAAAAATGGCTCTGTTTTGTCATGCATTGAAAATTGTTGATTTGTGTGATTCTGTGTTTGGAAATAAAAGAAAAGATTATTCCAGGAAAAAATGGAGAAGAGCTTGACTAACGACTTGAGAATCCATGATACTACAATACAAGTATTGCTACGATACCATAATTTTAAACTTTGATACACTACTAATGTGAAAAAAAAAAAATCAATACCATGGAAGAAAGAAAAAATATTCCTAGGCACACAAAAGATTTTTTTTAATTTACTACCTGCACACAATGCTGTTACAGAAAACGTCATTGAACACGTACCAACACACGAACAGCCGTACATTCAGGCCCATCTGATTTTCTTCCTGTTGTTTCAACTGTGCAGCCTTGAGTTTAAAATCTGATTGTAGATCACAGATTGTTTTGGTGTGTCTGTGTGTTTTTAGTGTGGTACGAGCAGAGAGGTGTCTTTGCAGGGGTCAGCATGTATTGTTTTCTTGATTTGTTTCACAGGAAAAAGAAATCTCTGTTTTCACCTTAATTCAATCTGCTGTGCTACAGTGTAATCAGCTGGGATGTTTGCTTAATTCCTTGGAATTTTCCGTTTCCTTCTTATTTTAGGTGTTTCCTTTTATGATCAGACGGTTAATGAGCCCAGGCAGTTTGGCCTGGCACCTTCACTGATGACTTTCAAGGAAAATATATCCTGAACATACCATTTCCCGCTCTGATGAGCAGATGTAATTGCTGCAGTGAAGCAGGACATCCTGTCTGTGCTCTCCATGGGGGGCATTAGGATTAAATTCGCCACAGTGATATTCTGATGCCCTGTCCATTTAAGGTTTGAATGGGTTACCAGCAGAAAGTCTTAGGGGACATATCAACCGCAGAGCTTTAAACAAATCCAGGACAGACACACTGAAAATGTGATCTCTGAAATGATGGAATCTTAAATGTCTAAAACTGTGGCACTGTGTATATATCTGACCATACTGAGTGGATTATCCTCTACAACATTCTCATGTATTTTATTGAATATCTTTTCAGTTCTGCCAGCCTGGAGGTTGGAGGCTGTCCAGGGACAGAAAAACACCCACCTTCTTCACCGTTGTGCTGACAGATATTGATTCAGACCGACACTACTGCTCCTGCCTCACTTTCTACGAAGCTGAGGTCAATCTGCAGGTGAGACTGCACGCACGCACGCACACACACACACACGTTTTCTCGAGGGTGAGTACAGCCTAGGACTGAGCTGGCCTTTAACATTTTTGTGCGTGTGTGTTTTGAGCCATTTTTGTGCTGTTTCCATTCATGCATTGATTCATTTGTTCATTGTCTCTAATAGCTTTATCTTTTTCAGGGTCACAGGAAGCTGTAACTTATCTGAGGGTGAATGTTTTCAGTCCGTCAGAGGGCTAAAAGACACTCACAGTCATAGAGTCTCCATACTATACTGTACAGCTGTTTTAGGACTGTTGGAGTAAACAAGAACAGTGTGTAAAAACCTACAAGAACATACAAAAAACATGTAAACTGTACAGAGGACTCAGCCCTGTGAGGCACCGGCACTAACCACTGAACCACAGTGCCAGACTCATTAATCCTGATTTAGTTAGTTTGTCTTTGTCACCGCATTAAACAGCTTTGCATCACATCGCTGTCAGCTGCTAGCTTCTCCCTACAAGATGGGCTTGAGGTCCCATCCATCTTCATGTGTCTCTCTCTTGATTCTTAGAAGCCATCGGGATGTCTCTGGTGGGCAATGTTCTCATTTTCTGTTTTCCATTTTAGGCTTATTGTGTTGTTGTTTTCCTTTGCAGTCTTTTGCACAAGTTAAAAAGGTGCCAAAGACCGTCTGGAATTCTGTCGTGTGCGAGATGTCGTCCAGAATTTGAGGCATTAGTAGAAAACAAAAGCCTGCATGTATACAGCCTAATAAATTGGGAGCTGGCTGGAGGATGCTGTTATAAAGGAGAGGATGAACCTGTACTCCCCTCCAGCACTTTTTATTAGATTTACTCATGCATGCAAGATTGTGTTTGATTACAGATTAATGGTCACGGCACAAATGTTCAAAACCCCCATAAATTTATTGATTACAACAGATTTGTTTGGACGGCATCATTTTTCTACTTATGAATGATCTCGTTAATGTTTCCCCCTGCTCAAAGCCCACAGAATACCAAGCTAATTGTTTCACTGTGCTTGACTTCGTTAGAGGCCTTAAATGACTCCTGTCGCTGTGCCCACCGTGACTTCACATCCTTTCACATGTGGAAGGAAGTCATCAATCACATTCCAGTTAGATCAGCACAGCATTTTTCAAGCTAACTTTGAAATGCAGTCATGTACGAGAAGTATGTGTCAGCTTTCAAAAAGCTTGGTGGAACAATCAGAATCAACACTATAGTAGTTCATCTTTTCCTCATTAGTTTTGCATTTCAGCTTGTTGTGTGAATCAGACCATAATTGCACAAACATTCCTCTGAACAACTGGGCACATTTTTCTAAGTTCGTTCCAAAGCGTGTGGGGGTGGGGGCTAGGGCAAAATTGTCACATCAAAGAGAGAAAATAACCGAAAATAGCCCAGTTGTTAATGGCTATGGAGTGTCTTTGTAAGAGACTAGATTTAACTGTCATTGCTGCGCTGTGATGACGTCCCTCAGCTGTGTAAAACATCTTGGACATTACCGACCAGTAGATCTTGGTCTGTTTTCTGTCTTCATGCGCTGGTTTCAGTAGCGGGAATATGCGTTGTCATTAACTACAGATTTAGACTTGATTATGGAGCCAAATGTTTTTGTAATTGTGTCTTTGTTTACTGTTATCTGGGGACTGGCATGGCTATTAGTGAGTGCTACAAAGCTTGTTTTCTCACACACACTCCACATTTAGTGTTTATATTAGGCCTGCAGTGCAAAATAAGCAGCAGCAGTTGTTGTGTTATTGTGCCAGATATTTTCCAGGTTCATGATAGAAGAGGACTTCCACATGGAACACTAAATATACATTTACTTATGTAGTCTCATTTGTTTCATTTCACCTCGCTCAGTTTGTCAGTGTAAACAGTTGGATAATCATTTGGCCAATGACAAAAACACAATCGAATCATGTTGGCAGATTTCAGAATTTAAACTTTGCTCTCATAATCTTGATTTCTCAGTTTGCTGTTTATTACCAAGCGAGTTGTAAAAGTTACACTGATTAAAAAAAAAAGGGGGCCATAAACTATGTTTCAGGTCAGGCACGCCACACCAGAAACAGAACATGGCTGACTATACTGTCCTGTAATGTCTTAGTTTCAACTTTTTAACATTTTAAGCGCTACTCATGTCTAAAATAGCTTACAGTAATGGAGATATTTGTGTGTGTATGCCAAAAAGACACTTGACTAACACGCGTGGATGCTTTGTGTATATTACACACTTTATTGTTAAAATTGAACCTATAAACCTCTAATTTGACAGACTCCCCAAAAGAAACACCACCCTCCCTTTTTTGTCAGGTATTTATTAGATTTAGGCTATATTTGGCCCCATCCAGACATCATGTTCCTGCAAAATTAACACACATTCCTGGATTCAGTGTGTGGCACTGAAGATCTTCTTGAAACGTGAGGGTGTTTTAATAGTCTTTACTCTCTAAACTGAAATCCTTATCTAGTCAGTTGGATTCCAGCGAGAGTCCAGACAGGCGGCAGAGGAATGTATTTTGTCTAATAATTGAACCAAATCCTAAGAATAACCGTGAAATGTGCCCATCTGAATGGGATATTTTGATCCCATACTCCTTCGTCCTGAGATACCGAAGCACTTGTGGCATGTTTTCACTGCCTGGAGAAATATACCGGATTGTGATAAGGGCTTTAGTTAGGAATGAGGTTGGTGTCTCAGTGTCCTGGTAGGGCTTGTGGATCCACGATAGAGACAATTAGAACCAGATTGAGGCCGCTGCTTGTACGACAAACCTTTCGTGATTTTGGGCAGAGGTAGGTAGCATGTTTGATCGTAGCAAAAATGACTTCATAGTGTGCACTTGATCACTTTAACAGGAAAGATTGTTTCCAGGTCATTCTTTGTTTCTGGTTATATTATCACCCATAATTGCAAGCTTTAGAGGACCAACACATCACAAAATTCTGAAACTTTTTGTGTTTTTTGTTTGTTAAGTGCACATTCAGTGTAGCTTTGATTTCCCCCAAAGCACCCAGAGCTTTTAGTCCCAGGAAGTACTTTTCAAGGAAAGGTTCCTTCAGCCCTTTGCCTGTGTTTCCACTGCAATCTAAAGACCAGTGATGTATGAAAGCGACTGTACAACAACAATGTTATTGTTTGTCGTTGGTCGTATGCTTTCTTCTGTAACTCCATATGATTTTTCAGGAGGATGAGCACCAGAGTTTCTGTACTTTTGGGAAGTACCACCCACAGAGCAAGGACTTTTTGGTCCTTGGAATAATGTCCCTTAATTAAGCCATAAGTTCCTCCAAAGGTTCCTAATCCTTGGGGAATGTTCCTGCAGTGGAAACGCAGCTTAAGTGTACAATGTTTAACACATTCTGAAGTGGGTTCATACATCTTGTGCTCTACAATAAAGAATATTGTTCAATGGTGAAATTTGACTAGCTGTAAATGATATCTGTTGCTCAACATAGTAAACATTGTGCAGTTGTTAATATCTTTTGTACTGTCACTAATGCTCTGATGATGACTCTGGGAGGGCAGGAACATTAATTTTCTCAACTCTTCTCTGAGGAAATCTACTCATGATTTTGTCTCTTTGTAGGCGAGATCTTTTATTAACAATCGTAATTTTAGAAAGTCTGTTGTGTTCATTCAATGGCTCCAGTGGGATGTGCAGTTTTGTTGAATGGGGACAGATGAAGAAAGAAGATAATTAATAGTCCAAACATTCATAAATGTGTATCTCCTCTTTGGAGACAAAGGAGGATTTTTAAGATTTTTGTGGGCTGAAGCTATGTATTTGTCTTATGCAAGAGTTTTGTCTTGGTTATTTTTGTTTTCTAGCAGGAATACAATTAAGTTTCAACTACTTCTTCTTTCAAGCCTATTTTATGACACACCCCTGCAAGAAAGTGAAAATGATAAAGATGTTCGAAGTTGGGTGCCCATTCATTCATACTTTACCGATGAATAATCTTGAATATTTGGTGCATCAGTAATTTTTCCCTGAAAATAGCTCAAATAACATATGTGATGTGTAGAACATGCCAGATGAGTGTGAGGGACATGATGTGTTCACAAGCTCAACTAGGAGCTCAGCAGTGCTGCCGTGCTCTACATTACAGTACAGTACAGTTCAAGATCTGCAGTCCATTGCACAGTGTTGAACTCTTCAACTGAAATAGCTTCTTTTTTTAATGTTTCAGGGATCAAAGAGCATTGAGGCTGATGGAGATGAAGATGAGGAGGCAGAGGAGGATGGCCTGATCCAACCAGCTCAAGTGTTTGCACCAAAAAGTCTCATCCTCGTGTCCAGGCTGGATTATCCCGAAATATTCCGGGTAATAAGACACCATATGATTAAATCTTGATTAAAAAATATTTTTCAGTCTTGTTCAGATGGAATACTCTGCATTTTTGTCAAATCAGTGCTTTCATCTTGCAGCTCTGAGATGACATTAATCTACTTTGTGCTGTCTGCAAAGTTTACTTAAGCATAAGCACGCAGTTCAGTAAAGTAAATGAGACATAGAAGTGTAAGCACCTCTGATCTTTTCATTCCAGACTGAGTTAATCACAGCCTTTACAGACTCACGGTCAGCCTTGCTAGTCATGTTGATAGGGTCTTCTGTTCCTACATGCATGTAAGTTCTATTACAATAAACTGTGAAACATTACGGTCTGTAAATACCAGAAAAGCACAATCATTTTTGTTTTATTGCCCTGATATTTGTGAAGTGAAAGGTCACCCGTTTGATCGTGAGCTGCAGCTTTGGTGACTGTATAGAGTAGCTATCATCTGTATGTGTCCATGTGTAGTGTCTCAGTTTTATTTCACACTTTGTCGTTCCAGGGATGCTTGGGTCTGGTCTACACAGTGTACATTGATAGCCTGAGTTTTCCTTTAGAGGGTCTGGTGGCCAACCTCTTTACGTTCCAGGTTCCTGTTGCCGGTGGATCCCAGGTAAGTCCTAACTGAGGCAAAGCACACCCAAAGTGCCACAGCCTTTTTCCATACACATGTGCTGGCTTGGCTTGATTTACTTTGACTCGACACGTCAGCATGGCAGGGATTTGCATCTCAATTACAGCGCTGTTCCCTGCTTGAAGGTGTGTGTTCAACTTATGACGTGCTTGTCTTGAGTCAGTGATGTTAAAAAGCAGTGCCCTTTGTAGCACAGTTTACTGTTGCACTGTGCATCAGTTGTTGGTAGCCAGCGGCTTATCATAGTGGATTTTCAGACTGTTGTTATGATTTTGCTTGGCTACCACCTACCACTTATTGCTTTAAAAACATATTCCTCAATCATATCCGCATGATGACGAAGCCCATCTGACGTTGCAGCAACCCGCCTGGAGGCTGTCAACTCCAAATATGATCCCATCTCAGGTGGCACACAAATCAACACTGCATGGTTTGATTTGTGTTGCCAAAAGTGCCAATGGAAAAGTCCTACCAGACATCTCGCTGTTCTGCTGCTGGCCTGTTCCTCACAGATACAGACGCTAGAAAAAGTTCACGTCAATCCATTTTTCGACTGTGAGGCAGTGATAGATTGTGCAGTTGATGGCTGAAGATCAGTAGTGCAGCTAGTAAAATGATTTATGTTAGCTATGCAGCCTATCAGGAATGTCGTGTTTGGATGGTGCCAGAGATTGTTGTCCAGCCACAGGCAGTAATTTTCTAATACATATTTGTCTTTTTTTTTTTTTTTTTTTTTTTTTCATTACTCGGAGCAAAATACCTCAGCCTAGACGAGTGCAAAAGACAGCCGAGCTCTTAAACTGTGTTTACAACAGTTTAGGGGAATAAGTATTTAAAATGTCCGTGTATGAAGACTATTGCTTTGTATTTCGCTTGCTGCAGTTTGGTGGCCAGAAGTTAGAAGTGAGGTGAGGCTATGAATGCAGTGAATCAGGCAATAGGTGACTTACACATTCAGACTCTCACCAAAATGTGTCTCAATCATTATTTTATGGAAAATTACTTTATGTTTACCACTGCCACTGGGGAGAAATCATCAGATCAAAATCCAAAATCTGATTTTGTTTTAAATGATGGCTAATGTGCTGCAAGAGGAAAAATTTGGCCAGTTCCCCAGAAAGATGCCACTTAAAATCCCACGTCCTTGAGTCTGCCTCTAGGCTGAACCTTACCAGTGGAACAGACTCATTTGTCAAAGCAGCACCTGGTTAAACACACAAGAATGTCAAGAATTGTGTGAATGGAGACCCAGTAATATCGTTAATTTTTGATTTGACTGAAGGACTGTTGTTTTCTTCATCTTAAAAGTCTCTACCAACCACTTTTCAAGTGCTACTACTCAATAATCTGAATCGCGAACCTTTCCAACACTTTGATATCCAAAACACAGCTCTTGCATGACCAGTTTCTAAATGTACATTTCAGCAGCAGATACATGTTATGAAAATGTGTTTATTTATATATTTAATGCAAGGATCCTTTTTAAAAGATCTGTGATATTGCGGCAGCTGTACCAGTTATATTTTGGTAAACATGTTATTGAGGTTTTTTTTTGTCCATGCCAAGCAGACTCATTCAAATGGCCCTGCAGCTGCACTGAACATCATGTGCCTTCCTTATTTGATACAGCCGTATTTCACTCTATAATAAATCTTAATGGTCAGTTGTATTACTGCTTGGCCCTGTAGACATGATGGCTGTAGAAAATTTCCATGACTGCTTTTCTGACCTTTGCTGGTTTTGTTTTTCTTTACAGAAGCTGTTTAGCCTGGGAGCAGGAGACCGGCAGCTTATCCAGACGCCTTTGAACGACACGTTGCCTGTCACATGCAAAAGTGTTGCTCTGCTCTTCCAGCAGCTGGGTGGGTCCACGCACCTTGATAACTACCAACTAGTAATCCTAAGACAGGAAGAGACTTAATGAGTCAGACCGTGACTTGTTAGTGACTCTGTGTTGTGTCATTTATTTGTTATTAACACCCCGCTGTCGAATTCATTGAGTCAACGAACAGTAGTTTCCTGCGGCAGGTAGTCGCTTTTGCAACGTTTGCCGTTTATTTTTTTAAGACATTGATGGACTGTTGGTCATTGTAACGTGACAACGGACACTCAAACATTTGTTTTATTACTGGCATTATTCATCATTCGTCTTACTTGCTTTGGTAAATCAGCTCAGTGTGTGTGACATATTTTACATTTTTAGAGGCTCAGTTCTACTTTGCTAATTACATGGTGGTAAACTACAGCACCATAGGACTTTAACAATCTTTTACAGTGAGCCATTAAGAACTGGGATTAATTCTACACTAAATGTTTCTAAGGCAGGTTCTGGTGGTTTCTGCTTTGCCCCATCAGTGATTCTGTAACGAGCATATGATGAAGATTTGATGCAGTGTGTTGGTTTCATGTTGCCGTGTGTACTCTAGGTCTTAACAGTTCAAACTGTGAAATGACTTGCACAGGTAATACGTGCTTTGTTAAGAACAACATTCCTGATTCACCATGACTCATACATGGAGTAGTTCAGCTGTGTTTAAGGAGTGTGCCTATCACTTTCCTCAGGCTTTGAAAATGGCTGCTTGTAAGAAATTGCAAACTGAGCTATTGTGCGTTACATTTTTAGACTTTCGAGTCATTCTAGAAGAATCAGCCTCAGTTCGTCTGACTCTACCCAACTGTAGGCGTACATCTGCGAGTGCTGAGAGTGAAATTAAATATTTTTCACCTGAAATTTGATTTGTAATGGAAAGTTGGCCCCTCATTTAGCTTCATTTGATTAGAAGAATGTGCTTCAAAACAGAGTGGACTTTATTTCCTGAGTGTATTCACACCATCCTCTGTTTGTTTGGATAAAGTGGTGAGCATGCACATGGGGAGGGTACGTGCATGATACTGTTGTCATCAGGGTTATGTGGAAGTCAAGCCTTTGTGGACAATCTGGATACACAAAGCAAAACAATATTGATATGATCCGCAGCCATGGCCCATCAGTCTTCACAGGCCTGTTTCCATTAATCAGTACAGTATATTATGCAGTGTTGTTTGTCCCTGAAGCAGCCACAGGGCCACAGTTACTGTTAGTTTGAAAGGTGCTCACTTGTGACATCATTGTTAAAAATGCATAATTGTTAATGTTAAAGTAATTTTAGGGGTATTAGTATTGTTGTGCTGTGAGTAACATGACAATTGCTAAGAGTTAGACGAGGAAATCTCTCATCTGTGTGTGCTTAATAGAGGGCTACAGCCAGGAGATGGTTAACTTAGCTTAGCATGAAGACTGGAAGCAGGAGGAGACCGCTAACCCTAAAACCATGACTTGATTAAAGATACAAGATAGGCGAAAAAAATGATTTTTTGCTTTGGACAGAACCAGGTGAGCACTTTACAAGCCAAGCAACACCAACCACTTCCTGGCAGTAAGCCCTATATTGAGTGTGCACAAATGACAGTGGTGTCATTTTTTTCATGTAATTCTTGGCTAGAAAGAAAAAAGTCACGTTTCCCAAAATGTTGAACTGTTCCTTTAACAGTGATTGTTCTCTTTCATTACATTGCTCATGCATACATTGCTCATTACATTCTGAGAGAGAGAGAGTGTTGATGTGGAATCATAGATGCTGTATTTAATGGCTTGGTCTGTCTTCCGTTCATAAAGGAACAAAGTGTGCAATTATCTCTCTTGCCTCTTGCCTTTAATCCCGCTTTGATTAACTGTTAATGTAATGTTTGTTTTGTATTGTGCAGCAGAACAAATGTATGCAGGAATCTTTGATTGACAGTTAAGCTATCATAGCATACAGAGTGAAAGTGGCTAACTGTTAGACACTGGCCTAGTTAATCATTCTTCCGCCCTTAAAACTGCTTTCTCTGGATGCTGACAGGAAGGTAAACATCACAGGTCAGCTGACCAGCTACACGTAAGCAGAGAGAACAAGCGCATCGTCTATACTTATTAGGTCATCCTCATGTCCACATGAGGATTGGCTAGAAGCTGTACGGGCAGGTCGGCACATTGTTCTGTGTGCACAGGTCACCCTAGTCACCAGAGAGGAATGTGTGTTAAACATGTCACTCTGCACAGGAAGTATATCCCCCTGGGGCGAGATAAAACCGGTCATCAACAGTGCTGTTGTTTGTTGTTTGTTGCCTTTGTCTCTTCTGTTGTCCGGGGATGTTGCTGTCACTTCTGATTTAGGGCTCGGAAACGGGTCGTCGTTTACACAAGATAAGTAAACACCTGAATCTGAGGTGTGATTATGAAACCGGAGGTACACTCTTAATAGAAAAAGGTGCTACCAAAAATAGCACTTCATTCACAGCATTTGGGCCCACCATGTCTGAAGCTGAAACAACTCGAACCATTAAGTTTGACAAATCTCAAATTTTGTTGAGGCACATGTTCCCTTTCCTGTTTATCACTGAAGTGCTCCACTCAGGCAGCCAAACATCCAGACCCAGCGCCCCCAGTGGCACGGATATATGTCTGCCAGTGTTCCTCTCTCTTTATCACTCGATGTGTGATGAATTGGTCTGTCAGTTGCTTGATAGAAAACAATAACAGGAACTGTAAACTTAGAATTCTTCCTGATTGTCCAATTGGTATTTGAAATATTATTTATACTGTAAGAGAGTGTCGTTTCCTTTTGTTTTTTGGAGAGATGAGTTTTCCTATGACTTTGTATTCAGTGTTTGTCATCATGACTTGTCTTAAAAAGGCAGTGGACAGCTTGCAGTTTATGTGTAGTGATTCTAACTGATATTACGGCAGTTCTCTTCAGCTCATGAAATCTTTGGAAACTACAGGAGCAAATGCATTAAAACTACTTAGAGCAAAAGTCGTTTTGCTGCAGTTTACTAAAAAACATAAACTGCTCTTTTCAGTATTTGTTTTTTGGTTTTTTTTTGTTTTTTTTTTTTGCCTTAGTCCAGGGTTGGCTCAGTATCCTGCCTACATGTACACCCTGGTTCCAGAAAAGTTGGCGTGCTGTGTAAAACATAGATAAAAACAGAATGAAATCATTTACAAATGAACTGTGTTTGCAGACATTTACAGTATATGTGTTCCTGAGCTCATGTATTAATATCCTTTACACAATCATGTGTTCACAAAGTGATGAACCAGTGTTATCACACTGTGTTTTATTTAAGTTTCACACAGCATCCCAACTTTTTTGGAATACGGCTTGTATTTGCTCTATGCTGTGCAGCACACAAAGGAGGTACAATGCTCACTGACCAAAGACACGCTGCGGCAGAATAATTTATATCGGCAGTTTATTCAGTAAACGGATGAGGCTGCAGTAGCCTGTGCAGACAAAGTGATGCTGTCTTCTGAGCAGGCTTCTTCCTCACCACAGAGCTGGCAAAGCTCGGGCTTTTGGTGCTGCATCGGAAGCAGTCTCAAACATTGTACTCAGTTTAACAATTCATTGAATAAACTCCACAGATTGTGGAATCTTCGATCTTCAAAGTGAGATTACCACATCAGTACACAGATGTCTCCATCCCATCCATAAGTAGCACAAAAACCTTCTATATTAAGATTTGTCTGGTTGGTCTGTATAACACTGCCAACATTCTACAGAATATTGTATGTCTTGAGCTGCAGTAATCAGTCTTGAAGCTGTTATGAATACGCACAGAACTCCCAAATGAATATTGTGTGCTCTGATCTGTGTCAACAAATGTTTGATGAATGATCTGGAACAATGTGGCAGTCACATTCCAACAAATATCTCATTCCTCTCGTTCTCTGTTGTTTTCTCGTTACAGGAATCCAAAATGTTCTAAGCCTATTTTGTGCGGTTCTGACAGAACACAAGGTTTTGTTCCACTCCACCAGTTACCAGAGGCTTGGAGAGGCGTGTCGCGCTCTGGAAGCCCTCATGTTTCCCCTTAAATACAGGTAAGCATGCGTTTGACCCCAGTGGCAGGACAGATTCTCATGTGACTGCTATGGCTTGTGATTCGACTGATGATTAACTTTGTTCATCTTTGCATTCAGCTCAGGTGTATCTTTTGGATAAGATTACCCTTCAACATCATAAAATTTTGACCTTGTTTCAACTTGTGTATTTAGTAACTTCAAATGTTTCCGCTGACTTTCAGAATTCCCTTCTTCAAGAGGTGCCTGTCACTTATACAGTGATTAATTTACTTCTGTTTTTAGAACAAATGCGTGCATTAATATCATTCCAGTCAAACTAACTTTAGAGGGAGTTTTAGGAGAAATCATTTTTCTCCCCAGGGTAAAAGTTTTGAAAATGACTCTAACCATTTATCTTTCTTTCTGGTTTTATTACACATATGTGTATTCACGGTTAATGTCCCCTCCTGTGTTCAGTTACCCATACATCCCTATTCTGCCTTCACGACTGCTGGAGGTGTTGAGCTCACCCACTCCCTTCATCATCGGAGTGCACTCCATGTTTCAGACTGAAATCCAGGATCTGGTGAGTGCAGATGTGTCACAGGCATCCAGCAATCTCTCTTACAGTACTTGCAAGCAGAACTTGATGCCTGAATGCTTTCAAACACCTGTGAATCATGAAAGAATAATGGAATCTTTTGGAGTTTTTCTTTTGATGTCCTAAAAGTGATGATGCATTGTGACATTGTAGGATTTTAGTTCTTTCTACTGGACAGGGGAGTTTTGATTTAACAAGCCCTTTGGTTCCATTTTTACACATGAGAATTAAGTAATCTGCCCTTCGAGAAGATGTTTATATAGCTGATTTCAGCTGAGCTTCGTCAGACATGCTTCCTGTTCCTCACAGTACTCCTTCCAGCTGCAATCAACCTGACCTGTCAGTATTTTATGTGTGTTCTCCAGTTGGATGTTATTATTGCTGACCTGGATGGAGGAACAATAAAGATTCCTGAGTGCATCCACTTGTCCCTTCTCCCTGAACCTGTGTTACACCAAACACAGACGGCCCTGTCCCTGGTAAGTACAAACATACGCACACACACAGACATAGATGCAAATAAATTATTTAAATAATGACAATATGCTGACATTTGAAGTAAGCAAGAAAAACAAAATACCAAATTGACAGATCACAGCATGTCCTTGTTTAGCATTGGTATACGTGTCTGTCGGTCCATCTTTCACACAGACACATACAGTAAGGTATTTAGTAAGTAACGCTTGAATTGTTGTGGTCAGACTTGACTGCTGGTAAAATTGATGTTCTTAATTTACTTTCTTAATTAAATCATGCAATACTTTGTCATGGTGTGCTATATTATCCGGTTACTCATCATGCATTCCTAATAAATGAGGAATATTCTCTTATGTTGCTGTTGCACAAAGTTGTAGATAAGAGTGTCTGTTGGGTGAAAAAAACTAATCATGTGGAGATAAATGTATTCCTCACAGGTTTTGCACCCTGATCTGGAGATAGCAGACAACGCGTTCCCTCCGCCTCGCACTGCACCCTCCAACCTCAAGTTGTTGGTAAGTCAGCTTCTCTATCACATGCCCTGCATTCATTCATGATCCTCAGGCTGTCTCATTGCGAGGAGCGATGTCCTCCTCCTCCCACATCAGGAGGATATGATGGCCCTCAGTAGACAAAGTCTCTTATCGCTAAAAGGTTAGTGGAGGAGTGAGGGCACAAACTGACGGTAACCCATTGCCCTCGAGACAAATAACATGTGTTGCACAATAAAGTTATCAGACTGCATTAGTGGCGTGCGTGTGTGTGTTTTTTTCAGGACAAGGAGGTGAGGGCCGTCTTTCTCAGGCTGTTTGCACAACTCTTCCAGGGCTACAGATCCTGCCTGCAGCTCATCCGCATCCATTCTGAACCTGTAATTCACTTTCACAAGGTAAGATAACGACATGCTGGAATTCCCAGTGGTGAAATAAAAATTTTGCAAAAACCTTATTTTCCAGTATGTGACCTCAGATTAAACTCCTTTAGCAACTGCTCCTCAGCAAACACATTGTTCTTTTGATGTGCCAAGAATGTTTTTAGCCTGAGTCCAGCAGTGAGGATGAAATTACATGTAAAGACCCGACAGATAAACCTGTCAGGGATGCGTAGAGTGTGTGTTTGTGTGAGTATGCGTGTTGTTTTAAATGTGTTTTAAAGGCTCCATGACTCTTCCGTGATGCTATCCTTTTGTTTATGCAAGTTCCGGACACAATCCCGTAACCTTGGGCAAAGCCCGGCAATGAGCCATATGAAACATATTAGGTTTACATTTTTGTTTTGTGCCGGGGATTTTGTTTGTTCGTGTCTGTGGTGTCGCCGTGGTAACCCCTCAGCACATCATCCTCAAAGTACCCCACATGGATCACATTATAAACAAACGCTCTGCTTATTCGCCTGGAATCGCTGAGTGGGGAAGGCTTGAGTGAACAGTGTTTTATCTCTGCTCCCCACAAGCACAAATAATCATGCGTAAAGTAAATTAAATTCATTTGCATGTAGTCATTTATAACTAGATTTATTCCCCTTTTTGGACATGCTGAAGAACTTATCCATGATTTGAACATTAAAAGATGCTGGTCTCAGGCCCCCTTGCAGAGATACTTTGTTGAAGATTTTGTAATCTTATTCTAAAAATGGCTGTGATCACTATGCTTGTTTTTCATTCCACAGTATGTCCATATGAACAAGATTACATTGCTCCCATCTGTGTGGGGTTGTAACTGCTCTAATTCTGACATTATCCAGACTGCCTTCCTGGGCCAGCGGGGCCTCATTGAGAACGATTTTCTGACCAAGGTTTTGGATGGCATGGCCTTCGCTGGCTTTGTCTCAGAGAGGGGTCCGCCTTACCGAGCCTGCGATCATTTTGATGAGGTACTGCACCATAATGCCCCACTTAAAGCTGAACTGAATTACCATTCACTTAATAACCAGTGGAGTTCATTCACATTTTTCACAGACAAATCATACTCGATCTGTTAAATAAGCTGACTATCAGTAATGAGTGACTGTACTGCAGGAACACTGTTCATCACAGTGCTTTCAACTCGATGATCCACCCATTTACTAGTTAAATAATACTGGTTTGTTGTGTTTTTTGTTTGTTTGCTGATGTGTGTTTTCTAGCTGGTGGCCTTTGACATTGACAGTTTGAAGGAAGAAGAGGTCAGCCCTGCCAAGCTGCAGAAGCACATCAGGGAACTCTCTGAGCAGCTGTACAGAAATGTAAGACCACACAGATTAGCATAGCTACATCTCCTCTCCTGAACTAGTGTTGTACAATGTAGCACTAATGCCCTCATTTAAGCATGCTCCTCATGTGTGTATCCACTATACAGTATATACAGCAGTGTATCTGACTAATACATGCGGTTCCCTGCCATGTGTTCTGAAGGAGAACCCAAATCCCCACATGGCATTCCAGAAAGTGCCTCGGCCTTCAGAGGGATCGCACCTGAGGGTGCACCAGGTACCCTTCCCACTGCTGGATGAAGAAAAGGTGGAGAAGATGGTGCAGGAGGGTGTGGCAAAACACAGCAACACACCTCCATCTACGCGACCTGAGAGGAAGTGTGTTGTACCTGCCGGACCACCTGTTGGTATGGCAAACTTTAAACTGCCATAATGTGCAATAACGCTGCTGAGATGATGTGAACGTTCACTGAAAGTCTTCATATACCTGCAGGGATTTGTTTATATTATATCTCTCCCACAGTGACAGATTTAATGTAACTTGTATCTGCAAAATATGTCTTTGGCATGTGAAAATGCTCTGATGTTTGCAACAGCTGGAGTTTTAATCTGCAGTGGTTCCTCTCCTTTTCTGTTTCTCTGTGCTCCAGTGTCCATTATGGGTAAGAGCGGCTCTGTGTTTAACAGTGCTCGCAGGCTGGAGGTGGTGCGAAGCTGCATTTCTTTCATCTTTGACAACAAGACCCTGGAGACAGAAAAGGTGATGCACAGTGTCTTTCAGCAGGAGAGCTAATCAACCTTTAAACAAGCTCATCAACAGGAGGCATCTGCCCTTTGTGGAGTTATAGATTGCTCATCTTCATTGTGCTAATGCTTTCCAGCTGCCACACAGACACAGAAATAGATGGGACCTGTAATTAAGCACTATCTGACTCCATATTGATATCAGCAATGTCTGTCTCTTGTGTTTGCCCCCTGCAAGCATCCACACTGCACAAAGATGTCTGCTCAGATTTTCCTTCGTTGTGGCCCCATGTACTATGTGAAGTCATAGAATGTTCTGCCTAGCATGTATCCAATATGTTTCAAACGGGATGGTTGCCAGTTGCTTTATGTATCCCACTGGCTTCATATAGGAGTTATATAATCCAAGCCTGCATCTCTGAGCAAATGTAAGAATGCCTTAACATGCATCCTTTGACCCCCTGTAAGCCTGTAAAGCTTTTGCTGCCAAATGGTCACCGTGAACACTACTAACCGTACAGCAGGTCAGAGTAGGTGCAAGTGCTGTAAAACAAGGGTCTGCGGTCTTAAAAAAGCCTGAAAAACTGAAAAAGCATAGTTACCCATTTTTTGAACAAACTCAAATTGACAAGCATCTCTAATCAACCTCTCTTGGCAGATTGGTCACTTTAATCAGAAGTTTCTTTTTGCCCACCTTTGTTTCCACAGACACTGCCGGCTGCACTGCGCGCACTGAAAGGCAAAGCAGCCCGCCAGTGTCTGACTGACGAACTGAGTCTTCACGTTCAGCAGAATCGCGCCATATTGGACCACCAACAGTTTGACTACATCATCCGTATGATGAACTGTGCCCTCCAGGTAAGTCACGATAAGAAATGTCAGAGACATCCCATTCTGCTGCATCCATGCAATAAACAGATGGGAAACATGTACAGTAGTTCTTCATGCAGCCATGGAGGCGTATTACAGTTTAAAAGTCCACATAATTTTTTTGGATTGATGTACAATCAGTCAACTAATCTATTAGTTTATCAAAAATACTTTGACAATAACTTTGATAATCAGCTGAAAGTCCTATATTAAACAGAATCAGTAAACATTCACTGGTTCCAGCTCTTATAATATTTTAGATTTACGAGCTTTGGGTTTTGGACCGTTGGTTGGACAAAACAATTTGATGATGCTGTCTTGGGCTCTAGAAAGTTTTGAGGGTCATTTGTGGTCTAAAATAAAATAAATGAAAAAACAAAGAATTACACTCAACTCAATGGGATTTTTCCATCAAAGATCACTGTGAAAGAAAAACTTTGTCAGAAAATTATTTAAGTTACAATCTGTTACTGACTCTATACATGATGCAACAGTCAGTGAAGTTGCATCATACATCAGTAACTCTGACATACAGGAGATAGTCAACAAAATTATATCTGTGGTTTTACTGTTGAATAGGTTTAATTAATTTGATCTGCTGCTCAAACAGTTGTTTTAAAACTACATTTTTTTAAAAACATTTTTTGTTATTCTGCTCCAAGCAGGACTTTCACTTTCACGGTCTTAGCCAGCAGACCACAGTAAAGCTCAGCAGATGTCTTTCTCCTCAGCCTGCTCAACAAGTCTGATCTTTAGAGTTGATTTAATTAATTACCCAGATTTTAACCAAAGCATTACCTAAAACTGATGCCAAAGGTCAGGGACTAGTAGCACATATCTGGTTGCACATGTAAATGTTTTTGCTCTATACCAAGTCTTATTTTTTATGATATGGGTCAGATTTAGCAAGCCTGTTCTTCCTCTTCGATGTCTTTTTTTCTTCTTTCTCATGTTTGTCTCTCTTTACAAGAGTCTGGCAACATGTAGCTCTGAGTCCCGGTGATGCTGCTCTCGTTTATAAGATAGCATGTTTGTCTCTTCCTGGTGCCCTCATGCCTCGGCTACTTGTCAAAGTGAGTAAGTAATGTGTTTTTGTGCAGCTCATAAAGAGTCAGTGAGGCTTCACTCAACCAGAGCAGCCGGGTCTTTATTGGTAGTTCCTCATGTTTTACTGCCTTGAATCAGCCCTTTACAGGGATTTTAATAATTTTAAGCAGTCCTCACAGAGTGCAGCTTTAATGGAGTCACTTTAGATACCAGGCATTCTTTTCCCCCACAAATGATAGAAAGCCAATTAATCCCCCCAGCTGCCTGAGCCAGGGACATGCAAGGTCATTTGACGTGTCACTTGCTCCACAATTATGCAACAGGACAAAATGAAGCCAAGTGCAGCATTGATTTTTTTTTTAGCCAATATAATGTCTCCATGAGAAGGCTACCAATTAGCAAATTTAATAATTTATGTCTTTCCACACACAAAGAAAAAAGAAAAGATAGAAAACCTTGTTTCGTGCCTTCTATGCTGCATAATGTCTGCGATAGTTTCCAGGAGCCCAGATGAACTCTTTGCTACTTTGACAGTTGTTTGTCAGTGACGTGCATTTGTAAAAAAGCCAAAATGTGGAAAGATGCCACCATCTTTTTTGCCTTATGATTTAACACTAAATCGTTGCGAAGCTGCGTACTGTTTTGACGGCCCATTATTGTAACACAGCTGATAGCCAGACAGTCAGTACGTCTTTTTTTGTGTCAAAATGAGATCCTGATGTGTTAGCTTTTGTTGGAACAAATGAGTGATACCATTTAAAGGAGCAATACATAAGAATTGTAATGTAAATCATTAAAAAAATGAGCTAAAAATTATCAACAGAATGTTAAGAAATGACAACGTCATTCAACACGTCTATGTATTTTGTAGCAGAGATATCTACTGAAGTTAGCATGCTAACCAGCTAGCACCAGCTGCGTTCAGTCCTGGTTGCTGAGCATGGTTCCATTGCCAGCGTACTGGGTCTGAAAATGACCTTCTCCTCCAACTGGTCCTAAGCTCCTGTGCTAGTGGTGTAACCCCCCCCCCCCCCCCAATGCTACAAGGTCCCAGTGTGGGCAAAGTCAGCCAATAGCACTGCTACCTCCACAGCTAACAAGTTAACAGCAGCTATAGTTAGCAGCAATTAGCAGTTACTCAGGTAAGGGGCTATGCTGCCCCTTATTTGTTTGTAGTATGAATTTGAAAGGTGGCCCATTCTTCCAAATTGCACCCTTAAAAATTGTTCCAAAGCTGGAAATGAAATGAGACACAAAAATGGTGCGCAATCCAAGCGTTTCCTTCAAGCATATATATATAAAGTATGATTCTGGTCACTTTTAACCTAAACTTTTTGAGCTTGATTTCCTCTAACACGGTGCTGAAAAGACAATGATCCACAACCACACGATGGAAACATAATCATTTCACACATGGAGGAGATTTTGTTAACCGCAGCATGGGATAAGATATAGTCAGGCTTTCTCTTATGGTTTCTTGTTTGTTTGTTTTTTGGATTTTACTGTGCATTGTTCATCATTTCTTCTCTTATTTGAAGTTTGAAGCCAGGCATTTGTTCCTGGCTTTCATTTCTTGGTCTCATCTCGGTTGTGGGGGATTTGTCTCAGATGAGCTGTGAAAAGAATATAAATAGTAAAATGTTGGGCCACTAATTGCTTTCATATTCTGCGCGCTGCCCTCTTTCAACGCCCAGCCACGTAGGAACCCAAAATGTTGTATGTGTGTGTGTGCGTACGTGTGCTAACAAAGCCACAGTGACTTGTGCTGTAAAAATGTTGCTTGCTCTTTGTACAATGACAGCATGTTGCCTTGTTAGGATTTCTTGCATAGTTGTTGCTGTGACACATTGATTTGTAATGGCATCATCATGAGGCCAATTAAAACACTTAATGCTTAACTGTCAACTCCAGGTTAGAGTGATGGTTCTGTCGCCTGGCTCCCAATCAGTGTTTTTCTTTAGAAGCATTTCAGGAGAGCACAGCGGCATGAAGCGATATGTAATACAAAAATGCACAATCATTACTTTTTTTTTTTTTGTTGTCTACATTTTTTGTTCTAATACGTAAAAAATGTCGATACATCCTCTGGACTGAGTTGATGGCCCGGAAAAAGTTTACAGTGACGCATTTTTCCTGTTTAAACATCTGTCGTAATCCTTATCTGTGTCGTTTCTCTACATGAATCACACACAGTAATGACCCTCATTGAGGTATTTGAGTTAATTGCACATTTATTTGTTTGTGTGTGTGTCTGCGTTGGTCAGTGCTCCAGCTTTTAGAGGTAAATGTTGCGCAAGCCATGTGGGGGAATGAATCCTGCTGTGGATGTATCCTGGCATCCCAACCATTTCCTGTCAGATAGGATTATGAGTCCTCTGTGCTCTGCTCTCTCATGGCCCAGGGCCTCACGATGGTGCTCAAAAACACAGTCTGAATGGCAGTTTACTGTGAGAGGGGATTAGGGCGGGAGGTCCATGGGAAGCGGCCACAGCGGCATGGAGTCCATGAGTTCAGCATGATCCTGAGCTTGACCGTCTGATGTGCAAGAACACACGTTACACACAGATGTTGAAAAGTACGAGGCACTTAACCTAACTGTCCTGACGGAATCGCAGACTGCTGAACTGTGAGCTGATGAGCTGGAGTGCCAACCAACTGAGTCTTTAATCACTTTGAACATCGCCTTTAACAGTGAATAGACGACTTCATTACATTTTTACATTATTTAGATCATAAATTAGTCTCTTGCTGTGAGAACATGGCCCCTGTCTGCCTTAGTGTACTTGATGGACTGCCTTTCATAACATGGTCACTGGGAATCTGCACTGGGTATCATTCCCATGTTCAGATGCTCAGATGTTGTTGTCGCATGTCCACCAGTACGGCCAGGTGGGTGTCTTGCTCAGCTGAACAGCACAGACATCAATTATGAGGCTTACTCCCCTTCATATTAGTGATTCAAGCCGTAATTAACAGTAAAAGCCTCTGAGTTAAAAATGTCTATTTGTCAGTAGCCATAAAGGTCTCAAAAAACCATTCCATAATTCTCAGTTAGTCCCACCTTCCTGGAAGGTGCTAACTTCTCTGGAATGCTCAGGAAGCTGCTGTTCGTCCACATCCTCCAGCGTCCTCCAGCGTCTCCGTGGCGTGCTCAGTATTTTAGCTCACTGTATACGTGTCTGACACAGAATAGCTCCGTTAGTCATCATAGCTCCTGTAGTTTCGGAGGGGAGGGGGGATTGGTGAGACATACAGTAAATAATAGGAGGAAAGGAAGACGGCAGGGTGTCCTCGCAAACAGAAATGTGGGGATACACAATACCCTTCCATTCCTCCATTCTTGAAATACCAAATACTGTAGGCTAACATATTTTCCCACCCTGCATCATGTAGATATATTCAGTTCTATGACAATGACTAATTACAGTACCCCTAGCTTTGTCAAGTTCCTCATGTGATGCTGCTACTCCTCAGGATTCACTTTTCAATCAGTCTTATCTCAGACCTCCTGCAGATTTCACTGCCTATCTGTTGCCTCTGTTAGTTGACCTCCAAATATTTGGAGCTGTCACTTAGCCTGTCTGTCTGCTTGCAGGAGATTAAGATGAAGGTTTGTTGGAGATAATAAGTGTCGCTTAAGTAAACCTGATAATGTCTGCTTTATATTAGATATGACATGTTGAAGCAGCCTCTGGACAAAGCCTGTGACTTTTTTTCTTTCGAAGCATGACTGTGACCTTTACAGCTCTGAAAATCTTTGTCGTCATAAGTTTCCCTTGCAAAGAAGTGATGACGTGTCGTTGTGCTTCAGTCTTTTTGTCTGAATAATGCAGGTTTGTTAATTATTCACACTCTGCTGCCTGTGCGTTTCCACTTGTTCTATTTTGACTGGGGTCCATGAACTCCTGTGACCTGCAGCATTGTTAAGGATGCCGGTAAACAATGCTTTGGTGCCGCTCCATGCTGGAACATTTTACCGCAGCCCAAATAACTGCAAAGAAAAACACTCGCGACAAGAAAAATAAAACAGAAACTATGTTGCTCAGTCGATGGGGGGCCAGGCTTTCATGTGTGGCGGTGGAACTTGTGTTTTACATTTTCTCCCCTCTGTACATTCTTGTGTGTGTTGTTTTTTTTTTTTTTTTTCTTTTGAAGGAATGGCGTAACAGAGGCCCCCCATTACAGGCTATTATCAGAAAGTGCAGCATTCTTCTCCCTATCTTGACCGCCAAATTAAAAACTGATAGATTGCCGCATAGTTTTAGACAAACTCAGACACAAACTTAAGATTTCTGTTTCTTTGTTTTTGCACTTTCACATGAGGTAAAAAGAGAGATTTGGTAAGAAGCAATGTGTGTCATTTACACATTTTCTGTGTATGAGGTCCCACTCAGGGTTATGGGGTACGGCACCAGGTCAGAACCAGTGCTGTTGTTTGTACATGGTCTTAAATCAAGTGTCCTCTAGCCATTCTCATTTACAGAGCTCAACAAATAGGTCACAACAAAGCTTACCAGAGATAAGTACCAATTTCCTGTGAACTAAGTACTTTTGAGTCCAACTTGGGTCTTTTTCTCTTATTCTCCTGTTCTCATCATTCTCTGTAATCTCTGCAAGAAAAGTTTTGCTACGGCCCACAAGTCCCCTGCCCTAAGCCTCTTAATGTACTGTTCATCTTAATACTGTTCTCTTGAAAGCACCAGTGAGTACTGCCCGTTTGACCTGAAACAATCCCAAATACAAAGACACTGTGGCATGGTGTGTAAATGTCAAAGACGTGGTGTTTTTAGCTATTCCCCTGATTTAAAAAACAGAGACAATCAAAAAAATAATAAAAATGAGAATAAATAAGGGAATTGAATTTGCTTTCTGGCCACTCGTGGCTTCTTGATAAATGGATGCAGCATTTTATGGCCAAAATGACTGCATTTTGTGCAGCGCCTTGCGATTTTCTTCATTGAGACTTGTGTAGCAATCTAGTTCAAGAATGTAAAACATAAAATCACCAATAAATTGAAGACTGGAACGCTCTGACTATTGTGTCAAGGCAGGGATTATATAAGGCTATTGAAAGCATATGTCCCACTAGTGGAGTGCTTTTGGCAGAGCATTTTTTTTTTAGCATTGCCCTGACATTCAACAGGACAGGCTGTCTTTATGTAACAGGAAGTTACGTTTGCTGAAAAAAGATTCTTTGCCCCCCAGGGTTCTCCCAAATCACATCTCTGCATTGCTAATGTACAGCTGTGCAACAGTCATGTGCTGAAAGACGCAGGGTTCCATCTTATATCTTAGCATTAGACGGACCATTTCAGAATAGAAACAGTATCACAGTAACAAAATGTTTTTTCTTTAGAAATGTCTTCAGCCAGGTTTCCCCTTTTGCCCCAGTCTGTGTGACCTCTCTGTTGGAAACCTGTGCTTCAGTGCAAAAAGGTGTTCACAGAGCTATGTAACATGTCTCCTGCTGTGTCCTGCCCTGCTCTCACTTCTCTCCTGTTGTTTGGCCCACAGGACTGCTCCACCTCAGAGGAGTACACGGTAGCTGCTGCACTGCTGCCCCTGTCTACAGCCTTTTACAGGGTAAGGAAATGGATTAAGAAGAAGGATTTGTGTGAGCTCAGTTTAATGCCTCAGTTTCTTTTATTTTCATTGTTATACATGCAGAACACTGCACTCAGTCAAGTGCACAGTCTCCATGTAGTCTCTAAAGGATCATTTCAAACAAAAAACACAAATATATAAATAAATATTTCTGATTTATCCCCATTGGTTTCTAGGCATGTACATACTGGAGTTTGAGCTACTTAAACTGCTGTTGACACTCTAATAACTTTAAGGTGAACAGATTTTTTTCTGCTCAAATCATTGACAAAGTGCATGTAAAATTTTGGATTTTTCCAGAAACAGTGCCCCAGTTACTCAGAATATCTGTCAACATGCACCAATGACCAATGAAGCAGCTACCTCCACAATGAAGGCCTCAAACATGCGTGTGTTTGATTTCATGTCAATCGTTCAGAGTGAGGTCTGTGGACAGTTTTACTTTAGTGAAAACTGTAGTTAAAAAAAAAAGCTGAAGTAACGTTAATAGTATTTGTGATACTACATCTCCAGTGAAGTGTTGTACATTGTGATGACACAAAATCTAGATTTATAACAGTTAAACTGGCCGTGCTGATATGTCAGCCAGTATTAGCTTATTGTAGATCCTTCAGGGTCAGGTACAAATTGACCAAAATATAATAAGCAATCTCAGTACAAGAATGCCAAAGATATATTTCAGTTTCTCCATTACATCGTGACATAATCACTGAAGGGCACTTCTAAGTGTTGATATTCCAGTACTGTGCTCTAGTCAGGCTCTAATTAACACTGTACTGTAGAGAAGGTTGTAGTCCGGGAATAGCCAGAGAAAGGGCATTTCTCAACCTTTGACCTTTGCTGATCCCTGAGCATGTACATGCACAGATCAGCATGTTAAAACCTCTGTAGCAAAACATAAAAGACGGGCCATGGCTTTTGGTTTCCAAACCACATTATCAACACAAGGTAGCTGAATTATTGTCCACAACTATGTCCCCACAGCTGGCTCTTGTTGCTATGGGGACAGACACAACTGTCCGCATTGGCTTTTTGCCGGGTACCAGTGCCATACCCCAGTGGGCTGGACTGGGACCTGGCCCGTTCTCTACCACCACATGACTCATCCAGTTCACATGCCACTGGCTGATGTAACTCCCTTGGATAAGTCTTTTGCGTTGTTTTTCTTGTTTCTCTGCAGGGCCACCAGTATCGAAAATAAATCAATAAAGTCAGGGTTTCTTAGCTTACTGCATGCTTTTTAAACCATGTAACAAGAATATACCACTACAAAGCAATTTCTGTTTCATAAGAGTATCCATTAGCTAGTCGTGATTATTACACAATGGAGCAGTTTGCAGATATTTTAGTTCTAAGATTATAGATGATTTCTTGTCTGGCACTGATGACTAATTTGAAGGAAAAATAATTTGAGAATGCAACAAATTTTTCCTTGTTATTTACAGATGATTGGAACTAGTGACAAGCTTGAGCTCTGCCTCACCCATTGGGTGAAAAGTGAAGTGAGGTCAGGCGGGAATCTGCCAAAAGGATTCTGTAATCTCTGGTTTAGTGGCGTGAGGCTCATGCAGTGAAAATGTGAGAAAAACAAAGCTTGGTAACGGAGCATACCAGCAGCTGTCTTCATGGCTGTGGATTGAGAAGTCCACATGGTCCTGTTATCTCCCAGTTGATCCAGCATACCCTTTTTTTTTTTTTTTTTTGCTAATGTGATTATCAAATTCAATCTTAGAAGTTAGGTAACATGAATGGGATGCCTTGATTTAACAAAGAGCAATATGTACCATGACACTGCAGCACACATACTGTAGCATAATGAGTTTTGACTGCAGGTGTTTGTTTTAAGAGGCCTTTTTAAACATCCAAAATGTACCATCTCATATTTCAGAAGCCCCTCACCACCCTCCACCATGTCTATACTAACAGGAAACTTACATAAGTTCTGAGAGACTGTCTCTCAACCATCGCTTATACATTACAGTAGCTATGTGTTCTACAAAGGATACTTTATATGGTAAATGATCAACGAGTCCTTGAAGCTGACCAGACAGCACCGTGAATGTCACTGAGAAAAATGTGAGTGGAACTGAGCTGCCCGTATCTCCCGGAGTGTTTTTACCCCAGAAGTAATCAGTAAGATATCGTTGAGAGTGCTGCCCGTAAACACCCGTCCTCTCTGACTGTTTTATACTGTGTTTGTCTTTTTATGATGCTGCAGGCACATACATTGTTGTGTACCACTTTAGAAGTGGTTTGCTGGTGCTGCAGTAAAGCATGACCCTTCAGTGCCGTGGTTCCCATTGTGTGAGGAACGCTTTGCTACTTGTAAAAACCACCAGGAAACTGATTTGAAAGTTTGTTTTTCAAGTTTGGAGGTTGTTTTTATGGCAAATAAAATCATAGACCCACTCAAAACTGTGCCTCTTGCACTGACCCACTTAATGGTGCACTGGCATTAATGTTGAACCAGTATCGTTAGCAGGAGCTGAGAAGGTATTTGCTCATCGATTTCACTTCTTAATATAAATTAATTTCAAGATCAATCATTTTTTGATATTCTTTGTTTGATTCAGATGGCAGTGTTAAAGGATCTCCTACAACTGTTAGTCAATAGTGTAAATTTTGCACTTATTGTACAAGTATTCATGAGAAATCCATGTTTTTGTTTTTTTACTGCTCTTGCATGCCAAACATGGGGTAAAAAATTGCCCTCCTCTGTTCAGGCTGTTAGCTCAAGTTCAGGAGTCAGACATTGGTCAAGTTCCTGTTTGGTATTCTTGGCCAGACTTTGGCAAGCTCACACTGTGCTCATGCTTACAGAGGTGCTGTCCCCATGGCCCTCAAGTCTCCAGGTCGGAGAACGTGGGAATATCCCTCGCACTGCAACCGTCTGCTCCCAGAATCTGCTGGATAGACGCAGTGTTTAGTTTTAATGCTGACCATATTTTGACAACTGAACAGCTTATGCTATTGACCCACATTCTACGTTCACTTGTTTTACTTTCCCATTTCTTTGGTTTCCCCTTAGCTTGACCCTTCTTGAGTGTTTTGCTAAAACTGAAACACATGATGAAGTATTTCATGGGTGTTTGTTAATGTTTCAGATAGAAGGAAGGTAAAACTGATTTGCAAAATATCTTTTGGCCTGCATCATGCATGGATGGTGCCATTAAGCCTGTGCAGGTAAAGTTTATCTAAATGCTACACAACCTTTGCACAGTGGCCCTTTGTTAGAGGTGAGGTTTTACATTTTGCTGTCATTCTCTAATCTGCAGACAGTTTGTCTGGCATTCATTATCTAGTGAGGGGTGGGTTTATCAGGGGATGAACAGGTGTCATTGACGTCTGGGTCTCTTGTTATTCTGCCCTTTGCAGTCCCACGTTCTTCCATTTGATTGTGTCAACTGTCCAGGGAAAAAACACAGGTTGAAGCAGCAGCTGAAAAACCCAAACGCAGTTCTGGATGACTTGCACAACAAGAACACTTGACTGTTAGCATTCTTTCAGCCATAGTTTATGCATGGGGGGATTTGGCAACTCGCTCTGTCAAACCGCTCTGCACCATGTCCTTGCGAAGAAAATGACGTACTGCATGACCCTTGTGTATCTCAAAAACGTCCAGCTCTTAACTTACCGTATCTGTGTTTACTTTGTTTGAGAACATTTATGTTATTTGTACATTGTGTTTTTACACAGTTATGGCCTATGGATTCCATGATGGGCTTGTTTATTAGTCCGACTTTCAACATGTTGTGCTCTGTTTGTTTTACGCTTCTGAATACCATAAATACATTGTTCAAATTCAATAGAGAGTGTTTCATGGTTTCAGGATGCAACAAGTTTTCCTCAAAATGTAGAGTTGCAAAAGTGAGGAGATGGATTGTGTACAGGTCAGGCATACATTCCCACAGAGGACTTGTCCAGAAATAATGACTGTTTTTGTATCTACATTTCAGGAATGCCTCTGTTTCTGTGTCTTGCTGTTTCTGTTTCTTCCAAAACACTTGTAAATAATGTTGCTGCCCCAAGGCTGGTGACACATCAAATAAAGCAGTCTTCACTCAGTGTCTGCATACAAGTGCACACTCCCCTCAGTGACAACATGCACCATCTCTCAGTCTCCGAGAGACACAGTTGACGTGTGTGATGCTGTATGGCTGATGTTTGGAGGCCGCATCAATCATACTGTGAACCTTGGGATCGTGTCCCACAGTTCAAAACAAGATCCCAAATCCTGATAGCTTCGTGCCTTTGACCTGTACACAGCATTTTCTCCTTTCTGTCTCCCCTTGCGGATTTTCCGCTTGTTTTTCACCCTCAACACTGCATTCCTCCTCTTCACCAGTCACACGGCCAGATGGGTCTGATAGTGATACACTCCCTCCTTCCCCTTCATCTTCACTTCCTACTTTCCTCTCCTCCCTTTTCCTCTCCTTTCTCCTCTCCTTCCCTGTCCTCCTCCTTGCCCATCTGTCTTGTGGATGTGTCTGTAAGCCCTGTGTATTGTCATATTAGGAAGCGATGACCTCGGTCAAAATGACCTGCACATATCTGACACATCAAAAAAGAACAGCCAGGATGAGTATAGACAGCATAGACAAATCACACACAGACCCCCCTCCCTCTTGCCCCACCCGCTCCCTTAAACACACACACACGCCCACACAACATCTGCTGCAAGACACATAACACACTCCTGTGACAGAGAGGTATTACAGTAAAATCCAAAGAGCTTTGCTTTTTCTTGCTGTATTTGTTGATATTTATTCATGGCCATGTTTCACGTGACTTTCGGCCCATACGCCGTACCAATCTGATAACCTTGTTTAACAAGCTGTATGCGTCACTGTGGAAGAAACTGCCATCATTCTTTTATGTTTAAAGCAACATCTTGACTTAAACATTGCTCTCCTAAATATATAGATATGAGTGTACCAAATTTTTATTTGACATAATGGTATGTGATACCAGACCTTCCCCTTGTCCAGACCTGATTCAGCTATGTGAGTCAGAATTGGACCAATAGCCATACCTATCAACCCTCCTGTTTATCACATAAATCTCCTGTATTTTTAACCTTTCTTGAAAAAGAAAAAAAAAAAAAAAAGGCAGGCGACAGTATGTAGAACATGAGCTGTAACAGCTGTTGACATGGAGTCATTCAGTCGAACGGCAATAAGGCAGATGAGGGAACGAGAGGGGTGGAGTAACTGCTAAAACTGCTTGATCGGAGGAGGCTTACCCCAACGTAATGAAGAGCAACGTCAGTCAAATTCATGCTTTTTGTAAAATATGTCACACGGATTTTAGTGTACCACACAGAGGGAAAAGCAACTAATCTGCCAAACATAAATGTCTTAGGATTCACTCTGTGTGCCCTCGTCTAAATATAAGGGGTATGTGGACAGTGGTTAGAGTGGTGGGACAGCCCGGGGCCGAGCATCAGAAAAGATCCCTTATTTTCAAATCCCAGTGTGCCAATGTACAATATCAGTATGGGTATCTGTGCATCGCTGGTCTGTAAGCCTGTTGGTTTGAGCAGCGCCAGGGATGGTCACTTTATAGCCTCTCTTCAAAGCATTTGTAGCCACAGTAGATTTGTCTCTGTCCTTTCATCCAACATTTCTTTGCCCTAATTCCCATATACAGTGTAATCGTCTCTATTTCTAGAGAGAAAGCTGTTAATCTAAACAACCTCCCATTAATGTCATCCTTATGTTTCCTTATGGATTGAGTGTGTGGCTGTACTCCAGCGCAGCTCTTGTATATTTCGAGTCAAATCTATGTTTAGTGAGAGTGCTTTAGATCATAATGAGAGGAGGTGGAATTTAGGAGCAACTGAATGCAGGAGAACCAAGCACTGCTCTGCTCTTAAAGTCTCATCGTGTGACAGGTTGTTTGATTTTAGAGTCCAAACGAAACATTAAGATACATGGGCAGCATTATTTTTATCTTACCACAGATAATCAAATCAAAGTACCAGCGTATATACTGACCAATAACTTGCCAAAAGAGAAAAAATTACATAGTTTAAGGTTATTTAGAAACAGTGTCTCGATCAAATAGTTTATCCACCAGAGAGCACTAACAATATGTGTAATAATGAAATTGGTAGGTTTGAAAAAGTGGGCGCGCTTTGTATTCTGTGTTTATTGCTCAGAAGGCCTCAGACTATTGTTTTTCCTTTTTTTTTTCCCTATTCGAGATCTTTTGTATCCGTTTCTTGTTGGCCTCTGTCATTAGCCAGCAGGATATCCTCGGCTCTGTCTTTAAACACCTTGAAAACTCACTTGAATTTCTGCTGAACTCAGCAGTGTCACTTTCCCGAAAAAAGCGGTTTCATTTTTGGAATCTAATATTAGAAGAAAAGCAGCAGCAGACTGTTTCAGCAGTTGTGTAATAACATGTTAGAGTGTGTTTTGGGTTTTCGAGATGTTTACATACATTAAGTACATTTTTACTAAAATCCTCATACATGTGCCAGTTTAAGACCAATGATTTGTAAGTAAGAATGAGTTGTCATGTGAAAAACAAACTATCATCATGAAGTACAGTTTTAACTCCCATGAACTAAAAATAAGACAGAAGTTAGCATGTATTGCATGTTAGCTGCTGTATGGGCGTTAGCTCTCTGTTTACCGCCTGTCCTCCCTGCTCTCCTCTCTCTTGGCATCTGGCCCATCAGACTGGGAATAGAGCTGTTTTGGTTGTCTGTTATAATTACAGTAACCCCTCCAGTTATCATCCTTCAAAGGCAAACTATGAAGCGATAATGGAAACCGCTCTGTGGTGTCAGGCTCAGGGGAGAGAAATCAGAAGCTAATCAAATAACAGTTGAGCCTCACATGTGGCCGTCAGACCGTACAGGGAGATGGGCGGCTGGTGAATGTTGGTTTCTGGCCGGTCATTTACTGGCATACAGTGCTTCTGTTGAGACCATGTTATTTGTGGTGTGATATGGTCCTCCAGCATCGCTCTGTGATGTTTGCCATGTGTGTTACACAGCACATTATGGCCCAGCATTTATGCCTTCAGCTGAGCACTGTGTGTTCCCCTTCGTAGCTGTTTTTGCATGCGGCAGGTGCTTTACTCTTCAGCCTGCAGTAATGAAAAACAACAGCACTGCTTCCAAATGCATTCAGACACAGGAGGAGAGAGGGGTGGTCTGTTGTTCCATTAGGGGCTGTTACATGTTAAAAAGTTCCGACTCACAAAGAGTGATTGATTTCACTTAAAATCCCATGCCTGGCTTGTTTTTTTGTTTTGTTTTGTTTTGTTTTTGTTTTTCCACTTCCTCCCACTATTTTGGCAAACTCGTTTTCAAGGGCACTGACTGCAGACCAAATCCCCTCTAGATGGAAATACCCAATGAGAAATAAGCCTGCACTAACTCAGCTGCCCACATGTAGAGGGCTACAACTGTTAGAACACAGTCATGCAGGGCCGAACACAGATATTGTAGGCAGAGGATGTATTTACTGGAGGTGGGAGCAGCTGTCAGCTGTTGGGTTTAACCCATTAACATCCTGTTTTCCCCTTTTAGTTCAGGCCTGAAATATTCAAACTTCATATTTATGGTTGCATCAATCTGTCAAAAGAAAATATTCTATATGGTTTGTCTTTTTTTCCTTACATATTTCCCTCATTCAGCCCAACGTGTTTGGTGTCACAGGAAACGTTTGGATTTCCACTAAAGTTTAAAATGAAGTTCTGGTGTTTTGAACAAAGTTTGGCCGTGTATCATGTGTTACACTGTAGCGCTGACCTGAAGTCATGTGTGTAAAGTTTTAATTTACTTTCTCCATCTACCTATTTAGACTGCTTTTGTAGCCCATACATAAATTTCATTTTAGTGTCAGTAACATCAAAGAAAATTGCTGTTCTAATCTAAATCTAAACTAAACAATATCATGGTCACTGCTGCTCTGGAGCCTGACAATCCAACATCTGGTTTCTATCTGTTGCTATGGGAGACGACATAAACTATCAGAGAAACAGGGATGCGAATCACAATGTTTTTTCCACTTTAACTTCCCCGCGTTTTTTTCAGTTTTGTAAGCATTTAATAAGCCTCATTTTCAGTTCACATTCTCTAAAGGTGGCTTATAAAATCTGACCTACATGTGTCATCGCTGCTGGCAAGGGTGGGCTGGCACATCTGAAAAAGCATGCAGTGCTGGTTTGATATCAGCCCCACACAGACTAATACTCAAAAGCGTAGACAGCTTGTCGAAAGACTATGAACTATGTTTTCTCTTTCAGAAATTGGCTGCTGGGGTGAACCAGTTCGCCTACACCTGCATTCAGGACCATCCCATCTGGACCAATCAGCAGTTCTGGGAAGCCACTTTCTACAGTGAGGTCCAGAGTCAGATCCGAGCCCTTTATCTGAACACCCCAGAGGAGAAGGGGGGCTTCGCTGCCAGGCTAAAGGTAAGACAGGAAAATTGATCAGTATGACTATATGTTGTGTCAGAGTTCATATGAAGTCTGTTTAACCCAACTATTGTTAACCAGGATTAGAGCTGAAAAGACAGAACGCCAGAAAAGTCAAAATAATGAGTCATTTTCAAGTAAATATGCCAAAGAAATTCCCTTTCTCCAGCTTTTTCCAGTGTTCTTTGTCTGACATGATAGTAAACTGAAGATCTTTGTCTTCTGGAATGTTTGTTGGACAAAACAAGACATTTAAAGACATCACCATGGTCTTAAGGACATTGGGATGGCCATTCATAATTCTTCTCTAGCATATTATAGACTTTAGAGTTTTGCAAAGCAGACACAATTTCTACAAGCCACCCAGACCAGAGTGAGAGCTGTGTCCGTATTCTCGGTAGGAAGTCAGACATGATTTCAGTGGCTATTTGGCTCTGCCAGGGTTGTCCCTTGTCACCAGTTCTGTTGGTGATATTCACACACAGGATCTCAAGGTGCACTTGGAATAGGAGAGTGTCTAGTTTAGGGAACTCAGAATTGCTTCTCTGCTCCTTGCAGATGGTGGGTGTCTGACTTGATCAGGCCATGACCATCAGCACGTACCAGGGCGGTGTACAGTCGAATGTGAAGGGGTTGGGATGAGAGTCGACACTCTTTTAGTCTGAGACCGTGGTTCTCGATTCAAGTATCTCGTGGTCTTGTTTGGGAGTGTGGGTAAAATAGAGCATGAGATGGACAGGTGGATTGGTGCTCTGTCATTGTTAATACAGGCATTTTACTGGACCGTTGTGACTGACAGAATGAGATCCTCCTTAGGGTGGCTGCACAGATTTGGTAAGGAGTTCAGGCATCCAGAGAGTAGAGTTGGAGTAGAGCTACTGCTCCTTTGTGTCAAAAGGAGCCAGTTGAGGTGTCGGCTGGGGTCTCCTGCCAACAGGCATCTGATCAGGACGCCTGTTGGCAGGAGACCCTGGCAGAGACCCAGACACTGGAAAGATAATAGAATCTGGTTTGGTAATGTTGCTTGGGAGAGAGGACTACAGTGCCACCACAACCCGGTCCCAGATATGTAGCAGAAGATGGATATTTGTTGTTGTGTCTATTTTTTTTTTTTTTTTTTTTTTTTTTGTCTAAAGCCTTAAGAAGAAAATCAATCTCTGGTTGAAATATTTGTCACTCTGCAGGTCAGCATTCTGTGGCAAGCAATGTAACTACGTCACCAGTATTGTTTTTAAGGAGCCAAGCCGAAAAAAAGTGTCAAAATCCAACCGTTTGCTCTGACCTCTCCAGGATTCGGGCTCCATGCCTGCAGCAGGCAGAGACGGGGAGCACACAGCCATGGACCTGGCAGCAGAGCAGCTGCGTTCATGGCCCAGCCTGAGCAAGGAGAAGCAGCAGGAGCTGGTGAAGAATGAGGAGAGCACCGTGTTCAGCCAGGCCATCCACTACGCCAGCCTCATGGTCTACCTGCTAGTTCCTTTAGACTCCAGCAAGCTCAAGCTGCTCCGCAACACCCCTGTCGCTGACTGGGAGAGTGGCAGCAACAGCATCGTCACCAACAGGTCAGGAGAGCACCTGCATATTGTGGTTCACAATCTGAGTCGTGAAAGGATGTAATTTAGTGTCGTTTAACATCTTTCACCTGACTCTTATCCACGAAAATCAAACACAGACTATACTAGAGCACACTTTTGGCTTGTTCAGTATTTGTAAGGTAAAACTATCAGTTTTATCTGGAGGAAACCTCAAGGTGAGGTTTCATGATTTGGGAGTATGTGTACCTCTCTTAATAAGGTGATGATAAGTTTGTGGGTGGATGTGGCGTAGCTCACAGTCTACATGATACCTTCCTATTTAGCCAAATGGAACATAGTACCTCTCCTGTTTCCGGCCCACGTCCATCCTTTGGGGGAACATCGCTACTGCTCAAACAGAGTGAGGCCCATTCACTTGTGCTGGGAAGTTTAAAACCCCTGGGGTGTCTTTAATGGTGCTTCATTGTACTCACCCAAACCAAACAAAATAGCAGTGGAAGTGATTTCCCGTTCTCTGTAAGGGTGGTGTGGAATAAATCTGGGAAGATCCCCCATCTATGTCTTTTCTCAGAATTAAAAGGCATGTAGCCAAAAAAATCTTTCAAATTTCAGGCTTTGCTCCCAAAGAAGAACACAATGTTAAAAATTACATTTCTGTTATCAACAGTAATTAAGCTTTTGTTAAACATTTGACTCTAAATTTCACATTTAATTTCCAAATAGCCACAAGAACACAGTGTTACAATTTTATCTCTGTTTTGTTTCTGTTTCTAACGAGAATACAGAAATGCAGTGGCCAAGAATTTGTTTGTGTGGAAATTTTCTCTCACTTTCTTCTTTCATTTTTGCCCCAGACTTGTTTGTTCTCACAGACAACATTTGGATCTCATCACTCTTTATTTTGTGAATCCAGGGGGAAGGTTGCATTACCGTCTCATGTGAAACATTCGTCTTGGCTAATAGAGTCTGAGCAATTGATGCAGGCATCAGCACTTCGCTTCTGCCAGCGTGCAAATCACTCCCGCTCGCAATGCTCTTTATCACAGTGATCCTCAAATTAATTTCTGTCAACAAAAAACTCTTAGATCTCTTCCTAGACGCGAGGGCTTGACCTTTCACATTTCCATTGTGTCATCATGTGTGTTTCACAGCATTGCCGGTAGCGTCGCAGAGAGCTTTGACACAGAAAGCGGGTTTGAGGACTCGGAGAACAGCGACGTGGCCAACTCTGTGGTCAGGTTTGTTGCCCGTTTCATCGACAAGGTGTGCACAGAGAGCGGAGTGACCCAGGAACACATCAAGAGCCTGCACAGCATGATCCCAGGTACAGCACTCACATTGTTCATTCACACTCTGCTGCTCTGCATGTGTGTATTCTCAGCTCAGGCCAACAGCAACAGAAGGCTCTCAGTTGATTAACTCATCACATGTTAAATGGCCTTAAAATATGTAAATACACAATCTGGTTGTAAGAACTTGTGGATTTACATGTTTCTCTGTAGCAGCTCTGTGTGTAGTGCACTTGTGTGTGTATATATGAAGACTGACTGACTTCTGACCCACAGGCATTGTAGCTATGCAGATGGAGGCTCTAGAGGCAGTTCACAGGGAGAGCAGGAGGTTACCTCCCATCCAAAAGGTGAGTGTTGGTCTGCTCTTGGCTGCTGGGACATCAGCTGTATGTGCAGTATATGTACAATTATATGGCAGGGTTAGACCATTAGAAATCTATATGTCTCTATAGTATATATCTTTCTTTCTTTTTTTTTTCTTTTTTTTAAACGTGAAGCTGTAGAGAGCCAAAGTGCAAGCACAGTTTCTGGGTTTTGTTCCAGATGTTAGACAACCAATTCAAAATTTCCTGTTCTATTCTACATATAGCACTCTTGATATAGCAAAGGACATCAGCGATACAACCTAACCTGTTCAACTGTACCTGTCATATTGGTCACTCCATGTGTCTAGATGGCGATATCAGGTCAAGCAAATAATAAGAGAAACAGTCTAATTGTTGTCTATTTCTATTTGTAGCAGCATTCAGTTAACAACTTTTGCCACAAGCACAGGTTGTCTCAACTTGAGACAATGAAGGCCAGTTGAGTGGTGGGCTATGATAATGGAAAAGAGAGACCCAAGAGCAAACATCAGACATCAGACATGACAACATGACATTAGAACTTCTCACATGCAAGAGCTTGAACTTTCATGAAGAGTTTAAACTCTAATAGCAAGTGCTTGATAAAATAGATGCGGTTTTATTTCAGAATATGGATTCTAAGCCTTCAGAACATGTTTCACTTTCACTGAAATGTGATGGTGAAAGAAACTTAATGTGAAATTGTATGAGGAGAATACAGTTCTGTGGACTATGAATTACGTGTCCTAATACTTAATCATGAATATAAATTCATTTTAAACATTATATCAAACTCTGCCGTTGTCTAACACATCCTCACTCTTAGCTATGTCTGCATGTACAGTTTAGTCTGGTTTGCAGCTAGTATGCAGAGTGCCGATCTCATCCAATGTTTTACGGTCATCATGGCACTTTCAGATTTTACTAGTTGGTGTTTTGGACCCTGCTGTGCTGTATGTCTGCCAGCTCTTTGTAATTCCTCTAGGTAATTCCTCTTGCTCTCATGCTCTTGCACACGCTCATACACACAGACAAACACCATGCCAGCACTGCCATGGGAGAAACCTGGAGACCGTGGTGAGCAGTCTGGGCAGATTGTCTGCTGTACTTTGTGGCTAACTTCTCACACGTTTATGTGTTGGACAAAGCTTCCACCCTGGACTGCTAGCTGCAAGCAGCATGCCAAGAAATACTAAAACGTGTGTAAACAATACTGACTCTGGATTCATGACAAGTCAGAATAGTAGTAGTAATGGTAGCAATAACATTAAGAAGAAAAACAATGAACACATTTAAGGTGCAGCTCAAGTAAGAAGCCGAGCTCGCGGCAGTAATGAGGTGCAGAGGGACTCTCTCTTCTTGGTCTTGCTGTCCATTCAAGGACGGATTCAAGAACGTCTTATTGTCTCCTGGCCGGACCTCAACTCCCCCAGGTTGGCTGTGGCCTTAATGGGAAATGCTGTGAATGATCTAATGTCCCTACTCGTTCATATTTGTGACAGTGGAACAACTGAGTGTTTCTCTGCTGGCTGTGGAGGCCAGAAGGAGCTGAGGCTACACAGGGTGCAGACTTGACTGTTGTTAGTTACAGTTCATACAGTAGAAAACGTTGCTCTTATGGTGATGGTTTTTGGGAGATGGTAAATAATCAGTTCCGTTCAGAAAACACAGAATTGCAGGCTACTCCCTGGTGCATGTTATATAAGGCACATGCGTCAGGCTACATGTTTCCTGTTCTTTCTTAAGAAAGCCCATTAACTTCTTCTTTGAGGGTTTAGCGGAGACTGATTCCAAACCCACACAAAATACGAGAAGGACTGAAATGCTGCATGTACAAGATATAAACTGAAACTCGACAGCTCAACATGACATGCTGACAACACTTTAAAGCAAAGTGCTACTATTAGACTTACTCTACTACTTTTCCTTACTCTCAGTGTACATGTTAAACTTACTGAAATGGGTAGAATAAAGGTAAGACGTTGTTATGCTGCACTTTGGATGAAACCTTTAATGCATTATAGTTGTCTTCCGTCATATTTCTTTCACATGTGTGAGGCACACTTTAACTTTTACTCCACTACAAAGAAACTGATAGCAATTAAGAAACTGGCGGTCTCAAATAAGTCATATTCCACAAGTACAAATGCATCATTTCAGTCCGTGTTTGTATGTTTATATTTTAGAAACAAAGTGAAAAACAATGAGTGCTCAGTTCAATGAATTAGATAAACAGAGCAGTTTTTGCTAGAAAAACAGATTGTGAGCTTCGGTTGGAGGCTTGAAATTGGTCTCTGCAGAGAGTATGAATTTGTTTCTGTTGGCAGGTTGGTTTTTCAAAGTGCTATCAAATGCTTTGTATGTGCTTGCAAGATGTGTGTTTTTGATGACGTGATGATGTGCATGTGAAGCTAAAATATGTCCCAACGAGGTCATGTGGTGCTGTGATTTGACATTATAATGTTTTTAAAAACCTGATTGACTGAGGTGAATGTTTTTTTCTGAGTCCCTCATTTTAAGTATCTGGCAAAGCTCAGGCGTGTTCATAGACGGATACAGTTTTTGCATCTGTCTGTGAGGTGATATTATATCATGTTATGTTCCCCATCAGCCTAAGATTCTGCGCCCGGCACTGCTTCCTGGAGAGGAGTTGGTGTCAGAGGGGTTGCGGGTGCTTCTAGACCCTGACGGCAGGGAGGAGGCCACTGGGGGCCTCTTGGGGGGGCCACACATCCTTCCAGCAGAGGGTGCCCTCTTTCTCACAACATACCGGATCATTTTCAAAGGCATCCCCCATGATCCACTGGGTAAATACTGAACACAGCAACACCAGCTTTTAAGTCTCAATGAAAAATGCTTCTTATATTTGTTGACTAATTTTCATTTTTCATACAATGAAAATGCTCATTTTACATAAAATGCCATTTTTTTCTTGGGCAGCAGTGCTGTTATTTCATCAGTTGGGAGAAATTAAATGTTCAACCAATAATTCATTCTCATGTATTTAAACCATCACATCTTTTACTTTACTGAATCCAATTAAAACATTATTTTTCTAGTCTCTTCAATAATAAGATAACAGTGCCTTCTCATCATGACTTTAAAAAGCAGGAGAGTATGCTGGTAAACTGTGTTCTTCATCACTGTAAAGATCTTTCGAAAAACAATTACGTTTTTAGTAGGTGGAGCGCCCTCATAGTTTGGGGTAAAGGCACGACACGAACCAACATGTCCCCAATTAGCGGTTGGTCCTTTGTTTCATGTCAGTAAGATGCAGCACCCGTGTTCTCGGTATTGTGACACTGATCTTTGTCCCTATTATGTGTCCAGTGGGGGAGCAGGCAGTGATCAGAGCCTTCCCAGTGTCGACGCTGACCAAAGAGAAGAAGATCAGCATCCAGAATCAGCTGCAGCAGAACATGCAGGAAGGCCTGCAGCTCCGCTCTGCATCATTTCAGGTAAACACTGAAACACACTCTCATGTTCATCCAGTATGGACACTGGCCACCAGAAATGTTAAATGGATGAATGGACTGTTTGTTTTTGTTAATGTGACTGAAACACACAGTAATGAGATTTTAGATCAGGTTAAAAAAAACAACTTGTAGCTTGAGCAACTCGTCGCAGTGATGATGTGCCATGTAGATCATCTGTGGTATTATATGATAGTAAATTCACTTTATTAACTTAATGCCGTCAGAGGATTCACAAACTAATACGTATAAGCAGTAACACATGAAATTACAATTAAAAATGTGTGTGGCACAGCTTTTAGAATCCCCACTGTCTTGTGTTTCATAATATGAGCTTGATTCTTAGAATCAAAGAGAAAAGCAATTTTCAGCCAAGCATGTGTTTTTAGTCTTTAGATGTACTGCTGTAAAAGTTTTTATGGTTCATTCCTATCTCTTTACTAACACAGATGATGAAAGTGTCCATGTTGTTGGAGTGTAGGTCATTTGGTCTGTGTGGACATCTCTTAAGTTTTGCTGTGCTTCCTCACTGGAACGTGTGCGTGGGGGTGTGTTGTGGAAACCATGCATTGGCTGTTTTACCAATCTATCATTTAGATGTGGAAGCTGTTGAGTTGCACCAAATAGTTTGAAGATTCATTTATAACGTTGACATTTGAATCTTAAATCATTTTGAAGGCTCCACAAACTTTTTTTTTTTTTTTTTTTAAGTCTGTTCATTCTGCTGAAACCCAGTATTTCTGCACGGTCGCAGATACAGATTAGGCTACACTAATATTATAAGTAATGTTCTGATTTATTCTATTGTCATTTCTGTTGTAACATAACATTGCTTTAATTCCTAAGAGCACAATTATTGTTTCATCATTGTTTTATGCAGTTATTGGGCAAACCAGCTGCCTAAATGTGTCTGTGTTGATCACTTTAGCAAATGTTTGGGGGTAAAACAGAGAGGAATGTTTGCAGCAATAGACAGACAGCTCTGACCCACTCGCTTGTGTCGTTAAATGATCAGTTTGACTAATATCGTTTACAGTTGATAAAGGTGGCTTTTGATGAGGAAGTGAGCTCAGAGATGGTGGAGATCTTCAGAAAGCACCTCCAGAGGATCCGCTACCCACAGTCCATCTTCAGCTCCTTTGCATTTGCAGCAGGACAAACAGCACCTCAGCTCATCCTTCCAAAGAGCAAAGAGAGGAACACTGGCTTCAGGTTTGTGATGCAGCTTTACAGCACCAAGCTCTGGACTGACCCGCTGTTGCAGTTTGTTTCTCCTTTGGAAATTTTGAGTACTCCCTCTGTTTTGATGCTGAAACTGCATTCAGTAAATTATGCTGCTGTTTGCCTTGTACTCCTCACAGAACACTGTCCAAAACTATCGTCAAGGGAGCGAAGAGGGCCGGAAAGATCACCATGGGCCGTGGTAGCCAGACCACGCTGAAGAAGAACGACAGAGGCAGCAGAATGACCTGGCATGAAGATGATGACATTTCAAGTGAGAGAAATGACACGTGAAGGAGAAGGAGAGCAAACAAAGGAGAAAATGTAAGAGAATTAAAAGCGTAATTCACCTTTGCATGTGTGTTTCAGTATCAGACGATGGTGAGCCACCGCCCAGCAGCACCTTGCGAGCCTCTGAGAAGTCCACCATGGAGCAGCTGGTGGAGCAGTCCTGCTTCCGCGACTACCAGCGTCTGGGCCTGGGCACCATCACCGCCAGCTCGTCTCGCTCCAAGTCAGGCGAGCAGTTCAGGATCACAGCTGTGAACAGGCTCTACTCCCTCTGCCGCAGGTACACACATCACAGGCTGGATACCCGGATGCCTTCAAGTTGTGACAGTGTTGTCTAGAAACCTGCTGATCCATACTGATTCCACTAATCGCAGCACAGCAGCACTGAGGATATTAATTTTCCAGGATTTGTAGCCCTGCCGGAAACTTTGTAAGCTTCAGTATCTCAAAAGGCTAGTAGGGAGTCCTCCTTTACCTGGCAGACAGAAGTTTGAGTTATCAGTTGAGACAAGTCAATTGAGATTCATCCTGTTGTGCAAAAAACACACATGCTTCGTGTAATACAGTAAATCCCACTGAGACCTTAGCTGTAAAGTCGATAAGAGGCCATTTATTCAGCTGCAACTCTTGTGTCTTGCTACACGTGTCTGAACAAATAACTTTCAGTGTCTTATTAATGGCAGACATTCTTTTTCTTAATACCTGTATGTTTGAAAGGTCTGTTGTCTCACTCCGTCAGTTATCCAGGGCTGTTGGTGGTTCCTCAGGCCGTGCAGGACAGCAGTTTACACAAAGTGGCCCGCTGCTACAGACACAACCGTCTGCCCGTTGTGTGTTGGAAACATCCTCGCACTAAAGCAGTGCTGCTCCGCTCAGGAGGCTTCCACGGCAAGAGCGTGGTGGGACTGTTCAAGTCGCAGAACCCCTCCTCAACAGGTGTGCATTCACCGCAGCTTGGACTTTGTGTTCTACAGCTGCACGGCTGTTCTCTTTATTTGAAAAAGACAGTCGATTATGTAAAGACCAAAAGTTGTAGTAACCACTGACATGGTTAGTACGACTTCTGCAGCTTTGTCTCGATAAACTCAAATTTAAGAAAAAAACATGTTGATGGTTTTCCTATGAAACATGTGCCCTGTAAGTCAAACTGGTTTTTAAATGATGGTCATTATTTTGTGTCTAAATTAAGTGCTGTGTTCTGTCTGTAGCTCCTGCCTCATCCTCAGATTCATCCAGTAGTCTTGAACAAGAGAAGTACCTACAAGCCATCCTGAACTCCATCCCAATCTACTTCAAAATGAACGGAAACAACACCCTGTCCAACCGCTCCCTCATTGGCCTCTCACCAGGTACATCCAGCTTTCTTCTGGATAGTAACAAAGCTAACATTGGTGGATTCATTACATGAGCTCACATCAAATGAGCTGGTTTAGCTGAATGTATTTGGTGAAGTTATCAGCAAGTTTTTCATGTATGTCAAAAATCCAATGTATGTTTAAAAAACTGTTAAATACATTAACATCTACGTGACATGAACACAGTGTAACCCATAACCATAACTTAATATAATTTCAATTTAACTGTTGGATTGGAGGAGTCTGCAGGAGGTCGGTAAGAAGTACTTGCGAGGCTTGATTCTGGGCGATGAGTTCCCATAAACCAAAGCTACGTCACCTGATCGCCTGTGCTCCTGACTGACCTGAATTCAGTTGCGATGGTTTTGGCTCCGCCGTGGGAAAACTGTTTGTTTGCAAGAGACAAGAGGCCACGAAGAGTTCATTTCTTCTGATAAAGAGCAAAACTGCAGATTTGCAGTCTTGAGAATTATTTTTGTTCTCTCGAACTCTGTATTCACTCTGCCATCAGGCAATCATTCGTCTTCCCCTTTGTGTTTTTTGAGTCAGCGGTTATTTTTCACCTACTTATCTTTGTGTGTGTGTGTCTGTGTGTCTGTGTGTCTGTGTGTGTGTGTGTGTGTGTGTGTGTGAGTGTGTGTGTGAGTGTGAAGGGGAGAGTGGGACTGTGTGGGAGAAATACTGTATCTGATATTTGGCAACATTTGGAAGGAAATTTGTACAATAAGAGGTTATGTAAGAATCACAGGACAACCTGGGGTCACTGCGAAGCTCATCCATCTCCTCTGACTTCACCCCCTCCTGTCTGTATCCTGAACATGCTGGGCAACACAGACATTTACTGGACTAACGCTATGTCCATGATTGCTTCACGTACATGCACACACACACACTCAGGTGAAGCACGTATCTTGTGATTAAAGTGCTCCGGTCAGAATGGGAAGCTTAACCTATAATTGCAATATGTTGTCTGTAGATGTGGGGAGTGCATATTTGTCATAATTTTTTTTTATTTGCTCCAAAGTCTGTTGGAAAGAAATACCTTCCTGAGCCTGTGTCCTTATCTGACACTTGTTGTAACGTCCTGTGTGTTGTGTGGATGTTTTGTCTTCAGGCAGTGATAGGAGGACGTCCAGGATACCAAAGATGGCACCTGTCCATTTAGACATCCCATTCTCAAACAGCTTTACCAGAGGAGGTGAGTGTTGTCGTCTTGTTTTCTACTCAGCACGTCACATGTTCCTCCTGCGGTCAGGTGAAAAATGAAACATCACAACTGTCATCTGTAAGACTGTAGCTGTGAGGGTTTTATCATCATCTAGTCACTGAAGGGGAAGGTTAGAAGGGGGATGCACACATTTCGCTCACATATTGGATCATTGTGATAGTGTACGGAGGCGCTCTTGGTTTTCCATATTTTCTGCCCCCTCTTTTTTCCACCAGGATCACATTTTCTCCAATTTTTCTCTTGTTATGAAACACATTCTCTCACATTCTAGAAATATGGGTGAATGTGTCATCACAACCTGATAAAACGCTAAAATAACACACATTCAGAAGAGGAAAGTATGCAACTAAATTACAGACGTCCTGGAGGGCAGAGCGTGTTTTTCTGTCAGATTATATTTAATGATCTTACTGTCTACGGCCAACAATACCTCATGTTAAAGTAAAGGACTAATGTTAATAGGGATAGTAGTTGATATATATTCAAAAATAAGTGATGCAGTCTGTAATTTTTGTTGTTATGATACCATGAATATAATACCTGAATGTGAGCAAACATAAACCCTGTATTTATGAAAGTTTTGATATCATGGACATACAGAACAAGAACTGTAAAAATATTGGAGAGAAAAATTAATAGACTCTAAATACAACTAAGAGATAAGAGATAGGACTTTATTGATCCCACACTGGGGAAATTTAGTTTAGTTTAGTTAGTTAGATAGTTTAAATACGACCACTGGACACATGACAATCATAAGTCAAACGTCTGTGTGAGGATCTGTGGCCTGTAGCTGCACATGTGCACACTCTACGCTCTGTTATGTCTGTTAATTATGTGAAGGTTCATCTCTCAGAAACGTGTTGCTACATGAATGTTTTTTCATTGTGACCTGTGGTGTTCCTGCAATCAGCATTACTGTAAATGTAATATCACCAGTAAAAACGTAATGTGCCTTTAGGTTGACACATCATCGTGACTGTGCAAACTGGAATGTGAACTCCACCATCAGTACTGAGCGTTTTGTCTCCTGATTATGTGTTTGGTGTCATGTGTGCATGTCTGAGGTGTTAGTCACTGTGTCAGATGAAGGTCAAAGGTGAAAGGATTTCTTAAACTGACTGCAAACTGAAAATGATGATGCATTGCTTCTGATTATTTGGAGCTTTTACAGAGTTTCTTTCCCTATATTATTCATGTAACTGCAACACAGTCCAGCGCTAATCACTGGGTTTAGAGTGCAGGATTATCACTGATACATTCTTCACTTTCCTGGAACCAGGAGTTAAATTTTGGGCCAGATTTCATCAGAAAGTGGCGCAAATGAAGTGATGTGAGATTACCAATGTTAGAAAATATGTGATATTGTTGATCTTCATTCCAAAATATTTATTTTATCCAGTGGCAGCAGTTCATATCCATCTGAGAAATACTGTCAGTTGCTCATAAAATTATACTGAAATTGTGAATCACATTAATAACTCAGTTGGGGGCATTAAACAAACGTTATAAAAAATGAAAAGAGATGCAGTGAGCTAATAAGATGTGTCAGTCACACTTTATATGAAGGTACACACCTTGATATACCACCAGTTGTGTAGCATGTATATTAGTAGCATATTGGGTATTTACTAGTCATTATGAAGCATTTATTAATGCCTTATTCTGGGTATTCGGGTTATTCAGGCTTAGATTGTTAGGATTGGCATCAGCTTCCTTACTGTCAATAAGTGGTAATTAGCAGGTTATTGAGGGAAAACTCTTAGTTAATGACCTCGTAGTTGTAGAAAATGCAGAATAAGGCATTAATAAGTGTTTTATAATGACTAATAAAGAGCCAATATGCTACAAATACGCATGATAATAAGCAACTAGTTAAAGGTGACTATGTGTACCTTAATATAAAGATGCTTTAATGCAGTGTACCTCTCCAGATACATAGTTCAGTGTTGTGCTCACTCTTTGTTCGAAATGTAATCACATTTGAATTTTCCACCACATCCCTGCTCGTGGCTTGTGTGAATCTTATTTGCTGCAAAACCAGTGAAATGCATGGTGAACCTCTGCTATCATGTGTCCACCTAAGGAGAGAACAAATGACAAACCGTGGCTCCAGTCTGGTGCACCTGTTTGATACAGACTTCACATGTTTCTGGAGCAGAATGTGTCACTTTCTGATAAACTGGCACAAAGACTCTGTAAATCTGGCTCTTTGTCTTCACTCCATGAATCATAACAGTTGACAAACACATCCATGCATGCTGAGACAGTCATCCTCTAAGATCATTTCCAAATGAAGACATTTTTCACTCTGTCACATTATGTGGATCAGTCCAGCCTTTGACCCTGTGACTCTTCATTGCATGACTGTTTCTGCATTCAAATTGTTGGACGGGTAGGTGGTGATGTCCATACGATGTTGACGTGATTTATTTTTTTTTCATACCCCTCTCCCTGCTCTCATCTTCTCTCTTCTCACTTCCTGTATAAACCAGTGCTTGAGTACAGAGATAAACTATTCACTCACTCAAACCAAAAACCTGCCAGTAAGGAGAGAATCCACCATCAAGGTATAGTCAAACTGTCTCTTTGCCCCCGCCAGTCCTCTTAAAGCGCTCCGTTTCTTTCTATCGCATCCTCTGAAACCTCATCCTTTTTCCTCTCTCTAACCTACTCACTAACCAGGTCACATACCAAACTGACCCGTGCTGCAAACCCCTTACAAAGACCCTGTTAGACATAGTACTAATCTCCACTGACTTTTTGGGTGCTGTTCTGGGAGCTGTGGTTTTTCACAAACCAAAGCGGGTATTCTAATGTGGCCTCTTTCATCGTTAATGTGTTGGCTCGTCAGAGGTGACTGTGGTCTGTTAAGAGCTGGGTCCAGACTGAGGAGGGAAGGAAGTCACGGCGGACAATTCATGCATCACACGAAATGAGGCCCCTCTGATCCTGTGGTGTTACTCTGTAAATGTGACTTGAAGGGAATAGGATTCAGTTAATATCAGAGAAAAAGCATATAAATGCTCTGATGTTGTCTGTGTGATGACTTGTGTTTTGGTTGCCTGTTTATCTCTGAGTGACATCAGGTCTAAACAGGACTTGTGTTAATCTTGCGATCAGGTGTAGCATCAGGCCTGAACAGGAATTGATCTGTCAGAGTGTCACCAACAGCTTTCAAACTTTCAGTATAAACTCAACTTATGACCCACAAGGATTTTAAGAGCCGTCTGAATTGAATGCAGTTAGGTCGAAAGCTCTTGTATAACTGCCCTGGTTGCAGAAGCTGACATTATTAGCAGGATGACAGCCATACCAATACAACTGAAAACAACTTGAAAGTGATCACTGTGAAAAATCATGTCCTTCCTGATAGTGATTCATGCTGTTTGGAAGATATTGCATGCTGGTTTTCAGGGAAATGGCTTCTAGACTTGTTGACTTGCTAAGAAATTCCAACATCTCCTGCTTCTAATATCTCAGCACACTCGATTCGCAGAGGCAACCTCTTTGTTGGTGGACCGAAAGAATGAAGGTCTTTACATAATCTCTGTTGTACTGCTGTGCATGTAAACCTAGTCGGCATGTCATGTGTTGTTCATCATTCAGTCTTACTTTGTTTGACAGTGTGTGTACATCAGTGGCATTCGAACTGCCTGTGTGTGACTTTTGTTTGTATCTGTGTGTTTGCAGGCATGTGGGCTAGCCTGCGCTCCAGCAGCAGACTCAGCCATCATCCGGCGACAGGGGACGTGGGTGCCAGACTAGCAGGGAAGGATCTGGCACCCCCTGCAGGTAGCAACAGTCTACAGGCACAGCTCCTGAAACAGCAAGCTGCCCTCTACGTCTTCGGAGAAAAGTCCCATTTAAGGGTGAGAATGAAAAGAAAGCTGCTCTCTGAGAGGACATTTTGTTATGAATTGTTGGAAATATGCACTCAGAGGCCATTTTATCAGGCACACCTGGACAATCTACTGCAGTCAAATACAAATGATGTTCAGTTTGTCTTGACAATGTCACAGAGGTGTTAATGCAGTAATATGTTTTAGCATTGGACTCATCGTAGCAGTGTTCTGGACTGCATCATATTCAGGGGCCACCTCCAGCTATGAGCTTAAGAACGAGCATTTAATTTGATTTACACATTTCAGACAACGAGAACAAAAAGTGAACACTGGAAACTTTGTAAAAGTCTGATTTATGGTACAGCTGTTGTGGTGAATTGCAATAGATTGTACATTTGTATGAAGTGGCCACAGAGTGTATATTCATTTTACAAGTGCACATTCTTATCTAGATTGAAAGGTTAGTGGGATTTTTAGTTGTTTTATGTAATGGGTGGCGTCTGTTGTGGGATAATTTGAGTGTTATGGAAAACTTCAATAATTAATACAACTAAGAGGAAGTCAGAATTTATGAAAAGACCTTTTGTTCCAAATAATGTATGCATGCACTTCCACATCTGATAATACATTTTACCTGTAGCAGGAGGTTAATGTAGACCTATACGCAAAGGAATATGTAGTAACTCAAGTTACCTTACATATTGTAATAAAAACACACTGTAAAGTAGTTAGACTGGAGCAGTGCTCCCTCACCTGAACAGTTAAACAGCGTTAGTGATTTAAGACAGGCCTGTAAATCAGTGATTATACAAGAAGACAATAACCAGTGAGGTGGAGGTGAAGAACATCGTGACACAGCTGCTCACACTGCTCTGCCTGTGTTGACAGGGCCTGAGAGTGGACTCCTCTCTGAACTGTGAACTGGTGCCGGTGGACTTTGCAGACACGCGGCAGGTGAAAGCCTCTTTTAAAAAGCTCCTGAGAGCCTGCGCTCCCAGTGCCACCTCGTCCGACTCGGAGGACTCCTTCCTCAAAGTCTTGGAGGACTCTGAATGGATCCTGCAGGTGACCAAACACACAAACAACGCTGTTTTTGTATTTTACAAGGATCTCAGCGTCAGACTCTAAATTTTGTGTGAGAACGACCCAGCAGTCATCTCTTACTGCTCATCCTGTGTCTCAGATTCACATAATGAATAAATCCACTCTGAAGCCATTTTCCCAAGGAAAACAGATTCGCATCAAAGGGATAACAGCAGAGCTCTTATCATGGTGGTTATCTGACTGACCCCCTGCAGCCTTTGTTCTTACATTGAACATATGATAAACTGTCGAATAGTATCATCTGTGGGAAACGCTTCATAGGCAGCAAGCAGCACTCAGCAAGTAATTAAGCAGTAGACCAAAGATGGTAATGTATGAACAGAGAGGATTAATTGTGTGTGTGTGTGTGTGTGTGTGTGTGTGTGTGTGTGTGTGTGTGTGTGTGTGTGTGTGTGTGTGTGTGTCTACACACACCCATGTCTTAACATGCACATATGTTGTTCTCCCACAGCTTCACAAGATCTTGCAGCTGGCACTGATTCTGGTGGAGCTTCTGGACAGCGGCTCATCTGTTCTCCTCAGCCTGGAGGATGGCTGGGACATTACTACACAAGTGAGAAAAATGCACAAATACCTACGCAAATGAATGCACAAGTAAGACAGACCAGTGTGAAGAAGAGGATGAGCAAAATACCAAGAGCAAAGCAGAGTAAAAAGCACAGAGAAAACTCGACCTGTTTTTCTGCACATTTTGATAATGTGTGTTTCAAAAAAAGAGGGGAAATACAGGAGATTAAGACAAAGAAATATTAGAAAGTAATTAAGGTTTTACACTTGGTGGAAGTGGGAAATCTGGCATAATACAAAAAGATAAATTGGTACAGTAAATGCTGAAGGAGACCAGAGTCGGCAAATCATTCACGTCATGCCTCCACTGCACCTGAAAGCCCATAAACAAAATAATAAGAAGGAGGTTGTTAAGTGTGTGTAACTGGTCCAGCTGGGGGTCCTTGTTACATTTCACTCCCCTCTTTATAGTCATAGCAGTTGATAAAAAACACCACAGGGAACATGTGGATCAAAAGACATGAATTCTTTAAAACCAAAGTACCAGCCTAAGTGGGAGGCAGCAGCAAAATGCTATGATGTACTGGAGCTGCTGGCACTCAGTTAATTCTGTGATTCTGTCCTGTGCTCTTCAGTGTATATGATGCACTGATTTGCATTGTGTTTTGCCAAAATTTTCTAAAATATGCTTACAACCTGCGCAGCATTATAAAGAAAGCACAACTTGCCTGAGAGCGCGAGCTATAGTTGTAAGATAATTGAATCAAAACAGTTGACTCCTCATAAAACACTTGTTCTCATTATGAGGAACTTTTAACAGTTTGTTTTTGATATGAAAACAGCACACAAGAACAATTCCACCATCCAACCAACAAATATAAAAAGCCCAACAAAGATGAAAGAAACAAACAAATTAATAAAACATTCAAACAAACATTAAAAGGATCCAGGTGCAGCCGTACGAGAGAGTACCTCAGATAAACTGTTCTTCACTTATAAGCATGTTTAAACAAACTGTTTGGTGTAACTGTGAAGAGAGCTGCCCCATCGCCCTTCATTCTCTTTAAGTGCCACAATTGAGACTGAAAGCAGAAACAAGTGACTTGTAATAGTTTGTAGATGTTGACAGCGACATTTTTAGGCGTCCTGCACTTCTGAACAGCCCATGCGGGGATCATAAATATTGCACACCTGCTTTTCCTGCCCATCTTGCCATCAGCTCTGCCACCGGTGACCCGATGACGCAGAGCAAGATAACGAAAAGGTCTGAAGTCTTGAAGCCTCGCGTCACAGACTTGCGCTGATTTCAATCACGGACGTTCATGGTTTTGATTTTGAGGCATGTAAACAAAGTGTCAGTTTCGATCCTGATCAATTGACAGTGTTCATCCGCTGGTGCGCTCAGCATCGCATCGCATGTTTGCTCTCTGAGCTCATATTTTCCATGTTGACCTGTTTTAAGTGCACATGCTTGTGTTGCAAGCGCGTGTCCTTCAAATGTGTTTACAGGCTTTGTAAAGCTCTGGGCTGCTGTTTAAAAGTACACTTTGTGGATCCCTTATGCCAGGCACGTGTTGGGCCTGGAGCATCTCTCTCCACGGGCCACCGGCTCCATCACGCCAGGTCCCGCTCAGCCCGCACAGGCAAATGGGCTCCATATGCTTTGGCTCCCCTGCCTCTGTCCACAGTCCATAGACACCCAGCAAACATGATGCTGAATTGTCTCTCTAAACCCTGTTTTCTGGTTCCCCTTCTCATCCTCAGTCTCTGCCTCCACTCTCCTCTCTCATGCTTTGCTCCTCTCGTAAATCCACGCCTCAGTCCACTATAGTCTCAAAGTAATCTGAGGGTCTTATATCAGTGCCGGGGTTGCAGGGGGCTTTCTGTACCACTCAGGGCGGGATGTTCTTTTAAACCCCCATGGGGAAGCCATGAACTGTTTTTCTCGCTCATTCCACATGCGTCAGGGCTCATTAGTTGTGTTGGAGGAGACACGGGCAGGGAAGCAGGCCAAGCGCGCTGCATGTGTAGACAAGTGGTTCTCAACTGGTGTTTTGTAGAGTGAGCTCAAGTGTGCCGGAAGACTTTTGCTACAATGTTATATAAATGTAATTGACAGCAGATGATCAGTTTAATGTCGTGCTGTCGGAAGATGGGTCGTCATTACATAGTTAAGCTTTTGAGGGGATGCAAAGCAAAAAAATGTGAGCTGAATGGTAATCGTGCATGACAAACTGAAATCGTCTGCACGGTGGTGGTGCAACAGCTGCCAGTCTCCTCGCCCTTTAGTGGTAAGATGATCCGGCCATGTGTATTTAACATAATGAGAAGCATCACATTCAGTAGGTCTCAGCCGCACTGATGGTGGTTCATCAAGTGATTTTCCACTAAGCAGGCCAATGTTTTAGATGAAATTAGCTTATTACAGATATAGTTGTATCAGTATTTATGTTAGCAGATACTCTAAGTAACTAGAAACAGAACAGGAATGCCAAAGATGTGACTACATTTATGTGCACAAAATGTTCTTACTAATCCAATTACATGGATATTCATAATGAAAATGAATATTCAACCAATATTCCCCTTTACATGCAGCCCATATTTGGATGAATGTGCACAGCCCCCTCTTTCATTTGTTCAACCGCCTTCTTGAAAAGGTCGTTGTTGCAGTGTTTGCCCATATCCAAAAACCTGTTGATATCCAAGTCTCTCATAATGTTTTAAAGTGTGTTTCTCCTTCCAACCAGAAATGTGAGTTTCATGTGCAAACATCTCTACCTCAGCCTCGCAAACTGTTTGTGAGGAAATGCACATAAGCTGACCGTAAACAGGCAAGAGGCCGTGTGTTTTTACTGTGGTAAAAACCACAACTGAGACGCAGATTCTGAATGCGCTGTGTACATGTACAAAGAAAGTCAGAAAAAGCTACATTCAGGTTAAAGCCTAATTTGGATATTGGACATTGGAATATGCTGTTTTACATGACCCATATATGATTAGGAATAATAGTGGAAAACTAGTGTGTGTGTGTGTGTGCAAATGTAGTCAATGTTACTGTTAGTTTGTCAGTCAGAGTTTATGTTTTGGCGTGCACATGTTCACTATTAACAAGCTGCTTATTAGCATGCATATTATTAATATATTGGCTCTTTATTAGTCATTATAAAGCACTTATTAATACCTTTTTCTGGGGTTAGATTTATGTGAGGTTAGTTTATTAAGCTCGGAATTCATGTACAACCACTTCCTTCCTTAGTGCTTATTTCCTTGTTTTTTTCTCGCCCCTCTCTCTGCAGGTGGTGTCTTTGGTGCAGCTGCTGAGCGATCCTTTCTACCGCACTCTGGAGGGCTTTCAGGTGCTGCTGGAGAAAGAGTGGCTGTCGTTTGGCCACAAGTTCAGCCAGCGGAGCAACCTGAGTCCCAGCAGCCAGGGCAGCGGCTTCACGCCCATCTTCCTGCAGTTCCTGGACTGTGTGCATCAGGTGAGGCTTTCAGCCCCAGCGATCCTCGCTGCCACAGGCGCTCCAAACAGTCAGGCATCTCTGCCCTTCCTTAAGTGACTTCTCTCCTCTTTCCCTCCGTGACTTAACGCGATTCATTCCGTCTCTGTGAGCTCAGCACATTCCTCAAAAGCGTAAAGGCGAAAGGGTGCAGAAGGTGAGAAATTCAGCTGTCACATTATTTGTACATTTGGTTTAGTTTTGCAGTTCCTGAGACTGGATGTGTAATTTCGACAGTGTATTGCACCAGGGAGCGTGCAGGGAGGCTGCTGCCCAGATGGTCTGTGAACCCAATGATCAGCGTAGAGCTGCCTGTGCTTGCGTGTTTCAGCATCCCATCACATTTCAGTGCGTGTTTAGAGCTGCCTGTGGAAATTGCAGTTTTGGGGATTGAGAGTCTCTTGGAAGGCTTTGGGTGTGCTTCAGGATTTCGGGGGTGGGGGGGGGGAGTAGAGTCATGAATGAAGCTCGTACACTTGAGTTTCAGAGAACTGTGTCCGCTCTTAAATGCTAACTGCAGAGAATATCGTGGGTTGTTGTGCGTCTCCTGGGGTCGCACAGGACCACTCCCATACACTTACATCAACACATAGTTTCTGCATTTGTCTTTTGAAACTGTAGGCTTGGCGTTAAGACAGTTTGGCGGGAGTCCTGGGATCTGGAGAGCTATAAACGGGGGGGAGAGGGGATTCGGACAAGAGCTGAAAATAGAAGTGCCTCATCTCCAAAACAGCTGTTGTTTTTGCCAATAGACCCAGGTGGCCTCAAATATTCAACACTTCTCTGCCGTTGGCCACCTCACACCACTGGATGGGAACAATGGAGCTGCAGTCCTGCTGGCTCAGTCTAGATTGTGTCTGGCGGTGATGATATCACTGACCTTTGCCCCCGCGAGGACAGGAGAGGTTCTTTCCTGTTTCTAATTGGTCATTTATGCACCGGAGTGATTTGAAGCCACAGCACGAGGACACGATCCAGCTGTCTCCCACACTCTGACCTTCTCTCTCTGTCTCTTCCTCCCTGTCCGCCTCTAACTGTCTTTATCCATCTTTTCATGTCTTTGCAGATTTTGGAGCAACATCCCCTGGAGTTTGAGTTTAATCAGTATTATCTGAAGTTCCTGGCCTATCATCACATCTCTAACCGCTTCAAGAACTTCCTGTTGGACTCAGACTATGAGCGCTTGGAACATGGTCAGTGTCATTTACAATTTACACCAGAGGGATTTCGTTTTTTAATTTGATCCCTCTTTATGAGGAAATGCTGCATCACAATTGGCTGTATGTCACTTTCATATAACCAGACATGTTTTATCAATGATTACTGCACCAAAATTAGCACTGTGAAATGAGTGCAGGACTCCACTGATGAGCCCACTTAGCCAGCCAGTACTTTCTTTTATATCCCATAATGCAACACATCAGCTAAAACAAATGATTGGCCCATGTGCTCAGCAGCATCTCCTCTGCATTTTTTCACAGGGTTGTTGTTTGAGGATAAAGGTGATAAGCAAGCTCGCAGAGGCATCTGTATCTGGGAATGCATCAGCAGGATGCACAGGAGGAGTCCCATCTTCTTCAACTATCTGTACAACCCCTCAGAGAGCGACGTGAGTGTTTCTGTCCACCTGCCTGTCCTTCACGTACCAGAGGTCCACATGCGTCCGACAGCTGACAGCTGATTCATGCAGCTCCCACACTGACGAGTCTGCTCCAACTCATCTTTGCCTGCTGCTCTTCTTCTCTTGTGCTGTTTAAAACTAAAAATGAGCTCTGATCAACTCAGATGCACAGTGTGTGATTTCTGTTGCTGGTGGTCTCTCAGTCAAAACGATGAAAACTGAAGACGTAGTTTGATGACCTCGTGAAGGAGCGCAGGCTCATTGGAGTCGTCGTGTTTATTGTTAAACAACCACCACTGCTGATGAATCTCCCTGACATGACTCCGGCAGAAATGTTCACAGCTGAGGTGATGTGTTTAAGTTTTATTCGTGGTAAGTTTAGCCGCATTCGCTGACTTCCTTCGTTTACTAGTTATAGCAACTAAAGAGGGCAAAGGGGATATGGCACCACTGACAGGCGACCAGACGTAACTACTTTGGTACAAACTGAGTGCTGACTAGGTGTCTAGAATTGATCTGATCCAGCGAGAGTCAATTTTTCTTTTCAAAACATTGAAAAAATTGAAGTTTTGTTTCAAGGTTGTGCAGCTTTAAGAGGGAACACATAAGCTTTGTTTTGCCCTTCGTCACACTAATTAAGCAGTATATTATTATTGTCATTATTAATAAGCTACAGCAGATGACATTTGCCAGCAGATGACAAAAACCTGACAAGCCGGACAGTGTTTCATGCACTCAAGATTATTTACCTGACCAGATCTGAGCTGATTTCAGATGGAGGAGTTTGGATTTCATAGGCTTACTGCTGTTTAGAATGGAATTTTCTTGTTACGTAAAGAGCTAAAGGGCATTTTATGGACCATATGACGGAACCAGAGCTGAAGAAATCAAACTCACGAGATCACGTTTAGTCTCTGGAGCCGTTCATCATATGATTGCGGTTAGTTTATTGTCTGATCATTTCGGAATGCCTCCATGTTCTTCCAGTTTCCTGACAGAGAAGTTTCCTGTTAATGACTTCAGCCTGGTTTGCTTTATATTGATGATTTCTAACGTTTCCTCTCATGTCTCAGGGATCACAGTGCAAATGAATGAGAGGAGCTTGTTTCTTGATTTTGAGGCTTCATGTGCAGTCAGCCACATTAACAGCAAAGCTCACTTAAGCTTGTTGGAAACACACTTTTTCCACAGTAGTTTTTACAGGATGGATTGTCATTCAAACGTTTTATAGGTGATCCTGAAGCCTTCCATCAGCATCCCCAGTTTGAAGAAATGGGACTTCTTTACGGACGAGACTCTGTCCACGGGGCCGTGTTACGACTGGAGGATGATGGCTGTGAGGTCGGACAGCTCGGAGGAGGCGGACACCATCTCCAACAGTAAGAGACGGATTGTGTGGCCGTGTTACAGCAGCGTGAGCCGCGCCCAGCCTGATGCCATCACCAAGCTCCTCACGGTAAGACGTTTGTCACCAAAACTTGGATCTGATCTTTTTTTTTTTGTTTTTGAATCATGTGTCAAAGTTGTCATCTTTCTTGGCTGCAGGACATCGAGAAGCTGGAGGCTGAGCTGAACCAGGCCCCTGAGAAATGGCAGACAACTCTGGAGAGAGTCAGAATCAGCGTTCAGGAAGACCTCGCGCAGGAAGGAAATGTGCGCCGAATAGTGGTGACCTTTCATACATTTCAGATCTCAAGCAGGTTGTTCAACTCTGTAACACGGCTCTTTTGTGTCCATTTTTTTTCCCCACTCATACGCATGTTTGCAGCTCCGTAAACAGTCGCTGTCGCTTTCCGGCCTCATTCCCACGTCCAGCCTGCAGGCCTTCCAGCGGCGCTCCATGCTGCACCTGCCAGACAGCGCGCTGGCCGAAGATCGCAGCACAGCCACAGCCAATGGGATCAACCGCCGCGCTGCAACACTTTACAACCAGTTCACCCCCAAGAGCGAGGAGAACAGGTGGGTCGTGAACTTCCTGATTGCCGGAACAAATAAAAAGTCCACCCTTGATTCACTGAAAGCTGCTGCCGAGCGGCCGGTCCAGTTTTGGAAGATGAGTCAGTGCTGTGGTATGCCGGGTGTCATGTTTGTGAGGATCGTCTGTACTCTGTTAAACTCTGGGTGTGTAATTTTACAATTACTGCGAGGTTAAAGTACAGTCTCTTGGCTCTAATATCTGGATATTTTTCTTCCAAGTTGGACAATGATTAAAATCTGCTCTTATGTGAATGCATTTTTTTACCTTGTCCTCGACATTGCACATAATGTTTTGACAGACAAAAGTTTGAACAGATGAAGTGGGTCAGAAACACTTAGCATTCATTAAATATTTTGAAACTTCTAACTGTGAACTGTGTGCACCGACATTGTCGCTGTATTCCATTATGTTTGCTATTGTCCATAAATCATATAATCATCTAAATGTCCTGTTTGCAAGCTTCACGGCTTCGCTCTCCTGCAATGCAGCGATATTATTTTTACTGCTAACTTAGATATTTTGCTCTTTTTTGTCATGTCCGCGTTGAAGCGTCTTGACAGGTTGTTGACGGGTTGAGGCTGATCATTTACACATGGTATTTTAGGTGCAAATGAGTTCCACAGCTTTGAGAAAGGAAATATGAGAGTAGAAATCTCTACCAGTGACCCGTGAAAGAAGAATAAATCGACCCAGTTTTGGCCTCTTTACACAATGAGAACACAATGTACAAACAGCGCTGCAGTTTGTACATATGGAGAAACAGAGCAGTCGGGCTTTGCTTCTATGCAACAGATGAGCTCCATCTGACTTACATTAAAAACAATAACAAGAGCTACAAATATTGTTCAAGCTTGTGCAACCCAAAAAGTACAGAGACATAACATCCAATGTAAATTAGGGTTGTCAGCCTCAGTTAATTTGGCTTTTGATAGCCAGACAACACTAACTAACCAGCTAATTTTGCTCTGAGGGGCATGCAAGGCAGCATCTCTCACTAAAATGCACTTTCACCCTTCAGATCTTACGAGGGGATCCTGTATAAACGTGGAGCGCTGCTGAAAGGCTGGAAACCTCGCTGGTTTGTATTGGACATTACAAAACACCAGGTGAGCAAGTTGCCCTACGTTCATGTTTAAGAAACACTAAAACCATCACCTGAGTGACAGACTGCAGGTTTAACGCTCATGTCTTCACAGCTGAGATACTACGACACCGGGGAGGACACAAACTGCAGAGGCCACATTGACCTGGCGGAGGTGGAATCTGTGGTGATCGCTGCCCCGACTATCGGAGCTCCCAAACACATCAGTGAAAAGGCTTTCTTTGATGTGAGTACATCCGTGTTTCACAAATGACTGTTGTTCCTGCAGGGTTCTGACGTGCTCATGGATGGTTGAAAGTGCTGAATTAGTTTTGATTAGTGGAATGTGTCAGAATGAGAGAGAGAGAAATCATCTGATGATGCAAATCACAGCTTGCATGTTGGAAATCTCTTCCCGAAGGGAGAGCTACATGTCCAGTGTTGTTAAGATGTGTTCTGCTAGCAGCTTCTGTGTTTAAAACATAGACTGTATGAGTAATGGATGGAGCTTCCAGGTCTGGACAGTGAAGCCAATGTGGAAGTGCCTTAAACCTGCATTCTCTCTAGTGGCCAGCAGGGGACGACTCCACTGGTTGCAAAAAGAAGTCTGAAAATGACTTCTGACTGGGTTCACTGCCTCATTTTCCCAACGAGTTTGTGGTCTCAATTGCTAGTTTAAAGTTTTCATCAATACACTTCTGGCTCCAAAAAAACAAGATGGCGACGGCCATAATGCCAGATTCAAGGCTTCAGAATGGTGGTCTACAAACTAATGCGTGACATTACAGTGGGTCACACTTGATTTAAAAACTGAAAGCAGTGACAGATACTGACGGATAGACCTGATGCATCCAGATATTACAGATGAACCTTTCTGTCAGCGTGGAGGACAGCAAAGTGGTCTGTTGTCTTATTTAGTTGCACATTCACGCCTGTTCCCCCCTTTGGCCCTCATTTAACCCTTGTTGTCCGACACCCTCTCTAGCTGAAGACCAGCAAGCGAGTCTACAACTTCTGCGCCTCAGACGCGCCCAGCGCTCAGCTGTGGATGGACAAGATCCAGAACTGCATCTCTGACGCCTGAGCTGTGAGCCGCCGAGCCTCTGAACACTGACATCAACATCGGGAACGTTAGAGGTGGCGTCAGGTGGTTGAGAGCAGAGACGCGACGAGCGCACGACCCAGCTTTCAGATGTCTTAAATTCTGGGACCACAGTGAACAAAGTGCCTGGTAGTGGAGGATGAGTGCTGTCCATCCACCTCTCTGCCTGTTACTTAGCAGCTGGTCGGGCTGTCGAACACATTCGTCTCTGCTGTCAGCTGCCTCCTCTGTGCCTCCAATGGGGATGAAGTGAAGATAAGCTGATGTTCTAGGGGACTGCACTACCAAGGAAATGTTATCCTACTTAAGCTGTAAATAGATCAAAGCAATATCACTGGCCATTCAAACTGTGGGTTCAATTTTAAACTTAGAAAAAAATAGAAAATAGCCTATTAAAGAATTTCTATCAGATATTTTACTACGAGGAAAAGGTTATTGCTGCTTAAAGAACCGTGTGAACCGCCAAAAACTCAGAGATTTTAATGCACAACATGACAAAGCAATTTGTTTGCACTTAGCTCTAAAGTATGCACTCCGTATCAAATATAGATTTTCTAACAGATGCAGACGGCGAGGCTAAAGGCATTACTATGTACATACGACGTTTCCTCGAGACAGTTTAAATGAGAAGAATTTGCACAGTGAGTTCAAAACCTGACATTTTTTCTATTTAAATAAGTGATGTTTCCTCTATTTTTTGTTGAATGTTTATTGACTTCTGTATAACACACTTGTCTCATGTAATGTAAATTATTTTTTTTTATTAAAAGTGTAACTGTAAGTGTGGTGGCTTCATGTTTTTTTTTTCTGTAAATACCTGTGTGACATTTCATTTTATATACTCTATGTACTGAACATACTTTTCTAACCTTTATTCTAATGTGACCAACAAGTCCTTTTCTTTTTTAAGTGTCGTTACTGGTGCAAAAACCTGAGTGGCCTGTTCCCTGTTTGTGATGAATCATTGCTCTGAAAATGAAATGGAGACTCTTGTTTGCGGTTCAAACTGTCCAGGCAGGCTCTGTGTCTTTTAAGGGCTTTTAAAAAAAAAAAAAGTAAATGAATATATCATACAGGACGCTTTCAGAGATCCTCGTCTCATCTGTTCCCTTTGTGCAACCTAAAAAGAAACAAAGACAAATGAAACTATTCGAAGATGTCAGAGGCTTTTGTTTGTTTGTTTTTACTGTATCTCTGTACCATGTTTTGTGGTGACACTAATTTTTTGAAAATAAACCAAACATACTTGAAACTCCATAGCGTGTGCTCGTGTTTTACTGAGTGAACACCAGAAGGTTTGCTGATTGATTGTGCTGCTGACAGCGGTGGAAGTATTCAGATTCTTCAGTTAAAGTAGGAATACCACAGTGTAAAACACCCCGACATTAAATTTTGAAACGTATTTAAGTGTGAAAAGTAAAAGTACTTGATGAAAGAGTGTATTATTGCTGTTATTACTGATGCATTATAGGGCCACACATTATCGTCCATCACCTCCAGCAGTACTTTGCATCACAGTGAAGAACTCTTCAAGCTACTGCGTTTTAGAAATAATAGTAATTTTTGTTATTCATTCTAGGCATTCATTGATTTCCATTCATTTACATACAGGAGAAGAATCTGTAAGGAGACTCTTGAAACTTTAATTGTAGTGAACATCAAGTCTGTATTCATGTTTTGCCAAAACTGTGTAATTGTTTTGCAGTAATAATAAAAAAAATTACTAAGTTTCAAGAGTCTGACTTTCATATACTGACAGATATGGATCAAAACAAACAGGAGGGATTGTGGGATAAATTCATCAAACCATCCAAAACATGTTAGCGACACATGTTCGAAAAGGGAATTAGGGTATGAGGGTTTTAATGTTGTAGCTGATTAAAATGAAGCTACATTATTTATTACAATAATTGATAATGATGCATCATATTTTAAGACTGATTACACTGTATGATTTGTAGGACAAACATACAGCTCCCAGATACATTTAATAGAGTAAAAAGTACAATATTTCCCTCTGAAATAAAGAGGAGTTGAGGCATAAAGTTGCATAAAATGGAAACACGATAAACTACAAACCGCATTGCCGAATTGTAGGAATTCCCCTCCAGCATTACACCCAACGCCTGGACCAAAATCCATCCCATCCATGCCAACTTATTCATATGACTAACTGCAGACTGGGTGGCCTGGATCTGGATCAAATAATGCACAAGTATTGATCTGTTCACATCTTCTTGTTGTGACTCACCGTCTATCTCCTAAACTGGCTGATTGACAGTCCCGCCATTGGACAGAAAAACCCTGATTTCCAGTTTCCTGCACTCAACATGTTCATTAAATTCAATTTTTTTTTTCTCTGTGAGGCACGTTTTCAATGAATATCTGGGGTTTAAATTGGCACATGATGATGTTAGCTAGATAGCTGAACAAATGACATTCCCATTAACCTCAGCTGTACTGTGTTTAGCGCTAACAGCTAAGCTAAGCTTTGTTACTGTGAGTATGTCAGCATGCTAACATTAGCGTTGAGCACAAAGCACTGTTGTGCCACAGCACAGCCCCTCAGAGTCATGTCATCGCCACGTTTTTCTGGCTTCTTATGAACAGATCGTCTTTATTAAAGATTGTCTCAATGAAAGGTAATCAGACACCGCTGCAACTCATGTTTTTTTTTTGTTTTTTTTTTTTGCTTGGAGCCAACAACAGGGCCTGGAGAGGATGATGAGGGGTGTCTCACTTGCCAGCAATGAATATGGGACTGGGCAAGAGCCCCAGCTCAGGCTGAGTGGCGCCTGGTTGACTGCTCTGAGCGGGTCTCCTGTGGTCCCAGGAAGGTTTGTCTCTGAGAGGAAGCTGAATGTCAGAAGAAGAGCTCAGGGGGCTTTTTTGGGGGGGGAAGGAGGCTGTGGGTGTTTGTCCTGCTGTGCGATCTCCCAGCTGGCTGGCCCTGGCAGCAGGTGCAGAGCTGCAGCAGGCCAACATCTGGGCAGAGCCTCTGGCAGTCCTCTCCATATTTAGCCTCTTGCTTTGGGTACGGAGATTAGGACCTCTGCCCGTGAACAGAGGGATGAAGCGGAAGTTATCCGGCAGGATCGTGTGGAATGGCATGATAGGAATCATTTGCTCCTGAGGTGGTGAACTGCAGTTTTACTCTAGTTTATTCAGTTACATCTACATATCTGCATTCCTCTGACTGGATCCAGATTCATGCAAGTTAATTGTATTTAAGTTTTAGGAGATGGAAGATGCTTGGAGTCGCATAAGCATGACACAGCTTAGGTTAAACAGCCTCTGTGAGTGTTTTTTTTTTTTTTTTTTTTTCCTTTTAAATTACTGGTAAAAGTGTCCATTATGCCTAAGAACAGCAGTGTTTTGTGTTATTTTGATCTTGTGTAACTTCCGAGATCAGTGTGATTAGTCTTGGTTGGTTGGAGGTATGCAGCTCTCACATAAAAAGACCAATCAAAAGAAGTCTATAAATTCAGGATTGCGCATAGCTCTCTGGATTTTGGATCCTGGACTCTTCATGTACAGTCACAGCTGCACTAAATGCCTCTTGTAGGAGAAAACAGCTTGAAAAATAAGATGATTGGCCTTTCCATGGGCCCCCAAAATACTCCAGTGACAGATGATACTGATTTATTTTATTGGTCCTCCAAATCCCATCATCCATGTAGCCCTGCGGCTGCAATGAATGCGGGCTGTGTAGCAGTTTCCATTTCCTGGGTGCCTCTGCAATGTGGGCAGTGTGAGAGCTGATCTCCCTGCTGCTGGGGGCCCTTCTGCCTCAAAGCCCTGTGGCCCCTCAGCGGGCACCTGCTCCAAGATTCATCGCAACAACTCCAAACGCTGATCTCACTGGCTCAACACACATCACCCCGTCCCACCCTGGAAATCGGGATGATGTCAGCTGCCTGCAGCACATGGGGGTCTGGTTGGGAAATTATCAAATGCATGAATCAACTGAGCTCCAGATGATCTTATCCGGACACCGCCCGCTCATCCACGAGTAGAAAAGCACAATTACACGTTTGATTTATAGCTTTAAGGGATAGTAGGGGACTTTTCTAAAGGTTAGTGTCCGTTTCCTTGGTCCACTGCTCATGTTTTTCACTTCACCCACAGCTTCTCTGCAGCTAAACCCGGAGTCCATTCAGCCATGTGAAACGCTCAGGCCTGTGAGGTCACTGTGGGAAGACATCTAACCCAGCAAACAGGCATCTGCCAGACATTTTTTCACCAGCAGACAATCCCAAAAAATGTCCCTGTTTCAAATCAGTTTCGATGAGGCTATTTTGGACAGGAATCAGATGCATTGGTCATGGGCATGAGGGTGCTTTTCAGTCACATGGGGGCGAGGGTGAGACAGCGAGAGACATCCTTATTTTTGGAATGTCGAGAAGCTTGTGCAATTTAGCTCCGGAGATTAGAAACTCGAAATTCTGAGAATAGTCTTTGCAAAAAAAAAAAAAAAAAAAAACAGGGCGCCACATGTTTCTCAGATTCTGGGATATAAATATCTCTGGTAGAAGAAATGTGAACAGCAAATCTGTTTATTAGACATCAGATTAACAATTCAAGAGAAACACTGAGCCGACAATCCTGAATTTCACGTCATTAGCTGGTTATTCTAATCTTTTGAGTATTTCTGTGTTTTATCTAATGTGTTAAGTGTTGTCTTGGTGCACCAATTAAAGAATGAACAAAGGAGTCCATAAAGGAGAAGCTCTGAGGATTAAATGATCTGTTTTGGTGGTAAACCACATTCCTGGTTAGAGTATTAGCTCAGAGATTTGGCCAATCTGTCTCTATATCTGATCTTATCAGTAACCCGCCGGTATAAGGAGATCTGCATGGTGCTGACTGTTAGATGAGTGTATGAATGCACGTTCTTATCTCGTCTCCTGCCCTGACAACTCTGAACTCTGCTTGAACCATCTCTTCCCTCCCCGCTCCTCTCTGAAAGAGGGACAAATTAAGGTGATGTGAGAGTTTTAACATCAGAAAGTAAAGACGCTCATTGTGCGGGCTGGCTGGCAGACAGGAGACAAACAAGTACGCACAGCTGATGGTTTCATCCCGTTACAGTGATCCTGTAAGGTTGTCTCTTTTTTCATAGAGACATGAGGGTGGGGGAGACAAAGGTGAGGTGTACCTGTAAGAACAGTGGTTCTTTGTTGCGCTGACTGATTTGTTTTGACACAGAGAGGCAGCAAAACTGAGCCCTGGCTGCTGCACGTCACCAATCATCACGTGTGATCTGTTTGGTGATTACTGGAACAATGAAGTCATACTGTACAACACATACAGACCTGTCGGACACACAGGCAGGAAGCTGGAGATCACCCATCCAGCATCTCCCAGCACCAGCGAAGGACAAAGATCCTTTACTTCAGTAAACATGCTCATACCACACTGTAAAAAATACTCCACTACAAGTGAAAATCCTGCACTGAGCTCATTTGAACTACTTTATATACTATTTGGTAGTTTAATCTACAGCAATGCATCATATTCTATAAGATCACCATAGGTTTGTAGCATCACTGTCCTGAGAGAAGCACATATCTCCAAACTTTTCACAAGAAAAACAGCCTGTTTCCGTCTGTGTGATGATGCGTTTTCCAGCTGATCCAGTACCTCAAGTTTATACTTAAGTGCAGTACTTGAGTGATTGTACTGATTCCACCACAGTCCAATACTGATTTTGACACCTCAACCCTGCTTAATCAGGTCAGCATCAGCACAGATCCCCTCCTGGATCATCTCTGACAGGTACCCGCAATGCTTTTTGAAACATCTGAAATGAACCATCAACCATCGTCCTGCTGCTTTAGAAAACGAAACTAAATAAATGTGACCTGCTTCTTAAGATTCCCATCCTCAGCAGGAACAAACAGGTTTGGGGCTGAATGCCACCGACATGATAGGAAAGCTGGAAGGTGTTCAGAGATGAACTAATCTGGACAACGTGGCTCCTCTCAGGGACACTGACACGCTGGTGAATGCTCCCAGCACCACCAGTCAAAAGGCTGAAGCTCCCATCATGACACATCTCAAATAAATTGTCCATGCAGGTATTTCTCGCATGCAAACAAGAGAAGACTGTGTTCATCGGTGTTTTGGGTTTTTGCTGCTGGAAGCTGCTACATGCGCTGCAGCACCGGCTCAGTTTGAGGACCCTGTTCATATGGTGACACCTGGTGGACGCTCTTCATCCTGAGGGGTGAGTCATGACGACAGCGAGGTCTAAAAACCCCCCAATAAAAGAAAGAAACAGGGAAGCTTGCTGCTTTCTTTAGACACATATTTGTCTTTATTTATAAAGTATGGACCTCTGAAATGAAACTACCCACATTGATATGAAATAGGTGGTGTTTTATGATGTTTTTAATCTTCTTAGTTATGACTAACAGACCCAATTCACTCAACTTCAGCTAAGAAACCGAGCTGGAGTTTAAAATGTCTCTACTGTTATACCCTGCTGGATATCAGTGAACAGCTCCTCATTTAGCCTAGTCTGCATTACAAAACGTTTATGTCAAAAAACATGAAAAAACTGCAAAGAAGTTAAATTAAACATGTAAAATCAGAAAGGGTGTACTACAAAAGAAAGAGTCCCACGTCACAAAATAAACTGAACTGTTGATAAAATCTTCACTTTCTTTTGATCTGGTGCTTTCACTCAATCTGATTTCAAGATTATTTTGTCGAACGACTTCTTTCACAGTCAAGGATGAACTGAATGTGAACTTTTGTTACGGCAGAAGCTGATGAAATGCAGTTAATCCCAGCTGCTCTTTTCAAAGAAACCACATCAGCAGCACTGTTGTCTGCTGTCTATCGTGAGGCTCAGTAAGTTCATGTTATCAAACCTCATCAGGCTTTGAAGTTTGGGCTCCGTCAGAGTCTTCCTCATCTCTCGTGTGATCCATCGGGCGTGGTGGGCGTTCACTGAGCCTCACCTCCCTGGTTCTTCCTCTCCTGCCACAACTTCTTCCTCAGCTCCAGCTCAGCGTCCGTGAATGAAGCCGGGCCCCAGTTAGTCATCATCTGAGGTCCTTTACTGCCTGATGGACCAGGTTAAAAGAGTAGAGTTGAAGTCTGCCAGTCAAGATCTTCCGCACCAAACCATCTGTTTAGGGATCTCGCTTTGTGCATGTCGAAATAAGAAAGGGCTGGTCCTGTCTACTGCTACCACAAAACTGAAGGAACACCAGCGAGGCCATAAATACAGCACACAAAGGCAGCCTTGTCCACATACTTTTGGCCATATGGTGTAACTTGCAGCAACTAAAGGTGTTTTTGCAAAAAAGGCCTTAATTGTAAGAATCTCACACAAACACACCAAGAAGCTGCATTTCCATGAAGTTAATGTGCAAAGTTCTTGAATGCTGGTCATAAGACACAATGTGTTATATCAATTAATGAATTAACCAGCAATCACTCATGAAGACAGTCAGCTTCCCTACCTGGCTGGATGAGACGCACCAGCCCCTCGTGTTTGGCCACCTTGTTCTTCCAAGTCTTCGTCTTGTTTGCCGCTCGCTCAAGCTTCCTCGACACCTCCTATACGAGACAAAGAGGAAGTGAGAGACAGAGACAGGAATCAGATCAAGGACACTTTGAGCAGACGTCAGCTGAGACGAGAGAAATGGGACGAAGGATGTTTTGACAGCAGGGGGAGCAGCTGCTGGTGAGACCAAACGTGAGTGATTGTTTCTGACTTGATGAGTAATGATGGTTTAAAGTAAATGTGATACAAACACACTTGTGTGGAGAAAAGATTAGTTTTCTTCAACTAAATGGAAAAAAAGATTACAACTATTTCTGATGCCAAGGGACATTTTCCACGCTCACAGCAGATTTCTAGATAAAGTCTGTGCCGGGGTTGTCGGATCAGTGTCGACCTCCAGATGTGCGAGCTGACCTCGTACTGCTCCAGAGCTCCGTGCCGCTCCTTCTCCAGTCGATCCAGCTGCAGCATGGCTGCCTGCAGGTCTCTCTCCTTCGCCAGCTGCTCGGCCGCCAGCTCCTGCTTCTCGGCCTCGGTCTGCGACAGCACCCTCTGCTGCTGCAGGTGCATCTGCTCCAGCTCTGCCCTCTTTGCTGCCTCCTCCTCCAGCAGCCTGCGATGGAAAACCCAGCAATGATGCTTAAACTCTCTTTCAGTTGTCTATTTTACCCACTTCACTCCTATGCAGCAAATGTCAAATAACGCACTAAACGCACCTTTTTAAGGGAACGTGCACAGAGCCTGATGAGTAAAACCTGATAACCACTGCTGTGACAGCTATTAGGTCTGACGGGGGTTTTAGGTTTAGTGGAGCCAGCGAATGCGAAGAAAGCCCGACCCTGCTGACCTCGCTTCATCGTGTACCCCCTGGTCTCCACATTACTGTGCCCGTATGTGCGTGTGCGTGTGTGTCTGACACCTGGCCTGCAGCTTGCGCATGGCCTCCTCATCCTGCTTGGCCTGCCTCTCGTCCTCTAAGGCCTCCTCCAGCCGGTGGTACATGTCCTCCAGTTCCCGGACGCGCTGCAGGTACTGCTCCAGTTCACTGGACTTCTGAGCCACCTGCTCCTCCATCTGCTGACGCACCTGAATGAGTCCACACACACACACACACACACACACACACACACACACACACACACACACACTGTATATAATGTTGCACATACTCACACACAAGGCAATTGAACCAATTTTAGCCTCATCTACATACCGCTTATATGTTTTGCATGCAATGATGGAATCTGATAATTTTTCTTATCTTCCAAAGGCTTTTACCTGTTCAGTCACTGAAGTGAGGCGATGATTAATCAGTCAGTGCACTTGACACTCAGACAAAAGGTGACTCAACATCATGGGATACATCATTTTAACTTTTTTTTAGCTTGTGTTTCCTGGAAGGACCGAGCCACAGACGGTGGTGACAAAACAAAAATAGAATAATATCTCGGTTTACGAGACTCATTTGTTTTCTTTCTGAACTTTTGGCGAGACCACATGTCACCACCACAGCCCACATGATCAGGACTATGGAGGCGGGCTGAGGGGTGCAGACTCAGGCACAGCGGTTACCATTTTCTCTCTCTCCAGGTCCAGTCTGTAGCGATCCTGCAGGTCGACCTCAGTCTTCATCCTCCTGTGCTCCTCTATCGCTGCTCTTGCCGCAGTCTCTTCCATTTTCTGTGAGGCACAAAAGAAGAAAGAGCCGAGTTTGACTGGAGGACTCATCAGGCCAGAAGACAAACTTAATAAAGAGCTGCAGGCTGGTCAAAGGGGGAGACTGCGGCTCAGGATGCATTTCTAGGTCGAATAATAGTGAAGAGGGACTTTTCTCTTTCTTTGTATCTCCTATATGATATTTTACTTTGTAACACCCGGTGAGTTTAGTCAAAGATCCAAACATTCAGAAATGAGTAATGGGGCTTAAAAGGATAAAGGCGTTTCTGACATTTGAACAAAAGCCATCTGGCAACATGAAAAGAGAAGTGAGAAGACAATTGTTTGCATAGCAGGCTTAAGTTCCTTTTTCAGTGCGAATGTTCTGCTGTATCATGTCTATTTTTTAAAATCAAATGGCCATTTAAGTTATTTTAAGACAAAATATGCAAAAGGGAAATGGACTGACAATCTTTACATTTCTTACTGGAAACTGAGTTATATCAACCTTTAGGTCATTGATAAGAGAGATCAGTGCTCTGACACATCTGCAGGATTATGTTAAACATCAGAAGAAGACAAGAAATGCTGTTTTCTACAATGGAAAAGAAAAAGAAAAAGGCCAAAACTCTCCATGAGATCTGTGTGTGTGTGTGTGTGTTTTGTCATTTAGAGCCAAGATTTACAAAATTACCCCCAAACCCATTTAACCTATTATAGCTTCACATTTGTACATAGAATAAAGAACGTCTCTCACTCATATTCAGCTTTGTTTAGTGCTTTTCATCATGACATCGACATGTGTATATTATAAAGCTGCTTTGCATTAAGTGCTACGTTTACATCATATCCAGCTTTTCAGACTGTATCAGAGTGATTGAACTCCATCCATGTCCAGAGTTGTTGTGTTAGACTGCACTGTATCTAAAACAATTACAAAAAAGTACATTTAGGTCACTGATCGGTCCTGTGAGGGGATTTCAATCATCAGACCCACAGCTGGACTGATGTTATTGTGCTTATCCATTGTTACAACATCTTTGCTCTGACTTACTCTGACTTTATGGGATATTTTTCTGCTCATTGACTTTGTTGTTTTTTATCCAGCAGTGTCTTCACTTCTATAAGTGCTTCCAGTAAAACCGTAAAAGGCTCTCAACTCGTGTCTAACTGTTCGTCCAGCTGTTCGTGGAGCAGTACCTTCCTCATAGACTCCAGCTGCCTCTGTTTGCTCTCATTGGCCACCTGGAGCTGCTTCATCCTCTCTTCCAGGTCCTCCTCCTCCGTCTGCTGCCTCTGCCGGAGCTCCCTGCGCCTCAGCCGGGCCTCGCGGTGCGGAGACGGCAGCCCCAACCTGAGCAGCTGGATGCACGTTTGAATAGCTGCCACGAGATGGAGCGAGAGGGGAATCACAGACTCAGCTACAGCCGCTACAATCTGACTAAAGACGCACTGTTGAGTCAGGAAGCATGATGTTTAAAAAATCTGCCAAAGATGAAGAAACCAGTGGAAAATGAAAGTACCTTGAATCCATTCCTGCTTTTTCTTTTTATCTGATGCGCTGATCTCAAAGCTTTTATCGGTGCACTTGATAATAAACAGGCATTTCTTTCCTTCTTTATCCGGCAGGGACTGCAGGAGAGAAATGGCGTTACTGTCAGTCACATGGTGCTAAATGTACAAAACCATGAGGGTTTACTAAAAATACATGTAAACCTCCACGCAGCAGTTTTGGTCCAGGATGATGTCCCCTCTCTTCTCCACCAGATCCTCACAGACGTAGTATGACAGCGAGTTGGGTTGAAGGACAAACCAGCGCTCGGTCCAGTTCTTCCTTATGTGGCCCTTTTTCATCATGTAGCCCTTCAGGACACAGTGTGGAGACAAACAAAGACTCAGAGTCACTATGCTGACATGATCGCTGTGATTTACATATTACACATAAGAAACTGCTTCTTCTCTTATCTAATTGCACATTATCTACTGAAAAACAAAAAATAGATTAAATGTTTTTTTCCCGTTGTGTTTAGCCCTGAGTGATGCCTGCTGGGTTGAGGCTGCCTGTACAGCACACGCAGTAACTGTAGATGAAAACTGAGGTGAAAGAAGTTCAATAAACACTCACTGCTGCTCGTAAAGCATGTTGCTGTGGTCAAACTGTAACTGTAAAAGTGTGCATGGACGGACAATTACGGGATACCTGTCCAAACAGTATATGTGAGGTCTATGTGCTGTCTCACCTGCTTTACCACATCCAGTATGAGTTCCTGGAAGACCTCGTTGATGCCCATGGACAGGGTATGGTGGTCCAGGCCCTTGCTGAAGTAACCCATCCCCAGCAGCTCAATCAGCTCCCAGGCAGTCAGGCAGTTCTTCTTTGTGTTCAGCTGCAGCTTGTAATCTGCAAACTTCTCCTCACTCTCTCCGCTCCCCATGGCCTCCGTCAGCTTTCTCAGGAAGTACTCAATCTAAGGAGACGGACAGACAAAAGAGCTTAAAAACATGTTTGCTTGAGGGGACAATTAGAAATGTTCCTCTTCTTTACCCCGCAGAAAACAACTGTGAGGATCTTCCTCACCTCTTCACTAATGATGACGAGTGGATAGTTGTCTTCTGACAGAAAGTTGAAAATGCACCAGACTTTGAAAGCATCATCATCTGAGATGAGTAGCTGTTGAGTGCCAATGTTTTTCTTGTAACACAGAGTCCAGCACATCTTGTTGAACTCCAGTATGTCAAACTCCTGCTGTACCTGGGAATGAAAATGCAGCATTCAGTCAGAGTCAAAGTCAAACTGGTCAGCACCAGTGAGCACAGTGTGTTTACAAATGCTAAGCCGGAGGACTGGTGTTTGTCTCCTTTCAAAACCTTGAGTCTGCAGGATGTGAGGTACAAACCTGATGTAATTAAAGGCCTCATTTTTATTCAAGTCAGAGCCCGCAGGAGGAAGGCAGGAAAACAGCTTCCAAGTGAAAATCAAGCAGTTTACTGACATGAGAGTCGGTGTTATAACACTTGAAGCGATGTGTTTACAATGTACGACACCGTGCTCACAAAGGTGCAGGCAAGAATCCCCCTTTTCCAAAGAGTGTATAAGGAGGCCGTCCACAAATCTACAAACTCAATACATTTAGTGCACTACCAACAAATACATTACAGGCAAATCACATCACTTCTCCGGGTGCAACAACGAACTGGTAACCATTTCCTCTGCTACGCACCAAACAAGGCCACGATTAGTCATCCTATGTGTCATACAGTCTCCAAGAGAGAAGTGTGTGTTGGTGTTTTTCTTCTGATTCTATTTTCATGAAACTGTCATGCTAGTTACCTTTTTCAGGCTTTAAGTCTTTAAAAAAAGCCTTTCCCTGTAATCAGTTTACTGCTAACCAAGGTAGCCATTCTGCTAGCTGGGTAAGGCTAATGTGCGGCTGATACAACATTTAAATTAACTTAATTCACTGCTGGGCCGCCTGTTGTGTATTTCCACTTTTCTTCTTGTGGACTGTGTGTTACTCTGATAATCCGTTTTTACAATATCTTTGGCGTAACTCTTGTTCCTGCAGCCTCACTGGTCACTATCACTGGTTTTGCGTGTCCAACGCTGTTTTCAGTTTCACAATCGCTTCCAGCGAAGACCTCAACTTCTGTCTTTAACCTTTACTGTAAGTGTGTTTAGACCACTGCATAGCTACATACAGAGTGAGAGCAGATGTTTACAAAAAAACTGATTTTTGTTATTGGTACTGAAAACCAGGTATCATTGGCAATAGAAAAAATGTCAAATGATGCCCAGCTCTAGTGTGCTGGATGGATTAAAAACATAAGACTCTCCTGCAGCTACTTCAGCACCTTTGTTCCCACCTTATCAAGAATAAACTTGTTGAGGTACGGCATGTAGCCCTGTTTGGACAGAGGGCCTTTATTATCATGTTTGAAATGTTCCTCAAGGGCCACGGGGTCGTGAGGGATCTTCATCACCGTGCACAGGTTGTGAGACAACACCTAGAAACACACAATGTGAATGTGAATGAGATACGACCATAACACATGAACACTGCAGGTCAGAGGTCATACACAGTATAAACTTCACGCATTAGACACGTTACGATACAGTTACACATCCCTGAAAAATGAACGTATGTGATTTGTTAAAGATGAGGCTCATGACCTCTTGGCCAGGTCGCCCTTGTGAAAGAGATCCTGATCTCAATGGGTTTTTATCTGGTTAAATAAAGGTTAAATAAATGATCAGTCTGAAGGTCTTCACATGCAAAACACAGTCACTGTTATTCACATGCATCACTGGCCAAGCGTTACTTCAGTTCTTGAGGGTGAATTTTCACCCCAGAGACTTAAGATTCTTTCCCCTGCTTTGTTCAGCTGCAATAATGAAGGATTACACCCAGAAGTGCTTCCTTTAACTGTACAGCACTGTAGCTGTACTTCACATCAACACGGAGAGACTGGATTCTAAGAAAACCCACATGTAAACAGTTTCCTCTGACAGTCTGAAGCGGAGTGGTAGATGGTGGACAGTTAGCTTTACACCAGCTATCACAGTGATATAAAGACCAGAAATACATCTCCAAAAATAGGGTCTTTTAGAGCTTTCCTGGCCACTCTGCAGTGCTGAGAGAGCATATGTGAGTGATGAAAAACCCTGCAGGATCCTTGAAGTCAGACTGTGTCTTTGTCAGGCTGGGCACATAGACATCAGAGCCAGCAGGCAAACAAACTCAGGCCCCGGCTGTCATAGAGCAAAACACCACGTCTTTCTGGCCTTTGCCTCGGTAAAATGCCCTGTAACACATTTTTTCATTTCTTTGACAACAACAGAAGCGGATTAAACATGCTTAAACATTCGGCTGTCTACGGTGAATGTTAATGTTCAAGGAAAACACAAACGAGCAGCAACACAAGTGAATGACTGGTGGATAAATGAGAGAATCTGACAAGTGCAGCACAACATATTGGCATCTCTGCAGCATGTAGTGAAATGTACATTATGTGGTGATGTCCTTTTGTACTGCAGGTAAAAGTACCAATACGACAATATAAACTTAGCCTACAAGTGAAAGTCCTGCGATCAAATTTTCAAGCAAAAATAAAGAGGTGTTATAAGTAAAATGCACTTAAAAGTATCAAATGTAGATGAATTAATTTTGTTGATTGGCTCTTTTTAAATAACTTACATTAACTTATATACTCACTTAAGTAAAAGTATGCAGGTATAATCAGCAAAATCTATTTAAAGTATCAGAAGTAAAAGTAGTCATTGTGCGGTAAAATGGTCCCTGTCAGTGTTTTACTATCACATGATGCTTCTGGATTAATATCACTGCTGCATATTCATCTTATTATGTTTGTAGTGTGGCTGTCCTGTGAGAACCACGCATCTCTCAAAATTCAACTTTTCATGAGCTCAGCAGATCAGCCCGTTTGCAGCTTTGTGATGCTGCATTTTCCAGCTGATCCAAGAGGCTTTTTAAACAGATGATTTAGACTGAGAGTCATTTTCCTCAGTGCGTAAAGGACCACTTCATCCTTCATCACCACATGAGGAGACACATGGTTTGCTCTGGACATGAAGAGTACAAACACAGTCAGTCGCCTGTCCATCAAAGAAGCCGTTCATTTGAAACGTCCACCGTTAACGCTACACACGCACGTTACAGCCGGGATTTAAAGTAACGGGTCATGACGTAAAAACACACAGACACACAGACACACACACACACACACACACCCAGGAAACGCACCTTTAACTGAGATTTGGAAACTTTTCCACGTTGATCCACGTCCAGCGCTGTGAATGCGTGCCATATGGATTTCAAAAGCTCCTCTCGAAGCCACATATTGTCTCTCAGCGGCAGCAGAAGGAGGTCTGTCCGTCCGTCTGTCTATTTGTGAGTCAGGTTTTGGTCTGTGTGGTTTTAACACAGTGGAGATGTTGGTCGCAGCTGTGTGATGAAGTGTGATGACAGCGCCACGTGACGTTCAGTTCATGTACTTTCATCATCTGAAGGCAGTTCACTGTGAGTAAGTATTCAGAGCCTTTACTTCAGTAAAAGTACTATTACCTCACTATCAAAACGCGTGTACAATTACAGGTCCTGCATTGAAAAGGGCAAGAAGTACTTATACCATGTACCAATATGTATCATTAGGTTATTATTACGGACGCATTCACGTAAATCAGGATTCTTAAGTTGGCGCTAATCTTCACTGTTTAGCATTCAAAAAATGATTATTTGCATTATAAATTGATCTGCCGATTATTATCTGCATTCATCAATACATTATTTGGTTTGTAAAAGTTCTGAAAATAGTCCAACCAACAGTCCAAACCTTTACGTTATTAACAATTCATTCAAATCAAAGAAATGAAAGGCAGCAAATCTTCACATCTGAGACTCTTGAAGCATGAAATGACCTTAAGATGCCGAAACAGCTGCTAACTTGGACATACTGTGAGGTATTTTTACCTTAACTAAAGGTCAGATTTTGTTTTGTGTGCATATATCCAGCGGTGGAAAGTAGCTGTGTACAATTACTCAAGTACCAGCCTTAAGTACAATTTAAAGTACTTGTACTTTACTCCATTTCCTGCTCCTTTATGCTTCTACTCCAACACAATTCAGATGCAGATTAGTACTTTTTACTTCGCTACATGTACTTGACAACTTAAGTTACTTTGCAGATTTTGTTCGACAATACATCAACAAATAAATCATGATTTAATACCATAGATTCAAACTTTATTAATCCACGACGGGAAACTCACAATCTACCCAGCAGACAAACTACATCACGTGGTTAAACCACCTTAACCAGCTTCAGTATTATAGTGATGAAAACATGAATGCTTTGGTACTTTTGTTATATTTTGATGCTAATACTCTTGTACTTTTACTTAAGTAAAAATTTAAATGCACGACTTTTACTTGTAACAAGCCTGTGGTACTGCTGCTTTCTCAAGTACAAGATCTGAGTACTTCTTCCACCTCTGCATAATCTGTCAAGTCACGAGTAACTAAAGACGTCTGATAAGTCCCTCAGAAATGTCGTGGAGTAGAAGTAGAGTGGCATGACAAGAAAAGACTGGAGTACAAGTACCTCAAACGTGTACTGAAGCACTGAAGTAAATGTACTTATTTACATTCCACCTGTGCTACATGCTAACTGCCAGCAGGGTGTACTGTGTATTTGGCTGAATTGACCATTTAAACTTCCATTTAACTCCTGACAGGGTTTAATTTTGACGTGCAGGAAACTGAATTTGATCCTTAATCAGCCCAAGTCAAACACTTTGGGAGCCAGATTGAAGTCACACAGGGGCCCAGAGCAAACATGAGCCGGCAGGCCTCCATTAACCTGTTCCTCCCATTCTCCAGGTAATGTATACAAGCGGTCTGTGCTCCAACACTAGATCTGCTGTGTGGCAACGTGATCAAACCATTACCTGAGAAACACACAGATTATAAGACCAAAAAGGAAAGAATGAAGGCCTTAAAGTGATACTTGACAGCCGTGAACTTACATCCCACTTTAAGGCCCCATGTCAGCTGACAGTGTTTGGTAATGGACCTTTTGAGCTGTCAGGGCATGAAAAGTACATGTGCTGCTGATGACATTAACAGTGGCTCCATTTTACTCAAGCGTCCAAGCTAGGCCAACATGGACAATACCAGGACCTTGACACACGTATGTGGAATAAATTAGGCCTGTGTCTTTATGTTAAACGCCTCTCCAGCTTTGATTTGGGCCTTAGTCAAACTGCTCTATGCTGCAGTGTTTGCTGTATCCCAGCTGGACAACTCACTGGGGTGCTTATCTGACCAGTGACTGAATATTGCTCCCAAGCTGCCAAAGCTTGTCGTCAGGCGTGTACAAATCCAACACATTGTCACAATCCATCACCTGGAAAAAGTGAAGCTCATTCACTGAACACTTAGAAATCAATAAAGCGGGAGAAGAGGTGCGCCTGCATAAGGAAACACTCGAGGTCATGACTTCCCTTAGCTTTTTTAATATGTTGTTGTATATATAGATGGTTCATCCATACACCAACCAAAAGCTTGAGACCTTCACGACAAGTCCAATTGTACATGCTTCAATGATGTATTCAATTGTACTTTCAGTGCTCAAAAACACATGTCCTGTAGCCATACGGAACACCAAGAGCATTCTCTTTTTTCCTGAAATGAATGTTTCCAAGTTGCCCACCGATCCACTCTGTATCCAGATGCGTGACAACCAGCCATTACATAAGTCGCTTGCAAAGTAACAAAGTTACAGCTGTTTTCATTTTAAATAGTCTTCAATTTAAAAAATTTGCAGTCTGATACAGAAGGCTAGGAGACCTGAACAATATGAAAGTGCTAGTCATTAATTTACAGAGATCAGGCATCACATAGTGCTATGAAGTATCCAATATGCTACATATGAATACAGCTGTTAACACCTTACAAATGCCTCTGTTTTTTTCAAGGCTACTTGAAAAATCAATAACCTTGGCTTGTGTGTGCATAAACATGAGGGTTTGCTTATGCAGAAAATAACGCAGATATCACCACTACCAGAGGTATAATCATAATACGGCCGTTTCGCCACAACAGTGATAATGAAATATTTAGTCCCATTATCAATTTGTAACTGTTAATCCCCCAATTTTGTTTAAGTGGGAAAAAAACCGAAAGAGTTGCCGTCGGGGTATCCCCTCCACACTGGGCTCCAGAAGACAACGTTGTTCAGAGCTTCTTCTCTTGCATCGTGCTCAAGTTCTTGGTTTGTTTTCCCCAGCCATTGGTTGCATTTTGGTTGCTTTCCCACATCTTCTGGTGCTATTTCCCATTTGACAGATTGAAGAATGACTGAGAAGAACCAGTTCTTGAACCACTACTTAAGGGAACAACACAAGCTTTTTTTTTTTTCACTTCACTACAATCAGTCACAGAGTAATAAAAAGTAGAACGGATGACTCAATTCATTCCTGGAGCAGTGCCTCCAAAGTTGAAAGTAGATGGCACCACTGGCGCTGTGAACTTGTACCCGCCGTGTTTCTCGATCATCTTGGATTCTGTAATTAGATGATAAGCAACAGTGCTTAGAAGTCACACATTAACTTGTTTCCTGAAGGTTTACTGTTGCTCACTGTTCATTTACTACACAGATGGTGGTAGACCACACCCTAAAGGTTGGTCACCTTAACCGTCAGGAAGTCCAAGATAAATTTAATGTTGTCTTTGGAGAATAAAGCTTTTAAATGTTTTTTTTTTTATTTTTCCCTGCATCATCATCTAAAGAATGACTCAGGACGTAGGTGCTTAATTTTAAGACGAGGCAGAGTGTGTAAAACCTCTTACCTTAACTGGAAACAAGGTATTCCCAACACACATTCCTCTCTAGTTTTGTTCTTCACCCCTCACACTACAAAACATCCACACCACACCTGATTCTGGCAGAGCCTATTCTACTGCCAACCAGTGTGATCAACGCTTTTTGGGGTATTTTATTCATTTATTATTCAAGGAAAACAGGAAATGAAGGGAGAGAAAGATGGGAGACCACATGCAGCGAAAAAACAGTTCCCAGTAAGTCCTTAAACCACCACTTTGATTCACAAGCACCAGGAGCCATGCAGGCACAGAGCTCCACAGTATACTGACATTTTACTATCAAACTAGGATCATAAAATACAATTTTTTCTTTTATGAGGCGAGAAATGTGATTTTTGAAATCATCCCAGACTCCTGTTTTTCTGGCAAAAAAAAAAAAAGGCACAACAGCGGCAGATTTCAGTGTGCACTGTTGTGTCATTAAGCAGAGGCTATGAGTACTTAAGTTTTTTTTAATTCCAAGCAAATGTATGGATGAAAAGCATCATAAACAGTATGAGTGTACAATCAAAGCATGTAAAAAAAACTGCTTTATTGACAGACTGAAGTGCTGCATCAGCACTGCATTAGAATGTCGGGGTAGGGTCTCAGCTGGTGCTCACCATGTGCTGCCCGTCTCTGGTCTGCAAGTGTGCCAATGTCCTGAAGGTGTTTGCCCTGTTCCTCATCGAGGGCCTGTGTTAGTGCCTGGTACCATGCTGGGTCACGGGTCTGGATATCTGCATCACAGTAAAGTCAGATTAAAGTCACTGACTGACGTACAACATGGACACAATGTGTTACTGAACCAGTTCATTTTGATTTGCAGGAGAAATAAACACAAGCTCTCCATCATCAGCTCGTCATCTTACTCTGTAGTATGGCTTTGAAGATCTGATACTCGTCCACTAAGTTGTCCTCGTCATCTACAGCTGTAGTGTAGCCCTCAAGTGCCGTCTCCTCAGCATCGTCCTCCTCCCAGTCTTCATCATCTCCGTCCTCTCCCGCCTGCTTCGCCAGCATCTCCAGGTACTCCTGGCCCTCCTCGTCGATGTCGTCCTCGTCACTGCCCAGCTCAGCTACATTCATCCAAAGAGGTGAGGAAACACCTTTCAACATCATGTAACACACAGCTTGGCCAATGCAGCACAGAGTACAACAAACACTTGTGCATTACCGTTGTCGTCCTCGTCTTCCCCGTCTTCATCGTCGTCATCATCGTCGTTCTCATGCTCTGCTCGACAGGCATACGCCCTCTTGAGGCCGTTGAACAGTAGGATGGCTGCGGGAAGAAGCTGTCCAGCCACCTGGTTGACAGCCTGGGGCCTGTGCTCAAGGTCAATGAGAGCACAAAGTCCGAGAATGCACATCTTCCTGTCGTGGAGGCTGTGGGGGGTAAAAAAAAAAAAAAAAAAAGTTGGTCAGAACCAGGCTCAAGTCATTCATTCTGTGATTTAGCAGTCAGGACGAGGTACACTGTCGTGGTAATCTGCTGAGATACTCATGAAACTCTTACCCAAGGAAGCAGTCGACATCTTTGAGCCACTGGGTTATGAAGTGGTTAGTGATGGGCTCCGTGTTGTTTGGAAAGCGTAGATTCTCTAAAGTGTTGAGGAGAAGAGGGGGGCTGTAGTAAAGTGCAGCGATGGCCACCTGCAGACACATAGTCCGCAGCTCGCTGGTCTTCACCTCCCGTGTCAAACGCTCCAATGCAGCAGCCACAAACAAGGGCACCACCTGCAACAACAGCAAGTTCATCTTCAATCAAGCATAGTGTATACCACCTTAAAATTAGATGAATTATTTTAAATCCAGGAGTGAATGAATCCTGTAGATGTGCTTCCCTCTACTATCCTTCCTCTTCATCTTGCCAGTTTGAGGTTTAATCGGATTTGTGATACTGACCTGGTCAATGCCACGACCTTTGCACTGCAGAATGATCACCTCCAGTAGCTTGGCTGCATGGCACTCTGGGTCCTCTCCTGGATCACCTGTCAGGACCTGTGTGGGGTGGCACGGTCAGGTAAACCTCCCAAATCACGGAGCAGGAACAGACAGACAACATGCAGGAGGAATGTGGGACTACAGTCTCTCACAACAAGCATGATCAGCTGCACCATTTTACCTTCTTGCACATGCTATAGATGATCTCCAGGTATTTGGTGTCAGATAGCAGAGTATCTGTGTCGACTGTGACGTAGTTGTGAAGAAGAGGCATCATATCTGAAACAGACACATTTCATTTTCACACAGCTGAATTTACAGCAAAACAAATGCCCACTTTTTCTCTCTGTGCTCAGGATATTGGCTGTTAGAGTGGTTTTAAATCTTTGTAGCTCACAGAAACCAACGAAGCATTCTAACATGAATCCAAGCACCGGTTCTCAGTCAAACACCTACCTGTGAAGTAGTCAAATCCATCCTGCTGGAAGACTTCATATACCAGTGGAAGGAGCTGCCACATCTGTGGTGACACCTGCTGGCAGGTCAGGCTGTGAGCCAAGGACAGGATCTCCTCATAGAACTCTGGAAAAAAGAAAAACAAATGGGAAAAAAGGAGAGAGGAAGGTGAGTACTGAAAGTACAGGTCTGTTTATTATCAATAGGTCATCTCTTAGGCTTAACAGACAGACAACATGCAGGAGGGATGTGGACATACAGGAAAGATCAGACCTGCTTACCCAGTACATGTTGCTGCAGCACAGTGCCAATCACCTGCAGGCAGATGCCTTCCAGCTGCTGGGTAATCTGAAACAACACAATGGTTCAAGGCAATGAGGATTTAATCAACAGAATAAAATCTGGAAGAAATCTGTAACTTTTGTATTTTACTCAGCACTTATCTGGAGTTCTATCATTGAAGGAGGTCACACAAAACAGTTTTAGAGCAGTTATAATATTTTTGTTGACCAGTTTTTGTATTTTTTATCCGTTTTCTTTTAAAGCTGCAGTAGGTAGCTTGTATAAAAGAAATTTTTTGTCATATTTGCTAAAACGGTCCCTATGCCCAGACAGCAGTACATGAAACATGTAATCTGTGAACAAAAAAACAAAACAGCTACTGCTCCTACTGTGGTTTGCAAGAATCCACCGCGCCCAACACAAAACAACCAATCAGAGCCAGAGGAGCGTCTGAGGGAGTGTCTGACATCTGTCAATCACTACTCACACACGCTGCGAACCACCCCCTCCCTCCACTCATGCTGCTGGCTGCCGCTCAGTCAAACAGCTCTGTGAGCGGCGTCAGGAGGCGAGTGAAAGCTATGGCGGAGCAACAGCCACCCGCAGAGAGAAACTGCCCAAACCGCCGCTGCCAACAACAGCATGTACGGCTAAGACAACAAACAACCAGAAAGCTAATATGGTGATTGTTACAGTAACACTCCACAGCGCATATGGTATATTAGCAACTAAGATGTAGCGGCTGGGTAGAGTTAGCTTGTTTCAGATGCTATGGCTAACGTTACTGATTGTCACGGCAGACGCCGCAGGGAGGAGGGGCTTGGAGGCAGGGTATGAGTGCAGTGACGTGGAACTTGTGTTGGTTCAAATTATCAGGCTAAGTCTGCTCTCTTCTCCATCTTACCTACTGCAGCTTTAAGACCTGATGGTTTATGACCCGGTTTATTTTGCTGCCTATGTGAAGCACATTGTAATGCAGTTTTGAAAAGTGCTCTATAAATAAAGATCATAACAATCATAACCAAATTGAACTGAATGCCTCAGTATATACTAAAAAAGAGAAATTTGAATGCAAAAGGAAAAATCCAGGTTTTAAAACAGGCTGCCTATTATTTGTGCCCACTATACTGACCAAACAGCGTGATGTGTGGACCGAACAATGATTTTAGTGAATGAGTAAATGAATATTTTGAGTCAAATTATTTAGAAACAACAAGGATAAGCACCTCTTCATCGCTGTTTTTCCCTTGTACCTGATGACTCAGTCCTGAAATGTCACTTGTCCTATCTAGACCAACTGAACAGGTCGCGTTTCACCGGTCAAATAAAAATAATTCCAGTTCTTTGTAGAGGTGACGTAAACCGAGGATTGCTGAAACATAAACTACTGAACTGTTATGCAATCGAAAAATCCTCGGTGTAAAAGCAACGCCTGGTCAAATCCAACGGCTTCTTGGCTTGGAGCACCAGCAGTCCTATGTTTCGGCAGACATGGTGGCAGCGTGCCCCTGCACTATTTCTAGCGTCTGCCTCAGCCTCTGAGTCATTTTGAACGCGGTGAGAACAGAGCGTGTTCCCAGGAGTTGGTGGGTGGCTGAAGTGTGTTGGCAGGAACGCTACAGCAGACCAGAGCTGCTTCTGCACATGAAGTGGCACGGAGATGAGTGATCAGCCAGGAGTGTGCGAGTGTGCGTGTGTGCGTGTGTGCAGCATGCTTAGTGGCTACACTGCTAACCTCTTTGTGGTCCTCCACCACACTTAACAATGTGTCAATGGTGTTGAGGATGCCCATAGCCGTCACGGCCTTGTCATCCCCTCCCTCCTCATCAGGTCCCGTCTGAATCACCTGGTTGAACGTCATAGCCTGTCAAAAAGAGAACAAAGAGGCCGTTATGATTGTGCCTGTGGACTTAATGTATTCATACATTTCACCGCCAGGCTGGAAGTCGGATTTCTTTTCGCCACGTCATTAAATACAAGAAAGAGGTAAAAAGCAACTATATCTGATGGCTGCTTCCTCTTAAAAGCAATATAGAGATTCGTCCAAACTACAGCTATACTTGTAAAGAGTACAGACTGCAAGTTTGTACAAACTTCTGATGGCTAAAGAGAAGGGAAGCAAATGTTTTCTGGCAATTTGGTGACAAAATTTTCATTCTGGTACCTTATCTTGGATATGAAGCTGCCATTTTTGGGTAAAATCAGACCATCGTTTCTTTTTTGGATTACTCTGAGTGACTTATCTTGGCTGCCCGCGCTGCATCTCAGTGAAGCCTAGCAGTACAGATCTTTTTTGAATTCTACGACTTTTACACATTGGAGTTTCATTTACAGCACAGAGATGTTGTGAAATATTACCATGTTACCTCTCTACTGATTGTACTTACCAAATGCTGTGTCATCTCCACCGCAATTGGAGTGACCTCCTCGCTGTATTCACAGATCATTTTCTGTATGACATTGGTGAGGTCATCATTCTCCGTCTCCCTGACGATGTGTAGGAGTGCCTGCATCACTGGCCGGATGAAGGGGGTGATGTATTCTTTGGCTAAAGAACACAACACACAATTTAGACACTCAACGAAAACTACTAAACGACACGAAAGAACCCCCCAAAAACATTAAGTGCAGTCAGTGAAACACGAGCTGCACGACGTCACTCGCTCACCCTTCTCCTGGTTGCTGATAAGAACCTGCAGGGCAATGGCAGCCTCCACCTTAACTGGCATCTCATTATCATTGATAAGACAAAGGCGGGTCAGCTCAAGAGCCGTCTGCAGGTTCTGGTCACTTTTGAACTTCACCTCACAGAAGTAATGCAGCACCCAGCAGGCCTGTGCGAAGACAGGTGGAGGAAATGTGGCAGAACTCATTAAATGACAAGCTTGTGTTAACTCAAAGTCACTTTATTCAGCGGTGTAAACACATGAGTCTTAGCCCTGCCTGTTCTGAAATGATCACTTACTCTGGCTCTCATGTAGCCCAGTTCACTGCGGAACAGGGGGAAGACGTGATTCTGCAGCATGAACTCCATCTGGTCCTTGTAAATTTTTTTCTGTGGAGACAAAGGAATGAAAACCGTCAGTTAAGCCAAGTTTAACTAATTAATCTATAGCTTGTTAAATACTTTCTAGAAAGAGGCTAAATTGTTCACAATGACTCAACAGTATCAGTGCTTGAATATTTGGACCAAACATATGACAAATTAAAAAAAGATCATCTCTTCAGAGGACAGATTTTACAACTGAATGCTCATGAGGGCAGCCATGGTAAAAAACAGAAGATGCGATGAAAATCCCATTTGCTGCACCATGTTAGAAAAATGTTTAAGACCTGTTCTGCTCTGAATGGAATCACAAGGCTTTTTCTGTTGTTGTTGTTGTTGTTTTTTAAATCTGTGTGCAGAAAACAGAATTGGTCAGAGAAGTAGGCAAACAAGCCAAGTGAGAGCTATTAACCTTCAGCAAGATTTCAGCCAAAGAGCCAATCATGTGGAGGGCACCGTCCTTTTTCCTGGGGTCAGAGGCGGGATCAGTGAGATTCTGGTAGCAGAAGCCCATCGTCTTTTGCAGAACCTGAACAGAGCAAGAACAACATACTGGATTAGGCCTTATTAAATATGAGTTGCAGGCACAGAGGCATGATCTGTTTTAGTTTTCCATTAGGGGAAAATAAGATTCAAAGAAATAAACGACTAAATTGTTTGAACTCACTTCTTTCCTCTTGTTGCAGGCAGTGAACAGAAGTGTCTGGGCTGCTGTTGTTGGCGAGATGAAGTCCTCGAACACGTCTGAAGGGGACAACCAAGGTCAAATACAGGGTTAGTTATCACTGATGCGTGGGATTCCTTTTACAGTATAGGCACCGACTTTTGACGCTCACCGAACTTCATGCGGATGTACTCGTATGGATCCTCCTGCCACAGTTCCTCATCACTGTCTGTGTAACACATGAGGGGGAAAACCACATCCTGAATGATGCCCTGAAAAACAAGATGACAAGTCACAATCAGGGAGGGGGGAACTGTTTTTCGCAAAGTATCGTTTCTTTCATCTGTTGGCTGAACTCATGCTGTTCGGGAGTGCTGTAGCTTAATGCATTGAACAGTGACTATCGGTCCATCGTTTCACCTTGTTACTTGCCATATACTACAGTGCTGTGAAACGCTTACTGGATGTTCACGTGTTGCATTTATACCTGGATGTGTGGTTTGAGGTTCCTCCATGTCAGAGCATGTGCTATGCCCTGGTTGATGTAGTTGAGCGTCTGCTGGAGTACTCTGGGAGCCACGTATTGCTTTTCCTTGTACTGGTATAAGACTTTCAGCAGCACCTAGTAGACAAATGTACAAAGAAATTCCTCATGTTTGTTGAGTTGCACTCCAGTCAACGCACCGTTCAGTCTCACTGAGGAACTGCTGCTGACATAACACCTTGTAAAGTTCTTACCTGCTGGGCAGGAACTGCATATTCCTTGAGGAAAAGTTCAGCAAACTCTGTGTACTCTTTGGTTGTGTTTCCTGGGCTTCCATATCTGAAAAGATGGTTTAATGTAGTGAATGTTATTGTGAAACATATCTGTAGGATTTATTTATCAAATTAAGGGAGCAATTATTGGATTTTTTACCTCTCAAACAGCCGGGCCAAGATGTGAAGGGCCCACTTCTTACACTTCCACCATGGCAGCTCGGGCCGCTCATCCTCATCTATCTGCATCGTCTCCTGCACAGACCATGCACCAAATTAAACACTCAGCTTGTGGAGAAATTAAATGTGCACATGTGTCAGGAGTGATTGGCAGTAGTATGCAATATGCATTTATCTTGTCTCCTTACCGGAGGCACATCTCTGTCCACTACGGTCTTCAGGATCTCCATCCATTCTGTCAGGTTCTGTCTGTTGATGAGTTCCAGGGGCAGGTTGTACTGTGGAGACAAACAAGAAAGTTAGTTTTTTTTCTTACTCTAATTAGAGCAGATGTTTAGCTCAATAAAAAAAGGTAAAAAGTTTTGAAAATATAATGAAGGTTACCACTATTTTGTCCTTTTTTTTAAAAAAGGAAAGAAAATGGCAACAAACTGAATCTATCCAAAACCAACGAGAGAAAGAAGACCCTGGTTAACAAGCGGATGTTAGGTGCTGTGACATTACCTGGAAGAGGGCATAGAGGATTTTGAAGATCTGTTTCTGTATGAGGACAGAGTCACTGGAGTGGTCAGGGAGCAGCTGGATGAAGCGTTCTTTCAACATGGGCATGAAGATGTGCATGGCAGCCACCAAAGGTTGACGCTCTTCTGGTTTCTTATATCTGTTTCACACACAGGTTTCACATCAGCCACACGAGCACAAAGTTAACCCCATGTCATGTGTTATAACACAAGACAAAATGGAGACTGAGAACTCTGACTTACTCATAGTTTTTGACAAGCTGGTAAAGGCAGAGCAAGATGCCCAACCATCCTGCACTGTTGTCTGACTGCAAATAGAAACCAATCTTGTCCACGATGGTTGTCCACTTGCCGGGGTAGTCATGCTTGATCATGTGGTGGATACATGTTGTCAACTGGACCCTGACAAGTTCAAAAGGGCAGTTATAGATTGAGAGGAGCTTTCCAAATCACCCGCTCTACTCAGCCAGCAGGCCGTGTGGTTACCTGATGCGCTCGGGGGAGTGGATGATGGCCTCCACTATGTTGTCTCGAATGAACTGCCTGTCCTCCTCGGGGATGTTATTGACAGACGTCTCTGTGGCTGAACCGTCTCCATCACTCCAGTGCTGAGTTATCATGTTCTTAAGGTAAATCACACCTAGAGAGAGAAAAAAAACCAAAAACCTTCAGCGTTTTTTCCCCACATCACCAACCCCTATTGTTTAATCAAATAGCTTATCAATGAAACCATCAAGCTATACAAGGTGGAGCAAGTCACATGACCGAGCACACAGCCATGGAACTGTCGTGTGAGGTGCACCTCAGCTAAAAGCAAATCAGGGCTTCAGTTGATTTGTTTGCACGATTAAAAAACGTGTACATTTAAATTAGTTTGAGATGCTAAACTAGAAAATGTTGTGATCCAGATACCTAAATGCATCAGTGAATATTGTTTTATTTCTGTATTAATTATATTTGAAGTTTGCAAAATCATCCTAATAATCCTCTGGCCAAGAAAAAAGGACCTGATACTTCACTGCATAATCAGAGACATTCAGCCCTAAGCCCCCAAATTTGCTTTATAGAGTGTTTCAAAGTCACTAAACTACTATGCATGGTTATTAAATTAATTCAGTTGGTGTACAGCCTCATGTAACTCCCAAATGTGCTCCTATTATATTGACTGGGTTTACATCATGACGGCTGTGTACGACACAGTAAATTCAGAACCAGCGAAAGCCTAAGCCGCAGGAATCAATTCTTCCATCTGCAGTTCAGTAGTTTTGAATGTGGCACATGGGTGTCAGCTGGGTTCACATCTACAATGTGGGGCCCCACTCTGAGTTCTGTGGCTCGCAGGGGGAGAGGCATCTGAGGGCGCGGAGGAGCGAGGCCTGGGAGGCAGACATCAGACTGCTGACACAAATGTCTACACCACTGGCGAGGCAATCATAATCCAGCCTATCAATGCTGACGGAGCATAAACCCCCTTCCCCCTCCGCCTGTAAGCACCAAACTCCACATCAAGCCAGTAAGAATCCGTAATATCAATTAGATTCATGGACGGGACCTAAATTGCTTCTTGAAAATGTCTAGCCGAATGAAATGGCTGCCATCTTAATAAATGATTGCAAACACACCACATACATACCAACCAAGCCTCACAATTTCTTTCTGTATGTCAACTTCAGTAAACTGTGGCTCTGGTCCAAAAACAGGAATATCTTAAATTTGCGGCAACTGAGGCAGTTGTGGATTAACCATCTAAAATTACTTCAGTGTCTTTTTAAAATCACATACTCTGCTGGGCCAACAAAATTACACAACCAATGAGCTCAAGTATGCAACCACTTGTGGGGTTTTGTTAAACCACAAAAATCAACAGCGAGCACTCGAATCTATTCATAAAGTTCAGATAATCGTACATTAAAAATTAAAAATAAGATTGGCACCACCAAGGAGGTACAGCTATGATGATTTTTCAAAGTGAAGCTTCTTCCTGCAACCACACAAATACAGCAGAGGTGAAAGGAATTTCAGTTGTGGTCCTCAAAGCATAAATGACATGACATTGAAAAACTCCTCAGCAACGTGCCAACAATTGTTGACAGCAGTCATTTTTCAATGCTTTGACCACCACACACAAAATTTCCTTTTCCTTTATATGATTGGCAGCAGAAATCTGAGAAGCAGAGATTTCAAAAACTCATCACATACTGAAACACGCTGCCAATACTGATTGAAATACAACTCAAACCCACATTCAATCATGCTGTCCAGAGACAGTCTGTTAGGAAACAAATTTTACTGCATTTTATCAAAATCCAGTCACTGAAATTGATGAAATAACTGTCGACCAAATAAAATGATCATAAAAGAAGCAAAAAGACTGTTTCTAGACCAAAAAAAAAGACAGCATTATGTTGGGCTGCCTACCAACATCGAGCCAGACGGGAACTAAATGAATAAGAATCCGACCGGCCCAAGTGCCAATACAACAAATTAAGACGATGTACGTTTGTAATCAGCCTCACTTGTGACAGCTTCTGTGCCGTCTGGAGGAGCTGTTCCTCCGCTCCTCTGCTCTAAACACTGTCAGACATTTTTCCTACAGCTGGAAAAGTAATTTATTGCACTAAAGCACAGCCCTATAACATCTTAATTCGCTAGTACAGCTAGGAATACTTGGGAGGTGGAAACACAATGATTCAGACACTATCTGTTCACTTTCTCCAACGACTTAGTTCAAGATTTTAACTTTGAACATTGATTTTTTCCCCACCACTGACACCTTCCTCAGAGTGCAGCATTGGACTAAAGCAAAACAAGCTATATTTAACCAACTCCACGTGTCCACTGCACTTCAGCGTGGCACTTAAACTTCACAAAAACACTAGTGTGAATCATGTATTATCACTAAATTATCTTTTTGAAACTATTATATAAGTGAACTATTAAACTTGGGATCATGGAGAATATCGAGTCTGTTTCTCATAGAATGCAATCTGACAAAATTGGAGTAGGATAGAGCGGTAACAGTGCCAGAGTGTTTCGGTAACCTTATATGGCTCCGGTTGATACAAATGGGGGGAAAAAAAGCATGGACTGTGTGTCCTAAGATTTCTTTAAAACACTACTCATGAAGACACAAAACAGCAACACTGAAAATAGAAAAAAGACAACTTAAGGTCTTATCCAAAAAGGCAGAAAATACACTTACCACTTTAATTTAACACAATGATAAATGTGTTAAAGTGTTAACAAACCTGTGTATTTGCTTTTGGACTGTTTTGGAGAACAGCTTTTACTTTCCATGTTTATTTTTTCCTACCCACAGGTTTTACCAGCACACATCCAGCACTCGAACCTGTTTGTGTTAAATCTCCACCTCAGCTTTTAAATTCATCCGTCACCCATCTCTGAGTGTACAAATCAGTTGACTGCAAAGTCCTTAGGCAAACGGCAGACAGCAATTCTCTCAGAGAGAAGACATTAATGTGTGCAGACCTGATTTTATGTTCTAACTTTAGAAAACATCATCTTTTGCCAACATTAGAACCATTTTCACATGTTAAAGTTTAGACTCACCTGCTTGCCTGACAGGCAGATCCAGCTGATCAGACATGGTGACACGCAGCAGAGTGGACACAAAGTTTACCTGGGTGTGACCCTGGAAATCAGAATTTAAACAAAAAAAAAGAGCTGAATGTAAACCAGATACACACTGAAACATCTGAAATCTCAAATTTTTCATGCCATTTTGTATGAAGAAGTTTGTTGCGTGAAACCATGAAGGGTTGTATTTTTGACATGGCAAGTTGAGTACACAATATGTTTGCCATTCAGGTGCTTTAAGTCAGAGAAACTGATGCTAAGCGACTGATGATAAAAACAGATGTTGCACTGTTGCCTTTTTAAAACTGTAGTATAATTTTGTGCTTTGCTGGATTTTTGCATCATGTTTACAAAACAAAGAAGGGCTCAACCATTTTTAAAATATCGGCTTACGTCACAACTCCTGAAAAGCTGTCAGAAAAGTACAAGTGTAGTGTGATATGACATCAGTGAATTGCTCAAATCAACTATTCCCATAAACACAGATGCTCACATTAACCAGCTGCGACCCACAACAGCGCAGGTCTTTTAGGTCAATACCACGGGATTACAAATTCAAGTCAATGCTCTGATCTGAAACAATTAAGTGGTGAAGTGACTAAAGTCAGGTTACAGCCCATATGTCTCTAGGTCACTGCCTCCTCCACAACATCTGTATCAGGATGGTCGTTGAACTAGTACTGAAAAATTATGGGGATGACTGATATCGTGTAGCAGATGTTTACATCTGGCTGGTCAGTCAGTAGTAACTATAGGGCTGATTCCAGACACCATGCGGGTATGCAGAGTTCCAACAACAACAGTATTTCTATATGTGCTTTCAACCACAATGCAGCTCTGATGTGAACATATATTTGTAAAAGCTCATGTAATATATTAAAGCATTTTGTAAATCCTTAGTCAATTCTTATCGGGCAATTGTCCATGAGAATCAGAGTCAGAGTTTATGACTAAGCAAAGCACTGTATTTAGAAACTATGCACTCCAGCAGGTTTCCTCCATCCTCCTCCAGAAGACATGAGTTTCTGTTCTGAACACAACTCAAAAATGTCCAAGCAGCTATGTAAGAACACTGTCCCAGATTTAAAAAATAAAATAAAATGATATAAAATAATAAATAAATAAAGCCTCTTGCACCAGCAAAAATCTACTGGGGCAGAAAACAATGAGCACATTAACCACCACTTGAGTATAAAAAAGAAAATACATAGCTCATGGTAACTTACTGTTTTCCATTCCATCTCATTTTAACAGTCAGTGACTTACAGGGGCAGAGATGCACAAACATGGTGGAGCTCAATCGCTGCATTATGACTAGACTGTCCAATGCCAGTTGTCTCACACAGACAAACTCGGCATCAAAACAACTGAAGGCCTCATCTCTGCATGCATTTAACAACACAGGAAATCAACCTGAATCAGTGAGCTTCAAACATGATCTGGAAGAAATTATTTGGAATCATTCCTTGAAGGTTTCACGTAGGACAGTGTCCATTTATTTCTCTAAGACAGAATCAAGAACCATCAAACTACATGGCCTCACGTTAGAACGTAAGTCAAATACATTCTGTTCAGTATCAGTCTTAGCCATTAAATCTCTTTCTGACACCTAATTTCCACAGCTTATATTATTTAGCTGGGAGAAAACAAAAAGGTTGCTCACACAAAGTTTAGTGAGAAGCCACACCGTTGAGGGGAGACAAGACAACTTCTTAAACCATAGAGTTCGACTGCTGCCTCCACCACCGCTGCTAAGTCAGTTACCGTTAGCTCACATGAAACTCGGCTAACGGAAAACTCAATTTTATGATATATTTACGAAGAAGCATTAAAGTCACCGGTCGTATATCAGATGTGATTACAGCAAACAACCGCTGGAGAGCTGTCTGTTGTAAATCTTATTCAGTTGTTACAGAATGTCATTACTTCAGGGTTTGTCACAGTGACACGTGAGCAGCAGCTATGTAGCAGAGCAACGGCAGCTCATCCAACAAGTAGCAAACTTAGCTAGCTGATGTAAGATACACGGCTAGGAATCAGTGTCCCGCTATTTCATACGCAAACTAGCATATGCTCCACATTCACTGAGCGTCACTCGTCGTCTAACACACCAGCCTTGTTATTCTTGTGTCGTGTCAACTCTGAAATGAGTCAAAACCGAGCCGAAACTGTGTGTGACGAGCTAACAATTAGGACGTTAACGGTTAGCTTGTTTAGCATTAGCGACACAGCTGGCTCAAGATGAAGCTAACGTTGACGTTGGTTACTGGCACGAGTGTGTCATCGAAAAAGAACAACGCCACTCAAATCATGCCGTTGGCTCTTACGGTACATTTGTGATAAGAGTGAGTTTGTGTGAATTACTACTCTTGCCGAACGCTGGGATTTAAGTCTTGATCTCAAGGTAACGGTAGCACAGCCCAGTCTGCGTGAAAGCACCATCTTGATGTTGTGAACGGCCGAGGCCCGATCCGAGACCGCGCCACAACCTCATCACAATTAATGGCTAATCTAAACTTTTACCTCGTTCAGCTGTCTCTCCGCGGCCTCCCGCAGATTGGGGTCCATCGTTCCCCGAAGGGCCTCGACCAAAGACTCGGGATCCATTATTAAAACTCTGTTTACGGCTCGGATTTTAATATTTCAGAGGTCTATCAATTCCCAGTCACTGCGCACATGGACGCACGGCTCTCCGGTTACCCGGCGCGAAAGGAAGCAGTGAATGAAGTACCCGGATAGATCAGCGCCAAATTTGTGCAACACGAACATCCGGTGGTGACAGCTGCCTTATGGGAGTTATAGTTTCCAGTATTACTTTCGTAGAACCCACTCGTGTGATGTACAGTGATTCAAAGAGATAGGGAAGGTGACCCCCCTACTGGTTACTTTCACTCCAGAAAAGATAATAATAATTTTGGCTTTTTTCATTTTCAGTCTTCAATTAATCAAGGGCTTATTTTAGACATTTTACGTGTATTCACACAAGAGCAGTAACTGAGGACTTTCAGTTGTATATGATAAACTGGTATTTTGTGTGTTTCTCATCTGATTAGAATCAAAAATATAGAACTTGTTACAAACATTACTGACATAAATTCATCTTCAGCTATATTAGAAAATATTACAGATTATAATAATTGTTATGTCTACCAATTTGTAGACCTCTGACCTCTGTCACCATTGAGCAACTGAGGATCACTTTTGTTAAATATTATCCTTTTTGGTGGATCAATTGTTGAATAATGCATCATAAAAAAATAAAAATAAAATAAAATAATGATAATTACGGAAGGCACGTTATGGCATATCTATTATAAAAGGATCAAAATGTTCCAAGCAAACCTCTCATAAATGTAGGAACTATAAACTTTAAAAGGAAGAATTTGAACTGAAGTCAGTTTGAAAAAGTCTGGCCTTAACTACCAGATCAATATGTTGTCCATGGAAAGTCTGATTTCAGGAATTTATAGAATTTCTGGATTCTTTCAGAGGTTGTCCTTTCCTTATCTTTGGAAGGAGATTTACATATAAATTACATATTAATTTATTGTGCATACACAATAAGAAACAGAATAAGATTAAGGTCAGGCTACTGTTAATACACATTTAAGTTTCCCTGTTTTACTGTACCTTCCTGTCAAACACATAGGATATGCGGTGTTTATGACTGACTCGTACTCATTAAAATGAAATGTCTAGTTTCCAGAGATTGACTTTGTAAGACAAAGTGAACAGTGTCCCACTGACCTGTCCGGAATTTGGATACTATGTATAAACATGCCTTTGGTGTATTTAGATCTTTTACTGGAGCAAAAGCAGCAAAACAACTGTGTAAAAATCCTCAATATAAATAAACACTCTGAAATCTCTTATGAGCATTATGCAGCAGAATATTTCTGTCAATTATATTATCATATGTTGCATCACTGCATGACTATTACAGATGCATTAACATGTAAGAAGCATTTTAATGTTGTAATTGATGGAAGTTGACTTAACCATAACCACTGTTACGCTGTCATATATTACGCACCCATCTTTGTATGTAAAAGCTTAATATGCAAAGTAAAATAAGACAGTGGCTGATGCTGTCACATAAGTGGAGTTGAGCAACGTTCATCCAACATGTGAACACCGGAAACACCAGAAAAAGCTCAAGAGGCAGCTCTTAAGTCTCCACTTCATATGAAACGTAACGTGCTGTATTACAGGGTCCGAGCATCAGAGGTCATGTCGTCGCTGTCCTGCTCCTGCTGGGGGCGCTGTTGGGGATGGTTTCCAGCTGGGTGTGAAGGTAAAAGGTCACTCAGTGTAACGTGTCAGCAAGCTGTCACCTCACCGGTGTCGCTCCAACCGTCGGCTGCTGCTGTCACACGCGTCGTCAGTGCCCCGGCTGATTTCAACATTATCTCAGAAAATGGCCAAAAAGCGGAGAGAAAGACGAGAGACCGACGGCTTGTCCTCGGCACAGGAGGAGGTGAAGGCGAATGCTAGTGATTCACAGGGACTGAAAGGTGGGTTCTGGCCGTGTTGTCTAACTATTCACCTGAATGTAAAGCAGAAGAGAGGAAATACTTTAAGGCGATACGGATAGATGAAGTAATAACGACATGGCAGCGTCACTTCTGCCGCAACTGACCTCAACGGTCAGCGCGGATGGCAGAACGGGAGCTAATGTTAGCCGGTGGCTGCCAGCTATCGAACATTAGCCGACTTCGATGGCTAGCTTAGCAACGCCACAGCTAATTATTAAAACACAACGCTGTTCTGCTGAAGTAGATAAAATACACCATAAACCCTCCTAGCGAGTGTTAGTGAAGTAGTATGATGTAACGTTAATCACACTGAGTGTTCAGAAGAGAGCGAAATCTCAAATCTTACTGCTTTTAGCTAGCTAGACATTTAATTAACAAAGACTGTCCAATGACCAGTGGTGGGGATACTCAGGTCCTCTAACGTTACTCAGGTAAAAGTGACAATAACGTTACAACACTGTGAAAATACTGCAGGACCTGCTATGAAAGTGTTATACTGTTATGTATTTAATTATTCCTGTGTTACCGCAGATCTGTTAATGAGTAGGAAACATTTAACAATTGTAAATGCGGTTACACAGTTAAGTCCATAGCAATGCTTCATATTTTAAAAAAGTTCATCATATGTCACGTACGAAAACTCTTCATTTGTCAAGTGACTAGTAACTTGAGTTTATATAACAAGTGAAGCTGCTTGTCTCTCTACAAATTAAGCTGGAGTGGGGGGAAGTAAAATACTTCCCGAAATTTAGAGCAATGCAGTTGTAACGTGGCATGAATACAAAATACTGGTGTAAAGTACAAGTACCATTATTCTTGTGTTGACTCCTAAAATCCCCTAAAGTAAGGATATTCAACCCCTCAAGTTAGATATGTATTTGCTAGGTTTTCAGTGTTTGTCAAGGGTGGGTCAGGCATTAACTTTGTATTTTGATAATATCAAGTGCTTCAGTTGTAGATAATTGAAAGGTGTTTCTTGGCATGTCATATTTTTTGCATTTGGTTTGAAAGGAAGTAGTTTGCCATTGTTGTGCAGGTTTTCTCCAGTGTTAGTTAGTAGTAGTAGTTTGTTTTTCATAATTTGCTTCAGGCTTCTGGTTTTATTTCTGGTATATCTCTACAGTGCTGTAGTCAGTTTAAAAAAGCTAGAAACCCTAAATTTTAGCTGAACCTGAAATTAACATTACAGTTATCTCTTTCCGTGAAGTGTTTATGGAAAGCATGATTTAATAGACTGTCTCGGCAACAGCAAGAGTCTGTCTCAGGTGAGACTCAGTTCCCTGCAGGGGCTTGAGGAAGTGATGCAAAACTCAAAAGCAGATTACACAAAGCCCAAAGGTAGCTATTCTGTCTGTTTTTATTGTAACCTATTCCTTTATCTGCTTAATAACTCGTTTTCTCTGTCCACAGAGGCTCAGCATGCTGCTGGGGGCTCAGCACGCATGTCTCTGCTGATTCTGGTCTCTATCTTCACCTGCGCTGCCTCAGTCATGTACCTGGTCTACAGGAACTTCCCAGAGCTTCCTGAGTAAGTTGTTTTATAGATCATTACAATTGGTTAAATGTGGGGAGGTACAATGTTCATCCCTGGAAATTAGACTTCTTTTGTATTCACAAAAAACTTTTGGTTATTATTTAAAACAAACCAATCAGTGTTTAAGTTCACATTTAAGATGTAAAATACATTTTTGAGCTCTCACAAAAGGATTTGTACACAGCACAGTGGATACAGAGTTTGTTGATAGTTTGATTGTTTCAGTATGAACTGTAGTGACCTATATAATGTCTTGTTGGTTAAAAAAAGTAAATCATTTAAGTAAATCTTGACGTTAAAAAGTCACCAAACAAAGACCCTAGCAGTCCAGTGCAGTGTTGTTGTTTGGAGTCTTGTGGCAGAGGTCTAGACTTCTCTGAGTCAAGCTAGTGCAGACTGGCTGAGACAGGAAAAGGCACCAAATGAGACTAAGACATAACAATAGTGGAGGGGTGGCTTTCTGTAGATCCTTAGGTTGCATGAGATGCCTAAGTTTGGCAGTATTTCTATACCTGAAAAGGTCAAACTGAGCTACTGATTTTGGTAAAAACTTTTGAGCAATCAAGCTTTGGTATGTGCATGCTATCATGGTAACATTGGTTAAAATGTAGAAATCTCTGTTTCATTGCACTGACAGAGGCAGTTTTGAATAACAATTGGGACTGAATGACATCTATAGCAGTGTGCAATGGCTGAAACAATAAATTCTGTAATTTTCCAATGCAAAGAGCAGGAGGGGACCACGTTTTAACCACTGGGTTATGGCACCCTTTAAAGGGATTTATTAAGAAATCAAGAATCATTTGTAGGTTGACACATAAAAATGAAATCATTCATGTGCAGTTCAGTCTACTTACAAAGCTTCTAAACCTGTCAAGAACTACATCATTCACTGATATTGAGCAGAGGCAGCACAAAGCAAACACCAAAGCCCCTGCTTAGTATATGTTGAAGCCAGGTTGGAAATTGTCCTAAAGGGTTGTATTATGATGAAAACGAATAGGAAGTGTTAGTGTGAAATATACGTGACTGAACTGTATGTCCTTTTTTTTAGTGATGAAATGGAGAAAATCAAGATCCCTAAAGACATGGATGATGCCAAAGCTTTGGGAACTGTGCTATCCAAATACAAAGACACATATTACACCCAAGTGTTGGTGGCCTACTTCGCAACATATGTTTTGTATCCTTTGAGAAAACATATGCACCTTTCGAGAAAATGTGTCTCAACTTTGTTTCCTATTGTGAATATTTTCAGAAATGTGGGCCTTTACATGCAGTGTGGGTTGTAATGGTAGTTTGTAGCAACAGTTCACTTAACAGTTTGTTGTTAACTGAGGTCAGTATTTTACCAACTCTTTTGTGAGCAGCTAAGCTGATTTCCAGGGCCAAAAGAATGAATCAGCTTCAGGTTCTTGATGTTTAGGTGCCACCAGGACAAGCCCTGACTGGAGCTTCTTTCAGTAGTTTTCTGATGGAGTCCTCCATCAGCATTTCTTACATAGTTGTGCCTTATCTCCTGTAAAAAAAACAAAACAAACGTGAGTGTTGGCTGGGGTGTGTCGACAGTCTAATGGTAAGCTACTCAAATTCCAGACCAAAGATAACCAAATAATCAGTTTAATCGACCAGTCCGTGAGTACTGACAGTAGAATCAAACTGGCTGGAGAAGTACTAAACCATTCAGGGAAATACTGTTTCCATCTCTTCTTTGTATTTCTTTCTCACTCAACAGAAAAAGTAATATGCTTTTCATGTATTCATGATGATTATTGTTCACATATTTGATTGAGCATGCGTCTGTCTGTAGTGTATGTTTTTGCCTTGACACTTTTGTCAGCCTCCAGACATTTGCAATCCCTGGATCGATCTTTCTCAGCATCCTGTCTGGGTATCTTTACCCTTTCCCCTTGGCTCTGTTCTTAGTCTGCTTGGTGAGTAAGGAAGAACAGTATGAAATGTGTGATTGAAAACAAATGTGCACAAAAATTAGGACTGTGGTTGTCTCTTCCTCATCGTATGCGTCAGTCAGTCATCATGTCTTTTCTCTTTTGCTTGCAGTGCTCTGGTCTGGGTGCTTCCTTTTGCTATATGCTGTCATATCTGGTGGGCAGACCCATGGTTTACAAGTATCTCTCAGAAAGAGCACAGAAATGGTCACAGCAGGTAAAAGCCTTCATGGAAAATGTACTGTGTATTGAAGTTTTATTTTTAAAAGCACTTTTCAGTGTTTTTTTTCTTTTATATTAATCATATATAATAAAGGCCTGAGCAGTCTATTGTATTCCAAAACAAAAATAATGCAGTAAATCATGATGCTTACATTGTTCAGTTTTTATTGGCACTGTATGACTGCAGTTAATTCAGATTTAAAGGAATTATTTAGTCGGTTTTACCAAAGAATATATTACAGATGTACTGATGCAGTGTATTACATGATGCCATAGTTAATGGTGGTGTTGTGTCGTAGGGCTATAGCACTACATTGAGACAGTTTTCTGTGCTTCAACATCAACCACAGAGTTAAATCAATAGTTCTCTAATGCAGCGTCAATAAAAACGGATCGGTATGAACTTCACAGATAAGATGTATTGCAGAGCTGTTGTATTGGATCACAGTATTTTGCACCAGTGTCACTAATAAACTGGTGATTCAGGCCATATGACTTAAGAAACATTCTGCTCGTGACTTTTTGCTGGCAGGTTGACAAACATAGAGATCATTTAATCAATTACATCATCTTCCTGAGGATCACCCCCTTTCTTCCTAACTGGTTCATCAACATCACCTCACCTGTCATCAATGTGCCTTTGGGGGTTTTCTTCATTGGCACCTTTCTTGGTAAGACGATCAATCCCTTCTTTTGTGTTTTATTTTGCTGTCATTGGTTGTTCACTGACTCACCTGTATTTAACCTGGCTCCTTCACAGGAGTGGCCCCGCCATCCTTTGTAGCAATCAACGCTGGCACAACACTGTACAAACTGACCACAGCCGGCGAGGCCGTGTCCTGGAACTCTCTGGCTGTGCTCGGTGTACTCGCTGTGCTCTCCATATTGCCCGTCTGCTTCCAGAAAAAGCTGCAGAAGAAACTAGAGTAGAACGCGCAACACCTCAGCACCTCATCTGCTGGCTGATCCCAACGTCCCCTTCCCTCGGCTCAGGAACATGCAGCTGTCACTCAAGTTGCTCTGCCTCAGTCTCATACACAGCTGCTGGTTTTCTGCTGGTGGGAGAGTCTCTGCCCACTGGTTAAACAAGCAACTCATTGACCACAAAACGCATGCAGTGGTGGGTTGTTCCTGATGAGGTATAAACTGGCTGCTGCCGGCACATGTTTTTTTTTTTTTGGTTTCTGTGAATTATGTTGTTCATTGTGGCTCGTCTTGTAAATAAGAGCGTCTGGGTTTTTTGTTTTTATTTAAGGCACTGCTCATTATTGTGCGATTCTTGACGGACATTTAAAGGTGCTACTTGTAGGATATTGAAGTAAAACAATCTGATACTTGGATTTTTCTTTTTTAAAATTCAGATCCCAGTTGTTCCATATGGCCCTCCTTTCATGGAGAAAACTATTTCTCTTTTGCTAGAAACAGTTTTCTGTATGAAACCACTTGCAGCATTCATTTTTTAAATAACTGGAAAACCTTTTTTCCCATTTCTTTTTCTTTGGCAGTAGCATATCAGTTACTACAACCTGTTTGTAGCACCTTTAAGGGTCCAGTGTGTAGGATTTGGGCCATCTATTGGCAGAAATTGAATCTGGTTTTCATTAGTGTATAATGACCTGAAAATAAGAATTAATGTGTTTTCATGACCTTAGAATGAGCTCTTTATATCTACTGGGGGAGCGGCTCCTTGTCCAGAGTCCACCATGTTGCACTGCCATGTTTCTACAGTAGCCCAGAACGGGAAGACCAAACACTGGCTCCACAGAGGGCCTTTCATGAGTTTCACTGTCACTGTAGGTTCTCCGACACACTTGGTAAGGGAGGAGTATTCAGCTGGTTGCAAGCTGCAACCTCACCACTAGATGCCACTAAATCCTCCACACTGGTCCTTTAAGTTCCACTCTCTTTATATTATTTATTTTAACATGCTTGTGTCATGCTTTTTCAACCCTAATGAAGTGCACCACCACAGCAATAACTGTCACTCTACTGTTGAAAGTGGGTTTTAGTTTTTAACAAATGCGTTTTGATACCTGGACCTTGCCTTGGCGAAGATGTGCAGTGCGAAGAAAAGACGAAACTTCGGAAAAGAAAACTGTAATGACTGATGTTAGTAAATGCATCTTGTGATGACATGTGGGTGAGTTTCCATGTTCTTCCTTGAAAGGTGCCTGTATCCACTGCCATACAATAGCCCCTTTTATTTTCACCCATTTCTGTCTATATTAGTTGCCTGAAGCAGCTTTTTGCACTGTAACTTGTAAAGAACAGATGAAGCTGGTGTCATATTTTCTCACAACACAACTTATTAATGTCTGGTAAGATGCATGCAGCCCAGAAACGTTAGTGAAAAGCCAGACAGAATCATCTTGGCTTGTGAGTTTGATAAATCCAGGATGGGTGCTCTAAGTGTGTAATGCAAAGGTCGGTGTGCACACAGATTATGTGTCCATCTCTACCCTATGATATAGTTTGCTATTCCAGTATAGAGCTGGACATAGATGATACACCAGTGCCCTCAATGCGGCTGCCAACGGACTGAGGTATCCAAGCCTTACCTTTCTTTGTACTGCTTCCATTCTTCACCAGGAGAAATGTGTACATGTGTTACGATGCCTGATTTATGTTGCTGTTTTGTGTTCTTTAAATTGTTTGCAATGGCTGATTATGTCCTGTGCTACAAATTTTTTTAGATAATCATTTAGATTTTTTTTTTTTTTTTTGGCCTGTGTACCAAGGTAACTTATTGCTGCTTAAAAACTTTCTGAACGTTTGTCAGAGACGTGGATGCAGTGAATGTACGTGCAGGCAACTTTTCTCTAATCTCTTAAAATTGCACATTTGTAGAGGCAGAAGATTTGAGACATTTTGAGATTTAACATTTTTAATTTAATGTCTTATCATTCAATAGGTTTACTGTCAATTGATGTGACATTTGAGCTGATGTCTGAGCATTTTATGTTCTCCTGTTTTTTGTAACAGGACGCAAAGCTGCTTCAGTCGAGTACTGTTGGGTTGGTTTTTACTGGTCTTACTGGTTTATGAGAGAGCTGCATTTATACACCTGATTGTTGTTTTGGAAGATGCCTCCTCTAAGGTGGTTATGTCAAGTGGTAAGTGCTATAAACTGGTCCTAAAAATGTTTTTGTTTTTGTTTTTTTGTCTTACTATTTAAACATCTGTGAAGTTCTCCATAATACAGTACTAAATCTGCCAAGATGATAGATTTGACTTGATTTTTTTCCCTCTGTTTCCTAAAATATTTAAACCTAAACCTATTCTAAACCTAACACTTAACATATATTCAAATTGGACATATTATTGCTGTTTATTTTGTCCTGCAACCTATCAAAGACATAGTCAGATCATTCTTGTGTAACCTCTGCTAACATTTCAAGAAGCAGTATTATTTTGTACTGAGCAGTAATGTATTGCAGTATGAAGTGTTTACAGATTGCAAATTTCTGTCCTATCTAATCAAATTTATGTTTTTTTTTTATATTTATTGAATCATTAAAATTATCTTTACACAAAGTGATTTAGTTTGGAGAATTATCTGTGAAGAGCACATGTGTCATGCTGCAGCAGGAACTGCGATCACAGTGTTATAGCTTTTTGTGGAGCAACATTGAGTTATAAATGATAAATACAAAATTCATGTGATTCTTTCAAAACTTGGGGATTCCCAGAAAATAAATATTAAGGTCATAGTGTGGTCGAGAGGGAGGCTTTACTGCCACCAGGTGGTGATATTGCAGCATTTCTGCCAAGCTGTGGTCTGTTGGGATAACATGACATTCACCCGTTTACAGGACGTGCTGCCCTGTCAGTACTTAAAATATACGTTAATGGTGGAGCTTTACACCTAATTCATTAGTAAAACCTAAAGAAGTGACCACAGTGATAACTGATGTGGATTTTAAAACGTGTGAGCTCACCAGTCCAGCCTGTTAACTCATCACAAAGTGAAAACAATGATGATAAATGAAAAAATTTTGATCAAATTTACTGTATTTAATAATCAGTGTTACATTCAAGCACAGGTCTCTGTGTACATGTGTTCTCATTTATACCTTTACACTGCGCTCACACACACACTCTGTATTTTGTATGTAAGGCCAATGAAAGCCCTTTACATCACATGAAAACCAGGGGGTCAAATTCAGGTGTCTCTCTAGAAATAAACAAACAACCACTGATTCATTTCCTCAAAACAAAGCGCTGAGGAGAAGAGGACGGAACACGTACAGAGATTATGGGTCCACCCTGGCTGCTGAGCAGTTAAAGAACGATTCCTGTCGGGTTCATGCACCAAAGCTGTCAGTCTGGTGGTACTTCATGTACTGAGAGCTGAAGACTACAGCTGTGGTGGTGCTGTTGACGGACCACAATGCATTTCGACTGCAACGCTCTGATTTCTATGGATGTGTAAAGCCAGATAATACACCCGGAAGTAATGAAAATTTCTTTAAAAAATAAGACAACAACTGTTCTCAGTTACTAAAAATGTATGACGTTGTCAGTAGAATTGATTGTTCTGCGTGGACACAAACATTTAAGTAGGGAACTGTTTTGTTCTATCATATGACCATTGATAAAAATAAAAAGAATGTCAAAATGTCATCAGTCATACAAATGTGTGTGTGTGTGTGTGTGTGTGTGTGTGTGTGTGTGTGTGTGTATTTTTTCTTAAACGACGAAGAAAGAAGAAGAAGAAGTTGTGTGTATATTAACTATAAATCATGCGTAATATTTTTCATCTAGAATTTTACTGTGTTCCATTTAATCTTCAAATAATCATTATATCGTAAAATATTGTACGGTATGTCTGATTTTATTGTTTTTTTTTCTCACTACCAGATTTATGTATGTATTTATATAAGGGTTTATTATGATACAATGTTATATATCAATATATATAACGTATTATTTTTATATATACATATATACTCATTATATTTATTTTGTGTAGACGTTTTCCAGGTTTTTTTTTTTTTTTAAGGTACGCACAGATAAAACATCGAAGATTAAGCGAAAGTTTAGGGCACGGCAGCATTTTGACGAATGATTTTTGCAGTTTGGTTCAAGCTCAAACTTCCGTGTTCGTTGAAAGTTGTAGCTACGACGTTTTATTGTGAAGGGTCGCGGCCGGATGTGTCGTTACAGTTGCTGTGGGCAGGACAGGTCAACTCGGTATCGGTGCTGGTTTTCGAGCTTCGCAGTAACGTAGCATCCGTGATGGCAGAGAGAAATCACTTCTCCGAGTTCCTTTAATATGCTCCCTGTTGAGGGGATAAGGGTACCACCGGACCAGTCTCAAAATGACCACCGGCTTCAGCTCCGGTTCCTGCCGGTTCGCAGATTATTTTGTGATCTGCGGACTCGACACCGAAAGCGGGCTGGAACCCGACGAACTGTCCGGTAAGCGCATTAGCCATCCGAGTAAATGTCGTATTGATGCTGTAGCAAATACGGCAGGAAGGACAGGATGTTATAACAGTAGGTCAGCGCTATTATTTAGCTTGTACTGCGTCTTAACGTGCCTGTACTTGATGTATCCGTAGAACACACACTGCAGGTTACTAAGAAGAACACCCAGCGGACATCACGTTAGGCCTCGCTCATCTTCTTAGCCTGTTTGTCTGTAATGCTCGGAGAGGATTACTGCCTTGTTATGTCTCTAACGCACTGACGTGAATTTGAATTCAAAGGCTGTCGATCATTTCCCTCCTGACTGTCACACACTGTCAATATCAAGATGATCCGATGTCGGTGCTGCGCAGTAATCAATATTTTATATGAGCTACACTCTTCTCAGTTAATTCAGGTTTGGTGTTGGATGATGGCGATATAACTGAACCTAGAACAGCTGATGGTGTTGTCATATGGTGGCTCCTTGCTGTCACCGGGTTGTCTGAACCTGTCAGATGCTCAGGGGCTAAAACGAATCATGTCGTGTCAGCGACCCCTGACATCCTCAGCATCCACCAAAGACCCACAGTGTGCATGCGACCCTCCTCTTCAAGTAACCTCCTTAGAGGGCACACCCTTCCCTTCACGATTCAATGGCTTCAGCATCTAATGAGAGTCCAGCAGGCTGTGACACATCCGGTTCAATGCTGGGACCTTCTCTGCTTTTAGGATTTTGCTTGCATGAGCGTGTGTTTTGATTTCAAGAGAGAGGATGAGCGCATGCAGTGAATCTTCATGGGAAGTTGTGGCCTGAGGGTCCCTGAATTGTCTGGTCTCTGAGCATGAACCGTGTGAAATGTCTGCTCTTTCTCTCATCCTGCATCCCTGGTCAGCGACTTGTTTTCAGATGTTGGAGTTGGTCATAAATCAAAATGCATTTTCAGCATCAACGTGACAGTATTGTTGGAAGACACACGTGCAGACAACACATGGACTTACCAGAAACGATGCCCACTCAGCTGCTTTTGTAAAGTGACAAGTATTTCAAAACATGAGGAAAGACATGAAAAAATGTGATGAAGGAGTCACCCGGTGAGGCTGGTCGGGTAGCTGTGACAGCTGATAGACGGCATGTGACCAGGTATTATACCACAGCGGCACATTTCACCTCAGAGAACAGGACCTAACAAAGACAGCTGCTTTGTCTTGGTCCAAAAATGGCAAACAAAAGGCTGAACATGCCTCTGGTGACATGCTGTGTAAACTGTGGATGGTGATGATTATTGGAAAACTATTATTCTTAAATATGCAAATGCATCTCACCAGTGTCATTGTTCATGAAATGGATTGGCTCCATGACAGATGGGTGCATTGGGTCGCGTGGCCGTTATAGTTTGCCCTGAAGGTGCCTTCACCCAGGGAAAAAAAAACATATTATAATTAATACCCTGGAGTCTTTGTCTCCTCTGGGACTCAATGCAGACCCACGACATGACTTGTGTCTGCTAAATATCAGTGTTGAGACTTCTGACATTAGATTATTTGTCTCATTTGGAGTGTAAATATCAGGCAACTCCAGCATTTCCCCCATCAGCTAATGTCAGGGTTTCCCACAGCAGCCCAGATACCCTGCCAACTCGTACTCTCGGGGAAACCCCAAATGTTGAAGTGGACAAACAGGTTTAGAAAGACGTAATATAGTTTCAGCTCAAGTGCTGAACTCATGACGGTGTTGAGGTTCAATCGTTGTGTATTTCCCATGAAGAAGTAGGTTTTCGCTCATGTTGGCAGCTGTTACGCACTGACATGAAGAAGCCTCAAGCCTGCTGGAGGTAAATGTCATTAGGTGTACGAATGAGCTCTCGTTGACCGGGCCACTGCTCCTGTACTCCTCTGGCTTCAGACAACAAAAAAATGATTGATACGCAGTGATTGATAAGGATCAACCACAGTGAAGAGTGAGTTTCATCTGGAGTTTCTGTGTGATTTACTGTGACTCAGCAGGTAGTGAGAGGCCTGCATCAGCTGCTGTGGCTGAAAGAAAGTTATTTCCATCTTAAAGCAATGACTTTAGTAACTTAAGCTTTCAGACTCAACCTTCCTATTTTTGCTTCCTGTTATTCAAGTTCCTGTTTACAGTTGAGCTCAAATTTACTCGAAATTGGTGTAATTAATAGAAGCTCACGAACATTTCGGCCCTGCATCCTCTGCCAACTGGTGTTTTCCGCTCCTGAAGGTGAAGCGGAGCGAACAGCTGTGAAAGTGCTGTCAGCCTCGCATCAGTGTGGACGGAGAAAAGCCTGCTGCACCTGGTTATTGTTCTTCAAATATGGTTTGGTAACACAGAGTGGCAGCAAAATGAATTGCTTATTAGCTATTTTGTGGCAGCTCATTAGATTCATTCAACTCTCAGACTGAAATAATCAGCTGCATGAGCGCTGTTTGTTTCTGACTCATGTAAAATAAATAAGTATAGATTTTTTTTAACACAGGCTCTTTTTTTATATGGAGTAATGGCCTAGTACCTATGTCATTATGTTTTCAAATGATCTCTCCAATATCCAAGTGGCTCTAGTGGAGTAAAATGCTTAAACGTGCCATTTAGTGAATGCTTGTGACTGGACAACAGTGTAAGCAGCCGAAAGCTTGCACAGAAGCACAAACTGGGGCTTTGTGGTCAAACATCTCAGAAGCAGCTCCACTTACTGCATGTCGCTGCTGCGAAGAGGTTAGGGGCTTGCCCTTATCGACTTTCAGCTTTGAGAGGAAATGGTGCGGAAATTCCATTGTTACAGGTTACATATGATTTAAGTCAGCAAAACATCAGATACAGGTGTACCTAAGTTCTTCTTGCATTTTAATTCACATGTGAATACTCGGTACAATAGAAAGTGTCTCATCGAGTCAGGTTTGAGTCTTCGCGTTGATGGAATACTTCATTCTTTTTCACAGTGAAACCAAAATACTGTGTGATACCGTGGTGGTGTTTCAGATGTGGTTCATGTGTGGGTGCTTTAATAGGAAATGCAGATGCTGGGAAACAGTTCTTCAATTTAGAGAAACAGCTGTAAATATGTGAAAAATGAAGTCAACAATTGAAGTGCCAAGAGTTTTTTTCTGAATTTCTGAAAAACATTTGAATACTGTCACTGACAGAAATTGTTGATTAACTGACAGAGGATCAATCGACAGCTGTTCTCATAATCAGTTCATTATTGAAATCATTCTCTGGTTCCAAATTTGAGGATTTGCCACTTTGTTTTTATAATATGTGATTGTAAATGGGAACATCTGTTTGGATGATGATGGTCGGGCAGAACCAGCAGTTTGAAGATGCCACCTTGGGCTCGGGTAAATCATAATCTATGAATTGATCAGCCTGTCGACAGAGCATCAATCGTCAGCTATTTTGACATTTCATTGTTTTAAGTTACTTTTCCTTGTAGAAATGACCAACAATACTAGAGTCCAGTGTCTCAGTTGTTTAAATTGGCTTCTTCTGTTTGTCATTAATGAGAGTAAACTAGAAATCTTTGAGTTTTCGACTGTTGTTTGGACAAACTGAGACATTACAGCACAACATTCGTACTATTTTCTGGCTTTTCATGGAAAAAACACTTAAATTATTACTGTTAAAGACTTTACTGAACTTTAACTACTTTATTCTGAGCCAACGCTTCAGCGGTCATTGAAGCTGATCATAAAGAAAAAACATCCTGAAACATTAGAGGCAGTTCAGCCTCATCTTACAGAGCAAACAGACACTGAGGATAGTTCCTCAGGAGCCGTACTCACCTAGTAATTATTGTAATTACTGAACAGATGATCAAACATTATTCAGTAATTACACGGCCAATAATTTAAGCATTTTAAATCCATTAAAATAACCTTTTGTGAAACTTTGCCAAGAAAACTGTTGGCTATTGGTAGACGCCATGAATGAAATGAGCCAAATCAAACTCTCTGGTGGTTTCATCACAATGTGTTCCTCATTTTTAATACAGTGCAGCGGTGATTTATGTACAGTGACACACAAAGAAAGGGCCCAAACTTTCTTAAAGCGCAGTGTCTGGCAGCACAGTGAGGACCTGATTAGCATATGTATGACCCTGCAGCCTTGCAGGCGACACTGGAAACACAGGGAGCTGAGGGACATAAGTACACTCGCACACAGGCTCCACTTATTCAAATGCTAAATATCCTTTGAATTTCCCAGGCAGCCTCTCTCCCCCAATCCTACTCAGCAAACAAATGAGGATGAATGGCTCAACATGAAAGCTGGCTTTAAATGCATAATGTGGGCTTTCATATTTCCATTCAGTTGTTTATTTACGGGCCTGCAAAGAGTGTCCTGTCAGTGTTTTTTAAAAATCCGCTCCAACATAAATCAGGGGACTTTTGAAGTTTCATTAGAGATTTCACATGGCTTTGAAGGTGCACTTTATCTTGACTTTTGCTCACAACATTGTTAGAAAATTAACTTTCTTATGGAGTCAAGTGGCAAATTTTCTATTAATCGTTTCATTGTAGAGATGCTACGTCAGCACCCCTGCTTCCAGTAAGTGAAGCTCCCATTCATTTTTCCCATAGACAGCGTTGTGTGACTCACAGCTGGAGCTCTCACATGGTTTGGATTGACCTGACGCTCCCTCAACTAAAAAACATGAACAGATGAACGCTTGAAAAAACGCTTGTTTGTTGATAAAAAGTCACAGACACAATCCTGTGGATGCGGAGAAGTGAACTACAACTCCCAAGATGCATTTTGGCAAGAAACGTTCAATCATAGAACTTAAAATTCATCAATTTAGGATATCATTAAAAAATGAAATGGGTTACAGAATGGGTCTACTTACGATGTGTGGTTTTCATCAAAACCTTAGCTGCTGTAGCATCACGTGCCATTTCATATGTGCTACATTCAGAGTTGATCATTTTCATGGCCTGGGCAGTGGCGAGTCTTTCTTTGGATAAGCTAACAGTGAATGTATAAACGTCCAGTTCCCTGTTTGAGTTAGACCTGAGGTGAGAGCGTAGAGGTGCTCCTGAGGTGAGGGTTTACATTCTTTCCCATCATGGCAGAGTAATTAAACCTGCACGTTCTTGTCTAAAGCACTGCGTATTTTCTCTAGATCAAGTGTCTCTGCAGCCCAGTCCCGTGGCTGCGAACAGATGTTTTGTGAGCTGGATTTTCAGCTCTTACATCAAAGCAGTGTAAGATTGAAAGATTTCTCATCCTCCTGTTAGCTGTAGACGTGATATAGATATCAGTCTGGCTGGTGTTTGGCATTCTTCTCTCTCTTTGGCTATTAAGTTCATGACTAAACAGCCAATCTGTTTTTTGTTTTTTTTTGGTCACATGACTGACCTTATTTTTTACATGTGAGTTCTCTACAGACGTTATAATAGTCAGTAAACTTGAAACAGGGTTTTATAAGCAGAAACCTTTTGGCAGCAGACATTGTGCCACGTCAAAGAATCAGCAATAATGGCTCCATCACATTTGGGTGAGCCTGTTCCAGGCCCTGGAGCTGTTCGGGATTTACCCAAACGTAACAGAGCCATGGTTAGGTTATTAGGTACACCTGCGCTCTTCCTTGTACGGCAAGTCAAAATGTCTGCTTGATTTGGGTGCAGCAACAAAACAGCAGGGAGTAAACTTACCAAAAGACTTAGAAATAAAAGTGTTTAATGTCTCAGGCATCATACCAAACTCAGAGAAGCAGTTTGTGTTAAATCCAGAGATGTTCACAGACGTTTTGACAAGGTTGGCAGGCTAAATTAGCATTCTGCTCCACTGAAAAGAGACTGATGCTGCAGTAGGCGGTACAGGTGTTAATTCACTTAACGGTGAGCAAATCTAGAATTTACAAGAGCAATTACTATCATTAACATAATCTGCTTTGCAACAAAGGGTTTTCTGCCTCCTCCTCCTCCTCCTCCTCACCCATCCATGAGATCACGTACACCCTGAGAGGGCAGCAGAAATCCCTGAAAGATGTTTCATACTGAGGCTACTAATCTTCATTTATGTTGTCAGCTAGGTGTTATGTTGCACGTTGTTTGGCAACAACAATTGTGAGTAAGGAGGAAGAGACTACTGTGCTGTGCTGCAACATGTGGATTTCCAATGGGTCCAGTGCGGTCAAAGGAATTCCTTGACATATTGGCAGTTATTTAACCACTTTCTTCCCCTACAGCTACCCAAGAAAAAGGATGTTGGTTTCTCTTGGCAGCGAGGCTGTAAGTGGTGTTACCCAAACACCCACTGATCTCGATGAGGAAGGACAGCAGTGTTAGCGCGCCAGTTTTCAGTCAACTTAAGTCACTGTAGCAAGTGAGGAATTTAAAATCAGACAAACAATTTGTGAAATTTTATCCTTCTATTGGAAAAAAAAAATCCCCGTATTGTCTCTGTTGGGAGTTTAAGCTGTGAGTTTGAGCTGAAAGTGAGCGATCATGCTCTGTCAGCGCCGGGTCCTCTGGGTGAATAAGTGTCGATGTTTTTGCTGCAGAGTTATTTTGAAGCGTTAGCAGTATCCTCACCGCGTTCTGCTGCGGGCGGTCGAGTCGAGTCGTGTTTGAATACGGCTTTTCTTGTCAGAGAGGTGCATCCCTTCATGTCTGAGCCCAGTGGGCCATGCTACAGTAGTTGTGAGGGTGTATGAGCTGTGGGTGGTCCCTGGCTTACAGGATGAGGGAACACTGTGAGGAGCCAGAACTCGGTGACGTTCTACTCCCACTGCTACCGCTCCACACGCTCATGGCATCACAGTCCATCAGTCCATTTGTTGGAAAATCTGACAAATCAAGGAAATGTTCAAGCTGTAGTTTGTTGGTGCTCATGTTGACGAGCGCATCCCCCCTGGGTGAGGCTGGAGGCTTGTAATTAGCACTAATAGGCAGGTGAAAGGAGCACCTGCGTGGTCTATGCACAGGAGCCGCAAACTGTGATATACCAGGTCAAAACGAGGGGAAGGTACAATCTGCATAACTCTTCCAAAATAAAACAATATACAGTGTTTATTTCTCCTAGGGGATAGTAAAGGTGTGTGTGCAGTGATAACACCACTGTGGAGGATCATTTTACCAGAACTGAAATTAAACGGGAAATCCCAAAAGTCATTTTTCGTTCCCAGTTTTCTTGTACACGTTTTCTTCTTTCATTACATTTTCCTTTTCACACTACATGTTTCAAGTCGAGCATTTCGGCTTTTACTTTTTCATTTTCAATTTTTCAAACATACCAGGAGTTTCTCTTTTCATTTTCATATCACCATTTTACAATATCCATTTGTCATATCCAGTTTCCTTTTTCTGCTTCCTTTTTTAACATTTAATTATGGCCTGGCTCGAGGTCTGCCATGAACCTTTGTTGCATTTCTCTCCCTTGTTTCCCGTCATCTTTCTACTGTCTGTAATAAAGCCATAGAAATGCTCCCACGATTAGAAACAATTGCTGATAATTGGCTTAATTATCATACATTATGATAAGTCTGGGTAAAATCATTCTCCATACACACACATAACGTTTCTTTAAATAACTGCAAACCATGTAATTGATGGTTGAGAAGAAAATGGCAAACCTTAGAAACAGTCCTGTTAACCTGATCATTTAGTACGTTTGTATAGGCTTTGGACAGCACTGTGTTGTTCTTTTCTTATCTTCGATGACAGATAGGAATATTTTGTCCTCACTAAATTTCCTGTAATATGCTGCTTGCATATGCTCTGATAATTACCTTTAGGATTTTCACAATCAGCAGACGTCCCTGTGGCCATCGTTGCAGCCTGCTGTGTGCAGACTGTGGGTGTGATTTATGCAAACTGAACATTACCATGAGCCGGAACACATGAAATCCTGATTACTTTAGAGGAACAATAACTGAGGCTGTGGGTCGAATAAAGCGTCATGTCTCCTCCTGCTTCACAACCAGATCCTTCCAGATGTTTGTTTTCCCACAGTACTTGACTTTGTCATGACTGAGTTTGGAAATGGCTTCAGTCTCATCATCATGCTCCATCTCTGTTTTCACTCTCTGTCTTGGGATTTGGTGCTCATGAACAAGAGAAGTCAGTTTGTCACATCAGAGTTTTTGATCCTCTTTAGACAAAGTCAAAAAAACAACTGTAAGCCTTAAATATGGTGATTAAACATCAGATCAAGACTCATCAGAGCAGGTAAAAATGTCAAAGAAATTCTAAGGCATTTAGTTATTCTTCCCATTCCTGCTAACCATAGTCATCATCTCCCCTGTGGGCTGTTTGGACATGAGAGTAACCAACAGATTAAACCATCTAATCCTGAGGACTTTTATTCCTTTGCCAGGATTCATTATGTTGTACTGAGAATCTAATGTGAACTTGTTTGTTGCTCCACTCAACACCTCCCCTACTGCTGTGTTGGAGAAGGATAAGACTGTGGACTCAGTTAGGGGATATTGAACCACTGGTACATTTGTGATGGCATAAGGTAAACGTCTTACCTGAGGTAACGTTCAGCCATCACTCTCGAAATTTCAACCAGGATTCTCAGCGAGAGTTAATGTAATCACCAAGGAAGCGAGTTGATAGAGTCATCATTTCTTCTCTGCATGTGTGTCACCACGGAGTCAAATTATAAGTGCAGTGAAAATGGATTTTTCTCACCCAAGTACACAAAAAGGCCAGTATGGAAAGCCCTAGTCTCACATCTCGCAGGCCGTATCAGCCTGAGAGCAGCTTTCGTTTGAAGCTGACGTGGTGTAACTAGGAAAGAGCTGATGGCATGTGTCACACAGCTCACATTTGGCTTCGGCGTGCTGCATGAATGTGCGTTTCTGCCAGCGGGACTGTTTCGTTGGCAAATGTCATGCATGAGGAGGACAGCAAAAAGAATTGCCTGGCTGCATAACGGGTCTTTTTTTTGCCTGTAAAATGTTAGATAATCTAACTCAGCTCCGGGGCCAGTCGGTCTGCAGCACAAGAGCAGCCATTCACTCCGTCAGCCCCGTGACTGTCTACTGATGAGATACACATACCAGATTCATTTTCCACACCTTGAGATGCTTTTCAACCTGCGATTAAAACTCAGAATGTTGAAATTTATTGCAATGTCTTTGTGCTTTGACATTCATGCTGGTAAATCATGAAGAATGAAGCTAACTTTACTCTGTTTTTCTGTATTGTGAAGAAATCCCATAAAATGACTAAAGCCAAGAATGTGTTGGTTTCTCGAAGATTTGCAACTTCCCCCGTCTGTGTCAATTAACATTCATCCCTACTCAAGAAATAAATGTTAAATCTTAAATACAACAGCTCAGTAATTTCCTAAAACACCTGGGCACTGTAGTTTTCAGGAAACGTTACCCAAATGGGGGTAAGTAGTGCACTTGTTGGGGACTATTTTCAGTTGCGGATTGATACACATTTGGTGCTGTAATGACTATTTCCGGCAGCAGGACACTCAAGTCAAACTACAGTATTCATTATAATGAAGAAACATGATGGGACAGACTCCAGTCAGCTAACGGGGCCAGTAGCTGCACTGCTAACTGAGCTAATTAGTAAACGGTAACTAGTATCTACTCCCAAAGATAGCTACTGCACTTTGGTGGTAGGCTGCCCCGCGTTTGTTTGGAGCAACCTCGACATCCACAATACACCCTGAGCTTTCCATCCACTGCCATCAACAGTTCCAAATTTGTGTTCGTGCAATATGTTTGTTTAAAGATTGAATATCTGCAGCGCTCATGAGAATCCCATCCGCCTCAGCTGTACTTTGTGTTAAGTGCTAATTGGAAAATGTAAGCATGCTAATATGCTAAACCAAGATGGTGAACATGTTAAACATTATACCTGTTGAAGAACAGCTTGAAAGCATTGTCGCTGTGGGCACATTAGCATGCTAACATTAGCATTTAGCTCCAAGCGCTACAGTGTAGCCTCACAGAGCCGCTAGCATGGCTGTGGGCTCTTTGTGGCAAGAATATGATCCATATAAGAGCGGTATGGATTTGCATGATCTCTAGATGAAGAGGAAACCATGCCACACTGTATCCTTGTATCATAACCCCACCAGCTGCCTTGAATTACCCACCTTACACCATCATGTCCTGTGTCTGTGTGCAGCTTGTTCTCAGAGCAGAGCTTTGAGAGCAGAGCTGTCGGGATGTGTTTGCACAAACTGAGAAGTGATGCTCTACCATCCAGAACCAGGCTTTTAATTATATTTTTGTTTTATTTGTTGTGTAGCTTTATGCCAGTATATAGAAGCTACTAAATTCAGAGATGGGGCCAGAGGAAATTTGGCAAATGAAGGTAACCCTCCCACCACACACTCTCCTCCCGCTCTTAACCTGGGCTCTGCTTTAACCCTTAGACCTTTAACCTGGCACACCTTGTTTTCTTTCTCAGCAGCCCTCTTTTGTTCCTTGAAATTCTGAGTTTTTTCGCTGTTATTTTCTGCACAGTTATGGGGACTTGCCCTTTCTGTTTTTGCGCACTCTGATTTCTCTCCTCCTGGTTTCTCCTTTCCCCTCCGCCCCCTCCCTCACATCCTTCAGCAGCAGCTGAACAATGAGCTGATGTTTGACAATCACTCTGCTTCTGTTTCTCTCTCTCTCACACACACACATGAATCCAGTGCTGCCTGCGCTGGCATTGCTTGGTCAATGTTTACTCTCCCCCCTCCACTCTGAATGACTTTTCAGTCCTGCCTTGGTGTGTGCATCACTTCTGCTTTTACTCTGGGTTCAAATCAGCTCAATTTGTGCTTTCTATGATTGATTATGTTATGTGTTCGTTTGTATTGCCATTAAAGCTGTCAGGAAGCATTAAGATCCATAAATTAGATTTGTTTTTCTCTCACAAATTCTCTATTTAGGAGTATTAGATGCTGCCCGTTTGAATATTTTATTATGTTTACTTTCTCGAGCAGGATGCAGATGACAGCTTTATATGATGCAATACAATGTTCCTCTCAAGAGAAACATGCTGACTAGCTCTTTCCTCTGGAGTTGCGCCTGGCACTTTAAACCTGCTTGTGATCAGACTATTCTTCTTCTGCTCCATCTGCATCTGGAAGCGTGTACTGACTGTTTCTCTCCCTTTTTGTTTTTGCTCTTCTGTCTGTTTCACTTTCAGGTGAGAATTTTGAGCAGAGTCCATTGCGGAGGACCTTTAAATCCAAAGTTCTAGCACATTTTCCAGACAATGTCGAGTGGAATCCATTCGACCAGGATGCAGTTGGCATGGTATGGTCGCTGCACAGTGCTAATTTGCTTTATACTTTAAGAGTAATAGTGCGGTGTAGTGTAATAGTGTCGACCCCAGGATCACAGAATTAATAGGAATATTTTTCCTCCATATTGTGACGCCACAAATGTGTCTAAAATCACAGAAATGCATTGAACTGTGTTCCAGTGTTATGTAATACTAACATGCAGCTAGGCGAGCTCCCCCAGTTCCCACTCTTTATGATACAGTAGGCTGAAAATTGTGTCAAATAACACCAGCCCTCAATACATTTCACCAGCTAAATGTTTTAATGTAGGTTCATATGACTGCTTAACAGCTTGTCTTTTTAACAATGAATGAAATGACGTCCCCTATCTGATGTCCCCTGTCTGTCCTCTCACAGCTCTGTATGCCAAAGGGTCTGGCGTTCAGGACGCAGGTTGATTCTCGGGAGCCTCAGTTCCACTCCTTTATCATCACCAGAGAGGACGGCTCTCGGACCTACGGCTTCGCCCTCACCTTCTTCGAGGAGGTGACCAGTAAGCAGATCTGCAGCGCCATGCAGACTCTGTACCACATGCACAATGCAGAGCAGTACGACATCTTGCACACCCCCACCTCGCCACCGGGACCCGAGGACCAGCGACACCAACATTCCCAGCCTCGTCCTGTGCTCCACGCCGCACCCGCCATCTCCCGGCTGCAGCGCTTTAACTCATATGACATCAGTCGTGACACGCTGTACGTGTCAAAGTGCATCTGCCTGATAACACCCATGGCCTTCCCTCAGGCCTGCAGGAAGGTGCTGCAGCAGCTTCACCAGGCCGTCTCTTCCCCCCAGCCCCCACCGCTGCCGCTGGAGAGCTACATCTACAACATCCTCTATGAGGTGCCCTTGCCCCCTTCCGGGCGGTCCCTCAAGTTCTCAGGCGTCTACGGGCCCGTGGTGTGCCAGAGGCCGAGCACGTCCGAGCTGCCGCTCTTTGACTTTCCCATCAGTGAGATGTTTAATCTGCTGGGGGTGGAGAACGTTCTTCAGCTCTTCACGTGCGCCCTGCTCGAGATGCAGATACTGCTCTACTCACAGCGTAAGTAGCTACTGTTACAACCCATGTTTTCATGCAACCTTCAGCATCCTGTCCCATTAGGATGCATTGATTACAAGTACCTACACACCCTACTCATATTACAACTATATTCTAAAAACAAATAGACAAGTAGTCACGCTTACTCATTTGCACAAACTTCATAACACTGTACATGAAGTGGAAGTGGGAAAGCAAGACAGAATAAGCATTGCATGCTGTTTTTGGGGATCAGGGAGTCATGTGATCCTGTTATTAGAGGAAGTCTCAAGGGATGTTTCTGGAGCTGGGAGACAAATCAGTGTGGTGACATGAGGCTAGATGTTGTCTCTGGACCTGGTTATTACATACTGATGTAACTCTGAGGCTTTCCTCACTGTGAAAGGAAGACTTAAATTACTATTTGCACAAAAAAATGCACAGCAATCACTGCATGAAGCGGACATGGATATCAGTTTCGGAAAGTTGCACAAATGGTTGGACACAATGCCCCCTCGTCCGACATCAGGAAAATAGGGAGCCCGGGGCCGTCTGAGGCTATTCAACCGTCCGACAAGCACTTCTGAGGGAGTGTACTGGCTCCTTAATGATAACCCTGCTGATCCTTGTGAAGCTCAGAAAACTGACATCAACCTCATGGTGAGCTTTTAATTTCCTGGGTGCTACTTGAATGGCTTAATAGAAACACTAAATGTAGTCATCACTTCTCTGATCTGAAGGAAGTGTCGCACCTTGTGTCGCTGTTACACGGTCGCTCCCTCATTCAGCTCTAACCTCCAAAAAAATAGAATCTCAAATGTTGCGATGAGCACAAACCACGGCCGAAGGCTACGATTACATGTTTGAAATGCACGGTGGGACTATTATCCAGGAGCTTACATAACCTGTTGAGTGTTTCCATTGAAACGATGCAGTGTGGGTACCAGCCTGTGTCAACACTGGCCCCCTCACCCATCGCAGGCAGCTCCTTCTACCAGGAATCACATGTATGTGTGCGTCTGTGTGTGAACTGCTGTGTAGGTTCAACTTGTTTGCATATTTGAGCTGCTCGGCCTCTCTTGGTAGCTGTGATTCATTTTCTTTCTTCTTTTGGTCACAGGAGGCCTTTGGCAGTCCCAAAATGTTGAGGTCAATCCTTATCAGTGCTTATTTATTTGCAGTAACTGCTCAGTAAAGATTGAATTAATCCATAACATCCTTTATAATATTTTAGAAAAGGTGACATTCATGTCATTGTTCACCATTTTAGAGAATGTGTGTCTTCTTGTGTGTGTGTGTGTGTGTGTGTGTGTGTGTGTGTGTGTGTGTCTGAGGAGGATGAAGGAAACCATGTAAGGATGCTGGGTCTGCTGTGGTGACTGGATCCATTACAACGGCAAGAGAAGGCAAATGGTTTACAAAACGCCAGGGGCCGGGGGGAGAAGCTCTTAAGGGGGGAAAAGCTGTGGTGTTGCTAGGCAACCTGAAGACAGGGAGGATAGCAGTGATGCAGGATGATTATTATTGGTTGGAAGTGACATCATGCCTCCCCCCCTCCACCCCCCCCCCCCCACCCCCCCAAGAGGCTCATCGCTGCAGAACGTGTGAAGGGTGTTGTGGAGAGTTAAACCCTGGCAGTCTTCCACTGAGAAGAAATGAGGGATTGTTCGGGGAAAAGACGGAGCGCACTTAAACACAGACAGAGGAGGAGAGCGATGAGGAGAGGGCTGTGTGTGCTGTGTGCTAAAAAAGGCACTGGAACTGATAACTCTGATTTAAAGAAAGGAAAAAGACTCAGTGGTTCTTCCATGAAGCCTTAAGATGTCCAAACACTGTCTGCTGTGTCTCAAACAGGAAGCTCGTCATGTGTCCATCACGTGTCAGCCATTGTGACACGCTGTAATTATTTGTTATTGTTATTTCCTGTTCAGTTTCTGTCTCTTATGTGATTTGTGAAGCTGAGGGGAGAGGGAGATCGGGGTGGACACTGAGGATTTTGCGGTTACACAAACCATGTTCGAAGCACAGAGATGACATTAAGTTGAAATGCAGATGTTTGAAGCTGGACGTCTGTCAGTGCAGTGTGCTCGGCTGTGGCCTGAAGATACACAATCAGCTGTGTCTTCCAGCCATGTACCAACAATCAGACTGTACCTTTTTAACTTAGTCAATTATTCACTCTTTCAATATTACATTTTTGTGATGGGCATTATTCACTATTGATAAGTAAACCAGTCATTGTTTGCAGTGAGTTTACACCCTTTGGCTTTTCCCTTCACCTCCTATCAAATGAAACTGATCAAAATGAGTAAGTATCTTCCATTATTGCCAAGCTACAAACTGAGACTGTTAAACTAACACAGAGCACGTTTTGTCAGACACATTGTTTGATTAGTGATGAGATGAAGGATCTGTAGCAGTTTCACTTCTGTGTGTTCAGTGTATTTTTAGCCTGCCGTACTGCATACGTTTGCACTCAGTACGTAAACTGAACAGTTCAAGCATCAGCAACTGCTCCCATGCATCTGTGAATATAAGCAGCAGCACTTGACTCTTTGTGTCTTTGACTTAAAGTGGTTTCTCGTTATGGTGGCCTAGTTTAAGAGCAGACGGGTGATGTTAGTATTCTTGTCCCCATTCTGGGAGAGGAAGCCTGCTGAGAGGGGGGACGAGGGGGAGGCCCCGGCTGGGGTGAGAGCCTCTTCTCATGGACCAGCACATGACCAAATGAAGGAATGGTATTTATTCTGGCACTATAACGGGAGAAGCAGAGCTGCTGCTGAATGTACAGTATGTGTCAACAGGATAGAGCAGGAATGCAGATGAGGAGGACTGGGCACATATTTGCATGTATACCAGTTGACTTAAGTGTCAAAGCCGGAACAAGAATGAGTGTTGCTGTGTGGAGTCATGACAAAGGAATTTAAGGTTGGCCAGAGGACCAGCTGACTGCGGCCGTGTCACAGTTCGGAGCCTTGAAGGACACAGGCCACAGACGTCCTTCAGGGGACTTCCTCCTCAAACGAGATGACTCAAAAGTAATCAAAACTGTACAGGCAGGCAGGAGTTTTACAAATGTAGGAGTTTACACCTGTACAGTGTCTTTAAATGAACAACATGGTGTAAATACCAGTGGTTAGCAGGGGAATGCGCTGCGTTCGATAGAGATGGTAACTTTTCAGCCGCACAGCAGTGTCAAAGTCCTCCTTTATTAGTAAAGTGACTATCCTCAAAACTTCATCAGCACACATATGTTTTGGAGAACTGATTTGGTCTCCAAATGTGGACTTCAGAGGATCCACACCCCAAAGTTGGACACAGCTTGTGTATCATAGCTAATTCTTTTCAGGTTGGTCATTGAGCTCTAACTCCACTCCTATGTTTACAGAGCATAAATTAACAAAGGAAACCAGTTGTACGAGGGGTGGGTGTTGATTAATAGATTAGTCGTTTGGTCTATAAAGTGTCAGATCAGCTTGTCTCTTCATGTTAGTCCGCTCTTAGTAAAACAAAAAAAAACAGCTATGCTTGCTGACGAAGCCAATGCTCATATTTTGGATGGAGATGTGTGGTCACTGCACACATAGCAGGATTGGCTATCATGTCATGTGAAGCAGTTGATAGATTTCAAACCCAGCGTGCAAACAGAAGAGCTGAGGCACAAACAGTGTAATCTCACTGGAATAACAGACGTGTTGCTCAACACTTCTGTCATATGATGTTTACTGGCCCCAGTGTTTCAGAGGAATTAGCAGCGTTTATTAGGCAAAGGCAGTGGAGCCCAGAACTTTTTGGAGAATTAAATGTGGGGAAAAGTTATTTTCCTTTTATTTTAATGCTGAGAATTTGTCTCAAAAATGCCCTTAAGTAGTTTAGAGCAGATTAAAGATGTTATGAAGACGGTCCACTGCCCCAGTGTGGCTTTAAGCTGTGCTGAAAATACTAAAAATCCTCTGCTCTTGTCTGGTAAATGTTGAATTACCATTTATCACGTCATTGAACAGGCATTTGCATGTGTTGATTTGGATGATTCTGCTGTGGAAAGTGTTCACTTGAAAGTAATAATTGAGTCAGGAAGTGAACCCTGAGATATGCACTGTAAACACTGCTGGCACGTATCTTCACACAGTCTTTTTTTGTTATTGTTCGTTGTCTTTGTGTGTGTGAAACAGATTACCAGAGGCTGATGACGGTGGCAGAGAGCATCACAGCCTTAATGTTCCCCTTCCAGTGGCAGCATGTGTACGTTCCCATTCTGCCTGCCTCCCTCCTCCACTTCCTGGACGCTCCTGTGCCGTATCTCATGGGCCTCCACTCCAATGGACAGGATGACCGCACCAAGCTGGAGCTGCCACAGGAGGTACAAACACACCACAGTGGCTTCCCACACTGAGTTTCTTCATTTGGTCTGATTGAATATTGAGCAGTTGCTTTTGAAATATTAGCAAATTCCTGCTAAATTTGCTGTATTTCCATATTAGTGCATAGAGGAGGGGTGAGCAGAGCTGTAGATCCTCCTACGTCTATTCGTCCTGCTTCTAAAACACAGATTGCAAGTCAACCTTGTTCTTGCTCTTGTCTGTTAATGGAGTTTATTAGCGTGTTTTTTCTTGCTGTCTGTTCAAAAAGATTGGACAAGATGATCTGGTTGCAACATGCTTGCTATTATCTTGATCAAGCAGCTTTATTTTTGTCATTGTGCATAGGTAAGGCCTTTGTTGTACTGCTGACACAAGCCCTTGTGTCAGCAGTACAACCTCTGATGGCTACATTTTAAGCTTCTTTGAAGTGTCTAATTACTCCATATTTTAACCTGCACACTGCCCTTAATGTAAAGAGGTATTTCAAGCCCACTTGCTGCTCTCAGCAGAGTGTGATCCAGTTTGATTTTTCAGCTCGGGGGCAAGCTTTTCTGCTTCCCATTTCACACACAGACAAGCGTGGAGATCGTAATGTAAGACGCTAAATCAGACAATTGGACTGTCAACTCCAAAGTTTGACTTGTTAGCATTAGCACAGTTAGACTTGCACAACTCATATCACTTATAATATTAGTGTTACACCCGCTCTGTCTGCATTAGGAGAATTATTTTTGCGTATTTTACACTTAGTTATCTTGTTTCTTCCAGGCGAACTTGTGTTTTGTGGACATCGACAACCACTTCATTGAACTGCCAGAGGAGTTGCCCCAGTTTCCCAACAAGCTAGAGTTCATTCAGGAGATCTCAGAGGTGCTCATGTCCTTTGGCGTGTCTCCAGAGGGAAACATTCACACCAGCGACAGCCAGGCCAAGTACCGGGTCTTTCGATCCGTTGATATGGTCTCCGACAAGCGTAACGGCAACCTGGCCTCGCCCCTCAACTCCTACCTGCTGAGGGAGAATGAAACCATCGCCAGACTGCAGGCTCTGGTCAAGAGGACAGGTGTCAGCCTGGAGAAGGTGAGAAATGATGTCATCGCATGAGAAACAAAAGGGCCGTGCAAATCATGTCTCATATATTCTCGTATATTATTACATCATGAAATGGTGGCTGTAAATGCAAAAAGTGCAATATGACAATATTTCTTAGGCAAAGGATAAAATAGGAAAAGAGACTGATTATTTCATTAAGGCTGCAGAGTTAATATGACATTATTTTCCCCAAAATAGTCATATTGAAGAGATTCCTCCCATTAGTGTTTTTAGCATTAAGCTAATAGAGCTGGGAGCTAATAAAGTGCAGCCATGTGCAGTCTTGAAGATGTTTGCCTTCGTCGGTTCAAAGCATCGGCTCAGGAGGTGCCTTTGAATGCTGCTGGTCGATGCCTCACAGCCGAGATGAAAAAACTCTGTGTAGGCACTCAGATGTCGTTGCCTTTGCTGTCTCGTTTCTCATTTGGCTTGAGAGTCTCACAAACAGTAGAAAGTAGTATGATGAAATACACACTCTAAAGACTGATAGATGGATGAATTAGCTGCTAATTAGAGAAAGTCTCTGTGTGTGCGCCCTAATCAGCTTATGCACTAGTGGCCAGTGTTAGCTTTCCATGAATGGATTAGCTCAACGTCTGTGCATAGTTTTCCAGCTACAAGGTCAGACCTCACTTGATGATTTTCTTATCTAAACTCAGGGCAGTGATTTTAATAGATTCTTGGGTCATGTCATTGGATCGGTGGGCTTGCTCTGTGTTATTTTAACTCCCTATGGCTGGCATCCGTCCAGCTGACCCACTGACATGCTAAAAAAAGAACTTGTGTTCCAGTCCTTTCCCATGACTCCCTCTGTTTCATCAGCAGCCTGTGATAACAGTCAGATAAGATAACAGGAAACAATCCTCCGCCCTGCTTCTTTTCTTCATCTGACTTCTTTCTCACACTTCTTTCTTTGTTTTGGCATTTTTCCTGTGTGTCATCGAATGCTTGCGCACATCAGCTGGAGGTGAGGGAGGATGCCAGCAGCAACAAAGATGCGCGGTTTCAGTGTGATGAGGAGGAGCTGAAGATGCACCAGCTCAACATCCAGGTTCGCGAGGTCTTCGCCAACCGGTTCACCCAGATGTTCGCAGACTACGAGGTGTTTGTTATCCAGCCGAGCCACGACAAGGAGTCCTGGTTCACCAATCGAGACCAGATGCAGAACTTTGACAAGGTAAAGTTCACCGCTCGCATTGTGTGGCAAAGGGTGTTATTTTTCCACAGTATGTGACATTTAAAATGTGTGTGCGTGCAGGCCTCCTTCCTGTCTGACCAGCCAGAGCCCTACCTGCCCTTCCTGTCACGTTTCTTGGAAACGCAGATGTTTGCTTCCTTCATCGATAGTAAGATCCTCTGTCATGATGATGAGGAGAAGGAGCACACGCTGAGGGTGTTTGACTCCCGGGTGGATAAGATTCGCATGCTGAACGTCCGCACGCCCACTCTGCGCACCTCCATGTACCAGAAATGCACAAACATTGAAGAAGCAGGTAAAGAAAAAATCCTGAGAATCTCTGTGGATTTCAGACAAATGAAAAAGGATGAGAATTGAATTGCTTTCTAAGTACCACATTTTGTCCTGCTGGGATACACACCTCTGTTCCTGAGGAAAGTCAGAGGCTTTAGCTTGAAAATGAATAGCTTCACCATAGTACCTCCACTCCAGACAGCAGAAAATGGACCTCTGCAATGTTTAATTATGACCCTGTGTAAAGCCGAAACATTTGCAATTTAAAGTTTGGTGAATGTAATTAAAGAAGACATTTAAAAGTCCCATAAAACTCCTCTAATTTCAAGTCCAAATGAGTGTGGTCACAAAGTAATTCGAAGGTGTGAACTTGTGACGGACTTGGAGATTTGCTCTCTCTAGTTAACTGACCGGTAATTGCCGTCTTGTTTGCAGACAACCTGCTTAAAAAGCGATATGAAAAAGCTGATTTTGTCGCTCCTGGACCTCATGCCATCGGATTCCAGACCAACCAGACTCACCTTCGTAATATTTGCCCTCGTTACTTCAGACATCTCCGGGTGGCAGCTCTCTGCATGTGTGTGCAATGCATCACACACTCACAGAGGATGGATGGGCTTTCTTTGAACCTGTCTGCGTAGTAACATCACTTTAAAGAAGAAGCGTTTTATACAGAAAACCCTCTAGTTTGGAGATTGCGTACGTGCTTAATTTACTTATTGCTATACATGTAATAGTCCTCTGTGAGCTCCTTGATGCATTGCATACATGTCAGCTTGGTGAACATCATGTTCTGAACAATTAAGCACTGATCTTTACAAGGGTGAGCTGATAACTTTTAGCATGCAGGTGAATGGGGGATGTTAAAGCTTCTTTCAGGAAGTCATGTCTTTGGAGGAGTGAGTGACGGCTGCAGACAGTGTGGGTAAAGTTGTCTTTTCATCTTGTGCATAAGGTACATATTCTGCCAGGCTCTTCTTTGTATTTCTCCAAACTCATGGGTGCTTTTGTTAACACAGTCTCTGTGTGGGTGTTTTGTTAATCAGGCATCAGAAAATCACTGTCTGAAGCTGCATTCATGGCCGACTCTGATTTGGTTTCTTAAAAGAAAAAGAACATCTATTCTGGGGCTTTTTTCTGTCACTTCTTTTGGTTTTGTGGGCGTTTGGGAGGAAACGTATTTTTCGATTTCGGCTTGTTCTCTTTCTTCTTAGTCAGAGTTATCCTTGTTTCTCAACACAATGTCCACAGAAAATATGACAGTCGTCTTTGTAAAAAGTGTGTGACTTCACATATTTAAAGTAAAATTAGCCCTGTGCATTTTTTATCTCTTTTTATTGATAATTTGTTCGTGTAAATACAAGGATATTTGTTTTTTTGTGATGGCTGTGGGATTTTTTTCTCATAATCATCCTTAAAATTCTTCCTGTACCAATCCTTAATGACTCACTGTTGAAACAGAGGCCTTGGATGAACTGTAGTTGTTGATATTTAGATTTTGGCCAAACCCGGACACACATTGTTGTGCCAAGGACACTTAATCACTCTCATCTTGACAATGAGAGCACTACAACTTGGGCAAATTAGCAAGACAAAAATGATGAATGTATCCTGTAATCTCACCGCCGACCTCCGCACCGCTCCCACGTCTCCTCCTCAGAGAAAGCCATTGAGATGAGAGTCGCGAAGATTGACCACACCGCCCTGCACCCCCACCTGCTGGACATGAAGATCGGTCAGGGACGCTACGAGCAGGGCTTCTTCCCCCGACTGCAGTCTGACGTGCTCTCCACTGGGCCCACCAGCAACAAGTAAACATCTCTCATTGTTGTCAAAACCTTTGTGTAATTTAGATTTATTTGAATTAAACCCTCGGCGTCTGTGTCCGCTCTGAGCTTGGCGGCTGTTTCACGATGTGCAGTTGATCGAAGCTGACTTGTTCTGCGTTACAGGTGGACCAAGAGGAGCGCTCCTGCCCAGTGGAGGAGGAGGGATCGACAGAAGCAGCACGCTGAGCACCTTTATTTAGACAACGACCAGAGAGAGGTGAGGGGTCGCTGCAGTCTCATATGCACACAGATCGACTGCCTGAGCTTTGATGTCTCGGTTCATTTTGCATGACCTGTTCTGTTTGCTTTCTTGTGACTTCACTCTAACCATCTTGTCTGCTGCCCTGCCCCCCTCCCTCCCCCTCACACTGCCGGTCACTTGTCTCTTTTTTGTCTTTCTCCGCCTCTCTCTTACTCATGCCCACACACTCTCAGCATGTAGAGTGTTTGTTTCCGGAGCTGCAGCTCCTGCTGTTTCTTGACTACTACTGGCTCTCGCAGTCCTTCAAGCCCTGTCTAAAGTCGGTGACTGTGGACGTGGTATGTGCTGCTAGTTTGTGAGGCTTTAAGTCTTAACACTGACCTTTCCACCCATGTGGTCTTTTCCTCCGACTACTTCCTCCACCTCTCAGCAGCTGACCTTTATCTGCTAATCCACGTCACTTTCTAGGACACGTCATGTTAGAACTTAAAAACATCAATTGATGCCAACAAAACTAAAAAACTTGTGTATGGGTACCAGGACGTTGTATGGATTGCCTTTACACCTGCCTAAGATCTGAATACAGTGCGAGCCAGGCTACGTCCTGATGTGGTCAGACAGAATCACATTCCAGCCACAACACATTTACATCCTACGTTAACATGCCTTTTTCCTTATCTGGAGGACGTGTCTGGATACAGATTGCATTTAACAGACATAAATGAGGTCTTAGTGTCAACTCTCTTCATATTTGTCCTTCTAAGACCAAATATTTCAGCTCATCTTTTTTGGTGAATTTAAATTTAATGCACATGAGCTCAACATTCAATATCTGGACGCTGAAGTCAGGAGGTTTCCAGCACAGTACAGTAATCGCAGAGAGGTTTGTTTTGTAGACTTCTGGTGTCTCTGAAGTCCAAGTAGTGAATAGGGCAGGCAGATAAAAGGTACAGCCCCCAGTGCTTGTCATTGTAGACCAGACTGATTGAACTCCTTTAGTTATTCAAGTGTTCCTTGTTCCTCTGTTGTAACCTTCAGCTGTGACATGAGCCCATCAGTGAGCTGACTGTTCCTCTGTGTCCTGTAGCAGTTTGCTGACCGCTGACTCAATTCTTTCTGTCTTTTATTAGAAGTACATCCAGGAGGCCAGGAACCTGGGCACGACCATCAGACAGCCCAAACTGTCCAACCTGTCGCCCTCTGTCATCGCTCAGACTAACTGGAAATTTGTTGAAGGATTGCTGAAGGAGTGCCGGAACAAGGTTTGTGTATCACTGCTGTAGCCATGCTGAGTTTTGCTCTCTGTTACACATGTCTAAAGTGTACAAACCAGAGTAAAAATCCATTATTAGTTTGATTACTTTGTCACCAAAACGTTGAGTATTAACTGCACGTGGTTTTATTCTGTCTGCTTCATTCTCTGCAGACCAAGCGTATGCTGGTGGAGAAGATGGGTCGGGAGGCCGTGGAGCTGGGTCACGGAGAAGTCAGCATCACCGGCGTTGAGGAGAACACTCTGATTGCGAGTCTCTGTGACCTGCTGGAGAGGATCTGGAGCCATGGGCTGCAGGTTAAACAGGTGAGGAACAACAAAATCAACACAGTCGTCGTTTCTCATGGTCGATCCACCTCAGCACAAATAATGGTACAAGTACATGTTTTCTCTTTCAGGGTAAATCTGCATTGTGGTCCCACCTGCTGCACTATCAGGAGAGCAAAGAGAAGAAAAATGCAACACCAGGCAGTTTGGGACCTCCAGGTAGAGATTAGCTCACCTGAAGAACATCATGAGTTCATAAGTTAGTGGCACTTTCTTAGAATGCTTAATGTCTTTTTTTTTTCTTGCACCAGGTTTCATTCACGACACAGAGAGACGCAAATCTGACGGTGGTGGATCAGCCATGGCCCCTCTGAAAGTGTCCCTGATCCAGGACATGAGGTGAGGAGGGCTGGAGGTTAATTACATGTGAGCTCAGTAAAGGAGTGAAGGATGAAAGCTGGGTTACAAATGAATTAGCTGCTGCTCACCGTCAGTGGTTGGACTAAGCCTGCCCCCTTGTGGTGGACTGTCAAATAGTTTCCTATATGGAGCTTTCGACGTTCTCATGGATCGTCTCAGTGGGGTTGATTTGCCTTCAGGGATCCTCAAAGGATTTTCAGGGCGTCAAAATTAATACTAATTTAAAAATCCAAATTAAATCATTTATGAAACTGTTTTTATCCTTTCATTCTTATTCTAGTGTCTCCGCACGCACAGGAGGACAGTCAACACTCAGTTTTCCCCTTAAACAAAATGCGCTTACATTCAGGCTTTGTGTTTTTGCAGAAGTAAATCACTGCTATATGTGTTATGAGCTCAGTTTTATTAAATAATCGTTTAATAATAATAATAATAATGTTTATGTGTAACGCACTCAATCAAAATCAGCCATTACAAAATACTTTACAAAGGGTGAGTATGAAGCAATAAAATGAGACCAGACAGTAAGAACAGAGGACAGGATAACATACCAAAATAACATCACCTACATATACAGTACATACACATGCACATACACGCGACCTCACACACATGCACATTTTTGCTGGTTAAAATACCATTACGAGAATTTTTACAATAAAATCGAGTGTGTGAGTGACTCGTTCCAGTCGTCTCAGCAAAGCTCTGTCCTCTTTTTATCATATATTTTTGCCTTTATTACATAATAGAAGGTGAGATTTGGAAATGAAGGGAAAGAGACAGGGGCTGACGTCCCCGCTCAGACATGGACTGGGAACACTGGAGTTGTCGTGACCACCATCCCAGGCCCGTAGGCCAACCTGGTGCCCCAGTTTGCTCAGACTGTGTTATTATAGCATATTTATATGAAACACTAAGCCTTTCAATGACCTGCGGCACACGTGCATGCTGAAACACCGGTGTGTGTTTGCGTGTGTGTGTGATGACAGCCATCGCGGTTGTCATGTTAGGTCTTCTGTACCCAGACAGAGTTGAGGAGTTGGGGTTTGTGTTGCAGGAAGCAGGCGCAGAGAGAGTCTGTGTAAGAGCATGTTACTTCCAGCCTAATTACCAGACCCCCCACTGGTCTGACTGGGAGGAGAAGAGGGGTCAACTCAGGGCACTCAGACGCAAGCATCAGCCTCCCTTATGAGTTTTAATAATTCACAATGTTCTCTTAACAGGCGGGAAATATTTTTACTAATCTCTCACATATCTAAGCGTATTAGAGATGGCGGAAAAGCCTCTCAACCGTCTTACCCTGTGTTGTCGAGGTTAGAGGTAACAGTAACAGTGCAGATAGTAGATGCTGTCCTCTGTTGCCATGGAGATGGCGAGCAGAGAAAAGTGGGTTAGTTGGTGCGAAGAGGGTGGAGACAGGGAGGGGGATGGAAGGTAGAGGAGGAGACGCGAGGAGCTTTTAGCAGACGAGCTGATGGCACAGGTGGAGTGGAAGGGAATGTGTCTGGACGTCAGAGGCATGATAGCGGCTCCGACATGGGAGCGCGTCTGTGGGTAAAAATGGCGCTGCAGAGGCAGACTGAGCTGTTTCTCTGACTCAGGGCGGGTCATGTTGGCCAGAGTCAGACGCGTGATATAATATTCATACTGTATATCTACAAGCCAGAGTTTTTGAGTAACATTTGTTGGGCCGGGATGATCTGTTGATTAGTTGAGTGGAAGTCATTTGGCATTTATCAGGCAAAAATGTCAAATACTCAGCGCCTGCAGCTTTTCAGATGTGAGGATTTGCTGCTTTTTTCTGTTTTACTTAAATTTAAATTGCATTTTTGGGGTTCTTCTGACGGGCCTTTTTCTGTATTAAATTATCAATTTTATAGACTTAACAATTTATTTATTCATCAAAATAAACATCAAAATAAATAACAAATTATATACTTATATACTTAATAATGAAACTAATGGTTAACAGCAGCCCTGAACATTTGCTTGTCATCAGTCTACATAACAGGTCTTTGTATTACAATGTATAAATGTAGTCCCGTCATCATGGTGGCTTCACTTAGAGACAACATGAAAGACAGAGTTTTTCGGAACTGACCTGAATAGGAAAGTACTTTGATCTGATGCATTTTGTCGATAACAAGTTCTGAATATTTAAATTAGCCATTCGTGTTGTTGTCGTGATGTGAACTACGAAGCTGCATGAATATGTGCATCAGCTGCAGTCAGCATTATCAGGCACGACTCTTAATTGTTTGGAAACAAATAAGATGTTTATTGGCTCAGTGTTTGCATTATTAAAAGTGTTGTGGTGGAACAGACAGATACTGGATACAGGATGCCTCTCTTTTGGCTTTGGCTCAATCCTTTAATGTTCACATGATGAAACCGGGGGAAAATGTTGTCCTGATCTTTGCTTTTGTGCTGTTGTTTGAGCTCCAGACCTCCTCTGAACCTCTCAATCTGTCCTTTTATTTGCAGACACATTCAGAACATCAGTGAGATCAAGACAGATGTAGGTAAGGCCAGAGCCTGGGTCCGCCTCTCGATGGAGAAGAAGCTGCTGTCCAGACACCTGAAGCAGCTGCTGTCAGACCACGAGTTAACAAAGTGAGCAAAATGACCCCAAAGTCAGACTCTGCTGTCGGTTACAGTTTCAGCATTAATTAAAACTCCATGAGTATCTTCTGCCCACCTCATGTATCTTCTTCTCCTGACCTTCTTTCTGTTTTTGTGGAGGAATGTCTGCCTGAAATTAAGATGACGTGTGATCCACACATTTATAATACATTAACTCCTTTGAAATCGCAGAGCATCATACTTCAGTCCACGGCTGCATAAATGATTCACAGCCTGCTTCATAATTGATATCTGAGCGGTGAATTGGGTCAGGGGGATTTCTGTCTGCCTTTTGTGACCTCATGTTATCATTTGTTCTACTTTACACCGACGTTCAAAAGTTTGGGCCCAAAGAAAAACGGCTTCCCAACATTTTTAGGGCCCAGTTGCACCATTGTGCTCCAGTAATGATCTAGAGTCACTTTGGCTTTTCTTGACTAGAAAACAAATTCAACACTGAAGGTTATTTGAGGGGAAAATGGTTCCAACAGGACCCATGCAACACTGAGGGGATATAAATTGAAGTTTTAATCATTTAATTATTCTCCTTTTGTTGCCTGAATTATGTTTTTGTCTCTGTTAAAATGGTCATTATTGAAGGAAAGAAGAACAACATCAGTGTAAGAGGTGACTCCAGACTTTTAAACCATAATATATAACAAACAATTCTTATTTGTCATCCATTTGCCTTGACATTGATTGATCATCTGCTGCGCTGCTGACACTGTTGAGGAATGTTTATCTGCCGAGCAACTTCATTATTTTGAAGAATAACTGAAATCATTTCACTTTGTTGGTCTCAGCGTTGATGTTGGTTTTTACACTCTTCTCGAACAATCTTTCTCGTCCTTTCAGAAAACTGTACAAGCGGTACGCCTTCCTGCGCTGCGATGACGAGAAGGAGCAGTTCCTCTACCACCTCCTGTCCTTCAACGCTGTGGATTACTTCTGCTTCACCAACGTCTTCACAACCATCAGTGAGTCCCATTCTGATGCCACACAGCCCAGAAACACCGTCAGTAAACTCAGTGGATTCCTTTGTATGATGGTTCTCTCCTCTCTGTCTCCCAGTGATCCCATATCATGTGGTGGTTGTTCCCAGTAAGAAGCTGGGAGGCTCCATGTTCACGGCCAACCCTTGGGTGTGTGTTTCTGGTGAGCTGGCAGAGACCGGAGTCCTGCAGGTCCCCAGAAATACTCTGGAGATCACTTTTGAGGTTGGTGTGAACCCTTCGACAAAGCATAACTCCTCTTTATGACAAATTGAGTCTTTATTTCATTGTTTTTTGAGTGGTTGTTTGCTTAAAACCTGCGTGATCTTCTGTCCGTGTTCCATTTCCTCTTGGACTTCTTTACAGTCATCACTTTATAGATACAAATGATGAGCAGAACTATCAAAATAAGACCAGGTGGTGATAAAGCAGAACTAACTCAATGAGCTACTATCTGTTTTGAGTTTCATTTTCTTTTTGGGGGTGCTTGACGTCACCGTGCTTCTCTCCATCCCTCAGTGCCAGAACCTGGGCAAACTGACCACAGTGCAGATGGGTCACGACAACACAGGGCTCTACGCAAAGTGGCTGGTGGAGTGCGTCATGGTCCGCAACGAGATCACAGGGCACACTTACAAGTGAGCATGTCCTCTGAGGGAAATCCACACACTGCCATGTTGTTTTGACCACAGGGTTCTCAAAAAAGTCAACAAAATGCGTTTGCTGCGCAGGTTTCCCTGCGGCCGGTGGTTGGGGAAGGGCGTGGATGACGGCAGTCTGGAGAGGATCCTGGTGGGAGAGCTGATGACCCCCAGCACAGAGAACGACGAAAGGATGTGCCGCACGCCCCCGATGCAGCAGTCCCCAGGGATGATGAGGAGGTTTGTCACCATCTCACCGAACAGCAAACCAAGTAAGTTACTGCAAAGACACGAGTCAAAAATATTTTATCATTTTATGATATGCTAGCTGAGGGGAAACATGTCTCTTCAAATTGAGATTCACCGTCATCTAATACCCCTTTTTACACCAACATGAACACGTAAATATGAAAACAGGGAACAGTAGAAAGCAGCATAGAGGCCAGTGATGATGTTACTGTGGTTCCTTTTTTATGTTTTAACTTCAGTCTCTCTTCAACCTCAGGACCGATCGAACAATGTTTGAACATTTTGAGTTTCCTGACCACTGTGCTGGAAAAGGGCTGAAAATTAGCCTCTGAATGCCAATTGTACAATTTAATTGATGTTAGTGGGTGATAATGGATTTTCTTGTCCAGGGTGAAGGGGGTTATAGAACCACTTTTTTTAGTCTTGTTTTTAATACCTTCACTGCGAAAAACTCAAACGCATGAATGAGAAAACACAATGGGAAATAGATGAAACCTAGATGAGGATTTGTCCTCCCCGCGTGTGCTTGTATTGACTTACAGCAACTTTGTTTGCCTTTTTCCTCTCGTCCAGAGTTAAACACAGGTCAGATCCAGGAGGGAGTGGGAGAGGCCATCAATGGGATTGTGAAGCACTTCCACAAGCCGGAGAAGGAGGTGAGAGACGGCGGTCTAGACAGGCCCCAACATGTAGTTCTATTATTCATCACCAATGAAGAACAGCAGCTTTCTGCTCTGGTGGTCCCCAAACCCCTCAGTAACTGTGGGCTGTGTGGTGTCGTTCGCATTGTTAAAACATATTAAAGGAGAGTCCTTGCTGATTGTTCTTGATCATTTTTGCCGTCCCAGAATGATGCCTGTTATTTTCTGCACTAATAAAAACCACCAGCGTTTTTAATTATTGCTTATTGAGGCACATGGGGTGATGTTTGCAACTCAAAGCCTGTTGAAGATTTGTAAAGTGCATTGTCACTTATCTGTTGATTACAGGTTGTAAGAGTCATTCTTTGTGTAGTCAAAGTACAAAGGGTTTTTTCCAGGGAAATCCCCTCCACCTCTGCTCCACCTCTTTACAGTAGTGACAGAACAATGTAGGGAGGCTGCTAACAACCAAAAGTGACCTTAAAATCAAAATGCACGTTGTATTCGGCTGTGTTTGGTCGTGTCTGTCACTATGTAAATCTCTCTCACACTTTTACTATCACTACATGCTGATATGACGGCTGATCTCATAAATGAATAGAACACTCAGTAAACATAATAACTGCTGTTATCTCTTCTCATAATCATTGATTACTTGGAAGTTGTTTTAAAATACATCAGGACCTGTGAGAGATGGCCGGTGTCCAGTTGATTCTGCACAGAGTCCCAAACACCTTTGAACATTAGCTCCCTTTTCCCAAGATACTGAGAAGTAAAGTTCTTATTTTAATGGGGTAACTGGATCAGAGAAGCTGTTCAGGACTGTATCTAGAAAGAGCTCCATTTAGTTGTCTTTTGTGAGAGACAGCAACCTGATAATCGGAAACAAACTATCTGCTTTTTCCTGTTTTCGCTCTGTGCAGAGAGGCAGCCTGACCCTTCTCCTCTGTGGGGAGTATGGACTCGTCTGGGCTCTGGAGCAAGTTTTCCAGCACGGTTTCAAATCACCCCGACTCTTTAAGAATGTCTTCATCTGGGACTTCTTGGGTAAAGACTTCATAGCATTACTCCTCTTTCTGCACAAAGAACAGCAGCTGCAGTCAGCTTAAATAAAAACTTTTTACTCCAAACAGTACAAATGTTGTATCACCGTTCAACCCTGGTGGGGGTCAAATTCTCCTTCAAATAGATCTACATTTTACTGTGTAATCACTTATTAACTGATTAGATTTTGTTTTCTTTGCTTTAACAGAAAAGTCACAAGTGTACTTTGAAAGTGCGGAGCAGCGGCAGGTGACTCCAGATGAAAACTGGCAGACCAGAGTGCGCCACTTCTGCCGCTTCATGCGCGCCATCAACAACACGTCCAGAAACATCGGCAAGGACGGGAAGTTCCAGATGCTCGTCTGTCTGGGTGCAAGGTAGGCTGACAGCGCTCGCTAACCTCCCACACATGTCAACCATGGTAGTTTCTGTACCTACATCATAACCCTTTGATGCACACACATAAATCAAGCTCAAGCCCCCGCAGTAGAAATCAATCCTTCCTGCTGAAATGTCTTCGGTTAAGACACTGAATTCCTAACAGCGGTGGATGCGCTGCTCTGTATCTGACCCTGCATCAAGTGAAAATGATCTCTCCTTTGAGGATTCTTGAAGTGTAAGATGTTTATTCCTTCAGTTCTTCCTCCCTGCCAAAGAGTCTATGTGCTGTGCATTGAAGTGCATAGCGATGCAGTGATTTGTATGTTAATATTCAACTGTGTTTTTAACCTCTTCTATTTATGACTCCTTTATGCAAATTATAGTACTGCAACTATTAATTTACCAATTTTTTGGACAATAGAAAATTCTTTGCCCACAATGTTGATAGTACATTAATTGCTTATGTCATTAATTAAGGAAAAAATACCAGAATTTCATTTGTTCCTGCTTCTCAAATCTAAGGACTTGCTGCTTTTCTCTGTTTCATATCATTGTCAATTGGATATCTTTGTGTTTTTGACTCTTGGTCAGACAAAAGAAGGTATATGAAGACATCACCGTGGGATCTGTGTCACTTTAATAAAATAAGAGATAAGACTTTACTGATCAGTGGCGTTTGTGTCTTCTTCTCTCAGGGACCATTTGCTGCATCACTGGATCGCCCTGCTTGCAGACTGTCCAATCACTGCTCAGATGTACGAGGACACTGCACTGATTAAGGACCGCTCATTGGTCAACTCTCTGATCAGAGTACTACAGACTCTGCAGGAGTTCAACATCACCCTGGAGGCTTCGCTCGTCAAAGGTGTTGGTATCTAAACTGGACCAACTTCCCACCAGTTGTACCTGACCAGGAACATCACTGGGGACCACTAAAAAGATTAACTGAACCTTTTATATGCAGGAACTGACTTGAACAAAGGACATTTTCTGGCTTATATTAAAGCTACTGTTACATTTGCCATATATTAAGTGCAATGAGCCTTTCAAGATATGTTGTTATTTTTATCCTCAATGATGTTGCCATTAGATGTTAAAAATATGTTTTCTATTATAAACCATGATTTTCACATTATTGACCTACTTGTGCTATAATGTTTTATTGAAAGCTAAATATTTTCATTGTTATCATGAACTGCTGACAATGGCTATATTTAAGGGAAAGTGAGGATCAAAACTGTTAATATATTTTCGAGAAAAACAGTATTATTTTGTTAAATCGGTCAAGTTGCTTGCTCTGTTGTCAACTCAGATTCCAATGTCATTACACAGAGATTAAAGCAAATGATGTAGAAGTATGCTTTATAAGTATGTGTATGACAGGGGGTTTGTAGTGTGGAAGGTGATTCACTTACATAGTAATAAAAAAGGCTGTTACATTTGGCCCATTCTCTGAGAAATGTATTAGTATGCAGATCTTTTACCTGGAATATCTTCAGCAGAGAAAATGGTCCGTTTTTTGCATGATAACAAGACTGTGTGGCTCAAGCCTGTATCCAGTGATGGACAGTATATTCAGCTGGATAAAGGAAAATACCCCAAGTCTTTGGTTTGTGTTGCAGACACAAGTGCTCCAAGAGATGCTTGACCCGTCTTTCTGTGCAAAGTGGATCACAATGACAGCCTTCATGTAAATACCTCCAGCCAGCCCTTTCCCCAACCATCATCCCAGCTCTTACACTACATCTGCCCTCCTCTCTGCATACAAACAATGTGATGATCTGTGTAGACTCCTTGTGATAAAGGATCATCTCCTGCTTCCCATGTGAGGTGCAAATAGGCCAGCTCATCCCCCCTCCTGGTTTTGTCTTCATGGTTTCTTGCTATGCAATATCCACAAGAGAGAAAATTAAGCGCCCCACAAACTCCATGTCGGGGTGTCTTGAGGTATTACCGGACCCTTCTCTGCTACATTCATTGAACTTTACTGTGCAGAACAAGAGATTTGATATGTGAAGGACTTCTTTTCTGTGCCAACAACGTCTGGAATGACTGTGTTGTACTCGTCTGTGTACGACCCACACATGAGCATCTTGGGAGATATATATTTTTGTTTTCCAATACTGTTGTACATTTATTGACATAGCTGTGTAATGTAGTGTTTACTAAGTGAGCAACAGTGTACAGTGTAAAAAATATATTAAGAATAAAGCATCTGTAATGCATTAAACTGGATTTAATTGTATTGGAGTCAACCAGAAATTCATTGATAGGTGTACAATATCGGAATGAACTTTCTCGACTGGCAAAACGTAATTTGCTTTATAATCACTCTTTTCAGTTTTTAAAATATTTACTGGTTTTATCAGTTTTCATTGGTAGTAAACTGAATACCTTTTGCTTTTGTTCAGACAAAACAAGCAATTTGATAAGATAAACAAGGGTTTGGGGAGATAGTGATTTATTATTCTTTTGTGTTTTATAGACCAAATCATTCATTAAATCATGGCAATATATGCAGATTAATGGATAATGAAAATTGTTATGAAGCCATGAGTGTAATCCAAACTATTCTGGTCAACTTTCGCTCTACTTTGTTTTAAGTAAAAACAAAATATCCCAAAACATTTACATTGCGATGCTAAATTCCCCATCTGAAGTAATACAGCAGTGATTTAACTGTATGAGCGTTAACAAGCAGTTCATCTATAGATTTATATTTTCTGCAAATGCTCTTTCTCAGCTGAGAAAATGTCAACAAACTCTTCCCGCCATGTCAAATAGCTGTTTTTCTTTAAAGCCTTTGGCCAGGTGGTTTATGGGATTTTGAGTTTTAACAGAGGGCCGGTAACAACTGTGACAGCACAGAGATCTCCCGCTCTTTCACTACGCCTCCCATCATTCATGTCTTCTGAAGATGACGCGAGGATAGCAGTGATTGGTTGAATCCAGGTTCAAACCCAACGGCTGCACTCCTTATATGGTCATTGTACGCTCAGCCCTTTCATTCCGGCTTTTTATTCTAATGATATTCTAATGGACAGCTGTATGCATTAGTAGTAAGAGCATGCGCAGTGCGTGAAAAGAATACGGCGAAGATTCAAAGTTTTTGTTCAGTAAGTGCATTGTTATTTCCCTTGTACAGAAATTACATTTGTGAAAATTTACGTATTAGTAATGTGCGAATAGACTGATCGTAATACGTTGTAGTCGTAACCTGACGTGTGCGTTTGCAGTTGTTGCGAGCTAAATGTACAAAGACTAAACGATTCGACAATAGGATAACGTGGAAGTGAACGAGAGCGTGGCGTGGTAATGGTAGCAGAGTCGGCTAGCTAGCATGCTAAGAGCTAACAACAATGAGCCATATTTGGCGCTCTAGCGGGCAAAAGTTAGAATTTAAAGGGAAGGATGGTTTCATCGCAACTTTTTGGCGTTTTATTAAAATCTTGATAATATACACGAATTGTACCAAGTTGATAAATGTGTTTTGTCAGACACGCGTGTTACACATAATTCAACGAATAGCCCGGTAGCTTTTTGTTTCTTCACTTCAGAAAGCGCTGCTGCCCGCTTTTTGTTCCGAGTTTTCGCTGCAGACAAATCCACAGCTGATCACTGTCTTGGATCAACCGTTTTCATTGTCTTAAGACTTGGAAATTACGCAAAGTTTCCCGTGTATTTGACAGTGCTTAGAAAAGTAAAATTGACGTCAGACAGCAAAACGCTATGTTGTGGGTGTAACGTGTCTGTAACTCACCTAACGTTAACCGTGCGGAACGTTTGAAAGTTTGAAAGCTTCTGTAAATTCCTACAGCATGAAACGTAACATAAATGCTCCTTATGTTTCGTTTCTTTGACAACACAACCAAGATCGTCAGGTTATAACGTTAGTGTATGTCAGTGTTGTCTGTTTTTTTGTATTTTGCGGTTCCCGCGACTTAGCTTTAAATTTCGAAGGGCTTCGGGTGTTGTTGCTTTAGCCAGAGTTACTGATGTTTTTTCAGTTGTTTGTTAAGGGTGTATAGAATTAACCTCTCCCTAACAGGTGACTTTCATACAGGATATGTTCAAATTATGGGTTAAGAATGGCTCGCTCATATCTCCGTGTGTGTGCGTGAAGGGACCGCCCCCTTCTCTGTAGTAGAAAGCACAACTGTCCGCACACATCCACGGTGCTGCTCACTCGGACAATCACCCGTCTGTGGTCTACGTTTTCAGGTTTTTGCATTGAACCCCGACCAGCAAATAGACTATGTTTGGCTTTCACAAGTCAAAGATCTACCGGAGTAACGACGGCTGTTGCATCTGCAAGACCAAGTCCTCCAGTTCACGCTTCACAGACAGCAGTCGATATGAGGAGACGTTCAGACTGTGTTTTGGGTAAAAGCTCTCATTCTTTTAGTCATTCATGTTGTGCGTGTGCATAGTATGTTGATTTGTGTATTATTGCTGGTGTGCATGTGAGTAGAGCTTGACTTAAGGCACCAGCGTGTTAAACTTTGGCATTGACACTTCTCATGGTGTTTGCATGCTCCATTCATTCATTCATCCATTTATTTATTTATTTATTTATTTTTTAAGGCTGTCTGAAGATCGTGTTGGAGACATTTGCAATGCCTGTGTGTTACTGGTGAAGAGGTGGAAGAAGCTGCCTAATGGCTCCAAGAAGAACTGGAACCATGTAAGTGATGTCTGATGACCGTAGTGAGAATCATATCTGTCTTGTTGTCATCCTGCAGCTTTAAATAGACTTGATATTTTTGCTTTCACCTGACTCAGGTGGTGGATGCCAGAGCTGGGCCAGGCTTCAAGGTGACAAAACCCAAGAAGATCAAGAACAGTGACGGGAAGAAGAAGAGCAAGCTAAAGAAGCTGCACAAATTAAAGAGACAAAGTAAGTTGTTTAAAAATACTAACTGCTATCTTGCCTGTGTTGAGAGGTTTGTCTTGTTACATTTGATTTGGAACCAGTCGAACAGTGAATGACTTAAATTATAAACGTGTTGTGTGCTCAAGAAAACATCCCTAATATCTCAGTCATACAATTGCATCTGATTTCACTCTGTCAATCTTTGTTTTGGTGTTGGTTTTCCTCTCAGGCTAAAGCAACAGCCTAGTTAAAAATGACTGTTTAGCAGCATCTTGTGGTTCTTTGGGTTAGGGCACTGGCGGTGTATCTGCAGTGTCTGAGGGTCCACACTGGACCTGAACAAGTAGTCGATATTGAGAAAATGAATTTCCAACAATTTTCACACTTGATAAATTGTTTTAAAAATTCTGTGTAAAGGTAAAATGTCAGCCCACTGATTCCAGCCTCTCTAATGTGAATACATGGACATTTTCACTATTTTCTGACATGTTATAGACCAGACAATTACAAGGAATCAGTGAAGTAATCGATAATGACCATAAGTAGTTGTTGTTCCTCTCTTTCAAATTCAGTGGTTGTTGTCGTACTGGTGAAGTCCTGCCTCAGCATGGTCACAATTCTGCTTCATAAATCAGGGTTAAGAAGGAATTGCTGAAACTTAAGTCAGTTTGACAATTTGCCAAATGAATTTGGTGTTTGTTTGTTTTCCAAGCAGACTCAGATGCCCACAGTACAACCTCCAGTGTGTCTCCTGCGCAGTCCCCCAGTTACAGCAACCAGTCAGATGATGGCTCAGACATCGAGTCCAAACAAAGGCGCTCGACTCCCTCCATCTTCTCTTTCTTGGACCGTTCATACTGGAAAAGGTGAGCTTCTGCTATGGCTTTGTGCTTGACAACCCGATGGGACAGATTTATTAAACCGTTTTGTGCCTTTTAAGAATAAATTAAAAGGGTTGTCTGTCGTCTGTTTATCGTTTTCCTTTTTAGGCAAAAGGTGTGCTGTGGCATTGTCTATAAGGGGCGGTTTGGAGAGGTGATTATCGACCCTCGACTCTTCAAACCCTGCTGCAGTTCCAAAAAACAGAAGACACTGGCGACCACGCAAGTGGCCACACACCTCCCAGACACACTTCCTCCCCAGCTCCCAGAGGACGTGAAGGAAAGCTGGTGATTACTTTGGTTGAATCCCCCTGCAGGGTTATCCATGGCATCCGCCTGGCGTTGTCTCCAGTGGCAGACCTCCCCATTTCCACTCCTCCAATTATCTGTTAGTTAGATGTTCCTTTAATATGTAATATTCCTTTTTATATGGGTATTTTTTAAATTTTTGTATAGAGTTGATTTTCATTTTTTATATAAAGCAAAAAGGAAAAAAAAAACTTACTATGGGCATTAGTGTTATTTATAGGATGAGGATGAAAATTTTGTTGAGGCTCCATTTCTGATTCTGAATTATGTTTGGTTATTTTGTATTAAGTCAACCTTTTGTAAATATTTTGTCACCTTTTCGTACATATCATCAAGACTTCTATTTTTTTCATGATTTGTCAGTTGTTAAGTGTGCATATGAAAGACACCAGCTATTCTATTACCAGCCTGTTTTGTGTGTGTTGGAGTGGCTCTTCAACATGTCGCTGCAATGTTTTGTCTTTTTTTTTTCTCTCTCTTTTGCTTCATGTCCGCAAAGGTGGGAGTCTGTAAGATTTGTAGTCCACAAATGGCTGTTGGTTACACCAGGGATCATTAGGACATCTGTTCTCTGAGAACTGAATGGACTTTTAATGTGTGTGTGTGTATAGATGAGAACAAATAATCTCTCTGACATTTTCACAGCTTAAGCATGCCACAAGTTTGAAACACTCCATGCATGCAGTACATTCCTCTGCCTTTTGAAATGACAACAGTGATTTATTTATTTCTTTTGTACAGCCTCCAGTGAAATGGCAATGCATGTTGTAAGCAAATGATTTTTTTAAATGGATTTTGTAAATACAGTGTTTTGGCTCTTGGTACATCCAAACCTTTTAAATTACAGAATGGCAAACCACTACTTCTGTAAAAGAAAAACAAAGTTTTTGTGTGTCTGAAAGGTGCTGAAATATGTATTTTTACACTAAGCCAGTTACGTTTTAGCGCATTGTCACATCTAATTTTCTCAGACGCATTTCTCTACAGGCATGCAAAGCTGTGGGCTGCGCTGTGTTCAGAAATACGTGTAAACTGCAGGGAACACTAGATGCGTAATTGTTGCATCAGTGAGCTCTAATATTCCTCACCTGTTTGATCGCTGATGACGGTGGTGGTCACAAGCTGAACATACAGGAAACACATGACACATGTTTAACTGTTACTCTACATTTTTGCCAGGAAAAATGCTGTTCGAGAAAATGCGTGCTTGTCATTGCTGTGATTTACCTTCAGGAGCAAACTGTCAAAGTTCAAACTATGCAGACGTTTTGAATGTGAGAAGTGCTCTGGGGCTTTCGATCACTTTCGCTAATGTAGCGCAAAGTGATGGATCCTTATTCAACCAAATTGGCTTGTAAAAAGCATCCATTATTTCAGCAATAACTGTTTCACTCCTCCTAATCATAATTCTCATTTCTTATGTATGTCATGTTAAACTGCTCAGATTGCACAGTTGTAGTGCATACTGTCTCAAATTAATACTGCAGTGTCAACGGTTGCTTTTCTCTCTCTCTCTCTCTCTCTCTCTCTCTCTCTCTCTGCATTATTGTAACCAATCTCAAACTTCATGAATTGACAGGCAATGCTCTGTAAAGTTGCTTAATATATACATTTTTCTGCGGCAGGGTAGTTAATTGCTGAACATGTTTTATGATTCTCATTAAAAGGAGAAATGCTGCTCCCTTTTTAAGCTGGGAAAATAAGCTTGTTTTTGTCCTTAGGGAGTTGCCATATTGTTTTTGCGAGGTACATTTTGGGATGTGAGATGTGCCTTAATTGAATTACCTGACCTTTTCATAATGATTATCATGTAATTTATACTTATTTATTGCAAAACTTTTTTTTTTAACTGAATTTTTGATAACTGGTGTAGTCTTTCAGAAAGTCTGTTATTAATTTCGTGCACTTCCTTTGAACATGCAATTTAGATGTTTTTTAATGCTTTTTTGTATACTGTAACACAAAGTAGATCCGTATTGTAATAAAGAAGAGGGAAAACGTGTGCTTGTTGTGTTTTTGTTCACCGGTAGGTGGCGCACAAGACCTACGTGGAAGCTTTTAATCGACGAGGTTAATTAAGTACATTGGGGACACCAGAATGGGAGCGTTTGCTTTGCTTATAGGAGTTTCTGGGTCGATACTGAGTTAGTACATGGATGTTGTACCAAATGTTGTGATTCCATTCGGAGCTCAGTTATATTGATACTGCACATATTTATCAAACTTTTTTACAGGGCGTATTGACAGTTTATAAGCCGTTTCCAACAATGGCTACCCAAAACAAAACCACAATGTTTAGATGCGTTTACACATTTTGACTGTTGAAATCCAAATTAATTCGATAAAAATTTGTGTGCAAAAATATTTAAGGACGCGCCATTTTTGGAAATAGTGATAAAATGCAGACATGGCGTTATTAGTGAGATCCTCAGAATGTGATCGGTCGGTAGCTCAGGTGTAAAACAAGGGGATCGATACAAGCTACTGAAATATATGAAAACACTATGTTAAGACAAAGCTGAACCCTATTGAAGTCGACTCCAGTATGTATAATTTTGTATTGGGGATTGTTGAATTGTTTTTAGCTTTCACAGTAGTTATAGGTTTAAAGGATTCATTTGAAACAGCAGCAAGACTCCATGATGTACACATCAGAGCAAGGTGGCGTCCATGTCGTCACTTTCGCTAATGTAGCGCCAAGTGATGGATCCTTATTCCAACAAATTCATGTCGTGTTTCACGCTTACTGTCGTTTTCTTTGTACAAAGTGTAAGATTTTTCATTTTACGTCATACTGCAACGTTAGACTAACAAAGCATCGTGAAATTTAAGGCCCCTCAGTTTTCAACGGCTGAGTCGCTGTCGATGCAATGGTAAATAAGAACGGATAAACGTGTGTTGCCTAGCAACCAAGTTGTTTGGCTAACGGTATTCTTCCAGGCCTAGCTAGTTAGCTAGAAGGCAGCTAAGTTAGCTAACCAGCCGCCATTGACGGCAACATTATGTGGGCGTGTTACGTGTATTCGGTGTTTTACTCACAGAGGTTTGCCACTGTCAACTTAAAAAGACGCCAAAGGCCATGCTTACAGAACTGAGACTTTAGAAGAACTCAATAACGTCAGGTGTGCCAAAGGATTTCCGACCATTGCTTTCAAAATAAAACCCTCTTCAGCGAGCTGACGATGACTCGTTTTACGCAAAACCTCAGTACTTCCGGTTTCGCACTGGCTATCTGACTGACTTGATGCTCTGCTTCTGAACCGTTTTTTTTTTTCACTCTTACGTGTACGCGCACGCACGCTCTCATTCTCGCTCTCTCAAACACACACACACACACACACACACACACGCACTCTCTCACTTACTCACTCCTTTCTCTTTTCAAAAGCCCCTTGTGAAGCAGATTGACAGGCTAGAATGAAAATGAGGCGGACGCTCGGTCACGACTTCAGTGCGTACGCGTCCTTTTGAGAAGACCTCTAAACTTGGATCATATCACCATGGGAGCTATTTGGGCTGCAAGGGACTTTTGTTTGTTTTTGCTCTTGTTAAATAGTCGCCAAAGCACAGCGCTTCCAGAGATTCGAGGTGGGACCGTAGTGAGTGTGTGTGCCTGTGTGTGTGTTGTGTTTTCCAGGCGTGGAGAGTGCTACTTTACGCACGCTTTCAGGAGTGCGCTCGTGTTGTTTCCCCAGTGGCGACTTTTACATTTTCTTTCACTTTGTAATTGTGTAGCTATTTACAATTGACTATTGCTGTGGGAATTTGTCCACTTTCTGTGTGGAAAAGTTTGCAGAACAAGTTTTAATTTTTATCTGACTTCCTAACTTTTATTGATATTCACTGGATTTTTCAAAGGTCGGATACAACTATTATTAGGGAGCTTTATGTTTTGATGTTTGTCACTTAAATCAGAGTTTTTTAGTTCTTGTTTTTTTTTGTATATGTAAAACACGACAAACTTAAAAGTGTATACATGGTAAATGTCGCACTATATGACTTGTTAGACCATTTGAGTGTGTTTTCATAATCGTGACCTCTACGACCCGTATGGGTTTCAGCAGATCCATGTGCTGAGGGAAGTGATGGCTGTCACATTGATGCTATTTGTCAGACTACCCAAGGCTCATACAAGTGCACGTGTAAAGCAGGCTTTAAAGGAGATGGAAAACACTGTGAAGGTAGTGTGTCTCTTTTTCCTGTTTGGTTTACTGTTATTAAATCCATCTGAGTGTCAAAGTGGGATCTCAGAATTTGGATATTTTGGCATGTATTTGGGTGGCATCTGGATAGGTTATATATGTCTGTAATACAAACAGCATCTTTACCATATCACAACATTCTTTAAACCACTGTGGCATAATTTCTGAATTTCTGTAGGAGCATGCAATTAGTGATATCTGTCGTAATTTATTCTTCCTATATTTCTTTAAGCTACACACAATACAGCCTCCTATTGCACTCAAGTTCTCGTTCTTACTTTTAAAGCAGAACATGTTTTGCATTTTAACTTTATGATCAGTGGGTGAACATTCATTTTTGTGGTGTTTATATCTCAGACATTGATGAATGCGACTTGGAGCACAATGGTGGCTGTGTACACGAGTGCAACAATATACCAGGCAATTATCGCTGCACTTGTTATGATGGATTTAATTTGGCACATGATGGACACAACTGTCTCGGTAAGATCATCTTTAAACCGCTAAGTAAATAGCCTTTTGTGATAGACAGAGAGCTGGAATCATCAGCTCTGATGGCGAAGAGTTCATGTTTGTGTGGGCTGTGTGCGAAGTTTCTCACACTCACTCAGACATCTTTTCTTCAGCTGTCTTTGGTAGACTTATAACATGCAGCCTAATACAAACACTTTTAGTCCTGCTCATGCAGCAATTTAAAAGATTCATAAATGTTTATGTATGAAATTTGATTTGGTAAAGCTTTATTTTCATGTGCAATGTTTATAAACAGCCTTATTTGTTTTGTGTAAGCTCGTTCGTGACATGCTTTTTCCAGAGTTCTGTAAACTCTGTTCATTAATCCAATCAATGCGCTGTCCTTTAGACGTGGATGAATGCAAGTTCAACAATGGTGGGTGCCAACACACTTGTGTCAACACCATGGGCAGCTACGAGTGCCGCTGCAAAGAGGGCTTCTTCCTCAGTGACAACCAGCACACATGCATCCACCGCTCTGTGGGTGAGTGTACAACATGCACACTTGTTCACTTGTTATATAAAAGAGTTTGTATTATTTGTTTGTGTGTTTGTGGATGCTCGTGTCTGCTAATTGTATTAAGATGTGTAAAAAGACAGAGTTATGTAGCCGTTTCTCTAATATCCACATAAAAATGTTAAGAGTGGCAGCACAATGAGGGGTGACAGGTTCAAGCTGGCTCCCGTCGCTGAGCTTTTATCTGCAGCAGCAACATGCTGTGGGAAAAGGATCTCTGTGTCCCAGAGAACAAAATGAGTTAATAACTGCAACACTCAGGTCTGTGTGATCTGTGTCACAGATTAGTCTGAAGTGCCTTCATTTTGTCTTCTTGACTGAAGTCAACTTGAATGCAAGTGCTTTCCACTCCATCGGGTCTTGACAACCCTTTTAAATCCCGTGGACCTGTCCACTCAGCTGTGACCCATGTATATAAAGCTTCAGCTCATCTCATTTTTCTGCTCGAAGCATTATTAAGTATGTTGTAGATTCAACAAGAGCTTGAGGAACATTGTTTTCAGGGAAGGGACTTTTGAGCAACTTTTAGTCTGCTTACCGAATTTTCTTTCCCTCTCTAGAAGTTCTGAAAAGAACACAGTGGTCTATGTTTTTGGATTGTGTAAGGCGTGAGAACAATCAATGTCTTTGAGGATGCCAGACTAATCTCTTAGTATGTGTGCCTTTGTGTGTAGCCGGTCAGTCACTGTAGGAGAGTTTCATTGTGTACCTCTCGCCCTCTTTCTATCCCAGAGGGCCTCAACTGTATGAATAAGGAGCACGGCTGCGCCCACATCTGCAAAGAGACACCCAAAGGAGGTGTGGCCTGTGAGTGTCGTCCAGGGTTCGAGCTGGCCAGGAACCAGAGAGGCTGCATCTGTACGTGCTCAGTGACATGAACTTAACACTGCTCGCCTACCAAGCCACGTATACGCTGTTGGCTTCAAATACTGCACTGATTTAATGTCTTATGGTTGCATGTTGTTGACCCTGTAGTAACTTGTAACCATGGCAACGGAGGCTGCCAGCACACCTGCGAAGACACAGAGAACGGCCCCATATGCAGGTGTCATGTCAGGTACACCCTGCAACCTGACAAGAGGTCGTGTGTAGGTAAGCACACTGTTTCTAGACTTCGAACTCTTGCTGTGTAGCTAAACATTGTTCAAACTCACACGACATTTTAGCAAATTCTAAAGAGACCCATAAATTAATAGAAAATACCAATTATGTCATACTGAATTTAGGGAAATTGCGATGCAGTAAAGATGCACAAGACGTCTGCATTTCAACTGGATGTTATGATGCAGCTATAAAAACACAAGTCTGTCAAAAAGTCTTCATTTTATAGTCATTTAACTCAAGGTCCACTTTCCAGCTAATTTACACATCTCATGGTCTTCCTCGGTGTATGACCTTCTGAGCAAGGCTGTGAGATGTGGTCGAAAGCTCTGCAAAAAGTTGGCAAGTGTACTTGGAGTAAAGATTTTGGATGAAGGCCTGGGTTTGAAGTTGGATAATGTTTACAACATTGTATATTAACTTCAACTCAGGGCTGAGAGAAGCTGATAATGTACATGATGCTGTTTAAAAAGATTTTAACAACCTCAAAGCCTCTATAGGGAAAACAAACTCCAAAACTGCATGTCAAAACTGGTTGTTAAAGTCGTGTGTCTTTCTATTTCTTGGCATGTGAACCACAACCGTCCATCAGTGTTAGCTGGTTGTTTTTACACACACACACACACACACACACACACACACACACACACACAGCCGTTGGAATGAAGAACCTGTGGTAGCGTTCTGTCTTACACAATGGATGCAGCAGTTTGTTGCTGAAGGAGCTGCTTAAGCCCCCCGTTGTCTCATGCAGGGGGTGAGATGGGTTGTCCATGTCGATGGTGTCCAGAGGGCAATCCAGGACAGAACCAGCTCTGCTGACCAGATTGTTTAGTCTGTAGTCCCTCATAGAGCTCCCGCAGCCCCAGCAGACCACTGCATAGAAAACTGCAGATGCCACCACGGAGTTATAAAAAGTTTTGAACAGTGTCCTACTTTCTCCAAAGGACCTCAGTCTTCTTAGCAGGTGGAGATGACTTTGGCCCTTCCAGGACATCTGTGTTGTTTGTCCAGTCCAGTTGAGGTGAACACCCAGGTACCTGTATGTTGGCCTAAGGTAATGCAGAGTAACGCAGAGGCTATCTTGATGAATGGATGAAAACACAGTAACTAGAAACATCTCCCCCTGTCAGCTCTCCTGTTAGGCAGTGTGCATTTTTGCACACAATGGTTATGAAGGATAAGGATCAGATATTGGGTAATATCTCTCCCTCCAGCAGCTGTGTGTGTGAGGTCCGGGCGTATCACTACGATGCTGTCTCCAGATTCATTTTACTGATCCGGTGTGTTATCTGACACATGCCAAGCTACTACAGGCTGAATATCTCAAGTGTAAACATGCATCTGCTCACTGAAAGGTGACCGACACAAACACCCACAGCTGAAGTCAGTAGAGAAGTCATAGTGCTTGTGTTATTTAATAAATAAAGGGACTTTTTGTACCAATTCTTACTCTATTTATGATTTGTTTTGTGTATAACAGAACGAGATGAAGCCACCACCGAGTCCTCAGACCACAACGCCACATCCTTTACAGAGGTGGACAAACGAGTCAAACGGAGACTGTTAATGGGTAATAATTACACCCCTACATTCAGAGGCTAACAGCTTGAATTTGTGTTTTACTTGACGGTGTGTTGAGCTGCCAGGAACCACTCGGGGGTGTTAAAGAGGGGAGAGAACTAATGTCTAGTAAACCGATGCATTCCTCAGACTTTTGAGCAAACTGTGAAATGACTACACACTCTCTCTCTCTCGCCCCCAGTTTCCCCTGTGAAAAATATGCTTTTGTGACAGTGTGGTAGATTTCACGTTTTCCTTCCATTTGGATAGAGCAGTGTGTGAATCTTTTCTTGCATAGCCACTATTTATCATTTGTATGATTCTGGGTCACTCAATACATGTAAAACATTATATCTTTGGCACTTTACCAAGTACATTTCCAACACATGAACTCTTGGTTATAAATAATGCATATTGTTATGATAAGCCTAGATGTACAAACATTTGTATGGGTGAACTCTACATCCAAACATACAACTGTGCATCATAGAAAGCATGAATCAGACCTCGTTTGTCTATTTCCATTGGCACTAATAAATATTTAAATCTGTTGTAAACACTGCAAATAAAGTCTGTATTTTTCATGACCTCATACACTCAAAGCAGGTTAGACAGTAATTGAAAATCTATGGTAGAGTAATCAGTATATTTGTAATAGTATATTGGCTCTGTTCAGAAAATTAAGCTTCTGTTTTACTAAGGATATAGTGTCCGACATTGAGGAATAACAGCATTTTTCACAAGCAGGAAAGTCATTCACATACATCCACGGTGTGTGTTGTAATTTCAGAAACCTGTGCAGTGAACAATGGGGGGTGCGACTGCACCTGTAAAGACACATCCACAGGTGTGCGCTGCAGCTGCCCCATCGGCTTCACGCTGCAGCCGGATGGAAAAACATGCAAAGGTCAGAGTGCCAGTCCACAAAAAGCCTTGCGATCTATTGAAACGCTGATTTATCTCAGTGGATGCGCTTAGGAAGTCGTGCTGAAGTGTTACCTGTTTCCCGCAGATATCGACGAGTGTGAGCTTCACAACGGCGGTTGTGAACACTTCTGCAGGAACACAATCGGCAGCTTTGAGTGCAACTGCAGAAAAGGCTTCAAGCTGCTGACGGATGAACGTTCTTGTCAAGGTAGAAATGGCTCCTGAATTGTTTTATTCAAACTCTAGACAGTCTACAAAGGCTGGGACAAAATTTGGGGTGAGTGACCCCACTTTCCTTTCTTGTGTTTTTGTTTTTGATAACGGAGCTGCACTTTCATCAAACGTTTAGATCACAGTCTGTGCCTTTAGTGACGCTGACCTGATGCAACTAGAGTAAAATTTAAGGCGTCTCAATGAAACACTGCCTTCTTTTTACCTGTAATTACTATCAAAAGCCAATGCTATTTCACCTGATGTAGCACACTATGCGCGTCACATTTCACTGAGTGGGAAAATTCAGGATCAAATGCAAACGTGTGTCTGTGGGTGGGAAATCCCTCCTGATGAAGATTGCAACTGACTGCCCTGCTATTATGTCATCTGCCTGATTCTGATTACAGATATAGATGAGTGCTTTTTTGAGCGGACATGTGATCATACATGTGTGAACTCCCCTGGAGGTTTTCAGTGTCTGTGCAACAAAGGCTACACCATGTATGGACTGGCCCACTGCGGAGGTGAGTCTGCATTGTCTGAAGGGAGCTTCACAAGTGCTCAATTCAGAGAGGAGTTTGGCCAAAAAGCATATAGAAGCGAGTGCTTTGCTCACTGATGTGTTGGAAAAATGGACCCTGTAATTATAATAATGATTTTCCTTTTTTCTCTCTCTCAGATATAAATGAATGCAGTGTGAACAATGGCGGTTGTGAGCAGGGTTGTGAGAACACCATGGGTGGATTTGAATGCTTTTGCCATCCAGGCTATAAGCTACACTGGAACAAAAAGGACTGCATTGGTAAGCCAGTGTCTCTTCCTCTATGAGAGGCACATCTGTTGAGTGCTGTTGTCTTGTGTGACATCACACACTTTGAACTAAAACTTGGGGGACAAAAACAGGAGATACTTTGAATTCTGTTCTCTTTTTCTCTTTAATTCTCTGTCACTTGGTTTTCTTGTGCTTGTATAAAACATCCAAAATGTTACAATGCTGTTTGTGCTGTCAGGATGTTCTTATTTATTTTTTACCTCTTCCTCCTTGTTCCAGTCAAAAGTTGTTCTTTTTTACCTTGGAGTTTGTTGTGATTTGTATCTAGAGGCTGAGGGTTTACCACCTCCAAACCCCCCCTCTAAACCTACCTTGAACTGCAGCAAGCAGGAGGGAGGGGACCGCTGCTTCCTGACATGCCAGTCCCAAGTTCATATTAGCAGTGGTGAGTTGGTTGAACCTGCAGTTCCATATTCTTTTTTTTTTTTTGAGCATTGTTGACTAATCCAGGTAGTTTTTGACTTTGCCACTAATACTAATCTTCTATTTGATTTTCTGCCATCTTTGGTTCACATGTTAGTTTGAAGCATTACAAGTAGTGAATGGACTTCAGTAGAGCTCAATAGCAAACAGTAAGGCCTCTATGTGTACGGTTTGGTGAACGATAAGAACAGCGACTTCTACAACATGTTTGATCCAATCCAAGTCAGCATGACTTGGCACACTTCAGTCAAGTGCACCATTATATTTTAGGCTTGATAAGACGCAAACAGCATGGAACAGTGCAGGTCAAGTATCACCTGATGCAGCGTGGCTAAAGAATGCAAACCCTAATGGAAACGCAATTAGTCAGTAAGACAAGCTTTTCTAGATCTATGTGTGTGAACAGCCGTCGACATCAGTCTGCATAGCGGCTCTTCGTGTTCCTACATGCTGCCTGTTTGCTCTCTCCAACTTGACTTTGTGGCCTTAACTTTTGTCTGTGTTGGTCTGCGTGTCACGGCCTCTTGTGTGTTTTCAGGGACAGAAGATTCCTACACGGTGACCTGTGGAATGCCTTTGCCCTGCCTGGCTGACGCACAAAAGAACAACAGCGGCTTGTATTGCTTAGGCAAGTACAAAACTTCACCGATTTTCATCTATCTTTCTGCTCTGCCACACAAAACAGTAACTCAGGAACAACTCAGGCTTTCCTTGTTTTCAGCTGATAAGGAGATAGATCTTCTGTCCCTTTGTCCTGCAGGTCCAGAAACGCCTAGTGTTCCACGCATTAAGACCACAGCCACGTTTAAGTCTGGCACCACAAAATGCAACTTAAAACGAAGTCAGGAGAAACTCAAGGAGAGTTTAAACTCAGCACGCTCAGGTACAGAGGTTTCCATACAACAAGCATCACAATGGCTCCAAACACAAGACATAAATTACAGGTAGACAAGCATTAAAATTACAGCTCCTTCATGTTACTGGTTAAAAACAATTTGGGTTTACCAGGAACTGCCAGCATCTAAAGCCACAATCTTCAGAAGATGAAGCAGACCTGAAGGCTGCTTCAAAGGGAACCAAAAACCAAAGGCAAATGTGAAAGAAATTTGTGGGGAAAGTGATGTGGTTTCACTGTCTTGAATGTCTCAGCGCAGCACTTTGTCTGGCAGTGACAGGGGAGGATGTAATTAGCCGTAGCATGGCTTTCAGTTGGGTCTGACCTAGCCATCAATCAAAAGGGTTTCCGATTGTAGGATTATTTTGCTTCTCTGGAGGGTTTCGGCATGGTCTTTTACATCCCTCACAGTCACTGAAAGGGCACATAATTGTTTAAAAAAAAAAGGAAATTGTCACTGTGACATAACATCCTTTTTTTCCAGCTTTCCAGTCTACATGACAGAAAATGGTCAAATTAACTGCATTTAAAGATTGTTTTAAACAATCTCTGAGTCAACATTAAATTATTAATCATCATTAAATACTTAGTTCCTCTTTCTAATACTGTTTGATTTTCTCTAACAATTGTGCCATTGTGTGTGTATTGTATGTCTCCCATGTCCACAGATAGCAGGTTCCCCTTCACTGAAAACGTCCAGTTCAGCTACGTGAGCCTGCGCTGCACTTCGTCTGGGCCCCGAACACGCAGTCGCCATGGCAGGAAGGCAGGCGAGGAGGACGTCTCCTCGATAACAGCTGAGTTTGAGCTGGATGTGAACCTAGAGGAGGTAACAGGTTGGTCTCTCTGCGCTTCCTCTCTGCCTGCCTGCAACCTTTGCTTCTTGTTCTCCATCTTTCTTTCGCTGCTGTCTGTTCATCACTAAACAAACAAAATGTTAAAGTATCTCCTGTTTTGACTTGGCTATGGTGGTGGGCTCTAGGCTGGGACTCAGAACCGAGCAGGTTTTTGTTTTATTTCCTTGAATTCTTTATAAGTGGTGGCTTTCCCGAAACTTGATGGTGCGGTTGTGTGAATGTCTAGGTAAGCATGTGAGCATGCAGGCATGAGTGTGCACTCTACAATAGGTGTGGGAGATTGCTGTGGAAACAGTTGTGGTATCAAGTGCCTCTCTCAGCAGAGAGCTGTGACCTGAACTGCGTGCGCCGACGCTCAGAGAAGAGGCTCAGGAAGACCATCCGGACCCTGAGGAAGTCCATCAACCGGGAGCAGTTCCACCTCCACTTCGCCGGGTCGGACTACGAACTCGGCAAGAGTGTGGGCCAGCCGGCAGATCTGCCAGGACACTGTGTGGCAGGACAAATGCTGGTGGGCAGGAAATGTGGTGAGTTGGGTTTTTGTATTTGCTTTCTATTCAGCACCGAAACCATGTCAAAGGTCAGGAGGTGGACCACTCAGTCAGGCATCACTCTACTGGAAATACTGATGATTTTCATCTCTCAAGAGCACAGATTCAACCACTTTTGTCACACCTAACACAAAGCAGCAAAGGCTCTGACTAGGCCCTATACACACACAGTAGACTCATAGTCCCGTCTTTAAGCAATTGAAATGGTCCATGCCAGTGAGATATATTTAGACAAGCTGGTTTAATGATTGGATTTGGAGCAGGTGTTGGCCAGATGAGTGCCATATTTGGTTTGCAGACATGCTGTAATGAGCTAGTTTGAGGGGAGAGCGAGCTCAGATGGAAGAACAGAGAGACTGTTGTTGGCCCTCCAAAGAAGTGAGATCTTCCAGCATCTCCCAGGGATAAGAGTGTAACTTGAGGGCTGATGGCAGGTCTCCTGGTAGCTGTTGCCTTTTGGTTGGGTTTTATATATAAGCTGTGATGGAGAACATATTCATTAAATAAGACCGCACACTGTCAGTGGTAGAGAGCTGAAGGCTGGCATGTGTTTTCTCTGGCTGTTGGGAGCGTGAGCCCCTGATTTCGGGCCTCACAGTAAGTTTGCTGCCTGCTGCATGCCGTCTCTGTATCAGTAAGAGGAAACTGGTGCCTGTCTTCTGTTGGGATGTCTAAATATTTATTCAAATGGTGCACCTTTTGTTCAATATATGGCCCTCTTATGTAGACCCAGGTCTTTAGTAAACCTCATACAAATCCTCAAGTGTGTTGAAGGTTTTTGTTTCCCTCCTTTTGAACCACTGAAGAATGGGGCTGATTGAGGTCTTTACACTTTAACTGGAGACCAAAACTTTTCTGAAACTATAGCTATCCTGTAGTTTCTTGAGACAACCTTTGCATATTATTCCCTGTAACACCGCATTTGTCTGGCCTCTACATCAACATCAAAGCTGTATCTGTGGTTGAGCTGTGCTGACATGATTTAAACCTAAACTGCTCCTGTTCATTACTTCTATCTTTCAGTAACACAGGTCTTAAGTGTGTTGATTCCTTAACTCCCCCGCTATGCTTTCAGGTCAACATTAAGCAGTCTATTGGCCATGGCAGGGGTGTAGACATGTAATTTGGGAGAGAAGGGAGGGGGCTGAAAGCCATTCTTCTTAACCTCCAGCTCTTTAAAGGAGCTATATTTTTCCCCTCCTCCCCCAACTCCCACTCTGGCTTAGCTCAGAGAGCAGTTTAGTCCTTTTCAGTTTGCCCACTCCATTGAAAACCCCATTTGAGACTTGTTCTCACTGCTTCAGTGGGATGACAACACAGGCTCCCGTGCATTTGGAGAAAATATGTTTTCACTTCTGTGCACTCATTAAAGCATTTCTCTTCTGATTGTGCAGTTCATTTTTGATTACTGGTCGCATTAGTTTATATTCCAGGACATTGTTTCCATTTAAAAAATTGTATGGATGATTTAGTTTATTAATTATGTAAATCTTTTGTTGTTCGTGTGTTTATTTGTACTGTCCAGCATGCAACTGTATCAGTTTGTATAAAAAGTAAAACAAGTGTGAACAGGTCAGTGCTTACAATGATCCAGAGATGCTGTGAATGGTGCGTGTCCACATCTATTTGACTGTTGCAGTTGACTTGTTTGCGTGTTTGTTTTAACATTGAAGATGTTTAGGAAGTGCTGTTGATTCAAGATGGCAGTTTGAGTGCTATGTCCCCCCTGCCCCCCAGCTGGGGCCACTTTGCATGACCCCCAGCCACTAAACTGCTAAAGAGAATTGACTTCAGCCACACCATGGGAATCAATTAGCATCAGTTGTTTGGGCCTCCGCTTGATGGGCGCGAGCAGTGATTGGGCCAAGCAGAATGGGGGGATTCAGAAACCTGACCCCTTTTATTGGGTTCAGCTCCTTACCACTGTGATACCGTAGTGTTTTCCTATGTCATCAAGTAGGCAAAGACTGGGGACTTGAATAGAGGTGAAAGGTCTTTTAAACCTCTTTGGGGCCATCAATTCGAGGGCTCTATAGAAGCGTTCTTTGCATTTGAAAGGCTTCAAGGTTTTTTCTCTCTTTCACTCTCACTCTCTCTCTCCTCTCACTGCTTCCCTCTGTCAAATAAAAGCTGTTCGAGGACAATGCAATGATGGCTCCTCATGGTCTTTCAGAATAAACAATAGGTTTCAAAAAATAAACTGCTCTTGAGAGAATTACATTTTCTTTCTTTAGAGGAAAATTGAACAATTTGCTGAGCCACGTATAATGGATCAACGTTAAAGCTTTTGTGTGTCAAGTTTTTAGAGATAGTGGTTTCTCTTCTTATAGACAGCTTAAAGGCTCCAACTGACTGAGGCACATTTTGTGCTATAGGCCTAGGATTTAATTGATTTATACTAGAGTGAGATCAGCTTCAATTTTCAAGTTCTAAAGACCATCAGACAGACACAGTAATTCCCAAATTAATTACAGGCATCACTCTGAATGGGAGGAACCAAAGCAAAACGGCGCGTTGTTCCCTTTAATCAAGCCTTTGCACTTCTGTGAGATAAGAGGGAAATACTCTCTTTGATTTGCTCATGTGTTTGCTTTTGAAAGAGGTGAGGGTGCTTATGGTGGTATTAAAAGTCCCTCCCTAATGCACAGCCGTGTTGTATCAAGTATTACGACGAGACAGTTGTAGAGTACATCGACTGCTGTGGAGAGGGTTGGTGCTCTTTTGTCTCAGTCATTTTGACTGTATTAGGTTGGTTTGCTGAAGCAAATATGTGTCTGTCCCAACTAATTTGTTTACAGTATGTGTGTAAGTATCCTGAGTTGTATTTAAATCAATGTGAAAGACAGCACGTAAAGCTTTATTTGCTGTATTTATGTGTGTGCGTGGAGTGTGTGTGTAAAAGGCTTTTTTGTGGCCCAGAAACAAATTGACTCAACACTTTATTTATATAATCACATTTTAAAAACGTGTATCACTGTTAACAGTTAAACGCTAAATGTATTACATTTGTTATCAAATGTTAACCCACACCATCATTTTATGACTAAATGCACTTTATTTTAGTTTATACACTAATGAAATGACAAACGGATGGACCTTACTAATAAACACGCTCATGTAAGTGCTTCGTCTTTTATGACCATGTAATTTTGGAACAAATTGGATCATTAATATGTTTGCATGTCAATAACTACATTCATTCAATTCAGCCATAACCTGAAGTCAGTCTACATGATTGCCCTGCCTGGTTCACTCCAATGATATTTTCTCCATTTTCATATAAGCTAAGATACAGCAGTCACTGTATCTTGTGAATATTTATTACTAGCCCTAAGTTATCTCAATGACATGTAAAGCTTGTCTGGCAGACATCAGATAACTTGGCATAAACATTCAGAAGATGCCTCGACAAAATGCAGAAATAGTGAGATCAGTCATAAAACAAGGGGTTTTGTAGACGGTACACTATATTGTGCAGTTACAGTTTTACTTTAACCAGTTGCAACATTTAAAACTCCACTAATCTGTGCTGTTATATTCTCCACCATGATGTACAGGCCAGTATACTGTGTTAATCTACATTAGGGTCAATCACACTTGCAAGTTAAACTCTTAAATCTGTCAACAGATTGATAAATTATTCTGGCTGAGTTAATGCCTTTGATGTGTTAAGGATGCTCTTCAGTGTGTTTATCCGTTTCAAGTATGTACATGGTCCTGGTTGATTACACTTTAGAGGCAGCTGATGAAGTCTGGGTTACTTTACTTTAATGGTCTTGTCATGCAATTGAACCTCTGTATTTACAGTATAAATCTAAAGTGTGGTTAGGACTGTTTGATTCTGTGCAGCCACAGGGCATCCTGCTGTATTTGTTGACTCATGTCTGCATTTTACATTGTCTGCTATCTTCCCTAGACTTTGTATACAAGTGCTCTCTGGCTCTGATCTTTCTGCTAAATTGATGTAAATTACAAGTTCAGACACATCAGTCTGTTTTGGGTGTCTTAACTTGAGTGTTTGTGTTCAGTTTGTAAGGCAAATTATTGATTTCACCGGCTTGAATAATTAAATTTGTTTCAACTTAATTGCAGATCACAGTACTCCTTTTGAGAGAATAATAGATGTGTTTAAGTATTTAGGGAACATGATTTTTTTTTTTCCAGAGTCACCACAGCAAAGACAAAACCATCAGCTCTTAGAGATGTGACAAACAGCCACAAGCTTGGCAGGCCTGAGTTCAGTTTTGCTCTGTGAATAGTCAGGAATGCATCTATGTGTGTATGAGTCTTTCTACCAGTAAGTCATTGAATTAATAACCTTAAAACTTGTGTCATTCTCCACGTGTCTGTTAGTGAGCTGCAGTGTTGGGACTTTCTATGACGGGGATCAGGGAAGGTGTGTGTTGTGTCCAGCTGGAACGTATCAGGATGAGGAGGGACAGATGTCTTGTGAGGTCTGTCCTGGACCTGAAGGGAGAGAAGTCTCCAAGGTGGTCGGAGCTCGAAACATGTCAGAGTGTGGAGGTAAGATGCTCAAGCAAGTAACTCAGAATCAGAAATTTCCCTCAAATGGGTTTACAGCCTTTGTTCAGTTATCACATGTCTAGATACAACATAGCATATCATAAGTCACACTGAATATCCTCATAAGCACCTGCAGTTTTCATCATCCAATCCATACCGTTGTGGTGATGTCAGATGGACTTCGTCATCATGCAGGGACGATTCAGCGACATGTTTAAATAGCTTCCACAGCCATTTATTGATAGCATATATTTACTGATATTTCGAGCTATAAGCAGTAGATACCAGGCACTAGTAACTTGCATCATCAGCCTGAAAATCCATGACGATCAGTAGCTGGCTACCAGAAACTGTTGCACAGTGCAGTAGTAATGTGTGCTAAAGAGGGCTCTGCTTTTCCAAATGTCAACTCAAGACAGGCACGTCATCAGTTAAAGACACACCTTGAAGCAGGTAGCCTTGTTGTCATGGAGATACAAATTGCTGTCACACTGGGCTGATGGAAACCGAGTCAAGCCAAGCCAGCACATGTCTATGGAAAAGAGCTACAAGTAGTTATCAAAGATCTGCCCAGTTTTTCACCACCTGACTGTAAACAGTTCGTCCAAAATCGTATCAGGAGCATTACAGATATAAACCCATTAAAGGAATGACTAAGGAAATGTGCTAACCAGGGAGCTTTAGAGGTGCTGGTAAGGTGGATTTCGTTACCTAAGGACAGGGCTGGGTAAACTGATTCCCCCTTTTTCTCAGTCTTAGTGCAAAGCTAAGCTAACTGATTGCTGGCTTTAGCATCATATTTATAGTACAGACAAGAGAGTGGTGTCAATCTTCTGTCAGCAAGAAAGCGGATAAACGTATTTTCCAAACTGTCTACCTATTCATTTAAAGATCACAGAAAGGTTTGTCTGCAAATTTGACTTTGAATTTCATCCTGTTGGTAATGACAATAGATTATATTGTACAGCACTTAAAAGAAACTGTTTTTACAATGAAACCAAAAAAATCCAAAAATGCATGAGCCAAAAGCGAAATATAATGTAAAATCAGGAAGAAATAAATAATAAGCAGAAAGGCAACAAGGGCACAGAAGGACACAAAATGTAGATAACAGTTTTGTGAATACGAGCCACACAGGAAGCAATGGTGCCTCGATAAAGATCTCTCCCCGGCAGATGTTCTGCTTTGTGTAAAGCCAAAGACGCTCGAGCTCAGATGTTGAAGATGGATTTGAATTCAAAAGGTGAACTCCTGAAGAAAAGCTGAAGGAGCCACTATGTTTTGGTGTCGTCCTGTGCTGTTATCGGAGTCACTTTGTGGCTGAATCCCAGATCCCATCTCCTCTGTCAGACTAAACAACAAGAGCTATCAGCAAATTCCCACTGGCACCCAGTTTGTATTAGTCACTCAGAAGTTACACTGTGTGCACTTGGAGATAAAACATGATGTCATTCCATTAAATGTAAGCTTAGGTTTTGCAATAGGTTCTTATCTTAACAGAGGGAGAGAGTATTTTTCTCATACGTGACATGAAATGTAACAAAAAAACTTGAAATTAAATTAATCCAAGTGGTGCATTTCTTAAAACTTTGTAAGAGAGATTCAGCAAAAACTTTGCTGTGTCCGACAGTTTACACTCTGACTGACCGAACGCTTGTGTGTGTGTTCAGGTCAGTGCTCACCCGGTCAGTACTCTCATGATGGGTTCATCCCCTGCCTGCCCTGTCCACTGGGAACGTACCAGCCAGAGGTGGGGCGCACCTCCTGCTTCCCTTGCGGAGGGAACCTGGTGACCAAGCGCAGTGGTGCTTTTACCTTCCAAGAATGTGAGACCAAAGGTATGGAAGTGAACAGCCGAATAACCCCAGTTTAGTTTATTTAAGTCCCTGATATTTTAGCATAAATGGGGGGATTAGATGGTTCCTTTTGAGCTGGCAAAGTGAAACGTTTGTGGTTTTTTCACTTCACATCACAGCAGTATCATGGGGTTGCTGAGTCTATGGAGCTCTTCTGGATGTTGACAGGAACTTTGCCGCCCTCTGCAGCTGGTTTCCTGTCTGTACATCCAGGAGCTCAACTCTAAACTATGCACCTCATAGATGTCAACCTTTCAGGAACTCTGGGAAAAAGTTTTGATTTTAGCCTCATGACAGTATTTTTATGTGTAATCTATTTGTTTTATGTGCAACGCCCAATCATAAGCATGTAATCTTTCACGAGATGTAAAATAATTAAAAACAGCCATATTGGAGAAGCAAACATTTAATCCAACAGTGAATATTGGGAGCATTATATCAACTAACAGTCCTCTATCACTGTGCTTGGTTACTGCAGTCCAGTGCTCTCCAGGACATTACTACAACACCAGCACACACCGCTGCATCCGCTGTCCGACAGGCACCTATCAAGGAGAGTTTGGGCAGAATTACTGCGTCGCCTGCCCTGGAAACACCACCACTGACTTTGATGGCTCCACTAACATCATGCAATGCAAAAGTATGTAGTGTGTGTCCTTATGCAGTAATCCCTCTGAAACACATGCACATAGAAAAGCACAGCAGCAGTTCACAGCAGCTGCACTGAGACAACAAAAAAAACAGTTTGAAACATCTGTGTCCCTTTACAGACCGACAGTGTGGAGGAGAGCTGGGAGACTTCACTGGTTACATTGAGTCTCCCAACTACCCAGGGAACTACCCAGCTAACGTTGAGTGCACATGGACCATCAACCCTCCGCCCAAACGCAGGATCCTTATTGTCGTCCCAGAAATCTTCCTGCCTATTGAGGACGAGTGTGGAGACTACTTAGTGATGAGAAAAAGCTGTACGTGAAGAGGTTCCTCACTATTTTGGGCATAAGATTTGTTTTGGTTGGATATGCTTAGGCTGTGTTAAGATTTGGGTTCAGTGAATAATGGTTACAGTAAGGATTCTGGCCAACTTCATCCTTTTTTTTGAAGTTGACATAATGTGTGATTTTCTTATTTGTCTTCCTGGGATTACAGCAGACTGCGAGCATTTATGTTGTCATGTAATTATAGACGCTGTCCTGTGTGCTCACTTCACAGCTCTCTCCAACTCTGTGACAACCTATGAGACCTGTCAGACATACGAGCGGCCCATCGCATTCACCTCCCGCTCCAAGAGGCTCTGGATACAGTTCAGGTCCAACGAGGGAAACAGTGGGAAAGGCTTCCAGGTCCCATATGTGACATATGATGGTAAGAGGAGACGTTTTGTGCCATACATAACCATGATGCTGCTACCGTGGTGTGTTATGCAAATTTGATTTGATCGGTTGCATTAATTCATTTGTTTCAGAGGACTACCAAGAACTAATAGAAGACATAGTCAGAGATGGAAGATTATATGCTTCTGAGAATCACCAGGAAATTCTCAAGGTATGTAGATATAAATGTTTTACAAAGGCCAGCTACGGTGACAGTGAAATGTAAAGAAACATTTGCCATATTACAGCGTTTCCTGTATAATGTGGCACTTTTTCTGTTTTTGCACCTGTTATTCTCATCTATACAAAATATAACATGTTAACATCCTGACATCCATATGCACAGCTAAAAATGGAAAAAATACACAAAGAAAAGGAAAAAAAAGCAGCAGTTTAGATGATTTAAAAATATTTTTGGGACATTTCATGCCTTTGTAAGACAGCAAATGGCAGAGACAAGCAACAATAGCAAGCAACAAACAACAAGTATCATTTACATTTACAATCATATGGTTCCTGCCAGGGCCTCAAAATTGATTATGCAGATCAGCACTGGCCTGCAATCCTTGAATTGACTTTCCTTTTTTCCTGTGCTCAGTCCCAGTTAGCATGTAGCGCCCTCTTCTGGAATCTTGTGGAAATCAGGCTGCTGTTCACATTGACTTTAATCATATGCTTTTGCTTTCCATTAAATCAAATCCATTTCCTCATCAGGACAAGAAGCTCATGAAGGCGTTGTTTGATGTGCTGGCTCACCCACAAAACTTCTTCAACTACACAGCGCAAGAATCAAGAGAAATGTTCCCCAAGTCCTTCATCCGCTTCCTGCGTTCCAAAGTCCTGAGATTCCTTCGCCCGTAGGATGCTGTTGTTGCTGCACAGTTTTGGATACTTCCTGAACAATCTAGATTAGATACTGGCCACAGTACCGATTTTATCCACTGACCCCTTAAGAATATTCTGTAGTATCTGTTTTCACATGGAGCGATACTCGAGTGGACTACACTCTTGATAAAACATGGACAGGAGAACATGGACAAGCCAATCAAGTGGACTTTGACCTGGAGCTTTAAGAGGGAGAGATGGTCTGTGATATAACGGTACAGAGTGTAGACTCACATGGGCATCCTCAGACTTTTGGAAATTTGGATTTTAATTAACAACAGCAGATTTGTAAAGATTTCATACCCTGCTTTAGGGTTTAAAGTCACCATCTCAAGATTCATATCCAAAGTGCAGTTTGTGTATTTGAAGATTGTTAAATACCATACATGCAAGCTTTGCTAATATTTGCTAATAGCAGCATGATTAAAACAAACATGGTCACTAAACAGATATATACTGAATGTCAGTGATACTGTATATAGATTGTGTATCTAGTTTTAACATAGGCAACTTTGACAGATAGAGGTTAATTGACAGATCAAATATAGCACAAATGTTTTCTCGGGAACATTAGCACTACCAAAGGAGTAGTGGCACCACAAAAGCAATTATTCTGATGAATGTTTTGTATATGATGTAAAAAGTTTTAGGTGAAACGTTAATGTATTGTAGCACCTACATACAGTTTTGACGGTTTAGAAGTGCTGCAGTTGCTGGTGGCCCGTGTATTTGATGTCCCACGGTGCATGACTGAGTGCTACTGTTCAAAAAACCTTTTAATTTCCCCCAAAAAATGTTACAGTGGCTTCAGTGCATTCATGACACATCAGCTGCTTCAGCAAAATGACACCAGCGTGTATCAGTACATTGTGTATTGTGATCTAGCAACCAAAGACAACTGTTCATTCTGCAGACACTCAGAGAATTGGGAGTGATGTGGTTTGAGAGAACAACATGAGGTCAGAAAGGAAATGAGAAGTCCTGTAAAATAGAATTGAGCAATTCACCTGTCTTAGATGACACATGTATGTATATTTTAATGGTTTTGTACATCTAATATACTGTAAATAAAGATAGGAAACTTAGTTTGTGTTTTTATTCCCTTTCCACACTATTATTTCTTCTTTTTTTGTGGCACAAAGCAGGATTTTTGAATTATTTGAGCTGTATTTCAGCCATATGTTCATACATTTCATTCACACGGAGCAATGCTGCTCTGTTAGACCAGTTTAAGTTTTGATATCCTCATCAGAGAAATGGTGTTTAGACATGCATGCAGAATGCTCCACTCTCTTATTTAGGTGTGAAAACATACAATGACATTAATTGCTGTCTGACTATAACTAAATTTGTACATGAGCTACTCATTTTAGAGGTGTATGGTGTTCTGTTTGTGTCATTTCACATTTATGTGATTGGGAATATTAGGAAAACACTATTTTTTGTACATACATTTCATTTATGTTCACTGGTTTGGGGTAGCTTGATTTGCTATTTGTATACATTTTTCTCCTTATCTGTACCCTGTTCATACATGCAGTATTTCTGGTCCACCTCTTGTTATCCTGTAATGCTTAATTTTCTTCCTGGTGATTAATAAAGTCTTATTTTTTGTCTTACTCCAGGTTTGCAGTAGTAGGTTTCCAATATTCAGACCTAACTTTATGAGACCTGTGCACTAAGTTTATGTAAATAAAAGATTCCAAGGAGCACAAAGAAGAAGAACAAAACGCCTTAATGTATTTGTGAGAGGACACTTTGTGTACATTTGAATGTAATCTATTGCTAATGTAGATCAGCCACAGTTCCATAAAATAAAGTCACAGTAATCTCATTAGAACTATTTTTGGTCTATAGGTCATGAATAACAACATGACTATACATATTATGTTTCTGGTATATAGTTATCTATTCCTCATAGCCAATGTTGTGCCATATCTCACTATATTGACCGGTTCCTCTGTCCTCCACGTCCTCTTGCTGTTCCCTAAACCATAATTTGGTCATCCGACTGTTTGCAACAATGTCGAACCAAAGGGTGCATTCGTTTCACTTTACAGAGACATCCCGGGCAAACTGTAAGGGCCTGTAAGTGGCGCTGCACGTGATGGGTGTAGACCGAATAGGACAACGGGTATTTGACATTTCACCGACCGCCTGGTACTCCTCATGTAGATAATCCAGCGCTCCCACAGGCGGAAATCGACCGCCATTTCCGGAAACTACAAGTCAGCTGCTGGAGGTGTTTATACATCCATGGTTTATCCCTGAATTAGCTTGATGGCAAACGTCGTCATTGATTAGGGTGTTTTTTCTTACACTACAGGCGTTGTTGCTGGAAACAGTTGAACGGTTGTACAGTGAAAATCAGTGTCAGTCTGTAAAGATGAAGTCTGCGCTTCTTCTCGAGGCTCTCTCTTTAGCTTGTTTTGTGCTATTAAGCCAAGTGACAGCGAAGGTAAGGCTAATTTTAGCTAGGTTAGCTAGCGTCACAGAGCAAATGATGATGATGATGATGATGGTGTAGTAAACCTAATGATCTTCTCTCTAAATCTCCAAGGATTAATTGTCTCTTGAGTCTTGACAGTTAGCTAACGTTAAGAACAGTTTAGCTAACTCTCCATATCCCGGGATTTGGACTTTCCAGCGGCGATTATAAACGTCGCAAAGGTTGCTAACGTTGAGCTGCTGAGTTATGTGCCTATACTGTGTGATCATATGACAGCTGCGCACCCCCAGCGGCCGATTATGATGGTGAACTGAGCTATAGGTTCAACGAAAACTGAACTCCTTACCCCAGAGAAGGCTGGATTTATTGCGTGGCTGTTGTATAAGACCGCGTCAGGTTGTGTCTGTCCATTAGTGTATAGCGTTACTGTATGTGTGTAGGGAAGCTAATATATATCTGAAACTGCTCAATCACTAACCAACAATGTATTTAGATAGACGGACAGTATATACTGCCACTGTGCAACTGAATGTATAGACAACAAGACAAACAAGCTACTACTTACTAACAAGAGCTTTTTTTATACAGCACTTGTGAAGTCAACAAAGTGCTTCACATGAATTAGATTAAGAGAACACACTAAGATAAAATAAAACGGTAATTACTATATATATATATATGGGTATGTGTGTGTGGGTGTATGTAATGATAATGACATAACATCAATATAGGAGGATTCAGTAGCAAAGGGAAGGAAAGGAAAAAATAATGAAACACTGAAAAAATATAAGCTTAAACCAGATTGTGAGTGAAATGTGTGACGAGAGAAAAGGAAAAAAATAAATGAAAAACAGATCTGATGCATGTGATGTGTCTGTTACAGAACTCTGAAGACATCCGTTGTAAATGCATCTGCCCGCCGTACAGAGACATCCAGGGACACATCTACAAGCAAAATGTTTCTCTCAAAGACTGGTATGTCGAGTGACGTGACGCCGCGCTGTCCATTTCCCGCTTTCTGCTGGCCTATTAATGTTATTTTCTGTCTTTTCAGTAACTGTCTCCATGTGGTTGAACCCATGCCAGTTGACGGAAAAGATGTGGAGGCTTACTGTTTACGCTGCGAGTGCAAATATGAAGAGAGGAGCTCAGGGACCATTAAGGTAAGCTGACAGTGAAGCTTGTGAGTCAGAGAGTGAGGGATTATTCACTACATTTGTTTGTCATTTAAGTCACTGCAGGGCTACATTTCAGTTGGCCTGTAAAATGCCAAAAAATAGTGAAAAATTACCGCAATATTTCCCTTAATTTGAATAATCTAATTGTTTGTTTTGACAGCAATTAAAAAATTAAATAATTAATAGATTATTAAAATAGCTGCAGATAAATTGTCTGTCGTTCGACTAATTGTTTAGTTGCCTGATTGTGTTAGCAGTACCTGTCACTTAAGTCGCTGTGTTTTCTGTGATTGGATAAACACTTGTTGAAAGAACCCAAAGCAGTCACTAATCATTGTATGCATTTAGGTTACCATCATAATGTACCTCTCCATTCTGGGCCTGCTGCTGCTCTACATGGTCTACCTGACTCTCCTGGAGCCCATGTTGAAGAGGCGTCTGTTCGGACACTCGCAGCTTATCCAGAGTGACGATGATGTTGGGGTATGTGTTTCTCTTGCAGCTCACAATAAGAAAGTGCAGTAATGTTCCATATCATGGTAATTACCTTAATTACCCTTCTACCTATGCGTCAATAATGTCCCTTTGTACCAAATCTCACATGTTATTTATCCTTCAAGGCCATTAAGGAGGTGGATTTGGAATGTGCCACAAATGCCTCATATCACCAAATGACACATGAAAAACAACAAGTAACTTCTGAATCAGCAGCCATTAGCTGAGATCAATGTGTAAATGTCAAGTTTGACAGCAGTTTGTTTGGGCAAAGTGTTACAGCAGCTGGTTCCCTCTGAACAGATCCTGCGAGCTGTACTGTATGGCTGAGACCTGCTCCAAACACAGGGAGTGGTGCATAGTTTTTAAAGTGCTTTCTCACTCAGTATCAGATCCATTAGTAACCACAATCACAGGCAAAGAGCTGCAGCAGTGCAGGATGCAGGCAGCGTCAAACCATTTTGTGCTCAGATTAGCTCTACATGCTTTTGTCACTAACATGATTCTTAAACATGAAAATGAAAGACCAGGTTTCTTCATCTGGTCGTGTGATCACAAGAAGGCGGGTTAATGTAGCTACAGTTCTGCTGGTTGTTTATGTAAACACAGGCATTACAATGACTGAGAACAGGAAAATTTGCTCAAGCAGTAACAAATGCTCACTCATAATATCGCTTAACAGGTTAAGCCAGTTTCCACTAAATGTATAGAAACAAGTAGAAATGAACCAACTTGGAGTAAACAAGGGTTTTAGAGTGATCTCACAATTGCAGTGCATGCAAAAACAGATTCAGGTTTTTTGCCTTTAAATGTCCAACAGTAATCGAGTAACTCGTGTAGTTGTCATTTCCGTTCCCGGCTATTTCAGCGAACAAGCATGAGCTCAAAGTGCATAGAAGAAGCAGTAAATCGATTTGGTGTGACACAGGGTTCAGATATTAAGAAAGGAAAACAGTGAGTGTCTTTGCCTGAGGGGAGAGGGGGAACTGTTACTGCCTTTCTGAGCACTCTGTGTTTTCACTGGCAGAGTTCAGGAAAGAGGAAGTGTTACATGAGAGGTTGCTCTGAAAAACAAAAAAGCTTTTGCTGTAAAATGTGACCAAGCAGTAGAAAGAACCACAATGTTTCACACAGTCAGTGACACTGTGAAGACTGCCACCAGAGTACTGCCAGAAATCAGGGTAATGCAAGAAATGCTACTGTTCAGGTTTGCTGTTTATTTGGAAATAATGGAAGATATTAATGAATTTTGCGTTCACTGTGTTTATGGCTCAGCAGCAGAACAGGAAAATTACCACCATAGAGAAAGCGTATTACAGTAATACTACAATCTTCTGGCCCAGAGCTTAGACTATTTGTGCACAGGAGCTTATAAAAGACCAAAAGAAGTGGAGAGAGATTTGTAAGCAAAACCAATACAGCCGGAAGCTCGGCTGCTCCATTAATTACAGAGGAAATGCTGGGCTTGTAATGTTTAGTCAGTGTTTGATAGAGAGAGGCTGCCCGACTGATAACGTTGGTCACAGATGGCAGCTGTGATCCTCCCAATTGTGTTTTTGCATTTACTTTTTTTATGTGTGTGGGGTTTTTTTCTGCAAGTCACCACAGCAGCTTTATTTTTATGGCACTTTTCAAAAACAAGTTATGAAAAAAATAAAGAAAATTCAGTGATGAGAATAAAAGTAAATAGATAAAACAAAACTGAGCAAAAAGCAGAGAGACGCAGAATAAAGAACACATTAAAAAATGTCATTCTAATTTGTTTTAAAAGGCATTTTATGGGGTAATCAGGAGCAATACATATAATGTATGTATTTGTGTGTATTTCACTTTTAAACATACAGGTAACCTTTATAAGAAGCTAAAATTGGGGTTTTATGTATCTGAGAAGACAGATCTATGATTGATCTATGTCATGCTTTTTTTTCCCACCATTTTGTGTTTGCAGGACCAGCAGCCTTTCGCCAATGCTCACAACGTTCTGTCCCGCTCACACTCTCGACCCAACATGCTGAACAAAGTGGAGCATGCCCAGCAGCGCTGGAGGAGGCAGGTCCAGGAACAGAGGAAATCTGTGTTCGACCGCCATGTTGTTCTCAGTTAAACTGCCGCACAAGCAAGCGTTACTGGTGGAGCAAAAAAGAAAAAAGAAAAAACCCCACTGTGACAGAACCCTCAGTTTATATCACTTCCTTTCTCTCATTTGTGGTTTGTAGCTCATCAGATGTGACTCCTCTGAGGTGAACATGGTGAAGAAATCTGGATCTGTAGAGCAACAGTCCCTGGCAGATGTGTAATCTAAGCTGGGAGCTCTTATTTAGTCTGCAGGCAGCACAAGAGATCACAGAGAATTCATTTTTGCACAATTTTGAACGAACAGTCTTAAGTGGTGTTTCCAGAAGCTGAATTTCCCCTCTGCCTGCAGTTGGGCTTGCAGGAGCGCCAAGTCACAGGAGAAGTTGCAATGAAAAATTTGATGTCATAGACTAATAAATGTGAGATAAAACACAAGAGTAAAACATCCAGATGTTGGCTGATGCCACTCATCATGGCTGGATAACTGGACCAGTAATGACCTGTTAACATGTAGCTGGTGGGTATTTCCCCCCAAGAACTAACTTGGAACTACTGCTCTCACCACAGGAGAAAGGAAATGGTGTAAAGCCTAAATCTTTCAGCCTTCTTTTGAAGATGCATGTTTTATAATCCGTCTTTTCTAAGTGTGTTTTCAACCCTTCATTCCTACCATGATGTTTAATGTCTGATAACTGGTGTGAAATCCATCATTTAATGCGTTACATGGCATTTGATATTTACAAGTAGTTTCACTGAACCTCGTTGCTGAAATGGGCGCCATTTCTTGGTGATGTCATAGTAAACTTAGCCGTGCTGTCGATCCTCATCTGTTGATCATCTGCTGAAATCAGTGCCCTCTTCAACTGCCTCAACAAACGTCTTTTACTTTGGCACGCCTGTGTGCTTGGTCAAACTTCGGTTCCATTATGAAGGTCCTTATTATGACAGCGGTGTTACTCTGAGTTCATAGAAGTTTATTTTGTGTATATTGGGGCTGTGTGGGCAGCGTGGACGATGAACCACTGCTGGGAGACCTATGAAAGTGTTCTTAACTATTGTATATGTGAACCTTTAACTTTGAAATAAATTTATGTAATATTTGTGATTCTTGCATTCGTAATGCAGTTGCTTTAACTAAACTAGACCCCCCCCCCCCCCCCCCCCCCCCCCACACACACACACACACACATATTCTCCCAGCTTATTTTGTCATAAATTTTTTTTAACCTTTATTTATTCAGAAGAGTTTCAATGAAAGCAAAGCTGTCTTTTCCAGGAACACCCTGTTCACATTCACATTTACATGTCCACACCTGGAAGCTGCTCGGTGCAACCACACAGCAGCTGCACTGGCTTTGCTCAATGGCTCCACAATGGTGGTAATGAGGGAGGGGCAAGTGATGACTTTCACATATCCCCACCCACATTTATCTTACCAGTCCAGGGGATTGAACCGATAACAAGCTCGCTTCTCTACCCTTCAAGCCACCACAGCCCAATCAGCCAGTATTTCTGCCCTGGAGTTTTACTGCGTCAGGTTTGCTTTACGCCTGTGATCATTGAAACACTGTTGTTTTGGGACGCAGTCCAACTTAAATACTGAAGGTTAAATTTTTTTTTGACACAGTCCAACTATAAAACAGGGCCTAAACATCAGGTAAAAATAGAAGAGCTAAGTTTGGACCCTCAATATTTAAAAAGCACACATATGTTGTCATATGACCAAGCGAATTAGCCACGAGTCAGGGGTCCCTGAGGATCTGGGGCCACATTGGTGATATGACTTCTAGCTGTAAATCTCTGACCCTTTTGATGATTTCTGTTCACTGTGTTGGCAATTCAAGACACTGCCAATGGAAAAATACTCTACAGGGACTCAGCTCTGGATTCATCTGGTCAATAGAACTTCCTATAAGTACTTTACAGACATGTTTACAGTTTGATTTGGGGAAAGATACCTTAAATAACCCCACCTGGTTTATAGTATATAACACATTCAGACTGAACTTCTTCAGTTACTGTATTGACTGAAAAACTGGAAACAGTCGAAAAATGAGCAGATTTCTTCAAATCTGTTGCACAAAACTGTGACAACATCATTTGTTCTGCAAATCTTTACAAACCCTCAGTATCTTCTAAGCAAAGTGATTTCCATACAGCTGCGTCATCATTTCCTGTGCAGTCTACTTTTCCTTTTTTTCCCCCCTCATTGCGTGAAGTTATACGGAGGAGACTATTTTCCGCAGGAAAAAAAAAAAAATCAGTTTTCAGGCTGCAGAGACAGAGAGCGACACAGAGACTTTTAGACAATGGATCTTTGAACAAACACTGCAACAGCACAGAGAGACAGGTAGGCTTTCTTTGTTTCACCTCATTAACTGTTGTATGCATAGAAATCCAACGAGATTTTACACTTTTTAGTAACTTTGCAGCATCTTTACACAGCTGAGTGGATAAGAGAAGAAGACCTTCTCTTTGTATTTTTGAGTCTGCTGTGTTGTTGACATGATGAACATGAAGTTATCCACACACGGTGACTTTGATCGACGTTGGTGAGCTGTCTAATCCTCTACTTTGATGTTTAGAGGGGAAACGTAGCTCTTCTCAGCTTTACTGCTGTATTTGCATAGGTCGGCCTACAGGGGGCGCTTCAGCCTTTGAATTTGATCCATCTAAATAGACGTCGTCTCATGCAGCCCTCAGACAGTGTGGATGCACTCACCTGTGCTCACCTTTTCCTTCATGTCCCTACAAGTTTCAATTCAATTTTTTTCTGTCTTTCTGAGACAAGCTCATCCTACACACACACACACACACACACACACACACACACACACTGCCATGCACAAACTCCAGTGTGTGACAAATTACACTACATTTGCCCTCAAGGTTTCTGAGCCAATAGTCAGACTGATGTTGTAGCTGCTGTGCGGTGAAGAGCTAAAAACAGACTGAGATAGAGGAATGTCCTTGTCATAAACCTTCCTCCCTGCTGCTCTGCTGGCACGATATGCAGCGAGACTGCAGCCGCAGTTATTCAAAGCATTTGTACAAAAGGTAACTCGGTGTTAACTTGCTGTCAAGTGAAAGATGAAACTTCAGGTATGCAGATGAAACACTCATCAAAGAATGACCTGGCTGGTCACAAGTCAGAGTAAAGTGAATAGATGATTGTTATTGGTACATACTGTGACAAGTCATCCTTGCCAACACAAACACAGAGAGTATTATTTCAGTGTCATTGTCTATGTTAGGTGATGATAGATTGAGGGATGCGTTTGATAGAAGCTTTAACTCCGTGGGATTTAAAACTGGCAAAAAAACCCCCGAATAAAAACCATGCAGTCAAAACAGGTTTGAAGTGTGCCTGCGGCTGTAAGCTCTTATGGATCTGACTAATCAAACAGCATGATTACATTCCTGGTTATTCTCGCTGAACAACCAAAGAACATCTCCAGTAACAATTTACAAAGCCAGAGAGTTTTTCATTCAGATATTACAAAAAAAATTAGATGAAAGAGAAGTTGCATGCTATTATTTTCAGACACTTTCAATGAGACACTTGCATCTAATTGTGTTCAGTTAGCAGAGGCCTCCTCACGGGCTGTGTCTCCTCCGTCAGTGCTGTCAGGAGCGTTGACTCGACACGTCAGCCTGACTCAACAGAATCCTGCCTCAGGTCTGTTTCTGAGACCATTACTGCTCCGCACGTATTCTTATTAAGAATGAAGCCGGTAATAGAGTTTTTGCTGTTCTCTGCTCACATGGGTTCAACATTTTCAAACTTCCCTCGAACCCGTTGGCACGTCCAGAAGCTGAAGGGAAGGATCTGTGCTGAATTTTTTGGAGTGTAGGTGGAAAAATCCCCATAGAGCTGTGGAATAATCCCCCTGAGTGTTTTAGGATTTGGGATTCACAGCGGATCCTTAACAAACACACGTAAGGTTTAGGGATTTTATTTGAGAAAATAAACTCCTGTGTGACTGTGGCTTTGGCAGGTGTGTAATCATGAGAATAAAGACCAAAGATTTACAGCATCAGAGCTCTGCGGCCAACCCTGAAATGTCCTGCAGCTCTGAAATAATGTACATTAAGCTATTGGAGCTTTGCACAGCACTGTGGGGAGTCCTGTCATGGATGTCGGGACTTCATGATATATGGTATGTGTTGACTTGAACTTTGTGTCATGCTCCCATGTCGTGAAACAAGAGGATGTGGCCTTTAATGAGAAATGCAGATGGCACTCAGACCGATGGAAACAATGAATTCCATGAGAGCGTAAGCTTATGTCACGTCCTGGTAAAACATCCCACGAATAGCAGTCAGCGGCTCTGTCTTTTGTGCTCAGACAGAGAGGGTTCGCAGTGTTTTCAGGAAGGACAATCTTTTTACGAGGCCTTGAAAGGTTTCGAGTGGGTCTCTGAGAAAAGCAGCACAGCGGCAGAGCTCTATGGGCTTCCTGCTGACTTGATGTTACGAACCGTGATGACGGATGTCTGGGTTTTTGTGACTTCCTCTGTTCCCAAGTCTGTGGGATGATAAGACACCCCGAGTGACTGAAAGGAGCAGGTTTTATGGATGAGTAGTGCTTTGGCATTCGGTGTAAAGATATCACACGCGGCAGCACGGGAGGATACGTGGATTTCATGTTTGATGTCGTGAGGTTTGGAATCCGTTTGCCTGATATCGGCTGAACAGGAGCTCTTTGGTGCTGAGCTTCATAGTTCAACTTTGACCTTGGAAAGAGCCGCCAAAGCAGTCTCCAACCAAGGTCCACTTGCTTGTTCTTGAGCTTTTCTGTATCACACAGTTGTCATCAGCAGATTAAACTTGCTGTTACTCTGTGGTGTTTCTTTCTGGGACAAGGCGCAACTAACAACCTCCATCAGCTGACTGTCCAGCAAACAGAAGTCCAAGCTTTGTTTTTAATAGAGTGAAACGTGATGATCAATCAGATTCAAAGAAGTGTCAAAATCAGAGGATTAGCTAGAAAACAAATGGTTTCTTCTTAGAAATGTATTTTGTTTATGTCTCGTGTCTTGCCTTTGTCTTTTGTTGTACAGCTCTGTGCATATGAACAAGCTCTACTCATGTCCTTATGTTTTATAGTGAGCAGACAAATACCTTTTAATGGACACTGACCGCCTGGAGAAGGAGAAGCATGCTGTACATGTTTGGAATTCATGTGGCTTTCTCATGGTGTTGTTGTCTGCTACATGAACGTGCACACTACGCAGCCTGAAATGGTTTTCATGAGCTGACATGACAAAGATGCTCCTTATTTTTCTGTGAATGCTCCCGAACCGCAGCACAGACAGAGTTAAGTGCTTTAATTTGGTTGGAGTTAAGTCAAACCTAGAGGGGGGATATTACACTTTGGGTGACTTCTTTCATTTTTGTGGTCGCCTCAAGTTTGGACCTGTGGTTCTGCTCCACAGCAATATATGATGTACTGAGAGATGTGCAATAGCGGAATGTAACTATGTACATTTAATACAACCCCGATTCCAGAGAAGGTGGGATGCTGTGCAAAACACAATTAAAACAGAATATGATCATTTACTAATCTTTTTTGACAAACACTCTGAAAACAGCACAAAGACAACATATTTAATGTTTGACCTCATCAACTCCACTGAATTTTGTAAATATCTGCTTGTTCTTAATTTGATGCAGCAACACATTTCAAACAAGTTGGGACAGGAGCAACTAAAGACTGGTGAAAGTGTGGAACGCTCCAAAAACACCTGTTTGGAACATTCCACAGGTAAACAGGTTCATTGGTAACAGGTGATAGTATCATGAATGGGTATGAAAGGGGCATCCTGGAAAGGTTCAGTCGTTCACAAGCAAGGATGGAGCGAGGTTCACCACTTTGTGAACACATGAATGTATGAAGGATATTAATACATGGGCGGTGAAACACAGTTGGTTTGCAAATGACTTCATTCTGTTTTTATTTCAGTTTTACACAGTCCAAACCTTTTTGGAATCAGACTCATAAATTATTGTACATAAAGAGCAACTCAACACCAGGCTGAAAAGCAGCGTTTCACTGCCCTCTCTGGCTTTTTGAAGTGCACCTCTACATCACTGCAGCAAGGTGAAACCACAGCAAAAACAAGATTTTCATGGCATGTTAAGTGGCGTTACGTGAGAAGTAATTCTTCTGATGTATTTGTGCTTTAATTATTACCATTTGCTTTGATTTTTTACTGCTAAACTACATGTCTACTACTACATGCCCAGCTATAAACAAAAATACTAAAGATTAAACGATCCTTTCAACCAGCTACAACATTAAAATGCTGTCGATGTGTAAATACATCAGTGAAAATAATAAAAAAGTGTATTTCTAACAATTTATCACTGACAGTGGCAACTTTGCTGCATAATATCAGTGTATGTTTTTGATTAAGCAAGATCTTCAATGCTGAACCAGTGGTGGAAAAGTATGTTTGCTCATGTGCTGTACTGAAGTACTTCATTTTATGTTGCTTTCCACTTGCACTCGACTACATTTGAGAGGGAAATATGTACTTTTATATCACAATTATAGTTGATACTTACTTTTTAAGATTAAGATTTTCCGTTCAAAGCCTATCATCATTTTGAAGTTAAGGATGAATACTTCTCCTATTGCTGACGATATGCCTTAAATATATAACAAAGTCACTAAAATGCACGTAGGTGAGTCAGTGTGTCCGTGCAGCTCGGTTGCACATCTATCTCAGACAAATGAAAGACATCTTTGTGTGGGTGTAATGTATTCCTGTTGACCGGCGGGCCCAGCGGAGGCTTTCAGCATGACAATGTGTTGCAATGCGGCCAACATGATTTCATCCCATCAGCAGCCTTCAACTCGTGAATATTCATCCGCACTCCGCGGCCCACCGTAACAATAAACAAGGGAGAGAGAGCGGCTGAATGCCCGGCGGAGGGAGGGCAGCGGGTGGGGGGCAAAGCCCGAGAAAAGCGGGGGGCAAACAACCCGTTCCCATGGCAACAAGTCCTGCCTCCCACTCTGCAGCAGGCTGTGAAGAGGGGAGAAAGGAGAGAGGAGGGCTTTTTTTCTTTTCTTTTCTTTTTTTTTTTTTTGAGTCGGTTTTGGTTGGAAAGACATAAGTCGGAGTTTATGGAGGAGGGCAGGTAACCAGCCAAAGTTTGTCAAGGCGGAGGGGAGCCGGATTTGTGCGTCGCGAAGGGATTATAATCTCAAAATGTCAGCAGCCATGGATGTGAGGAGAAACTCGGAGGTAACACACAGCCGCCAGTTTTTCGAAAACAGCAGGAGGATTGAACTTTTAGCCAGCGGTTAGGAAACCGGTACCGGGAGGGGGAAAAGCCTAAAAGTTGTGTAAAAAAAAAAAAAAGTAGCAAGGTGCGCTTAAAAGTCGCCCCAAAGCTCCACAATGTGACCATATTTGGTCATAGCAATGTTAGTTTAAACCATGAAGTGCAACAAGCGTGCTGAAACAACCAGACTGGCTTATTTATTTGTTTATTTTTTTTCAGCTGAGTCTTTTGAACGACGAAAAATGTCCCGGCGGATGCGAGCAGCTACTCCGTGGGCTGTAATTAGACCAAGTTATCGCTCAAATAGGCAAAAAGGCAGATAAGCCGGATCAGATCTGTGAACTGGGACTTTTCCTGGTCCAGTTTGGACTTCAGCGGTTCGTGCTGGGAGATAAAACAAACGTGAAACTAAAAGTGGGACTTTCATTGTGTCTGAACATGCTGATGGTCACAGTCAGAGGAAGAGATTTATAGGAGATTGTACTCATGCAGTTTTCTTTGTCCATGCTCTGTGTACTGTACATGTCATATGCAGTACACACACACACACACACACACACACACACACACACACACACACACACGTACAGACATGAGTACTGCATTTGACATACTGCACGTCATGTGCAAAACAGCTAAGATTTAATGTAGTAATCTGAAGTGGCAGTAATTATGTACGACAAAATGCAAAGTTACATACTTTCTGTTCTTACCACAACATACTCTGTAATTATTAGTTTTACCCTCTGACAGCAACGGCAGATTTAACATCTGCTTGTTAGTTAGTTAGTTAGTTAGGGGGCTATAATTTTAACGTGAACTCATTTTCTTTATTTTAATTTTACACTTAGTAGCAGATTTCAATGAAATTTAATACACTACTACTTAGTCCTCAGGCTAAGCAACAAGTGGTTGGTTTTTGGTGCAGATGTGGATCCAGGAATCTTTAAAACGAATTCCCAACACTGAAAAATGTGCATTTCTGAGCATTTTCTCTGCTGTCTCATGAGCTCCTTCATCTGCTGACTTGAATAAAAAACGCCTGATTCATTTATCACATGATTATCTGTGTGAATGTGGTGCAGATCCAGATTCAGATTATGTAGATTTAAAAAAGAAATAAAAAACTCACACCTCTAGAACAACACTGGTGAAGACAAGCTCTCACTGAGTGCTTCGTGGTTTAGAGATGGAAAGCTCTGGGTCCACCATGAATGTTCATATGAGTTTTCTTAAGAGATTACAACTTAAACCCTTCTGATCTTATCTTATAGACTATAATGCAAACTCCAGGGACGTGACTGGCTTTCTTTAGCTCTCGTTTTCTCCCTCAAACCCTTTCTATTGTGCAGATCAAACAATGACCTTCCCCTCTCACTGGACGGGACTGTCAACACAAAGCTATTGAGGAAATTCTTCTCTGTTCTCCATTCAGTTGAACAGGAGTGAGCTTGGCCTGTCACCACACACTTTTAAAGGGAGGGTTGTTCACTCAACATCACAATGAAAGTAACTTTCCTCTTCCCTGGTCTCTATCCTTCCATCCAGATAGTTTTGGTGCTTGACATGACAGTGCTGTTAGGTGTGTTGTATCAGAACTACAGCTGATCTCATTCAAAATGTGCAAGCAGGTGAGAGGGAAAGGTTTGCGTTTTGGAGTGATCTGCCCCTTCAAGGATGTCTGAATGCCACCAATGATGAGAAATTGTGATAAGTGCATTTTATGAAACTTTTTTCAACAGGCATTGGCAGAATATTAAGTGTGTAGGTGATCATTTGAGCAGCCTTTTCATAACTGCAGTGGTGGAGGAGAGTGTAGTTAAATGAAATGTTGCTGGAAGAGTTAAATCTCATGTTATCCTGATAGGTCTTTGAGAAATTGAGCTTAATCTAATGCGCTTGCTGTTAATCAGTACTTTCCAGTCGTACACTTAAATACATGCCTGAGAGTTGATTATCGTTAGATAGGAACAGCTCTGCAGGAACGGCCCTGCTCAAGGGAACCTCAGCCACAGTTGTTGAGAGGAGGGAGTATTTCTATGTAATTTCTTTGAAGCGGTCAGGTATCCACTCGAGCGTTGTTCAAGTCACAAGACCATCTCGCTCCAGCTCAGCTGAAGTTATCAACCACAGAGAGACAAAGTGCTTCTTTAGAGAAGAAAATCTACTTCCACTTTTCATTGGCCCTCATGACACATCCATGCTGATATTGAGTTATATTTGCAGCCTAAGCTGCTTGGGCCTGGCTGCACCATGTGGGTGTGTTGTAGCACAGCTTGAAGTTTGACCCAAGATCTACTTAACCCTATTTTTAGTTTGTCAGTTTGTGTTGTAATTCAGACATGACAGAAAACAATTGTTGTTGCTGTGTTGGTGTTTTTCTTCTTTAAAGACATGTTTGGCTGTGTGTGCTGATGGAGTATGACAGGCTGCCCTGATGCCTGCCAGTGCTGGCTGCCGTTGAACGCTTGTATGGTGACATTGATACAACTCTGACCTATAATCCCAGCCTCTGACTTTGCTTTGACACTTGTTGCCATAGATTGGATTCTACTCTGTGATTTACACAAAAATCAAGTCACCTTGCCTCGATGCAGGTTGCATCTCTTAATTGACATTTCTTTAGATTTTGCTTGTAATAACAATAAACTGGCAGCCACAGTGTGATAGAACTTGTGTACGTCACAGTATAACCTGTTGTCTTCATGCACTCTGCATCTAGTATATTATTGGGATCACCATGTCAACATTTACACACCATGAGATGTTTCGCCTTCATTTCTCAGGATGTTAGTTCATTGAACATTGTTTGCTCAGATACAAGCAGTTCGCCATTGGCTTTGAATTTCTCGCTACAAACATTGTCAGCTGTGTTTGTGAACCTCTCAGCTCCTAAACACTTGTCAGAACCTGTTGATATTCGGGATAAATGGTACATGCTTCTTCTTAAAGCTTGTAATTTATAAATCTTTCTAAAGTAGACAGCCTATAATCTATAGGAAACCGCTCATGGTTTTGTCTTGGGGCATCATTTTCACAATGCCATTAACCAGCGCAGCTTGACGTGGTTACACAAATTCCAGATAATTTAAACCAAAAGAGCTGAAGCTGTTGAGCCTTGTCATTATATGATGGTTTCCTGTATGAGGTCAATTCAAGTTATCTTAATTCATTCACTGACTACTTATGTCAGGAGTAATAATGTTAATGTGAGCATTGGAAGCCAGAGGACGGTCTAAAGTGAGTTTCCAGTCATGTGTTTTTCTTCACATCTTGAATTAGCGCATTAAAAAGTCTGAATGACAAAACATGTCATTTGATCTGTACACTTTAACAGCTCCACAAACAGCTAAGGTAAATGTTTCCTGAACTGCTGCTTCTAGGTTTAAGTTCACCCAACTTAAACTACTTAGTGAAGGTTAGGAAAAGAGAAATTTTTGAATAAGTGATGACATCGCACGTCTCTTGTCTCACTCTTACACTCTGTTCAGAATATTTACATAACAGCTGTTTATGAAAGAACAGTGTTGCTTTTTTTTTTTTTTGCTGATGTTGCTTATGAATTGCACAGTTAAACTGAAACATCCCATTTAATACCAAAGAAAAAAAAATCCAGTCTTAGCTCAACATTTTTAACTTGCTTGAAACTGATAAACACTGACAAATCTGCCCTTTGTAGAGAAAATTAACTCAGGTGATGTGTAAGTTGTCATTGTTTTTGTTGGCTCAGCTAAACTCTGACTTCAAGACTGGGACAAATAAGAATGCATCTTATCCACTTCACGTCCTTGGAAAGTCACAGACTGTGTGTTAGAGGTCAGCTCCGTGACACAAATTCTAGCCCCCCTGCTGCAGCTCAGATGGATATAAGCCCGTTTTCCACATGCCTGCCTCTGCAGCTGTGCATGCTCATATCTAGGTTACACAGAAGGGTTTTTCCTCTTTTCCACAAAGAGAAACTATGCCATGATTACTTTGAAAAAAAGAGCTGAAATGGGTAAAAAAGAAAAAAAAAAAAGGAGATAAAAAAAAGATTCCAAGAATTGGTTCCACCTGGTCAGTTGAGCTATATCGTGGCACCGTGGCGAACCATGTGGTGGAGTATGGGGGTAATTACACAGGCATGGCTATGTGCAACTGCCAGTAGCATCAACCTTGGTGGTTTTCCTTTACATAGAGATACATTGAGGCTGTCAGAGCCTTAAACTGCTATCCAGAGACACCAGGTTATGCACAGAATATACATTCAGGGTATAATTCATCAGTATTTTAGTTTCAGCTGAGAGGTTCTGCTTTTCCATCATTTCTGGCCAGCAACACATGGTGGTGTGTGTTTACACCTCAAATGTACAGTGTGTGCATTGTGAAGGCTTTTATGTGGTCTGTATTATCCTGGGTCCAGTATCTAAGAGCTGAATTCCTTTCCACCGGGACATTTATGCAACTCATCACCCACAACGCTCAGTTTAACATGATCCGACTCAACCAGCTCAATTCTCTTTTTGTCTATAGTGCACAAAACTGGTCTTTCTGCAGATATTGAAACAATGGCGTGGATCGGTGTGTGGGCTCGTGTCTGCCAGTGAGTTGTGATGCCCAGAAGGAGTTGAGAATTAGCAGATATTTTCACTCTTCCTTTCCCCCCATGCTTCTTGGCTGCCTGTTAAGCTCTTTGGTGGTTTTGAAAACCTTGAAGTCAGGTTGCTGATCAGCAGAAACTGAGGACCAGGTCAGCCAGAAAAGCTGAGCAGCAAGAGACAGTGGCCTCTTTTTATGGAGGCTGTTGTGCCGGCTGTGTTTCAGGACAAACAAAGATCTTATACTGAACCCAGTCACAAGCTAATGAAAGTCCGTCCATCATGACGTCATAAACATGTTACATAAAACCGTGTCGTGCTCTCATGGTCTGAATGTCGAGTGTTAGGTGCTGAGAGAGCGCGTATTTGAGTGCAGTCTTTAGTGAATGAAAAAAGAAGCCCTTGGCATCAGGTCCAGGTGTTTCTGCCCCTCTCCTACGCTTTCTTTCACCCTCTGAAAACATTCTTTAATATTTTGAATGCGACCGCTGTCTGATGGATGGGGCAAATATTAGCACATTCCTGCATGTAGTGGAGAGAGCTATGTATCAGATGATCTGTCAAATGTGACAGGGCCAAGGACATGTGGACTCTTTTGAAAGATATTTTACCTAATAGACTCTCTGTTTCATGAACACACACGCTTAGGCACACACACACACACACACACACACACACACACACACACACACACACACACACACAGCTGATAAAAGACTAACTTTTTAACCACATCTCCCTCTCAAGGACATATTGAACACAAAGGGCTCTTTTATCCCAGCCCAAACAGTCTAATGGAGACACTGTTGTCGTACTATTTCATGAATATTTGCTCTTGTTGCTGGGGAAAATATGCGTCATTGATATGCCTCTCATGTAATCAATTAATACTTCAAGACGTGAACATGACAAAACCAGGAAAACCCCTGAAATGGCTTAGCCTGGTCATAAGGACGATGAGTGTTGAGTGTCTTAAAGAGACAGCTTGGCTTTTGGGATTTGTTTTTAAGTCAGAGCCAAACAGAGAAACTCCTGGATGCCCTTTTCATCTCTCTGCTACAGGTACAGGGATTGAAAGTAGAGAAAGAGAAGTTTTGGACTTCTCCAAGGCTGGATGTCTTGTTTGACAAAGCCGCAGTCAGTAGCTGGGAAATGTATGAATCAGGAGCACATGTTAGAAAATTGTTTTTTTTTTTTAGGAATGAAAACAGACTAGTTGCCTATCCTGTTGAGGTTTGATGACGTGTCAGGACACCACCAGTGTGCATGTGGACTTAAATAGAAAACAATGGACGTGGGTGTTATGACGTGCGTCATATGCTGCCAGTGTGTTTGCTCATGTGTGTCATTTGACCTGGTTGATCGGTTACATTTACATAGTGGAGTACTTAACAGCTAAAGAGCCAGATACTTCCCTCAGGAGGTGGTTGAGACCAAAACAAAGCTAAAAGAGAGTGAGTGTTTTAGCTCGCTAAACAGACTCTGTCGCTGACCAGTGGCTTTCACTCATTCTTCCAAGGCAGACCATTAAATTTGCAAAATGAAATGACAAAAATTGCCCAGAAAAACAGCCCAATGATGGACAATTACCAATTGACAATATATTTGTCCAATCAACAAACAGGAGTACCAATTTGGCAAAAACATGTTTTCATGCACTAACATCTTCTGCAAACCGGTTTATTGAATAACACCCACAGACAAGTGTGCTCACACACAGCAATGTCTCTTCATGTCCTGCCTCATTAAGTAAATCAATGTCAAACGTGTCATCAGGACAAAGCAGTGATTGAAGGCTCCAATCAGCATGAAGCAGCTCTCTTGCCACTGTTGACTGTTAGCTTGCCTTTGGCTCTGATATCTCAGGAGAAAATTTGTGTTCAATCTGGTTGAATGCACTTTAAAGGTACTCCAGAGCTTTCTTCTTGTTTACAGCCTGTGATTTTGTGTAGGGAGATGCTATCAGACCTCAGGAAGTCAGTTGGCTAACGCCTTGGTGTTTACACTGCAAAGTCCATCTTGGGCTTCTGTGACCCATTTCTGTGATTGTAGCTTTCTCTGTCCAAAAAAATGAGACATTTATACAAATAAACATTGCTCTCGTCTTAATGTAACCAAGGTGCGTGGAGTGGATGTAATTCATAATGTCAACAGCTGGATTTTCTTTGCTCCTGGCAGCTGATCGGAGTTTCTTTCTCTAACTGTTGTGTGTTTGCTTCGAGGTGTGACGAACTGAAATAACAGAAGCTTCATGTTTTTGATCAGACAGTCAGAGTGAATATTGAATGTGACTCCCAAAACCATACAGTATGTTTTCAGCAGCTAGTGTATTTATTAGAAATAATGATTTACACAGCTGTCTGAAGCAGAATATTTTCATTTGGTTTAATTTAGAGCTTAATGTGACAGATGCATTTCTCAAGTCCTGCTTATTTTTTGTCAGTTTCCATTTTGCTTTGCCTTCCCAAATTACTCAGCCCTTTTTGTTCCATTTTGTTATCCAAAAAGTTTGTTTTCACAGGACAATCGTCAATACTGTCAATATATCTCCTCTCAAATGTGGCTGAGACACTCTGATTTATAGAAATCATTTGAGAAGCTCTCCTTGGAGTCACCTGCCCGTGGCACACTGGTTAATGTACACTTTTATGTTTAACTTCCATAGTTGAATCCTGTCTTGCGTCACAGGAAATATAGGGCCCCACTGCTCATGTCCTGCTTTGTGCCAGTTTTCTGAATGTCGTGTTTTTCGTAGTTGACAGAGTAACAACAGTTCTGGAGAGTTGTGGACAAGACAACACATCATTCTTTGAGTTCAATGAGAATAATGATGCATGCCCCGTCCTCTTAACACAGTCCACAGTTACAGGAAATAGCTGACAGCAGGAATGCTCCCTCTCTCTCTCCTCATCTGTCTCTATAGGACTCAGCTCCTCTGCTGGTTGGCTGCCTTCTTCATACAACAACTTCCTGTAAACAAGTCATGCTGCCAAGCACCCTCCCATCCTCCACCTCTGATCTCTAGGGATCTCCGTTTGACCCCCTTATGCACCAGAACAATCGCTTTGAGCCTTCTTGGAAGGGTCATTGCTGCATTTCAGAAAGTGATTTTCAGGGGCAATGACCTGCAGTTTGAAGGGAGGGTTTAACTAATTGCTGGTCTAATTTGAGATTTAAGTCCAGGAAATGATTCTTATCAGGAATCAGTCTTAACATCTTTCATAGTAGCAAATATATAATGTTAAATGAAATGTATCCACAGTCTATAAGTAATTACAACACGCATTTGTGAGACCATGTTGTAAGTATTTTCCAGCAATGCTTTTAGCATCACCAACACAATTTCTTTCACCTCTATGATAGAGGCAGAAATCTCCTTATATTAGATATTAGAGGTAAGCCGATAAATGGGCTGACATATCGGTCAATATTCACTTATTGCAAATTAGTATCTGCGTAATTATGGCTTTTTGTGAAACAATGTCTGCTCCTTCTGTCCAGAGGTGTGTGTGGATGTGGAATCAGAGCCAGGAGTGGTGGCACCATGACCTGAATGACTTCACAGAAACACATTTCATCCAAAATGTCAGGATGTGAGGGGCTACTTGTAGCTACATCTGTCAGCGCCTCAGGAGTCTCACAACAAGACAAAGTTGCATGAATTCTGACATGACTGTTCAGAGTAAAGGTCACATTGCAGAAAATCAGACTGCTATCACATTTAGGACTACATATGAAATTGGGCCAAATCAGAATTGAAAAGATCAAATTCTGTATGATTTGTGCTGTTCACACTGTCATGAAATAGCAGATCTGAGTCTCATATGAGCAAAAAAAAAAAAATCCTCATGTGTACCTCCAGTCTGAATGTAACTTTAGAAACAGTGCCTCCATGACATTGTTTAACCACCAAAGGGCAGTGATGAGTTTATTTTGCAACTACAAAATGCCATACTTCTTACATATATCATGGATAAAGTAAAAACAAATAAAACAGGGATTCTATAGTGAGATATATCACTATCTGATTTTTGGAGCTCTCAGATATCAATATTGGTCTCAAAAGATTCAGTATTGTCAGGCTGCAATAAATATCACAAGGATAATAAGTGAGCAAATGTGTTTTGTTGTGATTTGTTTGAACCCTTTACTGAGACTATTGCCAGTCACTCTTGTATGCTGATGCTTTTAGACTGTATGAAAGCCTTACAGTTAATTGAGTATCTGCAGGCACCTGAAGGCAGCCTCTGACATGAACATTGCTGAAGTGCAGACAAACACCGATCCATTAGGGTGACCTTGATTAAGTCATGCACCACAAACACATACGTGTAAATGAAAAACAACTACACAAGCTTAATGTCTCTGCACACATCAAACTGGTTAATTCTAACTCTGGCTTCTCCTGGTTTCTGCATTACAAAACCATCAACGGGGACGCAGCCATGTGAATAATGGTTTTCTTTGCAAGTTTCCTCTCTGATCTAAATGTAGATCCGGACCTTGTTTAAATATTGTCAGTTGAGCTGTATTACTGACTGCAGTGCAGTTCTGTGGTGTTAGATGTGGAAATAGACATTTTTTTAAGTGGAGGAACAGCCGTGTCTGAAGCACCAGACATTCTTTGGCACAACGTTGTCTACATGCTGTGCTAGTTATGCCGCTTGCTTTTGGTTTGTTGAAATTTGTCTCAAGTTTCAACATGGCATCTGCAGTGAAGTTTGGTACTTGGTAGGATTTTTAGTTGTACACTCTAATCTCATATTATTCCATGATTGAGAAAAGTCAGATTTAGGCTTGAGAGTGTTGAGAACTCCTTTATCCACCATTTCCTATAAGAACCACATTGTCATTGTTGGAACTTAAACCGTGTCTGACCAGCATTAAACCCAAGTGGTTCATAGTACACCCCGTTTTGGCTTAAAGTCCCATGACCTTTTGTAAAGTCTAGTTTTATTTAATATTTTAGTCACAGTCTAGATTTCTAATAACACTGACTGACAAACCTGAACGACCTTTGAAGAGTTTAAGTTTGCAGTCTGAGTTCACATTTTTTTTTCCTCACTGAAATGCAAATGATGCTGCAGCTTTTTGAATGTATCTCATCTTTCCCATCAGGTGAGTGGGGGGTTTGTCGACAAACATGACTGCCAACAAGAGTTCGAAGGCTGTGGCTCGTGCAGGAGGGGGTAAAGCTCCCCGGGACGTACCTGACAGGTCAGTGACACCTGGGTCTGTGCTGGTTAATGTGCACTTCCAGTCATATGACATGGTTTCTGAGGGTCCATGTCACTGGGTTTTTTTTTTGTTCTTTTGATTTGAAAGAGAAACACGTGCTGTACTCATCAGTTCATTCATTTTCAACCACAATCTTTTTTTCACTTATGGGAAAGTACGACCAATGATTGTCAGTCATGATAAGACTTCCAAAACTTTTGCAAGTACGATCCTGTATCCTGGACAAGGGCCCCATCCACGTCTGAACTGTGAGTAGTGAGCTGAAGCTTGTGTTAGCATGTTGAGAGTTTACAATGTCCTGCTGGGAGAGAAAAAAAAAAAACCGTTGGGAATGATATATGATATCTAGACTATTCAGTCTTACAGTTAATCATCCTGTCAGATTTTACCAAGCTCAAAAGTTTCTTTAGCCACAAAGTCCTCTTTGGAGCAGGCAGACTGGTAAGAAAGATTTCTGTTCCACGTGATCGTTGTACTTCACAGCCGGGAAAGTCACACCACCTTGTGACAGTCTGATGGCTGGTTTTGAGCAAGTCGATCATGAACAATGGTGCTGCTATCGGTATTCTAAAATATGGTAGTCCTATTATTTGATTGGCAGTGTTGCATGGTGATCCTACAATCATAAAGTACCTGTGGCAGCTAGTTTGTCTAATTGCTTGTGGTTTGAATTAGGTTGACTGGAAGTGGCACACCACACAAATGTTGACTATAACATTACGATGTAGATGAATACCGCTCTGTTGTTGGCAAATGTGCTTGTGTACCACAGAGTTTTCAGATGCACACTATTCCCAAGGTAAAGTCTGTGAATGTAAGGAGGAAAACAATAATCACTGGTGCAGTGGCTGCATTTCTCTAACATGGTAATTGTGCGTTTAACCTCAGCCTCTGTTGATTAATTTCTCATTGTAGTAGAGCCTTCTGAACAGCTTGCTGTGCTCATGGGCTCATGTTACCCTACATTCTTAAAGATCATATTTACGGCTCATGAGACAAAGATGCTCTGCTGCCCCGTGTTTTAACAGATGGAGAGAAATTAGTGGTGTCCTAGTGCTACGCAATGCATTCCCCCAAACTATGGAATCAACCAGGGATCAGGTTGGAGGACAAATTACACCTATGCTGAACTGTGTAGCCTCAAGAGACACACATGGAAACATGCAGCAACATGGTGGAAAAAAAACAATACAAAGCAAAAACAAAAAGACTTGCAGGATTCTCGTTCTTTGATCTTCTGTGGGGTAATAATTGACAATTTAGCAAATACAGCTTCTTTCCTGTCAATTGCCTGGTGTTGTACTTTGTCTCCTGCACTTCAAAGATCACAAGTAACCACAAAAGAAATTCAGAGGTGTTTCGGCAACACAAAACATGCTGACAAGGTTGTGAGAGTGAGAGCTCACATCACTGCGACTAGTGTTTCATACACACAGAAATGCACATTTGCTCAATTTATCTTATCTACTGATATGGAAGCAAATAAAACCTCCCAATGATAATGCATAAATGAGCGATAGAGAAACCTCTATCGCTCATTTATGCATTATCATTGGGAGGTGCTGATGGATGATAAAGTTCATATATGCTGAACTTTAATAGCACAAGTTGCTGTTTGTGTGAACAGTCTGCTGCCTCCATCCTGGTCAGTAACGGGAAGTGGCTTGTGGTTAGCATGCCCTGGAAGCTTGAGTGAAAGCCAGAGCCCAGGTTATGACTGGCATCCAGCTCTTTGTACAGTACTGTATGTGTGGCCAGCCCATCTGAAACTGACTAAACTGGCCTTATTTTTACAAGCATAATCGAGACCACCAGAACCCCCTAAAAGTCCCCAAGCCTGAAATAGACAAAAAAAACCTGCACATATTTTCTTTCGTGTCTTCATTTTTTTTTCTTTAACACATCAACACAGAGTGACAGAAGAAATCATATGATCAGCTGTTTCTTCACATGTCAGCAGACTAATTTTCCTAATCTTTGTGGGTCTGTAGGCTGTGGTGGAAATGCAGACAACAACGGCTGGAGGAACATTTTAGTTCCTTTACAATTAGTTGCAGGGACTAAAAGTTCCAGGCACTTTGGGTGGAAATGTGGCTACAGATGCAGTCTCCTTCAAACATCCACAAATCACAACATGAAGCCAGTTTAAACCTTTTCTTCCATATCATGATGTTATAGCTATGTTTACTGTCACATTGGTAGAACCATGGTGCAGTGTGGAGACAGCGCTGACTCCTCCCCATGTTTTAAGGTCATTAAGCCAAAGAGCAACAATTTAAACTGTTGTGATCGACTCAATAAACTGTACTTTTACTGGCATTAGAATGGCATTACTGAATGTTTGGTCTGGTTGCTACTAAAATATAACCTGACGCGCCAGATGGTTTGTTACACAGGACCATCTGGGAAATCGTCCATGGAAAGTGTTCGGAAAAGGGCAGGCACTTTGAAGAAATACTTGGCAGGTGATTGGATGGACCATCTGTCTATCACCGTCTATCACAGGCTAACTTAAACTAATCAGATCAACGAACCATATGTTGTAGTAGGAGTCTTGTTGAAGTCAATCAGGAGAAGAGAGAAAACGTCTTTTCTGTCGAGAAAAGCTTTCACTGCTGTTCTTTGCTTTTCTTTCGATGAAGAAATAAGCTCCAGTTCTATAATAACTGACGCTATGGCAGCATCTATGCTAACCTCTTTAGGAGCTGCCATTATTGTTTTTAGATGAAAAAACACCCTCCTGTAGCTGCCAGAGGTTACTCATAGGGTGCCGATTGGTCCGAAAAGACTGGTTTGACCACAGACATGTAACTTGAAGCCTGACAAGTTGCGTCTCAGCTCATATGATCTCGTGTGATCTCACGTGATCTGTCTCAGAAGGCAAACTGAAACATTCCCATTGATGTTAAACGTCAGAGACACGGCTCCCTCTCTGGCTTGCTGCATTAGCTTTACTCCTTGGCAGAAGTTTAGGAACCAGAACGATTTTAATTTGATAACAAGTTCTAATAGCTCCCTGCTGAACCGCTGCAACGTGTCACGTATTGCACTGCTGATTAATATCAGAGTGTGCTTGAAAAGTATTTTCTTCAAGAAACCATGTGGTCTGATCTGATTCTGATGGGCATTTTGCCTGAGATTGGAGTTTATCTTGAACTCTTTTCAAGCTGAAGTTAGTGGATATTTATGTTAATAATCTGAGCAAGGTAATAAACAAAGCTCAGTTTATTCACAGCGTAGGAAAGATGATCGCTTAATGTTTAATAAAAACCTAAATTACAAAAATACAGATATTGTTCCATGAAAACAGCTGTGATGTAGTCTTTTGTGAATTAGATGTAGTAACTCTAGAAACACATATTTAATGGTCTACTTGAACAGAAAGGGTGTGTTTTTTTATACGATTGAATAAATTATTTAGGACACTATTATTACTATATTTATCAACTATAACGCCTCCTGTGGGCACCCATAAGTGATAAATGGAGGCTGGTGTATAAAACTTAATAAAAAATCTAAAAGATAGTAAGTGTCAATATAGTTACAAAGACTTGAAATAATATTAAAAAGACCTTCGTTGAAAAAATGATTATTGTTGACACTTAAACCTTAAAAGGTTTGTTTGCTTAAAAATCTATTCACTGGATTTCAGAGTACTATAAACTATACTACAAACTAGCCGGTGTCCTGAATTCTCATATTTCTTCCAGGGAATTAGGATAAGATGCTTTCATCATGCTTGCTGCATGCAGGTCCCTAGCTGTTGTAACAGTCTTCCCACCCTAGAGCAGGAGGAACGAAACCAGGGAAGGCAGAAAGGTGTGAAGCGAGATCTGTCCGGACCTGCATTGTTGGATCACAGTCTGCTGCCCTCAGCTTCCTCCTCCCATAACGCTTGTTATTCTAACCATGGCTGTGACATCAGATCTCCCAGTGCTTCACTTTCGCAAGACTTAGCCAGCTTCCAAGTCATGACAAAGTCCCTGAAAGACTGAGCGTATTACAGTGTCAGGGATTTACAGGGAAAGTTTGTCTCTCTGTGGAAATGTTAAATGAAGTGAGCACCATGAGAAAGTATTTGTGTGTGTGTGTGGTATGGATGGATGGATGTGGATGGTGCTGCCAGCAATGAGTTTGGGACTACTGTAGCACTTAGTATCAATTAGCTTAAGGGATCAGAACAGGCTGTGAGGAGCAAAGAGGAGCAGTGAGACTTTCACAGGTAAGACGGCGGTAATAAATCTCGCTTGGCGTACTGCTTTCTGTGTGAGGTCCACGGTGCTTCTCCTCAAGTTATTTTGATTATCTGGAAAAATCCACTGTGGCATTTTAATGTAGTCTGTGTTTCCTTTGGCCTTAATTTTAATCTCATCCTGCCAAAGACAGAATACTTTCCTGTGGTCATTCCCAATAAGTGGCTCAGGTTTTCATTCTGTCTTTGATCTTGGAAATGAATTCTAAGTTTTCAGCTGATTCTTTACAGTTTTCTTCCATCTGTTCCACATTGAGTCAGTTTTCATGCTGCAGGGTCGAATGGATTTATTGACAGCTCCTATGATTTGCCTTTTTTTTAGTGCGTTAATATCCTTAAGCCTCCAATTTATTTTTTGTTGTTTTTTTTGTTCTCTTGTCTTGCTCCAGGTGCCGATCTACTTCACCTTGTCCTGTCCTCTCTGCCAGTCAGGGGCAGAGCCAGCAGCCTCTCCTCAGCGACAGTGAAGCAGGGAAGCAGAGTAGGTACGTCAGGACTGACGGCAGGTTCCTGGTACGTGCTGGCTGGAGCGGCAAGGCCGCCAGCCTGTGCAGTGGTTCATCTCTCACGAGTGACACTGACTCCCAAGGCCGTCTCATCAAGTCAAAGAGCATCAGCTGCCTGGACAATAGGCTCTCCATCTATAAGCCCCAAGCTCAAACCAAGGAAAGTCAGGGCACCCAGGAGCAGAAGGAGAAACAAGGGGATCTCTCTCCAGGAGATGGACTTAATGGTCGGCCCCTGAGTTGGAGTACGCTCTCTCTGGGACCTTCCTCCAACCAAAGCCACAAACGCACCCTCTCTCTCACCCGCTCAGTAGCAGGTGTTCCCCCCACCACAATCCGCAAAAAGATCTCAGAATGGGAGTGCAGAAGGGTGGCTCTGCCTAGGATGAGCTTGTGTCTAGACAAAAGAGGAGCAGAGCGTGTAGGGGGCAGTGAGGGCTGCCCCAGCCTGCTCTCGTCTCCCTGTAGCGAGAAAACTTTTGACTTTAAAGGGGTTCGCAGGATGAGCACAGCTTTCTCAGAATGCTCCTACACAGAGGAAGAGGAAGGAGTTTCGGACAAGGACGGCGTTGGTCGCTTCCAGAAAAGGATGGGCAAGTCAGATTCCTCGGGGACATTTGTGCGTTCCCTGTCTGCTCGGAAGGAGACGTCAGCAGTTCTCAACAGGATACAAAAGATAGAGCAGGCCCTGAAGGAGAATCCTAGCCCATCCCCTCCTCGCTATCTGAGTAATTGCTATGCTCCAGACAAGACAAGACAAAAGTCTTTTGTGATAGGTGACAACTTCGACAGCACATGCACCAGTAAGCGCAGCAGCATTTGCTCAGTTGCCACTGAACCAGATCCTGTATTGGTGTCCGATAAGCTCTCTAAACTCAGACAAAGGTTTAGTGTGAGCTCAGTCAGGTCAGAGAGCCCAGAACCACCTAGCCAGCAGATGTCTGTTGGCACACCAGTCAACCCCTTACCTAAACCAAAACGCACTTTTGAGTACGATGCCAAAGGGGACCAGAAAGGCCTCTTGCCGGCCAATGGACTACCTCCAAACAGAGCCTCTGAGTCTCCCCCACCACTGCCCTCAACCCCTGCACCCAGCATGACACGAACAGTTAAGACTGAGGGGGGCATCCCAGTGAGACTCCAGGACAGGTGAGAGGATCAGTGTCCTTATGTCTCTCCTTTAACTAACATGAAAATAAGTTGTGAGCTGTGTCAGTGTGTTTCCTTCTCAGACAGTAAAACACACGTGTCATTTCTCTTATCTCCTACAGCAACATGTTGCTGCAATATACAGCCTAGTTTTTCTTGTAAAGGTTGATACAAAGAATCTGTATCAGCTCAGATAATGACCTTGTTAAGTAGATCAGGTATTGGCCACTGATCTGTATTAAGGACAATTTCTTCACCAGTTTTTGGTGCCACAGTAATTGTTGGCCTCATGTTCCTTTCCATGAAAATGATTCCAGTGACGGTCTTATGAGAAATTTGGAACACAGGCTGAGTGTTTGCTTTGTTGGTGTGGTGGTTTAATGAGTTACTGGTCAGTGTCTGGTTGTGGTGGGTTTGTTTTCAGTCAGGATTCGCAGTTGACGTCAGTGTTGAATCAGTTATGTTTCACCTTGAAGACTAACAATATGTTTTAGGTAAAGAGCACAAAGTTCTCATCACCCCAGCTTTCCCAGTTTAAAGAAATTCAATGCTTTCATCATAGGTTTCTCCTGAGGTGAATGCCTACTGGGTACCATAAAAGCAGCTCATACTAAACATACCTGATTTACTGTACAGACCGTTTGAAATGTCAGATTCTTTCCAGAAATTCAGTTTGCGCCATAAAAAAACTTGCCAATTTAAACATTCTCGTAGCAAATCTACCGTATATTCTTACCCAAGTTCACTCATGTTTTGTCTGTAACTGAAGATCCTCTATGTTCCCCGGCTCTCTTTAAACTAGTAGAAATAAATGTCCAATAGAAACCACTAAAATCCAACACTGTATGATCGTGCCCTTTGTTGCATAAATATTAGCTGAATGTTAGATACTGTAGTCTGCTCTTGTTTTTATTCTTAACTTATAGCTCTCAGGGTCAGACAGGCTCAGTTTTTTTTGTGTGAGGGTGGGGCCACTCCAGATTGTCCCTATGTAAAATGGGGATGAAATCCTCAAACGTTCATCCCTTGGACTCTGTGTTTAACATTCCTGTGGCTCTAGCAATTTCAGACCAAGCTTAAAAGCCACAAGCTGTCGATGGCGCGACATGACCATACAGTAGATCCCTGCACTAATGTAGCAAGTTCCTCTGCAGTGCCTCCACATGTGATGTGCGCCTTACACTGTGCTAAGAACACAGAACTCGTAAGATATCTGCATGTTTACTTGTGAATTTTCTTGTGATCGAAGCGTATGTTGATCCTGGTATTTCTGTTATTTCTGTCTTTCATAACTAGTGGCTCCTGAAGTTTAAGTTTTTTCAGGAATAAGACAATGGTTTTGTTTATAACAACTACAAGTGTCTGAACCTAGTTGGCAACTGGAGAGGAATGACTATTTTTAGTATCATCTGGACTTTTTCTTTTTATTCTTAATGGTCTACCTCCTTTTAGGTAGACACTGACTCTTACTGACTCGTCCTGCTTGTAATTTTGTGTGTGTGCGACGTCTTTCCACATCTTGGTCTGTTCTGACTTTCTTCATTTCTTTCCAGAGAGTCGTGTGAGTCGGAGGATGCTACGAGTCTGCCATCTTCATATCCATCCTCACCTACAGAGAATGGCACGCTAACCACAGACACGCGGAGTCGGCCCAATTCCAAGAGCACTTTAGAGGAGAATGCCTATGAGGACATAGTAGGTAAGCACGCTGGTTCACTGGCTTTGAAAACAGGACTTTCATTTCACTTCAATCCCTCACGGGTTTCTGTCTGACCTGGGTCACTGTTGGATACAGTTCAGAGCTGAAATGATGACTTGAATCGTGGATCAACAGAAAAAAATCTCTTAATCAACGTTTTTGATAATCAAGTAATCAGAAAATTAAAAATTAGCGAAAGATTTCTGAGTTCAGCTTCTTGAATGTGAATATTTGCTGGTTTTCTTCATCTTACGTACCTTAAGTGAACTGGATATCTTTGTGTTTTGGATTGTTGATCGGACCAAATACATCTGAATGTGTCAGTTTTGGCTTTGGGAAACTGTGGGTGGACATTTAGGGATATCCAGAAAATAACGGACAGATTACTCAATAATGAAAATAATCGTTAGTTTTAGTTCAATTTGATTTTAGGCATTGGTTGTATGCGAGGCAGTCACAGTGACAGTGAAAAAAATATGTTAGTTCATGTTCAGAGCCTCCCATGAACCGTAAACACATACATTGTGGTTACTGTGATTGCAACAGCAGCCGTTGAGGACAGTAGTCAGATGTTTTAGTGAGAGTGAAAGCCCCCTGCAGCATGCAGCAGTAAGTAATAAGAGTGTGAGGGTAGCTCCTCCTCCTGCCTTTGCCTGGTGTAGAGGTGTGGGGTATAAAAAGTCTCAGCGTGGGAGCAGTCAATGAACGCTAAGGCTGAGCATAAGATTAATGGATAACATGTGGCTGTATAGGTCGTATTTTACTGTGAAACTTGTCTGGTTGTCTACATATTTCACACTGCAGTCCAGCATTCGACTAACACAATGTTCAGTAATAGCCAGTGAAGAAGATCTTTATTTTGTTGCTGATTGTCGAACATCATCCTCTCACATTGCGCCCTTTTAGCCACATGTTGTGCATTCAACTGTGACTCAAATGTTCTCTGAGATAATGTGTGTGTGAAATGCTGGACATGTTTGAGAGCCAAATTCCTTTCCACTAGCAAATGACCCCAGGCCTTCTGCCCAGTCCAATTGCCAGTTCCCCCAGTGCATACTTAATGCAGTGGAAATGTGTGTCAGTGTGAGTACAGTCTCATGATAAAGCTTGGATCTCAGATGCAGTGAAAAAGTTTTCACCCTTAAATATTTTTCATGATAAATGCCGATGGGCTGATGCAAGTTTTACATTACTTCCTGGTAGTTCAACAAGTAGCCATGTTGTGCCTGAATCAGTGATCAGTGTCCTGCTCAACAGCTTGTTTTGTTCTTTTTCAAGCTGTGGATGTGCAGTAGTCTCAGGGAGTGAGCGTCAGGGCATGCCTGATTTTCATGTGAATCCCAACAAAACTCCCATTGTTCATCCAGCACTGTGTGTAGAGTTTGCAGTTTGGAGACACGCATTAGCCAATCACTGTCCGTCCCTCGCAAAGACATTGTCTCTCAGTAAGTTTGAAATAGCTTCAGCTATTTCAAACAAAGTTTGAGCAGCGGTTTCCAGCACCACTACGCCATGGTGTACAGGTCAGACGATCCATGTGAGAAGCAGCCACAGAAGTAAATGAGCCATGTTTTGGTCCCTCCGAGCCCCTATTTTAACAAGCATTTCATCAGAGAGGTCCCCACACGTTTCCTGAATTCCACAAGGAGATCTTAGCTTCACTCACACCGTTTGGGTTTTTGGCACCTGTGCTTGATGCTAGATGTTTACCTTAAGAGTCATTTGTAACTTATGCTGCAGTGTTACTACAAATGCATGATAGATTGTGATATTAGGGGACTGTTTTAAGTGCTTATGACTGTGTACCTGATAAATGGACTGTCAATGACTGATCTGTTTACAGTCAGATGAATCACACCCTGTGCTCCACTGACACTGTGATTCAGCTGTCTGTACCACAGAGTCCTGGTCTTATTCAAGCATCCAGTTTTGTGTTACCTTCACTAACAGCGTTGACTCAAGTGTTGTCTGCTCTCACTCTTGTGAATCAATCTGTCTGGTACATGTAATGAGCAACTCCACTTCTAATTAACTTACACTTAAGTAGTTACATGCGCAGTTTGACCTGTGATTTTGTTATTCATTGGTGCAGAATATGCCAAAAATATTCCCATGTTTCTCCAGTGTGGTCACAAGCAGCTATCTGTATGGTTTGTGGTGCTGCCAAATGATCTTACAAAACTGTAACCTATTTTTTCACATCTCTGTTTACGACTTAATGGGCGAGCGGTGCCACTATACTGTAGCTCGTTTGCTTTACAGTGTAAGCTGATACTGACTTTGTTGTATAGTTTGTTTTGTGCCTTGCCCTGCCCATAGAGTCCATTGTGGACACAGAAATGTACAATCACAGTGTGCAGCCAAGGTGTGTCCACTCCCGGCATAATACTGTTTGTCTGGGGGAGTGTTAGAGAGAGATCTGGATGTTTGTAATCAGAGGAGTAGATTAGTACCCTCCAGTGCATAAGCAGCTATACAGACATATCATTTTCCCAGCAGGCTCTCATTACAGTACTGCTTCAGTTTAATGGAGTTGCATCACAACGTGGGGTCAGACTAAGCCCTCTTATTCTGCTCCTCAGCTTTAACGATGCACAGAAAATCACTCCAGTAGGCTAATTTACTGTGTGACACAACATAACACTCTAATGATTCCAGGTAGTGTACATTATTTGTGTATGTGTGCATGGGTGTGCGTATGTACTGCTCAGAGGTTCAATAATTAACCCTAAAAATAGATAACTGAACAAAGCTCTGCCTGTAGGTTGATCTTGGGTGTTTTTAAAACACACACTCATTGTTCATTGACATGCTGAGTTCACCGGGTTTTCCAACAGTATACCCAGGAAGAAAGAACACAGCTACCAAGTAGATTTTTGTTCTCTGCCTTTCTACTGACAGATAACACTGCTTTTCTTTCTTTTAAAAGTTCCCCTCATGCATTTCGACGCCATCTGGCTCTGTTTTTATTCTGCACTGTGGTTTCTTCACTTTCTCACAACCTTTTTCAGACCCTGCCAAAAAGCTATTCTCAGAGCAAATGTCTGGATAGACATGGACTGTGGTGTTACACAAGTTTTCTCTTTATTGAAGTTGGCCCTCTGCCAGGTGACATCAGTGAGAGCAGTGCAGTGCTCTGTAATGTTAATTTTCTTTCCTCTTCTGCTATCATTTATTGACTGAAGTACATCTATAGATCAGGAGCAAAGACTGTGCTTATTGTAACTTCTTCAGGTACAGTGTGGCATTTTTTAATGTTCATGTCCTTAATTGACATTAGTCTCAGTATGAACATTTTAAACCTCATTGCTTATGCCTTTCTTGCAATCCCATAATATGTTTACATTCATAGCAGGGGATTAAAAATGTAGTTGAACAATGTTACTGTCAGAATAACAGTCTAAGAAGATGACTCTCCTCCTCATCTCTCTCAGCAGAGAGTTAACATGCTTGGACAGTGACTCACCAGCAGTGTTTTGTCCAGAAGTTTCAGATGGGCCTACTGGGGCCCGTGGGGCCCTGTGCCAACAGTAACTGTTTTGAAAAAAGGGAGTTCACTTGAGCCAGCTGGGAGTGACCTTTGACTTACCTTTCTGGACTCATCTCCTTTCAGACTAACCATGGGGCAGTCCCCTCTTGTGCCCCTCACACACTTTCCTGCCCTCTGTTTACACATTTTGACCCCACAGCCTTGTCTGTCTTCTGTCAAAAACATCAGACAGTTGCTAGGTTGACATTACATTCCATCTACATTGAACACCCACTTCATCCACACAGAGAAGGAGAACCCATACGAGGATGTTGACCTGAAGCGGAAGAGTTATGCTCGGAAGTCTTGTTTGCTGGAGAGCAGCAGATCTTGGACCACCATGGACAGGAAGCTGAACTCTCCACCTCAGGTAAGTCATAAACCTGTTGGGATCACTGTTTCCCTGCAGTGAACATAATACATGTGTTTTCCTGTGGTAAGGTGAATCCTCTCGCTGACTGTCAGTGCTGAAAAAATCTGTTAAAGAATCTCACACCTCATTTGTAGCACTACAGGAAACGATATGTTTAGACCTGGAGATTCTCCACAGAGAGGCCCATCTGCAGATTTGGCTTGCCCACTTCAACGCAGGAGCACTTGTCTCACTATAGAAAGAGGAGACCCCCATGGTTACTGATGGTTACAAGTGTGGTTTAACACTCCAGCAAATACTCACTGAGCAGCTACTTTGTCAAGAATACAACGGAAGAGAAACTGCCGTTTACGGTGCAGCCAAACAAACTCGCGTTGTTTTCTTAAAGAAGTCAGACAATATTTGGCTTTGTTCCATCATGTCATGAGCAACGGTAATCTGATTTCATGATAAAAAAAGATGGGAATAGTTCTTCACACACCAGCAGGACACAGAAAAATGTGTTACTTTGCTGAGGAGGTGGAGGTGAAGCTCTTCATCTAACAGCTCAGTGTGTCTGCTCCTTTTTTTTACAACATAATTTACTCTCTACAATGTTTAAAGCTCTGGCATTGATTAAACCTCTAAAAGCTCACCTCTGCTCATCAAAATTACATATTTTTAAGTTTTCTCCATGGAAAAAGTCCCTTCCTGCCTTGAAATGGCTGAGATGTAATGCTAAACCTTTGCCTTCATTTAGTATGCACAGAGCTATGAATATGCAAATAGTCACCTCACCTCAGGGATAACTGTTTATGAAAAACATATAAATGAATGAATTGTACCAAACCTCCCATATTCTTTTCTCTCTGGCTAGTTGCCTTCCAAACCCAGTAGCCAGTCCCTTCGCGTTTCTGGTCCGAGTGACAGGAAGAGCCACCGGATATCGCAGTTGTCCAAACGCTACAGCCACGATGAAATGCTGCTTCTCCCCCAGCTGGGTGGATCAACTTCACCCAGTGGCCTGCTGGATGATAGCTTCTGTAGCACCAGCGATACCCTAGCCTCACACAGGCACTGGAGGATCCCTAAGGTACACGCTGCTCGGTCCTACACGGACACCTACACTAAGTCCTTGCAGAGCTCTGACTGTGTTCTCTTTCCTTTCCTGCTTCATGGATCAGCTCAAGTTTCTGAAGGGACCAAGTTAGGGTCAGAGCAGCTCTGGGTCACTTGTAATTCCTCAGTTTGGAAAAGACATTTTTAAAACACTGTACCTCAATGCATGTGATTACTGCTTCGGTTTCAGCTCTTGTGGTACCTTTTCTCAATGCTCGATGCTCTTCAGTTGTATTGTTCAGCAACCCTCAAAGAGCAGTACAGTATTATTTTTGGCCAGGTACACCCCCTTCTGCTATACTTAGGATCAAAAGAAACACAGCTTCAGATTTCCAAACTGAGAATTCCCTCTTTCATCTGCTTACAGCTGGTCCAGAGGATCAACTCCATTTACTGCACTAAACGTGGGAAGAAGAGGCTGAAGAAGCTGTCCATGTCCAATGTTGAGACTACATCTCTGAGAGGTAAGGGGTCTCTTTATTCCCTTTATCCACTGGCCAGATAAGCGAGTAAATATTTGTGTCTCAGCCACCCACATAGAGTTCTGGCTGTGTCCTTCTCATGACATAAGCACATGTTTGTGAAATTGCCTTGTGACCTTGTAGAAAACATGCTTGTCTGTCTGCCTGCAGATGACAACAGTGAGAGTGAGAGTGACTCTGATGACAGGTTCAAAGGTGAGTGACCGCAGAAATCATTGGCAAGGGTTAGGTGCTACACTACACTGTGTTAGGACTGTTTTTCTCACTGCTTGTGCAACAGTCTTGAATTCAACAAGTGACCCTGTGTGACTGGACAGAATGCAGAACTGTAACTGAAACATTTGCCATGTGCACAGATTATCAGCAGACCATACAACGTTTATCACATGCCTAGATTCAATGACTGGAATGAATACTAATTACATTTAGTGATGTTTTCTCTCTGTTTTGGACACAAGCTTTCAGGAGAAGTGAAAGATTACACCAACACATTTCATTTCTAGACTGCAAATGGAAGGTTAACACCCTGAATTCTCAGATTGAGAATTTTGTTTGGACACTGAATTGTGCATGTATTGATGTTTGCTTCCCTCCTCAGCTCACACCCAGAGGTTGCTGAAACTGCAGTCCATCCTTCGCCGAGCGCCCAGCTACCGCACGCTGGAGCTGCAGCTCATTGAGTGGCAGGAAAGAGAACTCTTTGAGTATTTTGTGGTTGTTTCCTTAAAAAAGAAACCCAGCAAAAACTCCTACTCCCCAGAGGTCACCTACCAGTTTCCCAAGGTAAAGGCTTGTTAGTCATAACTTAATCCATCCCCTAAAATGTACTGAAGGACATCTCTAGGGCTTTAAGTGTTTTAGCTCAGGGATTACAAATCACAAATACTGCACAGCTACATCACCAGTGACTGTTTTCCAAAGCTTAGAGTGGGTCAGAGTCACCTCATTATCATTGTTTAATGCTATTGACAGCAGGGACTGATTTTAAAGGCACCCCATGTAGCATGTTAATATATTGAAGTGACAGCAGAAGGCTCAAAAAAGACATTTATCACTGTATTGGTTAAAAAATCGACGGCATACTCTGGGAAAAGGTTGTTACCAAAGCTTTTTTTGTAGCTAAATGGAAAAAAAAGCTGTTATTTTGAAAGAAATAAACATATGCTTGTGGATAAGAACTGATCTTACACACCACATGCAATAGGTGTCATCAGCACAGGCAGCAGCTTTCAAAACTCTCTCAACATAGTAAATGACAGTTAACTGTTGGACGATTGGAGATGATGATAGAGATCAACTGCTGATTTCAGTTTTCACAAGCAAACGTAATCCAGTTAAGTCATATTTAGGCAGAAAGATGTAAAAGTTAATGTCACGGATAAAGCAGGGCCAGTGTCATCTAGAAATAACGTGTCAGAACAAGAGCTGATTATGTACTGTAGGCTTGTCCGTTGTGAGGTTTTAGTCATTGGTTACTACAGAAGTGTGTATGCTGAAAATGAGGATGATGGTGTGTTATTTAGGGCCGTGACTAAAATTTATATTCCTGTGAGCTTTGACACTTAAGTATACAGGTTGTTGATAATTTAGCTGTGTGGGTAATTAAGATTTATAACATGGAGCTTGGGGAGTCCTGGGAGTCTGTTTATACTTAAAAATAACCAGGATTCATTTCTGTGGCAGGGAAGTGTTTTCAGTTATTCAAAGATATATTTTAAAGTTATTTAAGATCCGGTTCAGCACCGGTGTCCCTTGGGAGAAGTACGTCTCTGCCAGCCAGAGGAAACACTCACTCTGATGTCAAGTTAATGAGGACTGGAGGGGGTTTAACCTCGTATGGGAGAAATGTTAGCCTTGTCATTTATTGGTCATGCTGACATTCATGGGGATCTTAAAAAAGGAGGATGCAGTTATCTGAAGGAGAATGAGCTGACTCGACTCTCCTCTCCTCTCCTCTCACAGCTAGAGAGGCCCACCAAGCAGATGAGGGAGGCTGAACAGAGACTCAAAGCCATTCCTCAGTTCTGTTTCCCAGATGCAAAAGACTGGAGTCCTGTGTCTGAGTACACCAGGTATGGCTGCGAATCCTAAGTCCCGAGTTCCTAAGTCAGTGTTAAATTCATCATTTCTAATTGATCTCCTGCAAAGGGTCCTACAGCGATGCAGCATTGCATTTCATAAAGTCGGTGGACTGATAAACAAAATAATGGTCAAAATCAAAGCAGCAGAGGCTGAATAATGTCGACTTTTACTCCCTAGAATGGATCAAAAAAACCTGAATTTATCCAATGTTTCCCCTTCATCAAACCCTCTTTGTCTGGTAAACGCCCACAACTCAAACACACACCAATCTGTGACGCAGGCTTTCTGTTGGAAAAACTCTCAAGCCCTAATCAAGATAACCCTGATGACATCATTAAAGTTAATTTCTCTTACTTTGGAAATCTCCCCCAAAGCCACAGAAGGCAACTCTGAACTGTCATGGCAGACTGAGTGATGCGTAAAATTAAATGAATGAACTTTTAGAGGACATACTGTCCACACAGCATATTTTGAAACTCTGTTATCAGTGTGAATTTTCCAGCTTATCATCATGATTATTCTTACACCTCCATGCTTGTTGCTGGCGTGCAGGATAAAATCTGTTATCTGTGAACTACAGCTGTCACACCTTCACTTAAATGTAAAGTCAGACAAACACAAAGCTGTTGCACACTCCTTATTTTGTGCTCTGTGCCTTTAATTATTTTATGTGTGTGTATGTGCACACTGATAGCATACCTATGTGTCTTTATGTTGATTTTCATGTGTGCACATTTGTTTTTTTTTTACTACAGTGAGACGTTCTCCTTCATGTTGACTGGAGAGGACGGCAGCAGGAGGTTTGGGTACTGCAGACGCCTGTTGGTAAGCTGCTGTTGAACTCCTCATCCTCTGCTCCCTGTTCAGACCCTGCTGAGCCCTGTTTGTTGTGACAGATATGTGAACATGTGATATGGCTTTCCTGTGGGGCCACTGATGTGTTGCATGACCATTCATTGTGGCAGCAGGGAGGAGACTGTATGAAGCAAAAAAGAAAACAAAAGTGGAAAAAGGAAAAAAAAAAAGAAAGAAAAGATTCACCCACTCATTATTATCTCTGCTGATCAGCATGAGAGTCATGTACAGGGACTTCTCAGCCTTTGCCCAGGAAATACCTACGGCAAGCAGTAGAAACAGAAACATCTGGAATAACAGACCTTCAAACCACATTGCTCTCTGAGAACAGTGATTTCAGTTTCAACAAAAATACATTACAGTGGTTTAATATTAAATATGTAAATCTGTCATCATAATTGTGCATGGAATTTGATATAATATGCATCTTAGAAAAACAACATAAAGAAATACAGTTGCTGCATGCTATTTAAATTAGTTAGTACTGCAAACATTCAGTCTTAGTCATAAAATGCATAAAAAAAAAAATAATTTATGTTAAAAAACCCAGTCAGAATTGACTCATTCAATTTAATGAGAGTTTCTCAGGAGAGGCAAGACAAAGAGAAACCATGAAAAATCCAAACTTTGTCATTGTGGAGCATTTCCTCCTCATAACGAGGCTGGAAAGGGCTTTGAAGTTTTCTGTTGAGCTTCCCATTTAGCTTGCGGGTAGAGAGCTTGACTGTGTGGGATTCTGTGAATGTGGTGGTGATTTTGTTTGCCGTTTGGTATTTCTGAGTATGTTTATAGTGCTACAGTGTGTATGTTCTCAGAGGTTTACTGGCAGTGCCTTTACCACTGTGCATGCCCATGCACTGGATAGCAGTGGGATTTTTTTGTGAATTCTTTGCCCAGACAGAAAATGCTCTTCTGCTGTGTTGATCTGAAATTCATCTCGATAAGAGCAGATTTTAATGAAGGTAGAGGAAGAGGTGAGCTTCTCTCCTCCAGTGACTTTGTTTCCTCCCTGCTGTCTGACCAGCCGCTGGCAGTAATCGAGCATTCCTGAGGACTTGAATCAAGCTCCACATAGTTGATTTAATCATCCATTTGGAAAAGCAGAGGAGAAACAAGAGGAGAAAATTGCATACCTAATAAGGACAAGTGGATTGGCGTTTCTTTAGTGCTTGTGTTCATTTGTGTCTGTGTGTTTGAGTGTCTGTGTCCTGAGGCACATAATGGTCTATGAGTGTACAGAGGAAGGTAGATAGGATCAGCAGGGGCAGATGAACCACCTGCGTTAGGAAGCTGGCATCCACATGAAAGACTTTCACCTCACATCACAGCCTAGATTTTAAGACTTCATCTACAGTATGTAAACAATTTATCTGCATAGTTATATTATGGTGTGAGCCTTTATGTATTTGTTTTTGAATAGTTAAATGTCACACATTTAATCAAAAAATAACCCTTTTCTACTTTGGGTCTGTCAGCAGACTTTAAATAGTTACCGATCTTCCAAAATTACACATCGCTTAGTTTACTTGTACGAGGGAATAATATTCAGCCTGTGAAAAGAGATGTGAAATTACTGCTGGGGCTCTGTAGGAGCTTTTTAAAGCCCGAAAATTAACCTTGATGAAGTCATCTAGTTTATATCAGCTCAGGCTCAGAGACTGCTGATTTTTAAGAGAAAGCTTGTGTTACAAACGGGGGGTGTGGGGTTTGAAAGATGTCAACAGTTGCAAGGGAGGGAGGCACTGACCAAGTTGAGTTATGGGAAATGTAGGATCCAGTGCTTTTGGGGGCTTGACCTCTACATGAGTCTAAGGCTACATCCAGACAATAGATTTTCATTTTAAAGCAGCAATTTAAAATGAAAACAATCAACATGTCCAGGATGCAGTTTGGCTGCTCGCAGATTGGTTGCAGAAAATAATACAAATTAGTACTGTTTAGTATTTATCATTAGTTAATTATGACTTCATTTATCATTAAAATCATAAAATGCAGAATTTAACTGCATAGCAGCTGATGACATAGACAACAATGTCAGCAATATCTGCAATTCATTATCCATGTTAAATTAAGCACCGGTAGTCAACACTGATGACCTTTGTTTTCTTCTGCAGAAAGGTCACATGATAGGGACGTCAAGTTAGGGAAGGACATGTTGGTGGCGTGTCTCAGGAGGTTAAGCAGTCAGACTTATCAGAAGGTCTGTGGTTCGATCCCTGGCCTCAGCATTCTACATGTCAGAGTGTCCTTAAGGGGCAAGATACTGAACCTCTGCTGTGCCATCGGTGTATGAGTGTGTGTGAATGGTTGATGCTCATAATGAGCAGGTGGCCTCACTGCGATCGTACGTGTGTGTGAGCGCTTTGAGTGGCGGTCAGTCTAGAACAGCGTTATATAGATGCAGTCCATTTACCATTACTATTTTCCACATCGTGACCAATCAGGAAGCAGACATGTTTCTGCCTGGCCACACTAAAACTCCCAGAGCTTTCAAGCAGTTTTATATAATATGTCTGCCTCTACTGCCTCGATTCTGACAACTCTTTTTTTTCATCTGTCTGTTTGTAGACCATTTGCAGGACATTTGTGAATGTGTCTTTTAACGTCTCTGTTGCTTTGGCTTACAGCCAACTGGGAAAGGACCTCGCCTTCCAGAGGTGTACTGTGTCATCAGCAGACTGGGCTGTTTTGACTTGTTCTCCACGGTGAGTTCATCCTTGCCCATGCAATGTGCACACTCACACACAAACACATGTACTGAAGACAGACAGCTACAGTAAGCAAGCTGTGTGTGGTGTTGTAGCTGCGGTTAACCTGTCTCACAGCTGAAGTAAATGACTTCTAGCAGGCCTTCTGGTGAACACCTGTTCACTGGTAAACCTTATTTCAGTCTTTTTTTTACTTTCTGATTTCCCAGAGTAATTGCTTCCTTCTCTTTTGTCTCAGTGGGGCTAAAACAGAGCAGAGCAGTCACTCTGTTTGACTCTCTCAGCCTTATCTGATTCCTTATTAATTCAACCTGAGTAAGTCCAGACTGTTGAAACAAAGAAGCTGGTACATGACTTGAAACTAAAATATTACAGTATATTTCAAAGACGGAGTGCAAATATGTGCTGTATTCATTGTTAAGTAATGGGGGCCTTGTGAAGTTCAGCTGAGCTGTGATTAAAGGCACAAGGTTTGGAAAAACATGAAAAATCTGAAACTTGAAATAAAAATTCTGAAGTTTCAGTAGTCGAGTTCAAGCAGAATAACTGTGCCATGTAGATGGATTTTAGCTTTGAATTTGTGATCAAAGTGTTTGCTAGCACCAGAGTTTGTCTTGTCTTTGTATCATGCGATATTTAGGACTTTCAACAGATGGAAGAGTGCAAGAGAAAGCCTGATGTCACCATTTTGCAGCAACAGCAGTGCAGCAGCAAAATGAAAGCAATCTATTTTACAAGTGCTGTCATGATAAAAGGGAAAAGAAGCCTGTGTTTGATTTCAGGGGGGAGTTTTGTGTGTGTGAGACAGACGACAGACAGACAGACAGACAGACAAACAGAGAGATGGAGAGCACAAGAGAGGTGATATCATGTGACCTTGAAAACGAGCAGTTCTCCAATCAACTTTCCAGACAGGCAAACAGGCACACTGGGTGGAATTTTCCAATCACACAGGCATGGAAAGAAATTCATTTGCTATTTTTCAAGCAGAAAAGGAAAACTGAATTCCTCGTCGTCAAACACATAACAGCATGCCTCCATTAATTGCAGCCTTGGTCAGTAACCTTGATGACTGTGCACTTTTTTTGCTTGAGCTTGACCCAGGCTCCTCTAATATTATCAGACTTCTAGAGACTTGTGTGCTGTTGATGTTAAGACTGGTTGACATATGTTGAGGAAACTGTGCTTTGTTCTGCCATGTTCAGATCCTGGATGAGGTCGAGCGGCGGCGAGGCGTCTCAGCGGCCCTGGTGTACCCCTTCATGAGGAGTCTGATGGAGTCGCCCTTCCCTGCACCAGGGAAGATTATCAAAGTTAAGACCTTTCTGCCCGGTGCAGGAAATGAGGTCAGAACTACTGAAAAAGCAGAAACCAACTGCTTTCTCTTCCTACTTTAATATGCCCATCACCCTAAATCATGTCCAAATACACTTCTCATTTAATTAGATTTGCAAAGTGTGATGACTTTAATTTCCGTTTTTCTGTGGTCATTCAGGTCATCGAGCTGAGGCGGCCCACTGACTCCAGACTGGAGCACGTGGACTTTGACAGTCTGTTCAGTTGCCTCAGCGTACGGCAGGTGATACGAGTGTTTGCCTCACTGCTGCTGGAGCGTAGAGTCATCTTTGTGGCTGATAAACTCAGGTGAGGCCTCTGCAGTGACACACCAAGTCACTTCTTGTGTAGTGTGTGAGATTTGGTCTGTGACTTTTGCTTTGTTTGAACCTCTGTACACCTGAACAGGGTATAAACCAGTCCCCATTCAGTGTGTTATAGGCATCAGCCCCCTATGACCATTAACACAATTAAGGGTTAGAAAATGGATGGATAGATGACTATGATGGCAGAATTGCATTACCCATCTACACACAGAGACACCTAATAGCAACATAATGCTATGGTTTTGTGTGCTGGGGCTTCGCAGTGCTGTGGTTGGATTCTTATTATTTGTTGGTTTCAGAAAGTCAGGCAGCAGGTCAGTCAGTTAGCTAATCAGTCAGTCAGCTGCCAGTTTTCGTCCCAGAAGAAAAGTGGGTCAAGCCAGTGAGAGTCACTGCCAGAGGAGAATAGGGTGGGGCCGATAAGAGCCGGAGAGTCTCCAAGGACTCAGTGTCCCAGTCTGTCCTCTTGCTACAGAAAAGAGAGATGTACTTTTAGAGCGTTGGAGGCAAGGGTGGAGTGGGAGGAGATCTGAGTGGAGAAGTAATCTCTCCATGTATCAAAGCCTAGTTTAAACAAACATCAGTGGGGGCAGTGACTATGAGGAGAAGGAATGCACTTCCTGTGCGCGCGACTCTGCCCTCTGTGATCTGTGGCTCGACTGTCACCATTTGACTTATGATGCTACGTTCACTCCCCACGTATGAGCTACGACACTCTGTGCGTCCCTGGAGAAAACCGGTCTAAGCTGCTGATTACCGGAAGTGATAATATCAAGTCATGGGGTGGGAATCATGAGGTAACTCATGATACAGTATGATCATGGTGTATTGCCCAAGACAGTGATGGTATGATGACATGGGCAATTCAGGGATTAGGCAATGCAATGAAATGCAATATCTGAAGAGATAAACACACTTCTAGAAACAAGGCTCAGTGATATAGTACATCAGTCATTATATTATATTAATTGTATGTGTTTTTTAGGCAAAGTTCTGTTTAACAAAATGCATGTATTCATGGTTCCCAGAGGATGTATCCTACTGGCTTTGATGAGTTCACTTTTGTGGTTTTGAGTGAAATGTCTCAACAGCTATCGGGTAGATTGTCATTTAATTTGGCACGAACATTCATGTTCCCCTCAGGATGAAATCCAATAACTTTGGTGATTTCTTAAATTTTCACTAGTGCCATCATCAGCTCAAAATTCCAATTGATGAGCAATAACCTGGAAAACTAATGAGACTCCAATCAGCCTCACCTGTACTTTTCGTAGTTCGCACACTAACATGTTAAACAAACATGATGAACATTAGTATGCTGCATTGTTGTTTCACAAGTCACCACTCAAATTTAGATTGGCCAAAGGTTAAATGACAATGAAGCGGAACAACAGTTAAAATGTCTGCAGTACAGGAAGGATACATAAAGTACAACTTCAGACTACAAATTATGATGCAGAAAACTGAAATAACTACAAAAAAGAAAATTACAAATGTGAGTTATATAATTTCGTGTTTTAAATATGCAGTCGTGCTTACTGCATGATCTGCTCAAACCATTTGTCTGTGCATGCGTGTGTGTGTGCGTGTGCGTGTGCGTGTGCGTGTGTGTGTGTGTGTGTGTGTGTGTATTTAAATGTGTATGCATGCATGCATGCAGAGCTCCTGTGTTTCGGTTTCTTTTAAAAACAGTGACAGGGCCTCACTGCAGCATTAATGACGATGATAAAAGTGCTGCTCCCTCTGGGGCTCCAGCACAACATGATGCATGTTTCTTTCCCTTGAAATTTATATCCAGTACAAGCAGGAAGTGAGAGGAAAAGCCATGTTAGGCAGTCGTTTTCTGTGGGGTCTTTTGTTGCTCATTTCTTCAGTGTGGTACGTTCACTTAACTCTTGTAATATTACACTGAAATCTTTGTTGTTTTTTCCACAGAGGTTGTTGCCTCTACACTAAACTCTGCACAGACAATTTCTTTTAAAATGATCACTCACCAGCCGATGCCTGTAATAACAAGTTGGATGCTTAATCAGATAAATTCATCATCAGCTACTCTGTCACTCTGTAATTGTTTAACTCAATTGACCTGCAGACGCTGAATGAGTTTTTTGTCAGTGCTGCAGACTTATGTAAACAGGCTCTGTTGGTCCTCAGGCTAGAGCTGCGGACAGTTACCAAAGTATATGTGCATGTCTGGATTTATCTCTTAGCATGGCAGTGAAATACTCTTACAGTAAAAGTATTACTGCATATTGCATCGAAATGACTTTCCCTGATGTGGCTTCATTGTTAAGATGGTTGAATCCCATCATCTTCCCTGCAGTATGTTAATGAGATTTGCCACACTGGAACTGAAAGTATGAAATGGCATTTGATTGTAGAGATGCCCCGATATGGGAAGTGGATGTCTCACACGTTGAGTGAGGCAGCAAAGAAGAACAGATATAATGAAAGACCAGATGTCTGAGCAGAAGAGAGAGGAAGAGTTAAAATCGAGGAGACTGTGGAAGGAAACATTGGCTTCTTAAAGCTTTTCTCATGGCCATGGTGAATTAATCAAGCTCACTTTTGTGTGGTGCAGGAGGCTGCTTGGGTTTCTGCATTCACACTATCTGGTTTCCCCTTAATGCCATTAATTATGGTCCATACCTGTGCCAATGGCAAACTCAAAATTGGTATTCAAACTGCATAATAAAGGACACCACAAAGTCAACATAGTGGTGGTCTTCAGTATTATCATAAGTGGTGACTTTAATCATCAGACAGGTAGAATTATCACCATTGCTGCTGGCATTTTCTGAATCATATTATGATATTGATTTTATCCTCCGTTATTCTCACAAACTCTCTCTAACATGCTCTGCTGAACTGGCGTGAAGCCAAAACCGCTTTTAACAACTTAACCGGTTTCCCATGTGCTATTCAACTCAGAGGTGGAGTGAAATCCACTCACTATAAACACGTGAAATGTTTCTGTTTTTCAAAGGGTCGAGAAAGACTTGGCCATTACCAGAGCCTGACCAGCTGATTTTCACATCAGTGTCATTCTCATGAATGTTTACACCCACGTGCAAGGCGCCCTTGTTGGAGACTCATATACAAGAACACCTGCACACATTCATCTGCTCTCTAGACAGCGCTGATCAAACTCAGACATTACTGTGGTTTTAATAAGAACACGTATAGAGTTTCCCATCAGGAAGCCATTTCTCATTGTAAAATGGCTTCTCCTGTTGCCTTCTGTGGAGCCATAGAGCTGGTGGCTGGAGATCCTTAAAGACAGGAAGTGAGGGAAAACCATTTGGGGACCAAGGGAGCAGAGAACATTCTGCTAGAGGATAAAAATACACCATGTGCAGCTTGTCATAGGAGTCCTATAGGTCTATATGTACGCTGCTGCATCTGTATGATGTCTAGGTGTTATTTTGGGCTTGAAAGAGCTTTAACATTGAATAATGGTTTTGTGGAGATTTGCAGCACAGCTGATGTCTGTCTGTGGAATCAGTCTTAGCTATGCCAAGGCTAGAAGACACAGTGCAGTGCTTTAGTAGAGCTGTGAAGCATGCAGCGATAGAGGCGTTTGTCTCAGACACTGAAATTTTCTCTCCTCCTTCGGGCTTCATAGACTAAGCCTCTCGATCCCATGTTTCCTGGAATATCTGCCAGTTCAGCCTCATACACATTAAACCAGGCTTGGCAGACCTGCAAGAGCTAATATGTCAGGATTAACTCCCAAACCTCAACACATAACAGCTCTGCACAGACCTCACCTCTGCAGAACTTCTATTCCTGAGAGTGGGGTCATACATTTCTATGACTATTAAGTGCATAATCAGATTTTAAGTAATCAAATTCAAGTTTGAATCTTAGTTTAATCTTGCACAGTGTAAAAATAATCACATTTTTTGGATTAAACATTATAAGGATGAAAGGTTTGGTATGATAAAGTCTTACTTTCCATCTAGTCTACACAAAGCTGGTTGCTTTATATTTCCATGGGTTGCTCCTAGGCACTGTTGTGCTTTGAGCTACATGCTAATATCATGACAATGCTAACATGCTAATGTTTGCCAACTTAGTTTAATTTGGCTAAATAGCACTAAACACAAAGTACAGCTGAGGCCGATGGGAATGTTTTGCAGAGATTCAGTCACAATCCAATGTACTGAAGAAAATTTTATGGCGGTCCATCCAATAGTCATTAAAATATTTCAGTCTGGACCAAAGTGGTGGACCCACTGGCCAACTGACAGACCAATATTTCCATCCCTAGAGCCACTCCTCTTGCATAGCTAAGAACCACCATACAACATAATCCAATCTGATACACCACATTGCAACCTTGATACTACACACTCGAACCCAAAACAATAAGCATCATCAAATTCAGAAGAGATAAAGGTTTGTTCTGAATGGAATCTGTACAACTCTCTGTTCAACATGCACCTTAACCTGCATTTTGTTTGCACTGGACATTTCTACTTTTAATTCTGATTGCACTGGACATTTGGACATTTTTACTTTTAACTTTTATTATCTATCTATCTATCTATCTATCTATCTATCTATCTATCTAAAATGTCCCTCTACTGACGCTGTCTAATTACAATCTTTCATTCAGGATGTTTAATTTTTTCTTACTTATTTATTATTCTCAACCATTAGTTGACAGACAAGCCACACAGTATTTTCCTCATTTTTTATGACCCACGTGTGGTCTGAGCATCCAAAGTTTTGGTCTGGATCTAACGGGAATGTCCCTCTCTGCTTCCAGAGTTGAATGGCAACCTCTGGTCGCACAGAGTGTTTTCATTGCAAGTTCATCCTCTCCCAGGGGTGTGTGGTTGGGGAATGAGTGTAATTGATCCTTTTGGTATCAGTAGTGTGTAGGGCCACGTGTAGCCTGTGGCGAAGGTTTTCGGAGCTCTGTGCCCCATCACTCCCTGTTGGAACTCGTCAAACGCAGGAGACAGGATCTGTTAGGAATTATAAAGCCCTCCTCAGGCAAATGGAAATCAGACCGGCCAAAGCAAAGCTGCAAGTGCTTCATGTTATGAGTGAACTGGAAGAGGCCTAAAAAGACTGAGCACTGTGGTTATTGTAGCCTTTGGGTTTTTACTGGTGTAATTCTATTTTACCCTGTCAAGAAAACACATTTTAATCTTGGCAATTTGACTCATGGGAAGTGAAGATGAAAAGGCCTGTAGCAAACATGTAGCCTGAACGAATGGAGTGGAAAAGTTTGATGGAGTTTGTCATTGATCGCAGCAGATTGATTAGACTGATCTCTACTCTCTGCATGCTGTTCCAGAATGTAGTTAAAGTCTCTGAAGCTGAACATCAGTGTGAAGGAGTTCACTTAAAAAGGAGTAACTTCTGTTTACTTTGACGTTGTGTGTGCTGTTGATGACAGCGACCATGGAAAACATTCCTCATTAAAAGTGTATATATCTCAAGTGGGGTGCGTTTGCATACCATGTTTGATCCCTGGGCTTGTTCTTGATCCATACTGATTTAGTGCTCCGCTCTGTGTGTGTGTGTGTGTGTGTGTGTGTATGATTGGACCCACAGTTTATTTTCACTCTCTTTGTGTACATGGATTGGACAGTATGTAGAGGACAGAGGGGAGGAGGGTCAGCCACTGTCAACAAGCCACGGATCGTGAGAAAGACAGGCTGCTATTTGTGATCTCGATTTTATACCACAGCTGTCGGAGTTAAACCGAATTGGTGCTTTTTTTGGTATTGCGTCAACAAGCCTCCAGCTTAACTATAGCAACATGTCAGAGTCACGCCACCCCTGCAGACAAAGAGTAATGTCACAATAATGCATTTTTATGGCACTCACTGATCCTCATTGTGGTTTGCACTGTAATAGATGGTATTAAAGTCTAAGAGGCAGAAGTGCAATGGAAGACGCAGGAAGAACAAAGTGTCAGAGCCAGAGTACATAGCTGTTATGCCTCATGTGAAGTAACTGTTTCAAGGAAAAGAGGATCAAGGACTTATTTAACTTGGGAAAGGAGCTCAGCAATGCTTATATATGATTTGTGCTCTTATTGCTCAGTTTGTAGCCCAGTTAATGATAATGATTGAAATATTTTGTGATGTTATGCTTTTGTTTTGTTTGTTTTTTTAACTTTGACTGCAGTAGCCGGTATTTTTAGGAAAATGTTGTTGCATATAAACCACCACTCCCCTTTCAGTCTGGAAAAAAAACATGTGCCCTGTTTTGACTGGGTTCAGTTTAATCTGGTGTGGCCTCTGCAGGGCGTTGTTGTGTGAAGGTGACTGATGGTGTCTGTCTTTTTTTGTGTGTGTCTCTCATCATCAGTATCCTGTCCAGCTGTATGCATGCAGTGGTGGCACTGCTCTACCCCTTCTCCTGGCAACATACCTTCATCCCTGTGCTGCCAGGCTCCATGTTGGATATCGTTTGCTGTCCCACTCCCTTCCTGGTGGGGCTGCTGTCCAGCTCTTTGCCGAAGCTCAAGGAGTTGCCTGTGGAAGAGGTGAATACCTCGTCTCTGACCGCCTGCCTCTGAGTGCAGTTTCCTTTCCAGACTCCTGATTTTTCTGTCTCTGTCTCCTTGTTCTTGTTTTTATCTAACTGAAGCCTGTTTCTTGTGAAAGTGGATATTAGTGTCCTGGATGATAGATTGCAACAATAGAGATTCAGAGTAATTCCATTATAAATTGGCCGACTGTTGCTGTGTCTGTTTCCCTCTTCTGCCTCTGGTCTTACTATATGAGGGAACCAGCCAGGTGAATTCCAGCCAAAGGAAAGAATTCACAGGTCACATTCACTAGGCAGCACCTTTGTGACCAGAACAACTTAAAGGTGCACTTGTGTTGTGTTGTGTTGTGTTGTGTTGTGTTGTGTTGTTTTTACAGTAGAACATAACACAGCATCGACATATCATCACCTTATGAACTGCAGAGCTGGGTGACCGTTATCTGTTCTGACCACTTCAGTCTGCACAGTTAAGCCCTCTCAAGCTACACATGGTCACTGGATCCATTGTTTAGATAAAAATATTGACTGGTGCACCTTTAATTTAAAAAAATATATAGTTTAGTTATAAGATGTGATTGTTTGTTGGGAACATTAAACGGCACAGTCGATTATACATTTTTATAATTGCAGAATGGTTTGAAACATAATTTCACCAAAATGGCAAAAAAAATCACTCGTTCACAGATTCTCAAATGTGAATATTTTCTGGTTTTCATACTCTTCTTCTCTACTCTTCTTCATCAGACAATACAAGACATTTGAAAAAGTCAAGTCAGTCATGATTTCCTGACATTTTACAGATCAAATGAATCTCTTAATCAAGAAAATAATTGATAGATTAATCAGTGAATGAGGATAGTGTTGAGCTGCTGCGCTACATCACAGTTAACTGTATTCTTAGTCATCAAAGTCAAGCCATGACTTTCATCTCAAGCCTCTGAAGTATTATTGCCCTAAAAAACCTACATTATATTTATAGTTTGTATGTGCATTTGAATACTGACACAGATACATAGCAAGTAACATCACATAGTTTGCTATGGGCAGCTGGTTTGAGGGCTCCAGCAGCCAAAGATCTCTGGCCTCCTTCTCAGTCTAGTTTTGGCTCACAGTAAATATTTTGGCAGCAGAAGCCTACTGAAGAGTGTCCTTAATTAGTTAGACAGGTATTAGGTTTACACATGGTGTGCTGATGAACATTGTTGAAGTTTGTGTCTCAGCTTTAGCTCTACATGTCTCTCAGACTGAGGTGATTTATGTGAAGAGACAACGTGAGACACAGTTGACACCGACCTGTTAATGAGCTGTCAGCAACATCTGCTGTCTGCTTACATTGCTCATCCTGTTGCTGATTGACTCACTAAAACATTCTTCTTTAAGAAATGTGTTTCATATCTGAATTTTTTGTGTTGTAGCTTCTTTGAAGGTGACGGTTATTTATTCGACTCAATAAATAAACAGTTCTGCTGCTAAGAGATAAAAGAGTTTCCAAGTGAAGGTTTCCAGGTTTTTTAATTAGTGCCGAGGAATGAAACGCTTTCCTTTTCCTCTTCTCAGGCTTTGATGGTTGACCTGGGAACTGACCGATTCATCCGACAGGTTAGTCTATGAACATATGAAACAAAGAAAAAACTGACCTTAAAGTGAGACTTTGTAACTTTTGGTCAACAGTGGATCCATTGTGGCCACAAGTGGCAGTTGTACGATAAGTTTCCCTTTATTTCCCATATTTACTGCAGTTTTCTTTGTGAGCCTGGCTGAAGACTTCTAATGCATTTCATCCCTCTATCTAATATGGCCAACAATGTGGAAAACAAACAAATAAACAAAAAAATCCCAATGGCAGTTGTAATGGGGTCACAAGCAGAAATAAAAACATGTGACACATCATGTGTTTCATTGTCATTTTAACTGAAGGTGATGAAGTCAGCAAACTGTCCCAGTAATATCAAAACTTTTCTAACTAAAGTCAGGAAACATTAGCCATCAAAGGTTACTGGTCATACCAGACCAAGTAAGGCTGAAGCAGCAAAACTCCTTCACGCACTGAGTTGAGTGACTGTTGATTTTATTGCTCACAAACTCAAGTTTTCATTTGTAAGAGGAAGATTGCGTTTCCAAAGGTTACATGGTCTCGCTTTAAACAGGGCTGTACAGTAAAACATGCGGTTCTCTGTGGTGAGTCTGAGCCTTTGAAACGTATTCTCCAAACATTGTTGTTTATCACTGGTGACTGTAGTGTTTTTGCTTGTTTATAGATGGACGACGAGGCCTCGCTGTTGCCGCGGAAACTTCAGGCAGCTCTTGAGCAAGCGCTGGAGCAGAGGAATGACATCATCAACCAGGACTCTGACAGCGAGTCAGACGAAGGTGAATAAGTGACAAATCATCTCTCCCTACCAAGACAGATGTTTTCCTTGTTAATCTGAACAAAACGGTTTATGCGCCAGGACATGTTCAGTCCATGTCTCTGTGAAACTCACGGAGATGACGTCCTCTTACAGACTACTTAAGACAGTGAGTCACAAAGGCTGGCCTTAGAGCTGAGATCATGTGGTGTTTCTGAGAATCTTTGAACTTTTACCCTGAATGAACCACAGGTTGTCTTCCTGTGAGGAGAAACACAGCAGCAACACTCAAACACACACAGGTTGAATCCAGAGCTGGACCTCTGCTCTGTATCTCCCATATGGTCTAGCGGTTAGGATTCCTGGTTTTCACCCAGGCGGCCCGGGTTCAACTCCCGGTGTGGGAATTAGGGTTTTAAGAAGGTTTATCCTGAGGGGATCAATAATCAGGATATTTGTGAGCAAGTTTCAAAACAACAGTTCCAAATAAAGATAATTAAGAAAACCTGATTTGCCTTTTTCCTGCCTAAATCAGAAGAGAGCCAACATGGGGCAGACTCTCTGTCTCTGCCTTGCACATTCTTCTCCAAAATAAAACCTACAGCTCACACTGTCTGCGTTACATCTGCCGCATGTCAATCACAACCTGCTCTCGCTAATGTGCAAACCAAAGCAAGACATTTGTGCGGCCTGTAGCCTGTCAGACTAAATGGATGTTTAAGCTTGACTATGTTATACTACCACACACAACGATTTCCTCTTCTTAAAGTATGTTGTAATGTTCAGACAGTGTGCCAGGCCTACAATAAGAAATATGAGAGGAAGGTAACAAATACCAACAATAATATAAAACAGAGAGGGGAAGCAGAAAATTAGCCAAACCCCAGTCATGATTGTCGTTTAATGACTCTTGGTAAAACCCCACAGTCACAGCTCTGGTTGTGTCGATGCTGGGGATTTTAGTCTAGTCAGTATTTACAGATTCCCTTCAGCTTCATTTCAGATCCTTTCTTCATCCAAACCTTCACTGTGTGAGTCGTTTCTCTCGCTGTGAAACTTGCTCAGAATTTCCAATAGCTCAAATCAAGTTCGGTACTTTTGACATACTGACAACCCCAATAAAGAGGCAACCACATTATTATTATTTCTTATTTTGTGGTTAATTAGATTCAGGCTAATTTGACCAAGCATTATGAGACACGTCCCCGAATCTCCACACGGTTAACAATAGCTGTGGCTAAATTTTTATTACTTCTATGGCTGTGAGGGCGAAGCCAAACCATGTATCCTACTTAAATCTGACTCTGGCTGCTCTCAGGCTTCTTTAAAAACTATCTCTTGGAAAATGTCAACACGCCATACTGTGTGACATGTCTGTTTTATTACTTCATTATGAACACCGATGCAAGAGATATGAATAATTGAACTAAGTGCTTCTCTGTGTCCACAGAGTACAACTCCTTGAACAGCCTGGTGTCAGAGGCCTTCATTCGCTTCTTCCTGGAGACCATCGGCCATTACTCCCTGTTCATCGCCCAGAATGAGCGCGGAGAGCGCGTTTTCCAAAGAGAGGCATTCCGCAAGTCTGTGGCGTCGAAAAGCATCCGCCGTTTTCTGGGCGTCTTCATGGAGTCTCAGATGTTTGCCGGGTTCATTCAGGATCGGGAGCTGAGGAAGACCCGGGCTAAAGGTAGACTGTGCCTCCCTGAGTGTCAGTTGTTTCCATGAATGTCCTCTTTCTTCCTTAATAGTTTTGATGAAACGTCTGGATTTCCACCCCTGTGCCGACTCTGAGACAAACTGTGCAGGCGGAGGCACTGCAGTAACACTGATCTCTAGTGGCTGAACTCATCATCAGCATGTTTTCTCACCCCATCACTGTGCAGACAAACGTCATTGTAACTTCCTGGAAGACTGAGATGATTCACTGTTTTGCAGTTTTTGTTTTTTAATCTGTTGTATTGTTGCGTTGACAGGTTTGTTTGAGCAGAGGGTGGATCAGTATCTGGAGGAGCTGCCAGACACAGAGCAGAGTGGAGTCAACAAGTTTCTGAGAGGCCTTGGTGAGTCCTGCAGCACTCACACAAGGCGACACTCAGATTCCAGAGAGAGTGAGGAAAAAAAACAAAAAAAAAAAACATGAAGCAATTTTAAAATCAGGGACATTTCTCATATTTATTCTCGAGCTTTGTTAAACACTCTCATTCTGCGAGATTAGATCACACACAACTCATTGTTATTACTGTTATCCTGCCAGAGGGAGCGACACACAATTTGTCAATTGTGCTTCTCATCTCACTAACACGGTAGAAATCATCAGTCTCGTCCTGACAAGTCTGTCATTAGTTCATTACAAGGTGAAAAATGTGTTTTGCTTATTATTACTTCAACTGGATGTTTGAGCAGAGTATTTTCCTTGTCTCTAAGCATGTCTGGAAAGGATAAATAAAGATTTTATCAGGAATCTCAAACTTAAGCAGATATTCAGACACAGACTGCAGACAGATAAACTGGGGTTAAATCAGATTAAACCTTGTGAAATCTCAGCCTGGATTGATCATCATATACTGTATAATAAACTGAATTAGATCTAACTTCTCAGATCTTTTGCATTTTACATGATTTAATTGATTTGTTTTAACTGTTTTCAGGAAGTAAAATGAAGTTTCTCCACAAAAAGAACTGACAGGAAATCATCCAGTCATACAACAAGCTGAAGGCCTGACGTCCAAGTCTCTGCATTATGGCGATTCTCACTGCTTTGTCTTTGTTTTTATGTAAACATGTACATATTATTTCGCTGTAAGGTGGCCGTGATACTCTTCAGTGTATGTTTATAGTACCTTATGAGATAGTGATAGCAGGACGGTACACAACGAGTGAGCCGTAGAGTAACCACTGATGTCCAGGTGTGCTTGTGAAGAGTGTTTTCAGAATGTGTGCGTGTATGTGACTTAACATGGGCATAGATGTACAGTTCATGTGTTTCCATTGTGCATTATTTCACCACAGTGTTGTCCTCTGTTTAAGGAGTGTAAAACCTATTCGAAAAACTGTACATGCATCAAGACAATGAAGAAAATTGTTGATTGTAACTCTTCATAGAGTCTTTTACAGTCTTTTATTAAAAAAATTAGGTAAAATGCTTCAAATGGCTGAGTTTTCATTGTTCAGAATGTGAATGTGACACCTCTCTTGTCCTATCAACCATATAAATATCGACAATACATATTTGCTCCGCCAGCACACAGACATCACTTTTGGAAACAGATATATGTGATTCACCATTTACCTCTTTTTCCTTGTGGCATCTCAATGACAGCTTCGTGCAGTAGAAGCTGGTAAGATCCCAAAAGGCACGGTTAGTCTGGCACCAGCTACCACATGCTGCTGGTAACCTTATTATGTCTGTACACATCACTCTGGCGGCTGTCACTGCCGTGCTGTTATTAGCTCTCGTAGCTGAGCTCACTGTTGATCCCAGCCGCCATATTACTTCTCCTCTGCCTGTGTCCTTTATAGAAATTAAGGGTGACATTTGATGTGAAGGAAGCTGAGGCTGAACACCTACTGTACACCCCTGTTCTTATCTTACAGGGTAAGAAAGTTTATCAAACAGTTGGTCATGTCACGTTTTAAGACAGCAGTCATTTATTTTCATTTTATTTATATTCAGATTTTGTACTTTTACTGCACTACATTTATCTGATGGCTGTTGCTTTACATATGAAGAATTTAGACTCTCCTTAGACTTAAGAGTTAATGCATCAATAATCAATAACTACATATTGTGTTGTTATTGTTATAATAGGCTCAAGAAAGTGTTTCAATGCTGCTTTTTAAAAATGAAAACAGTTATTATGGAGGTATTTGGTATTTCAAATCAGGAAAACGTTATAGTTTCTCCATCAGACTGACATAAAATGAATGGACTTTTTCATGTTTGTGGTGAGACAATATTGAAGTATGAAATACGAGTGTGTGTTTGTGTGTTTAAATGTTGATCAATTTTGGATTCTGCCAAATAGTGTAATATATTCGTCTTGATTACCTTATTTAAATGTTGCTTAAATGCAACAGGAAATGATCAAGTACAACACTTATACTTCTACATGTGTAACCTGAATACTGATAACACTTGTGCATGTATTCAGGTAAGACTTCTAATGCTTGATTTCCGTGTATTCAGGAGCGCGCTCACACTGTGCTGCTGCTGCTGCTGCTGCTGTTGGTGTTGTTGTTAGTGTGACAGAGCATTTGAACGCTTCCTCCATCACGCCATCCTTTTAAACTTTCATCACACTACAGCTTTGAGAGACGTCAGAAGTCTTGTATGAGAACGAAAATCAAATCTCACGATTAACTACGAGACTTGGAAGCTCCAAAATTTTGGCCGGTGTTAAGAGCGACATCCGATGGAGGGAGCGACAGTCGGAGATGCACGGGTCAAGGTAAAAAAAAAAAAGAAAAGAAAAAAGAAAGAAAGGAGAGAAAAGAAAAGAAAAAAAGAAAAGAAAGACTGTCGCGCCTCGGACAGACAGCACACCTGACACGAGTGACAGGCGGGCAGAAGTTGAGTTGCTCGGCAGACAGCCTCGTTTCCCCTGGACCGAGATGAGCACTCTGACATCCTCGCACACGCTCATGTTTACCTGACGGGATGCTTTGCATGAGCTGCGCACATAACGAGCGGGATTCATTCGTACACAGGCGCAGTTTGAGGACGCTCTGTGCACCAAACTGTCCGCGTGCTGACTTTGTGTTTGCTTTGTGTCCTCTTGTTGTGTTGTGGATTGCACCACGATGCCATGATAGGGGCGTCATCTCATGCGCACTTTCTAAAAAATAATGCCGCGCTCAGTGATGCGCCGGAGGTGAGGCTGCTAATGCAGAGGCAGGCTGAGGATGCGGGGGCAGGTCCTCTGCAGTCTGACTGACACGCTTGTTGTTGTTAAACGAAGACGCGTTGAGAAAGTGCTGTCAGATCTGACACGTTCAGGAACAGATGGGAACAGGAAGCCAAACGTGCAACATGCCATAAGGAAAATCACTGGAAGTCCCAAATTCCCACAGCTTTAGACAGTGAGTAGGACAACGCACAACTTGAGTGGCTAAAGGTACTTAATGGTAGCTTTCCCATGACTTCAGTGTAATATTCAAACTGGGATTTTTTTTTACAGCGATATTTCTATACTAAATACCAAACCAGGCTGTTTGGGCGTACTATGAAGCTAAATCCTCCTTTTAACTTCACTACAAGAGGGGAAAAGGTATAAATGTACAGTCTTAATTCATTTAACTTTTCAGGGGCCGATTCCTTATTGAAATCAAGTGTCTTTGGATAGCCACAATTTGTCATTTTATGCTATATGCACTGAGTTGACTTTACTTAAATATTCCCTTAAATCTTGGTTGCACCAGGGCCCTAACAAGTATTTTAGATATATTTCTGCACATTCTCCAAAGGCCAGTACACCCACTAATGAAATGTTTGAGTAGCTACAAAAAAAAAAAGCCTGTAAATGTTCATGTATTTGTAAATTATACCTGCGTCTACATGCAGCTTCAAAGTCTTTTGAATGGCTCTAGAATAGTTCCTAAATGAGATTTAATTTAATGTTTTTTGCCTTCAAGTGTCATTTAAAGAGATTTCATTTAAAACCCATCAGAATCAGTTCAGATCAACTATATCTGAAGAATATAACATCCTCTATAGGTTGTTTAAAACCCAGTATTGTTTTGCTGAATTTTGCACATTGCCAACCCGCTAACAAATGGCAATAAAATGTAAGATCATTGGAGCTGTTGCTGCACAGTTTGCCGATTTATTATTTAACCTTGAAATAAAAGCTAGATCCTACAGTTCAGATTTTACTGCTGTAAAAGCGGTAACCTCCAGGCTGAAAATGAAGCCGACATGGAAGTGCCTAAAAAAAGTGCAGTTCCTTCAGTGGCCACTTCAGGCTGGCTCCAAAAGCAAGTCCATCCCCATAGACCCCCATATTAAAGTGTCCAACTTTAGAGCAGAAATTAACATGTTTGCGTACAAAAAAATGTTGTTTGAAATTTTATATAACTTTCTCATTTAAATTACATGAAGGATTAACGTTAGACATAATTATGGGCATGGCCGCTTAGAATGACAGGTAGATGCTAGGTTTCTGCAACCAGGCCTCATTCGGCTCTACCCACACTCCACCTCTTTGCGCATGCTTGGATTAGCCGGGAGTTTGGTGGAGTCAGGCACTGCCAAGATGCCAACGATCAGGCCCACTGTCACTGAGCTCCGCAATGGCTCTTCAGAAACCTGTGCTTGACATTACAGAGACCCTGACCGTTGTGTTATACAGTCTATGTGCAATACTTAATTTAAGGCGGCATTATTCAATATAATCAGTCTACTTTTTGTGGAAATATTAAATGATTTTACATTTGAGTTAGCCACAAGATCTTTACAAAGTGATGATGTGTCAAAGTTGAACTGAGCTGGTTTCTGCACCCTAGTGGCCATAGATATATAAATGGAGCTTAATAATGAGGGTTGTTTTGAAGGAAGTGTTAAGATGACTAAATGAGTAAGAGTGAGGTGTCACAGCAAACAGAAAGTCAAACTGCTGTGGATCATCTTTGACCATCTGAAGCTGACTGCTCCCACAGTGAGGGGTCTGAGGGGTCTCAGTTCATTTAGATTGTTTCGGTATGCGTTGACTCACAGCTGCCATTTTTTAAGGATCTATTTGTATTTTTTAAACAGAGGCAAGTCAAGATGTTTCTCTCCCATTGATGGATTTCTCTGCAGAACAGAGTAAGTTGAGGACAGAAATAGCAAAGAATGGCATAATAACTTACGAGCGATGGAAGATAATCCTGCTTTCTGTGTGATCTCATCACTTCAGTGTTAATAGATGTTACATAGGGGGGTGCTTTCAAGGGAGAGATCACTGCGCAGGTTTCTATTATGGTGACATCTCTTGAGATGACATGCTTATCGAGTGCCAGCTTCTCTTAACAGGGCAGGGAAGCTGGCGGGAGGTTTCAGTTTGAAAGATAAACGCTGCGAAGGTGCAGTGAAAGCAAGTGCACAGTTTGAAAATGCTACAGAGCCGAGTGAACGAGAGGCAGGGCGTACTACGACTGACTAATTGTGTTTCAAATTGGGTCTTTGAGCGCACAATGGGGAATGGGATTGCTCTGAGCTCCCCACTGAAGCACCCAAGGATGAGGAAGTTGTCAGATTTGTAGGTCAGGCTGCAGGGGTTGTTGTTAGGCAGAATTGTTCACAGCTCCAGATGTGACAGCGGTTTGATGCTGGACTATATTTGATGGAGACTGTTTGTTTTAAGTTTTGATGGCTTTCAACAGCACCCTGCTCCCCAGTTCCCCTTTTCAACTTTCACATTGTCACGCAGCTGTTTCTCTCACAGACATATTGAGTGTAATCCCGTCTGTGTCTGAATTTTCTTCTTCTTCGTCTACAGTTAACTCCTCTTCTTTCCTCTGTTCGTTTTCTCTGACGTGCTGAGTTTAAATCTTAATTGATTTCACAGTGTTAAAGGGAATTGCAGGAGTGTATCCTAGTCCCATCTGGAGCTTATCAGAGCCTGACCCGGTTTCGGTGTGCTACGTTAGCGTGTAGCTCCACTGGGACCTGTCCCCCTCCTCGTGCTGACAAAGGGAAGAAGGCCACAACCGGCCCATCCTAGCCCAGCCCGGCAGAGCTCGACACTACCTGACAACATCACCTAATCCTGCCTCACGCTGCCTGCTCCAAAGAACCAAAAGTTGCTTACACTACAATTTCTTCCTTCTTCCTCATTGTAGGTCACTTGGTCTTCCTTCCTCCATTTTGGAAAGAGCTTCCGGGGATATTTTGCCCTACAAAAAAATAATTATCTTATCTCCCTAATTCCCAATTATTATGCACAGGCTTATTTAAGAAAAGGATTAGATTTTCTCTCTTTTTGGTGGCTGCATCAGCAAGCAGGGGATGAATTTGAATGTGACACTCCTCTCCTCCGCTTGCAGTGAGGGGGGTCCTACACATGGATGAACTGGGGGAGGAGAGAGCACAGTGAGGCTGTCATGTAAGCCGTCTCCTCTGGGGCCACCTCTCGGTGCGCGCTGCTTCCTGCCTCAGGTAGAAGCCTCAGTGTTGCTGCGGCTGAGGCGTCAGGCTGCTCGCTCTCCTCTCCTCTCCCTCCCGCTGAGAAGGCAACAGCTCCACTCTCAAAGCACCGAAATGGAGAAGGTAACATGTTTGCTTCGGCGTTGCCTCCTGTCTTGATTTGAGCAAATTCTTCTTTTCTGACACAGCTAGAAATACAGCAGGAGGTTGTTTCTTTTTGTGCAGCAGTTTCTGAGTTTGCACTGTTGATCCTGTGATTGAATCCCTTTAGGGCATGAGGGGCCTTTCTGTGTACACTTGGCATGCTTCCTGTGTTTGTGTTGCTCTCTTCTCACCCTAAAAGACATGTTAGGTATAAGAAATACCCATTTGGACAAAGAATAGGGTTTTAAAAAGCGCTGTTCATAATTGGTAGGAAGTCAGGAGTCGTTTGCAGAGGATGAATTCCGCTGGGAAGTATTACTCAGGTTAAAGTAGTTGTTCTGTGCGTCATCTTACTCTGTTTCTGACAGCTTTCATGCCCTTTAATTTGCTCATATCTGCAACAAAATCAGATGTAAACACAAGGGACTAAGACGAGTTTCATCATATATTTTGATAACATAATTATCCAAATCTTCACTTTAACAGATTTTGTGACCCTGTTTTTACATGCATCATAACGTTTACATGCTGATAATGAAAACAGAGTTTAAGTGATCTTGCACAGGTTTAGTTTCACCCATGTTCTTTGCAAAGTCTCTGAGGCGTTTGCAGGCATGAGAACAAATAACAACTCTTGCAAGTGTGATTTTAGCCCAAAGCAAAGCAGCAACACAAATGTTTCTGACATATGCCACCTCAACTTTTTATCACACAGGCCTGCGTGTGTGAGTGTGTAACAGAGTGTGTGTTCACTGGAAACACAAGGAGGGATTGACTTTGTGTCTCTTTCAGAGCTGCTCAGAGTGCTCAGAGCCGACACTTGCACACAGCCTGTGTACACTCTGCAACAAGTGGTTGTGTTACCAGTGCACAGATGTGCATCAGCATCAGAGAGCCCCCACCACTTCCCCATACACAGATTTGCACCCACAGCAGAGGCCCAGTGCCACGCAGCGTCCTGACCTGCACCAGAGAGGCTCCAGCTCCCTGCCTCCGACTGGACAAGGCAAGATATTTACATGTTTCAAGAGTTTGTTGCCTCCATTTTCCAGGCCAGCATGACAGATTATTAGTGGGGCTACACAGTCTGCCTCTCTATCTGTCACCTGCAAGCCTGTTTTGGTTTCTTTATTTTCCCTCTAGTGCTCTGTTTGTTTGTTAATCATGTCTCAGTGGGAACCATTGCAATGAATAATGCATGGCAGTGGCGATGGTTGATAATAGGTCCTGGAGATCCTTGTGTTTTATTACACCTCTCTTTAACATGTGGCCCAGATTCTAAAGTGCTCGTATGATTTCATTTTTGCTAATATTAGTGTGTTGCTATTTAAAGCCCCTCAAGTACGCCTGGAAGCTTTGTTCCCACCTGCTTTGCATTGCACGAGTTTTCAAATAAAAGCCACTGCTGTTTATCAAAAATGAGTGCGTCCTAAACAGCTTTATTGTGATGTGGGAGTGTTACTGTTTGGTTTGTGTACTTGTGAGAAAAGCTGTATGACTACGCTAACAGGCAGGATGTGGTCAGTCAGATCAGGTTGATGCACAGCTCTCTACCACAGAGATCTGTGATGATGTGCAGGCAGGAGGGGGGTTGGCTGAGGTGAGCCGGCCAGCAGAGAGCAGCAGGGCTGCGTTCATTAGTCTCATTGAGCTATTGTTAGACAGACGTTCTGTGGGCCAGCAGTTTCTACAGTGACCTATTTGGAAATGTGTGAGAGATATTGTTGAGGGCTTGTATTAGTGTGTGTGGCTTTTGGTGCATCAAAGGCTGATCGAACAGCACTGAAATATAGTTCACTTACATCTTTGTCACTCAAAGCACAGTCTCTTGCAACCTCAACTTCTCAGCCATTTCCTAGAGTTGTTTTCTGCTTTTGGTTTCAAAGTGCAGAGACAGGACAGTCTGAATATTTCAAACAAAGGTAACTCATGACAGTCTACTTTTACTCACCCACTGCTCCACTTTGTATGATGAATTTGCATGATGTAAAACTTTCACAGGCCACTTATATCATGAAAAACTACATGAATGTGAGCACATAATATAAGTGTATTGACAGATTAGACGTTTGCCTGTCATTGTGGACAGTTGAATTTCACAATTTATATGAATTTCCCACAACGAACACCCCCTACCCTTGCAATCACTCAGTAATGTTAAAATTGCTCCACTTTTTTGCACTACTCCATTATTTATGTCATTCTACGCTAATATCATTACATCTGTGCCACTTAGCTTGTGGTGTATATATATATATATATGTATATATATATATATAGAGAGAGAGGTATTTCTTTTGTCTTTTTTATTGTGCAATAACCCAAACACACTGTATTTTTGGCAATATTTTTTAGACTTTTTACATATAATGTACATAGCCTTCTATAGTTGGTTTTATTTTGTATCTTTTTATTGTCTATTTGTTCTACCTGTTCTATTTTCTACCTCTCCTTTTTATTCTGCTGTTGTAACAAGAGAATATCCGCAGCATTAGATCAATAAAGTCTTATCTTTACAGAGGAATAGAAAACATATGCATTAATATCAAAGTGTACACAGTGAAAGGCAAGGCACTTAGTAATATGAAGTGGACCTGCGAATTGAAAAGCGTTTGAGTTGTAATGAGAGGTCAGGCAGAAGCAGCATGTTCAGGCCCGACATGTCAGAAATCCTATCCAGGTGTGTGTCAATGGCCAAAACATTTTCATTATTTATTCCTGTACTTGTGTGGTGGAAGATTTGTCAAAAACTGACACAAAAACAACAACAAAAAAAAAAGGTGGCTCACCCGACAGAGTGCGCCCCATGCACTAAGGCTCTGTCACGACCGCAGCAGTCCGGGCTTGATTCCAGCCTTTGGCCCTTTGCTGCATGTCATCCCTTCGCTGTCCCCTCTCTCCACTCTGTTCTGTGCCAAAAATAAATTTCTTGTCAGAACACCGTAGTGTAGCGTAGAGGGCGGGGCAGCCTCCCTCCACCTCAGGAGTATCTGGCAGCGTGCCAGGAGGGTAGTAAAAGCAGCGACTTTGTGGCCTCCCACAGGTAACTGCATCCTTCAGGAATAATTCCAAGCAGTCACATAAGAGGGTTTGGATTGACTGTAACCGTTAAGGCCATAGAGACAGCACACATAGAGGAGGAGTGAACTCTGGCTTTCATGGCAGGAGAGTAGTGATGAAACAGTGACTTTGTTTCAGTTTAGGCAAACCACACCCAAAACACAGGGTAGGAGTTAAAAGGAATAGTTTGACATTCTGGAAAATATGTTTATTCCCTTTCTAACTGAGTGTTAGATAAGAAAAACGACACCACTGTCACACCTGTACGGTAAACTTGAAATTAAGTACCAGCAGCCAGTTAGCATAGCTTAGCTCAGCTGTGTATAAAGACTTGGGGTGAACCTAACCTGGCTCTGTTCAACGGTGACAAAATCTGACTACCAGCACCTCTAAAGCTCACTTATTAGTGTTATATCATTTGTTTAAAATCAATAAATACAATAAAAGAAAGACTTTTGTTCCGGGTGGTTGTACAGGTCTGTTTCTTTAGCAAAACACAGTCTAGCAAAAAGCAGAACACATACAAGCAAAAGTCTTTTTTACTTTCAAACCAGCAGTCAGCAGAAGAAAGGACCATTCAGTTCCTCTTTGCTCTTAAAGTTAGATCCATTTCATTTCAGAGAACCAGCGCTTTAACAAGTTGTAATAGTGATAAATGCGAATGACTCATCAGCAGGACCCATGGGCCAGTGTGAGGTGCTGCATGCCTTCAAGCGACTGAACGAGAACTGAAACATAAACTGACATCCAGTCGTCCAATTTATCAAATTCTAACTTCAATTAAATGTAGTTTTGTTCCTCTAATGAACTTAAAATAACTGCTTGTCGGATTATTCGATTTTTTTAAGTTAGTTAGTCAGTGATGGTGTTTGCTCCCCCCACATACTTTTATCACACTGATGCTCCTCCACCAGCTGTGGGTGTGAACTGCTCATCGACTGTTGCTAATGCTCCGTGCTCTCTCCCCTCCCTCCACCACCTCCCCTCCACCGTCTGTCTTTTAGGTCCGGGGTCGTATCCTTGTTCCCTCCTCATGTGCCACTCTCACAGACAGGAGCCCTTGGAGCTGTTTTGTGAGTCATGTGACCTTCTGTGCTGTAGCAGCTGTCACCTGTCCTCCCACAAAAACCACAGGTCAGTCCTCAGATACACGGCACAAGGACACTGCAGAGAAGAGCTAAGCGCAGGTTAAAAACTTCCTCTGAGCAACATCTCGTTTTAACTGCCTTGTCACTTTTATCATCCGTATCTGCATACACTATCCTTGGCCCGCCTAATACCTATTAAGTATTCATACGCTTTTGTTTTCTGTGATATTTCGGCACAGTAGCTGCCTCTAAGGTCACCTGCATAATGTCTTGTCCTCAGGGGAGACAAATTTAATTCTGGTGTTTTTCTTGCCTGCAGAATAAATTAGTGAACTTTCTGTCTGGTGGATGTCGTGATCTCTCATGTGTTCAGGGTGGTGCAGATCGGGAAGGCCCTGCAGGATCAGCAGTGGCTGTTTCAGAGCCTGATGGTGCAGGTGGAGGAGAAGAGGTCTGCAGTAGAGAACAATGCTAAACAGATAGAGGACAGGTTGGTTTAGGCTCACACAGACTCACAGTCCTGAGTCTGAGGAACGTCTGCCACAAATGGTCAATAATTTAACAGTGTGAAATATAGCAAGCGAATGCATAAATTAGTGTCTGAAATGCTGCTTTCTTCTTCTGCATTTGGGACTGAGGCATTTATTTTTTCGCCTTTCTGTCTTTGTAGGCTTCATGGAGTAAAGATTGCACACAGGAAGGCAGAGAACCAGATTAAAATGGCAAAGATGATTATGATGAACGAGCTTAACAAACGAGCCAACCTATTAATAGAGCAACTGGAGGTAATTACTTTCTCTCTTTTCTCTCCTTCTTATCGTTCAGCCAGCCGTGAATCTACATGTGAGGAATCAGTAACTGCCGTGATGTAATCAGTCCTGAAAGCAAGCAAATGAGAACCCATAATAATCTGTCAAAGCTGCTTAAGCCAACTCCTCAGGAGCTACATCTGTCCAAAAAAAAAAACAGGAGCCATTGATTTCACCCACAGTCCAGCCGTGACTCTGTGTACCAGTGATTACATGTAACTGGATGCATTTTTGTGGGTTTTCTTTGTAGAAAATCTCAGAGGACTTCCAGCAGCGTCTGGAGGACCAGCTGCAGGGGGTGATAGAGATATGTGGCCAGCTGGACCATGTTCAGAAGTTCATCACCTGGGCCACGACCCACCACTGCAGAGGCCCGGTGCTCTTCAGCCGCGCTCTGGTACGCTGACAGGACGGTCAACGGACGTCCACCAACTTATCGTAACATACAAAGTCCAATGAGGGGGAAATAATTAATGTCTGTGAGGAAGTGGAACTATGAGTTTGATTCCAAGGCGAAACCCATTGATTATACATGTCAAGTTTTGAGCTGAGTGCGTGGGGTTTGAAAGGTGCAGCCATCTTTAAAAAAAAAAAAAAAAAAAAAAAAAAAATTGTATGATGGGACATGATTTGGAGCTTGACTCCATACAAGACACAGAAAGTCAGGATAGCTGAGCCTCAATTTCCACAATTATTTTGTAAATCTCCACTGAATCTGTGACTTAATGGATGTGCAATACTAAATCACTTTGCATACTCTTTGAATCTGAAGTTATATTCATGGGTGATGCCAAAAATTTATGCATCCAGAATACAGTTTTATTTATAGGACATAACACGCTTTGGTGCTCTGAAGCACAGTGTGGGATGTTTGTGTCATTGGTGTTTGATTTCCAGCAGCTTGAGTTTCAAAGGAAATCCTCAATTATTGTCCCATCAGCATTATCTGCAGGTGTCCTTTGCACACACCTCTACCTTTTGTAATCCTACTATGGAAATCAGTGATGACAGCAGAGCGTTTGCCAAATTGCATTCTGGTTTTAATATGCAGAATATAAACTCTTCTTTCAGATTTCGCTCCAGATGCAGCAACTGCTTGAGCCATCACTCCGCTCAGACTCCTGGAGTCCTGTCAAGATCAAATTCAACTGGGATGCCAGTTACTGGACGAAGCAGATTTCCTCTTTAGGTAAAATGAATGTTACTGAAGCAAGATGGTTACATCTTGACAGTATTGCGAGTTAAATTCTCATTATTCAAAATGAGATTGAAGCTGGAAATAAGGCCTCTATTAAAATAGTGCATTAGAATAAAAATTATATTTTTTGATGCAGGATTCAGTGAATTTGCTAAATGGATATTCAGCAGAATTTCTATCTAATATACTACTATCAACAATTTTTATTGTGCAAAAGGACCTTATCATTCAAAAAACCTTCTACTACATAGTTAAAACAAATAATTGTGTGTTTTAATGTACGTAGAGCTTATAATAGTATTATTTTGCATGACGTGTGACATTTTGAACAGAGCTCTTAATGTGACTCTGTTGCTCTGCAGGTCAGCTCACTGTTGAAGGGGGAAACTGCACTTATCCTCAGGGCTTGGCCTGCTCCAGTATTCTGAGGCCTCAGCCAATCACCTGCCTGGCTCTGCCGCCTGTCTGTCACAGAGGACGAGAGCCGAGCTGTGGGTACAAGGCCTGCTGCGAGCCCCAGATGTGCTGCCTGCACGGCATTCCCTCTCAACCAGATCTGTCCAGTCTAGACAAAAGCCAGCTGGAAGCCTCTCTTTGTAACTCCAGCTGCGTTCAGCCTGCCCTTATCTCTGCCTCTTTGCACCAGAACCAGCAGCTCCAGAGGTGCTGGGACCCAGACACTTCATCGCAGTGTCCTCCCCCTTCATCACCTGTACCAATGATGGGACCCCTCCAGCTCAACTGCAGCCGAGGATCAACATCCCAGCCACAAGCTACTGCCTCTCAGACCCAGTCTCAACCAAAGACTTATCTCTATAACCAACACCAGAGAGAGGTTCTTCCAGACAGCCAGGCACAGCCAAGTGCAGACCGGAGCAGGCCAGGCCAGGGTCAGGGGAAGCTGTCGGCCAGCACAGCTCTGCTGCAGGACCTCAGCCACACAGCTGTGGACAGAGACGTGCTGACTGAAGAGATCTGGGTGGGGAGATGCAGGGTGGAGGATGCTCGGGGACAAACATCGGCGGCTGACAGCAGAGAGCTGCTGGATGAGGAGCTGCAGCAGGACAGGAGGGAGCAGAGTCCCGTCCAGCAGCAGCAGCAGCAGCTTCATGTTCCTCCTGCAGCAGAGCTGAGAAAGGAGCTGCAGAGGAACAGACCTGCACTGATGCTCAGAGACCACAGAGACGGCAGGGTGAGAACTAGGATCCCTCTGATTTGATTGTTAAAAGATTTTGGCAAAGATATTTACTGAAACACAAACTTTGCTTGGAATTAAGCCATTAAAATCAATAACTAAATCTATAAATATGATAAAGTTAACTTCAAAGTTCATTATTGACCTTGGAAACAGCAGCTGGCAGTTAATCTCACCTCCAGGTCCATTCAGTTGCTGTTCTGGAGCTTTCAGTTGTAATACACGATACATTAGGTTCACTTAACCACAAAGGAACTTCTGCATGCTACGTGCACAAATGACTGCGAAAATAAGCATTAGCAATTAAACAATTAGCTGTTATAACTAGGGAGGTTAATTCAAATTTCATATTTTTTTAGCCGAATTTTTAGCCTATTTATGATAAACTGCATGAGCAAATGTAGTTACATTTTCACACATTGGACATTGAAGGGTGTATTACATATTACAAACAAAGACATAACTGACTCATGAAAAGTAAAGGATAACTTTGCATGAAAATGCAACCTGTACAACATTGTTATTAACAGCTGTCAATAACACTGTTCTGATTGGAATCAGTTTCATGAAGCCATAGTGGTATTAGAGCAATGTAGTTGTGAACATCGGTTGAACACTTGTTTACAGCTATAGGTTTTTTCGTTTCACACGTGGTTCTGTAAAGTTTCTGAGCCATCAAACAAATTTCAGCAACCCATGACATGATAAACCACATAATGCTGCTTACACACAACTCTCTAAAACCACAGTGTATCGGTCAGAGTCAGCCCTATTTCCTATAAAATACAGGCGCTCAAACACAAACAGCAAAAGGCAAAGGCAACAAAGCCCAACTCAGAAGTGTTAGCATGTAGCTACATTTAAGTCACATCAAAGCCAGGAGGGAAATGGTTCCTGCTTATTTTATATTTCTGAAATGTTGAAGTTTAAGAGAGTGTTGAATTCGAGGCTGTACTCAGTTTTAATTAATATCTGTAGACGACTGAAACTAAAGGAGCAGTTTATTTTAATGCCAGAATGATCACTCCCCACAGCTGACAGCTAGGCCGAAAACAGATGGTGCAACAGAAATGTGCTTCTGCTTTTATGAAGAAAGGATGATGGGAAAACAAAGAGCTGCTCTGACAATGAAAGCTGAGCTCGTTCGTAGCAATGCGTCCCAAAACCAGGAGAGCACTGTTCGTCATAATCGCACTTGATGCCAGAGGTTTGAGCAGCCACATAATCACCACTCAGGGTGCACACTTACAGTATAAACACAAAGATGTATTATATTTGCATTTTCAAGTCAAAGCATCTGAAAATGACATAAAACCACTTGGGTGAAGTCATTTATGTACTTAACCTGTCATTAATGAGTCACTAAGGGAATAGAGGGAGCTGCCAGTTTGATATCAGTTCTGGTTTGCACGCTGAGATAAATTCCCACACACCCCCCCAATCGTTCCACAGAGAAGGATTATACTCTATTTTCCTCCACAGTCTGAATCCTGCATACCTCTCCCGAGGGCCACGGATCAGGTAAGTGTTTTAATCGCATGATACTTAGGAGCACATGCTCGGTGCCAGCCTGGCCTGAATATGCATGATGGTGCAGTGGGAAAAGAGGGATGTGTTAAAATACAAAAAAAGAAAACTGGTGTTAAATGATTTGTCAGCCCTCCTGCTTACATTAGCTGACGACACAGCTGAGAAGTCTAAAGGAGCTTTTTGGGACACTTGCATTAGTTAAATTGCAACATGAGAGAGAGAGAGTGTTAGAAAGTGATTTGCTGTTCTGGTTTAATCAAAGCCCCTCACTGCAGCCCTGATCGTGAATTTACATATGATAATTGGTGTTGTAACCAAACCTTTCATTGCCTGTATGATAACAGTAATATATGCAGCTGTGTGGGCCATTCTCCATGTTTATAAGGACTTGTTTTGAATCAGTCCCAGAATAGGCTCTGAGAAATGTTTTTGTTCATGTGTGTGTGACACTCAAGGTTGATGCCCCTGCACACATCCCACTCCTTTTCTGTTGTTAATTGCATGAACAGGGGCACCTATGCATGTGATGCAGCTTGAAACTGCTCATTTTTGTGTGTTTGTGTTTCTGACAGAGATCCACGTCCCTGGAGGTGTCGATGACAGCCCACGAGTGTGTATCTGACGTGCAGAGCAGCAGGCTCAGCCCGAGTTTAGTGTGCACGAGGAGGAAGAGACGCTCCCAGAGCATCCCGGCAGAACTGGTGGCCCCATCGAGCAGCCCTTACTCTGAAAGGCCCACAGGATGCGCTCACGGCCTGGAAGCGGGAGCTGCAAATAAGGTAACCCTGCATCAGAATGTAATCACACCAGGGGAGGAAGTGAAGCTTGGCTTTCAGATAGAATACAGATTCACCGCAGCTGTGCGCCCTTTCCACTTCTGGTAATGCAAATAACAGAACAAATGTATCCTGTCATACACAGCAGGGCTCCAACCGACTGTTATTTTTACTGTTACTATTACATTATTCTATTAATTGTTTGGACTAAAAAATGTCCATCAGAGCCAGCAGTCACGGCTTCATGTTGTTTGTTTTGTCCAACCAGCAGTCCAAAACCCAGAGAGATTCATTTTACTATCACGAGACAAAGAAAAGCAGGAAATCCTCCTCCACAACTGAGGAGCTGGAACAGGCTGAGGCTTTTACTTGAAAATTCAGCAATTGATTAATTATCAGACCAGATGAATTGCTTCAGCTTTTCTCTGGCCTCAGTTTTAAATTCACTAGAAATTATCAGCAGTTGTGAAAACAATCTCAACACAAGATCCGTTTAGTAGCCGTTCTGGAGCTTTGCGTCACATCACATCAGCTGCTGGTCAAGTTGCACTGTGGTTAATGTGGTTTTAACAAGGAAGAAGACCGCGTGGAATTTTTGAAAATGCTCTAAATCTATAAATTCATTGGTCCTTCATTGATCGTTTGCATCATGATTGAGTAACCAGTAACACAGTGTCTCTTTTGTCGAAGAAGTTTGCACCTTGGAAATGCACGTTCCACATAGTGTTTGCTTTGTTCTCAGTATGCCAGTGTGGATCCCAGACAGAGGAGAGCTTCAGACGGGGTTCTTTGCGTTGTCAAAGAAACTTCGACTGACACAGCGCCCCCCAGAGGACACCGGTCTCCTCTGCTGTCCTATAAGACTGAGCCAGGTGCCGGAAAGTACTACTTTATCTACAAATAAACAAAATAAAAAGTTTGTGAACACATGCTCACCATATTTCTCTTTTTTAGATCATTCTTTTTCTTACGTAAATGAAGGGATTGATTACGATGCCAAGGAGAAAAGCAGAGCGTCAAGAAACGGCCACAGCAGGTGTGTGACAGCTGGTCAATATCTGTCCATGCACAAACCATGAAAATAAGGTTTCTCATCGTTCGTTCTCTGCTTGCCTCTGTAGTAACACAGATGCTCAGATGGACTCGAGAAGGCCCAGGGTCCCAGTGGTTTGCTTAGAGCGTCTCAAAATACTTGTGTCTCAGCTCCCCCCACACGGACGACGGCAGAGTGACCCTTTACCTGCCAGCGGGGCGGAGAGGAGTGAAGCGTTCCTGCAGCAGAGAACCTGGCACGATGCACCGCCTGAAGTATGTCTCATTTCTTTGTTTTCAGAGTAAAGGTGGTGAACAACACCAGAGGAGTCAGATTACAGAACATTTTCAACCTTTGTCTATTTATGACAGCTATTTTTAAAGCATGTGGTGTTAGGATTATATCACCTTGTCTTGTATAAGTTTGTGTTTTGAACGTTTTTGGATAACAGCTGAAAAGTGTCTGGCAAATATCAACAACCGTCAAGTCGAGCTCTTGGTTGCTCATTTAAAATTTTATCAAACAGTTTTCCAAACCTCTCAGTATAAGCTGAATGCCTGGCAGGAGAGGAGATAAGAGGAGTCGAGTGCTAAAGCTCATGCTAAGTCTATAAATACACATCTTAAACTAACACAATAGAAATGGTTAATGCAGAGATATGTGACATCAGTGGAATTAAATCAGTATGACAAAAACATACCAGACATCAGCACATGATGTACAGAATCTAGAAGAACATTATTTTATTGTACTTGGCAAATGAAAATGTTCTGGGAAGAGTTAAGAGTTGTAACCGAGAAGATTATTTCAAAACCAATTTTGTTGAAGCCAGAAAATCATAATTACACTAAAAATAAATGAGCACTTGTCGACCTCAGCTTGCTTAATGCCAAAAAATGTATCACACTGCTATGGAAAAGGATTCACAGATCAAGCACTACTGCGTGGATACGACAGGCGTTATCGAGCCTTCCATGACAAAAGATCACTTATATATTGAAAGAGAAACAGCAGGTATTTGACAGAATATGGAGGCCCTTCATCGATTATATCAAGGACTTAGATTTAATAGATGATCAAGTGAATGACTAATTATCTCAATGCTTATATTTTGCACCCATAGTAATTAATGTACTACACTTTATTTAAACAGAAGAAGCATTTTTGTAGTTGTATTTTGTTTACTTGCGCTTTATTTTTATTCTAATGCAGCAATTATAAGTTATGTTATGTGAGAATGAATGTGAAAGGCTGTATTTCACTGTGTTAAACTTTAAATTGACTAAATATTGTGGGGAAAAAAGAAAAAGAAAAAAACAGTTCATTTTGTTCAGCAGAGCTCTTGTGTGGCTGCTAACTTCGGCTTAGGTAAGCTATCTAAATAGTGTTGTTTTGTTCTTGTAACATCCCTGTGTGGAGTCTAAGAAGGCACATTAGACTATGCACAATATAAAAATGTGTTAGGGTTTTATACTTTACACATGAACTGCTGTATGTCCTCTGTTTTATGTGCTGTTGGAATGATTGTTACTAATTATTATTTCAGTTGAGAAACATTAAAAATCACCAGAGATTCTCGTTGACATGCTGTTAAAATGATGTTTAATTCAGCAGTGTAAGACATCTTCTCCACTCTCCTCTTTGCTGTGTTGTATACATAGGGAATAGCTGGAGGCTCTGAGACCACGAGGACCACCCACTCACTCACAGCGCCGCCATATGCAGAGCGTCAGTATACGGCACGCTCCACCACCAGTGAGACTGACAGTCGAGGGAGAATCAGCTCTCATAAAGCATCCACGCTGCCGTCCACTGACCCTAAACACGTGCCGCAGAGTTACTCTGCACTGGATCTGGACTCTGACTCTGATCCCAGGTCAGTCTCAGAGGAAGACGTAGTTGTTTCTTGGGCTGATCCAGACCCACAGCTAGACTCAGATGCGTCATTACCAGACTCTGACCCAAATGCAGAGTTTTCATCTGAGGCTGAACTTGAATGTGTGGCTGAGGAGAAATTGGCGTCTGCAGGAGAGATGGGGCTCTGCGCTGAAACTGATGTTGCAGGAGATTCAGAGCCGAGTCTCGAGTATGAGGCAGACCCAGAATCAGATGCAGGGGCAGGATCAGAGGACGGCCATGGGCTGGATGCTGATGCGGAATCAGGCGATGCTGAAACAGGGTCAGACTTCCAGCCTAACTATGACCCCAGTTTCCAGGCTGAGACTGATTCTGACGCCGTATCTGATCAGCCTCCAGACTCTCAGGGCTCTGTGGAGTCAGAGCTCGACGTCGAATCAGAACCTGAACTGACAACCGATGACCCGCAACCGCTTCGCTCTGATCTGGAAGAGGAGTCCCACATTGGTCCCGGTCAGAGGCCGCTTCTGATTGCAAACCCCATCGCTCAGAGGGGCACAGAGGAAGCCCAGCCTGACCAGGACAACGCAGAGATGGAGAGTGAGGACTTCTGTGCTGTGTGTCTCATTGGAGGAGACCTGCTGTGCTGTGACCGCTGTCCCAAAGTCTTTCATCTGTCTTGCCATATCCCGCCTCTGCTAAGCTTCCCCTCGTAAGCTTCTTACCGTATACTGTAACCTGAAATGTATACAGTGCATTCAACATCTGCCACTCACCTCCTATCAAACTGCAGCTGTTGTTGTTAACCTGATACTGTTTCTTATGCTGTTCAGAGGCGACTGGGTGTGCAGCCTGTGTAGAGACACTGTGCAGCCAGAGGTTGAGTACGACTGTGAGAATGAGAGGACATCTGGAGAACACACATTGGCACACGGACTGCCTCCATGTGACCAGAGAGTAGGTCATTTTATCAGCTGCATTATTAATGACAGTGATAATGATGCATTTCTAACAACCGTCTTTCACGTTTTGGTCGACGTTTGTAGAAATGTGAGCGGCTGACTCTTCTGATCCTCAGTAACATCCTGAGCGCTCCCTTCCATGAGCCCGTCAGTCCGCTTGTGAGTGATAACCCTTTTTTCACAATCCAGTTATAGTAAAAGACAACTATTCTTCAGGGTTTGGGGCCTTAAAGCTACCCAGTTTTATTTGTAATAACAAATTCACATTTAATTTTTGCAAAGCTGAACTTTTCTGCATTCGCTGGTGCAGTGCAGCATTTCTTGGTGCATTACCACGAACAACCATCAGTGGAATAGCTTTAAACTATTGGCAGAAAAATGTGTGTAGCATCGCTGCGTGTGCATCCTCGTGAGCGTGCACTGGATACAAATAAAGGGTACCCGCTCATACAAACATTGGTTGAAAGCTCCACAGGGTGCCTTTAATATTTATACCTTAGGTGCTCCTCTTGAGTCCATTGCAGATAAAATTGCTGCTGTAGGTCAACTCAGACATTATCAAGACTCTACACTCTGAATGTGCATTGCTGTTGGTTAAGCAAGCACTCTACACATAGGTGCTGCCCTGTTCATCGGTGATACATAATGCCAACTATGGGACATTTATTTGATGCTTTTTGAATGCAGAAAGATTTATGAGGTTATTACATTGGAGTGAGTTGCAGTGAACTCAAGTGGCTGCGTGGGTTTGATCTAAAATAGTCTTAAATGTTTTTTCATGCAGGCTCGTCATTACTACCAGATCATCAAGAGGCCGATGGACCTGTCCGTGATCAGGGCCAAACTCAACAAGAGGAACACTCGACATTATAACTCAGCAGAACAGTTTGTCGCTGATGTCTATCTCATGTTCCACAACTGTGCAAAGTTCAATTATGTAAGTCAAAAAATGGTGTCCTGTTTGTGTGAATTCACTGTTCAATTTCTCTCATGATCACAGTGAATCCTAGTTTAAATACAGTCATAACCAGTCAGTGATTCGACTGTAACAGCTCTTTCTCCCTGTGACCACAGCCTGACTCTGAGGTCGCTCAAGCAGGCCGCAGCCTCGAGGCGTTCTTCATCTCCAAGCTTAAAGAAGTTTTCCCAGACAGCGTCTTTCCTGCGGCTGAGGTGGACTCTGACAGCGATGAGTACGATGAGGCCTACAGGACCGCTGAGGGTGGTTTCCCCTGGCCCGAGAGGAGGGAGCAGTGCCACAGGAAGAGGAAGAGGAGAAACTCTCTTAAGTCCAGGAGACATCACTTCTAACCAGATGTGAATGGATTGCAACCATGGACACAAATATGCTGCATTTGTGTGTAATTATGCTGTTTTTATTTAGCAGCCTGTGGGGCTGTAACTGTTTCCATTCTGTAATCTGAAAGTAGCCCTAATTTGTGGTTTGCAATAATATCACAGTGCTGCCATCCGATGGCTGCACAACATATTGACATAAAACTCCAAATATTTGAAAGGCAGGAGCGATTATTATCCCCGCAGGTTTCAACTGATCAGACGAGCAGAGAGTGTAAAAATGATTTGGTTTCATACGACATGCTACTCATATCGTATGAAACCAAATCTCTCTCAATCAAAGAGAATTTGCTGGGTTGCTTCTGCAGCCTTGAAACCAGAGCGAGGCGATGCTGTAATTGTTACTGTATCATATCGTATGCTGGCGGTTTGCCCCTGACGTTACTCACTGTATTTACATTCAGAGCTCCTAAAATCACATACCTGGTGTTACATGTTATATTGTTCCAAGAGGATGCTGTCGTTGGATGTTTATTAATCTCACTTTGGGTCTTTATTAAGTGCATTTTTTTAAGTGAACGTAGCTCTGATTATACACGGCACTTTGAAACTTTGATATTGGTAAATCCTGTGTTTACCGTATTCATACACATATTTATACATGTGTACCTGTACAGAACTTTATTTTACTATATTTCCCATTTTAATTACTAAATGATTGCAGGCAATTATCATAGGTTTGATTATTGATATAATTGTGTGTCTTGGTAGCTTCTTTTTTTTAAAAAAAAAGCAGCAGTGAATCTTACTGACTTTGTCTTTTTGAACCAGAGTGCAGTACAGGATGTGAGTGGTTGGGGCGCTATAACCAGTGTTAGAGCTCAATAGAGCATTATGTCTTTACATGCTTGTTAGAGGATTTAATATCTAGATCAAGCGATCAAAGATTTATTTGTATTTTACATTTAACCATAAACTGTTGTTGTTCCACCAGTGTTTCAGCAAAATATGAAAAATATCTCAGGCTTAATAAGAGTGTAAGGTATTGATACCATTCAGTATTGATGATTATGAAGACGTTCTTGCTATTTGTAGAGCCACACTGCTCAGAGGAAAAACGTTGTTTTATAATACCTGCTGTTGTCGAGCATTTCCTGTTTTTAAATATTCCTTACCTGCTTCCTGCAGCTTGAGATAGATTTGACTTGACATTTAGCATAATTACTGCACAAAATGATTGTCTGTGCACTCCTTGATTATTGTCAAGAGCAGTGAATATACAGTATATGTAATGTTACTTCCTTTGAAATCAATAGATGTAATGATATTTCCTAATGTACAAGGGAATATTAGTCAAGTATAGTAACTGTCACTGTTTTAGAACAGTCTGCTTCATTTCTTTCATTTTTTTACTGTAATGGTCGATGATAAATGCACATATATTGCTATCAATAAAATGCATTCCAGAGATAATTTATTTTCTTCTTATTTTCCATCTGCCATAATCATTATATGTTACAGGAGACAGACAAATAGAAATGGATCATTTACCAAACACCACTGTGTGCTGTGAAGGTTTATCTACTGCAGCCTGTTCCAGTTGGACTGGTTTTTCCAGCTTTTTCCCTAAATGCTACAAAAGCAAACACAGAAATCCTTTTAATAAAACTCAAACACATTTCTTAACATTTTATTTCACCTTTATTTACTTTGGGAGGTGGCAGGTCTCCAGTAGTTCAAATATTATGATAATATATGACATTTTTCTGCAAATCATTTCTTCAGAATGCATTTCAGCACCATAAGGTTCATTAAAATCTTTCAATCTGGATGCAATTTTCCATTATTTCAGAGGGTCCTGCCAGGTTTGGATGACCGTGAAGAAAACGTGATTTTTGGCTCCCTGTGAAAACATCTTCCACTCTAATTGCATTGTGTCATCTCTGATTAACCTCAATGATGACGGTGATGATGATGATGATGATTGAAATATCCCATGCCAAAACTCGTCTCTGAGGTACAGCGATAATAAATCCAATGTGTTTGTGTGGGTTGATATAACATGGTTTGGATCTCTGAGTGCTGAGTGAAGCAGCGGAGGCCATACTGGATCCTGTTATTTTAAGGAGCTGCAGAAGATGATTTGTGCAGATTTCATTGTAACCAGTGCAGCACAGGGCATGAATTTTGTGCATAAGCTCTGTTTAAATGCTGGTAAGTATTTAAAAATATAAAACTGAATAGTAACACAGTTAACAAAATATACAGTACTACCATCAACGTAACCTATTAAATGTACAAATAAGTCAGTACAAAGCTCTGCTACAGCTTTGTGATCAGTGAATACAGTTTGTGTGGGCCAGTGAGATGACTCGTTCACCACAAACAGAGGTATTGATGAATCTGCAAGCTAAATTCTGCTTGGACAAAGCCTTCAGCTGAGGTGGTGACACACTTTAACGTCAAGCTTTAAGGACAGAATTTTTAGTATAACTTTCAAAACTATTGTGACTCATACACTATTGGAGAGTTAAAGTCTGTCCTTCCCGAAACTGGTTCACAAGTGTTTATTTATTTATTTTTTGTTTTGGTTTGCAAGCATACATAGTTAACATTTGGGAATATATACGTCACTGAGGAATCTCATGCAGCTCCAACTGTCTGTGGAGCCTGATGTCATGACAGGAAGAGAGCAGGATGGGTTGGAGTGGGACTTAGTTGCCCTGATTTTTGCCTGCAAGGTATGCATTCCCATCAGACTGCAGCCATGACTGTAACCCAAACCTTAAATCAGTCTATCAAACTGCCATGATCGGCAGAGCTGATGGAGCAGTGACCAGACTGAGGGGGTTGCACATCCTGGGAGACTGCACTCAGGGCACAAATATAGGTATTAGGCCACTATTTGGCCTCTTTGTTTATTGCCTGCCCTGAATTTTCACCTAGGAAGCCTTTGTTTAAAGCTTAAAATTCAGACCACTGTAGATTCAATTAAACATCCAGTTAAGAAAGCAAGATGCTCTCAAAATGATGCAGATTGTGTGGAAATCGTGAGGGAACGAGAGATGCAGTTTGCAGGAGTCTGTTCAGCACAGACATGATGTCAACACGCTGCCCGGCTCTGAGGCTTTTTACCCAGGAGACACTGCTGCCTCCAGCAAGATATCATGGAGATTTTCAAAATGAAGTGAAAATGCTTCATTTCATGTAAAAACAACATTGTGATTGTGTCTCAAATTTAAGGGGCACAGTTCATAAATGGTTTGAATGGTATACAATGCTGGATTTCAGTATGTGAAAATATGTTTTAGATTTAGTCAGACAATCGATGGAGGGACCTACCTTTGTAGGTAAATTGATTTCTGGAGAAAGGAGTACTTTTCAGAGAAATCTCTCAGTTTTCAATCAGTTTAATGTTGTAATGTGCTCTAAAAACACTTTGTTTATTCAGGGACAACGAGTAAATCTTTACTGACACTACGCTGCTTATTTCTTTTCTAAATTCAGCTGTCTCTTTTTTTTAAAGAACACATACAGCAATAAGTCAAGGGTGTTACATGTAGACTGTTTTGGTCAGGGGGCATCTTGCTATGTTTTATACTTGAATAAGATTTTTGACCTTTCAGTCAGCACACTTGGAGTACAACATCACAGGATAATAATGAGACACTTCTGTGACCTTTGGTGAACAATGAAAAGGGCAGACAGAAAAGTACTGAGAGAAAAACGACAGCTGACCAGTGGAGCAGTCTGTGAAATCAAAGTTTGGAGTCTCTTTGTGCTGCGACGGGGGACGAGAAGGGAAGCAGAATGTCGTGCCTCACTGAGGTCAACTGACATGTTACATTTTATAGTCTGCTGGTTAGCTTCTGCTGCTGGAACATGTCTGCGGTAATACGAGTTTCTAGAGAACCCAACATCCTGATAATCCTCTCCAAAGTGATTTTTTAATTTTCTCCAGGGGAGCCTTTAAATTCAGCGCTCATGTCTTTGGAAAGTCATGCATGATCGACACTTAGACCCAGCGACGCTTTTATTTAGACAGGCTGATCCCGCAATATTATTTGTTTATTCATTGTGCTTTCTAATAGTAATAGTAATAATAATACAAATAATAATGAAAATACTTTTTTTGTATGCCACCTTTCATACAAGCATCGCAGTTCAAAGTGCTTCATAACAAAAAAAAAAAAAAAAAATTGAAGAATTATAGGATAAAAAATAAGGATGAAAATAGGAGCATCAAAGGCTTCAACATTATTCTTACTCCTTTATTACTGTGGCAGGCAGCAATTTGAGGCTTAACAGGCAAGAAATCCTTGGAATTATACAAAGAAAACCAGAGTGAATTTAGATTTCCCACCTTTAACACTGTTAAAACTCACTTATGCAGTGATGGTAGAGGATAAGAGGCGCTTTTCAATTGAATTTCCTCATGGAACACAATATACTGATACAGCACTATTTTTTATAACAGCATGATCACAGATGGTATTTTAGTGGATCCTGTTTTCGACATCACCAGTGGACACACTGGGCATTGTTACTTGGGAAAGAATAAGCAAAACTTTTATGAAGCCTCTGGACAACACTGAATTTCCTACGCTATATAACGCTACATAATAAAATGATATAATGATTGTGTGAATCGCCTGCAAGCACCTCCAACACTGACAACCTTGTGTTCAGGTGAGATTCCTAACAAATATCAAAGAGACAGACAGACAGACAGACAGACAGACAGACAGACAGACAGATAGATTACTCTCATGGATTTTTGGTTGTGTTTCTGTGAGTTTCACACTTATTATATATCACATTGAATTAAGCTGACCCAACAAAACCTCCTTTTCAGCCTGTTTCATATGGATTTGAAATCAATGACACATTTCAATGTGCACATTTTACCACCACTCGATGCTTATTTTACAGGCTGGATGGCTGTAATAGAATTACAGCTTGCAGAGGGGTATACAATATCAAACCTTTTCACTTCTGGCCAAAATTAATTAGCTCGTTTGCCCCCTAAAGCAATCATGCACCATAGTAATTACAGTAATCATTGTTCCATAGATTGACTACACTGGCACCATGCTGTGTTCATTGCCTCTCGGTAGGAAAGCTTTGTGCAGTTTTATTTACTGTGTTGAAGTCTCCACTTGTATTAATGTCCATCGGTTGACGTTTCACAGTAAAAATTACTTTTTTTATGAGAAACCTATTTTTACTTATTTCTTTGCAGATTATTTATACCATAAAAACACCACTGATGGAAGACAGTTAAATTAACCTTTGACTTAAACTATTTTATCCATCAGCGTTACCCATTATTTGGTTTGAAGGTAGTTAAAACAGAACCATGTAGCTGAGAGCGCTCTCAGCCTTTGAAGGTTCATTTTGCTATTACAACAGAAGAATATGTTTACAGCAAGCACATGTGGTTTCCTTTACCAGCAAAGTGTTTACTTTTATTGACTGTGAAACTCCAGAGTCTCATATAACATGATCTCTGTGACTCTGCTGTACTCTGCGCTGTAACTAATTTACTGTCTCTTTTGGCACCCTTCTTGTTTATTCTGGCAAATGTTTCACCGTATTTCTCATCAATTTTCTGTGGTAAGTCAGGGACGAAGCATCCTATGAAGTATCCTATGTGTTAAACTTATCATAGCTTCTGTAGTCAGGTCAGCTGATAGACAACATGTAGCTGCATTCGATCGGCACGTCCACCTTTTCTCCGTCAGGGTGGAAGCACCAAATGCATCCTGGTGGAGCCTGTGAACACGACAGATGGATTCGTGTATGACATCACTGACCGAACGGCCTACCTCTGCGCCAAAAGCATCCTGCAGCAGATCAAAGAGGCCAGAGAGGAGAGCTGTCAGGGGTGAGTGACTGTAGTCTGCTGGGGATGAAACCGAGCTGAGGGATGCATTTTAATGAACTAATGAGTACCTGAGATGAGGGTATATACAGTATATAATGTGAAATATTAATGTTAATAGATATTTGTAGCAAACAAGACAACTTTGGTCTTATGTGCATATATCTACAGCAGCCTCTTAGGTGATGTTCTGGACATGGTGGGGAGGACAAACAGCACCTGTTTGACACTCCTCAGGTACGTGAGGAGGAGGTACAATCTGTGGCTCAGGAATACTTTTGTCATTTCCAGGAAGTGTCTGCAACAGAGGTCTACTTGGAGATATCCAACCTTTTCATGAAACTCATGTGTCATGCGATGCAGAACTGTAAGCACTGCACAGACCGCAGACGAGACAGTGGCTCCAGTCCACGGTCAAACTCATCAATAATATCTTTGGTAAAAGGCGGAAGTCTGTCTGATGGAGGAAATCAGTCATTACTAATGATAATGTTTGTAATTGAATACAATGACTGTCTGACTGGATACTCCAGGCTTTTTGTATTGGTCAGCTGAGCATTTCAAAACAGCAGTTTTACTGTTTCTCTTGACATTTTAATGTTCTTCTTAAAGAAGGACACTTTTTTTAAGCAAAGCTGCATTGACAGTTATTTTGTATATTCTCACAGAAACATTCGCACAAATAAATACTTCTGCAAAGTCTGTCGAATTACAGCAGGCAGCAAGCCTTTATTTCTTAATCCGGAGAAAACAGAGAAACTGCAGACTCCATAGTCTTGCAGACACACTTAAAATATGGTGTGCACTTAAATGTCATGCCAAGATTAAAGTTCAAACCGCCCAAATAAGAATTAGGGTTAAAGATTTACAGAGGCCCCCATCCACTGATCACTTTAAATTGCATGCAAATGGAACCATTTTAACCTAAATGGAGCTGGAGCCAAACTGAGTTAAAAGTGTTTTTCTCTATGTTTGCTGTTGTCCCACCCTGTTTGGAAAAGGAGCAGTGTAATAATGGAAAAAAGCAAAGAGCGATACATAAAAATTGGATAAAATTATGATGAAATCCAAACAAATAAATGATAAAAACAAAATTAGACAGAACTAAGTGAAACCCAAAGAGAAAAGAACATTCAGGCAGCAATAAAAATAAAATGCGGCTGCGGTTCTGAGTTCAGAGAAGAAATTGTTTACAAAGGCATCTAAATAGTGGGAATAAGTTGTGTAATAGTTCTGATGTAGAAGACGTGCTGTTCTGAATTTTCTTGCAAGTGCAGAAAAAAGGATCTTAGACCATAATTGCAGATAAAAGCTGTTGCTGGGCTGACATCATGCCAAACGACTGAGCACACGCTAATGACTGGCTGGGTTCACAGTATGTCTTGGTAAAACCTTTCACAGTGTAAGAAAAAGAAGTTTGTTGGAGTTTGCACCCAGATGCTTTAACCATGGGAATAAACTATGTGAACACATCACTTCTTCTTAACCTTTGATTTATAATTCATTTAGTTTTTCAAATAATAATTTAAAATCCCATTTTCTGTATATTTAACTCATAATCTGTGACCACAGCTGATAAAGTGCAAAACACTCCACACTCTCCAAGATTATGATTATCTTATTACTCCGATAGTCGTAGTTTAATTGCAGAATCAACACTAACTACTCAGACGAAGCCTCCAGTTTGTCCACTAGATGGAGACGAAGGACCAGTAAAAAATCCCGGCTGCTACAGGGAAGAACTGGTTCCCAATAAGAGAAATACTGTGCAAGTGGGAAATAAAAATCCTGCCATGGACACTTCATCTGTAAGTACGGCATGTTGGTCGACACACACGAGCCACCAGAGGCGCTGCAAGACCTTGAATAAGGAGAAGCCCTGTTCGTCCACGGGGTTTGTCCCTCTTCGCTCCCCTTAGGCACTCGCCGAGAAAGTTTTGTGTGAAAACCGACCTGTGGATGAAAATGATCTGTTCCGAGAGGTGAGAAACTTTTGTTGCATTTTCCAACAGCTGCTGCCACATTGTACGCAAGGTACAGTCGTATGTGCATCATTGTAGACGTGTTTTTTTAGTTTTACTCATTTGTGTGCTGCTAAGAGAAAACGTATGCGGCACATTCATGTTTCGTTGCCATGACGACGTGTGCCATGGCGAATGCTACCTTCCAGTTAAGCTAGTTAAAGTTACTGTCAGTCTTCTTGCTTTGTGCACTGTTTCATGTGTTAACAGGAGTCGCGATAACTTATTTTGTTGAAACGTTTTAAGATGATCAACGGCAGTTCAACAGTTCATCAACTAGCTCTATCCAGTATTGGAGTATCCCAGGCTTTTAAATTCATTAGTTAACTTAATAGCTTGCTTGTGTTGTTGAGTTAATAAGAATTACGCTAACGTAGCAGTCAGTGTATGAGGAAATTGAAAGCTCGTTATTTCAAATGAACCAGATGACTTAAGCTAATCAACAGTACAGACATATCTGGAACATGACAGAGCACGAATTTACCTTCACTGAACATACAGGTTAACTAACTAACCTAGTTAGTTTGAGTTAGTACTGGAGCAGTCGATGTCATAACTTTGCAACCAGCTATCAATCTTCTTACTGTAACACCCCGAGAGAAGTGCTAATTTTAAATTTGTGAGTCAGTTAAAACCTCAACGTTTGACATCATTTGTCATATTTTAAATCTGTTGTTGTCATAAAGGTTAGGTTGTCCTGCATCTTTTGTCCTAACTGGTTAAAAAACACATGGAGTGAAGAGCGTCAGCGATATCAGCTTTGCAGTGGGACAGTGAATGATTTATAACTGAGGTATGGACATCTGTGCACTCTGATAGGAACGAGTTTTCTGCGGGTTGTCATTGAAATGAATTTGATTTGTTCTTGTTTCTGCTATGGCCTACATTTTTCTAGATGTCTGCCCTCCCAGCTTCCCAAGGCTGAGCCCAGCAAGGGCAGAGATTAGCCTTAACCAGGATTAAACCAATGAGAAAATTTGAATTTGTTGGCCCTTATCTACTAGCAACATGTGGAGTGCTCTGAGCAAATGGCAGAATTTGATCTTTTGCTTCCCTTTGGCAAACCATGTTTTCTTGCCAATAGACACTTATCAAACATGACCATTGGAGACAGAAGGAATTCTTGGAGGGGCCTTTAAATGATTTGTTTATAGGGACACTACATGCATTACTTGTTTGAGTGTAGGAACAGCAACTTAAAGCACCTCCTTTTGTCAACCCTGCAGTCCATCAGCTGTCAGATATAGTATAATTTCACTGCTCTTTAGTAAGTCTGTTCTGTGCTGTAATGGCTTAATGTTGATGCGTTCTTGGTATATTACATTTAGACCACAAGCTTTGATAATCTTCTCTGCATAATATTAGGATTCACCTCATAACTTAGTAGACAGGCTCTATATTTGCATTCTAAACATGCAATTTCTTGCCTCATCAGGTAATGTAATTCCACGCTTCATTAGGACTGTGAAGTTTATCATTTGTCATCAAAGCCAAGCTGTCAATAAATGATTAAGTTTCACATGAGGAAAATGTAATATTTGGGCTCAAGCAAAACGGATAGCAGTTTACATTTTAATTGCAGTTAGTAAGATTCTGTTTTGGTTTGATTTTCAGGCTATGTTTTAGCAGCTTCCTGTTACAGCTAGAGGCACCATCATTAGAGAGCTGTTTAAGCCTAATTTATTCCACTATTTATTCCACTTATGCTGTTAAAGAAAGTAAACTTCTAAAGGCCCTGTATAGTAATTGAAATGTGTAATATCTTGATGGTCTGGTTGAGACTGAAAATTGGTGACTCTGTGGTTTCAGCAACATAAGCCATTTGTATCTGTGATTGGCTGCTGCTGAGTTTTGGTTTGCTGCCTTTGTCTTACTGTTCTAAATGGCGTTAGGGGTGCAAAAAAAAAAGAACATGATTTCCATCATTGATTACTTTGATGATTATTTTTGCAATGAATTGATTAACTGATTGGTCTGTAAAATGCCAGAAAATGTCATTTCCCACAGCCGAAGGTGATATCTTCACAGATCTTGTTTGGCCAGAGCAGCAGTCTCCATCTAAAAGCTGTTCAATTTACATTTAGAAAAGCAGAAAATCTTCACATTTGAATGTCTGAATGTAATTAATAATCCAAATTTAGTTTGTCCTGTTCAACAGTTTTATAGTGCATCGTGTAAAGAACACTGCAGCCTCTACGGGCCAGTGGCATTGTTACTGACAGTAAGGGTGGCAGAAAAAGTATACCTTGAGTTAATGTGAGACAAGCAGGTTTAAGGAAAGAAAAGTTACACAGGATCAAAGTCATCTTTTGTATGTCCATGCTCTCTTTGTTCCAAAGTGACATTGATTTTGTGTGCTTAGCTCTTAGACAGTATCTTCCACACTCCCTGTCATTAGGTACTACATATAAATATATATAATCACTCAGTAGTGTAAATAAACAGAAATTGCTGTCTGACAGATCAGATTGATGGAGAGATGAGGCAAGTATGGACTTGACTTGTGATGAACCGTCGGCTCTAATTACTTCCTGCTGAAAATGGAGATGAGGCAAACTCAGTGTAAATGGTGGAACACAGCCTGTGTGTCCTTGGCGATGGAGTGTGTACTGATGTTTGCTCATCTTTCAGCGTGTCTGTGTGTGAACAAACAACATTACATTTTGATGTTGTTTAATTTGTGCTGTCTACTACTCTTTAGTCATTATTTGACCTAGTTAATAATTATTCTTGGGTCAATCCTCCATATAAGTAGACACGGGCTATAGGTGTGACTTAATCAAGTCAAAAAAAGGAGGATAAGCAGACGTGACTCTGTCTTTGAAGGGTGCTTTGAACTTTCACGTTAGTGCTACTGATGTGCATGTACCTGGACAGAGATTTTAGCCTTAATAGAAGGCTTTTTTGGTGCATGGGTGGCCCACCATTACCCACCAGTGCTGAGAGGTTTAAATCCTAATTGTATTTCCATCAATTTGGTCGTGCAACAAACACAATTGGCCATGTTTGCAAGTTGCAAGCCAGGAAAACATCATGTCCTTGTCACTGCATTTGTGATTCTTGAGTGTTGTTTGTGTCTACTCCAACAAGGAGTGGTGGGACTTGGGAGAGATAGCAGGAAACTCCTGCCTGTTATAGTCTGCCCTCTTGGTTAAGTTTCTCACAGGTGGATAAAAAGAATTGGAAATTTTAACTTGACAGTAGGTGGATAGGTACTGTGTATATCTATGTTGATCAAGGTTCACATGCAATAATTCTTTATGTGCATTCGGGCCCCAGTCTGATCATTTTGGGGCTAATTTTCCACCTCCTGCCCTTCCAGTCCTTGGTTTGGATTTGTGGTCGGGTGCAAGCTGCTGTGTTTTATTATGAAGTTAAAAAACATGTGTTTTGACCTGTAGTTTGACATGTCATTTTAGAAACACAGGTCTAGAAATTGCAAATAGATAATCGCAGGCTTAAAACAATTCAAGACCTGTGTCTGCTAGTGACCCCTTTTAAGGTCAGACTTCTCATCCTTACCTCTACCTGATATCTCATTTCCTTTGCATCTGCGATCTGGGGCTAAGGACCAGGCACCCCTGTCTTTGAGACACCTGAGGTGTCTCTCCTCCAGTCACTTGAAGTCCCCAGTGATACACTCATCACATCCCTCTGTCTTCCACAAATGAGCTATGATTGAGGTGATTGGAATTTCCAGAGGCTGTCACAATCGTTTTGATTGGAAAATAGACAGGAGATAATGGGAGAGACAGGCCTGTTATGAGAGCCCTGTCAGGGCTAAAATAATGCGTCAGAGTGAAGAGGTTAAAGACGCCGCTTCCTTGTTAATAATTAATTGCTGTGCATGTGGTGGATCCACTTCATCGCTCCCAGTCATCACTTGATAACTGCTTTACATTTAATTTGGCTTTAGAGACTGTTTTTCAAGCTGGGTAAATTTTGCTCAAAGTTAATATGGGTTCAGACAGAGACAGCAGTTTGGAATTAGACTAGGGGAAGTAAAGATTCAACAGCTCTGTCCACTACTTTTTGAACTGCTTGAATTAATATGAAATACGTTAAAAATAATGTTTTCAATACTAGTAAAATGAGCTCCAATTAAAAAGCTTCGAACTGCTTTTTGAAACGAGCAGTGATGACTGCACATGTTGGAGAATATTTGTGTTTTTTACTCAGAGTGATATTATTTAAATTGGAACCAATACTTTGTTTGGTATGCTGAGTGATCTGGAAAAACATTATCCTATATCCTCCAGTTATTTGATTAGCCAAAGAAATGCAGTTATTGTCAAACTAGAATTTCCTTTGTCATGGACAGCCCTATCACCCTATGGCTTGGCAAGGAATTTCAGAGAGATAATTATGACTGCCCTCTCCTTCCTTCTCTAGATGACACAAGCAGATGTTGGTGTATTAGGCATGAACATGGTGTCCCCGCGGACCAGCAGGGACACACTTGAGAGGAATGTGCCTTTAATACGCCTGGATGATGATGCTGACCTGAGGGTATGGAGAGCTTCTATACATGATGCCACTATAGTCCTGTGTTGTGCTTATGGGGCCACCACTGAAGAAGTTCCACACACTCACTGGTGACCTCCATAGTGCACTCTGTCTTCAGTAGAAGAGGATCAAACTTCACTTTGCTGCTGTATAGCCCCTTCATTGGGGAATTTGACTGCTCCCTTTGCCAAATCCAAAGCAGCCAGTGCTCAGCCTTGCATGCACACAGATAATGATCAAGTTAATTAGACCTGAGATTGAACGAACTGCAGCAGCAACTTAATCATTTGTAACTTGATTAGAAATACTATATTCTGCCCCTCTGGAGACCTGAAAACTTTCAGTTTTTTCAGAGATCTTGAAATTAGGATGTACTTGAGAATTCAGGTCTTGAGCTAAGACATAATGTCTTTGTAATCCAAAACAGTGAAATGATCCTGAATTCTTCAACACAAGCTCAGGGGAAATCCTCTGCTGTCTGTGACTGACAGTGAGCAGGTGTACATTCAAAATGTATTAATGCTTTCTTTCTTATGCCCATAGAAAATATATAAATTTGGAAGGAAATTGGGTCAAGGTAGCTTCGGAGTTGTTTATGAAGCTACCCACATTGAGACACAGACAAAGTGGGCTATTAAGGAGGTTTGCAGACCAGCGGTGAGTGCATAACCCTAACCCTCTGGGAAGCCTTTTTTTTATGTGCTGTACTAATAACATAGTTTAAAGTGTGGAGAGAAACAAATGGCCATGGCCACACTGAAACTCCATCAGCTGAGATTTGACTTTCTGTCACTTCAGGCAGGTAGTTCGAAAGTCAAGATGCTGGGGCACGAAATAAACATTCTCAGACAAGTGAATCACGCTCACATAATACATCTCCAGGAAGTCTACGACACGGCTAAGGTGAGCATTGCTGTCAAAGCAAGCCTAATTAAGAGAGTGGGTTACGTGTATTGCATGTGACATATTATAATCTCCCATTACTGTGTGTCTGCATAAATATTACTGATAAGCACACGCAAATTGACTGTATGGGGAGCTGCATTTTCTCTGCTTCTGCTCTCTAGATGACTTGTTTGGTTACTGAGCTGTGTACTGGAGGTGAACTGAAGCAGCTGCTGCAGCGCAAAAAGTTCTTTACAGAGGATGAAACGAGGCATATCATCTCGAGCTTAGCTGACGCTGTTGTCTACCTTCACAAAAGAGGTAAGAGGTTCTACAGATTGACATTTTGATAGTATTAGAAATCATCTTGACACTAGCTGGAAATCTAGGTTTTGAGTGTGTAGAAATGTACATGTGGTGTGTTCACTGAAAGCACTGACGGGTGTGACACCCAGGCGTGGTTACTGCTTCAACAGACATGAAACTTACAACCCGAAGACAAGTGAAACAATGCTGTTCATCTTGTTAAATTGCATATATCATATATTATGGGACAAATATTATAGGATCTCGTTTTATTCTACGGTATTTTATCTTTTGAAATTATGTACACAGATGGAATTAGAAAACACTTATGGTTCAGGCTGTGTTTTGAATGAAGTGTGCTTCAGTTAAGTTATAATAGAGCCATTATTATTCTCAAATTATGTTGCCCTCAATGATGTGATGTACTTTGCCATCACAACTTTCAGTCATTATAGAAATATGGCTCACTGGGATAAAACTGCAATCATAAACAACTTTCAGGGGAAAAAAACATAATAAACATTTTAATGAAATCTATGTGTTTTATTTGGAAATCCTGTTTCCTCTTTAATAGTGAAATCTGTGGTTAGAGGTAATTTAGGACATTGCCTGGTAATGAAGCATCATTACATGTGGCTAATGAGTAATTTACAACAAGCTAGGGAGCAATACTGATTAATAGGTGTGCTTTCACATGGAAAGTCCCTCTGTGCTGGTTTTCCTGACCTCTATAGAGACCAGTGATGCTAATGAGGTAGCCAGAACAGTTTTTGTTAAATGACCAATTATGAAAGTCCCTCATCTTAAATTTGTTGGGGTTTTCTCAGATTATCAAATCTTTTTGCTGTCCTTGTCAACCTCAGATGCTTCAGCTATTAGTCTTAGCTGTATTTAGGCTCAGCTGTGCTTTCAGCTTTAATGCTAACACATGCTGGTGACAACATGATACACTGTGCTTGTACATGTAACTATTAAACTGCAGATCCCATTATGAGTGAAGAATACTGAAGCATAATGCACCAAAAATGATGTTTGAATTGTTAATGATGATGGTATTTCCTCTCATTTCTGTACTTCATTATGTAACGCAAAGAAATGCAAAAATAACAAGTGTGTAATAATAATAATATTATTATTAATATAATAACAAGTGTATTTTAAATGGGTAATTGTTATTTACAGTACGTGTAATTATTAAATAGACATTTCCGGATATTAATTTGAGAGTTCAGCTAACAGAAAGCAGTTGAAAAAACAGGGATTATTAAATGAATAATAATGCAGTAATAATATTAAATATCTTAAATGGATGAAGGAGAAAAGAACATTTTCATGTGTTTAGTTTGTTCACACCAGTTGGTCTAACTTACCTTTCACACACCATCAACACTGTTGTGTTTTATAATTGCTTGCTTCAAACAGTGCAGTGAAAAGGACTGCCCGGGGCAATTGTATTTTTCCTCTTGCCTTCTCTCACTCCACCAAGTTTTGTTAACAAGGCCCTTCAGCCTGCCTTACTGTAAGCGGGGTAAACAGCTGTGTTAGTGTGTGCAAAGCAGTTTATCTGGTGACTGACATCAGCGAATCATGATGCATTTAACTCTGATCACAGGCTTTATTTATTTTCTTCACTACTCCCACTCTGGCTCCAAATTTTGTCCTATTATTTAAGACAGGAAGACAAAATATGTTGAAAACAAAAACCACCTGCATTTTCAGCAGATATTTTGGTGAATTTTCAAAATATGGGCATGTTCAACTGGCTTATTCCATGAACCTGCTTTGTTAACGGAGTCTTCATTTATTCCTGTGGGGACATTTGTCCTCTGCTTAACAACTATTTAGGAGCAGTGGGAGGCTGTAGCGCAGTACTGGAAGACCAGCTCCTGTTCTAGCTCCTTAATTAAGGCCAATGAGTATTGCCTTTTTTCAAGGCACCTTGAGCCTTATTGGATTGGTTTGTATTGCATTCTATAGATTAAACTTAGAATAAACTACAAGTTTGTTGTCATTACATTCATGAAGAACACACAGTTTATTTATTTATTTTTTACATTGAATTGTGTGTGAGAAAACAAGACAGACAAGACAAACTCTGAGTCTTATGAAGTTGAAAGTTGTTCGTCAAGCAAACAAAAAGCAGCATTAGCATTTTAGAGTCGTGTTTCTGAATATATCTAGTACTCGCTCTCTGTTAAGCTTTGTGTTAATCTCCACCGACTTGGAACACCAAATATCTGGCTCCTTATCTTCTTAATGTTCAGTAGCTAGTTGATAACTGTGTCTGCAGTTTGCCGCTTAGTTTGCAGTGGGTTTATAGCTTTTCTTTTGCTCAAAACAGCTGCCGGGGTTGAAAACAAGGCAGATGAGAGTGGTCACAGTGAATCAAATAGTAAAACCACAGGAGATAAAATCAAAATACTGTAATGATTCTGAGAGGTTTTATCAATATGAGCAACCCCCTTTTTAGCTATTTGACCCATTGTTAACATACAAATACTGATGAATGAATATTGTACAAATGAATACAACTAATCCTGTAAACTGTACATCCAGGTTAAAGTGGTATTCAAACCCCTTATGTCCGTGTAAATGTTTTCCTCCTCACATGTTACAGACATAGTGCACCGAGACTTAAAGCTTGAGAACATTCTTGTGAAAAATTCTCTGGATGAGGATGAAGATGGCAGGATTAATATCAAGGTAAGATGGTGACACAAAGCGTGAAATGTTCCATCACCGCTTCTTATCCATTCTCCGAGTCCAAGCCTCTGATGGGCACTTTTTCCTCACCTGCCATCTCTATATTTAGTAAAGGGTTTAAATACTACCTCATTACGACAGACTCCCTGTGGTCTTCTTTTATAGTACACCTTAACAAAGAGAGACTCAACTGTATCTTTAACCAAATTACCAGCTGAGCACAGCGTGTTGCGTACATTGACAAGGAGCCAGCCAAAGCAAGTGCCTGGTGTGCAAGCTAACACAAGTTTAGCCCACCGCACAAACATCCCTGTTTTTCCCTGTTTTCCTCTTTTCTGTCTGATGCACACATACAGTACACAAACACCCACATACTGTACATGTCAGTTGTCATGGCACAGCATAAATGCCTTACATTTCTCAGATTTTTTTTTTCTTTTATAATAAGGTGACATGCCTTTGCAAACACGAAGACACAAACGGTCTTAACAGCTACGTTACTATTCATGTATATCGTCAACCATCGTTGTTTGTGTTTGAGCTCTTGCCTTGTTTTTCTGACAAAAGCACCTTTAACAAAGACTTTAATATGGGTTTTGTATTTGCATCACCTTTTTCTGCTATTGTCTACCCAGGTGACAGACTTTGGATTGTCGGTGCAGACAGGTGGTGTAGGGATTGAGAACATAATGACGGAGGCCTGTGGAACTCTTATCTATATGGGTATGACACCTGTATCACCTCCAGCATGCTAGTGTACCACACAGATGACCAAAGTTTGAGTGGTGGACCAGCATGCTTTGCCATCTGCCACAGTATCTTTTCAGTTCTACCACTTGGGGATGCTAAAGTTGGACATGTTTAAATTTTACACAGTGGTTTCCAGTTTGTAAGCAGTAAGTGTAATTCTATTTTTGCATGTGGATGTATCATGTTTTTATGAGCTGGTAATACAAATGTGCATCATGCGTGGAAGCTCCAATATGACTTCCCTATTCCAACGATAGACAATCGGTGTAGGTGACATGCCAGAACATGTAGCAGTGTGCAGGCAAAGGCAGGGACAAAGAAGACTACTAGCCAATGTTAATATGGATATAACTAATGCAGATTTCAAAGTGTTTAAAAACTGGCTTTGTGAAAGTGTCATGGGAATGGAAATACATTCAACACCTCAATGATACACTCAGAGCGTTTGATGAGGAACACTGAATCGGGAATTTGGGAACTGCATGCTGTTGTTGCACAACATTTTTTAAATTTTGGAGAAAACCTCGCATTGTTTCTGCTTGCAGTCCTCTTTGTCTCCTCCTCTACATTTGTTGGTGCTTGGCTGCCTTTTATGGCTCATTACTGCCACCAGCTGTGGACATGCATTACTGCCCTGTGTATCACATGGCTCCTGCGCTCGAGGTGAATGCGCTGATAAGACGATGAAACGTTGCTCAGTAGCACCAGTAGTAGTCAAAAACTAAGTTTAACTTTAACAGACAAAGACAGCCTTACATTTGTGCATGCGTGTTAATTTCAGCACCTGAAATGATGAGCGGTCGTGGTTACAGCCAGTGGTGTGATGTGTGGAGCATAGGAATCATTATGTATATGTTGTAAGTAGACATACACGTGCTATGTATACATATACACACACATGCATATATACTGTGAATACATGTGTCTGTGTTGTCTGTCCCTGCAGGCTGTGTGGGGAGTCTCCGTTTGTGTCGAAAACAAAGGCAAAACTACTGAAGGAGATTATGAACAAAGAAATCAAATTTACTCAAACCATCTGGGCCACAGTCAGTGATGCAGGTGACAGAATAATAAATAGAAGGAGAAATTATTTGTGATATGGAGTTCCTGTTTTTTCACTGCATGCATGCAGTTTTACTGTTCAGATTGTCACTAACAAACTCACTGATTGGCTTGAGTCTGTCTCAACAGCAAAAAATGTATTGACTTGCCTTCTGAAGGTGGACCCTGCCTACCGCATGTCCGCTAATCAGCTACTAGAAAACCCCTGGATCACAGTAAGTCATTGATTGTCTCAGCTGCATTCATAAACTTTACTGAATGAGTCGCACGAGGAGCTCTTATGGAGTGCTTTGTCCAACAGGGTGACACTAATGTGCCTGCTATACCGTCCAATGTGCTGGAGATGATGCGTCACCACCTGGAACAGGAAGAGGGTACGATAATGATGAAGATTTACTTCATCTCAATTTATACTTATTTATTAACAACACTGTGCAAGCGATAAGATGTTCTGGCATATGAAAATAATGAATGAAATGGAGGCAAAACAATTGTCAGTTAACATGAACCAAAGATGAGAACCAGAGATGAACCGAAGTGAGGTTTTCTTGAAGTTAATGCTGTATAAAACCGTCCACAATAGGAATACAGGCTCTGGAGAACTTGTCCCTTGCCTCCTCTGAGGACACACTGGACCCATCCCTGGTCCCTGATGCAGTTTCAACGGAAACAACCAGCAACCATAGGAACCACACAAGGCTCAGTCCTGAGAGCGACAGCAGCTCCTGCACACTCGCATCCACCAAGTCGGTACTGTCTGTTTTACCACAGCTGCTCTACAACAAGCTGACCTCACCTGCCCATGTGTTTTCTTACTCAGCTCTCTAAATCCATATGGCTAAATAATTTAAAAGATGTCAAGCCTCTACTTACCTTTTTAAGCACCGTCAGATCTGCTTACACATCACATACCTCATGTGGTAATTAAGTCCCACATTGAGACGATAACTCAACCTACAGCAAACATGTTTTTACAAAGTTGTTGAAGTTTTTGGGCATTATTCATTATGGTTATGATCATATTTGTTCATAGTTTTGCGGTTAGATAATTTAAACTCATACAAAATATTCACAATATGCTGCTCATTCTGTGTTCTTGTTAATGAATCAGGTTTTGATTGTAAATATCTTTCTTGTCAAGTTGCAGGTTAAGGCCAAAACAAAGCAAAACAAAACAAACCTGAATTGTCTGTTAAAGTAAATTACCACTCTATCGGTCAGCCATTATCTATTTTGTATGGTCTTGGAATCCAGGTATTGATCTCTCATCTTTCTTTCTGTTATCCTTGGATCTGGGAATAAGACTAAAGAGAGCGGTGGCAGCCTGCAGAGGGACATTCCAGGGCTGCCTCAACCCACCACTACACAGGTTTGTTGAGCCTCCTACAACTCGATCTTTGCAGTTCAGCTTCAAGATATTATTTCATGTATAGGTTTTAATTGTGTTTCCAGAAGTACTTGACATATTTTGTACTTTTTGATTTGACAGATTTTGATCAAAATGTTTAAACTACAAACATCTACTGCTGCGCATTTTGGATTTTAAACACAAGCTTTCTTAAAATACGGCCTCACTGCCTTCATATACTGCCTTTCACATTCATTCACCACTAGATGGTGCCAGATTTACCTGTTACAGAAGATGCTAATAAAGGTGTAGCCATGCAGCTGTTTTCAAATGAATGTACTTGTTAATTCTGTTATGTAAGATGAATATGAATCTTATCCCTGCAGCCTCATGCTGGTGTGAAACCCTCCACACAGCCGAGTGCAAAGCAGCGCGGGCCTCGGGACAAGAGGAGCATCAGTACAGGACAGAAACCAGCCTCTGACATCAGTAGGGTGGGCAACCAGAGACCCTCTACCTCCAGTAAAAGTAGGACTGGCCCCCGTAAACCACCAGCCGGCTCTAAGACCCACACGCCTTCAGAATACAACTAAGAAAATGAGGCATAGCACTGGACGGAACACACAGGTGGGTGGGCAGAAGAGAGTGAGCATACAAGACAGAAATCTAAACTAGAGGTGGACTTTATTTGATATACACTTAATTTAATAGAATTCTTGTAATTCTGTGATTTATGATGTGAATGAAGGACTGTGAATGGTGCAGCCTTTACAGTGATGAGTAGAGACTACGCAGTGGCAGCAGTGTCAAACACATGGACCTCATATGCCGGCGTGAAAATACAAGAAGTCCACTGCAGCTGAGGGTCCAGCCTCAGCTCTGCCTTGTGCCAAAGGAAAGGGTCTCCGGTCTGAGGCCCCCCCTCCCCCAAACCTGCTGGACAAATGCTTACTGTCACACAGCCAACTGTTTGATATTATAGGTGACATCTGACGGAAGGCCTTTATTGTTAAGCAGTGACCGAAAGTTCCTTAATAAGACTGTTAGGAATTGACTTACTACCTAGCAGCATGTCTTCTCATTGGTAAGGTCATCTCTTTATTTCTACATACTGTGAATGTATTTCCTTCTCCTATAGAAAGCAGTCGTCACTTGAAAATAATTAAATCTCTGATGTAAAAAGTGAATGTTAATTTATTACATTAGGAAGAATTAATTCTTGGGTAGAGTTCAAGATGAATGTAATGATCTGCTCAGAGAATATTTTCAACATCCTGGCAAAGTTGTAAAATGAAATGTAGAAGTTGATTCCCACGAAATCCCATGAAATCAGCATTTTTCAGAAATAGGTGAGTGCAACCTGAAGCTGTCTTTAAATCAGTAATTGTAATATGTATATATTTACTTAAAATGTGCCAAAAAAACACAGAACAATTGCACAATCATTTTGCACATTTTCAATAAACCAACACCATATTCTGTATTGTTTTATAATTACATGCTAAACTGCAGAGAACACTCATGAAGAGTATATTCGTGGACATCATTTCACAACACCAAAGTTAGCATTTGGGATTTTCTTTTTTCCGTTCTGACCTCTCAATTCCAAAACGCCCTATATGCAGTGACTGCACCCACTCAGTGTCAAAACAGAAAGACTGTCATACAGGCTGGTTACGCTCCATCTGAATGCAGAGGATTGGGACCGAGGGCAGCCACGGGTCTAATCTCGTTTGGAGGCCATTGAAAGCAGTAGGAGCTACTTTGAGGGCACTGCCATTCAAGCACAGGTTTTTCCGCTGTAGAGAGAATAATCCCCAGCATAGATACAACATTAAAGTAGCCAAGCATAACACACAGAGGCTGAATTTCAAATCCACCCATTTGCATCCTGAAGTGAATGAGTGCCAACAATGGGGCTCTGTGTTTTAGTGTGTATGCGTAAATGTAGTGTGTATTTGTTGAAGGTATTTCTACATTTCAGGCAAGAGGTAATTGTCTTAAAAGAGTGGACACAATATGTTAACCTTTAACAGATTCTGTCCAGGTGGACATGCTGATCTTTGGTGACATTTCTTAATCTAGAGAGTAGATGCAGAACAGTGTCTTTTGTTTGATATATTTGAATACAGTTGATGAGAATGAACAAATGACATGTGAATTTCGTTTGATTCAAGCTGCGTGCCAAAAAGACTGCATCATTGCTGGTGTACCGTATGCATTTGGTTTACTCGGACTGATATAAACAGCAGATGGAGCTGTAGTAAGTTGCTGAATTCATTTCCTGGAGTTAATCTGACAGGAGAGAGCTATCCCTAAAGCTTACTACCTAGTTTTGTGCATGAGGATGTGTAATTAGAATTGATTGCCTGAGTCACTGCCCATTAAAACTGTGATGTCCATGTAATGTGTCACTAATTAATATGTTGCATGGTTATGTCTTGGTGTATTCAAACAAAGTAAATGGTTAAGACGTGATTCTTTTTGGGTGCCGTCTTATTCACAAAATGAGATTTTGTAGGTAGATAATTTGAGAAATAAACAAAAACAGACAGCAGTCGTTGGTCTAGTTAGTTACACCTCTTTTCCCTTCAGACGCCATGCTGGAAGGCTGTTTACACAACCTCTTGTTTGGCTCATTTTTGTCAGAAGAGGAGATGGGATTTCAGCATATGGTCCTCATTGTCTTGATTAATTATAGGGAAACAAAAAGGAAAAAAAAAACTCTTCAAATTGATTTGTGCAAGCAGAGTATGACCTACAGCACATTGTACACGCCTCAAGGTGGAACAAATGTAAAGAGACTGAAACGCATCAAGGAAATACGGAAGAAACGGTGTCTTCATGTATGATGACAGTCGGTTCAGACGCTGTTAAAATACTGTCGGTTTGAATTGCTGCAAGCCAGCAGGAGCCTCCAGTTTTACTTTTACTCCTTCGGCCAAAACAACAGAGAAAGGAGGTGGGAGGGGAGGGGGGACAGAACGAGAGAGGCTGTATGGTGGATAGGTTAGGGGCGTGAATTTGGGACAAAGCATGGAGGCAAAGGAAATTAGAAAATTCGTCGGGATGGAACAAGGGATGCGCCCCCTGCCCCCCACAAACCCTCCCCCATTTTCCTCCAGCAGCGCTCCTGACAGATGGAAGTAAGGGTGGGTGGGTTGACGGGCTGGAGGGATTAAAACTCTGCAGCCCCATTTTGGAGCCTGAGGAGAGTGTCAGTTCTGCAAAGGTGGGGTGCAGAGGGGCACTTGTGGCGAGAGTCGTGGGGCGTGTGAAGCGGGAGCACGCGGGCTAATGTCAAAAGAGGCAAGGATGCTTCCCCTTCCTCTGCTCCCCCTCTGCTCCATCCACCGAGGAGCAGGGAGGGGGCTGCTAGGAATAGGGGAGGGGGGTGCATCTAAATAACCTTAATAGAGCTCCCTTTAATTAATCAGCTCATCTGCAGAGGCCCGATACCTGCAGCTGAACCCCCCCACCCCTGCATCCTCACCCCAAACACAACATCCTCACACTGCTGCTGTGACATTGTGGTAATGAGGTAACACAGCTACAATGTCATGGAAGTGTTGTGGAGACGTTATCTGTGGGAGCTCATCACACATGCTGATGTTCCTGATCCCCTTCAATGTTTGCGTTGTGTGTGGAGATGCACGTGTGTGTGTGTGTGTGTGTTCATGTATGCTGCTGCACCGCAGTGCCCCCCTCCTTCCCCAAAAAAAGAAAAAAATAACAGATACATATGGCCAAATGGCAGGAGGAAACCATGATGCCTCTATTTTCCACAGAGGAAGGGGGGGGGGACCCCTCCTCAAGTAAACATTTGAAACAGATGGCAATTTCAAAGCAAGCCTCATCAATCTTTGTTGACACTACCCCTTTTTTAAAACTACTCTTATTTGGGATATTTGCAATTATAATACATACTGTAGGCTCATTTGAATATCAAATTAATTACTGAACACACTGGAGTAAATACCTCTTTTATAACTCCTTGTTAAAAGTGAAAAGTTCTTGACTACGGTTGGATGGCGTGTTAATTTACAGTGATATCTAATCCCAAGTTACTTCACATAAAAGGCATTACTATACATATTTTAATGGGGAGGTGGTTGTTTTCCAAGCAATTTTCTGCTAGAGTACATTTTTAATTTATTCATATTTAATTTATTGGTCTCTGCATACCCGCTCAGTAAAACTAATCAACACCATGTATGGGCCTCTTAAAGCCACATCTCTCCTTGGCAGGCAGACAGGCAGCCTCTGCATTAGGATAAGCTCTCCTCTCTTGTGCATGGAGCCGGGTGAAATGCCCCGCATTCAGCCAGGCAGGAGGATACCACCTCCGAGGAGGCCGTTCAGTCCTCACAAACAACCTTTTAATCAGAGGGGGGAAAATGAAAAAATGTGCCAGCCTTGAGTGATCCAAAACATTTCAATTTCTGTGGACAGTGACCACCGTCACTCCTGTCAGAATGTCGCCCACCCCCCTGCCTCTCTTTCTGCTACTTCCTGCCCTCAAACTCTCTGCCCTTGAATTGGTTTTATGGAGCTTTGGCAGTCATTTAGCACAGTATGACTGGAGTTCTTATCACCTGACTCCACTATACACTCCAAATATCTATCGACCCATTGACACACCTTGAGGAGGGATCCACACAACCTTACATGTGGAAATGATTTCAATTAATTACCATTCCCCTTTGACAAGGGGGGGGGGGGGGACGACGACAAAGGAGCCCCGACAACAGGAGCATTTCTCTGGTGTAATGTGCGCCATGTGTAATGAGCAGCGGAAAGGTCATTTGACACATTTCTGCCAGAATGAATTCATTTATTTCAAGCACTTAATTTTGTAGTCACCTCATTGGTGCGCGGCTTGGCGGTGCACTGAGAGGGTACATTACCACAAGTGGAGGCTTAGTTTCCTCCCAACAGCTAGTGCTGACCACAGGTCTGTGGGAATGCCTGAAGAGCAGAGAGAGATAGTGAAATGGAGTGTGGGAGATCCAATCACCCCTTCTATCATAGGAAAATCGCCTCCATCACCTTCAGCGTAATTGGGGCATTCATTACAGTTCAGTAAAAATGCAGGTTGCCATTAGACGGGCAATTTAAAAGTAGGCTGCTGGAGAATGAGAGACTTGAGGGGTCACGATACGGGGTCACAGTCAAGTAAATAATGGGAATTGGTCCCATGAGGCTTGGAAAAGCACAAAGCCCGTGGTCACGCACCAAAATACAACTCAGCACGGGAGAGAGGCAGGAATTCAATCATCAGACAGAAAATAAAATGCCCCCTGTGCCCTCTCAACATCACAATAATTACAAACAGAAGACTTTCTATGCAGTTCACTGTCTTACATTTACTCTAACGTTGCGAATGAAGCTTGTGTGACACCTCGAGCCATTCTGTCATTTTATTCACAATGCTTACGTTCAAGTATAGAAATGAGAAGTACGTACAGCAACGAGACTGTACGTTAAGCTTTATTCTGCACCCACTGAGCTGCAGTGCCCACATACACGGTATCTACAATGCATATCAGATTGTGAAGTCTAGCATGGTAGTTTTCAGTAGGGAGGGTGTCGCCTCCAGCTGCCACTAGAGGCCTCAGTGTGGCTGAAAGTTGCTCCACTTTGTTTTTGTATGTGCTGCTCTGCTGCTGCTGCTGCTGCTCGCGTTTTGTTGTGTTTTAACATTTCTCTACGGGGAAACATTTCACTGTAAGCACAACCAGAAACATCTGCTCGATCAAAGGAAGCATATTTAATATGTTTAGGTTTGAAAACGGAGTTGTTTCTTACAGTATGTTCTGAAGGTTATTTTATAAAACTTTGTTCTCAACAAAGAAAGCACAACAATAGCTCATGTGCGGCAGCGCTTCACTAACTGCAAACATGCCTGAAGTCGCTTCTCATAGCGTGATTTTAGATTCTCTTTGAGAGATTTAAACACTCTCACAACAAATCTGCGTATTTATTTCTTTGTGCAGCTCCCACTAATGACTGTTTTTGCAAGAGAAAATGTTTCTACATTAAATATGAATAAACACATCATGATGAAACAATTAGGCAATGGCCTTCTGTGTAGCTGATTTAACTATTTGGTTGCCTACGAAAAAAGCTGCGATCACAAAAACAAAGCTTTTCACAAATTAGCCTCACTTCTCGGCAGAAAAAGAATGCAATTAGTGAGTATTGCTGGAGAAAAACCCACTCAGGCCCACTCTTGTCGAGACTGAATCATCACGATTTATGGAATAAGATAATAATCAATCAGAAGTTTTCCTTACCCACCGGAAGGGACGCCCAGAGGTTCATGATAGGATGACACACGGCCTCAGAGTCAGGAGCTCTCACACAGCATATGGGGTGTGCTTTCCTCCAACCCTTTTACCACTCAGGAGGCAGATTGGACTTCTCACTCTCAGCTACTCCGCATTATTGTCCATTATCACACTGCGGTCCATGTGTAAGGTGACAGTGGTGCTCTGATGGAGAGGCGACAGGGGGACCCAGACTGCAATAACATATTATTAGCTTTTTTCACAGCTCCACTGGGCTGGATTTACACTGGATATCCAGAGACCTCCGAGGGCAGCCCACTGTCACAGCGGCGTCCACCAGCAGAGCAATTGCCAGAGATGCACCAGTGTGTGTGGACTCAATAGCCTTGCACCCACGCAAGGCACACACGGGGCACGTGTATACACACACACACACACACACACACACACACACACACACACACACACACACACACACACGTGCAAACAGAGTGTGTCTGTAATCAGTGACAGGCCTTTTCCAATTAGCCTCAGCGTGCTGTCATTCTTGGTGCTATTGTTGTACTGCGTGTTCTTTTGTCCTGTAAACTGTAAACACATTCCCCACCATCCCTGTGGTGTGTCTGAGTCGACACATGAACAGACAGACACACAGACAGACAAACAGATAGCTTGATCAGAGTGTGTTCAAATTCCATATGAGGGAGAGTATGGCACATCTGCCGCTCCTGTTTAATGCAGGATGCTCTTGTCCTTGGTAATGTTAACAGTCTCCCTTGTGACTGATGCCTCTTGTCGCAGCCCTGTTTATAAAACAGTCAGAACTTCGTTAAGGGACAATAACATCAGCCAAGCTCAATTATGGTGACATTTTGCTGACATGCAGATTGCCTCCCCTCAATCTTTTTTATGTAAAATACTGATGTGCCAGTCACATATGGATGGATGAACTTTGGGAGAATCAATGGTATCGATGAATCATAGATCATACAAGTCAACAAGACTGACACCAGGAGAATGAATTCATTGCACGCCGAAAGTCAATATTAAATTGTAATCATAATCAGACAAAGTGAGTTATGTATAATCAATAGCACAATTATGATAGAACGGACTTGTCCTTGCTATACAGACAATAAGTGCATTCAAACAGGCTGCACTGTGTTTATTACAGCGTGAGTGTGTGTGTGGATGTCTGCATTCATACTGGTGTCCTTTAAGTTATTTATGGTGACACACATTATCTCAGGCAGCTTTTTTTTAATGACACAACTGTGCAACAATCCCAGTAAGTATACCAAGGACTCTTCAATGCACTGCGCGCCTGTAAGAAATGAACAACATTGGCATGCATTGTTCTGTTCTGAAACATGTTGGCAGAAGGACAGCTCAATAAGGCTGCTACATCCACTGAGATGATGGCGTTTGATTGTCGTTTGGTGCTTTTCAGCAGCTTCATCTGAATAAAAGTAACCAAAGAAATGAGGGTTATGTGTATTTATCAGATTATTTTCTTTAATGAGCCACTGTATTCATCTTCCAGTAAGATACATATAAAAAAAGAATATACCAAAAGAAAAAAGATCAGTTACGACATTGTAAGTATATATATAATATGTATATAAATGTTTACAAATGACATCTTCGTGTGGAAAAAATTCAGGCTTCCCCCGAGTAACTTGCTGATTATGCATCATCTATATTCACAAAATCACTGTTTTTATCGTACTAGACAAAGCACTGTGCAGTTCCCAGTAAAAAAGACAGCAGAAAACAAAATGGAACTGATTCTCTGTGTCATTCAGACTGAGCAGAGCAACACTCAGGACAAGAAGAAGAGTTCAGAAGAGGCAAGGGTAAGTTTTTGGTGGTGCGTATAGTAAATGACAAAGCAAAAGAAGGCAGGCAGAGCAGAAAAAAGGGCAGACGATGTAGAGGTGAAGAGGATAACGACGGATATACGGAGAAAATTAGCATCTACAGTCCGATTTTACGTTGGTGGATGATCCAGCATTGGCAGCTCGGCTCTGACACGTTCACATGTCCTGTCCTGGCACAATCGAGTGTGGGAGAGCAAAAACAAACAGATCAAATTTGCCTACTCAGTCAGAGAAATCCGTGTTTCATGTTTGCACTGTATGTCATATTAAATGGGAGAATTATTGTGGAGCAGACACAGAACGGGAGGTAAGGGAGGCCAGGGACTGGAAAATGTGAGCTGACATACTGAAGAGCAGCAAATCAAGAGGATATATATTTATATAGATCACTTATAGATCTCTCATAGATGTGGTAGCGTGAGCGCACTTTTTACACATCCTGTACATAAACAGTAATCTGTCACCTCTGATCTTTTCTCATATCCTTGCTGCGGATGACAGTGTGCTTATCATTTTCACCTTTCCCATTTTTTTTATTGCACATAAATCTCACATTGTATATATAGTATCTGCTGTTGTTGATATAAATGCTGCTATTACGTAAATTCAATAGTGTTCAAGTCCACATTTTCCTTTCCATTGAATATGTCAGATGTAAGAATGAGATTGTGACCACGAGTGGCGCTGTACTCAGCGGGTTCCTGTATTAACTGCATGGAAAGGGTGGAAATTCATATCGACAGCTGGTGGCATTAATGCAGCATAAAGGTTAAAAAAATTAATGGAGAATGAAAAACCTCAAAACATGTGAAACAAAAGCCTTTGCAAATGGAAATTCATTTAGCATGTTGGGGAAACCTTTAGGCCACAAAAAATGCTTTCCACAAAAAAATCATAGCTGACCGACACAAAGGCTGTAGCTTCAATGTTTGGACCACATGACGTGCTTATATATGGTGGAAGGAGCAGATGCAGCAGCTGGTGGAACTGTTTGATACTGTTTGCAAAGACAGTTCTGTTGGTGAGAGCAAGAGCAGGCTGTTGTAAAACTTAGGGGTCAACCATGCCAGTGTTTGCCTCTAGCTGCCCAAAGCAGAGGTCTTAACAGGTCCAAATATTTGTGCAAGTTAATGTTAATTTCTGTTATCAAAGCAAAACTGTGTTATCTGATGTAGCGTTAGTAGGCGTCCCCTGTCTAATCCACTCGTTATTTCAACATAAATGTCCACTTGCTGTCACAGTGACAGACGATGAACGAGATTAGAATCAGCTTTGGAGCTTCGTTGCATCCATCACAACGAAGATAACTGTTTTCCCCTTTGAACTGTAATAACGACTGCTTGTTTGTTACCACTGACGTTAGCATTGCTAATTTGCTATCACCTGTGCTCTCCGAGATGAGTCTGTTGTGTCTCTAGTGGCTGCATCTTCTCATCCTCATGTTATGTTGATCATGACAACATGATCAGTGCTGTCTGATCACAGCTGTGTACAGATAACATCTAACAGACCTGGGACCAGCGGTAATAAAACAGGACCCGATTCAGACGCGATTAAATTATGGATCTGAGGCCGTACAGGCACTGGGACCTCAGGTTCAGGTGGACCCATGAAGACCTCTACCCCAAACTAACTCTTCCTCTGCACTGCTCAGACTTAGCTCAAGAGCAGAGCCTTCCAGTCAGGTGAACTCTTGGACAGATGGGGTTCATTTTTTCTAAATAAGTTACTGAACAGAAAACAACCCTTCTTCCATTTCCAGTGTGTCACTTCTCTTAAAACAGAGCATGGAGTCGACGGTCGGCCTTTTCAGCCCACTTGAGTTGCATATTATCTCTTCACAATGAATTTCAATGTTTAATCAAATTCAAGGGCTGAATTTAAGATGCTCATAGTGAATCATGGCCATTACAACTATTCTCTGTGCTCTGTGCAGGAGCCTGTCACTTGGGATAAGTGGTTGAAAATGCATTTGTGTGACTTCTATGACTATTCTCAACTTTAGCCTTGCACCAAGTTCACTGTCAGCTGACTCTTTCACAGCAGCAGCTTCCTGTCTTTGGCACATAGAGCTCCGCTACCTGACCAAACACAACATGACCTGACAAAGCCCCAGGCTTACATCCAGTTTGGTTATTTGCAAATGTAATTTACTGAGAAACTTCTCTCTTATTCTGTCTGACTGTGTCAAACGTCTGCGTCCATCCGTGTCATGTGATGCAATGCAATATGCAAACACCCACTTGAAAGAGGGAAGGAGAGAGTTTAGACAATGTGTGTTAACAGTCAGTAAAGGGTGAAATAAAGCAAAAATACTGTATAGCCTCAGGTCTTAAAGTTGGCAGCCCCAGTAAAGTTTAGTCAGGCTTGTTTTAAAGATGCAGGCAGTAGGTGAGTTTGGGTCTCGATTTTTCAAAATTCTCAAAATTTATTTCCATATATTTAATAACTTGTGATGGATTTAAGACCGCTTTCATTATTCAAGTCAAATGTGACAGCATTACATTAAGTTTACCTTCTGAGAGGCCCAGAGGGGCTTCAGTAATACAGACCCATAAGAACACAATGTACATGTAGACATCCACATGTACACCAGTACAGACGGCAGACACAGATTCAGACTTCTACTCTCTCTCATTCACACACACACACACACACACACACACACACACACACACGAGGATTTATGCAACTCAAAGAGATATTAATATATTTTCAAGAGTGAATATAATCATCAAAACAAGCTCTCTCTCTCTCTCTCTCTCTCTCTCTCTATCCCTCCCTCTCTCGCCTGTGACTACAGCCATAAAAAGCATTACATATGACTCACATGATGTGAAGCTCCTTTTTCTAATAAATTCCCCTGAGAGTGAGATGGCCTCTGTCATCTTTATTAGAGGATGACAGTTTTTCTCATCAAAAAGCTCATATTAAGGATGTGTAAGCACTTTGAATCAGACGCTGTAATTGCTGACCATTGAAAATACTCAAGGCTGCCCACAGACGGTCTTCATTGAGACCTTCTTTTCTGTTGTGTAGATTGGATTGAGCTACAAGGTCTAATAACTTCAGGAACCTGACAGGTCCACAGCCTGACAATCATCCTCTCTTTTATCAAGTTTTATCTTCATTATTTCCACTTAACAACTGACAGCCTAGAGGCCACAGATCTTTCCTCCTACCGCCTCAACTGTTCTGTGCAACAGACTGAAGGACGCCCCATGAGCTCGACCACGTTAAATTAATGCAATATCTCTTAGATAAAAGGTGTGTGAGGTTGAAGACCTGCACCCTTGCTTTTCTGAATGAGACATCCCTTTGACCTTCGCTCTGTTGTCTCTCATTCACTGGCTTTTGTTGATTAACCATAATGAGGTGACTTACTATAGACCCCGCGCCAGCTCCCTCCTTTAGTGAGGAGGTACAGATAAAAAAAGTCCATCCAGGCAGCCATCACAGGGGGTCAGCACAAATCAGATGGAGGGGTTTTCTTGTGTCTGGCAGCCGACACTTTCAAATGTTAATGGATGGGGGCGAACAAAGTTGAAGTGGGTCTGAAAATGCTAATTGTCCCTAATTCATGTAAATAGGTTTCTTAATGGAGGAATTAAGCATTTTAAATATGCAATTGGAGGCAATCAGTCCTTTCATTTGGTGGGGTGGCACAGGTGTAGTGGATTGAAATTCATCTTTCACACAGGGTGGCTCATTTGTCATTTGGCTGTGTTCAGGCATGGATGACGGGGACTGGAAGAGAGGTCCTTCTGTGCTGTTATGTGCAGATATCGGAGAGTGAAACACGTTGCAAAACCTTTAATTGTATTTGTGTTGTTGGCCGTATCAAGATGGAGGGAAAAAGCAATTAAAGCAGACTCCGATCAATACCAGTAAAAACAGCTCGCGCAAAAATATAATTTATTCTCACCACTAAAAGAAGCAATATTCTTCAATATTTATACCTTTATTTATTCGTAGGTTATTATTTGTATTTTTATCTGTGCTTGTATAAAATGTAGCATCCTATATACAGTATGTCTGACCACAGTAATATAAGTGGCGTCATGTTGGGATAAAAAAAAAAGAGTGTAGCACACAACAAAGGAAGGAGGCCTACCTACATATCACAGGCAGAGGAGCAGCAGAGTAGACAGCTCTGACTTATTATTCTGATCATCTCAAACAGACAATAAACCAGGAGGTCATGTTTCAGCATGTAATAACATGGTGCAGCAGCAGGACCAGAGACAGAGGGAAACACTGTGTATGGGCTATGAATCAAATGGGCAATGCATTGTCTCAGAAGATGACTTATTAGTCAATATAAAGGGGGATACTGTGTCTTTGAGGTGTAAATAGCCATGGCTTTGCAGAGAAGAGGAGGCAGCCCTGGTTAATGAACGAGACAAGAAAAACCTTGTTTAAAAGGACAAATCAGATCACAAGATTTCAACCCCATTAGCTGCTACTCACAGGGAATGATAATAATGATAAAGGATGGTAGGGCCTTTTGATTTCGGAGTAGCAAACTGTGTTGTCTTGAGAAAAAATCTTTTCCTGGAGGAGAATCAAAGAGCAGTTCATTTTCACACTGACCTTCAGGGCTCAAGGCGGCCAGACAAGGGCACAAACAGATTGAGAATTAATTGGTGCAATTAACATTTTGTGATTATAAGGACTTCAGATCAATACCCTATGCAAATAGCAGTATTGATGTGCAGCAGAAACCTTGTTAATTGTGTTTGGCGAACAAACAGGCCCCTGTGTTACTATTCCATAATGGAACAGGAGGCACGGACAGGTTCAAACTGCTGACCACTTTAGATGCACGAGGACATGCGGCAGTTTCTCTCTCCTCCATCTTACCAGTCCACCCCTTCACCCTCCACTCTGCTCGAGACTTTCAAGAAAAGTTGCAGAGTTTGATGATCTCGGTTGCTTTTAAGTCGGCCTTTTAGCGGCTCTCCGAAGAGGCTCTTAAAGGCTGGATGGAGATTCTCCAGTGTTTCTGTGATCACCACACTCATGTCAGGCTGCAGCAGATTACACAAATGGCCTCCTGCCTCCTTTCTTTTACAGTTTTTTAACAGCGAGAATGGGCATGTGAGGAAGAATTGAAACACTCTGCGCCGACAGCCATTGAAATGAATTAGTTTCAGCTTTATTGCTATGGACTGGATTTTCCACTCACGTTATTAAACTGTGTTAAAAATGCACTTTCATTTCAGATAAGTACCAGTAATCCTGTTTGCAGACCACAGCAGATGAAGTTAAATATAATTTAAGCAGAAACGGAAACGGGCGGAACAATGTAATCACTGAAAGTGAGATTGAAGTGATGCTATTCTTATCATTATTATTATTTTCATTACTGTTGGTGTGGAAAGACACAAGCGACGGCAGCAGCAAGCAGAAGGTGAGAAAAGATGGCAAAAAAATGCTCCATCTAATAACTATCAGAGCCAATAAATCCCTGCTCACTACTGCCTGTCTCACTTTTTTGTATGACAATTGGCTCGCAGATTGTTGCAGGGCTTACATCCTGTGGCCTTGAAGAAACACATGGAGCTGGCAACATGTGCAAAGCATGAAGCTACTGTTAAATGTTAGATGAATTTACAGGCCGAAGGAACAGTTAGCGGGGTCTTTTATGTGCTGTGTTGCCTGCTGTGGCTGTGGTGTCGGTGTAATGATGCTGCGCTTGATGTAGGCTTACGTGTCTTTAGTGGTGCTATGTCACATTTGCTAGGATGTAGCACAAAAGGTAAAAACCCTGGTGAGAACAGAGCAGAGCTGTGACAGAAAAATGCTGTTTTCATTTTTCTTTTTACCCTGCATTTATGTTATATATGGATTATAGCCAAATTGAAATGACTGATATTGAAATAACTGTATACACCATCACGAGGTTCTCAAGAGTAATATTACAGGTTATATAATAAAAATATAACAATTGCCATCGTATTAGCCATTTGTTAGCGTGCTAATTACAGTTAATTCTTTTCAATTTTGGGCTGTGCTCCTTTAGGCATTAGCCTTAATCTCCCTGGTGATGAAGTTGGTGTATTAAACAGAAAGCACTGGAGGGAGGGGAGAGTGGACATGGAATTAAACCATCACACTTATAACCATGTTTGACAAACACCACCACTTACTGGGCTCTTTGATAATGCCTTCAATCTAAATACCTTTCTGTAACATGTGCTTGTGAAGTGAGACTTCGTTATCTCTCATTTGACAAAACAAATATTGTTGTTTGTGAGTGAGTGAGTGAGAGTTCTAGCTTGAAGCTTTGACGCCCAATGAGAAATTTTATGAAAAAATGAAACTGGTGAAGCTGTTTGACACAATGTGCTGCATGTATGAGATTTAAAGTTGAATTTTAAAAGACTATCCTAAAGAAATGAGTTTTCTTTGCATTGGCAATCATCGTATAATTGACATGGAGACCGGACTCATTGCGATGGGGACACATAGCGACCTTTTGGTCATGCGGTTTTATAGAATCCAATCACAGATTGATGCAGTTGCTGCATGATGAACTTCTTCTTTCACTGGATCAATTAATGTCAACGGTCAAGAATGTAAAAATCAAGATTCAATAAAACTGCAAATACATGAGGATAAAGATCAATCCACAAGTAAACATCGGTGTATGAGGAGTGAGGTGCCTCTGGAAGGTGAGGCTGGCTTCACAATGAAGTAAACACTGCTGGAAGGATGAAGATGATTGTGGTGATGATGACATTGATTCTATCTATTATTGCACCTGTTACAACATTGATTGTGTCTCTGCTGTAGAAGAGACAGGTTATTCTAACCAAAGCAATCAACATATAAAAGATACATAATGACGGCGTGTGAATGATTTCCCAAACATTGCAGTAGAGACAAAAATAAAGCAGATAGTAAATCATAAAACCAGCAGTCCAAATGGCCATCTACGGTTAGGCTGAGGAGAGCAGGTGAAAAATACACAATGGTATTGCATTTTTAGACGTGGTTCAAAGAGACCTTGTCAAGATTGATGTGTTTCCTGTAGCTATAGTTAATAGTAAGGGAACACTCCTGAAATTAGAATCCACTTCTTCCTAAACGCACCACCTGTGAATCGAGGACATCTGAGAAAAAAAGTGGAAGGGTACATGTCATTTCTATAGGTTTCCAAGACACAGGGAAAGGAGAACAGCCAATCTGTGAGATGTAATGGATATGTCAAGAATTGCTAAATCATAGTTGTGTGAGGCAGAAAGACAACTAACCCAAACGTAATGTCATTCAGGAGGCAGAAAAGAGGCAAACGCAAGAAAGAAGGGAGGAGGAAACAACACAGGGGGATATTGCATTTAAATTTAGGGGAGCAAAAATAAGAAAAAATATTAACTGTTTATTCTCTTGTGCACTGTTCTTTATTATTACCTATTTGGCATCTCTGTCCGGGTGCATTATGGAAATGAAGTAATGCTACTTTGCTTAACAATAACACACTGACTTTGAATCCTCTTACTTAAGGTTTGATTGCTTCTTGACGGTGGTTTTAAATGAATTGTGTTGAGGAGTGATAAAGAGCTTATTGCCAGGAATAAAAGCCCAGAGCAATGAAGAAAAGCTACACATGGAGTGGCTAGGCGATACAGGCTATTACGGTGAGGGAATGGTGTCCTTGACTGCCAGGACGGCTTAGAATTTTATTTCATCTTGTTTTGCTGGCTGCTGACAATGATGCGTGACTCTGGCACTGGAGGAAGAGGGCAAGCATGAGAGCCATTTTAGATCCCATTTACATACAGTGTGTCTATACCAGCATGGAAATAACCCCGTTTGGATGTGTGCGCATGTGAATACGGACATGCAATGTGCACGTTTGAGGAGGGATGACTCCGGAGTGTGTGTACATTCGAGCATTTTCAAAGTTTGTTTTTGAAGGGGTGGTGTTTGAAGGGAAACTTATGTTTATCATTCTCCTTGTGCTGCATGTGTTTGTGAATACACACTTGTTCTGACCTCTATCACCCGCATGCGCCGAAGCCCCAAAACCTCATGTAAATTTGGACAATGGAGGACTCGGGGACTCTGGGAATTGTTGTTTATCAGTGAAGTGAAAAGAACGGTTGAGCTGTAATGGCCCTCCAGTGGGTTGAGTATGCAAACTTCTCCGCACAGCAGCGGTTTGAAGCATCCCCCCTGAGCTGCACATCTCTGTGTTATTTTGGTTGGCTGCTTGATTTGGGTGGGACCAGTTCATTTGGAGGTTATCACTGCTTTTGTCAAGGTGAGTCAGTGCTTTGGTTGCATACACTGGCTCAAATGAGGCAGCAAGATCTCCAAAGTAAAAGTTTCTCTTTGCTGTGTTGATTCTGTTGATAAACTCTCCTCTGAGTCTCCAAGGTTGGAACTTTTTAAAGACGTTTAAGATATTTTTCAATACATTTGTTAAAATCAAATTAAATGGGTAATTAGTTGCTTTTCACCAGCAGATAACAGTCTCTGCTGTCCGTGGCTTTACATGATAAGTCTTAGTAATTTACATTTACAGAAAATACTTCAACTGCTCAAACATGCAGTTTATATTAACAACAGTAACAGATTTGCAACTTGAAATTCAAAGCAAGACAGTGTGACAGTATAGCCCACCATTGTTTCAGCTGAGAGATATATGTGTTTGCTATATTTCGCAAGTGCGTTTAACTTTTTTATCCTCATAAAAAAACAAAATAATCTCATAAAATATCAAGTAACTAAATATTTGTGCATCCATTTTTCCTTATTAAACAGGAAAACACAACCGCTCAGCTTTTGAATTCGAGAGTCCTAGTTGGAGCTGCTGTAAATCACCTCTCCATCACTGTCAAACTGGCCTCCTTCGCTCTCAGAGGCTGTGTTCAGTCCCAGTCGAGCAGTGTTCACTGGAAGGCTGCTGAGCCCGTTTCCATTGCCCACAGTATAAATACCAACAATCTGGTGCTCCAAGCTCTCGGTCAGGGCAGACTCCAGTCAGCTCATAGCACCACAAGCTGCATGGCTAACTGAGCTAACTAGCTAATGGCAGCTAGTAGATACAGCCAAAGACTATCGTGAGCAGCAGTTCATGGTTACTTGTATGCTGCCACCTACTTGTTTACAGCAATCTTCGACAACTGGCCAATTCTTACACACTGTACGTTTAATTTCAGGCAATAAAACTACTTGGTTAGGTTTAGAAAAAGGCTGTGTTTGGTTTAAAGATGTTTCTGTTATGTAAGTTATGTTACTTCTGTGCATTACCTCCGTTAAAATGAGTCAGTGTTGATTTTCGATTTCCATATGTGGACTTGCTTTTTACACTACATCACCTGACTTTCTTCTTTGTTCCCATTATAATTACTACGGCCACTAGGAGTCAAGCCAAAAATAAACGTAAATATGGGTCGTAATAATCTGCTCGCACAGATTGTTTTTCTGGTGAAGACGAGCTGCTCTTACATGCACACACAGCTTCAGCAGGCTGGAAGTTCAAAAGCTTGCCAGGCCTCTTGCTGCCTAGTTATGGTACTAAGCTATGATTGGACTAAAAGCTGTGTGGGGTCAGCGAGTTGTCCATTACCTTACCTTTCATTCATTTAATGTGACTCTTCTGTCCAAAGCGACTTCTATTACACAGATTCAACCCTCACAGAGCCAAGTGCTCCAGAAAATAGATAAACACAGTAGATCAACACGAGCCAAATTCTTGATCAATTGGTCCAACTGAAGCTGAAAAATAGAAAACACTATGTGGGAATCAGACATGCAGTGATGGAGAAAATCTTACAGAAGAACATAGTTTGTTGTAAGCAACAAACTCCAAGCGCTGACTTCTTGGCTTAGTGAGTCAGGCATGCCAAAAGCTGTTACTCTTTAAGTAAAGTATATGTCCAGTAATTATCTCATATGATACTGCGTGTTTTCAGGCATACAGAAAATAATGATCGTGTGGCACAGAGTGCTTGAGAAATTGCAGGGGTGAAACCTCTCCCTCTGATAGGTTTAGGCATTTCAGACATCCTTTTCCAAAGAGATTTGGTCAGAGCTTTTCCTCCACTTAAACACAGAAACACTGAGGATCAATTTGTGGGATTAGTGGACACTGCTGAGATAAAGTTGGTACTGAAGAGGCCCACATGACTACCGTCCCCCCAGTGTCCCGCTAAAGTCCTCTTAGCTCCATTCCTGGCCACAGACTAAGCACATCCAAACCCCAAATGCAATCACAACCCCAGCTCAGTCCGGCCCCTCAGAATCATCATCTCCAACAACACCAACCTAAATTGCAGCTCTGTCCCTGATCTCCAGCCCTCCCAGCCTCGTCTCCTCCCAGAACTTTATTTAATGAGTGAAGTTTTGTGGTGGGTGTTCGGGGGTCTCACGCCAGGCCTAGAGAAACAGAGGAGGAGCTTTCATAAACCATGGGCGAACAAATGGGATTTAACACACAAGAGGCTCTGATGGCCTATTAATTCTGCTTTGGCTGGCATCCAGAATGAGCCCAGCCTCTCTCCTAATTGGAGAGAGGCTAATTTCTATCAGAGGTATCAGGAGACTTTTTTTTCTCTGTGCAGGATGCATCCACATAACTTTAATGGATTCATTCAAGGGCTACGGCACGCAGACATTGATTAGATTGCCTCTGAGGCCCCACTGCTGGTCGCTTGACATAGGCAGCAAATGAAATGTGACCTCTGGTAAAAGGCCCGAACCAGGCAGCCCCAGTCTAATCCATTAGCTCAAAACCTTTCTCAATCCCATTTAATTAATGAAGTGATTTGAAAAAGGGTGAACATTCACCAATCCCTGGAACTGGAAAATAGTGGGCATATAAAGAGACTGAAACAACAAGAGCAAGAACAGCAACAGCCACAGTCGTAAAAAAAAAAAAAAAAAAAACCCAACACAAAGTAAAAGCACAAGAGTTGGGTTGCAGAGTAATTGTTTGCAATGAGATGGAATATTATTCCATCCCTGAGACAAGATGATCCAACCACAAAACACATACAGATGTGAGGTAATGAGTTGGGTCAAGGAAAATTGCCTTTCTTTGGCTGGAGTGCTTAAGTATTTGTCAGCAAGAGAAAAAGTCAATGTATTCAAATTCATCAAAGCCAAAGAGTGACAGCAGGGGAGGGGGGTGGGGTGTGTGTGTGTGTGTGTGTGTGTGTGTGTGTGTGTGTGTGTGTGTGGTGGGGGGGGGGGTTAATCAGTTAAATGTAAAACAGAAGAGAGGAAAATATTTTCCACTTTTGTCTGTAGAAAGAATTTAGCAGTGCTGTATGTTCATCTTGGCCGTGCAGCTGTGATCTGCACTCGTCAGCACCACTTCAAATCCGCTTTCTGGAATTCATATTTTGTTCCGTCACTCCCTTTTAACAAGGATCCCCTTCCCTGTGCACGCTGTTTATTCAGACAAACGGAAAAGGAGCCGCGGTGCACCGTTTCTGCTCAATGTCAAAAGAAAGACAAGCACCAGATCTCTGTTGGTGCATATGTTACATTACTTATTTTTCTAATTGAATTCATTTATTTATCTTCAATTAATAATTTATGATGCAACACAGTGGTATGCAAATGATCAATTTAAATTTAATGAGTTTTTAATGACCAAACAAATAATTAGGCGAGCCCGGTGTGGTGTGCATGTAATTTGAGAAGGAATAAATTTGAGAGCTTTGTTCAATGTTTGAGTACAGAGTACAGACAGGCTAATTTACTTCCAGAGCAGCTTATGCAGCAAAAGGACTGTGTGCTATATACAAAAGCATTGGAAAGTCATTACCCCAAGGTCATTACAAAGTCTCCAAAAGGCCAGTTGTGGACATGCAATGCTAAAGAAATAATGTGAGCCATTATATTATACACAATCATAGCAAACAGCAAAAATAGAGGCACATGCTCTGAATATAACTCACACGCTGACAAAGGGAAAGTCCACTATGGATATCCTAAATATTCTAACTATTCCCATTGGTGTGGGGGGAAAAGGCAGAAGGCTACATGCCACTGGAGCCAAATGGCATTTGATAATGGCTTTTTTCAGCAAACCCAAAAGACATTGTTAAGATTTACATTTTCAAATATATGCTGACCTTTTTTCCCTCCTCTCCTCTGTTCGCTTGTCATAAGCACTGTAATTGAATCAATATATTTCCTGATCAGCCCAGAGATTGAATAAGGTCACAGGAAGCCATGTGTGGACATTAAAAATCATTATTCTACTCAAATTGAGCAGAGATGGCATAGACCATTCAGGGTTCAAAATGAAATTATATTAGAGTCTATTACACTTTTACAATTATAGAGACGTTCCAATATTACAACGGGAAATGAAGTCATAATAAAAAGCCCAGGGGTGTATTACAAAGAAATGACCCAACTATTTTTTTTTCACTTTCACACAGTTATTGAATTGATGAAGAGAACTTGGTGACATTACATTCTCTGATAAGTGACCTTATTCATGAAAAATAGGGGAGGCTGTTTCAGTTGCTCCATTTTCTTGCTTGAAGTTTGCTGTGGAGCCGTTTCCCACCTGCAAGACCTCAAGTCAGCAACAGTGTGCACATTTACATTTCCTCACACTCTCCAGGACAAGTGGTGCTAATGTAGCCACTAAAGCACTCACTGCTTTAATTGCCTTTAAGCATACATTTATTTTAATTATTCATTTATTTTCTGGGATATGGGATTTTGCTTCATGCACACGTCTGAGCAGCAGAAAACGGCTAATTAAATAGCCCAATAGAGTTGTGCAATTGGAGGACAAAGTTTTCAATCCTGTTAATCCAATACTGCAGGAAAAAAAAGTGGAAAATTAAATTAAACCACACTATTAACTGAGAGTTTTCAGTCTAAACTCTTGCAAATTATGTCTAACTATCAAATTAGATAAAACCCCATTTTTAATTGGCTTTCTCATTGAAATGAATAACACTTATCAGTGATCAACTTATCAACGCCGCATGAAAGAAGAATGAGCAGGGCAAAAAAAAAAAAAAAAAAAAGGAAAAGTCCCCTCTGGCTCCAGTCATTCTTATGGTCCAGTTTTCTAGTTTACAGATTTAAAGATCAGGCTCAGTGTGTCTCCAATTAGACAATTATATGGCTTCACACATATAAAGTGGTGACCTGTGATTTGTCTGCACTGTCACGTCTACGTGGTAATGCGGAGGAAGAGGTTCATTTCTTCAGTTGTTATACTTCTGTTTCACTTAAGGCGCGGCCCCTCTGGTCAATTAGGCGTGATGGTCACAATGTCTGCAGAGCTCTAACAGTGTGCTCCTTAAAGCCTGTCAAACGATGGTGAGCGGGGAAACCCGGTCGCCTGGAAACGACGCCGGCTCCCACAGCCATCATCATCATCGCTGGATGTAAATAGCCTTTCATCTCAGGTGGAACAGAGCCGTTGAGTGAGCACACCTACGTTGCCCTGTTTAAACTCTGCATATAGAGGGATGAACGGTAATGAAAGGGCCATTTACACCACCTATTCCACCTCCACCTCTCCAGATTTTTTGAATATAAAACCTCAGAGTGGAACGTTTATGAAACACATAATGACAATCTAAATCAGTGGGCGGCTTCAGTCTGCAAGGATTAGCGGGCTTGATGTAGTTCTACATGTGAAGGCATACTTGTCGCCTTATTACTGTAAGAGCTTCAGAAATCCTCCCTGAAGGAGCGAGTGAGGGAGGGGGAACACTCAAATATGCCACACATTCCTGGCAGCAAATTAGAGACTGTGCTATCTATTCAGCATGGAAAAAAAGAGGCTGTGAGATCCTTGGCCTGTCACATTTCTCAGGTAGAGGAAAATAACTCTGTGGTGGATTTTTACTTTAATGATATGCCCAGAACATTACTGCCTCAACACAGCAACTCTGCAGACAAGGAGAGATATGACTGTGTACACTGGTATGTTTGAAACAGACAGCACTGTTCATTAGAGGTTTCTGGGGTTTTTTAAATGTCTATATCGTTTGCTAACACTCAGCAGTGACAAAACTAAAGGCATCACAAGATCAAAGTAATAAACCAGGTCATGCAGAGTGCTAATGTGTGAAGATAAGTCGAACATATCAAAGGAAATAAAGTAATGATGGGAATTAAAGAGGACTGTACACCTGCAAATGTTTATACTGTGGGTGGAAACACTTGCTGTCACGTCTTATTTGGGCTGGGATTTGGGTCATACTGCTCCAAGGTGGACTTTTTAGAAAAAGAAAAAAAATCTGGTTAATGGACACAATTGCAAGCAAATCAACATAATTAGAAGTATTTGTGCAGTAAACTGCATAATATACTGAAATGATTTGATTTGGGAGAAAAACCTTGAGAAGGAAGCCTCTTTCAGTAAAGTTCATAAAAAGCTATTAGCATCTAGCTGGTCTGGTATTTAAGAAGGTAGAGGACAGATTTGAAACTAATGAGGACATAAAACCTGTTTTTAGGGAAGGCAGCTCATTGTCACTCAGCGTTTGAAAGACAGCTCAATGTTAATTACCTGGAGACGTTTAAAACCGAGGAAGTTCAAGCACTTGCCACCAAATGTTTCCATCTACTGTTTCTATTTTTCAATCTGAGCATAAAAAACACGAGTGGAAACGCTGGAAATTCGACTGTAAAAAAAGCTCTTGGCTGAGGTGGAAAAGTTGGTGTATCGATAAAAGCAAAATGTGACACGGTGCAACAGGAACAGATGAAGAGAATAAGTCATGATGTACGCACATGGAGCACGTGATTTAGACCTTCTGCTCCACTGTAGAGACGAAAAATGACAAAAACATCAAACCTGGGTGGCGCAATAACGCGACTGTACATTCTTACCGCACTAGCTACTGAAACAGAGCGACCGTGTTTCCAAGTGTCAAAGCAAAACCACTTAACACGCAGTAACTACATGCCACCAAGGCCGTGCAATAATGCAAAAACGATAATAAAAGCAAGCAGTTTTTAAAAGATGGGTACACGTCTTCAGTCTCCCCCTCTGAATATCTCCAAATATCAGTGAATCAACAGCTTGTTTGCACGTTGATGCTTGACAGTCATGTTAGTGTACAGAGATTACGATGAAATAAATAATGGAAAAATAAATGTATTTAAAGGCTATGGGGGATTTGAGTCATTGATTCATGATTGAAAGAATTCCTGTTTACGCTCCTAGGACTAAACGTACAGATGAACGGACAGTTATGCATGTACACAAACACGCACGCAATCTCCATTACACATGAGGCGCTTTAGCCGTCGTGCTCGGCAGTCTGATCGCCTCCATCCTCAGCCAAACTGGCTGGCTCGCTCCATCACCCTGGTCTGTTGGAGGCCCGATGGTGATGAATGTCTTTTGCTTTTTGTGAAGTCCCTTGTACTGCTACGGCATGCCAGGCAGAATGAAAAACAGATTAAAGAGGCAGGAAACTGACACAGAGAGGATGTTTGGCTGTTGGCTATTGAGTTATCAGCCCTTTTCACACCTAATGAAACAACTTTCAGCACTGCGGCTTATTAAATATCCCCCAGTCACTGGGCAGAGCTGCACAGTTGCCAGGCCCCGAGAAGGCTACATTAGATTTTAATTAAAAACAAACAAATTACCCAGAGCTCCACGCATCCAGGAAATTTAACTCAATCCAAATAGGACCTAACTTTTAACTGTGGACTGATGGAGGGGGTCTAAAGGTAGACTCTTTAAAAAACTCCTGAATATCTGTTAGTGCTGAGAGGAGAGTTAATACATCAAAAGACTTTTACAGATGGAAAAAAAATATGCAAATGGCATAAGATAGCAAGGGGACTGCACCCAAACATCAACAAATGCACCGCGTGAGCCCAGCAAACAGGAAATCACCACTAGCCGATTTATTATTTGATAATCAATCTAATCTCGTTAACCTTCGCTGTTAACACTTCAGTACATCCACAATAATTCTGAAAATCATACTAAAAGGAGGACGATAATCATTTCTGCCTCCTTTCTTCTTGCAGAACATGAATGGATTTCAGGCCTTTCAGATGTAAATTCTTCAGTGATGACGATGTCATATGATAGCTGTCTTTTTTCTCTGGAGATCTAGGTCTTTAAAAATGAAATATAATCAGCCCATTATGCCCGTCTGTGTTTATAATGATGTTTGGAAAGAAAATCTATTCATTGCTCCATCACTTGGTTCAGCAGTTTCTCAGCGCGAAAGTCAAGTTGTAGCATTACTTTGATTTCCTCTCTGCCTCCAGCCTCACCAAAGCCACACTCACACACGTGGCTCGAAGGGCGCCGTCTCTCCTCGTAGCGGGGCAGTGTTTGTTTTAGCGGCGGCTGCTCAACTGATCTTCCCATGTGAAAAAATATTCAGCCCATTAAAGAAATATAGATATGAGGTATTGTATGAACAAGTGCATTAACATTTTTTCTTGGACAGATGAAGTGCGGAATTGGCTGCGAGGCTGAAGGGCATCTGTCCCAGGCAGCTAAACCAATGTGGACTACTTCTTCTTCTCCGGGCCTTCTCCTCCCAACGACGCTCCCTCTTCTCCCTCTGGATTTCTGCTGTCCTCCAACTGCGCACGTAACAGGCTTGTTCGTTTCATTTGGATTTGACCTCTGCTTACCTTACTTCCGACTGGGCTTCATTAAACGTCTTTCTGGCTGTTTCAGGGCCTTCTCTCTTTCTTTATTGGAAACATTCACTAAGTGGGAGAATTGTAACAAAAGGAAAAAGCCTCCAATGTGCAATTCTCAGTGGAGAGGGTGACCCCAACTTTAGGGAGAAAAAGGACCTGAGGATAATAGCAAATGAAGCCAAGGGCTGCGTTAATGGGCAGACATTGCACACAGAGTTCCTGGTGCGGCTTTATCTGACAGACATGTATATTAATACTCAGCACTTTTTTTTTTTTTTTCTATCGAAGTGGAAGAAATATGAATATTCATCCTCATTTATATTTCAAGGCATTTCCATTCCTGCGGGAACCTCAGTAGGTTTTGACCAATTTCCATCCCCATTACGGAAATGACAGCTCTCACTCTCGGGCCCTGACAGAGGTCTGCCCAATGCACAGGAGGTCTTCCGAGGAGGGAGCCTGCGCCCGTTCCCAGCTGTCCACAAACACTCATTAACAGAGGAAAATATCCAACGGAATCTCTGTGAGAATTTTTAATCACACAAAGGTCCTGCTAATTAGGCAGCTGATGGGGCATGGAGAGCACAAGGACGAATTCTTTAAACAAAGGACTAGAAACTTTAGGAGCCTTAATTACTCGGGCAAAGAGTTCATTCCAGAATGGCAGAGCACATCATTCCACTAATGAGACCAAGTGGCAGCACATATTAGTGAGAAATAATGTGGAAAGTTCAATTACATTGTGCTTTTGGAGCCTTTTCCCTCTTTCCCTCCCTGCTACTTATGCACACACATAAGACAAAGCCCAGGCCAGCACAGGAAGGAGGCAGGGGCGGAGGACACGTAATCACTGGCACCAGCACTCCGTTCTTCACGTGTATCTTGGCAGGCTTGATCATCTTAATTGCCCATTAGAATGTTCTCCTGTTTGAAAATGAATATCATTATGGCGCTCAGTTCTGGCCTTTGCGGGAGAAAGACTTGCTGCAATTTCACCATTCAATGCAGCGTGTGTCTTGAATTCCAAACACACAATTGACTACCAATTTGCAGTGACCAAACCCTTAGAAAAGCTGTGAATAAAAGGGCAGAGGCGGAGTTAATTACCAGGAGGTAAGATTAACTCTTTTTTTTTTTTCTTGCTACACGGACAAATATTTTTAAAGAACATGTTGCGTGCGGCCCTGTCGTTGCAGATTCTGTTGTGCATTCGGGTCAGTTTCACCGCACAGGCTGTGTCTTTAAAGACAAAGATAAAAATCATTCTCCACTGGTTTTCCTGCCTGTCATTACAGGTCTGCCTATGCTGATATTCTAACAGCACTGTCTGTCGGTGAAACATGCAAAAACCTCCTGCTTTTGTGGATTTGGTTCCATTTCAGAGCCGTTACTGTAAAAAAATGACACCAAAGTTTTCAAGACTTCAGGAGACGTTATTATCACCATTATGCAGTGAGGGTGTGGAAACAAAGTTACACCCACTTGTACTTAGCTAATAACATTAGCCACAATCTTTAACTTTGTTTCACACAATGCATGGGTAAATAATTGTGAATGACAATCAAATAATGTGCTACTGAAAGGGTAATATATGCGCATTCTCACCTGCGTAAAAGATTGTATTAAAAATCCTAATGCCCACATCAGGAGGTGCCTAGATACCAATTACAGCAAGCAGGAAGCAAATTTCCCGTGAAATAAAACAGCTAATGGGAAATGGAGGGCGGCAGGCAGCATTCCTTATTGCCCGCTAAGCTGGAACAAGAAAAAGAGGCAGGCAGAGCTGAATGTCCACGACTGGCCTGGTTTTAACCACACTGGAGCCAAATACATCATCTGAAATGGGGCAGTTGAATTTGTTTGTGCTCAAGATGATGTCACTTCCCCACATATACTGCACTGTTTTCTGTATTCAACATAGACTCTCTAAACTCACTGCTGAATTATTAAAGGCTATATGATGCAATATAGATCTTTTTCAAAAGAATTTATGTGTTTTTTTTCTGCTTCATTTCCCCATCGACACTGAGAGAGAGCAAACACATGTGGCACAGACAGAATGATGGCACACGACCAAAGGTCTCAGGCCAGACTCAGACCCATGAAGTTGTGATTATGGGGCACGCACACTGAGCAGCGGTGGCCATCATAATCAGTGTTACTCTCTCAGCAAACTGACACCAAGTCCACTCAACATAAAAAACAGTCTCAGTCAGTCTTTCATATATTTTGCTTGTGGATAATTTACTTTTAATACTCCAGAAATATAGCACTGAACTTCTTAAAAGTTGGGAGACGTCTAGAGACAGATGAAAAAGAGAAGTTGGTGCAATCGAACGCTGTTTGGACACGCAAGGTAAACACATACAACACACATATAAGAGACACGCATCAAAAGTCATGAGAAATCTTGACTTTGAGTCCTGAGTCCGGCTCCAGCTCCAGAAGACAACTGTTTTCACTGGCTGCTCTCCCCATAAACTGACTCTGACACATAGAATTGGTGCTTTAAAACATGAACCATGAATCATTTGAGTCTGTGTTGTAGCCAACCTTCATCTTTTGCAGAAAGTTATGATCTGTTTGTGCTTCCTTTCCTCAGGTAGCTGAGTGTGTTAAATGCACGAGCTGCATCCTCTGCAGAGCCCCATTATAAAAGAAATTTGGAAATCAAGAGGATGTTGACTGTGTGCTCCCCCTCCTTACTGCCTGCAGACAGCCTAACCCAGAGAGAATTGTCTGACCAAGAAGACCCACCGGTGAGGGAACCTATTGATTTTTTTCTCCCCATGTTCTCTCTGCCAGAGTTGTTTGTTTCTTTTTGCTCATTGCCCCTGTTTTATTTACAGGCAGTGGGATCAATAGAGACACTTCCTCACTTGCTTGTTTCCAGCTTTATGAAAACACATCTTTCAGGCTCTTAAGCACACTGGCAGATCTACATCATTTCTCCAGTGGTTCAAATAATTTGAGTTCAATTGATTGACAAGTGTAATTGTGCAAGAAGGGGGCTGTATAGAACGAGACGAAATGCTGCAGCACTGAAGTGAACTCTTAATATGTATATTTGTTGAGCACTCCTCTGAGCTGTCATAAAGTTGGAAAACTATCTCTTGAATATCGACCTTTGCAGCTGTCAGTTCTTAAGAGAAACTTGTAAAATGTGCTGTGAAGTCTTTCTTAAGTAAAACTGGGAAACAGGCTTTGTAAGATTGTCTGTTTTGGTGACTGATCAATATGTTGTTTGTTTCAGAAAGCCTCTGTAATTATAACTGTACCAAAAAAGCAGGGGAACCTGGCTGATGCCACAGCTTGTACTTTACACCCCCGTCTTTACTTCTGTACTTAATTCTCTGACTGTAAGTAGAAGCAGTTTAACTGAGTCGTCCTTCCCTCTTGTAAAGTAACTAGCATGTAATCAACAGAATTTAAATAGAGACTGTCCTCCATAGAAAAACAACTGTCATAAAAAAAATAAAAATACCAACGTTGAAAAGCCTATATGGTTAACATTGTGAAATGATCAGTTTGGTCGGGTTTAGGCACCAAAACTACTTGGTTCGGTTTAGGAGAAGATCACAATGAGTGCATAATACTTTACAGCACTGCATCACACAACACCAACTATCACTGATACTGGATCATATTTTATGGAGAAAGTTTTCTGGTTTTCCCCCTGATGTCCTCTGGCTGCTCTGCTCAAACTTTCCGTGTCTGTTGATGGACAGACAGTTTTACTTGTTGCTAAAGTAACAGCTAACTGCTGCTAACTGCAGCTGCCATTAGCTAGATGCAGCTCACTGACTCTGCCCAGACTGGGCTGGGAGCTCCAGAGGAAGGCTGAGGTCTACACCATCAGCACAGGAGCAGGACTGCCAGGAGGGGGTTTTCAGACCCAGGGTGGTGCCAGAATGGCCACCAGAGCTGGGCGAGCGGGCTACAGAACCAGGCTCGGGCACCTCTATGGACGTCACTACAGAGATTTAAGTCTGTCTGTTATGCCTTGTGTCATTTGCCTGTTTTAGCAAAGTTGCCCACTTGCTAGTTTCCGATCACTAGTGATGTAATCATAACTAATGCATGTATACAGCATACAGCTGCATTAAGGAACTGTATTGTGTTTTATAGACTGGCCCTCCTCTCCCGCCTCCTGTTGACAGGCAGGCTGTTCCTGCCCTGATGCACAATGCTTTCACACTCATTTTGGTGCAGAGGGTGCTACACATTGAATTAAAAGAGTTCTGATTGATAAGGTAGTTGAAGGCAAATCTGCTCCAACTAATTGTCTTTCAAATGCCCTCATTAATCAAAGCAGAGTCGCCCTGGTGACGGGCGGTCCTGTCAGCCGCTCTGCTACAGGCTCTCCTCCGGCCACTCACCTCCCAGCATGATGCCTGCTTCCCCTCTGTCAGGCGCCGCTGTCCTGTGACTACAGGAGCACAGGCCATCCGTCCGTCCGCTGCACACCTGCCTTCTGCCAGACAGGATCTGACCGCCCCCTGCCACTAGGACGGCCCCAGAGACCAATTTAGCAGCCACTTAATGATTCATGACTTCAAGTGGTGGAAATGAGGGCAGCATATGATAACAGGAATAAACACATTTAATTAGCTCCTCATATACATTATTTATTTATTTACCTGCACTCTGATTAATTTATATATTTTGTGTTTGTGTTGCAGGGATTTTTGGTATTCACAGCATCTGGCAGAGAGCCTTTGTTGTGTGGTTGAGAGAGCATCTTCTCCCACACCTATTTTTTGGGAGGGGGGTTAGCAGTGTACCTCCTCCTTATCTGAGGACCTTTTGCAAGGGTGCGGTGGGGTGGGGTACCAGCAGGGATTTGGCAAGCCCCCCACAATGAGATGACACGAAATGGCGGGGAATATTAGACTTTAAAATATACAGTTCCCTGCGCTCTAAGTAGCCTTGTTTGTGAATTTCCTGACAGGTAGTTACTCCCCCAGTTTTCTTTGAGCATAGGGCATACATTTTCATGGAGGCACTAATCAAAGCTGTGCGGTGGCAAACAGCACAGCCACAGTAGGCCCAATCAAAGCCGTGTACCTGGCTCTCTTCCATAAGGCTCCGGGAACGCTGATGACAACTCTTACCCTAGCATCTGCCATCGCATCCATCACAGGTTGACTTCCTTCACACTCACTCTGCACATCTCTCTCTCTCTCACACACACACATGAGCACAGACAGCACCGTGAGCTCTCACTCAACAGCATGAACTTCGTCTTTCTAGGAGTGGAGTTATCAGAGAGGAAAGAAATTAAGGCAATAAGTGAAGGTGGCAAAGATAATCATTAGTGAAATTATAGTTAAGTGTCAGGCTTTTGTTATTTTCATGGAATTTCTCAGATTTGTGCTGAGATTGTCTCGCTCTTACACTGATTACAGAGGGTAAAGGGAGGAGGAGGTGCATGAAGCCAAAGAGAGAAAATACTTAGACACTGTCACTGATATAGTATCCTCTTAATTAGCTGTTGAAGAAATAAACTATAATTGTGTGCATGGCAGCAAACTAAAAGTCTGGTGTAAAACAAGCTCAGAAACACAATGTGGGAGTGACCTCTAGTATTGTCCTTTCAAGGCTCGCTCCCTTTGTCCCTTTTGTGATGGCAAATCAGCGCGAGTGTGATGATGGCATAGAGTTGAGGAGGTGAGAAAGGCCTACGTCCAAAGCCGCCGACACAGAGATTCCCACAGAGAGAGATATTCTCCTCCTCTTTTCCGTCTCTACGTGCCCCCTCTTCTCCTCTAATCCCTGGCCGTTGAAGACCTCCAGACGCCCTCCTCTCATAATGACACGGCTATCAAACCCAATTGCTGTGGCTCAGACCCAAGGCAGTGCATTAAACCCCTTAGTGTCTGATTGCTTCTCCAGAGTCAAGTGGTTGTGTCCTCCCTGTCATTCCCCCGGCCACCACCATTGCCGCCCCGGCTGCCTGGAGCAACGAGAGACGAGAGCCCTCACGCAGGCCTGGTTAACCCACTCACCTCATTCACACTGACCTCATACGTGCAATGAGGCAAGGGCCTGCACAAAAAGGTACAGGAGTGCTGGGTCCATGGCAGGCTGCCAGGATTGTTTTTAGGCAAACTAAATTAAATATGAGGGACTTTCTGGTGATGTCTAAACTACCAGTAAGATGAAAGAATTCCCTGTAGATTTACTGTAAGCCCCCCAATGGCAGACAGAGTTCAAATACATTGTTTTTATTTCCAAATGCCACAGTAAAACTTACTTTGTCCACTGATGTTCAAGAACAGCTCTGTGATGGATTGGCTTGTATAAGCACTCAAGTGCACGGACTGTACTGTGATTAGTTACCTCCTGTCACTTTTTAAAAATGAATCCTAATATTGAACACCAACACATGTCATGACTTTATTAGCCTATTAGCCTGGAGCTACTCACCTGAAATCTCTAAATATAAGCCCTGAAGGACTTTCCTTTGAAGAACATGCTCTCATGTCCTTTGAGGGTTGTATTTGACTTACTTTCACAAAAAGTGTAATAAAAAAGTTTGTTCACAACCTGAAAAGCTACAGAGAAACAGGTGTGATAAAGTTTGAAGAGCTTAACTAAAAATCGAAAGATTATGAATTTATAATTTAGTTACTTTGATAGCATAGAGCTGGAGTGCATAGTAAGTGACTAATACAACGTTGTTGATGTGATTGTCAGAGTATCATGTGTTCTGCAAAAAATACTATATCAGCAGAGCTGTCAAAAAATGCCAAAAATATTTCTTTGAGCACTAAAGACACATGAAATTACACACAACACAAAACAACAAACTTACTATGGATGCAGGCCTTTCTCACCTGCTCAATAACAACAAATGATAAAGAATTTTTTGTCTATTATTGAGAATGTACTAAAAAAATACAAACAATCAGTTCTGTGAAACTTTCTTTGAGTGTCATTTTTCTTGATTCTCGTGCTGCAGTCTGACACTTATTTCCAGAGGAGTTTACTTGTGTTGGAAACAAGCTGAAATATTGTCATTGTACTGGTAGATTCTTCAACTTGGCTACAAAAAAATAAGACCTTAAAAACTCAATCATAGAGAAAAATGACTTGATAATATGCAGTGAAGGTGGTGCTGCATAATCTATTACTTAAAAACGCAGTTTTAGAGACAAAATGAAATCTGAAGCGAAATGATCAAGGCCTTCACGCAAAGGCAAAAGGTCAAAGGCACTCTATCAGCAGAGGAATGTATATATATATATATATATATAAATATAAAGTTGATACATGAAACATTCAAAAGAGTTGAGACTTCATGACACAATTACTACTGACTGAGTTTGTCGGAGAAAGAACGAAAGTCTGATTCTGAGCCCTGACTCTTCACACACGTCAAAGAGTATTACAGCAGAAAGCCGGTCATAAAATGCATGAACTTGCTATCTTTGAAATGATGTGAGTTAAAGAAAAGGGTTTGACTGTATTTCTAAAAAACATGTCTTTAATGTTATGCATAATTGATTGCACTGTGCTGGACCTACGCAGTAATAATGATTTCGGGGGGCAGCCGTCACCACACATTGCTGTAGGGATGTTGCTGCAGTGCAAATGGCAAAGCATCGTCCACGCTGCCTGCATACCCATGGCTGCACTGAGAGGGAAAAATAATGGGAATGAAAGAGCAAATATCTGTAAGTATTTGTTTGTCAGTGTGTGTATGTGTGTGTTCCTGTATGTATGTGTACACATGTGCATGTGCAGTGTATGTGTGCGGGTCTCGGTGCTGGTGTGTAAGATGGAGTGCAGTGTCGGAGTTTGGGCAGAAGGTGAATAACTACAGTGCTTACAGTGTAATCATGGTTCCTGTCAGCCCTGCTGCAGGAGAGGAGGGGGCACCAAGCAGACTGAGCTCCTCGGTGATGAAGTACAGGCACCGAGGAGCGCTCTACACCTGGATATTTATTAACACAGGCCTGACAGTAATGAGGCCTGAACAGGTGGGCTGGGACACACATATCAGAGTGAGGAGCATCCGCCAGGAGGCAGTGGGGGAGACGGTGGAGACGAGTGGGAGAAGTTCACCCTGCAGGAAAGCAGCCCTACAGAGAGCTGAGGCTACACACCCACTCGTACCTACATCACATCTGACTAGAAACAACAAAAAACAACTACTAAATGTTTATCCCTCCTATGCTGCTGGAAAATGTGCCTGTTACACTTGTGGAGAGCACACGTGAAACTGCCCGATTGCATAGAAATCTATTAAGTTGCTTATTTTTGTGGCACTTTTTAGTGCGGCCAAATGTTCCAATAGTTGTAAACAAACTCTGTGAAGGAAACAGAATGTGAATACAATGAAAGGTATAACTTGCAAGCCAACAGTCCCTGCTATAAAACAGTCTATGAATATCTGGAACAGCGCTTGTTTTTCCCTTTAATTCGACAGGAAAACACCACTGTTCCATTTGTGTAACATACAGAACACACCACATTATTGTTAAAAACAGATACTCCAAAACTACCCTGTTAGCTTTTTTTTTAAGCTTAACGACATACTGTTCAACTGTCGGCAGTTCAAGTGAATTCTTGGTAAGCATGGCTGCAAACAAACGATGGAGAAAAATTCAAAGCAGTGAGAATTTAAGTACAAGCACGTGTAGTCCAGAGGCTGACATGAAATTAAATTTAAATAGGGAGCTCTCAGTCCATGCAGTGTGGACTTCAGGAGGAACAGTAGAGATGCTAAGACTGGGAAAGCTGAACAAATCACCAACAGTGAGGGACATTTTCCAGACCTCATTAGGGTTCAGGACACAGTCCTAGTTAGGTTAAGGGTAAGGGAATAGGGTAAGCACACAGGCTGGGCATGTAGTGATTACAGCTGGGCGATCTGGTGTGTTTGTGTGTGTTTGAGTGTGTGTTTGTGTGTGTGTTTGTGTGTGTGTGTGTGTGTGTGTGTGTGTGTGTGTATACTCGCTTTGTGCTGCCTTTCTGTACTCCGGTTGTCTTATTAAGACTCTGAGTGAGGCTAATCAGTGCTGTCATCTGACGCTGAACAGATGCACTGAACAAAGAAGAGGAGGAGACCACTGCAGGCCCAAGGTGCATCTGCGGGGGAGGAGAGAGCTGTGCTGCCTGAGCTGATGCTAGCTGATGGCACTCCCTGTCAAGTACCCTTCTCAGAGACTAATGGGTGGAGAAAAGGTAGAGGGTGACTACGTCCAACATTTCATGTCAAATCCACCTTAATAATTCCTCATTGCCAGCTGTGACTGACACAAACTGCAGGTGAGACGGCTCCTCGTGCCCACCCAAAATGGCACATGGGGAAATTCACTTAACTAACGTAGTCGACTCCGGATCCAGTCTGCAGCAGTGTGGGTAATCTGAATTTCTGGTGTGTGAATAAAGAGTGAAACTTGCACTTTACAGACAGGACATGATTTTGAAAATGATTAGGGGGAAGGGACGAATGACGGTGCCACATGAACGCTCCCTTATTCTCTTGTTGTTATGTTTCTCTTTCAATATCAGTTCTGTCTCTTTCTTGCCGTCTTCCTGCTCCTGTGTGTGTCTCTCTCTCAACAGTCTCGCTCTCTGTGCCACCCAAGGATGGAGAATGAGGAACTCAACTAGGACTGCAGACAGACTGTAAAACCAGAGCGGTGACTATTAACTCATCTCTCCAGCCTTCCTGCTGAGTCCGCTGGGAGCGTGAAACTCATTTCCTATGCAGACACTCCTAACAGATGACCTTGGTCTTATCAGGACAGGTCTAGATCTCGCCAAAACCAGCAAGACATAATATTACTATTAAATATGTGTTGGAAAGAGACAAGAAATGTCATTGCTCATCTGTCATTGTGTTTAAATTTAGCGTCCGTAAACCACACTGCATGGTCGCAGTAACGAGAAGTCAGTGATCTCTGCCATCTAAACAGCTGCAACAATAGCTTCAGATAAGTCTAATTTCAAAATGTGTGATACAGTAGCTTTTGGTTAATCTACACAGATGTGTATCTCCCACGATGGACCATAAGCTTCTTCTGTAAGTGCATGTTCTGGAAGAAAGTCCACTACAAGTGTAATTGGAAAGGCATGCACTCTACATGGATTTAAATGAATACCATGCATGTCCTGCTTTACACATCAGTAAAAAAAAAAAGGGGCTTTCTCTTGTGCAATGGGTTCCATTTTTAGCCCTCCAGTCAAACCAGTCACATAAGCATACAATAGGGCTTTATTAGCCTATCCCCCACACTGCTCTGCAAGGAGGACAGATCTCCAATCTGAAGAGAACAAGCAGTTCCCTTTAAAGATCCTGTGTCTGGGGCTAATCTGGTAAACTCCCATAAATGCTCCTCCGCACCCCAGATGGAAGGAATTAGCAGCCCCAGACAGTGCAGAAAGGCCTTAAGCCTGTGATATACCTCTGAGATTAATTAGCTTCCAACTTTAGATATTATTATAGAATCTTAGGTTGCAACAGAAATTACCATGTCTTCAACTCCATTAGACAGTTTTGTGCCGTGGACCAGGCAGAGAGCCGAGGCGCTTAGCGAGGCTCTGTCTTCCATAATGCATGTTGGCCTCATCCATACTCTGACAGCACTTAAGAAACCTACAGCCATTTGAGTGACAAAGATCTCATCTATTTTTCAGTTTTGACTCTCACTGTATAAGGGAGGATCTTATGTGCCTAGAGTGTGCGTATGTGTGTGTGTGCACAGGTGTCTGCAAGTGTACAGGAGTGTGTGTGCGCGTGTGCGTGCATGTGCAGGGGCAATTAGAAGTATGCTGTTGGACACCAGTCTTGGATTTACTCACAAATCATCTCAACTCAGTGCAAGCTGGAGTGTCTCTCTGTGTGTGAGTCATAGTTTTAATGAGTTCTTTTCATGCAGTCCTCCGCAGCCTCGCTCGCTGGCGCTGCAGATTCACTATTTTGCTCTTACAAATCTGTGTGTTGGAGTATATGTGTAGGATAAAACGTCCAATTGAAGGAAGATGAGCGATACGTTCCAAGAGAGGAACTACACCTTTAAGAGGAAGAAAACAGACAATCTCCTGCCAGTAAGAAATCTGTATCAAATTGTTTTGTGGAAATGACCTGGAGTGGGCAGCTCAGACCTCCATCTCTGTCCGTGTCAGAAAGCTTAGATTCTGAGTCTCCCAATCATCCCCCCCGCTCTCTCTGAAATGAATTTTATTTGATGTGGTTTAAAAATACATTATTAAAACCACTCCAGCACTCCATAACCATCCAGATAACATGCAGAATACACTGTACTGAATTAATGTGAGCTAAATTAGCAAAATACCCTCATTGAAATTCTATGAATTTTTTTTGTTGCACCATATCAAAGCTGGATCTTAGATCTGAATTTGTTGCATGCCAGCGTCCACTAAACATCTTCTGACAGCCTGCTCAGCATGATAAGTTTCACTCTTACAAAGAGGCGGGGCCAGATAATCCATTAATGTAGCATTAGACCAAACTTTTAAGCTCTCTCAGACAGGCCATCTCCAGTATTTGGCAACATCTGAGGTGGGCGGCTTCTTATTGCACATTAAGTGCTTTCATACACAAGAGTAGCACATGCGGTGAGTGATGCATTAGGAGACAGACTGTCGAAGATATGTGCTCTCTCATGGATGCCACTTGTATTGATTTCTATAGCCTTTTAATTTAAGGCACTTTCACTTAAGGCTGAGACAAATGTGAGAAAAGGCTGGCTGCATATTCAGCTGTTAATGCTACAATCATGTTCAATTAAAAATGCATGAGGCCACAGATTTCAAGATAGGTCCTCGGCGTGTGTTTGCTCATCACTCAACAATTAGGATTGGTTAAAAAAAAAAAAAACACACACAGCATAATGTTGAAAATGCTTCTGTTGATTAGCAAGCACCTTACAGGAGCCAGAACAGCCCCTGATCGGTTTGTCAGAGACCACGAATGAGACAGAGGAGGGACAGTTAATCCCTCAGAGGCTCCGAGTGACAAACCAAGTAGATGCAGCTCACTGTTGAGTGTATGACCTTGCTGAACAGCAATGAAAAGCACAGGTGACCACTCTGCTGCTTGATAACTTTTCCCTGGCTGCATGTGCTAAGTGAAATTGCTGTTTTCAGCCGCGGAGATGCTGGGCTCCGGGTTGATGGCATGCAGAGAGAAAAGAGGGAGGAGTGCAAGGTAACTCTGTCTGTCGAGCAGACTGAGGGCACCCGGTGTCAAGCTCATTAACCTCGGCAAGGGAAATGTTACAATGAGACAGAAGATATGCATGGCACCGGGTCGCATCCTGAAGTGCTGCTTCTTGTAAAACCTGAACCTTCACCAACTGACACAGCAGCATGGGCATTTCATATATTAAAGGCCCTTTTCTCTGCAGTGGTGGGATGGCGTCTGAGAGGAGAATGGGGACTTGCATATGATACTGTAAGTAGATTTAAATATTCAAATACAGGGGTGGCTCAGACTGGGCTGATGTGATGGAGTATACATCATTATGCTGCTACCAGTCAGTATATCTTCATTTATAATGCTTCTCATACAGTCATCCACAATCCTGACCTGTTCAAATAAAGCCTTTGTCCCAGACAGACACAATCAGAGTGATGAGTAAACACATACACTATGTCTATCTTGCCTATTAATCTGGGCACCCAGCTGTGAGGAAGGCTTTGCTGCCCTATCTCCCCTGGTCCACACAGTAGCCCGTTGGTATTGCTGCCCATGTTTGGATTTCATCGAGAGCTTGGGATCGTTTCAATGCAACACAGATCAGAGCACACTGGTGAATGGGCTGTGGCTGTTTCTGTGAATATTTTTGAATTCCTTTTTGAGGATGACAGCACTTCTTGTAGATCTGGAGTATGTGCGACTTAACTTTTAGTTCCACAAATAATTTTATTCCATGCATGGTGATGGTGAGAGTCAGAGGTAGATTAAATGATGCACAGAGGCAGCCGAACTCCACGGTACTGGTGACACGGAGCAGCTCCACCAGAAACACAGGATAAATCATCAAATCCTTGTTTTTGACATTAGTCGAACCCGAATTAAAAACTGCATATCCTTGGTGTTTGTTGTGACTTGTGTATTTATTTGGTCAATATCTTGACAACCAAAAACAAGAAATTTGCGACCGACGATGCTGGTTTGATTGCATTGGTGAAATATGTGCGTAGGGCATTAAAAATAGTTGATAATGCCACTTTAACTCTAACGGCCACACAGGATGTTTACCAGCTTGGGGTCCAACATTGTAAGCGATTTGAGAACTCCCTACAGTGCTCTGTGACTATGTGACTCCCTAACACGGTACATTAGTTACTCAGTGGCATCATTAGAATAACTGGGTAACATACGGAGTGTTGCAGGACCACACGTTGCGGTGTTAGTTTTGTCAGTCTGGTAATTTGCTGGTATGGAGGCAGATCATCTACTATTGACTGGTACTTCATGGACCATTATTCCAACGTGCTGTAATTTCATCCCTTCAGCAGGACCAAACCTCTTTGGAGAGGGGACACTTAACAATGGCCAGTAATGGTAGGCCCGGGAAAGATGGGAAGTGCCAAAATTTAAGCTTTGGTATCTGTCAAAGCAGGCTCACAGAAGGAACACCCACTAATGTGCTTTTCTGCATACCCAGTTTAACAATCTGATGAATTCAATGGTAGATATCGTGGTATGCCATGGATATTATAGTGTTTGGTGGTGTGAACTTTAGGCCTATTACGCTTATGAATTTATGCTTATGAACCTTGATATAATCTGACTCGGACTGCAAGGAAAAAACACAGCGAGTGTAAAAACCCCCAGATCCTATGAACAGACGTGGGGTCTGTAACTCTGCAGGTGAATATTCCATGACATTTCATCTGCAGTGGCATTAAGGTGTGGTGCGACACTGGCCATGCGGGTAGGGGGCTGGTTGAAGCATGAAATTCATTGTCAAATACTTTCTTCCAGTTTAGGAGAAGAAAATGCCTGATGCAGGGAAAATAACAGGAAATAAGCCTACACTGGCATGAAATAATGTGAGATTTACTAGCTTATTTAAAACACACTACGTTAAATGCTACAGACTCGGATGAAAGGCGTTTCTGTTTTCACCATGGCCACTCTGTCATATTGAAATCCTTCTTGCCATTTGAGATGGCTCAATTCACAGAAAATATACGTGCATTAATAGAATACAACAGAAATCCCATTACTCTTGAATCTCAGTGTGAAATGCATAAATTGCAAATGGGGGCGGCGCATGGAACGCGCGACAGACCTGTTAATGAAGGGCTCTGATTAGCATTTGTTAAAACTCAGTGAAGTTCTTACATACTAAAGGTCAGGCTGCTGTTCTGACATGAGGAGATGAAAACGTTCTACTTTTTGGGGGAATGTCATGATTTGAATTAAGATTGTCAGATTGGCTGTAAGCTCGTATCACAGTGCAGGCGTCTTGTATGACCTTTTCAAGGAATTGTCATTTTCCGCCCCTGTGATGCCACCATGGCTCAGCGGGGGAGAGGCCCCTCTTCTCTCGCCATGTAATTTGTCCTGGGTGTTACCATTCACACTGCACTACTCCCAGCCACTCGCCCAAATGCCTATGTATCTACAGACCAGCAGGCTGCGACTACAGAATAACGAGGATGTAGCTGCTCAGGTTCTACTCTATGCTCCGTGTAAAGCAGGAAGGGCCTCTGCTGTGTGCTGCTGTTGGCCTGAGCATCACACACTCACAGCCCTGCATGGCTCCAGTGCTGGAGCAACCACTGATCTAAAGCAAATATGATCGCAGTTAACGATATTAACTACACTCGCTACAACAACTGCACTCATGGGCGATCAAGCAGTGAAGCCAGCTGTTGAAAGTTGCTGTGTACTTTGCCGTAAACTAGTTTTTACTCACTATGATGTGTGTTCACAACAGACAACATAACATCAAACACTGTGGTAACATAAATAACGTTTTAACTCTCACTTTTGTGTTAGAAACACCGAAAATATGTGGAATTTTTTTCAATGTGTCGCCATAATGATCTTAAATCTGATCAAAAAGGAGATTTTAGGCATCTGGGTTACAAATAATCCCTGTTTCAACAGCATACACTGTAAGGCTGAACATTTCTCAACAACACATTAAAATGAAGTCACAGAAATGGTGTCAAAACAGCAGCAACATCTAAAAAACATTCACTTTACAATTAAATTCATCCCAGTTTTAACTTGGATGCCTAAATGTCTTTGACCACAAAATCACTGGATTACCAGTTGTGCAAAGAGGGCAATTGTCTTGGGACCCCAGACCCCAAGGGCCCCCACAAAGCCTCAGGTTCACTGCATGTCAATTGGTTTTGCTAATTTGATTAACAGCAAATTTGTAAAGGAATTTGCACCAATAAAGCAGAATACCAACTAAGTGGGGTTCTACATTATTAGCTCATTACCTTCTCTGCCTTGTAGAGAACCCTTGAGTCAAAATCGAGTTCATTATTTTTTTAATTGTTATTTTATGTGTGTATGTTGTGCTCAAGAAATGCATATTCATTAATAACCAAACTGTCCTCCTCAAAAACACGATCATAGAGGTCGTTTGTGCGAGCATTTCAGCACAACCCATATTTAGGTTTATTGCTTGTGGCGACCTCTATTGGCTGTAGTTATTACGACAGGAGCAGGTGACGGAAAGAGGGGTCAGGGTGGATGGATGGTCAAAGACAGGACTTTCACCGAGGACACTGCTGTTTGTGTCACGTGCGAAAGCAAAATTCATCACTGACTTAGCGTAGCTTTGTATACATAAGTTAGCTTACAATAACGTACTTATGTCACGTACACAAGTAACTTATGTATGTGACTTAAATAACGTAACTAACACACTTATTTTTACCCAAATCATGTTCTTTTTGGTGCCTAAACCCAAGCAAACTGCAAAAGCTTCACATTAACCATGCGACGATGAAGGCCCATAATGCCTGCTGCTGATACTCTCCGACGGTCATATGTGTCAGTTTGGGAGTCACTGGCAAACAACCTATTCTGTTGTTTTGGTATGAGGATGTGTTGTTAATAACACTGTTTTTAATTAAATTACCACAAAGTAACACACACTCCATATTATGCTATTATAGGAGCACTTGGAAGCGAGGGCGTACATACACGCTGCACAGAGGGTGGTGGGTGGTTGTGGTAGGTCAGTAGGGGCCCCACAGCAATTTTTTGCCCCAGGAACCCGCAACTGGTTTTTCCAGCCATGTGTAAAATCATATATACTGCATGTGAATTGAAAACATTATCCTATACAATACTGTTTCATAAAAAGATATTCAGTGTCCTTTTCTAACCATTACTGCCAACAAGACAGAATTTCAGAAGGACGAATCTTGATGCAGGATCCTAAGCAAGAAGAAACTTGATTATTGATATGATGAAAAACCTGTTACATGGGCATGAAAGATACTTAGTCCTGTTTACAGACTTGGGGGGTCCAGATATTTAGCCACTGTGACACGACTTCTGAAAGCTGTCTCCTGGGATTTGCACCTACAGTGAAGATCATGCGGCATAGCAGCACTATAGCTGATGTGGCAGTGCTGCCCTTTCACAGCTAATTGGTCGCTCTGTGCTCATCATCTGGTTATCAGCGGTGATTGGCTGATGGTAAGCTGCGACTGGTCATTCGAGTGTCACTAGCCTGTGTTCCTGTAATTAAAATCTGTCATCCAGAACCACATCCCTCGTTGCCACTAAACCCTTTCGTCAGATGGCAGAGCTCAGATAAACTGCCCTGCGGTTATTTCTCTGATGAAAGAATAGCACATTTGTGGTGCAAAGTTTAGGAAACAGAGTGAAAGTGCTTAAGATATCCCTTTAAAATGTCCTCAAGTTGGTCTTCTTGTGCACAGTAAATAAGCAGGGTGTATATTAACTGTCACATTAATAAACAGATGAAAGAGGTATTATTAAAACAGACAGATGACGGCATTTGACTTTCCCATTTCAAAGGAAATACTGGTTATTCATGTGCAGCCAGTGAAATGGATGCTGTCTTTATACTGTAACTCTCTGAAACTTCTAACTGCAAAACTGAAGTGTTTTATCATTGATAGAAAAAGTAGAACTACTGTAGATAATGTAGTGGGAGAGTGGGGGAAGCAAGAGATACTTGATATTTTTAATGATGTTGAACATTTGTTCAGGGTTTTATATAGTGGAGGGCACTCCACTGTTGAGTTTCCACCAGGCTGGCCTTCAGAAACACGGACAACAGAAATCTTTGGAAATTAATTAGAGACAAATCCCTTCTCGCTGCTGAAGTGTGGCATTTAAGGCATTGTCCTTGGTGCTCGTATAACACCACCTTTCAGTGTCGACCCCTCTCCTTCCACCGGCTGGATAATGCAGCCTAATCCACATTAGCAATCACTCCAGTCCCTGTTGTGTAGTGGCAGTCCTTCCTAATTGCTTGGCATTATGAGGTACTTTACTTGTAAATTTGAAGAGGAGGAACATCATTCTACTGCATCCAAGCAGCAAATGATCCAATTTGCTTAATTTCCAAGAAACACCACCAGTCTGTTCTTTCCCCCACTGCTCCCCCTATTGTTTGTTGAGGGGAATGATAGAGGAGCACATCAGCAGTCATCAGAGGGGGGTGCTGAGAGGTTGTCTTACTCAATTATTATCCGAATATAATTTCAGAGATGAGAGGAATCAACTATCTATCCATATAAACAAAAAGCAACTGTACATCCACAGACAGAGCAATGAACGGCAAGAATTTCGTCAGATTCATTCTGTCTGACTGAAATCAGCTTGCATTCAAACCAACGTGTGCTGCTGTTCAGAATATCCAAAGGAGGATGAAGAGCACCTTTGATCTAACATGACGACTATCCTTCAGCGCCGCAGAGTTGTTTACTAAATTAGGAAACAACATTTATTTATATATGGGGCGACGAGATAGCTGGTGCACCATCATCAAGGCAGAAATGAGCCCCTCAGACTCACGCTGCTGATTTGCTACTGGTGACGAATATCAGCTTTAAATCCCTAAAATGTAAATATCTGAGTGACCTAATCTGAAACTCAGACACTGGCCAGAGGCGCGGGAGAAGGGAAAATAGTCTGGTAATCTGTAAAACCCACTCATTCTTTATCTATTTTCTCTCTGTGTCATCTTCGCACACTCAGCGGGGTTTTCTCTTTCTCTCTACCTCCGTGATGCTCTTTTGAAAGTTTTATAGTCACTGTCTTGGCGTCTGTTTCACTTTCACTTTTAAAGAGATTTACTTATGAGTTGTTGACTGCTGGTCTCTCTTTATTTCTCTGTCTGCATTAAGGAGCACACGCAGCCCAATCCGGCTCATCTCGCCCTCTGCCTGTCAGTCAGCCAGGCGGCCAGCGTCCCTGGACTGCGTGCGGAGGGAGGGAGGGAAGTCGACGTGGCCCAAGGCATGCCAGCACACACCAAGGGGGAACAAGGCAGACATGACAGCCTGATGACACTTGCTTTTGTGTATCATATCATTTTACCAATCATCTGCATTTCATTTATGTGAGACTCGGCACTCCAACGCAAAGTGTCAAGCCTGTTGGCCTAGTTAGGTTGAGAGTGAAGTTGGCTGAGTAAAAAGCGAGCTGATGAAACCCTCCTGTCCGTGGCCCGCTGACAACCCTGGCACTCCAAATGAAAGTGGAAAGGCAGCCTTATTACAGTGCGTTTCACATAGCAAATGGGGAAACAAATGTGACTTGATATCCCAGCATGCCCTTTGTTGTTGTTATTCCTGCTGTTGTTATTGTCAATAATGGTGATGATAATGCCCGGTGTTTTGTTTCAGCGCTCCCTTTTGTTGTCTTTTTGTTGCTCGACCCAAACAGGGTTTGTTGGCAGAAGAGCCGCTGCAGCTGCGAGGAGGCGCTTTTCTCACATCGAGGGCTGCACTTTGTTATTGTGATCCTCTCCTTTTGAATTTAAAGATGTAAACCCAAGTTCATCTGTCTTTAACAACGCGGTAAACAAGAAAGCTGTGGTCTGGAGTGTTAATCCAGACCTGGAGCTGAAAGTTCTGTCTGCCTGTCTTTAGAGTTGATCTTTCATCTTCGCAGCACAACATACTGAGTTTGAGCATCTCGCATATTTAAAGTGTATCAAATAACAGAAACTGAGCACGATGGATCTCTTGACTTCGCATTGTTCGTGATTTTTCTTAGCTGGCAACCTCTTTCATGAGGTTTTGTGGAATATTTACCATCAGCCAGCCTGTATCGATTGCATCAATAAGTAAATGGCATTCTGTAGCCCATCCTGATTAAACTCAGTCTCTGGATGTGCCCTTCAGATAAGAACAAAGACTACTTTGGACCCTTTGGATTTACAATCATTAGCCTTTAGTTTTGTGCTCACATATCCCCTGAACAACACAAAGCTGACTTAGCTGTCTTAAACATTGTATATTTTAGATAAATATCTTTCAGTGTTGATACAAATCCACCTCATAGTATTATAAATGAGAAATTAGGCCATCTTCCACTCTTTGTTGCCACAACTGTCAGTTTTCCATAGAGACAGGGACACTTGGAGACCAACATTTAAAAGCTCTTCATGTAGAAACAGTAGGAGGAGGCTGTCTGAAAAAAGTCTAAATACAGGAATGAATAAATAAATACAATAAAATGTGGGCACTATTCTCATTTTGCAGCTTGGATGCAGCCTTGTCAAACAGCACTTAAAAGCGAGGGAGCTGGTCTTGGGGGAGGTTGAGATGTTTATTCTAATGGATGCCATAATGAATGCTTACAGAGTCAGGCCTTGGCTTCGATAGGGGGCTCTGTGCCAGCATGGTTTTAAAGGAGAGCAGTCACTGCAGCAGCCCTGGGCGCTTGGCACGCCGAGTTCTCCACAATCTCCCGGCACACACAGAAATGGCAGCAAGGACCTGGAGATAACCACCCGTGAAATCTCTCATCACATGCCTTTGATTACTTGTCCACTATTTACTGTTTTTAAACCCTGAACTTCAAACACAGCAAATAAAACACAATTCCTGTGACATCTCCCTCCTCATAGGGCCATGTTTATTGAAGATATACTTCTACAAATTGTCCCTGTGTTGTGTTGTCTCTCGCTTCTCTTTGGAGGCGCAGAAAATTAAAATCAAATGCTGGATCGTCACCAAGCATTTAATTCTTACACTGTTTCGTGGAATCATTCAAAACATTTAACCACGTTTTGACAACAAGAGCAGCTTTCTGTAGATTTTCATAAATGTGTCTATTTTTTTAGATTAAACAGAGCCTATGGTGTGCACAATTTGTATGGTCTATGCATGTGTGTATGTGTGTGTATGTGTGCTTGCGTGTGTGTGCCTGCTGGGGGTGAAGACTGAAGCGCTTTATTAAAATGATGAGAGCAAGTTCAATTTGAATCATGCAGTGCCTGTCAGTGGCTTCTCGAATTGCAGGGCTGATGAAATTGCTCTTGCCGTTATTTAAAAGCAGTTGTAATCCATCTGAAAATGCTGTGATATAATCCATTTAATTTCTTATTCCTTGCAGCAATAACATTGAGTAACAAAAATCTATCAAAGCAATGTAGCCTGGTGATTCAGTAATTATCTTTATTTTACATTACTGCAATTCAGCCTGGATTAATTGGAGTCTTATCTGAGCAGAGCGGCAGGTCACTTACCTCAATACACCACAATGTGTTTTTATCTTAATCATCAACCTCCACAAACTCAATTGTGACCCACTGTGCCAAGAAATGATTATTTTCTGATGCATAAAATCGGAAATATATACAGACGTGCATACTGAAACCAAGAGCTATTAAAGTGTCTTTAGCTGGTTCCTTCAAAATAAAACATAAAAGTGGTGAAATAATAACAAAAATGACACCGCTGGCTGCTGCAGCACTGTGATGACCTTATCAGAAGGGGTTACCGGTGGAAAAACAATGTCTATGGGAGGACCAGCAGGATGTATCACGCGGCGAATGTCATGGAGTGACTCCTATTTGGGAGAACTCACCAAATATCCAGTATCGATCAGCTGTTTAAGTTGAGTTAATGTATGAGCGATGCTCAATGTATCCCCTAATGGGTAAGCTGCCTGTAGGCAGTGCACTGGTAATAAGACCTCAGACAGCCACATAACTCAGCCTGTCTCGTAGACCACTCTCTTTTTCCTCCACCTGGGCTATCTGACATCTGATATTAGCGAAATCACCGGCACTCTGGAAAGAGGAAGTAGAGGAATGAAGGAGATGGAGCCTTACAAGGCCTATAAAGCCATGGCGGCTGAGGGAGAAGTAATTATAGCTTTATTCAGCATGAAGGCACCAAACTGGTTTTATTTATATCATTGTCAACATGTGCAGAGGACAGATTATTAGATTAAGGTGTCTTACATTACTATACAGTACATTCCTGTCCTGGCAGCCATTACTTTCTGCTCACGTCATTGCAATATGAAAAAGAACCTGCGGTGACTTGAACCTTGTTGGAGACCGTTCATATATCACAGCCAACATTTTATTTTCTCCCTGTTTTTTACTTTTCTGCTCAAATTAGATCAACGCATCACTAATTTGCTCAAGTGCTGGTGGGAACCAACCAAATCTGAGAATCTGAACAGCATTTAAGAGGAGCTGATAGAATCCCATCTTAGACCCTCTAATATTCACTTGTTTATTTCATGATTTATTTGTTAACATATCACAGTCCTGTATTTCATTCATTCATTCTTCCCTTTTTCCTTAAGTGTTTTTCCTTCTGTATGTGTATGTAATTCACTATATTATTGGAATGTTGGATATTGCAATGGGAGAGAACAATAAAGTCATAAAAATGCATTCATAAGTTATCTTTTTAGAAAGACAAAACCTGGAAGACCTGCAATAACTAAAGCTGGCAAAAATGATGATCGTTATTTAGTGGATTCTTGCATAGCAAACGTTCAGTACCCAACTCTAGACAGGACGCTCTGATGTCCAAAATGCATCTCCCACCAGCACTTTGATGGCACCAACCCATGGGAACTTGCCTACACCTGCATTACCACACAGTGACAATGCAAGTGGCTGCTTGGACCTAAAATCCATCTAAACACTTTGCTTTCTGAGACGGTGGTCTGTGATGCAAAATAATCACAATTTGCGTTACAAAGTATTCCATTACTACTACACCACTACTTTTAGGAGTAACTAGAAATGAAACGTATTACTTTTCAAATTAAATAACACAATTTAAATGGATTACTTGTTACTTTCATCTTGACAGCAGTGAGACACAGTCTATATAAGATTCAACATGGAGGTGAAGGACAATATACAGCAGAGAAATACAGCGAAATGTACTGATGGTTAAAACTATAAACCAGGACAAAAATGACAAACACTGACGTAAACCACCTGTTCTGAAAAGTCACATTACAGGAAGCAGGAAAGAAACAAACATGGAGGAGAGTAAAGGTGACACAGAGCAGGTTAATCCTGGACAGGAGGCTGACTCTGACCAGCCAAGACCGAACGAGGAGCTAGAACAGGGCTACTTCTGTCGCATGGATGTGGTTTAGGTATGAAAAGTCTGACACGGACCAGAAAACTGTACTTTGAAAATAATGCCACAGACCGCTCCCCACAACAGACTCAACCACCACTCGCCTCTTTCACCACCTACGCAAGAATCATGTCAAACAGTACGGAGAGACTCCACGGATGACAGCCACAACAACACAGTCCAAACAAACCCCAGACTCAGATGTTTCTGTTTCTAACTATCATTGAAAAGTGTTTTCTTTTTACCTTTTTATATTTTAATATGTTTTAATGTTGGCTATTTTGTTTCTTTCTTAATTGAAAATTTGTACAAAATCTCTACATAAAAGTAGAGAAATAATCAATTATAAGTTATAAGCATCATACAGCCCTCTTACCAAAGGCAGCAGTTCAAAATAGACATTTAAAAAGTAAATGGAAAGTTACTTATCACAGGAACACATTACTTTATGGTGGAAATAATCAGCGGTAAGTCTTTCAGCTACTTTGTAATGAGGTAACTAGTAAATAGAAATGGCATAAAACTGGTTGTAACATAAAAAAATAAAACAAAGGTATGGTCCTTTAAAGTGTGTGTGTGTGTGTGTGTGTGTGTGTGTGTGTGTGTGTGTGTTTGGTGTGCTGTCGTGGTGTTAAGGACATCAGCAGTAGTCCGTTTGCTGCCCGCCTGCCTGCTGGTGGATAAAACACATAAAGGACTGTCCTCACTAAGATTAATTGATTCCTTCACATTTGGATTCAGTTCAGAGAACCAGAGAAATTGGTTGTTTTGACAGTGGCCTCACTCACTCACTCAGTCACTCACTCACTCAGTCACTCACTCACGGCCAAAACACACACACGCACACACACACTTAAACATGTATGGTATGTACATGGACAGTTTGAAAACAGCAGCTTTAAAAACTCTCTGCTTCTCATCTTCACTTGTTTTGGCACATTAGCATTAGCAGAGTTAATTACCACAAATGTAATGATTATGAGCAGTCGCCGGGGCCATCCATCCACAAACACACATCTCTCCAGGACCTTTTAAAAAGCGACTTTTAAAACATCACTTGTGCTCTTCAAATCACTTACGCCATGCTAACGGCAGCGCTGTCTTCTCAGAAAACATCTCCCCTTTGCAAGAAATAAATACATCACAGGAGGCAGGTGGAAAAATCATTATTTTGATTTGAATTTACCTTGCCCGTAGGTATGAGTGTATTGATGCCACAGCAGAACATGCACAACAGGCCAAAATAGAAACATGTAAACCCTTGGCTGTGGTGGGACTTCATGATGGCATTTTCATGTATTTTGATCATACCCTCTGCACTCCCGGAAAGCCTCTCACATGTTCTGCGGCATAAGTGCTCATGTCTAATACCCTCAGAGGACGTTTTGGTCTGTCTCTATGAGTCTAATTTACGGATATCTGCATGAATTGGGAGGGCCTGAGGCCAACCATCTCATGTCTTTTTAAGGGAGGGGAGGGGTGGGTTGTTGCGTTAGTAGGCCCTTTCGGGACAGGAGCAGCATTTCAGATAAGATCGGCGGTGGGAAGTGGTGAGCCGGGCCGTTTGTTCTCGTTGGCCATCTCTCATGTTGCACCACTGATTGGGAGGAAAGCTAAAATTGCTTTCACCGGGGCTCACTCCAGCAGTAGGCAATGATAACTAACAATGCCCCCGGGACCTAGTTAAAGCTGCATCACACGCGCTGGAAAACCACTTTAATGTGGCAGCATTAGGAAGCTGTCAGTTGGGTTGGTGGGGGAAACAGATTCCAACTCATCGTGGATTTTTGAAAACATTTGTTATCCTCGCTTCAAAAATGCATATAATCAAGGCGGCATTTTTAATTTCATTTCACACAGCTTAGCGTGAAGAAAAAAAAAAAAAAGGTTTAAAGATCATAACAGCGAGGATATAGAACAGAAAATTACCATGCTTCCGCTCCCCTCTCAAGCCCTCTGCTGCCTCGCTCAGTCATGGGGATCGAGCCACTCTTGTCATACAGAAATGCAGCAGGTTGTGAATCTCTCTTGTTTAACCCGGGTTATGACTCAGGTGCTGTTCAGTGGATGTTTTTTGTAGTTTACATTATTGACCCTTCTGTGCAATTTCTTTAAGTGCTACTTAAAATTAGTGCTACTTCTAGCTGCTGCTAATTATCCTAAAGCTCTCCTTGTCAACTGTAAAGCAGAAAAACAATATAAATAGTCCTCTTTTTGACGCTCGATATGATGGAGTGGTTTTTCAAACACCACTTTCATTAAGAGGATAAGAGAGCAAGAGGTCGATCTAAACTGATTTACTTCATACAAAAATATTGTTTTACCTTGTACATTTTATATGAACACATCTAGAAACATTTTATCACTTTTATTTATGCTGTTTGAGAAAGAAATATGCAATATTTAAAGGTCCCAAAGTAGCAAAACATAACTAATCCTTTTTTGAACTGTGCTAAAGCTGCAGTGTTAGACCAGGGATCCACAACAACTTATTCACAACTGATTAACATCTCCATTGGCGTGTACGCTGGAGGAAGCGCGAGAAGAAAACTGCGAAAATGCAAGCAAAAGGAGAAACTCTATTGACTAATTTAACCAATTACTGTTCGAATTCATGTTGACCTTTATATGCATTTTCTTAGTTTGTGGCAATGCTGTTTCCTGTAGACTGCTACACTCTTCCAGGCATGAAACTAACAATCACACACCTCATCTACTCTAACAAGATATTTACTGTACAATAAAAGGCCCCACAGTGTTTCTTTGTAGCAATGCAACAAGGGATGTTTTCCTGTTTATACATTTCTTATCAGAGCTTATGTCTGGAGGAGTTCACTCATTTACTATTCACAACACAGGGAAATCTCCAGTGTGTACAAAACTGCACAAGGTATTATATTCAGATCATCTACAGTGATAATGATAGGTTAGATTTTGCTGATGACCAATGCATGTCACTATTAATAATAATAATTTATGTCATTATGTATGATTTAGTTGATAATCTGAGAGGCAAAAATAAGGCTCTATTTTACTCAGATTTACTGACATAATGCTGGCATAATGGATATTATGTCAAGGCTCCGCGCAACAGCCGCTTCCTGAATGACAGGAGCAATGTGCCTCCTGAATTCACACATAAAATGCTGTCAAACCTTCCTCTGGACCCCCAGTTGAGGCAGAAAAAGGCATGGAGAAGACATAAAACCTTTGGAAAAAAAAAAGAGACCAGAAATCAGAGAGATGCTGATTCACGTGAGACAAATATTATCACATGACCTCTGTGTTTGGCAGGAGATACACTGTGGTGGAATTTTAACTTTACAAATTACGGACATGGCAGATTGGTCACGTTACTCTAGGTCTGCAGGTAAGACTGGTGCAAACAGGGCTGACGAGTCACTTTCAGTGTTTGTGATGACTTTATGTAAAGGATGAGCGCACATCTTTTGGAATAAACTGAACAAAACAAAAAGCTCTTCCACGCTTGTGAACTAACTTACAGTATATGTTATATACATTGTCACTGACTTTATTGCTTTACCAACAATATACAGCAAAGCATAAAAGACTCACATTTGGATGCACATTTGCGCAACGATCAAAACTGGCAGCTTCCATCAAATAGCGTTTAGCTGAAGTGGCTGTTATGCTGTTTGAACTCATTTTTTCATTTGGATGTGAGCCAAATGAAAAAAAAAAAAATCTAATTAACCACTAATTATATAATGAACAGTAGAAACAGTATAATGAGGGATGGACACACTATCTGCGTTGTATAAAAATGGATGCTTTAAGCATCAGGTAAGGTTGAATTTATGTTTCATCACCGAAAAGAAAGCATTAGCCACTTGTAGGGTTTCATTAATATCTAAAGTAAATTACACTGTATATACTGCCGAAACACAAAGGCAGATAAGAGCGGAGAGGTTGCTCTTATGCAGGAACTCAACATCCTTGAATTTTGTTTTTTACGCTGCAGTCTGTTGCTTTTGGAGATGTAGGTCCTTTAACTGCTTGGCAGTCAAGGTAAAGTGGTAACACCCTGTTGGTAGTGTTATTGTGACCTACAGTTCACATTATTCATGGTAAGTTGTGTTGTTCAGCTTCTCCCACCTCACCAGGTAATTTCTGAATCAAAGAACCTGATGTGATGCCAATTCTATGTTTTGCAAAATGATTGTTATCTGAGACCTGCCTCAGTAACCAGTAAAAAAGAAGCATGCAGGCTGTAAATGTAGAGTCATTATAAATCTCATTACTCTGCTTAATAGTGAGTATAGTTAAAATAAAGACACATTCTAAATCCTTTTAAAACATGCTGCCAGCAGATTAGAGGCAGAGGAGAATTATGATGCCTCTTAAATGTGTTTACTTTTTCCTCTTTGAATAGAAAACGTCAAACAAAGTATAACATGGAGCCTCATCTGTACACACACTCAACAAAAGACACACTATCTTTGCTTAATGCCTTCTCTTCCATTTGGCAATGCTCTCTGAGTGTCCAAGAGGTGTTCTTATCCATTTAATATATGCTCACAGTGTATCCTGTCAAACATAGATTTGAATCAATAGCACTCTGGAGTGGCTCGTTAAACTTAAATCAGCTTGGAAGTGGTGCATGCCTGCCTCACAGCTGCTGTCATTAACCACTGCCTTGCAGATTATTGGAGAAACGTCCTTGTGTGAGCAGATTCACCAGTCTACCTGAGGACTGTCAGTTGGAACTCCAATGTAAGATGAACTAGCACCGAGGTGCAAACAGCTCATTTCCACACCCTCCCAAAGCAATGCGAAATCTATCTTTCGAGTGTCACGCACGGCCCATGTACGCTTAGAATATGGCTGTAAAAAGTTTGCAGTGCTGACCTTTACAGAGTATGGCAGCTGCCTGATTGCATATCAGTTACCACGAATTTCCACAGTGACCCGTTTTCAAGGTGGCAAAACTTCTCAATCGACATTAGCAACATCATCTACTTCTCTCACTGTTCATCCGTGTGGGAGACATGCAGGTATCACACAAAGGCAGAATAAAGTCTGTGGCTGGCTGTTCAGAAACTGTACGTTGGCCTCACTCCTACACCTGTGTATATACTGTATGCTGTGTCTGAAAAGGAAACATCCTGAGACGATGACGCCATTAGCCTGACCGCGGACGCTCTGCCATCGTCACTGTGGTTGAACTTTTGTTTGAATTTCGGGGGGAAAAAAATAATATTTGAACAGTATACAGAGAGCCGAAGTGACACCAGAACTTCTGGGGTCCTTTTTTGAAAGTATCCATCCCATCCATCCAAGCATCCAAACATCCATCCTCTGAGGAAGACTGAGATGCCGTTCAAACTGCCAGAAAAATCCTCTACACAGCCTCTACACATTGTTTTCTATGCCAACTGTTAGACCACTGATGGCTGGCTATGTGTCAGCTGGGTTGGATTTGTCACACCATGACAGAATATAGCACAGTTTGCAATGATTAAGGGTCCAGAAAAGTTGTGTTGTTTTGCAGATTTGCTGCCTCGAATGGTGCATCTCGGCTACTGCTCTTTGACATTTTATTTTGTCTGGGGATAACGTGTTTTTGGATATAAAATGTTGAAGACTAATGATTGGCAGTGATGTAACCTTCACATAATTTGTAATTAATGAGCTAAAACATACAAAACTATCAGTGTGGTCCTTTAAAAACATGAAATCTCTTGTGCGCGTGTGTTCTTCTGTTCTCAAACTGCATGACTAAATAAAAATACTGAGAGGTAAGTGATTCATCCACTCTCCTGTAAAGAGCTCACTGCACAGCCACGCCTTATGGGAAAGGGTTAACTGCGACAGCAACAATAATGAGAGCGCAGTGAGACGTGTGAAGTAATTAGTCAGTCTGCTCTCCAATATTTACCCAGTTAATTATTTGTGAGTATTACTCTTGTCTTCCCTTCAGATGGCTGCCTGTGTTGTTTTTTCCACACCATTTGTCACTGTCCACCTCTTGTGGGTTCTCATCCTCTCTTCCTGTCGCTTTTCTTTTCACTTTTTTCTTTCTTTCTTCTGTAATGGCAAGAGAGAGGCATTTCGGTGAACCTCTGCCAGTGGAGGTGTTAGACCGCTGTCCCCGGTTGTGCGAGGTCAACCATGATTATTTATTCATCTGTCTGTTTGTCTAACGTTAGTGGGGAGATGTGAAAATGGTTGCTAAGTTTCCAGTGTGGTGCACACCACAGAAAGGTCAGACGGCCAAGGGATGAAGGAGAGGTGTCTCCAAGTTCAAAGGTCGCACTCGGCCACAGTAACCCTCACCTCAATGCTGCCTAGGAATGGCAGAAACAGAGAAATGCAGAGATGGGAATTTATGGGAATATATCCGATTTTGAAACTTTGAATGAAATACCACGTGTTGGGTTTTGGTAGATGCTGTCAACAATACAATCTTAGAAACAAATCTTACAGGATGGTTCAACATTTTGGGAAATACTTGCCTTATTATTATTTTCTAACAGAGAATTAGATGAGAAGATTGCCTTCATGTCTAAATGATAAATCTGAAGCTGTAGCCATGAGCCAGTTCGCTTATTTTAGCACAACCAGTGGAAACAGCTAGCCTGGCTCTGTATGAAGTTTAAATTAAATTAATTAGAAAATTAAAATCTAAACTTCACTAATCAACACTCTGTCTTGTTTATTTCACCTGTACAGAAACTGAAACATAAAGCTGACACCTGGAGGTTTTACATTTATATCTTGGTCCACAGCACTGACTGCCTGCAGTCTTGATGTAGACCATTGCTGAATTCTATTATCACTGTCATTGTTTAATTTATGCTTCACATGTGGAGGAAATCCTGTACGTCTGACCAGTATGTGTGGGGGAGGGGTCAAAGCAGAGGGAATGGGGTGGGCTCTGCTGGTTGAAAGGAAGACAAAACAGTAATTATTTCATTATGGTATGACAGCAATAATATTACAGTAGTGCAGTGTGCAGTGCGCCTATCTGTGGAACAAATGAGCTCTCCCTCAGGAGAGCAGACTGCAACACTGAGCCTAAGGTAGGGTTTGCTTTGCTGTCTTTCTTCCTCTCTCTCTCTCTCTCTTTCTCTCTCTCTCTCTCACGCACACACACACACACACACACACACACACACTTTCCTTCCCCTTTCTCAGCTGCCGTTTTAATATTCTCATTCATAGCACATGCAATTATTTTAAAAATAAATTTAGCACAGATAAAAAAAAAATTGGGCCTCTTGGGTGACGCAAATGACTTCCTTGTTTTTATTAGAAGACAAGGTGTTTATTAGGGGCCTTGTTGGCTTATTGCAGGAGGTTTCTGAGTTTGAGTAATTGTCCAATTAGGTGTAATTTCAGGATTGGTGCTAACCCAGGCGATTGTGCTGTAAGAGGAAGACTACCACCGGGACACACATTAATGAATCCCACTGAGACCTGTCTACCTTTAAGAAAGAGAGACTGTGTCTGTTTCTGTTTCGCCTTCCCAAATCTTTTTAACGAGGCATTATAACTGGGATTTACAATTGAGACTAGGCACCACTTCTCCCTCCCCCACTTCATTGTTCCTTATTCTTCACCGTCTGTGCACTGGGTTACAAAAATAATTTATCATTCATGTTATTTCAGTTCTCTGAGCTATTGCCTCTTATTCAAACAGAAAGGTTACCTTAATTGTTATGTAGCTCAGCTATTTATGCCCTGGCATAAAAATGCATGTTTGCTGCTTCATGGAAAGGTCACTCATTACAACCCAAATAACTTTTTCTCTGTCGGTGTGGGCTCCTAGAAGTGTTTGTTGGCTACTTTACACTGGAAGATGGAACAGGGTTTTCACAGAGGGCTCCAGAGGATTACAGCTGCCGCCACCCATCTGATGTAATGAACTGTCTTTCCCTCTCTACCGTCTCACTTCCGTAGCACATCTTTTTCCTCCTTAAAAGGATAGTTCAAGATTTGGGGAAATACACTTATTCATGTTCTTGCTGAGCGTTAGATGAGAAGATGGATATCATCTCACGTGTGTCTGTTAAATACTACGATTAGACTACTAATCTTTGAACTGAACTGAACAAAGTGATTTGTGAGTTCCACTTTTACCTGTTTCCAATCTTTATGCTAAGATAAGCTAACCGGCTGCTGGCTCTAGCTCCTTATTTAGCATACAAGCACGACTATGGTGTCAATCCTCTCATCTGCGTCTCTGCAATAAGGCAAATAAAGGTATCTCCCAAAAAGTGGAAGTACTACTCATGATTACTTTTACTGAATGAGTGTTTTTGCTCTCTTGTAACTCCCAACAGCTTCCTCACTTCCTTACAAACCCCGTCCTTTGTGAGAATATCCTGAGGAAATGGGTGCTGTGAATATATCATATAGGATGTGCTGCTTCTCAACCCTGTAAATTAGTCTCTTGTCTTCCATGTTGACTGTTTATATTTTCATGAGGAAAGACTGAAACAATCTGATGTTCACGCGTTCGCACTGCCTCCAGTTTTGAAAGGGTTGCCAGGAGCAGCCATTGTCCAGAAAACAAATAAAATACATTGATGGTTTCAGTTTAAAGATTTTGTTTTGACAGAGAATGCTGATAACAGGATAAAAAAAATGTATAATAAACTGTACTAGTAGCTAGTGCAAATGTGATGTACACACACGCAATTTTAGGAGACAGTGTTGGCGATACAGATGGACAAATGTACAGAAACAGAATGAAGAAAAAGGATGGAGGAAAAGTAGGACAGCGTTAGGTGGTAGGTAACTGGGAGGACCTGTGAAAGACACATAGAAACTGAAATATTAATAAGGGTGACGGCTGTGATGCTTAAACTCTCGGACAACATCCTCCTGTGTTTGCAGGGCTGCTCTTTGTGGACAAATAATAGGTGTTGGGCAGGTCTAAAAAATTCAGCACACTGCATAATGTACAAAGGTCTGGCACGGAAGCACAAGGAATAGGAAGGCGACTTTATCAAAGTAGGACTGGCCTTCAGAATATGTCCACACTTGCTCCCTGTGCGACTCTGTTGTTACATCTGTATGGGCTTAATGTTCCAGCAGGACACAGAGGGTAGAGATGAAGGGGGAACTACACACTGCGAGAGTCTTCATTAGTTCAGAGCTCAGTGCAACAGACATGGCCTCACACCACCTGACCCACAGGCTTATAGTGCACAAGACGCCAGAGTGGACATCATGCAGGCCCACTTGCTTTCAGCCAGTGGGGAGATAAAGCACTAAGCTGCTCATATGAATGCCAGCAGCATCAGGAGAAATGCGTCTGAAACTCACATCTAGTTTGAGTTCATGTCAAGGTTGCATTACACCACACCCACCCACCACCACCACCCTCTCTTTCTCTCTGCTTCATCCCTTCTCACATTAGAGCCTCTCACAGTCTCACCACAACCGCTGACACCACCACGAGCACATCACATCCTCGCAGCAGCTACCCACTGCTCATCTTCACACTAAACCTTGTCCTTCTTTCAGGCTTACGTCTCAACACTCCCTCAGAAATAAGCCATTTCAAAAAGATTCATGAGCAGCTGGAGCCGCCATGCTGTATAACTGCAGCCATCACAGGCTCCTTCGCTGATACAGTCTGACGTCTCAAAAGGCTCTGGGATTCAAAACAAAATCAGGTTTCCTGATCCAGCGACAAACTGAGCTATTGGGAAGGCGCTTTTGCTAAGACTCTTTGTGACATGATGATTGGGAGACAGGCTCAAATTCCCTATGAATATGGATGCAACTGTTTATGCCTCTAGGAGAAAAAAAAATCAAGCACATACTTGACTGGTAAATATTTGGAAAAAAAAAATCTTGGAATGCTTTTGGCAAGGTAGGCTATATATCTGTTTTGTTAGGGATAGATTATTTCTTTCCAGTGTGTGGGCTTGGACTGTCAGTTCATACTATCTTAAAAAGGATTATCTGATGCACCTAGGTCTGATTTCAATTTGAATAGGTGTGAATTTATTTTGCAGTGCTCAATATCACATACAAATAAGTCCCCTATAATCCAATTCCACCCCCACCAGAAAAAAAGGATGAAATAAGAATCTCATTATACTGTCCTGCTTTATGTTGGCTTGTTCCCTCACAAACAATCTTCTGAATTCAATATCAGAGTGTTTACTCACAGCTCTTGAATGGACAGAAATGTAAGTGAACGACAGGTGATATTTTTCTAATTTCATAAAATTCAGGTACAGAGATTCCTCCCCAAGCATTAATTCATTTTGAAATACCTGCACCCCATGTCTTATTTACTGCCACTGTGGCACTGAATTCATAGTGATTGAAGGTGGTGGTATGAAATTAGATTGCATTGTGTGTCTCTGGCTAATAATTCCAGATGGAATAGCTCCTCACTCTGCTTGACATGATGCACCCAGAGAGAAATATGGAAGCAGAGAGGGAAAGTTAAGGTTGCTTAGGTTCATTCGGAGGCCTTAGAAGCACAATGAATCAAGCTTTACTAAACCTTGGGAGTGGTGAGGACCTGTGTAATTTGCTGTGAGAAGTGTTCTCTGAGGAGGTGTGTGGTACTTCTGGCCTCAGGAAGAGGCCTGCCCTCTTCTGTGAGCACGGTGTGATGTGATGATAAGATGAGGTGTCCTGTTTAAGAGCTTGATTAATGGTGGAGGAAGAGATGGCCTCTCAGCACAGATACTGTTTGCCTTTGCTGAAGCACACTTCTGTTGAGGCAAGGGAGCACTCCTGGGGTGCTCCACTTCATCCCTGCCCAAACCCCAAATTACCAACACCACTGTCACCACAGCTCATCTTTACTTAAGGCGTAATGGCAAAGATCACGATCAATTTTCACAAGTCCATTGGAGCAGGCTCCTTCATTATGTTTAAAAACCATTCACACTGATTGATCCACGATGAGTGCATGGTATTGATAAATAATTAAAAAGCTCTCAGTTTAATTTGGGGGTAAGTAGAGGATGAAGAGTGTGGGGGTCGGGGTTGGGGTTGTGTCAGGCCTGTGGGCTCTTAGTTGGTGTAATGAAGCCTGGCCCCCTGCTGTGGCACACCCAGCCACAGCTCCCCGTCTGCCTCCCTACTTTGTCCCAGTGGACGCACAACCAGCTGGATTCGTCTGCCATATTCGCAGCAATCAATGCAATCCGGCTTGAAAGAAAATCAATAAGACGTGTCCACTTATGCCTCAGTGTAGGAGAGGATCCTTTACTGGGGCAAAGCTGCAAAACCAACACCAGAGATTTCATAAAATGTTCTGCGAGGTGTCCTTGTGCTGGTGTGGAGCTCAATATTTTTCATGTTTTTTAAAATATAAGGAATAATCTCACGTCGAAACACAATCATTTCATGATACAGGCTTCAAAGACAGCATCTGTACAAGTAGTCTTCAGAGAACAACACTGCAATGAAGAGGGTTGTTGGCAGTTGCTTCCAGCTATTAGCTGAGAGGATGAGAAACACACTCAAAACTACAGCCTAGCTGGTTTGTTCAATGACAAATGACCTGTTAGTTGTTTATTTTGGAGGACTTGTTTACCTACAAGTTTGAGTTGTCTGCTCATACATCTTCTTTCATCGGACACTTAGATCAACAGCAGGTAGAAGCAAGATTTCTGCTTCATTTAGACAAAATAAAGCAAGTGTCGAAACAGATTGTATAACATGTGAAAAGTTACTGTTACGCTATGATTCCACACTATGTCCAGGTACATTAGTTTAGTCAGAGATCGAAAGACAAAAAGGTTTCAGTGCAGCAAATGAGACTTCCGAGATGTCGGTAAACATGTCAGAGCAGATGCTGCCAAGTCTGTCAGTTATTTCACTGCTTATTAACTGTCAACAAAAGCAGGAAACATCTAGTCATCCTCTGACTGAGGTACACTACACTATTTTTTCATAAAAGATCAGTATTGATTATTTTACATGTGATAATGAAATTATCAGTGGTGGAAGATGTGCTCTGTGCCTTTTCTTCAGTAAAAGTTGCTCTATTGTGAAAAAACTTCATGAAGTAAAGGTCCTAAAAACTTTACTTTCTCAAGACAATCAAACATCTCTCATTTTATTGTTTTATTCAAAATAAACTCAGGCTGGAATATTCTTACACAATTGGTTGATGTCACAAGACTTTAGGGTGTAAAATGACTCAATAAAACAGTTTGTGCGCTGAACGCGGCATCATTCTGTGTTTTATAAAGTGCTCGTATGCTTTGAATCTTAAACTAGTAACTTTTAGGTGTTAAAAAGTAAAAAGTACAATATTTCCCTCAAATATGTAATGGAGTAGAATTATAAAGGAGCAGAAAAATGAAATACTCAAGTAAAATCCCTAAAAATTGTGCTTTGTTACTCTCCAATGATGATCATATAAATATTGATCTGGCTTCATCTGATGCACAGGTCTCAAAAGGGATATAACATTTCCACTTGGTCAGAGCTCCTGCTGTTGGGGAGGTAAGAGGCTGAAATTAAGTGTTATTTCAGGCTTGTTTAAACTTCCACAAATGTGTTGCTTCCATCAGGGAAGGAGCTCTGATAGGCTGTTTTGGGAGTGCTGCCTGTGTTGACAAAGGTGGTTCAGTGAAACACCAGAGAAACATGTGCATGCAGTGTTATGTTTGAAGGTATCAGAATGTATTAGGCTTTTTACAAGCGTGTGTGAAAGCCTGGCGAGGAGAAGGTGTTGTCCTATACTCTGGAGTTCATCAGCTCATGGGACTTTTTAATGCTCAACCCACCAAATCCTCCACCCCCTGCTATTGCCACCTGGTAAACCAGTTAACACCGCAGGCTTGAGGTCATGGCTCAGCGACCCTGGTGCAGACAGCTCCTGGAGGTGTGATATGAGGCCTCCGGTGGTGTCTGTCCCACAGCCTCACCCACTGCTCAAATATCACTACATGCCAGTCATGGACTCGCACCTCCACCGAAGAGCATGATGTCTGTAAATCTGAAACAAAGCAAGGTCAACTCTGACACAGACAGATGGACACTCATATGCACAAACACAGACAGACACATACAGCTAAAGCGTGTAACCCTGCACACTCCGCCTGTGTCAGAGGTGGTGTGTTCATGTGAGGTCCTGGAGTTGTCATTCACTGTCTTTCTGTAAACCAAAAACAGCAGCAAAAAAAAGAATATTATGCTGTGTCACACGTTTTAGTGCTGATATCCGTCTAATTGATGACTTTGTGCCACATCAATCCATTATGCATAATTTAACATGGATCAAGTCCCACATTAACATAATCACCCATTGGATATTCTGCATAGTGTGACACGCTAGTGAGGAGCAGAACCCCAGCCTGAGAAAAAGTGACAGGGGAGATGCACCCCGCATGAGTAGGCAAACACACACACACTTTCCTTCAAACACACACACACACACACACACACACACACACACACACACACACACACACACACAGTATAGGCTGGGATGTGGCTGATGTTAAGATGTCAGATCCTTATTTGCTTTAAGCGAATAGTGGGAGTCCAGTTTGAGCATTTTGTGTTTATGCTGAGCCACATTTGAATAAACAGCCACACACACACACACACACACACACACACACACACACACACAGGCGCGTATACACACTCGCACACAGTGAACAGCTTGGAGAGTGAGGGGTGTAGAGCCGCCTGCTTAGACGCTGCCGTTTGCAATCACTAAGCAGCTTTAGTGTCTCCTACCACAGTCCTGATTTAAAATTCATAAATGCTAATCCTTCATAATTTACAGTTTAAAAAGCAGCCCTGCTCACAGGCCCTGTGGCCACAGCTCTGTCAGAGTAATTATACCAAGGAGCTGGGAATGGACTACTAGCAGAGACTTTCAACAGTCAAGGAAATCCCCCTCACTGGCACCAGACCCAATTACTCCAAATACCTAAACAGATTAGCAAGTCATTTTCCAGTTCAATCTGGACATAGGTGCCAAATCGGTGTTATACTTTAGTCAGGTGGGTAAATAGCATTAAAGTTGGGACATGCCTGTTCCTTATTAAGTGGACGGTGTGCCAAGTAATTTTATTAGCCATTTCATTTAATTTGTGGCCCCAGTGATTGTCTTTTACAAGGTTACTTGGCTCTCTCTATTCCTCTGGTGTCAGAGGGTGATTTGCTGCCCTCTCACTGTTCACTGACATTGCTGTGTGTGTATACTGTATATGTGTGTGTGTGTGTGTGTGTGTGTGTGTGTATACATCACTGATGAGCGGATGCTTCTGTTTGGGGAGGTGCCAGTTTCTAAACCAAATTCTTTGTCCTTGTGAGGACAAAATACATTAGTTTAGATGTAGATTATCTGTGATTCTTTCATCCAAGGTCACTAATAGAAAGCCATTATCAAAATGGTCTGATTTCACTGTAATGGTCCACAGTGACACCACAAAAACCATTGAAGGTCCTGTGAAAGGGCCCTGCTTTACATGTAGAAGCTCTCAGTGCAAAAATGGCTCACCGTCCTTTTAAATGCATAATTAAGTAGCTATCTCAAATATTAATTCATCCCTCATCCTGATGTGCCGTATGATAGTGAAAGAGGTGTAGACATTCGTAAAAGAAGAGGATATTTAATCATTTGTGATTACAATGTTCAACAACCCAGCAGATGACATGTTTTTCATCAGTGCAGGGTGATACTCAATCCAGTATTTAAATGCACACTATGTACTGCAATTTCTGACACTAGGGGTGTTGTAGTTTGATGACCTCGTGAAGTAGTGTGGGGTTATGGGAGTTGTTGTCTTCATTGTCCACCACTGATTTTCAATCTGACATGACTAAGGCTGAAACGTTGATGGAAGAGGTAATGTATTAAAGTTTTATTCATGGTACGTTAAGTCACGTTCGCTCCCATGACCCGCAACCGTCTGGGGTCCAAAAGACTGTATAAGATATCATATGCATGACAGTAAAAGCTGTGCAATGTATTTAAGCATGAAAGCCAAAAGCGGTAGCATTTTGTAGCAAAACTCATGTCAAATAAAGCAAAAAGCTGCTGAGACTTCTCACTGATGTCCAAAAATCGTAGACATTACACGAGTCAACTATGCAAATGTCTAGCAGGGCTTCAACTGATGATTATTTTCATTATCTGCTTATTTCAGCTCTGATGCATATAAAATTGGAATTTAGCTCACACTGTTACTTTCATAGTAGAAATTATTACCTGTGTACTATGCGTTATGTTATTAAACTGACAGCATTATTTACTGTGAATAATAATAGTACTTAAGTCTTCCTAGGCCCCTCAGCTTTCACATAATTTGTTAACATGTCATGAAAACTGAAGTGGTCAAATACATATGAATAAATCATTTCACAGCTCCTTTCATTTTCCACTGCAAAGGCTTCAAAAAGAACACAGGAACTATTTTGTCTTCATACCTGTCTGATATTTCTCTGTCCTATCAGAGATGGCCACAACCCCAGATGATGCCTGAGCACAGTATCACAGTGACTCTCATCTCTAAGTGAAAGAAATCTGGATTCTATTAAAGCAGATTAGGAAGACTGCGCCGGACATCATGTCACAAATCCCACGCTTTAAAGTTTCTCTGTCTTTTCTCTCTAACCATCAGCCACGAGGAATGACTCGCCCAACACTCACACGTCTCTTCCCTTTTCTTTTCACAGTATCTCTGTCGAGGCTTACTGCTACTGGATACTGATGTCTGCATGTGTGACTAATACTACTGTATTAAACTTTGAGTTGGACATAAACACATCAGTCTCCAGCAATCCTCCTCACAACTATTGCAAAAGTTTACTTCTTAGATGATACCTTGTGCAGGAAATAACTCAATTAATTTCACACTTTGCCTTGAGAATATGTGCTGTGCTGAATGTGAAGCAAATACTAAAATTATACACCAGAGACAGACAACAGAGCAAGCCTAACATTAGAAGAAACTACTCTAACAACTCCTCTTGCACCCTTATTTTCTTTTGCAGCAAACTGTACAGTACACTTATAATAATTAAGCGCTTGTTTTTGAGCAGATCTAACTTCACGTGTTTGGATCTCTAACCTGCTTTTGAGTAGATTAACTTTAGGATAGGCTGAACTTTAAGGCCCAATGCAACGCAACTCTCTGGAAAATGGGAGTCACCACTCATATGCATTGATAAATTACTGCAATGCAAATTTAAAGCTGCTCTAATCAATATGTCTATATAAGCAATGCCTGAAATGATGATTTATAATGAGGATTGGCATGCTCATAGTAATGAACCCACTGAGAATTATCAACCCACGGCAATTCCCTTCAGCTCTCCACAACTCTTTAGTATCTTTTAGCTTATTGTTTTGGTTTTACGGATGTTGCATGTTGTTGTTTTGACTCACTGTCACTGCTCCCATCAGTGACGTTTGCAGCATGCAGTGTGCAGTTGATTTTTTCAACACTGATGAACTCCTCACATCACCAAACACCAGAAAAATTAAGTTCGCAACTGGCTGTCTTGACTTTGATCCCACTTTGTCAGATTTCTCTGAAGTCTGGCATCACAAGGCGTACACTGATCCACATAACAAAACACCTTTAGCCAGACCACAAACCAAACACATGAAAACACACATATATAAAACCTAACATTATGAATAAACAGCCGCAATACAGACAGTTTCATCACTTGCTTTCTCATTCATTGCTTAGCCTACACAAGTACACAGGTCTTAAAAGAGAAAAGCACCAGCTGGATGCAATGAACCAGAACCCAGCGTGACTCCAAGCCTGCTGAGAACACAAACTCTGATTTAACAGTTTGAAAGACAAACAAAAGAGTTTCTGAATCAGTATACCATGTGGGGCATTAAATCATAGCATGGTGAACATAGCATAGCACTTAGCAGCCGATATTTCTCACTAAAGTTGGTGGAGACCAAAATATGGCTAAAAGGGACTGAATATTAGACTTTGGCTATGTTCACACTGCAAGCCTTGGTGCTCAGTTCTGATTAATTTCTCTCTCCAATGTAGTCCTAAAACAGATACAGGTCTGACTTTTTGCCAGGCGACCCCAGTCTGAACAGTCATATTGGAATTCATGCAACTTTTACATCACAAGTGTCTTGCTGTGAGACTCTTGTGGAGAGGCGCTGACAGGTGAAGTTAAAAGCAGCCATTGACATCCTGAAACATGACATGACACGACATAAAATCTGTTTCTGTGAAGTAATTCATGTCACGATCCCATCACTCCTGGCTCCGTCTCCGCATCAACACATCCCTCCGTGCAGGAGTAGCCGCGATTGCTCCACAAAAAGCCATAATTAAAGATTTGTCTCTCTTTCTTCTCATCTTCATTGTCGTTATCATCTACTTTCAAATTTGCTACCTTCCATTACACGTCAACTTATGAATGAAACCATAAATGCTGACTTCTGCGGCCTCCATGTTCACTTCCTGCAAGCAGTTCAGGTCAGGACTGTGACCAATTCACACTAAAATCTGACATTGGCATTGGTTTGGCAATTGACCTTATGTCAATTGACATAATGTTAATTGTCAATTGCCAAACCAAAAACTTCAAATGTGTCTGGTGACAGAAATCCTCTTACTGTGGTGTTCGGTGCTCATTTATTTATTATGGTCTGAACAAAAAATTGATATTCAACAATTTCTTTCACTAACCAATCCGTGATGTGAAGCTCTTTAGCATGTTGGAAATGTCAGCAATATTAGTGCCACTATGATCCCACAATTAGGTTTACCAATAGTCTGTGGCTTTTATTGTTGATTTCATTGATTTCATTGCTCCTTTATATATTCATAGTTAATAAGAACTGTTTTCTCATTCTTACAAATATATATTTTTCTGTACAATCTTAATTTTCATATGTATAGCTTCACCTGATGCTTCTTTTGTTGCATTTATGTAGCTTAAGATTAATGCAGTTAAACATCATGGCAGCGATCTTTAAGTCTTGTAGCCTGAACTCAGCTCACGAAACAGGCCCGAGGTCTACTGTTATCAGTGTTCAAAGAAGAAGCCTCAGAATGACAACACACTTGCACATGCTACTGTATATCTCCTCTAAAACACATCATGGCGTCTAATGTGTCAGATTTGTGGTGCAGCAATTTCACAACCAAATAGCTTGCAGGAGTGATAAGAGTTTCATTATTGCACAACCAAATCAAAGGCAACAAGCAGTATCATTCATAGAACAGATTTCAATATTTCACCTGTTTTAATTTTGGTGTTCAACAAAGCAACAGAGGGATGGAAGACAGAGCAAGAAATAATGGAGAAGGTGGGTATAAATACACAAAGAAGGCAGCACTCCAAAGGATATTGCTTTTAGTTATTCTAGTTGTGTGCTAAAGTCTGCACTGTGTGTTGTGCAATTTTCAGAAATCTAATCAAAACAACAATGCAAGAATAAAAGACCTGCCCAAAGGCTCCGTCTTACACTTCAGCTGAGAACAATATGATACTTTAAGTTATTTTAACTTTGAAGCCAACCACAGTGGACTAAGCTAAAATCACATGTAATGTTAACTCTTAGCAGTTTTCTGGAGAAGAACCACAGGAAAAATGGAGCAATTTTCTTTATTATTGTGTAGTTTTAGGTGACATTATCTGATTAAATAATCTGATTATCTGATTAAATAAAATCAAGAAAAGGTCAGGGAGGGCAAGCTGTCTCTTTCAAGGTTGCCCTGAATTAAGTGCATATACAACATATATCTATAGTATACCAATCAAATACAATCCATATATACTATGTATACAACATAAATAAACCACATATTCACACTGCTCAAATCCAGTTTAAAAGGTCCTACATTGCACAAAAGGGACCAGCCTGTCCCATTTTGCAATTTCTGCAAATTGTTTCACTTTTGTGGAGCATAATATTTAAAAATCCAGTTCCCCAATCTCTATATCAATAGTTAAAAAGACATGTAGTAAAAATACAACGGTAGTTTGCCAAGAAGTGCTTTGTACATAAAAAGAATGCAGTGCTGCATCTGAATGCTGCTCATATTGCGATGCAATTTACCAGTCTGAAAAACCCAGAATGGGACTAAATGCATGGGGTGGACACGATAAAAGCAAATATAAACACTGTATGCAAATGCAATAAATGTTTTATAAGGTCATAATGATACACCGTGTCAAAGAGAGGTGTTGATTCAATTCCATGATTATTTTTTAATTAGTAGTTTGTGGGGTTGTGGTACCAAATCACATAATGTTACACAGGTGTTGCTGTGACTGTGTCCACCCCCTGTGCAGTGCATAACATCCAAATGACAGTCCCAAATAACAGCTGCTGTGTTTCAGTTACCTATTAAGCCATGGCCTTCAACACGCAAACAGCAGTTAAGTGCATAATCATCTGATGTAACAGGGCCAAAGCACCCAAATTAAAAATGTTATTCTCTCTATACGCCTGCTCTATTGCCATTCATCATTCAGCCTTGTACACATGAAAGGCACAAAGCACCAAGGCTTACTAACGAGTAGGCATTGAAGAAGTTCAATTGATGAAAATACAAAGGGATTGAGACCGGCTGTCTCTGGTATGATCACAAACAAAAAGCAATTTTTGTTTTGGTCAGGGGCAGCACATGGGGTGGCTCAGTGGTTTAGCACAGCAAGAAGGTCCTGGTTTCTAACATGGATGTAACTGGATGCATTGTTCCAAAATGGCATCCTGTCCATTCCAGTGAAAGCTGTTTGCCAAGCTGTCCCCATGAAATGACATTCATAGACAACTAATCTGAAACAGCATCAATGTTTTTCTGGGTAAACGTAACGGTGCTCAAATCATGTTTGTTACCAACATGATAGGGAAACTTTTAATGAACATAGTCACAAAAAGCTCATATTAAAACATTTGATACTAACAACGTATTTAATCTGTTCTGTTAAATGTTATTAATGATAATGTTATTGTCAAACTGCTGGATGTGTAAATAAGTGAACAACTTAAAAAGTATGTCAATGATGTGTTCAAAACTTTTTTTTGCCCCCAACTGGCCCAAAAAATCAGTTACTGCAGGTCTACCGTAAGGAAGAGGGTGATCTAAACACCTCGACCGAAGCACACTGGTTATCCAAACCTAACCCTGAAGTTTCCTGCAACATTAACATGGAAACACAAATTGGTATATAAGTGTAAATTTGGGGAGACAGGGTTGTTAGCAGGCACCTGTGCCAAAGTTGTTCAGACTTCTGCTTTTTTGGGCCCATAGAACATGCTCATTAGAGTCCTTCTCAACAAACATTCATTTTGGAGTATTTGCAATGTTTGGGAGAATGTATTTATTGTAGTACAGCTGTTTTCCAAGGGCATCACATGACCTGAGAATCAAGTGGTCAATGCTATACCAAAATAACCACAGAGCCAAGTGCTGTTCCTATGATTCTGCGGCCCGTTATTCCAGCTATACATAAGCTCTCTTAAGTTAGGGTGCACAGGTCCACACTAAACAATATGTTGACCGTGACATTTGCCACACAATAGCAAACAGCCTAATGGCTAAAATTAGCCAATGTTAATCTAGGACAAAGCATTATGATCAGGTGATAGCAATACATCCTTCATGTACATCTAGTGAGTAAATGAGAAAGTAACAACAGTGGAATTGAAAGGCTGAACCATCAAATACAGCATAGGGTTATATAACAGTATAATTATTGGGTAGATAAAACTGCAACATTATAACAAACACATAATGATAGGCTGCAGTGGCAAATTGTTATAAATTAGCAGTTGTTAATTATAAAGTTATCTAACACTATAATTTGGTTGCCAACACTATAATGTGTCTAATATTAAAGTTTGTAAAGATAGCTTTGCTAGCCCTTTACCATAGTGTGAGGCCATGTTGATGTTAGTCAGCATAAACATTTCAGCATAAATATATCTTCTACATACCTAATAAAACAATGTCCTACACCGTGTTCTTCAATTATTCTAGTTTCAGCTTGACCTACATTTCATTTTCAATCAATCAAAGTAACGTGTGCAGAGCTTCCAATTGGTACGGTGGTTTCTGAGCCGGGCCACGTGTTCTGGATGATTTCAATGTCCCAGACAAACGGGAGAAATTCCGGTCAAACATTATCTGATTATGGACCCTATTTTCCCATGTTTTTGTGTCCATGAGACTAATGGAGACAACAATTTTTGAAATTGGTTCAGTTTTGAGCGAGAGCATTGCAGCTGACAGGCCTGATATGTCACTGACAGGTTCAGATTGTTATTCTAAGTGTGTGACAACAGTATGGAAAGGATCCCTACAGAGACAGAGCTTTGAGTTGAGGAGTAAGATCCTTTTTGTTTAACCACAAACAGTTGTTAGGGTTAGGGTTAGGGTTAGCTTAGGCTTACCCTAACCCTAACCCATCATCAACTCTAGTTGAAAAAATCCTTTAATTCACCAAATTAGTGAGGAAGGGCAGACATCAGAGAACAATTTAATTACATATTCAAAATTTGAATATTTGTTGACAGCCCTAAATGATGGAGAATGCATTTCAGATGGAAAACAGCCAGTACAATTCTTTATCCCACCTATCAGAACAATGTGCCAACTGCCATTTTACAGAGGATTTTACATCTGCTAAGGTCTAGGTGTAAGATTTAAGATGTAACTTGTGCCTGCCTACGTTAGCTCTGTCATCCTCCATTGAAATGACCCATAGCTGGTACAACCCAGAGCTGGTTTCCAACCTGCTGGCTGGCGGGGCATTTTCGTTTTGTGCCGTTTGCATGTGCTTCCTGTGCCAGTGTGGGTTCCTCCCATTGTCCAAAGACATGCAGGTTTGTTAGGTGCACTGCAAACCCAGCATTGCCCATGTGGTTGTCTGTCTATGTGTGTTAGCCATTGGCAGACCTACAATCTATCCAGTGTACTCTGCCTTTTGTTCACTCTACTGCACTACTCTGTGACCCTGAAAAGGATAAGTGGTTTACACAATGGAGGAATGTTAAGGCTATGCAATCTGTCATAGAAACAATATTTATATGACTTTTGAACATTTACAGTAATACACAAAATCATTGTTGTACAGGGATTCTTAAGTATTTATGTTGTCCACCAAATTGTATACTGTTTAACTTCTGACCCCATCTTCCACAGGCTGGTCATCAGTACTAATTCTTTATTTTGTAATTTTCTATGCGTTTTCTTCCCCAAATTGATTCATGAGAGGCGATGTTTCTGATGCATTCTTATTCAGATACATTATACTCAGTTATTTTCTAATGAAATAATGACACCATCAAGAGAAGCAATAACAGCAGTGTAGCTTATGTCTACATTCAGAGCTCAAGAGAGTGCAGATGGAGTTATACAGGCTAGCTCTTTGATCTAGTTAGTCTTCTAGGCATTAGTAATGGACCCATTGCTAGTGGAAAAAAAAGGAAATTGCAGCATATTTCAATAAAAGTAATTGGTCCTCATGCAGACAAAAACAGCCACACATTTGCTGTCACTATGTATACGAATACGAACGTAATTACCTTGCCTGTGAAGCCCCTCTTCCTCTCTCCCTCCCGCACTCTCGTATGATTATGTTTTTCTGCGTGTGTTATCTGTGAGAGAAGTGTGCTGCTGTGCTGATTAACAAATAACTCTCTGATGAGCCCCCCATTGTCCAGTTAGGTGCAAACTAGATACGCCATATTTGGACAGACAACTGAGGCCTTCTGGGAATAGAACAACCTGTTAATCAAGTAATATTTTACAGCTTGACGGCCTGATTTTGCTATTATACTGTGCCTTTTATGCCATGTTTCCTTTGCAGTATGGTTAATACTGAACATCCACTCTCTCACATCATTTCAACATTAGGATCAACCACCACTGGTGGATGTCTACCGTAGCAGGCTATCCAGAGCTGCACAGTGTGACTCTTATAACGTAATTAGTCTAACTCTCTAGGAGGTTTTGCTAGCTTTACCTATATGCCAAAGTAAAGTGCAGTCACTTTGATGATAAAAGGGATAAAAAGGCGACGATAAGGTGGAATGTTGAGCAGAGCGAGGCTGGTGTGAGCCAGCCAGCGGAGGTCTAATTGGATGAAGGAACCCTGTTGCATGAGGCGTTCTTCCCTGAGAGTGCAAAGACATTATGAAAATCTCCCATGCTGCTTTCAGTTGATTCAATTAATTTATTTTTCTGTTAAACTGATGGAAATATTGCCCCTTTTCCAATAAAAGCTTGACAGCTTTAGCACTGTGACATGGCTTGAAGTCCTCCGCTCTAAGAAATTAATTGTGAATGTGCTTTGCTCCCATCGCCAGCCCTGCCCTCAACGTGATCCCAAACGGATGGCCAGAAATCACCCTGCCTCCATGGCGGCCCAGCCCAGGCTCAGCCTGTGGTCGAGTGATCTCATTCCCCTCTTCCATGTTTGGTGCTGTGGCTTTTGTTACAACTGGGCTGAGAGTGAGCCTTAACTGATCGCCATGCCTCGATGCAGCTGAGGAAAAACATTGGTTCAAACAATAGGCAGAGGATCAGAGAGGTGGGAGAGTGAATAATGTGTCAGGTGCTCCGAATGAATTAAAGTGCAGAGCAGGGCTGTGGAAATACCTCTGTGTGAGGCCCTAATCAGTTGCAAACAAGGGAGGGAGAGAGGGGGAAAAAAAAGCTTTCATTCCTGTAACTAATCATTTGCGGTTTCCCAATGCAGTCAGCCAACGCCAAAGGCAGAGACTAATAAACTGGGAGGCTGTGTAGATTTATAAATGATTAATTAAGGGGCCTCCCACGGGAACTACAGCAGCTATAAGCAAAAATATTAATTAGTTGAGATGAGACTTAAACTAACAGGAAAACATTCCAACCATGGTGGAAAGCTCATGGTGGGGGAAGCTTGTTTGACTCTGGGCTGACAAAGAGGGCCCTCACCACTGCACCACGGTGGGGTGAGGGAGGGGGCCGTGTTGAATTTGGCTGGAGGATAATGAAGAGTTACATAGAGTGTCAGACAGAGAGACACACAGGTCCTTAGTATTGAGTTGTAAGGAGAGATGACTGAGTGACTGAGAGGGTTAGGATTGGGTCTGAAATGAGTTCTCCACTGCTTCAAGTACCTCTGCACCCCCCTCTCACACAGCTACATTACCATCTCTGGTTGCCTCTCCTCATGCCTGCCCTTCAGGGAGGTCTCTAAAGCCTCTCTCCTCCGCTTCTTTTCACGAATGTCAAGATGCTGACTTTAAAGTCCTGCAGATTAAATGGGAAGTGTTGAGTTTATTCTGCATCTAATGAAAGAACTAGGTAATTTCATGCAGGGGATCTCAATGTCACAATGCTTTCCAACTTCCAGAGCAGACTCTTCTTATTTCCTGCTATCCACTGGGAAGGTGGAAACTGATTTACCCATTTTTGATTACTGCAGCATCGTCCAGCATGATGCTACCTGGCTGACATGGCCCATCCAAAAGAGTGGGCCATCCAGTGTGTGGAAGGTGTGAGAGTAGCAGTCGAAGTGGAGTGAGCACCCAAGGCTCATGGCGCTAAAACTATTCATGGCCAGTGTCAAATCTGATGGCTGATCTGATCCAGTTTCACTGTTATCTATCAAGTCAGTCCCCAACTGCTAGAGAGCTGCAAAGTCAAACAGTAATCAGTCTGCTGTGTGTCATGTTGGCTATTCTGTGGACTATCTGTGCTGGAAAATAATAACAAACCTCCACATCAAAACAAGAGGATTTTTGAAAAAAAACAAACAAACAATAAATTAGTGGCAGGAAGAAATCCACACTTTTATTTCCACGTTCCACAGACATTAGTTTCTGCCAGAAATACGACACATACGATATCTTAGAATTTAAAATCACACATCAAGTCTCTGACACATGCCCCAGTCCAGTCTGCACTCTGAAGAATAATGTGGCTTGCCTCTGCGCACTTACACACTGCATACCACAAGACAAACCAATAAAAAATAGCTTGAGACGGTAATCACACTTCCACAAATGACACTTTTTTGTTTCTCTTTCAAAATTGCAAAGCAAAAACAAGACAATAAAAAGGGAAGCCAACACTGCACTGGGCAGCAGGCATGAAATACAATAAACAGAAACATGAATTCATTTGTAAAGGTTGTGTATCCTTTTCAAAGGTTTTGGTGATGAGAGCAACAACCAGTGGAAGCACAAACTGCCTGTGCCAACTCAAATATTATCACAGTTAGTAAAAACAGGATCAGGCCGGTGGGACAAATAATCTAAGCAATACTTTGAGACCTGAAATAATCGGGACTTGAAAGAATATGCATCTGGATGAGATTAACAATCACTTGACTACACTGTGGATGACTCAAATGTAATCCATCCACAGAAAAGAAAAGGAGGAACCAGTCCCTGAAGTGAGTACATCAAGAATCTCCATATGTCAATCTTGACTTCAGTTTCGTGCGCAGGTTAAAAAGAACTGGCCTCAACTATTTTCATGTTTTCTGCACAGAATCAGATGAAAAGAGTCTGAGATGAAAAATTAGGGCCAAGTAGACACTTGAAGAGAGAGGCAGACATTCCTTTAAGCCATCATAATTGACTCACTGGAGGGCCAGGCACTGGTGGCGGTGAGGTGCTTCAGAAGTCAATGTTCCCAGAATCTCGTGTCAAGGGTGAATACATGTTTTTAGATTTCATAAATAAATATTTCATTCAACTGTCAATGGCACGTATGTGGTGGAAGAGAGCCCTTTCATGTCACTCTGGTTTTGGATGGTTCGCTGGTATGTGTGCAGGAAAATTGAGGCTACTAAAGGCTACCAGCAGGAGTGAGCCAGAAAAGCCTCCCATTTGAATGATCGGCAAAGAGTCGACTTGTGTTTTTTCTCTCTCCTGATATGATTGCTGAGGGTGTCCAGCAGAACTGGATTGACGTTTGACAACAATTAGCAGTGCTGCTTTGAGCTGTGACAGGCAGGCCGATATACAACACAAAGGAGACTCTGGTCCCCAACTTCACAGCAGATCACCACACATATCATCCCCATCAAAACTCCACACAAGACTGATACGGCAAGGCAACTTGTATTGTAGGAGTCAAGAACACTCATATTCAGATCAAATATGAAACACTAAAATAAAAAGGTCTGTCCAGCTGAAACATCATACTGATGTTAACAGGTCTCTAAACTAAATGACAAAATATGGCAGGGCAACACTGTCGCTGTCTTCCAAAACCATTACAAAATGATTAATTTCACTATTTTCTGATCTGAGACCACTATGAGTTAACACCTCCTCCATTCACAGACTTTGAGGAGCCAAAGTCCTGACAAACAGTCAGAGTTTACATAAAGATCTTTGAAACTTACTTGGAAGCATATATGCTGTTCAGCATTTTTATAGACATGAGAGAAGCGACAGCATCAGTCCTTTCAGCCAGTGCCCCAAAGCCACTTATATTTACATTCACCTGACAAAGACCTCTAGCAGCAGTAATCATGACAGAGGTGAAGAAGGAAGTAACGTGGTGTTGCTGTAGAGAAACAAAGTCCAAGCATGGAGCAAGTTGGAGTGGATGGATGGGTCAACAAAACCTTGGACTTCAACACAGGAGGTTGTTTGTTTACTGTCTTAAATCTTCAGCTGTTATTTTTGAATGTTTGTTATTGTAACCATGACAACAAAGCTGAGCCAAACCTTAACCACAGTGTTGTCCCATAAAGAAACTGATTTGATTTTTTAATAGTGATTCGTAATGGTTTTGGAAGGCACAGATGAGCAAATGTCATCCTGTGATAGGGTGTCAGCACAGGAAACGCTTCTATGTGTCATGCTGGAGGACATGGACAAATTTTGTTGAGTCATTTGGAGGATTTAGTACATTTTTCTTGGGAAGACAATCGCGATGAAGCAGTACTGGACCTATGATTCTGTCTTTCGCTGTGGACAACTGGGTGTCTTGGTTGTTAGTGTGTATGCTGATGAGCAGACTTTGTTTCTGAATTGTTATTTGAGCAAAAATACAGGAGAATGAAACCACCGTATAGTAAAGCCAGGAATTACTCTTAAATCTACCAAATGTCATTCACATGTTCTGTGAGAGCTTTTGCCATGAGAATACACTGAGTGATACACAAGTTGGCCAAAAGTATGCGGACAGCCAACCAAATTACGTGAACAGCTGAGCATCTTATTCTAAACCATGACCATTAACATCCTGCCACAACAGTCTCCGCTCTTGTGGGAAGACTTTCCAGAACATTTTGGAACTCTCTTCAGTCCCATTCAGCCACAAGAGCATTAGTGAGGTCGGCCACTGAGGTTACACAATAAGGCCTGGCTCGCCGTCAGAAAACAAACTGCTATATTTTAGTGTCTCGTCATTTGCACGAGCCATCCCTCATCGGATTAGTCAGACACTTCAATCAACAACAACCAAACATTCCAATATGTATACAGTATCAAGCAACGCCTAACAACACAACATACTGTTATTCAAACTTGAACAGCCTGCATCTGTAGTAGTGGCCCAGGAGACATCCGACTGTGGAAATTAAATAAGTATATGCACAGAGCATCAGATAAACACAACATGACATACAGACCTACACAGGCAGAACGACATCCACATTTATATACCAGGTTATGTTAACTTACACACAAGTCATGTTAGCTTGCATATCAGAATTCACCCCAAAGGAAGTGGAGGGGGTTGAGATTAACGGATTTCCCTTAATTGGAATTTAGAGCCCTCGCTCTAACCATGAAAAACGGCTCCAGATGAAAAATACACAAACTTATATGGTCCACATACTTTTGGCCACATAGCGTACACTGATAGGCAAAACTAACAAGCAGTTGCTGTTTTAAACAGTCCCTCATAATGTTCGACAGTATCAGGAGGCAGTTCAATCCAAACTGTCTGTATCAGCAGCACATGCTGGCCTGTATTTACTTCTCTTATTTGCACAAGTTCAAAAGGTTGCTGTGACCCTACTGTATTTAAAATACACACACAAATCATGCTGCTGTTGTTGTGTGTGTAATGTAAATGTCTGTGTCTTGAGAAAAATTGCAGGTAGAAGCAATGACTTCAGGAAACTAATAACAAATTTAGGCAATAATTGAATTGTAGCATAAAATTGCCCCTGCAAATAACCACGAGCCATTATGTGAACACAGTCTCTCCCCTTTCACTAAGAAACCAAACCTCAGACACACAAATACAGTATGCATGCATGAACACACACGCACGTACGCAAGGTGGGAGAGACCTTTGAGGGTTTCACAATAGCACATTTATCCGCAAAATTAAAAATGGTGATTGATCCGTGGAATATTAACGGTCAACAGTGTTTTTCATTAAGTTGTGAAGGGGAGTGAGGGGAGGCATTCTGGTAGAAGAAAGAGAGCAGGAAGGGAAAAGAGCGAAAGCTTTATTTAATGCTGATCCTGTACTGTAAAAAAAGCCCGAAGAGAAATGTAAATACTAGACTCCAATAACACGACAGCACACTAATCATATTTACAAACTATATTAAATCTGCCCATTGTGTTTGCCTTGCTGAGGATTGGCTACCATGTAATTGTCATTGTAACCAGTGTTGGCTTATGGGAAAATTTAACTGCAGTGATATAAGGTGACTGGTAGGATTATTATTACTTTATTATGACCCAGTATATGTTTATTAAAACAATTTGTCATGCAGAACAGGAGTAGGGAATGGAAACATTAAATCCTGCTCCACTCTGGCCGCAGAAATGAGTTACAATAAAATTAATGGTGGGGAGGCCTGGGCTGACACCGGAGTGGTACGTAATAACCCGCTGCTTCGTTTCATTTGCCGATCATTTCCTGTTGGGCCCTCACCATTAAACATACATGCTGGGGATTATTGAAATAGCCCTGCGACAGCCATTGTAGTGCAGAATGTGTGTCTGTCGGTGTGTGCGCCTATCTGTGTGGCTGCGTATGCGCTCGTGCGTATGTGTTTGCGGGGTTGTGTTTTGGCAGGAAATGCTGCTTTTATGTGCCTGGGCATTTGATCTTAAAAACACCAGCGTCATGGCAATATGCCATGGTGTGTTTGTATTTCTGCTTGTGCTGTTATGAGAGGAGAGATATTAGGACAGAGAGGCAGTAAGGCTGGGATCTGAAGTCTTAGGAAGAGGCATCATTTCACTGAGTGCCTGGGAGGGGCAAGATTAGCCTGTCAGTTCTGTCTAAAATGACTTTGAGGCCATAGCTACAGGGATGCAGCAGAAGTTTAGCCAAGGAGTTAAGTGCATTTACACTGAACAATGCCCTTCATTCCCCTTGTGGTTTGGTGTTTCTGAGGACTGCCATGGTACGGTGTAGACTGATTATATGACTTGGAGAGCATTTTTTTTTTCCTGCACCTGCAACGTTGCAGTCGCCAACAAACTTGAAACAAAGTGTGGTACGCTTTCTTGGCAAAACCCACCTTAACTAGCAGAAGGAAAAGACTGTGGAGATTTGCATTTTAAATGCAGTGTAAATACATTATGTACTCAAAACCTGCCTCAAATAAGTGTGTAGAATGGATTTGAGAAACAGCTATACTAGCCTCAGCTAATCAGGGAGACATGTCACACCACTAACTACATCACATGCCCTCAGACGGCAGGTTTCCATCCACATTTAAGACAAATTTTAAACAAATTTCCAGACAAAAAACAAATGCAAAACAATGCGTGTTTCCATCCACCACTCTTATCCTAAAATTTGGAGTTGAGTGCATCTAGATAAACAGCTGATGGTGCTAATTCTCCAGTGGGATGCCATTAAACCATTGCAGAAGAAGAGTGTGCAACAAGATGACGGAATTAAAAGAGCGCCAGACAAACCTGTTTTACGTCTTCAGATCCGATGACTTTGCTTGACCCAAGTGTTAGTCCCACCAGTGAATGTTTAAGCTTTTCCACCTCAGCCATGCATAAGACCCTGAATTCTACTATAAATATATGTGGATTAAAGCTAATTGGTAAACCCAGACCCAGCAGTATACATGTATGCACAGGTATGAGTACAGATTCTGCACAGTAGAGTAGACATCCATGTTTGCAAAAGGTTGGAACAATTTACAAAAATGGGCCTGAAGCTCAAATTCAGTATTAGTTTTTGCCATGCATATGCAGTGAAGGTCTTCTTACATTGGTCACTGAGCACATACGGAGTCTATGATTTCAACTGAGTCAAACTCTGTGTGCGTTGGGTCTTTTAGTGATGTTGTCATTGCAATGCAGTTTATTGTTACAGTAGCAGGGTCTTTCATATGCGCTCTCTCTCTCTCTCTCTCTCTCTCTCTCTCTCTCTCTCTCTCTCTCTCTCTCTCTCAGGAATTTCATAGTTATACAGAGAAAAGAATTGGTCACAGTAATAAGATAGGATCCATCCAATGCCATTTAAAATAACCTGATCAAATCTCTGGTCTGAGAATCTCAGAGTATTGTGTTGTGTTTTTGAATTTACTGTTACACCAGTTATTCCAACAAAGCCTTGGTTTTCTAAGAAAAGTTTCCTTATTACACAGGATACACAAATAAACCAATGTTACCCTCTAATTCCTCAATAATTAAAAAATAAGCCTCTGCTCACCATTACATGACTCTGTGTTCTGTGATGGGCTCCAAGGCCTCCAACAGCTCGCACAGAGGAAGAAAATGAAACCTTTTGAGTTTGCAGTGTAAATCCCTTCATCATCAAGTGTTTGAGAGAATAATGAAAGTTAGAGGACCCTCTCAGAAACCTTTATTTAAAGGACCACATGGTTTGGTTTTACATGTTTTAGCTCCTTGGGTAATGAGTTCATGTACTTGAGAAAAACTTTGAGATCTGAGAGACGAAACAGATATTTTTAAACACAATATACTACTACATACACTTGTGCCTTCATTTCTAAATACTGTCAGTGGTTGACAATACAAATTTGGCGAGTTCTTCAAGCAGCCATAATCAATATTTTCATAATAACAATGTATCAAATGACAAGGCGACAATGTGAAACAGGTCGCTCATTCATAGTGATGAACCAACAGAGAATTATCACCTGAATCTACAGCTGCCCTCGGTTTTACGGAGCTTTATAGCGAGTTTCAGCTCACTGTTTAGCTGTCTGGCTGCACCTTTACTGCTTTGGTTCATTCTCACAGTTCTCACAACTCTCACTGTATCGTTTCAGCCTCAGCAGGCAGCTGCTTTAAGAGGAAAAGCTCTAAAAACCCACTGTACACCACATGCTCAGCACCAGTCAGCAGAAAGACACAGTTATCCACTAACTGGTGAACATAGTGGAACATTTGGCTAGAGTCAGATATTTCCATCAGGAGTTGGTGGAAACCAAAAACAGAGCTAAAAGAATACTGGACTGACACCACCAGGCGGTCAGAAACCTGACTGCAAATGAATGTTAATGTTGTGTTGCTTTGTAACTGGATGTCAATATAAGCAACTGTTTGCTAACAAGCTCAATTTATTAATGTAAAAGGTGTGAATATGAGTGTGACTATGCTAACAACTTCTTTCCACTGCCTCAAGCGGAAAAAAAAAAAAAACTAAACTAAAATCAGTTATTGCAGGTTTAAAAGCTATTTGATGACTCTCTGCAGCCTCGTGATCACTAGAGGGAAGAAAGATTCACTCGGAAACATCGATATCAGCTTACCATGTTCTTACAGCTCAAGCATTAGTAAACAATTGCTAACTTGCACATTTAGAAGAAACAGAGCAACATGGGCTGTCCATGTTATCTTCTGAGCCACCTGTCACATAATCAGCGAGTTTTGTATTCAATAGCTTTTTATGCTTGGTTTGCCAACTCCTGAAAAAAATATTAGTGTCTCTCTTTGAACGAAACAAACGAACAACTCTTCTCCCTTTGGAGAGTTAAAACGTACAATACTGAATAAACTTCAAGAATTATTTTTAAAAGATTAAAAGATTTTACCTGGCTTGTCTCTGGGTAATTACAGTAAGTATGTCTCCATGCAAATCTTATTTTCATGAAGAATAATCAAATTACGGAATCGTGAAAAGGGGATTTTTGCTTTTTTGTCCCACTGTAACTGTGCATACCCCAGTGTGTATTAGCAGTGTTATAATGATGGCTTTATAAAAACACATCGTAAAAACCCTAGTCAAAAACAGGTCTTAAACTATGCATTGATCATAAAAGATTCACATGATTAAGGCGTACATAATCTGAAAGATGAAATTACACTTGCCATTTTTGACAAAATTACTGTCAAAAAAGTGGCAATCAAATGGACAATTAGTTTTTAAGTGAGGTCGTAGTGCTCTTTCCTCGTTTCCTAACGTCTACTGCCCAGCCCTCATCAGTTCAAACCTTCACTCCCCCCCAAAATACAAAGCCTCTTATGACCACATTAATGCAACTAATTACCATGTCAATCACAAGTAATGCTTATTAATTGCCCCTCAGAAAGGGGCTATTTCAAACAGTGAGTCGTGCCTTTAAAAGCCCACTGAAAAGCTGACTGTAGGGTAGGTTATGAGAGAGAGAGCCATGTTTCAGCCCCACCGCTGGCATTAGTCAATCTGCTGTCCAGATGTCTTCCACAGGTGACAGCTGCAATAGCCTAACAAGCAAATTAATCACGGAGCTTTTGTGGCGCTTCATTTTAGGGAAACTCATTTCGTTTCATAAAAGGCTTCATCTCGTGTGAAAAATGACAAATTGCGGCCATGGAGTGATGTGGAGGACCAAGCAGCCGGCTCTCATTTCTGTACCATGCCTGCAAGGTACTGAAGAATAGAGAGACAGAGAGATAGAGCAAAGGGAGAACTGGGCCAGAACCAGCGAAGCAGTAATGAAGCCCAGCTCTGCCCCTGTGGGCTCAAGTTCTGACGAGCCTCACAGGTGGCTTGGTCAGATTAAAACCCAGCTTGGTTATAAGCACTAAGCTTTGAATGAGGGGATACACTCTGTGGTCTGTCAGTCATTGTCCTGAAATTGCAACATGGAGGACATTTTGAAAAGCTGGCCCAACAAGGGTTTGGTGGCAGGGAGTTTTCTTTGATTTAAACCCAGATGGCTTGTTGTACTTCAGTGCCTTTTTTAGTTCAGATGTGATGTTTGATCTCACAGTTTAGTGTGTTAACCAATAAAAAAACTATGTTTTATTTTAGAGCAAGCAGTCAAGCCCATGTGTTTGGGATCGTGTTGGTAATAAATGAGCATAACAAGACTTCCTCTGTCCTCACAAAAGAGATGATGTCATTTCAGAGCTCAAAAACCTGGTTGGTCAGCAAAACATTGACCTTTGACTTGAGAGGCCGCTTTCAATTCACGTTTGTTACCAGCAATCAACATTGGTGTCTTTTAACAAATCGTCCCCTAACCTTTACGAAGTTGTTTTTGTGCCTAAACCTCACCTAATCAAACCTTAAACATAGCAATGTCAAATTAGAAATTAGTTTTGGGAGGCAATGACAAATGACGTTGACCATTGATAGGGGCGTCAGTTCAGAAGAAAACTTATGTGTTGTTCTGGAGGGCAGTGAATCTATTTAGCTGCACAAACAGATTGACCCCAGGAGACACCTGGTGTACTCCACGTTTCTGTTGTGTCTATGTATTTACTGATACAATGCAGCAGCAGAACTGTAGAACTATTTTTAATGACAGAACATCAAGGAGAATGTCACATCACAACTTAAAGGTATTTCAAACAAAAGTATGGAAAATTGAAAACTTACAATGGCCACACAGAACCAACAAATTAAACTTTTTGGATTTAAAAGCTTCAGAAAGCCATTAATACAAAAAGGAGATAAATCCTTGAAAGCCGTCCAACAAAAACTGTAATTATCATTGTCAGGAGAAAAGAAAAGAGCACAGGGAGGCAAGAGGATTACACTCCTTCACAACAGAGGAATGTTCTGTGTTTATTTCTCTTCATTTGTTGAAAGAAATTCTGGGGTGACAGATGTCAGCAACACTTTATAATTTAGCATAATTATCATGTTCATTCTATTCTACCGGTGCATATTGTATTCCACCTTCTGTTCTTCAAATTCTTACTCCAACTCACTCTTATTGCGCAGACATTCATAGTCTCCCATCTTGAATGTTTGACCATGACACATAAAGAGAGTCTTTTGCTTAATGGATTAACAAAAGCAGATTCCTTGACAATACAAAGAACGTGTTGCAGTACAACTGAAAAGTTTTCATTTCGTGTTTCTTTGTTGAAGTCTTCAACAAAACTTTCCCAGTCAATTTATGCCTTGCCTTTTGAAGACTTCTGGCAGCGTTTCTTAATGCTTCTACAGTGTAGATGCTTACATTTGTAAACAGTAAACCATATTACTGTTGTTCACTTTGCGGTACTTTAGAGGACAGTGAACGCCAAAGTCAAAACCTTTAAATCCTATACCTGTAGTGCTTTTTTGGTAGTTTAGCAGAAAGAAAACAGTTCCTCCAGGAAACTTCTCACAACAGGTCTGTGGATTATCTTGAGTAATCAGGTCATGATTTCTGGAAACAGACATTGCTGTTGAGTTTGAGCAATACAAGTCGAGTACCATCTAGTTACACTATATTTGAGAGAAGGCAGACATCTCTACAGCCAACATCTCCTGAACTCGGCAACTCACAGGAAACCGATCTAGATGGATAAATTGCACTACAGGTAAGAGGAAAAAATGTTGTTTTGATTTTGGGGTAAACTGTCCCTTTGAGCCTTTTCCTCCTATTGAGTGTTACTATATCAATATATTTGAGACAAGTTTTGAGAGTGTTGATATTAATGCTATCTGACATACTTCATCTATCTACTGACTTGAAATGTTTATGAAATATGGTGAAGCTCTAAAAGTTACCACATATAATGAAGATGCCTCGACAATCCAACAAGTTTAGTTTGACCATGAGCATTGGGAAGAGAAATTTCCTAAAATACTGAGATTGTATGTGTAACATAAAACTCATTATGATTATGTTATTTTCATCCATTTTTAAGGTGACTACAGTATGTTACATTTTACATGCAATTGATCCTACTAAACTATCACTAACACCTTAGTAATGGGAAAAAGTTCTGTACAACATTACAGGATGTCAAACAAAATGGCGCTGTTTAAATATTGTCACCAAAGGAGTTCAAGGAGGCAGCAATCAATCAGTAAGTGATGGCTTGATTTTGCCTTGCAGAGAGTGCATCGCCACTGGGACCCCAGACCCTGACGCCCAGATGCGGCACCTTCCCACAGACTGAGATACGGCCAACCCCTGACTCTTGGATGTGGTCCCACTGGCAGATATGCTCTTATCAGGACAGGCTGTAGAATACATCTTCCAACAGCTAAACACAGATACAGAAAATGGGCCCTAAATGCTGTGATAGGTGAAATTCTTAGCGCAGGTGAGTGTTGTGTATGATCCACTGAAGTGCAGTCAAGACTCCTACAAGCAAACTCTTAAAGGCAGCTGGATTTAGAGGGATAGTTTGACGTTTTTCTGAGAGTATGTGTTTGTTCAATATGAGGCTAGTTGGTAGTTGGTTAGCTTAGCTCAGCACAAAGACTGAAACCAGGGGAAACAGGTAGCCTGGCTCTGTCACAAAATCTAATCCCGCACATAACCCACAACATGCCGTTGTCACAGTTACCTTTTTGTACAGATTAAACAAATGAGATACAACGTGTTAATTAGTGTCCTTTTAAGGTGTTGGCAGACTGGTTTCATTGCCTTCAGAGAGACTCATGCGAGCTCTGTCTCCCTGTTTTCAGTCTTTCCGTGTTAAACTGAGCTAATTAGCTGCTGGCAGTAGCCACACATTGAACCGACAGATACAAGAGTCTTCTCAGCAAAAATGTCAAACTACTCCTTTAATCCTACCTCATGCAAAGCATAAATTAGCACAGATAATAATAAGTCAGAGATTAAAGCTGAGAATCAGATAACATAACACTCATCAATCATTTAATCCTACCGGTGGATCCTTGAATGAGAGTGGTATCAATCGTCTTACCTAACTCTCAGTAAGAAGGCTAATAAGGAAGTTGAAAAGTGTTGAACTACTCCAAGAAACTACATTTTCATGTTGACGTCTGTGTTATAACATTATGGAGAGAGGATGGCTGTGCATCACTGTACAAAGTGATTTTCACTTAAAGAAGATACTGTCTTTTCTTAGTTTAATTTTTAGCTTGTTTAGTAGCTCCACGGGTGTTGCTTTAGGGTAAATAACCATGGGAATAGTTTGGAGTGTACATCTGAGTGAGGGGGTGGAGTGAAAAAGAATAGGAAGTGGACTAGTGTCGACTTGAAGATATGGCAATATACAGAAACACACACATACGCACACACTCGGACACTCAACACCCCCCTCCCTTGAGGGCCTAGAAGCTAATTAGCTCCTAAAGCATTTATTTATCACAGATAAACTGTCCAGCAATCTCACTGGCACATCCCCAATGGAAATAAGAACTACTCATTAGTTTGTTCAATTAAGCTTTCTTTTCCCACTTCAGCCTGCCCTCCCCACAGCACTGCCGCAATGAGAATACACTTTTTAGTACAGCAAAAGTTGCTCCCCTTAAGCAGATTTTGCGTGTACATGCTGCAGTAAAGGTGGACGCCTTTGACATCTCTATCAATTTGTATGTGACCCAAATTAGATTGAGAGCCAGTACGTGGAAAGTCCTTGAAAGGAGAACTATGATTAGTAATCCTAAAACAAAACAACGGGGCGGGGGGGGGGGGGGATTAATCCTCATTTTACATTTTACTGTAAGACACTCGAAGAGGCAGCCGTCTGCTGGTGCTGTTGAATAAACTCATGAGGTGAACTCACTTCACATCGCAAACTTTTCCACACGAAGGCCTATTTGGGATTATTTTGAGCTGAATGAACTGAATTCATATTGTTGACTCCGCTGCATTTCATTTATGCAGCATAACACCAAGCTGGGACCAAGTGGATCCAACTTGGTGTCGTGACAACTTGGTGTCAATAGCCAATTATTCAGTGTGCTGAAATAGTGCTTTTGAGCTCCCATCTGTACGATATTTGCAAAAACTTGTTCTTATTTCAGGTTGGGTGGGCTGTGGTTGATCTGGAGGCTGAGACATGCAGCTCATACTTTCTTATGCAATATAATCTTTAAATACAACTGAGGAAGATTCCAGGCAGCTCACTTGTATTTAACATTTAATATAATATGTAATGTTCTGTACAGTAGTCTTAGCAGTTGAAATAAAGTGCCAGTTTTGTCTCCCGTTCTCTGTTGCCAAGAATCGACATCTTCCTCTCACGCAGTCAGTTTAATTATTCATTTATGTGAACTTAAGTTTTGTCCTCCATAAGGTTTTTCCTACTAATCTCTATTATACAGTCATTCTGTGTGAAACAAAGACAAAGGATTTTATGAAGTACTGTACCTTTTCTTGTTCTAACTCATTTCATTAAATCATTAAAAGCAAATTGCATTTTAAGCACCATTGGTATTTGAATGTCAGAGGCATAATAGATTTGTTGAAGTAACATTGAATTTTTTAGAATGCTGTTCTTAAGGTCAAACCCTCATCACAGGTAAAGGTTACGGATATTCCCACCGATTCCAGTTTCTCCTCATACACCAAAATACTCAGTAGCACAACAGTCATCAACATTGCATGGAGGCAAACTTCTCTGGCCTGCTGATGAATGCGCTGAACTTGGAGAGGGGTTTTTACTTTCCTCAGGCCTGAGTATCTATCCCCTCAAGACAGTATTGCCGAGACACCACGAAGGCAATATTTGGCCCATTCCATCACTCTAATTCACTCCCTGCGCATCCATATTTCATTCGGCCTCGGCTTTAATGAAAGTCATGGCAACTTCACCACCACAGGAGTCTCTAAGCGCACACATTGAACAGAAAAAAATCATAAATAAGGACATTGGCCTTCATACAAAACAATATAAGAGGGAACGAGGCTCCAAAGTTGGGCGGACAAAGGGGATGGGGGGGTGTGGGGGGATTCAGCTGTGTTGTAGCTGGGGAGGCCATCTGCCTGGAAGAGCCTGGCTATCTCCCATCCCAAGTCCCCACTTTTCCTCCACCCAACACCCCCTCCCTCCACTGCAGAGACAAGTGCCTGTTTATCCCAATGCCCTTCAGAAGACATTTGTACAGGTCTCATGTGCAATCCTGTTATCTTCTACTGGCCTGAATATGCTCAGATTTTAAGTAGGGTTTGCTGTATTGAGTTGGGCGTCCATATCCCCTGGAAGCAAACATGACATCCCCACTAAAAGGCTGCTGGGACACTGGGCTTGGCACTCTGTTACCTGCATATGCATTGCATTTACACAGCCCCCTGAGCAAGAAGAAGACAGTGTTATTTCTGAGCGAGCTCTTCTGAATGTTGCTCATGTGATACAAAAACCTGAGTGCCTTAATTTGGCCATTTGTTTGAGCCCTCTAATTTTAACTTGCAACTAATGAATCAATAACAAAATGAAAACGAAAAAAAGAAAATGTGACCTTTAACAGAAGCGTAAATTAAAACCACACTTGCGATAATCTATAATACTGTTGACAATAAGCATGAAGACAGAAACAGTAATTTAGATATTCAAATTCACTTTTATTCACAGCTTTTAAACCTTTTTGCAGAGGGGGATCAGCAAGTAATTTTTTTGTACTGAAATATCTGCGTGATTAACCTTTCTATCACACAGTCTGTGTGTGTGTGTGTGTGTGTGTGTGTGTGTGTGTGTGTGTGTGTGTGTGTGTGTGTGTAAATGACTTGTCAATGTGTACTTCTGTTTGCACGCTTCCTTGCCTTGAATTGCCCCTTGAGGGACGAATAAAGTATTTTGAATTGAAGAAAAAACGATAAGCCAAGTCCAATTAAGGCATGATGCTTTTTGTGCATCACTTAGTCACCAACTTTTTTTATTTTAGAAAAATCTTTAATGCATTACAGCCTACTTCTACAGTGATCAAGCATTCTAAAGAGCAAGAAAACTGCAACAGCACAACAGCCAACTCATAAAACCCTTTTTGAAGCTGCAACATTGACATCAAATGATCTCTGTTTAAATATGTAATTAAAGAACTTTGCTGGGGGATTAAACCCTCTGTATATCATGCATTCCCCTGGACCTGGTAAGGAAAGACCAAAGAATCACTCTACATTCCTCATAGCAATCAGAATTGCTAGATAGTCCTTTGTCCACGCAAACATCTGTGATGTATTGTAAATCTAATTATGTTTGACAGTCAGAGAATGATCTCGCTTGGTGCTCCTGGGAACAATATCATATCATTTGCAACATTAAAGGAATAGTTTGACATTTTTGGGAAATCTGTTGATGTTCTTTAAGCCACTCTCACAGCTCAAACCAGTCTCAACGACTCTATTAAATATGAAGCCAGGAAACGTTAGCTTAGCTTAGCATAAAGACTGGAAACATTCAAAATCCACATTCCAGCACCACTAAAGTTCATTATTTTACATGTTATATCTTGTTTGTTCAATTCCAACACCAAAAGGAAGTGTAAAAATATCACACTGTGGTTTCAGGGGGTCATGTCCCAGACTATTTAGTGGCTGGGAAGAGTTGCTAAGCAACCAGTGGAGACTCCAGGAAGTCAGTGTTCCCAGTCAAGAAGTAGTCCTGCATATAAACTCCTGTAAAACCACAGCCACATTGTTTATACACTTTGGACAAACAAGAGGTAATGTGTAAATGCATGGGCTTTACAGGTGGTGGTAGGCCAATCTTTGTGGCTTCAAACAGAGCCAGCGCTAACTGTTTCTCCTTGTTTCCAGTTTTAATGCTAAGATAATATTCTCATCTAACTCAAGAAAACAAATCAGCACGTTTGTCAAAAAGCCAAACTATTTCCTCAAGATGTCTTTAGTTTAGACCACAGTCAGCAGGCCCAGCAGCATGAACATGCATGTAGATGTTTCTGGAGCGGATAGTCATGCTTTAAACCGGGCTTATTACAGTAATTTACTTGGGCAGTAGCTCAAATTCAGTTGTATTACTGAAAGTATTTTAAAAGCATGCACAAGTTGCTGGTGTCCACTTCCTGCTGTCTAATCTCTGCTCTTCTGCATGACAGTGCAGGTAGCAGCGGTCACTCATTGGATATGCACCATCCCAACAGCGGAGCTTAACTGATCAACACAGACAGACACCAGATTAAAGAAAGCAAACATTCTAACCTTCATGAGGGTTGGACTCGTTGCAGGACTGTTGTCTGACCGCATTCGTTTTAGTGTAGATCACAACACACAGCCCTCAAATCTAATTGAATATTTTCATGTTTCTCCAGTTTGGTGTCTTTTAACAGAAATGCATTCCTCAGACATTTCATGGCGGAAATAAAGGGCAGCAGAAAACATCATTTACCTGCATTTGCTGAAATTAATGTATCAACAAGGTTTCAAGTCAATGTGCTAAAAACAAATACAGATGAGTCTATTATCCTATTACAGCCACTCAGAACGGTATGATGCAGAGAGAGATAAAGAACAGGCTGAGCCCATCAGAGGACATTAAATGGGGCAGCTCTCACTCTCTCTCCTTTCACAGGGAACCAAGCGGAGCTGAGGCTGCTACAGAACAGCAGGCCGGGATCACACAAGGCCTGCAGAATTACACAAATAAATTGCTACCAAACTCATATGCTGCTGTGTACATAATATAACTGTGCTCAAATCAAACATAAACAAAGTCTGAGCAAAGAAATTATTTTCTGGAAATAAAAACACAAACAATTGACACAATGAAGAAAACTTGCCAACTTGCCAATTTTTATGGATCCCACATCATCTAAAAGGGCTTTTGTAGGCTATCAGGAACCTGTTTTTCAAGTTTTTAAATTAAAAACATGGCCACTGTTTAAGGCCGAAGCTGTGCCACATTTAGAAAGCAATGTACTATAAAATCAGTGTCAAAATACATCATTTTTTGTGTTTTATCCATCGTGCTAGAAGATTTCCACAAACAGAAGTAAAGGCTGCTTTTTCCTGCTAACATGTAATGACAGAGTGCTTTCATTTGACTTGTGCATGTAAAAAGGATAGTCACAAATGAAAATGAGGAGGGGAAAAATGCATATTGCAAATATCCCCTGAAGCTGCCTCTTTAAAGAAGCAGGCTCAGCATAAGGTATTCACTTTGCAGATAAAGGCGTTCTTTCCTCTCATAATCAACATATACAGTAATGCATCATTTTCTTCCAGATAGCAAGAGAAGAATTAGCTCACATTATTTTAAGTTTTTGTTAATTACTTTTGGAGCCTGAAGCTGTTCGTCGCAGCAGCTAAAGCCTCAGAACTGCCGGAAAGTTTACAGTCACTCGGTCACATTAGCTGACTTATAATTCAAGCACTTATCACCCAACTCTAAAGCAGTGCTTTATGAAGCATCCCCGTCTTTATCTGTATGTACACCTCCAATGTGATCACATGGCTAAATGATATTTCTGCTAACACTCATCCCTTAAATTAAAAAAAGCAGTGGGCGTGCATTTCTGTGGGCATAATCTTATACTCCTGATCTCAATGGGGCATTTATGGAGGATTTTATAACTCTAATTATCTTAGCCCATTACAGTATATCAACTTTTAGTGGTCCATTGTATTCCCAATATGCATCAACTGGACAGATGCCTTTGTGGCATTGAATATTTATCTCAAATTATAAAACATAGAGGCTAAACTTTAGTTGGATGCAGAGCTTTATGCCTGCGTAATTATGAACATAGTAAACTGATAGTTTAAGTGCAGTGGTAAGATATAGCTGCTGTGGAGCAAACTCTTTCTTCATACTCAATCACAGTGAGCCAGAACAACGTGAGGGTAGCCTTACTGTCAAAAAGTGACACTCAGGTTTTATCCCTGATCTGTGACTCAGGGGGTTCATTTACATACAAACAGTACAGCCGATTAATGACACTAATCACATTAGCATAGTCAAAATATGAACAGATAGGCATGTAAAGACATAAAATATGAGATTTCCAGGCTTCATCACATTGTATATTGGTAACACTTTATTTTCCCCTGTTCGCATTTAACATTGAGAAGATGATGGGTGATGAAGACTCGTCTCGGTATGTTAGTTAGCTAACTAGCTTAATGTTAAAAGTTATGTTACTTCACATTACGAGCTGTACGGTCTTCTATTTTTTTTCTTGATCAATCAGCTGTTATTGGCATTGAAAGCTGTAAATAATTATTCACAACAATCCTGTTCACATTTCAAACGTGACCTGATTTCACAATCTTAAAATGTTTCATGTTCATGGCAACGTTTATGGCTGACGAGTGCACAAGTTTAGAGAACACTGGAGAATTTCATACTTGATAAACAGCACGTGCCTAAAACAACCTCAACTATATTTAAAAGCTGCTAACAGCCATTCATGAACTTATAAACTAGATAGTCAATTATTCATTTCAGTAATCAATAGTTCATTTGACTACCAAAATAGTCTTAGTCGCAGCCCTAATAGCAAAGCTGTAGACATATAATAATGACATAAGTTTATCAATTTTAAATACATTTCTAAACAACTTTAAATCTGCCTGTGATTGAAGTGTATACATGTACAATCAGTTGAAATGCTTAATATCACACTTTAATATAACTGTAATTGTTTTCAAATCCATTACACTTACAAATCTTCTTATATCTGCTTATCACTACATTAGAGTGTTATCACGTGTTATACACCATTTATTAAGTGTTCATATTTAGCTTATGAATGCTAAACAGTAAGAGTTAAAATAAAGTATTGGCCTGTATATTTGTGGTGGATTCAGGATAGGAACTTGTCTGAAATGCTGTTAATGTTTTGCGGTAATTTTCTGTTGAGTATCCCCTGAAACAGGAGCCCCATACGAAAGCAGCCGGTAGCTCAGCCCCTGACAAAGCTGTTAATGTTCTGCAAAGAATGTGCAAATTGCAGAAACGAGTCCAAGTGTGGGCAGAAAACACTTCTGGTACTTAGAACCAGTGATGGAACAAATTTGGTCAAATTGGTAAAGTGCCCAAAGGGAGGAGGGAGATGTTCCACGGAAAACCAATTCCAAGCTTGGGTGAGCTCAGGATTGTTTGGAAACTCTCCAATCTGGGGGCCTGCATTGAATTGCGTGTCAGGCAGAGACTGTTAAATAAGATTAGAATAAGGACCAAGAGAGCAGTACAGGTACCTCACAGGATGGCTGTGTAATGTCAAACCACAGTCACTCTTAAACAGCTATACATCAGCTGAGGTGGTATTGGAAAAATGTTGCATGAGGTGAAATGTAAACTCACTGGACAGTCACAGGAAACATTAGAGGTTTTCAGTGCATTATGAGCTCTGTTTGGAACAAGTCCCGTTTTCCTGCTTTGATTTATTCCTCGTAGCACCAATTAGGCTTGGCCCACTCCTGGAGGAGTTGAAAAGCTGACGATGGATATGTCATGGGGTGGTATGATCAAAGCAGAGAGCTAAAGCGAAACAGAGAGAGAAAAGGAATCTCATTCAGTTTCATATTTATTAGGGCTTCAAGAGACTTGTATTACAGCTTGTAAACGCAGCCACTTCCAAAAAAATGCAGCTTAAATTGCAAAAAAAGCAAAATGAAGACCTTAGAATGAAATGAGCAGGCACATTAAGATCTTTTGATGAACACTCCAGCAAGCTAACGTGACAGAGAGATCTTGAAGCCTCCAAACACTGACTGATGTCTGGCTCCCTTCCCTTTGGTTCATCAGGGGCAGTGAATCATTATGTGAGAAACATTTCTACTTACTGCTTTTATGTTTTACACTGAAAGGCTTTGGACGTGGTAATCTTTGGCATCAGAGTGGGGAGGGATTGATATATTCACATCTTATGATCCTGAAAGAGTAAAATGCAATGAAGTGCTACTGCAGGATGAAATAGCACACATTTACTATTATTTTAAGATCAATTCAAGAACTCAAATACCTGAAACAACTGGAAGACAAGCATGCTAATCAAAAACATATTCAACTCTAACTGCATACCTCAGGTCTTTAGTGAGCCGGGACTATAATTACATCCTGTCTAATTTATTCATTTCATTCAGGTAAGCACTCAACTCTCTGGTATTCCTCAAACTATTTGTTTTTAACAATGTCAAAATGTCAAAAATGATAAATGCATAGTTTTCCTAATGTAATGTAGGTATGTAACACTGTTCATTTTTCATTCGCAGTACACTGGATGCAACTGATAGTGGGTAATGTTGTGTTTTCCTGTTTGGCCTCATGGTGGCACTGTTGTCTCACTGTTACTATGAGTAAATACAGACATAATGCTGAAAAAGTTTGCTTATATTTGTTTATATTGACACGATAGCGCAGCACTGACATGTCAGGTACAGTGCAGGGCAGCATTTGAAAAGAGAAGTTAGGACTGATGTGGGAACTTTATATTTCCAACTTGGGGGGCTAGATGATCTCACAAGTACCGCACTTTTCTGGCAGCAAATCTTGGCTTTCAGTTGTTGTGGCCACAGATGGAGAAAAAGAAGAAGACTTACAAAAGCTGATGGATGCTCTAAAAGTCTTTGGTTTGTCTAGAAACAGAACCACTTCAGCTGAGGAACTCGCACAAAGATGCTAGAGATGTCACGTATATCCATCCACGCTCAACCACAAAACAGCAGAGTGATGCACGCAGTGTGCACAACCATGGTGCAATCACCGCGAGTAAGTGACTGTGATTTGTGATCACAGTGTTGAGCAATTTTGTGCTTGGTAGGTGACAGTCTATGAGAAGTTACAGCAGTATATGTGTCAGATATAAACACGAAATATAACAAGCTACATGAAAATATATTTTTTGTGTTGACATTACATCACATTCCAAGGAGTTCATAAGCAATCCGATTTTAATACATGACTTGATCTACATTATATAAGCGCTGTGTTGCTCAAGACATCATGGACGTGGGAATGCTTGAAAAAATAAAATGTTAACGTTTCAGCGATGGTGAACTTGTTAGCAAAGATTTGCGTGTTTGACCCATTAGTAGACACAAAACAACATTCACATTCATTTGCATTCATGTTTCTGGTCACCTGGTGAACGAACAGTAAGTCCAATAGGCTCATTTTGGCTCTGTTTTTGGTATCCACCAACCCCTAAAATAAATATTTGGTCCTTTAGCTGCTAAATGTTGATGAAAACAGTGAGAGGGAACCCAAGCAACAAAGTTACAGGCCAAGAAACCAAAACAATGAGCTGAAAGAAGCTTTCAAGCTTTAATATTACACGTAATCAGTTGGACTATTTTTTATTTATAAATATTGATTAGTGTGTAAAATGTATAATTCCAAAACATCCTACTGACCCGCTGGTCATAACCAAAACTACAACCACAATGGAGATACAAAATCACTCTATAATCAAAGCATTACTGGATGTATGCAAAGTGGTCATACGTTCCAAAATATTTCAACTGTTACAGGTCTAAGCTGGACCTTACAGTTAATGTTTAATTGGCAGTGTGGGCAATTGGAGTAAGTGTTCAAAGAGGAAATACAGCTTTGGTTCATGTGAAGTGAATTCATGGTTAAACACAAGGATGTGGAATTAACAGGCTACCTTTCTTCCTTTCATCCTCAACTTAGTGCTGTTTGACTGAGACAGATGGGGAAGGTAAATCAAGGCAGCTGAGTGGAGAGCAGTGCTGACAGCACATTAGAGCCTCTCTCAATGAACTGTCACAAGTGCACAGTGAAAGTAAAGTTTGATCATACGTGGCTGCTGTCCTGTCAGACATCCTTAAAAGCAAATGGGCCCTAAGTGCTGCGGAGCTCTGAATGAGCCTGAGATGACAGTTGTAGTCGGTGCAAAGAGAGGGCATCGGCACTTCATCCTCCCTCCTGCAAAAGGACAATGAGGTGAGGAGGACTCTGGCAGCATTTCTCGCCCTGCACCCTCACCTTCGCCGTAAAAGCATCTGACAAAGTGTCAGTCTCCCACATCATCATTCGCGTCATTAAGGGCTGAGGCTAAACTTTTATGCTGCTTGTGCAAAAAGGTCATGAATCTGTGCAAAATGTATCATCTGCACTATCAGTATGCACATTTTCCTACCAAAAGGAACCATTTTAATAAAGCGCAATTTGGGACTGGGAATGTGTTTAATGTTAAAATTCTTAATGTTACCTGATTTTGAAGCAAACCTTTGAGTTTTTTCTGCTTATAGTCCAGTTGAGAATGTTTTCAATTATTCCTAATCAAAGTGGCACCTGACTGCCATCTACACATCCACATCTAGCAAGCACTGCAGCTTGCTAAATGTTTTAGATGAGTTATTGTTCACCCTTTATTATATAGCTGACAGTATATAGTGACAAGGAACATTAGAAAAGAGGGCAATGACACGATAAAGATACTGTACACTCATACATGTATAACAGCACTATTATGAAAATGAAACACGTTACCACCCCGATCCAAAAAAGCTGGGACACTGTGTAAAACATAAATAAAAACAGAATGCAATAAGTTGCAAACTAACTGTGTTTAATGGTTTCACAAAGTGTTCCTGAGCCCATGTAGTAATATGCTTCATACAATCATGCGTTCACAAAGTGGTGAACCTCACTCCATCCTCGCTTGTGAACGACTGAACCTTTCCAAGATGACCCTTTCATACCTAATCATGATACCATCACCTGTTACCAATGAACCTGTTTACCTGTGGAATGTTCCAAACAGGTGTTTTGGGGTTTTTTTTTTGTTTTTTTCATGACTATTATCTCAGTGTTGTATTATAATGATAAAAAGTTTGTGCTCATTTGCTGTAATTTTTCCGTGGCTCCTGTTGCAACTAAGAAGAGGACTCTATTAAAAATGCACCTCCTACAGTCTCTTCCATCCTTTACGTGCTGTAAGTGCTTTTGTGGCATCTTTTGTTGTCCTCTATGTTGGGAACAGTTGCTGTTACAGACTTTTTAAAGCTCATTGAGACATTGTATTGATATTAACATCATACTGATATCGAGTTTTACAAATGCAGGTGACCTGACATGACATAGAGTAATGCACTAAGCAATGATTTTCAGTAATTACCTTACAGGTGCTGGTCCGATGAAAATTGTGTTACACATAATCTTAATGGAATTACATTATAATGCATTGAATTAAAACTGGAACCCCTCTTTTGTAGGCGTCAGACAAGTTGTAATCAAGATACCAATGACAGGTAAGGATGGTCTGACTTTCAGAAAGCAATGACAAAATGAAAGGGTAATAAATAATGTGACTGACATCATCACACAGTAATGGCATGCTGGGTGCCGTAAAACACAGTGCATGACCATCGAGCATCGATCGTTCACCAGTTACAAATGCATACGTTCAAGTCACCGTTCACCAAATGTTCACGTACGTGCCCTTGCACCGTGGTCACACACACTGACTGGCAATGCCTTTCATTGAAATCAACTAGAAAAACACTACTTATGCCAAAATGCATGCACATATACAAAACAGTTTTTGTGAATGTTGTTTTCACTCATTCCACAAAGCATTTGCCAAGTGTAGATAAACTGCTGATTAAACTGATTAGATAAGGCTTGATTGCAGCTTTTGAAAAATGTAATCTGTAATAACCGAGGCTTAATTTGTCTGATTGGAAAGCAAACTTCCTTGAATTACAGAAAACACATTGGGACGGTTTCTGGCCTGCACTGACATATCTTTAATGAATAACTTAACAGACCCTTGGACCTGCAGTGGGTAGAGCCTTGTTTACCTCAGCCCAAACCTGCGCTACAACACTGTATGCTACTTCACTCTTCCATTAGGGTATGTGTTGAGGCCTGTGCCCACTGTTTAGCCTGCCGCAGAGGTACTTCCAGCTGTAGGAATTTGGTCTCCCACATATTCTAAAACCCACTTCCACTTGCTTCCCAGTGGGCCATCATACCTTATCTCTGATGCAAAAGAGCACTTTCATAAGTGCCCTGCTGAAGAGGGAAAACACACAAACAAAGACATAGATTGAACTTTGTTGTTCTCAACCAATTTGTTTGGTAGGTGGTAGTGGGCAAATGGGCTGTTTTTCCAAATGGAATGTTTTACACACTTAAAAAATTTACAAGGTGGGTGAGCAAAACATGTACATTGAATGTGGGATCATCATTACGGCATTAAAAATGTAAACATTTCTAGGGGCCTTTTAGAGTCCCTGTGTGAGCGCATTTCTTCTACGCTACTGCTTTCAATGTTTGACCATTTAACGCTGAAGTCATAACTGTCCTCGAGGGACTTTTCTTTAACAAAGAGGATAACCTAGTTCAAAAACATCGACCAAATGACAATGGCAGAGCAGAAATGGTCTGCAAGTCCATCTCATTCTAGCTCAATGCTTTTAACGTCACTGTTCCTCAGACAGACATCACCCTGCACCTAAAAGTGGGTCTCAACCACGAGAAACAGCCATTAAGAGCAATTCAACTGCGTGAAAGTAGTGCCTGACAGGTCCACTGTCAGCGACAGATGCCATTATAACCTGTAAAATGTGATACTGTCACTTTAAGGTTATATCATTTTCCCCTTCAACTCTGGCAGCCCATCTGCTCAATAATAAGGGCACGCTCCTTTGTTTTAGGTCATATAGCCAATGTGTTCGCTCAACATCCATTACTTCACCGCTGTTTATTATAAATACATTTTAAATCCCTTTTGAAATAAGACATTAAGGAATGCTTTTGGGCTGTGTTGGCCAGCTCAAAATTACTGTGTTTTCATATACAGAATAATGTTATCATCTCTTACATGATCTGTTTGTCCCCCATCCTGAGATCTGTATAGTTTCCAAAAAGCTCTGAATCAGGACTCCATTTCTTGAGCTCCAACTCCTCCAAACAAGAAGCAATAAAAGAAAAAAACCCTCAAATTTTCATTGTCACCACAGTTCAGATGACAATTATGACAGCCCAGGTTTAATCATAGAATCGGGTAGTTCATTTTCTCAATGTCAACATGAAACCTTGTCAAAAAATGAATTCTGTCTTTCTCTCGGGAGATAAGCAGGCTCCAGTGCACCGGACTCATTCAGAGGAAAAAACTTGCAGGTCACAAGGCAGCGACTTGCATGTTTTCTTATTTTTTTTCACCCTCTTGCTCTATCCTCCCCCTCTCCTTTTTTTCTGAAAACCACCCAAGAAGAGATTAATCATGAAGGGAAAACTCAACTTCACCCTCTAGCTGCAGGTCACAGTTCTTATTTCGTGTGGAATTGGCTTTCGGAAAGCAGAAGGCCTGCCCGGGGGGCAGGGACCTGATATGAGAGGAATTTGAGAATGAAGCAGAGGGGATTGATTAGCCCACTTCATATCCCACACTCCGTAAGCACAGTCCAGCTGCAATCTAACACACCGCTGAGCTGAATAGACAAGAGAAATTGGATTCCTTCCTAATATTTAACCTTCAAGTCAGCTCTAACAGCTGTTGATGGGTTGCTCTACCAGGTAGTTACAAGAGGACTTTTTACATGTTACATAGAGAGGGAATAGCAAAGGGGGAATGTGATGACTTTTCTGTAGGTTATTCAATTACAATGGTGCAAAGAGCAGCTAGGCCATTGAGGCACATCATCTGCATGCAACTGCACTGGGGGATTTAATTTTACACCTCTACTTGTCTGAACAGGCTGTGTGAGTGTGTGTGGGCACACACACGTGCACCACTCACATACACGTTGGTAAATGCGCACACACACACACACCCACACGTGCACAAATAAGCATGCATGCATATACACACATAAAAAGCAATTAATGCCACAAAAGTGGAGTGCGCAGCTAATGGATGGATCACATACAGCCATAATGACTTACTTTGATGTTGGTCGTCAAAGTAGACCTATTTTAGACTCAGAGCAAAGGGCGCTTGCAAATATCCTGTAACGCTTCTATTCTTTTTATCTCTTTTCACTACCAGATGTTAGAACAAAGAGCGATGGCATCACTTCCTCACCCTTAGATCTCAAGAGTGACTACCATTTAGATTTCTGGTTTTCTTGGTCTCTCCTCAAATCCAGATCAATGTATAAAAATATGAAGAGTTGACTGAGAAATGGTGCATCTCAGCGACTCTGTGACCATATTAGATGCCAATGAATACTTAGTGGTTTCATTTATAAGCCAGTTTGATCATATCCACCCACCATCTTTTGTGCCAGCCTTTGGGAAGTGTTGATAAGAGAGCAGGATGTCATCAGGCTCTTTTCTCAAGTCATTAAGCCATGCAGTTTATTCCAAGCAAAGTGTTTCCCATTTGAATGAGCACATTAGCGAATGTCTTATGATAATTAAGAGCTTGAGTTGCAGAATTGCAGAATCAGATTCATTAGTACAGTCACACATTTTTTATTAGCACCTTATTCTGTTCCAGGGCTGCAGCGATGCCCGACGACATGCAGCTTTCCCCCTCTCCACAATGAGGACTACGGATTTAAGTACTGAACTTCCATGATTAGAGAGGGCATATTGTAAAGCTTCACATCACGGATTTGAAAGAAGTATATTTAAAGTAAATTTAGCTGATTTTTATGTTCCCCGTGAGAATTTAGGTCAATTTGCTGAAGCATATTTCAGAGGCAGGAAAGCAATCCAATAAAGTAGTCTGGTACAAATCTATAGATAAATGATGCTTCACATTCAATTACAGTGAGGATTTTATCTTTACTTTTCAATGATTTTGTCAATTAGTCAACACAGTGTTTCTTAATTCATCAAGGACTCTGGCCTAGTATTAGTCAGTGTGTAAGCATTTATTAGATTAGCAGAGGCAGAGGGAGAAAAAGAAAACACATTAGGAGACATGGATGTTTTTTCGGTGAAATAAATCCACTAGCAAATGAAAGATCCACATTCTACTCAGGACAGTTTTCTGTAATTTAGGAATGTTCTCAGCTTCTTGAAGTGGGTTCATAGCAGCAAACAAAACAAAGCTGGTAACCGGCCCCTTATTCCTTGAGTTTTGACACATTGACTATCGCGCACAGACACAGCACACCAAACCAATCCACTGGGGAGCCCATGCAGGGACCATGAAACTATCCTCACAACACAAATTAATTGGGGGAAAAAATAACTAATTCTGACATTCCCTGAAGAGGGTCTTTCATCTTATAAATAGTGGCTGCAAACTTGAGTATTTTTGCTTAAGTAACACAACACTGCAGATGATAGGATTCGTTTGGCTCAACCCCAGGGGCCCAGCATGACAAAGAACACTTGTTTAGCAACTGCATAAGCGGGTCCCAACATGGGCCTGTGACTGTGCCCAACCTCACCTAGAAACCTGCTCCATTTGCATTCCGCCTCTCCAGACACAAGGCCACAGAGTCTAAGGGGATACAGCGTCCCAGAGATGGCATTGGAAGCTCACACATAAATTAGTCTTTCTTCCCTCATCCCCCCCCCCACCCTCTTCTCCACTGCTGCTCCTCCCCTCTCCCCCATATTTGTCCCATAGCTTCATCACATCCCAGTTCATGCAAAGGAGAGAGCGAAATCCAACTTTAAAGTTTCTCCATCTAATTACAATCTGTATTTACTTTCCCGGGGCTGCTGTGCGAACCAGCATATCGGCTTTTTAAGTCCTGCAACCAATGTTTAATTCAGCATTGAACAAGTCCTTTGGAAAAATAAAACAACAGCATGAAATAAAGTTCACGCCAAATCCAAACCTATGAAGCTCAATCCCATACTTTATCCTGGACCAAATGTATACAATGAACTATAAACTGTGTTTTCATCAAACCTTTCCCTTAATATTCAAGCTTAGATTGATTTGACCATCACATGCTGACAGAGGTGTGGTGCACACTTTCCTAAGTATCATTTTAATTCATAGATATCTAATATAATTCATATAATGGAATAGGAATCCATTTTTGTGGGAGTATTATCTCTTGTGCAGACTTGACATCTGACATACTTCTGTCCTGTAATTAGTACTAATACTGTGTTTGACAGTGTCTGCTTTTGTTAACTTTTTGCATAACCAGGACACATAACACCAATGCAGGAATATCTTTTGCTGTTGCTTTGCTGTTTACGGTTGTAGGTGACTTGTAGAATCCAAAAAGCTGTCCTGGTGACATGCTAAGCTAACATCTTTTACAGCAGTTATGTTCGTGTATTAGCAGCTAGTAAGGTGTAAAGAGTAGAGAGTCCACAGAGAAGACAAACCCTCCCTCCAATCTGTCCATCTAATGGGAAAAGGCGAAGACAGAAGACCACCGTGGTGTTGACTCTTTCAAACTCCACCCAATTCTTGCTGTTCCAGACAGTCACACTCTTTGCTGGCACATCATTTGCTATTGCCACAAAATGCAATCATTAATTTACCCGTCCCAGTGAAACTTCATATACCCATGACACATTTTTTTCTTTGTATAATTAAATATAATTTTGAAGCTCTTTAAATCCAACTTCATCCAAATGCACAATCTAATTTTTCATTTGCTTTTGTACATGATATAAGACATCAAGTCAATAATTTATTAAATTACTTTTCCCATTCATTTTCTTCTATCTATAATTGATCTCTCCAGTTGAAATTCTGTTGTTCCTCTTACTCAGCCAGTCTGCGGAGAGGCTGCGTGACATCACTGTGAACAGGGCTTGTACCTCACTATACCCTCACTGGAAAACACACACACATGCACACACCCGCACAGGGTGCTGCTTGGGACATCCATACCTCTTTTAATATACGCACATTACTTATCGATACTGCATTCTGACTATTGCATTTTTGTGACTTTTTTAAATTCATGAATATAATTATTCGTGTATTTATTTACTTATTTTAAGCTACTATTAATTAAACTCTTAATAGATATGATGGAATACTGTAAACAAACACATTAGCCATGATTGAAGATGCTCTCCATGCTCTGCTGAGAAACAATAGGCTTTTTCAGCTGTGCCTCTTGCACCTGTTCTTTGTTTCCAGTGGCAGTAACATTTGTACATTAGCGTTTTCACATATCAGACTCAAGCATAAGAGCAACAATATCATGCTTTGCGAGTTGAGGCTGTTTCTTAGTTTTGCGCAATCCTTTTGTCAGGAGTGACGGCAATGCTACAAGCTAACAACCATGACGTCATGGCTATTCCCTCCAGTTTCAGTGGGTCCCATATCATTTCAGTACTGTAAAAGAGTTTATCAGGAGGAAACGAATGCTCCTGTCACTGACATTTTAGGAATTGCTGCTCAAGGATGTTATGTCAACTGTTCCAAGTCCTAGGACTCCAATCTGGACACCAGACTTATTCCGGATTTGCATCCATTGAATGCTTGCAGATCAAGTATACCTTTCTGCTCACTCACTCTAAAAAGGCTACTAAGGCTAAGCTAAAAGCTGGCTCAGCCAGGTGGTCCACCGCTACAGACTTGAAAGATATTTATTTTTATGTTGCAGTGGTGTTCTGTGTAGCTTTCTAGGGTGTATCTTACAAATACAGACTGCTGCATTCAGCTACTTTCTGGATGACAAGGTTTCTGCCAAGGTACCAGAGTCTTCTTCCACCTAAATAACCATAAGATTATTTTGGCCTGGTCTCCAGAGCCAGCCATGTTCCACACATCACAACTGATGCTGCATCTCAACAGGTAAGGAAAATACGAGCTCCCTAAAGCCCATCAAGCAGGTGCTGGTGGTACTGGTGAGTGGAACTGATTTCTGCCACACTAAGTTCCAGATCCTCAAAGTCCAGATGCACAACAATGACAGCTTCAATTCCCATGCATCTTTAAGGTTTATTGGCAGCAGCTCACTCGGTGTCTCTCTTGGGTCTCCTGCATATGATATGCATCCAGATATGATTTCAGCACCTGGGGTTGGACCCAAAATCTCACATAAATTACAGCCTGACCATTTCAACAGCAGTCAGCCAAGTCTGGTGCACTGCAAGAGTGTCCACCTATGCACCAGTGTTCATAGACAGGCTCTCGATGGAAAGAGATTTGACTTGCATGACAGTTCTTCCATTTAGCTAGAGGTCTTTGAACTCCTCAAAACCAAAAGCTAAAACTTATGGTAGAGATTCAATAGAAGCTGTATCACAGCTTTGTGTTTTGATTCTGTGTCAAACACCTTTGGCTGGCAGGCTCATACTGTGATGCATTAGTGGATTGGGGAAAGTTGTAATCATCAAAACGTTGCTGTGGCTGAAATGTACACAGTGCATTGCAAATATTTTAAAGTGCTCCAATTATTATTAACAGATCTGAAGTCTGCTACATTGCCCAGCCAGGGGCACTACAAACCTGATGGTATCAATGACCTTGACAATGACCCCACAGGGGTTATGCCCAGGACTCCCCACCAGTCAGTTAACTGAAGAAGCGCCTTGGATGAGAGGCAAAACATTTTCAAAGTATCTACAACTCAGTCAAGGATTTAACCCTCGCTGGTTGTGCCGCCCTCTGTTTTTCCCCTTTGGTTGGTGGAGAAAATGTGAGGTGTGGTGGGCTATCGTGGACTGGACATGCGGCTGCATGAGATCTATATGTCCCTGAGGACATATAGGGGAGGAATGGCTTGCAGGGTTAGTCTTTGCTTTGTCTATGTACGCACTGTGCTTATCTTGGTAGCTGGACTGGGTTTCTTTCTTTGTACTGAAAATAGTAATAAAAAGTTTAGTTTTACTGAAATAATTTGAAACCGTTTGCCTTCCCATCCTCCATCACAGCAGAGGACAGGAAGGCACCTGTTCTTATGTAACGAGTTCATGTTGATTTTATGTCATGCTGATGTCACAGCAAGAGGTGTGAGTGTCATGTTTTCCCCCTTAAGCCTACAGAGAGCCTGCTCACTGTAACTGTAGCTCTATGTTGACATGTTGGCCTTTTCGCATTGTTGCTTGCATTTGCTGAGTGCCCAGTGGGGTCACACAACCTCCAATATAGGGTCAACAATCTTTGGCATTAAAGCCTGTTCAAAATTATTCTCTTGATTTGGAGAGCAAGTACTGTACATTCATACTCCAAGCAAAGTTTGCTGCTCTTAGAACTAGCAAAATCGGGAAAAGTTACAAGTGATGCTGCTGTGTTTAAGGACCAGTATGTAGGGTTCAGGGGATCAATTGGTAGAAATGGAATGTTATATTTCTAATTATGTTTTTGTCTTAGTGTATAATCACCTGAAAATAAGAATTGTTGCGTTTTTGTTACCTTAGAATAAGCTCTTTATATCTACAGAACGGGTTCTCCTTCATGAAAGCCGCCTTCTTACATCAGCCTGTTTCTACTGTAGCCCAGAAAGGAAAAACCACACTTTCACACACTTATACTTTGATGTGAAGGCCACCGTAGGTTATTCAGTTGGTTGCAATCTGTAACCTCACTGTCAAACGCCACTAAATCCTATATACTGGTCCTTTAAAGCACTCACAATGGCTACATACAGAATATAGCAGGTGTTAATGTTTCACTCTACTTGATTCCTGAATTTTCTTGCCTAAAAAAATATGTTAGCTATCTGGCTGTTTTTGAAAGCTGAAGAAGAGAAAGTTACTGGATTTGACACCAAGGAGTGCAACTGGTGACAAACTATAAAAAATTATAAGAGACGCATGTCGGGTCTATGTGGCCACTACAATTACATAATTGCAGAGGTTTGCAGGTTCATATGAAAGAGTGTGAAATGTCTGAATCAGACTACATGACTTTTTTGTCTTTCACGATCGTCAGCATGTCAGATCTAAAGATCAAAGTGCCATAAACTCTTGCTGTGTCTTGGTCGGGTGACTGGCAAGACTACACGTATGACCCCGATCAATCACGGCATGTCTTGTTTCACGATCAAGCATGAGTTTAGATGTCATCGGGGAGGCGGGTGAAGCCGCTGTCAATCAAACTGACAGAAACGTAGTATGTGATGCTGCGGTCTTGTGCAGCGAAAAAAAAAAAAGAAAGGAAAAAACGGCTTTGGATGCGCTATAACATTAAAAGCAAATGCAAGAGGCGGAGTAAATGGGCCGTTGGTCATTATTTACAAACCTACTGGGTAACAATTAGGACAGGTACAACTAGTTTCACATATAGTCATTTCACAACAAACGCATCAAACAGACTGCTTTAATGTTTCTTCTGGAATTAGCAATGATAAGCATATTCCCGCAGTTAGGACCAGGGATAACAGCTACTTGTCGGCTGATGAACTGTTTGCCCTACTTCTCACGAATATTTGCCTTTTTTGACTCTGTCATAGTACTCCCTCAAGGAAACGTCAAATAGGCGGGGGTACTGTTGCCACAGCGCAATGAACTTTTCCTCTGTTTGGTTGTCCCACCTGACAGCAGCAACCTCAGCATCCCTCCTCCTCTTCCTCACCATGGTTACCTGGCTGCGCTCTGGAGAGAGCTCCTGATTGGTAAACTCTCAGGAACATGACGCAGGAGATGTCACACCAGACGCGTCAAGACAAAAAAAATTCTGCCACGCTAGTCTCTGCATGGGGTGGTCATGGGGTCGTTTAGCATGTCACAGTATAACACTTGCAATTGGTCGGCCATGACAAAATCGTCTCAAAATCGGGATGCTCATGTAGTGTGAACCAAACATTACTGAGACTGGCGTGTAATCATAGCAACAGGCTTACAAGACAAAGCCTTTCCTGATATGATTAGCACCCTGTGTAATGGTACATTACCATTTGCGATATTACCTTAAAATGCATCCATGGGTTATCTCATAAAAATGAAAGTAAAACAGGATGTTGAAATGTATTTCAGTGATCAGTACACATCAAGTCAAAGGAAGAGAGAGATATACAATGTATTCGACAATTGTCATGGTTGTGCGTTTTCTACCTGAACCCTTCAATAGCTCCGGTGACAAGCAGAGAACAAGGGTCTGACAGCAAGGACAGACGAGGAACAGTCTTCAGAAATTGGTCTATAATTAATTGTTTACATAATTTGATGGTTCATTTTGGTTCATTTTAAAATTCAAGTGCTTCACTGAAACAATTTCCTCTCCCTAATTACAATTTCCTTCCAGACTGACATTTACAATGCAATCTTCAGATCTTTGGAAATGTGTTTTTGATTTATTATTTCTGTCTTCATCACAGCAGTTAGTGACAAGAAATGAGTTTATATAATAAGAGCTCAAATTATCAGGGCCTTTGACCTGTGCAGCTGACTCATTATTGTGTGTCAAAGACAAACTGAACATTTGTGACAAGCATGTGCAGGAGAAGAAAATCAGAGGAAGAAATAGGTTGTTTCAATTTTCTCAAAATGCTTTTCTGCTATTGAAATGAACTGCAGGGACATCAAACATTTGTGGCTGTGCAGCTTTCAGAGGGAAGACAGACAAAATTATTTGATGCCATCTGAGGCTCACCAGTGCTGAGGATCACAATGCTGCTAGTTGACACAGTGGTGATTATTCATGGGACTCACGCTTATTATCCTAGAGAGACTGAACAATGGTTTTCTGTTGTAGGAAGTGAACAGTTAGAAGTTCTAACCTCTGCCAAAACAATCGCCCTATGCATTTCTCTCAGCAGCGAAACAACTGAGGGCTGGAGGGATGCAGACATCTCCCTCTCCCTTGGGTGTAATCTGACTTGGATAAATATTTGCCATGCAGTCTGAACATCACACAAAACCATTGTGATGCTCTTGTGAAGCTTGCTGTGATTGCTTTACTCCACCACAGAGATGGATTTTAGCCTTTGAGTGACTTTCACTTAAAATGGCCTTCCATTACAAAAATATCTAGAGCTAGGCATGGAATGCAGCTGAAAGTGGAAGGAAAATCAATTTTTAAAAAATCAATTAAAAATAAAGGCAAACCAACTTGAATAATTTCCCAAACATATGAACCGATACAGATAATTATTCTGAAAATAAAAATGAAAATATACAAAAACCTGCAAAAAAAAAAGTCCAAAGCAATGTGAAGAGAATTTTCACTTTCAGCTTTTTGTCCTTTAAAAAATAAGGCAACAAACAGGTGGGCTGAGAATTGACAGTGACACAAATGATATTGCTTTGTCTTTGAAGGGCTCCGTAAAAGCTGTTTGCTGAATTTCTGCTTACCATACAGCACACTCTGGCCCATGTAGCTCGTGTTTTACCATCACACACATCCATCACTGAGTCAGGAATCATATCAATACTTGCCCATTTCCCCATTTGGGGAGAGCTGAGTAGATCAATTCATTTAAAAGGAACCACAGCCAGACATCCGTTTTAGAGATTAGAGCATATATTGGCTAGTCATCTGATGGAGGGTTTAAGGTTCATTAAGTCAATGGAATCCTTAATCAATAAGCAAACTTTAAGGCCAGGCTTTCATGGCAGAATTTCTCCTGCATATCTAGTTACACTGGTAAGGCACTAAACAGCCTTGCTCTTATTTTCATGATGTTATATTTTATTTCTAACTTTTGTGTGTTATGTCCTTGGTGAACAGCAAGTCTGACAAAAGGCCCAAGTTGTTTGTAACAGGATACTTCAAATGGCCAATAATGGCTTGGAAAATTGTGAAATGGACTCTCAGAGAAAAGTTTTCACATAAAATCTGTTTCACGACCTTGGTGCTGCGATGAGGCTTGAAACAATGAAAATGTGGAAATATTGGTGAGCAGTAATTTCTTGTTCCATTCTCAAAGTCAAACCACTGGTGAGCTTAGATAGTCAAAGACAAAGGATAAAGACACAGGACACGCATCAAATGCATACTGCCAAGCCCTTAGAGTACTGTCCGAATGACAATGGGGGAAACTCACCAGAGTCCTCAATCAGCGGCTTTATGTAAATGCCGCAACTCAAGTTTCTGTCTACAGTCCAGCGTATCCCTCTCCAGCTAAATCATGGGGCATACTCTGGCCGTGATTCTTAAGTGTCACTTGTGTCCACCTGAATTATTGTTTGTGTGTAATGCAGGGGAAGAACCGGCATGCAATGAGAAGTGGTTGTGCCCCCTGATTGATTGTTAAGTGTTGTCCAGGAGCCCATTGCCAGACTCCACTTAACGGCCTGCACAGCAGAAAGCAATCAGTGGCTGTTACTAAGGGTCTCGTGGGGACGGGTCCAGTCATGATTGATCTTCAGTGGATCTCTGAAGATGTCTCTGAGAACCGGGCTTCACCAGAGTCGTGTTCAGGTCAGAGAGAGTGCCCTCAGACTTTAATGTGTGGAATCACATCAAATGGAAACTTTAAATTAAAAAAAAAAAAAAAAAAATACCTGAAAACCCCTTTTTACTGATTTGACTGTCCTTCTTGGAGAATATTTGGTGTCTTGGCGCGTCTAATCATATGTGGTACTGCCCTGTGAGGATGTTAATTGGCATAACAAATTGCGTGTATTTGCACGCATCATTCATACGATATGTTAACGGTAAATTACCGCATGAAGCAGTGTATTATAACCAAACAGTAAATCCCAGTGGATATACTGCATGTCTCCCAGCGCTACTGCACCTGAGGACACACATGTGTGCGCGCGCACACACACACACACACACACACACACACACACACACACACACACACACACACACACACACACACACACAGCCGCCTCTAGAATCAGGCAGTAGAGCTGTCGGCTCTCCAGTGGTGTGTCAATGTGTTCAGTGACCACAACGCCTGGTGTTAGTCTCATTACAGAGGGATCAAAGGGACATGAGCTTCATAGCAGCGGGGACTCTCTTCAGCCCCCTGAGAAGCAACTCCTCCTCTAATCTCAAAGGTCACATTTAGTCATTCAAATATAAAACAGCATCACATCCATCGCACCCATGTGACCTGCTGGGAGTCTTGTCCAGAGCTGAGGTGCAGAGGCAACAGATGAAAACAAAACAGCCCCGTGAAGAATGGAAAGCTTTGTGTATGCATGTCCAACAAACTGCACTTTATCTTTTAGCAATAATTACCCTCTAAGGTGCCCCAAATTATGGCGATGACCCTGTTGATATTTAATCTAGACTAGTAAGTAATGTTATTTAAATATTCAATTAAAATTCTGAGGCGCTGTACCACACACAGACAATAATCCTCATTAAGAAGCTGGATGAGGGTTTGTCCTTGCAGAGCGTCATAATAACTGAAAGTAACGGCCATGAATTGTTGCTTGGTGGCAACTTCATATTCTGTGCAATCACTGCTTCAACAGGGGTGAAGTGAGGTAAGGGAATGTGCCTTTTAGATGACACCTAACAACTACACGTCCATAAGTACATTGTATTTCACCATTAATTTTATTTTCTCACATGTTTCTTTGCATGCACAATGTGTTGTTTTACACTCACCTCCATATAAGATGTTACATGTGTACATAAATCAATGCTACTGCAGCCAAAAGGCACAGACGCTGCAACAATGTTCACAATTAAAATCATACCAGTTATTTTTGTCATGGAATTTAGTTTTCACTCTTTAAATGACGCAGTGAGTGGACAATGATGGCGGCAGCTAATAACACTGCGGTGCCAACAGCAGTTCCTCGGGATCTGAGCAGCTGTTCTGCAGTCTATATTGGCCTGTTCTTCAAGTGGGGGAAAAAAAGAGCAACCTAGATGAGAATTTTGTGCTTCAGTGGCTATTGAAAGATGAGGCAATAAACTGCTAAACTTGAGTAATCACACACTCCCTGAGGAATTTCTCAAATGGGGATGGTCAAAAACCTTGAAATTTGAGCCCCCTGCACGCGGCCCAGGCTTTAACATTTGATGAGATTCATTATTGTAGGGAGCTGAATACAAGTGTCTTCTGATTACAGGGCCCACCATTAAAAGTTCCCACCAGTGTGCATTTCCACGGTAGAACGTCAATGGGATTAAAATCTCAATTCACTCCAGTCAATTCTCCAGTAACAAGATTTCATTAAAAGCAGGCAGGGAGGAAAATGGACTCGAAAGCACTGAAACAGCTGGACTATAAATTATAAAAATGTGCTTTCTGCTAACTGAACACACCTTCAGCTTGCAGATGCATTATTATTTAATGTTCAGAGGAGCTGGTTTTATGTAAATTGGAGTCTTCTATTCTCTTCAGTCCCCTTCTCAATGCCAGGTACTTCCAAACCAAGCAAAGGGAGAGATTATGCAAACCAATTAACATATGAAAATAACGTATTAATATACTGTCTCTGAACTGTATCCAATCAGTTCCTTTTCACTGGCGTGTGTACAAAACAATTAAAATTAAATTTATACTGCTCTTCCTTAACATATTCTGCAGCAAATGGAGTCAGTGAGCAAATGCTGACAAAAGTTTTACAGGCCTGTGTTCTTCCTTAAAGGCACACCGACTTTATATTTATAAAGAGCCATGCTAATAAATTCCAGTCTTTGTTTCTCCCTAATGATGTGTGCATCTGAGACAAAGCAGTGAAATCCATAGCGGTAGCCAGGTGCTAATGAATGGCTTACATTATGCTGTCCGCTAATTACTACTGCACCATAAATAAAACACAAGACAATCAATTAGTGGTAGACGTGTGTTTGTTAGTCATGGGCAGCAAGTTCCTCCAGGCCAAGGCTTTGCACAGACCTGCCTCTTCAGGGTGTAATTTTGAAATGGATAGGATGGGTTAAGATAAATCACATTTGAATGTTACCGAATGCACTTCAGGCTATCTATTTCTACTCATACAGATTACAAGCAAATTAATATCCACGCCGTTTCAAGCGAGAGGTAAGTAAAGTGTTAAAATGCACATGAAGCAGACAGTCCTTTCCACTGAATTAGACAAAAGAAATCCAACAGGCGGCTATCATCTCCCTGCCTTTTAATGGAGCTTTGCAAAAAGGCTTTCTCCCCCACTTCATACAAAGCTCCTCCAGTTTCCCAGACACCGAATGGCTGACGTATCACACTTGATTTGAACCAGAGCAGGGGAAATCAGAGTGCATTAACACTGCATGTAGAAGGCACTAACTGAATGATCGTAGCATTATGCGGCCTCTGGTCTGGCCTATCTGCGTAGTTTGATGCATAATTTGAACATTAATGTAATTTACATTTTAACACAGTCCCAAAAGTAAACTGATTAGTTGATAGTTATCTACTAATGTGCCAAGAGGACCCACATGTCACTTGCATGCAGGCAGAGGGACGGGATTACACATGACAAGGCCGGCCTTGCAGGAACACAGACAAAGAGACAATGCCTGCCAGAAGGATAGACACCACACACACACACACACACACACACACACACACACACACACACACACACACACACACACAAAGTCTAACACAGAAACTTGTGAGGTAAATGGTTGTCGTTCAGGTTTGCTAGTGTAGCATTTCTGTCTAACAGGATCTATCTTTCTTCTTTATTTTCAAGGACCTTTAAAGAGATCATACCAATAAGGAGGAGAACGTAACAATAAATCTAGAGGATACAACACTACGTTCTCGGTTGCGTTTGCAGTCCTTAGACCACTTGGTAACATCTACAAATATGTGTTTGTGCAAAGTTTCAATGGAAGTTCGCTTGCCAGACATCACATTAATCAATCTAAAATTCAAACTCAAAAACTTATTAAAAGTATTTCTGGGCCATCAAATGTCTTCTATCTGTGTCCCAGCAGTGTTTCCTCTTTTCCATGGGACAAATTAGTGCCCCTGTAGATGACAGAGGCGCTTTAAAGAAAGTGCAACAGAGTTGCAGTCCCATGATGCAACACTCCCAGTGGTTACATCTGCTCCATTCTTTCATCTTTCTCCATTGTTAGGTGGGAGCTGTCACATTAGGAGGAGAATCGTGGCTCCTTCCCACCCCCAAGTACCCCTTTTTTCCCATTCCAGCAGTTGGCAGGGTGGCAGGCCCATACAAAGGAGCGTGCACCAGGAGCACAGAGGGGAGCACCGTTAGAGGAAAAACAGTTTGGGAATTAAGGTCATTAATTTTCCACTTTCAAGGGCTGCCACACAGACGGAGATAAAGTCAGCATAAATATTCCGCCGAAGTTTCTCCTGTTTTTCTCCTCTCCCCATTTTCATCGGCAGCCCATTTATCTCCATGCTGTCAATTAGAGGCAAAAGCAAAGAACTAATTAGGAACTGTGCAATTTTAATTAGCTGTTTTGATAATTAAACTAATTGGTTCCCTTGTGTTTCTGCAATGTGTGCTGAGAACTTTTTTGATATCTGGGCAGCAGATTTCCCATCCGCTGGTTAATTAGTCACTTTTGCATTAAAAAGGAGCCTTCCTTAATAGCCTTAATTTGCAGTTGAAAAGAGAATCTACCATCAATAATTTGTGTAATTGGTAACCGTTTGATTGTAATTTAGAGGCACGGCCGGACAGCTCGGCATGTCTAATTCCTAATGACTAGGATTAAAGTTGGATTAACTGTTTGGGAAAGGGATTCACTCTCCTCTCTTCCCTACCCACCAAATGACACCTTGTCTACATTTGATTGGTCATGAAATTCAAATTGACTAGGTGAACAGCAGGGCTTAGACCATTTCTATTACTTTCTATATGGTGAGCCTGTCAGGTTACATCAAAAACATTCCAATAATTCCCATTTTCCACCCGCCGTCTCTGGAGCGCCACGAGGAAGGGAATAAAAAGTGGTTAACAGTTTATTATGTGATGTGTTTAAACCTCTGCCATCAAACCCATTTGTGTACAGCTCTGAAGGGAAAACATAGCTAAAATCATCCACTAGGAGGAGCAGAGCCTTAAATCTCACAGTAACAAAGTAAAGTAGGTCTCACTCCTCAATGAAACTTCATCCAAGTAGTAGACGATGCTTTTCTCCCTGAACAAGAAATGTATATTAAACCGGGAGTGCATCCACAAACAGTAACTGAACGTCTGCCTTTAAGTTACATGCCTAAACTTAACGCAAACAGGACATTACTGTAAATTATTTTGTACAATTACTCAACAAACTGGTGTTTGCTACAGTTGCAGAATCACAAGGGGAAATGATGTTTACAGGTGCCAGCTTAATGTGAGAATGCATTTGAATATTACTAGAAGCTACAAGCTGGGAAACCTGGACTAAAAGCATATCATTCAACATCTTAACTATCAGGCACCATCTCTATACTTTTACAACACTGAGCCCCGTCAGTAGTCTGATTAAAAAGCACCATTCATCCCACTTAGCCAGAATACAATTAAGGGACATGGCTTTAAAAGCCCAGCCCCGAAGCCTCTCCCCATCCCACATAAAAGGAGCACTCTCCACTGAGCCTTGCCTGTAAATATCATGTTTGATATGAGGTTTTAATCTGCTTAGCCATTCTGAACTATAGAATGGGCTCATCCTCTCTGTGAAACCCCTGTCCAATGGCTGTGTGCCTGAGGACGAATAGGAACACAACACTAGTGCGCTATCTGATTAGGTGGGGTTAATTACAGAGCACTGTTTTGTAGTGGCTGCATTTGAGGGCCGCCCATAAATAGATGGGCATGGCTAATGCATGCTCAGAAATGAATTTTAATTAACTGTGTATCAGAGAAGCCCACTCAGGGGCTTGTTTCTAGTATGCACTGACCCCGCTGTTGGATGTAGAGTGGGAAAGGGTCTGCACCCAAGACACTGTGAGAGGGGCTGAAGAGCACACCATGGCCTACATGAGCCACGTATCATAGACACACACAACATGGTGTGTCTGTGTAGGTCATTTCTATCGATGAGAACAACCTTGATTGAGAGCCACTGTGTGACTTGTCCATGTCTTCACATCATAATCATTGTTAAAACAGGAGCTGCTCTGATGTCTGTCTGTCTCTGCTGCACCCGTCCAGTTGAATATAACTTCTTCAACTACATGGTTTTGTATGACACATACACCCCAAAACCTGGTCTTCTAGTGAGGTAATTGTGGTGAGTCCATCCATTGCCCCCTCACACACACCATTTTTGTCCCCATTCTGAATGATCTTTATATAGAGAGGATTTTTTTTTTTCCACATTCAAATGTCAAACGGTGATTTGAAGTCAAGCCGTGATGATACTGAACCATTCTTTCTCCTTTCCTTTCCAGTTTTCTGTGTGATTGGATTAATTATGTGTCACTCACTTTGCTAGAGGTCAGCAAACATACATTCTCGGTCATAAGTCATCAATCTATGTGACCGTGGAGATGAAAAGTCAAGCATGTCAGCCAGGAAGCTGGACAGAGAGGGATCAGCCCATTGATTTCAGGGCCAACCCAATCTCACCACAGCACACTGCCCTGAGAACGAAATTATCCCTATGGGCTATGTACAGTGAGCTTTATAGTACCTTAGATTTGTGGTGCATGATCACATTAGCCGGCCTTGTTAAAAAAAAAAATAAAAAAAAAAAAGTTATTTCAAATGCAGGACAGGATAATCATCAAATAGGGAAGCATATGTAGTTCATATACTGTACAGTGATAAAACAATCTATAAAACAGCGCAATGTGGTACAATTCAAAATAAATGCACTTTTATGTAGATGTGATTATTTCTACTCAATATAGCTCATAAATTTTACTCAAAGTTTTAACCTCCAGCCTAGTTTATACTGACAGAATTCTTCACAGATGAGGTTCCTCTGCACATAATCTTACTAAAATGTGGTCTGACGCAGATCTCAAAGAGGCACTTCATCTGAAATAGTTTGAGAGTAATTATTATTACAATTATTTGATTATAAAGTAGCTAATGATAATGCGCTTAGAGTAGGGCTGTAATATCTGGTGCAAAATGTAACAGAAGGCAAGGACAGACTGAGCAAGCTCACACCACAGACAGCCTGCTGGCTGCTGACGAACCAGCATTATTGTAGCTATACTCCACTCCACTCTCCTAAATGGCTAATCTTTGTTGGATCTCACCCTTAATTGGTTAACAGTCTCCGCAGGGCAAGTGAAAGTGGTGCTATTTAAGGCTCCACCATGAAACAGCAACACTTTCATCTTGGCAATAACAGGCAACAATTATATTACCAGATTCGAAACTGAACCTTCTATCTACCCACTAATCAAAAACGCAGCCCATCTGTTGTGCTGTCTCTTTTGAAACGACTGTTTATCTGCAGCCTGTATGATAACTGTGTCTGGACACTAATTAACTGCTAAATAGACCACAATTAGATGTTATTTCTATTAAATTCTGCAGGAAAAAAGTAAGGAGAAGAAAAACAATAAGCGCATTTTATGTTTACTCCAACTGTACCAGGCACCGATGGAGCAGCATCAGTCTCTCTCAGTGTCTCTCTCTCCCTCTCTCTCTCTCTCTCGCTCTCTGACACACGCGCACCCGCGTCCGTGCGCACGTGCATCAATACAACCTTATGTGCATGCGCGCTCTCTCCTGCTCTCTCTCTCTCTCTCTCTCTCTTTCTCTCTATCACGCACATCCAGACTGGCAGACCAGTCACACGAGCACGCACGCACGCGCGCACACACACACACTTTCCCTTAGCTGTGCTTTTGTGTTTTGTCAGAATTAATGAGAAAAGTTCCCTTGCCCTAGGGGTAATTAGTGTCCTTGGAGTTAAATAAGCTAATACTTAGACACCTCTGGCACAAGCAATTATGTTTGTGTATTGAATAATTGATTCAAAGAGGGGGGAAGGGCTGCTAATCAGATCTGAGCATAATGAATTGATTTAATTAACAGGGGAATCCGAGGGTCTCTGGAAACTGCGCGCATTTATTCAGTAGCAGCAGAGGCGAGCGCGGCACATAAACGCAGAGAGAGGCGGCGTGAGTTTGCTTTTAGCAGTTGTCAGATTTGCAATTGGATTTGTTTGAATATAGTTGCTGTTTAGGAGCAAATGAGAACGAGAAAGAGAGAATATTAAGAGCGAGGAAGAGCTCAGCCGTTCAGTCTGAGCGTCTGATCCGTCCGTGTGTGTGTGTGCACAGTTACAGATAGGCGACACTAGATTTATATCGCTTTTCATTGTTTTGCCTTTTTTCCATTCGCATGGAATTTATCAAGAGCAACCAACGCTGTTTGATCGCTATTTATTTGCATTACACTTCAGTCCGGATAGGGGGATCTCGCCGCGTATACCACCGTATTCCGTGTGTGAATTATTATTGATACGAGGGAGAGAAAAAAAACGTGCAGACGGCAATTCATCTTTCCAGGGTTTTGATTTATCGAGGCGTAGTCTAGTCAACCGCGCGTTTCAAAGCCATTTCCAGGACAAGCTCTGAGCAGACCGAGCGGTGCAGCCTGCTGGAGCCGAGGACGGATCGCCCGGGGAAGGACTCCTCGTTCCTCAGGACGATGGTGTTGGACAAGGAAGAGGGTGAGTAACATCTCCGGCCGTAGGATGCTATAACCCGGGGAGTAACACGGCAAACTACTGACATTTTACACGTTAAGTGTCTGCCGTCGCCCCGGACCCTGCGCAGCCGCTCGATATTGGCTTTCTCGACCCCCATTTAGTCGCGACAGGGTCCGTGTTTTTCCCCGAAGAAACCTGAATACTGTGGCTGCTTTCTGTACCGTGAAGTTGCACTTAAACACCAAATAGCCTAAAGTGCAGTTTAGTGGAGGAGTTGCATGTTTACTGAGAGCGGATTTGTCCGTGGCGTTTTCGTGTGTTACCCGGAGTTTGAGGATACTCCGCGGACGCTGCGGTGCATGTGGGCTCCTCTATTCTTCCCTTCCTCTAAGTGCTTTTTGCGTCTGTGAAGTTAGCGAGGCAGCCTTTGACATCACCACGGGATGGGAGATGACAGCAGAGTGCTTTTAACTTGATTGCAAATTATGGATAGCGCCGTGCACCGTTCACTCACTTTCCATCCAAATAGGCCTACTTGCATTACTTATCTATTTCAATGTATTTAGGTTAATGGGTGAGGCAATCTAATTAATTTTAATTTAAATCAAACTCGCCTCTAATGACGTCCCATTTTGGATTGAACTGATGGAGAGATGTGCAGTGCATTTATCACTTTGAGGTCTACATGGCGCTCAGTGTGTGTGCATTTTAATGCATTTATACAACACCATAATAATATTCAAATGCAGACTATATACAGTCCTAATGAGGTCTGGAATGAAGTTTTTCTCTGATGTTCCTCTTTCTTCTGACACTTCCTTAAGAGTATTTTGAGTGCTGTTATATAGACCACCTGCTGAAATGCACAATGACAAACCTCCACTAACCTAACATGCATTTTGTGTGTGTGTGTGTGTGTGTGTGTGTGTGTGTGTGTGTGCGCACGTGTGTGTGTGTGTGCGTGCGCACGTGTGTTATTTCTCAAAGTACACTATATGGCTTTTGCACAGTTTATCTAGAGTTCCTCCTGTTCTAAAAGTAATGGATGCATTTGTAACCCATTATTTATGTTTGAAAATGGATATTTCATATCTCTTAGCGGAGCATCCTTTCACTTACACGTCTAAAAACCAATAAAAGGATTGCGGCAGAGACATAAATTGGTCTGTCTGGCTGAATCCATGTTGTGCTGCAAATGTACCTAAATTAACTCAACCGTAAATTGTCTCCTTTGGATGTCTGTCTAGCTAAAAGTTCTCTATATGATTCATGATTCAGATTGCTTTTAACAGTTATTGGCTAAGCAATATGGTAAATGTACAAGGTGATGCAAATGGCATTAGTGGGAAAGGATGCACAGGAGCATGTAATGCAGTCAATACTACATTAACTACTGATGCCCAATTACAGAACCAGGGAGAGTGGCTTTTAGGAGCATTAGGACTTGCAGAAAAGCTGAGATCACCTGCTGCTCATTGCCTAAAAGCTTCACCCTTTATTTGCTGGTCCCGACCAGCAGCTCCAGCATTTTGGCCAGGTTGTCAACAGAGCTGCCTGGCTCTGCTCTCTTTCATTGTGGTGCCTCTTAGCGTTTATTGGCTCACAGGCTGTAGGCTTGTCAGTTCAAACCTTCTTGTCTAATGTATCCACTTAGTGCCTGCAAAAATAAATGTGTGTTTATGCAGAGAGGGAGGTGTGGGTCTGCGTTTTCGGTGGCCACATGGGTGTGTGTGCATGACGACTGTCTATTTCTCTTGACTGATCCACTATAATGCCTTTGTGTGTGTGTGTGTGTGTGTGTGTGTGTGTGTGTGTGTGTGTGTGTGTGTGCGCGCGCATGCTGCTTAAGTGTTCATATTTCAGTCCTTATGTGACCTTTAAAACAGATCATCAGTGTGTCTGGTCTCGTGTTCAAAGCCTGCGATCCCAGTTGGCAACACAGTAATGCTGCTGCTTGTTTGGCAGACTGTTTTTGAACTCTGACTTCTCTTTGAAAAGTCTGCGACAATTTGTGCTACTAAAGCAATAACGAAGAAAGAAATGAATGCCCGTGCCTCCCCCAAAACGCCTTATCTTAGCTCCATTTAGAAAATCTGCCTGTCACAAATCAATCCCCGCTGTATCACTCCATTAAGGGTCAAAAAAATATACAATTTGTGCCATCAGTTGTAACTTTCATCCTAACTTTCAAGGATCAAACCTGAAATATTTGTCAGCTTCATGTTGTGTTTAGCCTCCCGCCCATACTGCCCGTCTCGTCCGTCACAAGTTACGCGCACGTCGCAAACTAATCACCATATTCTCACATGATGCAGTCATTAGCTTATACACTATCTGGTACAGCACTGAGTCTGAGAGCACGGAGCAGGACTGTAAAAGGAAGACACGCACTGCTCAGTGAAATGACCTAATATGTAGGTTGTAGTTTGTAATGAACAGCAACACATGTACCAATTCTGTGTCAACATTTTATTTCACCCCGTGATATCAAGGCTCCAATTTGGTGTCTAATTTGAGAGTAAAAAAAAGCAACAGAGCCATTTTCTCTCCATCTTCGTACCAACTGCAAGAGAAGAAAGTGGGTCCACGCTGAAGGCATATTTTTGCTGAACATTAACACAACTACAGCAGAGTCCACACACACCTCAGCAGAAGAGAAATCCTCCAGCTACTGATAAATGTCTGGTTACCTTTGCTTGTTAATTTATGACCCTGTTATCATCCTGTCCAGTGAAATTTGTACATTCATAAAGCATGTGATTGAAAAGCAATGCTTCAGATGAATACAGACTGGTGATGTGTCGCCTGCTGTAATAAAACTTGGGCTTCAGGCTCCGATTTTATTTTGAAATAATAAGAATTGCTTCATTCTTTACCGGTGTTACCATGGTAATACTGTCTTGTAGCAATGTTATATTGATTTAGAAAGTGGACAGTAATATTTCTTTTCTGTTATTTGGTTTCTGAGGGTTGATTTCTAATTTCCAGTTGGAGATTACTTTTATTCGTTCTTTAAGTCTTTTCACTTTTCCAAAGGAATGCAATTTGCTCCCCTGTATTTGCTATTTTCTCAGCTTATTGGTTTGCTCTTACTTCAAAATTAAACTTGCCCATTTCAAATATTGAAATTACGTCTGGTTTTTGTGCTCTGGGCCCTGAACAATATTACAAACACATTGCTTCGTTTGATAAGTCCTGCCGTTTTTTTCTTCTTCTTTTTTTTAAAAAGCATTATTACAGGCACCTGAAATCGTCTTTGCAGTACTTTTCCAATTTTGTCTTAAACATAGATTGTCAAAGGAGTCTTGTGTGTTGTAAACAGTTGCGAGTGTAACCTGTGCTCAAATGAATGCAGGAAAATCTCCTTTTTTATTTGCATCCACATAACAAAATAGCACCAAAACATTACAGTATGAATCCTCCCAGATACAGATGTGGTAATAACATGATCTACTCGACACTGACACACAACATGTTATGCGCCCTCAGTGCTTTGATCACCCGTATTATAATGAATCTGTCCTCATTATTCAATTTAGCAAAGATAAGCTTAAAAAAATTAACAGAAAATCACATACACAGCTGTGAGTCTTTAATTCAGTTTGATATGTTTCTGATCTTACAAATGCAAAATTCCCACTGGATTTTCTGTCACCACTAAACCTCCAGATCCCTATCAGTCCTGATTGTTTCATATCTACGAGTGCTTGAGATGTGGATCATTTTCTGTAATTTTAGCAGAATTCAAAGGGAACTGAATTGAGACTTAAGAGACATGTGTTAGCGAGCGCGCCCACCTGCCTTCGATGTAAATGGCTGCACTCATCAGTGTGGCACACAAACTCAATTATGCACTCTTGAGCTGTAAGAGCATCCCTTTTATTATTGCCAGAGGCCAGATGCTTGCCATGTTATCATACAAATGCTCGCAACAAGATCTGGCTACCACATGCATCACTTGTGCTGTCCAAAGTCTCGCCCTCTGTTTGTATTCACTCCAAATGGCCTTTTTCAATGTCAAGAAGAATGTCTGGTATGTTGTTGTGTTGTGTGTGAGAATAGTGACGGGGGCAGTGGTGGAGGTGCCACATTGAAAATTACATGTACAAATAAATAAGCCGCAAGGGCACACACACACACACACACACACACACACACACACACACACACACACACACACACACATCAATCCAAGTGTTACAATGAAACCTTTTATAAGATCCACAAATATGCTGCCAAGTTGAGATGAATTGTTACTTTAAACCACCCTTTAAACCACCAGGGGAAAAACCTAATGTCTTATTGCAAGACATGCACAGAGGTAATGTTGACACATGCTAAACTGTTCTCGCCCGTAGAAAACAACCTCAGCCAAAGTTGAGCCGGTGTAAAAATATCAACATGTAATCCAGCTTTAATGACAAAGACCTAAGCATATAGTATATTGTTTGTTATTCATCTGACTGAACCTGTTGGATGCAGGTGTCACTCGTCCCTGCAAAGCTGACTCTCTCAAGCTGCTGTTGACTACACTCATGTCAACGTGGAAAGCAAAAAGTGTTCGTAGATCGATGCCTCTACAAACACACGCGAGCACACTTTATGCAACAGTTTTTTTTCCCCCCCACATTAAGTTATTTATTCATCTGTTTACCCATTGTGTGCTCTCTGTTCTGACTTGTTTGGCGTTCTGATGCACTCTGTAAAGCTTATTCTTTGCTCTCTGGAAAATCCATTCTCCTTTATTCTGTCATCATGGGCTTAGTAAAGAAGACAGGAAAGTGGCATGACATGCAGCAAAGTTCTTGAGATGAGCAGATGTCAAAACTACAATGTCACCAACTATGGTTCTTGGGAAGGCGTGAAGTGTGAACATGCCCAGAAAATACTACTGAAGAAAAACTTGAGTATTCTACCTGCAGTTATAAAATAACATGTCACCTGTTACACTCGGTGAGGCAGCATAAGCACTTTGTATAGTTCAGTCTCAGAGGAAATCAAAACTCGAACACTCCCAGGCTTCATGTCATGCCTTACATATTTAAATGTATATTATTACAGAATTTTATGCGTACTAATGTACATTTAATGACGTTATGAGGAAACTGTCTCACACATCCAGTCATAAAACCCTCATACGTCTTGATTGCTATGTAAAGATGGAATAAATGACAAATATTAAGACCAAGAAGAAACATGAATGATTGTTTGATGAGTACAGTACGTTATTCAGCTGAATCTCAAATCACAATTGCACTGATGTCTCTTAATGCATTCTTGTGTTTTAAAGCGAGACCATCTACGATGATTCATTCAGTATTAAACAGGTCTGACTTAATCCCTTCTGAAATAGTCCCTTGATGCATATTTGTTTAAATGAAAAACAGAGGTGCATATACTCATGTATCTTTCTGTGTGTTATGACCTGATATGACACTGGATCATTTAAGCCAAGACCAATAATGATATTTTTAGAGTTTGAAAATTCTGATGCAATACATATTTGTTGTTGTTTTTACATTAACACATTAACATAATCTTGATTTGGATTCTTTTTGTCTTTAAATGTATGTACTGAGTGGGACATTCAGTCGCTCTCTGGTACAGGATATGTAACGAGATGTGGTAGTGGTTTCTAAATAACCTCAAACGTAATTTGGAAATTTTGTACGTAAATTTCTTGTTATTTTTCATCAGACATATACACCAATGTCAACATATCTGCAATAAGCAGTTCATTGGTGTGGCTGTAGTGATCATGTGCGTGTTTGTTGCGATCCGGAGCGGGAAGCCCTCACGTAAACTGTGCAGGGTTTGGGGGTGTAGATGAAAACTAGTGTTTCAGTAGCTCCTCATGAAATTTCCCTGTTCGAGGCAAATGTGCGGAGCGCTGCCACTGAAAAGTAGCATTGCTCCATGAGTTCTGTGTGTTGACTGCTTTGATTAGCACTGGTCCATGTTAAACATGGGGAGCTGACACCTGCAGAAATACTGTAATATAATTCCATAGTTTTAGAAGTCAGCTATATGATCCGCTGTAGTCTGTCTGTCGTGCACACATCACAGTACCAGCAGGAGATATTGCAGATGCCATATTTCCCATTTGCCAAAGCGCTGATCGTTGCTGCTGAGTATTTGTCATTTGTTTTTTGGGCCTGCCTGTGTGAGTATGTGGCTCTGAGGATGGCAGTGTTGATTGGTCAGTGAAAGACACTTTGTTCTTGTGGGTGTAAGGAGCAGCAGCACCTCTAGGGGCTGCTAGCGGGGCTTTGAGACTTTCAGTCTTGATTCCCTGTAAATGTCTTCTCCACTGTACTCCTGCTGCAGGATTCAGTTTTCTTTTTGCCCTTAAGTGAGGGTTTACCGATCTTTGTTGCATCTCAAAAAGAGATATATATATATTTCTCATTTCTGATCAACTTTCCTTCCTCTTACCTGCATTCCCGGTCAAAGGATTAACGCATGTGCACTTTACAGCAGTTAAATCCTAACTTCTTTCTATGTTGCTGGAGAACTGGTATTTTGTATGTCAATAAATTTCAGTTCTTCTGCTTTCACGCACCTTCACTTTGTACAACTTAATATGACCTTTACGTGGCAGTTTTCTGGCAAAAACAAAATATCACATGCATTTATTTAGGTCGCAGCGACATTAAAATCCTCCTAAGAGTTCCTTTTTAGCGCAAGAATACCAAGAAATACAGGAGGATGGCGGCTTCGCACTTTAAGATATTACAGCCATCTTGTTGGTAAATAGAAAAGCCTGGGGTGTCTTCTCTTAAATAAGAGCCAACTTTCTGAGAACTAATCTCTTATTGACCTTCAATAAATCAAATCTTAAATGGCTAATTAAAGTCTGTGATTAAAGGGGATAGTTCTTTCCCTCTTAAAGCTAGTAGATTAGGTTTTGGATATTGAAGTTCATGATTTAATCAGTGCTTGACTATGATGTTTGCAACTACAAATTCAGAAGCAAAAGACAGCCACCATGCACACACACTCCCACAACCCAACATTAGCTGACACCAAGTCCTCATGCCCTTCCCCATTCCAATCACACCTCTTTCATTTCATTTTATTTCATTTTATTTGACCAGTCGTCTGTAGTTGAATTGCCATTTGATTTTATCAAGTAACCAGAATTACTCCCTGAAGAAATAGGGCCAGTCTTTTTATTATGAGGTAATATAAAAGTGTTAAAAGGAATTCATTAAAAGCAAGCCATCTTCATAATGAAACATCAAACGTCGGCCCTCGTGTGAGATTTAGGATAAGCTGCGCTACACGAGACAGTGAAGTTTACCATGCCATATGACGTCACACCCAATCTTCACGAAGACCACTTCCTTAACTGCACCCAACCAACCTCCCTCATTATTTACCCCATCAGGTGTGGGAGTTGAATGACATTAGAGGCCCATGCTGCCAAATAACTGCCCCCAGTGGGGAATTTGCATTATTCAAGATTAAAGAGCCTCACACAGTATGGTGTTCCTTCTTCCCCTCCATTTTCAACACACTGAGGACCCTGAATGGCACACCTGTCTCCTGGCATATCCTTTGAAATAATAAGTGTGCAGTAATTGCTGGGGAGTGGGGAGGATTTTGTACATCACTTCCTGACCTCATGAGTGACACAAACTTTAGAGGGCTACATTTATTCCTCTCCAAATGCATTTTTAATGCGGACTAAAAGTGTTTGTGCATTATTCTGTTCCGGATGGCGGAAGGTGGCTGTGACAGGTCTAATGGTTTGATTTTTTTTTTTTTTTTTTTTTTTGCCAGGAATCATGAAGTAGCAGACAAGATTGCCTCGTCCATCGACTTTTAAAAGTATATAGCTTGAGAATGGATGGATTTTTGTCTGTTGATCTTGCACCTACTGTATGAGGCTTGAAGACGAAGATACATTCGCCCTCTCGGTTATACTGTCAGCTTGCACTTATGTGAAATATTGTAAAATGACAGGTTTTAAGAACCAAATACCTCAGACCAGCAGTAAACAAAGCACAACATTATCCTCACATTTGATTGGCTACATGCAATATCAAATCTTCCGCTTGCTCTGTCAACACTCTGGCAGTCCTCCCTCTTTAAGAGCTCTCATGGGTTTATTTGGGGCACGATAAGCCCATGAATGTTTGTGTCTTTTCTCCTCCTCCCAATTCATCTTATTCCCTCACTCTGTTTTTCTTGCCCCATCTCTCGCTCTCTCACTCTCTTTCTGCTGTTGACAGCTTACCTTGCAGAGCTCTAATCTCACCCCACTACTGAGCAACCAAGTGTTAGAACAAGTCGCCTTCTGTAATAATTTGGAAACTCTGCCAGTTTCATGTCTTAAAAAAAAAAAGCAGCAATGAATTTAATTAGAAAGCTGTTGCATATCTCTGTGATACATTTCTTTTAATTAACCCCATGTGAATAAATTAAAAATAATAGGGGGCTGAAAAGTGTGGAAAAACACCCTAATGAAGTTTTTCGTTAATTGGGATGGAGACTGCTGCCAAACCACAGTGAGTAGTGAGCACCAGGAGCTAACAATGCCTTCTGTAAGCCTCAGAAAAGGGCCCAGGGCCTTCGTGCTGACTTCAAGTGTAAGAAATGCACCTCTGACGTGATGGAAATGACCGTGGGCTGGGAGAAAAGGCAGTCCTGTTCCAGGCTGCTCTGCTGAGACTCCCCATGCCGCGCTTGAAGCTGGGCCAGTGTTATTGCAGCCCTAATGCGGCTGACTCATTTGGAGCGGATCAGGAGTAATTATGGTAGGGAAAGTGGCTGCCGACCGTGGGGGTCAGGACACTTGTAACATGTGAAAAGAGCAATTATTCCAGGAGACAAAACCCTCCCTTATCCTGGGCAGTGCCAGGGTCAATGCAAGGGACGGCTGGGCTCCGTTTCACCGGGGCTTATTAGCCACAGCAAGCTGCAAAGTTTGAGAGAGTGCATCTTGTTAATGAACAGTCCCCTCCTCATCCGCACCAGCCCTGTCTGCTCTCTCTCCCACTTACTGTGGGTGTTAATTATGTCATAATCATAGCATGCATACAGTCCCAGAAATCACCTCACAGACCCCAGCATTCATACACAACCATCTGGAAATGTAGCATGCCATACAGTAACATAGAAGGCTCTTACAGCTAACTATAAGAAAAAAACAGTCAGTATGAAATGTAATATAAGCTACCTTATTTGAGAGAGTGTGTGTGTGTCTGTTCTCTCTGTGAGTGTGTGTTCATGCATATCTTTTCTTTTACTCCTTGCATATGCTCCAGCTAAGCACAGGAACATGAATCACACAGTGAATCAGTGGTCTTTATTTTGCTTATCATTCAGAATACACTCATCAGTCTGCTTTCATTTGGCATGTGTATTCCAGCTGATATTATTACCAGATGTCTTGTGTTTTGTCTTGGCAATAGAGAAACGAATCTATGGGCTCAATTACAGCAATGACGGAAGCTGAATGAAAGGGGCTGATTCATGCACACAATGGCAAGACATCTGCATGAGATCCCTATTAACCTTAGTGGCAGACACCTTGGCCTGAGGACACATTTTATATGGGATTGCCATGGCCACGGCATTTACAGTGGTAGCTGAAAACTAAAGGAGAGGGGTTTCAATGAGCCCCTGTAGCTTCCAAACAGCAGACTTGCTGAGAGTTTTTGTAATACAGTAACAACATTGTATTTTTGATTGTCCACTCTTCTATATTGTTTCATCTCTTACTATCTGTAGGAGGCATAAAGTAATTTAATATATAATTTATTCAAGATGATTCACTCAGTCATGCAGAAGTTTAGAGATTCATCGTAGGCCATTAACGGTCTGGTTGATGTCTTGTTCAAGAGTGCTTTGAATTAAGTGATGACGATGATGACAAATGCACTTGTTAAAGCTAAATGCAATCATTTGATAGAGTAGTATCTAATTTCCCTGAGCATCCCAGTCCGTGTATCCACCACGCTGGTGGCTAACACTCTCTTATTTGCTGCAGGTGGGAGTTGGAATTATAGGGGCCCCTGAGAGGAGGCCCACCCAGGGCCAGCTTCCACCTCCTTGAAAGCCCACGTCCCTTCCCCATGTGTCAGGAAGGCTGAGTGATTCTCGACAACATCCTTTACCTCCCCGTGAACCAGCAAACTCTGCATCACACCATGGCGTCAGTGCTTTTAATTGATCAGACGACATTTTAAAAACACATACACACAGAATCAGATATAACTGTCCCCTCTGCCATTAAGGCTGAGTACCTGTGAGATGCAGCTATTCCACTGGGATTGTGTGTACAATGGTGTAGTGGAGGATGCCATGGATTTTGTTGCATGCAAATGCAGAAAGGACTGAAGTGATGAATCAATTAGTCGTTCAACATTTAAATTATTTGTCAACTATTTTGATAAATGATTAAGTTCAGCTCATCGAGCAAACATCTGCTGCTTTTCCCACTTTTACATCATTGTAAATTGAATGTTTGGCTTTTGACTGTTTGACCAGACAGCAAGCATATGATGACAACACCTCAGACTCTGAGAAACTGAGGGGAGTTGACAATTAGTTGATTAATTGACTTTTCAAGCAAAAATATCAAATGTCCAGCTTCTCATATATCAGGATTTGAAGCTTGTCTCTGTCATATATGACAATAAACTGAGTGTCTTCGGTCCAATAAAGCAAGCTAGTTAAACAGATCATCATGGGATGTGGGGAATATAATGTCGCTTTTTTATGACATTTATAGACAAAGAATTTTATTGATGAATCAAGAAAATGATTTACAGATTAATTGAGAACATGATTAGTACTTGCAGGCTTACATAAAACTATGTAATAGAAGAGAAAGCAAAAGTACAGACAGTAATCCCAGCAGTGAAGAATTTAGAAAGTGACGTGAATCTTTATTATAATGCACTCACTGCGGTTGATGCCAAGGCAATAACCAATATTCTTTCAGTCGGCATGACATGACACAGCGTGCCTAATGGCTCGGGGACTCATAGGAAACCTGTATACATTAAAGTATGCAGCATAATATCCAAGCACCTACACTCTTGCTTTAAGAAACGCAAACAGACATTTTAGTAATAATGGAACAAAAAAGGGGTATGAGACAAATCATCCAGCCCAATCACCAGAATAAAATGTTGGTATTGTGCGTTTCTGCAAACCATGGACATTTAAAATTTGTACTCTTCGTATGTATTATATCGGTGTTTCTACAGCAGGTCTCAAAGTGACATAGTTCAGATTACCAGTACATGAATATGGAGGCAGAGGAGAGGATGGTGGTGGCATGATGACTACCAAGCAGCAGACCACTGTTCGAAGTATTTTATGCCAAAACATTATCTTTTCTAAAACCCGAATGGGTTTTGTGCCTAAACCCAACCAGAGGTTAACCACAGCGTTGTCACAACATAAAACTGAAATGTAAATAATCAACGTTTTCCTGTAAAGAAAGGTAAAGTTTCAATACATCTATAGTTTGCAGAAGTGTACAACATCAACATTTATTTGAGTCTACATGCACATGATGATTGTATTTCTCTAATATCAAACATTTCCTTGAGGGCCCCAAAGAGTGCATTTTCTTTTAAAACCTTAAACATATCAAAAAAAGGTTAGCAGACTGATGTGATTTTTTGATAGCCATAAAGACGGAGGTCTAAATGGGGTAACATAGAAATCGGATGCTATCTCTATAATGGAAAATACATGCTCTGACAGACTGCTTGGGCTGAGAAAAACTAACTGTACATATTCTTGAAAGATACAATCTTAAAGAAAGTAGATGGCTGGAAGAAGGGAGAGATGACAGACCTTTACACGCAGTACTAATGGCAAATTAAATTCCTTCTCAGGAAGGATATTTGGCAGGGCAAGTGCTCTCTCTCCACTTTGAGGGGTAAAATGCATCCCTTGTTGGAGAATGGATCGTGATGTGGAGAGGCATGCTTATGGTGACATCAAATGACACTGGAAGGTCAGTGGCACTTGTATCTGTTAAATGGATTGGATTAAATGGAGGCTGCCTCGTAGTCTGCTCCTTCCTTTCATAATGCAGCTTTTCTTTCTGGGAGGTGGCAAGCTTGGGAGGCTCTGTTCTACTCCGCAGTTTCACATAGCGCCGGGAGTGGTGACAGGTGCAAGAAAATGTCTCATGGCATTAAGGGAATTGAAAAGACATTTACTTTACACACTCATTTTTTTTTTCTGTCACTGCTCTTTGTTTAGTAGGTTTGAGGTAGTGCTTGCTACACTGCTATTAAAGCTGTTTTCCAGAGGCTGCTTTGGTAGAAGACATCAAACCCATGTTTGTTCCCTGCAATGGCTTGAAGAAAGAGGCATCAGTTGAATGTGCATATTGGTTTCCTGGCAGACATAAGGCATTCCTCCACTGAGACATCTCTGTTACAGTCAGGCCTGAGGGACCGAGACATATGCATGAAGACATGAATGTCAGACGAACTGCAAACACAGAACCCGCGTTGCACTAAGACACAGAGGGTGTTGTCACTTTGGTGATGCCGAGCAGGGTTTTAAACAAAGTGTGCATCCAATAGAGGGGCTGAGCAGCATGCAGTAATTCCAGGACAGGTTAAGCTTTGGCCTTTTTAAGCATGATGTAAAACACACATGTGATATGTTTAAGGAGTGTGCGGCGTGTGGTGGTCTCAACCAATTAGGAGTAGTTCTCTAGAGGTGGAGGAACGACCTTTTTGTATAATTAGTTCTCTTATTTAAAGCAAAGATTTTGAGTAGAATAACTAATTAGGTGTCATAAAAGGCAAATTAAAGATTTTTGTGATCCCCAAGGGAATTGCAGCAACTCTTTTCTTTCCCTTTGCACAAAGCACACACATACACATGTACACAGGCACGCACACACGCACACACACACAGGCATTTTCTCTCTCCTCATTAAGACTGTTTTTACTTCTGTAGAAGTCTGTCAGGCGAGCACTGTTGGCATACCTGCAGAGAGCTCCCCTAACAAGCCATGAAATGCAGGTAGAAGAGTCCACCCTTAGCCAGTGTGGCTTGAATTTGAAGCTTTTTAGCTTCATTTACACTGAACATTGGTATTTATAGCAGGTTTTGTGATCCTAATGTGCCAGCTTCAAGGGGCCTGTTTTGGGGAGGGAGGGAGGTGGGGGAGTTGGAGGGCAGGCAGAACACTAATTGATGGCTCCCATCGCCAGCACTGAACCAATAAGCCTCTCCTTTCCACTTCTGATAAAGAAATAAGATGGCTCAACACCACCAGAGCACTTACTGACATATAAAACCAAAGCCATAAATTTGACTAACAAGCTCTCCTATTTCTTTCACCTCTTTTTTAAAAGGGGAAATGCTAATTATATTACATTCATAGCATTATTGATGTGTGGATGGCCAAAAGTTGCAGAGCAAATCTGGATCCAATAAAGTACTTTGTGAGTCCATTTAGGTGTGCAGATATGTGTGCATGTGCACGCGAGAGACACAGAAAGAGAGAGAGAAAAAATATGCCTTTCTATTCCAAGGAAGTCCTTTGAAAAGTGGTGGAAGGTTTTTGTGAAAGAGAGCGAACTTGACAGGCTTCGCAGAGAAAAATAGTGCACAGAGTGAAGCAGTCCCTTGTTACCAGCTGAGGCTGTGTTTATCACTGAGCCAACCACAGAAGTTACTGTAAAATGGCAGTTCTAACGACAGAATGACCCCATTCACACATAGTATTACACTGCCGCAATTGTGCATACTTTCCTGCTGAAGAAATGAAAATAAAAACTTTATCTGGCCCAGACAAAATGTACCTGTGCACATCCCGAAAGTGCAGCAGTGAAACAGTGACATTTCATATAAAACTCAGTATAACGTGTCTTTAAAAGGGACCTTTATAGATACCCGCACACAAAATGCTGGCCTAACCCCCTGTGATGCAGAGTGTCCAGTCCTTTTTTTTTTTGAGAGTGAGAGAGAGAAATGTGTTTTGAAAGTAGAGTGGCAAGTGGCGTCCACTGTGTGTTCTTTTAGATGGATCAATAGCTCAGTGTGTGAGAGAGTGTCTTAAGAGCTGTTGTCTTGTGCTTTCAGCTGTGGCAGACCTGTTAGTGCTACAGAGGGGAGCTGCGCGCCCCTGCCTCTGTACCACCAGTGGCCTGAGGGGGGCTTTTAGTCCAAACACAAATGTCAACCACACATAGACTATTAGTGTTTAGTGCAGTTATTAAATGGACTTTATTTGTCCTTTAGGAGGCTAAAAGGCATGCTTAAAGGGGACCTGCGTGACAGCAGGGCAATTTGCGAGTTTGGTAACTTAGGCTCGCCCGTTGCAGACACATGAGTACAGATAAGTGTAAAAGGAGGAAAGGCTGTAATGCTCTGAGTAGGGAACACTGTGTGTGTGTTTGTGGTTTGTGTGCGCAAATTCGTGTGTGTGAGTCTGTGTCCGTGTGTGTCCCTGTGTGTGTCTGTAGGAAACACAGAGAGGGAGCGTATGCTAAAAGGCACTTAGGCCATAACATATCTCACTGGGGTCTGGTAGCAACGTTTTTGTGGTCAGAGGCTTTTTAAAAGGTTAATGTTAATCTATACCAAACAAAGCCCATGAGGAGCTTTTACAACTGTGGACAGTTGAGTGAAATGGGCTTTGATGAAATGGTAGGTAGCTAACGTACTACATACCTTGCAGTAAATACCACAGCAAGCAAAATAAACATTGTGTCTTTTCAGAAATACACAGGACATGCCCCTTCCTCTGAAACCTGCTGCAAGTGATCATGTAACTTTTGTATTACAGCATGTTCTTAGTGGAACAAGTAAGTCAGGGCTTTATAGTCCAATGTGACCCGTGTGCCTATCTACATGGAAGAATGTTTTCTTTAATGCATATGAAGCAGGTAGGCAGTGTGCTGTGGCCGCGCGCAAGGCCAGGCTTAGACGCCTCGAGAAGCAGCCGGCTTATCAAAAAGAGAACATGAGAAGTCACTCGTGTTCCTGGGCCGTAAATCACGCATGGCTGTTTGTCTCCTTATCACTACAGGTGTGCCGATGCTCTCCGTCCAGCCCAAAGGGAAACAGAAGGGGTGTGCTGGCTGCAATCGCAAGATTAAAGACCGCTACCTGCTCAAGGCCCTGGACAAATACTGGCATGAGGACTGTCTCAAATGTGCCTGCTGTGACTGCCGCCTGGGGGAGGTGGGCTCCACCCTCTATACGAAAGCCAACCTCATCCTCTGTCGCAGGGACTACCTGAGGCAAGAAAGACACACAATCACCTCTCTCCACTCACAACAAACACAAAAGCCATGCCATTCCAAGAGCTGTGGGACATGAAAGGATCACAAAGGTTTTTTTTTTTGGTTTTTTTTTACCTCCTGGTACCGTTTGCTTTGGTTTCTCAGTGTGTGTTTCCTGTAGCTCCCATTCACAGAATCACAGCTAAAATCAACCAAGATTCCTCAGTGTTCGAACTCCATCATGGAAAAACTTAATGTGTTGAGAGTTTGTTGTCTTATTCTTCTCCGCCATGCGTATAGCAGAAAGTAATGTTGTTTGGGGGAACTTCAACACAAGCATATTGCACAGGCAGCAAAGAAAAAGAGAAAAACATTTTAGGAGCAGTTCGTCTCCTTTTTCTTAATTCTAAATACCGTACGACAACTTTTCTGTATCACTGCATCCTGAATACATGATGCGTCACAGCATACTCAGTATTTAACATCGAGCGATGTCGACATGCGAAACAATCTAGAATTATAACCTTTCATTTGTTCTCAATATTTGTTTTTTGTAGATTTGTTTCACTTTATAGGGATATTTACACGGACAACATGCATTAAGTTAAGTTCAGCTGAAACTACTACATCTTTGTTTTTGCAGTGTTCATTTTTCTATTTTCATCTCATTCTCTGTGTTTACATGAACACGGAGGACTTCTGTCACGGAGTCGACTGGCTCTCGGTTGCACCAGGGCTGTAGGCTGTGAGAAACCTCCAGGCAGGCTTGTTGCTTCATCAGTGTCTTTGGCTCTGTGTAACCCCCTTCAGATGCCCCTGCCATCTGCTTGTTAAATTAAACATGACCATTTCCTGGGCGTTAAGTCACATTCCCAATGAGATCCTCCCATTTATCTGAGAGGGAATCCCCCTGGGGCCGACTTAGGGATGCCAGTGCCCTAACCCCCCCCACCCCCACCCCCCAAAAAAACCCTCCCTGTCCTGCAGTGTCCTCCCCTTTCTCCATTTCCCTTCTGCCTGGTTGTCCCTTCGCTCCCTCACTGATACTTTCAGTTTTTAATTGGTTTATATGGTTTTTATTTTATAGGTTTGTATCTGTTCATTATTCTAATTTAAAAAAAAAAAAAAAAGAAATTTAAAGCAGCCGGTGTTTTACATCACATCAAAAAAAAATCCAGATTCAGACAACCTTAATCACCTTGGTTGTCTTCCCGCCTCACTCATGGATCTCCATGACATCTTATATCTCAGCCCTTTCTCTGACCTGGAAGAAGCCCGCAGCCCACTTGAGCAGCGCTTAGGGACGTTACATTGAGATAGGCCATTACCATCCATCAGTTCCCACCCACAGTTAATGCTTTTAAGATGCAGTGAGAGGTCCACTAAGACCTGATGTTGCCCCCAGAAGGGGCAGATGGTGCAGATGAGGTAATAATAAATGGGCAAATGACCAAGTGAAGGCAAAAATGATGAAGCTCAGAGTTTTACTTGGTAAAATACATCTGCTGAGAGGACAGCAACCCCAACCCCCAAGCCATAAGTGCCTAACTGGCACTGTGAAGGGAGAAGCAAAAGCTTTCTCGCACATTAGACCAGGAAGATGTAGAGGTCAGGGAAGTGATGAAAAACTGAAAATGACATCTGAAATCAAGAGTTAGGAATACTAAAATAAGAATAAAAAGGAAAGAGGAGGAGGAGAGAGCTTTCTGGTGCTCCTCTGTTGCCCCGGATTGCCTAATGAAATCCATCCCACTCGCCTGCTCTTCAGCCTGCGACAAATGCGGAACACTTAATGGCTAGAGATGCTTGAGATGAATTCTATTATCGAACAAATTAAAAACCTTGCCTTGCGTATAGAAAAGAGGCAGTTTGAGAGTATCTGAAAGTAGGTGATGCAGTCTCCATCCGGCGCCGGTTTCCTTTTCATTCCTTCATTCCTCACCTGCAGTAATGAAGTTAAATCTGTGCACTGAATTAGCCTCCTGCACTTCATTAAAGACAAGCAGGTGGATCAAACACACTTTGGTTATTTCCCAGGGTTTGGAACCCTGCCATGCTCACATTAATTATTATAGGAGCTCCATCTGTGATTGTCCTTCAGTGGCATTAGCAACTTACTGAATGCACTCACGCTTTCCCGAATCTTACACTTCAACACACACAAACACTAAAACGCACACATACATTAAACAGCGTCCTCCCTCGCCCTCTACACCACTGCACCAAAAAAGTTCAATTTTTAATGTCCCTGACATTCACTTCCCTGTATTACATGTTTTTTTTCAGCAATTTGGCCACACTGTTTCATTTTAAGTGAGAATAATAGATTAATTAGGCGTTTCCTTTATGTCTAGGGCCCAGGATTGTAAGATTTCATCAGACGGTTGACAATCTAGTCATAGTGTGATCATCAGGACTTGAGGCCTGAAATCATTTAATCTTCTATTTCACATATTAGAGAGGACATAATAGTCATCCACTTATCAAAATGGGGTATAATTAACAGTAAGAGGAAAACCTTTTCAAGATAATGAGCATTATAAGTTATCCACAAACCAGTGAAATAGCAGGGGGAAGATGATAGCTCCATCTGGATGTGACTGTTTTTCAAATCTGTCCTCCCTGTGCTACTTTAGTAAGTAAAACAATTGCTCTCCTCCCATAACAGTTGCTCTTCCTCTCTGGGCAAGATATAGATCTGAACAGAACGGTTTAAACTTTCAAAAAGACACAACTGTTGGGGAGGGTCAGAACATGCGATGCATGCATTAACAGCTTTCCCTTTTATGAAATCTGACAAACCCCTGTGCAGGCTGGGAAGTCTCAAAGAGCTCAGAGAACAGGTAGAAAACTTCAAGAGCCACAGCCCAATCTGAAGGAAGCAATACAGAGAGGCAGATGACGCACTGTAGGAGCTTTAAGGGTTTGAAGTTAGCAAAGCAGCAAGTTGAAAGAACTAAAGAAGGCCCTCTTTTCTCTAAAGACCCATTGTAATAACTCAATAACAGAGGAAGGAGAGCCGAGCTTCTTTACATTCGTGCTATCCAACTCCGCTACCAACAAAACACATCAGTACAGGAGGGATGTGTTAGTGCATGTCAGAGCTGGCATAAGAAATGATTTTATGATCAGCTGGTTGGAAAAAACTTTAAATAAAAACACAATTAATACAAGTCTTAGTGCATCGACCTGGCAAAAATACTAAGTCTAAGAGCTGAAACGATTCGTCAGCTAATCGAGAGGACACAAAATTAAAGGGCTATTATTATGAAAATCGATTAATGGTTTAATAATATTCAGACTGTTGGCTGGAGAAAGCAATATTAGAAGTCACCTCCGACTCTGAGAAATTAGAACTGACATATTTTACTAAAACCACTATAGTTACTACGGTAGTTGCAGCCCTACTAACTATTATCTCCTATTAAATATAATATCTGAACACGGGTGATGAAATTCTTAAAAAGACACATTCCAATCCGATAAATAGCCAGCCTGCTTTCACTTTTTATGGTGTTATCTTGTACAGAAATCCATGCCAGAATGTCTCGCAGGTTGTGAAGAGCAATCCTAATCAGCACTTCTAACCATCTAATCCATTTAAATAAACCACAGAAGCATCTATTTTAAAAGCAGACTCTTTGTGCTTCAAACACTGTTACAATGCTGATGATTGATCGACAAAGCCTGATGGGCTTCGTGTATTACGAGCAGCTCCGAACAATACTGTCATATTTCTCCAGAAACTCGCCATTCACTCTCTATTTAAATAGCAATGCTGAAAAAACTGTGTTGATGTTGAATTTTTTTCCCTCCACTTCCCTTTCGAGAATATTGATTTATTTAATCCAAATGACCAGGGAAATTGAAGTGCATGAGCCACTGCACTCCTACAATACAGGACATGTGTCAGAACAATACGTGGGAATTCTGCAGAAAATAGTCTATTCAAACAAAAAGTCTTTTGTAAATGAAATGAATTAATATTTTTCAAAAGGTAATCCACAACGTATGTTCTTTGAAGGCACTGTTTCAGTGCTGTGAAGCATATTAGCATAGTTCCCGTGTGTGTGTGTGTGTGTGTGTGTGTGTGTGTGTGTGTGCGTGTGTGTGTGTATATATACACACACAACATATTGTGCATACTACGAATGGCTTCTTCTAGAATTCTTCATTACAATAAAATACAGTCTTCATTGGCTACTTTGCTTTCAAGAGCATGGATGGAGCTTTTTGTGCCTAAACTGTTTTACTTTGTGTCACTTCCTTCTTCATTTTTGTGGTAATACGTTGCATTCTCTCAGCTGACATCAAATCCCTTCAACCGTTGCATTTGCCTCTTGATCATGTTTTGGTGTGAAACATTCATTGCTTACTATGCACAGCTCTACTTCAGCTGTTACTCATGAGACTGCTGCAGTGGTGGTTCGACTCTGGTTGCTTTTAGCTTCAGAGGCGCAGGAAGAGAAGAGTGTAATGTGTTTGAACAGTTCTCTCATGCTGTAATCTCCTCTTAGCACGAGGAGCCCAATTAAGCCATGTGTTGATGCCACGTTATAACCCAGACACATCAATTGTTGGCTGAAGAGCTGTGCGAGTGGGACGCAGCCATATCCACTGCACTTTCTTACACTCGAGCTCTTCGTGTTATGGTGAAGACGGAAGACTTTTTTTTCTGTGGCAAATTTCAGTCGGCGATAGTAAATCACAAAGCAGATAAGGAAATCAGGCTAGCATGGCAGAAGTGGATCTCTTCATGATTTGAAGGTGATTAAGAGGGACCAGCGTCAGTTAAGCGAACATGCTTCAGTGTTGGAGCTTAATTTTTACTGCATTTCCACCCTAAATGTGCAAAGCTTTTCTGCGCTATAAGCAGAATTCTTTTGTACATTTTTTGGCAAGTTATTATCAAGTACTATCAAGTATTGTCTTAAGGTTTCACTGAGTTTGCAATAGGAGTGGACGATATGAAACTAATATCACGACATTTCAGGATATTTCTACTCTAATGCTATTCTTGGCAGTATGTACACCTTGCCAAAGATTCAGTGATGCTATGCTCAGTCAGTGTTGTTTATCTGCTTGGTTTAGAACTCACAATAGCTGCTGCGGGTGCTTCTGCTTGAGGCGGGGGAATAAGTTGGTTGTATTGCATTTGATACATATTATCATGGCTTGTTGAACATCTGATCTTGTGTAACCAAACCCCTGCCTCATTACTGGAGTCACTTCCCTTGTTGGAACGGAGTCCTTCACCGTGGGGTCAGTGGCGATGTTACTTGCGCCTTCAGCCATGCTTTTTGTTGCTGTATGACGTCATTACGTCAACAGAAGTGGATGTCAACAATTATCACCGTATTATTTTTTTTTAATCGTATAAAGATACGACATGGCACACCCCAAGTTTGCAGCAGTACTCTGGGTCTGATTTACTAAAATAGCAGCTCATTACGCAGTCAACTCCGTGATTTCAAAGAGACCACTAAGCTCAGGAAAGAAATCGTAGCGTAGTGGTCCTGATTGAAAAAAATTTACTTCTACTGTGGTTCAGCTCCTCTTGAGAAAACCTGTCACTATTACTCAAAATGTTACTCATAAAATTCTGATATGATCTCTTCTCTTTATATATCTAATTCGTAATAAATTAGGAGGCAGTAAACACCTCATGGTTGACAAAAAGGAGATGAAGTGATGTAATAAGACAAATAAGAGATGATACCCATCATCCCCCTTTATCTCCGAAGGCAGTGGGTGCCTGTGACTGCCTTAGCTGTTGAAAACACAGGGCATTCCCGATTAATGACAAAGAGACCCTCGGTCAGGCAGATGACACCAAACGCACACCTAAGTGTAACAAAGTAAAGTAAGTAAAGTTACGGTTCATTGAAGGTTAAGTTTAGATTCACGTTTGATGAACACAAACCACTATTAGTTTGCATTACAGTAATGAGATACTGTTTTCATTAAGAATAGTCGAATCTCTTCATTTTTGTTTGTAATAATCAGGTTTTAGTTGTACTTAAGTTCACCACTACAACCTTCCTTGTGGCTCTTGTAAAACCCATCTGTGCCGTGTTTATGCCACATTTCCAGAAGTGGAGAATTTTCACCGCAAAACTGACAAACAAAGCAGTTTTAGATAGCGTGACTTCAGCAGAATACATAATCATTTCCTGTTAACATGTATCCTGCATATTATTTGCAAACACTCACTCAAATGACATGCAAACCGTTGCTCCAGCCTAGTGCGTCAGTTTGAGAAACACAGCACGTGTTTGGGGTACAATGCCTCACATCTGTGGCTGAAAAACAGGCACCAAAGCCTGAGTAAATCTGGCCCTATGTGTATTACCTGAGCAGCATTGTCTGCTGCACCCTTGCTTTCAAATTTTCTAAAGATCCTTAAAAAGTCTTAAAGGGGAAATCCACCCATTTCACACATGAAGGTCAGCTTACTTGTTATGGGGAGTACTAGTACTTATCTGTTATAAAACGAGGTCACGAGTTTGAAAGATGTGGGTGTTGACGGGTCAGGGAGGGTCTGCAGGCTTTTTGTTATGAATTTGTCTCCAATCCCACAATGAGACAACCTAGTGACATCATCAGGGTTATTTTCTGAGACTTGACAAAGCCTGTCCAGAGCCACAGAAGACATTATACAACTGATTTCACTGATAGTACTCAACATGACAAGTGCACTTAGTTGAATGTGTAAAATGGGTAAATTGGCCCTTTAAAATGTCTTTCAAAAGCAAGGGAGGGTAAGCGAATAATCAAATCATTTTTTTCCTGTGGAAGTACATACAGTAATGTCTCTAGTATATTTATTATTTCTAGTATTTTTAATGTCTCTATTCTCTTATTGCTTGTATTTCAAGTTAAAATGCAGCATTTCTAGAGTAGCTGTCCTTGTATGTGTAAACATATCTGCGGCGGTGAGATGCTCCAAAATATTATTTGTATTTCATAACAAAGGGGAACGAGGTTATATCCACAGCATTTTTTATGATTTGTTTGTAGACAAAAAAAATGCAGCAGGAAGGTGGAAACTAGCAACAGGTGTCACACATTGCTTTGACTGAAGGTAGAACTTAGTGTTGGCAGCAAGCTGGGCTCCCCTGTCAAGCATTTTCACAACCTGTATGTATCAAGTGAGCACCATGTCTGCAGCCCAGCAGGGTGTAATGGAGATGGGTTAGAATAATCCTACGAGCTGTTACAGGTGTGTGCATGTCAGACTCTGTAAGTGACCGAGGCTCTCTGGGCTCTTTTATAGCCTCGGTTCCCAGAGGGAGAGAAAAAGACATCACTGTGTGACTCTCCAGTCCATCACAGAGCTCAGGTGGAGTGAAACCTGGAGCAAACCCTGCCATTTGACTGTCATGATGACAAAGGAGGTGTGAGGCAGTGGGTTACATCCAAAGCGGGCGACTTTTTGGTGAATAGTAAACAAAAGGGACAAGAATTAAGCTTCATTTCATCGTGTCAGAAAACGAAGAAATCTTGGTTGCCAGTATGTGCTGGAAAACCTTATATACTAAAATGGAAACAAGGCCAATTTCTGGAGCACTGATGTGTGGTCGATTTTTGGATCAATACTAAATGGGTGAGAATTTTCTAGATGTTTGGAAAAGGAAAAACTGTTTTTTTTTTTTAAAAGGTGTCTGCGAAAACAACAACTTATTGGTGTTAGAGAGCGCCCAATGGGTGGCAGTTGACTACTGTACGAGCACAGGCAGTATTTACTGAAACAGTAAACAGCTGTAACAGTGTCTCTGTTTAACACCGTGTGAATCCCTCTCATGGAACATAACAACCTTTCTCCCTGTGTTTCTGTCTCTCCTGCTCCTCTGGGGCAGCGGCCTCTTATTAGAAGCAGGCCTGCTGGATAGACGTTTTCTTTAACAAGGTGAAAGCAACTGAATGGGACTAGCTTAAACGAGGCGGAATATCAACACTGTGACTCCTCTGTCTGAGCCCTACAAGTTTGGGGGAAAAGTGTTTAACATACTGTTGGATTGGCAATCTGCTGTTGCCTTATCCCCTCTTGCAAAGCTGTGAAACGGCCCTTCTCCTCCCGCAGAATATATAAATCTATCTGTGCTCCAGAATCTCCAAATTAAACATCGGGGCAGGCGCTTGGAAAATGAAAATGTAAATCTGACTGGGAGAAAGCATTTGAGGTTCCTTTTCTTTGAGCAGAAAAGAGATCTACACCAGTGCCTCCTTGCTCTGTTTGTGACCTTTATCATTTGGCTCCTATCTAATAAGCCTAAACAAGCAGCAGCGAAGGTTGAGCGGTGAGTCTGTTCGCTGTGAACATTTAGTTAACTCTTCACGGCTACATCTCCCATCATTGTCTCAGGCTCCTCTCTGAATAAAAGCAGAAGTGGGGGAGAAAGAGAGAGCAGGGATCGAGCCTGAATCCTTCTAACTGAAATCTTTTGAACTCACGACTACATTATAGCACATATCCTCTCGTGTAAAAATCCTGCTGGCTTTGGTTGGAGATAGACTCATTAGGTATTTTAGTTATGAAAGTGGAAAAGTTTCAACAATTCAAACGCTTTGCTTCAGATCTGTTTTCATTGCTTTTGTAATGTGCGAGGGGGAAATTCTTTGAAGAAGGAGATTAAAACCATGTGATCATTTTAATTAGATCATTAGCCAAGAATTAAGATCTATGTTTGTGACTCTCATTAACAAAAAATACCAAGTGGGTGCCAAGGAAGATTTGTGCATTACATTCAACGTATTTCCATTTTGCCCCTTTTTCACTTCCATTGCAGCATTTTTCTGCTATTGTTCATTCTGTCACTAGGTTTTTGTTTGCTCTTTTATTGCATCAAGGTAAAGGGAAGGTGGGTTAATCTCTGTCTGTGCTCCTCTGTCTTTCAGGCTCTTTGGTACAACGGGGAACTGTGCAGCCTGCAGTAAACTGATCCCAGCCTTTGAAATGGTGATGAGAGCCAGAGATAATGTTTACCATTTGGACTGTTTTGCCTGTCAGCTTTGTAACCAGAGGTAAGAAGGGGGATCGTAACTGCACAACAACATCACCTTCTAAAAAAAACATGAATTGAGTGTTAAAATGGCCAATAGCTTAAATAGTAGAAACTGCTGAGGTGCAGAAGAGTTTTTCTGTATTATTATATTATTACAGACCATTGAACAAGTCTTGAAAAAAGTCATGGATTGTCTTCACGTGTGAGAATAAAGGTTGCTGCATTGCATTTGTAATGCTCGGCTAATTATTTTCTATTGTGACACGCTGCTAGCAGTTTGTTCATGTTGTCCTGCGGCTAGCTCTGTAAATCTTTTAGGCCGCAAGGATGTAAAATTAGCTGTTGTGCTTATGTGCATGAGGGGGTGTGTGAGCTACAAAAATAAAGGCCTCCAGAGTTGTGCTACCACATAATGGTGAATGGACCTACATAGGTGTGAAATGGTGTTTCCTTAATGATAGGAACTATCATGAAATTGGAGTGAGCACAAAGCCGATGGTATATATCCACATAGTGTATGACATACCCAAATATTGCTTTTTCCCATTAATATACTGTCAGTAATGGCACCACTCTGGGAGCAGAACGTCCTTTGCATGCTTGTCAGGGGTGCTGTGACCCTGTTCCTCCACACAGCACAAGCCCATTAACCTTCTGCAGGCCAGATTCAGTTACCATAGTGAACACCTGCTGTAAGGGAATTATGACTGCAGTCTCTCTTCTCAGCTGGCAGACATGAAGCCAGGTCTCATCTGGCACACTATTGCCATGGCTGTTTCACCAGCCTGGCTCATTACTAAAGCCAAGCTATGCTTGGTTATATTCTTATCTTCACTCCCCTTCAGTCACATTATGGAGCTGTCTCCACTGTGTCACACAAACAAACAGCAGCAAAGAGTAGAACATCAGTAGGGCAGGCTGCTACGTGTTATTTTCCCTCTTCAATTGACTCTGAGACTTTAGAGGAAAAAAACATTCTCGAGCACTGGAACCAAACTGGTGTGTTAAAAGCTAACCCCATGGCAGAGTTTCCTTGGAAACTCTTGTGGTGCCAGCGCCTTTTTTTGCCAGGCCGAGGAGAGTTGACCTGCCTTTCATTGGGTGCCAGCGCTCATGTCTGCTTGCTTTGAAATGATAGGGTTTTAATCTACTTTTATTTGAAGCCACACTTTTATGATGACCATCACGACAGGCTTTGAGTCTGACGAGGCACCGTGTCAGCACAAGTCAGGTAAAACACCTCCAACCAAAATGTGTGCAATCAAACAGAATTGCCATTACCTGCTGATCTTAAATGCGACATTTTCACTGCCAGAGCGGAGTCAGCCAGTCCCCACACACACACACACACACACACACACACACACACACACACACACACACACACACACACCACTTTGTCATAATGCCAACAGTAATCGTCTATGTTTTTAACAACAGTTTTGCCTTTGTTTGTTTTTCTCTGCCAACAGGTTTTGCGTGGGGGACAAGTTTTTCCTAAAAAACAACATGATTTTGTGTCAAATGGACTATGAGGAGGGCCAGCTGAATGGGAGCTTTGAGACACAGGTTCAATAGTTGGAGCCTCGTGGCAGCAACAATCGGCTCCACACAGTTCACAGGAGATGGAAGTTCTGCTGCACTTGGAAAAAGACAAGCGTCTGTCTGCTTGCCTGCAATACTTTTTAAGACCCCTTTATCAGTCCCTAAGGACTCTATTGTAAATGTTCAACTTTTTGCCCCTCCCACACCCCAACACTGAGCAGTTACAAATTTTGATGTACAGTTGTGCCTGCTTAGCTGAGCACTGTATTGCTTGTATGTTTTGTGAAATTTGTTTCTGGTTTGTTTTATTTTCCTTTTAGAAATGGTTCATTGGAGGGTATGTACAGTCTGTTTTCTCTGTATATATAAACTGGAACATTTATTTTATGAAATGTAATGCAATTTTATTACTAGTGTGAATTAAAGATTCTTAAATGTTCATAGTGAGTTTTTTTCTCTTGTACCAAAACCAAAGTTGTTGGAGGAGGTTGGCCCACATGTTGATATGTAATCATGTCTCCAGAAACTGCAGTGCTATAAAAAGCCTTGCAAGAGAAAATATATTTAAAGTCCTACTTCAAAACATGATGCAACAAAACACGTTTTATTACATTTTACAATTCTGATGGAAATAGAAATGCTGTTTAAGATGAACTAAATAAGATTTTATTTGGAATAAAAGAATGCTTCTCCAAACTGTGTTGTTGTGAACGTGCAGGTGTCATGAAAGGGAGGGAGTTAAGCTGAGCTGCTCTCTGCGATTCATGCTTCACTAATTGCCATCTGATTATGAAGGTGAATTGGCCTGGAAATGAAATGCAACAGCAAGTAAATTAGAGAGAAAATAAATGCTCATTAAGTTTGGGCTCATTCAAACTCATCAGTGACAGAGGTGCAGAGCTGTATTAAAAAGCACTTTTCCCAGAAGACTCTGTTAATGGAGCTGTGTGACACTGTTTATCTGATACACACACCAAAAGCCAACAATGTAAGTCTGGTGGAGCCGTCAAACACTATGCTGATCCAAGTTATACAAACCTGATTCCAAGACAGTCAAGACGCTGTGTAAAACATGAATAACACAGAATTGCTTATCCTTTTTGTCATAAACTCAAATGTTTGACCTCATCAACTTCATTGATTGTTGTAAATATCTGCTTATTTTGAGTTTGATGCAGCAACATGTTTCAAACACGTTGGGACAGGAGCAACTAAGAACTGGGAAAGATGTGGAATGCTCCAAAAACACCTGTTTGGAACATTCCACATGTAAACAGGTTCATTGGTAACAGGTGATAGGATCATGATTGGGTATGAAAGGGGCATCCTGGAAAGGTTCAGTCGTTCACAAGTGAGGATGGAGTGAGGTTCACCACTTTGTGAACACATGATTGTACAAAGGATATTAATTCATGGGCTCAGGAACACTTTGTGAAACCGTTGTCAGTAAAAACAATTTGTTTGCAAATGACTGCATTCTGTTTTATTTCTGTTTTACACAGCATCCAAAGATTTTAAGAACATTCATGTCTCTGACTTTGCTTATTACATACAGCTGTATTAATGAATTAAGTAATCCTTTTACTTTGACATTGGCCACTGGATGTCTACATTAGAAAAAAAAAAACTTCTTAAGAATACTGTGACGATAATTGGCTGCAAATAGCATGATGACGGGTATAACTATAATATCTATGCGAATAGTTATTAGCTATAGTATATATATTAATTAGGCAGCACAATGTTAATCAATGATATGAACATCAAAATATTCCATGGATCTGATCGACTCTTATAGACTAAAATTCCAGAAATGAGTGAATGTCACTTTTGCTTAAAAAATGGTTGAAATTATTCATCGATTATCAAAACACTTGCAGATTAATTTTCTGACAATCGACTAAACATTTAATTGGCAAATCTTCTCAGCCTTAGCTTATCATATTTAGCATTTTAGAGCCACTTTAGGATTGACTGAAATAAATGTTAAAAACTCAATACTGCTGTGATGTTACTGCACTGCTGTGGTTGTTACATGGTGATGATAATAATAATGGAAACTAATTAGAGAGAAACATTCCTTTAGAGAGAAAATATTTTTTTCCTTCCAAGAACCTTACAAGCAGAAAAGAAATGGGCACGGCTAAGAAAGATGAACAGCTCTTAGATCAGACCATCCATTTTATTTAAGTTCTACTTCAGTAAAAGGTAACATGCGGTACATCAGTCCGGACAGCAGCCTTTAATTTCACTCTGGTACAATGATGTCACATTTTACCTCATGTGTGACATTCTGGACCCTGAAAACCAAAGAGACACGCAGTCGGTCATCTTACGTCACCAACTTTGATTTAATGCGGTGTTCTAAAGTGCCTCTCACCAGTGCACACCGTGTGTAATGCAGGCCTCAAAGATCAAATCCTTGCTGAAGGATAAGCTCAAACCTGTGCTAAAAAAAAAACCCAAGTTGCACATCATGCTTACATGTGTAAATGTTCAATGAATCTGACATACTTTGTAGGTAGTGTATGTGTGACGCAAGGGCCCCACATACAGTGGTACAATCATAAAAAGAGACAAGGTAAGGGAGGTGTCGGTTTATACAAGTTGATACAGACATATTGGTGAGTTGGAGTATACAGCATGCTGACGGTGGCTCAGTTCAGGGATATGGAAAAGACCTACAACAATTACAGAATAGTTATCAACATTTAATTTGTCTAACCTCATGGCTGTATTATCTATTATTATTCAACACAGTATTCTTCTTCCTTTTTGGTGAAGCAGGCAAACTTCAGATTTCAACTCATGCGTGACATTATGTAGGCACTTTTCTACTAGCAGGACACAGAACAGCAATATAATTTGCTAACACATAAATCAAGTGTACAAAGAGCATTAATTAGAAATTCATTAAAAATTCAGACTCACCGGCAGGTGTGCAAATAAAGGATTAGGTAGACATCAATTATACCACATAAGAGAACATTTTAATTGCAATTCCTGGATTGATTTACAGAGGGAAACAATCAGGCTCCATGCAATATGGCTGATTGCTCATTTTCCGGAAAAATAATGAGGAAAACACCTCGCCAGGTAACACTGTTCCCAGCTGTAAATTCATACACGCATACAGATTCAGAGCTCTGTGTGTGTGTGTGTGTGTGTGTGTGTGTGCGTGTGTGCGTGTGTGCGCACGCGCGTGTGTTGTGTCATGCACATGCACAGACACACGCACAGGCTTATATACATGACTGTACATGCCCACAAACACATTTTTAACACTAACCATATAATAAAATACATGCACACGAAGAATAAGGTAATAAACAGTCATGCACACACAGAGACACATACACACTCACCCAGAATTATAAAACATGACACACACACAGGCATGCTCACACACATAAATACACATGCACTGCAGCTTGGCATTCCCATCTGCTTGTGGTGGCGGAGAAGTTCTTAAGCACCAAATGTTGTGCTGTTATGACTCAAGTTTGTGAATTCTCCAACCTCCTCTGTGTTCCTGATTACTGCATTATGGCATCTGCTTAATTAGCTTGGCTTGTGTCATATGTTGCACACGGGGGGGGTGTTAAAAAGTGCCCTTCCCTCTTGCTCATTATCTGCCTCGATTCATGTGATGTATAATCTCTCTTGACAGACATTCATATTGACATAGGGACAGCTGTCAGCAGAGCATGGTCATAAAGGGTGCCTACAGAATAAAAACCATGAGGAAGGTAGATAAGTGAAACTAGTGATTTTGAGTTTCATTCTGGAGCTATCAACAACGCAACAGTTCTAATTATACTGAATTCAATTTTATGGATGAGTTTTTTGGGACAAGGAACAGATAGTTGGCTATGCATTTTGATTACTTCAGGTAATATTCAAAGTAACCTCCTGCCAGTGTATTTTCTAAATTGGTGCGGTGTCCAACTCTTGGCAAGGAATCAACCTCATTATTGCCATGTGGGAAATTCTAATGGCTATCTGCGTAACAGCTCTGGACAATCATTTCCATCCCGCCATACACTACTTTCTTGACGAGACAGTGAGTTCGTAGATTAGAAATGTCCCTTCTTTACAAGTCAAAGGATCACATTCTGTCTTCAGTTCAAAAAGCATGACAATAATATTACCTGAATGGACCCCAACAGTATACCAATGAGACCTTTACTTCGAGATTTTATTGCCATGAATTATCATCAGACAGAACTTTGAGTCATGCTTCATGTACAATGAAACTTTTCTGTAACACTGAATGCCAAAGTCTTTTTTTCTATAATATTTGCCCTTGACTACAATGTGGTTAAAGTAAGAAAAATATCATGGCTATGGTCAATGAGCTATGATTAAGATGTGGTTACAGTAACCAAGAGATTTTCTAGGTATGGCTGAGTTGCGTTCCTGCTGCAATGTGGTTTTGTCCCATCATCCACACGGCATCATAGCCCACAGGGAGCATTTCAGGAGCAGAGCATTTTGCCTGCCTGATTTTGCTGACTTGCTCAGATTTTGCTGATTTGGTCATTTTTCCTTGAAGTATGTGCTTCTACCACAGGTAAGTAGACTACAAAGTTAAAGTATTTCTTGTGTTTATTGTTGATATGCAATCGGAAGTCTGCAAAGGTGTTTTATTTTGAAAACTGACCAGATTCTCTACTCACCGGTGTCTGACTTCGTGCCTGGCTTGATCTGCTCTGTGACGCTTGATTCTTCTGGCATCCGTCAAAACTTTATATGGCATGTTTTCTCCACAGGGCATTGGTTCAGACAATACACGCACAGAGTAACGTACCAGTCGGGTAGGGTGGTACTTGGGAGCCGATTCGATATGTATTGCGATTCTACATGTATTGCAATTGAATATCATAATTTAATGAGATTTATGTTTGCTTTGTTAAGACTAGAACATGAGAAAAAAGTTGAATCATACACTTCTACAGACTGTATAACATGAGTCATATTTCCAAAAACAGTGCACTTCACACGTCAGTCAGCCTTTCTGAGTTTTACTTCAGCAGCATCTCTTCTAAACTGCATATAAGAGTGGTAAATGAAATACTTTTTGAAGTATACTCCTCCAATTACCTATTCCTGCTTATAAAACTAGGGGCATAAGAAAATAATACATAAAATGGGAATGGACTGCATTTGGTAAAAGACCTGCATTTATATAGCACTTCTCTAGTCTTCCGACCACTCAAAGCACTTTTCAACATGCGCTACATTCACACACACGTGCACAGCCATTGACACATCAATCGCACATCCATCAGGAGCAATCTGGGGTTAAGAATCTCTTTATTTTTGCAGGTAATTGGACAAAGTGTTGGACGAAAGGAAATTTTGACCAGTGGATGGTGCAGTCAGTCAGGAGATTATTACTGTTATTACAATTCATCCTCTGGGGACTATGAATGTGTGCACCAAATTTCAAAGCTAGCATCTCATAGTTTTTAAGAAGAGCACAACATACAGCAGAAACCATCTTCTGGAAACCGAGACTGTCTGCACCAAAATATTGTGTCAATCCATGTACTACATGTTGAGATACAGTATGCGTGAAAATTCCTTTTCTATCATCAGCTATCACCAAAGTCAGTGGGGGTCATCAACTGGGGACCATGAATGTCGGAACAAAACTTCAAAGCAAGCCATCGAATGTTTGTTAAGAAATTTCAGTCTGAACCAAAGTTAATTCAGGACAATATTGAATATATTACATTAAGTGGGTATATGTGGGATTTAACCTCTCAAAATCTAAAAGCTGCTGATCATCTAAAAAATAAGTGATGTTGGTGTATTTTTGTTTCTGTATGCACGCTGTTTATTATACAACAGTCTGAACGAATAATGTGCCAGTATGTTCTCTACTCCTGAGCCATTATGCTGTCCTTCAAACAGACAGCTGTGACCTTACAGCCTCAGACACAAAGCTACAGCATTTGTTTTAAAATGTAGCAAATACAGTTGATCTTAAATAAATGAAAATATGAGCAGAGATGCTAACTGTGGTCAAGTGACTATTATTCCCCTTGAAAATAAACTGAATATCACACCCACTCAAAAACTCCAACATATGTTCCATTGATGCCTAATGGGCCTGCCTGTGCTATTTGCAAGAGACTGGAGAGGGCAATTAGTTGCATGTGGCTTTGATTAGCACCGATTCCACAACAGTGCTTGAAGGAATATAGAAAAACAAAATACTAAATTACTGCTGAAGCTCTTTTTGACAGAATGCAATGAAATGGAAGAAACTATTAAACTTCATGGTAATAACAGGTAAATGTGAAGACATTAACTATAGCATGGTGCCCATGGCTAAGATTATGCATATTCTACCTACAAACAGCCTGTGCCAAGCAATGCATATAAAACTGAAATAAATGGCTACAGATGCATGAACTTGCCCTGAAAGAGGTTTGCTTACTCTGTGATCTCATTCTTAAATGAAACCAATTTGCCTAGAAATTGGTTCTAAGGCCTAATGCTGAACTCTGTACATCAGCTCCACCACACACACACACACACACACACACACACACACACACACACACACACACACACACTTTGCTTTTACAAACGCACTTTCACAGTCACACTGCTTCCACCCCTTCCCTCGCTGCAAATCATGTTTGACTTTGAAGTGCTAATTTTGGAAGTTTAGCCAATTTTTATTTGCTGCTTTGAAATGTATCCCCTAAGCTGCTGCACCAGCAATGAAATATACAGACCTTTACAATGAGGGATAAGTGACCAAAATGAGAAGCGCCTGGTTTTCTTCCTAACATTATATAACTGTGAATAATCCCCACATAGCATTTTCTCCTGTGCAATCACTGCCTCAATTTATATTCAAAAATATTATGCAGACTTTTTACTCATTCCTCAATCCCTACCTAAAGTTTGAGCTAATTTAGGATATCTACAGCACAATGCTGCAGACAAAAACCCTAAAACATTTCTCACGCAGTTGGTAACAAAAACATCAAGTAAAATAAGTGGAGTAAGACAGTAATCGGAGTAGATGGTTTCACTTTGGCAGTCTGGATTTTGATGCCAAGATACCTGGTGGATGTCTGATATTTGGAACATTGCTTCATTAGCATACTGTATTTCTGTGCAGGTGAAGAAACAGTGCAGGTCTTCACTATACCATAGTGATTCAATTGAGTAATGTCTAAACTCTGAAGCAAGGTCCACATTGTCCCTTGGCTGCTGTTTGAAACACTAACCCAAACACAGAAAAAAAAAGACCTTGATAATATACATAGCAGCATTTACCACTGTAATGGATGCAAGGATGACCTCAATCACAATCCTTTCTTACAATATCTGCTTTGAGCGGGAGCTGGAGCATAATATAGCGAAATAAGTTGATCAGATTGGCTCCACACCAAGCAGCCCAGCTAATAACATGGAAAGCTAAGAGCTTGAGGGAGAGAAGATTTGGTATGTGGGCCCCTCCACTTTCCAGCACTGCTCTGCTTTAACACAGTCCTGGACTTGGCAATAAATTGCTTTGGTAATCAGCTTTTTGAAAAGCTTATTTACTGCTTGTTTTGTGTTTATTGTAGTTCTCAGAATGAAATACAAAATTGGATTTTATTACATGTGCAATTTTCTCCTCTCGTAAAGAATAGAGAGAGAGAAGGCGCATCACCTTGTTGAGTATGGATGATCCAGAGAGGATGTATACAGTATATTATTTTTGATTATCTCTGTTCTGATGCAGTCTCCTTGCGCTCCTAAGGATACACATGATGGGATTGGGTGGAAACATTCCATGTATAAAATGTCCAAAAAAAAAAGGCTGAGAGATCAAAAAGTCTACTAGCTACACTGGGGTATATATCTGTATGTATGAGTGTGTGAATGTGAGTGACAGTGAGAGAGGAATATGAGAGTGTTGAGTAGTTCGTGCTGTACATAAGCACCGAATCAGTTTTGTATTCTGCTGCAAGTGAACAAAGTAACTGCTCATTCACTGTAAAACACAAGATTAATTTATCCACAGCTGTACTTAAAAATGCCCAAACATGTGCTTACATTTACTTTCCACAGCTCCATCATTATGTACAACACAATGTACTGTGTAGGCCAAGCACTATAAAGTTAATGTAAAGCTAATATAAACACGGGTGATAGTGTAGCCTGGCCTCACCCCAGTGGTTCTTTCAGTCTTGGTTGTCAGCACTCAGAGGCCCTTTTGGTTTTCACTTCATCTTATTAAGCTTTGTGGATGTTTTGCCATGACAGCACTCTGAAAAAGGGCTCATACAAATAATTGTAATTAGCGTTTGTCTTTTTTTGCTTATTCATGCAACTATGATATGATAAATCAATAGTTTAATACATATGTTTTGAAGGAGAAGAGCTATTTAGTGGCACTGAACATTCGCACATAAATCCATTATAGGAACAAGATGACATCATGAAAGAGTGCCAGTCAAACCTCAAACGGTGGAAAATTAGGCGGAAATAGTGATTGAAATATATTTCTGTCAGGGCTATCCAACTGTTTTTATGTAAGTGAATGGAAATTCAACCAATCACTGCATCATTCGCAATAATTCACAATTCATTTTTCCAATCTCACAATATTAGGACAAATGTTTTATTTTTTTCCAAACACCACCATTGTATTCAGAAATTAATCTGTCCCAGCCACCATCATGAGCTCAGGTTTAAATTAATCTGATGTTACTCTCAACAAAAACAACTTTCCCTTGGCAACTCATCCACACAAAAAACATTTTAGCCATGGTTTTCAGTCATCATCCTCCTGCATGTCTGACAGAACCGCTATGTTTCTGTTTTAAACAATCCAGCTATCCACACAGACTGTGTAATGGCTCGTGTCACACTATACATGAATACACACAACGCAAAGTGTATTTCAACGCTTCAAATCTATTTTCTTCAGTTTGACGCATGTCACTACAGTGATTGTGTTGAGCTCTGAGAACTCCCAAAAGGTGACCTACACTCAATACTGTGTCTGTACAAATCTGATGAATCCACAGATGGAAGGTGAAGCTGCTGCTACGCGATGGGGGCATGATAGGCATTAGTACTTACAAGATCTCTCATATTAAACACATTTTGAATGAAATATATAGCTGGCATTAAACAACTTAACTATACTTCACTCGAGCAGACACAGATTAGTTTGAACCATCAATTTCTATGTCATGCCATGTTAAATAATCAGAATTGAAGGTAATTAGAGAAGGAAAGACTCCCACTGTCCCTGCAAGAAAGCAATCGAGTTGTTACTGAAGTCAAACAGCATCTCCAGCTGAGACAAGCTGCTGGGAGTTAAGTCCAATCAGATCGTGGCTCACTTGTAAACAGCCTCTCAGGGCCAATTGAGGACTCTGCTATCACACCTACATGCAGGCTGGTCCCGCCTACATTAGTTAACCCTTTGCTGGTTGCATTTGAGACCTTTGACGAAAACTGATTGTTATCGGGTTAGAAAAGTAAGATATATCCCATGAGTAACGATGACTCGATTATTTTTTGGGAGTAGTGAATGACTACTCAAATGCAGCAGTTGTGACTACCCCAGTTACATTAGGCACTGTTGATAAATATACACCATACTGATTAAGTCAGTGATGTATGAGGTCGGCTTGCAACGGTATGAGAATTTCACAGTACAATAACATCTCAGAAAATATCCCTGTCACAGTGCCTTCCACTCTCCTCCCTGCTACCTTGTCTTCTCATCTGTTCACCTGTGCTGTCAGTACTTTTCCACTGTCACGCCCCTGCCAGCCATGCCCACCTGCCCACTCACCTGAGATTCATTTCCAATCAGTCCAGTATTTCAGCTGCTCTCCCACACTCTCTCATTGCCAGACTGTTCGTCGCACTATGCAAGATTTTCCAGCATTCATGTTCGTACTGACCTTTCGTTACCGGACCTGCGTGCCTTTGACTTGGCCTGACTTTCTGTTCTCTAGTAAACACCTCTGCTTTCAGTATCTGACTCAGTGTTTCATCCTGCACTTAGTGGATCTCTGCCTATCAGTGACTGTTGAATGTTTGGTTCGCCAAACATTTCAAGAAACTCTCAATAGTTCTGAACGGGACATTGTTCAGTACTACGGCTTATCCGTCTGTGTCACTCCCGTGATCAAAGTCAGTGAAAGCGGCTTCTATGTTCTGGTGGTACTGCAATTTGGTCTTAAACCAACCCCTTACAATCACGGTATTACACAATTTATTATTAAATGCATGAAAAGAGGCTGTTTTTTTAAGCTGAAGAAACACTTTATTATAATTTCAGAAAATATTATGTCCAGTATCTTTAGCAACAGTAATACAGTAGAATTCAATATTCTTAATAAGATTTTATGGGGTATAATTTAATGCATTCTTCTAGGAACAATAATATGGCAGAGTTCAATACTGTAGATAAGCAAATGTACATTGTGTGGTTAGTCAGCTTTCATACCACTGTATACCATGAAACCGGTATATCGCTGCAACCCTAGATAAGGATTGTCAAACTTTCTCCATCCTCTGCAGCTGTGTTACTACACAGTCAGTCTTAAACTTACAGCAGCCTGTATATAGTCTGATCTGTTGTGTCTCCATGTGTATCCCTGAGTGTCTGTGTGTAGCCTCCTGTCTGTTCCCACTTTCTTCCTCAGTTTAACGTTGCATTTGGGAAAGTGGGACAAACAAGAAACACAACAGGAGAGAGAATCAACGACGGTTTCACATTTTCACACTGACAATTTCACACTGTATCTACTTTTGTAATCCTAGAATCGATAAACCCTAACAACTTTTCCACAATCCCATCAATCAGCTTGGTGTATGAAAGGCGAGATACAGAAATACAGAAAAGCGTGCACTGCCAACCAGAGATGTGTTTTGTTTTTTTTTTCATTGTGTTATTGGACTCGCTTTTACAACTGGGAAAATTCTACAACTTGACTGGTTCACACCTGCTGTCAGATTTGCATTTAACAGTTATTAGCAAATTTTTAGGCAGACTGAAGTGTCATGTTGTTCCATTTCATCTTTTGTTTGGTCCAAACCAATCAGCAGCAACTGACATATGTATCTCATCAGTGTCATTTTCAGTCGGCACAGAGGCTGCGGCAGTTATTAGTGGTTAATATTTTTCCTCATTGATCAAAGAAATACGACAATTTAGTTATGTTGAAATAGCAACCCTATGCTGAAAATTGCTATTTCTTGTACAGCAGCATCAATCTTATCCAAGCTTGTTGCCATTATTCATGAACGTGGATTGGTATATGTTAAAGCAACTTGGCTTCCTAAAATTTCTGCCAACAACAAAAACTGACCTTTACCCTGCTACAATGAAGCAGTAGTAAATTATACAATGCAGTAACAGTGGTTCATATTCAGTACATTATGTCCAGCATAACTTCTAAAGCTAGTCCTATTCATATTCAGCAATTATTCTGGTGGCACATAGTTACAATGAAATCCAAATGAGATCTCTGTAGCACTGACATACTTTCTGCTAGCAGGTACAGGAAGCCTCATATATGATTAATTAATTGCGGCAGCCTGCCATCTGTGTTTTAACTGATTAAATAGCTCACAAAGTGGGATGCACCTTTTGATGTGAACCTTTGGGGAACTGGCTCTGTCTTTGTATTTCTACCTTGATTAAGCACAATACTCCAGCACTTCCTCCAGCCCTCTATTTCAAAGTCTCTTTAATTTGGGAGGAAAGGACACAAAGGCATTTGGGGTGCTTTAAAATGTTGCCCATTTCCAGTAGTCAAGGGGCTGTCTCCCCCGTTCCCTGTTTTTGTTTTTTTATAAAGTGAATGTTTCACACAGGGCTCGGCCAGTGAGCAAGCATCGAGCTTTCGGATAAAAATTGATTCCAGTAAATTCTCACCTGAGATCCATCACGGTGAAAGGCTTTAAAAGGTCACACATGTAATAAGTTCCTATGGTCTCAGTCCTTCCAATAATAGGCCTTTAGTCTGCCATGGAAGGCTGGTATATAGAAATAATTGAGTAATCTGTGGACCATTCAATTCAATCGTGAGACTCAGTGACAGTGCAAGCCCTGCTGGGCTGCGAAGAGGGTGTTCTGGAGAGTCTTTCTGCTGGCAGGGAAATGGTTTGTCCCCTAAAGCTATGCACCTTCATATTTGCAACGGCACAGTGGATCACTGACATTTTAGAGGTTCTTCTAGGCCTAAATTGTATGCGATTGTGTCAGCATTTCAACCTAGAAAGAGGAAAGAATATGACACAACAGAAAGGTACGCCTGAGAGCACTAATTATATTAAAATCTTTCTTGGTATCCTAAGTTAACATGTACCCCCAACATATAGTAAAATTACTGAATGCTTCTGTATCTGGAATAAGTTGAAGGAACAAAATAAAAATTTCAAGCAGGGCTCTGTAGGGGTTTGTTTTTGCTAACACACAGAAGTATAACTTACCATTCGCTAAGCCCCAGACCCTGTGCTGTTGCTACAGCCTGTCAAGCTTTCCGTTCCTGCCTTGCACAAACACAGTTTACAATGATAACTGTGGCAGATTTACCACTGCAAACCTGCAGTAATTCTTGAAACAAAGGATCTTTGATTCCAGACAGAGGTCAACAAAAGCAGATATTATATTTATATGTTTCTAACCAGCAGCCATTTATTTTGCCAGCTGAGCTGACAATTGTAGCTAGTAGATTTGACCAGCTGTTGTCAAAGTGGGCAAAAATGAAGTTCGATTACTCCTTCTAAAAAGAAACACACAGGTTTGAACTATTTGAATCTCCATTTTTGCACATGACGTCCACAAGAGGGAAAACCAATGACATGAGAGACATACTACTTGTATATATTTTAACATTAGCATGTTCGTAAAAGATGTACAGAGCTACAGATTCCAACAGAGCTACAGATTCCAATGTTAGCTGATTGTTTCAGTTTGACCTACATTTTATTTTCGATCATTAAAAGTGACGCTGTGTGCAGCGTTTCCAATTGGTGCCTGTAAACGTGTCCTGAAGATTTCAATGTCACAGAAAAAGGGAGAAATTCCAGTCACATATCATCTGATTATGGACCCTATTTTCACATGTGTTTTTTGGGTCAAAGACACGAATGAAGACAACAATTTTTGAAATTGGTCCAGAATTGAACAAGAGCGCTGAAGCCGGCAGCCACAAAATGGGCTGCAATGTAATGCTTCCAGGTGTTCACGCACCATCAAAGTACGTCCACTAAGAAGTGTTTGTTTTTACCGCTGACAGGCTCAGATTGTTATTCTAGGTGTCTGACAACGTCATGGAAAGGATCCTACAGAGACAGACCTTTTTTGTTGAAGAGTAAGATCATTTTTGTTTAACCAGAAACAGCCGCTACATCCCTCTTGCCAAAACCACCAGACCGACAGATTTACAGAAATTAAGCAATTTTAGTATTTTATCATCATAAAACACTTCATTCAAACGCAACAGAACAAAATAAAACTCAACAAAACCTTCTTGGTTCATCGTTCACTGATCCAACAATCACCATCGCACACACAGATATTTTATGGGAAAAAAAAAAGGTTATTACCAGATAAACTCTGCTTTTGTGACTCCTGCCTGTCATGCAGTGTATTCAGTGCAGCTGCTACAGAGGTGCTACTTTTTTCTCCACAACTTAATATTAATCTTCACAACTGCATGTCCGGATTTTTTATAATTCCATTACATATTCAAATTCAGAATATTCGTTGACAGCTCTAATCAGCTGTAGCTAGCTAATTAAGCTAACAGTGGCTCCTCAACCTGGTTGAAACCACAGTCTCTGACTGACTGTTTAACATTTCAAGCTGACTCATTCTAAAATGAGAACCTTGTAAAGGTGTGAAAAATCATATGCACTTGATGGCTGCATACAAGAAAAAAGCTGCATGCCCCCGTCAAAATCAGCATCCTTACTGGTCGATGATTCAAGTCAGGGATAAAGAAACAATATAGGTCTTGTATTGTAGCTAGTTTGTTAATTTAGTCAACTGTGTGCATGCAAAGCTGACAGTTGTCTCGTGAAAACACTGAAAGGCCTGGTTAAACATAAGACACAATCCTTATGAATTAAGAAAGTCAGTAATTGACTATAAAGCAATGTCAGATCTCTCAGTTCCTTCTGATACTGTCTGGCAGTTGAATAATCTTTTCATATTGCAATTCAATATGAGGCTTCTTACAACCCCAGCCTTTGAGTGAACCACATTACTCATCATTCCATCTCTTTATCTGTCGTACCACACTGCAGTCTTTTTCTCTATCTTTAAATAGTATCTATGTATCTGTATCCTTCCAACTCTGAAGACAGAAAAAGGATGAACCTTCAGTCTTGAGTTACACTGCAAACTGCATTAAATGCTTGGGTGTCCTTTACTTAACTTCCATCAGACGCATAATTTGTTGACTACACAGAGTTGTCAATATAGCAGTATTCCCATGCAACTGATGCCAGGCAATGTAACATGGACCTCTGTCTTGAAAAGTCTACAAATTGCAATAGCATTTCCATGTAAGTCACGGATGTCACAATAGTCTTTACACATCATTTTATTTTCAGCAAAAAACTGTTCCCACCCATCAAAGACGCGTTCTCCACACATACACATACACACAACATGACAGATTTAGAAATATGACTTAAACCAGAACAGATGGCCCTTAAAAGTAAAACACAGTAATTCAATCTGGCTAATGGGAGGAAAGCCACAAACTGCTCCATTCTCATTTCTTTGACTGAGAAACTCGGCTGAATTGCTTCTCCAGCTTTGATGCTCAACCCCTCTATCATAGTGTGTTTCTGTGTTCCCCATGCATATTATAAGACATTTAAAAGGAAAACAGTGTATATTTACGAGACATGCCTTACCATGTGCACAGACAGGAGCTATTAGTGCCTAGACACAGGGGGAAATGCATTGTAATTGATTGTTACAAAAGATTACCCTCTTCAAGAAGCATCAAGCTATTTCAGAACTGCATTTGACGCCTTAGAGCGCTCTGCGAAGATGGCTCTTTCAGCACCACACATTCACACTGGCATGCAGTTTGCAAAACAATTACCATGTGCTGTTGTTTGATCTTTGTCCCCACTTTGGTTCTTTATAAGTGCGAGTACAACTCACTTGCCAGCCACAAGGGCAATCATGACTTCTATCAGGGGATGTCAGTTACTGGCAAATGCAATGCATATTCCCTACACATGTCCAAAAAACTGCAATAAGCAGTTGCTTTCACCACTAAAATTATGTAGTTAAAATGAAAATGAATTATCGGAATGTTGTGGCTGCACATGTTCTTCTGTTATTTAAATCTTACAATGAGTCTCCAGAATGTTGGTTCGTTTGAAATATTAAATCCTAAATGTGTTTGAAGTGCTCCAAAACATGCATTAGGTTTGGTGTGGAAAAGGATTCAAACAAGCCAACTTAATAGACAATATAACATCCAACTGCAGGATACAAAGTCTTTTTTTAGGGAGTCTGTGAGGTTAAGTGAACCGTGGTCTTAGCCTTATGAGGACAAAAAAATTGCCGTGTCTGGAGTCGATTTAATTTCACTCACTCACTGTACGCTTATGAAAAAATCTCTAGTTACAGAGGAGCTGAATTCTCTCTAATTGTCCACTGAATCTGACTCTAGATTTCAGCTTTACAAACAGATCAACTGTGCATTCGGTATAGAAATTATGACAGACTTAACAACTGATTTGATGGGAAACAAACCTATGTCGATTAAGGATAAGTAATGTGTGTAAACAGGGGATGGGTATTGAATCTGGAATTGCCAACTAGCAATAAATTGGTTTCTGTATAGTAGCAATATAGCTAGGAAACTTCTAGGCAGTCTTTGGAGGAAATATATTAACCTGCTGGGCCATGGGCACAAACTTTCCAACCTCATTGTTGACAGGTTTTATGAGCCTAATGCACTTTGTGATGTATAGCATAATAACCCAGTCTATGACTGTAGGGCCTTACTCTTAATATCAGCTGCCGAGTGGATCAGGCAAAATTATTGTAATGAGACAAAATTTCCATACAACAGCAAAATGAGTTCATTACTCTAAGTTATATTGGTGAAGTAACCAAAAGAAATTGATGGTTTTATTAAGCTGGAATTGAATTTCAGCCATAAACAGAATTACGCAAACATGCCAGCATGTGACAGCAAAATGTAATAATAATTACATTAGTGTTATCAAAAAGGTTATCAGAATGGCTCCTGCTGCTTCATATTCATTGCTTTAAAATAGAGGTACTGGTTCCTCCTCTAGGATAGCTCTAGTTTCCTGGTCTGAGACCAGTACAGTTGTCTGTCCAAATTCATCACAACCCTGTACACCGCTGGAAAAATGCAGGTGGAACTCAAACACTTGTGACTAGTCAATTCCAGTCTTAAGGAGAGAGACATGACCCACAGTATGTGGATCAGTGTAGCAGGAACCAGAGTATCTCATATGTCCTTTTCCTCTCAGCTCTCACAGCTTGCTCTTGCTTTACCTGGGGGATTCCCAGGCACTTCCAGAATAGCTGGGAGATGTAGTCCCTCCAGCACATCCTGGGGTCTGTCCTGGGGTCTCTCCCAACCTGATTGCTTTCTGTACATATCCAAAGGGAGGCGCTTATAGGCCGTCACTCCTGTACAGATTTGGGATTATTATTCAGATTACTTTATCTTCAAAACATTTTAAGATGAATTTGTGTTGAAATGGTGAAGTCTAGAAAACAAAACTGACCTTGGATAGAGTGATTACAGTGTTTTTTAAATAATACAGCATGGCTACACTATTTTAATTACAATGACATAATTAAGAACACAATCTGCTTTAGGTGATTCCTGAAGCTGCAGCCCATATCTTACGTATCCATTAAACAAAGTATCAGTAGTCATTCCTCCCAAGGTTACCATCTCTCTCAGTAGCTGGCTGTACTCTCCAGCTGTCCACTGAAGACTGCTTCAGTGCATCCTCTACATCAGCTGATTATGCTATCTATCAAGCCCAGCTGTCACTGCCCATTTAAACCTTTGTCAAGTCCTCCGTGCAATGCAGCCTGCAGTAAACCAAGTAATTGCACTTTTGTAATCCAACACCTGAACATTGCTTGCCCTGTATATTTCTAAAACAGATAAGCAAGATGGTGCATTTAAAGAGCAATATTTTGGGAGTTGTGTTACATTGACGGAGGCACGGGGAATAGTCTTGATGACAAAAAACACTGGTATCGAAGAGAACATTTTTCTGTTTTTGTTGTAGTTACAGCGAGCTAATAGAAGGAAAAACAGATGCCAGCCGCCTTTTTCTTGTTGCCAAGGCACAAACAGGATGCTGGCAGCTACAAAGATTCAATTATAAAAAGTACAGAAAATAATTAGAAAAAATAATAGCACTTGAAAAAAATTGCCCCTCCAGAAATTGCGCATAACAATAAATCCGTTAATTAGCTCATTAATATTCAATTGGGGTCAGTGGACTTAATGGAACCTTTTTCATGGGCCAAGGAAATGTTTAACACTCACTTTTCCTCTGCCTGTTCTCATTATCAACTATGCACAGGCAGGCCTTATCAGCCCTCCAGATGGTGAGGAACAATGCAGCACCATTATCGTCTTACAGCAGCGTGTGTGCCTTGTAACCGGTGTGTGCCTGGGACAGTGAAGTATAGATACTGAGGCATTTAGTGTAATTGATATGTGGTATATATCGTATTGTTTAGGCCTGTTTGTTTGCTCTGCTGGTATTCAAGGCGAGAGGAGAGGCGAAGATTGATTTTCACCGCAGCCATTCCCGCTCTCACCACAGGTCACAGATAACTTGTCAACGCAGGTTTTTGGGCTGGTGTAAAATGCATCAAGGCTAAACTCTCTCGGGCATAGTGGAGGATAGGGAGTTTCATCTCTGCAAACACAGGCCCTCTCTCATTGCCGTTAACCTGTGCATGAGACAGATGTTTAAGTAAACAAGTACATGGGATAGTGAAATGTCCGAGCAAAAGCCCTTTTGCATCTCTGCTCTGTAAAGTTCCTAGTCGCCAAGTCATTTTTCTGCCTTGCAAATACAAACAAAGGTCATTTACTGTATTGATAGATATACATTTATTTTTCAACTATAAAATGCCTCTGTATTTTGGTTCGACTTCTTTAAAAACTATGTTAAGGGATCCTTATCAAAACTGTTCATGTTATGCGTTCAGATGTTTTTAACTCTCAAATGTTATTGATATTGGTATCAATCTAAAAACATCCAGAATATAGCGAAGACTACTGTTTCAAGTTAATGTACTAAATGACAGTATGAGTAATACAAGTCCTAATATACTGTCTTCACTATTGCTCTTATGTTTTATTTGATGAATACATATATTTCCTTCTTCAAAGCAGCCTTCATCATTCATTTTATCAGGGTATCTTACAGCCCGTCAATGTGATATTGCTTACTTCATTAAAGACACCTTGTGTGGTGGCACAGAGGATCTGTAAACCTGCTAGGCCCCTCTGCACTCTCTCTTTATAAGCTTCTCAAAGATTCAGATGACTTCGAGCTATTTTCGCCAACGTGCGGCATCGGCCTATCATCAGAAAGCAGACCAAGACAGAACCACTCATGCATACACAATTGGGCAGGAAATGACTGTGTCAAAGCCTATGGTAAAGCCGAGTTTAATTAATGTAGGTATGATGAAAGCTAAGTTGTCACTATGGGGCATTTTAAACCAATGACATTTACATTGGCTTTGTTGGGATCACTCCCAGAAATCAAGAACACCAAGTAATATGCTAGCAAGGATTTCACAGTTCTGTGATTTTCTGAGCAGAGTAAATAATACAATCTGCTAAGAAATCTTCATTCACTGACAGTCAAAAGGGAAATTGATGCCACTTGTTACAAATATTCAGTACATTTATTTTTTATCAGTATTTTCCATAACACTGTGGATTAATGTGCCTCAATTCGGAAGATGAACCGTGACATCGTCATTTTCCATTAACGCGCCCCATCTCTTGTATCCATCATTATATCTACAATAGTTAAATGTCAACCTTTTGAAAGCCAACATTTTCGGTCTCATCCAGGGTTATCCCCCTTTCAAAAGTAAGGCAAACATGAAAGCAAATAGTTTGTTTTTGTCTCTGTTTGAAGACAAGGCTGTGGATTTTTACAGAGATAAAGGTTGTTGCACTTGTTCTTAACATGTCAGTTTATTGACACCATTCTCCCAGCGAAGGGAGATTATTAGAAATGATAGATTATGGCTGGAAAAAAGAACACTTTTGTATCAATTCAGTGGTGCAGAAAAATACAGGGCTGGACTGAATGACTTAAAGGAGATTTTCACACATCTTCTTGTCAGCTAAGTGAAACAAAAGAAGGTACAAAATAAAATTGAATTCACCTGACTGAAACAATGTAGGTGGGAGGCTTTAACAGTGAAAGCATTTCTAAACAAATAACTGACAATGTCATTCAGCTGTGAGAGCTAATAGAGCACAATGGCTTGGGCTGAATGTGCTGAATCTGCTAAGGCTATCCCACAAATAGAGGTGATCCTAAATCATGTGCTTAAAGGTTGCAGCTTGAGAGCTCAGGTGTCATGGATAATTCCTACTCAGATATCTATAGCCCTCACTATCTCACCCCATTCTCTCTCCTAGCTTAACTTCACCTCTGTCACTCTGTCAAACAGGCAAACTGCCATCCTATTGATCCCCCCCAACCTCCAAACGCCGACCCCCCTCCTCAGGCCCAGGCATAAGGGCAGTCGCTAAACCTGTGGGCAAAGGGAAAGAGGACACTCCCCACTGAGTGCAATTGGGATTTGAGAAAGTTAAACACTTCTCAAGCACAAAATTTCAGCCTGGGCAGCAGAGAGGGGATTCTGTCCTCAGGCCCCCTCATGCTCACCTGATCAGAAGGTCAGTCCCATCACCATCGTCCTTCTTGCCCATCTTGCACTCTCGCCGCCTTTTAGTAGCTCTGGAGGGGGCTCAGCTTTCTCATTAACTTCAAAGACTGCTGTCAACAGTTTTTGCTGCTGTCCTTGACTCTAAAATGATACCGGATTCATATTTTTGAGAATGACACACTGCGGGGGTGAAGGGCAAAGGCGCAAAAAGGATGAAGGGGGATAGCAGATGAGGTCTTGATCTCTGATGGACAACGCAAAGCCATAAATACATAAACAATTCTCAAAGGCCATAAAGCAACAAAATGGCGAGACAAAGTTGGACCAAAATTGGTCATTAAGGTAGCCCTCTTAGGCCATTTAGGGTTTTAAGCAAAGTAGTTGTCATTCCATCCAACAGAGTGAAGCAATACAGGTATTGGACACTGAAGGTATTTATATATTCAGTTGCATCCCAGTATTTATTTATCAGATCATACTGTACTCTTTTCACTACAGTTAGTGTTCTTGTCATTGGTCAGGTTAAAACCCGAAAAATTCATTATAACTCAAAATGAAAATTTGCTCAAGTGCTCTGACCACACCAGTCAGCATATGGCATACACATTCAAAGCATATGACCACACCAAAATCCTCACTTAATGCACGAAAGATGCATGTAATAAACTGTAGATGGTTGACTGAGTAAAACAAATGCTCCATCTTGTACTCAACATGAAATATATAAAACATAATAAAAAGATATGTTTATGACAAAAAATATCCAAAATCATGAGGGGGGTTTCAGTGTAGCATTCAACACAATTTCCCCCATAAAAGTGGAAACTTAACACATTGAGCCTGAGAACCACACTCACCAACCTGATATTGGACTTCCTCACATACAGACTCCAGACAGTGCTCAACACCGGAGCCTCCGAGGGCTCTGTGTTCACTCCCCTCCTGTTCACGCCGTGCACCCATGAACGCAAACCCTGACATATAGAGAACTCTGTTGTGAAGTCTCAGTCATAAAAAAATTGTTTGGTTTTTTTTTTGACTTCTTTATTCATTTATAAAAAATTTGTGAGGTAACATAAAAGGATTACAATGAGCATTGTGTTATACAACCCTCTGTTGCTGAATGATAAATAAATAAACCTCATACTTGAAGGGACAAGGACACGCAATCAAGTGTATGTAGTCCAATGCAGGAAGGAATGCACAGATTTGTATATCGGTGAAAATAAACAACTATAAAACAAAGCCATGGCTCAACACAGGAGGGCCAACTCCAACTCAGTGGTTCACATACAACTGAAGGGTAAGGGACACTGTTTCAAGGATAACAATGTGCATGTTTTGGATGGGGGGGCGTGATTTGAAAGACAAGTGAAGGAGGCTACTTCCATCAAACTAGAGAAACCCTCCCTTAACAGAGGAGGTGGTCTATGACACAACTTATCCCCACCATCCCAGTAGACTTAAGAACCATTTACAGTTGGCCTCATGTGATGACTCCAACGACTGTCGTTTATACTTGGCCTCAGGTGACTCCAACGACTATAAGGTCCACTGTTACATAACCAGGAGCACTAACGACCCAAGTTGTTTCAATGACCTTGATAATGATCCCATAGAGGTTAAATCTAGAATCTAAAACAAACTCCAGATTCAACCCTACTTGGTGAATGGACTACAATCAATTTATTATTCTATTAACAAATTCTAATGCATGATATTGTATAAGGCAAATTACAGAAAATTACGTCAGTTATTGGTATGCTGCCCTGTCATTTCACCACATGCACCATCCACAATAAATGTCATTTTTAGATAGCTTTGTTTAAAATCCTTGAAGATGGATCCATACTAAATGTAGCTCTACTGATAATGTTAACAAAAGGTGCCTTACAGGTTACACAAACCTGAACAAGACAAAATGAAGGGGATAGATGCCAGGAGAGCACACAATAACCATTAAATATTAAGAGACATCCACTATACAAAATAAGACACAAAAGTACCCAGGACAAAGACAGGATGGGATGGGACGCAAATTGGTCCAACAGTCGAAGCCCAAGCCAGTGACAATGCCCATCCTTTTCTTGTAACACAACTGTCAAACAGATGAGACCAGATGGGTCAACAGCAGGCTCCGTGGATTGACTACAATGACTACAAGAAGTTTGCTGGTCCCCACAAATACTCCTGAATCTGTAGTTGAAAGGTTTCCATTGGACTTCCTCTTTTCTTCTCTCTTTTTTTGTAGCTGACACCCATGTTACCCATGTGCCCTTTATCTATTGAGACCTGTGGGTCTCCTGTAATACAACCTGCAAGAGTGAAGGAGGGGTATTTAAGGCCATATCACCGCTACAAAAAGAGCTGCATGTTAACAAGAACAAGACAAGCACATTACGTTCAAACAATGCAGCACTGCCTCCAATCCTGTGCTCTCTTTCACTCACTACATCCCACCCCCTCGGGGTTAGCAGACCTTCCTTCATGTTCAAAGATTATCTGTTAATCCAAAATGTGCAGGAGCATGAGACGGCAGGAAAGGGACCAATACTCAGGGGGGAGGGATGGAGGGATGCATGGCTTTATTTGTTTGTTGGCTTTCATATTAATCCATTGGAACACAGTGCATTTTACCCCTCTTTTCCGGGCATGTGTAAATGTTTTAGAGCCATTAAATGGAAGATGGAATTTTCAATGGATAGCATGTAAAAGTATTAATTGTAAAGACCATTATTTGGTGTCCATGAGGCTGAATCAGCTTAGCCACTCCATTCCCCCATTTGCATACAAAATGCTTTATTTTGGCAATCAATGAAAGTGCTCCACTGTATGTGTGGCTTATCACATGCTTGCAGGAAATGGATTCCTTAGCCATCTCGTTAAATTCTGTTGATGCAGAACAATTTGAAACATGGCACAGGCAGCAATGACATTTAAAGATGCCTCGGCTTAATTATATTTTGCAAACATTTGGGCTGTTTGTCCTCGGGGATAAAGTGCCTCCACTACAAAGTTAACTTGTTAATAATTCAAAATGAATCTCTCTTTTTGTTGAGCACCAATCATTATCTCCTATTAGTGCTGGTTAAGGGCATTCAAGGTGCCTCTAACACACAGGGGAGACATGCTGCTATTTAATACTTAAAATGAAGCACACACATGCAGCACAATGATGAACTTTGTAAATTTCAGCAGAAAAACCCAACCACTAAAGTTTCTGGAACATTTTCAACCTTTAAGACAAAGCAGAGATGCCGATGTGCATAAAAACAAATAATTGAGAAAATAATCTAAAGGTGTAGTTCAGGATTATTTTAGGTGGGGTTGTATGAGGTATTTATCAATAGTCAATACATTACCTACAGTAGATGGTCGTGAGTACACCCCAGTTTGGAGATGCAGCAGAAGTACTGGTGTAGGTAGCTGAGTAAAACATATTTCAGCCACTTTTGTCCAAGGAGTCTGGTTTGGACCATAGCATTGGAGAGAGCTAGATCAACAGCAACAGTTTCCTGTTGGAAAGAGCCGTCTGACAGCAAGGCAAAGTGGTGAAAATACTCTAAATACAGCATACACTTTAACTAATTTTTTTGAGTTCAGCCTTTTTTTTTTAGGTAGCTATAGTACGTTTTGCTGCTGCCCCCTGCCTACAGCAGCACATTGTTCAGCTTCCAACACCAGCACTCCTGCTGCTTCTCCAAGCTTCTCCAGTAGATGCCCACTGCTGTCTGCTGTAGGCAATACACTGACATTGATAAGTACCTTGTACAATCCCACTTCAAATAATCCAAACTAACCCTTCAAACACACAAATACATACATACATCGATTTACAAAAAATGTTTGTGGAGTTTAGGCAACCTAGGGGTGAAAGGCCAGTGCACGCTTGAAAAAAACAGCTTGTGATGGGTTGTCCATCCACAAGTGTTTACAGCTGTTCTGAATGGGCACACTCAAAGGGAAGCAAAAAGCCTGCCGTCATTACAAGGGGTGAAACATCATGAACTGTTCAAATGGGGATATCAGTTTACACTTTAGGACAGTCTCAGCTTGAGGGCATTAATTCAATGTTTGTAGTGCTGAAACAATTGGTTGATAAATTAATTGGGATCTTGAAGTCGATTAAGAGAAAATTAATAGACAACTATTTTGATAATCATGTAAGTAATTTTTGTTTACCCAAAATTCAAAAACTTGTATCCAAAACTAACTAATGACAATTTGCTGCTTTTACTAACTGAATATCTTTGGATTTGGATTGTAATGGGCATTTTTCACTACTTTATGGCATTTTAGAGACCAAACAATTCATCAGTAAATCATGCTTTTCCATACACGCTGTATATGTGCAGTTATGAGGAAGAGCTCACATTTAAGCCTTCCACAGCATGGTGCGTGCATGTTTTGCTCATGATAGTCGATAGAAGCAACACAAATTTAAATTGCATCCCTTGAGATAGTGTCTGTCCTCCTGATACTAAAAATTAAAGTGTGCAGACTGGCAACCATGCGACTAAAAGACAGTCAAGGTCTGGCCTATATTGTAAAACATGTTTCGACTCCATTAATCCACCTCATTCCCTTTCACAACTGTCTTTCTACTATGAATATACAGGATACAAATTTGTGACAGTGTGTCCTTCATGACACTCAAAGCCAGGTGCATCCCCATCAATATCAGCAAAAGAGGAAAAAAATTAAACCTTCTCAAAATACATACTGTAGAAGTGCATTGATTTAATATACTGCCATAAGCCCTTGCTCCTACACTCGACATGCAATTTGGAAATAAATTGACTGATTTAGATAGAGGCACGGGGAGGAGTGGAGAAAAAAACCTGATGTAAACCTGGTCTGCTACAATTCAGTAAGGTGACATTGCGCAACAAATCACTTGCATGAATAGAGAAAGAAAACGATTTCTATTTAATATTGTTTGGGGAAGGTGCCTTGATTGCCATGTATGTGAATCTATTCCTCTCTCGACTCTAGGAGCATGAACATTTTATAACAGTCAATGTTATATTTTTCTGTTAGCATAATAATCAGAAAGGCCAGACTTTCATCCAAAGAATAACAGAATCTCATTTATTCCAAGTACATAATAGAAGGCCAACTGCAACAGCCTATCTCTCCCCTGCTTTGTATACTGCTGTGCAGGAGCAGAAATAGTTGACTTTTGCAGCAGCAGAGTCCATTGTGTTTTAATTGAGCCCAATGAAGAATAATTAAGTAATTAAAGGCTTGATAAGAGAGAGGCGCAGTAAACAGATAAAAGGCAAGTGCTGGTATTAACAATATGGTACACTGCAGAGTGAATTGGACATACCTCCAGTATGGCATCACTAAGAGAAGACAAAGCATCAAAGGCACCACCCAAAATGGTCCAACAGTCTGTATGTCATTTCTTAAAAGAGCTTGTGGCTGTGAATATGCACGTGGTCAGATTCAAAATTTAATACTTCCCAGCTGGATTTTTGGAATGGGAGTGCACTGTGATATTTTCACCACTCTGACATTAGCGGGTTTTATTTTTTGAGTAATTGCACAGCTTGATGTGTACTCAGGGGTTTCCATGAGAACGATGAAAGTCTTATTTCAACAATGCTGCAATTATGGGGAAATATGGGAATACATTTTGAGCCAGTTCACAGTTGAGTTGACTGGAATAATAGGAATAGAAAACAGAAACAGGGAGCAAGGGTGAAAATGGCAATTCAGAACTCAACTGTCTTTAAAATACCAGCCCATTATGAGACAAAATCCTTACAGCTAAAATCTCTAATACCCTCTATGTGTCAAATACTGCAGCACGTCCATATTACTTTGAAGCAGTCCATGGTGCCAAAATTTCCCAAACAGTGGTATCTGCTTTATTCAACATACAGCAGCCATAATCTCTGCTGGCATCATATGCTGGTTGGCAGTGATAATCTATAATCCATTCAGCCAGAGAGGGTACACAAATGCATATTTGTTTCCTAGGATTAAAAGCTTATAGAGGGTGTATGGCATGGCCAATAATGTTCATCCATGCCAGCTATGACAGAATGTTCAGCTGTATTGTGGATACAGGGTTGTTTTAAGTCACAAAGCAGTATCCCAAGTATTTGAACACAAAGTACAAACTAAAATGTTCCAATATTCTTTGGATGGAAAAATCAAAAGTAAACGTTCTGCCATGACAGTATCTCTTTTAATGATAATTTTACTATTCAGCGAATTTGCAGAAAAATCTTGAAGCAGTCTCTTGATACCCCCGTCTGCCAGCCTGCCTAGTGGTCAGCAAACCAATCTGTCACATGAAGGTCACCAGTTCATAGTTCAAGATTGAAAAGGTCTACAACCATTGTTTGACTGCAATGAAACCCTATATTGCTGCAGAAATGAGATACACTTAAGAAAATCCTTCTTTAAAAAAACAACTCATCGCTGATCTACAGAACATGTTCCTACAGTTGGAAAAATTCAGTATGTGTGTCTGTTGTCATACACATCAATTCACCACTTTCAAAATTAATGCTATGTCAAAAAAAAAAAGTCTGAAAAGTACAGCAAGAAAAACATATTGGTTCTCATGTGCAATTCATTGTTAAGAAGAATGATCAGAACACAACAGGCTTGTAGTTTCATTAGTATATTGCATACATAAAATGTGTTTCATCTCAAATATCCACCTTTGAGCAATGATTTGGTGTGCCTTTACATTTTTCACTTAGCTTAAAATCTCAGTTACAGTAAGAGCGTGAAGAGCTGTCTCCCTTAACAAGTTTTCAAAATATCAGTTGAGCTGCTCCATGAGTAGCAGACTAGAATGGTAGTAAGCACAGCTGTGAGTGTAATTTGAGTTTTATTTACAAGTTTCACTATTAGTTTGTTGCCTTCGGCTGTGTTTCAGGACAGTTAAACAACTTGTTACACCCGCCTCCCATTCAGATGGTGGCTTGCTACATATAAGAGCTGTCCTTAACTCATTGAACAAGGGACAAGCTGTTAGTAGGCTACCTCTGTATTCACAGAATTGGAGTTACATTGAGGTAACTACTATTTTGTATGAGTACAGACCTCCGCCCATTCAAAGTCATTGCTACTGTGGTAAACCATGGCCAACAGTTGTTAGGAAAATAGTGCACTCAAAACGTGGCCGGACGTGGCCGGACCACAACTTCCAGCCAAACTTCTCATTAAGTGAAAATTCTGTTTTTGGTAGAAGAGAACCAACCAACAGGGATTCTCACAACCCACAAATTATTGGAAGATAAAATAGAAAGTGGTGCCCCAAGTACCCCTCCTTTCACCTTCACAGGTCAGACAAAGGCCAAACAACATTCATCTCTCCACAACATATACCACCGGACAAACAAAAGATCTGCACATCATAATAGTTAGATGACACAAATGGAGTCATATTCAGATAGGGTATCAATGCCTGTCTACTCTTGAGGCTCAAATGTGCAGATTCAACTGGTGTACCAAGCAACAGACAATAGGCCTCAGCCACCAAAGCACCTCTTAACAACCATTTAACTACCAGATGGCTCCTCACTGTGAGGCATTCATTGCATTCCTGCTGCAATTGCCACCACAAATTTGTCTAACGTGGGGAAACACAACCTTTCTAAAGCACATCCTCAAGAGGTGTGTGACTGTATGGACTCTATAATGTACTAAGAGCTCAAAATCAATTCTAAAGGTAGCTAATGAATGAAGTGTTTGCTTTGTACCAGATGAATGTTTAGCTAATACAAGAGGCAATGATGGATTATTTTTCCCCAGTTTCAGAATACAGAGCATTACAGCAGGCTATGCAGAAAAGGATAAAAACAAAGACAAAAGGTTTCAGCAAAGATATAACTTATTCAATCTTGAACACAAGTGCATCACTTTTTTTTAACATGCCTGTCTAGGCAGGGCCACTGGGAAAATGAAAAAAGGTTTTCTGCAGTTATTGACAACATTGTGTGTGAGTTACTTGATGTAACTAATGAATTTATATTTCCATAAAAAATTACAAACATTTCAGTTTTATTTGCATCTAGCTGCAGGAAATATTGAGCCATCCACTTCTGAATGCCTCAGAGGTGGTTATGATGCCAGTCTAATCCCTGTGGGTTTTGAGAATTGCATAAGAGGTGGAGCTGCATATCATCTGCATAATAAAGAACACTGATGATATATCTATGCAACAGATGGCCTTAAGATGACATATAAACAGACAGATAACAGAACTGGACCTCAACATGACTACTGGGGCCTCTTCACAAGATTTAAGTGTGATTCTTAATCCTAAGACAGAAACTATGGCTGCTATGAACAAGGAGAGAAGTGTACCATGAAGAAGACAGATAGTAAAACATCAAAAGCCTATGACAATCCATATGATTGACAATGATCCGCGATGTACGGATATATCAAAATTGAGATGCATGAAACATAAAGTATGTATATGTAGGTCAACTCCTCGGAGGTATCAACGAAGCCTAAATACATATAGATGCGTAGATGAATTTTAAAGCAGTACCATCCTAATCTAATCACAAGGACTTCAAAGAACATACTGACAGGTTTGTAAAAATATTCTGACAGTTATCATTCAGAAAACTTTGTGTTTGCTTAGTTAACTACATACAGTTCCAAGTATCCCTTCATCTTGCTCCACTTTTCTTCAGTCTTCAACAGTCTCTAAAAATGTATGCCTACATTTCTTTCTGAATCAGTTTGCGCAATAGGTTGCACAACAGCTCGTCATCATTGTAACCGTATTTCCGATGTTTTGTTGCCTCGTGAATGCACAATGACAGATACTGCTTGTTGTTGGTTAGCCTGCAACCACGTGTCCGTGATGTACAATACACAGTACAAGGTGAATTATATTCCTCTATCAAAGCCAAGCTTTATACTTAAAATTTGATCACATGCATGTCATCAATTACATATCTGACCCCTGCACTTCTCTGAGGTTTTAACATATGGAGCACTGTTTCAAAAATACCTTTGGAGTCTTGATAAATATTCCATGAAAGATACATGTAGGAGTTATCATCTCTGCCATGGTCATTTTACTAATAAGTTCTCTAGTGGTCACCTACTTGACATTTGTGCATGCTGGTTTGAGCTTAAGTGCAAAACTGAACCACTGCACCTTTAAAATGGCACAATATGGCAGGAATAATAACGAATGCTTTGGTAAAAAAAAAAAAAAACATTTCAAACTCATTACAGTTTATCATATTATCGATTATCGCAGCAGAAAACAGGACTATCTGTGTAATAAGAATACTGAATATATAACCTTCTTACACATCTTTCACCAACTAAATCTTGCACTTGGCCACTCGAATAATTTTTGATTACCACATCAATGCCATGTGGTTTCTTAATTTTCTGTTCTTAATGTTTGTCTGTTTTTAAAACATTTTTTTACATTCCACATTGTAGACAATAAAGTTCTGGCTCACTAATTATCATTAAAACATATCATTACAATATTCCTTATATTGAGGCCCAAACAGGCGTCAGTTGAAGTACTGCCATAATAAAGCTTACCAAATGTGTGTCCTAATAGTGGACTAATACTAATAGCAACGCACATGAGCTGTACAGTTTCTAGAAAGCTTTGAATGTGGTAAACCTGAACATGCTCTTGGGAAGAGAAATACTAAACAAAAAATCCCTCTTAGTCACTAGATTCTAAAACTGTTAGACAAATCCACGCAACACCATAAATTACATGATGAGTTACTTGACTGTTGGGACTCTGAAGTCACAGGCCACATCTCTGTATCTGAGCCTGCACTGCCATCTGCTGCTCTTTGGTATGAAATACACACCAGAGGGGCTACAGAGTAGATGGGTTGATAGGTCATACGTTGCATTCAAGTGCTCATCGTAAATACCTAAATTGTAAATGCAAGTTGTGTATTCAGTGCCTTTGACTGGGAATAATTAATGAATCCCGTATTAATTATTTTTGGTGGATGTTGTCTGTTTTAGAAATCAAACAGCACAAAGCCAGTCCATCCAAAAGCAAAGGTATGTACAGAGAGACTTGTACATCAGGTGTAGTCTCTTAAAAGCGTTTTTATATAGTAAAAACTAAATTTTACCATGCTAATGTTAGATGGTGTTACAAAAGAAAAGAGGACACACACAGCAAGGGGCAAATTACACACTGGGTAGGGAAAGGGTCATCATGGCTTATCTCTGACATCTCCAACCATCTTAAGTTTCAGCATTTAGAAATATAATAACATAGTGGAAAACAATAAAACTGCTTGAGGAAAAAAAGGCAGTCATGCTCACTTTTTCACCACCTCTATGACACGCCACAAAACAACACTATGACAACTCCAATGACAGATGTCAACTAGAAGGAATAACAACACTAACCCAGCAAATGCAGCAATATCAAATGAGACCGGCACACCTGTGAAGCACTTACAACCTTACATCTGCTTTTCTCTTACAATTCATGCAGTGATGCATCCAAAGCCATCAGCCTCCCACTTTTATCAAACCTGAATTACAAATAGCTGGCTGGGAGCTGTCAATAAGTCGCACACTGGAATCCAACATCGTCTCACATGTCAGTCAGCACTGATCAGCCTGACAAATGCTTGTCATTAAACCAACCACAGCGCAAAGTAATATAGAGAGCTGCCTTACCTTAAACCAGGTGTTCCTTCCTCACCAGTCTCAGGGTAAAAGCATCCATGACTTTATTACGATTCAAGGTTCTGACTCCTTTTCCAGCTTCGGTGTGGTGCTGTAATGACTCTAGATCATGGCAAAAAAATAAAAAAGGCAATCAGTTTTCAAGATTTAATTTTTTAAATAAACTTTTGGATCTTTTGGTGCATCCTCCTTTTTTGACAGAACATTAAATTGACCCAAAGGAATCCAGGGGAACATTAATTTTCTTTCTAAAGTATTTGGCTTCATAACAGGAGCCGAAAAGTAAAGGTGGTGATAATAACAATCACAATCACAATCACAATCACAGTAACAATAATAAGAATAACAGCAATAACGCATGCACTAGGTCAGATGGTTCCCTCTGTGGGGATTTGTAGTCAATATTTCAAACAGCACTTGAAGGCAGCTGGTCTAATCTGGTCTAATCTGGGCAGGAACGTCACCAGATGAGAGATGACATCTGTAGGCACTGGCTTTCCTGTTCAAGTGAAATAAATGCTCGGCTGTCATTTTCTATGACAAAATGTCTATAACAACTTGCCAGAAGGTTACTCTGATATCATGCTCTGTTCTCTGTGTTTCTCTCTTCCTGCCCAGAATGCTTTTACCCAGAGGGAAAAAGGAGATGGGGCAGCCTGAGGGTAAGGCGGCTTATCAGATCATCATCCATCCATCCACCTCCATCCTGCTTCATCTCCGATGTCTTTTTGTTGTTGTTGTTGTTATTGCTGGCTGTTACTTTGAATATACCGAGTGCGTTAGGCCTAAGGCCCCATCATAGCGCACACATTCAATATAATGTTATATAACGGATAAGAAGGAAAAAAGAATATGTATTTTATCAGAATATGTGCATGATATATATTCTAAAAAAAAAAAATAAAAAACATGTGCAGTACTTATACCTGCACATTTGTACATGTTCAAATGCTTAGCCCTATTTTTTTTTTTTTATAATGTCTAAACTACATATTAAGTATCCTCTATATTAAAGAAAGTACTGTTACTGTAGGTTGTGTATTACTGTTATTTGATGGTTTTATATGTTCACTATGGGAGTACTGACACAGATTAAGCTGCTGTATTTGTTGAGTCAATCAGTCAGTCAGTCAGTCAAAATTTGCTTTGTGGAAAATGCTGATTTCTGCCATATTATGAAAAAAAATTGACTGTCTTTGTAACACCACTGTGATCATATGTAAACACACAAAACAACAATACTGCAGTCAAGACCAGAGAGATATTTCTGTGATCACACAGTCTTTGCAGAGTTGAGTCATTACGAATAACAGCAGTGTGAAGGATACTTTAAAAGCACGGCATCTCTATTTTTTACATCTCCTAATGCTGAAAATACAATTTTCAATGTTCACATCTGGGCAGTGGCTAAACTGTAAAAAGAATAACAATTCCATTTTCGGAGTTTTAATTAATTTTATCACTGCCTAGATGTAATTAAAATTTGCTCCAAGTTCACTGAATGGATGCTGCTTTGGTTAAAAGAAACATGCTAGCTGCTTCACACAAATTAAGCAGTACAGAACAGAAAATTACAAGCGTAACTAAACCATCAATAACCTATACAATGACCACAAACATAAAATGAGCAGAAATAATAGCATCTATTATGTTGACAAATAAAGTAAGATAACAAAAACAAAAAATGCTACAAACGTCACTTAACGCACGCATTTTAAAAACAAACATCTCTCGGAACTGTTACTCCCTCACAGTTACTGTCACCGACTGTATTTGAAGCTCAATATAAAATCTAGTTTCATGGCAGTTTCTTACCTTGTGACTCCACACAGAAGTCTCTCTTCTCTTGAGCCACGTCTCAAAGTCGAGGAGAATAGGACTGCTCCTGTGGCTCGTAGCATTCAAATGTTTGTCCATGCCAGTCAATTTACGTCTATATTCGTTGCTAGTAGCAGTATGCTAACATCCCCATATTACATTTATCTATTAACAAATGTCGCGTGTTTAACCTATAATTTCGGAGTTATGAACAATTGTTTGGGGTGTATCTCTCTGTTATATCGTGATAAAAACTGCTATTATTCGCTTATGGGCTATTTCAAACTTTTAACGACCACACTACACTTTTTCGCGGGCCAGCACGCCAAACAGGTGAGGAGACGCTTGTTAACTACCATTTCACTGCGTTAGCCTGGTCTGCGGGTTTGTAGGCGCTTGATTGTAATTGGTGGAACAGACCGTCAATCATAAGTAATAGCAAATGATTGGTGCAAAAAGGCGCCGAGGGCGGCAAAAGCACTTAACCAGGAAGTATGACGTCACTTGCTAACCAAAATAGTTTTCAAAACTTCGCCAATGTTTAGCGAAAGTGTTGTGATTTTGATAAGTGTTCTTTTCAAAGGATATACTAACATGATATGAAATGTAGAATACAGTAAAATAAAGCAGACTCATATTTCCAATATTGGATATATTGGATTCTCTTTCATCCAAAACGCCCAAATATTGACCTGATGCCAGTAAACGATTTAATAAGACCAAACAGGAAATCAATGTAATGTTAGGAAACTTGCAGCGCTGGCAACAAAAATAAATCAAAAATAATTATAAAAATAAATCAAAATAATTTACACACCAATCAATGGTGGATGGAAGTAGTTCCTGTATGTATGCTTTTACTACTTACATGATTAATTTGTAAAATGAGACTGATAAACTGATTTTTTTCTCCTCTAGTGGGACCTGGGTTCTACCCTCCTGTGACACATCAGCTGCCCTTGCCAGACGACCCAGAACGGTGGGCTTTGGACACTTCTTACTCCATGACGCACAGTGTTGAGGCCATGGCCAAAATGAAAGTCGTTGGACAAGGCAAAAAATACAACCTGATGGCTCAAGTGATACCCATATATGGCTTTGGGATTTTTCTTTATATCTTCTACATAATCTACAAGGTAATTGTTACATGGTAGGCAGGCTGTATGAATATGAAATACTATATTTTATATAGAGCACCATATATGAATATAAAGAGCAGCTATACACTATACAATTCTATAATGTGCTACACTAACTCTATGTGATATAAATACAGCATTATCAGAATATCATGGTGATTTCTGTGACAATACTGGCATGTGCATTTACTTCCCATGTGCGCAGTAGATTTTTTAAATTACCAGTCATTAATTGCTATGGTTTATTAATCTAATCATAATCATTTCTTTTTTGGGTTATGTAACCCTAACCCTAACAGTTGACATGTAAGGGGAAGACTACTAAATCCAGAACCTACATCACAGTAACCAATTCAAACGTGGAGAAAAAGATTAGTAAGTATCCTCAGCAATTTCAACTATATGTGGCACAGAGTGATTCCAAAAATGTTCTGCTGTCTTGTTACAGTTTAGCAGCCATAGGGATCCTGCTAATACTAAATATGTATGTATGTTTAACATTTGGCATTTTTTTAACACATAATCATTAATTGGTGCTATAAAGTTCAGTGAAAGAATAGTAAAAGTACAGTAGGAAAATACTTTTGTTATTGTTCTGCATTACAATTGAGCCACACACTCTCAAGATGTGTGTCAAAGCACAAAGCAAACTGTGCACACCTGCATGTAATCTGTGCACACACTGTTGATATAGAAATGCATTTTATTTTGATATTAAAACAATGTTTTCTCTTGTAAATCTTGCAGTAACTGATTATGAGCTTGCCAGGCTTCAGGCGAGACTACTGCAAACAGAAAAGATGATGGAGAGGATTGTCTCTGCAAAGAGTCGAGGTTCTGGGAGGCAAGACTTTTTTTTTTCTTACCATATACTTTTCACTGCCCACAGCATGGAAGAACCACAAAAATGACTTCATACTGGGATAAATCAGCTTAGACCTGGCATGGAAATGAAAGGGCTGAAAATGAAAGGGAATATGATTCAAAGGTGGAAAGGCCACAGGCATATTTTACTTAACAGCTACTGCTGCTACTTAATTTAAAAAAGTCCACAAGTCATATAATAGCATCAGTTGTATGAAGCAAACTGATGTGTAAGGAAAAGGAAAATGATCTAGTTGCTAGTTTGTTGTAAAATGCTCATGTCACTTTTTGATATACTGATGCCAAATAATTATTTTAACAAGCAAATAAAAATTCAATAATGTAATTGAAATGTTTTCTATTAATTTAAATGTATTGATACAGAAAACATCCCTAATCTGGGACTCTTCTCACTCACTAAGGGCTTTGAGAAAAAGAATCAGAACATTAGAGTGATGTACCAAAGCAATGCTATCTTGCCTGACTCTGCTTCTATATCTGTGTTGCTCTCCAGTGGCAGAAGGAGGAAGAGTAAAACTACAACATCAAAGAAGGAGGAGAAATTACTCAGGCAACTTAGACAGATCACACAGTTGATACAAGAGGGCCGGTTGGAGGGGGCCTCCCCGGAGATGGAAGCTGAGGAGGTCCCCTACGGTGCAGACTGGGACGGTACATGCCTAAATCTGAACCTTCAAGATTCTCAAATGATTTTACAAAAGTATATTGGTGGTACATTCTAGTAGCAGATTTTGTCTCGAGATCAACTACTGTATGTCAAATGATGTTGCAGGCTACCCAGAGGAGACCTACCCAGTGTATGATGAGCCCTGTGACAGACCGAGATTTGACACTATTGTGCTGGAGGAGCCACCACACCAGCCAACTGCCGAGGCCCTGGCAGAGAGGATGGAGCAAGAGGAGGAAGAGGTTATGGCAAGGAAACTATCCATAGTGCGAGAGGAGGATGAAGAGGAAGTAGAGGAGGAGGAGGACGGAGAGGAAGAGGAGGAGGAAGATGAGGACAAAGAGGAAGAAGTGGAGGAAGAGGAGGAGGAGGATGAGGAGGAAGAAGAAGAAGAAGAGGAAGAGGAGGCAGAGAAACGGAATTTGCTCAGTCTTCCTTCATCCCAGCCAGCTGCGGACAGAAAGCAGGAGAGAATTGGTTTGGAGGTGAGCAAAGAGCTACAGTGTTACAACGGAGGGAAGAAGCAAATAAGCTTCAGTGACCACAGAGATGTGTTCCACTACCCGAAAGAGGATACTTATGAAGAGGAGGAAGAAGAAAAGGAAGATGAGGTGGAGGAAGACGATGAGGGGACAGAGGTGGAAGAGGAGGAGGAGGCTGATGAAGATGATCCAGTGATGGAGGCAGAGAGCCTGCAGTTCAGCTGTGAGGGTTGTCCCAACCCGGAGGAAGAAGCGGAGGAGGATAATGAAGAGTATTTGTTGATGTCAGCGCCTGTGGAGGGTGATGGTGGTATCCATGCAGACATGCCTAAAGAAGTCACGGTGAGTGGGCTGAGGATGCGGAACAGGAGAGAGACATAAAGGACTTTTGCAATAACTTAAAATGGATTTTTAAACATATTGTTGAGTCAGTGTTTCAAACTGTAGCTTCTGATGCTTGTTATGTATATTTTCATGTACAACCTCTTCTATTTCCAGTTTAGATTTGTTATCTAGGATCAGGCTCAAGAAGAATTTGTAGTTTTCCATTCAGAGGGCTTCTCACATTTCCTTTTTCCGGTAAAACAGATTTGGAACATTTTTATGATATACATCACACTCAATGGCAGACTGTTCTTTAAAGGCCCTGCACAGTCATGGTCTACCCAACACAGCTGTTGTCACTCATATGCCAGATTATACCTCTTTTTAGGCCAGTCAAAGTGTGCACAAACTGCGCCTGACATCCCATCAGTCAGGTTAGTTTAAAACACCTGTGTGGGTTTACAGAGCCTTTGAAACAATTTCAAAATTATTATAAAGATAATGACTGCTCTTTTGTTTTTATAATCTAGAAAAGCTTTACAGACTGAAAATAAAGTCATTCTGTTGACCCGTGGAATGTTCATCCCAGATAATCTTTAAATGACACTATTGTTATTACCTTTGAATCAGAACATGTGTTCCGTGTCCCAAAGAAGCCATGTTGGGCTCACAGCAGGAACTGAGAATTGAGGCTACTACTTCAGAATATGAGGTGGTCTTTGAGTGAGCGGTGTGTAACACACACATGCAATATCTGGCTCCACCTGGTGGTCCAATATGGCGCCACTCTTGGGGATACTCCCTGTTGCAGTAATGCGGCATAACAGCTTACAATACACAGCGACATGATAAATAACATCCAGGGAGCATTGCAAATAGACCCCCAGAAAGAATAATCATAGAAATAAGAACCATCCAGTGTGCACGCAGACAAGAAGCAAAGCAGGTGGGGGCTGTGGTGGAGAAGGATTTTGAAAACTGGTGGCAGAGCAAACATGTTATTATACAGGGCATTTATAAAAACAGATCAGTGCGGTAAGATAGGAAGGATGTGGTAAAATAGATCTCAGCTGCCACAGACGTCAAGTGTCATGCCAACATTAAGTCATTAGCTGCTTTTTGCATTGCTGCCTCCGGTGATTGATGTGATTAAGTTACACTTTATTAAATGCTGAGGGGAAATCCGTCTTCTGCACTTGATCCATTTTCACTGTTTAGAAGCAGCAAACTGCCACAGCACAAGGGCCAGGGACTAACAGGCAACTGTGTGCCAAAGGCAATGAAATGTTTCAGTATTATTGGGGAAAACAAAATACTACACTTGTTGCATGTCAGACAAAAGTAATGACAATATGAACGGCCTCAATCTTCAATCAGCAGAAACGGAAGCTGATGTTAAAGGACTGTTACAATCAACATAAAGCAAAACATTTTAGCTTTCACTTGGCTGTTTGTTTACAGGACAGATTATGAGAAAAAGCTGTAATATTTCATTCAGTTTCTCTAAAAGAGTTTGTCAGCATCATAGTGCACATCATTCTCAACAGCCTCAGAGTTCTTGCAGCTAACATCTAACATACCCCTTTGACAAAGAGACCTTTCTCACTGCGGACATTTTGACAGGGGTAACTGGTAACAGTAACAATGGCTTCAGATCATTAAGATATTCCAGTTACAGAGCCCTCACATTGTGCATGTTTTCTCACTGGCCCAAACAGGCAATGCAACCTGTACTTCTTCTGGTACGACAACCCAAAATGTCAGCAGGAAAGGTCTACTTTCATTATTATTTTTTTTTAAAAAAAACATTTGTTAGGAATATTACATTGTCATTTTAAAATGGCTTTGAACATATATACACACACACACACACACACAGATATATACATGCATATATCTATATATATAAATATATTCTACTGTAGAGTATTTAGTACTTTTTTAGTTTAAAAGTTTAGGGTTACAGCAGTTACATATTTATTTCCTGAGACATCTTTGACATCTATCTCTGAACATGAGCAACGTTTAATGAATGTCTATCGTGTGCTATGTAGAACAAAAATGTCAAAGACTAACATCTTTAATGGTTACGACTCCCAAAAAAGAAAACGGAAACAAAAAACTTACTCGCAGTTGGAGATGATCACGGATAGACATAAAGGAAGGGATATCAAAACAGCTGAGTCAGAAGTTGAATCTTACTGTCAAGCAGTAACCTTCATGGTTTCTATGTGATTAAACAAAAAGGCAAAGCTGAAAATATGATCAGCAAAAGAAAGAAAGAAAGAAAGAGTCACAACAAATCTTGCAAAATGCAACTGTAACCAGCCAAAATAACATTCAGCGTTTGTCTGTCTCCAGCCCTGATTATCATACCAGACATCTCTGTAATGGTGGAACTGGTTTGTGTTGAGCGTAGCAGTGTCCTACTAAACATTGGATCCCGATTGCATATCACACTGCCACTCCTAAAGCATTATCTAGTTGGCAAGGTTGTAGGTGAACCAGTTACTCAAATTACTGCAAGGTACTGCATTTTTATAGTTATGCAACCTTTTTTGTTCATGTTGTTGTAAAAAATATCAGACTCACACAATAAAGACAGCATTGCTCCTCAACTTCAAATAAACTTTTTCTCTGTGTGTTTTATGTTCTTCTACTGCTTCCATGCACTGTAGGCTTGTAACTCTCCCCTGTAAACAATTCACAGGATTTGACAAAGCTAATTAAAATAAATGTTACATTAACCGCCTCAATTAGGAACCACAAGAAAGGCTCCGAACAAGGTGACCGATGTGAATTTCTGGGTCTTTTTTGGGGGGTGGTTTGCAAGAGAGAGAAGAGAAGCATATTTTGACTTACTGAAGTTTTATTTTTTCCATGATCAAAGACTGTGTCTATACCACCACAGTAAATTGTACACCATTTACTGTACATTACAACGAGAGCACTAAAAACAGAAAGTGAAAGAACCTTTGGTTCCTGGACACATGTATGAAAAGCAGACTTTACAGCGAGAGTATCAACAATTTTAAAATAGATATTTAAAATAGTTAGAACACAATTGAGTACAAGAATAGCACATTTGATAAAGATTTCCTCATAACCCACAGTAACAACAGCGGTATCAGAGATTGTTCTTTGCCTTCATTCAACATTTTTTTTTTTTTTAAAGGTCATAAAATACAAAATACTATCAGATATTTGAGAAAGGATACTGCCCCATAAGGAGCAAGAGGAATAATAGTTTGAGTAAAAATGTGAACAGCAATAAACCACATGATATAGAAACATACAGCCAGTCAGATGAGGAATGTACCAAACTGCACCTCAGTGGAGCATAAAATTAATCATAGATGTAAAGAGCAAGAGATGAAATATGCAAGTATTGAAGCTGTTTGCCGATTCAAACTGTTACTGTGTGTTTGCTGGCAGTAAGTCAATCTGTGTTCGGTTTAATTTTCCAGACAGGAGACATCAGAAGATATGAGCACAACTTGAAGCCTGAGTGCCTTAGATGTTATGTCTGTTGCCTGATCTACAGTACAATCTAAATAAATTCACCTCTTTACTGTAATTTGGTGTATGCCCTAAATGTACTTTAAATATATCTGGACAATTTGTCCAATGATGTGCACTTTGGATTATTATCTTCCGGAGGTTTTGCATCTCCAACTATTAATCAGTCTAAACACACCCCACATTAGGCGACTGGATTGAAAGTAGCTACAGAGAAATATCTACAATGCATGTGAGGACAGCAAGAATAGCAAAGACCAATTCAAGCTCAGCTCAATTTATGGCCAAAGCGTAACACTGGAATTAGTCTTCAAAGGCACGATAAAGTATGTACAACTATATCTCATCCACTACAGACTTCAAAGTAAAGTGTACCATCATCCTATACATTCACATACATGACACTGTGACACAATTTGTATACGGTACACAGCACAGTGTAACATGCCTCTGCCCTGGCCACGTCCAACGTCGCTAACTGCTTTGTGTGGATTCAAGAGATATTCCTTCTTGTGATGCTAATTCATGTGCTTGCAGCTCCATGGAGCTGTTACTGCTAAAATCATTGCGGATGACAACAGAAAACAAAATTAACATGTAATAAATACATAAATAACAAAATAAATATATCGTGGCGTGCATGTTATTTTTTAGTTCAGTAACTATATAAGCAGTACTCATGCTTGAGGAAGAGTGCGACATCGTGTTTTTTGTGTGGCAGATTACATAAATTCCAGTCAACTTTTAAAACTTACAGATGTGGAATTGTTAGTTATAATTTACAGATAAAGAAATGTTAAATTTCTCTAACTACTACAGAAAGGAACAGTGTTTGTTTTCATAATGCCAGTACAGTACAAAATGACTATAGTTATCAAAACAAACAATTGATTTTGAAAGTGGATTCCTCTTTGTGCTTGTTTTGTTCCACTGACCAAGACCATCCCGAGGCCCCACCCCCACCCCGCACCCCCCCACCCCAACCACACACACGCACACACGCACACACACACACACACACACACACACACACACACACACAAACACAAACACACAAAACTTGAAGCCCATGAAGCATTTTGGGATATGCAGGACTTCCAAGGTACTGGGTGATTTGGAGATCTCAAACCAGCCCCAGGGACGCATTACCAGCCCTTGTTGAGAGGACAGATGGATCAGTTCTCCACTGAACTTCAGGCTGGGAACTATTCACAGGCTAACTTGCTGTCAAAGCTGGAAAGCGCAATGGCAAAGGCTTGCAGGGCACACATTGGGTAATTATAGTCCATGGTGAAGACATCTTCTGCTACACGCCCAAACTGCATCACAATGTAATCAGCTGCAGAGGAGAAGAACCAGGAAACACATTTTGGACAAGCTGCTTCAAAACAATACCACACAGAACTTAATTATGGAGATCCAAAGCATTCAAAGTTAAATAAAAATAAGTTATTATGAAACAAATCATGAATCCACAGTGAATAACTACGGGCAGATTTTAGGATTTGAAACAAGGAAAAAGAAAAAAATGACTAATATACAGCTTTACCCTCCTCTATTTAAAATGTGTCACAAAACTCTCTTTTTGTATGCAATGCTTCATATCCCTCACCTTGAGGGTAATTCTTGTATTTTCAAACCTTGGCCCAATTTTTAGATGTTTTACTGTCTAACAACTATTTACACCCGGTATTAAAATGATATCTCTATCCAGATAAGTTATTCGCATAATGCACACTCCGACCTTGCCTTTGCGTTTACTCCTGGTATTTTTAATGTGTTCTCATTGTCTTCATTGAGATCAGATCCTGCCTGTCAAACTCACAGAGTTTTGTAAGTTAAGGGACACATAGATAAGTGCAACACACACCGTCGCACACAGTTATTTCTTCCTGTATATCATTCATTTCCCATCAGTATTTATTTCATTTTCACACAGTTCACTTGCCAGCATGTTGTACGGATTGTGTTCACATCTACCTAAGATCTGAACACCACGCGAGCCAGAACCTCCAGATGTGGTCAAACAGATCTGATCACATTCTGATTACGATGCTTTTACACCTTGCATGTTTTTTTTCTTCTCCGATTGGCATGTTCAGATACAGATCGCAATGGCTGTGGTGTAATCCTTGCAGCCAAATGCAGCTGTCAAAGTACACCCACTAAAAATGCTTGTTTTGGCCAATTATAGGCTCAGACTGTTTTTCTAAGTGTCTGACAACATTATTGAAAGGATTCCTACAGAAACAGACCTCGTTGTTAAAAAGATCCTTTTTGTTTAACCAGAAGCAGCCGTCACATCGCTCGGTTCAAAGCCACCCGACTCCTTTGACAAAAACAGTAATTCCACCTTGCAGAACACGGGAGTTGCTGCTCAGCCGCTCCCACGATTGAGTAGTCTGTTTGTGTGATTTTTTTTTGTTTGCTTGGGACTAAAAATTGCTTTAAAGAAAAAAAAATAATAAAAAGCTAAATCGTAATAGCTGATGTGTTCTGAGATTGTATGTCTGCTTCTTGTGCTTTCCACATGGACTGCATACTCTGATGCAACCAAAGCCACCTCAAATGTGATTGGTCAATAGTACTCAGACTACATTCGGACTACAAATGTAAACCAGAATGCTTCAAACTCCAAAAACTTGCCTACAGATTCTGCATTCACGTGCAGATACGGTATCTGGTTATAGAGATGAGGAGGCGTGGAACTCACGGTCATTGTCATGGATGATTTGGAAATTCTTGACGGAGGCCTGAGTGACTCTGCCGTGGAAGTTGAGCACATAGGATTGTGTGTCATCGTTCCACACGGGTGTCTTGTTGTGAAGTTCAATCACGCTCTCTGTGTTCTTGTTCTGCCACCTGGCCAGCAGTGACTCATGGTCCTGTAATGAAGAGGGGTACAATTTGGATCACAGACACCACAGACATCGGATCAATTATATGAGAATTAAAAGAGGCTGAATTGGTCAGCACAGATGTGGCTATTGAGCAAATGAGATAACACAAACATTTCGTGGGCGAATAGACACTCTCTCGTGGTCCATGTTCATTCCAGGAATGATGACGCTCATTTTGCGAGGTCCTTTGAATCCTAAGACATTGGTTTCCTAAATTGAACAGATGATAAACTGTACTGTAAGCATGTTCACCCAACAGATCTTTAATAACTAAATATAATACTTTCAAAACTGATTGAAATTGCATTACATCAACATTTTTTATCACAGCAGGAGACACATTTAGACTGATCAATACTAGTACTTGGTGTTACTGTAGACTATTGAAAGCTAAGGCCCCTCTCCTTTCTAAATATGCAAGTAGATTTATACAAGCATAGATGATAACTTGATATCAGCCTGATTATGGCAATGCTCTGACTCCTCAGTTTCTTGCATGGATGTCTTTATCTGATTATCTGAGTTGGTCTCTCTAAATGGAACTGTGCATTTCAAAGGCCAGCAGACACGTTAACCTGGATGCTGTATTTTCAAAGCAAATAAAATTACATAAGCAGTCGGTCATCTGCTTATTCCTTTAGACCTTAAGGATTAAATCTTTCCATGTTCAGTGGATTGTTAGAGAAATTACATTACTTCAAACCATGTAAGTCTTAATCAAGTTTTCTATCTCTATATATGCAGTCACACTGAATTATCTTATTGCCAACTCATAGCTTAACATTTGTATTCAAAGATACGAAAGTACAACTTGGGGTTAAGGAGCATTTTGACCAACTCACATAGCAAATGGCTGCTAGCTCTTGGCGCAGGTTGCTAGCTTCGAGGCTGGTGGTGCTCTTCATAGGGTTCAGACCGCTGTCGTATACAGTGAACTTGGTTCCCATGAGGTTAGACCTGCACAGAAAACGAAGCAGCATGAAGAGGTCTGATGCTGTGTGTGTGTCTCTGTTAGCATGGATGAGAGAAACAACATGTGAAGTGCACTGAAAGGGGCCTTTTCCACTGTGTCTCTGCATACCAAATCTGTATCCAGATTGTATAACATGATATTAGTCAATGCTGCAATGTCAACTGGTACAGTATATTACAACCACAAATAAACAGTAATAGTAGCCAACTTGTGATTAAACACCAGTTGACTGATTCCTCAGATAAATGCTTCACCCTCTTAAGCTGATGAAAGCATGTACAGCATGTAGCACGTTCTTGTAAAATGTTTCCTTTGAGTGCCACCCCTCTCCTTCATGCCACTCTGATTGCTGAACAGTTGTTGTGCTCTGATGCAGTTGTAGGATTCTGACTCAGCAGGGACTGATGGCCTGGTTTCCCAGCATGAGGAGCGGATCCTGATCCTGACAGTGACTCACTGCCTCACACAGGGAAGCGAGTGGGCAGTGGCTGCTGCTTTGCTTGTTAGTGACTCCTTAGCCTAGATGAAGATCATAACAGCTTGTTGATGACCATTTACATTTTGCTATGCTACGTGTACCTTTGTTGTGGAATTACATTGACGTATCTACTGTAAATAAAGGCCATACTGATCCTGTAACCTTAAATGCTAGACTTAAGATGTCTAATACTGCCTCTAGTGGGGAATATGCTGCTCTGTAACTCTGCTCATCTGTGTACTATATTGTACAAATGCTGCATTAGAAGCATTACTATGAAATGGTGCAACATCCTGCTGCTTTATGCACAGACTATATAAATAATTTACAATATCTGAATATATAGATTTATTAGCTGAGGATATGCTTCCCCGTACAGTGCACAGACATTTTCTACAAGTCTTTACACTTCCTGATGATTTCTCACAGTGCTATGTGACAGTATTTGCTGGTCATTTCTATAGTGCACACTAAATCTCATTTCTAGATGACAGGAGTCTTCACACAAGTGAGTTATTCTCATACCATGGCCCTTTGATCACATCATTTCTAGAAGGTTTTGTACGTTTAAAACAAAGCAGTAATATGATTCACCAAAAATGCCTGGGAGATATGATAGAGTTAGCAAAGCTCTGAAAAAGCAGAATCTGATGGCGGATCCGCACGATTGACACAACTGGATATTCAGGGTTTTTTGACCAGCTATACTTCCTGATATGAAATAAATTATCTTATTTTGCTCCGTTTGCATTTCTCAGTAGACTCATATTAAGAAAGTGACTGTGTGAGCTCCATATGTTTGTGTGCATTGTGGCTAAGTCGTATGGTTTTGCAATGGTTTTTCGAAGCCACAGCTTTGAACAGCTGACTGTTTACCTCTGATAGGCCATACGTCATTTAGTCCTTGAGGGGGACTCTTGAGAAGCACTTGATGAAAGGTCACTGTTCATTTAAATTTAGATCTCCATCAATCAACTGAGATTGTGATTGCAAAGGTTTGAGCAGTGCATCGACCAATGATCAGGCCAGCTCCGAAGATTAAAGGCTGCACAGAGCCATATTTGATTAAGCTCCCCAGGAGTTTCCATGGAGCCAATAACCCAGCCTTGAAGATGTCTCTAAAGATTATTTCACTATTCACTTCTTACCAATCTTGTTGGGGCCTTGCTGAAGTTTACAGCCAATGTATATTTATGAGGAATGTATATACATGGCATTTAAAAACTGAGTGGTGAATAACACAGATATGTGAATATTAATAGAAAGGTGCTGTTCACATATCCATTAATGAGCAGTTCTGCTTATCCTGATTTGTTCATGATTCATTCCTTAGCAGCTACACACTAAAGCTTCATGTGAAGTGTCATTCACACTGTTTTTAGGGCTCAAAAGCATTTAGAAATAAAGGAATGGGGCTGGACTCCAAATGTATTTCAATTATTTAGATGTGATTAAATATCCATTAAGTATGAAAACAAATAAAACAAGGCCTGAAACAAGGTTTTAGCAAATGTGGATAAATGTGTGGAATTAATACTTAAAGGAAAACTAAAATAGCAGTGACAGCACAAACGTTAAATAAAGGATCATGTACATCACTTAAAATTTCAAAAAAGTTGCACGCAGCATAAAGCACAAATAAAAACAGAATGCAGTCATTTGCAAACAAACTGTGTTTGCAGACAACGGACTTCCGAAGTGTTCCCGAGCTCTGAGTAGTAACATCCTTTATACAATCATGTATTCACAAAGTGGTGAACCTCGCTTCATCCTCACTTGTGAACGACTGAGCCTCACCTCAGTTTACCAATGAAGCTCTCTCCACCTCGGGACAGATCAGTGGGATCAATGGAGATGAGGTAATTTGATGTTTTACTCTTTTTCCTCTTCCTGCCAGCTAACAGGAACACCTGTGACGAGCAAAGTCAGAAAGCAAATAAGTGGAATCTGAGCTTCAACAGTACACTTAAAGACAATCAACTTATTTGCACACACACAGCTTGAAACTATACAAAATCTCCTTTGAATATTTTATGTCAAGCTCAGTGTTCCACAGACAAAAATCAGATGTGTCTTGACAAACTTTTTTCATTCATATATATTAACACACTACATTAAATGTCAGTGTTTAGTGTTACTATCGAGTTACGATACTCGACACGTAGGTGTTTGGATTGGCAAATACTTACAATTACCGTTTACAGCCACAATGTTTCCACTCCCAACTCACCTTCTTGCCATCCTCTCTCTCCAGGTGCAGGTAGTAGGTGGGATACATGCCTCTGTCCATGCCCTTCTTATCTCTGGTGATTCTGCACTTCACTCTGACCCCCTGAGGTGCAGGTCGGAGAGAAAACTCTTCAAGGTCATCCACATCGATGGCAGGCTCATTGACTGGCGGAGTGGGCGCTGACGCGACCTCCTGGAGGTGAAAACAGCCCACACGGGGCAAAACCCCTCATGAGATGGTGGACTGGTAAGTGATGCATTAGTGTTGACTTTCATTAGAACAGAGTAATGAGTCTGAAGATCAAATCACCCACTGGGACTCAGAATGAGCACACAGTGTCTAAAATAAGGACCTGGTACAAAGACGGAAGACTGAGCTGAGGGAAGGGAAAGATTAGAGTGGAATGAGGCGCGAGGAGAAATGATGGTTATCGTACGAACAATGCCTGAGTATAAAGGCTGGAGAAGAGGCTGTGTTTTTAAAGAGGGTTACACACCTGAAATTGAGGACAATTAAATCTGTAAATTCAAACATTAGATAATGCCGATCCAAGGCTCGCTGGATGGAAGTATGTGAAACAACAGCTGCTGAAGACTGATGAAAACTGCACGTATCATTCTACTTAATAGTATGTTTGATGACATAAACCACACATTAATGCTTACAGTAGGCCACCTAGGCAAGGCTCTCTGCCTCAGGTGTGTATCTTCTAAGCAAACAACAGGTTTTTCCTTTCTAACTCCTCGAGGCACATAAGGTGTCTGTCAGAGATTATTGTTCCACCACCTGCAAGCAGTATCACCTGCACTGTAACCTACACACCGAAATGACTTTGAGATGACGTGGGTGAATAAACGGTAGGCCAGAAATAGCAAAAATAATTCCAGCATGTTCATAGAAGAAAATGAAAAGCCGAAGGGCAACTGTGCTTTATTTGTAAGGTCTATTTCTATACTGTCAGCCATGAAACTTAAATAGAGTTTTAAGCAGAGTCCAGCTGAGCGAAAAAAATCAGTGGGTGCTGGGCAGAGTAAAGAGACATCATGCAAAGAGTGTAAACATGTGCTGTGAACTTCATTTTCACCTTGCATGACTTCTTGCTTGTGGCAGAGCCTGGTCTGGTATTGCTGTTGAGCTGTGAGGAACTGGAGCTAATTTCATCTTCATCGTCCTCCTCTTCATCAAAATTCATACTGCTGGATATACCTTTCACAGACGAAAAAAGAAAAGAGGCGTCACTGATTTCTCACTGCCGTTAATTGGTATCATGAAACGCTGCAGTAAATGTAGCCTCTGACAGCCTCTCTCACAGATCATTAATTTAGAGGTGGCTTGAAACTTAAAAAAAAAAAAAAAAAAACATCTTCACAGTTTGAGGTTTAAAAAGAATAACCAGCTCACATGTTTCTATGCAATGATCAATGAAGTCAGGTGTCAGAACTCAGTGGAAACACACTGGGGCTTTTAGTAAAATTCACATTTAAGACCAAAACCCAATATTTCACATTTTTTAACACATCTGTGAAGGATGCTGTAAGAACAGCTTGTGTCTTTTTTAAAATTGGTGGAAGACTTGCAAAGAAGAGGTGCGTTGTTGATAAATGTCTAAAATCTCAGTCTAGTGCTCCCTGTAGGCTAAAGTAGTCTGTGTTTATTATGTAAATAATGAATGAAAGCACTTGTTATCCATGTTTTCAGAAACAAAAAATATGGAGGCAGAAAAATATGTCAGCATCATACTTAAATGTCTGAATTATAGCATTCAGACACCGGGCCTTAAAATGACATTTCTATTTGCAGTTCCTAGTTCTAGCATGATTCAGTGTGTTTCACGCTCCTACCAACACGCCGCAGCAGTGGAGCAGAGTGCCGTGGGTGTGAATGTGGACTCATGGTTGTGCTGTTGCAGATGCAGTGACGGAACCGTTCTTGAACGGCGGCAGTACCTTTCTTGAGCATGGTGACGCGCAGGTCCTGTTTACTCTGGGACTGAGTGCAGCTCATGACAGGCTCTGCCTCGCCCTCCTCTGTGGTGCTGTGACCCACTGTCAGGATCTGGATCTGACCATCATCCTGCTGGGAAGCCAGGCCATCGATAGCTGCTGAGCCACAATCCCACAAGAACACGCTCCATCAGAATATGGCTGCACTAATAATCAGGATCTCACGTTAACATACAGTAAATGAGTGAGAGAAGTTGAACAAAGCAGGTATGTAGTCCACATTTGCCCGAGTAATTTCCACATCTCTGCTTTGATGAATGTGTGGATGGTCTCTACTCTATTCTCAGGTTTAAAGTAATTGTTTTGCTGACTGTTTTTACTGTTCAATTAGCTTCCATTGTGTAAGACGAAGACCATTATGATCATGCTGCTCCAGGCATTCAGCTGGTTTGTCATGTGGTCCCTTGTCCTTTTATACCTTTCCCCTCAATGGTGCGCATGTAGAAATCTAGTGTCTAATGAACAACATGTGGTATTCCTTTGGATCTGTTTTCATGTCTTCATTGTTGCAATTCAATCTAACTTACAGATTTAGCCACAGGTACATGGAGACATTGTACGATTTTTCAACATATTTCTGATTGATACTGAGAAGGTAGCCACTAGGATCAATGTGGGATCAATCAGTGCATGTTTAAACAGCTTGTGTATTTTATTCCATCATTAAATGCTGGAAGCCTGGCTTAGAACAGCTGTGCTTTGTTTAGATTGGGTTTTGTTCTGAATCCAAATGAATAGTATTTACTGGATATTTAATTTCACATGTAGATATTTTATTTATTTATGGAGCAGCTTGAATGACCTCAACAACCCGCAGTATTTTTATCTATTCTGCAGCCTTGATGCAGCTGATCTGTCAATGAGCGCATAGCAGCTTTGCGAAGCTCTCCTGATGCCGTGTGCTCACGCTTGAGACAGTCAGAGAGTGAGACGGAAGGGGGTGAGACAGGTCCATCAGTGGTGAGTTTGTTGCTACCGGCCTGATTAATCATTTACCCCTGTGAAATCCCATTAGCTTTTTTGATTTTTTTTCTGGGACAAATGCACTCCAAAGATGAGCATCTGCTGTGTTTCAGCTCCTTATTGTCCTCCTAAGTGTTTAAATCTTAATGGCAAATATTTCAAGTATTACACTGCATAGTGTTTAGCCTGCGGTGACATACTGTGACTGGGGAGAAAGGATAGGAGCAGGGGGGACCAAAGAAAGCACTCAGTATTTCCTCCACTTCCCTCTCAAGACTAATTGTGTCTCTACTTGTGGTGTGTCAGAAGGCTGACAGCACTCACACTGTCATTCATCATCACAGACAGTTCAGCTCTGATGAGCATAGCACCACAGCGGTGGCTAAGAGGCCAGCTTCACTGGCTGTGTTTGTTGCCAGATGTGCCTTGAAAAATCAGCGGTCGAGCCATTATCTGAGGATTGTGACGAGGTCCTGAATAGACAGTCGCAGCTGCTGCATCCTCAGTACTTTGCCTCTTTTCTTTTCATATGTGTCATAGTGCACTGCTTTTTGTGACTTCAATCAGCCCTGTTGGTGACATGAATATGCGAAGATCAAGAACAATATTTTTAAAAACAATATCCTAATTTTGCAGAAAATGATGACTGGTGTGTTTCTACTGTTCATATCTCCTGTTTATTTAGTCTTTTGTTTTTTACCCTTTGTGACCCCCTCCTCTCTAATTCAATCAGTCTTTCTTGCAGCATGTCTGTCCATTCACCTCAGGTCTATCTATTCTTCACTCTGCTGTCTGCCCATTTGTCTTAATACTGGCACGCTGACCTTTGTGCTTCCCCTTCCTCTCCTTCTTGTCGCTGCCTGTCTGCGGAGTGGAGCTGGCCGATGCTTTGCCCTTTTTGGCTGAGCGAGGCGGCTGTGTGTCCGCTATCACCTTCACCTCCTCCTGCTCAGCTTCTTGCACTGAGCGCAGTGGCACATGCAGGGTGAGCAGGACAGATGGGCAGAAATGGAGAGAAAAGGAAAAAAACATAAATGTAAGTTGACAAAAAACAGAAACAGAAACTTGATGCTTGGCAGAAACGTTATATGTCAGTATATAACAGTTAATACAGAGCACAGTTTTTCATCTGATAGGACAAGAAAGTTTTATTCAACTCTTGCATGAAATAATAATATTAAAATGTAAAATAATAAATGGCAAAAATGGTCACATAATTCTGTACAACAAATACATTTTTATTTCAAAGAGTTCAGATTCAGTAAATGTAAAAAAAACATTCACTTCCTGCTTGTGAATGAGCATGATGAGGTCATAGGGGGTGATGAGGTTGTGATCATCCTTCTATCCATAAAAATCTTGTGCAGAGACCTAGTTTGTCAATATATTTTCTTTTCTCTTTGCATGAAATATGTTGACAGTTTGTGGCCTTGAGCCCAGAAACTGGCCCCAAGAACTAGGGATTAGATGACTGCTGCTCTGGTCTTTGTGTGTAGATAAGAAGACCTCATCAATCTGCAGCCTAAAACCTCTTCTGCTCTCGAGTGGATAGAATCACAGCACAATGTAAGCGCCTGCAGTAGATGGTACAGTATGTTGTATTGCTTCTACATGGGCTCTAATTTAAAATGGTAATATTTGCAACAGTTTTGCAGTTCTTGTTTTTTTTATTATTCAATGATTTTGAAAGTTTGTTTTATATTACTGGTAGAATACAGTTCTAACTGGGAAAAGGAAGCTGCATAAGAATAAAATCTCTTTCAGAACAACAACAAATACTTCCTGTAAATAAGACAGACTCATCAAACAAACAGTCTGCCATCTGTATTTGTTCAATCTAGTGTTTCCTAAATGTTCTGTTTGAGCTTTCTGAATCAGCAGAGCTGCAGAGGAGCGCCGGCCTTACTTACCGTGGTAGATGGTGCTGCTGTTGCTGCTGAGGTAGGATTCCACCAGCGGAGCCTGTTCCTCGCTCTGTTTGGTCCGACGAGTGCGAGATCTCCCGTCCACATTAGACTGGACCATCAGAGGCTCCTGCCTCTTCTTCTTCTGCTTCTGTTCAAGGAGCGCTCGCTGTTGTGGAGGTTTCATGTATATGCGTGAATCCACACAAATGCCCAGACAGAAAGAAAGAAAATGAAGGCACGGTTTCAGCTATTATTATATATAATTATATAATGAAGTTCATTTCAATTCAATTCAAACCCTTTAGTTAAGCCTTGAAAATCAATGAGGTTTCCTCCATTTGCAGTGATGCTGAGATACAGAGAAAGATGCAGTTTTTAAAAATAAATAAATAAAGAAAATAAACTCAAAAGAGGACAATACTCAGTGAAAACAATTGCACAATAGGCGTAGCGAAGGCTGATCACGACAATGTGTTGTCGATAATTCATGTGTTTGATGCACAAAAGGTAAAGGCAAATTTTCAAAGTTCAGAATAAACCCGTGGGACTTCACATAAGACAGTTTGGTTGGCTCCTGTGATCCAGTTCAGCATAGATGTTAAATAGGGTGGCGAATGTCCAATAAGGGATTTACAGATGTGCCAAAGAGGACCAACCGGCGTTGTTATACAGAACACAATGTTGAGCATCGTCTCCCGTAATGAATCTGAGGGCAGAATGATAAACTGAGTTGAGGGGATTGAGAGTGGAAGCAGCAGCATGTCCGTAGATTATATCACCATAGTCAAGGACTCCACTCTTCCTACAATTCAAAGAGAAGACAACCTATAGTGGCACTGAAGTAAGCACCAATTACCACGTTTAAGAGCAATGTCTGTGTGTGTGTGACCACGTTTACCAAACATGTGATGTCTGAAACATTTTTGTACACAAGTACTGCACATGATAATCCACAATTTCCTCCCTGAATGACGATGTAATAATTTAGCTGTTAATTATTTATTACCTCAACTATGTTCAGTAAACCACGACAACATGTTCTTTATTCTCCCCTTCTCGTGAAAAGCAAAACTCCTCAGACATTTGTGGTGATCACTTAGGAGGCAGCACAGATTTTCTTGTAAGATATCTTCTTACTGTAGGCAGAGTGTTGGGTTTACAAGCAAGTGGCGATAACACAGTCTCAGATAAATCTGTTAAGCCAGGAGAAAGATCTGAAGACGTTTAAAGATGTGCTGCCTAAACCGCTCTGACCTGAGGCTGCATACAGCTCTTCATCTGGACTAACTGTCAGCTACATGCAAGTCTTCAAACCGGAGCTCATCAAATATTGAAGGTTTCTATTAGTGGAGTATTGAGGCTGCAGAGCAGGAGCTCTAGTTTATCCCAAGAAAAGCTCACATCTTTGCCAAGACAGCGATGGCCATAACAGCAGGTGCATTAACACAGTGCGTGGATTTGATAGTTAAGGCTTTGTTGTGTGGGTCAGGCACTTACCATAAACTCTTTGGTGTAAAAGGTTTGAAAAGCACTGCTACAGGAAAGCTCCACTCTCTTCGACTAATAACTTACTTCATAATAAAAATCTAAAAATGTTTTTACATGACACTATACTTTAAACCCTGCCGGAGTCTCCAAAATAACAAAATCCAGTTGAGTGAGGAGCAAAATTAAGATTAATACATTTTCATGCCTGAATAAGTCATTGATTCAAATATTTCTTGGCTTTATTGTTATCAATAAAACTACTGATCAGTAGTAATTTGTTTTATGATGTTTACATGCCTTAAGCTACATTAAGTGAGTGAGTAGGTTAAGATTAATCCATTCAAGCGTGGATGAAAAGCAGTTTACTTGCATGTGGAACAGACCACCTGCAAGGCCTTCCTATTGATTAATTAGGAAACGACTGCTAGCGCATTTGATCTGACTACAGCATAGAACATGAACGTTTGGATTAGAGAGTATAGAGAAAACACAGCGGGACTTCAGAGAGAGCAGCTTTCACTGTGCCAAGAGAGGAAGTGAAAAAGGCTGAATTGCAGCTGGGGCGTGTTTGTCTACAGTGTCGCTGACAACAAACAGTGACAGCAGCTACCACACAAAATCATGTGCTCTGTAGCTCTAAATCATCACTTTGCAAGAGTAGATCTTCGAAATGTGTGTGGCATTAATCCCAAATACAAAACCATTTTCAAAAATAATCATGTGCACCCGGGGGGAAAACGTGAAGAGCAGAGACTTTCACATACGATCAGCACATGAGATGTCTGTCAGAGAGAAGATGAATCTGCTCATCTAAGTTCACGCTTCAGTATAAAAGCTGCTGACAATCGTGTGTATGATGCTGGCTTTTTAATAAAACACTTGGTTTCATACGCTTAATAATGTTCAATACACAGTCAGTGAAATCGTGGACCTTAAACAGGACTCCACATCTGATGGTACAGTCTATGTTAATGTATGTCTCTTTTTTGACCTGTATGATTAACATTAAACACGCCTCTATTTTTCATCTAGTTGACCTTAAAAAAGTACCTGAGAATAGGGTTCAATCACAACATACAGTCTCAGTGTTATAATCTCCTGCATCTAGTCATCACTGTGTTTAATAGTTTGAAATGCAGATAGGTTGGTCGGGTACTGATGCAGCCATCTGTTTCCATTTTATTAGCATGAAATATATATCCAATATAGCAGTTACAATAGACAAGAATAAGGTCCAATCACAATGAACTATATTCTCAATCCCCTTCATCTGAACTTTGTAAGGCACTGCTTGAAAAATAAAAAGGTTTTGTACATGTAATTTACTGGACTTCAATCTGACAGGGCTTTAGAGACACCCTCTCATTAGAACTACACTCAGAGAGATAACAAGTCCATTTGTGGTCCCATGATGGAGCAGCACAGGAAGTTTGTGTCATGATAAAACTGTCCTGTTCTAATTGATTTTGCCTGTGTGTTACTCTATTATCATATCTGGAGGAAGAACAGCACAGGACTTACCTGTCTGTCCAGTTTCTGCTGTCGGAGGTTGGTGCCCTCGTCGTCTAAAGTGCTATAAAGAAAAGAACAAAGAGAGGAGGGAGACGGGTGTTAAAGTGCCGGAAAGCGCTCCTCAGCTGTTCGTGTTTATAATCTAACAATGACATTTTCCAAGATGCTTGAATTAATTCACTTGTTACTCTGAAATGGCAACAGATGGTTGCACACTTACAGTATGTGACTTTTAGCTTCATTTTCCAGAATATATATGGTAATGAAGTTTGTTGTGGACTTCAGGAAACTGCATTTGTTTCTGCTGCAAGACCTTTTGTTTTCACATTGAGATCTAAATTACCTTCATGCTCGTGTTTTCAACTGCACACTAAAACTACATTGGATCATTATTCCCTGAAAAACAAATTCAAAATCTGATCATCCGTGGAAAACAAACAACAAAATCTGCTTGTTTTCCATTAGTAGATTCTATAAATTGGATCATTTTCACAGCTTTATGCATTCTCATCTTGAACACAGCTTACTGTAATGTAGCAACACATTCATAGACTTTATTGTCTTGTGTTTTGGGGTGAATAACAAAAAGCCTTATCTTGTATGTATGCCCTTGATACTTACTACTGATTATGCATTCAAAGAATATACTGTGAAGTTCACTAATTTACTTTGTGTCCAAATGTTCAACTTCAGGTTAAAATATGCTTTTAAAAATGAAAATCTTAAAAATATACAGGACATTATGGACAAGACACACAGCAGAAAGGTGACAACATGGTTTCAGACACATAGTCCAACAATAAAAACACACCAATCAGCTCTAGAACGGGTGTAAAAGGGAGCAGGGCTGCTGAGCTAACAGTGTAATAGCATCTTAGATAAAGGTGTTTATATCTTCTCATCAAATAGGTGCTGAAGCAGTTTAATGAGAGCATGATAGATACAGGCTTTAAAACAAAAACTCCCCTTCAATAATAAGGGCAAGGGGGGCTGTGACAAAGCGGTCAGTCAGCTTCTTCTCAGTGAACGCAACAGGAACATAATCAGAGGCATCATTTGAACATGATGCTGTAACTGATGTCATAAAACATGTTATGAAGCTGGCTCAGATCTTTAGCGAGAGAATAAGAACAGTCTGGTTTGTGTTGCTGAGCTGATAGCAGCCAAGACGTCCTGTTTTTTTTTTGTTTTTTTTTTTACCAGAAAAGAGCTTCTTTGTCTCCCTTTATTTCCTTGAGACCCCTAATTTGGTTTTAGGATGCATCTTGTTTTTCCTTGCAGCGCAGACAAATTATGCAATTCTATATTGCCCCTTACATCCTCTGTAAATTAATCTGCATTTGCACAGCTTTAGAAAGCTGCAGCTGAGATTTGGAAAAGGTGACAGCGGCTGGAGGTGCACGTGCAGATCTCCTCCACTGTGTCAGCAGAGAGGAAGTTACACTGCAGCAAAAGACATTGTCGCTGTTTTCCTTAACACTTGTGCCAGTGAACATATGGACAGCGGCGTCTGTCACAAGGAAGGCAGAGACAGAGGGTCTCGCGATGGTGGCTGTCGTATGCTGTACAGATTGTAAAGCCGTTTGAGGCACATTTATGATTTTGGTCAATATAAACAACACCGGCTTCTCTTGACTTGACATTCCTTCATACAGAGTATTGAATGTTCACCCACTGTTGCAAGAAAGATGGCTGCTTCATACTTCCTTCATTCACCACGAGCAGCACCTGTGGTCAACCTTTTTTCACAAGGTGAAAAAGATCTAAACCCCTTCTGGAACCCCTCCTGCTGCACAGTCCACCTCTCTGCTGTCCATATGCTTGGTATGTTCTGAGCAACACTAACGTCCTATTGTGACGATGAGCTTTTCTTCACCTCCACACGTCACCTTTAAAGAGAGGATCTGATGAAAGAGACTGTGTGTGTACAGCACACATTAAATAGAGGGACTTCATTGTTAGCTCTCAGCCCCACTCTTGTAAGTCTTTCACCAGGTTATCCTGTTGGTGTTGCAGAGGAATGCGGCAGATGTGACAGATGTGACTATCCATGTGTGCACTGATTGTTTTTACATCCCTCAAAAGGATTCTTGTGTCCTTTGCATATACATTGATTATTCCTTCATCCCGTGTGGCCGAGCAGCTCAGAGGCCTCTGAGAAACCTCAACGGTTCCTAATCACAGGGCAATGAGATATTTTCTGCGGAAGAGTTGGAGAGAATGAGCTACAGCAGAAGAGAAAAGGGTGAAAGATGTCTGCTGATGAGTGAGAACTGACAAAATGATGTTTTTCCAGCACTCTCAACTATGACTGAAATATTTCACACAAGAAATGAAGATGTGTTTCCTTACACTTCTTATTCCTTCATATTCATTCTGCTTTTTAAAGGCCATTGCTTAAACATGTACAGCTTTTGACACAAGCACTTAATTATTTTCCTGTCTCTTATTTTACATTATCTTACCTTCTGAGAAAAAATGTGTAGGTTTAGCAGCCATGTTTTAAACTCAGTTAAAAAACATTCAATCATACTGCCTGAAGACGTATAAACAGTGTGACATCCAAATGATGAATGCCCATATCAGTGCACGTATGCATTTGCATAATCAATTCAGTTTATTACCCTGCGCTGACTAGTAATTGCAGAGCCGATGGTTATATTGCAAAAACAACGCATTTCCAATTTTGTATTTGACTTACAGTGTTCTATTTTTTACTTGTCAATTTGTTATTTCTCAGCTTGATTAATGGCAACTGCGGTCAATCTGTTTTCATTTCCCATTAAGTCTTACTGGCGCATGATAAATAAAGCCAACAGGTGGTTTGTCTGCATTGTTGGTGAGCACTTTATACTCTTCATGCCTCTGTCAAAAGACTGAACAGTGACAGTGGACAGTCAGTCCTGCAGCGACAGCATGCAAGATCAGTCAACGAGTATTCAGTCTACCTGTGTCTCTGCACTACCGCCTCTAGTTGGGCAACAAAGGCCCACACACATGCAATACAGATTTATTTGCCTCCCACTCTCTGTCAGACATACAGACAAACAAAGCACTCCATGTTTCCAATCAGAGTAATCAAGTGTGTGAATAGGCATCAGACAGGAAGATAATGACACAAACAGAGCTGTTTCAGCAGAGGTCAAACAGCTCGTTATTGTGAAGAGTCTCTGGTCACTCTTGTCCTCCAGCACGCCGAGGGGCAGGTTAACCAGAAGCTTTAAATTATTTTAAAAGGAACATAATCGTTTACTTTAAAGCATCTGAGAACTCAAAGTGGAAATGCTCTATGTAATGGGCAGGTATACAATGTCATCAACTGTGTCAACATCCAAAACTTCCCAGCTGAAATTCTAAAAATATTCACAGAAAAGAGCAGAAATTAAGAAGCAACACAAAGGTGCAAGACAGACGAAAACATCAAATATGAAGAGGGAAGGTTCTGCACACTTTGGTCCCTCACAAGTATTTATTGAACAATCCAAGATTTTGGTTACTAGACCTTCATCATCAGGTCTCTGCACTCTTGCCTTGGAGTGTGCAGAGCTTTCTTCTTCTATTATAACTGAGGATATAATTCAACTTCAGTGCTGTTGAACTATTTGGTTGCTATTTGATCTGAGCATGTTTGAAGGCAAATATTGTGATTCTTTGTACTGGATGCCCATATTTGTGTGAAAATGTTACTATTTTAAATGTTTTTTAACATTAAGAAAACAGAAAATAAGCCTTTGTATCGCTTTTTTAAAATCATAATGTAGTTGTGCTGTGACAGAGGCATTAAATTAACAGTTAACTGAGTTGGAGACAGCACTGTTTACAAGCTGAAGCTCTGAAATTCAGGGTTGGTATTGATCGCATCAGAATAGAATTAAATGTTGGCTGTTGTAAATTCAAGAAATTAATTTGTTCTGACGTGAAACTATTGAAAGTTTGATTTGAACATTTTTTTTTTTAATGTGTTTTTCATTAACTCAGTCAGCCACAAGTACTGGCACTCAGGGGAAAGAAGGATTTGACTGTTATCACTCAGTGTGACTCCTCTTCACACTTTTACAGAAGTTTCATGTGGCATCATTAGTTTTTTATGTGACAGTCATTGGTTGATGATTCTGCAGCAGCACCACAGGACAATCCAATATGCACACAAAGCATGTTTAATCTTCATTTGCATGGTGCAGTGCATGAAATTTGATTGCAAGACGATTAATCCGATGAGACCGACCCAAACAGACCTCGTAAGTAAAGAAAATAATAAAACGAATGATGACACAATGTGACAAGACTAATACAAATCATGGCTTTAAATGATCTATGTGGTGCATTAAGCGACCTCAGGGAAGATTTTCTGAAAAAAATAATGTAAAATAATTATTTCACCATTTCTTTTGTCAAGAGCTTAGAACGGCTGCTTTGCTGGCTGGGTTCCCACGTCGGAGAAGAACAGAAAAAACACGAGATTTGCACAAGTCTTCCACCACTGAAATGCTAATCTGGTGAATTTGCTCCCTACAGAGAAGAGCTGGTGTACAACTGCTGCCTCTTTGTGGATGTGTGTGTGAGATATGTCTCCTTCATTTTGTCAATTGCTGTGAATGCATGCACAGTATATATCTAATGAGATGAGAGAGCCACACAGTGCAGCTGTCTCCTCCAACTCTGCACAGAGGTCCATGCATTTTTCATGGCAGCTTCACGGGATGAGAAAAACTGCTCATTGAGAAACCACCAATCCCCCCCCACCCTCTCACTGACACTCAAGAGATTATTTTTGGATACTCATAGTGTCTTGTTTAAATTATTTTGTTGCCCACCACCCAAAATCAGCTTGTAGCACATCTTTGCAAAAGCAAAAAGTAAAGAGGTAAGAAGGCCAAAACTAAATACTGTTTGTTCTTCCCACTACTGCATCAGTCATGGAATAATTTTGCTTGTTTAAAACCCAATCTAAAGATTTAATGAACGTCTTGTGTATTAATCTTGCTATTTTATATGATTCCCAGAGATCTGTGGCCCTGCAGTCGTTTCCGGAAGTTTAAAATAAATTCCACACACATCACTTTCTGCTCTCGTCCTGATGCAGTCTCGTTCTGGAAACTCGTGGACTGCCACTGTAACTTATAGCAACCGTGAGCCAATGGCATCAAAGTAAGCAGGGAACCATGGCAATGGGTATTCAATCAGGGGAAAGAGCCAGCAGTGTTAGGACTGCACTTGAAATGATGGAAGCAGATACAGGCTTCATACCAAGAGGTCATAAATGCTCAAAAAAATACATTGCTAGAAATGATTGGGAATATATTCCCTGCATCATGCAATACAGAACATTTTTCACACATGCACATAAAACACACACACTCACACACAAAGGCAGGAACTTCCTCAGTGATTTTGAAAATGAAAATATGCACGATGTGACCCACATACTAAATTCATAATGACACTCCAGTGAGAGTACTACTCTGAATCCAGTAAAACAGCACTATCTGTTTTACTGCATCCACTTTCTGGATGAAATTATGGGCAGTTTTACACATGAACGGTGTATTTGTGCAAGGAAAGAGAATATTTTTCTCCCTGTTAACCAAATGGAGACCTCAATAGTTCATGCAGCTGAAATTCTGGGATTCACTTTTGCATTATTTATTTTTGTCTGTGGTACTCCTTTAACAAAAGAGCCTCAGTCTAGAATATAAGCAACATTTTCCCACTGAACATGTCCATATTAGTGAAAACAAGAATATTATGCCACCAAAGAAAAAAAATTCAGCTTCCAACCAAGGGGCTTGCTTTTATATTTGTTACTGCTATCAGTCTGATCTTGTCAGACACTCACATGACTGACTGACACCCGCTCAGACACACAAACATGCACACACAGCTTCACTAGATGAACGCTGTGCCCTTTCCTGTGTTCTCAGGAATGTGTTACTGTACCTGTAGGGGATCCAGTCGGAGGAGTGCTTGGAGCTCATTCTGTATCAATCACTCTGACTGCTGCTGCCTAACTGCGAGGCTAACGGCCTGCAACAGCACCAGTGCAAGTGGCTACGGGGTCTGAGGACGGCAATCACAGCCAGAGAGCCCACATCGCCTGTTCATCCTCTGCACACAGCCCTATATCCCCAGCCTGTTTCTTCGTATGTCCTCTAGCTGTGGGGCAGCAGATGACTGGCAATCCAGACAGCCACACTCCTCACTCATGCACACCGAGCACATGAAATAGCCGCTTTCTTCTCTCCCATGTGTACGCTTCCAGTCAATGCCTCTCCTCTTCTCTTCTCTTCTCTTCTCCCATCCACCGCCTCTGCTCCTGCTCAGTGCTGGCTCCCTTCCCTCGCTCTCACTCAGTAGACTCTATCTAAATCTCCCTCCGTTTCTTGCCCTTTAAATCTCCCCCTCCCCTCACCTTCCTTCCTTCCTCCCTGTCCAAATCTCGCTCGGTGCCTCTCTGTCCAATCTATCTCTCGTTATCTCTTGTGCAGCATCACCTACAGCAGCATCGAGTGCAAAGCCTTAAGCAAAAAAGGTGATAGAGATTCCCCTTTGTCTTGCCTCTTTGATGTTCCTTCTATGCTATTTCTGCACAGTACCACCCCCCCCCCCCCCTATGCACACTCTCTCTCTCTCCGACACACTCTCTGTGTCTATCTTGCCTGTGTTGCATGAGGCATGTAAAGCAGGGACTCAGATGTGTTTTCTGGACCATAATTTATTTATTCTCTCAGAGTAAGAGGCATTAGCATATGACTGTGCAGACTAGTGTTAACAGCCTTTAATTCAACACTCCCTACAGCCAGACAAAGGCACCCTGTGATAGTGCCACAGCTCTGAACCTCTCTCACACACATCTGCTTCCGCCCTCCGTCTGCCACCCCTCACTGTCACCACACAAACACACATCACTCACTGTGCTCCCAGGGTTATTCAGGAGTCCATCTATACACAGTTAAACCAAGCGGCCTCCTTGTGACAAAACTGCTCGACAAGGAGTCGATTCATTTCAACTCTTATCAACACGCAAACACCTCTAGCTTTAAGTGTGTGATCCATGCTGATTTTAGGAGAGTGAAATCATCTGAAACAATCCTGAGGATGATTCGGGGAAGAAAATCTATTGCTTGTGGGTACAGATGAAAGCGTCTTGCCATCTACTGACTCAAACAGCCTCCGGCAAAATTGTATTTGCTGTATTTCATCATCCGTGTGTTGCAACAATTCCTATTATATATTCAGATGGATTTAGGACAGTCAATGCACCAAACCACTCTGAAATACACAGATGCTTTCCAGCGCATGCACACGCACGCACGCACGCACGCACGCACGCACGCACGCACGCACGCACGCACGCACGCACGCACGCACGCACGCATGCACGCACGCACACACATTTATTATTGCAGAGGCATCTGTGATGTGTTGAAGCCTGCATTACACTTGCATTTTTCCAAGGTCAAAACTCAAATCATGTGCTGATCAGATTAGACACACTGTGCTGCATGGGAAAGCTGTAAAGCAGAATTCAGCACTGTGCACAGTGTTAGTTAAGCAGAAACAAGTCAAACAGTGGAGTCACTATTAAGTTCATTCAAGCATCTTCTCTCAATTATTTACTGCATGCCTAAAGAAAAGCATCACTGACAGAGTTTAGTGCAGACTGCCAAAGTAAACCAGGAAGAAAATGGAACCGCAGTGAAAGCCAAAAGAGAAACAGAGACATTTCTGTTTCAGTTATATGAAGTCAAAGCCTAAAACATGTTTTAAATTAAAGCCTGATGTGTTAGAGTAACCAAACCAAAGATATCGCAATTTACTGCACGATAAATAACAATGAATGACTAAACATCCTTCTCACTAAAATAGAAATTCTGAATCCACACTTGACTATTTGGCTCACATCACAATAGAAAAACACTTCAGCACAGAGCCCTCATCACAGCACCCGGTACAAAGTTTCTTACCTTATATTGTAACACTCAGTCGTCCCTCAGTGGCACTGCACCATACAAAGCAAAAAAGTCTTGTGTGTGGATTTTCATTTATTTTAATCTATAGCGTTTCAATATGTCCCTTTTAAATTGCTTTCCGGGAATATTGAAAGCATATGCTGTGAACACACTGACGATTAGCCTGAAATGGAAACAGCCAAACAATCAAAATCTTTTCTCCAGGTAAAATGGTCAATGTGCTGGAAGGCCCATCCAAAAACACATACGGCCCAGAAATGAGGCCCACAACTAGATTTTATTCTCCTCTAGAACGGAAAGCCCGCTGCAGCTGCTTTGCTGAAAATGTAATGAAACATTGATTGTAATCTCTAATGGCATGGCCTTTCAAAAATGTCAAGTCACAAAGGTGTTTCATTTTGACTCAAACAGTTAGAAAGTGTGGACAGAGCGGACAACAGCAAAATAAATCTGCTTTCATAAAATACCAAACTGATCGATCCCTCCCACAGTGTTTCTCCCACCACGTTGCAGACCACCAGTCATGTTTAAATAAAAAGCGGGACTGGGGAGTCAAGTGGATCACATTTTGTTTCGACTGTATTCCTTATATACTAATTTCTGTGGTGAATCTGGGTTCTGCACTGCCAACCTATTTAATAAAGAAGTGCTCTGTAAAAAGAGTCAAATTACTGAGTTACTGAGAAGCATGTTGACAACAGTTTGTATTCCACTGAAGTGGGCAGTAAAGTCAGATGTCCCTCCTACACAGCTCTGCTGCCGTTTCTTCTGTAAATTACAGAATCGTAATTCCACTACACCAGAAAAACCCTGGTCCTCTCCCACCGAACTCAGAGACACTGAAAGAGAGTTATTTGTGTCACGACCCAGGAGACCCATGTTCTTTTTGGCTTTTTGTAATTCATCCTATAATGCAATTATTGTGACTAGCATGAAAATTTGGTGAGGAAAAACAACCTGCATCATCAATCCTCCTCGGTGCAATTATCATCATATTTGAGATGCAGGAAGGCACAGTAATTATGTCAACAAGAATCAGCTCTGCCTATGCCCTTGACCAGGTCTATGATTCCCTCCTCCCTCTCACCAACACATGAAGTGGGGGGGGCAAGAGGGAACATATTTCTGTCCAGAGATTCATTAAGAGTGGCTATTACAAACGGAAGTTACTGAGAATTGGTAGTGAGACGAACGTAGATGACTGTCAATGAATGTAACTGACTGTCAAAGAGCCCCCCGTGGTTAATGGTGTGTACCCGGCATATCAGCGGGTGTGATGAAAGTGGAAGTAAATGGAACAAGCCACTCCACTGAGGAACAGGTGTAAGCACAGCATCCTGCTTAATATTTGATGGTGAAGGGAGGGCTTTGAAGTTTGGCTTTGGTCATGGGAGAGTTGGAAATGGGAAGGAGGCTGAGTTTCATACAATTTCACAGAAACAAATAACTATTCTCCTTCCTGGATGTAGTAAACATAGTGCTTTCTTCCTCTTCTTTCCCTCTGGCCTAATAGCCATTACAACATTAAACAACAAATGATAAGATCCTCTTGACAAATTAGATTTTTCAAGTCCAGAATTTGAGTTTTCCCAGAGGCATTTTACTGTTGGTAACAGGAGGCCAGCAGAATCAGTAATTATAATAATGGTCCTGGCACAGAAGGCACTCACTGATGTGAAAATGGATCTCTGGCTTGTGTCCGCATGTCTTAGTCACACTGGCTGAAACACAGCTGCAGAGCACATAGCCTTAATAATACAGCAGCCTGATCAGGCATGCACGACATGTGTCTGCTGATGAGTGGCATCTACTGTACTGTATTTTAATCACAAACAATTAAAAATAAAAATGTTGTTACACAGATGCCACAACTCCAGAAAACTTTCCTGCAAATCCTGATCAAGCCAAAAAAAACAAACTGATGTTTTTCTGATGTTCCAGCACAAGCATACAGTATATTACTTGTGTTTTAGGCATGACATAAGAGCGGCTTACTCTTTCTCCAGCTGCTGTTCCCCCACTTCAGTGATTCCCCCACCTCTGATTCACTCATTTCGCAGCAACTATGTGCTGCCATGCATCCCAATTCAGGGGCTCTGCCTTCGAAGGAACAGGCCTGTGAAGTTGGAGACTTTGGAGAATTGAAGGGTTGCTCCTCCTCCTCAAGTGCCTCCTTCTAAATTGCCATTTCCCAGCCCGAGATATCACCCTCACAGAGAGTAAAACTAATGGCACTTGGGCAGCTCTCCTCAACATGTAAAGCTGGAAATTCACAAGTTTACCCCTAAGAAGCTGCAGAAATGAGATGATAAATAGTAGTGGTAAAGTTTCAGGATGTCGGAGTTTATAATAAAAGTTGTGAGAGTGTATATAATGAACACTTGGAAAACATTTTACCAGGACGAAGGTTCACTGGTCACAGCGTGGGAAGGAATATTAGACTCAATGTAGCGACCGACAGTCTACCAAAGATGCTAAAAATGACAGTGTCTATTTCTTTGTCCAGTTAGTGTGATGTGCTATTTATCAGGTTTTTATGATTCATCACAAAAACCTGATAAATACAATGTGATCAGGTGACATTTCCCAACTTCCCAACTCAATGAATAAACCAGCTGTGTTCAGATTCAAGAGAAAGCTGCATTTTTCTGCTGCATTTGGAGAAGCCTTGCAATGGGACTGCCTCATCAAACTCTTATGCAGGACGTCGTAGGAGGCAATTAGGACAAAAGGAGTGAGTCACTGACTGGACGCACATTACGTCACATCAGGGTGCTGCACTTCAGAGACACTGGAGGTGAGCCAAGGGATCCTGTCAACAGTAAGTTGGTGGAAGCTAAAAAAGCCCTGTCTGCATCAGGATGGTGTTTAACAATTCTCACCTGTTAAATTATGCATATCAGAGGAATGAATGGACAACAGCTAATATCAGACGGTGCAACATGATGTTGGACAGAAATAAATTTAGATTTCTCAAGCTCAAACATGTATGCACCTCTGAGATACTGCAAAGCCCTTCTTTGAGAACAAAAGGAAACATGATCATGCCCTCTCAATGCATCAGCGTTTAGAGGGCATGATCATGATGGAAAAACAGAACTAAACAAACAGATTTTTTGCAGTGCATGTACTGGAAAGCCTTTCTAAAAAAACAAAACAAAAAAAAAAGCACTTGAAAAGGCGAGCAAGCTATTGTTCCCTCCTCTCGCTCAGGAACGTGGCCAGAAGCACAAACTGAGCTGCACATGGCTGCTACAAATGCCTTTCAAAACTGTGATTACATTGCATATTCAAACTTCTTCTGACAGCCTACTTGAGAGAGCATTTTCAAATCTCTGTCATAATCAGATAACATTTTATTGTCCGGTTCATAGCAGAGTGCCAGGCTGCAGCACCGCTTCATAATTTTACAGAATTAACTGAATTAACCCTGTAAGATACAATATAGGCAAAGTCTGATTACACATATGGACGGACTGATTAAAAGCCAGAAGCAGCCCACTGAAGATGCCCTCTGTGAATCAGCAGCAGTCTGACGTTCCAGCCACAATTCAGCAGATGATATCATTTATAGTTGGGGACCTCGAAAAATGTCTTTGTACAAATGTTCAAAGAAAGCTGTTCAACAGTGACAGTATGTGGCTTAAACCGAAAAGCCAGCCTCTGAAGGTTGCAGTGAGGCATAAAACAGTGGCATCTTTATTTTAAGGGGAGTTGTAAATCTTAGAATGCGAGAGCGAGAGAAACAGAGGGACTATGTGTGTTTGTGAGCGTGAGCGAAAAGTAAATCTCACAGCCCCAGAGACAGAGAGTGAGAGACTGTGTGTGAGCTTATGCATGGAAAGAATGAAAACTGAATGAGCATAATGGCTTGTGCCCTCTATTGATTGCCTCTAATGTCTGCAACGTGGTCTTTGCTGGGAACGACAAATTGTGGAAAATTTTGATTCATAATTCAGCTGCATTGGCAGGCACCACTTCATTTGTAATAGCATCACATCAGACCAGGTGCACCTGAGACTGCGCACATGTCTCAGGTGCACCGAACACGGGTAATTCAGTGGCCTTTCTTGTTAAATTATGAAGCTGGAACAATTTAATTTCCCTGTCATAGGATTAATAAAGTTTTTTTTATCTTATCTGGTCTTATCATGTCTTAGTTTCTCCCCTCAAGACTACAGGGCGGTGGGACACTATGCTACAGAACCAGCAGGTGGGTGACTGACACACATACACAGTCCTTGTATCAACAAAAATCCCTGTATCTCATCTCTCTGCGCCCCAGCAGAGGCCATGCATAAAACATGATTTGGATTAGAAAATGTCACGCTGGATGAAACAGTGTCCCAGTGTCCCAGTGAGGCAACCAGATGGACTGCTTCGATACACCAAAGTTCCTTTGCACCCTCCTTTCCATAGCACAGCTTTGTCTGTGTGTGTATGTACAGTACAGCCACCTGTAAACACCTCGCGAGCAGCAGAAAAGCTGACAACACACATTGGCATAAATGCTGATGACATTTTAGAAGTTCTCTTACACAGTAGCTTAATCTGATTTAAAGATAACACTGAAATCTGCAGAACTAAGATAATTTGTCTTCCCTTAAACAGCTTCAACTGTGTGTTGGAGTCCTGATTGATTACAGTATGTAAATTATCTGCATCTTGGATTACAGCACAATCATAAATCTACACCGGATGACATAGATTCTACTAATGTTCACATAAAACAAGCAAAAGTGCCTCGAAATCTGTGACTAATACCAAAAACTGCAGTGACAAATACAAGATGGTTGCAAGCTGAAGCTCACCAACAGAAACAGGCTCACATAAGTAACAAGATATTTGCTAAACAGTACAAACACACTGCTTTAATAACACCCAGAGATCTGAATCAGTCCCTCAGTGTGACAACCTGAGCAACAGCTATACATCCTGAGCTTTGCTAAATTGGTCTCCATGGCCAAGTTTCCATTTGTAAAGCACTTGTATCCACGGGCAACAGACAAAGATGCGTAGCTTAGTATAATAAGAGGCATAATCCCGAAATGGACTGATGAGTCATGTCCCACATTTTCCCTGTATATACAGATGTGTTTACATTTCTAGACAAGCAAATGATGCCTTAAAATTGCAATGTAATTTCCCAGCTGTTAAACGTGTCGTCATGACATCCTCAAACTTTCCTCAGCGGTGAACTGTGAAATGCAGGATTTTTCTATAACAAAATGAGGAGTGAATCTTTGTAATCACCAAAAATCATCAAATCTTCATTGTTATGAACATTGTTTGGAGTGTGCTGAATATCTACATTATTCATCAAAGAAGTTTGTGCCTCCACAGCACCGACAGCTAACAACAGGCAGGACTGAGTCTCTTCTAGGTCTGTGAATATTTTAGGCCTCGAGCTCACATGCTATCTTATATTTTGTATATTCCTTCAGATAAAAGGACATACTTCAACAAAACTGTATTTAAAACTCAATTTTACACCCTGACTCACAATACATTGACATATTTACAGCATATTGCAAAACTCCTTTTTCATGCAAACAGGTTTCATCCCGTTGTGCGGGCATTGACTGACCGGGAAAAGTAAAAGAATCAACAGCATAATTCGTCCTTTTCAGATGTCAGTGACCTGTGTTTGGTTCAAAGGGGGGATAAGAGCTATCATCCCACAGAGACTGACGCACACTCCTTGTGTGCCTCACACCCTGCTGACAGAAAGACAGCAGAGAGGCTGAGATGCTAAATGAGAGTGTCGTCTTGTCAGGTGCTGTACAGTGTGTGAGTCCTTTATCTATCTTTGGAGGATGATGTGCACGTGACTCACTGTTTCTAAGCTGTTTCTGCACTTATCTGTCTTCTTTATGCTTTATGTAGAGATCTCAAATGTTTTTTTTTTTGTTTCCAGTGCCACACACTCACAGCCATCATGTCTAGTTTGGAAACCTCCCAGTCATTACATACAATGAATGAGATGAGCAAATTGCTCCAGATAAAAGCAGGTAATTGTGAACATAGTGAACAAAATCAAATGGAAAAGGGTTGCAGCCTTTACTGTTGCACACTCTTACACCGCACATCAGCTGTTAACCAGCTTGTACACTATCAAGTCAAGGGGAATACCTTTTGGTGGAAAATGAAGCTGACATAGCACGTCATTCTGACTCTCATACCATTTCATGGATGGGCGAGCCGTGCTAATGAATGTTTTTAATTCCACAGACATACGCAGAGAGATGGTGGGAGCGCTGTGGTGCGAATGTGTGCAACCCTTGCATCCTAACATCTTTGCGAGGAGGCGACGGTCACGCTGCCTCCTCTGACACACTCTCCTCTGCCCGTGACCATGGCAACAGCAGAGACCAATTATCATTTAAAAGCTCACCGGTAGGCGATTCAACCGTGATATCTGCTTTAAGGGAAGACACACGTGCATAAAACACAAGCACAATCCCACCTTGCCAGTTGCTATAGCTGTGATTAATTAACATCTGGCTGTACCTGCAGCGTACAGTAACATCACGGTGTTGCTGCAGTGAAGTGGCAGTGTTTATTTTTCTTGCCCAACAGGGGGACTCACTGAACAGTGACAGAGATGTGTAGTGATGACTCATGGACACACGGAGGTGCTGTGCCATAGCACAAGATTTGCATTCCCGGCTTCACAATCCCACCAGTGACGGCTTCGCACGTCCTGTGAGGACAGGCAATTCACATGAACTGCACATGCACATATGCTACAAGAGCTTGCAGTGCCAGCTTGTATTCATTCACTCATGTATTTGTCATAGTGTTGTAAAGAGGAGTATCTTACAGTTACATGCATTTACAAAGATGTGTTTAAGCTTAATGTGCTAGACCATCTAAAACATGACCACAGAATCAGACATGGAGAGAACACAAGTCACCGAGAGTCGATCACACACCGACAGTCACAAGTCTTCTGAGCAGATCAGGAACGAGCCTTGCTCAAAAGTGCCCTGATGGTAATTTCTGTGGGAGTTAAAGCATTACCTCTTAATTATCCAACCTTAACTTTCTCTGCTGTGTGGGGGATAAAAGCCATCCTAACAGGCTTTCTACCATCGTGTATTATCATGTTTGTCACCTTAGCAATTATTGGCTCTTCCCTACTCGTTGCCATTCACAGGACAAACAAAGAGGACCTCATCATGGCCATAGAAAAACATGTTTGATAGACTGAAGATTAAGAAATATAGATATATAACAGAATGATTCCAGGCACACATGCTTTTGTTTTCACATGTTCTCGTCAGGCTGTGACAAAAATCTTTCATTCACTGAGTCATTACCAAACAGTCTGTTCTGTATTTTTGGACTTTGGTTATCAATTTATACAGTGAGAAGCTCATTAAATGTGCAGAAAGTGAAGCCAGAAGAGGACAAATTAGTTAAAGCACAATTTCAACTATTAAAATGAATTGTTTTAGTTGCAAAGCTGGAATATCAGTGAGCAGGTCACTAAAACAAAATTACTGGATGTTAAATTAGAGAACCGATGGTCACACCTGAAGCACTGACCAGTCATCTGGTCAAATACTGCTTTAAAAAACCCAAATTATACAGAAGAGAGCAGCCACAGCAGCTCTTCATTGTTCTTTCCATGCCAATGTGTGAGAGGCATAAATGACTATTCTGGCAAACTGTGAGGGCTAAATTAAAATCTAGTCTTCTATTATTCAGGCAAACTGTCTTCTGGAATAAAACACCACACTTCTTTTGTGAAAAACTGGTATATACTGGTTTTCATCACTGGTATGGTGAGTCCACAAACAAACTGTATGATGAGTCCTGTTCTTTATAGAAGTCCTTCTGCCTGGAATATGCTGCCCACCATCACACAGATCAAAAAAATATTCTTTCAAAGGGACAAAAAACGATGAATCTCACACGGAAATCATTTTGTTTTTACTGTTTTGGAGCCGTGTGTGTGTGAGAGTGTTGTTTTTGTTTCCATTATAACTTTATTTCACTTGCATTTTCCTGTTTTATTGATATTGTACGATTAGACAATTTTTGACTTGCTGTTTTTGTGTGGACCCCAGGAAGACTAGTGACCAGTTTATGGAAGCTAATGAGGATCCAAATGCAGAATAAAGTCTAGGAGGAGGAAACAAATGGGATCGGCACGCTGTAGTTGCATCTCTTTAGAAAGAGAGGAATGTTTTAATCTATATGTTGATGTTCAGAAGACCTTGGTAGGATCTCAGTTGGCACAGTGGGGATGGTGGGTGTATACAGATAAACAAACATTTAATAATCTTCATGCTCCCACCAGGTCATCAGTATTATAACTGAGGGACAGCCCAGTGTGAGTTAAGACAACGGTCAGATCACATGCCCACTCAGGGTTATGTGTTTACAGTTTCTAAACATTGCAAGCTTTGAAATAAATTCTTAATACGAAGATGAGTTTTAAAAATATATATTTGTATATTTTGCCCTTATTTATTCATATGATTATTTGCATAATGTATCATCAATTCATTTAATATTCCACGGTTGGGGTCCCCGAGGTCCTGATTATTTCTGCCTCAGTTTCCCTGCAAAAAAGCAAACTAATCGTTATCAGCTAATCAATGTGTTCAATATAGAGTGGTTTAAACCACTTGAATCCTGCAGCAGCATCTCTCAGACCCAGCAAGACAACAGCATGACGCTCATTCTCCTCCATGCCATGAAGTGACAGTGGGAGATAAGACAGCATGCTCACACTTACAGTCTGCTCATGGATGGGAGATACATAATTACACACACGTGTGCGCGCACACACACACACACAACCTTATTTCTCAAAAACTTAATGCCACTTCTCAGTTTTACACCATGATGTTTCACCATAGCAACCAGCTCCAGAGGCATGTCCCACACACATCCACCAGGGGCACAGAGCTACGGAGGAGAGGATGGAGACAGATAAAAGAATAGCGAAATGGAACATAATGAACGTGTTTTAGATTTATGGATCTTTTCAAAAGAGTACTCACAAAATCCTTCAAGAATCCAATAAAAATATAAAACCCATAAATTTAAAAACAAGGTAAAATCCACAGTAAAAAGATTAAATGCACTTTACCTGAGACACTAAAAACTAATTCTAATGAGTGACTTGAAATAAGATCCAAATCTCCTGCCAGCCCTGTGAGCGTCCGTACATTTCGGATGAGACTTCACCTGCAGACCGAGGCTAACTGTCTTCATGTATGATGTATAGTCCTCGGTAATGCAGGCTGAAACAGGAATATCCTGTGATGACTGCAGGCTAGAGAATAAAATTCAGTAATAAAGGACAATGAAAGGGAACCAGAAGTGAGAAGTGAGTCCAAGAGAGAGCGAGATGAGTTTATTAACGGCACTTAAATATGAATAAATGAGGAAAGGGGAATGGTCTTGGTGTAATTATTCTACAATATCTTAACACTTATCGGTGCCAAGTGTCCAACACATCATAGTGTCACACCTGGTGCTCTGCAGTGATTTCTCCTCACATTGACCCATATTTAGCTGTTTTGCTAGTTAGTTTCAAAATCTACTCATTTTCTGTGAGGTACAGCAGTATCCTTGAATGCAGTTAGTTAATTGTCCAAATGTACATATCAGTCAGGGGCCAAAATGCTGTCCCGCATCAAATTAAACCTTGAAATGAAGACTGCAAAATGATAATGTATATATTGTCCGTTCTAAAAATGTTTTACAAGAAATAAAAAGATGGCACAACGCAGAAAATAAAATCCCTAAACTTGAACGGGCAGAAAACACAATGTTGTTATGCTGAACATGTTACCAAACATATCCAGTGGACATGGAGCAACGTTAGCATTAATTTGAAGTCATGTTTCTGAATGTAAGTCCAATAATCACTCTCCTTTGAGCTCTGTGGCTGCTGAGCTCATCGCAATGCTCACCAATTATTCAGACTTTTTATCTGTCTGCCTTTAGCTTCAGTTATCACTAAGTTTATCAGACAAGTGTGCGGGGAGCAGGGTTGATGAGAGCAGTGAGAATGAATCAAAACGGTAAAGCAGTGGGCTGTAAAACCAAAACAATCAGCTAAAAGAGGCTATAAAACACTTGGCAGAGCAACAAGCTAGCCCTTTTACTTTACACAATTGATCCATTGTTTGTATGAAAAATAATCAACGCAATGCTTTGCTTTTGTGTCAGCAAGCATGACATGTGTGTATATGCACCAGGACTTCTTTATGTATGAGCATCAAAATGACTGCGCCCACATGTGTATGTCAGGTCCCACATAAACGTATGACCTTCACCTTCACAGATATGTCTGTGACACAACAGTCCGTTACACGTAGCCTCAGCACAGACTGGAGGCAGGAGGCTGTGGTGCATACCAAACATACAGTTTTTTACATATGAGACAAATGATCTCCCCGTAAAAACTTCATTAAGAATAAACTGTCAATAAATCTCAAATGTCTGAACAAGAAAATAACAGAACTACTGATGGAAAAAATGAACATTCACTTGCCCAGTGACTGCTCTGCTATCACACATCGGATTCATAATATGAAATTAAATGTGGCCAGCTGTGTTCATCTTGGTAAATGGGGAAAGGAAAAGGGTCCTCATTTAGACAAGGTCATATAAAGAGGAAGCGCTCTGCAGTACAGTATTTGTCATCACTTCTTAATGCTTTTTTTCTTGGAGTAGTCATCTGTAAGGAACAAGGGCACAGCTGGGTTGTCACGCTGCTCCAGACTCTTGATCCAAAGGCACACCTGCTGCTGAAAGGGTCGTTCAACTCAAATCCACTTTGATGTGGAGAATCAACAATGTACAACAAAGCATGGAGGCTACAAGCAATGTCATGCCACTCATACGTATAGTGATTATGATTTCTGAACAGGAGTGATGCGATTCCTTTCAGAAAACTGCCTTTGCAAGTCTGAAAGTAGAGGATTTGGTAAGAAATGGCAGGCTGAGAAGAAAATCACCTTTAATGATGGCATGAAATGAAAAACCTTGATTTCACATCAGCTGGTGCAGATTTGAAAATGAAAAATCTTTCCACTGACTGGCATTTAATATATTTGATGATTTTCACAGCAGGCTCTTTTCTTTCCACCAAATTCGAAAGCATTTGAGTCGTGTGTGATGCTATTATGTGCAGACGTTTCTGCTGCCTTTGAAAAACCTTGGACGTAGAGACAAAGCCCACTCAAAATTCAAGGCTGCTTGTAAGTCACGCCTGCCAACAAGCCGGGAACAAGTGCAATCATTAGGGATTGACAATAAGGCACTAATATCCATTTCTTGTCACAGCAGATATGCAATACTAAGAAACTCATGAAGTCTTGGAAGACTGGCCTCACAAACACCTCTCCACCTCTAAACTGCATCTGTCAGCACTTCAAACGTCATCTCATAATCATCAAGTGTCACTGGAGGACATTTAAAAGGCTCTGTCCTCGACTGCGGGGCTGATTGTCCTGTTTCTCATTTGCATCTGAAATGTACGTAAAGAGAACGACAAAAATAACAATTCTTTATTACAATTTTAACAACGGCTTTTTGTGTTTGCTTGTTGGACACACATACATCATCTGCATCCCATGATATCGAGCACCAGGCCTTCAATCAATGCCATCAATAACCACCTGAGTGCAATTTAATCAGACGATAAGCTGGCAAATCTGCTGGGACGCCGACTGGATTTATTCTGTTTGAAGTTATAAAAGTGTATCCATTTAATTTATATTTGAAAAACAGATATTTGAATAATATATAAAGAGAATGTATACACATGTTGGACTGTCACATTTTTCTTTTGTTTACAATCAATCATGAATTTCAGTAGGACCATTAATTTCTGCACAAGGGAAGGATTGCTTCAATAGCTTTAAAGCTAACTGCTCCGTTCCCAAAGACATTAATATTAGAACAATTAGAACAATTACTGGGGCTTTTTCAGCAAAACAGCAGAAAACAAAGAATCATTAATCATACTCATTTTAAGGAATACATAAGTAATGACTTTTAATTTTAAAGTGACTTTTTTGTTCCTTTAAAAATGGTTGCACTACCACAGAAAGAACTGACTGTGTGCTTACAATGAGTGCCAGCAAATGGAAATGAGCATCTCATCTAGAAATCACCAAAACTGCCAGTTCTCCTCCAGCCTGCCAACATCGCCACCACAGCAGACACCGGTCACTCTCCCCCCCCCCCCCCCTCACAGCACAGAGGGAGATGTCAGAGAGGAAGCTTCTCCACCTCTGCACCTGATGTCAGTTCCTACGTGTCGGCAACATTATAAGAGATGCAGCTTCAAACCACAGAGGCAGGTCAGCAGGCTGACAGGCGGGCTGCCTTTCTGCCATGACACCCTCACAAACTCCCTCTGATCTCCACCTGAAAAATCTTTGAGCTTCGCCTCAGTGGATCCTGAAGCACCAAACCCCTTTCCCTCCTTACCTCACATCTGCTCACTAAACTCACCTCTATCTGTCCACTATTTATTGTCTTGTCTGGCTTTGTTGCTAAACGATGTTCCCAATGAAACAAGTGGCTTTGTGTCCAAAATGTATGCTAAGAGGCTGTGCAATGATTTTACCAAATAATGTCATTTTGTAGAAATAAGTATATTTTATCAGAAATAAATATGTTTTTATGTACTATGATAAACATATATGTATGCATGCATATGTTAGTATATTTTATATCATTCAAAAATACATAGAAAATCTGGCATCGGGTATAAATCAGTATTCACATCATGTACTCTGTTCTCTACCATATAATACTGCTATACTACAAAATCTACATTCAGTTGCAGGTCTGGTCATTATCTCTCTTGATAATATTTTAGAAAAAGAAAACTGTAGAGGAGCTTAGCATTGTCAGGCCAGCCTGCAAACCAGACAAATCTGTGAGCTCATGTTTAGTTCCAGCGATGCCAAGCTATTAGTTCAGCTATCAGGTATTTGTTTTGCGTTTGCGCTAACTTTTGCTACAGGTTTATGTCTCTGTGACAGGTGATGTGGACAGTTCAAGTAAACGCCAGCTCCTCTGCTTCTGATAACCAAAGACCATTTCTATGGAAACATGTGACATTCAGTTTTTGCAGTTTCTTTGCTTAATACCCTGATGGAAGACACACAGAGAGGTGTAACGCACTGAAATCTCTCACAACCTGACCATGGTTGCTGCTGCTACAAATCATCTCAGGCATTGCTAAAACAAAAGGTGTAGCAGCACAGATAAAAGCCTAAAGGCGTTGTTTGGTACCTTGCTTTTTCTACTTGTGGTTACTACAGAAACAGGTAGACAGTTACTACAGAAACAGGTAGACAGTGACAAAGCTATGAAATGCATAATGACTGTGGTGCAGCGGGAGGGTAATTGAGAGTTAGGAGGTCAGATGAGCAAGACATGACAGGCCACATCACCAGAAACTATGACGGGTAGGAAGCTGCATTTTCTTGAGCTTAGTTTAGCTTATTTTTGTTCACAGTTCTCTTAAGATGTGTCATGCCAGGGAGCTGAATCCTCTAAAGTCAATCGGGGTAAGGTTTGTGGACAGGCTCTCACATTAGGCGGACTGGATGTTCTGACACTGTCTGGACATAGCTGTGACTTCAGCTGCTCTCCTGCACTGCACTGTAGCAGCCATATAGACAACTGTAGCTCAAGCCTTCTTTTCCAGGCTCATCTCTCCCATAATGCTGTGCAAGAGTCGTCGCTGCAATCCAAAACCTAAATTTCTACTTGCACAGACACAGCACTAAAACAAATCAAATTTTATATAACTCACTTGTTTCACTTATATTAAGGCTTAAACTTGTGCATAATTATGGACATGGCTGCTTTGAGTGACAAGCAACCAGGCTTCATTCAACCCCCCTCGGCTCCACCCACACTCCACCTGTGCCAAATGTTGGATTAGCCGGGAGTTTAGCAGAGCCAGAGACTGCCAAGATGATGACGGCCGGATCCACCAACACTGAGCTTCACAGTGGTGAAATCAGAGGTTATGTCCAGGTTTTATAGAGTCCACGGTCTGGAGGTGTATTTCCGGCTGTACAAACACTGCTGAATGATCATAGAAATATTGGGAATAATACAGGAAAACTGCAGGCAACAGTGCCTTTCTATGATCGTCTCGCTCTTCTGCGACTGCTACTTGTCACTTTGATCCTGAAGCTGACACTACTCCATAGAGTATATAGACTACAATAAAGTAAAGAATTGAGTATTTATAGTATGTAATTCCATATCTGTCTGCTTCAGCGCCATGGATTTATCAACACACAGCACAGTTAGGTTATTAATATTTCAAAGCCATGATTGGGGACATTCTAACTTATACAAAGCTCAGTCAGATAAAGGATTAACAAATCAGGCAGACTAGACAAACAAATTCAACTAAAGAACCCGTGTGTCCCGGCCCTCTTTGGTTGGAAAACACACATTTAGAAACAACAATTTCTGTTGTTCAGTCCATCTGTCAGTTTGTCTGATATGTTAATTCAGAGCAGAATCTCTCTCCAAACTCAGATCAGTTCAGACTGTCATGACAACCACATTCAACTTTTTCTCTCCACTCTGCATCTGGCCCACTCTCATCTCTGATGTTTCTATTTTCTTGACCAGGAAAATGTAGTTTCTTACATCATGGAGGAAAACAGTTTCTTTGCATGGAGACAGAAGAATCGGTCTCAGACATTTTGTTTGGTTTTGTGCAGTGTCCAGCTAAGGTACATGTTTTTTTTGTTTTTTTTTTGTTGTGACTCATTTTAATGCCACCCACAATGGCCCCAGACACACAATGGATTCCCACTTCAGGAGCTTGGTATGTAGCTGATGACCAGTGTTAGAAATACACTGACAACATACCCTCTAACAGGTTACAGCTTATGTAAGGCAATTGAGCGTATACACATACACACACTGTCAAGTTGCTGTGCCAATTCACACCTGCATCACAAGCTGAACCGACACGAGCACACCTCAGATCAACCCATCTAATGTGAAGCCAGAGTCACACATAGTAGTTATTCAGAAGTGTAAAACAATATTCCATGAAAGCACAATTTATTGAAGCTTCTAGCTGCATGCCTAAATCAACGGTTGAATGTCTTATAGTCAGGAGATCATTCCAGTGTCTTCACGAAGCTGCACAGATTCCAAACGAGCACAGCTGAAATTCAAAGACAATAACACAGACTTGACAACATGGCCACTGAGCAAACAATGCAAAGCCTCCCAACAAACACAGACTGAAACTACTTCCATACCAAGCCAGCAAAGTCTAGAAGCACTGAATGCATCGCAACATCACAACAGTAGGGCAATTGTGCATAGATGAGAACATTTTCTTTTCACAGCTCAGCTGGTTAAACCCTCTGAGCTTCATATTCACCTACACGGTTTTAATACAGCTGACCTCACAGTTTTGCGCTTCTCATTTATATACATACTTCTGTTGTGAAACAGCTGAACCGGTGTAAAACAGTGCTTTGGTCGCTGCTCACAAAGAACACCTGTTAACTACACTTTCCTGCATTGAAACGTGGATCAAATCGCTAATTTCTGACAACGAAGACAAAATCAATATAAATCCAGGTGCTGTATGATCAGCATTTTAAAATAAGTCATCACAGACAGAAAGTTTAAGTTCATTGCTGCACAGCCCTCGATGGTGTCTTTGTTTTCCAAGAAGTTCAGTTTTTTTTCATCCTTCTTAAAACGCCAGATCAGTGTTTTCAGTTTCATCCACTTAACAGACTGAAAAGCTGAGGTTTTTGGCCATAAAAAATGCCAGCGTAGTGTAAATGAACGGCCAAAGCAGAGTGACACAGAGACTGTGAGAAAAGATGTTCTCTTACATTTATGCAGATGGAATAGTCCACTGTGTCGCTCTCAGCTGTCTGTCACATAAATCACTGGCCGGAGTGGCATCAGCACAAGCCTGCAGCCTTTATGTGAAACCAAAACTAGTGAGGAGATTCACTTTTTTTTTCTCTTCTCTTTGACACTTAAAGTTCCAAACAAAGAGTAAATCCTCCATCTTGGTGGAGACATGGCAGGCAGGAAATAAACAAGACTCAGGAGAAATGAGCTTTTGAAGTTTCATTTGATTTCCTTCTGCAATATCATCCTGCAGACGAGCAGGGATGTTTCTAATTGATGGAGGGTTTGTGACATATCGCATTTTATAATACCCACAGTTAGGCCTCAGGTGTCTTTAATCATCAGGTCCCATGACGAAGCATGAGAAATTAAGGAGAAACTTACTATGCACAAGTTCCACAGCTTCCTCTCTTTTTACCCGTTTATCCAATGCGGTTTGATGGGGGGAACACAATGTACACGAGGACATTAATACAAACATTTGTCTTTGATTAGAAACAGAGAACCTGTGCTGAGCTCTACAGGCTCTCAATTGTATCTTGTCAGCCCACCTTGGCCCTCCATCTCTAGGCTACAGTGTTTACTGAGTGGGTGCCAGGAGGACACAGTGTGATTGAACATATATTGCAGGTACAAGTACAAACAGGCTGTGCCATGAATTACAATGCCTGCAAAAACACATAAGTAAGACATTGCTATACTCAAAACTGTCAGAGAGGCTTTGAGCATGAATAGGCTTATTCATGTTAGATCACTCTCTGCAGATCATCCAGGGTCAAAAGAAAACAGGAAACAACAAGTATTCAGATTGGGCTCGAGTAAGGCCAGGACCGATTACTGATTCATTCAAGATTTGAGCTTTACTTTCAAAGTTTCATTATGATCAAGTTTTGTTTACAAAGTTCGACAAGGGACTTGTTTTCCAGCTTTAGTAAAGCCAAAGAGCATCCAGTTTCTAATGCTTAACTGGCAACTATCAGCAGAAATAACACAATTTACTGTCAAACCTCATCAGCTGTTGCTAATTCCATGAGCTAGCCAAACCGCTAAATGAAACCAGGCTAATAAACTCACTGTGTTTGGCAGTACTCATAACACTGAGTTAGCAGATAGCTCCTGTTCAGGAGAGTTCTGGGTCTGTCTCATCTACTGTGTGACATCTCAAACAGGCTGTGGTTGAAATCCACAAATTTGACTTTTAGCAATTTAATATCTCTGACATGCACACTGACATCATTGCTGTCATAACAGAACAACCGCTTTTGAAAAACAGGACAAATTGTAAACGACTACAATGGCTGAGTTCACCACTGTTTGACTTCAAGGCCCTGAACACCCAACGGCGTTCTCACCTATTCTAGCTAATCTGCTCAGGTGGATGTCAGGTGGAGCTATGCTGGAATTACAGAACATGAGGCCGCCAAAGTTCAACCAATAACAAAGGTAAAGCTAACAGGTGCTACTAAACTAATAAGAGGGTCAGAGAAGCACAGCCTGCACACCCACACAGTCCTGAGATGAGGTTTAATCAGGCAAAATAAGCGAAGACAGCTGTGTGGGTGGACCAGAGGTGTCCACAGCCTTTAATGTGTCAGGGTAATAGTCATCATGGATATTGCTTTGGGGCCCTGTATGGAGAAACAGACGTGTGTGTGTGTGTGTGTGTGTCTGTGTGTGTGTGTGTGTGTGTGTGTGTCTGTATTTCAGCCTGTATGTACTCACCCTCCAATTTAAGTGCTACCTCATGCAGAAGAGATGCCATTTTTCTCATTTTCACTCCTGCCCCTCAGAGAGTCTGTGCACGTCATTGGAAACCTAACTGCTCTTTGTCAAGAATCTGCATCTGTGCATCTCTTTTTTACGTCCCTACATATTACAGATTGGCTGCCAGAGGCGAGAGACAGGAAAGAATGATTGAGCTTCCAGCCTGGAAATTAGAATTCTTCTCTCATGTCACATTGCATTTTGTGTGTGTTAGTGTAGAGAAGTGACCTAAATTTGACCCCTGAAGCGTGTCACGTTAACATCACAGTTCAGTCTGTGTCAGATTGATTTTGGACATGACAAAGAGTTCGTAAATCTCTCTGAATGGTCAGTTCTAACTTGGCCTCCTCCAGTATGACTGTCAATCTGTTGAAGCAGGACATTAGCAGAGAGGATGCTTATGTCACACCCAAAACAATCTGCTCACTTGTATGAGGAAAAAACTGGGATGTGAATCTTAAACTTAAGTTAATGGTTTTCTGAAGGAATAATATTCTATGATGTTTCTGTACAAGCAAACAACACTCCTCATTTAGTGCACACACCCTGGCAACTCTTAACGGCCTTGAAGTGGCTGCACACAGTAAACATTATTTAGCACTGTGAGATATCTTAGGACTCTAAGAGACCACTGGCTCTGGCAGCAGTCTCTTGGGAAGTCCAAGCACAGATTCGGAATACCAATTATACTGTGTGAGCCAACACATACAGTGTACAGTGTCAGAGTAAAACCTCCTCTCCTGATACAGCAACAGTATCTCCAACCATGCATTGTAGTCCAAATTGTTGGCCGAGTATGACTAAGGAAGAATTGGTTTTGGCTGCATTATACTATCCATGATTCTACATACTTGAGTGTACTTTAAGAACAGTTCCTCCGTGTTCAAGTCATTTTCTCTAGTCATGGCCATTCAAACACACTGACTCATTCACACTTATGTCTGACATTGTGTGGATGACATCACACACTCGCAAAATGGACATTTTGTTCATTGACGTTACTTATTCATGAAATGCAAATGTGTCACAAATCACTCCTCGCAAAACAATCCTCCGCCTGCTCATATTTTCAAAGCCGTCTCCAAAAAGAAAAAAAAAAAAATTTGCATTCAGAACGGCAGCTACTGTCAAGCTGAGGACCACCATGGCCGGGGTGGTTTTATCATCTATGCTCTGTGTTCGCACTCCACACGCCTGCTTTAATTTGTATTAAAATGTGAGGTTTTGATCCCAGTCAGCACTGCTGAGACACAGCCTGCCAACTTCCTGCCTAATGAGTCCAGGTCTGTGATTGAAGCAGCGTTTAGGTTGTACACACAGATAGTCTCACCACTGTGCTGATGATTTGAAGTCTATACAGTAATTAAACATTGTCAAATATCCAGCATGTAAAACTTTTAGTATAAAATGTGAAGTGATCAATGGATAGATGGATTAACCTATTGAGTATGATGGTACTGACTGCAGCAGCACCATGAGGAACATAAACACTCGTTGCTTTGGGAATGTTTTGGTGATGGTGGGCTGTCTAGGAGGAGGTCTGTGGACACACCATGGACGTTAAAACAGAGGGGAACCCACACTTCTGCCAGCAGACACAATATGATGCTTAAGCTACTTAATACACTCTCTCATTTCCAAATCCGCTGCACCTGTCAACTAATTACGCAGGGGAGGGGGCTCCCACCGAGCTGCAGCCTCAAGCTTCACAACATCGGCCTAGGATGACAACACAAACGAAGACTAAGAGCAAAACTAGCGTTTTACCACGTCCCCTTCCCGTGATGGCAAATCTGGCTTACCTGTCATAACTCCATCTACTGTAGGACATGCTCCTGTTGCTGCTGACTCCCTCCATGTCTCCGGCGAACTGGAAGGACTGGACGAGGGATGGCGAGAAATAAAATCGTAAACGCGTCTCTCTCCGTCTCCTTTATCTCACTAATGCAAACACGTACTAAAGGAATCGCCGTGGAGTGAATGAGCAGAGAGGCTGTGCGGAGCCAGACGCTCTCTTATGGGCTATACCACTACAGAGAGGGGAGCGCGAGCCGTCAGCCCGCGGTGCACGCGCGGATGCTGTTTATTTATTTATTTATTTATTTATTTATTTATTTGCTCGTTTGTTTGTTTTTGTTTGTTTCGTTTTTCAATCACGCGGACCTGCAACGCCGATTAATTTTGCTGACGAACTCCTGAAAGAGAGGGTGTCAATTGCCAGACAGACTGATTAAACAAGCCGAATCAATGGATGAAAGTGTGATTTTTTTTATTTTCATTATTGGCATGTGATGACTGCTTCATAGCCAACAGCAAACACTGAACATTTTCAATCACATGCTGATCAATGCATGAAGGCTGATAGTAGCTATGCTATAGCTCTCTCTCTCTCTCTCTCTCTCTCTCTCTCTCTCTCTCTCTCTCTCTCTCTCTCTCTCTCTCTCATACACACACAGTTCAGGTCTTCTATTCTTCAAATGCTGAATATACTTGGATGAGCATATGTGCACTCTCTAATTTCCCGTTGAATGTCATTTAATGCAAATTAGAGTTGGTCAGATTTTCCTGTTTTTCACAGGATCAGGCACAGCTCATGCATGCAAGCTCAGACTGCTGCTTCTCTAAGGTCATGAAGTGGATGTCTGCACAGCTGCAATTTTGTGCAAACATGGAGATGCTTTAATACAAGCTATCATTAGGTGAACCAATCCAGAGAGAAAAGGTGGAAATGAGGGGAAAAGGCATGCAGGAAACCCTCTTGTGCTTTCATTTCAATACTGTGAACCCCATATCTGCAATCTAATGTCTTTCACTGAAGCCAGTGAATGAACATAAAGGATGCTGGAGCTGTGGAGGTGCTTCAACCTTCCCACACTTATCTCATTTTCTCTTCTATATTATGTTATGTCGTTACCGCAGCCACGGCTGGAGGGCACCTGAATTCCTCTAATGAATACATTTTCTATGATTTGATGAACATTATATATGATTTTGAAAATCTTGAGAATTAAGTCCAGTCATGACAAGCCAACACAGGCTGCGTACGCTCACAAAACAATGGCCTGTATACCAGTGATAGAACATAAATCTTACTGATTGACATGCTGATAATGATGAGTGCATAGGCATTGTTTGTATCTCCTTTACACTTAATCATCATCACTACAGGCCAGATGATATCTTCATACCCACAAGACAACGTTCACTGAAACAGGAGTCTGTCGCAGATACAGCTGGATTCAGTGTCTGCAGGCAACATTTGATTGTACAAAAGTTGCAAATGCACACGGTCCTCTATATAAAGCACTTTTCTAAATGCAAAATCAGTCACATAGGATTAAAAGCATGTCACAGCTGTAGAGAGGAGTGATCTGCTCTGTCAGAGAAAGACAGGCGCATACAGAGAAGCCCTATTTTCACAGGGAGGGTGGCTGTCAAAATTGCACATATTGTAAGGGATAACTGGGACATTACTCAGAGCGATGACGGCCTTTGTGATGTGTTTACTGAACCATCTGAGTGAGTTTTAGACATTCACCTACAATAAAAGAGAGTAGTCAGGATTTACTATTAATGGCTTGATGAAAATGAGGTGAATCTTATGCTTCAGACCTCATAGTCTAGGTCTCAAACAGTCAGACAGTGCTCTCCGCCACCATTGTGTGAGCTTTTCCTTCAGTAGAGACTTGCAGAAACACCTCGCTACAAGTCTTTATGGTGCATGCTCTTCTTTTAATTCGTCACCCATCTGCGTGTGTCCATGTTATGTGTTCTTGTCTTTCAACCCCTAGTGGTTCCAGCATTTAATGACAGTTCCTTAGTCAAAACAACCCCCTTGTGGTCAAATGTGTGCATGCATGTTTTGGCTTCACCTTGATGTAGGTACATACAGTATGTGTGAATTACACGGCTTGTTGGTTAAGGTTCATCGTGGGTCAAGTCGCCTTGAGGAAGGCAAGTGTTAGACACTTGTTAGACATCCACTTGAAAGCATGAATTTTTTCTCTTTATGAACACTCACAGTAATATTGTGCTGATGTAATGCAATGTCTGCATTTTGTAAGCATTTTGATATCATTTTTATCAAACTCTGTAGCTCCTGGGGGGATTAATGAATCAGTATCTGTTAGTAACGTCAGTAATCAGACTGCATGTGTATTTTCAGTGTCCACTGTTGCTCTCAGAGGCTTCAACTTGGGAGAAGCAGAGAGACTATAGGTGGGCACTGTAGTTTGAGGCTAAGGCCAACATGGAGCAGAACACACACACACACACACACACACACACACACACACACACACACACACACACACATATGTATATATATATATATATATATATATATATATATACACACACACACACACACACACATATATATATATATATATATATATATATATATATATAAACTTCTGCTGTGATTTGGTGCTACATAAATAAAACTGATACAGTAGACCTATGATTTAGTCGCCATATTCAACAATACAGTCAAAAGTCTTTCAGAAATACCAATAAATGGGGTCCCAAAATAAAAATAAAATAGAACAGTTTATGTGCAACTTACACCCAAGTAGATGAAAGCAGATCTGGACTAACCAACGAGACTGTCAAAAGATGGTCCAAATATGTGATCAAATCCAGTATTTCACAAAGTCCTGATTAGATCCAGTTGGAGTCATGCTGTGAACAACAATGGGATCCTGCATCACAGATGGACTTTAGTGTTAAAGCCACTGACACAAGGCTCAGTGTGTAAGACTGTGCAGCTTTTTGAAGCTAAAAGAAAGATTCTCTACCCCATCTGGCTCAATGACAGATTTTATTTTAGCACCAAAAGCTACACACAGGGCAAAAGACACGGATATGGAAGAAAAAGAAACAAAAACAGGATGATTTGGGTGTACACTAGGATTTGCAAGAAGATGGGAAGTGGGTATTTCAAATCTCAGTGATTATAATATTCATTCGTGTGGTTTAAAGCTCCCAGAATCGTTTCTAAAACCCTCTCCCACCTGACCTGGCGTGTCACACTCTGAGCTGGTGGTGGACACCTCAAGATAAATATTTTCTCTGTTACTAAGCCCCAATAAGAAAAAAAAACAAAACATTCTTGGTCACATCTGGGTGAAGAGTCCAATTTAGAGAATTTGGGCCAACAGTCATCTTCAGTTTAAGATCATCAAGAGAATTAAATATTCCTCTTTACATATACACACAGCTGTGCTGTGCATGTGTATTCACTTATAAACATATAAAAATACTTGTCAACTAGTTTGATAAGAAAATAATGTATAAAAGTAGAGTAGAAACATTTAATCAAGTCCATTACTTCCATCATCTGATTTTCTTTTTGTTTATATTACAAGATGATGATATGAAAAACAAACTGCAGTACTTCATTTGTATGCCTGAACAGAAGTACAGAGGTGGAAAGGGAAGGCAGAAGAGTATTCTGTGTCTGTGGCGATGATAGCTCCACAGGTGGCAGGTCCGCTGAGTTCATGTCCCATTGGAGAACGGCTGTTTTACGATGTGCGTCTTCCACTTGTCCTGGTTTTCCAGCTGACAAATCATTGGGGGGGAAAAAAGAGTTTTGGAACAGAATAATTCAAGGACACGAAACAAATACATTGCCACTGTGTTATTGGAATGATATAACAGTTATTTGATCTAAATTGTAGACGAGGTGTTTGACAGAGAAGATGCATTACACTGGAATGATCTGAACCGAACGGAGCTCTGAAAGCTTCTGGATTTGCAACAGATGGATTAGTTAACATCACTTGTTGAAAGTTGAATAGAGAGGATACAGCGTCCAGTGTTTGGAGCGGAAATCATTTAGTTGTCAAAGATACACAATGCGCTACCGATAAATTTATCTACTGCTTCTTAGAAATCTGAAACAATCCAATTTTGACTGAATCGCCACCTTTGAGGAAGGAAATTCTGCCAAAATCTGCTACTTTCGGTACACTGAGGAGATGGCGTGGGATAAGAACCCTTCAATCTATAAGACTTTTAAAACATCGATTACAGTAGACTCTTCATATTTGGCAAGTGAGATGAAAGCAGAAACCACAGACAAAGTAAAGAATCCACTGCAGAATGGCAAAAAGTTCTATCATTGTAGCTTTAAGGGCTGTCTAGGCATTATATTTATATACATACTTATATATTCACTTTCATATATGTAAAACCAAACTCAACCTCACACACTGTACTGTGGTGATTTAATGGGTCATTAGAAATACACTTTGAAAATCACAACAAATGTCACATATGTACAGCAGATTAGCACATGGGAGTAAAGGTGGATATGGCACAACATACACAAAGCTTCATAAGATAATCTCTCTGCTCTGGTCAGACACTGGAAACTAAAGAAACTCATTAACATTCTGGATATATAGTTTTCATTCAATCTCGGTAGCAAGTACAAATGTCACTACAAGGCAAGAGAAGTCCTTCAGAGTACAAAACATTAATTTGTCAGGCTGATTTAGAAGGCAATGTTTAGTGTTGGGACTCTCTCGTGTGAATTAGATTACGGCTGAAGGTAGAGTGGTGTTAAAATTTGGCATTGTCAGTTGTCCATAGTGATGTCCTGGGGACAGCAGTTCCTGGTCCAAGTATCTCAGAAAAGGCTGTCTGAAGTCATGCACGTGGAGAAGGCAGCGGTCAGTCATCCACTGAGGATGTGATGTCAGGCAGAGTGGGTGGGGTGGTAGAGAGTAGCTGCATGAGTTACAGTGATAAGGCCGACTCAGACGATCACACAATGACAGCCGCTCTTGTCTTTCTCTTTCCTTGTAGGTTCTGGCGATGGTGGACATTCCTGTTCTTGGAATTTCCTGGGAGTTGGGAAGAAACTATCATGAGACACTGGACAGTGTACTGCATCTTTTTCTTTAAAAAAAAACAACACAAACAAGAAAAGGAAAAGCCGCATGATGTCTTCTATTTAAAATATCAAGTCTGACTGTTGTTCAATGAGTGAGTGTGAAACGGGGAATGACATGCGACAGAGGTCCCTGTCTGCACGTCAAAGTAGCAATTCAGGGTCAATGTATGTGCAACATGTACAAAACCTTCGCTGTAAATCTGAATTTTATCGGAATTATTAACAGTCATTAAAGGAGTGGATGGTAATCTTTTGAGCCACTGAACGCTCCTTTATAAATGACCTACCTGATTACTCTAACCAGCTCGTGGAAAGCCTGGTCTACGTTCATACGGATTTTGGCTGAAGCCTCCATATATGTGACCTTCAGTTGTCTGGCCAGCTGCTGGCCCTCTTCCTGGGTTACCTGAGGCAAAAGGAAGAGGAGAATAATGACGGGCTCACACTTGAATGTAAATTGAGGTCCAGCTCTTGTAGAAACATTTCCCACAACCCCTCTAAACAAAGCATGTTTTTATGAAGCGCTGATATCATCTCCTGACAGGAAGAGATGAAGCTAAGTGAAGTTAAGTGGAAACAGATGTCATATAAATGTAAAATGTGAGGTTGAGAGGTAACGTATGCTGTTTGTGCACACAGTCATCTTTAATGTAGGTTACAAACAGTGGCTGAACTGAATCTGGACTAAATGTTATGGTGAAAGTCAAAGTGGGCCTCTGACTAAACAAGTGTCCACGCGTTAAATCCGATCGTTGAAGGCTTCCTGTTGACCTTAAAACGTAAAACGTTGTTAGAAGAACTTTCTTATTTTCCAGTGTAGCTTATTTTCTCACAAACACATTTTTTGTATACATGCATTCATTTTCTAATTTCTCAAGAGTAAACTCACTACACACTCAAATTAGTCTGTGTGTATCTGGGGCACAGCTGGAATCTGCCTCCACACGCTTCTTTAAACAGCTGTGCAAATTATCTGGACCCCAAAAATCCAGAAAGTAATTATGTCCAAAGCTAAACTATATTCCTCTTATAACAATAGACCAGTGAACAAATAACGTCAAATAGTGACCAACTTTTGAAGAAGTTGATGTTTAATGGCTATCAGTGATATGAGGAACATGTACTAATGTGTTCGTCAGATTGATTGAAGTTCAAAAAATCTATTCAGGGTTAATATACCATTACTTAAAGTGTTATTATGTCTTATGTTTAGGCTCCTATCACAGAGCTACCATCAAGCTAAGCAGGAAATGTGTAGTACATTATTATCTCTAATGCTTTCAGATATGATGTCTCTAGCATCTACACCTCTCAAATTAATAGAATAAATAAGAATTAATACACAAGCTCATATCCCATGAGGCCTTAAATGCTGGTTTCAGTGACTAAAACCCATTGATTCAAGACACGTGCCTGTAAGGCTCCGTTTCACCATAAGGGGGCGGTGTGGCTTCACTGCAGGAAGTGACGAGCCACTGCATACCAACAGCCAGAAAATTCATCATTTCATCACACTCCCTTTTCTCTCCATCCATCCTCCCCTCCTGACACCACCGTCTCTGCAGCCGCTCTATTATTCTTTCACTCACATCCTGTTGTATCTTAGCAGCTAGCTGCAGCTGCAACGCTTGCTTCCACTTTCAAATATGCAAATGTGACTCCTCCAGACTGGCTGATATTATCTCTACAGATGATCAGGGGACATGTTTGTCAGTCAGCGGGTTCAGATCTCTGCCATCGGTTGGACTTACTTGTCTCTGTAGTTCCAGGTCTGCTTTATTTCCTACAAGGATCATGGGGAATTCATCTCTGTCTTTCACTCGGAGAATTTGTCTTTGGAATTTGTAGATTTCTTCAAAGCTGTAAAACATATCACGCTGTGTTATGAGGTGTTGTCTGCGCAAACAGGTTATGTAATGTTTTTACATATATTCATCTAAAAATACACGTGCACCCGAGCAAATGAACCCCACCCACACAGACAAATTCATCACCCAGAAGTTGGGGTCATCACCACTGTGTATCAGACTGAAGGGGTGAGCATGTCAGCAGAAGGAAGCAAGAGGAAAAAGTCAACCACATTTACTACAAAACATAAAAATATCTTTGGTATTTGTGAGGCTCTGTGCACTGACCTGACTGCCGTCCCACTATAATACAAATGACATGTGCACTTTTTCAACCAAACAGTAAATAAAAATGTCAGTCTGGAGGGGAAAAGGAGGCATAATGCAACCACAAAGCCAGGACAGCATTCGAGCCACGAGCCCACAGACAGCTTGGTGAGCACATAGTAAATCTGGAAAGACTTGACTAATATAAATGGAGGAAGGAAAGACTGTTTACAATATAAACATTGGGAGGGGGCTGTGGGTGGGGGCAGGGGAATGCAGCTGACTGCACTGCTGGGCAGGGACACAAAGACAGGGAGGATGGGGTGTGACAGGCTGACTACATGAAGAATACTAAACAGTGGAATCTGAAACATAGTTAAAAGGTGACATAAGTTCTGATAAATCACACAGCAGTAAAATCACAGAACATTTGGACCCTTTTTAATCGAGCTTTCACAATTTTCAAGAAATCAAACCTAATTTTGATACTATTTGTGGCTGGTATTTGCTCTGCAGAAGACAATTACAGTATTTACACAGTAAATTTCTCTCTATATAGCAGTTTTTACTGCTCTTAGCGGTCGTGGCATCATTCTCGTGCTGCATTCAGACCATAAGAAAATACATGCATGTAATCCATTGCCATTTGATCTCATTGATAACAGCCTCACTGTATTCTGTCCACTCTATTTACTTACTTAAAACAACCTGAGTGTGTTTGGTTGTGCTGTAAACAGACACACCAGTTGCTTTTCTGTGGTGGCTCCATCAAAGTAGCAGCTGGAGGAGCTGCAGCCTTGAATCGCACAGGTGTCACTACATCAAGCAGCACTGAAACCTTAAGCATCCACGCTGTTTGATAGTATCATATACTGTACTTGTATATTCTGTATTGGCTTGTTCCACAAGCAAGTTGATGTTTGCACTGAGTGAAAATCTCCAACACAAGTTTTATGTGACTGCGCCATCACATCAAGTGGAAACATTCTAGATATGAGCTTTAAATAGAAGCTAAGGTGCACGAATAAGTGAATTCAAGAGAACAGGATGAGGGAGGAAGCATTGAGAACAAAAGAAAATGACAACAAGAACAACAGCGAGAGGCTCCGGAAGTAGCCTACAAGCAGCAACAATTGAGAGTATCGGTGCAAGATTTATGGTTTTAGTAGAGCGAGAGGCAGAGGGGGGGAGAAAGAGAGTGAGTGTGTAATTGTGAACAGTAAACAGAGGCGTGCAAACAGAAAGAAGGAGGTGAAGAGAAGCGAGCGTGTGAGTTCGCACATGACGAGAACTGTCACTCACCTTCCTCTGTCAGTGACTGAGAAGACGAGCAGGAAGCCCTCCCCTGTCCTCATGTATTGTTCTCTCATGGCTCCAAACTCTTCCTGTCCAGCCGTGTCGAGGACTGGAGAGAGCGCACACACACACACACATCGACACAAATCACACACGCACAATAACTTGCAGCAAAACAGACCTTTGCAATCAATTCCTCGAGTACAATGCAACAGAAACATGCACATAGCACAGACGTGTGTCTTGTGTGTGTGTGTGTGTGTGTGTGTGTGTATTTGTTGTTTGTTCAGCAAAGCGCACTTACTGTCGAGCCTGGCCGCCCTTTCGTCAATCACACACTGCTTGGTGTAGGAGTCCTCAATCGTGGGGTCATAGTCAGTGACAAAGTACGACTGCAGGACAAAAGAGAGAGGAGAAACTGAGAATATGTCTGGGGTCTATACATGATGTCAGGTTGAGACACAAACTGTGTCCCTGTTACGTACTAACTGTGCGCAGTATTCACTTTGTACTGATCTCTGAGAACAATGTGTTTTACTGTTTTATACTACCAGGAGGCAAACATCAAACGGTGCCGATTACACTTAAAAAAGCAAAAGGCAACTAAATGTTTTCCAAAAGTTTATTACTATTATTTTTTTTCTTGAGGTGTTCTTGGAGTTGATTCTCTGCCATCCATAATTAATTTTTTTGCAGCTGCGAGCAGCTCTTCTATTTCCTTTGTGCATGGCACGGGGTGTGAACGGTGTCCATCGACAGCTGACTCAAAAATCAAAAAGCTTTTAGTCTGCTGCACTACATACAACGCAGTGCATTTAACATAGTTATTCTTCAACACGTCACTGTCCATCCTGGAATCTTGCTCGGAATGAGTGTGTACTGCAGACCAGAGAGCAAACAGCCACTCTGTCCTTGTGTTTTTGGTTGAAACAGCCTCGCCGACCTCTGCCTTTACTACCAGCCTGCAGACAGGAGGCAAACACAGCGTCTGCAGACACTTGCACAGAAAAATGCCCTCACACAACAACCTCTGCTTGGGTTTCGGCAGCAGGCTGGGCTTTCATGCTAATAACACATTTACAAGACGTTCCCTCAGTTGCAGCAGTCGCACCGCTCACTCCTGAAGGCTTTGATTCTTTCATTCTGGGCCCAATATCTGGTCTCCTAGTAACCCAAACTGGAAGGGTGGGGCCGGGGGGCAGGGAACCGGGAGGAGGAGGAGGAGTCATGCATTTTTTACATTTTTCCCATGTTTTGTAGTTCTCTCTGTCCTCGGGGACCAGTTAAGTGGTGACAGCTGAGGGGAGTGCTCCAGGGCTGTCAAACCAACACCCTAAAACATGAGCGATCACCAGAACTCAAATCCAGACACGATTCGCTCTCGTTCTGACAACGAGCTAAATTAAACTTTTACAGTTACAGTCATGTTGTTTGTGTGTGGGGCTGTGTTGTTTCACACTGTAACACAGGCCTCGCGTATCCGCTGTTCTTTGCCTGCCAGGGACACAAGAGAGCGCTTGCATTATGTGTAATGAATGTCACATCTCATCTGACGGAGTAAAACACAGACTGCAGATGCAGCTCAGACAAAAAAAAAAAAAGCAGCAGCCAAATCACTTCCTTAATTCAGACTAGAGCCCGACTGATACGTCTGCATGATCAATACCATCGACCGATTTCAGCTTATGACAGATATCCGTATGGATTTATGTGCTGGCTGATGAGTAACACGTAATTGAGGTAATTTAGAAGCTGTGTCACCATTTCTGACTTCAAGCAACAATTCATTATCTTCATTATTGATTCATTTTCTCCATTAGCTGTTTCGTCTGTAAAATGTCAGAAAGTGAGAAAAATGATTGTTATATATAAACAATGGTTAGATGTGCTTCTGTGGTTTATGTGTTTCATTTGCTTTCTACTCTATTGGAAATTAGTTTCAGGATCAGCTTGTTATGTTTGTGTGCAGCACTTTGTAATGTGGGCTTCGAAAAGTGCTCTATAAATAAAGATGATTATTATTACTTTCACACAGCCCAAGGTGATGGATTCAAATTGTTTGCTTTATTTAACTAACAGTGCAAAATCCAGAACTATTAACAATCATATATGCAAAGAGAGACATCAAGTCCTCTGATTTGAGCGGGTGGAACATGCAAATGTTTGCCATATTTGCCTGAAAAGCAAATAAATTGATTACGCTTTCTCAAAATAGCTCTATGATTGACTAATTCTTGCAGCTGTATCAGCATTACATACTGTTTTCCAAAAGGCACTGACTGACTCTATCCTGGCCCAGATGTATGTGATCGAAAACATTTGTGTTAAGCGATTTTTTTTAATGCTCAAATATCAAAATCAATAATGGCCTCCAGTGGTCTAATATGTGAATGTTTATAATTCCAGCTCCTGTATCCTCTGCATCCAGATTCTGTCTTCTCACCTGCAGCTCTCTGTCGCTGCAGGTAGTCTCTCCCTTTCACTCGCCTGTCGCTCTGCAGCATGCAAGTATGTCGGCCTGTGTCACATCCACTCGCCACTGTTCAATAATTCATCAGTATTACTGTGTATCCTAGAACGTGCTTCACTGCACTGCACTGCCAGTGTGCCTTCAGATGACCAGACAGAGACAGAGAGAGAGGGGAAAAAAAAAAAAAAAAAGCTGCTTGTGTTTCTTGTCCCTCCCACCACCACCACCACCACCACCCCTCTCCCCGCCATAGCTTCAGCACGTGACCCCGGCTTCCCGTCAACCTCTTATTCCTATTCTGTCAACCTCGGGCAGCCGCATTGAGCACCGCACTCCTCCGGTTATTCCTCCCCTCCCTCCACATGCATGGGCAGTGTAGCTGCTGAGCTCTGTTCTGCCTGAGCTGATTCTCTGAGAGCCGTTCCCCGTGATAGATGAGGCTGTTTTGCAGTGCCAGCAGTGCCAGAGCCAGCACTAACAGGGCTGTAGCTCGGCCTGGCTTCAGCTGGGCGGCGATAGAGCGATGGGCTAGGTGAGGGAGTGCACCATGACTCAGGAGGACTACCAATAACTGTGTGACATAAGCCAGCCTGAGTCATGTCCAGTAATATGACCTATAAATCCATGACCTCATCATATGTAACAGGCCCATCAAGCAGAATGAATCAGGCTGTATGAGTCAAGAAGAGCTGCTCCTGACCCACAAGGTACTACTACATCCAACTAGGGCCGGGCATCAAACCTCAGCACCGCTTCACCGCCGGCTAGTGTGTGTCAAGTTTCAAAAACAGTTTCTACACATTCTTTCATCAGGTATTTCTTGATTTAAGTCATAACTTTGCCCATCTGCTATGTTTTTATGTGGCGATTAATAGACTGAATGCAAGCAGGAATAAGTACAAAGAATACAATGATGAACAAATAATGGATAAATGACTGAAGGACCAAAGGACCATCGGAGCAGATCGAGCGTGATATCTTAAAGAAATGTGTTAATTAGTGGAAACACAAAAGAACAAAAGGATGAAATCTTTTGGGATTAAACACTGAAATTCATTAAAGTTGCTGTTCAACAGCTGAGAGGGACTGGAAGTCGTTCAATATTCTAACTTCCTCATTTTTAGCGGATTATAGCTGTTTTATACAAGTAACTGATTAGTTGCTTAGAGTGACATCTTCAGTGGTGTTGTCTTGTTTGGTCAAACGTCCAAAACCCAAAGATGTGTTCAGTTTATAATGATATAAAATGGAGGGGGGAAAGAAAATCCTCACATTTGAGAAGCTGAGACCAGAGAATCCCTGAATTACTCATCATACTGAGATAAATGAGGAAAAAATGCGGATGATATCCAGCATGTTTTTAAGATAAGCTGTGACGTCAGTGTTCTCGCTGTTATCTGCCAAACTACATCACAGGTATGTACGGAGGGGACAGACGGCGTCCTGCACGGATTTCCATGAAAACACTGGACGGCTGTCATGAGGAGACAGCTGACGCTAACAGTGGGTCCAACAGTTCAATTCTTAAAGTGTGAGTGTAGTTTGGACTGTACACACACACACAAACACACACACACACACTCCAACACACAGAGATGGTCCACAGTGGCTTGTGTGCAAGAGATCTTTAAACATTCACCACTAAATGTCCTCCTCTCAGATAAATTATCTAACTGCAGCGCAAGCTACTGAGGCATTTACAGCAGAAGTGGTCTGCAGCAGCTTTGCAAAGCTGAGGTAAATTACTATTTAAACAGAGCCAACTTGCTGTATAACACTTTGTACTTTGCATGGAGTATGGAATGATGCTAAAAAAAACCTGAGAACAAGCTCAAGCTCCACTTAGGCAATCATTAGGCCAGTGCTGACATGACCACCATCCAGGGCGTGTGTATCTGTGAGCTGTAAAACCAGGATTATTAACATCCTTGGATTTTCTGCTCGGCAGCAAAGTCAAGTTTCCTTAAAGCGGACGATCAACCCAAGATGTCCCAACTTGACAGCGCACAAGGAAAGCAGTGCACTGTACAAAGAAGCGAAACTGATCGATGGTTAGAAATAAAGATAACACGAGGAAACAAAAGCCTGCAGAACCGAGCTGCAGTCCAGTTTAGATGCTGGTGGCAAGGTGGGTCAGGCCGCACTCGGCCCCGGTCAGCTCAGCAGGAAGGAAACTCCACCTCTGCAGCAGGCAGCTGGCTGGGGCCGAGCCTTGGGGCGGTGGTGATGTCACAGACGACATGTTCCCCACCCACCTAACTTAAGTCCAAACCTGTCACTCAGTTCCCCTCCAGCATTCCAGCCATACATCCCAGCCCTCCACCCACGCACAGCACATGCACGCTCACACCAGGAAAACATTAGAGGCCTGTTTTCACCGTGAACACAGGGCCGGTGGATGAGGCTCAGCTGCAGCTTTTTATGGCGGGCTGGTCTGTATCTGGATGCTTTGTGAAACACAGACGTACGAATGAGTCAAGAAACTAGAAGCGGAACTGATGATTATTTTCATTATCGATTTATCGTCTTGATTATTAGATTGATCTGCTGACCAAAAGGCCACAAAAAAAGCAGAAAAAGCAAATACATACACCAAAAAGCTGATGTCTTATCAGAAGATTTTGTCCAGGCAACAGTCAGTAGCCAAAACTAATTCAACTGACAAATAAAATGCAATATAGAGCAGCAAGTCATCACATTTGAACCAGGAAGTATTCAGCATTTCTGCTTGAGAGATGACTTAAACAACAAGTGATCAATGATCAAATTTCTTGAATGGATGGATGTGAAGAATACTTTAAGAAAATTAGCCATGCTTTGTACAAAGAAGTGACTACCATCAGTGAAGAAGATGGCTAGAATTGGACAAATCATTGCCAAATGAGAAATCAGCGTGGAGGTGTATTTGTCTTCTAAACAGCCTCGCTGTTCAATATACAAACGCTGAATATATAAATCCATTTGTTTCAAGCACCTGGTCAGGTTTCTTTTGAGCTGACTGCTCCTCAGTCGAGACATAAAGCAATAAATCCTGTCTCTTGCCTCAAGGAAAGCAAGAATGGCTGATATGTGTAGGCGTGTAATGAACATCATGCTTGCACTATGCACCCACTTCCTCTCCACACAAACAGCTTTACGAACACTAAATATAGATCCTTTTCCATCTCCTGTCAGTTATCCTACTTGTTTGGTTAGAGCCACCTCTTTTACTGTTAACCAATAGAGCGTCATTAACTGCAAAGAGCACAAAAACCTCAGGCGATTAATTACCAAAAACACGCTGCACCTACACAGATGAGGGGAGATTGCGCCAGCCTACTAGATTGTCATAATGAGAGGGAATGCTGAGGTAAAACAAATAGTCATCAACACGGTTAGGAGTTAATTACCTTCTGCATATGGCCCGATGCCCTATGAGAATTCACAGACCTTGACTTGAAAATCATCAGCCGTAGTTACTCTTTAATTAAAGGAAAATGTAGAATGAACGCCATTAAATTGTGTTATTCTAGGAAAAATTCTGCATGCATGTGCAGATTTATAATATTCCCCAACCTCCTCATTCCTCGCACCAACACACCACAGCCTACACTTTTTTTTTTTGCGAAAGCCAATGCATGCCACAAGAGATTTTGTAATATGGAATTGTGGGAGTAGGATCTATCCATCTATCTATCGACCCTCACCCTAACCCAGCAATCCCCAAACCGTTCACACTTAAACGCACTCATTTTGTGCAGAATGTGGACTAACACAAGTTTAAAAGCAGTAAGAATAGCTCTGGATGGTGGAGTGGGTGTGAAAATGAGATGAGCGTGGTTTCATGCATTTTGCAAAAGGAAGCAAAGGTGAGCAACAACATTCTCAAGACTCATGCTGTTGTTTGTGCAAGTTTAATCCGTAAGCTTTGTTCATGAAGAACCGAAGACATGATCGTTATGTTGTTGTGCTTTTTTAATCGCGTCATTGTGACTCAGCTGTGATCGGCTATTGATGGTTGGTTGACGGAGACGCCCCGTGAAATAATCAAACTTTTGAAACAACACATATTTGCTTAATTTAAAGATTTTAACAAGATAAAACCAAATCAGAAACACATGATTAGTCAAGTACAGTGTCATATGGACATCTTAAAATGTGTCTGGAGGCGAAGCTTCAACAAACTGGTCCTGGCGTTTAGCTCTGCTGACAGAACAAAACAAAACCGCTATGTAGACTGAGACATCAGCACCAAGAGGTTCGACAGGATTGGCCAAAACACGCGGGTGGGGTTGGGTAGGGGAAGGTCCAGCTGACAGGTGAAACATGCCATTTGTAAGACTTGTTCAGCGGGCCAGAGCCAAGTGCAGCAATTTCAATTAAGGACACAAACTTCACGCCAGACAGTCTGGAGCCTGCCAAGTCGCACACTCAGCCATAGACAGCAGCAGAATGTGGCAGCTTGTGATGATCCACTTCTGATAGCACACCATCACACGATGAGACGAACTCACGTGCATGCTTAGAAAACTGTATAATGGTATAACTTCTCATGCCTTTCTTTCTTTTCTAGGATTTGAAGGTACACTCATATTCATAGAACCATTGTACCCTCATACTTGGAGCCTTGAAAGATAATCTCCCTGACTGTCAAAGCACTACGCACCAAAGCAGAGCAGCATGGGGCGCTGATCTCAGAAAAGAGAAATTTGACTGGGGGCATCTGCGTATCACTTCCTGTCCCCAAACAAGCGCAGGTTTAACCTTTGCCGAACCTCTGGGGCTGGACTCTGAGCAGCTGTCGGTAATCAAATAGCCACCATGAGGATTTAATGTTAAACAGATGGAAGTGAAGACCAATTCCTTTGCATTTTTGCACTGTCCGCCCTCCAACATCATCGGCTTTCTTCTCATGCTTCACAGGGTTTCACACAAGTGACACAGGAATGCGTGTGAGGAGCACTGTTTTGTTGAGTGCTTAAGAGTGCTTGAAGTGAGAAATAGTGGAAAAAATAAGGCAGAATGAAAGGTTTGAGGGGGAGGGAGACTGTAGGCTACATGGAGAGGGAGAGCAAGAGAAAAAGAGGGGGAGGGAAAGGCATTAACTTCCTGTGGAAACACCCACTTTTCCCATGAGCTCATACAAACCAGAAAGGTCACTTATTCAATACCTAATACACAAGGAGAGAAAGAGAGCACACAATGTGTCTACGGCCTTAAAGGGCCACTGGGGAGCATTCTGTTAAAGCTGGGAAAGCTTTAAGACGCGACATATTGCTGCAGAGAACTACTTGAAAATAACAAAAAGTTTTGATTGACAACTCTTTGAAAACTCTTAAAGCGCCGCCGCAAAGGCAAATCCACAGTAATAACACTTTCACTGAATGTTTACAGTTAGAGAACGCTGTCTGGAGGGTACCACTGAACCTCGGCTCGATGCCGAATTAAATGAACCCATGCACATCACTCCTACAAGCTCTCTTCCTGCTAATGCGCAACAGATCAATAGCCTGTCCCTTTAATCATTGCCTTGTCCTTAAATGCCGGCAGACCAGTGAAACTCTGCCCCACAAGATAAACCTTGGCATAACGCTCACATCCATCCCGAACCATGATCTCACTGGAAACGCAGATCCGGCCGCTCTGAAGTTAAATAATTATTCCCTTTTTTATTATAAGCAACAGAAATGATGGTCAGGACTATGAAAATAAGGTCAAAGCTGTTAAAAGGAAAAACGAACAATCCCTTCAATGGATCTTATATTGTCTTTCTAATCAATGAAGGAGAGTTCTGTAATCTTTGGACTTTTTGAGCAGTTGGGAGATGTACGGTGTCGGGCAACAACAAGCTGCACAAACAAGCTGTCACAAACACAGACAGCGCCTTCACGCTGCTGTCTTGTTCCGAGTGTTTCTCAGCATTTGACCACAAATGGTCCTCCACACGTCCCAGCTTTGTCCTTGATATACGGTCTTAGTGCTGTAACACCCCTAAAATAATTACATTTGAGGTTCCATGACCCCTAATGATGTTCAATACTCATTATTACGAATACTTATACATATTAAATGTTGAGTACACTGATTACTTCTTTATTTTCCTTACATTTTGTATGAAAAGCTATATGACGTCTGGTAGACTGATTCTAATCAATCTCATCACAGACTACCTCCGGACTGGATCTTTTTCTTATCATTTAATATTGTAAATATTCTCATTTGATGAGCTGACATGCATTCTGCTGCCTTTAAACAGTATGTCCTATTAAGTGACAATAATTTGACGTTTGGCCTTCATTTTAGCTGGTTATGACAATATTTTACCTCATTGTGGAGATATGGGGACGCAGCCACATCGCTTTAATGATGCGTCCAGTAGGACTCCAGCGCTCAGGTGATCAAACAGGTTGTGAGCAAATCCCCTGCTTTGACTTTTATTTAAAAGTGAGAACAAAGGTTAAAGTTACAACTAATGCACCTAATTAATCTGGTGAATCATTTCCTAATAAGTCTATTGTGGTTTTGTCTATAGAATGTCACAAAATGTCAAGAAATAGTGATACATTATGATCATTTCCTGAAGTCTGAGGTGGCATTTTAAAATTCCTTGTTTTATCCAACCTACTGTCTTAACCTCCTGACTACCAGGAAAATAAATATTGTCCAATCTCATTTTTTTTAATTCCCCAATCTTTGTAAGGTAATTAGAATACTGAAAACATTTTTTTTTTTTTTTTTTTAGGACACTTTTTAAACACTTAAATACTAAGCTAAAATACAGTTAAAATAATTCAGACAATGTTTTAATGTGTTGTTAAGAGACTTATCTAAAATATGGCAACAACATTTCAAGCCAAAATTTGCTCAATAAAAAGTATTATGCACTTACTTTTCCCTCCTCCCATGAAATGCGCTTGCGCTGATGGACGCCATTTTCCTTAATGCGAAAGAGAAAGGTACCACTGCCCCACCCCTTCACATTTGGTATCATTGAAAAGCCCTAAATGTCCTCTGCAGATAGCAGAAGGAGTTAACTCAGTAGTATGCAGGGGGGTGGGAGATATTCAGGTTTACAAATGTCCTCCACATAGGACAAATTTGAACTACTGGTAGTCAGGACACAATCAACAAATATTTACATTTGAGGAGCTAAAAAAGAGTGTTGACCATTTTGCTTGAAAGGACTAGTCAATAATCAAAATCACTGCAGATTAATGTTGGGGAAATGGGCTAATTGATTGATCGACTAATTGTTTTAGCTCCAGTAGAGTCATTATAAATTTGATTTTGCAGTGTTGCTCCCTGGTTTGGCCGACTGTGCTCAGAGTGACGTTGCATGCATGCAGTTTTTCAGTGCAGTCAAAGATTGAAATGAACATACCTGCAGTATTCACCTTTAATCTTCACTTCCAGATATTGACTGTTCATGATTTGGGTTAAACCGGTTGGATTGTAGCTATTGACATTTTGTACATTCATATTTAGAGTCCATTTTAATTCAAGTTTCCATGAATCACACAACACTATGCTGGACATACTGGTGTTTTACAACAAAAACTAGTTACATTCAGTACATGCTGAATGATCCAGCCGGCACTCGAGGCTGCAGAGTCGGGGATAGCACTCATGCAGAGAATAAAGCAGAGGATAAATGTCCCACCAAGTAGGGCAGCTCCTGGCACAGTCAACCCCCTGCTCTCCTCTAACCTCTCTGGCATTAAGACTTCAATCGCCCTGCTAAATATCAATGTGTGCTGGACTCTGAACTCTTTTGAACCCGCTCAAAGACGCAGAATCAAAGAGGTGCCATTTAAAGGCAGTTTTCCACCAGATCACTGGGCTGAAAGCCGCCTCTTTGCTCTGTAGTGGTCACACTATAAACTATTTCTTTGTCTCCATTTCATGACTCCATTTCGTTGAATTATAAGTGGAGACCTGTGTAAATACTTCAGAAGCCCACAAACTGATTAAACAGAACAACACAAAGAAGGGGAACTGTGTGAACCGCCCTTATTGTTCTAGCTGATCATGTGACATCACTAATGTTCCCCTTCCCTGCATTAAGCCTCCCCTAAGCCCAGCCATTGATGGGTTATCGATGCAGTTTTCTCTACGGCCCTTCCTTGTTTTTCTTGGGGGGACTGAAAATACAGACTTATTGAGACAAGAGTTAACTCTCTAAAACGACACGTTGAGTTTTGCTCTGGTGAATCTTTATCAATGCCTGTTTTTGTGGAAGAGGGAAAACCTTGGGCCATGTGACCACATATCAAAATGTACAATCGAAGTGGAATAGATGTAGCAAGGCGCTGACAGAACACTGAGTCATGTAGCTGTGAAGTTTGGGAGCGAGGATTAGAAGATAAACAGATACAGCAAAGGACAAAAAGCAATACCTGCAGCCTCTGAAGTCGACCCAGAACGCTCATTGTCTTCCTAACTCTTAAAACATATGGTGATTTACTGAGACTCTCAAGCCATTGTCTCAGCCCTATAGTGCCTGCATATGTTTTTGTTTCATTCCAGGCTTTAACTCTTCTTCCCTGCTTGTCTTTGTGCAGAAGTAGTACTGCACACACTGACGTCAACAGAGCGTTACTGTGATGCTTCAGCGAGAGGACACCAGCTACTGCAGTGGCTGTGTGGACAGAGAAACTACTGTGTGACTTTCAAAAACCCATACAAAGTCATTCAATGGAGTGAGGCTCACGGTCTACAGTCTGTGGTTTTTGGGAAAACCGTATGACCGAACAAGTAATGAGATACTGAAAATAAACAACAGTCAGATGATCCAAAGGGTTGGTTTACCAATTAATATGAAAGAAGACTAATTATTTATAAATAAAAAAAACTGTACATGCCCATAACTGACTTATGACTTCTGTGCTACATACTTTAAAATGATCAATTCTCTCCAAACACAGATTTAACTGTGCAGCACCTGCAGGGATGTCATCTTCCTCACCATCTTCCCTCTCCCCTCTGGTGCAACTGCTGAGTGTGTATTTCTGCACCAGTGTGCTCCTGCTGCTGCAGACTATAATTCTTAGCATGGGGTGATATGTCAAAGGAAATGGGGCCACTTCACCGGCATCATGTCAGATACACAGCGTCATTACTGTTGTGTGCTTTTAGGCCGGCAGTCCTGCGACACAGGCAGCAGAAATGTTATTACTTTAGTAGACAACTCCTCATAAATAAGACTTAATGGACACATGTTCTCTTCCCTGTCTGATGGTCTCTCCCTCCCTGTCGCTACCATTAAAAGTCCTTTTCCTTGGGTTTAGAAAATTGCATATGGCACAATTACATTTTCTTGCAACACAGATGCATAAAAAAATTAGAAGGAAAAACCTGAATAAATGAATGGAGAAACTTGCAGATGCGGGACATGAGTAGAAATATGATGTCATTCGTATGCTTGGCTGAAAGGCACCGGATCTGAACCCTGTTGTAGTGGACTGACGTGTGAAGGCCAGTAAAATCAAACAGCAAGATTAATTTATGCCCAATCATGTGGCGAAAGCTGGCGTGCAAATGTGTGCTGCTGACCAGTATTGAGCTGCTATCTGACAGTTAGCAAGCTTGCTAACTGAGACAGCTTTCCCCCCGATTCAATAACTCTTTGAATGAAATGATGCACAATCCTGAGAACAAAATGCCAGAGAAAATAGACAGAAGGCCACGCGAGCGTTGTCCCAGCTCACTATCTTGTTAGCTCTTAGCTTGCCTGCCAGTAGTCGCTACGTCACCAAGTTAGTGAGACCAAACAAAAACACAAGGGTCAATTTTGTGGTGCCACTCTCTGCTGTGACCGTGCCTTCAGACGTGACAATGATGTTCACTCCTCCAGCAGAGACGTGTAAAATCTGCACCAAGGAGCAGTGAAGCTGTGCTCCACATGCTTTAACTAGCATCCAGAAAGGTCTGGCTGTGGGAGGACGCTGGTTTGGTTAGACAAACACACTTTTAAGGCAGCTGTTGACTTGCCGTGCATTGCCGTGTGCCAATTTCAAATTCTGCATCGGATTTGCCGACACCAACTGCTGCCGAAGACACGGTCACATTTGCTGCGTGTGTTAGATCAGTATAGCAGTCACACGACAGCTGTGTCAGTGACTCAACCAGACTCAGATATCTCTAAATGTTTCTACACATGTACCTGCCGCTGACTGAACAGACTTTCTGATTAAGATCTGGTGTCTTATCAGTGGCAGAGAGACTCAGAAGCTCATTTGTTGAAGTCACACTTGGCCATTGTCGTCAGCACATTTGGACACAGAGTCGTGCTGCGCTGTCACCTGTTGAGGGGTTGTCTCATTCCATGCCTCACCTCCCCCTGATGGACAGCAGGTGCCCCACAGGCCTCTGGACAGTGTCTGCATGAGACATGCCAAATGTCCACCAGCTGCCTGGCAGGCAGTTCAGGGCCCAGCATCAGCGACAAGCACAGACATATAAAAAGAGCCATTCATAGTGTTCTTTCAACTAAGTTGCATGAAAAGTGTGGGCAGCACCGCTTTAATTAACAGCATAGGCACAGTTCAAAAAGGGACACGTCAATGACAGAACACTGCGTATAATCCACACTAGCATCAGTCGTACTGAATAAATATAGGCTGATGTAAAAAACAACAAAAAAAAACACATACATTTGAAATGCTAGACGTTAGAAGGTGGTGGGAATGGGTTGCTAAAATAAGCAGCATGTCATTTTCCCATAGCCAGAGTTGTTGTTACATGACTCTGAGATGCTAGACCTGATACTGTGGCCAGTTATTCTGAAACAGACAGATGTGTGAATACAGAACAATAGCCAAAAAACAACACAGAGGAACCCGCTGCCCCCTCTCACTGTCTGACTATCAGAGAGGCAGTGACCGGAAAACAAAGGGGGGGTATCGCAGGTGAATATAGGTTTGGAAAGGAAAGGGAAAAGTGCACATAAACAATTGCTCTACGCTTCATAGTACTGTCATTAAAATGTAAATTTGTATGGCAAGATGCATGAAATTGAACCTCAGAAGACAATTTCTTAGCTGCTAGTCACATTTAGCATATACTGGCTTTATACAATTATATAATATGAGGTATAAAATTGAAAAGCAGCATGTGACGATCTGCTCAGATTGGCTTCAAAGAGAGAAGATTGTTTCCAGAAAACAGCAACAGAATCAGTTATTCATTATCATCATTTTGTTTCCTATTAACAGAACTGGAGGCTTGCTGGAGGTGACTCTGCAGTTGTCAGATATTCGCAAGAGATTTGGGTTTATTTTCATTGGTGCACTGTTGTATTGAGTCCCAAACTGTGTATTTTTGTTTGCTGCCTGGTATCCTGAAGAGGATAAAGAGTTTTTTGTTGAGATAAGGACTCATTCATTGGTCATTGAACTGTGGGTTTTGTGTTGAGCGCTGACTGACTCCTTGGTGGAGGTTCTGGAACTTTCTAGTGAAATATCCAGTTATCAATATGGAGAGTTTGTTCATGATGATGTAGACTAAAAATAACATAACCTTTGTTACAAACTGACAATATTAAACAATAAAGGCTTACTAGGCCCAAATAAGTGTAATTAGCTTTTAAAGTCTGCTTAGAAAACTCTGGCCCTTGGGAAAATGTCGTTGAGGACCCTTACCACCAATACCGCCACAATATGTTACGAAGTGTAATGTAACATTCAGTGTAGCTGGAGCTCATTCACAGCTGTCCTGCTCCAGGTGAATGTGATCTGAATGTGCTTTCTTTCCCTGTTGTTGACATCACTGTCATGCCGACTTCACACATTAACGTTACACCCATGAAGCTGCTACCAGCTGTTAAAATTACAGATACAGAACGTGTCTAAATGTAGTTGTAAGAATATATCTGAGTCATCATTACACACACACACACACACACACACACACACTCGCACACAGATCTTCTGTTGCTGCTCGAGACTTGCCGGACCTCTTTGGACAGATCCTCCCATGTTTTCTATGTACACTACATACATGTATATAGAGGAAGCGTAGCTTTGAGGGGAAATTTGAGACAAACCAAAATGACAGAGCAGAAAGCATCTATCACGCAGTTGAACAATAAACAAGTGTGGCTCTACTGAAACATGACACAGTCTTATTTTCTCATTAAATTCAGGTGGACATGGCTGCCAACATGCCAACATCCATGATGACGTATGTAAGTGTTTCCATGTTATTGATGCATTTTTACCAGCATCATGTTCTAGTTTGAGAATCAGGTCCACAAGTCATTGGTCTGACCTGTAGGCCATGATGACGTGGCAATATTAAAGTTTTAGTACTACATAAGTAAACAAGATTATAAACATGCACAGACATTCGAGGCCAGCCTTCAGTACAGTTTCCGATGCTATCTTCAAAATGCAAAGACACATTCTCCTGATTATTATGTTAATCTCTGCAGCTTTGGAGTCACTTTTTTGTACACAGGATTAATCAATCGACCCATGAGTAATAATATGTATGAAAGAAGTACCTGCAGTCTGGATTCAACATCTTCATCCTCCACCGCAGACTTTAGTTTCTTTAGAATCTGCATATTACTGCAATGTGTCATTCTGAGTAACTTCTACAGTCATATCATTCAGATAGTTGTCGCCTCCTTCCTGTTATTAGTCATCCCCAAGAAGACAAGTTGAGCCCTAACTTCCTTGTAATTTATGAAGATTATGGTGTAAAACCTCACCAATTTAATAGGCTGCAGAAGGGAATGCTGCAAAACAAATGAATGAAAATCATTTTAAAGTAAATGAAGTCAAATGCGCATGAACTACTGGGTAAGTTAATCCTTTACTGACATGCAATCCCTGTCAAACAATCTCATTACTTACTTTTAATATTACTGTAGTAATGTATGTATATAGGCCTAAAGAAATTGCATGGTTTTATCACCCACTAAAACACAATTAGTCAACTCTGCCATGACTACAAGATGTCTTTTTAGTCCATGATTATGAAAGATACAGCTCTTTGCTCTTTTGTTAGTTTCTCACTTACTGACTTGTACACACACGCTACAGTATTTACTGGTGTTACTTTTCCTTGTGGTTGTTGCAGAGCGATAGAGAGACAGAGAGGCAGAGAGATAGGAGCGGCTGAAATCATCATCTGACCTCAGATCTGTAATGTCTGGTAGGCAACATACTGGATCACACCCTCGCCTGCAGCTAACAACTCTTACTTTACACGGCAGAGGAGGTGCTTCAGACAAGATGACGGGGAGCGAGAGCATCTGATCACTGACACCATACAGTTTACCATCATTTTTCCTTCTCGAAAGAATACATGCTTTTGATATGAGCACCGTAAATGAAAATAGTTTCCTGAGCGTCGAAGGAGTCAGGGTGTGAGCGGATGAGCTGGATGGATAAATTCTAACAATTACTGGAATTTCTCTTGACTTGAGGAGGGCGTCATATGTTCACCCCTGTCACATAATAAATATGGTACAGCCCCCAAGTAAAGTTCTTCTTTCGCTGAACAAGGAAAGCATTGTATAAAAAACGTAATGTAACCTAATTCTTCAACACCAAAAAAAAAAAAAAAAAAAACACTGACAAAAACACGAACGATAATCAATACAGAGAGGAACCACGCAGAATTCAGAAGCACAATCATAAAGGAAGGTGAGCGATATTCATTGTTTTTTGGGGTTTTAACTCTTGGTGTGTGTGTGTGTGTGTGGGTGGGTGTGTGGACAAACATGCACATGGATCCAAGCCAGCTTTAGTCAACAGGTATAAACAGGTAAAGGCCATTGAAATTCACACAGTAAGCCGACGTAAAGGAGAGAGAATTGGTAATGAACTATCTATTAGTTCCTCTAATTGACAATGGATCCTCTCTACTGTTAGTATGACTACTAAACACTGCTGCACCATGTGTAATCAGACTGAAATCAACCACAAAAACATACAGTAATCAGTTGTGCCTCACGTTGTAATAGCTGCACCTTTCGCTATTGCTGATGAAGAGTAGTCTTGCTCCCTGGGTAGTCATTAGTTTCTCGTTAGCCCGGAGCGAATGGGATGACCTACGAGTCTCCTGAGCATTCCCAGATGGGTGGGAGTGTCTTCACAGATCCCGAACTCCCTTTTACGTGGACATTCCTGCGGTGCGCTGCTCGGCATTTTGCCAGATTCAAGTAAATTACCGGAGCAACAGGATTGAATTTATCCACACACTTAAACAAGACGACAAACACACAGCCTCACTCGGTGCTGCAGCGTTCATCACATCCCACAACACAAAAGTGTTTGTGGATGGTGCAAACAGTGTCCTGATGTGACATCTGCTAGAACAAATTGGCATCTAGCTATTTGTAGAACTTTTGGGTGAAAAACGATAAAATTTGCTCTCAAGCTGAGGATTTGCCTCCTTAGAAGCACGAATGTACTCACATGAGGCTGCACATCACATTATAAGAGACCTTGTGAACGAAGCCCGAGGGTGAGTTTCAATTTAAAATGGTTCATCTTCTGGGAAGCACGAATGTTCTCAGTATATATCATGGACACGGCACACTTGAGATTTCAGGCTATGGATACAAAAGATTTAGATCATGCTTATGCACAAATATATATGTTGATGGTGGTGCTGCAGGAAACATCTCACAGCCACAAAAACATCAGGATGAACCCTCTGGGAACAATGAATAATCATGGCAAACTTTCTGTGTTTCTTCAGCGCAGGTGTCAGACAGCCAATATCTCCACTGTTACACCCTGCCAACACCATTTAAATACACAATACAGGTGCCATCAAATTAAGAATAAATAGGATCCAACTTCCACACACTTAGAAAGCCTGACCATACAGTTGACTAACAAAGGAAAAATTGGCTTCTGTAGACTTATGCATGCTTTTAGACTTTTGTTTGCTTCAGTGTTGCACAGGCACCAACCACACCGCCCGCTGAATTCATATGTGACTGGTCACACAAAGCACAAATGAGGCTATATCTGGCAAGAGCTTGATGTATAATTAAGAATGCACACTTGCATGTTGACATGCATGGATGCACAAAGGACACGGAGAGTACAAAATGGTCACTCAAGGCCGGTCGGTGATTTAATTTCCAAAAGTTTCAGAATGTCGTGATCTGCAACCTCACCAGTAGATGCCACACAAGTTATCACTGGAGTACGCTCATGAGTGCCGCACTGGACCCTTCAGCTCAACTGAATCTGAAGACCTCTACTATCATCAGTATTTGACTTTCAGCTGTGATGTTACACACACAGAAGCTGTTTATAGAGGCATGCAGAACACATTTTCTTTCATTTTTGCGCACATTGATATCAACCGGACGGGTGATTCACAGCCAAAGTGACTGTGAAACCATTCACAAAACTAGCAGGTCTACACACAGTGCAGTTGAAATTTGTGTCACAGTAATTCACCACTATTTTTTTTTTCTGTAGGCGGCAAGGTGCTGATATGTGACAACCAATGAAGGGCTTATTTGGTCTAATTGTGGTTGAGCTCTGTGAGAAATGAACAGGTGACCCTCCTGCAGAGCTAAACAAACAACGTTCTCTCATCACCTGCCCTCACACATACACACACACACACACACACACACACACACACACACACACACACACCTGCCACAGCTGCAAACCCTCCTCTAAGAACGACCCGACTATCATACGGTTCAGCCTCTCATTTCAAAGAAAAGATATGAACTCCCTTAAAGGAGATGAAGAAACAGCGGTCAGAATATAAATGGAATTGTTTGCGCTCAGTGGTATGGAACGTGACAAAACACTGAGCCAGACAGAAAGTCACAAACGCGCATGTATCCAAAAATGGGCTGAGTATGCCGTGTGAAGTGTTAGATGTGTCAAAAAGTTCAAAACTATAAGACAAAAGCAAAAAAAAAGTGCCGCTGCGAACGCTTCGTCTAACCACCTGCGGCTGTTTCTGAGAAATGCACATGAAATGGCGCCCACTGCATTCAGCTCCAACACTACTATCATCGCCACACCTTGCCTCCACATGCCCGAGGAGGGCTGCCCTTATAATCCATGTTTATTCTATTGAATTTCTTCTTATGGCAACATTCCTCCTAAATGACCTCATATCTAAGTAATCAAAACCATGCTAGAAAAATATGTGAGATATGTGGAGAGGGAGTAGGAGTAAACGGGAGAACGAGAGAGGTCGCTTCTGCACTTTAGCTGAAAATCCAGCTGAGGTCTACAGAAATCTTCAACTAATCTGTCTGGACTTGATCAGTCGGGATGTTTTGCTCTTGTGCATGAATCTCTACTGCCGAGGGCAGCCGCCGCACTAATATTAGCAAGCATGTGAGCAAGCAACACCATGCTTTTCAGCCGGCAATCAGATCCCTCAACATCCCATCATTCCAGTAGCTTCTTTGGTTGCTCTGTAAATCACGTGTTTTTTTTTTTTTATGTGCCATTATGTCTGGGATAAGAACAAACCTACAGACACACGCAGCTTCACATGGCCAATGAGTCATGTTTTCCCTTACTTGGGACGCCTCATCCCTCACACACGTCACATTAAACAACACACAGCGCTCCACAACTTTTGTCAGATGACTCAATGTTATGTCATCCCGATGCTATTTCAGCTTGAGTCAACTGCTTGGCATTAGGGTGGCCAGCAGCTCAGGGACCTGCCACTCTGTTATTGCTGGCGACATCATGTTTTATCTTCTGACTCCCAAAAATCCCTACTTCAGCACAGCAGTCCGTTTTTTTTTGTTTTTTTTTGTTTTTTTTGTCTAAGACTCTGCCCAGCACCCTCCGGAAGATTAGGAGTGGCATCGCACCTCAGTGCTTTAGAAAAATGACTAAAATGACTGTGTCGAAAACTGCCATCAGATGATTCATCGCCCTGTTTGCTCATTTGGTCACATAGTTCTTTTTTTTGTGGCCATTTTTTTTTGCACAGTTGCGTGTGTTAAGGCAACTTGAAGCACAAATGCACCGAAGAGTTTGGCACATTTTAAATCTAAATGCACTTATTTTTAACAGGGTTTTGTTTAGAACAGGTTCATATTTGTCAAAATAAGGCATTTAAACCGTTATTCTGGTACAAGTGCAAAAACTCAAACTTTTAAATGAGTTGGTTTATGTTTCATGGTCACTCCCAGCCAGCCCCGACACACACACACACACACACACACACACACTCCTGCACACAAAAAGTAATAACATATGATGCTACAAAAAGACCCACGTGGATATTCAAACTGTGGGAACTCTTCTCCTACATTAAATGAGAGCAGAAGAAGACCATAAGCAGCCTGTTCCTAATGGTAACTACTTTACTTGATGACAGGATATCAGATGAGTGTCTCACCAGCAGCTTAGTACACAACACTAAATCATTTTTCCACTTATCCATAAGAAAACGTGTTGCAGGAGGGCTTGTCCGCTAACCGATAAAAGACAAGTTTCAGGGTTAAAACAAGACTTTTGACACGTTGGTTTATTTAGATGAGCACTCAGAGCAGGTCTGGTCTACACTTTAAAATGTTTTCATATTTTATGACGTGCAATAAAAGTAATTCTGCAGTATTTCTTGGTGAAACACACATCAAGTACTTAATATTTTTGACAAAACACGGAACACTGAATCAAATGTCCTGTCAAGATTTACACACACACACACGCGAGCACACACACGCGAGCACACACACGCATGGCTCCAGTGATTCAGGAAGCAGGTCATGTTTTTCCATACAAAACTAGAAGGCCCTAAGAGCAGCAGTAGAGGGACTTCCTCTGCCAAAGGGCCAAATTCCACATGGTCCATGACCATTAACCCACCCAAGCTGACTCAGACCCCCCACCCCACCAACCTCCCAACACTCGACATATTCTGGGGAAAGCCTCAACTTCACAACCAGCTGTTAGGTCTTTTCCCTTGGCAGGCGACTTGCAGAGACTTCTGAAGAGGATGTAGGTCCTCCTCCTGCTGTCAACATCTCAATCTCTCTCACTTTCACGCCACCAGATATGCCAGCGAGAACAGCGAGAGAGGAAATCAACCGCGGGTCACGCTGAATACAAAATACATCCAAATGCTGTAGCAAAATCCCACATCAACGCCTGAAAGAGATGATGGAACACACTGTTTACTTCCCAGATTAAATTTATGGCAAGAGCACGATGCAGACAGCTCGAAAATACCTTGTAAGAAACTGTAACAGGTAGCGCTGAGCTCACTGACCTAAGAGAAATAACACGCTTCAGGTAATTCAAGAATGAGCTTTGAATTAGTCGATCACTGGCGTGACTGTCCATTATTCTGGCAGGAGACTTCTCGAGACTCTCCTGCAGCTTTAGTGCTACATCTCTGTTTTAGCATCCTTAACGCAATGATGAAACAAGGCTTGAAAGATCTGTGAAGAGTTCCTTGAAGAGCAGACATCAAGTGCGATCACTAATCTACAAACGCTGACATTTTCCAGATCATTCTGCTGTTATCAGCGACAGCGTGTGGTGATTTTACACTACAAACGAGAAACCTCGTGACGACAATGATGTGTCACCACAATCACAATAAATCAAGTGAAATGTCCTGTGTGTGTGCGTGTGTGTGCGTGTGTTGTCATATTCAGCTTTAATGCGTCCTTACTTCAGGTCAGCAGGGTCAGTAGGCTAAAAAATCTGTGCCACAGCTATCTGATCCCTTTTTACTTGGTATGCAGTTAATGAGCTTTTTGAACCCTCATTAGACACAACTCCCCCAACACACTCACACACACACACACACACACACACACACACTCTTAAGCTTTTAACCCCCACTCTGAAACGTGTGCCAGCCCACTATTGTCTGACAGTGTGGAGACATGCAGCTGCCTGCAGTCTGGTCAGAAACACACTAACACGAGGGGGAAACACACAAGGCAAAGGGCAAAGTTTGTCATCTCTTTCATACTGTGTGTGTGTGTGTGTGTGTGTGTGTGTGTGTGTGTGTGTGGAGGGGCTTTTCAGAAAAGGAGCCCTTGCCTAAAATGACCACTGTGAAGGCCTGGAAGGTCAAAGCAAGGCAGGCTTGTGTCTGCAGTGTGCTGGAATGCAACCAGGGAGAGACGGGAGGCAAACTGTTTACATTTATATGTGACACCATGAGCGCTCAAGTGGGCTGCTGTAAAAACTGAGGACGACATTGTCTCTCAGGGGGAGGAAGTAAAGTTTTATTTCAAAGAGGACCCATATTAGTGTAGCTGTTTGCCTTGGGTTACTGGAAGCGCTTTGAATGAGGTTACCCAGCAGCTCGAACACAAAAGTTAATCATCCTTCAATGGACATTTTTCTGCTGCTGACTTTACAGTCGGTCAACCGTAACAGATTTCTTCTCACGCTGACACGTTTCTACAAGATCTTGGAACAGTTTAGAGGCTCCAAAAAAACTGAATTTTGAAGCACTCTGTGAGGGGATCATGGCACTCTCGCAGGGACGAATGGGATTTTTTTGGTGCAACTTTTCTCTGCACCGTTGTCTCCTACTGGAAGTTTCAGGCTTGGCAGGCCATTGCAGACTAAATCTTAAAGCTGTGGCAACTCCAAATCCGCTCCTTTTCTTACTAATAAAATAGGACAACCCAGGAGCTCCGTAGACCCACTTTCCTTTCTCTTTAGACCAGCGGCTATAAACTGCAAAGTGGAAGTGGATCTCTCGGAAATCGTCGAGTTAAAGTGACAGCAGTCCTTCCTCGTTTGATCGGCAGAACGAGGCTCCCACACCTCACCCTAACATCTACGAACAAGCCCTCGGTAAGTACTTGTAGGCCTCGGCAAAGTCTCCGAGAAGAAAACAGACCCCGGTATCCGCTTGCGGGGTTCCCGTGTCTGGCCTCCCCCTCCCTCCCTCCCTCTCTCTCTCTTTCGCCGTGTTTTCGGATAAGCAGGGAAATCAAAGCAAGGGCTAAATTCAAGGAAAGGCTGGGCGCGTACTGACCTGGATGAACTGGATGGTGAGGGCTGATTTCCCGACACCTCCGCCTCCGACCACAACCAGCCGATACTTCTCCTGCACCGAGCCGTCCTTCCAGCCTGCCATCGAGGACACTTCGCTGCGCTCGCCGCCGCCGCCGCCGCTGCCGGAACACCAGTGAGCAGCAAACACCCACTTTTTTCCTGTAAACTGACGAGGCCCTGCGGTGGAGAGAGCGGAGCGCAGGAGAGGGCGCAGATGGGTGCCAAAAAAAAAAATAGCCCGAGTCGTAGTCCGTGTAGTGCGCGGAGAGGTGAGAGACTGGGGTCCCGGAGCTACGCGCGCCTCTCCATACGCCTGACCGTGTTTCAGCCTCGATAACACTGCGATGATCGAGCTGTGGAGCCAATAGTAGGAGTAATCAGCCAGGCCAGTACTAATGTCTGGCGCTAGGGGCTCTTCTACAGGCTGTGTGTGTGTGACTGCCTCAGCTCCCCCCCGTCACTGCACACACACACACACACAAGCTCAACCACACACACGCAGTCCTAACCCACCCTGCAGCCCTGTCCTGAGACTAATATCACACACCCCTGCAGTCACATTCCTGTCCTCAAACACAGCCTGCCTGCACACACACACACACGCGCGCGCTTACTGTAATTACAAGCACTTGCACAGTGATAATAAAGGTGGCCTGCAGCTCCCATCAGAATGCAAACTGTTAGTCTTTATTCACATTTCTTATAGACCAGTTTTCACAACATGCTGTCTCTGCTCTCACTGTGTCTCACTCTCTCTCACATGTACAAACCAAGCAAAAAAAAGAAATGTCCAGGATGGAAATATCACATCTTATATCGCTATTTCCACCATTTTGGCAGATAATGACAAGGATATTTGTCTTTCTCCAATTAAAGAGACACTTTTTGAGGATGCTGGTGCCTAAAAGTCAATGCCTCCTTGTTGTTTATCACACCACATGGAGTCCAAGTGTCTGCATGGCTCAGTGAGACGAGCACACACTGATGCAACACGTTCTGAAAACATCTCACATTTCAAAGGTATTTTTTCTACATCAGGTGCTTCCCGGTAAGGGCCAGGAATTACTGCTCATAGCAAAAATGGTAAAGCGCACACATGAAAACCATCATATCATCAAACAGTGAAAATAGTGAAAGAGATACAAAACGGCTAAAAAGGTTCATAAAAATATGTCTGCAAAAAATCTTGTAAAAATATACAATATAGACTTCATGTTAAACTCACTTTTGTTTTGTTTTGTTAAGTCATGGCAGTGACTTCTTATTCAAAGGTCTCCTTTACGAAGGCTTTGTTGTTCTAATCATGTGTATCATAAAGATGGTGAAGGTGATGTTTATCTCCTGCTTTGAAGTGGTGTCCTGAAAACTCATCACTGACATAACAAAAAGTAATGATTCTGATTTTCTCTCACTGAATAAATGGCAGATTAAAACCGTTTGTCTGAAATGACAACCATTACTTCAGAGACTTGCGTTATGCCGACATGTCAATTATACTATATGTCATGCTATGACAAATCTCACTACAAGATAACACTATGCGGAATACTACCGCTGTGTACTTTGGCAACTGTGGCGCCACCTAGTGTCAAAAGAAAGGGGCTGGCCCTGAAACTGGGCCCATCAGTGTTGGTCAAAGTCTTGATAAAACCATTAAAATCAAATAAAAATGGTTTCAGACATCCATATTCATAATTAATTCAAATACACAGCACTGATAGTGTTGTCAAAACTTCAGTCTCACCTGTCTGGGTCTTAAGTACTGAGGACAAGGTTGTTTGCATCTTACAAAAATAATTGCTGCAGCAGTTGTTGTAATAAAATGCAGGATAGGCATCTATAAAAACAGCACAGTATCCAAAGAAATGCAATATTACACAGACACCTTGTTGAAGAGGATTTTCTGCCTATGCGATAGTTTTTAATGAGGAAATCATTACAGAAACACAGGGCGCCAGTTCTCAGATTATCTGGTTATGGAGTTTAGCTGTGGCTGCAGTAACTGTATCTACTCTGAATCCACAGAGGCTGCACACTGCACACAGTCGCTTGGCTGTGATAGTGCAGCCAACTGTTTACTTTCACAGCTGAAGCTTTGACCTCAAAGCCACCTTTCAGCCTTTATCTAACCCCCTGGAGAGACAGATTTCACTGATGTTGCAAATGCATGACCGGAGGTTGCGACCCTTTAATCTGGCATATTCCCAGAAACGTCCCTTTACTCATAAATTATAAACAGGAGGGCAAGTGGAATATGTAGGTCCGCGCCAGCACTAATCCATCTCCATCTCATTATCACAGTGACAGTAAAAACTTGCAGACGGCTTTGAGAGCACCTTTGAAATCACAGCAATATATCATCCGAGGTGAAAAGAAATCACATCCCGGCCTGGGATATGTATGTATCTTCGAGTCTTCATGTCATTTTCAATTTAGGGTGCTGACAGAACAAAATCCAATCATTTTCACACTGTGCAAGATATCACAAGGCTGTCAAAGGAATTCTAATTAGAGCCTGAGGCTGTGGAGCTGGACAGAGCAGGAGCTCCAGGCAGGAGTCCCTTCACTTTAGGACACAGCACCAACTCTCTTTGAAATCTCTCTAAACATCCATCATGTCAAATGTCCAGTGCAAATGTCCAAGAGAAAGCTGTTCATGGCAGAGTATTTATAAAGTCACTATTCAAACAGTCCTTTAATGATGAGTGGCACATGAAACATTTTGCTTGGTGATATTTCCACATATGGAAAGTGGCCAGAAACACCCTCTCGTTCCCCTCATCCCCACCTCCCTTATTAAAAGTGTCTTTTAATTGTCTTCAAATGTATATGGCAGGATGTCGAGTTCAGTTCTATCATCAAAATTTAATGTCACACTTCACATGAATCAATTAAAAGATTTAAATAGGAACTCGGGCACAAAGTAACTATTAATTGTCCAGAGCGACTGTGGATTTTCATCTAAACTGCACAATTTAGTTGGAAAAGGAAGAAATCAGTGAAGCTGACAAAATGACAATACTCCACGTTGTCTTTATTTCAAAAATCAAATCATGTGACCTGTAACGAATGAAATAAGTATAAAGTGGAAAGTGTCCAAAATTAGAAGAACAGCATATGACTCAATGAATACAGCAAAGTTGGAGCAAAGTTTTCTCATTCTTTTAATACATATGTTCATCGAAAATTTAACAGGACAGGGAAAGAACATGACTGAGTTTTCAGACAGAGGAGATGTAAAAAAAAAAAAAAGAAGAAGAAGCAACTGACCACGTAGAGAGTTCTTAATTTGCTGTGATGAAAAGGCTGTGAGATGATGGGAGATACGAGAGAACAGCAGGTGACTTTTACAAAGTCAGAGGGATCAGCTGGATCACTTGTCTCAGATATTTGTCTTTTTTTGAGAGAGGTTGATCTTGTCGCCGAGGCTCAAGGCCATCCCCTGTGAAATGAAAGAGGGAGGATTCACTGTAAAAGACTCCATACATTAACAGACGTGATACACACAGGTGAGAGCATTAAGCTTCAGTGCAACATCACATGTAATGGATTACTTCATGTATTCACTTCGGTCCAATTCGTTCAAGGAGGTATTAAATGTTATCCTTCCAAAAGATTCATTCACTGCTTTAAAGCAAATAAATTCAACCAAGCCTTTACTTCTCAGATGCATAAGGGTTCACGGTGCAGCAGCTGTGACCCACCTGACTTTTGGCTCTAATGCGTATGTGTCCGTTGACAGGTGCCTCAGGCCCCAGGTGGATGGGCTTCTCGATGCTGACATTAGCCAGGGCGTCTTCTCCAAAGATAGAACGAGCATAAAGGTTGGCAGCCATGAAGCCACAGAAGCCAGACAGAGCCTGGTTTGTAAGACAAAAAGAAAAGAGTTGAGAATATTACACACCAACAACACAGCGTGACACACTTCATCTAACAGGGAGGGCTTGGTCATGGCTTATGCTTGGTTACAGACATTTAGTCACAACAAAAAAATATGTACCAGACAGTTAAATGGGACCACAAGAGGTTGTTCCCAAGATGCACCAGCTCAAAAAGTTTAACCTCTTTTGCTTTCTTTGCTCTGCTGTTCATACCAACCTTCTCAGGAGTCAGACACTTCATGTTGGTGGATTTGAGGATATGCTGGAGATAATCGTTCAGATCAGTGATGTTGGTGTTTACTGTCACCTACAACAAAGACAGGACCATCTTCAGTGTTCACACTTTTTATACGTTTTCTTAAATATTCTTATTGATTAGTTAATTAGAGAACGACACAACAACAAACCTTAGAAACATGTCTGACTCACTGCGCCCAGCAAAGCAGAGCTGCGAAGCTTACCTTGTTTTCCCACTCAAACTCTGCCCACATCTGTCTGAATTCTGCATCGGTGCAGGAAGCCGGCTGGATGTAGTCCATGATGTCGATGTGGATGTCGCTGAGGACGACGCAGTTTCTGTCGCTAGCAGCTCCCGACACATCGTACACTGGGAAGAAAGAATCGAACGTCCCCAAAATGAGAAAACATGCTCAAAACAAACAAACTGAATTATGATGGTCAGCGCACGCAAAAAGATTTTCCTTACCGATGTTGCCAAATATAATGCCATTCTCAGTAGAGGCCACCTTGACGTTGGCCTTGATGTTAGCAAAATCGTGAGGAGCCAGAGTTAGAGGCGAAGGCTTCTCGACCAACTTGAGGTCACCTAAAGTGGCCAGCTCAAGGGTGCAGTTCTGGAGAGTATCACTGGTCTGGTTGACCACCAGCACGTCCAACACAATGTCGTACTGGTTGACATGAACGTAGGCTTCAGCATACACCGGGTCTGAGAAGCCTGTCAGCTGGGTCACCTAGATCGGACAAAAATGACATTTAATAATCAGTGAGAGTACAACTTAATACAATACATATTCCCTCACAGTAAGCGATGGAGAGATGTTTTTTGCCATTCACTTTCTAACAGGGTTTCTACAGCAGTGCCTGTGCACGACAAGGAATTCAGCAGCAGTTCAGCAGCAGTTCAGCGGGATGAAAATGACTCAGAGCTGTGCATCCTTGTATGAAAAACAATTATACCCATCAGCAAATAAAAATGAGACTCAAATAAATTACACTAAATAGGTCAGATCCCACAGTTAAATAGTAGAGAACAAGAACAACTTTCCTACTGTGCAAGTAAAAACAACATCATCCTGAGGCAGAAAATGTCAATCTGATATGAACAGTATATTTAATTTGTCTGTAATTTCCAGCTCTTGCATGGTGCGACTTCTGTGGTGTACCTTGTTGAGTTTTGAAGCCAGGGGATCAGCAGCCTCCTTCCTCTGAGTGTTTCCCATAGCAGCCAGCAGACTGAGCTGGAACTGGTCCTCCTTAGAGGTCATTTCGTTTTTGGCTGTCAGCTGCATGAAGGAGATTGGGTCGTCTGCCTGCACCGTTACGTTACGTTTCTCAGACTCTTTCTGTGGTCAGAATAAGAAGCATACGATTAGGTGGATAACCCGAACCCCAACAGAGTCAACAAACCAAAAACACCTACGATAGTGAGATAAGGTGTAAAAGCAAAAGGGTGTCAGAAATAATTTAAATCAGTTAAAGATTTAAAGAGCAACTCATAAGCTCCAAAACAGCTTCCAAACAAAACTTATTGGGCTTCTAACTATCTTCTACTATCATATGTTCTACAAATACAAACAGGGATGATGCCTGAGGTGTGCCCATCTGTCACGAGGTTAAGTGCTGAGTTCAGCCCTCTGAGTCAACGGCTGTTACCTTCTGTGACAGCTTCTCTTCCTCCAGTCTGACGGTCAGCATATGTGACAGGGATTTGCGGCACTCCTTGTTGAAAATGTCATTCATAAGCGGTGAGCACTCTGACAGCACCTTGAGGCACAGCGAGATGCGGTCCACATCATCGTCTGTAATTGGCTTCTTGGGCAGAGAGGACTTGCCCAGGTGCAGCACAGTCACCATGATCAGCATGGCCTCCGCAACAAAGGACTGGAAGGGACGGCAAGACAGCGGGGATTAGAGGGACAGGCAGCTGGTTTGATGGTTTTTACAAAGGTGTTGCCTTTCCGTGAAGTGAGGACCAACTTACATTTTGTTTCTTTTTGTCTTGAACAATAGCAACGTAGCGTAAGGCCACTTTGGTCAGTGTGGTGGCCAAGGAAGCTGCCACATAGAAGTCTCCATCCATCAGGAAGCCTCTGAGTGGAGGCCTGGAACAACAAGGTCAGTGTTCGTTGAGTGGTAAGAAAAGATAAAACTTTACTGATCCCACAGAGACATTTACATGCTACAGACAACAAGAATTAAAGGAGAGGTGGAGAAAGAACAAATAGACAGTGAAAAGGATGCAAAACAAAATCAACCATCTACGGAAAATACATACACGGGTGTATAAAAAAATAACACTGAAAAGATAAACAAAACTGTATATAATCAAACATCACAGGAAAATAGCGACCCCCCCCCCCCCAAACCATGTGCAATTTTGTTTACCTATCCTCTTCTTTCTTCGAAGGCCTGGAGGAGCTGAGGGCACTCTGTGTCACATAGGTGCCCATCTCTGTCACCAGCTTCTGGGCTGGAGCTGCACTCACTTCATCCTCTGGTTTCACCTCTCCGGTCTCTTTCTTTATCTCATTTTCTACAATCGGGATCTGTCCGAGCAAGAAACAGATGTCAAAGATTTGCGACAACTTCAGTGAAGTTGGGACTGACGGATAAGTTTGTGTTACAAAAACTTCCCACGGCAATGTGAAACGCACCTCTCCCAACGACCTGCGCACTTCTGTCATCACACTCTGGATGTCTTCCTTGGTGCTGCAGTATTCTCCCAAGATCCACAAGGCTCCTCTGTAGATCCTGAACCATGACAATGGTAAAAAAACCATGAGCATTCAGTGCTGCGTTCTCCCGTACTGATTCTACGCAGCCCGAATGACAAAACCCGGTCAAATCTGCTGTACTCTGTGCAATGAAAATAAAGAATTTTTTTCTACTTTACACTATATATTCCTCCTCAACATGCTTATAACGCCTTACTTGACAGTTTTGATGGCGTGAAAGACTTCCAGCATCTTCTCGATGACGAGGGGTCTCAAGTTGTCGAATCTCTGAATAGCCTCCCGTACGAACTCCAGCACATCTGCAGCTGCTGCCTCGTTAGTGTCACTTAGGAACTCCATCAGCTGTAAATCAAGTCAACACACAGAAACGTCTTAATATATTCTTGTTACATATACAGTATAAACCACCATTTGGGTCTCCTTCTTTTTGATGTTCTTAAACTCACCACAGGTATGACATTGGCCGCCATGTCAGGGAAGCGCACGCTGCAGGAGTGGAGGGTGCGCACCAACAGCTGCCTGTACTTATCAGTGTCTTCATGCTCTGTTACATTGTTTGTCTTGATCACCTCTTTCTTCAAAACAATCACCAACTGGAAAACAAATAGATGTCACTATATTTGGTGTCTAGTCTATTTTTTACTCTGCGTCCATGCTTGGACATGGAAACAACCACAAAAGCGTGGATACGCTGTGCACGTCGCTCACCTCTTCTACATTGCGAGATGAAACAAGGTCCAGTGCCAGCTGCAAGGTCTTCTTTCTGACTTCCAGGTCAGGAGTGCTGAGAACACGCAGGATGTCCATAACAAGGTCCTGGATTAAAAAAAAGCATCCAAATTAAGCCTGAACAAAGTTGATTCACTGTAGAAGCAGAGAACTCATACTGTCTGATGATAAACTGCTGCTTTTGACTTCATAAACTGGACTAAATAAAACTTAGTTCTGTCATAAATACTCCAACACTCTAACAGTTTTTTTCTGTTTTTAGCAGGACTGAAATGCTTAATAAACCTTTTAAGGTAGAGGGTAATGATCTTTGCGGTTAATGAGACACACATTCTGTGTGTTAACTTCAACAAAAACTGACCACAGCCATAATTGAACGTACCTGGAGTACACGCTCATGAGTGGGGTGCTCCTTCAGCTCAATCAGACGATCAAGAACAATCAGCTTCACATTGTTGTCGCTCTCCTTGATGATCAAATCGATGTAGCACTGGGCAGCAGCCTGGAGTCCAACAAAGCACACAATGCATAAGAGACTGTACAAGACCAATGACATCACTGCTGGGTCAAGTGTAGTACAATATCAGTACAGGACAAACAGTATGAGACATACACAAGATCGCTAACCTTAATGGCTGTGGGGGCACTGGAGAGGGTTACAAGAGTGCCAGCAGCCTCATACTTAACAGCTGGACTGGAGGACTGCAGCAGGTTGTAGATGCAGCGGATAAAGCGGGCACGCTCAGATGGGTTAGCGTGGCAAACCTAACAGACAGAGAACATAAACAGCATTAAAGGAGCTCTTCTGGTTGTAGGCTGTTGTGCTACGACGCTTAAATCAGGCAAAAAAAAGGCCTCGACTCACTTTGTAAATCAGCTCCACAATGACCAGCTGAAGAATGTCGCCAAAAGTGTGAACTTGGTCAATACAAGTGCTGAGGTAATCCAGAGCTCGATCCTGTAAGACACGTGAATGACATGATGTAAATAGATAGATATTTGGTGGCACAGAAAAGTAGAAAAAGTAAGAAAAGTACAATATGCTACAGACCTGATCTGCATGAATGAGCATCATGAAGGCATTTCTCTTACAACTGGCATCTTTCTCATTGACAAGAAAATCATGGATCAACTCTGGAGCATCAGGGATGAGATGTTCAAAGTTCCTGAAACAAATGAAAGTAATCAGCTGCTTGCTCTTCACTAATGAATGGAGTACAGAACACAGACATGTTGAAAGGCAGCTGAACATAAAGTAGTTTGTACCTATAGATGGTGTAAATGGCCAGGACAGCATTGCGGCGCACATAGCTGTGACGGTGCTCCAGGCAGGCCCGGATCGCTGGCATGAGAGGCTCAAGCAGCTCGGACTCCTTCAGCTTGCACAGGAAACGCAGAGTGGAGCCACGGATGAACTCGTTGGGATGCTGCAGGTCCTGAAAGTGAAAGAAATTTCACACAAGGATTTAAAATCAACATATTCTAGACAAGTTACTGTTTCAACAGATATATTATTATTGCATTATGGATAAATAAGCACAATATTCAGCTGTTGGACCAGGAAGTAGTGGAGGTTTACTAGACATGATGTTGATTTAGCAGTGGCACCATCCGGCCAACCTGGCATTCAGCCACTTCTTCAGATGTGTGCATCTCATTTGACCGATTCAGTGTATGTCAAAAATCTGCTGACTTTCTTTTCACCACTGTTACATAGTGTATTACGATGAAATGAACACCTTATTCAAAAATACACAGATGTACAGATTGAGTCAATGAATCTTATCAGTCAAACACAAGCTTTAGTGTCGGTGAGCTTACCTTTCTGTAGGCGTCACACACCAGGATCATCTCCTGAAGCAGCTTGCCATCTGGGGTTGTTTTGGGAACGATCTCCCAAAACACCAGCAGCAGCTTTTTGATGGTGTGGTCTTGAAGTGGCAGCACGAAGCGGATGATGGTCATCAGCAGTCCTGGCAACTTCTCACCATTGAGGATCATGATGATGACCTTCTTCAGGGCCTCAGTCTTTGCCTTGATCTCCCCCTTTTCTGTAGAAGGATTATTATCATCATTATTGCTCTGTGATCAGCAAGGCTGCAAATTAAATCACCTCCACTGCAGTGAGATGGACAGTGTTAGAAATGAATACCTCCCCTCTGCACAGTTTATTAAGGTGAAGAAATCTGTTCAGTAACATGGCTTCGCAAGTCAACGTTAAGAATAGTTACCTAGATCAGCTTTTAGGCTGACTTCAGAGGGGGGCTCTGAGTCAGATGTAACATTGATCAGAGTGTAACAAACATTCTCTGCAGCTGTCATTTTGCTGCTGGGCTTGTATCCGCTTCGCAGAATCCCAATGAATGTCACTCACTGGATAGTATCTGTAAGAAACACAAAAACAACAGATTTAGTAAATGTAAATGACATTTACATAAAAACATAAATATAAGTGCACCAAATGTGTTGTACGACTACAAAGATGTCCATCTAGACTGACCAAAGTCTACACTGACTGCAGAGACAAAACAGATCTACTGTGCAGCATCATGTGCGTACAACAAGATACAGCACCGCAGGGTCATATTTCATTTCCTGTGCAGCAGCTGAAGAAGGCGTGGATAACTGTTCCAGCCCTCCAACTGCTTATGAGCTTTTCAAAACCCAGAGCAGTCATCCAGGTATCAATCACAGGGCTTACATTTACATAACTGTCAATAACGGAGCTAATGCAGTCTACAAAGTAAGATATCCCAAATATATAGAGATGAACCCAAATGTTCAACTGTTTGGATATTTGTTCGTACGGTAGGTATTCGGTTTTCAATTTTGGGATTCAGATATTCTTTATTTTTTCATTTTTCAATAAAGCGTACAACACAAGCAAACTAACCAATTGAGGCAGCAGTAGGGCAGCAACTTTCGTGTCCAATGAAGTAAATTACTGTTTTCGTCAAATGAGTGGTGGCTTTGGAGAGTGTGATTTCATGGCTTCAGTTCTCTATCAAAAAGGGCTGTCTGACACAAGGTAAAGCAGTGAAAATACTCTAAATATAGCATACACTTAAATGACATTGATATTTTTTAGTGGACCCAAGGTTCTTCCAAAGCTGCTGCAGTACCAGTAGTAGTAGTAGTAGTAGTAGTAGTAGCAGCAGCAGCAGCAGCAAAGAAGTCTTCTCAGATTTCTTAATTCCTGGTGTATATTAACACACTGATCCAGCTTTGTGAACTTTGACCCTCGTCACTGACATCTGAAGCACATTAGGAAGGGATCTATAAATGGCCAGTATGAGCAGGAGGAACGATCACACCAAACACCTGCTACAGAGTACATATGGACATCTGACTATTGTTTTAAACACACGTTGTCAACCTATCCTTTAAAAGACCAGTGTGTGGGATTTAGTGGCATATAGTGGTGAGGTGACAGATTGCCAGCAGTTGAACACCCCTCCCCGCACGCTCCCCTTCCACATGTGTAGGAGAAACTGCGGTGGTCGCTGAAAACACAAATAATGTGAAAGGCCCTCTCTTGAGCCAAAGTTTGGTTTGTCTGTTCTGGACTACTGTAGAAACATGGCAGTGCAACATGGTGGACTGTGTGGAAAAGGACCCACTCCCTCTGTAGATATAAAGGGCCCATTATAAGCTCACGAAAACACGATTCTTAATTTGAGGTGATTATACTCTAATGAAAACACAGTTATGAATATTATATCCCTTTTCTGCCAATAGACCCCCCCAAATCCCACACATTGAACCTTTAAAGTTAAAGGGTTGCTAAGGCTCGTGCACACCAAATTGTAAACAATCTTACACCCTAACCTAAAAAGGCCTTTTTAGTAATTCAGAACACACTGCGTTAAAGCCATTTGGTCGAACATTTAAAAACAAATTATTTCATATCATCAACGCAGCAATGATTTATATTCTATTACTTAATGCCTATGTTGCAACTGATTAAAAAAAAACTACAATTGTTCAAATTCAAACTTATTTTGGTAGCATCAATTAATTGAAAATGTAAGCTGATTAGCAGATCTCCTGTACGCTGCTGATACCTGTGAACAATACATACAGGTCGGTGTGCTGCAGTTGGAAGTCTAGCAAACATTCTCACATGAATTTGGTAATTTATTTATTTTTTTTTTTATGAGGAGAAATAAAATACAAGGCGGCTTTTCTTGATTGAATCGCGGCTCTAGATCTAACAGAAGGAGGAGCTGTATTGTTGCTGAGCTGCCGTTGACTAGGTACCTAAGCTTCATATGAAAAGGTCACGTTTACAAGGTTCAGGTATCTTCGTGACATTTTCTGCTGTTTTTGACTGTAAAAACTAGACTGCTGTCATCAAAATAAGGCAGGCGAGAGTCGTCATTGTGAAAGCAAAACGTTAATAACCTAATGTTACGTTAGGTTATTAACGTTAGAGCAAGTCAGGAAAGTGTGACACGCAGCGCTAACACTGCAGCTAACTGCTGTTATTGAGTTAATGGCGTTACCTGCGTTAGCACCAACAGCTGTGCACAAAAACCTCAATATAACGCAAACATCACGGAATCAGTCGACTATTCAATTGGTTCGATTAAGTAAAGACATATAAACATTTGCCAACTATTGAACGTTAGCTAACGCTAGCTTAGCTTTTGCCCAGGCTACCAATGAAATGGAGGACAGTAATGTTAGCTAGCTAACTTCACACTTACCACCGATCAGACAAAACAGACAAAACATCTCTCATGTTATTTAAAACTAAGTTACATAACGTACCTAATTGCACGACTATAACCTTCCGAAATGGCCTTCGGTGTCCAGGTTTGGATATTTACATCTGTAAAGAGGTTCCCTATGGCGAGCTGTCTCTTCGGCTCTCCACCACTTCCTTGTGACGTGGAAGATTATTTTCTGAGCCACATCACTGGTACGGTGCGCCGGAGGGGACAAACATCAGCGCAACAACACGGACGTGATACTTCCAGGATGATCCTGAATATTTCCTTACACATTACTTGGGTAGTTTGAAGATTTAGACAATAAATTAAGACTAAGTAAAACTTGCAATGCGTTTGTAAGTGACCATTAAAATTACCTGTGACTCCCTTTTCAAAAAATGAATGAATAATTTTTATTTATAATGAATAATGAATAGTGATCATTGCAGTAGTTATGAGGAAGACTAAATATACATTCAAAACACGGTATATAGCTGGAAAATACGAAAAAGTGCTACATATTTTAATGGTGATGCAGCACCCTCCAGTGGAAACGTAGCCTCAGTGACATAGTGCAAAAGCAAACAGCACAAATACCACTGGAGTATTTTGTTTAGCCCCCAACACTGAAAGTTTATTCGTGTTAATTTTGCAAACTAACTACACTGTCTGTTGTATTATATTGTATGACTGCAAACACCACAACAAACTACAGTCATTCTTACACTGATTAACTCCCACTTCCATGCAAGTCTGTACACAGGCATACATATTCAAATTGCTAATGATAAGCAGGGTTTATGGTTTAAGTCAAGAGCAAAGTATTTGTTTATGTCACAGAGCGACAATGGCTACACACGTGCTTTTATCTACTCTACGTGCTTACTATTAAAATTATTGCTTGCCATAGTATTCTCATTTAAATTTAGTGAAAAGATCCTGGTCTATAGGATTAGTTTCATCTTAGAATAGGATGATTATATTGTAACACATCATTCAGATCCCTTTAAATTAAAAAAAAATATATAAAAGAAGACTGACTGTCAATTTCGTAGAATAATACGACACAAAAAATGTTGTTATGGTTGTCCACAGAATACAAGCATTGACTTTAGGCCAACCTGAAGTCTCTAAATGTTAACATCACTGTCACTAATAAATAAAAGAAAAAAAAAGATTTTCTCCTCATGGAACAGATAAGTAATAAGTGATTATAATAAGTAATATAAGTAATTCTTCTTCTTCTTTATCTTGTATATGGAACAAAAGGAGAAGTAAGTTTATTTAGTAATAATGGGTAACAGGCAGCAATGTTAAGATACCATCAGTAAACACTGACTGTGAGTTTCAACACTTCAACTGACAATGCCATCAGGTGTTTATGTTTAAGAAACATGTCAGATGACACCTCTTTACAGTCTGTGGTGACGCACTTTTAGTGGCACGGGCTCATAGAGTTCTTTGAGGTATTTCATCCAAGCTTGCTTTTCATGAATGCAAGCGGGCCTTCCATCCGTACATTTATAGTGTCAGTCAGAGAATGTGTCATACATATAGTATATGCATAGTGTCTTTTGTGACCTCAGACAACTGTGCCCAGTTTCAGAAAACTGAAAACCTTTACATTTTCACAGGCTTGATAGATTATCAGGCCATCATAAGTAACTCTCTGTTTGTATGTGTATGTGTGTTTGTGGTTAGTGTGTATAGGGTGGATTCAGGGTTTGTCAGTTTCTTGTAGAGGACGGGTGTTCTCTTTTTCTTTGCTGTGCTTTGATGAAACTGCGTAGCCTTTCCATGGACTGTTTTCACAGCGCACATTTTGACTTGTCATAGCAGCAGAGACACAGGTGTAATAAATTACATTAAAGATGGCTCTGTTGTGTTTAAGGGTTCCAGTAAGCCAGCACGCACGATGCAAGTGCTCTGGAATTGGCAAAACAGTCATCGTTAATATTATTAATTGCACCTGTTCTTTTTCTTCTGTGACATGTCAAAATTATGGCCGTGAAAAAACTTCTCTGTGGCAGCTCCAAGACCAGTCTGTAATGACATCACCACACAATCTGTCTGTCTGCTGCTGGGACTTGTTTAAGTTGATATGACTGGACTGGACAATATAAAAATAACAGGACGTTACATGAATTATGGAAAGGGGTTTTGTTTTCGGTTATGCACTTCTTTGTTTAAAGGAGCAATATGTAAGAGTTTTAGTTTTAAGTATTCAAAAATTAACTAAAACTATCAACAGGTTGTGAAGACATAACTGCACTACCCGCCCTGGTGCTTCAAGGTCCCAGTCCAGGCAGTCAGCCGATAGGACCTCTAGCTGCAAGTGTAACGTTAACTGAGCTAAGTAGCTAACAGCAGTTAGCGGTTACTCTGGTGATATGCTGCCCCCTAATTTTTTGCAGTATTTTGCACCTTTAAGTTGGCAGTTTCAATACTTAAATTCAGAGAGTTTAAAATTTTGTTGGCATGACCTGCAAACACAATGTTGTCCTTATGTCCAGATGTCAACATGTTAGCTTGTCTGTAGGAAGGCCGTTTGTATTTAGCTAGCTAGCGAGAGCATCCAGCGGGGCTTGTTTTTCTTTTTGCCAGTCATGAACAAAGGCTTTGACTGCATATTTGTATAACACTAAAAGATTTTAAACTATATATATTTTTTAAGTATCTTACCACTACTCAGCAGTTAAAACCAGTGTTGTTCTGATTCAGTTTAATGAGCAATTGTCCACTTTAAAAAGTTCATGGTGAACCAAACGATCCCAGAGCAACATGATGCCGCGACATGAAGTGGCAAAACTTTGAACAATTAATTTTAAGATTGGAGAAGACTGCTTTAATCACAGGCCGTAGAGTTAATCAGACTATGGACAAGCTAATTTAAAGCTAATTTAGAGTGATAAAAGGTTTTCAAAATTGTAACAAACTCTGCCACAGTTGACTCATTATATTTATTACTTTATTTCCATTTCAAACAAACAGATGAAAACAAACTAAAAACACATTTAAAATTAATATTAAGAAACACAACCTCACGCTTGAGGAATGCACCTGAAACAACTAAAGTACAACCATTCAGCTGTAGTGATATTTATTAAATGGGAACTTTGTGAAAGTTCCCCTCATTAACTGCAGCCTCGGAGTATATTGATTATGTTAAAACACACACTCAGGTCAGGATTGGCTCAGCGCTGCACAGAACAAAGCCCTGCGGTCTGAGTTGTGGCCTGTAGGCGGCGACAGAGAGCCCGATTTCTGTAAAAACAACATCTCACCTTCTTTCTTTAGTCCAAGTGCTGGAGCACGTTTGAGTGACCATGGAGTGCGTTTGCTGTCATGTAGTTCAGCGTTAATACGGCGTGAATATCAGAAGAGGGGGGACTTTTTCGCGTGGATACGAGGAGCCACAGTCGAGCCATGGCTGCACGGGAGGAAGGAGAGGTTTTGCACGGTAAAATAAGGCACCACGACGGAGCTGGAAGTGTAAACAGCTCAGAGGGCTTCAGGAACGGCTATGTGAAGAGCTGCGTCACCCCTCTCAAACAGGACCATCAGAGGGGATTTTTGTTTAACGTTTGCAGGTTTTGCAACGATGACATTCTGAACTCAAAATTGCTGAAGGTCTCAGCCCTGTACGTCGGCGCGTTTGTGATCTTCGCCGTTTCTTTTCTCATTTCTAGGAGCTTGCAAAGTGACTCGCTTTGGGATTTGCGGACTTTTTTGTCGGGCTTCTCCCAGTCCATCAGTCCTTTATTCAGCATAGGATGTGCTTTCTTCTTTCTGACGTTTTACCTGAGGAGGAAAAAGAAAGAGGGCAGCAAATGCTGGCTCGTGTCACTGCCAGCATCGTGTTACCTCGGGGATTTTTTGGTTTTGCGGTTTTTGCAATGGGGAGAGGACCAGCACCAGATGCAAATGGTGGGCAGGTTGTTATTCGTCTTGGGATGTGTGGGTCTGCTCACACTGATCCCCACTCTGAAACTCAAACACAGTGTCCTCATACTGGTGTTTGCCAGCGTAGTGTGGCTGGTTTCTTTCACAAGTTTGAGCGGTCTGCCCGCGCTGCTCAGACCGCTCTTCGCCTGCTTTGCGGGGGTTTCGGGCTCCCTGCTGGGGCTCTGTTTTGACCGTTACTACCCGTCGAGGGGAGCGCCGAGTGGGATTTCCACCGCGGAGGAAAAGGTCCCTGTAATCAGACCGAGGAGACGGTCCAGCTGTGTTTCACTCGGGGAAACGTCGACCAGCTACTATGGCAGCTGTAAAATGCCTCGCAGACCCTCGTTGCCCTGTATATCCAGAGAACAGGTAGGTCTTCCCCTGCAGGTCCGCGGCTGCTGATCAAAAGTAGGCCCGCCGATCATCCACAGCTCCCCCGAGTGCACATGTGCACCAGGGGACGAAAACACAGAGAAAAAGGCCACACAGAGCAGATGAAACTACACAAAAACATCCCCCCACGGTGCAAATTCAGCCTGATAAGTGAACTGCGTATTGTTGAAGGGAACACAGACCATTGAATTATGAATGACTTATATAGATTATTATAGGCTATCACAGGTAGAAGGCTATCTAACATCATTTTTTGCAGTGTGCTAAAAATATGAAGAAAGGGCTTTGTCCTAAAAAAAAAAAAAACAGCATTTCAACCAATTATCAGAAAGTGTGTTTAACAGCTTTTAAACACTGATGATCAACATTCAACACGCAGTTCTGTGCAGTCTGCTTGCCTGTAGCACTTCCTGCCGTCATGACATCAGTAACCCTGATCTCCATGTAAAAGTTTCTATATCAGATTAACAGTGAAATGTGAGTGTCCATCTACATCCTGCTACAACACAAGCAGCAGCAAAGCAAGTGATGAAGCCTTCACGGTCCCGTCTGACTGTAGCAGTCAAGCAGACAGAATGATGGTGAGCACACGCAGGGATTATTCAGTGTCCACAGGCCACATTCAGCTTGTGTTTCTTTTTGTTTGCTTGTATGCACAAGCCCCTAGGAGCTGTATAAAACCAGTCTGTTTACACACAGTAGCTAACAGGTCCAGTGCAAAGTGATGCTCCTTTCTCCTCTGCTTTAGTTCTGTAAACCAGTACACCTGTATCGAGTGGTACGCATTCAGAACGAACACTATCATGTTGCATACAATATGCTGTGGACAAAAAAAAAAAAAAAAAAAAGCAGAGGCAAGCTGTTGCTTTAATTTGTGTGCAGACAATGTGGACAAATGGCACCGGTATTATTTTTGCACAGTGCATTTAAGAACAAAACACGCAGTTGTGTGGTGGGTGCCGGGCCGTCAGCTCACACACATTGTTTCTGTGTCCTTCGAGCTTTGCTAGAAATGATAAGAGAACTAAAAATGTGTGTCCAGTTTGTCTCAGTTGTGTAATTTCCAGCAGTTGTTTTTCACTTCATTGTGTTTTTAGGCTATTAGCAGATTAGCAGTCACATTGAATTAGGCCTTAAACAGTGCATGGAAATTAGAATAGAAAAGCAGGTTGGATCATTCAGGACCATGTGTGACTATGAGCACAGACTTTAAACCTTTATTTCACTTTCACATTTCACCTTTCGCTTGATTCTGTGAGATAGACAATCATTTGAACTCAGCGTGCACTTAATGTGTTGGTGAAAATTAGGGAGAAGTAAACAGTCATATGTGGAGGCTGTCCAATGTCTATTTGTTTTTACTGGAAGAGGCAGATACTGACATCTGACATCTTGAACTAAAGATGAGGTGTTTTTGAAACCAAAGGCCTGACTTTCATCTGAAATATGTTGGTCCAACATGATTTGCAAAATTTAAATTGACTTATTAATTTTAAAAAAAAACAAAAAAAAAACAAGCAAGCAGTGTATATTAGCACAATTCCTTATAAGCATATTCCCATAGCACATTTATATTAGACTTAACTGACATCTGTTGTAGTTAGTTACTTCTCTTGCAACCTAAAACGTACGTCAGTGTTGACATAATCAGGGTCTTCAAGACGTCACACTGACTGCTGTCTTGAGTGAAACTGAATTGCGCCCCCTTTATACACCCGTTAGTTTTCCGACCTCTTTGTAGGCACATATACACATTAAAAGTACTACACCATCTCATTTTCAGTTGGAAAGTGGACACGGGACATTGCTTTTGATTGACAAACCATGTATGATTAAATTGGTAATGATGTCTTTAACTGCTACATTCATAATCAGGTGCTTTTGGCCTGGTGTCTGCCTGCCCCACATAAAACGAAGACAAATTTGTAAAATGTGTGAACAGAACAACAAAAAGTTGTGCAGAAGTGGTGGATAAGATGTCGTGTATGCTCGTGCCGTCTTATCAGCTGAGTATCTGACATCCATTGTAATCTATATTGAAAATGAAAAGATAACCCAAATTGCAGCCTGCGTCATCATCATCACTCTGCCCTTAAAGACGTATTTGGCAACCCTCTCTGCCAGTAAGCGCTTATGTCAAAGTCAAGTTTTTCTTAGTGACTAAAGGGGACAAACCACATGAAGGCCTGGGACCGACAGTCAGGTGAAGTCAAGTCTGAATTGCCGGTTAGTTGTGAATGTTGGGGTAAGAGTCTATCTTGGTGTCAAATCTGTGATGCAGCTTAATGCCAACCTGTCCGGGGTGCTGTGCCTACTGCATGCTGGGATAGATCTTACCTTCTGGGATCGTATGGTGGCCTACAATATTAATTGTGTGCCCCAGAATGTAGATATGAGCTGCCGTAGATGTTCCTGTGTCTTAAAAAGTAGTTTTTACTGAAGATTCTGGAAATGTCTGAACTTTTCTTTACTGGGTTTGATAATCAGGAAATACAGTTGGTGAAGAAGAAAGTTAAACTGAACATCAGAAAGAGTCTTTTGTAGTAATGTAGTATAAACAAGGATGCACAGATACTGGTTTGGTGTATTGGTCCTTTACTGGTCCAAATAACTGGATTGGGTATCAGCGCCAAGTTGGCCGATCTATGGACCGATCTGTTAAGTTCTACGTTTATGTGCACGTATTACATCATGTGTCTGCAACGTTCAGGGAGTAGTTTCCCAGAATACAGCTGCTTATATATGCTATCTATGGCTGAGGATGCTGACATTATATTGGCTAAGTATTCTGGAGCTCTGGTGTTTATCTTGTGGGATTATAACAGTTGAAGTCTGGACCATTGAGCAGTATGTGGACGTCCCCACCAGAAGGGAAAGCATGTTGGATTTGTGCTACGGTAACATTACTGCTGCATTTCATGTCCGTTCATAATGAATTTAAGTCTTGAAACTAAAGATATTAGAAAATGTTGCATTCAGCCTTAAGGAAAAGGCTTGTTTTGTATTTATTGTCAGGTGCTTGTTAAAAAACACTCTGATGTGGCCTAATACAGAAAATAATGGCGCTGGCAGAGGACATGCCATTTGACGCTTTTACATTGTGAAGTTCTTTGCCTCTGCTTCATAAATTAAGGCAAGACACTACAGGTGAAAACATTGTTTTTTCATGCACAGGTCAATTTTGAGATTTTGTGCAATTTTGCTTCCATAATATGTCAGACAGGTGGGAAAAAGTAGGAGTTTATTGTCATTCAGATTTTTACCTGTAGTGTCTTACCTTAGTTTGATGGTGACACTTCTTGGTTCTTAACACTTAATGTTTTGAGACTCAGCTGTGTGCTGTGTGGACTTTGAGGGCTCTATAGTTAAAGTAAGAAGATTCAGAATTTTTCTATAATTCATATTTTCACCCATCATGAGAGTCCTTGTCACGTTTTACAGTATGTTCATGTTTGAACTGTGTGCGTTCTCCTTTACTGTGGGTGCAGACTTTTGGCAAGTCGACACCTCTGTGAATATTCAAACTAAGAGTGCTGGTGCAGACGATGGGCCCCATGGCCTGAGAGGCACCGGGACCAGAGGTTGTACATGTCCAGGGTGTGTGTGAACGTTGGCAGTAAAAATAGTTTGCTTGTTTCTGTTCGTTAGGCTTGATATTTGTAATGTACAGAAGGAATTAAAGGGAATTAAAGAGCTGCAGTAGTGCATGTAAGCAGCTGAGTGATACACAGGTATGAATATGTTTTTTACATATTCAGCTTTTCAGGTGTTTTGTCCCATCCCATCCCTCTGAAAGTATCACCTGACAGAACTCTAAAGATGTTATTTATTATTATTTAGTGGGCAGTGTAGACAAACGACTCGTTGTTTTTGTTAAAGGTACCGTAACAAGTTTATGGCCACTGGTGGTGCTGTAGAGCAGCACTTTGACAAGCAGGTTTTTGTCTTATTTATCTTTGGTGTTTGAACAGCATGCACACAAGGCTGCATGTGCATGGCAAAAATATTTATCGATTGGGCTAATGAGGCTAGTTTAGCTCCTTTTAATGTTTTCAGGACTGTAGTAGACCAGCTGCTAGCTCGAGCTGCCATAAGAACTTTGTTTACGTCCGGACTTTTCTGCCCATGTCTTTGAAATTACAGAGAAAAAGAGGCGACAGTCCAGTATGTTTACAGCTGGAGGTGGTGGTTCCTTCGGCCCATCAAGGCTTCCGTAGTTGTTTTGTTTCCGCAAACAACTCTTCTTTTAAAGTATCTGTATTTTGAGAGAGTTTAATTTTGAAAGGCTGAGTTGAAATGAAAGCATGTTAGAACAAACACCAAAACGCTGATCGGCGTCATTGATCACATACAGGTTTAGACCACCGAATTCAAATTCAGCTGCCTCGTTTCACCAGATACTGCTCCGTGTACAGCTTCAACACACTGACGTCAGTCTCTTATGTTACTCCTTAAGTGTTTTTTTTCAGCGTGAGTATGAGTACGACATTGTTCGATTTGCACAAACCAATCAAGCTAATGTTGTTGACTAATGTCGAGTTTTAGTTATTTTTTAAAATGCTGATTTTATATCGTATAAAATAAATCAAACTGGCGAGTTGTAACAGTGAGTCATAAAAGAATCGGTGCTCAGGATTTACAGACTTTTCTGTTTTCATGTTACTCTACAGTCACGTTATGAGTCAAAAGATTTCCTCATGATTCTTCAGTTTCTCAGTTTTCTTGTACGTGACGTTGTTCGTGCACAGTGACAAGCTCAGTAGCTGAGCACGTCTTTTTATTGTAGGCGTGACCCTTAAATGTGCAGACTGAGTGGGAAGGAAAACCCTTCATGGTTGCTGCCGTCCTCGTCTTCACCATTAAACACAATGCATTGAAGTGCTGAGACTGCTCACTTAGAAACGATGGAACAGGACAAAGGTTTCTGTCTCTGGAAACGTGCAAACATGATGGCATTTTCACATGAAAAACACCATAAACACCACCTTTTATGCAGCCTCGGGGACAGAAATGTCTCATTTAGCCTGTTCCAGTTTCAGTTGATGTTAATCTTTGCTCAGATCATTTCAAGTGTCAGTTTTGGGTTTTGCCTCAGTAACTCAAGCCCTCTTGCACAACCAAAGCTTTATGGATTGACTGCAAGTGCCGGGGGTCAGATTCACCGAATCCTAGATTTATTGCATTAACCGTGTCTCTCTGTTGTGCTAAATTCTTCTTCAATAGGATACCTAAATAGGTCAGTGAATTGTGTAATTGTGACATGGTGAAGGAGCCCTGTAAATCTGTATTTGCTAATTTTATTAGGAGATTAGTCAGAAGGGTCACAAATTGAGACCCGGAATTTGGTTAACACTGTCTGCAGGTGAGAAATATATTAACAGAAATTTGTGTTGTATGTTTGGGTGCTGAGAAAAATTTATTTCAAATTGCTGTTTTCCAAAACAACCTGAACGGCAACCTGTTCTCCCCAAAAATGATGTCAGCATGTGTCTCTCAGACCCGGTCAGTTTATTTTTGTGATGAAGAGAATAAAGTGGAGATAATATTTTTTAAGTAGGATTATTGCATTTGGGCTTTCGTGGCAGATATCTAAAAGCTCTACTTCATGAGTAAGACCTTGGAGGCAGAGCTGGCAGGGCAGTGTTGAATTCAGGGAGAAGGCCCTCTTTTTGTGTGGTTACCACTCCACGGGGGCAGGCAGGGGTAAATAATACACTTAACTAACCCTCCATTCAGGCAAGAACAGAGAAGCAGGCTGCAGAGAGAAAGGTTGGAAGGGAGAGCAGTGAAAACGCAGAGCAGCTCTCAGCTGTCACGTTCGCTTGCTGTAAAGCCATGTGGAATGATATAACATTGACGTCACAACCCAGTGACGTAGCACAGGGTGATTGCAAAGAAGAAAAAAAAAAATGCCAAGTCTTATTAATCGCCCTGTAGAATATAGTGTCTGCCTCCAGCAGTGATGAGAAAGGGAGAAATCGTCCGTCGTCAGGCGATGTGCAGCACAAGGTGGAGAAAGTTGCCACGTAGAATTGTACTACAGACCACTTAGTTTATTAATCCAGAGAATCAGACCAAGCTGGAGGCTTTTTAGGTTTTCACTCTCCTCTTTTCCAAAATAATATATTTTCCTGTTGTGTAATGTGATATTTTTTGCTGAAGATAAGCAGCATTTTCAAGCTGAGGGCAGTAAGTGTATTGACGTAGTTATACCTCGTCAGTATTGCAGTAGTACAAGGAGAAAGTAATTGGTGTAAAATTGAACAATACATTTGTGGTTTAGTAAAATAAGCTTGTGTGTGTTGAAGGATCAGTACTTACAATCAGATTTAGCCTAAATGTAAAAATACATATTTTAAAATGTGGTTGTTTTTTTTTTTGTCGATGATCTATTGAGATAAAATCATGAAATTACATCTTATGTACTTTTTATACTGTTTGCATCCTCATCTTCTTTATCTAAATTGTCTGTGGAGATGAAAGCCTCCATGCACTTAGTGAAACTGTCTGCTCGCGTTCTCGCCGTTGATTCACTGTTATCAAAACTAAACCGCTGTCTGAACGTGTGTTAAATTCAAGACGAGCTCTGTGTATGTGTGTGTGTGTGTGCGTCCGTGTGTGTGTGTGTGTGTGTGTTTGCACAGTTCAATTTTATTTTCCACTGTACAGTAAATCCTCCGCATGCTGGCGTCTTTCTCAGCCTGATATAAACACAAATAAGTCCCTCTTACATGATTAAATGTATAAAGGGTAATCAGGTTTAATCTTATTGGACATGCTGTGCCACTCTGGATCTCCTGCGTGCTCGAGATGCGTCCCGAAACCTGAAGACAACGCCGCCGTCTCAGTTTGCACTGTTGCTCATATTCTTTTTAATAAAATTAGTCCATTTTTGAGCTCAGCCTAATTTTTTATTTTATATATCTTTAGTTGGAATAGCTTCTGAGGGCATGACCTGAAAATAAAGGCCATTAAATGAGTGCTGTTAAAGGTTACGTGTGTGTGTGTTGTGTGTTTTTATTTTATGGACACTTTAATCTTGATATTATCAGTGCTGTGGACAGTTTCTCTCAGTCCACGAGGAAGGAGAGACAAACAGCTTTTATTAAGTGTTAAGTCTTGCATTTAATTCATAATACAGGTATTGATTCAGCTGGACTTAATTAATTTCCAGATGACAGATTAAATGGAAATATGGCCATCTTTAGTGAAGCTGTCGTTAATGTGGCTTTGAGCTGATTGTCAGAATATTATTCTGTTTGATAAAATGTGAGCTGAGCTGCGCTGAGCTGTTGTTTAACTGAAGGCGAATGACGTGTGAGGCTAACCCCCGTGTTCAGGAGCTTGTGTCACAGTAGCGATGTGAAAACCAAGATGTCCTCATTCATTGGTGCCACAGGTAGCTTTTATAGCAGGTGAACGTTTCATGAATGCCCAAATCAAGAGCTGAATCAGCATTTATGAATGTTCCCTATATTTGTAATTAACGCCGTTTCAGGTGTTTCCAGCGCACATAATAATTTCTTTACTTTGTGATTACAATTCGGCCTGCTGTCCCTGGATCCGGATGCAGCGGTGCGACAGCTTGTGTGAGTTATATCCTCGTCTCGCTCCCTTTAATGTCTGAGCTAGTTTGCATAGCTGCTCTGAATTTTTCATTGGCGGCGGCAGCTGCAGCAGCAGCAGCAGCAGCAGCAGCAGCAGCAGCAGGGCCGGTAGAAAGGGTTAAGCCGAGCGAGGTGCTGCGTGTTTGGCTGACTGCAGAGTGAAACAGGATGCAGCGACTGCATTGTCAGCCTGCTGGTGTGAGTGCAAACAGATGAGGAAATGCTGGAGCGGGTACTCCAAAACTCGGGTTACCCTGGAAACGGTTTGCGTCATGATCACCAGCAATTAGCTTGCAGCTCTTTAGTTTTCATGATAGGTCTACCAGAGCTTAGCCTAATGACTCTGGTGTCTGAAACGACACCATCAAAAGAGGACTCACAAAATATTCACAGATGGTTTTGTTTTGCGTCGTCCTTTAACATTTTGTTTATGAACTCGTCTATAAATGACTATTATTTGAGGACATGGTGAGGGTTCAGGCTTTTTTGATGCTCTGCTTTCAACTGCCTGTAAAGAGCTGTGCAGTGTGTTCCCTCTTTCTTATTTTTCTCTAATGAGCCTTGATGTGATGTCCTGACCTCGTCTATCTGCTTGTATTATTATCTGTACAAAGCTTATTTTGTGGCTGAGTTTGTGTTTTGTTGAGGCCCAGAATGTTGGACTGGAGTGGGAGGGTGCCAAGCCACTGCCATCAACCGAGTTTGGGCTAATTAGACCTTTTTCCCCTCTTTGCAACTGTTGTATCAGCCTCCCAAACTTTGCCCGTTGCCACCACACATGAGAAACTGGCAAACGCGAAATGGCGAGATAAGATAAGTCATGACAGAATGTTCCCCGAGCTGCCGCGGTACAATCAGGCTTTTTTTTTTTCAGTTTGGGAATTTTAGGCGACCTGGACATTTTTCCGCACGGGCTCGTCTCAGATGATTTTGATTACAGCACGGGGTTGCCAACAATGCAAACATTTCAGGTGGCTGAGCTTTTAAGTTCAGGATGAGGTTGTTGAACTCTCCATGTGCCGACTGTTTGCTCAGGCCTGTGACAGGGCCAGAGCAGAGGGAGTCAGAGCATGGCGAGGTTTGGGTAAATTAGTGCTGTGACATAGACGGTGTGCGCCCATGCCTAAATTGTTGCTGTGGGAATCGAAGCATGGATAAATAGAGGTGAGGGATGTAGTAAATTTAAGTTGTGTTTTAATAAGTACCTAGCATAGCTTTTACTGCCTGTTAATAGTCTCTAGACGACTTTATTGATATAACATCATCTTTTCCTTCAATATGTCTTGAAGCTTCATGTGATCCTTTGAAGGGACTGCCAGACGAGGTTGATTTCAGCTTTTTTGTTGCACTGAAAATTCTTCCAAAGATCTTTTTTTTTTTTTTTTTTTTGCATTGCTTTCTCGTCGAAACATCACACAGCAGCCGCTCCAAATTTTTTACTCACTTTCTGCCTCTTACTTCTTTCCCCCTTGTTTCATTCTCTCTATCTCCGCTTCTCATTCTCTCTGAATTTCTTTCTGTCTCTCTCTGTGCGCCTCTTTTGAAAACGGTGTCAGCACTGCTGCTTTTACACCAAAAGGCTGTTGCTAAGTGACGGCTGACGTCAGCCGCAGCTACAGAGGAGGGCTTGTGTGTGTTTAGCAGCTGAGGGCAGATCCCACTGAAAAGGGCAAAACTGAGAAGCACTATTAGTCACTGCAATGAAAACCCGAACTTCAACCAACGGGATCGCCATTTCCAATAACTGTGCACAATTTATTCTGAGTGACTTATGGTAAAAGTAAATCTTTCAAAGTGGAATGATGAGGTTTGGGCAAAAAATATTTTTTTTTTTTATTTTTTTTTTTTTGGAGAAACTGCTCCCAGCCAATCCCCACCCCCTTTTCTTCACTTTTTCTTTAGTCTGTCGCTGTCTCCTTTTCTTTCTCACTTTAACCCCCATCCGCCCCTCCCCCAACACACAAGGGCACACACACACAGAGGCTCAAATGCCAGACACCCCCCTCCCCTCCCTCTCTCTGTCCCTCCCTCCCTCCCCTTCCCCTCACATAATGTAAGTGAGATTTTGTAGATAGATTTTGTGTCTGACGAAAGCCTCTGACTCCGAGCTTCAGTGTGATATCTCCCCCATCCGGCCAAGGTTGCTCTTGATCTGCTTGCCATTGTTCAGTGTAATCAATTCCCAGGGACCTGTATCATCCCCCCCCCACCCCTACGCCCCCTCCTCCTGCCTTTCTCTCTGCTGTGACAGCACACGAAATTTGACCTGTTAGAGTGGACCAAACAAAATGCTTATCTACATTTCAAGTTAAAATAATACTGTGCCGTAAACGACTCATGAACCCTTACATTGCTCTTAGTTATCACTTTGCGAGAAGTACGTTGCAGCGCGATTTGTCTTGTTTTGTCTGCGTCGAAGCTGCCAGACTGAAACAAAATAATTTGCTTGAGCACACAAGAGTCCCTGTTTTTTATGTGCGAAAAGTTCGACAGCAGTGACGCAGTCCGTTACCGGCCTGTCGACAGCAGAAGACAGTCATGTCTGCTGCATCTGTGCTCTGAAGACAGTGATGTAAGTTATTATGGCTGATGCAGGCTGCTGCTGGAGATAAACCAGCACTAGCAGAGACTGGGGGGTCTATGGGCAGAGATAGGTGTTTGCAGCAGTCGTATGGAGCTCGCTGATGGCACAGCGAGTGAGCAGAGGGCGCAGGGTTTTAATCGCACACCCCCTCTGCAGCGAACGCACACTGCGCTGTTCAGATACAGTCAGGCCTCTGGCCCACCCTAGATTGTTATTGCGCCCCTGCGACGGCCTTGACGTGATGTGCTCATGAGAGTTCATCAGAGTGATATTCAGAGCTGAAAGGCCTGATGGGTAGTGGTTTAGTGGCCAAAGAGACTTTCCTTTAAGCAGAAGACCAGGTCACACTAGTGAAACTGTGTCGGTTGGCTGAATTCCCCTCAGCTCCGTGGGCACACCTGAGGCTGTGAAGCAAAGATGAATGTCTTTATTCAATAGAGAGACACTGCATGAACGTATTTATACACTGTTAAAACTTTGAAAAGTCGTCTCCTAATAATTCTGCAATGCATGGGATTGCTCGCTGCAGTGTGACCCTCCTTTGTCCTCATCTCTCCCAACCCTGTATCAGAGGATCAACTGGATCAGCAGTGGACTTGATGCCACATATCAACAGCAGGCACCCTGGCATGGCACCATAGGCACGGGGCATTAGGCACTGGCTGCTCGGCTGCAGACGGCAGTAGTTGGCTGGGGGTAGGCATGGATTAAAGATGCAGCATTTGCGTCATAGGTAAACTCTACCGAGCGCAGTGATCATAAAGAAAGTTTTGTGTTACTGTTGCTAAGTGATCAGAAAAGTCAGGCACATGAGCTATTTGTGCAAGTCGCAAAAAAACACAGGCTTGAAGCGAACTAAGAAGAGAAGATGCACATTTGGTGCATTTGTGGGCTAGCCTTTAGCTCTAACAGTTGTTTCCTTTCTCCTTTCCTTTATGCCTTTATCAGTGGCAACAGCTACAAGCCACGTGTTGACAAGAGGTGCAGAACAGGCATGTTATTGTTCACTAAATGAGACTCCAAATGTGGACTCCAGACTACAAATGCACCAAAGGCTAGTTAAACCACCATCATTATGCTCAATATTAAGGTCATTTCATTATCATGTTTTTTTCTAGATGCGTGCTTGTGTGCAGTTATAGTTATTATTGCATGAGGGTTTGAGCGTAAAGAGTAAAGTGAGTTTAAATGATTTATTCTCGCATAGAAAAAGCCACATTAATCACAGTCCACCTGTTATTAAGAACGGGCTGAAGCATCAGTATGGCCACTAATCAGCTTTAATTGTTTGTCGAAGCAAAGATTTGCTGAAACTGTGCCGCCCCACCAGAGGCTAAAAGTGTCACAGAGGCAGTCCGTTAAGCTGTGTGTACAGTGACGATCATTTATCACGTTTTGGACACATTAATAGGCAGCCCTCGCAGATATTGCAGTGAATGTAACTGTTAGCTTGTCATGGAGCAAGAGAGCAGTGAGAGAAACAAGCTAAAGGTCACATTCAGGAGGACATTCAGGCAACGCTGTTCTCCAGAACAGACCTCGAACGGCAACTACAGCTGCAGTGAAGTGATTGAAGTCCATATTACTGTGTGTGTGTTGTTGTTATTGTATATATCACAATACTGCAGATAATTGATTAGGATCCAGTGTGTCAAATGCTTCATCAAAACAACCCACAGTCATTTAAAAACTGTCAAAAGTAGTTGTAAAAAAGGCTTTTAGGTTGTTACTTCACAGAGCAGAATGAGGATCAAATTTCCATTTTCTGGCTCTCCCTTTACTTTACTCTTACACCTATTTTGCACTATTGCTCATATCCTTATAGGAGTATTTACTTAATTTCTGAACTTCTCCAGCAGAGCCTCAACATGTTAATACCTGGAACTTCGAAGTTCGGCCCAAAAAAAGACTGCGTACTACACGAATCTTGGTAAACTGGGCACGTGTAGGCCTCACCTTTGCTCTCCTTAACTCTGTTTAGTAAACCCATCTCAGGTTTGTTTGTGTGACTCTGACTCATCTGACATTCAGCCACTGTCTCAGGTGATGTAGGCAGCGCTCGCCGGCCTCCAACTTTATACTTACAGATGTAAAATGCTGATCTCTGGTGGTTCCAGCATTATGTTCTGACCCGCACTCCGTCACCACCGCCTGCTGAGTCTGCTCATTCCTAAGATGGGATATTGAGGGGAAAGTAACTGAAGACCCCAGCCTCTCTGAGAGCCACCTTTCCTGCCTGGTGACACAGTGTTTAAACTGCTAACTGTGTGATGTACAGAAGTGTAGATTTGTAAAGAAAGAAGACAAATATATTCAGGGTCATTTGCAACCACGGTTACATATTAGTCCACTTTATTACGACATTTTTCTTCCTTCATTTGTCACATTAGTTTTTAACAGTCATTCAGGATGGGTTTCGTGCACTTAGTTTAATGGGCAGTGCTGGCTCGGGGATTTATGTTGGTTGAATGCATCAGTAGCAGAAGATAAGCATCTACAAATAAATTAGATATCCTGTGCTCAGTTGTTGAAATAGGAATCATGTGACCGCTGCATCCTGTGATGAAGGCCACCCCCCCAAATAGCCTCCCTGAAATGCTTTTGTGCTATTATATTTAAATTCGGATATTATGGATGCAGTATTTTTTAAAGGTAGGAAGGAAAGTGTTTTTTTTCCTGTTGTGGAGCAGTGACGAACTTTCTGTTCAAGCTTTACGGTATTATTTTTGTTGAAGTGCTTGTGGTTAAAACATTGATGCATGTCTACTTTGCCTTATGTAATACAGAGTGTTGTACAGATTTACAGCATCATTTCATGAAATTCACTTCTTGTATTTCTTGAACTCAGCCGGTCTTCCTCCTTTGATTCATAAAACTTGTGGCCTCGCTGTCCTCGGCTCTCTGTTTTCAGCAGGTTCTCCATATTTGCCTCTGAGAACACACTGGCCTCATGGCAGGATGACAGCCTCACTTCATTATGTGTGCGCTAAACACCGGGGACTCCACGATGTGAAATACCGAAACACCCCACCCCTCTACCAAGCCGGGGTGAATTATTCTCCTGAAACATCAAATTGTTGCTTTTGGAAGTTGCAGCAAAAGACGTTTTTCGGCCTCTTGTGCTGCTCTAGGATTTAGTCCCTGACCTGTTACAGTGCTGCAGACTATCAGCAGGCTCGCTGTAGAAGTATGCCCACACAGTGGAGTGTGTTGGCCATTGTCTGGCCATACCAAGGGAAGCAGATTGTTGCACACTCGTGGGTAATTGCCTCACACTGAAGAAGGGCGTTTGGCCTGAAACATCTGTGCTGAATAAAATGACCAAACTGGAGAACAGTTTTGGACGTTTTGTCATTCAGAAATGTCCAGAATATCCAGGAATGTATGATTTTTTATTTTATTCTCAAAGGTTTGAATAGAAAACAGTGATGGCGTTCAGACTCATATACATTGACCTTAAACCTGCATTGTTAGGTTTTTGGCCACTTGAGGGCAGAAGTACTGCTAAACCAACATGCAGACACGCTGTTTTGACATATTATGGCCTTGTAAAGTTGTAATGCTAAATGTGTTAGCAGGTACCGACATACACATCCAGCAGACTGAAGGAAACATTGTTATCTCATGAGTCGTTTTTGTGATATCAGTGTAATATTCACTTCACCTTCTATCCCTGGTTTGGTCTCCACCAGCTCCTGACAAAAGCGTCTCTGTATTTCCGTTCCTACATGTTTCACTTTCTTCAGTTGCCAGACTTGTTTGTCTGGTGATTGGCAGGTGGCGTCCAGTGGTTGTCGTCAGAGCTTTTTGGCAGACAACTGCTTCCTGCTGCAGCTGGAAAAACGGAGGTTGATGAGAAGGGACTGAACCATACAGGAAATATGCAGCTTTAAAACCAAAATATTGACCTAAAAGAGGCTAAACACTCGCTCTGGATTCGTGTGTGTGAGTGTATTGATGAATTATATTTACAGCTACTTAATTTCCGATCTTGTACCACTTAACAAAGTTTCTGCAGGACGTCACACGTCATAATAATGATGTCCAGTAGTGGTGGAACAGAATGTGGTTGATCCGTACCGACCGCTTTAGCCATCATAGTGTGAAGTACAGTTTTACTGCCATGGTTACTTTTTAATTCTCTAAATCTGGATGCAGAGCTGCAGTGAAACGATAGACGAAATTGTGATGTTTCAAGCTACTTTGGCAATATCTGCTGCCTTCCTTCCCTTCGCCACAGCACCACAGAGCAGCTCCAGTCTCTTTACTGGTCTGTGGCACAGTAGCCGTCAGTGTTGATAGGCTCGTGGAACTGGACATTGAGCGAGACTGCAGAGTGATGCTTACAGACAGAGAGAGGAAGACACGAGAGCCAAAAATTCATTCAATGCTAAAAAAAAAAAACCTGGAAGCTGTTCGGCTTCTTGAGAAGTACATGGAGGAGCCCTGTATGAAGCTGACCTTTACCTCTGTGAGCCAACGCAGGCCTTCACAGCACCATCAGCAGAGTGGGCTGCTACATGCCCTTTGTTGCTGTGGAGCACACAAACAGACTCTGTCAATGAATTTGCCTTTTAAGAGTGTATTGAATTTGGGTAAATTACTCTCATCCTGTGCAGCCGTAAGTTATTTAAGCATGTTCTCAAATATGTTGAGCAACAACTAGACAGACAGATGTTGAGGCTCGTCAGAGTGGTCCATTACATTTACCTTCAACTTGACAAGTGTACAGCTGTAAGCTTCTTCAGCTGTTTTTGATTTAACCCTGCTGTCACCTCCGCTTTAATTGCAGCTTTGTGAACGTGATACGTAGTGTAGAAATGAGACGCAGCCCACAGCCAGCGTTCGTCACTTACTTGTAAATGATTTACTTAACACACAATTTCTGTTGTAGTGTTTTCTCACTGTTCTTTGTGTCTGTCTATACTTCCCTGTTAACTCCTCCTCCTCCTCCCACCACTCGGCTCTGATGGATGGCGTTTGTGTTCACATGCTTGTTATTGGCCAGAGCTCCAGGGCTCAGGCGTTAGGTTGTGTTTATGAGAGGAGCCTGCTCTGATTCCATGATAAAACCAGATGTTCCCTTACAAGGCTTCGAGCCTCCCTCATCGAGCTCTCATGTCCATATCAGGTATAACCTTCCTGTTGTACTCAGGCCTCCCTGCCTCCAAACTATAGCTTGGTGTCGGGCTCCACAGTGGTCAAAAAAGGTTGCGTGTGAAGGACGTACATAACATGTTTGCACTTTGATAGTAAGACGCAGTTAGAATATGCAGCTTTTCAGAATGTCATAATATCTGACACACTTGAGCTTATAAAGACCACAATAACACAACAGTTTCTGTTTTTCTGTGACATAACAGGGGTCGTTTGATTTACATACATTTCACATTTGACAAGTCGGTGTGAGTGTTTGGCATTTTTGCTTGAGAAATGACTTCAACAATGAATTGATTCGGAAAAAAGTTGCCCATTTGTTTCCTGTTAATCACCTAATCACTTCAGCGCTGAATTCTACATGAATTAACAGCTTGGCGTGTAGCCTATCAGCACGTCCAACATGTTCCCCGCCTGTCTTTTTCAATGAAGGCTCAGCACAGAAAACGTGGTGCAGCTGCCATGACCACTTATATACTGAAGGTTTAGAAGAATCAGAACGTGAAGTGAAATGTCACAGCAAATCGCCGTCCTATTCATGTAACAGATTGTAGCCACGCTGCTATCAGATTGGCTCCGTGTTAACATACTGAAGGCCTATCAGATGCCAAAACACCAGACGGCAGGTGATAAGACTATGATATGATAGACTATTGTGACGTACACGCCAGAAGTATGCTGTCCGCATTGCAAAGTAATCTACCTGGAATGTGCGCTCGCACATGTTCGATTGCAGAAGTCGGTGTGTTGCTGTATGACGTCACATTGGATTGTTGTCAAAGTGGAGCCGGGTTCAGCGTTTTCACCGGGCTGCCCTGTGTTGTTTGTGCCCGACCCACTGAAATGAATGAGGAGGCTGCAGTTTTTGACACAGTGCTGTTGTTGGTCTAAACATGGCATTAGAGTTTCAAGCAATTGGGAGTAAAATGACAGTCAGTAAGATCTGTGTTCTTCTTCATCCTTATTTTTGCTGATCTTATCTTATTTCATGCTGATTTTTTTTACCCCCTGTCTTATTTTTACCATTATTATAGAATAAGTTTCATTCTTCACCTTATTTCCCATTCATTTTCTATCCCTGTTTTTATGTTCATTCAGACTTTCTTTAACATGAAGCACTTGGTGCATGCCATGTCTCTGCTGTAAACACTTCGAGCTGCAGCTCTTGTATGAAAGGTGCTATACGGGCCGAGTTTTTAATTATTATTATTAGTGCAAGATCCCATGTGCCTGTGAATGGTTGTGAAACGTACGCGCAGACAAAAAGCCGTGCAGCCAGAGACTTGTATGACACCTCCATCTGTGCAGGATGCAAGATTCTTGCCTTGGACAGTAAAGCCGGCAGATCTCGGGCTGCATGGGCACAGTTTCAGCAGAAAACACTGGTGCTGAGATCACCTTTGTCCCCTGGCATATATCGAGTCTTTGAAAACTTTAAAACCAGCCTTTTTGCTAATATAGGAAGAGGGAAATACAGCTGCAAGAAAAGGCAAGCAAAACAGAGAGAGCAGTCGGGGGCAGATCTGGTTACTTATTGTAACTTAATAAACAGCTGCTTAAATGTTTTTGATGACATATGAAGCCCTTGTCAGGCTCCGATAGTACATTCTGTGCGTCACAAGGTCGGTGGTGCTTTTAATAATTACTTGTGTTAACACTGGGTAAACCGGGGATATTTATATGAACCTGCAGATCAGCAAATCAATGTCAGCAGAAAGGACTTTGAGAAGTACTATTCAGAGTATTTACACTTGGGCTCTGTGCCACCACTCTCCAAAGGTCATACGTGCCTATATTCTTGCCAGTCTCTTGTGATAGCCGTGAATTGCTGCGTTCCAGGTCGACAGAAAATTTAAGCTCAGATAAAATGGAACGTGCATACATAGCTTGCGCTGCAGACTGCCTGCAACTATTTATAGGGGCATGATTTACTGAATGGTTTCCAGTAAATGTGGTGCCAAAGTCAAGCACGGATTAAATCCCTTTGCGTGGTTTTGTTGTGTAAAATTGTCGTCCTGTGAGTTGTAAAAAGGGCAAATTCTAATCTCGTTTTACTTGATCTGAAGCTCACGTCGAGGACGGCCTGTTTGCAGTCAGCAATTTAAATGTCATTTATGGCACAGCTGAACACTCTTAATAAATACACATTTTAAATATTTGTGTCCTACATGGACACTTAAGACCTGCAGTGAACCCGCAGTATATATATCTGAGCAGCAGCTTAGCTGTGAATGTAAGGGACACCGATTCAAACAGCATGTCCAAACAAATCCTGAGTAAATGTTCGCTACCTTCTACTCAGTTTGTACAATTCCAAATATTTTTTTCAGCATTTCTGATTTACTACGTACCGGAATTAAAAGAAAAGGTCTAAAAACAGTTTCACCTGTTTTTCTTTTTATGGTTTTGTAGGTCTTAGAAACACTGCAAGTGTTGTGCAGGCTGTGTTTTGCCAGCATTGGCAGCTGCCCACTGAGTTTTGGTGTTGAGTACAATCAAAAAGTTATAGGCCGTTTGAGCATGAAACACACCATTGTGGGGAAAAAGTTCATCATTGACGTACGAGGGTTGACCTTACTCGGATTGACTCACTTAATCTGCGTGAGTCAATGCTGACAGTTTGTGTCTTGTTCAGCCACACATGTCTCGTCAACACAAAACACCTCGTCTCTCACCTCTCCGCTCCTCCAAAGTCACCGGGGTGTGATAGCAGACATGTCTCTTTGTTATGGCTGTTATATTTGTTGTCTATGAGAGGGCTGAGTTAATGATCAACAGTCAGCATCACCAGAACGTCACACATTTAACTTAAATTATCATTAGAGCTACCCGGCTGAAAGATTATGCTTTAAAATGCTAATATTGCTTCATAATTCTGCTGGAGTTTTAGGAGAAAGACAAAGCTAAAGTTGCATGAATTAGGAAAAACAGAACAGGTCTTTTAAATTAGATAATGTCTTGCTGGAAAATGAGTGCTTCTGTGTTTTCGCGCTGCACAGACGCATCCAGCTTTTCTCTGCCGTTCGTGCTGCTTCTCCTGCACATCAAGCATGGCAGACGCCAAGTTGCTGCTGCCCCATTTCTGCAGAAAAGGCTCCATCATGACCTCTTTGGCTTTCCTCCCACTGGTGTTCATGTATGAGGCTCGGCGCGCTCTGCTGTCATTTTTTTTTTTGGGCGCTGTGGCTGATTCCATTTCTGTTTTCATTGTTCGCTTCGTGGCTGGGACGCAGTGTGAAGCAATGCAAATCTCCCAGGAGTGTGCTGTGACTCCTCTGTGAGGCGGTCTGAGAACTTCTTCTTCTCTGCTTTTTTTAACCTGAGGAGATAGAGCTGAGTGATTAACCAGTGTTTTATCAAAAATCAGACCTGGTGTTGTGAGCTTTGATGGAATGGCTTTGCATGCTTTCTTGCATGTTTTCTTGTCAGTATCACTGTTAGTCGGACTGGTTGATACAACCCTAAAATAATATCACGATATTTCAGATTATTTGTGCGCAACAATACGACAAAATACAGAGCACACTGCCAAAGGTTCGGCGATGCTATGTTGAGTTTGTCTGCTCGGTTCAGATCTCAGAATAGCTGCTGAGCTCTCCTTGTGTGATTTTTGGCTCTCCTCGCACTCAACCGGGTGCTTCTGCTTGAGATGGTGAACTAAATTTATCTATCACCCTTTCGTTGCAACAGTAACCAAACCGCTTCCACACTACAGTCGTCGCTCCCCTTTCTGGAACTGACTCCTCCACCGTGGAGCCTGTGGCAATGCTCCCTTTGCTTTCAGTCATGTGTGAAACGGCATGAAGTCGGAATACTGCCATTGTCACGACATTCATTTTTGCTATCATGTCATTGTGAATGATATGGCACACCCCTACTTAGAGTACCTCATGTCAAAACCTCTGAACTGTCCCTGCAGATGAGCCTTTCGGAGGAACAGTGGCTGCTGTAGCCATAAGTGCCAATATCAGAATAGTACACAACAAAATCTATTTAAGGTTTGCTAACATTAGCTAACATTAGCCACCATAAGCTACGGGTCATACCAGATCATAGACTCCCTCAGTGTTTTGAGTCGAAGGGCGTGTTTTGTTGCTTCTATTTTCAACTTTTTCATTTGTCAGTCACTATTTCTTCTTTCAAAAAGTTACACAGTCTCCCTTTAACGTCACCCACAAGCAGCACACCTGAAGAGATGGTGTGCAGAAAGGGTTTTTTATGAAGTGTCTGTGATAAATTCCTCTTGTGAGCTCACTGGTAATAAGAATGCTTTGCTGACAGACTTCCAGGTCAGTCCAGAACGGACTCTGGAATCCTTTGAGTCATCATCTGCATTGATAAGCATCTTGGAGCGCATGACGTCTCAAACTTTTGTTGTGGCAGGTTGAGTTCCTTTTTTTTTTTTTCTTCTTTAACAATGCTTTCCTTTCCAACAGCTGTAACAGAAGGTGCTGACAATCTTATTGCTCAATCTTGTTGCTTGTCCCATGTGTTGATCTTTTAAAGCATTTTCTACAACACAATGCACCCAAACAAAGATAAAGTACTTTATCATGGAAACAGTCTATTCAATGCCGAGAACCACAAGTGACCTCAAAAGGTTAAGTAAAATGAATAGATGGGTATAAATGGCTCATTTCTTGTGCGTCACACTAACTGTTAAATATGTGTGAACCCAACTGTGGTAGCTGGTTTGATTTACAATGAAAACAGCTTACCTCTTTTAAAAGGTGAAAAAATAATAAAATCCAATTTTCAAAAGTAAAAGTAAAAAAAAAGTGATGATTAGTCTGAAGCTTTGTTCAATCGATACAGCTCATCCTGATCAGATTATCTATATTCTTGGCCTTCTTCTCTTTCTGGAGGATGCTAAAGTGATCCAAGGTCAGCTGAGGGATCCAGTGAATACAACAATGTGGTGGGTCTGCTGGGACCTTTGAGTATCTTCCGTGCTTTCTCCTGAAACGAGGACACACCTGCAGCCTGAGTGAGCCTCCAAGTGTTTTCACCGCAACCCATGATTTCCGCCTCCCTCAAAACAAGCTTTGGGAGCTGAAATCAGACTTTCAGTAGACGCTCACCTCTCAGCTCCATGTCCGCTGGACTTGTCCGGTCTGACACCCTTGACGAAATAATTGGGAAGGAGCGCCATCAAACTTTGTTTAGCACAAATAATGTTCATGCCACTTATCAAAAGGTTCATGGTGCACAGTTGTAACTCTTCCACTCAGTTTTTTTTTTTTTTTTTTTTTTTGGTCAGCTTTGTTCTGGTCCATTTGCTTTTTTTCTGGGGACACAGCTGGCTGACAAATTCACAGCAGCCAGGAAGCAGACAGCAACTGCTATCGTCCATGCTTCAAAGGAGTTAGTGGGCGTTTTCTATAGGCTGTGTGCTATGCTTCTCCTGACTCATGTAAACAAAACGGCATAGTAAAACCACTCGCTACGCCCCTGAGATAGAAGATGAGAGAGCTGTGTAGGCCTCTCGTCCTGCTGCAACCTTTGCTGACGTGAACCAGACAGGCTAGGATGTTAAATTAATGTTTTAGCTGATTAATTGTTTGTTTTTTTTTCAAAAATCCTGCAGCTGTTTTTAGATTTAGTCCTGAGATCAAATGGTCTTGCGAGCTTTCGTCAGATTTAGTTGAACAGATGAACATAACCTTGATCTTGTTGCATTTCTCCAGATCTCACTTATCACAAAAAGTCTCATTATGCTGCTTTGTCTTGCATGTGATTTAATGCCACCACAGTTTTCTTACTGAGGACTAGTTGCCTGTATTTAAATGCTCTTTACTCTCTGCTGACTATCTACATGTATACAATCCAGAAAACCCTTCACACTAAGAACAACAGCTATGGCTGCTGGAGAGAGACAAAGGCCAGGCGGGATTAGGAAAGTTGTGTCTCTGTGTCTTGCATTGTGACAAAGGTGGTTTTATGACCTTGAGCTGGGTGTGTCTTATTTTGTGGATGAAGGCATGAACCTAGAAGAAGTTTTCAAAGCCTGTATTACAAGATGGCAATCACCCAGTGTTTGTTTACTTCACAGGTTGGCAATAAGCATGCTGTCCTCATGTAATGTGACATGATGCTGGGATGTGAAGAGGAAACAAATGGAGTTTTCTCCATTTTCTAGGGAACTGATTTCACACTGTATCATAGCAGCTCTGAGCGATCGTGTCATAGGGTGAAAATTCACCAGCAGACAATGTGAAATAGTTTTATGAATGCAATTTTGTGGGTGGTTTAATGAAACATGTCTGTGCCACTGACACAGATCAGCTGTCTATAATGACACTAAGAGGAGCAAAATACCAAAAGCTGTGCTCATCTGTCCTCTTAGTTCTTCGTTCAACACTCTTTTTCAGATGGGAGAGTCCGTGCTCCCTCTGTGCGTAGCTCCTCCGCCGTCGATGCAGCGTTGCTACCTTGTTAGCCTCATGTAGCATATGGTGTCAAGTAACCTAATGCCATACAACTACTGCACACTGGATTGTTGTTGCCTGGCCAGTGACCTGAGCTACATTGTGCTGCAGATCAGCTTTTCTTAAAGTATCACATGGCATGTGATTAGCAATTGATATTACAACTCCGATTCTAAAAAAGAAACAGAAAACAGAGTGGAATCATTTGCTAATCAGCTTCATTCATTTTTGTAAATATCTGCTTGTTCTGAATTTGATTCAGCAACATGCTTCAAACAAGTTGGCTCATTAAAATATTTATTAGGTGATATCAGAGAGTACTGCAGAGAAATGTTGGCTTTCACTCGCCATGATTAAGGAGAAATGCACCTGTCATGTTTGTGAAGGTGGTCTTGTTGATGTCTGAATGAAGTCGGTGTTTATTTTTAACTGAATAGAATTAGGCTTTAGGTCAGTGACAGAAGGCAAACAAGCATCACTGATCAACTTAAAAATAGGTTTGCAGCTTTAACAGCTTTTGTTAACAGTAAACTGTAACTGGGAAAGGCCCCAACATGTGCCTTTCCTCAAACAGGAAGTTCCAGAACTCCCTTTAAAAATCTGCCAGTTTAAGTTGTGCTTCGCTCGGGGCAAACATGATACAGCACATAAAACACAGTGTGGAAGCCTTCAGTGTTTGATACTTGATGCTTTCCGCCGCACCGTTTGCTGTCTTTACCTCAGCATCTTCTGATTGATCACTGCACATTTTTGCTGAAAATTGCTGCTCTGTATGTAAACAAACACCAATTCCTGACAAGTACAGCGCCTCAGCCGCGTGACGGGATCCCAAGCCTGTTTCGTGCTCCTCATGACGTCTCCCCGTTGAGCTGGCTTCTGTAAATACCCAGAAAATTTTCCACCATGAAAATCTTCAGCACCATTTAGAAACATTTTACTTTATTGGGTGAAATCGGTGGTGTAGTTTCTCTCGGGTTGAGATGGGGACTTTAAAGCTGAGGGGCCAGTTGTTTACTGTTGTGTCTGACAATCGACACAGCGAGGGGCTTTAAGGGGCAACGTGCTGTAGAAAAAGGCTGCGGCAGCTAATGAAATGTTATCGTTGTACATGTATTGAGATGACACTGAAAAAATGTGAGTTTTACAGTTGTGATAGTACAACAGCGGGTTTAATTTCTTTGTTTAAGTTGCTCCTTCGTGTGCATGCGTGTGCGCGGCGAACTATTTTTGCAACCAGACTAACGAGATATGAAACAGCTCGTTCGTGCCTCGGATGGTTGGAATTCTTAACATTTCTTTGGTTGTGTTTGTTTTTTTTTAAATTCAGTGGATTGGTGTCAAATAGGTCAAATACCACGGAGTGTAAAAGAGGCAGATCTCGCCGTAGAAGCACTCCAGATGCTGGCTTTTGCAGGGCCGAGCAACACCGGTCCAGTGAAGTGGTAGATGAGTGTGAAAGAGAGGGATGACATTTTGCACGAGCTCCTTTCCCCAGTCAAAGAATTTTCCATGGTCCTGCCAGGTTGCCCTGACAACACCAGTGACGGCCATTGGCGGGCCAGCCATCTGGAGGACCGTGAGTCTTCCCGTCGGGCCTGCTGACCCGTGGGCTGGTGGTGAGCCAAGCAACACAGATGCAAAAAGATTTTTACAAGTCTTTGGTCCTGTAGATCGTCTGGCTGCTTGCAGAGGGAGGAAGTGCTGCGTCTCTCCCCAACGTTCGCGGCCAACTGCTGAGTCGGGTCGTACTTTTTGTCTCATATCGAGCAATTAATGGGCATGATGGCGTACCTCGTGCAGCGTTGCTACAATGCTAGCTACGTTTTAAGTATTTCTTTGATATATTGTGGTGAAACAGAAGTTTGAGTTGAAAACTTGAGTATATGTTTAAGATAATTGTCACATTCGGTTTTATTTAAGTTTCCGAACTTTTTTTAAAATCAGGCTCGTATTTTTATTTCCACTGTCATTTTGCTGGGAGGCATCGTGCCAAAAATAAGTGGTCACGTGTCCTTGTTGTGTATTAAGCTTTATTTTATTTTGGGTAATGACCACAAACCCTGTTAATGTTGAGCTCCAGTAATGCTGCTGGATGTTAAAGAGGCACCACTGTTAGCATGTTGTTCACTGCTTTCAGGCTCACAAACACACGACTCTCGCACTCTGTCCATCACTGATGTCACACCTTTTAGTTTTGTTTTCACTTGGTGTGTTTAGCGGAGTGTATCAGTCCCAGTCTTCTTGTCACTTAAAGATATCTTAACCACTTCCATATAATTGAAGTTGTTTGACCTTGGTTGTCAGTAACTTCCTCATCTTTGATATGGGGTTAATGTAAGTTCACTGTTGCACTTGTTTTCTTTTTTCATAACCTTTTGTGTGTTTATCAGAGACAACCTGTAAGGAAAGTGGAGGCAGGTTAACTCTTAATCATTATTACCAAACAAAATGTTATCACCAGTGATAAGTTGGAAATGTGCAACCGTGCAAAGAGTTTATGCAACTTTTAGGGATTTCTGTTTGATTGTTGAAATCAATCTCAATATTAACACAAAAGGCACTTTGTGGGAAAAAGAAAATGTTGCAGCTCTAGTGTGTTTGATAGTATGGCTCTGTTTTATGTGCGTTAGAGTGGAGGAATCATCTTTGTAGTGAGTCAGTCTGGGTCAAAAGTTCAGAGACGGTTTTTTAATCCCAGTCTGCTTCTTCCCTCAGCCGCCTCAGCTGCTGGCCTCCCATCAGCTAACACTGCCTGAGCTCCGGCTCCGTGCTTCAGCCTCAGCCATACACTCGCAGCTCAAGCTATGTGCGACCAGCAGGACACATACTCACACACAGACACAGACACACACACACACACACACACACACACACTCTTCAGACCTCTCATCTGGTTCGCTCTCTTTCCTGAACGGGCTGAAAAGATTCGAGCCAGCCTGTGCTTTCTCTTCCTCTCTCTGTATCATCTTTTCCTCCTGTGCGTGTCTTGACAGCCAGAGCCCTGTCCTCATTATCAGCGTGTGCATGTGCAGAGGGCTGCTGACGGTGTGTGTATGTGTGTGTCGCTGCAGACTGACGTCAGCAGTGCCCTGCTCCTCTCCATACAAATGCCCTGCCCGCCTGCCCGCCTGCCTGCCTGCCATTGATATCTTTTCTCTGTCCCCCCACACTCTTATTAGCATGTTTTTATCAGTTCTAGCACCTCATAGCGTAGCTAATATGACACGCAGGTGTAACAAACCGGCCATCTAATAGCTTGCACGGGTTTATTGAGCCCAGTTAGGAAATATTTACGACTTGTCCCATGTTGAATAAGTGTGTCTATGTGAAGTGTTATTTTTATGTGTACTTTATTTTTCCCGTGCCTTTAAATGCACGTTGCATTGTGGTTTTTTTTTTTTTTTTTTTCCGTGTTTGTTTTGTATCTACATGATCATGCAGCTGTGCATAAATATAATTATTAACATTCTGGAAATGCCTGCACCATAAATTATCTCCATACACATGCACTGGTAGGTGTGCGCACAGTGTTACACAGAATGTACAGACGAGCTACATCTGTGCCTTTGTGTTTTTATGTACGCAGTAAAGTGAAGTTCACAAGTAAAGTATGTGCGTAGTAGGGAAAGTATTTAACAGGTGGGCAGTCTGAGATTGCTGCAGACATGTCCTCATATTCTCTATGTAAATTAGCTGTTGCAAAAATGTCCCCACATAATCAGGATATTTACAGTCCTCATTTTAAATAGTAGTTTGGGTTTATGATCGTGATTCATATTTATATCACATCATGTAGATTTGCGTCCCAAACCTTTAAGCTAAATTGTGGAAGTAAAGGTAGCAATGCTACAATGTAAAAATACTCCACTAGAAGTAAAAGTCATGCATTCAGTATTTTATTGAAGTAAAAGGAGAATCAAGGCGAATTATTTAGTATTATTAGATTGACATGCAAACAGCAATTTAATGGTAGTATAACTCCTTTATTCTCAAATCTTAGTCTGCGAGGTAACTAGTAACTAAAGCCATCACACATATATTCGATACATCAAAAATTCAGCGCAGTTGAGTAGAAGTATGAATATGTGTGTAGATTTAAATACTGAAAGTGCAAAGTATTTGTGCCTCAGTGAACTTTGTTTCACATTTGCACCTGAAAGTCTCAGAGGTGAGAAACAATGCAAAGTGTTTTGCGGTGTGCGTGTGTGCGTGTGTGTGTGTGCGTGTGCGTGCGTGCGTGCGTGCGTGTGTGTGTGTGTGTGTGTGTCTGCATGCATGCATGTGTGCACAGGTGTCTTTCAGTGTCAGCAGCTGAGTTGTGTCTCTGTGTGTCTCTGCCCTCATGCACACATGTTTTCATAACATCACTGAACAAAATATCTTATGTCCATTGAAAGATTTTAATCTCATCACTTGCAGAAGGCCCTCACTGTGCATAAGCGGTGGCTTGGCACGCGCTTTAATGGCGGTGGCGGCGGCGGTGGTGGTAGTGGCCATTTAACCAGCTTTTCCTGTTTCTGTGCCATGTGAGAGCCATTTTTACCTGTTTGTGCACAGATCGTGCAGAGGTAAAGAGCATAATGTAATACTATATTGCGCGACACATTGCGTGTGTCACTGGGTGTGTGATCGAGCAGGTCAGTAGAAAATGGAATCGTCACCAAAACACGATCCTTAGGTTGAGTTAAATGAATCCCAGCGCACATCGTATGTGGTGTCAACTTCTTTCTTTTAATCTCTGCCTGTAGTCCTCTGTCCTTTGCTCTCCATCTTCTCCTTAATGGCATCCTGTCCTTCAGCTTTTACCCGTCTCCCTCTCCGTTTCAGCCCGTCTGTGTTTCTCCGTAAACAAGCAGAAGGCCAACAACTCTGTCCTCCGGCCGTCTCCCGCCATCCCGTTGCCATGGTGTATGGAGCATTGTTTGCCGGCCTCTATGTCGGGTTGCCATGGCAGGGCTTATTTGCCATATTAAATGTTTGGCAGCATTGTACAGATGCTGATGACAAACACCCAACATCCCACTTTGATCAATGAAACGGTTACTGATTAGAGGAGCTGGGATGGAGCCACTGATCTATTTAACAACCTTTAGTTGTAGCTCTCATGCACTGTATATATTACACACACGTATAAAATAAAATAAAAACTAGTAGAAAAGTAGTTTTGCCACTTAAATGTGTTGCTATAATAGTTTTCTTTTTAGATTAAAAACCTTCAAGCTCTTGAAAATTGACATTAAAATTGATAAAGTGAGTTTATTTCACTAAATAAATGATACTGTCTTACTGAAGTTGTTGTTGCTGCAGTGTAAATGCTTTTCACATGTTTGAATGCGACACGATGTTCTTTGATTATTCCTGACGATGTGATGACTATCTATGGCTGAAGAAGGACACACAGTATGAGGGTGTGTGTTCACGTGTTCGGTGGAGGTGCTTCTCAGACGGGGCTTTATCCTCTGTGTCTCTCCCCCTTGTGGTGTGGGGTGACACAGCATGGTGGCTTTTTAAAAGAAGATTCTGTATTTCTCCCCGTTAAAGCCTGAGCGGACATGTAAATCAATGTTATTTTGTCAGGTTTATCAGAAATGTTTTCAGTTGTTGTGCTGTCTAAAGTAATAGATTCCAGTGCTTCAGTGTGCTCTGAAAAATTTAAATACATGTTAAGAAAATCAGTGCAAAAGCATCACTGGACTGTAACAAACAGTTAATTTGTATAGTAAGTAATTCATTTCTATCACATTTGTTTTGTATTCATGCTTGAGCTTTCGGATTAGCCTATTTCAGGTCCAGCAACTTTGTGTTACACGACCTGAAGCAACTTTGACTGCACACCGCTGTAACGTGTGAGAGCTCCTGTTTGGTTACCAACAGATAGTGTAGCAATGCTGCTGATTGACGTAGTTGAAGCCAGATAAGATCTCATAGCTGCATTGTCGACGCACTGTGGTGGTTTTAGTGGTTTGCTTTTCTTCTTTTGCTTTCAGTGAAAGGCCTCCTCCGTCTGCTGTGAGCGAGGCAGTGTGCGTTAGCATACCTGGAGTAGACAGTGCATCACGCGGCGCAGGAAATCCTTAATGTAAACTGTTACTACACTGTGTGTTTAGATAACAAGCAGAAAAGACTAGCAGTTACCAGCTAGCTGCTGACCTGCCAGTGCCCTTACTGAAAAGTCATGAGACAGTGGGCTGAAAGTGGAGCATAGGTCACAGCCTGGGCTCTCTCCACGTATAATACATTTCATCTTCTCTGTTATGCACAAACACACATGCAGTGATGGGCTTTGACTGACAGCTGATGTGTCTCTCTTGTGTTTTTCAGATGATCTTGTGGGACTGGGATCTGAAACACTGGTACAAACCGCAGTATCAGGTCAGTACTGTCCTTCATTCAGCTCGCATGTTTTGAGAGTTGAAGGTGCATGTGCACGGTTCATTCATTCATTCAGATAACACACCGATAATACCCACCACCAGAGGCTGTCTATAAGCCACCTTTGGTGGTATTTTTGGTGGGGCAAGATACACATTGTGTAAAACCTGGCCTACAGTGACCCTGGAGTCATTGTCATGCCACATTCTATCTAACTCAGACTTTATTTGAACTGTTTGTGTAATCTATTGAAGAATTTAGCTCGAACTGACCAAAAACCACTATTTGTTCCTGTTAGATGGGGTCAAGCCAGCCAGAACATTTCCCCTCATGAAACCTGCCCAAAAAAAGCAAAGAGTACACCTATTTTGTTCTACACTGCTTTAACAATTTATAGGATCTCACTTCAGGTATTAGCATGGCGCTACACACAGCTCATCTGGGCTCTGGACGTGGTGTGTTTTCCTCCCAGTAGACTGTAGTTGTCCTTGTAACTGTTTCTATTGTGCAAGAGTCTTGACTAATGAGGTGGGAGAAGAAGTTAGGGTACCACTTTATATGAAGGTACACATATTCACCATTAACTAGCTGCTTATGAGCATGCTTATAAGCAGCATAATAGCTTTATAATGCCTTATTCTTCATGACCATATTCTACAAATACTAGGCCACTGGTTTTCCCTCAATAACCTTCTAATTTCTGCTTATTGATAGTAAGGAAGTTGTGCTCTGACAGTGCCTTTGTCCGCACATGGCAGGGTGCAGTGAGTGGCAACGGCGTGGATCTTTCGGTCATCAACGAGGCCAGGAACCTGGTGTCAGACCTGCTGATGGACTCGTCTCTGTCACCGCACACCATCTCAGCACTGCGCAGCGTCTCCAGCCTCATGGGCACATTCTCAGGCTCGTGCCGGCCCAAGGTCAACCCCTTCACCCCCTTCCCGGGGTTCTACCCCTGCGACGAGGTGGAGGACTGCGCAGAGAGGAGCGACAGGAAAACCATTAAGGTGGGCACAAGCAGTAAAACTGTGGATTGCAAAGTGACGCCATTCACATGTTTGACTGGCTGGACGACATGTTGTGTTTCCACATGGCGCTGACTAAGTGTTTGTGCTGTTGCCAGTCTGAACGCGGCCTTCCTTCACGGATGCTCGTAGCTTTTTTTTATTCGTGGAACATGACCAGCATCTTGACTCTGTGTATAAAACACACATCTATACTGGAAAGACTTCCTCTCTCCATCAGGGTTTGAGCAGCAGGAACAGCCTCCCCACCCCTCAGCCCAGGCGGAGCTCCACCTCCTCCTCGTGCTCCATTCTCCCTCCTCTCGACTCCTCCTCTTCGCGCTGGGAACGCAACAATGGCAAGAGACCCCACCCTGACCTCAACTTGACCAGGTACGAACACAAGCTGTACACACACACAAAGGCCATACTTTGCCCTCAATCTGCCCGACTTTGATTCAGATTAATGGCTGTTCTTGTGAGATCTGAATAATACAACTGAACTCCAGCTTGGGCCTCCTCAGGAGGCCCAGCAGCACCTGCGTGGTCATGGTTTTTTTTGGTCATTCTGAAAAGAGGTATGAATGGGCCTTAGCGAGTTCTAAAAAAAAGCAAAGAATCGGCGTCATTATAAAAATAGTAATAGAAATAGTACACTTCACAGGAAACCAGGTCAACTGTGTATAATGCAGTTTTATTGAAAGGACCAGGTGTGAAATGTGGATCACGCTTGGTTTTGAATAGAGACGACAGATTTGTTTATATAATAATATTGTTCCCTCCAGTTTACCTTCTGTCCTTTTACATCCCTCGTCGTCTCACTACACACCCACATCATGCTGCAGTATATCACAGCTATGTCGTCTTATCACTAAACAAAGATTTTCTACTCATCAAGTCGCCTCATGTTTCCTCTGCTTGGGTGTTACTTTTATAGCCAGGACAGAAAACATTGGTTGTACTGTCTGTCTGATTTGAAACAATAAATGATCGTAAAAAGCAAAAGTTATTCTACCCTTTTGTAAACATGCCACTCTCTTATCTTTAGGACTTGTCACTGTCCACACTGTGAGGAGGTAACGTTCATATTTAGACTCGTGAACAAAAAACAGCTGCTTGCAGGTTTGGTCTGCTGCCACTGTTGTTTTCAAGCTGTTTGGGTGAGACTGGAAAGGACAAAGTTAAGTAGCTAATGCACAAATTATGCATTCGGGTCATCCACAAACTGGCGAGAAGTTGTGTTGTGTTGTGTTGTGTTGTGTTGTGTTGTGTTGTGTTGTGTTGTGTTGTGTTGTGTCGTGTCGTGTGGTGTCGTGTCACTTCCTTTCATTGTGTTTATGCAGACGTCAGAATGTACCTGTGAACCCTGTGTGAGTTTCTGCTTGTGCAGAGAAACCAAAAGCAGAAGGAGCTGTTGACGTGTCACGCTGTCGTCTCTTCTCTGAGTAAAAACAAAGTCTCAGATCCACATTTCACACAATCAGAGAATGAGTTTTACTGCGTTATAATAAGAATAACACCCGTCGTTCACACGCATCGAGAAGAAACAGGTTACGCAGTGTTCAGTTCACCTGAGCAATAAACTTGCTGTGAACGCTGGAGTGTAGTTTCTATATGTGTCCACAGGATGGCAGTAGGTGATCGGCTGTGTTGGCTGATGAGCCTCTTCGTTGAAGATCATCATGTTCTCTTTGTAATTGACATCTTCGATGACTGACTTGGATTGTGTAGCCTTGTGCTGTCGTGCTTTGTGCACAAGATGAGGCTTCAGAGTGTTCCTTACACAACCTTAAAAAGTTAATAAATAATACAGAATTTGATTCATTCATTCATTCATCTTCTATACCCGCGTATCCCTTTCGGGGTTGCGGGGGGCTGGAGCCTATCCCAGCTGGCAATGGGTGAGAGGCGGGGTACACCCTGAACTGGTCGCCAGCCGATTGCAGGGCACAGAATTTGATCATTTGCTAATCCTTTTTCACACACACTCAATTAAAAACAATGCAAAAACAATATACTTAATGTTTGACCTCATCAGCTTCATTGATTTTCTATCTGCTTATACTGAATCTGAAGCAGCAACATGTTTCAAAAAGTTTGGGACAGGAGCAACTAAAGACTGGGAAAGTTGTGGAATGCTCCAAAAACACCTGTTTGGAACATTCCACAGGTAAACAGGCTCATTGGAAACAGGTGATAGTATCATAATTGGGTATGAAAGGGGCATCCTGGAAAGGCTCAGTCGTTCACAAGCGATAATGGAGAGAGGTTCACTACTATAGGGAATTCATGATTGTAGAAAGGATGTTAGTACATGGGCTCAGGAACACTTTGTAAAACCATTGTCTGGAATCTGGGTTTCATCTGTTCAAGCAGTATGCAAAGAGTTAAAAGTTCTGCTTCAGAGCAGGTGTTGAATATATGTGTTTTGTGCTCCAGCCCAGGTCTGCCTAATGGGCCCAATGCAAACCTGCTCACCATTCCCAAGCAGAGATCTTCCTCTGTTACCCTCACCTACCATGCAGGGCCCAGGAGAGCAGGTGAGACTTATCTGTAAGACGTCCCAAAGACACTACATTTTGATTAATTGCTCGTGCTTTGACTGAATCTCATGCCTCTCTCTGCTCCCGCACTCCCTCCGTCCTCTCCAGGCACGTCTCCGAGCCTGAGCCCAGTCACCTCGCCAAGCCACGGTCCTCTCCCCGTAGGCACAGGTTCTTCATCGTCCCTTGTCACTCGACCACCTGTGGAGTTCCCAGACACCGCTGACTTCCTGACAAAGCCGAGTGTCAACCTGAACCTGCACAAGCCCTTGGGCTATACCCTCAGCTCACCTGATTTCCAGCAGGCCTTCCGGAGCTCCACCTTCCCTCTGTGCACCAGGTGAGACCTGCACGACTGAAGTGGCTACTGTGTCTTTTATGTTAGTGGATATAACAACGCTGCAACTGGTCTTGTCTATGATTGTTGTCTCTGTCTATTCCAGCTGTGGTCGTCAGATGCTCAAGGGAGTTTCCAGCGGTGATGCAGGGGAATCTCACCAACCATTCAGCAGTGAGGCTCAACGCAGGCGCTCAGGTACATACACTTACCTTTAATGCACAGGATACAGTTTCATGCAAAAGTGGCCACAGACAATCTTGATCAGCTCTATTGTAAGGAGAAACAGCTTTTTGGGGGTTAATGCTGCCCTCTGCTGGACTCCAACATAAATGCAGGTTGATGCACGCACGTACCTTTGCCTTGTTCCAAATAAGGACTGTATTATAAAACTTGAATTAAATGTCATTTATGTTGACTTTTACATCGAAAATCATTTTAGATGTCTCGTAGATAGATAGTTTAGGGAAGTCATATTTTTTTAAATGAGCCAAAGATATCATCTCCACTCTGTTCCAGTATAATTCTGATGCTTTCTGCAGTGTATTCATTTCATTCACTTTAAAATTCAAACACATGAAAGCAACACAAAAAAAAAAAAAAAAGATTCATGCAGGTGTACCTGTATCCATAAATACTCATGGCTGTCCAATCACTGTGCCCTTGTGCGTGCAGCAGGTGAGGGGCTGGAGTACGCAGGAGAGCCTCTGATCAGGGAGGAGAGCGTGGAGGTGGAGGTGTCCGGGGACGGGAGGCTGGACGTTGCGGGAAACCAGGGTGACGAGGAGGAGGAGGAGAAGGAGAAGAGCCCGAGCACAGACCAGCAGACTCAGGAATCAGAGGTGTGCTTGATCAGAGGGCTTCTGTCAACAGCATGAATGTGCAGACAGGGACTCTATTTTTACTGATAAAGACTTGGACATGTGGTTTCTTTGAAAGTTGGATCCTCAAACATCTTACAGATATTCTTTGATTAGTGTAGTCTGTGGGTGAGAATTCATTTTTCTGCATAGTGGATGTTTGTGCGGGTTTCTAACTTGTTTCAGTCTGTGCTAATCTCTGCAATTTGTGCATTTTGTGATGGTCTCCAGGGTGAGCAGGAGTTCAAACTAGATCCTATGCTGGAGGACCATGACTCTGTCATGGAGAGGATGAACACCTGGAACTTCCAGATCTTTGACCTGGTGGACAGAACGGGAGGGAAGACCGGAAGGATACTCAGTTATGTTAGTACAACCAGCAACCAATCATGTCCTGTAGCTGTAGCAGCGTGTGTTGGTCTGTCCACCTCTGATAAATCTCTTAAGAAAAGGCAAACAGTTCTGTTAAGTGGGTTTAATGATCAGCACAGCCTGTAGGGCCTTTAAAAAATATCTGTTGTTCATAGAATGAAAACAGTATACAGGTGGAGACTTAAATAATGGCCAATCAAATTTACAGTTTCCTAAAGAGACCTGTTCTAGATAAGTGTCGAGCCACCGATGTACAGCAATGCAACTGTAAATACACTTCATGTTGATGCATAATGATGAAGTTATTTTAATTCTCCACTCAACGTCAGCGATGCAGCTGCTTGTCTCGGGTTCTGATTGGTGTGTCAGTAAAGCCGGCTTGTGTTTCCACAGGTGACGTACGCACTTTTCCAGGACACGTGTCTGTTTGAGATTTTCAAGATCCCTGTGAGAGAGTTCATGACATACTTCTGTGCCCTGGAAAATGGCTACAGGGACATTCCCTGTGAGTGTTACACTGTGCAGTCTTCAGAAGTTATTTTTGTGTTTTATCCCAGGATGTTCATGTGTATTATTGGATGAGTTAAGTAGCTATTGCGTATTATTGCTGGTGTACATGGCGACTAATGCAACTGTTCTGTTTCCAAACAGATCATAACCGGGTCCACGCTACTGATGTGCTCCATGCTGTCTGGTACCTGACCACTCGACCAATCCCCGGATTCCAGCAGATCCACAGTGAGCATGTGACAGGAAGTGACACAGGTGGGCTCGTAAACTCATCAGTCACAGATGGTTGTCACAGTTTGCGGGACTCGGGTTATAATCCGCACAAATGGCTGCACAGCCGTCACTTTAGTCTAAAAGCATGAGTGCGTCATTTAATCTGTGGCGTTTAGTGGCCGGTGTCACACAGTTTGAGCAGTCTGAGGGGCTTTTATCATTCAGTCTCAGCTCACATTAAGGCATGAAAGCCTTCACACAGTAACTGTCCTCAATGGACTTCTCAGATGATCAATAATAAAAAAAAAAGCTCACGTGTTGATAAGGAATCATATCTGCAAAATGAAACAGAACAGGAAAACACCCCCCTGAACATGGTTAGTCTATGTTATATTTCACAAAATAATCTTAGAAATAAAGTTTTTGATTGACTCAACTTGAGGAAAATGTGATTCGGTCAAGCTTTCCTCCTGAGAATAAACACTAATAATTGGATTTCCCGAAAAAAGAAAAATTCTCGTCACCTACTGTCCGAGGTTTTAAGAGATAAAACTTTATTGATCTGACGCGATGGAAAATGTACTTGTTACAGCCGCAAGAATAAAAACAAGAGGCAGAAAAAGAACAAATAGACAACAAAACGGATACAAAATGATGTATATATGTACATTATATACAAAAGAGTATAAAAAAATACAAATACTGCATTGTGAGAACAAAAATTTTAATTGCACATGAGTAAGTTATAAAAAATAAAATACAGAAACTTTGTACTATTTCACGGTAGAAAAATATATAACAGTAAAAAATATATACGCACAGTAAATATATGTAATATTGCAGAAGTTGCGCAGATGTAATGGATATTAGCTAATGTTAACATAGATAATGGAGTAAATGAAGAAGATAAAGAAGAGTTTGCATTTAATGATCATTATTTGTTAATTTCGTGGTTGCTTGTCAGAAACACACTGACATCAAAAAACTCTGATTTTGTTTGTGGCTTTCAGAAGTTCCTTCTTTTATTGGATTTGGCTTTTACTCTGCAGAACACAGATGGTTTGGTTTAAAATGCAGAGATTCCCGGGTTCGTCTCTGCAGATGATATTTTAACGTCATTAGAAATTACCTGAGGCTTATCCACTGACGTCTTCCCTCTGAGGCCAGAACAGCTGTCATTTGATAAGAGGGGACAGAGAGACGGGGATGAGCAAGTCTGGCAGTGACGCGAGAAACTCAGCAAAACAGTGAATACATGAGAAAAGATCAGGGTGTGTGTGTGTGTGTGTGTGTGTGTATATTCAACTGCTCAGACTTTGAAGGTTTTACTGACTTGTTGAAAAGCTATAATTGTAACCTGATTGTCGATGATTTCCCATCACGGTGACATTCATTGACATCCATCTCATCTGTTGTCATGTTCCAGATTCAGATAGTGGGATCTCTCCGGGCAGGATATCCTACGCCTCCTCCAAAAGCTCCTCGATTTCAGATGACAGCTACGGCTGCCTGGCCTGGAACATACCCGCCCTGGAGCTCATGGCCCTTTATGTAGCAGCTGCAATGCACGACTATGACCACCCCGGTCGCACAAATGCCTTTCTAGTAGCCACTAATGCACCTCAGGTAACCTGCAGCATTTATTGGTACTTGACAGTGTTGTGGATTGCATGGCCACGCTTATTTCTGCTCAGCGGGACACATAAACACACTCATGTTTATAGAAACAAAGGATCAGATGTTCAAAACATGGGTTTATCCAAAGTGACATTTCACTGCAAATGTTGAAAACTGATACGTAGTATAAATACAAACGGTCCACAAGTAACTGAAGGCGTGAGCCTAACTTCCCCTCATAATCTCACACTGTATTGACGGCCCCTTACCGTAACCCTACACACTCAATAAGATGATGACACCATGAACATTGGTCCTGGACTTTGTGCACATGAACAATCCTGGACGTGTTGGATGTCAGATTTGCTTTTCAAGCCGGTCACCTCCGTGCTGAACTGATTTACATGAGTTTTTTCCTTCTTTCTTTTGTAAATCCTCTTTAAATTGGCAACCAGTTTGCCGGTGAGCACTTTTCTCTGGTATTCGTGTGCATTCTTGCCCTATTATTGCCCAAGCTTTCCACAGAACAAACGGAAAGGAATAAAGAGCATCCTCCATGGATAATAGTGAAATAATCTAATATTCTGAACCCTGCCTTTGCTGCAGTATCAGCAGTATTCAGCCCTTTGTGTGTACTTTCCTCAGTTATCCACTCCACGGTGAGGGTCAGTGTTTGCAACGTGCCTTCTAACAGGGATATTTGTCCTCTCAAGACCAACAGACCAAATGCAAATATCACGACTGACGTCTTGGCCCAGAGACAAGCCTTGTGTACAAACACAAAACTGCATGGCTGTGTCTCTGCACTAGTGACAGAGTCTGTCTGAGTGGCCCCTGCTCTGTTTTTTTCCTGTGCCTCCACCCAATCACAGAAACCAGCACAAATAATCATCAGTGATCAACCTGCACGTGCAAACATCCACAGATGCACAGAACCGGCTGCCTGCATATCCTGTGCTTTTTCTTTGAATCATTACACATTCATTTTTCGCTTTGTAAGACTTCAGCTGCCTCACGTTGCATTTGTGGAACTAAAACCAGTTCGCTGGAAGTGCTGCTTTGTCCTCATGTGTTAGTATCCTACAGAAACGCTGTCTTCGGTTTTACAGTTAATCTTTAACTTCACAGTCAACATTTTCATTTTCCTTACATGTCTTTTCCTTAGCATGCTCCATAGCTTCATAATGCTAACTTAGCACAGTATCACTCAAACACACAAGTCTTTCATGATTGAGACAAACATGCAAGAAAGGAATAAGTCGGAGTTAAATTCTGTCTACAGACTCAATCTCAAATGATATTCTGTATAAGATTAACTCCACACCACATGGCTTAGTTAAGCCAATTGTGCTCTCTCATTGTGGTCAGTTATGTAAAGGAGGGATGAAGAGGTTAACTGCACGCCCCAGTTTAAATATTGTGTTTTTACAACATGTCCAGTGATAGCACTCACACTGTCTGGGTTTTGTCCCAGTCCCAGGAGAGTGGGTTAAAGGAAATGAGAGGAGACCCTGAACCTATTGATTGCTAATGATGTGGACAACCACCACATCTGTTAAAAGGATCTTTTAAGCCTTTCGTGGCGTCTAATGTCCCCGTCACTGCTTTTAACCCACTTCTCCCTTCAGCTATACTTGAGCTTGAGCCTGTTACATTTCTACTTTCATAACTAAATGCCCTCGTGTCCTTTTTATCTCACTTATTGAGTGCTTGCTATTTTTGAACCCATTAGAAATTGTGTAACACGTATGCAGACGTGTTATGTAAGCACATTTATCACTGACATTCAGAGGAAATTGTAGGAATCTTCTTAGCGCGTCATCTTTACCCGCTCTCACCACTTGGCTTTTCCCTCCTGTGCGGTGTAGGCGGTGCTGTACAATGACAGGTCAGTGCTGGAGAACCACCACGCTGCGTCTGCCTGGAGCCTCTACCTGTCCCGGCCAGAGTTCAACTTCCTGGTCAACCTGGATCACGTGGAGTTCAAGCGTTTTCGCTTCCTTGTCATCGAGGCCATACTGGCCACAGACCTCAAGAAGCACTTTGACTTCCTGGCCGAGTTCAATTCGAAGGTCTGAGATGGAGAAATCTTAACAGATTGCTGAGTTACATGATAAGAATATTTATTGATCCTTTAATATCTGACAAAATACTGATTTAGTCATAAGGGGGTGGTATGTTTAATTTTAGTTGAGCAGTGTTCAACATAATAGATGCAGGATAAGTCAGTCAGACCTGTTTTAATAAGATTCATCCGTCTTTGTTCACAGGTGAATGATGTGAACAGTCCAGGAATTGATTGGACCAATGAGAATGACAGACTGCTGGTGTGCCAAGTGTGCATCAAGCTGGCAGATATCAATGGACCAGCCAAAGTCCGTGACCTGCACCTCAAGTGGACAGAGGGCATCGTTAATGAGTTTTATGAGCAGGTACAGGCTGCATGCTAATGCTGCAGAGAGCATCCAGTTACCACAGAGCATTTCATTCTGTCTGTATGTGGCATTTTCTAAAATAGACTTAAACACACAATATCTAACATTTCTGCGTTGAAATGTCTATAAAGGACGAGATAGTTTAAGCCCAAATGTTTTCAACAATATTCAAACTCAGAGAAATCTCTGATTTTATTCGAGCTAACGGAGCTTTTCATTTGATCGCCACCACTGGTGACACAGGAAACACCAGATGTTACGTCTGCAGACTGCAAATATTCAGAAAAGAAAACAATAAGGAAGAGATTAATAACATTAGTGGCAGCGATTAATCTGTCTGCATATTTTAGCTCAGTTCAGTCTTTATTGTTCTGCATGGGAAATTGAGAAATAAACTAAATCATCAGTCAGAAAGTGAAACAGCATAGTTCTGCTCCTCTGTGACTGTGATGTAGCTTGACTCAAACCTTATCCAGACGTTTTTAAGCATAATCTTTGTTCTTCATCTGCAGGGAGATGAGGAGGCGAGGCTGGGGTTACCCATCAGCCCATTCATGGACCGCTCCTCCCCACAGCTGGCAAAGCTACAGGAGTCCTTCATCACTCATATCGTAGGACCACTTTGTAGCTCCTATGACGCCGCTGGCCTTCTGCCTGGCCACTGGATTAACGAAGAAGGATCAGATGAAGATGACGAGGAGGGTCGGGTGGACACAGACACCGACGAGGATGAGGACGATGAGCTGGAGGATGAGCTGGCACCAAGTAAGACACCAGCAGCTCCTGAGCGCTGAGGACTTACCGGTAGCCAGTCCACATTTTCTGAAACATGCCTTTGTGTTTTCTCCATTGCAGAAAGGAGGAAGAACCGCCGCAGGTTGTTCTGCAGCATCATGCAGCACCTGACGGAGAACCACAAGGTGTGGAAGAAGACCATCGAGGAGGAGGAGAAGAGCAAAGAGCTCGGCAAGCAGCAGCAGCCCGACAGCCTGCCGGCCAGCCTGCCCGCCTCGCCGTCGGATGACATCCAGGTCATCCAGGAGGAGGAGGAGGGAGAGGAGCGTCAGTAGCAGCAGGACGAAGGAAAGGACAGAGCTGCATTAGAAAACAAGAGGAGAGGCAGTATATGGACATGAGTCCCTCGACCACCTGCCTTTCAGCAACATAAACACAGACAGACATGACACACACACACACACACACACACACACACAGACTGTTGACAAATGCACATAAAACACACTTTGCGCCCTCTCTCTCCCACACACACACATACACACACACACATATTGGAAGATTCACTGTGCAGACACTCAGATGCTTAAGCAGTCACATTGTTTTTGGAGAAACAAAAAGGCCTTACTACTGTGAGCGGATCCTTGCTGCAACGGTGGGAGCCCAACTCCTATGCACTTTTTCACCCCATGGAGAGTCGAGTGCACCCAGAAAAAAAAAAAAGCACCAGAACTGAGGGGGACGGTGCAGAAGAAGAGTGCGGACTGGGGGGGGTCTGGCATCAACTTGCCCCTCCATGGTGACCTGGCTGTGATGCTGCCTTGAATGCAAAGCGCTTACACCTCCTTTAGGTACAAAACAATTTCCTGTCTATTTAAAAAATGAAAGGTAGAGGACAAATAATGAAGCAAGTGACACCATGAAGAGATTGATACCCTTTACCAAAGTGAACAGCTCAAACATGGAAAGACAAGAGACTGAGACTGTTTCAGCCTCAATGTCAGGTATATTTTTGAATTATATATACACATATATATATCAAATGTGCCTGTCTGAACCTTTACTGAGTCCATATTGGCCCAGAGCCTCGGCTTGTGTAGTTCTCTCTCCTTGCTGGCGACACGAAACACTGTATCAGACTCAGTCAAAGAGACATTATTGAAATGTTGACTGATTAATAGCATTATATCTGCATCATTTTTGATGCTTTTACTCATGTGTACCACCCGTCTATTTTTTTTTTTTTTTGGATTCTTTAACTCTCCTTGCTTCATTTTGTTTGAGTGTGTGAATATTTTTGGCAGGAATGTGATGGAGAGAATGAGTCGAGGGAAGGAGAGCACATTTTTAATTATTTTAGTATGTAATTTGTGTGTATGTTTGTGTGTCCTTTCAGTAATGGTTGGTTTCTAATCAGTGAAATGTCCTCTGGTGTTTTTAACATGTTGCGTTCAGATCAGGAGTGCTGTTTCAATGAATGGATTCTTCATCTTCACTTTTGATTCTAAGTATTTTTTTAAAGGTTACTCAGGATTCACGCAAAGTTGAATAATTATTTTGCAAGAATTTATGTCATTAATATGAAATACACTTTAAAGACTAAGAAAATTCAAATCTGGGTGACAGAAGTAGTTTGTAATCTCTTAATGAACAACTTGACTACAAACAAATTCAAGCAATTGAAATCCTCTGTGACAGAGGAGCATACAGTATGTGCTGTCTCTTGGCCATCCATACACTGTTTGCATAACCTTTTTACAACCTCACTGGAGAAAAGCTTATCTTGATTGTCGGCAGACTGCAAGTGTCTCTCCTGCAGCAACACAACTCATTGTACAATTTTGCAGTTCTATAACAGTGTGTTAGGTAATGGTTTTTTAACTTCAATGTTCTCTGCATTATTTTTAAACAAACAGTACAGCGTCTACTCGTCCGTGTCTCAGTCAGCAGGCAAATACTGATGTTTAGACACATTAAAAGCTCATCCAACTCTCTTTTTCCTCTATTTTTTTTGTTTTAGCCAAACCCATAACTTGGCCAGTGTGTGAAGAAGGGATCCAGGGTTTCATTTCACTTTACTCTGTGCCACGAGGCAGGTTAAAAAACTACTAGTTCTCTATTTTTTTCCTCTAAGAACTCTTGGCATTCCACTAGAATAAGACATTTTACGAAAAGGGAAGGCAGAATTGTTGCCGAGCTCCTTTATCACCTTATTAAATCAAAATCTCTGGAGAAAATGTTAAGTAAGCAGTGTAAATCAAGATAGTAATATTTAAAGACAAAAAAATAGATACAGGTGTGCACATTTTAATACCACACAAGTGTTTAGCCGCTGTACAAAAGAGTATGTGCATATAAATATATATTTTTTAAATAATCAAATGAATGCATCTGTTTTCTACACGCAGCTGACATACTGTACATTGAGATCCTGTAATTACCATTGTGTTTCCAGAGTTTTTATCGACTTCTATTTACAGGTGTGGAACTGTGGGGTTTGGTGTTTTGATTTTGATTTGTCACTTGGTTTCAGCCTCTCCCTGTTCTGTATCATAACCACTCTTGTATTCTTCATTATCTCTCTCTCACTGTTGTCTCAGTCGACCCAACTAGTGCCAAACTTTACCTACATACAGTAGTTTGTGGGCTGTGATAGGCTGATTGGCGAACTCTCTCTGGGCTCCAGTACTGTTCATGCAAAAGACACACACCTTGAGTCAAATATTCCACCGGGCTCAAAGTGGCAGTGACAGCGGTAAGAGTCAGGATTTTGGACTCAGGTCAGAGCCATATACATTCTGACAACTCTGTCGTCAGTTTTTTCACATGGACCCATGCTGGATCATAAAGCCTTGGTAGCTCCCTACCCGACATATTCTGGCTCATTAAGTTGTAAAAGTTTGTTGGCTTCTCACTGTGCAGTCTTTCAAACCACAGTGTCCTCTGATGATTGTGCCATAAATACATCTACGAATGGTTGTTACCCTTATGTAGCATCAATATACGTACGTTTGTCTAATGTAACCATTCACCCTTATCTACATTGTGGGGGCAACTGATTTTTGTTGTTATTTATAGCTGTCATAAAACACCATCCCTAAAGTATCAGAAGTTCTCATTGATTTTTATTGGTGTGTGTGTGTGTGTGTTTGTGTGTGTGTGAACTTGCAATATATTATATATAACACTGTTTTCTCCTGCCTTAAAGACCTTAAACACACTCACACAGGTGTTTTGACTGATCTCAGGACAGTGTGTGCAAACTGTGCTTGACTGAGATCTTCTCTCATAGTCAACTTAGACCCTTGTCGTTTATATTAGGGTATGATACCTGCATAACTCCACCCAACTTCAACCTGAGCAGCGGTCTAATCAGCCATAGTAATTGGTAACACCTGTGTGAGCTTGCAGAGCCTGTAAAGCTGCAATTCTAAATATTTATGACATTAGCAAAGGATCAAATGGCTGTGTGTAATTTCGGCCCAATTCTGCCTCAAATCGGCCCTCAAATGAACTGTTTGGTGCACTCACATCATCAAAATACAGCACACAATGTGCACTCCACCCTTTTTTTGGCCGAGAGCTTAGCAGTCCAAACGGGTGAGAGGTACACGCATGGCTGCTTTTCACCTTTGTGAACACACAGTTTACAGATTCTGATAATTCATGATTGTGTCTCCTCTGACTTGAGATGCAGAATCAGTAGGTTGAGTCCTATTGAAATAGTTCTGCAAGTACTGAATTAAATAATCTGAGGTCTTAATATTTGAAAAACACATAATAATAATAAAATACAAGATTGTACATTTTATATTTTTTGAGTTTTAAGAAAGACTCATTAATACACAAAAATACAAGTATGGAAAAAAAAAGACAAAACAAACATTAGGCTTAAACATAAATGTAGTACTTTGTTAGTACTGATAAGCACCATTTAGCAGAAACTGGTCTTGCATAGTCAGTTTCTAGAATTCCACCAGAGTTGCATTTGCTTTCTAAGAGACAGATTTTCCACAGAGCGCTGTCCCTGGAGAAGGGGGTCACAGTCAGCCCACAGGACGGAAATCTTGGCTCGAGTCCAGCTCCAACACACAGTGTTCAGAACTTTCTTGGAAAAGTCCGATTTTGACCCACAGATACGATTCAGGGGAGTCATTCATCTGACCCGAGGCTGTCCTGAGAAGGTAGGGCTATGAACCATCATAGGTGTATTTACTGTCAATCATTGACATCCACCTAACCCACTGCTACTGCATCAAGGGCCACAGACATTGTCTGGGCTCAGAGCAACTCTGAGCTACAGAGAACTAAATCGATAGCCCACGTGTGTTCCCAGGATCCCCTTTCAGTCTTTCACCTCCCTTGCTACTTTAAGGGATTGTGCAAATATGCATTTTGCTCAGTAAAAGAATTTGATAGTAACTGTTTAAACTGGATCACGTCCATCTGCAAAGAGCCACTGAAAGTCCTTTGGAAAAAATGCAATGCACCTGAACTGGACATTAGAATCCTGAATGATACAGTTTTACGCACCTGTGTCATGTGGTTGCATTGCTGTGCAAAATAGTAAAATTCTGGCTTGAACGACTGAACAAGCTATATTAAATGCCTGCTTGCCTACTTGTAGTAAGGAGTGGCTCCAGAGCAGGGACTTTTCTGCTGCCTGCGGACAGCACAGATGGAGTAAGGTTTGGGCTGCAAGGTCATGCCCAGTTTGGGAGTGACAGTGGGAACGGTTCCAAGAGGGAACTGAAGATGAAACCTCTGTAACAATGTGGTGAAAAAGAGGAACATCTCCATCTTGGCCAGCTGTTCACCCAGGCAGTGACGCCTCCCTGAAAAAGAAGATTTTTTTTTTATTTAGACTCACTCTGTCAGACACACAGTCACAACATGTGGCTGATCTTTGAAGTCCTAAGAAATACAAGTGAAGACTGTGGGGAACACTACAACTACAGATGAGAAAAAATGTGTTTGAATGCGGATGCTGCGCCCTGGAGATGCTGTGTAAAATGTAAATAAAACCAGAATGCAACAATTTGCAAACAAACTGTGTTTACCAACAACAATGTTCCTGAGCCCATGCACTAATATCCTTTGTACAATCATGTGTTCACAAAGTGGTGAACACTCCATCCTTGCTAATGAATGACTGAGCATTTCCAGGATGCACCTTTCATACCCAATCATGATCCTATTCGCTGTCTACCTGTGGAATGTTCCAAACAGGTGTTTTGGAGCATTTCCCAGTCTTTTGTTGCTTCTGTCCCAAAATCAAGGAAGTTGATGAGCTAAACCATTAAATATATTGTCTTTACACTGTTTTCAATTGAGTACATATCAAAAAGGATTAGCAAGGAAGATTATTAATTATTAAGTTTTACACAGTGTCCCAAATTTAGGCAGGGTAGGTGAAAAAATACAGGGTTGTAAAATCCTATCCTCTTATAATTAAGGTGGGTTTAGAGTTTATGAAAGTATGAAGTTGTGTGTATATGTGATAGGTGTTTTATTTTTCCATTAATGTGAGGGGGAAGAAGATGGCACTGAATTGAGCATATAAGACCTCATTGTCATCAATGCACATTCATGTGTGTCAGTTGCCTTTAAGATCTTTTTCAATGGCTCAGCAGCATCTGATTCTGGGGTCACTGCTGATCAGGGAAATACTGTAATTACCGGCCAGTATCACTGATCTAAGAGCCTTAAGTATTCGAGGAAATTCTCTCGATTTTTAAATGTGATTTATGAAAACAGTTTGTGGGAGAATGGACTGACTGGTGACTGTCACATTAATGACTACAGCCACCAAAATTTGGATCGCGAGTGTTGTAAGAGAAACATAAAGAGACTAACCCAAGGAGAATGGCAGGAAGGCCTCACGCCTCACAAAGTTGCCATTGCTGTCAAGGAACCTCTCTGGAGAGAAAACACTTGGATCGTTCCAGTACTTCTCATCAAAGTGCACTGAGTACAGGTTGGTGATCACCGTGGTGCCTTTGGGAATGATGTAGCCGTTGACGTTCGCATCCTGTGAGGTGGCACGGAAAATACCAAGTGGAACAATGTTGCAGAAGCGAAGGATCTCGTGCAGAACAGCCTCCACATAGGGCATCTTCTGCTTGTCCTCCAAAGTGGGTGGCCTCCCATTGGCCAGGACGCTGTCAATCTCCCTGTGCACCCTCTCTTTGCAGGGACAAACAGACACACAATCAGGCATTTATTTGACATTACATAACTACTAAAAATAGGGAAAAACACCACAAACAGAAGCTCTCCTTGTGGTCACACTTGTAGTAAAATGTTCTATAACTAACCTTGTATGTTGGGGTAGAGAGCCATGTACAGCATGGCCCAGCGCAGGGTGTTAGTCGTGGTCTCTGTGCCGGCAATAATGAGCTCACCCACTGAATAGATGAGGTTCTCATAGGAAAAAGAGGAAGTGGGGTCTCCTGTGTTCTGCTCCAACTCATCCAAATAGGCATCAACATAGTGGCGAGGCACATGTGGCACTCTGCCATGTGAGAAACCTTTTATGACCTGCAGCAAGAAGTCATACACTTCAGCAGCATTGCGGAACAGCTTCTGGTGTTTTCCAAAGGGCACATACTCAATCCAGGGGAAGGCGTTGTAGAGGAGGGCCCAGCCGCTCACCGCCAGCTCCACGTTCTCACTGAAAATTTCAATCATGTGCTGGAAGTTGCTGTCGTCGTATGTGAAACGCTGTCCAAAAATGATCAGGTTGGTGATGTTGGACACGGCGTTGGTCACAAGGTGTTTGGGGTTGAAGGGCTTTCCCTTGTGCTCATCAATGGCATCAACAAAGAACATGCACTCCTCTGAGATCTTCCTCTCAAACAGCCGCTGGCCACTGCCGAAGTAACGGAAAGAGTTGCAAGCCAGTTTACGGTGTTCGATCCAGCCTTTGCCATATTTACAATTGAGAAGCCCTTTGTGTGGTGGAGAAAAAAGTAAAACAGAAGAGTTTAATCAGTTATCATTTCGACGTGGACCATAGTGCAGAACACACACTGAGAGTCAAATGAAGTTTAGCACATTTATCGTAAATTTCTCAGATGAGATGAGATGGCTGGTGATGGCACAGGGAAGAGGAGGAATGGAGAAGAGGCCGGCGGAGGAAGCCAAGGTGAGTGGGTTAGTATAGCAGGCAGACAGGCCGGGATCCTGAAGCACAGGAAACAAACGAGCATTAATGGACGTAGAAGGGCCACAGGAAATCTATCACTATCATTCCAAAAACCAACTGAGCCTGAGAGGGGCTACAGTGGTTGCAGATGGCGATGAGTGAGAGGGATTGATAAGCTGTGAGCTGATTGTAGACAGGTGTACAGGTGGGCAGGATCCACACGATGAACCACACACAAACAGACAAGGACATGGTCGACACACGGGTGAGGAACACGGGAAAACACAAGGGAGAGACAGGAGCAAGGCCGTGTCCATTTTACAGAAATTCCATTCTGACACTGTTGCATGAGAGATAGTGTGCATTACAAGCTTAGCACAGCATCTTACCACCCATTTTGGTCATTTTCTTGAATAAAGGCAGCGATGGCCGATCAGCAAACACCTCGCTCTGATTGTAAAGGCATTCCTTGACACAGTCATATCCATTTAACACCACGGTCAAGATGCCTCCCAGGTCAATACTGAAAATCTGAAAGGCACACATTGCAACATGAGCGCTGCGCTGCTTTTGTCCTCTGCACACATATTTATGCAAATGAATGCTTTCGTCAAGGAATGTGAGATTTACACCACAATAGCAGGCATGTTGCTAAATTTTGCTTGTGTCAACACTTCAAATTCCCTGATATGAAACAGGACGGTGAGTGGATTAAACTGACTCTGAAGCTCTACAGAAATATTCAACTCTGCGCCTTCTTTATGTTTAAAAAGTTCAATGTGTCACCAATAGGAAGTCTGTGTCCTTAAATGTTCTTCTTGGGAGGAGGCTATACTTCTTGGGAGCCTCTGATTTGCCATCTCCTCCAAGCAAACGACAGACTGCCAAATGTCAGGGCGAGTCTCTTTTGTTCGTTTTTCCTAGTGTGTGTGTGTGTGTGTGTGTGTGTGTGTGTGTGTGTGTGTGTGTGTCACTAAAGTCTGAAACCCCTTCTGCAGGGTCATGCACCGCGCAACCTGCAGAGCACTCCCTTACAAAGCATTGCACTCATAAAATGCGCGGTCGTCCGGCTCGTTACCTGTCCATGAACTTCACTCTGCTTCTTGAGGAAGACGTGCGGCTCGGTGGCCAGAGACAGAATGTTCCCTATCACAGGGATGGGAGATGGACCGGGAGGAAAGCCCGGGGGTCGTCTCTGCTTGACGAGCTGGCGAACCAGCAGCAAAGCGAGGAAGGCGACAGCCAAGCAGCCCACACCGAGCAGAGCCTGTGCGCGCGACACCGGCACCAGAGGCGGCGATTTAATGGAAACCATCTTTCCCAAAAAGTCTCTCTTTCCTGCTAGTCCTCCTCTGCTGACTTCGCCTTCTTCTCAGAGCAACTGAAGCACACATGTATCATCTTGCACATTTTCTATCCCCCGCCTCTAAGGCTAAGATTGGCCAGAAAGTCAGTCAACTGCTGGTGAACTTTGTGCTGCTCCTAATCAATAATCCGGATCATTCGAGGGATTTTTTTTTTTTTTTTTTTTTTCCGGTTTAGTTTTCGGCTGCTTATAATTAGTCGGCAGGCGAGGCAGCACGCCATAAAACTCCCGCTGCACTTCACCAAACCCGTTATTAAAGTTGCAAAAAATAAAAATAAGATAAAATAAAAATACTGAGGCATTTAAGTTATAAAATGCTTTTGAACTTTTGTTTGGCTCAAACAAACGAGCAGACACTTGCACTGACGGTAAACGGCATCAGAGAGTGAGGAATCATGAAAAAATGTCACTGCAGGAGAGGAGACTGGGTGGACTGAACGCAGCCAACCATTGTTTGACGGAAAGCGCAGACACAATGCGCACAGTTTGGAAACGTCTTTCCCAAGAGGAGGACACACGGAGTCTACTGTGGCACGTCTGAGCTCAAAGACAGGTTTTAAACACTGTTTGTATGTAGGTGTGTTTATACATCCAAACCACTGCAGCCTAGCTGATTGAAACGTTTATGGATTGGCTCTTCACAAAGGTTTCTGGTTGTTTCCCAATATGCAGAATGTAGTATTAGTATTGCTCATTATAGAAGTATTGCTTATCAAGGCAGCTCAGGATCACTTCTGTGAAGCAAAGCTCAGTATTTTGTCATTTACTAAATTAAATGTCCAGTGAATGAGTTTTGAATGAAGGCAACAGAGCTCATATTGAAATATATTGAATAAACAGAGAGAAATTAGCATGCTAGCTAACCAGCAACATGCATGACCCCTGACCCTGCTATTAGTTTAAAACCATGATAATAATGTATTTCTAACATTAGGTATTGTTTCTCTTATGGTTTCCCTCCTTCAGATGTAATTTGTGTTGGCTGTGTTTCACCTTTGTTGTGGTCAGTTTAGCTGTAGTTTTGGCTGAACCTGATCAGAGCACTCTTCTTTATAGACAAGTTGTTCAATTTTCAAAACTGGTGCATTATTTCTAAACTTTTTATTATTATTTTTTTAATTTTCTGATATATACTGGTATGTACCTGCATATATTGTAACAGCCTTGCTCAAGGAAGGAGAAAGCTCATTAGCTGATACTTAAAAGAGGCTCATTTTGCCTAACAGAAAGAGAAAATGAGCTAAAGAAGCATGAAAGCCAGGCTGCTGAGAGGGAGCCTGACGACCACCTGGTAATAGTGTCATGGGCGGCAGGTGAGCAGGTGAGCCTGATTACCTGACTTCAGCCACCATGTTCCCTAATGGAGAGGCTAGAGAACAGTCAAGAGGACTGTCACACTACACTGAATGTAAGCTCCATAATGTACATATACACCGAGATATTACTGTCTTCATCTTGCTGTAAAGACACATCCCGCTGAAAACCAAATAAGCCTTCAGTGCTCTCAGAGGCGTTGTGATTTTTCAGTTCAATTCTAGAAGCAAGAGATCTAACAACAAAAAAAAAAAAAAAAAAAAAACCCAAAAAAAACTATTGTAATTAGGAATCAGCAGGACACAATGGAACAGTATTTTGCATAGCATTTATTTTCAGTGCGTACATGTGATGATTTAATGAATACAAGCAGAGTAAAACAACTTGATCAAGACTGTGCAGACAAAATGATACAACTTCAGAGACTTGATTCTAGCTGTATTAAATGTAATGTAATGTTCACCTAGTTTCTTTTTTAAACATTGCTTTTACATCTTAAATAATATATCATAACATTAGGGTTCTAATCTAATATCTAGTAATTACTTGATGATGATAGTTTAGATGGAAGTCTTTGAAAGGGGGACATTAAATGCAATGAAATGGGATCAAAAATGCATCAAAACTGATGTCAGCAAGGTAACAGAAAAGTCCTGGTGAAGCTCGTTTTTATGTTACCCTGCTTTGTTTTTAAGCAAATAAACTTTGCCCCACTGAGCTGCTGTAGGTTCCTTCACCTCCACATGTTAAAGGTTAGGCCATGCTCGACGTTTAGAGGTTAAAGGTTAAGGCAGGCACCGCATTCCAAACTTGCATAGCTGTGTGAGATTTTTCAGACTTGTTGGCTCGTACCTGAACGCGTCGAGACAGTACCGCTGCATGTGTGGATGTTCTGAAAATAGGTATTGATCTTCAGCAAATAAATCAGACAAATCATTAACACACAGTTGACAAATCATTTGAAATAACCCCCTTTTCTCATAGACAATAAGCACTACACACTTATTTATTCATTGCCTGCCAGAGTTTTCCTGTGGTCTGTAGATGGAAGTGGTGATTGGATGGATCTTGCAGAGATTAATCCAGGTGAATATGATCATCTCATTAATGGGATTTTAAACAATAAACAATTTGTAAAACCATGCTCTCCACTTCGCTGTGTGATCAGTTCATCATGGCTGGCTGCTCATTAGACATGAAGTTGTTTATCCAGCCGTTCCTTCCTGCTGAGGCAGCTGGTAAACTGTTTTTTTTCCCTTAGATTCCTCAAATGGCCTCTACAGATCTCTCCCAATCATTCAGATTTGTTAGGGCTACCTAATGAGGATATTCTTGCAAATTACTTCTTTGCTTCCTGCCAGCTCCCCAGACTCAAAAGCTATTCTGGAAGCGTTAAACACATCTGTCAAATTTAATCAAATAACCATGTTCGCACTATTGCATTATCTTGTTAGTGGCTGGGTTAATCAAAACACCAGCGACAAGTGTGTCCAGGTGGTAAACATCAACCGTATTTTGTAATGTGCATGGATTCAGAAAAACAAGAGCCAGAGTTATTTGAAAAGTATTTGATATTATCACAATTGCTATAAAAAGGCAAACTGAAGGGAGAGTTTGAAAAATGTTAACCAGCAGAGAATGCTGTAAGAAGGATAAAGAGGAGTGACATGAGGATGGACGAGGCATTAAAAACGGAATCTGGAAAGAACAGAAATGTTATTAATGAGAATATTTGTCTCACTTGAAACAGGCTCATAATAGTATTATTTTTCTCCGAATGGCCCAAATATTATGAGGTTGGGTCTAGTGAGACAGTTATTTTTTATTTCTAGACCCCAAGACCAATATTTTTTCCTTTTTTGCAGGAAATTATCTTATTTTTGCTGTGTTCTTATGCTTGAGGATAGGAGTCGGCAATACGGATTAATATATATATAATGTTGATTTATAATGACTGACATATAACACAATGACACATTATAGGAACACTTCACCACTTTTACACATGAAGCTCAGTTGACTTGTCATGAGGAGCTCAGCCTGTGAAAACAGTTGTATAATTTCTTCTGTGGTTCTAGGATGGAGAAATACAAATTCATACTGTCTTATGGTATACAGTATACTGTCATATTGCCCAACCCTGCTGTGGGGTAATATACTCCTGCCCTGATCAACGTATGGAATTTGATGCAGTTAGTGTCTGTGTGGTAGAACAGCATCAGTCTTTACATTATAGGGCCATCTGAAGAGTATTCTTCCTGTTTTGCTATGCTTTGTGGCATGTGTGGGGCGTTCAGCTGGGTGCATCCCTTGACTGCTGTGATTCTACAGAAAATCATTTACCATCCGGATGACTGGAATTATCAAGTGTATGTGGAAAATCTAATTACTGACCTTCCCTGGTAATGCTAATGCTGTCCAGAAACCTCTTTTTCCTAACAACATAATGACAGGGGCAGGAACATGAAGAGGTCTTGTAATCCCTCTGCAACTACTGGCCAGGTGTATAAATGTGAAGTAAGGTTTGGTTCACGTTCTAATGGAGAGCAACAGGTCAAACTCCCTTTCCTAATGGACACTTCACTTCATGTTTATTATTCCATGAGCCTCAGTGGTAATTTTATGGTCTTTTTGAAGGCAGAAACCGATCCATAAACTGTTTTCAGGCACTTCATATCCATTAGGGATTTTCCACACGATTGCACTACATTGCTGTTTGTTCTCATCACTGCCATGCATTGTCAGTTACACTGTATTGTTTTTAACCCTGTGTGGTGAAGCCAAAGATCTTTTTCCACAACAGTAATTCTACTCATTAACTAACAAACTTCACTATCATCACTCCTCGGCAATCTCAGGCTCAGAGGTCATAGCCAACAACACAACTGACAAATGTTTTATTTACACACTTAAAAGCTTTCTCCTTTAAGCCTTGGCTGAGTTACTCAGCATACTGTACGTACCTTCCAGTGTTCTGCTGCATGGTTTGCTGGTTTCAGCTTAAAATATCTTTTGGATACAGGTCTTTAACTGTGTTCGATGGTGAAAACTAAAGAGAAGATTCAGATGACACGGCCTGGCCAAATGCCTGAACCACCTCAAACCTGGCCTAGATTTTGTAGGTACATGGTATCCACTCTTGCCAACTGAAAAACCAGAGATCCCTCGTTGACTGACTGTTGGCTTGCATTAAGGGAAACTAAAGGGCAGCTATGAACCACTGCCTCTGCCAGGTCAGGATTGGACGACTTGGGAACTTGTGTCCCGATAGAGTGAAAAAGATGTAATTTTCAGTGAAAATCTGGCGAATGATTTCATATCTAAAGCTGACAGTAGTGCAAATGGACCCACACTGGCATTTTCTTTTTGTAGTTCCAGTGAATCTGTCTGTGCTTTGGTGAGCTGAGTGGGCATGCTGTGGTATTCATGCAGATCAGGTAGCACAGTGTTATTTTGGTCCTAGGTTTTACTCGTGTCTCTTCCTGCTTAGACCACTTCTTTCCCCAAACACGATTTTAAACTTTGTAAAACCTTGTAAATGTTTCACAAAGAGATTTTGATCTCCTCATACAATTTCTCTGGGTTTCTCTTCCTCTCTGATATTTTTATTTCCAGCTGACCCAGTAATTGCTTGTACTTTTAAGACACATTCAAGGTCCCTTCTGCAGGTGCCAATGACTTCTGTTCAGCTTGCATTTTTAGATTGAACACAAGCTTGGAGGCTCAAAAGGGGAAAAAAACTTGCTGAGCACTGATGCACATTTTACATCGCAAATAACCTTTGATCCATTTAGTAAATTTATACTAAATTTCAGTACTCATATGCTAACTTTGATATTACTGCACAGTGGGTTCATTCAATCTGATTATCACCCCCTTGCTGCCTGATCAAATAATGCAAAGTGTCGATATGAAAGAGCTTTGAAGGAAATTCTCTTTGGGGGTTTTTAGCTGAATCCCAGCCAAGAATGGTGCTGGCTCTCTTTGGGAGAAGACACATTCACACTGACTCAGCTGAGACCGTCACTGATGAGCACTGCAGTGAGCATAACGCTGCCCTCTCTGTCATGAATGCTCTCCTGTGTTGTAATTAATTTTCCAGGCCAATTCATGCCTAACATTAGGGGATGTGAACAGTGTGAGCTAATTGCATTCTTGACAATACACTTTTCCCCTTGGAATGTAATTTCTCTGCCTCAACTGATGTCCCTGGTCAGAGCAGACAGTGGTGAATCAAGGCCTGGGAGCAGCTTGAGTCCACAACAGTGTGGAAGGAACTTACTTTTACACAGACTAGTATGCATCAGGTGGGTTTTGACTTGTTAAATGTGGCAATATTCAGGAGGAGGAAGAGACATTGCCGGTTACTCAGATGAGATCAAGACAATTAACGTGAATCGTTGCGTGTACATAGTTGGAATCCCTTGCTCCAAACTCTTTCGCCCTCCGTGGGCAGTTGTGGAGCTTTTGGAGTCTAATTTAATGCCTCTGGTGTAGAGCCTGCAGGTCTGCTCAGTAGTACTTAGGGGTTCATCCACACTAATGAGTTTCCTTCTGACGCAAAAAATAACTGGAAGGCAGAATGCTTTATGATACATCATTCACTGTTGTTACATAAGGGGAATTAGAACATGGCCAGAGACCAACAGCCCAGTAATTAGCTCGGAGAGACCGGATGGACAATGCTGAATTCCGTGAGAAGCTTTACTTTACGCACGGGGAGAGCTCACTGTGATGCTATTCCCATATAAGAATGGCATTACTTTAACCAACTGTATATAAAATATGAAAATGAGCAGGATCTCCAGGTTAAGTCTGATGTAGAACTTGCTGCAGAGATACATAAAGTTATACTCTATATACTCTGTGCTTCAGAAAATACCACCAAGGTTCAATGACGTTTAGATCTAATGACAAAAATAATTTACTGTGGATTTTAATGACACACTTTAAATTGTTTAGCGGTGGCTAATGGGGCAATATCATGCTGAAGCATATGAGGGAGCAGCAGATTGCAGCTGGACCTAAACACACTTTGCTAACTTGTGTCACTGTGTTATTGATTTAGTTCTGGATTTTATTTCACTTTCTGTGAAGTGTCTCTTGGGAGAAGAGTTGTTTCCAGGGCGATAACTTTGTCTTCACTTGGCTTTTGTAAGTGTGGTGAAGTTTCGTGGTAGTATTTGCAATTTCTTTATCCATTCTATATGTGAGTAATAGCAGGTGTACTACACATCTTTGGTGCCCATGCCTCTCACTGACTGCAGCCCTGTTCATCTTGACCACTTAGAGATGAAATGGAACCACATTAAAAATTATTTTGACATATTTTAAAAACAGTACTGACGAACTATGTTTACATTTTCTCACCATCATATTTAATTAACACTCTGTAATATCAGGAAATTTACAGTAGGTGGGTCCACACGGACATTTCATATTCGTTCTCAAAACCACGAGACACTGACTGTCAGTGAGGTTTTTCCTCTTATTGTTTTAGTCCCACTTACCCTGCTAAAGATTTACTTTACAGCAAATTATGCACCCATCTGATTTAAATACATGGCAGCTTTTTGTGAATTAAACATTTTAGTGTCCATGCATTCTTGTCATTTGCATACAAGCTCTTTTATTGGTTTGCTGTAAGTGATGCAGGACTTCTGATTGGCTGCCATTTTGAGGTAAAACATTTGACTAGCCAATAGACTATGATCAAGCGCTCACTCAGTTCATACAGAAACCCATGGGGTACATATATAAAACCCTGTACTGTGGGCAGTGTTCATCAGATTCACAAGTGAGTCTATCGTTTCATTCTTCACTACCAGAAGATCTATTAACGTACGGTGAGTACAGGCTTCTTCTTGATGGTGCAAATTATGCTGTCACTGTTAAGTATTAGACATGATGAGGTGGTTTTTGAAGAGGATGACGAATGTGTGTACTGGTGGATAATGGTTTGCTGGTTTAGTGACGTTACAGAATCTATGGCAGGCTGCAGCTAATTCTGCTCCAGGACAGAGCTGCTGTGTCAGTATATCACTAATAATCCTTCTATCTGCCTCTGCAACTTCAGCGAGGGAGTGTGTGTGTGTGTGTGTGTGTGTGTGTGTGTGTGTGTGTGTGTGTGTGTGTGTGTGAGAGACAGAGAGAGACAGAGAGAGAGGATTCAAAGAGCTGTGAATGCATGCTATTGATGACAAAGTCCAAAAAATATATACATGTTCAATGGAATAAGATATTGTGGATGCACTTAATACAAAATGCACTTAAAAACGTGTCCTCACAACAATTTGTATTACCTTGTTTGATACTGCATGTGTTTTCCACAGGGAATCCTAATAATGCTGAAACTCTGGACTCTCCTTCTTGCCTATACGCTGATCATTTGTCAGATGTACGTCTCACAGGCAGCTCCGTCCAGGTGAGAGTTGTGGCACTATTCCTAAAAGTACAAAACATATTGACCTTGTAAAATAAATATGATTGTGATCGTCATTTTCTGCTGGACAAGTTTTACTGTTTTGCTGTCCATATCTTATGAAACATAATTGATTTTAAATCAGATTGTATTAAGTTTGTCTTGTATCCTTTACTGTGACATTTATTTGGATGAGTTAGACAGTTTTTAAATCAGCGTTGTGGCAGAACCGGAGATCAACCCAATTGAATGTGTATTTTTAGAACTAGTAAGGAGTCCATGTCAGATGGAGTCACACTATCGGATGATGATGCGCAGAAGTTACTCAGAGCTATAAAGGAGTTCATGCAGATAACTTCAGAGGAGCAAGACCACCAAACAGCTGATGGAAACAGGTATGGCTTTTAATTATTTTAGGTATCATGAACCCTAATAATGAGCATTTTAAAGTACTATACAGGGTGTGGTATCTATCTATCTATCTATCTATCTATCTATCTATCTATCTATCTATCTATCTATCTATCTATCTATCTATCAGTGAAGGAAGATATAACACTTTTGTTTATAAGCCCCACAGCTCGCAACTTTGCTGTTTATTAATTATAAAGGTATATATTGAAATTCATACAGATCTACTCTCGGTCATAATCCCTGAATGCATGGACTCCAGTTACTCATCCATCCATCCATCCATCCATTCAGTAATACATGACGTCTGGAAGAGTGTCCTTGGTCAGAAAACTGAAGAGAGCATGATATCAAAGAAAATGACAGAACATGCATGATAGACGTTATTAGAGCAAATGAAAACTTAACAATAGCATGACAACTCAACTACAATATTTTGGTTAATGTGATGTCTTCATCTGCCTGTTGGATTGGTCAGCACGCATTTGAAATGTTATTTTAACACAGATTTTGCTGTGAACGCATGACATTTTAGAAAAACGCCATGCATGTAATTGCTAAGGACTGTCTGCATGTCACTGTTACTGTACTGTTCTGCATGTTTGTCTCTGTCTCTAACAGCCTGGATAGACCCATGTCTAAGCGTTGCACCGGCTTAAGCACGTGCGTCCTGGGAAAACTCTCCCAGGATATTCACAAACTACAAACCTATCCCCGCACCGACGTGGGAGCAGGGACGCCTGGCAAGAAGCGAAGTCTATCTGAGCCATATGAAAACTACGGCAACTCATTCAATTGAAACTCTCAGTTTTTAGCCCATTTAGTTGTCTGTCTGAGTTAATGTTTGTTTGTCATCCAGCTCTATCCATTCACAAGACTGCTGATGCATGCGGATCCTACTTGCCTGACGAACTTCAAAGAAACATCCTTGTTTTAATTTTCAACTGTTGGACATTAGATTTATGACAGAGATGTGAAAACTTGGAGCAGCTACAAAATTACTTAGACAGTTCTCTATAATACAATAAAACAAACAAACAGCTAAAAACCTTTCTAGTGTTAAATTAGTTTTCTTTTTCTTTTTCTTTTTTTTTTGGTGACTGTTTTCCCTATAATAAATTCATCTTTTACATTGAAGCTGTTTTTAAGTCATTCAACACTGAAAATACACCTAACTCAATGAAAGAATTTTAAAAAAGAAAGGAAAAAGGGTAAGCATGGCTGTTTATAATGCACACACAATTATTGGAATATTTCGCTCTATGCATTTCCATTGTGAATGCACTGCACTTCTTTCTAATGCTAGACAATATTGTCAAAAGGCTGTCATGTCTGATCTGATCTAGAGCATCATAATAAACTGTGTTCACTGTCCTCTCCATTCTTCCAAGTAATGCAACAGCACAGAAGCGGGCATGCAACACAGCCACCTGTGTAACCCACCGCTTGGCTGACTTCCTGAGTCGGTCAGGAGGACTGGGACACAGCAGCTTCGTTCCCACCAACGTGGGTGCCCAGGCGTTTGGCAGGCGGAAGCGGGGCGGTCCTGTGTGAGCACAAGAGCAGATACAAGGTAAGTGAGCACTCTGTACTTTCACATCAGAAGGCTACACTGTAGATAAAATACAAGAGAGCTGTTTAAAGAAAAAAGTTTAGAATTTCAATTTGTGCAAAGGATTCATGGTTGAATTCAACAGGAAGTGCACTTGCTGTATTTAAAAATATTTGGGGTTACAAAAGTAAAAGGTAGTGTAATTTTATGTACCCATGAAGGGAAATCTCTCAATACATTATTGTCCGTGTCATTGTGAATGATTTTCTTTGGTTTTCTCTCTTGTCTTTGGCTCTCTAGGACCAAGTGCCTCCTTTGAGTGGCACAACTGCATCATCATCTACCTGCAAACAATTGGAAACAAGAGCGTATATTCTTCACAAATGTATGATGATCTCTTGCTTTCAGACTACCCCCCAGGTGTTGTCAGTTGTCATTGTTAGTGACTAACATTGGTGTCATCATCATGGTGGAAAGATAACTGGGAAGATCTTTTCTTTTGCTGAGAGTGATGAGAATGGATTTTTTTTTCTCTGTCTTGGCCTCTGGCTCGTCTGCACTTCTGACCTGTGTCTGCAGTACTGTGTGTCAAACTGTACATCTGCACTACCAACAAAACCTTCAACAACTGTGGCTGTCTTGTGCCTTGATGTAAAGTACATTTTATTGTAGTGCTCAATGCAAGTGTGAAAAATGTACTTATGATTCTAAATATTGTAATAACTGTGAACTGAAAGCAGGAATAAATTGTATTTTAGCTACCTTGGGCTCCCATGTATGTCTTCCTGTATTTTGTTTGATAGGCTGATATAAGCTGTAAACCCAACTGGGCTTTAAAGCAGCACTATTGATTTGTTTTGAAAAGGTGGACATAATGAAAAACTATGCTCGGAAAATCATACTACGTAACATATGATGTTCACTTTTCTGTTTTAATGGGAATAGAAAGGACATGTTGCACTGCACACACATATCTGGACCATCTCCAAATTTGATGAAAGTTTGAGTCGTAAACTGGTATTTGATACTATTTTGTTGTGAGATAGCTTGTAACTGACATTTGAACATATTTGTTTTATCTTTCTATACCACGATGCCCTCCAGTGGTTAATTTAACTTACTGCCTTTTCATTGGATATGGCGCCTCTCTCAAGAATAAGTTTTTTGTTAATGAGGGATAAGTTTAGTTTTTCCTGCAGCATCACATCATTAGTTGGTTTCTAGTAAAGCTTTTATGTTGTTGTTTCAGTGAAGATCCATTCAAAACATGGCAATGGACCTTCTAATGCTTCTCTCTGACTTTCAAGTGTATTATTTTGCGGCTCCATAGTAAAGCCTCACCAATCATGCCCCACTTAACAATACGGCAAACTGACTGGTCTTCATCAGCCATGCAATTGTAGGTTTTGCCAACAAGAAACAAGCAACAAACAAACCCGGTAACGCTAACGACCAAACAAATTCATCATTCAATCTGAATGCCAAACAAACTTTGGACACCAAAGTGCTTTTACTTGCCTGAACTCAACCACGCATTAAACATCTATTTTCATTTTTGTTTAATTGATTTACTGTGATGACTGCAATCTTTCCCTGCACCAAGAGACATGATATGACAAAATCTCTGACGGTTGACAAATTTATCTCGTCTCACTGTGTTTATCGCTCAACCAGGCATGTGCACAAATTCTGTGCTAATAAAAGAGTTAATCATGCATGTTACTCTCCAGTACAGTAGTAGCTATCTATTTTGGTGAGAATATGGACAGAAAACTCCAGGGACACATCTCAGCTTGGCAAAAAGCCTGAGACTATGAGAAGGCTGAGTAACAAGAGTACTACACCTAATTAGTGTTGCACTCCTAATGTTGTTGGATTCACAAGGTTGAAAAAAGGAGACATTTGATGCAGCAGAACCAGATTTATCATCTCTTTTAGTCCATGCATTCTTCTTTCCTGTGAAAACCTGGTGCCTACATTGATCCCCAAGGCAACTTGACAGTACAGATTTAAGTGCGTTATGCTAGTAACTGCGAGCCTCAAGCAGAGATCAGGCTACATCAGTCTGGTAAGCTCACATCGGTCTAACTACACACCTCCAGATTTATTTTACTACTCAGTTTTGTAGTCTTCTTACACTGACTCAAGTGATGTCACTTAAGACGATTTATCCAACTTCATGCAGCTAACTCTGGAGCCACAAAAGGTCCCCACCCATATAGGCAGACTCAATCCGTTCAACTTGGTGTAACTCGGTCAATGTCTGCATGGTTGGTAAACTCTGTCATATAGTGATTGTATCTCATTTGTTATTTTTTATTGAATTGTATTTTATCAGATGCAAAAAAACAACAACATGATATTGGCAGTATATATCAGCCATTGGCCCCCTGCTCTCTGAATATTGGCATTGGCCATTGAACAACCCATATGAGTCGACCACTATTTAAAACACAAAAAATATGGCAGTATAATGTTACAGTCAGACACAAAGGTAGACTAACATTGTTTCATTTTGCTAGATATCGGTAGATTATATGACGTTTGGTTAGCATTTAGTTTGCAACAGTAGCTAACCATGACCCTATCATTAACAAACTTAAATGTTGTAATATAACGCTCCTCTGTGTCTGTGGAGAACTTCTCTTTCAATGGGCCTTTGTCTTTCATGCATACTTTACACATTTCTGAATGATTGACATGTAACAAATAACTGCTTACAGTGACAGACAATGACAGCTCGTTGGATATCCTCATTCCCATTCCCTATATAACTGTTGTACAGGTTTATACAACACATATGCAGTAACAGTTAGTACCCCTAACACCTGTCATGCAGGTGTTGATGAGTAAAATAGTGGAGTTTTTCTTTAATGGTGTCAGAGGTCAGGTAGGAGAGGGGGCGGGGCTACGAAAATCAAACCCTGCCCTCACCTGGCCGGATTTTTCTGGCGACAGAAACAGCGTGTTTGAGAAGATGGCTTTAAGGCTTTGGCTTTAAGGCTTTTATCAGTGGAAACAAGTTATAAATGACCCAACAGAAGAAAAAGATTCAGCCAATCACCCTCAAAAAAGACGTGGAAAGCAGCCAAACGTTGGTGTCACCAACGCAACCAACACCTGACGCTAAACGCCGAAACATGCTATCACGAGACAGCTAGCTTAAGCTAGTTTCTGACTTTGGCGCAGAGAAACGGTATTTCCTTGGATAAGGAAAAAAAGAGGCTTAGGGTGGTTTCCAGAGGTGGCAACTATGGATGTATTTACGTATGCCGGATAGACAACTTTTACCGTTTTAAATAAGGAGCTGACGAAGATTGACCGTCGGAAACTGGCGCACTTTCAAAGAAGGACATTGCGGAAAGAATGAAGGCGCAGAGACAAGGTGAAGGACAAAATGACCGGAGGACGAGGATACAGGAGAGACGGCTCAACTTCAAGTAAGTGACGCTTTTTTTAAATTTTTAATTTTTAAATTTTTATTTTTTTGTATTTATTTACACGTTGTTGTAGCTGTGGCGTGAACGTGAGCTGAGTTTGTGCGTTGCTGTTTTCGCTCGTGCTGTCCGTTAGGTTTGTGTGCGCTTGTTTCCGTTTGTGTCTCGGCATGGTGGTTCAATGTTAATGCATTAACTTCATGGGTATGGTTATTCGTGTTTTTCCACTGGTACGCATTGTTGACTCAATGTTGATGGCAGTTTATCGACGGTGTTGTTTGTTATTGTTGACAGTTTAAAGTTTTGTTTGAAAATGTGTGCCAGGCAGCTCGGTTTTTGTCTGTATGTGCTAACAGCATTTATTCAATCGAGTGATATTATTATGACTACGTATATTGTCAAATATGGATAAAACGTTGTCATATTAAAAAAACATACTTCTTCTTTTGATATCCCAAGCTGCTAAAAATGACAGCACCATCCAGATATGTAAGAGACACATGGTGTATATAAAATGATGAAAAAGTTCTTGTGCTTAATCCAAAAACTACATGATCACTTTATTATGAAAATGTCAAGTTAAAATGAATCAGCGATATTACAGAAAATGTCTTAGATTGTTTTAGTGCAGCACCTCAGTGAAATGCTGGTGATAAAATGGTCTGTGGTGGAGCTAAAAACTGGGTCACTGGGGGGAACAGGGTTTGGAGGATTTCTTTATTATGTATGTATCTGTCCTAATTGGCCACAACAGCACATACAAATATCTGTAAACTGCAAGTCCACGTAACCTTTGTTTCTAGTGTGGTCCAGATTAGATAATCAACTTTTTTTCCAACACAGTATTGGCTCACTTTGTCACAGTCATTATTAAAACGCATCTCTTTTTTAGAAACCAAATGAAACTGTTGTTGGTTCAGCATTTGAATTGTGTAACTCGATACTTCCTGCTTGGCATTACATTTTTTTCTGTTTCTGGCCATCCTGTAAGTGTGCAGTCGATGGCAAATAAATTAAGTTCGGAGTTTTTTTTTTTTGAAGCACCAGTAGTCTGACCTTTTTCTGCAGAACAAAGGATATCCTCAGGAACCATTTGTTATAGGCCTAACAGCCCCCTTGAGTATTGTCACTATTCTCTGGAGTTCTTGTGTAACAAACCCTGAGCTTCATGGCTGCTAGTCTTCCTTAATTGACATGCTTGTTCTATCAGTTGTTTGACTCCTCCATTTTAGTGTCTCTTTAGGGAGAATATGCTTTTTTTTTAGACTTGTAATACCAGCAACAAGGGATTATTACAACATGACATTGCTGTATTAACTGTTGCACTGTGCGAAGTGTGCGTTCATCTGTCATCTCTTTCTGAACAATAAATTTGAAATGGACGTCGACCATAAAAACAGAGAAATGGTAGGAGGATTGTTGAGGTGGATGAGACACCGATATATAAATGTAACAAGTTCAGAGTGGTATCAAGACAAGTTTCCGTAAACTTATTAGTATTGATGTCTGCTTAAGGTTTACAGTCAACCAGCTTTCACAATGAACTTTAAAGTTTGGCCAGTTTTAATGCCACATCTTTCAGCTGTTGGACAGCGTGTGTACTGATGCTCTTGTAGTGTAGGGAACTTGATATCTGGCAGCTGTTTTACAAAAGTCTGATGTGCCTACTGGACATATGGTGGCAGAGTATTTATATAAATGAGATCGTGTCGTTGATGGAGTTGAAGTTCCTCAAGTTATTATTTAAGCCCCAGTGTTAAATCACCGAATGTCCCTAATTTTACTTTACTAAAAGCTGGATGTCAAAGCATTATCATGTGTCTCAAGGAAACAGTTTTGATGTCTGTCAATCAACATGAAACAAGAATTCTATTTGTTAATTTTCCTGTAAATTTAAGCATTTAGTTGAAAGCCATCCTGTTGTTCAGTGACAGACATCATGCAAATGCAGGATTCCAGAGAGGAATCTGGTCTTAAACCTTGATTGCACATCACTTCCCAGTCTTTAACCACTTTGATCTGTCTAAAAAAAAAAGACAATTTAAAAAAGCTTTGCTATTTACTATTAAGTCTAGGAGAGAAATAGACTTCAGAAGAGTTAACTACCAAGGATTAACAGTTACATTATCGTACCCATGTGTGATTGCCAGTGTATGCAATTTAACTGAATTTTTAACATTTTTAATTTAAAAACTAATTTTTTGTGGCTGTGGTGGTTGAAACATGTTCAGAAGAAGGGTGTGTTTGAAATTTGCATCTCGCTCCCGTGAGTGTTGACCAACAATACGAATCTCAGTTGATTAGACAAAGGAGAACGGGGCTGCTCTAGGATGTGAGCAGCCATGTGCACACTCCCAAACAGAGCTAATGAAGGAGACGAGGGCTTGTGTTAGAGTTAGTTCAGAGCCTCAGAGGAGCTGTTCAGGATGCCAGATCTCTTGAGTGTCTGGGGACGAGCATCTGTCACTTTCGCCACATCACCATCTGGATGACAAAGTGTGAGACAGTTAGAGTGCCAGTTTCTTGCTTTTCTTGTTTAGTACAGGATCGCAGACCTTTTGTGTGTGCCAGCTGACACAAAAGTTTTCTCTGCATATGGAACAACAGAGAACTTTCAGCTTCCATCACAGGAGAGAAAGGCAACACTTTGTCTTTTGGGCTGCAACCCTGAACATCAGCTGGATGATGGAAGTGGATTGTAGTGAAAAGCAAGTGTCCACTGCATGTTTATATCAGATACTGACATTTGCTTATACAGTTTTTCATACATCTCCAAACACCACTTGTCTGGGATAAAAAGAAAAAGAAGGTTCTTCTTTACAGCCATGATAAACGGCAAAGTAAAATCAATGACACATCTCATAACCTGCAGTCTATGGAAAGGCTTTTTCCTCTCTTCCCAGAGTCTCAGCCTTCTACTTCCGGCCTCTCCCTGGAGGTGACTTGTTGCACTTTTTTCTTTTTAAGTTTCACTGAGAGCACTGCTTTTTTTCCCCAGGAACTTCTTGTTTCACTCTCTGTTGTCAACATTTACTCCTGGAAGCTACCCACATTGACAACAGTCTTATCTGATTGTCACTAAGCAGCTCCACTGGAGGGGTTGGGGGTAAAGTGCCTTGTTCAAGGACACCTCAGTGGTGGTTATAAGGAAGTGACATGTTCTGCAGTTTCACTTTCTTCACCCAGATTTACTCTGCCAGTCCAGGGATCAAACCAGATACCATCTGGTTTCATGGTCTCATAAGACTTTTACACCAATAATGATATGATGTCAGTGAATACAATAAGGGCACCCCTCATCGTGGCTTAATGTGCACTGAAGCATGTTAAACAGGCAAATTTTAGACCTCTGGGCACTATATGGCCAAATACATGTAAATTTAAGTGCGTTCCACCTGAACCCAAATTCTGCTTCTCTTTGCGCTGCAATGCCACCGTGTGGCTAGATATGTGTGGTAATAGCATGTAAATATGTGCTGTGCTGCATGTGCATGAGGGATCCTTAGTGTTAGTGTGTGTAAATACTTAGTGATGTGGATCTTTTAGGGAGGTTGAATTGCTTGCACAGTGGAGGTTAATATGCTCTAATGCATGGGCTCTGAAGAGGGAGATACCTTGTGAAAAAATTTCTTAAAAACTGCTTTGACAACCTGTGTGCCAAATATTTAGTGAAGAGTATTAATACATAATAGCTGGACATGAGGATCCACTTAAAATATATTCAGACTTCCTCACTTTGCATTACTGAGTTACGTCTTTGTCTTTGTGTATGTCTATACTTGCACTGTGCTGACTAACTTTAACTTCTTAGAGCTTTGACAACTGCACACACAAGGCTTTCTAAAGCCTGTTTCTTGTGTCAGTTTGCAATATCAGGAATTTTTCAAGGCACATTGTATCAGTAAAGAAGAGAAAGTAGTCAACAATAGTCCATTTCCAGACAAGGCCTGACTTATAATCCAGCACAGCTCATCTACAGCAATATATTTAGTTAGACCACAGTATATTTCTTATATGCTTTCACCATAGATTGTGTGGAAATTGGCTTTTTTGAGTTAATTCAGTGAAAAAGAAAAGTCATAGTTAAAGAAAAGTCAACATAACTATATTGAAACACAAAAAGTGGCAACTGTGGCAAATGTTACTGGTCAGAAGAGGAAATAAAGGCCCACTGTGTTGGATTTAGTGGCATCTAGTGGTGAAGTTGCAAATTGGAACCAGCCAAATACAGCTCGTGCCACCTTTCCCCACGGTGGCCACTTTTAGCTCTCTTAAAGCCAGTGTTCGGTTTGTCTGTTCTGGGCTACTGTAAAAACATGGTTCAGCAACATGGTTGACTCCATGGAAGAGGACCGCCTCCTCATTCCAGGGTTACAAAAACACAGTGGTTCTTAATTTCACTTGATTTTACACACTAATGAAAACATAATTCGTAATATTACATTCTGTTTCTGCCAGTAGATACTACACATTGGACCATTAAATACACTTTCAGCATTCAGGTTTGCAACGACAGCTACCAACACACTTCTGTTAACCTGCTAAGGGAGTAAAGTTCTCCTCACGGATTGTGCTCTGTTGTGGTACCAGGAATATGTTCTGCATTGCTGAAAGGCAAAACAGCCTACTTTATTTAATGGATTTACACTGATGAATAGCTGTTAACCAATACAGTCATACTAGATGACTTTTGATCATCAACACATTTGTCTTACCTCAAGGCTAATGCTGATATAATACATGTATATAGACTACTGAATGGACACTGAATGATGAAACTTCTTCTAAACCGTAGTCTTTGCCTGCATCAAGGTGGTTATACTTTGATAACTTAAGACTATGTCCATTTCAACTTAGTCGTCTTAAACCTTTGCACATGTTCCTGCTTTTTGTGGAGTTTATTTGTCCGCACGGTGCATCAATAACATGTTGTGCTTAATTTAAGTGTTCATGCTGTCAGTCAGGCTGTCAGTGCTCTCGATGTTTGCCATACACACATACCAATAAGTATTCCCTGTTCCAAAAACACATTCAGCCGGCTTGAAGAGCCTTTTCAATAATGGAACGCTTTCATATTATATTCATAATGCGCTACGGTGAACACTGCAACCAAGTCTGCTGGGTTTAATTTAATGTAATTTCAGGGCCTAATTTGGCTTCCTACATGTCAGTGGTAATGAAACTTTTGTATTTGATCTAGAAACCCCCCCCAGTTAGGTTTTCCCAAAGACTTTCAAGATTTCAAGATGAACTTTGTGCATAGCATTAAATTCAAAGGGGAAAATACTCCCCCCGGGCTTTACACTCACACTTATTTTCAGGGTCGCTGTTATTGTTTTCATCTTTTTAAAGAAATAACATTATTGCATCTTAAACGTTTAACTTTAACCACGCAGTCTGCATAAGATTAATGGGCCAATTGACTCAACTCGGAGATTACTTGATGAATTTTGAAACATAAAATATGTATGGGACCAAACAAGGGACAGTGACGCTTTGTGCTTCATGAATCCCTTTTCAAACAGCAGAGCGTCAATCTACTTAATTTATTGATATGATTAGGAATGAAATTTTAATTGCAAGATTCTGACTGAAATTGATGTGACGTGATCACTCTGTTGGAGACGCACTCAGTCGACTGGTGATTGTGCAGAGATGTTACAGAGTGACGCTTCTTTTTCTTCATAAACAGTCTTTGGCTGAGTGCAGTGGTGGATGGGACACTGCGGGCGAGGCAATTGAAATATCGCTTTTCTGCGAGTTTATGCTCATTGAACAGGCATTTTGATAGCCTACTTGTATTATTTTCCAAGCCTTACTAGTGTCTACTTTTCCACTCCAGTAATAACTGCTTATTTTTACTGCATATGCACTCCACTAACTTCATAAAAACTTATTGCTCTATTGATTTAGAAAAAATAAAGCTTCTGCATAAAAAAGGTGTAATATTTTTTCAGATACTCAAGATGGCAGCAAAGAGCCATACAAATCTACTACTCAATTCATCAATTTTCTATTTATGCAGTTTATTAAAATCTGTTTGCTGTTTTGTATTCTTCCATGCCAGATTTATACAGTACATAATTAATGCAGAGGCCTTTCCTCTCTGGCTGTAAAACCGTCTAATCAAACAAGTTTTTCCAGTAAGAGAAAATTCATGGGATGGCTCAAAGTGTGGTGGAAACTAAATGAATTTGTGTATGAGATGAGGGCGAGTGATGATATCTCAGGGTCCATGATGAACATACTTAACACTGAATGGCAGCATGTTGTTTCATCCAAAATGATCAGCTTTTTATTCTGTAAGTCGAGAGCTGGTTAGTGTCTGTGAACATGTCAATATCTTCATGTGCTATGCAGTAAAAACACCGATGCTTATTTGCAGCCAGGTTGTCAATATTGTTGACACTCTCCTTTAGTTTTATTACGTTAATTATTTTTGCAATTTTGGCAGCTAAATCGGAATAATGTCAAGAAGTCAATTCGCCATCCTTTTAATATTGCATCAACGCATTGTGGCAGAGGTCTTGATTATTGAGTTAAAAATCATATCTGTGAATGCTGTCATACTTATGATACTTGAGAGTAAGAGGCCTTCACTCTTAAAGCCCTGCTTGCCAAACTCAAGCCATCACAGCCCTTTTGGTCTTTTTCAAAACGTCAGTCATCACTGGGGCTTATTTACTGTGTGGAATAGATATTTCTAAAGACAACATTAAACAGACTCTGCAAGGCCTGCGTTGTGCTCTGTCAGAGATTCAGCTCCTTGCACTCTCTCTCTCTCTCGTTCTCTCTGAAGGCCTCCTTTGTAGGCGTAGGAATGTCCTGTGTGTACTCTGAAATGTAAAGCAGGCCTTCTATTCACATATGCACGCTGCTGCTGCTGATCTGTTTAATTGTAAATGACAGAGGGATTTATAAAATACTATGTTTGATAAAGATGCCTGTCTGATATTCTCTTAAAGGAGACACACACACACACACACACACACACACACACACACACACATACAACATGCAGTCCTAATTGTTAGACTTCTCATTAGGGCAGTGTCATGGGACCGTGCTGGATAATGAAACAGATGTAATGCCGTGGCATTCATCTGTCGTCTGATCATACATGCGTATAAGTAGCTGCAGCCATAATCTTACAGCACAACTGGCTATATGGCTCAGTTGATATTAATGTATAGACAATTTTTATACACCTAATTGGAGGGTTTCAGCATATGCTCTAATGCATGATAGATTTCATCACTTTTTATCAACTTTTTCCTGTCTTTTTGATGTGGCCTGACTATTTTTTTCTATTAGCGCTTTACAAATAAAATGATTGAAAGAATCAGGAATAATATTTGCTTTCGACCGACAGAACTCAGATCATTCCACTGCTTTGGAAATTAGAAGTATTTTTTTTTTTGCTCAACAAATTGACACTATCCTCATGAAACCTGAACATTTTTACACATACATTTACCAACCAGTTCCAGACCCATCATTAAGCTTTAACTTTTACTCTCACACACATGAACACAACACTGGTTTGTGTTCTCAAGCGTCCCTCTCAGGTTACCAAAACATAATCTTGTATTTAAACCCTGGGATGTTTAAGTGACAAATTCTGTACCCGCCTTTGCAATTAAGTTCCCGAGATGTAGCCGTACACTAAAACCTGATGGTCGCCCTACACAGAGAATTCTTTGTATTACAACTATTGTACAGTAAGGACACCATCACACATCCCACCTTTGCCCTAATATCACACAGCACACACACCACAGATAGATGCTCACATGCTGCTCATATTGTCTCCCAGCCACACTTTTAACTTCAAAGCCCTGCTCACCCTTGTGTCTCAGGAGGAATGGAGGCACCATAGCAGCCAGCCTTCGCTGCTTTGCCATGGTTAACTATGACCGCAGGCTGGAGCACCTCCCCGTGCCTCCTCCAGAGCACGGGTGGTGGTGGGGGGGTTTAGCGTCCTGTAGCTCCACAGCACACCGCCTTGTGCCTTGCCACCACATAACCTGTCCCTATGAAACAGAGGCGCATTATGCACCTCGTTACAAGGCTACACTTGTTGAGAACAGTGCATGTATAATGAGAAGGGTACGTAACCTGTGTGCAAAGGTGAGCTTGCTTGACCAGGTTGACTCATTATTTCCTAATGAGAACATTGCCATCTATAATCATTAAGGATAATGCAAAGAAAAATAGGTTTGTGTGTCAGATAATGAGATTGCAGGCTTGAATTGCTTTGGTAGGAAGAATCACATATCATCATCACATCGCATACGTTGTCTAAAATTGATGAAAATGAGAATTTCTTCAAGATTTTTTAAAATTAAGTCTGCGTGTGATGTGTTTGGAGGCACATTCATGCTTTACTCGGGTCTGGAAAGTGTCCTCCCCGTTTGTTGAAATGGTGGTGTTCAGCTCAAAGGAACAATGTGGTGGATTTACTTTATTATGAACAAAGCCTTTGTCTGAGGTGCTCACATACTGAACGGGGGTCCAGAGTCCAGGAGAAGCTTTGAACTATCAGGTCAAAGACATCACAGAACTGACGCGCTGTTTCGCATTCATCTTGTACCTCACACAGGAGGCCCGCCACATTTGTCCTTTTGATTGTCCTCCATTTCTTTAAAGGTCCGGCTGGAACCATAGGTCATCTGCAGGCTTTTATGTGCAGAAAAACAAACGCTGTGCTCATATTCTTACTCGCCACTTTAGGGGAAGATCTGCACAGTGGTGAGGGCTTCCACTTGTTAGCACGGCTCCCTGCCACAATTGAAATTGTGCTCCGAATCAAAACGACAATTAAATTTGGGAAGAAAAAACATTTTAACCGAAATACAGAGAAGTCTTTGCACATATCAATAGAAAGGTGGGCATAGATATGAAACCCACTGCCATGAAATATGCAAAGCAAGCCCACCACAGAGAATAGCTGAAAACACAGGTTCTTTTGATGTTAAGTCCTTTGGTTGTGCATGTCTTCATTCAACTAGCCTGTGGATGTTTTAACCTTCTGTAAAACTTGCTCCAGCACTGCACTCTCCCTCTCTACATCAGAGTAACGTGTATCTGCAGTTCTGCCCATGATTTTTATTTCATGAACGCCAAGGTTTATGAGTACCCACTGTAGCATTTCTGTGTCCTGTTAAGACTCTGGACACCAGCATTCTGTAATTAGTGCAGTCTGACTGTTAATATCTCGGGTGTTTTTGCTGGCTCTGTTTTCCCGCACAATGTTTTTGATGCTTTCGGTTGTGTTATGTTGACTGCTGTGCCTTGGGCAAAGTTCACTGCCATTATTGATAATGTAAGACAATTTTGGCCTGGGAATGTTCTCCGGTAAAGAAAGTAAAGGTTAAGGCATCACAGCTGATGACACAGATGACTTTCTTTGGAGGCAACATTTTTTTCTGTTTCTCTTTTTCCACATACGCACACACACAGGCGCGCACACTCTCTCACTCAAACAAACAAAATGATACAAATGGGACTAATAATCAATCAACCGTGGAACACGTATCCTTTGACCCCAGGCTATTATTGCTTGGGCGAGCCTATATGTGTTGTGCAGTATTGACTGTTTCAATTTTGATGATCCATTCACAGATGAGAGGAAGCATGTCAGTGCACCGGGCATCACAAAGGACGGAGGAGACACAATGCTGCACGTTCAAGAGCAGATAATTACAGAAAAATCTCATTCTCACTTGATCTGCGTCCCCCCCCATTTTCCTTGTGATATGTAGGAGTCTCCTGTTGGAGCTGTAAGGACCGGGCAGGGTCCCAGCAGTGAAGTCGACGCTGCTGGTCTTACAGGCTTTAGATGCTCCTGAAGAGAAGCTCAGGATTAGTTAGTATTCACTGGACATAACAAGGCCTTTGATGTAGCCAGTATTCTCTTTACTCACCCGGAGCATCAACATTTAATGAGACCTGATATCAGCCTTTTTAGGGGCTGTGAATATTTCAGATAAAAGCAAATTGTATTCACCAATACCAACAAGACCGTGAGGTGGTCAGTGGTTCATTGTCACCTGTGTGTTTTAAGTGATACACTGGAGCTGTGCCTTTGTGTAGTGGGATATGTTCATTAAAACAGGCCCATTTCACTCTCTCTTAATCAGCAACACATATGTCATGGGAGGATACTGCCTGGAGCTAAAAACCAGTGCATAATTTATAACTCCAGGTCAGGCTGTGCAATGAGTGCATATTATCTCAACAAAGATGCATTACTCTCCCATCATTCCATATTTACAATTATGTCTTGATGTGCAGCTCATTTAGCACACAATAGTGCAATAATCCTCGCGAGGAGATGGCAAGAAAGACGCCGAAATCTCCAAACCTGTCATTAGTCTGTCTGTACACATTTTAAACAAGGTCTTAATATAAGCACCTTTCTCCTCCAAAGTTTTCCAGTATCACACAATTTTATGTGTGTGTGTGTCTGTGTGAGAGAGAGAGAGAGAGAGAGACAGAGTGGGTGAGAGTGTGCAAGAAAGTGTCACAGTGAGCTGTGACACTGCAGGTGTTTAAACTGTGGTGATGTAATTGGTCACAAGGGGAATAGAAACAAGAGCTTCACAGTCCTTGATTTGATCCCTTGGTTATTGATTTCTCAGTCTGCTTCTAACAGAAATAATTGCCACATGTAATGTATTATTCAATTACAAGACACTGCTCTCAAGTTTGGGTTTGATGGTCCTTTTTGAATCACTGAGACCTATAGATAATTCAACACTGTCAGCCCATTAAGCAGCGCGAATATTAAAAGGTATGCGTTAATCCTGCCTATTTATTAGCAACCGTGACATTCACCAGTACTCAAAGTTTCCCATTTTCAGCCTTTGTATAGTTGAAGGAAGTGGGCTTAACTTTGGCTCAGATTCAGGCATATTCTGTTATTGTGACTCTTAAATATTGTATGTCAAGCTATTATAACTGTTCTTTGAAGCTTTATCACAACAATGGAAACCGCACTGTTGTACCTGTGATGAGTTGAGAGAAATACTTTTACTGAATTGTGAGCAAAACCTACATCTTTGATGGATACATTCTTTGATGTTGGCACATTTACATTATAAAAACACAAAACTGTACGACCATGGTCAGCAAAGACAGCAGTTAATTGCTGGGACAGTTTGTTTTACGCTGATCTTATAGCACTAGGCACATGCAGTTAGGAAATACAGAGTCTTTTCTCCTCACCAGATTTTTGAACTTCTCTTTTTCTCTCTGCTGTGAGAGATAAATGCAAATAATAATGAAATAAAAAAATACTCTAATAAAAATCCAGCCAAGGCTGAAATATCCTGACTTGTATTCTGGAGTATGGTTCAGTTTCATGTCAGATCCTTCTTCCCATAATGTAGCTTTATAACATTTTTCATTACACCTGCCTTGTCTGGAAAATGACAGTTGTGTCTTTCAAACTTCACACTAAGAGTTTCTAACATGCTGCAGCCTGAATTTAGTGTGAATGTTGTATTTTTGTCACGACATTCAGGCGGGTTTTCAGTGAAGTCGCCATTGAAATCATATGATTCTACACTGAGACTTGTATGTGATGTTTCCACGATTTCATGATAATTGGGTTGGATAATTGGGTTATTTGACACGTCATAGTGTGAAAATCCCTCAAAAGACTGATTTACTACTCGTGAATTCTTACTTGCTTTAATTGTGTCATGGCTTAATAGGCGTATGCTACCTACAGTATTGACCGGTTTCTGTTCTGTTTGCAAGAGAATACTCAGTGCTTCATTCAGCTCTGAAGAAAGATCGATTCTAGTCTTAAAATCTCTATCTCTCCATTGCTGTGCAGCACTGTGTGACACAGTTTTAATGATCAGCCATCCAGCACTTGTTTACAGCTTGGCTTCCCAGTCATGTTCTGTTAATACCCACTCCTGTTAATATTTATCGTCAGTCTTAATTGGTTTGATGTCACTACACTGGTGCTGCTGTCGGCTTGCTTGTTGAACTGGCCTCGGTGTTGTTTCAAAGTCTTTATTATCGTGACAGTCAAGTCCTGTTCATTAAAGTTGCACTTTCCATTTTCATCAGTATGAAACCGATTCTGTAAATGCAAGGGAGCTGTGGAAGAGTCAAACCCTGCAAGCGATCACAGGGGAGGTGCATAGTCTGTATAAATTATCAGGAATATGAACTCGATCGAAGATGTTAATTGCACCAATGGTTAGTTATGTGGGGAATTGCCATGCATTTCATGCAGCGATAATAAAAATGAATTTTTGAACAAAGGGATCTTAAAATAATATCCAATCTACAGAGAATACCCACATCAAACGAATAATTAAAAGCTTTGAAATTTATCTTTGTGGTCAGAAATGTGAAGCACTAGCCCTGTGAATATTGTACTCAATTCAAGTTTGTCAAAGGAAAAAACAAAACCAGAGTTAATTAACAGTTATTATAGGCCTTTTCAACTTAAATTTGACTTTCAAATATTAGCTCTTACATATAAGCTATGCTTCTGGCTTCTGCAAATTAGCTTTAGTGTATCTCCTCTAATTAGGCCTCATTGAACCCATGGTAACCCACACACAATGATATTAATAATTCAGCAGCATAAGATGTATTTAAGAGTAGTCATTAGAGTGTGTTTTATTTGCATTGTATTCATTTGCTAAGCCTCACCTTTACACTCAAGTAAAGCTATAATCGTAGGTCAGGACAAAATGAAAAGATGAGGTGATAATGAATATTAAAACTTGAGTTTTTTAATAGCTTTGGCAGGGTTTTCAAGAAGTTCTAATTATGAAACAAGACTGCTGCTTTATTCGTTATAGGTCAGACCAATATTACCCAAGCCCTATATTTTCTGTTTTTAATTTAGACAGGCTTTCTCATTAGTTGATCATGACAATGTTTGGTGTTTTTTTTTGTGGTCTTTCACATTGAAAATGAACCTTACACAACAGAAAGCTGCAGTTCTTAACAGTCGTCAGTTGTCCAGTCGGTAATCTCTTATAAAGGTGCTGCCTTGTCTTTGCACAGTGCGTCTGTGGTAAAATTAAAGACAGTGTGCTTTAGTAAAACCTGCCCCTCAGCCCTCACACTTCTCTCTCTCCCCCACCCACTTGCCCTCCTATCTCCATCCTCCTGCCATCTCTCTCTGTCAACAGTGATTTTGCCTCTTGCCACTGATCAAACGCACCTGCCAAGCCCTGCTAACATTCCCAAGCATGTTCGCTAATTACCCACAAAGCCTTGCAGATTTATACTCCTAATAGGGGATTTGCCTCAAATCGGGGGCAGGGTGTACAGCATTACAATAGTGTTTATTTACCCATTTGGGGAAGACTCTCATGGGATAATGTGCATTCTAAATGTTTTGAGGCAAATTAACTTCTTATTTTTACATGACTATGGTACCATTCTGAATAAGTTTCTCCCCCATCGTATTCTTCAAATGGTAAACATGGGTGGTAAAAAGGGTTAGAGACATTGTTGTAATCATCTCTTGATTTACATCGATGTTAAAGCACTCATATCCAACAAAGGCGTGGCATTACCATCAGTGAGGCGAACAACAAAGCTTAGCACTGATTATCATCCTCTTGTTTCACTCTAATTGGACAAAGGAGCCTTTTAACTGCAATTAATCGGGGAAACGATAGATTAAGTGCTTAACAAATTGCCAATTACTTTTATGTTTAAACCACCACAGTTGTTACAATGGATACCATTGAAGGAAAAGCAGAAATTACTGGAAAGACATGATAAAACACCTTCTTATATAATTTGATATGATAACATGTTAATAAAAATTTCTACACAAATGAAACAGGTGGTGTGATTCAGCTCTGAGATTTTTTTTTTTGGCTCAAGTTACATATCTTGAATTGCACAGTTGCATCTTTGCCTCAGTTCCAGCCTTACCGTCGATTTTTTTTTAATGTCTTTTCAAACATTTTTTTAACTGTTTAGCTAATACAGATTTACCTTTGACTGTGCATTGTGTGGGCAGAATTACATAAACTCAATCACCCTTGATGGGCACATTGAAGATGAAACCAAGTGTCATGCATCCCTCAGCATCCTGAAAAAGATTGCTCCTTGGCCATCCTGTGAACTTATTCTGAAAATCTTTGATTTTGTGGAGTGTCAGACGCACATAGGAAGTACAGGAAGTAGGAAAAAATGTGTAAATTTCCAATCCATTTTCCAATGGTGTCTTCACATACAATTTACATAACTTCCACCTAATTTAAAACAAGCTAAATCAAATAGGTCATTGCATATGACAGGCTTCTCTCGTTTGTTTTGAAGCGGTTGAGGTTAGCAGTTGAACTGTTAGTTTATATATAGAAACGTCAGCACATTCATTTATCTTTACCAAAGGAACAAACTCAAGCCTGAATGTGGCAGAGACCCAGCTATCGAGGGCTTCATCTGGGCCTAGTCAGTTGGTATAAGCATCAAATATCATTTTTGTCAGGAGAAAGCAATCACTAGGGAGAGTGTTTACTGCCTATCCATTTAAAAGAGAAACAAGTTTTCCTTAAGCCTGCTGCTTTCTGCATGGTTAGCTCCCCAATGCTGCTCTAATGGAAGGCAACCCACTCTGCCAGTTCTCAGCAGCGGTAACAGCAACGTGATGTGGGGAGAGGGGAGAATATGTTGTGGAGGAAGTGCTTGAATGCTCCTCAAAACAAACAAGCACGACTTTCAGCTGAGCAAATACTTGGTCACCACAGCATCATTAGCGGAGGGGGTAAGGAGACTCGGAGAGCTGCGAGATAAACCCACGAATAAGTCCATGTCTATGTTCGCACTTTGTCAGACACTTTGTCTCATGCACAGATCCACACGCAGTTCAGGTCTTTTCAGCAGTGTGCTAAAAATATAGGATACAGGATATTGTGAACGACTTCATCATTTAGTAAAGCCAGTTTTGGCTCATTTGAAATCAGAATTAAGAGTAGAAATATTTGGAGATATTCTTATTTGTCACAAATACCGTGTGACGTTAACGGACGGTAGCCATATGATTGGAATTAGTCAAAAGGGGAATAAATGGAGAATTGTTTTATTTTTAAATTTGAAATACATTTTTGTTAATTTAGCATCCATTCAAGTGAGATTTGTCAAATGGAGTCTCTCAGGCAAATTACAGAGAAATCACTAATAATTTAGTTTTATGCTTCTTACAAATGTTTAATTTTTATTAGACTTAATGGCTCTTAATTTGACAACAGCATGTTTGTGGCACACAAAACTGTCTTCATGTTTTTTTTGGCCCTTTCTTGTGTAACGCTCTGAATTGGAAAATATATTTTTGGGCCAGAAGGCATCACGTGACCTGTAGTTCAGACTGTGGCCACTACGCCAAAATAACCTGTGCTGTTCCTGTGGTCTTGGCCCACACTGCAGTGTTTGTCCAAATGTAAGCATATTGGCATTGTGGTCCAAAATGCTGCCTTAGTGTACGCAGATGGACGGCCAACAAAGAGTCCAAATGAAGGAATTTCTGTGAATGAGCCATTATACTGTGCTGAATTTTACTTGAGAAATATTTTTGAAAATCTCATTCATATAATTCACATCATGTTGACATATAAATTTCACATATGGCCTCCTGCTCAGACCCAAACAGAATTTTTCACCCTGCTTTGTGTGACTGTTATGTGACTGTTGCACCTGACTGTGACTTAAACAATATTTAAATTGCAATAAGGTTTTAAATAAGTAAATTAATAATCTACAGCAACACAAATAAAAAGCATTATTGGTGTATTATGTCTCCCTAAAAATGGATCGATGGCTTGCAACAGATATAACAGTTGAAGCGTTAATTGCTAAAATAGACCCTACAGGAGACAGTTTCACAAACAAAAACACACATATACACCTACCTGTAAAACACACACACACACACACACACACACACACACACACACAGAGCCAGAAAAACAGGTTTTTTTTCAAAGGATGTCAGTAGGAGAATAAGCAATGGAGACACCACACGTTTGTAACCTGCCAGGACCGATCCCCCCAGCCTGTCTTCAAAAGCAAATGAAGAGTCTTAATAAAGGCTGCCATAACATGAGATCTTTTTAAGTGAGACACCCTCCCTCCTTTACCAGTCTGCCCCCTGTGGAGCAAAAAACCTTTCTTCACCAATCTCATTTCCACCAATCAATAAACTTAAGTCTTCTGAAGACAACCATGCAAAGCCACGGCTCTGCTCCTTTTCTTCCCCTCATCGCAAATTAGAAACAAACATCACGCTCTTATTAATGCCAGGCTCATTAGACGCTGGTCTAAACAATATTCCAGAATAATTCCTGATTTGGCTTCAAAGTTGTTGAATTTAGCAATTAACATTTTCGTGGCATTTTCTTCCATCTGTGATCAATAGTCATTCAGGTTATCACATCTAAGGTCTCAAAAGAAGGAGCTTGTTTTGCATGTTACAAGGCCAGATTTTAGTCATTTAACAGTTTGTTAATCATTGAAATTAAAACCAAATGAGTTCTTTATTTAGTTTCTACAAGCAGAATAAAAGTCTGCTGAGGTTTGATGTGGTTTATGCAGACTATATTATTTGCTTGCGTTGTTTGTAATGTGTAAGCTTTTGTCTGACTCTGACTGCTGCAAGTGTTGGGCTGAGACTCTGTCAGCGAAGACCAGATGGTGGAGCCAAAAACTCAGAAGAGAACCGGTCTGATTTCTAATTTGTTCCTCCGATAGCTCTGTAGTTTATAGCGTCTCTGTGTGTGCGTGTGTGAGTGTGTGTAGGTATGTGTGAGTAGATGTGTGTATAAAAGCATGCGTGTTTACCCTAGACTAAAAACACTCACTTGAGAAACAGAGAACAGGGCTCATTTTCTAACCAACCCCGTCGGCTGGTTCTGGGCTATGGATGAATAATGGCTGAATTCAACTGTGCTGAAACAGAAACACATTCCACACACTCTGCAAAGCTAATAGCCAGAGCAAAACAACCACATTTGAACATTTACAATTAAGAAAGCTCAGTGATTGAATATCCGGGTGACTGGTAAGTCACGCCTTGGAGTGAGATAAAATGCTGTTCCTGGATATTGCTGAATGCTTCACAAAACCCTAACTATGTTTTAGATGTGCCTCAACAACACTGGGAAATGAGTCAATTTGACAGGGAGGCAACATTTTGTTTGCGATGAGAGAGCATAGGGAATATAGGCCTTGGCATGTCTAGACAGAAAATTTCTATGATGGCAACACTTGGTTTAAAAATTCAGATCAACCAGTATGTTACAGATCAGAACTCCTGGTAGGTAACTGACGCGCAAGCAAGATCTTGTCCGGATTTATTGGCACCGTTATAAAGATTAAATATATGAATGAGTGCTGCATATTCTGTACTTTGAATCTTCTAAAATATCTTTATTGTTATAATCATACAAAACAAGTCTTCTTTATGTATGTCAGCTTTTGGCAGCATCAGGACAGTAACAGACATCCTGCATGCCTGTCAGTTCATTTTGCAGCTCATTCTCTTGCATTTGCAGTGGACCTCAATGTGGTTTTAGACAATTTTCCAGATTCTGCTCATGTTAAGTCTGGAGCAGTTTGGTCGACAAGAAAGACACAAAAAATGTGAAGATACTGAGGTGCTGAGGGAGAAAAACCTCATACACTCACCCTGCTTGCACCGGCCACAAAATAGACTCCCACCTGAAAAATTTCACTTTGAGGTCAAGAGGGGAAAGAAATCCCCATGCAAATCTTACCTTTAAGTAAGCGTCCTCTACCCTGCAGTAGAATTGAAGTACAGCATCATGTGGATTTTTATGTTAACATATCATTAGTCAGCTGTGTTGACAAAACTACAAATAAGCACACGTAATTAGTCTTGCAAAGGGCAAACCAAGAGCGTCATGTCTGCAATTCCATACTCCAAATTTGTGTGGAGATTCAATGGAGCTTAAGTGGAAATCATACCAAAGTATGCTTTTGTATAGAATCAAGTGTTTGATTTGCAAGACGATATGAATTCAATCTCAAACACGATTGGCTGTCCAGCACCGATAACTTCTTTCCTTCCCAACACACGACATGTAGAAAATCCAAACCAAACCACAGTGTTACTATAAACCACCCTAAAACAACCGCGTTCTGTTAAATTATTTTGTTAAAGTAATCCCATCTGAGAAGTAAATTTGTTATATCAGTTATCAGTGTATTAAAAAACCCCACCGCACCAGCAGGCTCAGAAGGATGTCCAGGTCAAGCACACGAAGGATCACGAACAATCAACTTTGTGAAGAATGTTGAGAGAAACATCTGTGGATTCATTCACCCATGGCCTCTCAGATTGCTGAGGCCATCACAAGCCCTAATGGCTTTACCTGGTGGCCCTTCATTCACAGGACTGACATCTCATGTAGTTAGATTTGGCAGGTGTTCATTCTGCAGAGCATCGGTAGCTGACCTCTCCATTTTATCAGCCCCTGGTTAGAGAGCTGGCCAGAAAATAATTCTGCAGCAATTACCATATGTTGTGATTGTGGTTTTGGAGCAACACTACAACATCTGTGTTATACTGGCATCTGGGGCACCCTGAAAGAAACTTCCCCAGCCTACATTCCTTCCCTGCATCTACTGAACAGGTGCTCACTGCAACACTGCTCTCCTATAGAGGGACTTTTGGCCGACCACATGGTTCCTCCCCGTTAAAGCTTTTATATCCACACAGCATGTTTGTAAGAGAGTAATTACTGACTTGCAGAGTGTAAGAGGATTCCACAAACAACACAGTCATCTCTTTGTGGCTGAACGAACGAAAGGTCTGACTGCACAAGAAATATTTCTTAAAATCTGTTTCTGTGAAGGCTTTTTAATTTAGAATATGTGATGTACTGTGTGTGTGACAGCACAACAATTCCTTTAACTGCACATGACAGACAGGATTGGATTAGTTGAGATTGATGAACATGAAAATAATTCATATTAACCTTAAGATCGAAGACAAAGGCCTTTCTCACACTCTTACTAAGATTTTTGAAGCAAATCTGTCATGAATGCACACTAAACACACACACACACACACACACACACACACACACACACACTTACATGCCTGTAAAGGCCACAATAAATGGTGGCAAATGAAAAACAGGCCGGCGATAAATGAAGCCTACATGTGGGGATTCCCTGGCCTAAACAATCAATTATCTCTTTAAACTTGTAACATCTATCAACATTTGTCACAACCCATACAGCAGAGCAGGTGGTAAGTTAACACACCGTCCACCAGGGACCAGGGAGAGCAGCCAGCGGGCTCCCAGTCAGGGTGATGTGTACTCCTGTGTTAAGTGATGTCTCCCACTGCAGGGCTGTGCTGGTCTGTCATACAACCACTCAGACCCTCAATGTACATGTCATTATAGTGCAGCAGAATGACAACTGTCACAGAACCTGGCTATCTATTCCAGACTGGCTCAATGCTGTAGGTGTTAAAAATGCACACTTTGATTTTCTCACCAAATCAAAGGCTTCTCCTTGCTGTTCTCCTCGTCCACACCCTCCCTCAGCTGTAGCCAGCAGTGAATATAAAGGAAGTTGCGGAGGCCGTCGCAGTAAATAAAAAAGAACTTTGCAAGGCTGGACCTGGACCGATTTCATTTCTCATTCCCTGATTTATTACATACGACACGAACACATGAGGTGGCGTTTAAGTCAATCATTCCAGCAGTGTCCCCTCACTAATTCATCAGAGCTGGAGCAATTAATATTTTAATCAGCTGAATTCATAAACAGCACAGCCCATAAAACAGTCAAATCCTGCTTTGCCTTCCACATATAAGCAGTGACAGTCATTGGGAAGCTAAATATAATATTATGTATTATTGTAATAGCTAAGTAAGCAAATGTAAAATGGACCAAACAGTCTTTGGTTTTGGTCTGTTTGAATATTGTGTATCTTGTGTCTATCCATTTGCAAAGGTTTCTGAACAGTTCCCTCTTGTTTTCTAACAGTGCAACTGGATCATTGATTGTAGATTCTGAGACACGCAAGATAACTCTAGATGCGCACAAAGAAAAACAAAAAATGAAGTAAGCCAGAAAATATGAAGTGAAACACTGCCAAGATGACAGTCCTTTTTCAAGAAGTGTATAATTAGGAGACCAACACATTTTAACATCAATAGAACAGCACTTGGCTCTTTAGAGGAAGGAAACGGAAAGAATTAAACACTTAGAGCATGACCACAGCATCGTGTGTGAATGAATGGGAAGAATAAGTCAATTAAAAAGGAGCTATTTCAGTTCATAAAAGATGGGGTAAACACTGGGTTAGCTGCAGAAGAATAATCAGAATCACATTTTGTACAGCCATAAATTTGTCAAGGGACTGCTGAGAAGACAAAGACCTAGAAATTATCTCAAAGACTAGTTCAAGAATAATTAAACTTTCATGGTTTGTGAAATAATTGAATTATCCATAGAAATGCAGTCTTTATAGCCGGATTCTCACCACAACGGCATTCATTATAAACACATGGAGTCATGCTCCGACATTCTCCTCAAAATATGTTCAGTGTCTCTTCTCTTAGTTCAACTTACATGCATAAATTAAGCGCTCCTGCACATTTCAACTACTTTAGCGCAAATATGTCAAGAACCCCTGGATGTTGGATCATTTTAAGCAGAGTCATTCAAGAATGTCTACACCATCTAATTTCCCTGATATGGAAAATTATATTCATGTTGCTTTATGAACCTGCCACTAATGCTTGTTGAAAAAATATTCAGAAAGCAGGCTGGAAGTCAGTGAAAATGTAGCAGCTGTGCCAAATAAATGCATTTACTTCGCTGAATCTCATATAATAATTATCTTTTTTTTTTACAATATATTTTAAGATCTTTTTTTTTTTTCTTTTCAGATTGTAAGCAAACATCAGCTTTAAGCTCTTCTTGCCGGCAAGCAATACTGTCATCTGCCAAATTCCCTTTGCAGTGACAAAGGGAAGCCTAAAAAGTCAACTGAGCATAGACAAGCTAGAAAATATTCCCATTCATATTCAACATTCAAATTCCTATCTGTGTGTCTGTGTATATGCATGAGTGCTCGGTGATCGCAGCGTACCGATTGCTGCTTGAAGTACTGTAGATTGCTGGCTTTGACATTTTCCCATTGTGCATGGTGGTGCAGCAGGCAATAATTGAATATCAGGTGCATAAGCTGCTCTTTAATTTGACATGTGTGCTTGAGGCAATAAACACATGTGGTGCAGTGGGGGCTGCATAATTGCAGAGGAATAAAATATCATATCAAGAGTGAGAGGATCATTGTATCAGGTACCCGATGACAGCTCGTTTGATCATTATGCCAAGGCTAAAGAGGCTGGCTAATTAGTTGTCATTAAAACTCACCCTCTAATCAGGGTTCGCTCTTGCATAAAAAATGTCCCCATCACATGATAAGTGAACAAAGCCCTTAAACCTTTCGGGCCAATCTCAGCGCGCAGAGTGATGTGTACTGAATCACTGGTACGTGAAGAGGACTTTTGTCTTACCTATTTATGCAAAGTTAGGATAAGATGAGCTAGTGTTGGTATCATACGTGATGTGGTGACTTACAAGCGCCAGTAAGAGAATGCCTGATCTAAAATCTTGAAGCTTAAATTCACGTTTCTTTTGAGCGAAGTGAGCCGGCAGAGAAATAGGTTTTACTCGTATCATTTCCCAGATCCTAAAATCATCAGCTCAGCAGTAACATGTCGGCTGATGCACCAAGCAGAACAGAGGAGAAGACAGAGAGCAAGTAAATCAGTGAACAGAGATAAAGACGACTGCTCTCCACTCACGGAAGCACAGATGCATTATATCAGTGTAAGTGGGAATGACTTCTTCAGACAACACCCTGGTGAGAGGACCACTGATGTCTCCGAAACCATGGGTGCCTCTTGCCATGACTTTCAAAGATGGCAGAAAGTGCTCCAGTGAGAGACCCATGCATTATTAGCTGACAGCCCCATATAAATAATAAGGCACGTAATGCCAAGTGTGAGTGCTTGTGTCTCCACAAGGACGCTCAACAGGTGCGCGTCTCGTTGCTGCATTTCCATTTTGTTCAACAAAGAGCCTGCCTGTGCCACCGACTTCTGTCTGAAAGCTTTGCCTGATCATTCTTTTATGTGCCACTTCCCAGAATGCACAACATTCGCAGGACCTCATGATAATAGGCTCGTCGGGACACAGAGAAAGGAGCGAGACGCTTGTCAGAGTGGATACATCCGTGCCTGACCCGGGGGAGATGGCTCAGTGCACGACACATCAGTTACAGGACACCGAGAGACCGTCTCCCCACCCGCCCCCTCCTCCCTTCTCGCAGGCTAATGGTTGTCAAGTTAGAGAGGGCCTGCGCTCTTGTCTAGGCCAGGCCTGTTGTCATGTGAAATCCATTAGAGGTCGCAAGCACACAGGATGGGCGGTCGATTGATAAGGCAGGAGGAGAAGTGAGGCAGAAGCAGGGGAAGAAAAGAAGCTTTTTATCTGCCGACTGTACTGTACTCCCCATAAGGACTTGTTAAAGCAAACTGATGTAGAGTGGAGAATTGATGGAGATGTCTTACATTATTATTGTACTTCTGAGTCGTGGGCTGTAAGTTTTTATTCTGAAATGGCATGAAAATTGAAAATAGTCCCTCGTGCAATCCAAAACATGCCAAATGGAAGCTCTCGCGCTGTCCGTTAAGAAACAAGAAAAAAGGCTGCTTGAGTTTGGTAGAATGTCCTTGAAAAGGTCATGGATTGATTTTAGTGCCCAAACTCACCAATGATTGTGTTTCAACTTGCACTTGAAGGGCATTGCTGTGATCACAAATGGCTACCTAAATACTACTTTTCTCCAATACAGTTTTCCTTAATTCACTGATAATCTGTTCATGATTTAACTTGTTTACTCTCTTTTTCCATTATTTTTTAATTGCTCATGTCTTCCACAATTTCAAAGCTCCTTACAAATCTTCTTTCCTAAGACTTGCCAAAGCTACAAACTATGGAAGATGTGTTAGCTTCAGTGACAGCACACTGAGTTATACTGTGGGTTTCTTAATTAGATTAATTCACAGGCAATTTAGTGGGGAGCCACTGGATAGTTGAAAAGCAATCCATATGCTATTCATTTTCTGCTTCTTTTTTCAATTATTATACTTTTGCATGAGGGCCCCTGAACACCCATCTTTCTGACAAATCAGTCAAAACAGCAGCATAATTTTCTCTCTTCTCTTCAGGCCTGAGCACATTAAGTAGGTTTTTTGTTGAAAGTGTCAAACACGTCATTAATAATCAATCTTGTATTCTATTTTTCGTGCCTGTTTCACTTAATATACTGTATGAATGGTAATTAGTATCTTTCAGCTGTCACACAGATGCTCAGGGTGGTACAGTGCCTCATATTTTTTGAAAAAGATATAACAGGTATTGAAAAAGTTTATATTTTGACAGTACTAATAACATCGTAACGTGGAAGCAGGACGTACTGTAAGTAACGCAGCATAAAGCCTCCATGTAAGTTTCATTTTTAGTGTATGTACAAATAATTTTTCAGGCCTTTGAAGCGTCTGTGTATGTTTTTTTAATAGTTTTCTCATCAGCAACATGTTTGTTAATGTCAGTAGGATGGTTAGTCATATCTGGACCTGGTTTGGTCATTTTCCCACAGAATGTCTTGTTTCATCTAAAGGTCAAAGGTAGAAGTTCTAGCTTACGGGCATCAGAAAAGCCTGTGGACAGTGATGCCATTATCTTTCTCCAGTTTGGATTTGTTGTGGCACAGGGAGTTAATCCACTGAATGGAATCAATATTTTTAATGGTTTTTAATTTTGCCAGCTTTGGATGTGATGATGTATTAGGAATTTAAGGGCAACTTAAGATCACATTTCAGCCCCTTTGTTCAGATATCCAAAGCACTAGTCAACTTGTTACTGGAATAATAAGATAGTGAGAGGGTCAACATCATTTCAAAGACCGAACAGTTAGTATTTTACATTAATATATAAAAATAGAAACAGAAAAAACTATATGAAACCATTTTTTATCTGTCACTTTAATCCATTTAATTAATTTCTTTTTTCTCTTTTTTTGCGACAATTTTGATCTGAGCTTACATCCATAATTTGTCTTAGAGGAAATACAAAACAGCACTTTGTGTGTATATCTGATCATACATCTTTTCATTATTGAACATTTAAGCCTTTTTACCAAACGAAACAAACCATTATCCTGTCCTTTGTTTTGAATTATTGTTGTGGGTCGACTAGTTGACTAGTAGTTCATGGTTCATACATGCCTCAGTAAGTCATTTTGTTTGTCGACGTCCATGTTTGCTTACATATGTGACTGATGATAGTTGTCTCAGAGTATTGTCTGAAACTGCTGCCTTCCTGGGGTCTTTTGAAGGATGCTACTGAGCTGCCTATGATAATTAGAGAGCTTTGACCTTCTCATTAGAGCCAGGAGACTGCTCGTTCTCTCTCGCCCTCCCTTCTACCGTCATGCAGGTCTGCCACAGGACAATCAGTATATCAAAGCGAAAATATTTATTATAGCCAAAATTACAAAAACACACAGCACAACCTTTGAATTACAGACCCTAATATATGCAGAGTCAAATGAATAGTTGTGCTTAACCCCCCTCAGACCCTTCCCATCCTGCTCGCTTGTAGCTTAAATTTTTCATTACAAATTTCCAGGGCTTCAAAGTGGCATCTCACAGCTAATCCGTTTCTTCTCTTCTGACAAAGACAAAGACCTCTTTAAAATGATCCCTTTGTTTTTGGACCTGCTTTCCTCCCTGTCTTTCACATCTAAATGTCAAAAATTCTGAATTAAATGAGTGGCACTCATCTGGTGAAGCTGGCAGGAGAGAATAAGAGGGGAGAATGTGGCAGAAGGTATTCAAAAGCCCTTTAATTACTCTTCCACATTGATTTTGTTTTATGTCTGATGCACCGTATGAGTCATTAACATCTTGATGTTCCCCAAAAAGACATGTAACACTTTAAACCTCCAAGAGTACATTAATAAGTTTAATGGTAGAATAATGGCGTGCGTTGGTGTGTGCGTGTGTGCGAATGAAATAAAAGTACACAAAAACAGGGTTTATTTCCTTTTTTCTTTTGCAAGCAGCTCAACCCAGAACAGAAGATTAGTATAAACTATGTAGAAATGGAACATGTGTTGTCATGTTGAGGTCTCAGTAGGAAGAGAAGGGCTGAGTGGTGTCCTTATGGAACGACCTCTGCATACGCCACACATATAGATCAGCCTGAGAGATGTTTTGTTACTTTATTTTATTTATTTATTTATTTTTTTAAATTACCTCTGTCATTTAATCCCTGTTTCATGTGTCACAGCCATTTTAGTATGTTGTTGCTGGATCAAGCTGACAGAGGCTCCAAGCAGAAGCCTGTACATTATCACATAGTGTTGGATATTGTAGACATCACTGGCTCTTCAGGTCTAAACTCTAAAATAGTCATTGTGATGAATAATTGTTTTGGACAGGATGAAGTTAGTAACAGTATCTATTATAGCCCGACAGATAACTTGACTATTGAGGAAGATGCTGATATTGATATTTGTGCTTCTAAGATGTAGATTAAAGGTACCATGTGGAATATTCTGCCCACTAGTATTTCTATAGAGCAGTCATTTTCAGACAGCGTCTGTGTTTTGCTTGTATTGAAGACGAGGATGGACACACGAGTGTATGAGCACATGACCAGCTGTCGGGTTTCAGGTAGTGTTGTTTTTGGTGGCCTGTTTTAATTTTAGTCTTAGTCTAGTCTTTGTTTCAAGCTGTCATTTTAGTTTTTATTAGTTTTAGTCACATTCATACTCTTTTTAGTCTGGTCAAGTTTCAGTCGACTGAAAGTCTGAGCATTTTAGTCTTATGGTCAGAATTATCCTTTTTAGTAATGCATTTCTATCCAGTCAATATAGTATAAGTACCTAGTAGTATAGACAAAACCAAAATTTTCTTTTGGCCAAACCCATTTGACGATTCAAACAAGGTTCACATTCTGTTTTCTTTTCTTCCTCTATGTAATGAAAGTGTGTCCAAATGTTGTTTCTTCTTTTTCTCCCAAAGACGAACCTCAGCTGGCCAGCCATCGGTCCCGTTCTCTGTGTCAGTCGTTAACGCTAACCTATCGCAGCTCCATCTTCTAAATAATGCTACGAGTGGGGATTGGGGAAGTGACGTCGCCTGCGAATGCGCAGTGCGACCTGACGCAGCCCCTGAAGTGAGACAGGAAACAGAAATACTGCAAAATAAAAATAACAACGCGACTAAACAAGAGGAAATAACGTTATCACATTTTGTCTCGTCTCGTTTTAGTCAACTAAAATAAAGAGACATTTTAGCAGAGTTTTAATTTTGTAAACCACATTTAGTCTCATTTTTATTCGTCAACAATATTGCATTATATATGTAAATATAGTTGTCGTCACATGACCAGCTTTTACGTTGTGTCTCGTCTCGTTTTCGTCACGTGATAAAGGTTTGTTGACGATGATATTTAGTCATAATTTTCGTTGATGAAAGCAACACTAGTTTCAGGCCGTTCCACTGATTGACAGTTCATGCAAGAGAAACGTAGCAATGCTCCAGCAAAGGTCGTAAAGAAGAATGCTAGCTAGAAAACGTGGCTTTAAACAGTGCAGGAATTAAAATATTAAGAAAAAATCAGGCCAGTTATCAAGGATAGAAGGTTTCTTTTGGTGAGAAACGCTGAATTTGTTTATGTGAAAACTACGCAGGGCATCTTTAAACGAATGAGAAGAGTGCGATATCAAGGTGTGCGTGCCCTCTGCTGGAATGTAAGAGGAGCACGACCGGAGTATATCTGCTCTTATGAAGATGAAACACATTTAGAGGAATTCTGCCCTCAAATGGTACAAATCCTTTAAAATTCAGTAACTTAAAGTTCATGTAATTTGTAACTGTCAAGGTTTTTGTTAGACGGCCTAATTAAATGATTTTCTCTTTTCTGGTTGTGGAATAAATAAAGTAATAAATCTAATTTTCTTTGTGAAGTCAAAATAAAATGTAATCATTGCTCAAACCGACATCCTGATGTATTTTGTCAGGTGTCAGCTCACTCGTTTAAATTGAAATGTACTTCAATAGCCATAACCCAAACCCATTACAAGCTGCCAGTGGTAAACCGTATTCATCGGCTTATTTGTTCACCTTCTTCAGAAATCATTATTTAAATATTGATAATCACAGTGTCCACATTGTGTCGATGGAAAGCTGTGAAAAGTGGCAATGTAAATTTGTATTTACGACATAATAAAAGACCATTTCCAGCTAAATACATCATCCTTATTGTGGCTACATATGTTGATTGGAAATGACATGAGGTTAAAATCACTTATTGAATCTAATTGAAGCATAACTGATTGCCATTATGGAAAAGAGGGAATTTTGCGAGTTGTTTTGGGTACTGTGTTGGTTGATGGGTATGAGCGTGTAATCTTCATCCCCAGGTCCTATGAGCCAGTGTTAGTGTGACAGACACATGCCAGAGCTGACACACAACATACTGTGTTGAGAGTGAGGACTCCGAGTGGCTGTGCCACCCAAACCAAGTCATTAGGCTCCTCAGCACCTGCACAGTTTCCTCCTACGTAAAGAGCTGTATAAATTAATCACACACAGCCTTATGCACTTTGATGCAATTTATAATGCACATTAATGAGGGCTGACAGCTGTAACTAAAAGGCAGAATGATCACTTACAATTCAAATAAAAATCACAGTGCAATAACAAAAGTCATTTGCATGACTTTTTTTCCTGTCATGCTCTATTTTCATCTTTATCCTGCTTTGATTCCTGCTGTTATATCAGAGGCCGAATGCATGTGAAAAGACTAAATGATCTGCAAATTGATGCAACACTTAGGCGGTGTCTCACTCCAGGGTATGAGCTCTAATTGTACATTGTGTGAAGGTATGGCATTTATTTGCTTTTCTCCACACCTCATTTCAATCTCAATGTCTTATCAGTTGCCTTTGTTAAGTCACTGCTTGTTGATGGGCATTCATAAGTTAAACAGTCAACACTTTTTACAAATTGCATATCCTATTCCATATGTTTCTGCACAGGGGCAACTTTTGTTCCGCTGTATTCTTCAAATTCAAAGTGGAAATAATTTTCCAACCAAACATTGTGCTCACATGAAAACATCACGAGGAAACCATTTGAGCTGACCTTCAGAGGTGCTAATTAAATTTTTGACGTGTGGCGATGGTATAACTGATTTCATTCTTCATTATGGCCTGTAATGACATTTCTCAGCTGTCAGAAGCATTGCAGGGGGCTCGCTTGTGAGGTTTGGGATGAATTAACCATTATACCATCATAGAGACGGAATAAAGGAGGGGCGGAGAGAAACTCCGATTTGAGAATTCAGTGACTGTAGCTGAACATCACGTCAGAGGCACATTGAGCAAAGATCACAAACACTATGCTTTTGCCATTCAGCTTCTTGTAACAACAGGACATGTATGACCTTCCTGAATGCAATGCAAACACACGTCTCTGCCCCAGTGAAATGCTTTAACAGGAACCTAAAGATTTAATTAAGATGTCAGCATGCATAGGTCAGCCGCAGTGACGAATCTGGAGTGGAAGATATGCGGTAACATTACAGAGAAACCAGCTGGATCTGTGTGGATATGGACAGAGACGAAGAATATCCCTGGCTCTGATTCGCACACATAGCCTAGTAAAAGCAATGGCATTTTAAATGCTGGTTCATTTGCATGCCGTAGGCAAAGCTTGCATTGGTGCTGGACTGGAGCAACTGAGAAAATCACCGCTCATCACCTGGTCATTAGTAACTGAGCGGCCGTACTGTCATAGTTCAAGTGCTAAGACAAGTGACGTGGCACCAGAATATGTGTTGCACAAAAGGATGTCTGGTGATCCAGGATGAGATATGGTACAAAACGATGGAGCACAGACAACTGATAATGCTATTGTTTAACATATTAGAAAGTTTATAGTTTAATAGAGATGTTTAATTACGTTATAAGCAAATATAACAGTAATTTAGAAAGTCCAGTGATTACAGTCGCTACTGTCTGAATAATGCAGCTCACTTTGATTATATTCTGTTCATGGAGCTGCATTCTCTCCAGTTTATCTAAGGTGAATTGCAGGTATTCCTCTTCTTTCCAGTAAAAAAAAATAAAACAACTAAATAAAGAGGTATATACCTCAGAGTCAGTAGACTAAATGAATAGAAATTTTCAGCCATTAAAATAAATGCAAAAATAAATTGGAACGTGATTTAAGTCCCCAATGTCTTTAAATGACATGAACTAATGATGAGGGAGGACAAAGTTAGAAATGGTAAAACAAGAATGGAACTTTTGTCTTTTCTTCATGTTTTCAGAGAAACTTTGTGTTATTCACAACAGATGAGATCTGAAGGGCCACTCATCTGCAGAGAGTGTGGAGGATACGTCAATGGGATGTGGGCTGAGAAAAGCAAGGGTGACTGACACAGTTAAATGGTTCATTCCCGAGAGGTTGGATGTAGATCTTGTTATTTCTATTTCCCGCCACTCCTCTCTGTCTGTCTGTCTTCTTTTTGATTGTACAGAGGATCTGATCCCACAATGTCCAGTGAACAGCGCTCTGCCTTGGTTCTGTCTGACAGACAGGATTCAGTTAAAAGGCTCAGTTCACAAGACTCATCCATTAGATGTTGTGGTAGCCAAGGAAAAAAGACCAGCCAACATCTTCAAACTTCAAACCACATTGATTTAGGTGGAAATTGTTGTGGTGGTAAGGGACATTCTTGCAGATCAACATTTTTTCCTCAGCTTAAGAAGGAAGCGACATCCTCTCAGACAAAGGTAAACATAAACTCAAGTGTCTGTTTAGTATGATAATAGATTTCAAGTAGTTTCATATTCCTTAATATATCCATGGAGTAAAATCAGGCCTCCAGACTAATTTTTTCAACGCTCCCGACTAAAGATTTTAGGTACACAAGCACAAAATTTAGGAGCACCATTTCAATCAAGACAATCTCAACACATCTCAGTGTATTAGGGATGAATGTTTTGGTACTGAACAAGACATTTTTTAGAAATAACAATGTGCTGTTTGATTTTGAAGGAAGAAGTCACAAAGTGAAGTAGTGCTTTCAGAAAAAGTCATTTTGTCAGTGTAGAGGATTTGCTTTCTTTGTTAACAGTTTCTTATCATATCTATTAATCTGTTTTTAGACTTCAAGTGATGCTTACTATCACACACAAAAATGTTAGAGTGTTCAAGAGGACGTTTTTCAAGTGTCCCACTGAATCCAGTTAACAGACATCAGGGTCAAACAGAGCCGTGCAGAGAGTCCAGAAGGTAACTGTTACTACTGCTGGTGTGCAGTGACACTTGTGGGCAATTTGTTCAATAGGATGTGTGATTTGTTTGTAGCTCTTGATTCTAAAATAGATCCAGCGAAGAGTGCATGAGAGTGTGGACAGAAGTGTAGACAGGATACGAGCTTTCTATAGCCAGAGTTACTCCACAGTTCTCTGCTTTATCACTTAAGGGTATGAACTACACTGCACACTGGATTCTCTGCTGAGGGTGAGAAACATTGAGAGGGCAGAAGTCGATCCGTGTTTTTCATATATATATATATATATATATGGGTGTATCTTCACCACACTGTCTTTTTCTAAACACGGGTAACCTTTCTATCCTGCATTCAGGTGCCTATTCACTCCCTCCTCGTCTTCTTAAGGTAGATCAGGTCTTGTGAGTATTTGCTGGTGCTCTTAGTTATAAACTGTCTCCAAAAATGGACACAAAATGTCAGTCTGGAGCCCTGAAAATGTTTTGTAGTTTCTATGTATATGTTTATTTGTTATCACACAAGACTGGGTTGCTGAAAAAAAGATGAAGGAAGTTCCTCAAAATCACTTAAAGTGGGACATTTTACTGTTAACAAAAGTTTGACTGCACTGGAGTCCAAAGCTTAACCAGCAGCTGATGTGAATGTGCACCAAAATAGGTAATAAGACCTTGAACCCTGTATTTCCGAATGTTTCGTTGCAAAAGTTTCATTTTGTAAGGTCTTAAAGGAGTAGATCAGGTTTCTTGAAGTGTGGTTTTACTTATCAACAGTCAGTGTAATGCTGACTGCAGATGGCCATCGGCATGCCCTCAGTTTAGAGAAGCAGGAGGAGTACAGGTGTAGGCAGCTAAGCAATGTACCGCTGTGCACGGGGACAGCAGCGAAACGCGTTTTAAAAGCCATTCTGTGCAACTACATAGCCAGCAGACTAATTTTGACAAAAACGGTCATTTCACAGACTGGCTGGTCTACTGCTGCCTCGATTGTTTAGTTTGTGTTATTCTGTGACTTCTGTGTTTTAAAGGGTTTGTTAGGTTTCACAGAAGTCACACAATAACATAAATAAACTAACCAATTTACGCAGTTGTAGACAAGCAACTCCCATGTTCTACAAGATAAAATTGTTGTTTCTGTCAACTTGGAGAGCAGCATCACAGCTTCAATTCCCCATCGAAAAGGGCTCTCTGACATCAAGATATAGTGGTAAAAATGTTAAAAATACACCATAGACTTAAACTGATATTGAGTTTTTTAAGTGGCTGAAATGCATTTTGCTGCTGCCTCTTCCACAGCAGTACAGTGCTTAGCTTCCTTCACTGGTACCCCTGCTGCTTCTCCAAACTGGGTGCCTGCTGACCTGCATCTACTGTAGGTAATACACTGACTGCTGATGAGTACCTGGTACAACACCACTTCAAAGAAACAGAACTGTCCCTTTAACCTGATTATTTTGCCATTTTACTGATTTATGTAAGCTTGTGTACAGTGAGAGATGTAGGAATATAGCTGATTAGAAATATAGGTAATCTGGGATTTTTTTTTTTTTTTTTTCTCATTTTCAGTACAAGTCCTTTTCTATTATTTCATCTTTTTCCAGATTACATGACATTCTTACAGCAGTAAGTACTTCTGCTTGGGTGGACCTGCGCTTGTATCCTACCATTCTAGTGGCTCTAATAGCAATGGTGGAAATTAATTGAGATTGGGGGTGGGTTTCTGGGTCATAGGGACCTCATGTCCTCCTTAATACTACTCCATATGAGGCCAGCCAAGTGAACCACCAGTGTCTTTGTTAAATATTCATCCCCTGTCAATAATTAAATGCTCATTATTTGAACCTTAAGAGTGCTGTGATTCCAAATTTAATGTGCTTCTAATGCATGGGGCGATGAGACACGCCTAATAGCTAGGCTGCATGATGAAAGGTATGTGCGTACAGTCATACCCATTCTTTCTCCGTCGAACAGGTAAAAAGAATCCGTGTTTCAAATGAAAAATTTACAACCGTTGTCCAGACTTTTTTGAAGAACATCTGAGGTGTTGTATTCTGCGACTGTACACGATTTTGAACAAATGTCAGAGAAAAGAAGCTTGTTATCTCGGGCCCTTTTAAATTGAATCCTCTCTGAAAGCGAGAGACTTTTTAGGAGATCTGTTACTGCAACTGCCACAGCACAATCAACCACCCACACAGGAAATAATGACACATGAGCCAATTTAGGTGATAAGATACAGGCAGGGCATGAATACACAAATATACAATAAATATGCAAACAAGATCTGTTACCCAAGGGCAACAGGCTCACATGATAATACAAGTATTGTCCTGCAGCTATGTAGCTCACTCAGCCAGTCGTGCTATCAATTAACTCCAGGAGGAAGTCAGCGCATCAACAATGTTTTGCCTCTTTCTTAAAACTTTAAAGAATTTTTAAATATATAATCATTTCTGTCTTTGATGTCAGGCATTTTTCATTGTTTGTTGTTATTATGATCTGCATTATGAACAACTGAGAATTACCCCAGCTGTTTTCTTTCTCTCTCTTTTTTTTGTTTTAGCATAAACATCTTAGTGTGTGTGTCTGTGCGAGCGTGTGTGTTCTCGTATGGCTCAAGGACCTGTCTGTGATGTAAACACAGGGAGGGTAAACACACAGGCAGCTTGTAGTCTCCATTGTTATTATCCTGTTTGTATAATTAGCCTTATAAATTGCTCACATCAAAGGCGCTGTCCCTTGAAATACTTCCATGCCTCTGTTCAAGTAAAGGAGAGTTGAGTGGGGAGGTGCAGCTCTGGTTTGGGTCCCCCTCCCATTGAGATATGTTGATCTTCTACTGGGCATTGGAGGGTTTAGTAGGGAAACGTAGCCAGTGCCGCTGGGCCTGTCTTTGTGATGCTATGTTCAGGCATTGAATATAAAGGATGCAGAAATGAGCTAATTCACATGTGTCATCTTAACATGATGTAACACAAAAGTGTTTGTTTCAAGCAAACACATCTGAAGGCTGGGTGAAGGACCTGCTGTCAAAAACAGGAAAAGTGCGACAATTGATCGAACGGGAATTCATGGTGTTGCTCTTGCTTGTACACACAAAAGCTACAGAAGTAGCCGTGTGAAGAAAGAAAAAGAGAGCTTAAGTTAAAATCCTGCACGCCGTGCTCTGTCACCTTTGCACAGCTGGCCAACCGCTGTGTGGAGTTTGGGAAAATTACAAAAATTGTCCGACCCCTCAATCACAATGTTAACAAAGGTGTGGGAAGTCCAGTCACTGTTCCACAATCAGTTGAAGCGTAATCATGCCTTTAATCCAGTCGCGGTAGTAACTGTAGTATGTGCAAACTTGTGAATTTGGAGGTGTTTCAGAATCATTGCTTGCAACTTCATCTAAAGTAACAAAGTCACCACAGATCACCACTGGAAGGAACATTTTTCCTGTCACCTTCTACCCCTTTCCACACTGTGAAAACATGGTGAATATTGCAGCGCCTTCAGATTAGTTCCTCTCTCTTGGTTAAGAAATATCTACAGTACATTTAATGACCTTTATGACCTGTAGTAAGTGTACAGATGGGAAAGTGCTGCAGAGTACAGTATGTGCTGATTCTGCTGCACTCTGAGACGCTGGCGTGAACAATAATGGCTTGGCAGCTGGAAGTGATGAGAGACAGAAAGTGTCAGAGGGGGTTTGCACAGATGTGATTGACAGTACCAAGGCTGCCTCTGCCATCAATTTAATGGCAATTATTATTTAATGTATATTACTTAAAAGCATATGCAAAATTAAGATTTTGTCACAAAAACACATTTTATATGGTATTTAAAGAATAATATGCATAATATATTGCTTGTTAATATTTATGGAGAAGAAGTTCAAGCATTTCTTGTCTTGAGCTAGTCTTCTGCTGAGAGCGTTGACTCTCATGATCTCAATTAATAACTAAGAAAGTAAGAAAAGGAAGAAGCAGCACAAAACTGGAAGCTTTTTACTCAGAGGAGAAAAACCTGCCAAGGGGAATTTTTCTCAGATTCAGATTCATTTATGTGTATGAGACACGAGACTGGCCTCCTTCAGGGTATAACTCAAGAAAGCACACTGGAAAAAATATTTTTTCATGACAGATTTCAAAAGCAATATTATTTGTTCAGTAAATGTTGAATGGAATCTAGCAGAACTTTACCCTTTGGATGGAAATATAAGTCTGCACTTGGCTTTGTGTAAAAAATACCAAAAAAAACAAAAAGAAACAAAAAACAGAGAATAAACTTTGTTGAATGTGACCAATGAATTTCTGAGACTGTATTCATGTGTTAAGAATATAATCTTTCTTTGCACTTTAAAGCACAAAGTAAAGACCTGGAGTATCACAGACCAGAGGCCAGTGTCAGTGGTGCAGTGACCACCATGTTTCCATCCCTACTTTGCCAAATCAAACAAATTAGAGACACACAGAACTAAATGGACACAAGTGTGTTTCTTTGTTGGGAGCTTTAAGGAGATTAGAAGTTAGTTCTCCCTATACGCTGTGTAAAACATGGAAGTTATCTCCATGTCAGAGGTTCCTGAAGAGCTGTTGTGAAGCAGTGACAGCGGCTCTGGCCGTTGCCATCTTGGCAGTGCCCGAATCCGCCAAACTCTCGAGTACTCCAAAAATTGGCAAAGAGTTGGAGCATGGGTGGAGCAGAGACAGGCCTAATGATTCCTGGTTGTTAAAACCGAGCAGCTAGCTGTCACTCAAATTGGCCATACCCATGATTATGCATCAATTTAAGGCCTCCTTTATAAAATTAAACAAGTCAGTTGTATAAAAGTTCATTGTCATGAACCTGAAAATTACCTATAGAGACTGAAACCAGGCTTTATTCCTGCTGTACAGTTGTGCATTTTAGTATGAGGGTCTATGGGTATTGACTCACTTTTGAAGCCAGCCTCAAGTGGCCATTTGAGGAACTGCAGTTCGTGGCACTTCCACTTTGACCTCATTTTTCAGCTTCGTAGCTTTACAGAATCAGAATTAGGTTTATTGCCATTGGTTCAATACAAGAAACCGAGAAATGGAATATAAAATACAGATTAAAGCACTCAATCAGGTACAGCCCTCTTTTTAATACATGTAAAAATAATTTGTTTTCTTTGATAATAATGGAATTCATAGGAATGAACATTAGCATCCTGTAAAGCCCCGTTGTGTTGGATTTAGAAATAGCTGATTTTGGAGGCTGCTAGTGGTGGTAAGAAAAAGGCAGCGTGGCAGACAAACACATTCCCCCCAATCCCTACAGATCGGACATGGTGACAGAAAGCATAAATCGGAAAGACATAGACTGCACCAATTTTCAGACATACATACTTTAGATTTTTCTATTAAGAAAAACAATACAATAACAAAATCTTAAAAGCAGGTTCAAGTGTAAACACATTCGATTTTCCACAGGAAACAACAAAATTCAACTTAAAATTTTTCTGCTGTTTGTTTCCTCTTTGTTCTATTACTGCCAAGATTATCATTCTGAAGAGCGTGATTGACACATAGATGAGGGTTTGACGGTCTGTCATCACTCACACTGAAACCCTGTGTTAATATAATTAAATTATAAATGAGTGCATGAATATTATATCAGGATGGGAGAGCTATCAGGGAATTCTGTGTTGCTTTCCAGCATCAACAGTTCTGCCATTTTAGTCGCCCCTGTTCATCTTCATCCACTGCTTCAACACAATGCAAGGGAATTCCAGCATGTTTGAGTTAGGTTAATGTGAGTCTACGTCCTCACATAGCCCCATCCAGGGTGGAGGTCAGTGTGAGAGCCACAAAAAAGAGGACAAGGACTAAGGTTATAAGATGAAATAAATCTGCTTAGTTTATTTTCTGGCAACCCCCTGAGGGAGAGAGACCATGAACTGACAGGCCCTATGTAATTCTTGACAGAGGAAAACTTTGTATACAGACAGTCTCAGCAACATGTTATTAAAAAGATGAGCATGGCCGTGGAAAATAAATAAATAAAGAAAAAATACTGATTAAATTTTAAGCAGCTGGCGGGCCGATAGTTTGCCTGAGGCATATTTGTCAGTTTCAAAGGGTGTTTTTATTAATTTTGTATTTTGCATTTTGTTAGTGGAAAGAACTTACTCCACTGGGAGCGCCACAAGCTATAGCCAGCAGAGCCTATAGCAAGGAGAAAGGAGACGCAGAGCATGCCAAGCAGATCCTGCACACTTAGAGAAAGAAATCAGCTCGAGATCACCAGCATAACCCACGGACCCCCCACTCTCTGCCCAAAACACAGACATGTTCGCGTAGATGTAATGTATGCGCTCTATACACACACACGTACAAATCTGCACTGCGTTTTTATTGTATGTAAGTCTGTTGTATAGATGCACCTCCTTTGAAGTGTTAACATTGAACTGCATTCGCAATGCTTAATTTCCCTGTCTTTTATATGAATCATCAACTAGTGGGTAGTGTTAGCCTGGGACCTGTAGGCTTTAGCCTCTGTCTTTTTTTTTGCATCTCTGCACTAAGCACGGTATCATGTACAGTAGGAAGCTCAGGGCCACCACTGACCTTTTAGGGGCCGTAGGCAGAAAGACTAATTTTGTTAGTAACTCGTAAAAGAGTCAGTTATTATCATTGCTGATCAGTTTCTCTTAATCTTAGTTATATGAACTACCTGAATAAATGTGTGACCATGCCTGAGTCAGTGCTCATGACATCACCCCTGGATAACAACAATGTGATTTTACGTCCAAAAATTAAACTGATTTGACACTGTAACAGGAGGACAGACATGGATATTTGTATTTTCACCTAAAGCACAGTTTGATCTATATTTTCTTCAACTTTCCATCATTCAATACAGCCTGGATTGAAGTTCTGACCCTCTGTCAGCTCAGTGTTACTGCTGCGCTCTGATGGACTGACCTGAAACCTGCATTCAGAACCAGGTGGCTCATGATGGTGTACTCTGTGCTGTGCTCTGTAGCTGCTAGTGCTGTCTGAAAGCAATGCTCCTTTTGGCTTTGCGGGACAGTGACCACTGAGACTGTCAAAAAATAGTTGATCAGGTATGTTAAATTATACATTTCAATTTCATATTTTTTGTTGTTGTTGCTTTTATTTGATCTATTTTTGTTGGTGCAGAGAATCTGCAGCGCATGCTATCCACCCATCTCTCCATCCATCTGTCCATTTCATTCGCTTGTCTGTGGTGTGGTGGCAGGCTAAGCTAGGTAGTCCAGATGCCCAGCCACGTCCTCCAGCTCTTTGTGGGTGATCCTGACGACAGATGGGATATATGTAATCCCTCCAGCACGTTCTGGGTCTACCCTGAGGTCTCTTCCCTATTGCACTTGCACAGAGAGGCCATATAAAAGCCTTTGTCTTATGCTGAAGGTGCTGGACAGATACTGTACTGTATTGTTTTATATTTGCAGAAAATACTCTGAAGGGCTTTACCTTGATATTAGCTGTAGCATGAAAATAAATCAAGATAGTTTTTATAAAACAGAAATTGAAACATATGCCAATGAAAACACAGCTTTTGAGAATTAATTTCTATCACATGTAAATTGTGAGGAGGAATCATTGTTTTATGTAAATAGCTGTGAAAACAAGGTAGCAGGAATGGAATAATGACAAAAAAAAAAAAAAAACCCTCGATAACAGAAACTTGGAATTTCACAAACTACAGGCAGACAGTATCAAACAGCATTGAACACTGAGCAGCAAAGGCTGCCCTCAGGCTATAATTTGCAGAAGTTTTACCTGCTGCTGGCTGAGACTGAACGCCAGTGTGAAGACAAAGCTTAGCAAGTGTGTGTGTATATACATATGTGTGCACAATCCACAACACTACACTTGGCAATTTTATAAAAAATTGCCAGCATCTGGGTCAGGTAAGCCTCCCCAACCCACCAACAGCTTTAATCATCTTGAAAAAGAAATAGCCGTTGAGGCATTTGATGGCTATTAGCAATGTGTGTTGCATCTTCAAGATCACCTTTCATTCCAAAATACTCATAAAACATTTGCGTCAAATCAGTCAGACAGAGCAGTTTGAAGTAGATGCTACTTTGTTGTGTAAAGGTGAAGGAGTTAATTAGGTGATGGGAAGGTGACTGATGCTATGTATATACAGCACATACGACTGGGAGAGAAGCCAAGTGGGCTGCTAATCATGCCCTCCACCCCCTTACTCCTGCATTCATTTCCAACCATATGCTTTTGAAGTCAAGGCTGTCAGGAGCTCTGTGACAAGCACTCAGTTTTATTGGATTTCATGGAGAAAGTATGCTTTGTTTACCATGGATGGTTTTGAATAAGTCTCAAATAAAACACTAAATTACATTTAAGTGATGCGTTGAACGAAGCTCATTTCAGATAGGACAAAGATGGAGGCTTCTTTGCTTTTCTCTTTTTCCGCTTTCTGCTGAACTAATGCATGTCCTGTACGCTAATGGAGCAGGTTTTACTGGCCATGTTCATTTGAGGACATGAGGATGAGAAACAGCTTCACTTTTGTTTAAAAAAAAAAAAAAAAAAAAAAAACAATACAAGAAAAAAGGAAAATGTATATTAGAAATGACTCGATGAATGGGTGTCCTGCACTGAAGGTGTCATCAGCTATTAGGAGGTTAGAACATGATGTAGATGTGTTGTTTCTCAGAGGTCATGGAGGTGTTACATCGTTCAGTGTTTTTCTTAATGAATAAGAACATTTACCCCAAATATAATCCCCCTTTCATCTTAGGAGCAGTTGCTGTGGTTCTAACCCAGACCATCAACCCTCAGTCTGTTATCTGATACAGCCGACTGCAATAACCACATATAACTAACTAAAACTAAAAAATGAAGTTTGCAGGCTGCTTTCAGTTTTGCTTGCTCAAGTGACTGATTATTAAAATTGCATTGAGTACACTTTTTTATATATATACATACAGCTATAATGTCAATACTGCAAAAACTAGAAATGAAGCAATAGTATGTTTAAGCCTTTGCAGAATTGGATGATTTTCCCCAAATAATTCCCTTAATACTGTATTATCCACTAAGAAGTAGGAATCCACTGGGTCTTTTTCCCTTTCCCACCACTATTACATTTATTCAGAAACCTACAACCCTGATTCTGTGCTTCTGCACTATGTTGTTTATCACTGCTGCAGGTAAATGTGATGCTTAACAACTTTTCCCTGGCCTGTTGGAAAGGAGATGATGCACACAGTTGCTCGCTTTATGTTTTGGATGCTTATACTGAGGGAGTTTAAAGATGTAGAACTGAGAAAAAAAAAATTAATTGTCTTGAGATTTTTCAAGGAATTGAATGGGTCATGCAGTAAATGTCCCATGTCACATTTTTCACTGCATGTATGAAAAAGCTGTGTACACAAGAGGCGGTTGTTATTGTTACTTCCTCAACTCCCACTGAGCTAAAGAGAGCAGGTTAGAGATTAGTCGAGTGAACTCTGGCCATACTCATACTCTACTTATGGGTATGTCTTTCAGCTTAAGTACAAAATCACTTGCAATACACTGTTTACTTGCAGTATTTACGTCCTTGACACCAAAACTAACAGTGGCACACCTCAGACTAAAACAGATCCAAACATGCAGTCAGAAATAATGTGGCTGCAAGTGTCATTGTTTTGATGGCCATCCGTTCTTTTTTCACTGCTGCACCTTTTTCCATCTCTACAGTGATCACCTCTAATATTCTACGTATTGTAGGACACATGTATAACTCAACCCCTCTTTGTTTGTCTTTGAAAATAACTGCAAACAGTTTGCCGTGCTTCGCAGAACTGCTGATCACGTGCAGAAATGACTTAATTGATCACCGGCTCTGATCCAAATCAAAATCATAGCAAGCAATTAGGATCAAACCTCAAAAGCTATTATGAATTAATGAAGAAGGCATTAATGAATTATTAATGACAAAAGAATTACAGGGCTGACATGTTGTGTGTTGTTGATGGATGGATGTGCAGAAAAATGAACCGAGTTCAACCATAAGTGATAATTTCCCTCCTATAATCTTTTTCTCGACCAACTGGCTTCAGAACAGAAGGGAAATTAGTGATTAGGTGAAGAATAACCTGAAAGTGAGAAAAGTAATTTGACAGTAATTTGCTCTTTTAGAAACATTCTTTAAAGTGTTTCACAGCTTATTCACATAAAACATCCATGAAAGACTTATGAGTGAGCACTCACCTGTTTTTAGGAGGCTTATCAGCTTTTCATATTTACAGAATTAGTGCACCATCACTTCACAAATTTTTTAAATTTATCTCAACAATTAAGATTTTATTGTATGTGGGTGTATTGTATCGTCATTCTGTTTGAGGGATAAACCTCAATTCAACACTCTCTCTCTAAATTACACCAATTTATAATTATGACTAAGTGGATAAGGGAAATAAATGTATAGAGTTTCGTGCAGTGCAGTTCTCATATGATGCAAACGCATTTCAACATGCAAACTTAGTAAGCCTGTTTTTATCTGGTCTCCAGCGTCTCCCCACAACTCTTAACTGCACAGCATCGTTTTTCTGTTGTTGGCTCTGTTGACTGCAGAAGTAAACTGCTAAGAGAAAAAGACCACACTGACCTTCCATTTAGTGTTGGCTTGTGCTTGCAAGATCCCTGGAGAGAATAAGGCAGATTTTGACCGTGTAATACAGAACAACAAGATCTTGTTTCTCCACTGTGTCTGTCGAGCTCCCCTGCCACCTCTCTTTCTCAGACATAACATAATACAGAGACCAAGTGCAGAATGTGGCAGGGAATAACAGCATAACAGCATTACGAGTAGCCTGATGACAACTAATGGCAGTACCGGTGTTGTTGGAAGGTTTGCACTTCACTGAGCAATTTAGTTGAAATAATAGTTTCCTGTCTCTTATTTAGACAACAACGAGCCAAGGAGAGTGATCATACAAAAAGCTGATGCTGCAGCACTATCAAAGTTAATATGATACGCTACATTTTTTTTACTTTGCCTTTTTGCGCCTCCACCACCTCATACACATTAAATTCACAGTTCACAAATGCTTTTTGAGTTCCTTATTTTAATCATTTATTTCCAAGCCAAAGCTTATTTAAACGTGTTTTTTTTTTTCCTCTTCTTGTCTCTGCTTTGGTGGATGGGGGAATTCTGTAGTTAATTCCATTAACTTTGTATTGCTGCTCAATCTTTGGTGCCCCGAGCATCAGCGCCGTGGCTTGGCTGTCTTTTAACAGTTCTGCTTCAGCGCTCTTGGATAGAACATGACAGTTACATTAATGTCCCCATGTAAATTGCTGTCTACATGCAGGAAACAAGCAAAAGGAAAAAAAAAAAAAAACATGGAACATTCATTGCCCCATGACAGGAGAAATTACAACAACATTCATTGTGTGGAGCCCCAAATGGCCGAGTCTATTATAGTGTACAGCAATTTCACTGAGAATCCAACCAGGGAGATGGACAGCAAGAAAAAGCAATGACAGAAAACACTCACACAGTGCTTTTTAAACAAGCAGTAGGAAAATAAAGGAAAACAGGGGTCAGGACTCCTGTTACATCAATTTGTTTTGGTGGAAGAACTGTATATACTTGTGAAGCATAGCGCATGGCATTAAAGGTCCAGTGTGTGGGATTTAGTGGCAGCGGTGAGGTTGCAGAGTGTCCTGCCCTGGCCTGCTAATCCTAATCTTCAGACATATGGAAACATGCTGTTTGGTCCACATCCCCCTGAAAATCACCACGTATTTATAGAAGTTCATCATCATTTTTTATATTTTTTTCAATGGAAATTAAATGCAAAAAAAACCCATTTCCACTAAAATTTTTAATGGTTCAGCCCCCATATGTTGTACCAGCATACACATGGACAAACATGCAGACTATGGGCGTAGTTGTTTAAAGGGGGGGTTCTTCAAAGTCCCAGACTTGACCTGTCAGACGTGTGTTTTTATGTCTTTTATGGAATCTCACAGATATGAAATGAAGAAATCATTTCCTTGTCAAACTAAATAAAATGTGACAGTTCAAATTCAAGGTCAGAGATAATATGCCCATGCACTAGAGGAGACCAGAATACTTTTCCATTGTATAGTGTGAACTTCTTTGGCTGACCTCATTCTGCACTGGGGGTCCACAATGGAGGCAACAGCAAAAGAAAACCAGAGCATTGAATGTACAAATCAAAAAGGTAATGTGAAAGTATACAGTGGATGATGAGTCTCTTCCTCAGTGGACAAAATGTAAGTTGGAGTTAGGATTTTATTCTAATGCAGAGATTGACCTTGTTTCAGTGGACTAATAAATAAATGACCAATGCACATATTAGAATGTCCACAAAATGCTTATTTTGGACTTTCATCTCAAAAAGTTGGCTGATAAACTCCTCAAAACCTGAATAAACAACACCAAAACAATGAAATGTCCCTTTTCTAGATGGGATGTTTTGTTAACACTTGAAATTCCACAGTTTACCTTTAAAGCAGTAGTAGTAAGTAAACCTGTTATCACAGCGGGAGGATTTTGGTATCCATTTTGTGGTGTGCCACATCAGATGATTAGATTATGACAGAAATGAACTTCGACCGACTTTTGACGAAGACAGAATAAATGATCCAAGTCTGTGGGATGTCTCACTCATGGTGTCTGTTCTTGTTTTGAGGGCCTTGCTTATCCTTATCCTGGTTCACTTAAACTGTGACAACAGCAAACAAAATTAAACACGTCGAGCTGCTAGTTGAAGCGTTGCCACCAGCTGTGTGAAAGCAAAATAGTGCAGTTCTATTCAGTTGCCACTGTTTTAATGTTGGGAAAACAATAACGGTAATTAAATTGACAGGAAGCTCGAACTGGAGCAAACTGCTCATCTGTATTTCTTATAGCCTCCAAGCATGTACACACACATCACTGATTTGTTGTCAATACATGTAACCATTGACAGTTTTTGGTGAACAGTGAAGTGAGCGTACTGAACAACTACACTGGTTACTTGTACAGTGTTGTTGTGATGTTGAAGATCTAGACAAAGTAAAACAACACAGCATGTGTGATCTTAGGCTTTACAGCGAGACACTGATGGAGACCATGAGCTTTTCTGAAGTCAGATGGGCATCCTGGACTCGAAAGTACATCTAACACAAAAGTTGTGCTGTCGAGATGACAACACTATGTCCTGAAGACACGTCTGAAGATGAGTGTCTCTGCTTCGCTTCTGTTGTGCTGCTGCATTTTCAGGCTTCTCTGACTTCACAGCAAGACACATACTGTAGGAAGACCAGAGTACCTGGGAGCCGTGTCTCTCACTAGCTTTCTTTTCTTTTAAGGAAAGGGAGTGAGAAAGAAGAGTGTGCTGTATTTGATACGGTATTACATCTAAGGAGAAACCGTTGTGAATTTGTGTGCAAAAGTATTTGTTAAGTACCACTTGAACAGTTATTTTGTGGAAAAACTACTGCGGATAAGCGCTGTGAATGTAAGGATCAGTGAATGAAAATCATCTTTGCAAAGCTATTACTTATGAAACTAATTCACTTGATGTGGTAGATTTATCTTGTGCATGAAATTTCAGAGATTTGTGTCAAATTGTTCAGATTTAAGGTCACTGATCCTCTTTGCAAGAAAGTTTGCCAAGGTACAACAGGTCTGAAATATAACAGGGTCTGTATGGAGAACCGGAGAGGTGACAAGAATAAGACATATTTCTATTATTATGCAATTGCTACAGCTTTCCTAAAGGGACCCGAACAATATTCCTTTTACGCTGTGCTATCCATCATGATAATGAATGGCAGTAACTTATCCTGGGACATAAATCTGGCAAGCCCCAACAGCACTGTGACACAGCATTTAATTACAACGCATGTCTAATTGAAAGACCCCCGGAAAATAGTGGGATGTCTCTCTGGCTTTAGCAGGGTTAAAAAACTTAATTAATTATGAGGCACCTCCCTCCCTCTTTATTCTGAGTCACTGGCGTCCCTGCCTCAGTGAGCTGATGACATTTTCAGCCTCCCTTTCATCCTTCAGAGAAATGAATGACGTGGCAAGAGCGTTATCAAATGAGCTGTAGAGCCAGCCAGTGAATATGTCATTGGGTGTGACTGCTCCCTGAGTGAATTGTGATTTATCTCTATGGCTCACTCGTCATGTTAACTGACTTGCTACCCGGCACCCCTCACCCCCACCCCTGTCGTTGACAGGCTCAGTAGATCATTTGGGGGATCTCGAGGTGAGGTACTGGCTAATGTTGTGTGGGACCCTCCTGAATAACAGTACCCCTGCGTTTGACCCCACGTGCCCCTCACTGCGGGAACTGTTTCCCTTCATTGCTTCACATCCCTAATCAATAGCACATAGCACCCCCTCTCTTTGATGCAGGTCTAATGTTCTCTTAGGTATGCTTTTGTGAGTGGCGGTATGAATGGTCGTTTGTCAGTAGGTTGTAGTATGTGAAGATATATCTTGACTTGCAACAAGGAATTGTTGAATTAATAACCACAGTTAATTCAATTCTCTCCGTCGAAGCTTAGTGTCATCCACCAAAAACTATTACACAACTGGCACATGCACAGACTTCAATGCACCGGTGCGCAGCATGGGCACGAAGTGACAGCGAGCCACAAGGATCCAGCAGTGGCATACCAATTTTAAAATCACCCTCTGGTGGGAAGTGGTATCTGTTGGCCTAAAACTGTGTAAATACCAATAGAACAACAGTGACATGTCCATACAGGACTTATTGGCCTATGCAAATGAAACAATACTCAAATAAGATGCAAAGAAAAATCTTAATTCACATCCTTGTTGGCTCTGTTTCATGTTTTATTTAAACATCCCTGGCGGTTTGTTGCAATTGTGAATCACAATAATGAATGCTGCAACGTTGTGTTTTTGTACAAGAAAACCAGCACTGGTGAAGTTTTAAATTATATCAACTTCATATCTATCATAGTTTTTCTTCCTCTTAAAAAACAAACTTAATTAACTCCTAGAAGAAGTAATACAATACTTCTGAAAACAGTCGACAGTTACGGCCCTGCTGCTGACATTATTCTGAGTAAAAAGCTTTTGTCAAAAATAGGATTTTTAAAACTCACAGAAACTTTGGAGAAACTTGCATCAAAGACAGCTTGGAGTTGTTGACAAGGCACTTCCTGATCTTCTTGTACAAAAAAAAAAAGAAGATGCACTTTAAAGTTGTTTATGTCTGAATCAAGTTTGTGTGAATAAGTAATGTATTCATCAGCCTTCCAAAAGGCTCACAGTGCCTCTGTTTGGCAGAGACAGCACTTACATGTACATCAAGCAGAGGGTTGTGGGCTGTGGGGTATCACGGGGACAAGCCAAGGGACCATGGAAAACTGTCTGAACTGAAAAAGGTGATGCAGCTTTCCAAATAATCCTTTTACCAGCTTCATACATTTGTCATCCACGCTCACGCCCATGCCTTGCCCCACCTGAGCTTGATTAGTGAATGCATGAACCCGCAGTACAGTGTTGAAAGGCTGCCAGCAGACACTCAGCACCAAATCAAAAGCTTCACTGTAGAATCAAAAGAGTTCAGTCTTTCTCTACATAAACATGAGAGCAATGGAGGTGATGGGCTGCGCTGAATGTGAGCCAGTTCTGACATCCCCCAACAGTTCCTGCGTGCTTACACTGTTGTCATATATCGTTCCGCCTTTGCTGTCATAGCCAAATATCATTTTGAACCAAGTAAAAATACTGTTTCGTTCTTTATCCCTCACACAAATTTAAGTAGGAGATATTGTTGCTATTTTATTCGCTCAAAACTTCCGTTTTGGCTTCACAATATTAAATGTCTTTCCTTGACTGACTGACTTTCTTTCCAGAATGTTAAGAGAAACTGTGTTTTCCAGTGTGGCACGCTGCTGAGGAAGAAGACTCTTATACTTATTAAGAGTATCAGAATTTATACTGATCATTATTCACAAATTATAAATTTACTTGGGATATGTGCATCTTTAAAAAACTGTGAAAAACATTTCATAATTATCATCCAAGGTGTGAAAAGACAAGTACAATTAATAATCTACTTTGAATAATTCAGGTTAATGAAGACAGAAGCCTGGAAATTGTTTCTCTAATTATAAAAAAGAAAGCACTTTTTTTTTTTTTTTTTAAAGATACCTTGTGGTTCCACATGGCCACGCACAGTTGTAAAAGGTGTGACTCTAAGCAGTGACCTTTAAGATCTTCAGGTAAAGAATAGTGAATACTTTAATGTCGTATTAATTTTAAGAAAAACACATAACACACATATCTGCAGTACATTACGAATGAGCCTGCTTTCACAGGGGAGATAATTTCATACTGTGGGGGGGACAGTGTCCTCTTAATTGCATTACCTCATTGTCTTTCAGTGGCAAGATGAACATCTTTGTCCTCTCTTGTCCCAGTGTGCCTTCTGTGAGCCTGTAAACCTTTTATCTTTCAGACATGTAGGATGAAAGAGAAAGATGAGTGAAGAGCATACAGCACGGGACGCTAACATCTTATTAGAATAATGACCACAGAGAAAACGTCGTCCCTGTGTTGCTGTTCACGGTAGTATACAGACTTTCGTATTAGCTCCAGCTCTGTCACCGGTAAGTGTCATCCAAACAGACAGGTCATTTACATTTTTGATAAAATGATCCTGCATTTTTTATTTGTCTTTGAAATTAAAGACTTCTTTAATCATTGTGGATGGAAGGGGACTTAGCCGACGTACTCATGTGTTTCTGATTGCATTAGAACTGATGTGGCGTGGCATGATGGATATTTAATAGTTGTGCTGTCCCTGTGTATCATGTCAGGAGTCTGACACACACAGATGCTCTGGAGCTCGCTCTCCACCCCATACAGAATTGCTTTAATTATTAGGCCTATCATCTTGGCTTTGAGAAGAGAGGAGGGGCGAGGAGAGCAGAGAGGAGAGAAGGGGAAGAGCGAGTAGACGTATAGGCGAGCGAAAGATGGCCATGTGAGACGAGTCAAAGGTTGTTGTCAAAGGCTCTAAATGAGTTTATCAGACATTTGTGCATGGTGATGTGGTATCAAACTGGCATGCCATATCCTGTTTGTCTGCAGTACTTTCTTCTCTACAGGCCTCGTAGTGGGGCCTAATTGCTGTGTATATCTACAGAGGCCGCAAAGAGCCCACGGCAGCCCTGTAGTGCCCCAGGCAGTGTGCTGATCAGACCTCTCCCTCTGCTGCGCTTAACTGTCATCTTCTACAGCTATGTGTTTTTATATTGCAGCATAAAACTGATTTTACTTGATTAAAAAGATCAGATGTTGGCCTTGCCAATATGAGTAACGCGAAAGAAACACCACAATTGCGTCACCAGTGCTGCAGAAACATTCATCAGTGCACGGGCGCTGGCAAGTCTATTCTTGATAATCTAGAGCTATAATGAAGGAACATAAAACGGCCATACAAATTTTCCTAGAATACTTTTTATGGAAATAAAGAGGACCGATGAGAGCAGAGGCCAGAGAGTGATTATGTGAGAGAGAACAGCCACTCTTACGCTGGCACCTCCAGCATGCGGGCCATCTGCATAGAGGGCCTGGAAATGAGGATGACAATGCTAATCACTGCCATGGAGGCCTAACTGGTGTGGATGAATGGCCATCCCAAGCTCTAAACACACTGAGTAGCGCTCATCACACAATGTTTTTGTCTGGGCATGCCAGGTCCACAAGCCTCCACCAGCCCCGCCCTTTTCCTGTACACACTCCATCACTCAGTGGCAACATGTGTATGGCTTCCTGTCAATTCAGGAAGTCTTGGTTCATGTCCCAGCCACATTAATGGACCAGGCAGAGGATACTTAGTAATTTCCTATTTCCCTATTGAAGCAATTGTTGTTGGCTATTCTAATTCATCATATCCCCCCCCCCCCACAAAAAAAAAAAAAAAAAATTGGATCATTATCTGTGTCTTGTTTCTGTATTGGTTGTTTGTTTCTTTCTCATACGCAGTCCTTCATTCTAGAAATCTAGCATTTGCATCTTTTAAAGGTGTTTTCTTCTGGTCAGTGCAGTAAGCTCGAGGACTTACTATGATTGTATATGTTGTAATGGAGCTTTAACACGTGTCACAAAAAGAGGCTGTGATGTACTGTAGCCTCGGGTCAAATCAAATAATGAAAGCAAGTGAAATTGTCTGGAGGATAAGATCAATCTAGTGACACATGTATTTTCATGACTGATCAATCAAAAGGCTAAATCAAATAAACAGGGCTTTCAGTTTGAGAACATGTCTGGTTAATTCCTTTATCCTTGGAAAATGAGAAGAATAAATTGAGAATGACACATTTACATGAGCAAATAAAAGACTGTGCCAAGACAGTCTTTGGGCACAGGGAGGATTTAGCAAAAGAGGGAAGGCCCATAGTCTCAACTTTTCATCCTGATGGTTTCCAGCTGTAGTGTGGGCTTGCTTTTTGCGGGTGTCCCCATAAGTGAATGTGAAGAGGACCAGCTGCCTGGCAGCCGGGCTCTCTATGCCCCCAGCTTTGGGTAACCAGTAAACCTCTGTGTTCTTATTACACTGGAAGGCCCTTTGAGGTAACCTCAAAGCCTGCTGTTTGGCGCCATTATCCCGCATACAACAATATACAATGGTGACCAGAAATCACAGGGCATGGCAACAAAGAAGTGACATACAAAGATCTGTCGAATCACCACAACAGCTGTAACAGCTGTAAATCTGAAAACATCAATGTTGCATGTTACTTATGCAGATGTTTTATTTTTGAGAGTACTGAAATTATGATTCTGTTTTTGCCAACACAAATTTATATGTGTTGTTATCGTTGTTGTTTGCATTATCTTGGTCCGTTTAGTTGATGGCTCACCTGAAGGAGAGTGGAAGTGAAGCTTCAGCACCTCCTCATTTTGGACACAATATGAACTTACCACATTCAGGGTATATTTATTTATTTTTTTAAATTACTTTTTAAGCCCTACTGCTGTTAAGACTCGAAAATAGCAAATTATCCCTATGTTGTTCTGTAAGACCAGTATTGAAATATAAAACTAATGGAATGTTTAAAAGCGGTTCTCATAAAAGATAAAATATCTATGTTAAATGCACAACATCAGTGAAGAAACTACCCAAACTTTCTAAACGTGTGTTCACATTTCGGTTGTACCTGAACTGTACACTGCTGCAGTTCAACTTTCATGAGCGACATGTCGGAAAGCACCTCATTCTCATGTGCTTCGGTTTTCAAAATCCAATCCCAAGCAGGAAATAAAAGCCCGGACAACTGCATTACTGTCCAGCCTGTCAGCTTTGTTGAGTATAAGCTCATTCCTGCCTGCCAGAGCCTTAAAAGCTGAGCTGGCAGAGTGCAGGACTGGAAGTGACAAAAGCAGATAGCAGCAGCTGCGATTTCAGGAAAGGAGAATGGACACTTAAATGCATTTTTATATGTACATTTACAAGGAGTTCATACTGTTCTCTATGAATCAATAATAAGCAGCATGCAGGAGACCTAAGATACAATTATCCACTTTGAAGTACCTCCCTTGTCACTACAATAAGAATTAAAGTCAACATGCTGTCAGGTGTAATGGCATTCATGCTTTCCCGTAGAGCTCCAGTAAGCCTGGCTCGTGGAGCAGAACAAACCAAAGTAGTCTGGAAATCACACATTTCCTATTTCTAAAATCATAAACCCCTTCAATACCTGTGCGAATGTCTTTACTATGTTGAAAAGACATTTGCTGTGACATAATGCAAAACACAATTCGGCACAAAATCACCTTAACAGGTCTAACAGGGTCACCCATTTTAGTACTCACGAGCCTGAATTTCTGATTGCAGTGTTAAGGCTCCACTGTCCTCTGTGGCATTTAATTAGATACACACACAACAACTTGGACCACCGAGCCGGTTGAGCCATATTTCCCTCGATCGCACTCATAATTCATTGCCATCCGCTGTATCTCTCACAAAGGATATAGTCACTTTTAAGTATATCTGACAAGTGCAGCTGTTTCTCAGATTGGCTCTCAGCAGATCGTGGTTCCGTGCTTCAGTTGGAAGGCTTGAGTCCCTCAGCATTGCGTTTGGATATTGAGATGTTTCATGCAATTATGAAAACCTCATTGCTCACATAAAACATCCATAAATTCAATCACAGTCTGTCTTTAGGTTTTGTTGCACTACATCAATGCACTGAGACGTTTTTTCTTATTCAGTGAATTGTTTGATCGAAAAGAGAATAGTCAAGAATAATATCCAAGCAGAGGCATCCACAGGGGATGAAGGAGACTTCGTATCTGAGCCACACTGGGATGCATAAATAAATTAGTAAATCGGCTCCAACTGTATAATTGGGATACAATGATATTCCCTTATCCAACCAATTCTCTGTAGATTTCATAGAATCCATACTCATGGATATGGACTTGTTTTGAGCCATGGAATAAATAGCCACATTGAATAAATATGCCAATTTAAACAAAAAGTATGAGGATTGGAAAAAAAATCAATATGTGTAAGTGCTTATCTTAAAATCAAAGTTAGGTTTTTAAATCTACAACTGTTACATCAGCTTGAGATGGAGTAGCTTGACAGAGGCTGATGGTGTTCCCAGGCTGATGCTCACAGACGCAAAACACATGAATGTACATGAAACAGATGATTGTGTGTATTAGGGCCCTAAAAAATGGCCAAAAATTGTTCCTTCTGAAAAAAAGAAAACAACCACGTGATGTTGTGTGCAGAGTTTCCAAGTGGTCCATGTGTCCTAGAAGACTTCAGTGTCCCAGACAAAGGGGACAAATTCCAGTCACTTCTTGTCTGATTATGGAGCCTGTTTTCCTGTGGTTTTGTGTCCAGGTGACAAATGGAGACAGTTTTTGATTTGATTTAATCATCAGTGTGGTATGAACATTACCGATGACTGACAGTGTCGTGAAGTCGTCGAGACAGACAAATTGTACCTAATTCCACCCCACTGGATGACCCACCACTTCACTCTGTAAGGGTATGGTTGGCCTTGTGAGGGAGATTGCATAGTGCACCTGGTGTTGCTACCTGCCTGTTTTCAGTTGCCGTTCAGGAGCTTCACCAAGAGGGTAACTTGAAGGAATTGCTGGTGCAGCAAATGGTTGTAATGGTTGAAATGGAGCCACTTGGCTGACATTGGCTTATTTACAGTGATGCTGATCCACATGCAATGTTCCTGTAAAATCAGTAGAATTAAGAGATCTCTCACTGGCTTCCTGTCTGCAACCACTATTGATTTGGGCCAGGTTACTGCTGCTGGAAACTGGATCACTGTGGTAGATAAGTGTTTGCCCCTGAGCCACCCATGCACCCCATGATGAATATTTTCATAAATGGATTTGATTTATTTATTTTTTTTAAGAGAAATATGTCATTGGCATACCATACCTGCCCCACTCCTGAAGAAAGTGTTTGGCCACTTGGCATTGATGGGCAGGATGCAGGGTTGGTAACTTTGTTGAGCTTTATTTTTTGAGGAAATTGTATTAAGATCAAGTCCTCGCTTTCAAGAAAGACCTGACCAAACATGGGCATACTAATTATAGCAATCACAACAATAAATGGAAATATCAGCTTGTAAAGTTTGAAGCTTGAAGCACTGGAAACTCTTCTTTCCCTGTTCAGAATCGGTGTGAGGATCATTTAAAACCAATGTCTTCTTTGATCTGGTGTCATGGTTATTAGCTCTTAATTAAACTAAGGATGTTGATGGTATCTAAGATAGCAAAGCCCGATAAATGTAGATAAAGGCATATTGATGCCACTCATGACCATCCAACCTTTTCAAAGTGGTGAATGCGGTTGCTTGTGTAATGAATCAAATGGTGTTTTGATTTTGACTTGGTGGTTTAAAGGTAGTGGCAGCATAAAGGATATCTCCATCATCCAGTGTAGACAGTATGGTGCAATGTTTTCTGCAGTGTATGGTGTTTTCTCTTTTCAAGGGAGAACAAAGCTATATTTTGGCATAAGAAAACAATTTGAACTTTTGATTTTTGAACAAGATGTTAGAAGTTTTGTGGAAGAATTTACTGTCTAACCAAATTCGTCAGTATGTATGAAGGTGTAATGATATTAAATGCTGGCTTGCATTTCATAATATACTATGTTGTCAATAACATTTCAATTCACATACTTTCTCCTTTCTTGCTTGTGAATTAAAAAATTCCTTTGCCAGTAAAAGCATAATAAAGTTTAAGGAAGTGTGTTTTGGAGAGTGTTTGATTGATGGACAGGGAGCTCAGCCCGTCACACTCAGCTGCAGATTAGATTGTCTGGGTCCAGTAAATGCTTTAAGACATCTTAAGAGAAACCTCTGGATGAGAAACCTGTTGATGTGCACCTTGTTGTCTAAATAAAACATTGTTGAATGTTGAGAAAGTACTACTGAAATGATGAAGCTCTCTTTCAGTTGGTGGCAATGAGCAAATTTCAACAGTAAAGGGCAACGCAACAAAATTATGGGAGTATGAATGGGAGCCTGTGCAGCACTTTTCCTGTATGACTGTTGAACGAAATAAAAAAAAGCAATTGAAAGCATTTGGTTTAATGTGGTGTCATGAGCCACTAAATTATTGTAGATGAGAAGTTACTTCTGTCTTTGGTTGCATATAGAGTCAGCCGTCACTTTACAGTAATTAATCAATTTATCGGTATATAAAACAGAAAGTTTAATGTAATTGCAGAGGCTGTCGAACGCTTGTCCATAATTATTAAATTAGGCAGAATAGCAGTTAGTTTAAATCTGACTTTGCCGTGAAACAGTTTACAGTCAGTATTTTTTCCTGCCCTTTCTTTTTAACATGTTGATCATACTCTTAAATTGCTTCATGTGAATTGATTCCAGTGCAGCAGCACAAAAAGCCTGAGCCGAATGGTCCAGTTACAATATGCTTGAAAGATGAGGAACTCACCCTTTTCCAGCCATTTACTGCAAACCTTTTCGACAAAGTGCTCCAAACGGAGCCATTACACGACTGAGGTGAAAATATTTGCTTTTATCACCCATCTATTTGAACACTGGCCACATCCCCAGCCAGCAAAATGCTCAGTGTGTAGCAATCACAGTCTTGCTTTGCGTGTCATCATTTCCAAATAATTTACCAGCTGCAATTAGCTGACTCCAGTTGTCATCACAGTGCTTTGTGAACTCTTTAGGAGAGGAGTTGATGTATTATAGAGGCTAAAATAAAAGTCTTCATTAAAAAAAAGTGTACGTACATACAGTCTGTATATGCATCACTGATGATTGCACACACCAATTGAAAATAAAAATGACCTCTGCCTGACAAATTAGAAATAAACCTGTTTGACAGGCCCCGTTTGGTTAGAACAAATGTGAGACATGAAAAATTGTTTGACACACTTTCATAAAAGCAAGTGGCGGCAACCCATCCTTTAGCATGTGGTAATGGCCTCTCGTTGTTAGATTCAATGGAAAAAGCTATTCATACTGTTATGTGATTGAAAAGAAAATTGAATCCTTTTGATGTTATAAATGTGTCTATTACCGCATTTGCACACAAAATTTCTATGGAAATTATAGAGAAAGGAGTGATTCTCTGGAGGAAATGTTTGGGAATGACATATTGAATTCTATTCCTGCCTGAATATCAATATAGTGTATGCGTTCTACAACAACTTCAAAACTATATGATTTTTCACTGGGCTGAAAGGCTAAAATTACTATACTATACACATGAAAAAAGGTTAATGGTTAGATATTTCTTATGTTCTAATGAACAGCCTCTTCAGTTTACTGGTGAAGTTATGAGAAACTTTCTCTCTCTTTTACATGATGAGGTTTATCCGCAGCTACTGTTGGAGTTCAAAAAAGGTTCATAGGTGGGATGGGTCAGGTCGACATTTGGTACATGAAAAATGATCTCAAAAGGAAATAATCCTTGAGGGTGAGAAGGTCTGCCAAGGAAGCGTTTTCTCTCTTTTTTTTTTTTTTTTTTTTTTCTGAAAGACAGTAAGATAGAGCCAATGGAGGGGTTATTCAGAAAATGTCAGTCTGTTGCACAAGGCCTTGCACTGGAGCCTTTTACAGATGCACTGGGTATTTAAATGTAGATGGGATTTGTTTTTATTATGTTACATGGATAGGTTCATGGAGTATTCCCTTTTTTGGAAATATCCAAGTGCAGTGGGTGTGGCTGTCCTGGATAACTTATACTACTGACCATTAGAGCAGTTGGGGTTAAGTGCCTTGCTCAAGAACTCCTGGTGGTGAGCACTAAGTCTCACCTGCTTGCCCACACTAGACATGACTGAAGCCTGGCATGAGTTAGGTCAAAAAAAGGGACAAAATTCAGTATTAATTAATCTGTTAGAATCTCAGATTCATGTGTAACTGATAAATCGTTTTGTCTGTATCGTGTCTGGAAGCTGGTTAAAGTGCCTGTGATCAGTGACAGAGGAAGTATTCAGATCCTTAAGTACATGAACTAATACCACGCTGTAAAAAGACTCTGTTACAAACAAAAGTAAGACAAGAAAGAAGTAAGAATACTTCACATTTTCAACTAACCATAGTCGTTTTAGCTGTACTTACATAAATGGTTGGGAAGTTTAATTTAAAACAAAGCATATTATTTGTTAAATACCTAGAAGCCGTCAGATAAATGTGGACATTTAAAAAGCACAATATTTCCCTCTGAGTTGTGATGGATTAGAGGATATAAAGTGCCATTAAAAGAAAACACTCAAGTAAAGTACAAGTACCTCAAATTTGTACTTAAGTACAGCACTTTGGTGAATGTGCTTACATTCCACCAGTGCCCATAATCATCTCCCAGAGCCCCCAGGTAACACATTTAAATTGGTCGGATTGGTTTTATCTGACCAACTGTAAAAAAGTAAAGCATAAGTACGTTGAAGAAGGAGCCATGAATGTTTGACATTTTTGCATGAAAAATCAAACTGTAAAATAGAATAAACAGAAGTAAAACTATCATCTAAATGGTTGCAGGTTAGTATTCAGTTGATTGACTTCGCAATTAATCGACTAATTGTTATAGCTCCAATTATATGTTATTGTTCCTTTAAAAAATTCTCTAATAAAGGCCAAGGTTAGTTTTTCAATTGTTGTAAGGCTACATTATATTTGTCTTGGCTTGCATTTAAGTTAAAGTATAGAGAGCAAGATTATAAGAAGTCAGATGAAGACAAAGAACATGTGCTTGCTTCTTCTCTCCATCACATTTTTATATTCTTGTGTAACTTTGATTATAGTATATGTACCTCTGTTTAATGTTAATGTCTCGTGTCTGTGTTCATCTGTTTCAGCCTGCACTGTACGTACAAAAACCTCTAATTAGCACAGCAATTCAAAAATTGCCAAAATCATATATTTATAAAAGGGAAAAAATATTTTTGCCTCATAAATTATCCATTGCAGTTAGAAGACATTTCAACAGGAACATTAGGTGAATGAATGCTAATTTCTTATTGTACCATACAGTCTGTTGAGCTATATTTCAAATTCCAGGTTTGCATCATGACAAACTGAAGTATGTTGTCCTGACATTAAATAGTCCCAGTGTTTGACCCCACTCAGGGGGGTCAGCTGTACTGGTAGCAGCTATAGAGGTTATGGAAATATTGGATTCCTATCTGAATGTTTAATTTCAAATCAGACAGAAATTGATGTACCATTTTAAGATCATGCAATGGACAAGGCTATTGATTTGCTCATATGTAAATTTGGGTCTCCTGATAAAGAACACAGTTCTTTTATTTTACTCTTTTTACTGCTAATAACTGTCAGAGACCCTCCTCTGATTAAGTTCCTGCAGAAACCTTTTTCAAGTGTTTTTCATAGTGTTTGCGTAAAGTAATATGTGTCACATGTGGCAAAACTACTGACAAAACAAACTAAAAAGGCATCTGTATTCAAGGTAGTACACCTCATAATTTAACCCGTCGTTGAACACAAGCTGCTTTCTGATCACTACACCACAACATTATTCAATTGCCTTAATGAGTGCATTTAAAGACTTTTCAGCTATGCTCATATTTGATGCTTTCGGGCCTGTTGTAAAACATTTTGAAGTCTCAGCAAATGGTTGTAATAGCTTCCTTTCAAAACGGTGATAATGATTATGGATGTATTCAAATTAAATTAAATCTCAAAGACTGTGATGCAAGTCACTGTGACTAACTCAAGCGCATCAATCATTTTCCTGAAGCTTACAGGAACACTGTCAATTCACTCGGAGGTACTTTTGATGTCAGACACAAAGGAATAATAATTGCTTTAATTCAAAGGTACACTTTATACTTACAATTTCAATCAAATTTCAATCTAGGATCAAAAGGATATGTTTGCATTATGCTCTGGAGCAATCCAATCCCTGAGTTTGAAGACAGATTTTCCCAGAATGTTGAGTAAATAGAAAAGCAGATGGCAGTTCGTTTTTTTTTTTTTTCCTGCATTCATTACATTAAAAAGATGCACCAAGTTTCCACCCCACAGGACATAAAACCAAAACATCGTGATTAAAAACGAGTATGTTATATGAGAGGTGGGGAATATAGGCTCTGATTAAGAATTTCAAATTAGAATTATGCACCAATTTTGGTCATTTGCTAAAGCATTTGATCAAAAGTTGTATGATACCAAAAGAAAACCTTTCAAGGCTGGACAGAAGCAGGCGCTGCATTCAGCGCATACTGCATAAAAACTGTCATACTTTACTCCAGATTGTCACAGGAACGGCGAGGAAGTCGAGCAAAGTGGTGTATTTTGTTGTTAACGTGATGGATGTGACCTGAGGACAACGGGATATTAATTTGCATGTGATTAGCAAGACTGATTGAGTGGATACAGAAGTGGCATGCTGTGGTGTGTTGTTGCCGTGTCATGAGGTTGTCATCCGGTGTGTGTGTGTGTGCGTGTGTGTGTGTGTGTATTTGAGTGTAAAACAAGCTCAGTGGCTGCAGGTGTGAAAGTAGCCCAGGCTGTGAACTCCACACACTCCCTCATCCTCTCTCACTTCCTCTCCCACTCATTTATTTCTCTTTTTCTCTGATTTGGTTTTACACTGCTGCACTCTGCTCATTTGCATCTGCTCCTGACACCCTTGTACCAGTCACAAGCAGCCCCTCCGACACACATGCTCTCTTTCTCTCCCTCACCCACACGCACATTAAAACTACTACCATCATTCACAACTTGTCCCATCTTTGGAGTGCGATGAGGAAGAAACTCATGGAACAACGTGTAAACTGATGCAGATTTCTGTCGAAACTTTGTTGTACAATATACCTAATATGTGAATATTCAGGACAAATAATCAGCTATAGGTTAAGAAATTTTGTACCGCTGTGAATGGGCTCTGGTGTAATGACCATGAGTACATATAAGAGCTTGTTGGCTTCCTTTGTCTTATATTTAGTCTGCTATGTGATGCGTGTGCGTTTGTTGGGGGGGTTGGGAGTCGGAAACATATGTTTGTATTTATACCAGTGTGTTTACGGCCAGGATTCAAGCATGAATGCACAAAGGGAACTGATAATCAAATCTTTAATCCAATTAATTTATCCAAGCAGCAGAATGAGCTGAATCCATCAGGCGGCTCTGGTCATGGAGCTGTGCTGTTGAGAGCGCTGCAATGAAGTTCAATTAAGACACAATATACTAATTATAAACTGACTCAAGAGACAAGGCAGGGTTCATTCCTCTAAGCGTCATTCTTCTGAGAAACAGCCTGTTCTGTTAATCACAATGACTTGGATAAGTAGGCACAGAGATTTGCCTCCAGCCTTGCCCACTGGCTTTTGGAAAACAAGTGCACCGGTTCCTATTTAAAATGTTTTTCAATGCCAGGAAACGTTCACTTCTGCACAGTAACTTGAGATAACACAGTGACAAACGAGTATCAACTTCTAAAAATTACAAAGCCTGCTCTATGTAATGTCATGTACGACTGTAATCCTCGAAAGCCTTGTAGACACACAGATGTCCTCACACAGGAGCCACTGAAGGACTCAGATGCTGCAACAGTAAGTCCCACTGAATACGACTGTCTGCATATTAGCACTAATAAACAAGGACTGTTGCCAGTAAAGTTTTACATTTTACTACAACATACAGTAATATAATCACACAAGAAACTATCTTAAGTCCCTTGGAAACATTTCCCACAGTTTAAGAAAATGCTCCAAGTAACAGTGCAGAACAATCCCAAGCATTTGCAAGTCACAGGTCAGGCTAATTATGTCTTCTCATGAAAAATAAGCCTGACCCTGTACAACTCATACAATCATGCATTGATTTTCTAAAGAGCGCGTGTTTAATACATTTAGCTACTGTAGCAGGACCAGGTGGTCAATCATTGTTCCATTCTCAAAGCCCTTGATGAGCACTGAGAAAGATGGCAGAAATAATACATCATTGTTCTGCCTAATTACAGCATGTCACAGACAAGAGTGGATTTGCATTTTAAACAAGCACTTGTTCTGATTGAGGAACAATTGTTATATATTTCATTAAATGTGAGCCATGCAGAGGGCAGCACGCTCCCTCCAAACATGCATCGCAGCTCGAGGAGATGGAGCCCACAAAGCATCCAGCTTTATTCAAACATGTTCCATCGGCAGTTCAAGATATTCTTTAATATATGTTTGTTTGTTTTCATTTCTTTTACACTTATGCATACTTTAGTGATATTTTTCCTCCCACCAACGATTAATTTAATCTCGCAGCCTTCTTCAAGGTCTTTTTTTTTCTCCACCCCCCCCCCCCCCCCCAACACTCCCAGTTCAAGCAGAAATGAGAGAGGGTCTGAGGAGAAAGGGAGAGGAAGGAGAACTAAAACAAGATGCTAGAATCAAATACGCTTTAACAGTTTTTGACTGCTTTTGCACTATTTTCTTAGAGTGGATTTGAAGCAGGGCTGGGCTGCTTCCTGAATATCTTACAGCCTCCTCAGTGTCTTTATCTACAATTCCACTTATTTACAGATCACTGGAGGAACATCTGCTCCAACACTTGCCCCAAATCTAAGAAGTGATGTTTTGCAATATACCATTTAATTTTTAATGCTGAAATTCAGTTCTCCTTCAAAACAGAAGAACTTTCATAGATAAGCTCCTTTTGATGACAACTAAACAACATCCAATAGCCTGGAAATATACTGGAATTCAAGGGATAAACAAAACTGTGGCAAACAAACAACTACAGTAATGGTAAACACTGCAAAAGTTGACAATATCACAGCAACATAAAAGTAGCAGCACTATTTTATCTTAAGTTATAAACAAGTCTGAATGCAGCTAATCAAGTGAGATGAGTCACAATATGTCAGAGAATACACAACAACTAACTTCATAAGAGATGAAAAATGTCTTTTTTAGTTTTACTGAAATTACTAACAAGGATAAGTCATGAATGCTCCAATATGATCAGAATTCAACCAAAAAAGACTAAATGTAACATGTTGTACATAAATTTCAACACATACAAGTCAAACTAAAACACCTGCTTCACAAAGAGGTTTGGAGCGAGCCATCTTGCACAAATTACTCTGAAGTAGATGCCTTCCATTGTTACTGATACGTTTTGTTACCCTGACAGGCACAGGGAAGTTGTGATGCACCTGCATCTGTTCATCTGTACAGCAGTACAGGCTGGCCTTATGCCAACACTCAGCCACCGCCAAATACTACACATATTTGATTTGCAATGCAGGATAATAGGCCATCAGCTTAATTATTATTGAGGAGTTATCATCCTGAACCTTTCTGCGCAGAATTGCAGGAACGAGGAAGAATGGCTCATAATACCGACATTTGCATGGAGCTCAACTGCAGTGTAGTTTTTCTGCTGCTCACTGAGAACATCCCAAAGTTTTCTGTTTTTTTTTTTTTACATTTTTTTTATACCTATTTGTGAATGTAAGTGAGCAAAGAGACTGGAAGGAGCACAGCAGGTTGCAGTTTCACAGACATTTACACATGACGTCAACCACACGAGGATATTCTGCGTTGATCCCACCAGACATACATGACAATGATAATAATTACTATTATTTGAAAATGTATATACTCAAATCTGTGATAACATTACTGGGTTGTCCTCAAGCCATACAAAAAAGCCTTAACGTATGGGAAAGACCCCAGTACTTCTGAGATGATTAATGTACATGTTGGTAGCGGAATTAATTTTGAAAACACTAAAAGGGAATGCTCAATGGAAAACTTCTAAGATCATGGAAAATATTCTATATATAGTATGTGTAGTATAACCCCCCAAAAAGTTGTGTAAAACGCTGTGTAAAGCATAAATAAAACAATGTGATAATTGCACATCCTTTTAGACACACATTCTATTGAAAAGAGCACAAAGACAATATATTTAATTTTTTTCCTCATCAGCCTCATTGATTTTTGTAAATATCTGCTGATTCTTAATTTGATGCAGCAACATGTTTCAAACAAGTTGGGACAGGAGCAACTAAAGACTGGGAAAGATGTGGAACGCTCCAAAAACACCTGTTTGGATCATTCCACAGGTAAACAGGTTGATTGGTAGCAGGTGATAGTATCATGATCGGGTATGAAGCGAGGATGGAGAGAGGTTCAACACTTGGTGAACACATGATTGTATAAAGGATATTAGTGCGTGGGCTCAGGAACCCTTCATAAAACTACTGTTTTGAGGAAAACACAGTTTGTTTGCAAATGATTGCATTCTGTTTTTGTGTTACAGAGTCACAGCTTTTTTTGGCAAGAATAACAAAATGAGGTTATCAAACCAAAAGCTGTTAACTGGACAGAAAACCTCACTGAACCACAATTTATATGCTACCAATTTAAAGATAGTCAAAACCTTAATCTGTGTATAATGTGCCTGATCGGCTCAGCTTCTCTGATTCAGAAAACTTGACATAGTAGACATACTGTAAGGTTGGAGGATAATTTAGTGTTATCATTTAATCACTCTGAGTGGAGTCAGTGCAATTACTGATTCACAAAATTGTCCAAATTCATGATTATAAGCAATAAATGCTGGAAAGTGTGAAAAGCACATAATTTAGATTAGAAATAAATTATTGATTTGTCACATTAATTGATATCGTAGGTTGTCCATTAAGTCCTGTGTATCCATCGCTAATGCTTTTTTAACACACCGTTGCAAGAGGCCCGACAGTGTGTATGGTATAGTAACCTACTTTCCAGACACTTTACCGGTCAAATCTAATGTTATTGTATGGAGTGAGTCAGGGGTTAACACCTTGACTAAACTGAAACAGTGAATAGCGTCCTTAGACTGAAGTTTGCCAAGCATGCATGGGACTGTTTGTGTTGGATGCAGGTCATGGAACTGATTTCATAACAACACAGTCTGTGCATTGCACAGTGAGCTGTTTCTTCTGCTGAATGTGAGCATCGTGCTGAGCTTGACTACAATTTAAAAAGGTTTACCCATCCTGCAGTATTTAGATTTATTCTCAGGGTGCAGTGTGTCAGTACTAAATGCAATTAAACAGCTTTTTTATGTTTGAAATAACACCATGGGCCTTATTCCTGTTGTTCAGAAATACTTTCATATTGTGAATCGTCTGAATAGCCTTATTGTGACACGCTATGCAAGGTTAAGTAAGACTGTCACTGATGTGGTCTCTTTTCCTGCATTTCTTCCTGGCATTTCAAACATCTCTGAGTCCCATGTTTACTCCTGTCAATTACTGGCAGATATTTCTGCAATCAGAGGTCACAAAAAGGCTGAATCTGTAGATTTGTGTGACTCTGAATGGGTGACTGTTTTGTTCATGTCAGCAGCAACAGTGCAGTAATCTTCCAAAGAAATGGGCTTTGTGTCTGTACATGTTCCTTTGCAACTGAGTATTTCGGATGCCAGAGATCTTTCCGTCTGTGTCTGCCTTGTGAGATCTAACACAGAGAATAAGTCAGCCCCTTCCCACTCTACCTGCCCCTGCCTGGCCTTCTCACATGTTTTAGTTGGCACAGCTAATGCAGAGTATCCATCATAGCTATGCCGTTCTCTGACTGTAGTTATGTCGAGGGAAAGTAGTCAAAATAAAGCCTAAAGCAAATAGGAAAATATAAACTGATGGATGGTTGATTCAGCAGTATACTAATGATATACAGCTTACTATCCTTAGAGTTTGGGATATGTAGCTGTTGTGGTGGTAAGTTGCCTGACACAGTATCTCACATTTTAAAGAATGGCTGCTCAATCATGGCAGCAAGCATAATTATTATTATTTTGTCAATAATGAGATCTGATTATCCAGACGATTATTCAGTAATCTTTCATTTATCAAACTTTTAAAAAAAGGTTCTGTTTGGTTATCTGGAACCAATAAAAAAATGTACAGCAGCATCATGGGGCCTCACTGTGTCATTTTCTGGGCTCTATCTGCGTGATGCGTCTGTATCTAGCTCTAGCTCATTCAGTATTAAACGTGCTTGGCGACCAGCGACACACTGTCAGCTCTGGGCACGTTACGGCACACAGTCATCGCTGTGGAGAGCCCATGCATCCGCTGCGAGCTGTCACATGCTTTGCTTCTCCTCTAACTTACTTGTGCGAGGTTTTTGGGACTGCCACAGTGTGTGACCACCATCCCTGCTTGCTCTCCCAACACAAGTTGTTGTTTTGTGTGTGTGTGTGTGTGTGTGTGTGTGTATGTATGCTGGTTGTGCATGCCATGTGACATCAACCCGTCTAACAGCTGAACTGGTTTTGTCTTTCTTGACCAAAGGCTCTCTTTCCATCATCTTGGCTTGAGCTGAACTAAACATGCCACAGCCTGGCTGAGGGTGAGTTTTGGCTCAAAGCACACCGCTGCAAAGGAAAGGCGTGCACTGTATTTATAACACAAGACAAAATGAGAGCACCTTTGTGAAACGGAAATCAAACCATTTACCCCGATTGTCTTGTTTTCATAATGATTGGAAGCCAGAATCATAATTGAAAATATATTCAATTAATCGCCCATCTTTAAAGAGCATTCAGTATTTTTTTTTTGCTTTTATTGAACATAAATGCATTTATAAAAAGACTGAAATTTGTTGCATTTACCTCACATACCGATCTTGGTTCTGATTGCTGGTCAGTGATCACAGGTGTTTCTGTAGCGTACCTAATGTATACCCATACATTAACTTACTGTGTGCTTCAATGTTGTATTTGCCCTTCGTAACACATCATCATTTGACCTTAGACTACTTGGATTTATTCCCCCTCTGTGTCTTATGTGCCGCTAACATGAAACACTGGTGTGCCATTGCTGCAACAGGGTTGAAATATGATATTATCTACGTACAGCGTGGGTTAAAAAAAATTGAATGACTGTGTGACATGTCAATATGCAAAGAATGTTTGAGCGAGATCAGCTCGATGAGACACGGTGACAGTGCAGTAGTAATTCAGCCACTGTTTGGATTAACCAGAGAAATCTCCACAGACGATGTTCTGATAATAAAGCACATGTTTACGGTAGCACTTTCACAATTTGACGGAAGTCAGAAGTGCAGTTTAACTTGTATGGAAGTAGAAACTGGTAGTTTTTTCATACTGCATCTGAGAAACTTACATCCACTCGGAGAAATCACAGTAAGCTCTCAACTAGAGCTGCAACGAGCAATCAATTAGTTGTCGACTATTGAATTAATTGCCAGCGATTTTGATGATCATTTCATCTAAAAATATCAAGATTTTACGATTCCAGCTTCTTAAATGTGAATATTTGTTGGTTCTTCACTCCTGTATGGCAGTAAACTGAATTTCTTTGTGTTGTGGACTTGTTTACACCATTTTCCGACATTTTATACACCAAACAACTAATCGATTAGTTGAGAAAATAATCATCGGTTGCAGCCCTCCTCTCCACCTCTTTACACAGAACACCATACACACACACTTACATATGCATGCATTGCTTGTTAAAGGCTGCCTCTCTGTCGTTCCAGTCGCTCAGTGAATACACGACAGCAGTCTTGCCCACTCTGCGGCTGTGAGTGATGTCATTGTCAACTACCTCATGTTGCTTTGACAGCTCCTAATCACACCTCCTGTGTTGTGAGGACTAGCCCATTCAACATCGCAACAACACTGCTTCCTCTATCTGCCAATCACTGTCAGTGGGTGATACTTTCCCTGGGGTGTGGTTGTCCATCAGAATGGGGCTGGTCACCATGTTCACATGTGGCCCATCAACCTTTTTCAGATTGATACCATACAAACCTGCCTGCCAGTCGAGCCTGGCCCTTCAGTCTCTTTTATTTTCAGCTCCGTCAGACTCGCCGGGAATCGGCTGCTGGCCTCGTATTGACAATGCAACAACACGATTCAAACAAAAACCCCAAGTCTTTCTACTCTCTCTTTTTTGCAGCGAGTGGGATCAATACATTGTGCAGTAGAAGTTGCTCCCACAAAGGCAAGAATATGTAAACTTTTGTTTTACACTCTCTGTCTTTGGAAAAAACTTCAAATAGAGGATACATCAAACAGAGAACCAGAACACTTTGATCTCACTTTGAATGCAATGAAGTTACGTTGCATTAAAATTTAAGAACTGGACTTGAAAATAGAATACTGTAGAGAAACCTGTATAGTAAAGAGACCTGTGTATTGAAAAGAATATTGTACAGTACTTTTGGACAAGGCAAGCTTCAATAAAACCCGTGTATCCTTAGATGATAAACTCCAGACAGACTCACCCCAAGGTCCTGACGGCTGAGGTGAGAGCCCAAATGTTGATAAAGGTCTTCTTCGGCATGTCATTTGACTGACTGGCAAGCGGTAAATTTTGTCAATATGGCCAATAGTGTAGTAGTATAGATGACAAAAAAAAACCTTCTTACATGAAAACACACACAGAAGCAACAATGTTCTTACCTCTGCTGTTTACAGCAGGCATCAATATGTGCTGACAAATGACCGTGGCAGGCAAGACAGGATAATTTACCACTGATTAAACAGCAGGGCTCTTAAGAGAGAGCCAAGGTTCATACAGTTAACACAACTCATCTTTATGCAAGCATGTTTTATTACCTTACATGGGTGGCATGCCCCAGCTGCAGACACAAGTAAATACAGCCCCTTGTTCTGTCAGAGTGATAAAGGATTTATTGCAATGATCAGAACAAAACACAATAAGGAAATAGGCAGGAAGGATGCTTTGATAGAAAAAAGATCATTTTAAGACTAAATAGTTGCTTTGCTTATCCTGGAGCAACAGCTGAGACACAAAATACATGAGAAATTGTCATAACAAAAAGGAAATATAATCACACAATCACCTAACCTTAGATCAAAGTTTACATCCAACATATAGCTGTTTTTCTTCTGAATCAATATTTAACTGCATTTCGATAGAACCAGCGTCCTTATTTAAAAATGGCTTGTGCTGTTTGTTCTTCTGTAGTTCTGGTTTGTACGATCTATGTGAGTCTTTTACAAAAGATGCGTACGTGACACATAAATGACTTGCTGTCCAACAGGTACAGTGTTAGATGAATTAGAGATAGTCTTCCACTGTCCTACGTACCTGCTGAAGTGAAAGGCAGGACAGGCAGAGTAACTGTATGAAGTTTACAGTTACAGCTGTTAACATATTTGAAAATTATTAAGTTTGGAGGTGGGTCTATATTTGGGGTGGGGATCTTTTCCATTAGGGGATGATTAAATAATGATAAGCTTGTGAATATTTACTGTGATATTACAGTGAATGTAGCGTGTGACCCACTTTAGACTTTCACATCTGAAAAGGATAAACCCTTTGATAATTCTTTGACTGCAGACACTATTTGACAGTCAGTTTTGGGTAATAAAATATGCTTCTCCCCTGTTTCCCCCCCCTCCTATCTTATTTCTGTTGAAGATGCGCTTGTGTTAGACCATGAGATGTGCAGTCTGAGGTAAATGTGACTGAGTGATGTATCATATAATCTCTTGGACATATCTAGTGGACGTTATTCCAGGAGAGGATATGGGGGCTGCCTCATGAAACATTTATCTGGGAAGAGTAGCACAGCGATGGCAGAGAGATGGAGTGACAGAATGGAATGAGGTAGAGATGGGAGAATAACAAGGAAAGTGTTTGTATGTGCGTCGGCCCACGTTTCTGTCTCTCAGTCATCCCCTTTGCCTGGTAAAGGTAGAGATACTATGGAAAACATACATATTTTTGCCACCGCAAACCTAATTTACCTTGAAAATGAATAATCCTATAACCAAGTATATACATCAACAGATATAAACATGTGCATATCACACACACGCACACGCACACAGAGTTTTAAGCATGCTCTGAGAGCTTAAAGAGGCTTTGAGCGTGATAACTCCTAACAAAAACCCTGAGGCTGAGCTCTGACACAAAGCTTATAATCTGGCCGAGTGCTCCAGTGGTTGAGCTCACTGAGTAGCAAATGCACCCCTGGACATATTTTGTTCCACAGTCCCTTATTTTAAAGTCTGTAAGAGGAGATCTTTAAACGTGTCATAATGTCATATAACAACGATCTGAGTTGCTCAAATGCTGCCGTTGACTGTGGTCCTATTAACATGTGAAAACTAGAATCCTATTAATTTACACTCTATGCTTTATTTTCTGTGTATGTAACTGCTTGTTTGATAGTCATTTATGAGTCCTGCTGAACTTGGAAATTGCAGTCATGTCAACAAGTGACTGATGCATCTTGCAGTGCAAGAAATTTCAGTTGGCAGAGCAAGTCTTGAATCATTTACGGTGATGAACAACAATATTAATCCTCCTTGGTAACAATTTTGATGATTAATTTGTTGCTTAAGTAATTTAATCAGGTGAAAATATCAAATATTTGCCGGTTCCAGCTTTACTCTGGTTTATGCCATTTTAAACTGAATTTCTTTGGGTTTTCAGACGGTTGATCAGACAAAATAAGCTTTCTGAACATGTGACCTGAGGCTCTCAAAACCTGCGGTGGGCATTTTTCACACTTTCTCCTGACATTTCACAGACTCAACAATAGATCAATTAATTGAAAAAACAGACTATTTGTTAATAAACTGAATTTTTAGTTGTACCTCTACTTATGTCTAATATTGTTTTTCTTTCTAAAATCTCTATTTTAAGCCTTCATTTTACCTTGACTAATGTTAGTACTTGTCCAATGTAGACCAGGACCTTGAAATAAATGACTGTGGGCAAAGGACCATGGGAAAGATTTGATCATCGTACTCTATGCTCCCATGCATCTCTTGGTTGTGCTTGGCTGGCCTGCTGTGGTGCTTCAGCACTGGATCTTCAGATGCTGACAGACACCAGAGCCTAGTGGGAGCCTGGTAGAGTGGCCTCTCTCAGAAGGAGGAAAGCTGCTCCCACCCAGACAAGGTCATGCTGGCCTCTTGTCATTATCCTCTAAACAGACAGGGGAAAAGCATTCCTATCCAGCGGCCATTAGTGCCAGGCAGAGACCAATTACCACCAGGCAAAGGGCAAACTGTAAGCGGACATGGATGAAGCCAGACGGGTCAGAGTGGTCATACATAGCAAAGGTCGGTGATGTCATCATTTCAGACAAGTTAAAGTCGTCAATAGCTCCCAAGAAAAATACATGAGCGCGAAGGCTTAAATGAAGGATGCATTTTCTGAGTGCAATAAATGCTTTCCATTAGGGATCTGTGCTGAAGAGCATTATTGTCATTATCTGAATTGTCTTTCTCTAATCTCTTTACCAAAATGATTCGCATTAGAAATTTATCATACACTAATGAGCAGTAGATCAATAGGGGCCTTTTGTTATTAGGACAAGGCTGATACTCTCCCTGAAACAGTCCGGTTATCTCAAGTAAAGTATTCTCTGTGTGTGTGTGTGTGTGTGTGTGTGTGTGTGTGTGTGTGTGTGTGTGTGTGTGTGTGTGTCAGGCCTTCCCCAGAGCCTCTGTACTACATGTACTTTCTATATGTAGCAGTCACAGCTCTCAACAGGTTTGTCATGGACAAGTGTCCTTGTTGTTTTCTTCGAGAGATCAAATAAAAACACGAGCGGTTTGGCATGCAGCACTTATGGTCACTTAGGCAGCAAATACAAGTTTCAAGGGTTTTTCTTTTTTTTTTTTTCTTTGAGAACAAGGGTCCTTGCTCTTGGCTGTGGGGGGCTGCAGAGAAATGATAGCACTTATACCTACTTCTTTTCTTACAGTAACTATCCTGAATTAAGGAAAAATCTCAAACCCATTCACATCCTCAGGAAAGACTCCAGTTTAACCTCCTGCTGCTTCTCAACTCTAATCCTGCCAACAGCAACATGTTGTCACTGACAGGTTGTTGGGTGTGCAGGATGTTCCCTGTGTCTTTGCTACTGTGTTGTCACGGTGGGGTAAAAGAGGTGAAATTACCATCAACAATCTGTTTATGATATGTGTTAAACATCTTGTCAACCTGTTTCTACAGTTCGGTTACCTTGAGGACAAAAGACCAGCGGCCAGATGCATAAAACTCTGTAGGTTCATGACTGAAACTGTCCTCACACAAGACCATGACCATCATCAGCAGTGATATCTCTGCCATCACACTCAACAAACATCAGAAAGGTCATGGGGACAGTTTAGATTTATAGCACTCTCATAAAACAGCTTCAAAGTGCATCACAGTAGCAATAAAAGGATAATGGAGAATAAAGAAAGGAACAGACACTTCTCTGTGTTAATGTTAACTCCTCTTGAAGTCATTCAGGGTGCTAGTAGCACATATCCATTCAATTCTCAAAAGTAGAACAAGGGCTCACAAATTTTCTTCTCGCACTTTTGTTTTTATTTTATCAATATCAGCAGTTCACTGGAATGCCTTTGATTTTCTGAAAAGAAAAACTCGCTTGTCTAATCCAACTAAAATGCAAGAAATCTCTGCGTGTCTGTATAAATGTATATAGGTCTGTCTTTCTCGACAGCCACTCATCCAATCAACTTCACACTTGGCGGGTCTGTTGCTGAGGACCCCATGAAATGGGGTGTCGAGTGTGAAGTAGTTTGAATGAGCGGTTGTTGAGAAACATCACCCTGGATGCGCGAGTCTATAATCACATTTTTTTAATACATAAAACGATTGTAGATTTTGCTTTTCATGCGTGAAGTGTGTCTTTCACCTACATTTAGTCGATTAAATGTAATTTGAAAAGGAACAATAATGAGTATTATCGTAATCATTTAGGTGTGGCTCATCATAATCACTGTCCAAAACCACTGGCGTATTGACATATTACTGTATTGTTAATTAAGCATATAAAAAAAAAACTGTTGTGTGTGTAGGTCTAAAAAGATGGGTCTGATACTGAGCAATGCCGGTGGCCCGACCACAGGCACACTCTGAACAGGCACTGCACTAGTTTGTAAAATAGCAAGAAAATAAACAAATAAAGCAAAAGAAAAGCAAAATTGCACACAAATGCAGTCATTTAAAATACGGTCGGTAAATGCAGCTTTGAATAGCATATCGCGGGTGATGAAATCACACACCTTGTTCTTCATTAATGCGTGAGAAGTTTATTTCAAAAACAGCATCTGCAGAGTTTCTGTGCACACGCATCATTTATACTGTACATCTGGCCGACCTGGTTTGATGTCAAAGGATTAAGCATCCAAGTATGAACGTCCGCCCTGTCCGTTTGGACGGAGGGGAGAAAGAGAAGAAAGTGCAGGAGATGATCTACGAGAAAGGGGGAACCAAAATTCCATGGATCTATCAATCTATCATTTTTATGCATTTGATAAATTCCATCCCCTTCTTAGTGTTAGATGTGTAACTCGAAATTTTCACACACCTCCTCCCAGTCTGCACTTTCATGCCACACAGGGGTGATCAGCTGGAGGAAATCAAGCCCCTCTCTAAATTTCCTCTCAACTGATTAAGATAAACTGCTTTTCAGCCATGGTTACCCCCCCAACCAATCAATTAAAGTAATCAATTAAAGGCCTGCCGGCTGAGCCTTTGGTAATTGAGGGTTGAATAAACACAGGCTGCTGATACTGATGATAAAGCCGTAACAAAACCATGGGCATGAAAAGGGCTTGAAAAATGTAATTTCTGGGATTTTAGTTAGTCTCAATTGTAAGATATCTAAGGAATTCCACGTTTAGTTATTTATTTCATTTCACACCCAGCGCAGTCCTGGCTGTTTATCCCATGCTGCCAGGGATTCTGCCCTAGGACGTTAAATATTGAATAAAATCATCAGCCAGGCCTTTCCAATTGGCTGTGGCTACTATTTGAAAAAAGTGCCAGTAGAATTCAAACATGGCACTGTGTTCCAGCATGTCCTCCAGTGAAAACAAATCCTCAGAGGAGGGTGAAAGAGACTCTTTGGGCAGGCTTGGCCTCTCCACTGCTGGCTTCAGGTCCAAGAGGTGAGGGGGCTGTCTGTACTTCAGGGATCCTAAAATAAAGCCACAAAGGCCTCACTGAATGAGTCACATTCACTTGAATATGCATTTTCCTCTGTCTTCTACTTAAAAATTGAAATTGAATTTTGATTCACAGACACGGCAAACTTGGCACGTCAAGATAAAGAAATATTTTGGTATAGAGCAGAAAAAAACGGAGAGAATTTACTGGACTTTTTTAGGAGTTTTTTTTTTTTTTTTTTACAAACTTCTCTTGCAGAAGGGCTTATAACAAGTAGGCTTTGTCCATTTGGTTTGAATCAGTCTGCTTTTGTTGAAGTTAGTGGCTATAAGTCTAAAACTCATGAGCTCCTCCTCCTTTGTGGGGTGCTCGTCTGCTGGGCTTTTACTAGAGAGTGGGGACGTTGGAGACGGGGTGATAGGTCCTTGTTTAAGATTTGTGTGACCCTGCCTCTTTATGGGGTCACCATTTACATGTGTGCGCTGTCAGAGAGCGGAGCTAATAACTGGCTGTTTGCGAAGTCAGCTTCCATGTTTTGATGACTCATCTGGTTTGAATCAATCTGCTTTCAGTTTATTTATGAATTACTTTTTCTCTGTTTCAAATGCTACCGTGGTAATAATTGAGAAAAATGATCCAGTATTGATTAAAGTAATAGATACACAAGGACAAAAAGGTCCTAGACAAAGAAAGGCAATCTTTATAAACGCTCTCCTGGGTGGAAGAATCATCGTCTCCTCTCTTTCTAAGGTGTTACCAACAGTACTACAGTTTGTATAGACCGTAGTTGGAGCATGGAGGAAAGTGCTATGCCTGCTGCAGCTCATTATCTAACAGCCACATAACATAATTTAACATTTCCTTTGTGTTCAGGGACACCACGGCAATTAGCTAACAAGTGGGTCATCCATTAACCAGGCCCATGGGCCTGGGAGAGATATAAGCCTCCAGGGCAACACTCAACAATTCTCTGTAATAGAATGGCTAAGAGAGAGAGTCCATTAGTAAACATTTAGGAAATCAGTGAGAAGGCAGGTCTCCACGGGTAATTATATTACTGGTTATTTACAACAAATACACTCCGCACTTTGTTGTGTTTTGCTCCTTTATCTTTTTCATGATGTTGTATTCAACTTTGTTCTTCTACCATTTGCAGGTTCACATTAATGAATCACGAGGTCATAAATTAGTTTTCTTGCCTCTTGGGTTGAGACCGGTGCTGTTTCAGCCTCTGAGCCTACAGACAGTTTTAAGTGAAACACAGGATGCTCGCTGTTTTTTTTGAATGACATGAATAATGAAAGGCTGAGAGATTTCAATTGTATGATGGTGCAGTCAGAGGATCGAGACTGCTCTATTGAGGAGCCCACCTCGGTGCCTAAATGATTGGCGGACGCTTCCTGCTATTGACGCCCTCCTTAACTGTGATTCCACTCTCTCAGACCCAAACTGTACATACACACAAAGAATAGGCTGCACTGTTGGACCTTGAGCTCTACAGGGATGGTATAGCATGGACACCCCTTTGAAATAGTTTACTTCAAAATAAATACTTAATGCAGCGTGCTTTTTCTGATGAAATAATTCATTGAACACACTAACATTTGTAATAGCTAACCAGCCCCTCACAACGGTGTTAGAGTAAGACTCAAGGTTGATCAATAGAGGCCTTAGGGGTTTTATTTTCTGTTCCTTGATCAAGGCTGTCAGATTAGTATAGGTACAGTGTAAATAGGACTGCTCCTTGAGCATAGGCGGCGGCTCTGCAGCACAGGTTGGAGCATCGCTCCCTCATTAATATGATTAGGAAAACAGCCTTCGGGCAGTGAGGATGCAGAGCAGCCCACACCGACGCTCAGTGGATACCGACAACAGTACAGCGGCACAATGGCACTGTCAGTGTGTTTTTCATGGCTCTTCTTTAGCAAATCAACTAATCTGAACAGAATTCATAAATAGCGCACAAAAAGAAAGACATTTCTGTGACCATGGCCCAGCGAGATTTTACTGCTCTGACGGCATAATTGATGGATGTTTTCTGGTCTGTGGTGGAATTTAATAACTGTGTAAAGGTGTAAAGACTTGGACATTCTGAAATCCAGCAAATTCATGTTGTAGAGAGGTTCCTGATTCTGCGGATCATTTAATTTTGTGTAATTTGTTTTGCCTTTTGTCTTTGCAAAACATTCCTTCTCTTGGCCAGCTCACTCACCAAGCCAGTCTGTTTCACAGGATTCACTCAAATCTCGCATGTTGTGAAGCCTTTCGTATCAGTTTCAGGGTGTGAAATTCTTCACCAGTTTTCAAGCCTAGATTTTGTTTTTAGTTTGCTTCATTAATTTTTAGAAATTAGCAAATTTGTGTAGCATGTTTTTTAAAAGCAAGGGGGTGAAATATGAGTGATAATATAATTGATTCATGGTAGTAATGCTTCATTTCTCATCTGATTTGCAACCCATTTAGTTTCAGAAATCACCAGACAAGGTTTTCTTTTTTTTTTTTTTTTTGCTTTTTTTTTTCACAGTGCCTGTCATCTAGTGAGTAATTATCATTGGTCTGTGTATCATAAGCCAGAAAGGATAGTGACACTTCTACTGATCTATTCATCTTTTAGTGCTGATGACATCTCCCTCCCGGCTTCAGAAACAGGTTGTCACCTCCTCAATCCAACAGACAGACAACACAAGTGTTAGTATGTGTTACATTTTCAGCAAAATAGGTGAAAATTAAAATGGGCTTTACTGCTTTACATTGCACCTCTTTATGACAGTAATTACAGTAAGGACAATGTTAATAATAAACATTTTAATGCTATTTCAGGGATAGCGTTTAAATTGCACATATATGATTGCACAGTATAGTACTAATTGTGATGGTTTTCTGACTATACTGCAGTATCCTTGCTGGCAAAATGTTTTTTTTTTCCTTTTCATATTTCTTTAGTAAAAATCTTACTGAATGTTTTTCCTCAGCTTCGGGCCCTTGACACCCTCTTGTGCAAGAGAATAATCACAGTGAGCTTTCTTGTTTTACTCAACAATAACACAATTATAAATAACTCATTTATCTTACAATGCACTTTTCGGGTCTCACCCAAGAGGACACAATTTGTGCTTTGCATTGTAACGTCACTGAATGGCATGCGTACCTAAATGCTTTGTGCTGTGTTTAAGTCAAAGTTTCATATTTCAAAAGCCTTTCTGCAGAAGATGATGGGAGAAGTTCACAGATGTTGTTTGTCTCCATATGTTTGCTGTAAGAGGCTACGATCTGAAGAGCTTGAGGAGCAGATGAGATCTGACTGTACAGAAGTGACTGAGATCAGGCTGCTGGTTGTGTGTTCAGTACCACAGATGACCAGTAGATGGTACTCTACTGTGGGGCTAAGCAGGAAAATAGTAGTGTGCACTGTTGGTGTGAAAAAAGATGGATAGGAGATTCTGAATCGTATTAACTATCACAAGGTCATTAGATAAAGCATGTTTAAGGGGATTCTAGAAGAACTGCTGCAATTCCCCACAGTGCATATTTGTGATTGTTAAATTTCATGCATATATTATGGCCATTGAAAAGTGTAGCAAAAAGTGAAAACAACAAATTTTAGTTGAGAGCCAGTTTATGTAGAGGTAATCACGGGTGTATTGCCTCATGCCTGGCCTGGGTTGTGTGTGACAGACAACGGCAGATGGCACGTGGCTGCCTCCCTCGATGGCCCTGTCAGCAAGAATGTTTGGTGGAGGTTACTTTGGTGGGTGATGGAAAAGCCAGATTATTCCTGTCAAAAAGCAGGCAACAATGCAGCCCGATGCTTTGTTTCCCATTTTCAAAGGCATTTGTTCTTTGATAAGGTACCGGAAACAGTTAGCAACATGCTGGTGGGAACCTATGGAAAAGAATACACTTTATATCAATTGTGTTTTCCTTATCCCCTGGTGGCGTTTGCAGGGTGTGGGAATAGGCAGCATTCTGGGCACTGCTGCTCTGAGATAGCATTCACAGACCAGAGCACAAGAACGGGCTGCATTCAGCCTGGGGAACCAGGGGCCCTACGCTGCAGAATTGTACACAGGGATGGACAATGTACACTATCTTTGGTTTGGACACAAAGAACCAAGGAAAGATTTTATTGTAAGGTTTGGCAGGTCTTGTTTGCAGACTCTCTCTTTCTCTGTCTTTCTTGTTTGCTTGGTCTCTGTTTACTTGCTGCCCTTTTGCTGCAGCAATTTCATTACGTGTGTATTATTTTACACTCCATGACTTGTTTACTAATGACAGTTAGCTACTACTCGCACTCTCACCTCTGTATTCTCACTTTTAAAGCACACTTTAAAAAAAGAGAGAATATGAAAGGCGTTTCTGTCCTATTTCTGGCTTTCTATCAGTGCAGATACACATTTGTGCAGCACATGCTCAGCAAAAAGCAGCAAAACATTGTTGATTTTGATATAATTGTTTCTCGTTAATAATTGGCATTTCTGCGTGTTGAATGTCTCCACTGACTTGTGATCCATTCAGTGCCGGAGCACATCAGATGATGTGAAGGCTAAGCGTTTTTAACAGAAGTTGGAACCACTGCTGCCTCCCACAGAGCCACCACATTGCATTGGATAAATTAGTATTATGATTTTAAGGGATAAATACCCGTTCCACCTAATTAATCCACCACATCACAGGGGGATATGACACCATGAGCCCAATAGATCAAGGACCACAGATCAAAGGCACCACCACTGTTAGAATCCTACACAGGCAAGAAGAAGGTTTCTTGTTTATTTCTATGTACAGAATGCCTGTGAACTAATGACTAAAGAATACAGCAATATATGCAAATTTGTTTATTGGTTGTTGGTCGAATGATGTTACACCGTCGGTCCACCAATAAGCATGTCTAATTGGCAGTGGTTTCAAAACTCAAGCCTGAAATTTTTAAGGCTTGTTGAAATTCCTTGTTTGGAAAAACATCATTTTGTCATTAGCATAATGTATGATGTAAAGTGTGTGCTTTGAATTAAACTGCCATTTGTAGTTCAGCTGCTTATGATCAATATGGAAACCGGGATCTGATCAATATGTTAACTAGAAGCTCTGCATTTACAAACTTTTTTTAATGGCTCACACTCAGGGCTGGTAATAAATTGATTGTTTGCTCTGGTCTACAGGGGTACGGCTGACATTGGCAAGGAAATATGAAATGAAAAGATCAGTAAAGAGGACAATTAACAGTTGCCTGCTCTGTAAATGAAATTAAAAATTCTCTCTCCTGTGAGATGCTTTACCACAGAGACTGAATACATTTATGAGGAAATCAATGTTTTCTTGATTTCTGTGATTTTTTTTTTCTTTGCCTTGCTTCATCATGGTTAGCGTGTTATTTCTAGGTTTCATTTATTTTGTGAAGCTATCATAGTTTTTTTTTTTTTTTTTCGTGTGGTGTTCACCACTTGAGCATTTATATACACTCACATGTAAATGAAATAAGTCATAAATGACCCTGTAAAGGGCCCAAACCAGCACTGCGAAGTTGCTGTGACATCTTGTTATGCTTCATAATATCCAGAGCAGTGCACACACTTTGGCCCGTCCTCAACCTGACATAAGAAAGGAGCAAGCTGGGCCCTCTCTTTATTTAACACACTGGCTGTGCTCTAAAAAATGTCAGTGTTCTGCCAAGTTTACCACATATTCACTGTTTACTGATGGCTGTTACACATGTGGTTTTTGCATATGCTCTCCTCTCCCACTTAAATCATCTGCGGTCCCTGGGCTTTCTTTTGACATGTGCAGCGTTGGTGCTGCCATTGCAGCTTAAATTTTTCAAGCAAAGAAAAGGCATTTGTATGAAATAATAATGACCGTTTCAGACATTTATATTTTCCACATCTGACTGTCATCTCTCCTTTTCTTTCTCTCTGTGTCCACCACAATATTCCAAACCTCCTACGCACATCTCCATCAGAATTTTATCAGCAGTTAGTTTGTCATAGATGTTGTTTTTAGGGTAAAGTTTGTTGATGTTTTTGTTTATGTTGGCACACATGGTGGTGTGCAGCGCTGGGGAAATAACTAACTCAGCTTTTTCTTGAACACCTCAATTCTTAGCATTCCTCTAATTCATAATGACATGCGAACTAAAATCTACAACCACAGACTCCAACAAAGCTGGGGAGACCTCTTCTCTTGGGACCTGCTCCCAAATGTCAGGGATCCTGGGTTGACTGGATGGACTGACTTGGGACTACTGTCTTGTCCTCAATAATTCATACAACAGTATCAAGTGCTTCATTAATATACTATTGCATGCTATGGGGAAAAAAAAGACCATGTATCATATCAATGCAGTATTTGTGTTTAAATTTTTTGTACATTTTAAAACATTCTGCACAATCCTCTTCCGAGAACACATTTTGTTGAGCACTGACAAGTTCATTGTCAAAACGCAGAGCCTTTGCTAGGTTAAATCTCGAAAGTGCCACTCAAAACATTCTCCATAATTTATTGAAGGTAGCATTGTGAAAATTCCCTCTCCTGTCAGAATGCATCAGTGCAAATGATGTACACATGTCTTGTGGCGTGGAACCCTTTTCAAAGAGGCACTATTTGTTTTGTCGCTGTTCCTTTGTGTCGGCACGCCTACAGTCTCCGCAGAGTGTGGATGTCACAAAGCATTAGGAAGTATGAGATTCAGGATGTTTCATTTAATCTCCTTGACTTCCCCAGTTAGCAAAGGAGCCAAGCAGCAGCTGAGGGAGCCCCAGCATCCTGTACAACAAAGCTGGCTGACATGATGTTTGCCTGAGGGGTCTGCACTCACTCTCTCACAGGCATAGTCTGCGAGCATGTAAAACAATGAGAAACCAGTCAGCTGACAGATACACTAAGCTGCAGTCACTTTGAATGACAACAGCGCATGAGAGGAGCAGTGGCAGCCCCGGTCTGGGACTCAGTACAAACAGCTTTGCGAGACATAAGACGTAAGACTCTATCAGAGCTTTCAGTCACAGCTTCTCAGATCACACTGCTGTAGTTTGTTGCAGTGTTGGAGTACAGTAGACTGATCACATTATGTAGTGATGTTTGGCTGAAAAGAGGTTTAAAACAGCGATGTATTCTCCTTCATTGCAAAGGGAGGAGGTAAAGCACAGTGGTCACCCATAGTGCTGCCGTGGCCTTGGGGTTAAATAGGAGCAGATGCCCACTTCCCAGTTCAGTTTTCCTCCCATGTAATAATGATCTGCTGCAAGACGACACACTTGACCCTCCATGACCCTAAATGGTATAGAAATTACAATCAAGGGAGTTATTTAGATTGAGCTGATTTGATGCTCAGCTGATGGAAAGGCTCCACTGCTCTGTGTCAGTTCCAGGTTGACTCTTTCCTGTTTACCGCCAGCGTTGGAATCAGGTTACTGCCGAATAAGTGACTGAGCGTGATTGAGATTCCAAAGGCCACCCTGTGCTAAGAACTGTGAATAATTTGTTACAGCAAACCTGCAAAAGGAAACATAATGAAGAATACAGACCGCTTCACCCAAAAGAAAGATGCAAAAGCATGACGACGGTCAGCTTTTACACAGTTCAAGGAAGTCAAGTATGTTCTTCCAAGAACCATGTGCAGTTGTGACACGCACAAACACACACTCACACTGTCCCATGGGTGAGCAGGCAGCAGCACCACCGCCCCCTCTTCAGGTGAAAAGGCCCACTCAAAAGGGTCATATGACTCAGCCTTTGGCTTTTCTGCCCGTCCTCCTGTGCATCTCTGGGGTACATGAGAGTCTTCGGCATCCACCACTTCTCTCATTAGCACATGCCAGGCTGCTAGTTGCTGTGGCTGAATCCAGGGCATGTCAGGAGCCATGTCTAGGAGCCACTTGAAATGACAAGATGAGAATGAGGGCCAGGGGCTGGCATATGGTGCTGATTAGCAGTCAAGTTTACAGGGGTTCTCTATCCACAGAACATAATCAGACTGACTCCCAGCATCCTGCCCACTGAACATCATCTGACACACATCGATTCTCCCAAGATGCCACTGATCCTTCTGAGAGAGAAATTATTTTCCATTATTTTAAACTTCTGCTCCAAGAGGAAACACTGAAGTTGTGTCTTTTAAACTGGGTCTTACTTGGCTGATACAAGCATGCGTTTGATGATTTTCTCGTAAACAGGTCTTTTGGAATTAATGAAAATGAAAACCAAGTTCTCAGGCTTACCCTGAGGGACCTTGTCAAATGTTGATGGATTTCTGTGTGCACTGACAAGTAAAAACTAATATCTAGAAAATAAGAAATCACAAAACTATTCTACATATTAATGAGTGATTTCAAACAGTCTATGCCTGCACTGGATGCACCTCCCTGCCCACCAGGCACAGAGCACAACTCCCCTCAAACAAAACTTTCAGTGCCACAGTCGAAGCAGCAACATCTGGCTCCTCATGTAGGCGCTTATTAGGATCAAATTAAGTAGAAATGAATGGGATGATACATGACAGGGTGCAGATGTTCAAAGCCGTGGTGTGAAAATCTGAGGGCAGAAAAGAGCTTAATGAATTCTGCGTCTTACAGCAGGGGTGAGGCTTTGGGTTCACAGGTTAAAAAAAAAAAAGGCTAATTAAATTCTGAAGCAGACGCACAAGAAAATAAATGTTTGTTGCTTGTCGCTCCCCTTATTTACCCGTGGCACGCTCAGGGACAGTGTTATGATTTGCAGTTAATCAAGCAACACAGTGAGGTGTAAGCGAGTGGTCTGCTCTTTTGTGACTTACGAACAGATGCACATCAGACATGGACCCTGGTGAAGTGCCTCACATATTAGCTGAACTGTCACTCAGACCAGGTTAGCATAAGGAAGTATTGAAGTCAGTATTGTGGTGCTATTTTCCTCTCAGCTGATTTTGTTTACAAGTAACACAATACATTTGATATTCATTACCAGACTAAATTACTTGTAATTAAGTAAATAATATGTTTATACATTTGCATCTGTTTTTTTACCCCGAAGATTTATCATCAAAGTAAATGTTGCTTTGAAAAGAATCTATCTATAAAAATCATTGAATTACACAGGCCAAAGTCCTCAATTTGAGTTGTGACCATTTGTCCTTTTATTTATGGGACTGTTTTATGTCAGCCTTCAAATATTATTCCCTCGCTTCCCTCCATCCACACAACGGTAAAATAACTTTGCACCCCCTCTGCCAGGTAGACGTGCACGGACTCACACTGGCTGTCTCAGTTGATAGCAGGTTTCTTTAGAGCCATAAGACTTGAGCCAAAGAGGGAAAACTCAGTTTAACATAAATGATGTCATCACACATCTAAATGTGACTTTTGGCCGCCTAAACGGCTTGATAGTTACCTCATTGTTGAATCACAATTCTCTTAATTACGTCCTTGAGATCTATTATTTAAGTTTATTTTCCTGCTGTGGCGTGGGGCTGCTTCTCTTCTAAATCACTGAGTCTCCCCTTCCTCGTTAATGTCTCCTCAGCCTGCGTACTGAGCTCCAGAGCTGCACAGAGCCAAGTCTAATTTACACATTTTCACCAGCATAATGTTTAAGGGTGTTTTCTCCCCACTGACTACATTGCAGATTGTGTGTGTGTGTGTGTGTGTGTGTGTGTGTGTGTGTCTGTGTGTGTGTGCAGGAAATAATGAGGTTGTAGAAGAACCTTAGCTAAGGGTTAAAAAGCAGATGTAGATCTTTGTGGAGTTCTCTAAGCGTTTTAATGTTTATTGTGATAAACAGGTCGCCTTGCAGAGAGAAATATGTAGATTTTTATTTGGATTTTGTGATTGTTTAGATTTCTTTTTACTGTTGCAACAAAGGCAAATGTTGCTCTGAAAGTCTGTGTATATTAGAATAATGAAATACCTCTCAGTGTGAGCAATAACGGAGAAGCAGAGCCAGCACTGGGTAGTATAATAAGTTGCTTCGAATGGAAAATTAACGTAACTTAATCCAACAACCTCTGAAATTAAGGTTTGACATGTCAGTACTTTTTTGAGTGGTTTTTCGGGCCATGGCACTCTTCCATCATAGGCACAGAAAACTAAAACAAAAGGAGGAAGGTGCAAGAGCGAAGGGTCAAATTTGAATAGCACTGACAAAAATCCAAACATGAGATATATCTGTGACAATAACAGCGATGTATCAAATACTGCTTTGTGCTCCTTCCTCTGCAGACTGCAGAATAATTTGTACATGTTTGCGTTATTCAGTAACGAAAATGTTAATTTCTTTTCATGACCTTACCAGTGATTACAAAAAATGTGTCTTTTTATATGGGCACCGCTCTCAATTCAGAATACAGTCTTGTATCGAGCGAGAATAATGCAAAACAAATAGTAGGCTACATCCAAGGCCTTTCTATTGGTGGCATCCGGAGGGAGCAATTCTTTTTACAATTCCAAGTAGAGGGCAGGTGAGTTATTTCTTTGGCTGTGTTTTACATGACTGTGTTCATGCATACTATAGAGCACCCTATAAAAAATTTTAAGTGCGGACCCACTTCCCTCCACAGGAGATGTATCATACTTTGTTCCAAGTGTTCTGACACATAAACGCACATTTTTGGTCTGGGTTAAGGAAAATACCAATTTTCCCTTTGTTTCTATAGCAGTATATTTCCAGCACCAGCAGATGAGAAGAAGTTCAGGTCTTCAAAATAGGAAATATCCTATAATGCAATACAGAGATGCCAGGTACACATGTACATACTGACATATACTGTACAGACGGACGCACACACACACACACACACACACACGTCTCCGACTTTGCAGGCACACTCAATCTTTCTGGGCTGGCACTTCCAACAGGAAACTGACAGTATTATGTGACACCATGGAATGTTCTAGGGAGCAGCAGCCTAGCAGCACTGACCTACACCCAACAACAATACCTCTTTTTGTCCTGCCTTTCCCTCAAAATCTCAGCTCCCCTCTCAAATGCAGGTGTGGTGCTCTGCAATATACATGTTATTTTTTTCAGAGGGCATAATTAAAAGAAATGAAGTCAGTGTTCCTTAGCACAAATCAGAGCACTCAAGGGAGTGACACAATTCTCTCTGTGCAGGGATTTACAAGAACAGCATGCTACAGTAGATGCCAGCTCTCGAGTAAGTTGATCAAAAATAGAATTTGATTGGTGAACCAATAAAAATGGGGGGAAAAATGCTGGAAAATGAGAGCGTTTAGGCGTTTATTCAGAGTATGGGCAAGTGTGACAGAATTTTGGTTCCAGTGAGATCCTGTAGTATGTCTGCTATAAACTGGAAGAATAGTTTTGGCTGCTCTGTGGAAATTATAAAATGTTCATCATGAAGCGTTGTAGCTGGATGTTTAAATTGGCCGGCTAGCAGACATTGAAAATCCTCCGCGTTGGAAAATAAGCAACCTTAAAGACAGCACATCCCCTATTAATGTTATTCTCTAATTATATTGTCAGCACTAATAATAGGTAGAAACACTTTTTTTCGGGGGTTAAACATGTTAAACCTAATTAGATTTATTTATAATATGTTTCATTTCAAACATAATTATTTTCGAACGTGCTCTCTGTGAAGAGCTACGGCCTTGCAATAAAACGCTGGTTGGTCGTGGATTCTAAACGTTGTCAGTGTGTGATCTTTTTCCAACTCTGAATTTCTGGATTTCTAGTAAAGAAGTTCAGATTGGAGGTCAGTAAGTATGACATTCTGAGAGGTTACATGAGGTTAGATGACCAATCTTACTTTTTCTTTTTTTTTTTTGGCTGGGGGGGGGGACTTGAATTGCATCAGTCAGTTCCAAAAACTTGTTTTTTAAGAGCACGGACATCAAAATGGTCGTGAGGTTTTCTCAGCAGTGAGGTGCTGTCTGCAGCTCATAAGTAATTTATGATGAAACATTTTCTTTTGAGATAATCCACATACTGTCCAAAACCAAGACGTTGTTATCTTCAGAACCTATATATGCAGGAATAGTACCCTTCAGCCTTAAAGTAACCTATTTGGAAATCTATATATGCGTATTTCCGTTTCATTTGAAGATACTTTGGTGTGCTTCCTGGTTCTTAGTGCCAGTCAAAAGCTCTTCATTTCACCATATAGCTGCCAAGTATGCATCTTAAGTCTGTCCTTACTTATTCAGATACAGATCATGCATATCTATCTTTCAACACTTAGCAAAAAGAAGATAAGGAAATGTGAAGTGTTGTACAAACATATTTCTTAACAGTTTTAACAGTACAGACAATGAATAGTTTATCAGTTCGGTGGAGTTAATATGTTTTCTGGATGTGATTGAGCTGTACTCTCCTGCTCGTCCTGATGTGGGGGATTTGAGGCTTGCCGTGGCTTCACTGGGGTTTCAGCCACACAGCAGGAAGAAGATAAAAAGGGGGGCTTTGGAGGAAGAAAAAAATCACAGCGCATTAAAAACAAATCTACTGGGGGATCCACCAGCAGCTTAAGTGAGCCAAGACGATTAAAGGGTCAGTGGTCATAGACTGCAGGTTGAATGTACCTGATGCCTCTAACCTTGGTCCACCGGAGGGGTTGCCAAAACCAATCTCTCAAAATCAAAAACATACACAGGAGACGCAGTGAAGGTCAATTCAAAGTTACACTAGATAATGACAAGCAGCTCAGCAGATCTCTTGGCTCGTCCAGTCGTTCTTACTGTACAAGTCGTCTGGGGTATTTTAGATTTCTGAAATGTTTTTCCTAAGTTTCAATTTATTTCACGTGCAGTTGTTTCACTGTTGTACGGCCATCCAGCGTATGTGCAGATTGATTTAAAGGGTCTGCACTGCATTAACACACAGTGATAATGAAAAAAAAACGGACATGAAGTCCACTGTGATAGATTACTTTTCCCGTTGATGCTCTGAGTCTGCCATTTGATTTTCATACTCTACTGAAATCAATGGCTGCCTGGACTTAGATCCCTAATCACAGTCTGCATTCTTGAAGTTAAGTAGACTGCATTAATGGTCAGTAACATTGGGGAATGTCTTGGTGGTTTTAATCATTAGCTCATTAGGTCAGCAGTTCACCACAATGAAAAGCAGTTTAACACATACAGATGAGCGATCTGTGTGCTCACCATGATCCATGGCAGGTGAGCCGAAGGCTTTAAAGCAGCGTACATGTGAGTTTGTTGTCTGTTTGTGTCAACTATAAGGTCTATCAGCTGACCTGTAGCAGGTTGTCTTGTTGCCTGCTGGGACTTGCTGCATCTCATTGTGAAAAATAGAAAAATAATGAGTGAGCCAAGAATTTCAAATGCTGCTAACGTACTGATGACCTTTTTTTTTTTCTTTTTCTGTAGAAAGCCTGCAATGGCTGCAAAAAAAAAAAGGTATTATGCCACTGTATTCACGTTTTACTGTAAAGTTTACAATTACCGAAGAGCCCTGTGGAGTGCACTTTTTCTTTTAGCGAAGCACAGAGGGAGGACTGAAGTGACTCGACATTTTGCCGAATCAATGAGGGTCTCTCTCTTTCCTCTGTCTGGTGTCACTAGTGGTGACTCTGAGTGGCTCCCCAGCCAAAGACCTGCTTTATCAAGCAGCCAATTTAACAAGACAGCTCCTTTCATGCTTGTTGGCTTCTCCAGTGGTAATGGATTTCCTCAATGAGTGTCTCTCTTTCTCCAGGTTTCACACTTTTCTCTCTGTACTGCTGGGCCTCACTCCAGATCAGATCTTTTGCCACTGACTTTGATTTCTTAAGGTAAGTGATCCATTGCTCCAGGCCTGACCAGCATTGCCTGAAATCTGGCCTCACTTTGGCTCCAGTGTCTGATATTGTACACTCTAATGCAAAGTGAAGTAGCACGTCTAAATAGCCTGTCACTCCACCCTTTGCCCCCACAACCCGCGCAGCTATGCCCACCCCACCTCCAAGGCTCTCTCGTCACCTCCTTTGGTGTCTAAGCTGCCCAGCTGGGACTCATTTCCAGTGTGTGTGGCAGGGAGTGTAAACGATACAGTGATATTTAGGGGCATTAAACAAGTTGATGACATTTTGGTCACATTAATGAAGACTGGCACTTTAGACAGGGAGGAGTGAGAATGAGGGACTGAGCAGGCAGCTTCAGCTCTACATGATGTCATTCACTCAACTTTAAAAAATGCTTGAGGGAACTTTTTGAACAAACTCCTGCAAAGAACAGCTTTTGCATGATGAATTCCATTTTGCACTATGTTTCCAGGTCTAGACCTAAATCCTATATCTGTCTCATTCTTTGCTTTCTGTCTGTCAGTACACTAATAAATCTCTGCAGCTCTGTAGCTCATTTCAGCCATCACGGCCGTTGCATTGATTGTAAGTGAAAGTTTGTGTGGTTTCCAGCCCAAATTTGGATCGTTTTCAGAGCCTCCATTCCTCCTGTTAGGAAATGCAACCCAAGATGTGTGAAAACAGTGTGTATATTGTTGTTTAATTGGCCAGCACTGTTGCTCATCCTGGGCCTGGTGCACATGCTGCTTGGGGTTGTGCATTTGTCAACAGGAAAGAATAAGCTCTGACTCAAATCATAGGAAACACAGATGATCTGGTTCTTCAAGGCTCAGTGGCCCGCCATATGATCTCTATAAACCAAATCCCTGCTGACTGCCTTACAGGCCAGCAGATGCCTTTGCTCATACTGTTATCAAAGCAAAGTGACAATGTATGAAATAATGGAGTTTCTGTCTGTTCGATCTTAAAACCACTCACTCATCAGCCTTACTGATGCTACCCTGCAACCAGCTTGTACGTCTAGTTTATATTCAGGAGTCTACAAAACTTCTTTAGACAGTGATTCAGATAAATACCAGGACTTTGGTCTTCCTCGCTGTCCTCATCGGTTTCCTCCACTTAACGCTTCCTGCATAGTAGATAATGAAGACGCACCTCCCAGTCCCTGATTGAGTCTCCGGTTAGTGGTCTCCATCCACAGGCCATCAGCTGACTTTGGCTCAAATTTTTCTGTGGTTGTTTTTGACTTTTGAATGTGCGTTAGGGCTGAGACATGAGTGTGAGACAGATGAGATCTGTGCTTGGTTTTTATTATGTTGAGATGTGAGAATCCCCTCTCATGTGCAGCACTGGTCAAAGGCAGTGTAAGAGGCATTTTAACCACCTTGTTGATGTTAGAGTGACAATCTCGATTGTTTGTATTTACTGTTCGGACCAAGTCATACTCAGAGGGCACTGCCAAGTGTTCTGCTGCTTGCTTTAAGCGCATCCATTCTCTCACAGTGAATTAACACATAGCCGCTTCGATAAAACAAAATCCTCAGTGTAGGAACACATCGGACGTGAATGTTTATCCTTATGAAAGTGTTACACAGAGCTTGCTGTTGTTCTTCGTTCAACGTGTTTCACCATTTAGTAAGTGGTCAACTGGACTTTTCAGCTTGAGTAGCTTGTTTGTTAGCAATAGCTTGTGCGACATTTGTGTACTTACTGATTGATGTGCATAAACATTATGTGCTTCAATATGTCAGCTGTGCTATGGTTTCACTTGTGTTTTATCTTAGCTGATTTATGAATGGAGGATGTGGAGAGAAAGGCTCAAAGCCACCAGTTTAAATGAGTGGCTATATGAATGAAAATCAAAACCCACGCGCACACAGACCAGGGTTTCCTCTTTGATTATCACCATCTACTTGAGCATAAATTGGGCGTAATTCGAATTTAGCACCAAAGCATAGAGAAATATCAAACATCGAGGCTAAAACCAGCGAGCATAAGTACATGCAACAGGCTTTGGACGTTTATTAAAACCAAGACGGGGTCAGCAGAAAATGCCATACCAAAACAACATATAGCTTGAGTGTAATGTGAGTCATTACGCAGCCAGTGTAGACAGCTGGATTCATCAAAAATGGGACACATGCATTAATTTATTAATGTTTTTTTTAATGTTTTATGTACCCTCTTAATAACCCCAATATGGTTCTTTGTAGAGGAGGAAAACCACAAATCCTGCAGCTGAAGTTTGCTTTGCATGGGGTAAACATTGTGCAGCACATCAAACATTGTCCTCAACTCAGTCTGAATAGCTAGTGTCATCTGGTAAATTTGACATTGAGTTTCAGTTATTTCAGGAGACAGTCATCTTCAAAAAAAAGTCTGATTTGTGATCTTTGCTACCACCCATCGCCATCCCTTGCGTTCCCAACATTAACATCACTCTATGTCTGTCCTCGGTATGCTTCGTCAGAGTAAGACTTGTGGCTGACTGGAACACAAGCTCGTGGTTTGTGCCTCTTCTTCTCTAACTGCAGGGTTTATACAGTTCTAGCCCTCCGCCCTGATACCCACTGAGTCAGGGAGGCAACATATGCTTCGTGGTTCTGAGAGATGCATTACAGCATGCAGTTTCCAGCATGTACTTCAAACTGAATTTAATTATTTGTCTAAGAGTTTCTTTAATCAAAGTGTCACTGGTTGTGGGAATGGGTCTCGCTGTCCAAACGCCATGCAGGTCTGGATGTGAATCTCCTTTTGAAAGGTCTTAAGAAAAATTGTGATTTTTAAAAGTTTTTGTGAATCATAAATCAGTTAATCCCTGTAAATATATGTAAATATAACCATGACCCAGTGACAGCGAAACCTAAGTCCAAATTGAGTTTTTGTTTTTGCTGAGGTGAAATCTGCAGTTAACAACTTCCATTTCCCTTCCACATCTCACTTTCTGAGTGTTCGCTCATATAATCATACCTACCCGTATGTGAGGCCTTAGATGGGAGAGCGAGTCATAAGAAACCAGATGACAACTGTTCCAGGGAGCCAACGTCATATTTCAAACCACACCACTGCATCCTTAAGTGTAGGAGTCACATTGAGAACACGGGCTCTGGAAAAATTGCATTACAATTTAGCGGACTAGTTGAAAGCTTTTAAAACCAGAGTCTTAATACGAAACAGACGGCAAAGTTTGATTTCACTGCAGTGATTCCAGAAGCGAACATGTGTCTCAACAAGGTGCCAAATTTTTGACAACTTAGATATTCAGTCCTGCAACACCATTTATCCCCTGAATTAACAACATAAATGGACAGCAATATTTCATTCAAGTCTTTTTTTCCAGAGCGGAGTAACTTTTAAAGAAGTGAGTCAGATGATTTTTTCAGACCAGGGCTTTTACATCTTTGAAGCACAAAACCACAGTGGAGATAGCTGCCAGATCCTCAAATCAAATACTCTGTACTTAACTGCAAAACCAATAAACTGATAAATTAATACTTTTCAATATGATCTCAATTCCCTCTTTCGCTTTTATGTGTAATGTACATTAGATTTAAGAATGCCAACAGGCTAAATAAATGTGAAACTACTCTGATCTTCATTACTAAGATATTGTGCAGGCCCCATTAGATTGGCACCGCCTGTCTTCTCTTCTCTTTTCTCCCCTTCTTCCTCTTTCTGCTCATTCATCTTATTTTGTAGTGCATGACTTTACGCTATCTCTCACTGTAAACCATTAATAACATAAGAATTCAGAATCCTGACTTTTTTCTCATTAACCTTCGTTTTGATGTGTCAGTTTTTGCGTATTAACTGCTAATATTCACATTTACAATTCATAATTTGGTTAAAATTGCTTTTAAACCGATGTTTCTCTGTGTTGCTGATTAGCTCACTCTAAGGGCCTGGATCGTTTGGTCTTTATTCCAAGAGTAATAATCACATGTTGAAAATGTTGAAATGAATTGTGAGCGAGCGCAGATGCGTTTGAATTCGTCGTGCTAAGTATTCTGGACATGCCTGTGATGTTTCTCCGTGTTTAAGATTTTCTGGCCAGTGCCGAGGCAGTGGTACATAATGAGACATATTAGAATCACAGTAGACATTTAAAAGGCAGGGTAAATCAAAAGGTTTTGTCACCTCTGGGTGGAGGTTAATTGAGCTAGCTGGCTGTATTCTGTAGCTCTGTGGGACTGGGAGACAAAGCCACACTAATCATGCCACTATAATTGATACTAAGACTGCTTTCTGTTCCATTGGTCATGCCACAGGCATTGATGAAACACTAACAATGGCTTTATTCACAACTCCTCTTGCATCTCACAGTTACACTGGTTTAATGCATGTTGAATATGCCATCTAATTAGAGGAGAATATTAAAGATCATGGATTCATTTCTGAGACTTTAATCAGCTGTTTCAAGAGACAGTGGGGATTCTCAGTTGGTCTTGTTGTGCGGTAATTAAGCTTCTTCTCTTCTTTGCTGACTCAAATTTATGAATCCATTTTACCGAATATGCTCTCACATGCTGCCATATCTTAGATGTTCTATTACCTCGTACATGTTACGGGTGTAATGGTACAAAGAAGTCACGGCTCAGTGCTAGATTGCTACAGTGGTACTACTGCAGATAGTAGTGCAAGTGTCAGAGACATCCTGTTGCTGAGGTAGCATTTTGCCTAATGGCATAAGGAATAATCATAAGGAAAATTTCAAACATTTCAAAGCACCTACACATTTAAGTCTCACACAATGGTGACACACCGGCACTATCGACACACTGTCCTCATCTTATCCACAACTCGCTCTGCATCACTGCTGTATGTGAAAGTTGTCGCTCGCTGTTGTGTGACTGACGCGCATGCCAATCAGCTTGTTGTGCTGACGTCAGCACATACGGCTGAAAGTTTCCAGGCAGAGGTTATGCTTGTGGGGCTGAGCATCGGACCGTGACCCCCGTATGGTTTGGCATGAATACATGAACTGTCTCAGCTCTAGTACAACTGTAAAGGAGTCTTGTTGTCTTCCTGAGAGACACATTCTCTGAGATGGACACATAAATCTTTAAATTGCCGTTTTTTTCTCAATTATTTTTCTGAGAAAAATACTTTTTGTGCCAGTGTGTATGTGTGTCATGTGGTCCTGTTACCATCTGTGGACACTGTGTCACCTCACAGCGCAGCACGTTTCCTCTGGCCTTGATTCAGAGCTTTTCAACTATTTCACATCAGTTCCCTCAAATTCATTCCACAAATTTTTATTTCGCTGTGTTTGAAATGATAAGATGTAACACACGTATGGCTGACTGGATTTGCGTTGCAATGCTGACTAAGGGACTTCCCCTGTCACATCATCAAATGCTGGACACTCACATTTTATTAAATGCATCCACCAAGTTTGAATTATTTAAGAAATTTGAGCCAGTCATTGAGCCCTACACATGCTGGGTTGCAGGCTGCAACCTAGGTCAACATAGTTATTGACTGTCAGTGACAGTCGATTTTAAGCAGGACAAGGAATCGTCTGTTTTGTAGAAGTAAGACAGAACCTCCTCTTGTCGATAACAAAAGTTTGCAAAGATGGCAGCCATAGATTTTGTGGACTGTGTACAAAACATGATCATGCCAACTTCAGTGTGCTAATGAATAGACATGTGCCAGTGCAACAGTCATCAGTGTGAACATCTCCTTTGATGCTTCATCGAGCAGAAAGCTCTTAAACAAAATGTTTGAAGTGTCTGCCTGTGTAATAATGATTTATAATTCTCTTGAACTAATGCAAAATTTGCTGGTAAAATTTTTTTGAAATGAAAATAAATTGTGCCCGGAGGGTCAGGCCAACATTCAAAAGAAGATCACCCAAGAGCAGCAAATGATTTAATAAGCCACCAGCTTCACTAGGGCATGGAGACGAGCAGAATGGAGAATTTCAAAGTGTGTCTAATTAACATCAGTTTATTACTATGTCAATCTCTTTGGCTAGAGCATGAATGAAGGTTAGGGTTTAGAAATGCAGAACTGCTTTACTTCAATATATGGAATGGAATATATGAAAGTCAGAGCCTAACCTTCGCACAGAGAAAAAATCCTTTTGCATGTTTGCATCTTGTCACAGCCAGACAAAATATGAATCTCATCTCACAGCGAAGCTTTTTTAGCTTTGTTGAAAAATCATTAAAAATAGAAAACAACTTCCAAGATTTTTCCATCACCATTATTCCTCAAGGAACGAGTAAATGAATATTTAATATCACTTGCATCTATATGATTGCATAGTAATTATCAGAACCCAAATGCTTGACAAGCTCGGTGTAATATAATTGGTAATATGTTAAATTTGCAGGGGAGACAATGTTGAATTCCTCAGACACTTTGATTTAATCTTCTGTTGGTTTTTCATCACCACTGCCACATCTTCAGAGACCAGAAATGTCCCCATCAGAGGGGAGCAAATCCTAAAGAATCACAAGTAAAAGCATTGAGCAACAGGAGCAATTAACAGGTCTTTCCTAACCTAACTACAGAAGACAGAATGGTTTCGTGTGTACTGTGGTATTTATCTCCCTCTGTGCTTTTAAGGTGTCCACGAACTCCTCTGAAAGAAAAGTTGCAACATACCAGAGAGCATAAGGATTAAAAATGCAATAATGTTTTTATTAATATTACCTTCAGTTCAATAAATAGGCCGGCCAGTGGACGTTATTGGTGGCTTTAACAAACTTCATGTAAGACCCAAGAACCAAATTGGAAACAAACAAATGCTAAACACACACACACACACACACACACACACACACACACATACACACACACACACACCATGCAATTATACAATAACCAAATGGGAGTTTTTGGATGCTCTACAGAAGTTGTTAATCCATCAGCATCACAGGACTCCTGTGTCATTCCCTCGTATTTCGTTTCTTTCATGCCAAAATTGTAACTGTGCTGTCATGAAAGCTTAAATTGCAGATTCTCATTTTAACAGTGGGGTTCCTCCAGTCTTGTTTTTCTGAGAGTCTCCTGGATTGTCTTGGTGACTAATTGGGCCTTTTATCTGGAGGCGCAGTGCCGGCACAGCCGTAGTGGTGTGAAGAATAGAGATCTTGCATCAGCTTATGGTCTGGACATGAAGTCACTTGGAGAGTCACCCGCATGTTTCATAACATATTTGAGTACTGTAGGTAATTTGCTCATAAAATCACGATTGAAATCACATTTAGATGCAAGAAGCTGCATTTAGAGCCTGACTGTCGATCAACAACAGCAACAGTGCGGAAACGCCAGTGGGCATGTGCAAAGACCCCGTCCTTCTCCTACCTGCCTGTGTTAGACTCATTACTCAGTCAAGTAGTGATATATTAATCATTATTCATTACTCATTTCTCAAATAATTGCTTTACATAGTGCTTGCGGAGAGCAAATCTGTTGCACAATTTGTCGCATTATCTTTTTGTTACACCTCCATAATTGCATTAAATCTTACCCTCAAATGTAATGAAACGTTGTTTACCTGAATTTGTAAAGGTAACCACGTGTCTCCGATATCCAGTTATTTGATAAATCACAGTGTTCTCCTGATATAGGTTTATTAAAATAATCCAGATGAATGATTTGATGTTGCACTTTTGAATGGTGAAGTGGGCAACATTATTATGATGACACATTATTTGTTTGTTTTAACCCACAATCACATTCTTACTGGTTGGAAGTCCCCTGGCACTCTTTCCTCAGAGTGCATAAAGACACCCCCCCACCCCCCCACTTTCATTTACATAACTATATCCCGGCACCAATAGGGAGGCTGTCCCTATGGCTCCATGTTAAATTCATGGTCCAGCAATGTGCGCTGGTCAGAACACACCGATATACTGGATTTGCACTTATTCTCGGTGGGTGTGCAACTCTCCTGAACATTGTAATGATTTAACAGGAGGGCTCATTTAAAAGCCACGCATCCAGGAAACCCCAAGACTGCTCTGCTGTACACAGATGTGCATTAATTCAGACGAATTTCAAGATTAACCAAGATGCACACACCTGCATGGACACACACAAATGGAGTAAGTTAGCTCTCAGAGAAACTCTGTGGATGTAGTGAGCTTGGCTGGCATGTGGATAGTCATGGATCGTGTGTTTTACACAGATTTACACAAGATATACAATGAATACTGAGTTTTTAGTTTGTGTGCTCAAACTGTGAGCAAGGAACTGCGTGCATTCAAATTATTGCCAGTGACACTTTCTGAAGTTAACCTGATGTTTATGTAGATATTAATCCCTACAGAAATTCACAGTCTTTCATTTAAGGAAAAACACACACATACACACAAGAGCTTGAAGGATTTTTACGAATTTATAAGAATGCTTACGAATTTGACCAAAACAGCTTTGGCCGTTGTGACCTTTAATAGTATTAACATTCCCAAACTGGAACATTTTCACCAGAGAAAGAAATGAAAAAGCTCCGTGCACGTGGACAACGTGCTTCTGTAAAGCTTCTTGTAGCATTTGTGCAGTTTGACTTCACTTTGTGACAGGATGTGTCCCGTGAGATCATGAGATGTTCTTTTGATATGTCCTCATTTTTCTTCACGTCTGTCTTAAAATTTACCAAAACGACACAGAAATTATATCAACTAGAACATACCAAGAAAAATAATTTGATACACTTGCATTTTAATATTTAAACCAGAATATAATAATGTAAGCAAACATCTACATGGAAAAATATGTCTGTTCACATTATAAGTGCACTTGCAGATTCCAAGTAGAAGTCCATAGATCACATTATGAGACAGCTGCAGCAATACTGCCATAAAAAGCTGTGCAAATCATATTCATTGAATTACACAAATTACAGATGTAGCTCAGATCCTCTGAAAACGTGATGATGAATCCCTTTTTTAACTTCTGGCTGATAATTCATCAGACTACACTGGCAAAGTATTGGGCTTGTGAAAAATGCATGAATTACTAATTAATGAGGCATTCTCGCAACATTTACATATTCATAAAGGTGTGTAATTCACATATGCATGAGAGAGCTGAGTGATAGCTTTCAGAGAATAACACATATTCCAAGAAAGAAACCTTTTATTTTGTTAAATTCTTCAAAAAGCTGAGGGAGCAGAGATGCTTTTAAAAAAACATTACGCATTTATTCCTCCCCACAGAAATGCAGTCAAATGCTTTGGGAGACAAATGCACCGAGGAGATGCAATGATGTGAAACAGCATGCAAAATTACATTTTCTGAAATATTGTCCCATGTGGATTTTCAAAAGTTCATTTAGCAGCCTAGTGTTTGTAACAACTGTGCTCAGAAAATCCAATTGATTTATACAGACAGAAATGTATTTTCAGTATCATCTCAGTTGAGCAAGGAGACATCGCAGTGCACCCTAGATAAGACAATCCATAACATGTTTTTTCTTGAATGCATTTCCTGAAATCTGATGCTGACATTTTTCAGAGGTCACACATTGCTTTTAACGTGTGTGTGACCGTGACGTTAGATTCATCTGTGTCACGTCCTCTTTTGTTATCCTTTTTTTTTGTTTTTTAAATTGTATTCTGAAATCTTTCTGATGCTTAGAAGAATAATTTAGTAATAATCACCATTGGGATTGTTTGCTTTTTAGTTTTTAGTTAAAATCGACCAGTAGCCAATGCCATGATGTCAGCCTTTTGGTGACAAACCATTTCAGTGAAACAGGTCCAAGATGGTTTGGCCGGAGTCGAGGCCTGTCCCTCTTCTGAAAGCGCCTCTCCATTGTTTCAACCTTCTCACAAGGGCTTTGTGAAAGCTGGCCCAAATATGGCTCAAAAAAGCACAAATAACATTCAGATGGTTCCTAGGCTTTCCTCACAGCTATGCCCCAAAGAATGACAAGTCCAACAAAACCATGTCGAGTTTTTCACCCTGTGCCATTGTCTTTCCACATTAACTCCAAGCTGGGCCTTTTCAGCCAGGCCAGAGTTTTGTCAGGCCGACTCGGACACAGCCCAGCTCTGGCAGCAGGCTTGGCCTCTTCAAAATACCATGCAGAGTCTGATTCACTCCTTTATTCCATTACAAAAAAATGGCTCTTGGATGCATTGTGCAAAACGTCTAATGAGAAAGAACACAAAGTAACAAGTAAGTATAGTCTGTGTGGCCAAGTGAACACATCAGTTTCAGAGTAAAGTCCTTTGTGCTCCAGTGTACTGTTTTAGCCAAGCACAGAAATTAAGAAAGTTATATTTCCCAAGGCCACAAATTTCAAGGACAGTAAATGAACTAAACAAGGACTTCTGATTTTAACTGAAAAATGGAAAATGTGAAAAGGCAAAGGGCAATGATTTTACATACGGTAACCAGAAAACCATATTTGAAAAGGTTCTGAAATGCTGACAAAAGATTAATGACCAATTAGCTATTCTAGGCACAGAACAACAGAGAGATGGAGTTCATTGAAGATGCAGCAAAGCTAACAACAAGGATGGCATTTCGGGATGCTTAAGTTTGAGTTTAACCTTGCAGGACTTTTGGAAGGCACTTCTGAGCATCAGGCGCAGGGTTTTGGCAGCTGCACAGGGAGCCTGGTGGGTCAGCCCTTCTCCGGGAGCTGCTACTCCACACTAATCTATTTTAAACCATCTGTGAAATTAGCAAGATTTCCTAAGTCCTTCACCTCCAAGGATTAAAACATTGCTAAGGGTCTCGGCTGTTCTTACATACTGTTCTTGTGTACATGTTTGATGACTCTTGAAATCAATCCCAAATTCTTTTCTTTCACCTGCGCTAGAAATAGATGGAAATAAGCTGAAAGTTACGTGCATGTAAAGAATATTGAACATCTGGAGGTGTTTCAACAAGCGTGGAAACGGGTATGGATACAAATTTTATTGAACATAATTTTAACGGATGGTTGAAAATCAGAAAAAGAGAGCATAGACAGGTGTTACTCGTTCTCATACCCAGTAACATCAGGCAGACCGAGTCTCAGCTGTTTTAAAGAGCTGTACCTCGGCACTGCGGTGCCTCTGCCAAAGCCAGTACAATAAAGTCATGAGTCAACTCTAATGAGAAAATCAGATAAATAGCAGCTGTTCTTGGGGAAATGGTGCTGTCTGACAGATTCACTGGGTGCATCGGCTGTAGCATTGAGCACATCCAAATGAGTAAAATATTGTTCCAGGCGCCCCTCGCTGCTCCCCTTCCACCGGTGTTTAGTCATCAGAGTTGTGAAATAGCAGTCCTGCCGCTGCACGACAGCACTGCTGTATTAATTATTATCCGCTGTTCAAACATACACATCTTTGTACAACAGTGACAGCTCATCCAAACAGGCCACTTACAAACAGCAGTATTACTCCCCATAGCTCACCAAGCCCCCAATTATTCACCCCGACCTCTTCCTTGGTTCACACTGAAATCTACGGGTACGATGCAAAGCAAAAACGGCTCAAAGACGATGAGAAAATGTCTAATGTATCACCAACTCAGCAGTGTTATAATTTTGTGCGCTCTCTTGCACAATAATGCATAGACAAATACACAAAGCACAGAGCTTTTCTTCATGCCATTAGTTGTCGTGGAGGCTTGGAAAATTACTATAAGATTTATTGTGCAGAGGTATATGTCTAGTTTTCCATCTACTGCTGGAGAACGCTTACACAGACATCTATTACAGACACTGCAGTTAAACTGTAGCTCTTGGGAAGGCAGCATGCGGTACAATGGTAAAAGACTAAGAGATTAACGAGGACAACAAATCAAATGGTTTCCCCAAATGGTTAAAAAGACTTCCAGAGACTCTTTTGTTTTTTTGTTTTTTCTTTTTATTGATTTCCTTTTCTGTAGATAAGTAGAGCTGACACACAGCCAGAAGAACTGTAAATCAGTAAAGTGAATGTTGACTTGAAATAACAAATTTATTTGAAATGTTTTACTCCGTGCATCAGGAAGGACATTATTTAAAAAGGAAGCAGGGTGTAGAACTCATAATAATTATGATGATAATGAGCAATAGATGGCAGAGATCCAGAGAAGAATGATGGACATAGTCTGGGCTTACAACTCTGAAGATGACCTCTGGCTCTGGCACACACACACACCTGTCTCAATAAGCACACACACACACACACACACACACACACACACACACACACACACATTGAGCCTTTACCTCTGAATATCTGCCCGCAGGAGGTCAAGGATCCTTAGGACATGTGCTTGTGCAGATCAGCTAGTGTGTAAATGCCCTTTTTGGGTCGAATCTGACAAACTGCATATTGTATCTGAAGGCAATATCAAGGTGGTTTCCTAATTACAGTGATAAAATATTGTGATCTGTTTTGCTTTTTGTGTGTGTGCATGTGTGTCATATGGGTCCATCTATAACACATTGTGCCATGCTCATACAGGACACATCAAAAAGATTTGTTTTTTAGTCTACATAAAGTATTTCTGCTCCCTTGAAAACTGCAGATGTGCCATTTCAGTACAGAACAGCTAAACTTAGCTTTAGTAGCTGCCGTTAACGTGTTCACTACGATCAGTAAAAGATGCATCATATGTTATTTGCTGTGCACTTTACTGTCAGGTTACAGTAACATCTGGTTTCTTATCAGCGTCTACCTGTTCATGTTGGCAGAGGTTGTTTCTTTCTGTTTGTCTTTGAATACAGTTTCAAGCCCCCGTTTGTCTGACACGCTGGCGCTTCCTGTGCACTTTCTACTTTTTCCCTTTGTCCCAGTTTGCAGTGCAGCTGCCGCCAGTCAGGCAAGCTGCTAAGTGGTGGGCAGGCCGCTAGCTGATAGCGTTAGCCACTAGCTGGAAGACAACACTATACGCTGTGTTTAGACCAATATTAGCACTGTGTTAAGAATTGTAGCCCCCTAGTTTATATCAATGAGACCAATGCATTGGCTGGGTAAGGGTCCCAACTGGGGGTGGGCAGTATGGCCAGAATCATGATGATACATGCTCATTTATATCATGGTAAGGTAATTGTCATTTAAATGCAATGGAGAAATGGTTTAAAATAACCATATGGTACCATGTTTCACAACATTTGATTATTTTCTTCTTTTATTTGGAGCCTCCATGCAAACAAAAACAAATGCCACATGAGACAGAAGTTGAGTTTACAAACAAAGGACTCAAAGCAGTAAAATGGAAATTTTAAGGTTGCAAATAAGAACAACAGAGATCCAACAGAGGTGCATTATTGCCATCAACTGTGGCTCTGATCACGTGAGAATGTGGTAAGCAGTCCTGCTGACCAAATCACATGACCTTACGAAGCAGCTGGACTGCTACATCGCGCTGCCACCCTTAAAAAACGGCAGAGACACGAAAGTCGTTTTCCTGTTTGTACTCCAGACAATGTCTGCAGAATCAGGTACAGGCTTTCTCCAGAGTTGCCCTTACACGCTTTTATATCACTACTCACATGTATTTGCATGTATCCGCAATGTCAACGAAAGAGTGGAAAACAATATGCAGACAAACAGAAAAGAGTACCAAGCAGCTACACTCTGCAGTGTCATTTAAACATCCACTTGCTCATTGTGTAGCATGGTAGCAGTGCATTCACTGTGAATGACAGTGAGTAAACACAGCTTCAGGGGTAGCTCCTGTGGTGGAAACAGTGTTGACAAATCTCTACCTGTGGACACTTTTCTACCGTTGTATATACTGTCCCACCCAACCCCAGAGCCAACGTACTATAGAAAGCTTTAGCAAAAACCCACAGGTTCAACTGTTGCTACTATGAAACGCAACAGCATCGACCCTCTGTGTGCTGGCGAGTGTAATATATATAAATGCGTATTCCAGATAGGAAACTTTGTAATCTCAAAGTCAGTTTCCACTGTTCACCTCACAGTTGTTGAGATGATGAAATGATTCTTGCTGTTGTACCTTTCATCAGTTATAAATTCCTTTCTCACCGTATTATATAGCAATGTGTCATGTTTTGGCCTCCAACTCATGCACCTATTACTGAAACTGGCCTTGTTTGGTGATAGTTCATTTTTTCACCAGGACCTGAGGCAAGCAGCAGCTCTTTTAATGCACCATTTTAGGTCTGAACACCCACTACCTACTGAAGCTGAGGCTTCTCTTTTTGGTTGAAATAGTTAATGCAAGTCTGCAAAATCTGCCACGACTACTTGACATGAGTTGACGTCAGAAATGGAAAGTGAATGGCTGAAGTAAACTGGGCCGCTACAGCTGGCTGCAGTGATACAGAGAGCATTGGTTAAGGGGTGGATGTAGTCTAAAACATACACGGAGGGCGGACAAGCACATGCTTCTGTCTATATTACATCAGAAGTCTGAGTACACGTGTATGCTGTAGGCTACACTGCCACAAATTGTGAGCTGCATGCAGACATGGGCCGATGACAGATTTTAAGTCACACACTGACCCTTGTGAATCCTCACATGGATGCAGAAAGTATAAATTGGTTTTAAGCCATCGACATGCCCGCAGTATGACTAATGAATGGAAATAAGGTTAAAAATAGGTAAACTACCAGGTACAAATATATACTTCTGATGACCAGATGGCTTTCTCTCAAATTCAAAGTTCATGTATGATCAGATTGTGCTAACTAGTCACAAATTGTTCAGAAATCAAACTTATGAACCAGAACATGTTATGTTTTGCTTCATGAATGTTAAAGTAAAATATTCATCATACGCATCTTTTTCAGTGTGCTGTAAAATATAAAGCGTCACCTCTTGGAAACATGGCACAAAAAGGCCCATCCAGGTGGTCTCCATCATGCTGCAATGACATCAGGTCAAAGGGAATTAATGAGAGAAGCTTTCCATTCAGACTTGGTTCATGTTCAGTGAGTGTAGCCCTCCAGCAAAATTTGCATGATGATATTTGGACATTTTGAATGCTGAACCCCATAAAAGCTTCAGGTATAAATAGGTGCATTCAGTACCTGCTGAAGTTTTTCTCTGCATCAGAACGACAGAAAATCATTTAATGTTCAATGTCACTTTTTGTGTGCTTCAAGACAAATCATTACAGGCATTACTGACCCATAAGTATATGAATAACCTGCTGTAATAATATAATTGTCAAAAGATTTTTGATTTGTGAGGTCAGTAACATTGAGAACAATACTGAATCATCAGTTTGGTTTAGAACGTGTAAGTCTTTCTGGCTTAAGGAAAAAGCTAACAGAGGGAACAGTTTTAAGACTATTACACGATGTCTCCATTGTGTGGTGTCATGCGTGCAATGGGTAACCCCTCTGTTTTCTTACACTGCAGACGAACACCTAAACAAGAGGAAATAACACGATGAACGCCTCCACAATACTCAAATCTTAAAACAAAATGTCTCTTTAATTTGTAAGTGTCAACAGCAGTACAAAAGATGGAGTGATGGGAGAAGTTTTCTGTAACACAATTTCTGTCTGTTTTACAGAAAAGGAGGAAATTCTTGAGGTAAATGAGCTCAAACAGGCAGTTATTCATCCCACTGTTGCATTGTTACAATGGACTGAGACACACAGAAAATGGTGTTACATTTTAATATGCCTGAATTGATCCTGTGGGGATAATTTAATCATATACAGTATGCACATTTCTGAGGCGCCTAGGTGCACCCAAATGTGTCACTCATTGGTTTGTTTTTACTTGATATAGTGTATTAATACTACCAAAGCCGAGGAGATCGCTCTCCACACACACCACTGTAAAATTATTCACCTTAAGTTTACCTCACGTCAATACTGCACATGGAAACCAAAGACTTGCTGGTGTACACTTTGAAGCCAAGCAAAACAAAACAAACATAAAAAAAAGAAAAAAAAAAAAATTTAGTAACATTTTCTTCTTTTTTCTTTTTAGCAATAATACCCCTAGCAAATAATTGATCTTTTGTACTGTATAAAGAAGAATGTGAACACAAATGTGATGGCAACATTTTTTTAAGTTGAATTAAAAACTTTACATTGGACTGTACAAGATATTATGATAAACTATTTACATATTCAGACATAAACTTTTTTTAAAGCAGCAACAGACACTATGTATTTCATTTTCTCTAATAACACCCAAACAATACTTGCCATGGGCCTAGGTACCTGCCAGGAAAAGGAAAAAAAAAAACAACAAAAAAAAAAGATTTCTATGCAGAAAATTGTATCAGGCTGCCAGCAATTTCAAAACAACGGCTCCAGTGATTGAAGAGCCACACACAGTGTTGCTTGAAGGACAAATCTAAAAAGCAAAGTACCAAAGACAACTATAAATGTTGCCCTGAACAACAAATTTTACACTTCTGAACAGCAGCTAGCATGTCAGTCCAGCATGTCAGTGAATTGTGCTGATTAAATTAACACAGAGAACATTCCCACCATATACATCACAAACTTCAGACAGAAAAAAAAAAAATGAAATGAAATTACAGTAATGTTGAAACAGCATAGAAGCCTTTTTGTCTTCAGTTGTTCATTCAAACCATTTGCACGTCTAACACGTGAATTGAGAGGAAACAATTGTGAGGGCTACATTTGCAGATGGCTGGATAGTCATGAACATGTTCATAAAAAAAAAAAAAAAAATCAGCAACATACAAAAAGATGAGGAGGAGAGAGGACGAACGCACGGTGTGTGTGCGTTTTGCCACATTAAAACAAATAAATATTTGCACGCTCCCACCTTTATAAAAAAAAAAAAATCTAAAAACATCACATGTGTTTGAGACAATCACTCTTAAAAAAACACCTTTGTGAATTATGATAATGTCAATGCAACCTATGTTGTTGTTTTTTTCCTCTTTTTAGGATGATATCAGCTCCTCATAAGAAATTTGCCGTATACGATGAGCGCTGTAATAAACACAAGTGAGGATATACAGCATACTGCTTCGATTGTATCATGATTGGAAAAAAATCATTGAATAATTCTCTTACATCAAGTGCTTGTTGTTTAAATGAGTACCTTACTCGTAAATACTCCTCTATGTTAACAAGTCTAATGAGTACAGCTTTTATTTTGATTGGCTCTTTGAATAGTTCAAGGAAGATTATCAAAACATAAGCAAGTGAGGTGCTTCTCTCTGTCTCAGGTCCAATATTGCTCTCTTCCAATAAGCAGAAAAACTCAGCATCTACATGAGGTACAGTGACTTGTCAGGTTTTAAAAACATGAAACCGCGTACAAAAATAAAACATGAAAAAGAAAATGACAGTCAAATACATAACTTATATTTCACTAATGAACAAAAATATATTTCCTATGTTATATTTACAATAAAATCTAAATGAGATGGTGAATTCACTGAAATCCATTTTTAGCCCAAATTCTTCAAACAGGTTGTTTTTTTTTTTTTTCTACTTCTCTGATTGTCCATGTTGTGTTGTTTTCCTGACAATTTTAGAGCCAGCAGTGGCTAATAATAAATACAATATGTTGATACTCTACAGTTTCAAATACAATATACAATGCACTGAAGTCTGAAGTCTGGTGTTCGACGGCTAACCGAGCCTGCTGTTGAATTTTCTGCTCACTTTCTTGTGCTGAGTCTCTCCCCTAGGCAGCCCTGAATCTTTAACAAAGTGTTCATTCATCACATGTGTCTTTTGCATAAATAAACAAAATAAGTAGACAAAAAAAAAAAAAAAAAAAGACTCAAAATCTGGCAACTGTGAGAGCAAACCCACTTGAGTCCAACGGGGGAATTTTGTTCATTCAGGGTGTTTTTCCTCAAACAGCTTCACATTAATCAGAATTGATAAAAATACAATTTATATCCAGTGCTTATAACACTTATGAAACATCGTCTCCTCGTGAGTTCTTGTCATTTTTTCACTCTCTCTCTCTTTTTTTTTTTTTTTTTTTGTCTTTTTCTGCTATATAAGCACAGTCAAGTTTCAGTTCCGTGAAGAGTCCTTTTTAACTGCCAGACACCTAAAGCAGTGTGGCATGGTCATGAAAATATTTACAATCACCTACAAATCAATCTAACCACCAACAAACAGGAGCAAACAGCTTAAAAATACCAAACAGGTCGACTTGGAGGGAAATCCACTTGGGTTTGTTTGTCGGAGAGCATCCTTAAAATGTCTTGTACCTCAAAATGAGAACAATGTAGAAAAGATGTGATGGCGGGGGGGGGGGGACAGGAATTAATAATGGGGTGGTTAAAAAAACCCACAAGACTTAATATAAATGCTTCCAAAAAGTAGAAATGATGCAAGCCAGTGCTGACAATAAGACAATAAGAAAACAGGAGATATGAGTGCTTAAGAGATATAAAGAGCCATCTGTACCAATTAGAGCCAGGAGAAAAATGCAGTGACCAGCAGTGGGTGGATCTTGACCAGTTAAAGCCAGTAACCAGCCATTCAGACCCTTCAAAAAGCTCTGTGCTCTTTCTGAAATGGACAGGTTCAAGGGCAAGGGAGGGGAATAGCTGGACTCATGCATTAATAATGCTGTATTTCAGATGATACCCAGTCGTCAGTCATTTTAATAATCCCCCACAGCTTGATGTACTTGTTCCATCTGCTCGCCAGTGCCTGGTGATTGGGCCAGGGTGGGAGCCCTGTTGAGGCCTTACTACCAGCACTTTGATGGAGAGCACAATGAGGGACACACACCCCATTTTTATTGTTTCCCGTCCCTCCCTGGTGTTTTCTCCTTCTCTGAGCCAGATGGCGCCCCCTGGGTGCTGAGGTTGCCACGGGCAGGGGTCAGAGCAGGGCATGGCAGGGAGGGGAGCCACTTAGACCTTCTGCCCTGTAAAGAGGATCTGAGTCTCAACATCAAGGCCTTGCTTTATCTAGCTGCAGTCTCCAGAAGGTCACCACTTGTCAGCTTTTTAGCTGAAATTAGGATGGAAGCTTTGTGCCCCTTGTTTCTAAGTCGTTGCATGTCGTCCTGTTTTAAATGCAAGAGTTAAGTGCATTCCGAAAGCTGATAAGATAATTTAAAACAACAACATAAGGCTCAAGGGTGACAGAACAAGATTTGTGTAAGTGCACTAATGCAAAAATCAGTGTTTGAAGTTACCACGGTCATGTGCATATGACGAGGTGATTTAAGAAGCAAACATATGATTTTAGCCTCTCTCTCAGTTTAGAAATATCCTCAAACTGTCACTCCTCTTAAGACTACGGCAGTAATCAACTCATTGCATCAGCCCGATGTCCGTGCTCTGCTTTAAGACTTCTTAGTGTCAATTTAAGATTTACAATGTCTAAAAAGAATTAAGATTGAGAAAAAAAATGAAGTTCTAAGACCTAAGACTTTAAACTTGCCGTCCAAATGGGGCTAAAGCGTTTAACAGAACGCACTGTAGCTTCACATTGTACAACATCAATTTGAGATTGTAATGCCCCCAAAGCTGCCTTTCGCCGCTGTTCCAATCCCACAGATTGGAGGCCTTTGGCCCTTTAGCATTCTGGCCTGATTACAATCACTCTGATTAAGAAATGGTGAGTCAGACTGGGATGCAGAGCTGGAGGCGAGTTAAGGATGCCACGGTGCTGTGTTTGGACTGGGATGAGGAAATGAAAGGGCTGGTCGGTTTCATTGATGATCACTGCATTGGGCTCCCTGGAGAACAGCTAGCATTGCAAGCTACCACCCAAAGATGGCCCTCACTGTCATCTCCTGCAGAGCCTGCTGCCTCCAAGTTCCTGAGTTTCATTTGTTTATTCTGTTAGGGTAAATTAAAGAAAGACTGGAGAATGAAGCTGTATTAAGAGATCAAGAGATTGTCCAAGACTCACGAAGCCTCTCCCAAAAGACTGCAGATTTTTAGAAACAACTTGAAATGTTTGGCACTTCTGCACTAAATGATGCAGTTTGTGTGAAAACAATAACAACAAAAACACAAAATAATAATAATATTAATAATAATAATGTGTAATTTCCCTCTGTAATAAGTTGGAATCACTCCATATGAATTTTGAGATATTTTGTTCTTGTAATAATTGATTCTTGATTAAAAACATTCACAAGCTGTTGGCTGGCACACTATACCTGAGTGAGAATGCTATTCCCATCTTGAACAGTTATGCAATATATCAAAATCACCTAATTGAAGAGGAAAACAAGATAAATGACCAAGCATTGTAGGTTTATATCAAATATTCAATTTCAAGTTCCGTCTTTAGTTCTAGGCAATGACCTAATTGTGTAAATGTCCGTGATCATAATGAAAAAAAGAAACAATGAGATTAAAAAACAAAATTACCACAACCAAACTGCTTTACACACTTGAAGAAACATTTAAGACCAAATAGCTTTTCATTTGGATGAAGCCACATCTGCATGCTGGCTCCTAAATGATACATCATTGTTTTTTTTTTGTGTTTTTTCTTTTTTTTTTTTTAAACATTTTTAAACCTTCGTGGTGTTGTTTTCTTTTGCTCTTTCGCTCCCTCAGATCAGCTCAGAACAGCCCTCTGGGCATCCTCCTGTATGAGTGTTGTGTCTGCATTGGCCTCCACCATTAGAGAGGTCTCAGTTGGCGCTGACTGGCTCCTGTGTGTCATTTTCACTACTATAGTCTGATTTGGGCTCGTCTTCAAAATCCTCGTACATGTCCATCTCATCCTCGCCGTTGACCGGCTCGCTGTTGTTTGCCATGGTGCTGGGCTCTAGCTTCATGTTGTAGGTGCTCTGAATGACGGGAATGGACGGCTCAGGACTCGCCGAGGCACTCGAGCACTCTGATGTCATTTGAGGTGAGGGTGTGGTGGTCGCCATGGTGATGGCCCCAGGGTAGACCATACTGGCGCTGGTGGTGATGGGAATCTGCGGCGGCTGTCTGGACGTGGGAGAAAGAGATAAAATTAAGATTAATGACTCTTTTCTCTCATGACTTAACTTTTAATACAAACCTGACCCTCAAAATGGTTAAAGAACAGATGGAATGGATGTTGAAAGTGCTGCTGAAGAGCTGCTGAGGGTAGTCAAAAAAACTTTCTTTCTTTCTTTTTTTTTTTTTTTTTTTTTTTGCAGCACTCAAACTGAGATGGTTGGATTGGGGGTTTCCCACGGCAGCCAGCAGCTCTGTGAAAATGATTTGGGAAAAGAGAGGTTCTCCTGACAGCTCCCGTCTTGAGCTGTTCAGAAACACTGCCCAGTTTATTGGTGACATAAAACCAATACGTGGTTAGTGCTGCTCTTGTCTGCTGTTGCGCCGGATGATTGATACTCCAGCCACTGAAGCTTATGACTGACATGGGAACACCTGGAGAAGGGCTCTCCTGCTAACCACACACAGTAAATTAAAGTGTTAAGCTTCAGACCGCTGCCCTCCAGGCTTCTGTAAGTCTATACCTACAGCTTATAGCCTGTAATAATGTCTGCACTTCATGCTCCATTTGCAGACTTCTATTGTCTAAAATGATTAAATCACAGCTATCAAAAAACACTTGATTTTAATGTGCATGTCAGGCTCTTGTCAGGCACCAATACAGTGGAGGTTAACTCGGCGCTCGCTTTGGGAAATGGTGCTTACATTTTATTGAGAACAAGCTCAAAGGAGGTAAAAAGCTACAGCCCAGTTGGTGTAATTGTCTGTGTGTTTGTGTGGTTAGTTTGTGGGATTTGTGACTGCGCACCTACCCCACAGTGAAGAACTGCCTCATCTCTTGTCGCCGTGAGCGCATCATCTGCTTGTACTCTCCAATGCGGAGTTTTTTTCCGTCGATGATGCAGGTCCTCTTGGGCCGAGGCTTGTACTTGTAGTTTGGGTACTTCTCTAGGTGGAGCTTACTCAGCCGGGCCTGCTCCTCATAGTATGGCTGCTTGTCCTGGTTAGACATGGCCTTCCACCGAGAACCTACACAGTGCAGAATATTCAGAATTCAGTATTTGAACACAAGCAGGAACCAAGCTATGATACTATCACCTGTTACCAATGAACCTGTTTACCTGTGGAATGTTCCAAAAAGGGGTGTTTTTGGAACATTCCATAACTTTCCCAGTCTTTAGTTGCTCCTGTCCCAAGTTGTTTGAAATGTGTTGCTGGTATCACATTCAGAGTAAGAATTGTCATATCGCAGAATAAATCAGGGTTGCAAAATTCAAAGTCAAATTGCATTTCACCACATGCAATCAAGACTGTAACATCGAATCACACTTCATAAAGGCAGAAAGTTTGTAGCAAAAATTCTGTTTTTCCATCCGTTTCACACCGACCTCTTGATATCCCTGCGTATGCACATTAACATGCTGTTTGACGTGCTTTGATGTCAAACAGCAAGAAACAACAAGCTAGTGTTGTAAATACTGCAGCTCTGTGAAGTGTCCTACTCGGTGCTGGATGACAGCACTTTTAACAGCTCTGATGTATGGACTCCAATGCTGAGGGGACAAGACCCATTTAGCCTCTGTCATTTTTCATGACAAACACTTATGGTAGGGATGGGCTATAAATCTATTTGTATGCTGAGGTGGCCTATGAGATAACAAACCCTCCTCATTTTTTGTAGCTACTTTCTCAGATCAGCTATACTAACTGGAGAGTGATGAAGCCGTATCTAAACGTACAAAACTGGTGACATGAGAACATATTTCTGTTCGTTTTGTTTGCCAGTGACATAAGCACAGATGATAGTGATACTAATTTATTTAACAGGGATAATAAAGCACTGAAGCCCTTACAGGTGGCTTTACAAAGTCAGTTACATTGACTGAGGAGAGTGATCCGTGGAAGTATTTGCTGGAGTGATCTAAATGGTCTTACCCAAAATCTTGCTTATGTTGGAGTTGTGCATGTCGGGGAAAGCCTGGAGGATCTTGCGCCGCTCGTCCTTGGCCCACACCATGAATGCATTCATTGGCCTTTTAATGTGGGGCTCGTTGTTGTTCCTTCCTCTGGCTTCCCTGAAGACTCGTGCTTCGGCAGATCCAGCGCCTCCTGTTGGCCAACAATAATAGGGTTGGGGTTTATCTGCAGAGCCATTTATTGCCTTGGAGCCTGCATAGCCAGAGCAGAACAAGAAGAGAGAGCGAGGCAAGACATTGATTAAATGACGAGCCATATTCAAACTCTCCATCTGCTGTCAGCACTGCTATCATCATCTTGAACATTGTTTCAGATGAGTGCAGGGATAGAGATCCTCCTAAAGGGCGGTAGACTTTCTATTGAGTGGAAAACCTGAAATGACAAGCTGATATTTTATGTGCCATAAAAGCGAATACAAGTCAGTTTAAGGGAGGGCCCTTCAATGCTCTTCAACTTACAGTATACTAAGACCTATCCCAACCCAGAGAGGAAGAAGACCTTGGACTCCAATGGCAGCTAAATATTTTGTCTGCAAGTGTTCACACGTCTCTGCGCAGCTACATACATTTCAATATGACATTCATAGTGTCTATAAAAAGTGCAAGAATGCCAACATAAATAACAAATATGGGACTTGAGGCAGTCTCTAAAATTCATTCCTCTATGTCTTCTTTCTCACTCTTACTCAAGCATACGCGCAAACACACACACAAACACACACACACGCACACAAACAAACACATTTCCGATGAGAGACTGTGCCGATTCTGCAAAGTGCTGTTTCTCAATCAGGGCATTCACAATCAGCATAAGAGAGTTTCTCTCAGTATTAAACTGTACATCAGACTGATAATGATTTCTGTTTGCATGCGCATTTGCTTCCTTTTATATGTAAGATGTGAAAGAATTAAATAAAAGCAGTATGAATATTTAAACAAACAAAAACATGTTGATAAACAAGGCTTGAAAAATAAGACAAAAAAAGCCTTCCATATGCTACGATACATCTTTAATGATCTCAAATCTGGAAAAGAAAGCTTGGGATGACTCATGCATATTTCATCATCCACATGTGAAGCCTTCTCATTAGACCATTCCACTAGCAGCCTTGGCACACGTTACCTGGGGTTTGATTTCTATTATTATTTCAGTTGATAAACAAAATCAAACTCTTAATGAGTAATGGAGGGCTGTGCAGAGGCATTAATTCCAAATCCACAGAAACCTCACTCTGCTCTAATCACTGAAGATGCTGCTGCATCGGCCTCAAGAGTTTGAGCGTCTTCACTTTGGAAAAGCGTGTCTTCTTTCCAAAAGTATTATAGAAGACAAGTAGGGAAAAGGCAGTGTGTGTAGTCTGACACACACACTCACAGATGCTGTACTGAAGGAGCGCACAACCACCTCGAGTATAATAGAGATGGAGGTGTGGTGGAAGTTGGTTTTGGTTTATGCTCACAGAGAATGTTTGAGGTCCAGCTGCCCACTAGGAAACCTGTTTCTCCCAGTACAAAGGCCCCACAAATCGATTTCCACCAGCTCATGTTTAACAGTCAAACAAGCCATGTTGATGATCCACAGAGGCTTGCCCTCATCTGAGAGGCCAGTGAAAACTGTGTTTTCACATTGTGACTGTGCTAGTTGCTGCCCAGAGGATTCACATCTTCCAGTGATATAAAAATAAATATTTAAATATACGTGAATTTGAGAGGCAAGAGGAAAACAGTCTCTTGATGTTCGTATCTCGACAATAGAGGTTAAAATTCATATATTACATTTATTTATTAACAATCCGTAACTCATCCAACATTAGTCTTAGATTATCAGAAATTTGTGTCATTCATTTTTAAACATGATAACTTTTTTTCATTATATCGTGAATTATATATTTTGAGACATTTTTTTTCCTCTCATATGATCATCGGAGGCCTATAATCTGGAAAAGCTTTGCCTTTGCTTAATCTCTCTTTTTAATAACATTGCCTACATGGCTGAATACATTAATAGAAATATACATACTTACACACACACAGCATGCACAAAATACTAAATCAGAACATTTGAAAGTTGTTTTACGTCACTTTTTCAACCTGCGATCACCATCTCTCGTTCTGTGTGTTTGCTTCTGCCTGCTAGTATGCTTAAGGCCCCAAAGCCATCATGAATTCAGAAATAATACACTACCTTTCTCTGCCACCGAACCCCACAGTACGTTAATTTCATTTAGCATGCACTCACTGTACAGGATGAATTGATTTCACTTTGTTTGGTTTTGACAACCATGTTTATTGTGCAATGAAATGTGGTGTGGCGGAGGGCTGACAGTATCCATCAACGCGGGGCAATCTGCTGACTGCCGGGGCCAGATGAAGGTATTCATTAGCTCAGGAGCGCAGCGCTCACTCAGACACGACAGCCAGTGTCTGCGCCCCGGGATCGCTTGCTGTAATTTACGATGCCTCCCGTGCCATTACTCTATCACTGACACTGATTCAGCAATTTATATACTGGTGTGCATGCATATGGGCAGAGGTGAGCTTCTTACGGGGAGGGGGACAAAACAACCGCCTGCCATCAGCTAGTGCCACATCCATAGTTAGCCAGGAAACCAGCCACGTGACTTGGTTCATTGGAGGGAAGCCAGATGAGGCATGGTTTTCTTGTTCATAGAAAAGCGCCTGTCTGCTCTGTCTGATGCTACAGAAAGCCGTTGAAAGGAACAAGAGTTACATCATCTTCACCTGTACGGAGGCAGTTTCTGTGGTCCTGGACTTGTAAAGGAAAAAGTGATGAAGGTGTCAAGCTGACTCAGACCTAAGGCGGCCTCTGTGGGAAACCAACAGCCTAACACACAGTTTGACCTTTGACCTGGAATAATATGAAAGCCTTCACTGTAGTCTGTCTGATTAGAGTACAAACTTTACAGGAGAGTGGCTTTATATAATATAAGAGCATGCAAGGCTTCATTGGTCGATAAATTTGGCTCCTTATTCGGCTCCTGTAATATATATGACTTAATCAGAGGCATCCTCTGCATTAGCAGCCTGTCTCAGCAAATCCCGAGAAACTGCAACATGCAATTTACTGCAACATTGTTTCTGTCTTTTCATTGAAAAGCCCGACACTGCTCTGACATTTTGCAAATGAGCATTAACTATTTTTTCCAGGAGGTGCAGGACATTTAGGAATCAGTTAGTTAGGTGTGTGATTGTGTAAATAAACACAGATGTTTAGCAGTGACAGGGGCAGGCCCCCTGGGTGGTAGCTGGGGAAGGAGCGAAACAGGGGGAGTGCCGCTTAATAGAATTTATTGTGATTCATGAGGCCTGCAGCTCAAGTGTGACAGAGCGATATGAGAATCCCCTTTTAATTTGTCTCTCCTGGAAACACTGCAGATGAGCAGCATGAATTACAGTGAGAAAGACTGATTGTGTGTGTGTGTCTATGGGGGAGGGCAGGGAGGTGGGGGGTGTATAAAAAATGGAGAAGGGAGAGCGGACAGGGATGAAGCAGAAAAAAGAGAGAGAAATAGAGTGAATGCAAAGGCCCAAAAGCCTGTCACACCTGTGAGCTGCAGGCTCAGACTCGACCATGCACCGAGCCAGAGGGTTGCACTGCCCCGGCCGTCCCCTCCCCTCCCCCCTTGTCTCCTCCTTACTCATCTTTGTTCTGCGGGCAGACACATAATGTCACCCAGGAATCCGCTCAAGAGGATGAGCCTCAGTGAGCAGGCAACAATCACGCAAACCTGCCAAACCCTCCCTGTTGGGATCAAATCTAACACCTCTGACTGAAGGCATTTACTGCTGACAATAGAGCCTCTCCCTCAGAGCAGGATCAGGCTAGATTAATGTTTATGGACAGACAGGACACAGCGCTCAGTGCCCCTGTTCTAGCCTGAGCTCATAGCACACTAATTAAACCATTACAAATTACAAGTGATATAAGGCCTATTATAACATGTCAATCCTTTTTTTCTTTTCCAGTCAGAATGATTTGAGGTTTCTGCAGTTTGTGTGTGTCTGCCTGTGTGTCCGTGCATGTGCATGTGTGTGTGTGCGTGCATGTGTGTCTGTTAGGGTGTGAGTGCACGCACATGGGAAGCTGGGAACAAACAGCCAACCTGTTTCAACATGCAGGCTACAGCTTTTACTTTTGTCTCCTCTATCCCCTCTCATATGTATTTAGCCTATAAGTGGAGTCTAATCTTTTCAAACATGCCAGCCTTGCACACGCACACACACGCACGCGCACACACACACACACACGCACACACACACACACACACACACACACACACACACACACAGACACAGAAACACACAGAAATTTGTCCTATTGGGTGTAAATTTGAATTTGCCAACTTCAAAACAGAGCTTCTCGCTGATCTTGTAGACCTGTGTACTTATTGTTGTGTCTCGATAAATCATTATGCCTGAGCCTCCTCATCTCAGCCTTCTTCGAGGAAAACTCCTCAGCAATAAAAGCCAGAGCTTGATTCCCACGGCCTCACAGTGGAAGAAAAACAACAACAAAAACCTCTTCAAACAATCAACTCGTACAAAACGCCATAACAGCTCTGAGCTACCGATGCAAATAAACCCATCACCCATGATCTGCAGCAACAATGCAACAGCACTGTTCTTCTCATCCTATTCCATGTGGACTTTGTTAGAGACACACTGCCCGGCTAAAGCCTCGTCTTTTCTCACTCTGTGGTTGAGATTATCACGCTGGGCGTTTTAGATTAATTCTGTTTCCTGCCTCCACACATCTCTCATCAACCCCTTTGTTCTCTGCGGACCCTCAGTGATGGGGGGCGGTTTAGACAAACACAACGTCAGCTACACAGCAACTCCGTACTGCCATATGAGAATGAACAAAGGGCCTGGCTGGGCTGAAGGCCTTTGTGGTATTTGGTAATGTTTTCATCAGAGTTTAAAAAGACTTAATGAATTTGCGGCGGGTTCGTGCGTGTGGCTCGTGGCTTTGTAAAATGAAGGAAATCCTATCTATTTCCATTCCTTTGCTACTTTTTCCCCCCAAGTCGTTAAGACTTTGGTTGCTGCATGCTTCGCAAATATTAGCACAAGCAACCTAAAGCTTTCTGTGAACTGCTGTGATGACAGAAGTCCGCTGTGCTCTGGGTCTGCTCAATGTGCCTGCTCTGTTCTGGAGGGAAAGCTTGTACACACCAAGGGGCTTTCACACCCTATGTAAGGGCTGGGAGGTACACCCAGTAATTTTCCTTTTCAGGAAACAACCAAAGTATAAGCAGTGTGTGTTTCGCTTATGATTTAAGAATTACTGTTCAGTAAGCATTGATTTGCAGTTCAAAAGACATCCAGATGTCTCGGTTAAAACTTGGCTAAGTTTGGTTGAAAAGTAAACTTTTTTTTTTTTTTTTTTTTAGATGTGTTGGTGACATGTAACCGTTGATTCAGAAGAGTAAAATGACTTTATTTGAACGTAAAGCAGACCCATTCTACATGTTGAAATATAGTATTTTTAAATGCAATTTGAACATTAATATGTTAGTATAACTTGTCAACCAAATTTAACCCTGTTTTTACCCAGACATCCGCACGACTTTTGACATGCAAATCAGCAGATATGTTATTAAAAATGAGCAGAAATAAGTTGCACTCAGATACAGCGTGCTTCTATATATCAAGGTATGCCAGGGAGCTGAGCCTCGATTGGTTCAGGGAGTAGAAAATCCTCATAACAAGGATTTTGAAAGTAAACATGTCCTCAGAAGAGTAAACACTTTGTGGTTCACATCATAAAACCCTGCCTCACATCACTCAGCCGTATGTGTTTTCCTGTTGGTGAAGCTGAAAGAGACAGACAGATATATTTGTGGTGAAAGAGAAGAAATGGTAACTGTGTGTTTTGAGTAATGTGTGCTGCCCTGGCTCCCAGCCATTTCCCCCTGGGAAGAGGACCTCTCTTCTCCTCTAACCTCTGCTTGCTCCTAATCCATAGCCCACTGGGAACACTGATGTGAGGCGTCTGGCGCAAGCCTTTCCCTCGGCCCTGCGCAGGACTTAAAAGGACACAACTGCCCTGGTGTGCGCTCTGTTTCGGTCCTGACTCCACAGTAGCCACAGAGGGAAGGTTCCCACTGGGAGAACGAGCACTGGAAGCACATCTGTCCGAGGAGTCAGACGGGTGGGGATGGGATCTGCTGCTGTGGCTCACATGGGAAACATGTCAATGACTCCGCTAAATGCACCTCTAATTGAAATCCTCAGGATTGGGTGTGATGTGAAAGTAGACATGGATGTAAACAAACATTTTTAAAGGGGAGTAAAAACATTTTTTTAATAAAGTCTGTGTGAACCAATTTTACAGTAGCACTTCTTCCTAAAACTGATGGGAAATGTGTCTAAGACGCTATTTAAAGATGTCGATGGTTTACATTGTCCTGAGAAATGTCTATCCTTCTGCCTTGAGACTCTTTGAGGCATCAAAGATGAGTCAGAACCATTTTCCTCTTTGCTCTGGCTCTGAGGTGCCATGGAAACTGCTACAAATATTTATGCCGGACAAACATTTGTGCTCTGAGGTACTCCTTGCTCCTGTGTAGGGGCCAGCGCCACAAAGGGAGATGACGCTTTGTCACACTGATGCAACCCGAATTTACACCCCTGTGTCCAGGACCTCAAACAAGCACAACAGCAACGGGAGCCGAGCTTGGAAAAAAGCCAGCTTTGTCCTCAGGCACCCTTGTCCTCCGCTCACCTACCTGTGAAGACCTCGCAGCCACGGCTCATTTCAAACGGCATTCACCCAACCCCCACATCTGCTTTACACACACGCACACGGATCTGCACACACCCTCACAGACCCCTCTAAGACACATGCAGAAGCGGACCTGATCAGCCGTCAAACCTCCTTTTGCTTTCAAAGTACAGAAGTGGTCGAGAATGTATAGATAATCCACTCAGCAATGTTAACGCTTTAGCACAGTGGCTTTTAGTGAATTCGGATTATGAAGAAACATAAAGTTACCTGGTGTACAAACAAGCAATAAGAATTATGTGGACAAAAAAAAAGAAACACAGATATGGCCTTACCATCAAGATCTTCTGGCCTGGTCAGGTCAATGACTCTGTGGCTGATCTTTCCGTCCTCACCCAGCTTGCCCAGGTGGTGGCCGATGCTCTCAAAATGTGCCCTCTCCTACAGGGAATTACAAACAGTCAGGTACACAAACAAGCACATATAGACGTTTTTGCAGTGATAGAATTGTAAAAATAACCCCATCAGGAATCTGAAATTTTGAAAAGGAAAAAAAAGTGTCTTCGATAAATGGAGCTTCTTTTGAAGAGCTGCTCTTTTGACATGAGCTAGATGTAGCTTTTTCCTCTCTCATCTCTCTATTCAGCTGCTGCTATAATGGATGACAGGAGGCAGAGAGACAGTGAGGGCCAGGGGTGCTGTAAATAGATTTACAGAAGGATACTTTGTGATCCCAAGCACACAATGGGGCCGTGGCCCTCTTTGCAGTGCTCAGATTTTCCTCTGTAATCTTCTCCCTACATCCTCCCTTCCAGTCTACAGCGCCCAGAGCTCAGCGCCCATCATTTATTCAGAGTTCATGCTTTGGAGAACACACCGTGTTTTCCCGTTTGTCATGTCGCTTTGTGCTCAGATTAAACTTGGCATCATGTTGTACTTGACGCACAATGAAACCCTGTCATTCAGCGCTCCGTGACAATATTAAATGTCATGTCCGTGTGCATTTACAGAATAAAATAACAGCTTTCGGGGGGCCTCTGAATAGTTGCTGCACATTACACTTAATGTATTATGCAAGGGGAGAGTGCCGACTGCTGCTGGCTCCATTGTTGAATGACCTACTTCCTCAGTGAATACACAGGGCATTAGCAAAGGGCTGTCTTCCTCTCTAAAGACTCAACTAGGAGATGGACACTTTGACTCTGCATGATACAAATAATCTCTCCCCCCCCCAAGGTTTCGCCTGGATGACACTAAAAGCAGGCATGTTGCCACCATTCAGAAAAAAAGCATTTGTTTTACTCCCAGGGTGAGCATTCAATCTCTGCCAAAGATGTACAGTCTGCACTGACCTCTGCCTCTGTCTTTTCTAAACATGCCTATCACATGCAGTCTGAACAGATACTCAGGTGGAGTCCCCGCACAATACTAACAGCTCCCCTGCCACACACGCCGACATCAACACACACATTAATCTTTTAGCCCCTTCTTTGTAATGCATTGTACCATTTTGTTGTTTCCTCACTTTTCCCCCACAGGGGAGGTTTGCTTACCACCAACAGGAGAAGGTGCTAAAAAATTAAGAAGATGTAATTGTGAAAGTGCAAATATTTAGTTTTAGATCTTTTTGTCTTCACCTGACAAAATAATTTTGGCAGCCGTCAGTAATCACTGCACATTTAAAAGAACTAATTAAGAAATCTGTCTGTCCACATTTTTTCCCCTTTGTAAAACCTTTTTTTTTTTTTTGAGGGTTTAGAAAAGATGACAAGATGAAGGATGAAGACAGTTCAAGTCCATTTGAGGCCTTTCACAGTATTTTGATTTCCCTCATGCTTTTATTTATTCAAGAACTATTCCTCAAAAGAAAGGACTGCGAGAGAGACAGAAAGAGCACTGCAATTTACATCATACTTGAAGAAGCAGTCATTATTTATGGCCAGCTGAGTGATTCTGATATACAATTAACCACTACCTGCTTATGGCCTGTGATTAGAGCCTGTCTATCTGACGGCCCTTTGCTTACTTAAGTGTTTTCTAATTATGACATATGTGGTGGTCCCTGCTGGGCAAGAGGACGCTTTGTAAAGAGAAGATGGAGTATGGTGCCTTTCTCTGTGTCACATTCTGCGTTAAGCAACACATGCGCGAGCAGGCATGCACGCACGCGGACACAGAGCCGTATTCATCACCCGGCTACATTATTGCTCTTAATGAAAGAAGCTAGCAGCCCGATGACAAAGTGACTGATGTGTGATTAGCTGGATGGTGCAACGGTGCTGCTTCAGATGCTACTTGGACAGTCCACTAGGAAGACACAGCGTTCATGGGTACTGTGCGTCTGTAATAAAGTAGTCATCTCGTCCCTCTTCTGTGCTCCGCTGGTCCCTCCTGATCAATCAAGTCCTTTTATAAACTCATGATCATTAAGCATCATGGTGGGCTGAGGAGGAGAGAGAACAGGGGCCATCCATCAATGAATTTCATTAATAACTAGCTCAGTGTTGAACTTCTTTCTCCACCGCACAAAGTCAAATGATTAGTGCACATCAGCACATTAGACAGCCGGGAACAAGACTGAATGAGGCTGTTGTTGGATTCTTAGTCTCTCATAGTCAGACCTATCTCAGCAGTGCTGTGTCAGCGCGGGAGAAAAGTCTGAGTGAACCTATTTTCATTCTGGTATAGGCAGACAAAAACACTCCGGCTTGTTTGTATTTCTTTCAACTAATCGCAATCGTTTTGGGCAGCGCAAAGCCCAGGGGGCAACAACTGTGCCCCTGTAAAATAGTGTGTGTGTGGGCTTGTTTTGGTGGAACATTTGCATATGGGGAGGTGAGCCTTGGCATTAAGATGGCTAAATCCCTGCAGAGGAAAAGGTAACAGCTGCTAGCTTGTTTATATTGTACCATTAGTGACCAGGTTAGAGTAACTTGGCATTTTCAGCATAGATCTGCCAGTAGGTTGCTCGATCCGAGGTTGCTGTTGTTTCGGTGGGGTTTTTGAAAATGGTAACATGCAGATAGAGAGGGGCCTGCAGGCGGCCAATGGCAGGGTCTGTATCTGGTGAGTTAGACTAGATAATTCTCCGAAGTTCCTTCACCTCATTTAACATAAAAAGGATTGTGTTTTTTTGTGGTTATATATGAATATATGTGCATACTGTATACTTTGTGCGAGCCAGCTTTTTACATACTTGCTATAAAGAGGTAGTTACAGTAAGTACTCCTTCCTTCCTTCTGTTAGCTATGTTAATTAATATCAGACTATCTGAGCAATATGGTACCACAAATTTTCATAAAATTTTATATACTGAGCTTAATATACTTATTGGTTATAAGTTTGGAGATTTATATCTATGAATTAGAATTACAGTTGAAATTAGGGCCATAAATTATCTGCACAGCATCAGGGTTTTGTTTTAAGGCTTGAAAATGTTCAGTGAACTAATGCTTCTTTACTGCCCACGCATCAAGTGCTGTGATAAATTAATGGCACTTTTATTATTTTATAGTGTCATTAAATTTTTACTGATCACTCTGACACAGAGAAGTAGCAAAGGACATGCAGTATCCTGGGCAGCGGGCCATCCTGCCAGGGAGGGAGAGGAGGGAGTATATGGCTGATATTAAAAAGGTGTTCATAATGTACAGTACAAGGGGCTGATCAAAGGCAAAGAATACAGAGGAGTCGTGCAGCTGCAAGGAGGTAAAGATAAAGAGACAGGAAACAAAAGATGTAACAGTACACATTATTCTCCTCCCACTCTGACCACGACCGCTGGCAAGCAACCGGTCCCTCCCTCAAATGACTTCAGCATGCAGCTCTCCACCCCACAACTAAAATTATAGCAATGCACTCTGAGCTGTAGTGGAAAACTGCCACCCACAATAATCTCATCTGCCCTGCCTGTGCAGTCTTCTGTCTTTAAAGTTTGGTAACCATTGCCTTTTGTTCAGTTGCTCGTGGCTGTCCAGTGAAGCCATGAGCAAGTCCAGTGAAGTCGCGAGTCACTCAGGAAGAGAGAGGAGTAGAGAGGGGATAGATAGTGGAGTCTGTGCAACTTCTTGGGCGAGGGAACCCAAAAGAGCCCTTGTCAATGCTGTAAAGAGAGCTTTAATCTGGCCAGCCACAGAACATGTGCCGGAGGCCTGCTGCTCTACCCACAGGGTGTATTCTGGGCAAAGGCGGGTGGCGGACGGCCCTGTGCATTGTGCCTACTCCTGCCCTATATTTAGGCACCACATTGCCAATCCTAACACTCCTTCACTCTCTCCTTTGTAAATAGCTCGAGGCTATAAGGCAAAGCCATATGGCCCGAGATTGTTCAAATAGAGATGAAAGAAAAATAAACAGGAGCATAAGATGGACTGTGGTGCGGATCAGCGTGCAGTTTTTCCGAGTTGTCTCGGTTAAATATAAATGATTTTAAAGTTTTAATGTAACAGGTTTGATAGTGAAATGAAATGACTGCTCTTATTCTCTCTGAAGAGAGACTTCACTGTACCAGGCAATAGCTTTGGACATATTTTTTTCTCAGTGCGATATCTTGTTAATACCTTGATGAAAATGGACGAACCAGGTCTTGTTGAATATTATAGTTGTAGAATTGGGGCCTGCTCCAAAACATGCTTTATTTATTTATTTATTTATGTCCTAATTCACCATTAAATACATAATTACTTCTGATCATCACTATTAATTAACCTATTCTGCTTTTCCTTTTGCATTTGATTTTGAGAACAGTTTGATTGGACTCCATGCTGAAATAAGGTAAACCAGATGACACAAGAGCATATTTGCCTGCCAAATCATTTTGACATTAGAATTATTATTTAAAGAGAAATCTGCTTCATATAATTCAGGCATCTGGCATTCATGACACATGTTATTCCTTTCAGAAATTACCAGTTGCCAACTTAAAGTCAAATAACAGTCTGACTATTTTTTGGCCTTATATATATGTACTGTATATACAATAAATGACATGTTTAGCCCTTTCTGCTTTACCTTCCAAGATCTCTAAACTACGGGTAGAATCTCTGATTGGACATCTTTAAAATTTTCATCACTGGAAGCTTTAACAGCTGCAGGACCCTAAAATTTTCCATGTTTGATAATGTCTCCGGTTATATCACACACCTGGTATGTGGCAAGTCGAAGGCAGTAGGTCTCTAACCACAATACAAGGCTTTGTGTATCAAGTGTCAGTCATCGCTGTGGTCTGTGGCCCTCAGAGTCTTCTCTCCGAGGGTCTCAGGCTAAATCCATCAACAATCTGCCCCAGCCCTGATGGAGACAAAGACTGCACTTTAACATGGCTGCAGCTCCTCACAGCTCAGCGCCTCATCTGTTTTGTATTTTTATTGTAACCAGTTGCAATGTTATTTATAAGTCTGCAGCTTTCCAGTAGTTTTTGCTAGTTTTGAACCATTTAAATGTTAAGTACATCCAGCCATGCGGTAAACCCACAGTTCCTTTCATGCAGACTGTTGCTCTCTTTTTATCCGGAGCTCTCCCTTTGCTAAGGCTAATGCAGGCAGCAGCAGAATCAACAGTAGCAGCCACAAAAGGCTGGCATCTGTTCTATAGTAGTCGTCCTCAACATCACACAGAGCAGAGATGGCCTGCTATTCCAGTCCCATTTGTACTGCCAGGGCATCACCTCATTTGTTTAAAACAGAGGAAGGAAAGGCCTTTAATTAAATTAAGGAGCTCAAACCATGTCCAAAAAATGGCGAGGTAACCCTACTCTGGGCTGTGTGCCAATTGAATGTTTATTGTTTGTTTTTAATAAAAGGATATGCTATCATTATTCAACATGAGTTATTTTCGTTGGAAGGAAAACAAGTCAAACCCACAAAATGTGACCCTTCAGTGGCAGTTTGAAATGTGCATTTAGTCTAAATAAATTGATTTCTTTCACGTGTCGGTGTGTCTACTTTGAGACATTTTGTGAACATTAAGTTGAATGCAAAATATTGCAATTTTGTGTTCTCAGTTACACTCAAATGTGCTGAAAATGTCAGAATTTTAGGAATATCAATACATTCCTAAAATTGCTAATGGTAATAAATAACCATCTCAGCACGGTGACACACTCCTGACACAGTGCTCAGTTATTGCTCTATGTTATGTTCTTCTCTCCTCCACTGCTGAGATCATTTGTGTTGACATCATGTACTTTTACGGGCTTCCAATCCTCAATGATCCAGAACTGTTCACTGGGTCCTCCAGGGAATGTTAAGTTGGGCTGAAATCTAGTGCCTTATCAAACCCTCCAGGATGCAAACAGCAGGATATTAGAAAGTGCAGACATACCCAAACCCCTTTCACAGATGGACAAAACCTCACGACTTGTTGGACATTGGAGCCATTATGTTTCTATTGCAACAATGCCATAGACTATAAATAGGCCCTTTGTGGCCTATTCTTTTCCTCGTCCTTTGTTGTATGTGCCTCGTGGTGAGTGCGGTATCACAGGTCTTAGCAACCACGGCCAGCAGCATTTCTGCAACAGGCCAGAAATTCACAGTGTAAAGTGACAACTGGAGAAAATAATGGAGCTACTACAGCCAAATGACCCTACCAAGATGCAGTGTTGATGTCTTTCTGGGGAAGAGGCAAGACAGAGCAAAGATCTGACCTGGGAAAGGAGCCTGCAGACTCACACACACATGCACAGGCGCATATTATCCAGAGTCATACATTATTTTTATTCTTTTGGCAAACATGAACAATTGGACAAAGCATTAATGTAAGCAATCTTCACAATAGCACTTGCTGGCTACAGCCAGTGTCTGGGAGCTGAGCATAATCTAATTTGGATGGGCAAACCCTTGTATGCCAAGGATTTACATTGCAGCCAAAACGCCTTGGTTTGCAATTTCCAAGACAGCAGTCGAAAAGGAGCAGAAAATTGCTTCCAGGGCTGCAGACCAGACAAGATTATATTCAAAGTCTTTGTGAGGGCTTTGCCTGAATAGAGCCCTGGCATCACATACACACACACATACACACATGCATGCACATGTATGCACGCACACATACAAAATCACACACGCACTTGGGGGGAAGAGTATAACCACTATAACCAATAGGTTAGGAGTCTGGATTTTGTGGCGCACCAGTGTAAGCTCCATTTGAATATTTACAGGATGAGCTTGGGGACACGGGAAATGGACAATTGTAGTCATCAATACTGAGGAGAGGAGGCGTTGCGGGGCAGAAAAGGGCAGTTCAATAGGTTAATACACTGGCCTTTCACCTTTTGATTCCAGTTAGGGACATGTCAGCAGAGGAATACATTTTATCTCACAACCTCCAAGGCATCACATATGCATCGTCTGTCAGGACTGAAGTAAGAGAAATTGATGCATCAGTGTAGAAATCTGTCATACCTGACCATGCAGAATTAAGCAACAAGGCTTGGCCAATGGCCCAGAGTCGATAAACTGCAGATTTGGGCCAGATGACTAGTCAGTCAGTGGCCCAAAATGTGATAAGACTTTTATCTCCTCTGCTTGGCCTGTGGTGTGCTATCATCTAACCAGTCACACTGGACCTCCATCAGGGACTTGCTAATATGCACCTGCAAGACCGATGAAGGCTGGAAGTTTGAAACAGTTTGCTGAGGCTGAAAATTTTATTAGTGCTGTACAATCTGACTACAATTTCTCAATAAGAGGAATTAAATGTGCTCATTTACAGGCAATTTACAGTTTACAGGCAGGTATACTATTCATGTCTGCAACAAGGTCTAGCAGCACCTGTTATGTGTTATGCGCCTGGCCACGTCTGAGTCGACAAGAAATACGAAGCAAAAGATTTGTGAGTTATTAGAATTTAAACTCTGGCTTTCACTGCTTTCCATGTTATGTCTGGTTACATTTACGGTAATTCTTAGATATAAGAGATGATAAGCTGTCTAAGCACAAGGGCCAAGATACAGTTTGCCATTTCATTTTCAAAAATATGCTTTTTGTGGCACAAGTCATATTAAAAGGTTGCTTGAACTTCTCTGAAAATTCTTATTTTTGTCTGCCGAGCCAAGTAATGTTTAAAGTAATCTTAAAGTATTACAGCTCTCATCTACTGACCATACATTGCAGTAGGCCATAAATGTTGATGACAAGGTGGTGGTGGTAGCATGGCTGAGTCTCTGCACGTAGAGTGAAAACATACGCAAACAGATACTTGATATTTATTCACCCGTGACCCTGAAAAACACCATGTCCAGATATAGCTTCAGTGCATAATAGAGGGAAACAATTCAAATGGTTACAAATGGATTCAGATGTGCTGTATTTGACTCTAGGCACATTCTAGGTAAAAGCTTCCACTGGGTGAGGAGGAGATAGTGAATAATGGAACAAAGTAATTGCCCTCTGCACACAATAATACCTTTAGATAAATATTTCAAAAAGGTAAATTGCAGAAGGGTTGTAAAAGGTTTTATTGTACTGATGGGATATAGTAAAAACAGACAAATAAAAAGACAAGCAAGAAAATCCGCTCCTGTAAAGCATGAATATTTTACATGTCCTCAGGTTAAAGGCTTGTATACTGTACAGCGAGTGTGGTCTCCACCATGTTCTCCTAGGTCAACGGCCATGGAGGAAAAGAGAGAGAGAGCGAGAGTCCCCGTGATAAAGGTTAGGGAGGAATGCATTGTACTGTTCAGACACACTTTGTATGAAAAGATGAATTGATCCATCTGTAAGCAGCACTTAGACCCACTCCTCTGCCCGGTCATTACAGTGGGATAAATCAATATTTAATATCCCTCTCTAACAGCCACACTGGATGATCTTAACCTCTCCTTAATCCCATTTATGTTACCTTTCCAGAATCTTCTTCATGTAAGCTCTCACTATGATAAACTTCCAAACAAGAGACTGGGAGGGGAGCTATTAAAGACCACACCATATTTATGTCAGGTGAGGCGCTTTCGTGAAATATTAATATTCTGAAACTGACCAAAGTGAAAGCTTTTATCTGGGGCGTTCAAACCTTTCTAGTTCGTTGGCTTGTATCAGCAAAAGGCTCTCTCTCCTCCTCTCTCATTTCACCGCTGAATTACAGCCTACTGTTCTTTATTGCCGCAGAAGGATGAAGATGATGGGGCAATTCTTTTAGCTGACTTGATAAAGCGTGCCTCTCATTTCACACCATCCTAATAGGGCCAGTGTCACTGAAACTAAGAGGTGACAATATCTCACAGTGATTTGCACAAGCCAGAGAGTCGAGCGCGAGCTCGGTTAAGGTGTCATTCAACGAGGCAATAAATGATGTTGTAATGAAAACAGAAGCATATTACCTGAGGTGATGCTTTCAATTATTGATATTAGTAGGTCCTTGTGAGAAACACACATGCCTGTGTGTGTGTATGTGTTGCTTAAATGACTTCAAATGTAATGCAACAATCACATTTTCCACCTGATCTTCAGCTGTAATCATTATTTGGCGTTTTGTTTTTGTGTCGTCAGTGCTATGATCCTATTAGTGTACCCATTTCTTACAAAGTATTTCAGTTTATGGCCCTTTTATCAATACCTCACAGTCACTAACCCAACACACACTCACTCACCCACTCTATTTCTCCCCCTTTCTTAAAAACACTCTCTCCTCAGGTGGCAAACATAGACAAAAGGTAGATTACAGGTGAGGAGTGACTGACTATTTCAAGCGGAAGATCCCTTTAGAAAAAAAAAGAGAAAAACAAGAAAGGCACTCTCCTCCTCTGACATGACTGCTTTTATGTAGGTTGTCCCAAATTTGGAGGAAAAATAACATAATCGGACAAAAGACCAAGCAGGGAGTAAAGAACGGCGTTAAGCTCTACCTGCTATGGACAATGAAGCTGTAGGTGTGTGCTGCCTGTTGACAATGGCTCTTTACAGCCATTGTTCAGTTACTGCTTTCATGTAGTGGCACATTCAGCTGCTTGGTTGACTATAGGCCCACCTTAGTTGGGAGTTAAGGAGGCAGCTGTACCAGCTCCTGAGACTGAAAAAAGGGTGCTTGCATACTCTTGCTAAAAGCTTCACATACCACGTTGTGACTAAACAAAGAGACAAAAACAGAGCAAAGCTTACATTTGAATTTTGTGCAAGTTGCTGTTTGCTGGTTTAAATTTAGGGGGAAATCTTGGACATGGTACATTTATGACAGCGGCTTGTCGGTGCAAAAAATCAGATGATGGATTGATTGTTGTACAGATGTTTTTGTTCTAGTTAGTAAAGGCTAAGAGCAGGGGAGGGTCTGTCTCCGTCCTCTCTCTGGGCTGCACCAATTTATTTGCTTCACTTCAGTAAGAGCATAGTTGATTGCCACCTGCGTAGACAGTGATCTCTTCCAAACACCAAATTAGAGGGAAATCAAAATAGATATTCATTGACTTTTTTACATATACATTGACCTAGTTGAGGCTGTTGGTTGAAAGTGTCAGGTGCTGAAATATTAATGAGCATCGCTCCCAGTTCCTGCCTGCTCCTCACAGCCAACTGGCAACATGGCATCAAGCTGAAGAGAGGAGGACAGCTTTTTTCTCTCCTTGATTGACTCATCGATTGAAGATATTTTTAAAGGGAATCCCTGGGAGTGTGTGCTCCTGGTACAAAGCAGCCCCATCCCATGTCAGGGGACGGAGAGGGCTGCAAGTCTGCTTTAATTGGGCAGAGACTTCAGAGTCTTCTTAACCCACACCGGGCACCGCCATGGCCTGTCACGGCCCTCACACCAACATCAACAACACCGAGCCCTCTAAACACACACACACACACACAAACATATTCGTACTAATTTGAGTAAACACACATGTACACACTGAACTATGCCAGCTCTTATCAATACAACCACCCTGGACATGGATTAAAGAAGAAATATTAGTCTTAAGAATGACTGCTATGTCAGAAAGACCGCGTTCTACTTTCATTAATAGTTTCTTTGCTCCACTACTTGCATGGAGAGCTGAACACTCTTTGTGGTCAACTTTTTTTTTTTTTCTTGCTTTATGGAAAAAGCTTGCAATGGAGAAGACCTGAATCAGGGATAAAACAGAGACAGACAACATGATAGCAGTCCTAACCTTGTCAGCTCTGCAGTTGTTGAGGCCCACTGAACTGAGGGCAGACAGCTTCACGTCCATGCCCTGCTGGTGATGTTGCAGCTGTTCCCGCTGGATCTGCTCCCTCATTTTCCGAGCTTCCTGGATGGCCTTCATCACTGTGTCTTGGTCCCCGAACAACGCGGTAGAGTTTAAGCTGGACAGAATATCTACACACACACATAGTGGGGTTTGGACAGCAAAATTAGCCTGCTGGAACACACTGCCAAAGATGAAGCAAAGCAACTTCTCACAACGCTCTGACAGAGGAGTTTCTTTGTGAGATATTCAGTACCAAAGCCATGAAATGTGGTCATCCTGGATGTGAGCGCACACTAAATGTGTGTTTGAACAGTGGAAATCTGTGTGTATGTGTGGGGTGTGAAGTGGAGACGCTCTGAGGTCTTACCCAGAGACGAGCCACGGCCCAGGCCTCCTCCGACTGGGCTGGGGATGCCACCCTTGCTGAGGAGACTGTTGGGGCTGCTTTTACTGCCGAGGAACAGGTTTTGTGTCGGGGATGTGGGGGATTTGATCATTTCTGTCGTCTTTGGCCGAGCAGACAAGTTGAGCGGCTGTGTTCCCTCCTCCTACGGCAGCAGAGAGAGGAGTATGAGAGAAGGCAGATGTGAATAGGTGCCCCTCCCGCCTTCATTTTCAAGGGGGAGGTCAGGATTCCCAGACAGCACAGTTCTCCTCTGTTCCCTGTTAATTATAGGATCCCTGTCTTGACCCACACCTCCTCCCTGGTTCTTCCTTCGTTTTTTTTCTCTCTCTCCTATCCTCTCCTCTCCTCATCCATCCTTCCTTAGGAGCTGTGCCACTGTGATCTTCCTCACAGTTGCTCAGTGCCTTTGTTCACACTAATTAAAGCAGATTCTGTCTCTCTGTACATCTTCATCTGTTCTCCCTCTCCTCCTCCCTGCTCTCTGTGTCTACACTCTGGTTCGAAGAATAAATAATGACCAGATAACGGCAGTGCCAATGATCAAAGACAGCTGCTCCATTCATCAGATGTCATCTTATATTATCTACTTCATTAACTTGTTTTCTTATTCCATTCCTCATTTGTGCATACTTGGTTTCATTGCATGCTTTAATTTGCCTATTCCTAAAAAAATATGATTTGAAAACACCTTAAATGGTGTACAACCCTGATTCCAAAAAAAGTTGGGACGCTGTGTAAAACTTAAATAAAACAGAATGTGAACATTTATTAATCCTTTTGATATCCTCAACTGAAAACAGTGCAAAGACAAATAATGTTTGACCTCATCAACTTAATTGATTTTTGTGAATATATGCTTACTCTGAATTTCAGGCAGCAACACATTTCAAGCAAGTTGGTTCAGGAGCAACTAAAGACTTGGAAAGTAGTGGAATGCTCCAAAAACACCTGTTTGGAACATTCCACAGGTAAACAGGTTCATTGGTAACAGCTGATATTATCATGATTGGGTATGAAAGGGACATCCTGGAAAGGTTCAGTTGTTCACAAGCGAGGATGGAGCGAGGTTTACTTTGGGCTCTGGAACACTTCGTAAAACTTTTGTCAGTAAACGGTTTGTTTGCAAATGATTGGATTCTGTTTTTATTTACATTTAACTGACTTTTTGGTATCGGTTTGTTCTCCTGAGATGAGGTCAGAGGAGGATACAAGCGTTTGGTCCTTTGTTCGCTGGGTGCCAGTCGTAGCTTTTAGAGCAGTTACTGATGTGAGATGAAAACCGCTATTTTTTAAGGTGCCACCGTCAGCAGCTTGTCTGCTGGGACCAAACATTATTTTATCTGTGGGTACCTGCAGACAAACAATGGGAGGCACAGGCTGGGTATTTCAGAGCTTGCCTCTTTGTTGAAGAGTGTTTAAAACTCTTGAACTCTTAAGAGTACAAATACACACAAAACCAAAGTAACATTAGTTGGCTTGTATGAGTTCTTATCGCCAGTTGGTGCATAGCTGACAATATCTTTGCTGAAATCATATTGAAAAATAGAAATAAACGTAACCTTTTTCATTTTTCCTAATACATTAAAATAAATGTCAAATATCACATTTAAATTGTGATCTAACTGGAGAGCAATACATTTGAAAATTAATCTGTCCATAATTCGATATTTGATCACCTTAAATGTAAGTAAAAATCTGCATCCCAGAGAAAGAGAAATGTCACTAAATTGCCCTGTGTGTACAGCAGCCTTTTACATCAGACTGGGACATGCTGTCGTTAACAGTCTTTTTCAAAGCCCAAGTGTCTCCTTGTCCAAACATATGGCCCAAGCATACACTGCCCCAAGGCCTTGTTATTGCTGTGCCAATAACAGTTTGTCATGCAGTGAAGCTGAAAGCAGACAAACAAAACTAAAGGCAATCTGATTCCATTGGACTGAGAATACAGATGGTAGGATGCCAGGATATGTTTGCTTTCCCTTTCATGTATGATTCATTTCATTGAAAGTCTTTAATTTTCTGATATTTGTCAATATTTAAAATATTTTGACTAGGATTAGTGTTGTATTAATATTGGCCTAACTGGTATCCATATAATCTGACAAATGGAGAATTGCATTAACGTGATGAAATGACAGCGTTGAGTCAGTTAAATGGCAATCTTTCAATGGAAATCCCAGGAGACAGGAGACTTGAAGGATTGTGTGCGTGTGTCTGTGCACGTGTGTGTGTGTGTGCGCGCGCACATGCGTGTGAGAGAAGAGAAAGCCAGAGTGGCTTCCGACCATTGCAAGGCATGATTTACGGTCTTTCTCCATTGTGATATTATTAAGCTAAACTACTCCAAATGGGCATATGTTTCTGATTACGGCCTTAGTGAGTGGAGATGATGTATATGGCCTTTCCTCTGCATGGAGGTCTCATGGAGTCATGCCATACAGCAGCAGAAGACACACATCCTGCATTTGCTTTGTTTACAAGGCAAAAAAAGGTCGTCAATCTTGCATTTTGCTTCGCTTTTGTCAGCATTTGTATAGCGCAGTTGTAATGGTTTTATTCCATTTCAGTAACAAAAAAGGAAGAAAAGAAACTTTTCATTGTGAAAAAAATTAGAAACCATGTGTTCCACAAATTACTGGCTTGGAGCAGCCATAGCCATAGCAACCATGTCCACAGAGTTCTGGTTAAGAGAGAGAGGGCCTTGTTAAAGCCCCACAGATTGATGGCCTGTTCGAGGCTGGGCTCACCACCGGCCGGCTGTAACACTGAAACGGTGAACAGCGTCCATGCCATTTTATTTAGACAACACCAGCTAGACTAGGATAGGTCAAGTACCACTCCAGGCCTAGGCTGGTGGGTAGGCAGGTTGAAGGAGTTAAGTGTTGTACCTTGACTTGAGTGATGGGGCTGGAGGAACTCTTGTCATTCTTCAGAGAGGAGGGAGAGATGGGCCCACTAGTATTGAGGGCCTGGGGGAGTGGAGGCATCTTGGCTCCAGGAGAGACCTGCATGCTGGCAAGCTGGGCGGCATACAGTTGCTGCAGGGAGGTGGAGAAACCCGCAAGGCGTTAACATCCAAATCCAGCAAACATTCAGAGTTTTATATTCTGTCTTTTCCTCTCTCTCTGCTTCTGTGTCTGCCTTCATCTCCCCCTCTCTCTCTCTCTTTTACGTCTTTCCTCTCTTTCCATGAGGCTGGCAGAGAACCTCCATCAAAGGTCTTAACTGTATTTCAAAGGCTGAACCCAGAGAGAGACAGCAGTCTTAAAAACCACACAGAGATGGCTTTCATTCAAAATACTTGGAGCCCCTATTTTCCACTCATCACAGAGAAAAGTTTGCCGACTGGATGCAAGTGTGTTAGCAAAGATCTCTCATTTCTCTAGATCTACACAGCTTCCTATTGAAGTTTCTGGTCTGTGATTTGTCTCCACGCAGCCATGTGAGGCTGTCCCATTCCACGATGTTAGAAACCCAACCTCAGTTGGATTGCCATCACAGAATATGTTAAACACATGCATTATTAAGGCTTAGAAACCTGCACAAAGAACACTGATGTAATCACCGTTATTTTCCTTGGCGTTAAATCAGTAAGATGTCCAACCGTTGGTGACATTGCCACACAAGAGGCTGGTTCAAATGACTGGCGAAGCACTCAATAACAGTTGTGCCTGTAGCAGGGTTGAACTCTGAAAGCTCAATTTACATTTCCACCACTGGGCTGATTATGTGGCATATACTAGAAAGGCTGGTTAAGACGTTGATATGAGGGTTTGGAATACTCTTTTTAAATCTGGTGAGCCACAGGCTGCTAATTGTCTGTTGGATCAGTTTTCTGACATAGTAATTTATCCTTTATCCTGGATAAAGTTAAAGTTTAATGTCTGCACCGTTTTTTATATCATTAAAACCTGAAACAAATAATACCAGACTTATTTGATGATTGCTTTTGTGCTTGTTTTTCTGTGCCTACAGAGGCCAGCACTCCCGCACCACTGTGACTTCTTTCCGCCCCAGGTCTCTATTGATTGGCCACCAGGTAAGTGATGAAATTGGCTTTTGTCTCCTGCTGGAAATGGCAGGGGTCTGTCAAATTGAGCTACTGTCTGAGAAAAAGTGTTACTCCATGTAGCCTTAGACCTCACTTCATCAGACAGATAGCACCCCTTAACTCCCCCACTGGCCTATCCTCAGACTAGGTAAACCGTATGGTTTTTTGTGTTATTCACTCAGATGGTGCTGCCAGGGAGAATCTAATTTCTCTTCCTCTCGCCAATCAGCAAACCCTGTCTCATTTCCTGGTTTGACTGGCCACATACAGACTGCATTTGTGTGGATGGGGAAAAAGTGACCCAGCCTCACCTTCGGCAGTGTAAATGCAGACCAAAGCCAAACAAAGCACTTTATGTCCATGCACATATCTCCAGATACAAACACATATGTGCTCCTGTAAGAAACTTTATCACTGCCACATAAGCAGCGGTACAAAAGGTCCATTCTTCCAGGGGACCTGGGGATAACAACAGCACATGGGCAGCGGAAATGACAGACTGATTATGTTCCCACAATGATAGCACTGCCCCCACCTCCCTCACAAGCAGCCTTTTGTCTCCGACAGGAATGGACACAGGAGCGGACCCAACTCTATTTTCTTCACATCTGAGCTTGACTTAGTTAATGTCAGTGGTAAAGGCACTCTGTGTGTGAGGGGGGTTAGAAAGAAAGAGAGAAGAAAACAGTGACAGAGAGAGAGAGAGAGAGGGGAGTCTCCATTCACTGCATGTCACTCCAGGCTACACAAGTCTTAGTAGAGGAGCGGAAGCTGAGTCTGTCGGACAGATGTTTGCTAACAGGCCTGTCAACGGGCATGTCCCTGACCTTGAATGAGAAGAATTTTATTGTCCCGGAAAAACGGCACAATTAGACTTTGCTTCAAATTAGACTCAGTCAGGGTCCCCCTTTTCAGTGCTGATTAGCAGGTCAGTGCCATGGGGTGAGAAGCAGCGGTTACCTTTGTAACCAGGAGCCCCTGGAACCCTAAAGCCAAAGAACAATAAATACAATCAGGGGTAAAGTCAGATGAAAGGTGCATCCAACCACCATACGTTGCTCAAGGACAGATATGGAATACCTCAGTGTTCAATGGGTGTAGCCTGGGAGCTTGTCCCTCAGCATTAATGTAAAAATCAAAACTGTAAATTTAAGATGGACTGCAAATTTATTCTTTGACACCAAGAGTATTCCTAAGTTAGAAACAACAACCTCATGAAACAGCACCAGGTGTTGACAGTATGAAGGGCATTCTGGCGCCAAAGGCTGATGGGTGATGCATACTGCCAAGGCTAGTCTCCCATAAGCAGAGGACATCTGCCTGCTTTCTCTTCTTGACTCTCTTTTTAAGGTCCTTTCATATCTGCTTGCCAGGTGGGGGCAGCAAAAGGTTCATGGTGTTTAGGATCAAGCTCAAAGTCAGTACCCAAACTCTGGGGTATTGGAGGAGTAGGCGAAAGCCAAATACAGCTTGGGACCCTTCTGTTTCCTTTATTGCTTCTTTACATTCCCCTCTACACTCTTAATGCTAGTTGTTTTGCTTTATTTGATGCGAGAAACATATATGTCTTCTTGGGCACAAACAATACTTCCATTCCCATACTTCCAAGCCATAGAACAGCACACTAAAGTACAGCTTGAATGATGCTAGACAATAGGAAAATAATAGCTAATGGGATTGCAATGTGGGTGGCAAAAGAGAAATATGTATGTAATTTCTGTTAACTTGAAGGCCATTTTTTCCATTATCAAACCTGTGCCTCTGTAACTTAATAATATTACAAGTAGGTGACGGTATGTGTTATTTTTCTGTGTCCTCAGTGCTTTGAAAGGTTTTGCCTTTTTCTTAACACACATTAATGAGGAGACACACAAACACAAAATCTAAGGTCTTCTTTCTGACCCCATCAGTCCCTGTTTCCCAGTAGAGCGGAGCAGATCTCAGCAAGCATGGATTCAAAGTGAGTGCAGCACGCCCAAGGTCAGCCTGTTAGCCTCTGGTAATTAAAAACAAGCCCTCTGGAGGCAGCAGAGGTTAAACGGGGAGGTTCGCTTTTCTGCCTGCGACATTAAACTGAGATTACACACTCTGCTGATGATGTTGGACATCTCAGAAGTATGATGTGCTATTAAAACAGACGGTCTCCATTTGTTTAGTAAAACAACAGAGCAGATACTAAAGCTCAATAATCAATTATGGGAAAAAGGTCATAGCTCAAAACCCATAACTTCAACCGATGCTTTTTTTTTCCTTCTACAGAGAAAAAAAAACTTTGTGGAAAAACAAATGTGCATCTTGTTTTTCCTGAAGAAAGGCAGAGTTGCTTCATGGCAATATGTGCTGGAAAATACATTGACAGATATTTGTCAGATTTCTTGCTGCCAGCAGTGACGGTGCATTGCACATTTATGACTGCAGCCTGCAATAATCTAAAAATAAAGACAAAACAAATTTACTGAAAACCATACGAGTTCCTAATACCAATTAAAATCCTCTGCATTTTCCATGTGGTGAGCATTACCTGATGACTGCCACACTCTCTTAATCGCACTCTTTGTGTGCGAGCCTGTCTGTTTGTTTGTCTGTCAATGTCTCATTCACCTCTGCCTGGCCTGGGCGCTGAGCACTGGGCTGGATATGAGGGCATTAACTGTGCTTCAGTGCACCACACCATTTAAAAGGCAGTGCAGCGCCAGCCCCGTTTGCCACAAGGCTTGTACAGGCTCATTGCCCAGAGCGACCAGGCAAGCTGACCCAGGCTAAGCCCAGATGTCAGGAGTGGAGGAAGGCGTCCTGGTGCACTGTGCCGATGCTTTCCAGTATGGCCCAACATCTGTCTCATCTGCTGGCACCCAACCTGCTCTGCTCTAACCCCTCCTCTAGCCTATCTCTAGCTTACATCTACAGTATATACATTTAAGTTCGTCTCTATCAGTGTCTCTCTCTGGCACATACACACACAAACACAGCCCCGTCTTGTGTGGGTGTGAGTGTGTGTGGGTTCTCCAGGCCCAGGGGCCCTAGAGCCAGCCCTCCCATTCAGTGCAGCTCACTGCATTATCCACTCTATCTGTCCATCTGTCCCTCTGTTCACCACTGCCTCTATCCAGCTGCTCACCTAGCCGTCCTATTAGCCAGCCTTCCACACACACAGCTAGCATTGCTGCACTGCTCTGGGTTACCTTCAAAGACCAAGCTCCTCTGCTCATAAACACAGAAACAGCTGCTCTCTACAGTATGTCTGTTCTCTCCCCCCCGCCCCCCCCCCCTCTCTTTCAAAGTCAAAAGTGCTTCACTTGTTAATGATGGAAGCTGTTTCTTCACATCTGTACTACACAGGCATTTACATTCAAACAAAAGATAATGTGCGGTTTGTGGCTCTCCTACTTTCTTCCTGTTTGTCCCTGACTGTGTAACACTCTTTCTTATCACTCCAGTCGTCTCAGCCTCTGAGTACTCCTTCAGATGTGTCTGTCTGCTCGAGATCTGGTCTGGGTTTGTCGCTGAGCATGTGGGCTGCTTTTCATCTTTGCAGTGGGAGCATGAGCTGAGGCTGGGCCCAGGTTTATCGTGGGCCTAGAGAGATGCCAGAGCAAATGCGGCAGATGATAATTGCGGCGTTATGTCTTAGCTGAAGCGGCCCGACTTCCACTACTGTAAAGCATAAGGATGTGATGGTTCTGGACAATTCAGGGAGAAAAGAGCAAGAGTAACACAGAGACAGAATGAGGAAAAAGAAAAAGAGAGGATGGGAGTAATTTAAAGAGAAATACACAAACTAAGACAGCGGTGGTTCAAGATGTGGATGGGAAATTGGAAAAGCAAGACAGTAACGCAGAGACAGCAAGAAAGAGAAAATGGACTTTGACTGAGTGAAAGCAGAGGGTTTTTATTTGTTTAGCTCTAACAGTGATACTGCATACAGAGAACCCAGATGTTCTGTTTTATCCAATAATGGCTGTCTTGAAAATGGCTTAAACCCCAAAGTCTGCTTCCAATGATAGAAAACAGGACTTGCTCAAAGGTCCTCCTCCTGTTTCGTGGTTCTGTATAAAGGACGGGTGATATACATCAAGTTCATATTGGCCTTAAGTAAATTGTTTTTCACTTGGCAACTGACGCAAGGTGTAGTGTACAAATAGCAAATTAGGCGCCATCCCAAATAGAAAATTCTTTTGTGGAATTAGGGAAATTCCCTTCTTGTCTCTTCACTCAATTGAATATAGTAGGTGTCCGGACTGATTGGGCTACAATCTGAGCACAATTTCCTCTGTTCGGTGAGAGGTGTCAGTTGTAATCAGGGAAGGACAGGCAGGGATGGAGCCATTGTTTCCTGCTGGTGCTGGGCTCATCCCGACCCTGTGTGGGCACTAATGAAGAGGGGCATGTCGCGCTGGGATAGTTTACCCGCCTCCCCTCCTGTGAGTTGAGGACGAGAGCCAATCTGTCAGGAAAACATTGAGTGAAATTGCCCTGTGGTACAGCAATGCCCGGTGACAGCCACTTGCAGACTGCCAGCCACCAGAATGATGCTACCACCCTGTATTGACAAGCAAATTACTATCTCCAACACTCAAACGCATCCTGGAAGATTCATTTACATCCATCAGCTATAAGCCTTTGTTACCTTGTTGGGTTTCTTCTCTTACACAGAGAGAGGGTGGGGAATTGGGGGGGGGGATCCCAGACTGTTATGACACAGGAGATTGTGACGAGGCTGCGTGGCCAACATTAAGACTGACGGAGCGGCTTGCCTCTCTGACTGGATGGCTGATCACATTACCTCTGCAGCATTGTGGGAATTAATTCCTCCAATAAGATAATTTTTAAGGTTCGTATATTGCACAATCTAAACTGAGTAAATTGGTGAAAATTATACCTTGCCATGCAGCTGACAGGAAGAGAGATTTTAATTGGGGGGGCCGCCTATTCAGCTGTGTGTGTGGGTTCTTGTGTGTGCGTGAGGAAGATGAAGAATGAGCTTGGAGGTGAATCTGGAAAAGCTTAGGACAGTTTAAAGGGTTAGTTGAGCATTGTGCTTGATGATGCATGAAGAATAAAGTCAGTAAAGTGATAAGTGATATTTGCAAGGGAGCCTTAAATCACCGTATTCTTACTTTCTCTTAATTGTGTTTTTATGCCAAATATTCTGACCAGTGGTGTTTAAATTACAAGTTTCATTATTATAACACTGGACATAATGTGTTCAATTTGAAGTAGCTGTCACGTTTTTAAACTACAGGGGCTGAAAGACACACGTGAAGCACAGCCATAGGCACTTCACTGTACTAATTACCAGACTGTGTGTCTCCTTATTTTGTTTCAATGTGTTCATGTGTTCTCCTTGTGTGATTTTAGTTCATGTTTATGAGAAGAACATTTTATCTGCTTCTTTTGTACTCATGAGTCCTCTTTCTCCAACACACACACACGCACACACACATATTGGAGTATACTTTTCAATAGTTTAATTTTGAAGGAGGAGGAAGGTGCTGGTGCTATTATTGCTCTAAAAGGGAGGAGACTACTCCAGCTTAATTCCACGTCTGGCTTGATATGATGTTTTTAATCATAGCCGGCTCCCAGTGCTTTGTAGAGGAAGTGGTGGCAGTCACATGGTTTGTTGATCCCAGCTATGTAGAAAAGGGCATGTTTGACTTGCCTTGCTGTTTTAAGGGGAGTCTCTGTGCAGGGTAAATAGCAGCCAGCAGGCAGAATATGTGACAGGCTGACAGACTTCAATTAATGGAAAATGCACCTCTTTTTGTTTACTGTGTTCGGTAAAGGTCAGCCAAGTCATGGTCTTGGAGGCACTGTTTTTGCCCATTCCCAGGGTTAGATACATAATCAGAATTAATCACTGTAGACTCGTCTCCCCTCTTCACCCCAACCTTCAGATATATGACTGTCTCATCTGACCTCATACACCACTATAAATAGATTCACCATGCCTGTCTGAACTACCACTCCTTACCACAGACTTCTCCGTGATCAACAAACTAAATGACACATATGCACCCCAGAAATGCGACCTCCGTCTTTTCCTCTCATGGACGCACGTCTGCAAACATGAGCGGACTCATTTGACACCTTATATGCTCTTGATAGCTGTTCTCATGGCTGCATAATGACGCACAGCTCTATGCAGCCAGCTGCATGCATTGTTAGAACTTGCCAAGGCTTGTTAACGCTGACAGTGGTAGCTTCAGAAGGACAAATGCCACATATATCAGTGTGCAAAGAGTCCCCTCACCCCCCTCAGTCTCGAGCTCCCCTTATTTAATCTGAACATACTGCTGTCGAGTGTCATGTGTTGCAGCTTTCAGTAACTTTTCACTGTTGTTGACAAAGCAGCAGTGGCCACTTAACCATATGTTAGGGGAGATGCTATTTAATCCTTTGTTTCCTCTTTTTGTTTCCAAAGAACAGTACAGATGTCTAGTTTCAAACGAACAAGATCTACAATTACTCAGAACTGCAAAGGAAACCGATATTTAGAGGAGCAACAAGCAGCACTACAGCTGAACAGATACGGTGGTTACTCAGCTTCCACTTGTATGTTTTTTTTATGTAAAGAAAATCCATGAAAAGTTAGCAAGGGAGTCATAATCAACAATTTGGAAACAAAGATCATGGCTAGGCTGAGAGAAGCCGTGGTAACAGTAGTATTCATCATAGTAACAGCTTGAAAGACAGAATGCAGATAATTATCTATATTAAACATTATGGCCTCGGGTTAAGCCCTGACCTGGGTTCAGCTTTTTTAAATGCTGTGTGAGAAAAGTCCTGGAGGAGCCTGTAGGGCTTGGAGCCTATCCCAACATTTTCTATGCCCCAAAACCCCTACTCGGCCTCCCTGTGTGTAACATACCATGAGTTTGCCTTTACTACGCACACATATCATCCGATCTCTCTTCCTTTTTGTTTTCCTCGCAGAGATAAAAGAAGTACTACAGTGGTTCTGCTAGATAAAAGCAATAGGAAGGAGATTCTTTGCTTACACAGTCAATTGTCTTCTGATAAATTCACTGGCAGGTGATTAAGGCAACCAAAGTGATTCTCATTCCCTCTAATAACTATTATCTTCCTAACTCCTCTGTCTGGCAGAGCAAGTGGGGATAAATCCTCTATAAAACAGGATAAATTACATATGTAAGGTGATAAGCGTGTGTGAGCTGGGGGCCTCCAGGATTATTTAGTGTGCAGCTCATTACTTAGTGTACAGCTGCTTAGCCATCCTTTCTGCCTTGGGCTTGGCGGGCGTCCCTAGCATTCTTTGTCATAGTACTGTACATACCTGAAGCTGGAGGGGGCTGAGTCCTGACGCTGCTGCAGCTGCCATTGTGGATGGAATGAACTGCACCGGGTAGTTATCACCTGTCAGAGAGGGAGAGAGAGAGACAACAATGCATACAGGTTCAGACAATGAGCCGGCCCACAGCAACCAGGCAAGTGCCAACACAGATCCTGGGCCCTGCACTACTTTGCCACAGCAATGTGACACATTGCAACGAGCCCTCGGCTTCAAGCCCAAACATCTGCATTAACAAAAGGCTAAGCTGGTTTGACTGGAGCAGGATTACTTAGGAACGTTTCACACCAGTCCGTCCTTCCTCCACCTGCACAGTGCTCTTACTGGAAAATACCATGACAACAATAACTGCTGCATAGTTTAACAAGTTAGGAGTTCTTTCAAGATTTATATGTGTGAGTGCGTGTGCATGTGTGTATGTGTGTCTGTGTCTGTGTGTGTGTGTGCGTGTCTCCCCGCTATTCAGTTAGTGATTATGTAAAAGGACCAGCATGTTCTCTCAGGCAGTTCATACAGCTGTAGACTTGTCTGGCTATTGTTCAACACTACATTGTTTGTTTCTGAGTGATAGCTTTGGCAGCAGAGTGAAAGCACTTGTATGTGAACTGGTTCGAACAAGTGTGCAGTCACAATAACAAGGTTAAAAACCCCACACATTCTTATCACTGTGATCAAGCGAGGAGGAATTATTCTCCAAATAGCAGCGCTATTCATTACCATTCACTACTGTTGGCCTGCCATCAGCATGTTTGTCAGACATGGATATAAAAACGGCTGCTGTAAGAGTGATATCCACGGGGGTGTATAACTGAGTACCAGACGCTTTCACACACTCAACCTAGTGTGTTGAGACAGACAGAACAGCCCCAGTGAGACAGGGCAGCCCAGCGCTGGTAGAGGGGAGGTTGGTTTGAAGCATGTGTCTGGAGGAGGGGAGGTGGGCTGGACAGTGGGAGTGGGGAGGGGTAGTTGGCCTTCGCTCAGACCCCACTTCTGCCTGTCACTTCTTCTCACAAACATATGGAGCCATTAAGCCACAGACAAGGTAAATGTATATACCTTCTCTTTCACTTTGCCCTCGCCTGCTCGCCCCTTTGCAATCTTGTACAGCACAGCACAATGTGATGCAGGCCATGGAAATTCAATCCCCATTTAGTAGCAAATAAAATCACACAGCAGAAGTGGTTTCAAATAGCGCTGGGTTGGATGTGTGGGGGTGCACTGTGGTTATTTCTACACCTCCTCTTCTTGGTATCGCTTTCTCTCTGTCCCCCTTTCTCTGTCCTGTCTGTGACGTAGGATTTGGGAATAATGAATGGCTGGATGTCTTTAGATGTCATGTGAAACCTGAGGAGGGTCATGTGCTAAGTGAGCACACCACGGCCGTCGGCGGGGGGGGGGGGGGGGGTCGACGGCTCCAAGGTCTGGGTCTTGGGTGCACACAGTCTGTGTTGAGGCACCAGACTCCAGCGGAATGGGCACTGTGCCAGGTTAGCGTCACTGGCAAAAGGGAATTATGTTTAAAACTGTGGTGGAGTTTTTTTTTTTTTTTTTTTTTTTAACTGGCCATGGCTGGTCCCATGCCCAGAGCCTGGACTCTGAAGGGGAGGGCAGCGGGGGGGGGGCAGGGCAGGTGACGCCATGGTCACTACAGGCTATATTTCCCTGGTCATGCGGTGCCATAAAATACAAGTCATAGATCTGCTGCTGAGAGTTGACAGATGTAGTTGAAACCTTTCTTAGACCAGATCAAATGATGATGAATGAACTGACAGGAAGACTCTAACCTCATCTTCTCTTTTCACTTGCTTTTAAATTTTACTGAATCACCAATGCAGCTCACAGAAAAAAGGGCTTACAGGAAAATGAATATACAGGTACATCATCAAGTACCAAACTTAATTTGATTCATCTGAGCTGAAACCATGTTATCCAACTTAAATGACATAAATAACAAACACCACAATATCGGAGAATCGGTTTAAGCGTGACAATTGAAATGTGGTGATAATACAATATTTAATATGAAATAGCACAAGCAAGCTGTCATCTGTCAGCAGGATGTCCATAAGGGAGACTGGCAGAGGAACCCAAAGGCTATGGGGTCATTCTGCAGGTCCATTAGAGCCACATCAGACTGAAGGGAAGTAAGGGAAGTCCAACTTGTGTCTATTTGTTTAAAGGATGAGCTGGTGCTTCTATGACTGTGCTTGTCTACCATGCAACACCAGGCCATTGAGCACAGCCAGTGGATGGTGTGATGACTTACCACTATGGTGCCAGAATGACTCTGTTTGCCATGTTAGCGCCACAGGGCCGGGGGTCATAAGCAGTGTCCCTGAGAGCTGTCTCATAATGATAACATCAGATTAGTGTGCCTTAGTCTTGGAAGTGAATGCTTGGCCACTTGCTTCATGGAGAAAGGACACGGCAGCATCCTGTATACCCTGCAGGTGGTGGTGATAACATTGTGCTCTCTGGATATATTGTGTATATTGTGTCGATCGGGGGGGGAAATAATAGATGTTTTGAAATACCTCTCCTGACTACAAGAGTCATTTTCAGCCCCCCTTTGCTATTTCTTCATGAACTCATGAATTATGCAGAAACCATACACATGGCGACCCCTGACCATGATTCCATAATAGCTCCTGTTATTTGAACTAAAACATTTTCCGTGTCAAACCTATTGCAGAAAGCACACTGGTAAAAGACTCCCCCTCAGGCACTTTGTTTAAGCTGTCATGGCTCCATAGTTCCAAAATAGCTGACTTTCTTTTTCATCCTGTGGTTTTATAGTTAATTCATTAACTGCACTACCACACCTTTTAATGTTCTGCTGCGAACCTGCTGACTTCCCAGTGTTTCTTTTTCCGTTTTCAGTCCTCTTCCTTGTTCTGGTACTGTTTTACGACAGACAAGTAGACTTTCCTTTTTGTGATTGACTCCTAAATACCTTTTCTTTTTGACAGCAAGGTTTTCATCAGCACTGTCTTGTTTGCATGAGTGGGAGAGAAAATAGGAAAACTTCTTTTTTTTAATTTGATTGAATAGGTAATAAACACGTCTAAAAAATTGCTTGGCCCTTGGACAAAGAAGGCCATGTGAGGTGAAAAGCTTCAGCTGAGAAGCAGGGAGCAATAGGCCATGAATGTTTTTTATATGAGTACAGCACTATGTGGTGGCACACATTTAATTTTCACAAGGATACAAGGGAGAATAAGGTTACTGCTTTGGCATCAGAGAATAAGGTTACTGCTTTGGCATCAGTCAGCATGTTGCAACAATTTTTTTTATTGTGAAAGCTGAGGATGCATGCTGTTACAGGCAATGGAAACAGTTATACATGCAGCAAAACCTGTTCCTTACATCATCCACAAACTATCCACCTTATAATTGTCTTTTAATTACTTAATTTCTCTGTCAAAAGGCCTGTCCAATTATTTTTAACTGTAATGGGGAGATGCTTTTTATGCATATAACAATAGGAAGACTTTTCAGGCAGGGCTAACCTCCTGCGTTATTGGATATCTAACAGTGGATACTTGAAAAACAATTGCAGCCAGCACACTCCTCAAAGACACTTTCATGTTGAGGACATGTTTACATTCCTCTGCTTCTCTACCCATATCTATTGTTCCACATGGACTAGAACATTCCCAGGCCTTGGTCTCAAGTCCAAGTTCAGACAGAGCCGAGCGTGCTAGCGTGAAGCAAACATTTGCTTGTTGCTAAATATTTGTCATGCAACTTTAAGACTGAAAATCACAATTAGGAATAAAAGTGTAAGGGAAAAGACACAGCAAGCAGAGAGACAGTTGGAAGGACAAAATGAAGACTTCAGTTTGCAAGCATACCTGGCTTATAAGACATTCCCGGAGGGAAGAGAAAGCCTTGCTGGGCGGCGGCTGCTGCTGCCAGAGTGCGTTGGTCGTGTGGAAAAATGGGGATCATGAGCGGAGGCATGTGACCCTGGACCTGCTGAACAGATAGGGAGCGGAGATCAGAGAGAGGCCTAAGCATAGTCATGGTACACAGAAACACAGAGCCCACTCAGGGGGAGGCCAGATCACAGCTCTTCCTAACGTGTGCTGACAGGGGGCTCTGCGGCAATGACGGCCCTCGTGTGCTCACACAATACCTGGCAGAGCTGCACCCGCTCTTAATCCAAACCACAATTTCTCCGCGGCACATCAAAGGACCGGCATACACACATTGTTCCAGCATCAGTTAGAGGAAGCGACATGCGGGACAGAGAGCAGAGAGGCTCAGTAGGTCGGTACGGTGTGTTGAAAGAAGCATTCACCGGTACCCTCGCTGTTGCAGTGGGTTTTAGCATGTTAGCAGCTGAATGAGTGTTGAACGTAATACACAGATGCAGGGACAGAATTGATCCATATTTGCAGTACATGCATGAACACACACACTCACTCAAGGGAAGATCAACCATTCACATAATCTTGGGTGATCATTTATTTAGATGATAAAAGCCTAAAGGCAATTCAGTAATTTATTACAGCTGTTTTCAGCAGAGGAAAATAGCAGCCAGTTGAGAAGTACTTGCTTTTTCTTTGATTTTCATGTCACTCTCTGACTGTCTATTCCACTCACATATTAACCTTCAACATCCAGTCTGTTGCTGACTCGCCTACTGGGAATATCGACACAAACTCCCTGTGTGTGTGTATCAAGGGCGGGTGAGTAGCTTATGTCTCAACAGTGGTGTGTGGGGGTTTCGCACACATGTTGCAAGGTCCAATCTTACTGTCATTCTCTGCTTCCTGAAACTCTATGATGGGGAGCAGTCTGGCTACCATGGGCCCGCGAGGGTTAATCTAGCACTGAGCCAGGCCACCTCAGGGGAACCTGCCTGGAAAATGGGTTAATAAAGGTCATCCCCCAAAATAAACACTTTACAGAATGTTTCTCCATTCATCCCTCCTTAAAATCAACTCGCAATAAAACAGGCCTGGGTGCAATTACTGCTGCTGCATTGGGGCATGAAATCAACCTGCTCTGAGCAATGACTTTTCCCCCATGTTCTGGCTGAGGTCTGCTATGATCTCCAATTTTTCAGCCTGTGCTACTCCCCCTGTAGACCCTTTACAGGAGTGGTCGCACCCAGTTTCTTTCACAGCTAGCACGCTAAACCTACTTAAAACTACTTTATTGATCTGTCCAGAGGTGCAGAGCTAGACTGAAAACTAAATAAATAGAACCATTTTATGTCTACTGAGCTTTTACAGAAGTGCAAGTTCAGAAAGTGCATTATAGAAGAATAGAAAAGTATGTAATTCTTCCAAAAGTAATTCTGTAAAATGTGCTGTTGCTGAAGAAAAATAAATGGCCAGGGAGACTGCGACAAATGACCTTAAATAAAACATTGCTTTATAGGGATTTGTGTTCCAAGTTTCCAGGCTGAATGGATGAAAGATGGATCTTGGCCTTGCATGTATGGAACATATGGAAAAACACAATAATTAATGTCACAACATGAGGTAGGGCCAGTGACGGGAGGAGGGGGGGGGGGGGGGGGGGACACTGGGGAACACAGCTTTTCTCTGTCTGTGTATTTGGACTGTAAAACCAGATGGAGTCTGTTGCTGAATGTGCGGTAGTCACAGGGCAGAAAAGGGCTCCCTCAAGTCCACATCCCTCCAAGTGTGTTACAAGTGTGTTGCATGGGAGTTCATACATTTTCACGAATTAGCTAACATGCATCAACAGTAAATTAAAAGTGATGTCATTTTTTTCCCCAAATAAAACTGACTGTATTTGAGCGAAATGGATAAAACAAAAACATGCCTCAATCTTTATTCAGAGGTGATTTTTTTTTCACTTTTAAGTCAGTTTTTCTAAGTTAGTAAATCATTCACAGCTCTTTGTCTTTATTTCCTCTGGCTTGGAAATTCACAGAGCTCCAAACACGTTAAAACGTCTGCAAGACTGCTGTATATGCAACCTTAAAGTGTTGCTCATAAGCATATTTACAGTCATCTGTTTTCAAATCACGTCAGCAAGTCAAACTGAGCCACAGCTGCTTGTCATAATGCTACACAATGAAAAAAGCATTTAAATATTTTGTACCTTTCACGCAATTCTATAATATTTGCTTTTAATTATTCGAGAAGGCAAATGCGACTGCGTTCATTAATATATGTGAAATTGCACAAGAGACGTATACAGATTACACACAGTATATAAACTGAGAGACATCAGCAAAGGGCATCAGATACTTAGATGTATTTTTCTGCAGCACTAAATGTAAATGATACAATTTCATCTGGGATATCAGCTTTTATTACCATTATTATTTTAAAATATGGAGCAGAATATACAAGATTCACTGAGGCAAGACAGAGTGTGAATGTGCGTTGAAGGGGAAATGAATGCATTGAGTTTGAATGGCTGTGATTTGCAGTAATGAGCTCTACGCATTAAAGTTTAATTTACGGCAACTAATGTCAGAGAAAGGCAAATCAAATTTTGAGGAGCTTCAAGGTGGCAACAAATAGTGGAGGTTAGTTGAGCTGTCAATTAACAGCTGGCACAGTGGCTGAACATATAACATTTCCACAAGTGCTTTATTTATTTCACTGTTAAAATAAAGTAAAAGGGGAAAAAAAATAAAACGTGTGTTTTTAAAAAAGCAGAGACAGAAATAAATTTATGTGTGGCTTCCGCTCTCCCTCTGTAACTACAAACCCACCCCCCCCTCTTTAAGAGTTACCCTCAAGTTCATCTATGTATGGGCTGAGTGCCCAGGATATTTCTATTGCCAAGATGATCTTGAGGAGTTGGAGAATGAAGTGGAGCAGATGTGTGCGGGGCACTTGGGCAGCGTCCTCCCTTCTCCTCGTAAATACAGCGGCATTGTTGTGCTGGCACTGCTCTTCCTTTGTCTTAGCACTGCTAAGTACTGGATAATGTCATTTCACACCATCTGCCCCCAGGCTTCATTAAAGATACATGAATGGGCTATCTTATGAGGAACAGGTGCTATTGTTTGTCCCTCAAGACCCAGCACTAAGGATCTGACTCGGAATACTTGAAGAGGAGCATCTGTAGTGATCAGTCAGACAGACTTGGCTGAGGCCCCCGTCTCTGCCAGCAAGCACTCCAACAGAGGTTTCTGGGGGAACTCAGCCGCCTTGCAACATGTATCATCAATTCAGATGACCTGATGAAGTCTGTATCAGGCCAGCACGCAATCTGTTTCCCTCTCAAGGAGACGCTGCTATTTGATAAATACAACCAACTAGCAGTTCTACTGCAAGTCGGATGCCGTATAGACACCATATTCACAGTTATTTTAGTCTTTGCTAAAAATTGCAACCTTTTTCTTATTTTGCAGTATTTAGTTCAGTTGCACCTTTTTCTTATTGTAGTTGTATGTTTTGACTTTTTTTTTTTCCAAACTCTCTTTTAGTTTTGCGTCAGTTTTATGGAGAAAGGCTTTATTCATCTTTTTAAACTGATCATTCATTTCAGCAAATACAACTGAGAGAGTCTGAATTAACCACTCAACAACAAGGCGCTTACAGAAGCTCAGCTGACTGTACAATGGTTGAAAACTGCAGCCCATCCCAGGGTCAGACTGCAGAGGACCAGTCAGACAGACTCTCATCTCTGATGTGTAAATACATGAGATGTAAAAGACGCAGTAGACTTGAAAGAGCCCCCGCCCCCCCCATTTCTCCTAGCATTTACAACAAATGCAATATGCACACCCACACGTATGCACTCTGAAATTCACTTTTAATACTGCAATAACGTATGAATGATCTACTTTTGTAACTGCTAGATTGATCTTTAATTATTCCTGAGGCTTTCTTGTGGGGAAGCACAGACAGCACTGAGCATATTTTATGAAAGATGCACTTTTATAGTTATTTTTTAACGAGCTGTGCGATTAAGAAAAACTTACGGAGACAAAAATATTTCTGCAGATCTGAATTTTGCACATTTAACTATAAAGTATTTGTGCTAATGAAAAGAGTGTGTGGTTTTGTTGTTGTAGACGTGCAAGCATCCACCTACAACACGCGAGCAAGCGGCTCCAAAACACTGAGTGCAAATGGAGATGTACAGCGCATTACAGCGCTCACTTGGGACCCTGTCAACACCCATGTTCCTCACTGTCTGTTATAGCCTCTACATAGCACCCAGGAGGCTTGAAAACCCCTGCTGGCTTTCCCTCTGAACCCCCCCCCTCACACTTCCATGCACTGATCCACACACAAGTTTGCTACCCGCTATGGACCACAATGCGCTATGTGAGGGAAACTGGGAGAGTTTTTGTTTTTACTGCCAGAATCGGTCAGTATTAACAAGATTAAACGACAAAAGGGGCAAAAAAGACATTCTCACCATGTTTCATGGTTATTAGCTTGAAAGGACCTGTGAGATCCTGGGTCCAATATCCTGATTAATTGCTGCTTGACACCTTTTAACACACCTCTCACACATATGCTTATCTCGGATATAATTTGCATTCATTTGCCGTGTAAAACCGTCAAGTATTTTATGAAAATATTGACAAAAATACAACCATATGTAGCCAAAAATTTCCAAGGAGCTCATGTTGACAATGTCCTTAATTCTTTAACAATGTCTATTCCATAAGGAAAAGATCAGTATCACCACTAATAATATTGAGGAGGAATCACGTTTCACCGACATCTCATTTTAATAAAATTACTTCCACACTTTAGTAGCTGTCAGATCCGCACCTCTCACTAACCGTCTCTTTCGCATTTTCTATACGTGGGGATGTGTAATTTCACTCAGGGAGGATAGACTCCAGCTGTTGCTGTAAGACCTGATAGTTCACACATCGTTCCACCTCCTGCTCTCCACTGAGCTGCACACCGAACGCCCGCAAGAAGAAATCACCTTTTGTGATCCGTTTAAAGCGAAAGTGATCATGAGGAAGCTTGCAAGTCTGGCTGCATCCCAACAGCAGCACACACAGTAAAACTGACACTAGACAGCAGGATATGTTTTAACACCCACCACTGTGTACACAGCCCGCTGGGTGTACACTGTACTGGAGCCTAACCAGGAGGAAAATCACTCAGTGGAAGCACTTCTGGGCTGCTGAATCCTCTGTGTTGCTTCAGGATTTTTTCCCCCATGAAACAATCGACATTTTCTAAAGCACATATTACTCCTTTACTGCCGGTCACTTATCAGCTGGTTATACCACCACTGTACGCTGAACGGTCAGCACGTGGCAGACACACACATTGATCAAACAGAGATGTGATGGTGTTTGGATTTGTCTGCAGCTAATGGTAATCAGACAAATAGATCAATAGATTTGAACCCGACTTTGATGCTCCAGACCTCTGCCTTTGAATGAGGGTCTTCATGTTTCCGCCCACTAGACTGAAGCACATTATTCCTTGCTTGTCTGCTCTGAAAATGGGCGCACTGGAATGGGGAGGGCAAATACACTGGAGAGGTTCAGGTCACCAACAAAGAGCCCTTGTCCTGGTCAAGTCTCTGACCTTTCTCCTCACTTCCTTCCTGCATCTGAAATCCTTGTGCGGCACCCTGTCTGACAAAAGTCAAAAACAGACCTCTAAAGCCAAAGATCAACAGTGTACAAGCAGTAGCCTGGAAAAAAAAAAGTCCTGTGATATTTTCTCTGAATTGTTGGGTTACAGCTCTAACTGTGACAGCAGGCACTGTTTGCTCAGGTCTGAGTGTAACGCTGCACATCAGTCACGCTTCTGTGTGTGCTACACCGAGTGCTGTTCAGGATAAAGTGCAGCAAATCCAGACACCGAGTGAGGTCGAGCCATCCAGAGGGAATAACCAATAGATGACTTCTTGTTCCACTAATTCCTTACACAGTAAAACAAGCCTTCTTGGAAGGCGGCCATTCCAATATGTCTATATTAAGTCGATGGGAGCTTGAAAGCAGGGTAGTCCAACCCTCTGACCCGCCTAACACACCCCACCCCAAATCCCTCTGCTCCATCCCTCCTCCAACTCATCGTTCCTTCTGAGTTCCTTGGAATTCTGGATAAAACTGCAGGCTGCTTTTTGCTTAAATACACTGCCTGGCATTTACAGGATTTCTGCACACCACTGTAATTTAATGTCGTTTCAGCATTAAATAAAAGTTTGACCTCAAGTGTGACACAAAATTATAAAATAGGAAGACAAAAATGAGTTTAAAAAACCCTTATGGATATCAAGTCAGTACATGTGCAAGGACATTAAATCATGCACTGACACAAAACACAGAGATGGTTATTTTAGGTTAATACATCTATGTATAAAGAAAACTGTGCCCATTCCTTAAACGAAACGTATCTAAAGACACTGAATGTCAAAGTAAAGCCTTAAAGTGTGTTCTTCTTGTTTGAGGCTTTTTCACTGGTGTGTGTTTATGTGACGAAGGAACTCTCTGTGCTTCATTCTGAACACACTAAAGGCAAACATTTAGACATTAGCTCTAACATAAGAAAGTGCATTCCTACATGCTGACACAATATGTGTCGTTCTGTAAAAACACAATCCTGCATTACACCCTGAAAATACAGATGATTTTTAACAGCAAATTCAATTTTGTATTTCCAAACAATATTAGCCCTTTTGGGTGGAGGGCGATTCAATGGAAGTAAGGATGAATTTTTTTTATTTTTTTAGGGTCTGGCCATAAAATTAGGGTTTGCCGTAAACTGGGCAAATCCATGGGGACTCCCTCAAACAGCATGCGTAATGACGGGAAAGAAGAGAGCAGACATAAACAACCCACAAGTGGATTTAGGGCTGGCATCGTTATCCTGCGTATACATCCTTGCTGTATGGAAATGGGAATAAGTGAAATGCCTCTGACCCTCATTGCAGGGGGCGAGTGACTTTCTAAAGGACATTGGACACGGGCTAGTCAGATAGCCAGCTACAGCCGTGTGATGTGAACGGCGTAGGGGGAATGGGAAATAGAGGGATTTAAGTGTGTGAGGCTTATGAAATAATGTGGCTGTAAAGGTTTGAAATATCACATCTTGAACACTGTGGAGCAAGCAGGGAGACATAAATGCTCCGTCCACTGTTCACTGCTTTGTGTTTTATAAAATAATTGTAAATGAAATGATATATATTTAAACTGGGTCTTGCCTGTGTTTGAGGGAAAAAAACCTCTTTTGCAGTTCTGAGAAAAAGCGTTTTGTCCGACTGTGAAACAAAAGGCCGTCCCTTATTTGTGTGATGGTTTTGTCCACACTATGGCTGGGTGTCCCCCTCTGTCCTGTCCACCAATCATAGACTGAGGCTCTGTCTTCACTACTACCTCCCAGCTGCAGAGGCCACAGAAAACAACTGAGCCCATTCTGATGCTCAGCAGAGAGCAGGCCTGTGAGGAGGGGCGGTAGACACAAGTGTGTGGAGACTTTCAAACATACTCCAATATCATCACCTAATGATGGGCAAGAAAAAACCACAGCATTTTGTAAAAGATCAAGAGAGGAAATATGACCAAGATTCAGTTATATTTAAGAATTAGCGATGAATGTAAGGAAATGTCTAAAAGGAAGAAAAAAGGTGTTTTGGCGAAATGAGTTACAGCAAAAATAAACAAACATGAAATTCTGCAATTCTGTTTCTATGAAAAACTGCAGGACAAAATGGCTCATTCATTGTGTTCTGTTGGGGAATGCTTGGACTCTCCTCCGCCCCAAAAACAAAAAGCTCCTTTTTTGCGTTGGCCATGGGCTGAATGCTTTGCTTTGCCACCCAGCCCTAAGAAAACACGCGCCCCTTTCTCCCTGCCGGCTGCCCCTACACAGTAGAGCCTATTAATGCAGCTCCTTCTCCCTGTGAGTGTGCCCACTGCTGAGGACGATGGCCACGCAGAGCCAGTGAAAAGACAAAACAGTTTGCACAACATTAGCAGAGAAAACACAGTCCATGCAGAGAGGGAGAAGAAACTAAATCAACATCACACTGGTGGATGTGTTCTCGCCTCAACTGATATTTTCCTTGCGAGAGTTGGGGCACAATGGATGTTAAGTGTAAGCGCTCTGCCTTCATCCAGGCAAGGCTTGTGGGGCTCTAAACAGGTGCTTTGTAGTGATATTCAGACAGAGCATATAAGTGCTTCATTCACTCTATGTGTATATAACGAATAGATGTTCAGTTATCTGGATTATTTAGCACCGTGATTCATTTAAAAGGCAAATTTGCATTCCTGTGTGCCTGGTAATCTTCGCTCCTGTGTGGATTATTCTTGTCACTTGTGAGAACTGATAGAAGGCTGCAGGTTTGTATCATGAATTAACCCGTCCCATGGCTGCTTTACAAACCCCTCAGGTGACTAATTTTAAGTAGACCCTCAGGTGTGATTTCACACATTACAGCAGTTCATGTGGCACCTCTCAGATGGAGCCTCTTAATTATCGCTGCTTAAACTGCTGAGGGGTGTGCGTACAAAGGCCAATTACACAAAAGCATGGCTTTATTGTGTAATTTACATCAATAATGGATCTATGTTTGTCTACAGTCCTACAACATTGGCAAAGAAACGGTATAAGCAAGCATATGTTTCATTTGACTGTCTAGTGAGAGTCAATAAAGCCAGTGATCATCTATTAAATCAATCAAGGTTGGATTTGTAGGATCTGTCCATCTGTCCATTTAGTTATTTTTAAATCCATCTTTCAGACATTTATCTTTTTGGTTCAGGGCAATACAGTTCAGTAGTCTGACCTGTGTACCATAAGTGTTGAGTAAATAGATGGTGCATTTCATCCAGAAGAGACAGAATCATGCCCTAATGGGAGAAAACCCACAGACCCCAGACCATTCAAACAGAATCTAATGTTTATTTTCCTAAAGCAAGAATTTGTTTTAACACACAGATGGCATTACATACCAACTGTTCATCCACTTCGCTTCATTTACAAACCATCACTGCCATTGCTGAGGTTGTATCTATTACACCTTTCTGTGCATCATTAAGTTTTAACAGGGCCGCGATGCCTTTATTGTTTAAATTGCACATGACTTTGTTTAACGTCAGCATTTCTTCTGCTTCCTGACAAGAAGTCACATTTCATAACTAATTAAATTGATCCCTCCCTCCCCACCGATAAGAGTCTGCTAAATGGAATTATTTGTATCCGAGTGTCAATATATTAAATCACGGGGGCTAATGAGTCGGGTCACCGCTTTCTTTTATCTTCAGTCTTGCATGTGCACATCTTCATCAGCTAACAGTCTCCTTAAATGGTGGATGAACATGCTGGACTGAGCCTCCCTGGGCGAGAGCCAAGCCCGTCTGACTCGGCTGTTAATGCCCCCACATAATCCTACTAGCAGGCTAACACAGAGCTCTTCAACACAAGGGAGAGCACTGGTGGCACAGCATCTACACAGACACGCATATGCACACAGCAGCACACACTTCCACACTTAAACACACACACACACACACACACGATCATTCCCCTGCTCTATTATTCTCTTATTATCATGCTAACAGTTCCAATCTAGCTGTGCTAATTGGGGGACTTACACATTCTCTTTAACAATGTCTATTTTTGTGCTTTTTTTTTTTTTTGGCAGTGCATTAATAAGAGTCTCACACTGAGAAAATCATTTGTGCCGGGGAAACAACAAAAGCATCTGAGAATACACAAATTAGTGCTATTATCTTCATGCAATTACCATACAGCCCTCTGTTTATTTAAACTCATCTGACTGATATGAAATATTTACCATAATGTTGTAGTTTTCAGAGTCTTTGCTTCTCTAAATTGGTAACCAAACAGAATCAGTGCATTAAATTGCTGTGTTGGATAATATGCATAACCCTTTTTAGAATAATAAAGAACTGATTACAAAGCAGTACTACTAAAAGCTATTTTATCATATGCATAAATTTGTCTTTGTTCGTGCTGGGAGATTTGGTAAGATAACTATTTGCGCACCTCAAGAGAAAAGTTTAATGCCTCAGCTGTTGTTAAAAGCTCTACATAGAAAGCACCAGGCTGTGTGGGGCTTGTGAGGATGGAGGAAACTGTTAATACGGTCTGATACGGGCCAATTATCAGGGTGAAACTGCTTTTCAGTGACAAAGACCTTACATTGGCTTGATGATTTATGTTGCAACAAGACCGTGACCCCAAGCATCCTACGCATGCAGCTGAATCACACTGGAACAGCGTTACAAAATGTGAAAGTCCTTGAGTGGCACAGCTAAAGGATTCTATTGAAAATTTGTGGAATGACTTCATGATAGCTGCTGGTCAAGCCAGACGTGAGGCATGACCGATGTCTCACATCCAGCTTGACCAATCTTGAACACATCTGGTTGTAAAATCCAGATTTGCCAAGCTAATACAGATGTTTCCAGAGAACTCAAAGTTCTGCCAAAGCTGCCTCTAGAATGTATAAAATAGACAGATAATGGCATTGTTGTGTGTGTAACATAAAAACTTAGGCGTTTAACAGGGCAGACTCTACAGCCACTGAGCACAGATGACACTTAGAGCATTTCCCCTGTGAATTCTCTGGATTCTTTGTAACAGAGGGAAATGGGAAATCCATGTGCAGCTGACTAACTGCTAACACTGCTGTCCAGATTTTTTTCCTCTTCTAAAAATATATTAATTGATAGTAAACAACAGCATGTAAGAGCATTTTGTCTGAATTAAAACAAAATAGTATAAAAAGAAAAGCATCTATTCACCTGTGTGTAACTGAAACTGTGTAAATAGTAAATCAAGCCACAAGGTTTAATAACTGACCTTAAAATGCTACGTTTTTTTAAGTGTGCTACATTGCATGTCACACACTAACAAAAAAGGAATAAATTGCTCTGAGGCTGAGAGAGAGAGCTCTATTAGTGATCACTGAGGCCCTGTCTTCAGTATGAGCTGTATGAAGAATTACTGTCTGTTGTGTGTCTGTTGTCCTCTGTCCCATATCAAATTATATGCTTTAAAATCCACCTTATAAATTATGTTCAGCTAATTGCAGGTGTAATTGAATTTCATCTTTTACCTTGGGACCTTTAACATCCAACCTGTGAACGTCGGCATGTCCCCCACTGTTTCTTTACGCCATTAAAGACACATGTGAGAAAGCCTCTAAGACTTTGAAGTGTGCAGTGGACAACGATATGCTGGCCTTTTCTCTTTTAATCTCTGGATTTTTAATGGAAGAGATACACACGCATTCTGCGCGTTTGTGTGTCTTTGTGGACACAAGGTTAAAGGTGGAGGCTCATATAACGTGTACATATAGTGAGGTTTGAATTGTATGGGGAGAGAAAGACAGGTCTAATGGAAATAAATAGAACCAGACCTGCTTGGTGTACAGATCGTTTAAGGTTTGGAAAAACATAGTAGACAACAGCCTCTATAGAAATGTGTTATCCCTCACATCTTGGATCTCGTATTGTGCTCAGGGTTAGCACGTCAATGCCTCAGCCAATGGCAAATGGCAGCGTCATGATACCGTGCTATTTTTAATGGATACACAATTTAAATGAAATGATTCGGCTTAACAGTGTCCCTCTGTTTCATCTGGGGAGCTCTGCTTTCTCCAACCTGTTTGTGAAGATAAAGTTCACCCTGACCTTTCCACCAATATTTATTCTCTTGATGTGTGTATCAGTGCGTGGGTCCCTGTGTGCCTGTGTACTGTACACGATCGCCTCTGTGTGTATGATGTGAATGAGTATCTGCGGGCCTGTGCGTGAGAGTCAAACTACCCATCCTTGAGGAATGCGTGAACTGGGGCCATTACCATGTGAGAGGTGAGGGGATGAAGGGTGCTTATGACGTTGCTGTGGACAGTACCGTCTCTTGAGTTTCGTAGAGCTCCACATCTCATGAGGGCATTTTATTTTATTTTGCATCCAGAAAGACTTTGATATGCAGCTCTGCCATCACCACTCCGATGCTGCTCACTTCTGCGCAACATGCGACTTGCCTTGAACTCTCATCTGCTGTGACTAGGAAATGCATATGAAAGAACAAGCCAGCCAACAGAGTCAACAGTTTGATGATCAACGTGATGCTGTTTAGCTGCTCATCAGCTGCGACTGCTCATCCATTAGGAGCAGGAAAAAATGGCTGATTGGGTAACAGAAAGCCATGAAGAGGAGACTGAAATAATGCACAGAGTGCCAGAGCGATGCTGAGCCGAAGCAAATAAGAGAAACCAAACCGTGTGCTCATTAAGTCTTTTTTCTTTTTTTTCTTTCTTTTTTTTTTTTAAATGTCCCAGTGCCTCCACGCAGAGAAAGAGAAAAGAGAGAAAAGTAACTCATGGGAAAAAGCAGCTCTCTGCTAATATGTATGTTTAATTGTCACATGTGTGACAAAAAAATGCAACTAAATCAACTCAAGAGTTAATCTCATCCTGGGATTGAATGAGTGCCAAACGATTTCAACGCCGAGGATGGACTGAAGGAATACAAACAAGCCGAGAGAAAAACGCACAAAGCCTTGAGCTTTAACTTTTGATAAGCCCCTAACACTGCAATCAAAACATCTGCTATCTTAAAACAAGTGACATTGTAATCCTGAAGGACAAAGACTAAATCTCTCTCCCTCTGTAGTAGGAATGATGAGAAAGGATAAAAAAGAGAGATGGCCATTCAAAAGGGAAACTTGATTAAATGGCGTGTTGCCTTGCTCCAAGCCTCACGAACTAAACCTCTGTAACTACACATTTGTGACAGATCCCATTCAATCCACATGCAAAAGCCCTGTGAAAGCACACACATAGCGTGCCAACAGGAGTCTCCAGTTGCAGTCCCCATGGTTTTATTGTTTGGACAGTTTACAGTGTCCACTGATGTGATCAGTTACATCATCAATACGAGACCTTAGCAAAAGGCTTTCTCTTGGTTTTCTCCCTGAAGCCAAAACAGAAGGACTTTGATGGCCGGTAGGGTCTCCAATAAAGTTTAGTGCTCTCCATGCTAATAGCAGAGTAACTCAATCCCCCAACACTGCTTACCACTTTGCTAAAAGTCTGTGACATACAGGCTGGAAGCTTGTTTACAGAACTAATTAAGTCAAAGCTGTTATATATTAAAATGGCCAGGGCATTTTAAGAGGCAGCAGTAATGAAAACAGAGCGGCAAAAAATGCTTCACTAACTTGCCCCTGACTCTCTTTTATCTACTCTCTTTGCAACTCCGACTCCAGAGGAGTGGCCATCACCGCACTGGATATTTGGAGGAACTGGGTGGGAGGGAGAACACCCCCTGCTCTGAAGGACTTGCTCTTGAATGAACAATGTTGCACACAAACTTATTTGAAGCAACGAGCGCAATCCCCGTTTATCATTTATTCTTGGGCGGCGTTCTGTCTGCAGAGTGCAGCCAGCAGAGGCTGATGGGCAGCGGAACAGATGGTGAACTGAACATGGGACTCTTTTGTTTAATTGTGGATGTGGTTTTTTTTTTCATATCAGGGAAGATCTGTGGCACATTTGGTCCAGAGAGACGTTGGCTAACTGGGCTCTACAAGAAAGGACTTTACTTGTATCTCTGTTCAAGTGTTTGAAATGGATATTTAGAAGTACGTTCCCATACACACTCGACCCACCACCCTCTCTCAAAACTATGTATCAAGGGGAATTTTCAGGTATCATTCGCCGTTAACTTTGTGATGAAAGCAAGGGCCTCTAAAAGTGAGACGCATTAGGGCTGTGCCCTTATGCTCACTGAGCATAAGTAAAGGGTCCTCCATGGTATGAGTACTACTAGCCCCTAAGTAGTGTATAAGGTACTTCATTTTAGAGTGTTTTCTAGACAGAGTGTCGTGCCCTGTGCTTCACTTTAGTGGAGTGTAATATGGAATTATTTTTCCAACGGACACCAACATGTTGACAGTATGGCCTTTCTTTTGCAAAGAGCTCTTGAAAGAGCAGTAAATCTGCTTGTTGTGCTAACTGCTGTTTGCAACCAGAAGTCTGTGTATCGTAAGAGCAAACTGTTATGCATGAGTATGTAGTATGATGCCCCATATAATGCCGAAAATGATTATCAAGCAGACAAAAAAGTAGCTTGTGAAGAGTGCTTTAAATGTGCTGGAGGAACAACTTGAGTGAATAGGTAAGAAAAAAAAAGGGAAAATGAAAGAAGAGGATGGGGAGTTGTCAGTATGAAGAGGAAGAAGAGGAGGAGGAGGAGGTGAACGGAGAAGGATGTGCCTGACACCAAACACACCCAGCAGGATAACGTTAGCTTCACACAGGCAGCCGGGCTCACAGCCTTGACCACTGCCAGCGACCAGCCCTGGAATACTCCGTCCTGTCTGAGCATGTCCAGCGACATACTGCCTGGGTGGTCTCTCACTGCACCACTCTGTGCTGTATCACATAAAGCACTCAAACACACTAATGAGAGTGATAATGTCCGACGTGAGGTGCAAACTAGAGCGATACATAAAAGTATACCAGAAGGAAGAAGCAACTAAAAGCAAAGACACTGCCGGCCACGCGGCATAATGACAATGTAAGTGTCAGAAGCTCTTGTGCTGTGTGAAAGCATGCCACGTTGCCCGTCTGGGACCGACTCGTTTCAGAGGCATTTACCAGCCTCTTTCATGTCCCCCACCTCCAGGCTCTTCTCCATCAACAGGACTCATTAGCTGTTGTTACACCCCCCACCCTCCTCCTTTTTTTTTTTTGTTCATTAAGATGTGCTAATTATTCTCCTCCATATTTTAAAGCCCTCCCGATTACCAACAGGCAATTAACATTTGATGAGAGTGATGAATGTTAGTGTGACACAAAAATTAAAGATAAAAAGACAAGAAATATAAAAAACAGAAAAAGATGAGAAGAAGAAGAGGCTAAGAGAAGTTAGCAGTGATATTTACTTTAATGTCTAATTTTTATTGATCTGTGTCATTAAAATCCAGACGTTTAGCCCACGGTGACAGCAGCATCAATTACACTTAAGAGAGAGAAATGTTGTAGTAATCAGCGTGGAAGAAGTGAGAGGTGTAACCTGCGCAGTGTTAGGGGGCCAACAGAAACACATTCACTGACCTGGATCTGTTGCTGGAGGAGGTTGATTTTGTGCTGCTGCTGCAGTAGCTGCTGCTGTTGTCTTGCAATCTGGTTGGAAACAGGAGATGGGAAATCAAATAGTGAAACTGACATAAAGAAGAGAAGGAACTAAAAGCGAATGATGCTTTTCGTCTCTTTTTGATAGATGAGGAACTGTGCTGCAACTGCTGGCACACTACCAGAGCTACTGAAATTAGCAGATTAATACGTAAGAAAACATTTATTTCCTTTTACAAAATATGATTTTATAACCCAGTGGCTGCAAAATCTGACAAAAACAAACACATTTTCCTTTTTCTGAATGAACACAAACTGCAGAACTGCACGGCCAAAAATTAGCAATGAAAGAGAATAAATGATCTACGGGCCAGACGATCATGGTTATGATGGAGATAGGTGGCGCAGGCAGTGTGTAGGTGACAGAGGTCCCCGAGTGACGAGCAGACACGCTGCAATCCTTCTCATTCCCGCAGTCCCCCTTTCTGCATGCCCACTTCATTGAGCATGACAATCTAGTTTTAAGTGTCATTTAATTTTCATTTTTAAATATAATTACAAAGTGTTCACTGTAAGATATCGGCCGTCTGCAAATGTGTCAAGATTAATTTGTGCTGGCTTCCTCACGAGTGTCAACAGTTAATTACTGTGTTGTATCTTGATGGCTTGATGACATTCTGGCTCTCAGCGGGCTCCCTCGCTCCCCCTCTCTCTTCCTCCACCCGCCCTCGCCTCCGTTTTATTCATATTCTTCTAATTTTCAAATAAGTTCAAATAACAAAATATCTTAGATCACTGTTCATTTGTGCTGCCGCGTCTACACTGCCTACAGAGTTGAGTGTAGTTTGCAAATGAACAAAATTGATTGAAAAAGAAATCAATACTGTTAATGTATTATTAGTGTACTATGACCAAATGCATCACTCCAAGGTATATGGGCTATCTCTTCATTTACCACATGACGGTCTGAGAGTGTGCTGAGGAAACTCTGAGTGAACTCCTTGCTGATAATTGACTCAAAGCCATTAGGGTGGCTGGTGATAATAAAAGTGTCGCCCGTGTGGATAGTTTGTGTCCTTATTTCTTCCCAGACATTAACACACTTCATGGCCTCTGCTAATTTGCTGATTTGTACAATATGGCTCATTGGCCTGATTCGTGCTGCAAATCTAATGCCAGGCTTGTTCTAATAGGAGTCGATTTATAAGATATAGAAGACTTCCATGTTTAATATAACGTTTAATTCACACATTCCCTCGCATTTGTTAGTACAAGTCATAATAACATTTTTCCTACCACACAGCATAAATGTGGGCGAGAGAGCATGACAGAAATATCTGAGGTAATGTAGAATATAGCATCTCTTAAATTTAATATTATTCCAAATTCCTTCCGAGGAGCAGGATTTTATTGGCATATTTCAGGCATGAAATTTAATATGAAATAGAGAGTCAAGTGACAGTTTGTTACAAATGTATTTAATGGGAGTTATCACGGAGGCGAAAGGGGAAATAGAGTAAACAAGGTTAAAGGAGGAAGGAATAGCAAGGAAAGAAAGAAGAAAAAGAAGAAAAGTGCGGTAAATGTGGCATGTGGTGAGAGGGGAGAAAGCCTATTTCCTTGTTACCGTGTTACAAGTGACAAAGTGATACAGTGAATGTGAGAAAAGAAAAGTCGGAGCGGTTACCTGCTCCTGCTGCTGACGAGCTAATTCCATTTGCTGCCTCTGTTTCTCCATCTGTGAGGCGGCGAGCTTTTTCTGTTCATCGTGGGCAGCCAGGAGCTGCTCTCGCAGGCTGATCAGCTGGGTGATCATCGTGGAGAGCTGGTGTTCCTTTTCTGCCAGGCTCTCTGGAGTACCTAGAGAAGGGAGAGTGAGAGAGTGAGAAAGGATAAACACAAGGTGGAGAGCCTGAGTCATAAACACAGATACAGGTATGTGTTTGGCATACCTGAAAGGAAAAAAAAGTACACAAAAGGTTTCATAGTGGCCATGACTAAATAACAAGGGTGTAGGTTTTTGTATGGAAGCCTGCAGAAGGCCTTGATCATTGTATACTGCTAAATATAGAAAAGTGACCATGCTGTCCACACACTGATTGTGTGGTATAGTACTTGTGCTATAGTACTGGACCCAGTATGCTGTACAAAGAAAACCACACAGGCAGCAACCAACTGCAGTGAATTGAGAAAGTGTTAAGGTCACACACAGCCTGGAGTTGTCTATTTCACTGAGGCTGGTGTTCACAGCTTTCACAGGAAGAAAGGGAATGAATTGTTCCCGGCACATAGACAAAGAGCTGCGGGGAGCTGTCAAACTGAGGCGGCAGCTTATGTCAGACTACCAGGAGTAAATATAAAGAAAGTGTTGAGAGTCAGTGTTTGCACTGGCCTCAAAACTACACAAGTTTTTCATTATAATGCTGCTCCAGCAACACCCTGGAGGAGGACCTCTGAAAGCATTGTTCAAACTTGGCAAAAAACTGCTAAACAGTGTTTACAAACCAAGGAATATGATCTGAATACACTGTGACAATCCTCATCACAGGGAGATTTGTACCTCAATGATGAGCGCTGAACAATACACAATATTTTATTATCTTTGTAGTTACTGTGTGCAATGACAGACCAATGGGCTTACTCTACAGTCACATGTCCGTGCTGAATGTGATAGAGAGAGCAGCTCCGCTGCACTGCTCTCTCCCTCCGCCTAATCAATGCTAAGTGATCCTACCATTGACTTACACCGCCAACATAATTGCCAGTGAGAGGCTAGACAGTAACTCACTCTCCTCCCACTGCACTCCTGTGTGACAAGCTGATCTGGGCGAACAAGCAAAAAAAAGAGATGGGAAAACTGACAGAAGAGAGAGAGAGCAAGAAAGAGAGAGAGACAGAGAGAGAGAGAGAGAGAGAAGGATAAAAGCATAGAGATCCAAATAACAGTACAGTGAAGTCTGGCCTGGGGCCAGCAGGAGCTGAATTCTTTCCTGGGTGTCTTCCTCTCGTCTCTGGCCACATCTGTCTTGAGTTTCTCCGAGAGCTCCCAGGGGCCCTCTCCACTCAAACTATTTTAATTTGACTAAACACCTGATTTATTTTATCTCTCCGATGAGGAAAGCCGTTTGTCTTAATAGGGCTTGTCAACCTCCAGAACCCATTCAGGGCAATTTACTGGCAGGCTTGTCTGAACCTCGGTTCGCCTTGCTCTACCTCTGCTGCCTGCTGCAATGGAAGAGAGCTGCAATTCTCCATTTATCCTCCTAACGAAAAAAAAAACACCTAAAAGCAGCTATTCATTGGGCCTGCGTGCAGTTTCCAAGGCCTGAATTGACTTCTTATTCACCCGACTACACTTGTTGTGAATGGCTTATCTGTAAAATTGATACAATCAGCACCAATTTTATTAACCTTTGGCTGTGTCCATGAAGGAGCTGCCTTTTACAGGTCACCAGCAAGATACATCAGTTGATGTCACAATAAATCACTGTTATCAATACGGTAGTGGGAAGGAGGGAGGGACTGAAAAAAGTAATAAAGGAAGACCAGCAGGGAGAAAGAAAGAAAAGAAAATCATCATCCAGATGAAGATGAGGGTCATCAGACCTCTGGGCCAGCATAGCTGACATTGAGTTTGGAAATAAACATCTGGACTCAATGACGCCCTCTCAGCCTGCCTAATTACACATTTCTGATAATCACTCACCAATTAGAAGTGTCAACACTGTAAAAAAAAACAAAAACAAAACAACAACAACATAGAATTACAAAAAATGACTGGACTATACAGCATATACATTTTGTGTTTGTATGCATGAATGTGCAGGAGGGACTTGGTGCTAAGGGTCCACTGATGGGCGAGTCTGAGTGTGGAGAGTTCAGTCCTGCCCAGACACCAAAAGAATACTAACAGAGGGCCCATTGTTTTGATGCTGAGTTGAAGTGTGGGAAGCCCAAACTGCCCTCTGTCCTGCAATTTGGGCCTTCCCCCCTCGCTTATTTTAATCGTAATTATTAGGTCCTTTTTGTCTATTTTTGACAAGCTCAATGCTGAAATATCAACAGGAATTCCAGAGGTATTCAGATTAGTATTGAATGCTGAAGACGAACATTTAAACGCAACTTTTGGCGTCTCAATGTGAAAACATGGCGGAAGAATTTCACCTTTGAGCGTGTACACAGTGGGGAAAAAAAATCAGGCGCATATGTTTTTTGTTGAGTGGTTAGTGTTAAAATCTCTTTCTTCCTGCTTTAAATTATGGATCAGCTTTAAAATGCAGATAAAACTTTTATTGGGTGGTGCAGAAGAGGAGAGTGGCGGTCTGTGTCTGACCAGCCCACTGACAAAAGAGGCCGTTTCCTGCATATTGCATGGCTTTTAACAGCGGTGGGGCTGGGGTCTGCCCGTTAACATGTCTCCTCACATTGCGCTTCCGATGGCAGACAGACAGCCCAGAGATGCCTTGGCGCTGCATAAACCCCAGCAGTCGGCCCAGACCTAACATGTTGTGACATCCTCCTGTAAGACGACTGAAGCCCAGTAGGACAATACCAGCCTGACACAGGAAGAGGATCCCAGGAGTGAGCGGTCAAGCTGTGCTGGCGCTTTTCGTGTTTTTTTTCTCAGGCCACCATGTTAACTTCAGAGATGCTAGATTGACACATCGGAGGAGGAGACGCTAAGGCGGCGTTGTTCAGTTTCAGCCCATTCTGCATTCACCTTTTGAGATTCCTGCCTCTTTTAAACGTCACAAAGTAGGGCAGAAAACATCAACGGGTGGACTAAATAAATGATAAGAGGAAAACAAGCAGAGCCATGGTTGCTTGGGGAGGGATGGGGGTATTTGAGCCTTGGGGTCTTTGGATAAAAGGCACTTTGTAGGGGTGCGATTTGTTCTGTCCAATACCCACATCTCCCTCTCTCTTGGCTCCCTTCTCTCTGCTCTAATCAAGCAGTCTCTAATTTGGGTTCCAAGTCCAGTACCGGGGAAAAAGAAGGAGGCTTGTTACTTTGAAGAGTCCCGAGTGAATAACACAGATAAAAGATTCAGACACAAAAAAAGAAGAAAAGCGAGGGAGGGCGAGGGTGAAAAGGGGGAAAATCACAAGGCACCCTATTCTCTTCCCTTCCTTTGGTTACGACAGCTGAGCCATTATGACCAGATCTGAATTGAGTTTTTTAGCGCCAGAAGACTGGAATTTCTTTGTCTCTCTATCAGTCAGCTATTGTGGATGCTTCCATATGCTGCAAGCCCATCCTCAGTAAATTAAGACTTGTCTAAATGCTACGATTGTACCAAGCTGTATCCGCACACAGACCGCACATAGCTGGAATGCCTCGCATGTTGTGGTGCTCTCTCTCTCTCTCTCTCTCTCTCTCTCTCTCTCTCTCCCCCTCTCCCTCTGTTCTCTCTTAAAGTGTGTGTGCATGTAGACATGAGTGTGTACAGATGTCTGTTGTGTGCTGCTCCAATCGATAAAAGGTACATGCCTCTGAGTAAATGCACACGTGTGTGAACTCTCCGGTCATCTGACCCTTTGTCCAATCTTTCTGTGGAAAACACAAAGAGCCAAATGAATAGCAGCTAACAGCACATATTGGTGCCTTCTTTAGTGTTCAAAAATAGGATTTTTTTCTGCTCGCACACCTTTCTTCAAAGCCAGAAAATGGCTTCAACAAAAGCATGAAATTCAAGTCAATCTTTGCACCAAATTCACTTTTGTGATATTCAGCATGGCAGAAAAATATGTTGTATTGAGGATCTCGACTGGCTGAAAACCAAGCTAAAATAACAAGAGCTTGTTTTATGGTATGTCCTTGCTTTTAACTACTACTGTATATACATACACGTGTTCAGCAATGCTACAAAGCCATATGTGTTTCCTGTAATATGGTGTTAACGCGTCTCCGTGCCCTACAACCAAGACAATATGAGCAACAGCTGTTTTACCTGGCTTGCTGCCTCTGCCATGATATAAAAGCTGTTAATCTTGCCAATAAAACCCCATTAACAAGCATGAGCAATGACTCATGAGCACATGTCATCCACTGGCAGCAATGACTCTGTCTCTAAGCTTTCCTATATGTCGTGGACATAACGGCTACTTCACACTGACAAAAATCCCATCATCTTGTTTTAAAAGCCAGAGCTTCCTAAATGTTTAAAACCACTTGAATTTATGTGCTTGAGACTTTTAACGGCTTTTTGCTTTTTAGAAATGCTAATGATAGGCTGGTATTACAAGCTTCTTACAGTGTATCTATATGTCTATCAGCGTGTGTGTGTGCCTGTATTTTAGTATTGATGTGATTTTAAAACACAGAATCAAAATCATTTAAATGGCTCAGCAGACAATTTTCTAAAATAAATATTCTGATTGGCATATGGAGAGGATATTAATGAAAGCACACTTCATCTACGGTGGTTTTGCTGTTCACGCTGAACACTGATGGAGACTAATATTTTGATGATAGAGGAAGCTTCACTCTTCAGTATAATTATGCTAATGTAAAAGCTCCAGCACTTCACTGTCTATCCATGACACTGGACAAGGTACTTCATCAAAGCCAAGATAGAGGCTCGACCTGAACATTTTACTCCACGGGGAATGCCAGTGACCCTGAAATTCACACTGAAGACAAAAAAACAAGCCAACACGGAAACTTTACTTCTGTTCTTACAGCACTTGAATATATCATTCTTTGACTCTATAACACAGTGCGACAAACCAGAGATCCTTGCTCCATGGAGGATGCTGTACGTATGCAAGGCCGCATATAGCAAGGATCATTACAGGAAAACAATTTCCAATCCTTCTATTCATCTCCCATGGCCTTTATGATGATGAGTCTGACCCCTTTGCCCTTAAAATAAAAAAAAGCATACACACTTTTCAAGGACTCTCTCATACAAAGCCCTTAAAGCCCGCAAGACAGTGATGAAGGCAACATCTTACTGTCTGGAAAACCTTGTAAGTGAATTAGGAGTTAGATGTTATCTCATTCTTTTCATAGAAGATTTATTCATTGGTCTTACCTATTCAGCTGATAATTAAAGAAGAATGTACTTGATTCCTTGGACTGTGCAAACGAGATCTTTCAAAACACTTTAATACTGTTGTCTTTGATGGATAAGTGTACTAACAATGCCTGTGTTTTGTCCAGGAGATCACAAGTGACACTTAAATAGCTGAACAGGAAGCAAAGGCGGCAAAGGCCAGTACATGTATTTGCGAAGTATACAAAAAAACCGGCTTAGTTTGCTTTGCAGAGATCATAAATGTTTGTTAAATACTTTACTAGCATAACATCAGAATGACTTTAGGTTGGAGAGTGAATTAATGACACCAGCAGAGCATCTTGAGCTTCAAACAGAGATAATATTCCAGACAGAGCAGAGCAGGTGGGCTCGAGAAGAGGCAAGAGGGCTGTGATGTGAAGTATCTAAAAAGAACAAAACATGGACATGTACAGTACCAATGGCAGGGTTATGAAAAGCTCACAGTATCTGTTCACATCTAGTCTCTATAAACAGATATCTGCATATGAATGCAGAATCTGTAGGCAAGGGACAGGATTTTGGTATCAGAAGCGTTCTGGTTTCTGTTTGTAGTCCCAGTGGGTTTGACCCATCAGGTTTGAGGGGGCTTTGGTTGGATGCAGGTAAACAGCTTGTGTGGAGAATAAAGGAGGCAGAACACATTGGCCGAAATGCAAACTTGAAACCACTGTCTTACTATGACTTCCCTTTTTAGTAGCTTATTTTAAATTTAGCTACATTTGCATGCACATATAGAGACATAGAGATTAGCCAAAATGTTGTCTGGACCTAAAGCAAGTTGCGACTCGGACTGTAAACAATGACTGGCGCACAGAGAGGAAGTCTTGGCCCAGATATCTATTTTTCGGATATCTGCTGGCTACGCCGGAAGCCCAAAACCTTGGCCGTTGCCCCCATTGGCTAAATCGTCTCACACAGTAGCTGAATAGCTTCGTATCCAAAAAATATATTCATATTAATTTACATTGTTTGTAGTAACATAGGTGAACTTTCATGACTGTGAGGATCTAATTTGCTTTTCTTTTGTAAATACCAAAGGTGTGTTTATGTCAGCTCTGTTATTCTCTCTGAATGAAAACAGTCTTAATGCGCTTGTGTGCCTGAAATGTATTATACAACTTTAAAAGTCATTAGTGAAACAAACCATGACAGACCACTGGAATATAATTCAAACACAAACGGCGAACTCTATCCCTATCACGCACACACACACACAAACACACGAGGACAGCACTTCCTTTTTTACCTCCAATGCCACAAGCTAAATTCCTCAATTCATTAGAGGAGAAAAACACACAGTCCAACACTCTCATACATTCATCTGGCAAATGTGGCCTGAGGAATAATGATTTACTGTGGCTCATATTTCACCTGAGTGCACAGGGCAAACAGTTGACTGAAGTGTTGTGGAGAAAATGCTAACTGAGGCATTTTTGACTGGAGCAACTGGACAGATACCGTTCTGTGCTGTTTGTGTGAATGTTTTTGTATGTTTGGGTAAATATGATATACATAATATTTATATGCAGCATGTGGTAAAAATACACAAGCCATTTCATATCTGCTATACACAATTCTTTTCCTGCTTGCTTGTAGTATTGCTGGGAATGTGTGCACGTACATGGTGCTGTGTATCTGCGGTGGCATCAAAACCTCACTTTGTGGAAGCCATTAGGAATACAGTTATGTGAATAATCGTGTTTTGAAGCCAACCCATGCAGCTGAACAATATGAGCTCTGTGTTCACACAGTGGACTCCTTTCTGTCTGTGCAGGAGTAAAGCCAGCACAGGTAGGGCCAGCATCAAATCAGTCTCAGCTGCCGCCCTGCCCTGCCCTGTGCACTCCTCCTAAAGAGCTTCCACTTATCAGCCTGCCACAGGACTGCCTGTGTGCACCCGACCACTGTCATGTAGACACCATTCTTAAATTGATTGTGACAGTGCAAGAGCCCCAATTTTTCTGCTTCAGAATTCAAGCTGCCGTTTCAACGCTAGTGTACAATGCTAAGCTTTTTTCTTATTTTTACATATTTTTTTTTTCAGCAAATTCCGAGAGAATGAATACAGCTTGTGTTCCAATTTAGTAACTACGTATTTTCCTTCAGTTTGAGTAAATGCTCGAGCATTTTGCTTTTTTTTTTTTTAAATTTTTTTTCTCCCAACGGGGGGCCGGGAAACTGGCACTCAGCAGGGAAACTTAAACAGCTCCGTTGAGTATGAAGACCCTGCACAGAGCAAGCATGCAACAGAGAGCAACCTTATCTGCCATAGGACACCGTGTGCTACATTTATATATGTTTGACACAATGTACAGAATGTGTGTGCTGTGTGTGTATATATAAATATATATATACACATATACACACACATATATATGCACATTAACACATATATATGCTCTCACACACACATATATGCACACACACACATACATAAATATATATACACACACAGAGAGACACATATATATACACAGTGCAATAATGTATGTGATTATAAGTGTCCTAAATCATGTGCTGAATGGGGACTTTGCCTTTAGTCTACGAGAAAAATCTCTTACATATAATTATAAATGTCAAGTCCAAGTATCCACGTCTAAAATCTTTTTCTGTGTCGAGCCCTTTTTCTCTGTCTCCCTTCTTCTCTTGCCCTCCTCCTTCCACCTTGCCGCCTATTATCTGCTACTTTCTGTGGTTTGGAGCCCTTCCAGCCGGCCTCCCTTTCTTGCTCTGTGGTTTTGTTCAGGAGATTTCATCTCCCTCCTCATCGTTCCTGCAGATTGACAGCTAAGCTCAGGTATGAAAACAAACAGTTAGCTCTGGAATTGACTGGTGAAAAGAAATCCGCCACTAATGCTCCTTCACAAATTCGCCTTTTTGCCTGCCTTTGCTGATGCTAAGCCCAAACAGCGTACAAGGAAAGGCAGATGGAGATTTGAAATCATTAACCCTTAATAACACCATTCTACATGTCGGGCTTAAGCACACCACCTTTACTGGATTATTGTGCTTGTTCCATCTTAAGCTAAAACCTAAAAACAACTGCCTTAACCTCGGAAACAGCACATTATGTAGCCGAACACCCACATGTCAATAAGCTATAATTAGAGATGTGTCATCTGTAAGAGGTAAATGGTAGGTTGGGTTAGCAGACCTTGAAAAGCAAATCTCTGATGTTGTTGATACAATTGCTTTGTTTTGTTTGTTTACTGTACGTGCGTGTTCACCTCAGCAGGATAAAGTATTCAGGGCATGTTTGAACACAGCTGCAGTGAAAGAATGTCTTTCTTTTCATGAGTAAATGCCTCGGGTCAAATTCTGTCACACCTATTGTTTTTCTATTTTCTTTTTTTTTTTCAGAACAAAATTACTCTCTCACCAGTTAGATTCCAACACTTGCCTCTGCAATAACACAATTACTTGTCTTTTCAAGGTTTTAGGTTCTGGAACAATGTCAAAAGATAGCCTACAAGGGGCTCAGTACACAGTAATTGGTTGAGAAATTGGTGAGCGATCAGCATAGAATCTGCAAGGCCACTCTGCCAGTAGGTGCTGCAGTCTTTATCTGCATGTCAACCTTTAGTCTCTACTTTCTTTCATTCATTTAAAACCTACAGGCATGTTTGCCTTTTGTACTGATTTTAACCTAACAATTAATGGAACCTCTGATTCATCATAACACTTTAGATCTTAATCATAAGGTGTTTTCTGCTTGGTACCTTTGTTTGTGTTTTAATTAGGCGGACCTTGTGCGTCTCCAACCCTGGGCTTCTTTTTAATTGCCCGTATTTACATCAGGCAGACATCAAACGCAGAGAGAGAGAGACATTTGTAAGGGGGAGCACAAAGCAGCCCTTTGAAATGTCTACAGTCATATGAAATGGCATGCTAATTAAAAATCTAAGGCTGCCACTGTGATAGGAGAAGCATTTATATTTGTAACTGTGGTGTATAGACTGTCTCCATAACTCATCAACAGACAGAGGCCATAGTGTTTATTATCAGACTCCCTACCTGTTTACAGACCACCAAGTAACCTTCCCGTTCCCATTCATCAAACAGAAGAAATGCCCTGCCTGTAATTTAACAGGCCAGCTTTCAAAAGGCTAAATCATTTTAAACATTTTACCCAGTGCACTTTGATCTACAGTGGCAAACAGTATACCAGGGCAGGTACAATGAATCTAGTTTACCAAGCAGTGATTTATCCTTCAGTTCATTAAGGTTATTGCCAATGAATATACTTATTAGAACATTCAACAACAGCCTTTTTCCCCCTTTCCTCTGCAAGTATAATTAAAACTAAACACTGGTTTTATTTACGCATGTCACCCATACATCTTTTACAAAAAGAAACAATTAAGCAAATGATCAAAATCACCTGCGCAACAATGAAGCGAGCTCTCGCTATAGGTTGGCAAATAGTCTGCGTGAAATGTTTATGAAAAAACACTGAAATGTTAAATTGAGAATCCACTGGGTTCTTATTGTTTAGGTGGTTTCCAAGAAACTAAAAACAAGACACAAGATGTTGTCTAATGATCAGTGAGGGAGAGTGCAGGAGCCAGTGACAGCCTGGTGTTATCATCCAGCTGGTATTGTGCTTTGCTTTGCTGTATAAACACACCAGCTCTCAGTAACAGTCAGTGCTAAGGACTGAGCAGCAGCCCTGCCCATCCTCGGCCCACCTTCATCCTGTCATAAACACAGATTTTGGGGGAGTGCTGAGTTGCGCTTTGCCGTGCTGCACTTGGTTCGCCGTGCAGGGGCGTTCACTGTCGGAGTCGAGACATTCCACTCAAACGCAGGCTCACTGAGGAGACGACTGTGCGTCTCAGCATCTCCTCTCTTTAACGGCTTTTCTCCTCTCAGCTCGGCCATGCGCTGTTTACATCAAGCACACTTTGGGTTCAACAATTACCAGAACGGCATGGACGTACCACATGTGTCAGAGCAGAGGAGCGAGGGCTGAGGGTCGTCTAAAGGGACAACAACAATAAAGCACTGACAAGCACAGAGAGCCTCAGAACGGGTCTAAATGGGCTGGAATTTTGAAGACAGCGCTTTGGACAGAGTTGGGCATTCCAACAAAAGATAAGAGAAGAGAGAAATGAATGAGGAGGGCAGCCAAAGGCCTTTGTTTTATTTCAGAGTACAAGGCTGTGTCTGAGATTACACAGTGCACAGATAATGTGCGTCTGATAGGAATGACGGGCTTGTTAACACAGCTTAAAGCGGTCTAAAATCTGCTTGGTTTGACTTGGTCCTACCTTTGACTTCTGCCAGCAGTTCACTGGTGTTGAGCCGCTCCATCTTCTCTTTCCAATCTTTAGAGAGAAGTTTCTCCATGCATGAGGATTCTGAAAAAGAAAAAAGAAATATAAAGCAATTAGAATGAAAAAGTCAGCCCCTGTTTAGAGTCCAGTATTTTTAACGATTATTAAATATTGCATGTAAAGCATCGGATGGATCACAACATCTATTCGCTTAAAATGAAAATTAAAGAAAGTCAGATGAAAGAGGGGTGTTTCACTTGATGGTATTGCGCTGGGAACATTAAAAGAGACTCATCCTGAGAGTACAGAGATGAGCTAAGGGTGGAGTGAGGAGGGAAGCAGGCATTGTGGGAATAGCATAAGGGCAGAGACACACATTAAGTGGGAGGCAAGGAGTGAGACTGGGTACGTCCGAGCGTTCACATAGCTGCCAATGATGAAAACAATTAACATTTGTCCAGCAGACAATGAATCAGAGGAGGAATGGCTGCAATCTGCCATGCTGTCGCTGGGGTAGCTGATAAAGAACACACTGGGCCGGCTGACCCAGGCCTCCACCATCCCTGCACTGCTTAGGGGTCAGCCTGTTCCCATCAAACAGCAGCAGCACAAACGAGCCTCCACCTTGAGCCACTGTCTCCACCAACTGCCTCCGATCTGAACCAGATCAAGACATGTAGCATCAAGTCCCCGTAGAGTCTGATTAAACAAGCAGCAACTCTGTACAATCCAATTCTGGGACAGCAATTAAAATGCTACTACTAATGTCTGTTTGATGAATATACAACCAGGCTGATTTCTATAGATATTGTCCTCAGGTTTCATGAAATGCCTGAGGTAGATATAATTTGTAAAACCATGTTTCTGCAGATTTGGAGCAAAATGCAAAACCAAAACAGAAACACTAATTATGACCACGAAGCCCCGGGGCACCATAATGAGCAGTCCAACCACATCTCTAACAGTTAATCATTTGTAATCATAGTTCTGGCAACAAAAGGACACAATTCATATGCATATAAATGTTTCAGATGATGCCACAGAGGAGGCTTTTCTCAGCTTGCTGTCATGTGTTTTTGATTCCACAAAATATGAAACACAGAGAAAGGGGGGGAAGACTGAGAGGGGCCTGTCACTTGCAATATTTTTGACCCTTCCAGTTTCACTGTTATCATCCTCGACATCAAACAAAGAGGAGATTTGTACCGTTGAGAATGTATACAAGAGTTGTCTCCTTTTATCCTTCTGTAACATCTCTTGCCCTCCGCTTCCACAAACCAAACACCGTTGCTCCCTCTGACAAACACGCTGACTTCAGAGGAACTGGGAGTAACAGGGAGTCAGTAGTTCTTGTGGCCTTGTTTAAGGATGGCTTTCAGAGAGATCAAGCAGAGTGACCATTTTGTTTGATTGTCCACTTCCTCCAATGTGATGGGGGTCGACAGGACATCTTCAGCTCAGGGTCATTATAACATTACTTCTGCTTTATTGACTTTCCAATTCCCAACTCACAGTTTGTGCCCTTGACCTGAGGAGAGGGAGAGGGAAAAGGCTGCATGTGTTTGTGTGTGTTAACTCCCTCCGTGGCACAGAGATCACAGATCTTAAAACAGGGGTTAAGGGCAGGGGGGAGTAGCAGAGCTCAGCTCTTCTTCCCTGCGCCTCACCCCTGGGTGAGACAGCTTCCCCTCCTGGAAGTACAAACTCCCCTCAAATCATAATCCTCAGACAGACAGAACAACATCACTTCACGACATTTTCTCCCCTAAAACACAGAAAAAGGCTTATTTTTAAAGCGGTGTAAAGGGGAATTAAACAAACGCACTGAACATATGTTAATATGCACACATATGCTCCCTCTCTCGCACACACACATAACGTACATACACACGCTTTCATCACAGATGCTGCTCCAGCACTTGATCATTAAGGAATGCACCAACTGTTGGAGATAATGTGGTGCCAGCTTCCATTCTACTCCAGTCCTCCCCCTCCTTTCCACCTCCCTCCCAGGAGAGCTGCCGCTCCCTCACTTCTCCATCCCCTCCGCTGGGCCAGACACGACCTGCCAAGTCCTCCAACAGGAGAGACTACAGCTGGAATGCACCGCTGTCCTCCCTGCCTTCCACCTGGGAGAGGTGAATAATGACCTGGATTAGTCTATAAAATAACTCTCAAACATCTTTCAGTGTTCGTACAGCGTGGACAAAACAGCCAACCAAAAATGGATTTGGTGAAAGCGGAGCAACTTTTGCACACGCGTGCTTGAGGAAAACAGTAAATGAGTCAGATGTCTGGAGTTTTTCAAAGCACCCTTCCACAGCTTATTTTTCAGAAGAATTTAGATTAATAGGAAGAATGCTATTTCAGTTTCTAAAATGTCTGTGTTTTTTCTGGAGAAATTAGAGATGCCAAAGGAAACACTGCTTTGTATCAACATAACAATTACTGTCAGGGTATGATATAGAGAATGATGTATACTGTATTCACCATAAAATAACAAATTATTTCTGATAAAAGATCCACACTTCCCTGATTTGCAAGTGAAAGGCAAACAGAATTATTTAAGACAGCGAGTGCAGAACTTCTGAAGTTTTCAGTGTAAAGAGAAGTTTTCTGCTCTTGTCCTTTCAAAGTAGGACATCACATACTGGGGAATTAGCTAAAACAAGAGAAGAGTCCAGTGAGTTTATTTTTATTTTCCTATGGGGGCTCTTAAATCTCTGCTCACCCCCACCCCTTCCATTTCTTTCCCTCCCCCTCTCGAGATAAAATGCTCCGTGGCTGGGGAGCAGGCCATTCAGCTGGGATGAGAATGGAATGAAAACAATAGCCCTTATCAGGCCCTTATTTACATTTTCCCAGCGTCCCTGCAGTAGACAGCTTGGCTTGTCACCAAGCCCAGATCGCCCCACTGGACCCAGACCAACTTCCTCCAGCCCCAGCGATTCCAATGGTCCCCATGGACCCTTGCCTGGCACAGACCCCCTCCACGCTGCAGCTAGCACAGATAGCAACATACAAGACAAAACTACTGGAGTGTGTGTCCAAGACGTGTTCCCATTGAGAGAGGAATGGTTTCTGGACTACTAAGCCTGTCTGGGTCTTATTGTCTCTTCTCTGGGGCTGGTGCTGCATAGCTGGAAAAATGCCCTGAACCTTTTCCCGAGATTTTTTTGAGCGTTTCCAAGTGGCACTCACAAGAAAGTGAATAGTCACCACTGATTTAATTGTGCCAAATTCAATATGTTTATCTCCTATCAGCGCTGTCATCTCTGGCACACAGCTCGCCTGTGCAGGTACTCTGTGATCTTATTGATGTGGGTGAACAGGAGCAGGGATTGAGACACCTGAAGCCGAGATGAGCTGGCGAGATTAGGCTGCATCTTTTTTTTTTTTTTACTGTATTAAAAGCAAAGCTAATGATCCTCGTAAATCTCAACAAGGGAATGTTTCTAGGTTGATGTGTGATATAAACAAAGCTTTCAGCACCTGGCAGTCCGTGCTGCCAGAATATCATGTTCTGTATAAACCACAGTGGTGGCGCTAAGAGGCAGGTTACCACTAACTATCAGTCCTGACACCGGCTGACTCTCTGACAGTCTCCTGAGAACCTTTCTCTCCCTCTCATATTTCATACTGTCTGGCATTTAAGTGTAACAGCTAACAATCTGAATTTATTTTTTATTGTTCGGGCTAAGTAAGACAAAACACTTTTACTAAATTGAGCGCTAGTTAGCTATAAATGCCTGTGGTTGAGAGGCGAAGGTAGTTTAAAGTCGTTTGCTAATTTATGTTTTTATTGCTGCTCTAAACAGAGCAGTGCATTCAAACGATCATTGCAAACTGTAGAAAAGCTCAAATCGCTGAGTGGAACACCAAATAGACAAATAAACACAGCTTCAAACAAATCAAATCTTGTCACTTTGGAATTGGATTGGACAGTAATAAAGCAGATCTTAAAAATTCATGACACACTAATTTCCAAATTGCTCTCCAGACTGCCATAGAGATATGAAGTCCAGTGTGTGTATTAAAGTTAGCAAATATACCAGCACTGTTTGGGCCCAAACCCCCCAAAAAGGCCATCTTTACTTTAACATATCAATGTTTTGAATCTCTGAAAGGTTTAATCCACCAAATGTGTTGATGCACAAAACGCGCCATCATGTTTCAAAAGACAGAGACTGCCTCAAAGCACAAAAATGGTTTGTTACAACATGCAGCTATTGGTATTTTATTACCGTGTTGTCGGCAATGAAATCGTTTCAACTGTCTGCCACCACATTCTGAGCTTCTCTGTGTGCACTGCTCTCCCGGGAGAAAGATGATACTTGTGTTCGAGTGTTTGTTGTGTTGAAAAGCAGTTGGCAGAGAAAAGAGGGCTATCTAGCAGAGTCAAATTAGCCATAAGTCATGGATAACAGACTTGGAGACCTCCCCTTTAGCTTTACCTTGTATATCAGTTGTCCCGGCCTCAAGGGGAAACATGTAATTACCAAATCAATGATCAACTGACACTGACCATATAAATAATTTCCTCCCCAGAATGCAGAGGCTCACGCTGTGAGCTGAATGACGAAACAATGCTATTTACAGTGAGGACAAGCCGAGAAACACAGGAAACAAGCTTCAGCTTGAATGGAGTGCATTTTTTCCATTTTGTCATAATCCACTTATAGTCAACCAAAACCAAAACCTCCACAGAACACTAAAGTCGGCATCAGGAAGACATGTGAACTGCTATAACACAACTGAAGAATGTGCCATTTAAAAAAAACAGACTGACTCTATACAACAACATAAAATATAGATAATTTCTTGTTGCAGTTTTTAAAAATTGGTGTTAAAACTACATTGGTAAAACAAGCTGAACAAAATGGATTTATTATGGCAATAATGCAATACGTGATACATGCACTGTATGCTTGTATGAGACCCGACAGACTGGTCTAATCATGTCCTTCCTACACTAAGGACTGGAGGTCAATAAGCTTATGAAAAGGCTCGTGGTTGCTTGCCCCAACAAAAAAAAAAAAGCCTACAAGTGTATAAAATGTCTAAACATTACATATGCAAATTGTTGAAAATACCTTGGGCCACAGAAGGTGAGGACAGGTTTTAGACTGCACAAAGAGCTCTAGAAATGGTGGGTAATAAATAGATGTCATGTCCCGCATATGTTGACAAGAAATATGCTGGTACAAATGTGTGAGAAATGAAAACCGAACTTTTTTCCCTTTGGATCTTGTCAAGGAAGTATAGTCGTGTAATGTGATATGTTGATGACTGTAGCCTGGTGATGCTTAAGTCTAATGAGGTAAGCAGTGGGATGAGGAACATCCACTGTGCCTTAGTTTGAAAATGACTCAAATCACTTTTATTTAGCGATGATTTATAGAGTCATAAATTATTCATTAACGCCTCCTCTATATGATATTAGTGCTTTTGATTGACTTCCTTATATTGACTGTACGATGCTGTATGAAAGCTGCCTAAATTCTAAAAAAGAAAGATGAACTAGAATGTATCAAATTGCTTTTTTTAAGAAAAAGCTCTTCAATTTCTCTGCTACATTCAGGGTTAGAACAGTATATTTCTTTAATTCAGGCACAAATTTCTATCTCAGAGATAAAACTCTGAGTCAGACAATGATAGGCTGACGTCTAATTTCCCATCCACTCTGCACTGCACGGGAAACAAATCAAAAGTCGAGATTGATAAAAAAGAAAATGACTGTGACACACTCCAAGGAGTCCTTTGAATATCTTAATCACAGACACACTAAAAACAAGACCCCATCATCACACCAAATAAAACATAATAATTACAAGAGGCAGGCAGGGAAGTGAAATGCAGAGAGAAAACATGTTTTTGTCTTTCAGCCGGTAGTCCCTGAGACAACAGCTGTTGGATGCTGCAAATACTCCTGAAGTCTCCATAATCATGGCGTTATTGAAGTGAGGACAAAAAGGGCACTAATTGCAAGGGAGCAATCGGAACGCAATAGGTTAGACACCCGGGTGATGCTGCACAATGCAAACGCTGAAGAGGGAGCTGGGGGGGGGGGGGGGGGGCATTCTGAGCACAACAGTGCGTTGTCGCTCATTTTCAGGCAATTACCTTTCCTCGTTGTCAACAGTTTTAATAACCTTTACCATTTCCAGAAGACTTTTTGGTGCAGTTAAATAATTCCAGCTTTTTAATACATAATTACCAGTGCTGGCATGCATAAATAAAAAGGTCCAGACATGTCAGTATTGTGGAGCACCTGCACCTTGTGGTGGGCTTTCTTTAACTGACACCTAATCATTATTCCACTTGGTGAACATCTCTGTTAGTCACCTTTAGATTATCATGTTTGGGCATGTAAATGGTTGCTATAAATAAATTGTAGGTAACCTGGATGAGATGTGCTTCAACTCAGGTTCTGGCACATGGCCTCCCTTGCTGTCCTCATTTCTTTTCAATGTGATTTCCTTACTTCGTTTTTGTACCATCTTTACCTCAACAGAACGACATTATATCTCATAAATGCGGCAAAATCAGTTGGTGTCTAGACGGGTCACGGATCAGTTATTGTTGTTAGGTCAATGGTCTTTTCATGAATAGGAGTTTAAGAAGCTGCTTTGTGGAGGCTGTGTGCAGGGTTGATATTGGTTCAACGGTCTTATACAATGTGGTAACTATAGTTTGTGGGTTGCTGTTTCTTTGATATTTAGCGAATATTTTTTGGTCGCTTCCAGCAAATTTAATTCTATACCTTGTCTTTATTCCATTAACAACTGAAGGTTGCAGAGTTAAATGCCAAGTGGGCTGAAAGACCTCGACACATACAGACACAGGTCAAACATTTGCAGTTGGGAAATTAGATGCAGGTAATTTTTGGATTATTTTAGCTTTTTCCAGCAAAACACGCTGGCCTGTGTGACCAGGAATTTCTCCTTTATCCCTCGCCTTTATCTGCACAGACCAACGTGTTAATCCCACAGTGTTGACCTGGCCATTCTGAGAAGACATATACACACACAGCACCCTGACCTCTCTAAATAGGACACGTGTCTATCAAGCATATATGAATTAACCATCCCCAAGGGGCTTCACCTCCTGAGCTGTGCAGCATGTGACCTCTCCCAATCCATTTTACTGCGGCACTCTGTGGCAATCAGGCTTGAATTATTAAAGTGAGCAGTGAGCAATGATCAATTCATTGCGGCCCTTGCTCGCAGACTGCCCGGCCGTACTTCAGCAGAAATGACATTGAGAACACTTGAGTATGCTTCCAGACAATGCACATAAATGTGAAATATGTCAGACCCAATATGTCAATAATCATAACTGTACAGGCTGAGGCCATGTCCAGGCTAATCCTACAGAAATGCTGTTAGATGACTGTGGAGTGAGCAGGTTTCAGCACCGGGATTCCTCAAAAATGCTTAAAAAGAAGGGCTGGGAGAAGTTGAAGGGCTAACAAGAGGCTAGTGTGCTGCATGCTGAGAAGTGCTGCGCAACACCAACTTTTTCCTTCCTTGGTGAAAGCCTTTGCTGTTGATGTTTGTAATAAATATTCTGAGCATATTAATTGAACACATCTTGAAGAAACACTGCTGAAGACTCATAGGCCTAGCACAGGGCATGGGCCAGAAAAAGCCCAGATTCAAAGCCAAATTGCAGCCTCTTATCTACGCACGAATTAGAGAGGGGAAAAACAAAAGCAAAGAAGTTGAAAGAGAGGGAGAAATTGCAGGAAAGTATGCAACTCAAGGAACCTGGAAGTAGTGGGAGGAGGGCAAGGAAAAAAAATCCAATCAAAACTTCGTGAGGAGCAGATGAGGAGCCAAGATAAACCAGTACTCAGAGCCCCCAAAACTGCAATCTCCCCTTAAGCCGGAGAGTGGCAGCTGGCAGAACAGCTGGTGAATAGGATTAATGTCAGAAGAATGAAATAAAACTCAACATATGTCCGAGCCTGAGGTGTTGGGACTGTGCGTGATTGTGCCCCCGATGGATGCCATGTGTGCATCTGGAAGGAGCTGCTGTGCTGCTCCGCTCTATACCCCACAAGGTCACTTTTAAGAACTAGGACCATTAAATGCTTGGATAGCAAAATGAACTTTTCATTCCCTTTCCTCTCCTGTCCTTTGCTTTAAAGCCTCTATTCAGGCAGCAGAGGGAGTCTATTGAGCACGGCTATCAATACAATGCACCCCCTAACTCATTAGGGGAAACAAACAATTGCTAATTTGATTAAATTAAGAAAGAGCAAATAGTATTAAAAAAAACCCCCGACAAGGTCAAAGAGAAGTGGGGGGTTTATTAAGATTGAGAAAAATAAAACAGTCTTCAGTAGCTAGTGGCTGAGTTTTTTTTTACACAATTGTTTGTGGCTTAATAGTAATCAACCTAATAAAGACGTTAAAAAGCAAGGCACATTAAAATATCTCAAGTGCGACATTGGTTAATTTATTTTTGTAACTAGATAACAATAGAGCAAGAAAGCAAAACAGAAAGGAGGTAAGAGAAAAAAAAATAAGATACAGTGATGCATGCACGCGTTTGCTTTACTACAAAGAAAAAGTAGCCATTACTCCTGCAATCTCAGCCGACACTGATGAGGGGATCAGCACTAGTGAAGATGAACATTACGAGGAGAAATATGTGGACTTGATTTCAATTTATAATTTCCATTTGATGTCGGTAATCATTAGGGTCCACACACTGTAATAAATTATAATAATTTCACACAAAAATTAAATTACTGGGTACCTTGCGTTGGAGAGATTTTTTTTGGGTACCCTGCAATTTAACTGTCAGATATAAACTTGCCTGCTAATCAATGCTCGAAAACATTCACATTTATTCATCTATGTTAAATTAATAGATGTGCGAGGGAAACGTGGGGTACTGTGATCATGGCTGTTCAGTGTGATTTAGTAAATTAATGGGTGTCTGACTCTACAAGGACAAAAAGAGACTAATAGGATCCACATGAATGCATTACAATTTGCAGTGAGGCCAAGTGTCGGGTATAGACATCGAAACTTTATTTCATCATAAACGCTGGATGACGGTGTTGCGCTTCAGAGACTGAACCATAAGATGACATATTAAAAAAAGCACAAATTACTACACTAAGGCTAATATACTGTACTTCTGGTAATACAGCATAAGGTATATGTGTTGAATTTTGCTAAAGTGTGTGTGTGTGTGTGTGTGTGTGTGTGTGTGTGTGTGTGTGTGCATATCCTCAAACTATTATCTTCTAATTTCAGTTTAAGTAAGTGACAGTTTTTTAGGAGAAAAAGAAGAACATCTGAACTCACACTGAGGGTATTTTTTATTTATGCTTCTGCAGTTTGACTTTCTCATTTTCAAATGGTAATTAAAGTCGTTTATTGAATCTCGCAGCCAGCTTTGTTAACGAAGATGCCAAAATTCGGTATGCACAAACACTGATTACTGGAATGTGAGACCAAAGGCCACTATTTTTAGATGATGTTATTAGTTCTCTGATAGATGCACACATTAAAACAAAAACAAAAAAAATACCTCTTACTATTCAAAAGTTTCAAGAAATAATAGATATCTTTTGTGGGTTTTTTGTAACACTGTGTCATAATACCAGAACTAACATTTTTATAACTTAAGCACCACAATTACTGAACAAATAAAAACGTTAAGAATGAAATTCTGCTCCTTGCCTTGCCTCTGGATAAAGAAATGAAGTAACCACAGCACTTCTAAAGGTTAAGCATTCCCACTCCTTGATGGTCCCCATTCATGTGCCCACAGCTAAGTGTCTCAGTTTGCTGTTGTTCAAGTTGGTTCAGCAACAATAGAAGCTGCAATTTTCTTTTCTATCAGCCCACTCCCCTTCCTGTTGGATACAGAGCCATACGGACTGAGACCTGCTGGGCAAAGATGGAGAAATTTGCTTCTCATGAGTGACTGAGCTCGTTGATCCAGCTCACAACAGGGAAGCTAACAACCGGCTTACAGTATTGGCTTTGTCGGGAAAAAGTGCCACCCACCCAGAAAAAAATGACAAAGAAGAAGGAAATGAAGGAGATGAGGTGTGCAGTGAAGAAGTAAAATGAATAAAATGACACAATTTCCTTTTTCCAATATTATGCTAATTCAGACAAGTGTAACAAATAGGCTGCCCCAACGAGTCATTTATCCTAAATTCAATGTCAACTAATTGAATGAACTTCATGATGTGCAATTCACAACGTAGTTTTAAAAACATATTAACCACCCAACCGGTGCAGACTTAAAAAATTATTCTGGAGGTACTTCCAAAGAGAGATGACGTTCATCAAATAATTATAATCATTGGCACTCAGGCTTTGCAGTGCAATAAAACACATTTCTATTCGTTTCTTCTGACATCCTCATCTCATCTGCTGTCGCATGTAATGTTATTGAACAAGGAGAAAGAAAAAGCATCGAGTAGGAGGAAACATCTGTTTCATCACTGCTGATTAAACAGTCTCTTTGTTCAAGAGGCAACCGTCAAAGTTTGGTGCACGACATTCATGCTTGATGTTTTGGGGGAAAAAACAATGCAAATATGTTAATAGGCTGCATGTACACTAGCTGTCATGTTTGCTTGTGTCGAGGCGGATCTCTTGGCTGGATGGCTGACGTATGTCTGACTTACAGAACAAGCCCGCAATGTGCTCTGAAATCATTAGCAGGCCACAGAGGCTGTCTGTGCCCAGGGTGTGAGTTACACTCACACTATTTTGATCCTTGGTCAGATGACCCCAGCTCTTTTGTCAAGTTATGTGTGGAGAATGCTTGGGAGCTGAATGCCACAGCGAGGACAGTGATACTGAGCTGGCACACAAGTTTCCCAGTGTAACCCTACTGCAGGCATTCACACACACACACACACACACACACACACACACACACACACACACACACAGCAGGACACATGTGCCCTCCCTCTGCACCCTATCCCATTGTGGAATACCCCCTGTTCTCCCCATTTCTGACTGCCTCAGCCCCTCCCCCTCCACTCTCAACGATACCAAGTTTGACTGTGTATGTCCCCCCTTCATGTTCCTCTTATTCGCATTTTCCAATTCTTGGCTTCGCGGCCCAATGACAGATATAGTAGCATTAATGGCTACTGCCTTCTTATGTGTCAGTGTTTCAACATCTCTGTGCCCCTCCAAAAACTGCGGCGTCACCTAAAACAGTAAGGCCATTACAAGCTGCCCAATTACCCACATATGGCACTGAGGCAAATCTATTGTTTTTCCCAACAGCAACTATAAATATTTTACCCCAAATTACCGCTGCACAAGCAGTGACGTCACAGACGAGACATGCCTAAAACCAGTGTGCGGGTGTGTGAGTATGTAAAGACAAACAAGCCTCTGTGCAACCCTGGCTGTGATTTGTCTCTCAGAGACACCCGTTTCCTCCTATCAAGGGGTTCCTGTGCAGCCAGTAAGCCAGGATCACAATGGGAGTTTTGTGCTACATGGGTGCAGGGGGACACGCTCAACAGCTGAAACCCGGGAAGATGGCCCCTGGAATGCTCCACAGCAGTTGCTACTGTTGACTAATCGGAATATGAGAAGTGGGGAAGGTGATCTTGAATGCAAAGAATGGCACATTGAAGAAGCAGCTGCTTGTTTTGTCATCTGAATGACCAAGACAGCAGAAAGGGTTCCCGGTTTTGAAAGGGGCAACAAAATCTATATCTTAGCTTGTGTAAAGTGAAACCTGTGTTGGCCCCCGTCGTCCTGTGGGGACGTGGCAGTGTTATGTGAGGGCTCTGTTTTGGAACAGATAGTAAATACATAATTCAGCAGTGGACCATGCACTCTGTGCTCCCTAGTCCCCTCATACAGACACTCCATTTAGCCCTGGGCTCTGATCTCAGCCTGGCATAGGAGCAACTTTGTCACTGGAAAGTAAGATGGGGTGGGAGACAAAAAATCTTAGGAGGAGGGAAAATGTTGATCTGTATCAGGTCAGGGTGACAAGATAGTAGAGAAAACATGGAGAAGGTGTGAGGAAAAAGAAAGAAGCAAAGCAGAACTGGACGAAAAGGAAGAGGATAGGAAAGTGAGATTAGGGGGGTGGTGAGGGGCAGGGTATCTTTTTTGTGAAAGTTCACATGTCAGGCTGGCAGGCTGCCCGCGGCATACAGCCGAAAAATCTATTTAACGTCTGCTTCACAGGGTGACAAGAGGGTTGATTGGCAGAGAGCAGAGAGCCGCTTTTGATCATGTGTCCTAACAAGCGATTCCAGCTCATGTCTCTTCAGCCTGAACAGATCTACATTACCTATTCAAACAAAAGTGACAGACCAGAGCACTGCTCTGCTGGGCTGGTGCACCACGCCACAGGCCAAGAGAGAACACACACACACACACACACACACACACACACACACACACACACAGGAAAGCCCACACTGACATATACAGTGCATGCAAGCATGCGCACACTCACTCACACACACAAAACTATATTGGCTGTTTGATCAAATAGATTACTTGCATCAAGATAAGTAGCCTGCTGAAATCATGTTGACAGAATAAAGAACAGATTATTAAAGGACCCGGGAACGCGGCGCACAGGAGAAATGCTGGTGCTTGACTGATGTGTGGCCTGTGTGTGTCCTGCCAGGAGGGTCCCGGCCTCACGCCGTCCGGTCGGATGCTGCACTCAGAGGCAGCGTAGAGCTATGTGTGAAGAGCGCCTCAAAATCGGCAACCAAGGCAACTGGATTTCCAGCCCTCATTGCATATGCATAGAGTCAGACGCTCATGCTCAGATCATTATAACAAAGATTCCTATTAATTAGGTGGGATAAAGCAGAACCAGATGACATGGCAGCTGGGATGAGAGGAGAGGGGAGAAGGGAGGGAACTAAAAGAGGAGGGGAGAAAGTGCATCAGTCTGTCTCGGGGGAGGGAAGTAATGTATGATACGGACTGTATTATAGCTACAGTGATATACCTTTGGAAAACCTTTGCAGAATCTTTTTTAATGCTACATTTAAACTAAATGAATTTCCAAAAGATAAATCTGTTGCTGCTATTAAGCACCTGCAGCCAATTTCCTGTGAGCCGCCGTTTGGAGTCAGCAGGGGATGTGACACTGACAGGGGACGGTGTTACAACAGAGTCAAGAGTTCATCAGCGCTAATCAGACCACAGGCTTACAGCTGATCCTATTCTCTTCCAAAGCTTTCACCCATCCCTGAATCTCATTACATGGCCTGTTGTAATAGAGGATAATGACCTGGGGCCACGCACACAATGCTGATCACTCCTCCACACTCAACCTACTGCACAGTCATTATACAGTGATAATACACAACCCCGCCGGGGGGATTACACTTCTAAATAGAGGAGAGGTGATAAGGGCAGAGGGAGAGGAAGAAAGGTCTAAGTGATAACACAGGACCACATACAGTACACACATGTAACCGCCATACCTGAACACATTTAGCTCACAGTGGTTTACCGTTTTGTGCTGTTTCATGTCACAAGCAATGGTTTGGTGACCTGCTGCTGTAATAGGTTAACTCTTTTCTCGGTAACCATTAAATATCCTTCTACCTGAGATTGAAAAGAAGTCGCAGTTTAGCTGAATGCTGGTATGGCTCCCCTTTGCTAAGCTAATTAGCCGTGACTCTGTCAAAGGGCTCCAGGTGTTGAGTATTCTGCTTAAGCACCTACTGTATCCGCTGATCTCAAAAGCTGCAGTATTAAGAAATGACATCTTTTTTCTGTTTTAGTTTCAATATATTTGACAGTGTGTGTGTGTGTCTGCTTGCCCATTTTTTACCTGAATGAAAGCTGGGAAAAGGTTAGGTTAGTGATAATTATAGATTATAGCTATAGATTATATGTGAAAAGTCTTCACTGTCAGTTTAATAGTGGTCTTAAATGTCCTCACACCACACCTGTTCATTGACTGGGTGGCCCTGGATCACATGCAGCCTGTTTGTCTCAACAGCATCCAGGGAACTGAGCCGCAACACGTGATTCAGGATATCACAGCTATTGTGTTCAGCACCGGTGAAATGGTTGAAAAGGTTGCTTTAACTAACACTGGAAGGGAGATACGTAACACAACTCGACTGAAGCTATTTTAAAATGACTAAACATTGAATTGAGAACATTTATTGCTCTTTTTTTGTTTGCTTGTCTCATATCTATATGCATCTGATGGAGACAGTTTCTTTATTCAGCAGACCAAAAGAAAAAAAAAAAACGAGACTCAGCCTCTGCTGCATACCACTCAATATCCCAAAGATGACCAACGACACATAACTGCATCCAGTTCAGCGCTGGGTTCACTGGGAAGGACTTAACAGATACTGAGCCCAGCAAAATTCCTAAAGCTAAGACAGGAAGCTTAACCCAATTACCCGTCCTTGTCTTCAGGACGACCATAAAGACGCAACACACAAAGTATTCCTGTGTTGACTTGCACAGTATTGATTCATACTTTAGTGCATTATATAAAACTGTTCTAATTGCATGTGAATCAAATCAAGGTCACCTTGGGTTTTTATAATAGTGGCTATTTTTCTTTTTCCCCCCAATACTTTATACTGGTATTTTTAACTCTTGACAAGTGCTGTCTGGAGACCTTTCCATAAATAATGCATTTACAATACCTAGTAAATAAACATGGGGCACAATCGTTAGCCCTGCTGGCAACTGGGCCTAATAGAGCTTTTACAGCAAAGGTGACTATTCAGCTAAATGCAGTGCTTGCTGCTGGGAGGACATTTTCATTCATTAGCACAGTCACAAGCACTTAAAGCACTTTAAGGACCAGAAATGGAGAGGAAGGGTGGAAGGATAGAAAGGGTGAAAGGGTACAAATATATAGAGATGGAAAAATGGAGGAGTGGTACCTATAATACTGAGACCACCTCTATTGTTATAATGCTTAGAAGAATTGGTGGTCAACAAGGAAACACGAATAATTTTCTTTGGATGAAGACATACAGTATTAATAAGAGAAGCCAAGATATTTGCTGAGGTATTGTCTAATGCTAATTCTGCTCATTTCCACTAAAAGGTCAGATAACCAAAATCACCAAAAATATTTTTTCCACTTCACCCTAACCTTTCAGATACTGTATTTTTAGTCTTATTTTCACTGAAAAGGTTCAGATATCAATATTTGGATACCATGTCCAGGAAGCTTTCCAAACCACCCAAAGCATCCACCAACGTTAACATCACTTTAAAGTGGAATCTCACGTCTCATATATGAGCAATGTACTGTGGGAAAAGTGTCCCACAGACCATTTGCTTTCCCTCCACACTTCAGGTCACAGCATACATCCCCAGTCCATCAGGACAATGAACTATCCTGACCAGACAAGGAAGCCCAGAGAAGAATGGCAGCAGATGGTGAAGAGTCTCTGAGGACCTCGGTGATCCCGACCAGGCAGGCACCAAAGCAGCAGAATTAGACACAACAGTTGTCATGCTTAGATAAGCGATATATTTAGCTCATCTGTTGCTTGTGCCACATTAGCAACATCATTAAGACAACAAATGGCTTCTCCAACCTTCTTGTATGTCCTTTAATAGGTTAATTCTGTCCTTTTCAATTTCCAACGGTGTCTCTCTCCATAAACAAAGACATAAGATTATGATTTCTCAAAGGTTTTCATGAGGTTTTCCTTCAGCAGCTTCTAAGAGTCCCTCTCCCTTCATTTTACAGTAATCACTGATCATCACCACTGAAGCTTCCTCAAGTGCTCTCAAGAACAGAGTATCTCTCAGTTCCTGCAGCTTGGGGACAGCATGCTGAACTTTGTGAGGCTCTTGTCTTCTTCTGTGTTCCCTGCTCAGAAACTAATTTCCTCCAACAAGGGAGTTTATTTAGGTGGTGATGATACACAGCGCATGAGGCAGACCAAGTCTCTATTATTAACAGGAGATTAAAACAGCTGTATGGCACTCTAAAGCACCCTCTCCTCCCTGCGCTAACATACGGCCCTGGATTACAAGCTGCACTTGACCATTTAAATTACTGCAACAACCAGCCTTCACCAGCTGGGGCTCATTACCATAACGCCCGCCGTCGCTACAGAGAGCACTGACAGCCTTACCCTGAAAATCAACTCCGCAAGAAACAAGACACATATGAAATACATTCTTACCTTCGGGTAAAACAAAGAACTGGTAGCAGAACTGCTTTGCTCTTATTACCAACCAAAATTTGTCCCGTAGGGTGCTGTGAGCCGACATTCTCCTGCATCCTGGGATCAGCCCAGTGTCAACAAGACCAGAAGTGAGAATACGGAATAATATTCATGTCTGCTGATGTGGAAGAAAACTAGAAGGTTTAGAAGAAACCCACATGAACCCAGAGAAAAATGCCTCTGCTGTATTGCAGTCTTATGAGCATTAATTCTGAATTTTATTATGTATTTTGCTTAACTGCCAAGGTCATTAAATAATATAAAAGGTATCGATTGCAGTATGAATAATTAGAATGGCACATATGGGGGGGGGGGGGCATGTTGGCATGTTTATGTGCACCAACGTGTTTTTTTGTTTGATGCTTCACCTTTGTTGGCCATTTTCTTCCGGTAATCCAAAACTTTTGAGCTCCAAATCTCCAAATTATAGGTGTCCGGATGAATAAGGACTGATTGTTCTGTTCTGATTGTTCTTTATTATCCGAACGACACCACAAATAATCAGTCCCGACATCAGCACGTGGCTAAATGATTATCTGGTGAGAGGCCTGTGATGCTCTGACACAAAGATCACCAAACGCACACTTAAAAAAGAAGTGGCAAATTATTTTTAGGCTAACAGAGGTCTAATTTATTCGTCTGATGAAGTGCTTAAGCTAAGAGCTCCCCAGACACTAAATGAGACACATGCATTCCCAAGGGGGTTTAACATTTGATTGGATGTAGTTATATTACTACAGCCCTAATTAAGAAGGGGGATGTGTTTCAGCAGCTCTTTCAAATATTTGTTTTTCCGCCATACTCTTGATAGACTGCAGGCTGTGAGAGGACGAGTCGAGCGGGGTGAAACGGGGTGCGGATACGACATAGACCTAACAGTCTTGTCACAGAAAATGATCTTTTTTTCCTCCGTCTGTGCTTGCAGGAAAATACGTCTGAAATCGTCATGGTGTGTTAAATAAGATGAATTAATTAGGCACGTGAAGCAGGTAAAACCCGTGAGAAGGGCTCGGGCTGTTTGTGGGTAGAGAACTTTGATGAATACCTGCGCTGAGTGAAAAGTGTTCTGTGGAGCAAAATCTAAAGAGGTAATGTTCCTGGCATCAGGTCAGCACTATGAGTTTTATAGTCAAAGAGTTTGCCTTGGCACAGGGGAGACCACACTTATGCTGAGGTGCACTGCCGCTCAGTCTTTGTCACATTGGAAGAGGTTCAGAACAAACTGGAAACACTGTAACGTCAGTATTCCCAGCTTGTGTGTGCCCGCATGACTGTGTGAGACAGAAAGATACAAGAGAAAAGAGGTGGACAGTCAGGAAGCTAGAGGCTTATAAAAAGGAGAAGGGAACATTTGCAAAGATCAGGCGCGCTTAGGAGGGAAAAGGGATTCCTAGAACCATAACCCAAACACCACACACACGCACACACACACACAGACACACGCACACACACACACACACACAGAGTCATACCGTCTTGCTCTGTCTTTGTCATCTCCTCCAGCTTCTTCTGCTTCAGCGTGTCCACTACGTCTGCCAGGCTTCCTTTGCGGCGCTCCGGAGTTCCAAACGCTGATCCGCTCAGCAGGTCACTTCGCTCCCGGGCCCCCTCCTCCGGCTTGTGTGGGGAAGTGGAATTGTTCCGGAAGGAGTACAGGGAGCATACTTTATTGCTGTCAGATTCCTGTAAGACAAACAAAAGTTGGGAGGGGTGGCAACAAGGGATGGGATTTGTATTAAATGACGAGTGTGTTTCCGCGTTCTGTCGGGGCTCCACTGAGCTTTTTGACAGTTTTTCATTCAAATGCAGTGATTGCTAGGTTTTTGTGGCTCAGGGGCCATTTGGCCATATCAAATGGCTCCTTCTCTGGCTTTCATACAGCAGCTTCTGTATCTTCAACAGAGCTAGCTGCGCTGGTAAATGAGACATGACAAGTGAAAAACTGAGATGAAATGATGAGGTACACTTTTATAGGGCATATCCATAATGTGCTCAGGCTTTACTTTTCATCTGCAGAGACTACACAGAGAAACCTCCCAAGTGTAATTTTTCAAATTGCTTTTGAGTGTGCATTTGTGTTAGGGTGACTGCTGTGTAATTTGTTCATTTTCTAGTGGAGACCTATTCTCAGCTGAGTGCCTCGAGCTATCGTAAATCTGTGTCCTGTCTCAAGCTGTTGTTGTTTTTCAGTCCCACCTGTGTATGGTTTAGTATTTAACTAAGGGTCCTGTCTCTGGCTGACTGGCTGAGTGCCCCCTGTGCACAAACAGAGACATGATGGAAATGGGGAGAAGAATGGGAGAGAGCTTGACGCGGGGAGAGCGAGGGAGAGAATACTCTTCACATGGGAGTGTATAGTCAGCACACAGACCATGGCTGAGGGTTACGTCTGACAGAAGGTGGTGTTAATTATGGTTTGTGGAGTCTGAGAAAGCAGAAGGTAGCTAAGCAGCCAGGAGTTTGCAGCCTTTAACGGGGGAACACTTAGCTCTGATTTAAGATTTGGCCCTCCATAGTGAAGAGAATAAACATGACACACATCTGAGTCCAACACATACTGCACGCCTATCATAGAGTGAGCTTTAATCAACAGCAGTGTGATAACAGAGTGTAATACAGCAGGGCTAAATGATAGAACCATGTCTGGAGCCACTGACAACCCTAAATAAAAAGTCAGGAATGCGGTGGACTGGGCAGGAATGTTGACAGTGCCAAATTCTCATCCCTGCGTTGCATGTCGAGCTCCAGGCAGAGTTGCAGTGGTGTGTAGGGTGGTCTGGTACCAAGCGCCAGGGTGGCACGACCTACCGGCCGACTCTGCACCTCCCAGCCCTGTGCTGGATGATTATGCAGTGTGGCAGAGACAGTGGAGAGTGCTTGAGGGGAGTGGAGCAGTGCTGGGTTAATCAGCTGGCATGGGTTCAGGGCACAGCCCACACAGACGCATGGCACAGCGGTGGAGTCAGGTAATCAGCAAAGGCAACACTCTCATTCCTTTCGCCTTATGCCTTTTCTTCTCTCTATCTGTGCCTGTCCTCCTCCATTTTACCTTTCTGCTCTTTTCTCTGTTGCTCATTTTGTCTTTTTTACTTATTCCTTTTAAGCAGCTTCTAAACTTAATTAATCCAAAAACAAAGGCTACAGCAGGCAATGATGAATTACATAAAAATGCTCAAACATTCATCCTTTGACATTTAGAAAAGCCATCATCTGCCCGTCTATGATGTGATGAACTCCAATCAAACTGCTTAAACTCTTTTAAGACCTTCATCTTTCTTGTTTTACTTTGATGGCCACTGGCCTTGTTTACCTCAGTAAAAGATCACATTTTGACCTACATTTTCTACAGTGCTGCAACATTAAACTTATCAATCAATCTTAAGACAATATGCAAGTTGTCAAAAACAAAATTTACAAATTACAAAAAATTGTAATTTCATCGATTGTCCTAATTGTTTTTTGCATCCCCTTTTTTCCCATTTTCAATGATTTCTTTATTACTTGTTACTTTTTGCAATTGACTTTATTTGCCTTTTTTTTTTTTTGAGGCGCTTTGTGAACATTTTACAGAGGTGTCATGTGAAAAAATAGTATTCTAGTATTTCTATTTTTTATGGAATATTTTTTGTACATATTTATACACATTTTCTATGTATTTTTAGCTCCAGCTTGTAAAACTTGCTAAGATCCTCTCAGCGACATCCAGTACCACAGAAGAGGGCAACACCTGAGTGATCCTTTGCCTGTCAATTACCTACACTGTCAGCATACACACCACAGCATCACAAGCAGTCTGCTACCGAGGCTATTCATATGTCTGTCTGGGTGTGTGTGTGTGTGTTCTGTGTGTGTGCGTGCTGCAATGCTGAGGTGTTGAGGGTCTCAGTGGCCAACTGCAGAGCTACTTCAGAGGCCCTCTGGGTCTCTTTACTACAGACCCGTCTGTCACGGACAACCACCTGCCTCCCATGTCTATAGCCCACAAGTGCCTGTGCTCTTCTTTGCTCCGCTCACATCAAAGCAGCTCTGCGCTTAGAATGTACAGCGTTTGGGGTTTGGCTGCAGATGTAGCTTATACACAACAAGAAAAACAACACCCACGCACCAAGGACAAGACATGTTTCTTTAATAGCGACAAGAATATGAGCTAAAGGAAGCAGAAAAGGCTACATGCCCTTTCATCGGTCGTGATGCAATTTTATGTGGCATTCGCATTATTCAGGGGAGAGTTAGAGGTCCTCTGTTTAACCTAATAATAGCTGATGGGTTAGTGTTTGGCAGAGCTGGCTCTGAAGATCCCAGAGGTTTCACAGTATTACAGAACCATGGGGCTGGAGCTAGGGACAGAATATCGGCTGAGCTTCTTTGTACAAGCCAGGAACAATGAGTTCCTGCTGAGCCTCGATCTTGAATACCCAAGGGAGGACAGAACACCATTAGTGCACACTCCCAGGTTTGAAATTGTCCTGCATTACCCAGCTTTCTTTAAAAGGCAACTTTAACTTCACCATTTATGCCCCCCGCCCCCCACACAACTATTCAAACAGTTTCTTTCCACAAGGGCACCAAATAAATGTGAAAACGGTCTAGAGTTTAAACAGAACATTTTTTTTGCAAAGTTAGGCAAACTTTACTTTGCTTGGAGGACATTCAGTGAATCTTCACAGGTAGCAATTACTTCTCCGTAAATTTAATTCAACCCAGGGTCACATCTCAGTCTGTTCTTCTAAATGGAAATTCACAGTGGTTTAGAGTCGAAAAATCTTTTTGTCTTGAATTTTTTGATTCTCAAATAGATTTCACTCTCAGCAGCACTACCAACCACTCATAATGCATCTTGTAGTGCGATTATGATGAGTAATTTATGTTTGTGCTTTTTTTGGTGCATGTATGTAGTACGTTGACATGTCTCACCATGCGCTGTTGGGCTGACACCAGGCTGTCCCAGTCGCTCTCTGGCGGTACGCTGCTGAGCGGCTGCATTTCATCGGGATGGGCTTTTCCGTGGAGCAGACTGTGCAGGGGCAGCTGTGGGGTGCCATGGGCCTCAGCACTCTCCTCTTTCTCCCAAGACAAGTGCTCCTGAGTCATGGCATCATCCCCGTCAACCACAGAGGCGAAAGGAGACGTGGCTTGCTTGGAAGACATGACTCTGCTGTAGAGCGAGAAAAGAAGAGAGAATAGAGTCAAGACACAGAAATTCTCTCACAGGGATTAATAGCAATACATGAGGAAGAAAGCTGTTTCCCTGAGTGTTTCGTGGACGATTGGCAGTTACGTTCAAGCGACTGTGTGTCACCTGAGCAGATAATGCTGAGTGGACTGAAGGCTCCACCTGACCGTCGCCTGTAGCTGCTTTGGCCTGTGGAGTTTGCAGCAGGCCATGGGGTCCCTAATCCTTTGTTTAATGCAGATGGATGGCTTGATCTAGGGCTGGAACTGTGCCTGCTTGGGTCCTGGCCGAAACCCCAAGGCACTTACTCAGGCAGTAGGTCAGCCAGGCATTGGAACTACCATCCAGATACAAAGTAAAAGAGCCTCACAAATACACACAGGTGTGAAACAAGGTGGATTCTTCCTGATAAAAGTTCTTATTTATTATTTCTACGCTACCCGAGAAATCTCTTTCGTGTTGATTTGGTTTTGTCCTTCAAGCATCTTATCATTTTCCTCGTGTGATTCGATTTCACTCCACAGTAGTCAAAAGCAAACAAAACCCAGCCTCGTCTTCTTTTGTTTCCACTCGTCAAATTAGGAAATTATTAACATTATGGTGTGACCGCGTTCCCTCAGGCCAACAAATCCTACATAAGCAGCTTAAAAATCAAAAGCTAACATTGGAGGACTTAATTCACAAATCTATCACATGCTTTCATGAATATTACAGTGAAGAGTGTACTTGACATATCAGGTGCAAAGGAAACTCACGTTAATTGTAATCCCCCCCACCTCCCCCCCACCCCCTTTACAACCAAACTCTTTTTGGTGCAGAATACGACCAACTCCGCTTTTTCTCACAATTAATGAGGGTACACTCATGCTGTGTGCTACAATGAATGAAATTATACACTGTGCCAGAAAATCTACTTATGCATTTGGTATAAAATTAAAAATGGGATAATATGGCCTTCCTATTGATGTAAAGTGGAGAGCAGAGAGCTGGAACATATTTAACTACTAATCTGCTTTTCCCCAAGCTGTTGTTCTGCTTATTTTTCTCAACTCCAGGACATTGACCATTAAGACTGGAATGACTAGTTAGTCTTCTCTAGAGGATGGACATATGTTCTTCCTCTGTGCAGGAGAGGAAGAGGAGGGACACACTGGGGGTGTGAAGGTATGGCTCTTGTGTTTGTATGTGACAAAATTCTCAGGGTACGCCTTGTAGTACATTTGATCACTGATCACCATCTGCCCCGTTCTCTTGCTCTATCCACAGGGGTCAGTGTGACAGCACTTTAGTTTCCTCCCTCCGCTTGCCGTGGTGGGGTTGTTGGAGAGAGGAGGTGGGGGCTCTCAAGGTTGAGGCAGGCTCTGGTGCAATGCCGTCCTTGCACTTTCTTCTGAGAGTCGGGCGCCAAGAGATAGGGAAGGATATGTTCCATTTAAGACAGGCTTTTATGACCAAGGTTTTTGGGTCTGATAGTTCTTGGTCTTCCTCAAGGAAGTCCGTCAAATGAAGCGCATTGTCCATGTCCACACTCTGTCGAATTGTTATTATCTCTCAAAAACAAAGGCAAAGTGCCCTTATGCCTTCATAAAGGGCATAAAGCAGCATTTAAAGATAAGAAGGAAAATACAACCAATTGTGGGATAAAGCATAAAATGAAATCAATAAAATATGGAAATATATTAAAAGACGGTTACTGTGCAAAAGTTAGAGTGCAGTCGCAGTTTCATAATAAATAGCAGAAATGTTTTTGGTCTTGTTTGTATTTGGAGCAGACCTCAGATCTTTTCGACATTTATTCTGGATAAATAGCACAGAGATATTAAAGGCCGTGTCAGCATGTTTTCTTTTAAAACTGGAAAACAGTTAGCAGACCAACCCCAGAAGACCTGAGAGGTCTGAGAGAACTAATGCCGAAGCAGATCAGACATGATTCTGTACTGAACTATCATTCAGAAACGTGCATCGGTATATCCAAATCTCTGTGCATTACCACACTTTGTCCGACTCTCATTCTCTCACACACACAGGCACATAGTGACAGATCAACATGGGCAGCAAAGGGGGACCTAAACAATGGTAGTCTTAGTTAATCTCATGTGTCTCAGCAGCTGTACAAACAAACCCAGTAAGTCAGGTAGATGGCAGGGCGGGGGTGTGAGACGCATGCCTGCCTGTCTGTGTCCCCTTCTGTCTTTTAGCTTCTGTGCCTGGATGTGTTGTCGGCTGTGTCTTAAGTGGGACTCAGCCATTAAATTGTTTCCTGTAATTATATCAAATAGTAAGGGATGTCACAATTGGGTACTGTTAATTGAAAATCAAAAGTCAGAGCAAAGTTCAGAGCACGCATGTAATGATAAGTAGAAGGGGCAGTAATGAGGTTGGAGGGTTAGAAGTGTGTGTGTGTGTGTGTGTGTGTGTGTGTGTGCGTGTGTGTGTGTGTGTGTGTGTGTGTGTGTGTGTGTGTGTGTCTGTTGGGCACATAGATCCTGATGTATTTTTTATTCATGCGCCCAAAAAGCCCAAGCCTGGAGCGCAACAAGCGCCTTGTCCTCAATGGAGTGTGAGAGTGAAACAAAGCACTGCTTTTGTATTACACAGTAAATCAAGTGGTATTATTTTACCACTAAAATATTCAGTCTCTCAGGCACTTTTACTTTAGTCTCCAGCCATCAGTCAAACTGCTGAGGCGTGAGCGAGAGAAGGGGAGAGAGAGAGAGAGAGAGAGAGAGAGAGAGAGAGAGAGAGAGAGAGAGAGAGAGAGAGAGAGAGAGATGGAGACTCCATCCTCCTGTAACATGTGTCTACAGCAATCTTGTTAAAGAATGCAACAGATCTGCGGCAGGCTCCATAACAGTATTTGTCAGCAGGAGTTAATAATTTATTAGCAGTGCTGGGAGGGCTGCGCTCAGGCAGCTTAAGAGTGCAGAGAACCCCCTCTGCCCCACCCCCACCTTCGACAAGCCCTATACAATACTACCTCATATTATTGAAAGGGAAAAAGGGAAAGTGCAGCAGTAATTCTCTGAAAATATCCAAGGGCAACCATACGGTATTTTTATTCCTCATATTTGGAGCGGGGATCACACAACGCTGAGATCTAAAGGGGTTTGTGTGCAATAGATCAGCATAGATACAACAAAGATATTTGATGAGGAGCAAAATAAGGCACAGAATTCAGCTGAATGCGGGTACTCACGATGCATGTAGCATTTGATCATATTTTCTACACTGTTTACAGCCGTGGTGTCTGTGCTCGAAAAAATAAAATCAGCAAAACAGCCCTGTTTGTACAACTGCTGTGTATTCTGGTACTGTTGAACTAACTTTACTCACATTAATAATTGAATCTGCTTCTCTGGAAAATAAGCCCAAACTGTGCTTTAACATAAAAAACAGTGAAAATTTGGCAAACTGAAGAGGTAGCTCATAAATCCTTGACAGGCTACCCTCCCTCATGCTTTATTACACAACAACAATGGACAACTGACACACCAGAGTAATCAATAAGTACATGAAGCGCTGCCTTCCTGCCTACTTTCTCAAAGACAAAGCCCCAGTGACTTTGAAGACTCGAGACAGACACTAAGGACGGTCAGTTAGAAAAGAGAACTGGTCTATATATAGCTGACAATATTGCGCACATTTGAAGGATTAGGACTTAAGTTCTCCAGCCGCGGGCTCATATGGCCTGGAATGCTTTGAGTCATGAATTGTTCCCTGCGATAATGTTTCATCAGCGTGCAAAACAACCTCTGCTTAATTGGTGAGTATTAGAGGAGTGTTGTGCGCTGCTCATCTTAGGGGTCTTGTGACCGCGGGGCCATGTGTCCTCAGCTATCCCATTTCCTCTTTCATCGTAAAAGGGTCCGACTGACTTTCACCCGCTGTATCTGCTCTGTCACACTATTTACCTTTTATAGACAATGGTGACAAGTAACTCCACACCATCCTAACGCGCCCTGCGAGCCCTCTTGTCTGCCTCACTACTGATGTCTTGCACCTTAAAGTTTTCCCAACAAGTCCCAGCAGGGGAGAATATTACACCCTCTTCCTTCATGTGCTATCAGCACACAAAAGGAGAGAAAATCAAATAAATTATTAAAAAGAAAAGACTTTTTTTTTATGAAATGAGATAGGAGAGCAGGCAGATAAAAGGCTTTAACTTTCCTTGAATAACGGTGTGTATTTGTGCACAGCATGCATGCACACAGACAAATTTACAGTTAAATTCAGTAAAGAAACAATTATAACTCAGACAGAATGTGTTTATCCATATAATTAAAAGGTATATTTATGTGTTTAAATTTGCCATCTGTCTTCAAGCATATAAAAAGAACACATAGCGTACTGTATGAGTGTCTGCATGAGATTTTTAATAGAGCCGATTAACAAAGATGCTAAGACTGTTGTGTTCTCTCACTTTGTCACTGTATTGTACTGAAGGAGCTCTTAAACGTGTGCACTTGTAGATTAAAAAAACAAAAAACATTCAGATTTAAATTGTGAATTTAATTACATAAATATCATAACTATGGTCATAACCTTGAAAATAATTTGTATGATCAGTAGTAATCTTTTAAAGTGAAGGAGATAAAGAAAATAGTTTGGGGGCTTTAAGACGTGTGTGTGTGTGTGTGTGTGTGTGTGTGTGTGTGTGTGTGTGTGTGTGTGTGTGTGTGTGTGTGTGTGTGTGTGTGTGTGAGAGAGAGAGAGAGAGAGAGAGAAAGAGAGACGGTATGTATGTGTGTGTGTGTGTGTGTGTGTGTGTGTGTGTGAGAGAGAGAGAGAGAGAAAGTCAGAGAGAGGAAAATCATCTGTGTGTTTCCCTTCAGGGGTTCCTCCTGTTCTAACAGGTGTCGTGGTAGGGTTCCTCTGGGTTCTTCACCTGCCATAATGAGATATTACTACCTGACAGCTCCCAGCTGGAGGAGCATTGACACGGAATCCACCGTTTAGCACAATTAAATTATCACCCTCCATTGTGATTGTGCCATGCTGTGCAGCAGCCAGGTTTCTGGATACATAATCAACTCGTAACACGGGCGGTATACTGCACACAGTTAGTCTCTTTTTACGCACACACACACACGCAGGCAGGCAGTCTTAGACACAGAGTGTGCATGCATGTGCATTTTGCATACACGTTTGTCTATTGTATAATTTAGATTTAAAAACGGAAAAGAGATTGCTCAAACTATTTCTCTCCCGTTTTTTACCATCATGTTGAGTAGGTGGTACACAAATTGATTTAAATCTCTTAAACCTCAGCCGACAAAGTAATTACAGATAATGATATTAAAATATAGTAAATGGTTGGGAAAATACAGATTTTCCAACAAGGTAACCTACTGTACAGCGACTGGAGAGTTGCCTAAATGAATTTGTTTAAATTGTTCCTCCATTATTGTTGACCTTCCCTTGCAAAAAGTCAACTCAATTACGACGGCACTTCATCCTCACTTCACACTCTCTCCTGATGCTGTCTCTATTAGAAACTGCCACAGTTACCACAGCTAAAATCCACACTCAAATGATAGCCACCCAGAGCAAATTAAGCAAGCCACCTGAAGTGCACACTTTACATATTGAGCAGAGCATTGATAATTACTTTGCAGGGCAAATTATTTGCAATGATATGCTGCTAGAGGAACTGCCTTGTATCTCACTTTAAACACTTGTGCAGCTGCCATGACAGCATGGTTGGTGTCCTTGCCCCCCACGCAAGGCAAAGGCAGATGCAGGTGTGAGAGTGCTTAAGTGTCCCTGTCTGTCTACTCAGGAAGGGTCGATGAGCACTCACACACTGAATCCCTCGTTGCCCCCTCCTCCTCCTCCCTCTCCTTCAGTCCCCCGTGCCATTGGCCCTTTTCCTGATCCCAGGACACAAGCTCAGAGCTGGATGGCATAACAGCCTCTCAGTTCCCCAGGACACACACACAAGTTCACTCATGCGTATGCTTTCACAAATGAAGGATGGCCGTCCAAAAAAATTCACCACTGGCCTTTTTTTTTTTTTTTTTTCCTGGACTCGCATCATTCTTTAGCAGAAATTATCCACTAGAAGAGGGGCTCGCTGAATGTTGTGAGTCAAACACTTACAGAAGCACACACACCAGAAAACACTAGTAGTTGCAGGACGACAACTTCAGCTGCCTCCTTCACCAGTCAAACTGTTTCCCTGTCTAGGGGGGGGGGGGGGGATACTGAGACAAGAAAAGCTTCTCGTTGTTATACCCCTTTTTCTCTCTGTTACTTCCTCTTTTTCTCTGGGCCTGCTGGGGAATGAAGTTCCCAAAGAGCCTCCTGTTGCTGCTGCTGCACTTAAGCAAACCTCACAGTGAGTCAAGCCATCAACCAACACAACCCTATTTGCTGAGCAACAGTGGAGCTTTGTGGCTTGCCTCATAGTTGACAGTAAGTTATGAGCCCTTTGTGAGCAGGAGAAGGAAAACAGAGATCGGAATTTGGCAGGAACATAATAATGCAGAATTCTCCTGTTCATGGAACCTGAAATTTTCATGGAAACAATCGAGCATTGTTGAAGGAAAGAAAAGCAACGGTGACAGATGAAATATAGAGTGGGGCCCCCTTTTTGTTAAACAGTAAACAAAGCGCTATTCAGGCCAGGTCCATTCTGTCATTTATAAAGATAACTTCTTCTGTGCTCTGGAGAGTTTGCAGCAAATGGCTGCACTTCAACAAATCGAGTGTAACATCTCTCACAGTTGCCAGAAAAGTGAGCTGAGGAGCTGGCTGGGGGGTGCCAAACAGAAGTGAAGGGATGCATCCCAAGTCACCAAAGAGATGCACAATAAGTCTATAGGGAGCATAGAAGTCTCAAAAGGGAGGGGAACTTAAAAAGAAGAAAGCAAGGCCTGTTAGCAAAAACATTTCAAAAGGACCACAATCTTAGCGTTTTGGCCCAAAACTCACGGACAATGGCTAATTATGAAGGAGAAATTTTGCAGGCTGATGGAAAAGCATGAACATTGGTGACCGTGAATGGTTGGGGGGGCTCAGTTTTTTGCCATCATGAGGTCATCATTGGCAACTTCATTGCCCAGCAGAACTCGGGTTGGTACAACTGCCGTTAGTTTTGACATCTGGAATGTTGGCACACAGCGGCCCACTTTCTCCAGCACTATCCTCGTTCCTCTCTTGTTTTCCTGGTCACCAAATTGGTGAACAAGTAATGTCTACAGAAAAGGAAAACAAATTTCTTCGCTTTCATTCTCATCTCATAAACTGTGTTCTGTAGCTAAGGGGAAAAAAAATTGGAAATTACCTTCGAACTCGGTTGTCATGAAGCTGCTCTATTGTTGTTCAAGGGGCTGAGGGGGAGGGGGACAACAGCTCATTAGCTACAGTTAGACCCAACTCAAATTCTTTAGCTTTTTTTTTTTGTTTCTGCTGTTCTTTTTCTCTTTCTGAATAAATTAATGGTATTCATTGAGAACGCTCACACAAGGGAGGGCACACAAACGTCTCTCCCCTTGTGACAACTGGACTCTTTTCCCTTTTTGTCTTTGGGTCCTTCTATGTTTTTTTTTCTTTTTTTTTTTTTAGGACTGTGAGAAGAAGGGCCGGGATTGAACAGAGGAAGGGAGAGAGTAGCCATGTTTCATGTGACACGTCAATCGGAAAATCAAAACAGGGGTAGTTCATTTGCTCCACCCAGATGAGGCCATCTACCAGAGCCATGATGAATAGGGGTCAGGCAAGCCACACCTCAAAGATTTATGATTAAGGCTTATTATGTTGGGAAACTGACATTGATTGCTGATTTAAACCACTGAAACCAATTAATTTGCCAGTGCTGAATAGAAAGCATGGTCAACAGTGTGTGTCATTCTGACAGGTTGGACAGGAAGAAGCAGGGAAAAAGTGAAGGACTAAATGAATGGTGCCAGCTCTGTTTGGAGGTGGTTAAAAGTTACCAGGAGTGATTGACAGCTGATACAAAAAAAAAAGAGAGAGGCTAGAGAAAAATGAGACCTGGAGAGCAAAACCAGAGACCCCAGCCACTGATCTGAGTAATTGCCTAAAAATTTAGTTCACAGAAGACATGTACAAGCTGCTGTTTTAGCAATGCTAAGACGGTTTCATTCATGGGCTGGCACTGAGCAAACCTGAGTAAATGAATGTGAAACATAGCCCTAATAAAATCAGAGAGCTGACAGACATGGTTGAACAGAAAAATGTGCTGTATTTCCACTCTGGGGAAGCAGGCACTGTAGTGGATTAGACGCTGACTAAAACTCAAAATGCCTCAACAGCCTGCTGCTGTCCATGTGCCTGACCGCTCATACTGTGCTTCAGCTCTTTTTTGCATTTGTCCCGAGCGATGCAGGAAAAAGAAATGAGAGATACACCTACCACAATCTGTTACCCAAGTGATGTTTGCGCTGTGCTCACAACAAATGCCACATTATGCTCCGCTACATGTTATTTTTTCTCTGTGGTCGTCGGGGAAGCTTGTGTTTACTGATACCTTTTCCTCCGTGTTAGTTTCTCCTTTATTCTTTCGCTGGCTCGCTAAGAGGACACATGCATCCTGACAGTGCTTCAAAATGAAATCATTAACTAAATTGCTTTCTTAAAAAGCCACAAGTGTGCGGCTGGATTTGTGTGTGTGTTTGGCTGTGGGCCATGGGCCTCTGGTTCCCAGGCAGCCTCTGCCCCGGCTCTGTTGTGGTTCCCTGCCACCACACTCATTATGCTCAGCCTCAGCACAGCACGGTGCAGGGCTGCGGCTCGCCTCGCCTCACTCACTGGGCTAGTAGGAAATAATCTGGTAATCTCAAACTACTCCTCCATTTCAGCTGGGGCCCCATTCACACAAAGAGACCCTTTGTCCTGAAATTTATGACCACTCTTTGAATCTCAATCAGGGAATCAATCAAAAGATGTTAAACAAATATGGTTTTATATTTGATGTTAAAGGCTTAAGGGAGTTTTCTGTACAGCTGACCTGATTTTATACTCCTCTGCTGTCAAACAACTATTCCTGCAGTGGCTTTTCAATAATGGGGAGAATATCCACATCAGTGTCAAATCTGTGAACTTAGATTTAAAGTAATAGATGTATATGCACACGTGAATGTTATGCAAAAAAAAAAAAAAAAAAATCTGAAAACAACTTACTGGAAGCTTTATCAATCTGCCTGAGATAGATTTCAATAAACAAAGTAAACAGAATGGAAGGTAAATAGGGAGTGAAGGCCAGACAAATATTTGATAAGAGGACTGTAGCTGAGCTGTACGACAGGGTATCTGAGGGTCCCACCTACCCACACACACACACACACAAACACACACACACACACACACACACACACACACACACACACACACACACACACACACACCTAACCCTCAACCCTGACTGTCTGTCTGCTCTCCACTGAGCTGAGGATAGCAGATGTGTCTTTCACAGCCTGCAGAGTGTGTAACCAATCTGCAAACAATAGCTGGAACTTGACAAAGGTCGTTGCACTTGCAACACACTCTTTACAGTAAAGGGCAGTCAAATCCCATTGGCCACTTAGGTAAACCATGCCCTTTAGGTTTTTTTTTACTTTACAGACCACCAAGGCATTTAACATTGAACGCAAGCGCAGTCCATAACTTGTGTATTTTCTGTTAAGAGTATAGACCCGTTAGCCACTAAAGCTATTTGAGCTGCTGTGTAAGCCCCTTTACAAAGTTTAAGTCACCTTTTTTGACCTCCTGTTAAGCTAACAGCTGGTGTAAACATGTTCAATCCTATTAACCTATAATATATGAGTCTGGGTAAAACGCCATGTGCGAGGAGCCAGTGCGAAGTCTTAATTACGACAGACAGGCATGACAGTGAAAAAGATCCAGCATCAGCCATGCTTTCTAGTACCTGCCATTGTGGCCACAGGCTGTGTAGAGTAATCATGTTTCACAACATACCAGATCGTTGCTGCCTTTCTTTTAACACTGTTTAAAGCTGATTTAAGGATTTTCAGTTCAATGGCTATGAATACTTTTAAAGCAGAAATTACAAAAATTTGCTTCTTATGAATAAATTAAATATAGTGAGGAAAATGTATGTCTAGATTAATAACATTGACTCCAGGCTTACCAAGAAGTGGTGTCAGGTAGCAGGTATGATGAACTGGTCTTGTCATTATAGAGAAAAGGCCTGTACTATTTCTTCATCAATTATGCAGGTCACAGTCAAATGTAGTTTACTTTAATGATGATTGTTATCGGTAAATCAAACATTATTATGTGTGCTGTGTATAACAGATACTGAAAGATTTTGAAAAGCAACCAAAAGCGGTTTTACTGATTGTGTTAGCATGTCTGTGTATTGGAGATGGTGTTGTGCAGAGTTCATGCAGTCTATAAACCCTCCTTTCTGGTGTCAGCAGGGCAGCGGTCCAGCATCAGCCTGGCATATCAGCTATAAATGGCAGCTACATCACTACAGCTCAGGCTAAAAATACAAGACCCAGTTTCTTCCGTTTCCCTGTATTCTCAATTGTGTGTGAAACTTTAGCTGAGAAACACTCTAAGACAAGCTTTATGTGGAAAAAAATGAGTATTGGTTTTGGACCTGTTGAAGAGCAAGTAACAAATCCCCAGTATTTTGACAGCAAAATGCAAAATGCAAAAAAAAAATTACAGCATGAGAGACCTTTTTTCTCTTCGCTTGCGAGCCAGGTTTTAAGAAAGCTCTCTAAAAGCTATCAAAAGTTTCAAAATTTCCCACAACCCCCTCCTGTGGGTGTGCCTGTAAAGTGCTTCACTCCCGTCTCTCGAAAAGCTCTAAGGGATTGCATCATGGGACGGGGTGTAAGACGATGGTAGCAACATACTGTAACATGGGGGAAATACCTCATGTTGGTTGATTCATAAACACCTTGTGCACTGGCTGGCTGGCCTCTCAGACGGGTCTGCGCTGTGCTGCTGGAGCTGAGCGGTGCCCAGTGCCAAGTTCCTACACTGGCCTGAATGCTGTGCAGGGGCGCACACACAGAGTCACACAGATCATGGCGTGGCTCTGTTTTTAATTGAGTCTCAGCCTTTGTGGTATCTTATCTCTGACTAATAGCATACATTGGCCCTCTCGCGTTATCAGAGTGGGTCTTTATCAGAGACCCTTGTTTGATACAGTTAGAGTTGATGCATTATGAACTGCACACCAAGAGTCAACAGTGATCTGCATATTCAATAACTTCCATAATTATATGCGCAATTCATCAGATGGGATGTGATTGCAGGGGAAGTGGAATAGAGTGGAATAGAGAGGAGCAGAGAGGTCTGATTCCTGGAGGACTAAAGTCTAATCACAAAACTAACATGATAATTGAAATCTAAATTGAAAGGCTTAGCTCTCAGGGAGAGTATGTCAGACATGGAGTGCAGAGGCGCTAGTGAGAGAGAAAGAGTGGCAGGAAAAATAAGATTTAAACTGTGCATGTAGTACACAAGCCTCTAACAATACACACATGAAAAAATAGGGGTGCTTCACGGCAATATTATAACAAGCTCTGAAAAATGTCTCCGTAATCCAGTTAGGAGGTAAAACTTGCTGGAATTGGAGGAGCTTTGAACAGCCTGCCAGGAAGCTGTGTGGAACATTCAGGAAAAAATACATAAATAGATCTTAAATATTTCAGTTTTTGCACATATCAAAAGTGCTCAGTGACTCATAAAACGAACCACATAGCTGACAGTCCACTGATCACTTATCATTTCACATGTGTTGTCATTATTGTAAAAGGCTGTGGAGTTAACCCTTACTGTGCATGCAGTTACTGTCGTGGTTAGATTCCATTAGTAACTCCTACGAAAAACATAAATGTATATATGCATGTATATTCATACTCTATATGTTTTTCTCCTCAACACACCTATAGCCGAGTCTTGGAGAGTGTAGCCCAATGATCCACACTGTCACCATCATCATCCCTCTTTGCTTTAGACAGTGCTTAGTGGCATTTAAGGTTCCGTTTTCAAGAGGAGACTGAAGTAATTGCTTTGCAGCAGTTGTGTGAAAAAGGACATGTTCTGCACTGCATTGAACAGAATAGTCCTCGGCTTACAGGAGAGTGTCTCAACAAGTTAGCTGTTCATTTATCCTTTCACCCTCCTACATCACAGCAAAATACAGAAATGCAAATACAGGAAAGGTCGTAGTCTGCCTTTGGTTTCGGGGGTATTCTTTCCTTTCATGTTGGAGCATTAGTGTCTTATTTTGCCAAACACATTCTGTGGCGTTACACACAATCATGTAAACAATTTTCTTTTCAGATGCATCTAATCAAAGGAAGTATTGGGAAAGGGCATTGCACTGAAACAAACCTGTCCTCCATTTCACCTCAAAGGCGGAGTCGTCTTCACATTCGCTTCTCAGGTTTTACTCAAAGTGAATGCAATCCGAAGGAAGAACTGCAGAAAAGTCCTCTGTCTCATTCTCCTACCCTCCCCTTTCACTACCGTCCCTCCCCGGCCACAGGATTCATATTCATCCCTCAATAACATTTAATTAGTAATGCCAAATTCATTAACCTGTACTGCTGTTACGCTGGCCTCAGCCATAAATTAGCTTAATGTGAGCAGACGTATTGCAGCTGTAATAAGGGACATAAAACTCAAAGAGAAACACATAGTGTTCCTCCATAGTCATGGATCATTATAACTCAGCAGTGTTTTAGAGCATTCCTTTTCAGAGTAGCAGCTCTTTAGCAGCTCTTAACTACAAGCCCATCAAACATTTTTTTTGTAATGCCAAAGAAATTTGGTTTAATGCTGATTGAAATCTAAAGAACGTTATAGAAATGCATTACTCACAACAACCAGCCTTTCCGTCACCACTTCGCTCCTCAACATTTTCAGCTCTTTAACTAAAATAACATCATGGAGTGTTTAATGGCAATGAGAAATCGAAAAGAAGCTGAAATATGCGGTTACGGTGGTAAGTGCAAGTCAAGAGTGCAATATTAGCGTGTTTTTAAGATTTGTGTAAGAGTCCATGTTGTTTCCAGCTGAGCTGAGATGCCAGGAACCGATGAGGAATTGGCTGTATCAGTAAAAGAGATGCAAGAGACAATTCCAACAGCTTCTGACAGCTCTGTCTAATTGGTCCAACTCTTTGGCATCTTGGTTGTGTTTATTTAATCAGCTGAGGGAATGTGTACATTTTGGCTGTGGGGCACGTTACTAGCAGCCTTTCCTGTCAATCTTGTTTTCTTTAAAGACCTTTCAAATGGACAAACTTGAGGTTTTGTTTCTTGGGCAGACAAACGGTTTCAGGAAACAACCTGCTATTGTAAAAACCTCAGACGACCTTCGCTGTCCTAGGATTACACGTTGACCTTCCTGCTCCTCTATCCCCCAGTGATCTCGCCTAACAACTCGCACCAAAGAGCCCATTAGGCCTGGATCCCACTTTGTTAAAAAGGGTCTTGTCCTTTCAGAACACTCACTTCCTCGCTTTCTGTTTTTTCAAGCATAGGTGGTGGAGGAACACAAGTTCATTGTTCCCTCGCAGATGGAAGTTGGAGTTACCAGGGTAACAGCTCTAATCCTCCTTTTTTTTAACAACTTTTTTCATATTAACAGTCTATCGAGGGCTACCTTTTAAGTCTTAGGCAAGAGCACTCGCTCACTTTTAATCAGCCATGATTCTGTTTGCCAGGAGACAACATGATGAGCTAATCGAAATTCACCAAATAATGACGTACTGCAAGCAGCTACTTTTTTCTGCGGAGGCCTGCTCTAAGAATAATAATAATGAAGCCATTATCGAGGATTGCGCTTTAAAATGCTGCCCTGACACCAAAACAGAGGACATAATTGTTCTGGTGTTTTCCATACAATCAACAACCCATTGTTGATGACTTGAGAACTGAGGGAGCAAAGAATGGGTGCCATAATGATTGGTCTGTGCTGCCCTGAAGATCCTGTACAAAGTGTCCACTGAGGAGGGACCTCGATAGACTACTGATTTACTTGTAAGGGCTCTGGATGAAGACAACTGTCTGGCTTTGTAACAAAAAAGAAAAAAAAATGTCCTTTCTGCTTTTTGTCTGTTTTGCCGCTCAAATAGCCTCCAAGCCGCATTAGGGAAGAACCATTCATATGGTGAAAGGCTGGGAGTCACACAGGCTCATGTGAAAGGGCCACATAGTTTCTGAAGAGAATGGGCATTTATATAACCTCCCTCCAATCAGAAAAACATAACTGATCTCCAGCAGAAGATAATAACAGGTGGGTTTGTTATCTATAGAATGGCTGCAAGGTGTCTGCAAAAGAATAACATATTAACAACGCCTAATACATAAAAAAAAAAATCTATTTAGTTTACGACTCATGTCTGCCAACAGAGCTTTATCTAGCATATCAAGATGACTCTATTAGATAATTGCATACCGTATCTATGCTCCAAAACTAACTACTTTACAAATGCAGTCCAACCATCTGGGAATGAAAATATCCCAGAGAGAAGATTATGATTAATAGAGGCTGAAAATGAAATATTTTGTCAAAAATTCCACATCGAAACTTACTGGGTGAGAGCTCAGCGGGTTTGTACAAACACGGTGCTGCACCTATTGGCTCTGCTCCATTGTAAAGGAGTGAGAGAGACAGAGCTCGAGGGCAGGAAAATGCTAAGTGGGCCCCTTAGCCTAGTCAACCTTCAGTGGGTTTCATTTATCTTCATCTTGTTAGACTAAATTAATTAACAATCTCAATGTTGCACACTTTCTCCTTTCATTACATCAAATAATGGCAGAAATGTAGGGGGAGGTCCTGCCCACTGGGAGTAGACAGAGACTGAAGACATCTCTCTCTCTCTCTCTCTCTCTCTCTCTCTCTCTCTCTCTCTCTCTCTCTCTCTCCATCTCTGTATTCTGTCTCTCTTCCTTCCCCTTTCTCTCTCTCACTCTCATTTTCTCAGTCTCTTTGACTACACAAACAAAAACCTGTTAAACGTCTTCCATAAACATATGAAAAATTGATCTGAAATGGAAAAACATCCTCTTTTCAACAAAGAGAGAAACTGCGAGGCTTACAATAACATGAGTGTGAACAGTTGTCTATTAAAGACACCGTGCGCATTGTAGACTGTAGTTGAGAGAACTTTTGCGTTAGTTTTAGAAATAGTGGGAGACTGGCATTATTTTTATCAGACAGTACAAAGGCTTCAACTTGAAAAGTGTGATGTATTTTTCACCATGGCCTGTATCAGCTGCCATCAGCAGCACTTTTACAGCTATTAAAAAATCACTAAGTACAGTATGACTCAAAACCAAAACTCGTGACTCATTACAATCATGAAAGGCCCTTCCGGTGTGCTACTGAGATATAACATAGAGTCTAAAAAGTCAATAACATCTGCACATTGGAGCAGAAATGTACAAGTATGCTCAGAAAGCCCCCTTTGACCTAATTCAGTTGCTTGGGAAAAGATACTGGGACTCTTCACTGGAGGAATGTCTAACTGCCACATCCATCCACCCCTGTTTCTATCCTTTTCTCCCCTTTCACCCCTACCCCCACCCCACAGCCCACTCCAGGACACAAGTCTTATCCAAGCAAAAGGGCTAACCCTGAAGCAAAGCCTGCCTTTAATCTTGGCCTGATTGTTGAGGCCTCCAATCTCCAGCCAGTGTGCATGATATCTTTCTACTGGCACTTGTCCTTTAATTAAAACAGACATTGACAGAAGGATGTGGATTAGCAGCACAATAATGTGTTTACTCGGAATAATCGCTGTGTTTTCTCACAGGATATTGGACAAAAGGGAATTGTTGAGAAACAGCCAAGGTCAAAGGTCTTTTTTTTCTCTTTTCTTTTGTAGATGTGGGATTGGGTTTCCTGGTGAATATGAGATATGCTTCTGCCAGACTTCTTCACTAGACCGCCCCACTGCAGCATACAGTACATCTTTAGTGCAGTTAGCTATCCACCAAACTGGTTTCGACAGGTGCTGAGAGTTTAACGCTGCTATCCACTTTGTACCATTACTCCAAAAAAACAGAAAGCGGAAATGAGCAGAAGCGGTGTGCGTGCTGTATGCCTGAATAACTCCTGTTAACTCTAGCACATATACCAGACCGAATACAGTGGGGCCACGCCAAACAGTAAATACAAGCAGTATTGATGAATATGTAATTTATGTAAGTTATATGTAAGTAAAAAATGGATCTTTCAAGTCGTTGAATAAAATAAAAAGAAACAGTTTCAGTTAACAGTCAGAGTTATATAAATGTGGATTTTAAAGGCTTGAATTCTGAAGATAAATAAAATACATTTAAATGCATGAGAGATTTTCCTATTGAATTCCTGAAGGACATTTTGACTAGTGAGTAATGGTATCAAATTGTCCTTTCTTTTTAAAATGCCCCCAACAGTTCTGAGAGAGAAAAAATGCTGTTAATTTAATCAAATAAGTGACCTTTTGAAAAAGAAATCAAAGAGGATTCATTAGCTTTAGTAAAGTTTGGCTGACAGCAGCTTTGAAAGGCAGATGCTGCTGCTGTGGCTTCTAATGAGCCAGCCCTAATTAGGGAGCAACACTGCAGCCTAGAGAAGGTGGTTGACTAGGAAAGGAGCCAATGGTAAATACACTCTCTTATTTACTTCCTCTGTGTGTAATGACAGCACAAATTTTTAATTAGAATCACAGGAAGGGTAAAGACAAAAAATGTAAATCTTTATGGTAGGTTGAATACAAACACGGAGCACAACAGGAAACAACAGTGCATCACAGAACAGATATGCCAGCCCACTGCCTCACCCCAACAGCCCTGATTAGTAAGGGAGGGCAAATGGTGAGAGTGGTCAGACCAAAGCATGCAGTGTAAAGACACAGAAAGCCTGATCTGCAGGTCCTTTAAGCCCTGAAAAAGGAGGAAGGGGGGGGGGGGGGGGGGGGGGACAGCTCATCTACATGTCCCTTAGGTTGTTGATGTGTGCTTTCAGTCTGACTGGAGGCTATCAGGGTGAGCATGCCAGTCAGCCACACACTACATGAACACAATCATAACACACAGGTTTGGCAAATATGTTTGACATTGTTCAAATATACAGACACATGTGCACGCACACACAAGACAAAGTCTAAAGCTAACAATGTGTCAGAAAGCTTAACCCCTGTTAGCCCGCTACCACCCCTTGCCCGACCTGTGATCCTAAATGGCAACAACGGAAATGAAACTAACCTCAGTAAAAAGCTGCTACGAAGAAAGCCCTCCATGTCAGCGTGTGGGGTTCTGGCAGGAGAAATCACAGAGAACCATTTTCACTATGAAACGAGTGATAATCAAGAAGAACAAGGAGGAAGGAGGGAAAGAGAGAAAGAGAAAAAGAAAAACACATAGAGCATACATCTTCCTTCTATAATAAGGCATGTCTTTAATTAAAGCAGAAATATGGCTACGAACCCATCCTCTCTTTTTATGAACTGACATCATTAATTATACCTCTTTCCATCGAGGGAGTGGATTTGCATACAACATCGGTTTGCACTGAGAGCCTGATGATATGTTTGCATCAAATAAACTCTGCCTACTGATCTCCATACAGTCTTTTTCCACGGCTGTGTGCAGATATATACATGTACATCCAGCAGTGTAACCACAGATCCCAGAGCAGCCCCGGTCTGTTCAGAGTAGGCAACGGTGGTCCAGCTGCAGTCCATGTGTGGCGAGGGTGCTGTGGCTTCTGGGAGCCCGGCCGCAAGGGACCCAAGCTGGGACTCGCAGCGTCAATGAGGCAAAAGGATGTGGTCATGATGTCACCACTTGTAGGGGTCGTTCAGAAGCCTTACCCACAAAATACTGGAGACACATGGCTAAAAATGACTTACAACAGGTTTCCATTAGCCTGTGTTATTGGTCTGTGTATTATACGCTCTTATTGTGTTAAGATTGGTTGAAAATTGATTAAGACTTCCATGTGCTTCGTTTCTAGTGGTAAAAACAAACAGCGACTGCAAAAAACTGATTTGCGAGCGGGACGTTGGTCACGGCTTCAAACTTAAATGCCTCTCAGATCTCACTAACCTTCTAAAGATACTCGGCTGCTGAAATATGGCATAGGATATCTCACAAAACATATTACAACAAGTCATTTTGCTTCAGCATTTCATCACTCCACCGTCATTTTATTCTGTTTTGTAACTTGAAAATTCAAGAGCTTTTAAGTCTGCAGATCAAAATGCCTGCTGTGAAAATCGCGACTTTTTTTTTAACACCAGCAGAAAGAAAAGTACTCTTTTCCGAACTGTTATGACACTCCCTCATGCACATCACCACGAATAACACAAAACACAACGGCAAATGACATCTCAGCCCTTAAACACCTTAAGTTTTAGTGACATGGGTGTAATTTGGCATTTTCTCCCCTTGCTCTCGCTGCTCATGAGACAAAGCCTCTGAGAGAATGGAAAGAATGAGCTGGGCCCAAGGACACTGTGCCTTTCAGTCTGGCCAGCACTTAGCGAGGCAGTGGATCCACAAGGCCCAGAGGGCTCAGCCGAGACTTTTCTCACAATAAGGTGTCTGGGGAGGCGGGAGTGGCATAGCTAGGGGCGCTGCAGCTCTGCTCTTTTCTCCACTCAGCTGGGCCCAGAGCACATAATACCATCACCACGGCACAGCACACCGAGCCAGTGACAACGTGAGAAAACAACCGTCAAACAGTGCAGAGCAGATCAAGCGTGTCTCCTCACTTCTCTGAGTGCAAAAAGCACACATACTCTGAGGCGGGCGCGCACCAACTAAAACAATTACCAACACAAATCCACTCTGAACTTACAGCACATGCAAGCAAATTCTAGTACACACATTTACATACTGCAGACCTTAGTTTAGAAATAAGGAAGAGGAATAGAAACAGCATCGACTTTGATGCAGAAATTCAACAAATTCACAGATAACCAGTGACAGGATGAGTGCTCTTCTTTATTATATGAATGTGTGTTTATTGTACTGACACCTGAAACCTTCACAGGCTTGAGCAGCAGGAGCGAAAATGAAATAGATTAGGCTATACTCAGTTTCTATCTTTATCTCTGGTCTTATTCCATTACCCTTGTTCTTTCACTCTCTGTGTGCTTGTGTTTCCTCAGCTGTGCTTGCTGTCTGCAGTCCCATTGTGGTCAGAAACAACTGAACTTAGCCTATGGAAGCAAAGGTGCGGTTTGGAGCGCAAATGACCAAACGCAGGAAAAAGTGACTGAGCCACATTGTATTTGCTCCTCTGCGAACACAAAAAAACAAGAATGTCTTTAAATTAAGGCTAGACCACAATTCAAGGGCAGGCTCTTTGGTGAAGGAGAAGGAAGCAGGCAGGATAGACATCACTAAGTTGGCCTGGACCAGTCTGAGCAGCACGGCAGCCCTTTCGAAGAATGAGCCTCTGCCAAAAGCTGCCTCTGCCTAACCAAGTCTCCCACCATCTGCAACAAATGTGCTCTATTAAAGCAGTACCATATGGACAACAAGCTAGCTATTAACACGGCTTCAGCACATCCCCTTAACCTAGCCCAGATTTCAAACTTCCAGTCAAATTGACTGCTGATTTAATGCACCGCCAGCAGCCATGTGGGTCTTGGCACGAGACGGCGCTCTCAGCCTTCAGTCATTAACAGGCTCACGTAGAGCGCGGTGCAAAGTGAGACACAGAAGTTAGCTACGCAGATCCTACCAGTAACTACATCCCAGGTTACTTGGTGTATCCCTTAACCAGACCCATATGAGAAGAAGCAGCAATATCCAGAGATTCTGCGTTGATCCCGGAACTCCAACCTCCTTAAGACAAGTAAACCGAGGCTCAAAACACTCTATTGTGCAGAGTGGAAACAAGCTTATGAAGCAGATCTACCCACAGAGCTGCTGCAGTGGCAGCCTAAGTGGTGGCTTATGTCTCAGTTCTTCCACAGTGATGGAGAGTGCATTTGCTCCCTCTGCATGGATCCAAAATGGCAGTGATTAACCCTGCAGGGTGTGGAGGGGGGGGCACTTTAATCCCTGTGGGCCGGGCGGCCATGTTGACGCCTCTCCCCTCTCTGAGTCATTGGGGGACCCACCCACCGTTCACAAAGCCGTGCTCTCTTCTCCTCGACCATGACGCCACAGCTATGAGGCCTCTGTTCTACGACCCAGAGACAACACACACACACAAACACACACCAAATCAATTACAGTCCTATGGTTTGAACCAGACTCCAAAGTTCAGTAAATTCTGTTTGTTTATTTTTTCTCCTCCTGTCTCAGCCGCTTCAGATACCGTACGTAATTAGCGTGGAAACATTTCTTCTCTCAGAAACTTGAATGTATGCAGAGCTGCGGACGTACGGAGACAGTTTTACAAAAATCAGAATACAGTTTGTTTTTATTTGACTTTTTGATTTGAGCCTTGTTAATTATTAACTAATTTTCTTCTCCATGACAATGACTGTCTGTATAGACCAGAACAAGGCAGTGAAGGGTTGTTGTTTTTTTTCAATAAACTATTTCAGACTGAACATGAACAGCAAACTCAGCTTTAAATCATATTATTATTACTGGAGCTCTGCGACATTTATTTCTTTTATGTTTTTAACCTTTGAATGTGACACATACAATCATTGCTCCACAACATCTCTGCCAGTCGCGTTCCTATGCAAACTGAAGTGATAAGCTAAAGACTGCCTGATGACAGTCTAATTAAATAACCCGTTCAGTGCTCTCAGTGGAGCTGCGGGATGTGTGAAAAGGTACTGTTGGTTCGAGAGGAGGGAGATCCAAAGAGGGGGAAAAAGCTGTCCAAGCAATCCCAACATCCCAGCAGACAGTTTTACGCCAGCTCAACACCCAGTCACATGAAATATGGTAATACCTGCTCCAGCACGTGTCTGCACACACACTGACATATATGCATTTACGCCTACTGTATAGTACACACACATGCACACACACAGACACACCTAATGTTACCTTTACTAATGGCAGTAGTGTCCCATTGACCCCCTCCCCCACTGCATATACGCTTGCACAGACACACACACACACACACACCTCAGTCAGAGCTGCCAGATGAGTAGTGAATTAATTTGTGTGAGCCACTCCAACATTAAGAAGGTGTGTTGAAAGGTGTCTGCTCATGTTTCAAATTAAACGCGCTGCTGGTCAGCATTAGCACCTCGCCACCCGTCGGCAACTGACACTTAGGGGGCTGGGGGGATGGGAGGAAGGAGGGGAGCCCATCCGCCGTTCACACTGGAATAATTAGAACATGTCAGGAAGAATTAATTTCCTCATTTTTCAAAAGGATACACAGAAATTACCATGTTATTATATGACAGGGTCCCTGGGAGGATTGGATTAAATTTGATTTCTTGCGCAGCCCACACAACAAATTAAAGTCATAAATAAGATGGAAAGAAGCGGGGCACAGAGCATATGTTTATGGCAATGAGTGAAGCCAAGGGACCAGAAACAACTATCTTCATTTCATTTTATTTAAATCAGGCCGACACCGTGTGTCTGAATGACAGCGGTTGCTAATGGGTCGAGATTAGAGGCTCCTTGATATTAACACAGAGATCAAACAAGTTCAGCTAAAAAGTGGTGGTGAGTACAGTGTGCGTGCTGCTCGATGTGCCTGTTCTGCACAGAATGGCCAGCTATTGCTTGATCTTGGTCTGAAGCACGACAAAACACCGAGCTTGAATACTCAGCTTTTCTTATAAATCTCACACAGAGACAACATTTCACCCTGCCCGAATCAGCCAAACCCCATTCTTCCTCGTGTTAATGCCTGAAAGTGTCACACTGACGGACAAAAGACAGAGGCTGGAAACAATGGCATTTTTAATCTGACTCGATGAAAATGAGTATCTTTGTACCTGTATTAAAAACACAGCCTGTCCTTCATGTTGTATGCTTTCCCAGAGAGGATAAAAGTGCCACTAAAGAAAAAACAAAGCGGAATAAAGGACAATCAAATTAAATGGTCTATTTAGGATGAGATATGTTCTAATTTAAAGAGCATACTCAGCTGACCCAGTCTAACAACCCAACGCTGGACACCATCTCTCTTCTTGGGGTTCAGATTAGACTTGTTAGCTTAGTGTTACAGTTTTATACTGGCTTGCCTGGGAAGAGTTTTTCAACTGTTTGAAAACGGGCTGTCATTAGAGTGGAGCACTCCCCTGGGCACCACAAACTTTAAATAATTTGCGAATCAATTAACTGGCTACTCTCAACGCAACAGGGATTTCACACTCCAGGGTCGTGGTGCATTATCAGTTGGAGACGATTCATGGCGTTTTGGGAGAAAAGTTCATGGTTGAAATCATTAATTCATTTTACCGGACTTTTAGTTATGCATTACTTTCCACAGCTGGGGTAGCAAGAAGATTAATGGCATGTTCTTTGGTCCTGCCGTGTACAGCTACTAGGTGAAACTCTGTCCTACAGTACAAGGGAACATACCTTGAGAAGCAGGACAGCAGCCAAGTCCATATTAGGTTTTTTATTCTTCTGAGAATGAAATAAAGTCCATCAAACCTTCAAATAATAATAATAATAATAAACTCAGAGGTTAGGTCCTCTTCATGTGATTAAATATGGACCATACTTCATCACCGACTGTGAAGAGAGCCCAGACAACACCCCACCTAATCAATTTGCCAACATGCATATTTTAGCTTGAGCACTTCAAAAGGAGGTCATTCATGAGTAATACAGACAGCGAGCTATTAATTGAATGCAGAGTTTAGGCAGATGCGTAAAGTTCAGGAGGGTTTTTTCACATTGTTGACAGGTAATGACATGTGCAACAATTAGTTTTCCAAATTCGCCCTGGGATCCTCTGATGTAATTGAGGCTGATGAAAATAAAATCTTTGTTAGGCACTCTTTGTCAAGCAGCCTCTGTTCAGCAACATGTTGACCATAATCACTGCAGGGTCAGTGGACTGAAGAGGCCCATTTGATAAATAATAGATGAAGAATAAGCTTTCAAAGGTTATTCATTTTCATTTTATGATGAAGTGCTGTTTATTTAATTTCTGACAAAATGGCTCCGCCGCATCCTCCTCGAGAGTGGTGCCATCGACAGTGGGACGAGAGCGCTGAGACAGCGTGGCTGTTGCTTATTAGATAAATAGCGCACACTAAGAAAGGGTGTGTATGGCCTGTTGTGATGGTCCAACATATTCTCAGGTGTCTCCAGATGAGATTGTAATTAAACGTGTTCTGTAAGCGCTACAGACACAAACTAAATTACTTCCTGTCATGTTTTGAAATTCATTAACCATGTGGGTCAAAGGAGCTATAGATTTCGTATTGTATGAGGATCCGAATTAACGTCTCCGAAGAGTGCGATGGAAGGTTGGTGCAGTACAGCTTCATGCTGTATTTTCTTTTATAATAACTACGGACAGGTGCTGCGAAGCGTTACAGTGACTTAACAACATAACCACTTCAGCATTGAGACTTTTTTTTTTTTTTTTTTTTGGTCATACTTCAGGGGTCAGTTTATTAGCTGAGGAGGAGCATTTTTTGCTGTTCAGCAGGGGGCAGTAGACACAGCTTCAGACTGCTAATACTGTTAAGTATTTGCAATTGTTTATTATTTTCAAACAAGCATATGAGGCTTATCAATTAGCAGCTGGTGATGTCTCTTTGTTTCTTGCTATGTGAAGATATTTTTCAATGCTGTAGATAGGTTAGGATAGGATAGGTAAAGACTGAAAAGTAGACGCAGTTTCTCCCTGATTTGCAGTAAACCGTGCTAACTCTGACGGCAGATGAAGAAGTCCCTCTTAAACACGGAGCTTCTGCTGATAACTGGGATCTTTTGCATTTTTTATTTAACGGATTCACCCCAGGATTCAGTTTGCTAATATTAGCGTTAATCACTGATGTATTATTCTTGACATTGCATTCAGTTGCGTACGTTTCCTCAACAAAAAACTGGCATTTGCTCAACGTGGTACATCTGTAATTCAGCTAAGAAGTGCTTTATGTCTGTTTTTATTACGCCTCTGTCAACAGTGTGTGTGTCTTTTATTGGTGTGTATGCGCTTTTAATAACTTTGATTAATTAGATTCTCTATTTATGTTCATCAGTCAGGTCACATTCTGCATGACTGACTGTCATAGTGAGGTTTTACAAGTTTAAGCCATTCACAACAAACTCAACACAACTAACATGCAGCAGAGAGAGCTGCACACACGGGCATGTTCGTCTGAGCAGAAGACGGTGTGTGACATGAAATGGCGTGATTAAACAATGGTAAATGGCCATGAACTTTGAATTCAGAGAGACATTTCTCAGCTGTTATTGAAGAGCTTCTCAAGCACATTTATATGACTCCAATGATATCACCTGACATTTGGAAGAAAAGAATAATATCAACTAAGATCCTCACCTTTATTTGCTTAATATCTAAGATTCATTTTTATTAGAAAACCTGCACAACCAGCAGCTGAGCAAAGATTGTTCAAGTAATATTTGTATTGATGCAGAGAGGACTGCAGCATTCTCTGTTTTTTTAAAGCAAAATGCTGCATTTCATACTCTCTTCCTGCTTTGAAAATTTTCACCTTTAAATTGACATATTTTGGCATATAACCAGACTGACTCTGACCTGGTTTAAACAAAGGTCTGATATTGCTCTGGTAGAAAAGGATGAATATATGTTCCCATATTACAGTGCAGTTGTTATATAAGTATTATGGCATAATCTCATATTCTGTTCACACCTCAGAGATACTTGGACATATTTGTGTTTCATAGTGATACCAAATAAAGTTTCAGTCTACGCCAAACAGTTTTAATTTGATTGATTTAGAGGCTTATTGTAATTACTGGCATTCAAGGTTTCACATTTTTGACCAGTTTCACCTGTAAAAGACTTTTCTCCAAAGGTTGATGCATATTTTTCAGTTTTTTCTTCATTTTCTCCTCTTGGGCTTTAATCATTAAACTACTTACAATTTATGAATACTAGAAAGCATGATTTGACCTTAGAATTGCAACTCCCACACAAGAAACAGTATTATAGCACACAAGGAGCAGCAGACAGTGAAAAAGGAGAAAAGGAAAAAAGACACAATATTGAAGCAAAACAAAATGAAAAAGAAGTTGGAGGATTCAACGTTTAAAGGTCTGTCAGTGACTTTATGGTGATATAAGCGTCTAATTGTGCATACATTGTGTGCCTATCCAATTGTCCACCTCATTTGACGCAGGTGTTCAGTGTGGGTGAAAGACAGCAGGGGTGCATGAGACATGTGGCAAGACAGAAAAAGCTAAAGAGGCAAATTGATACTTACAAAAACTGAAAGACTCAATCCCCAGCTTCCAGCGATCACTGGTCGGTTGATTTTGAATTCATGTAAAAACCTGAAATGTAAGCAAAAAGAAGACAGGAAATAGGGCTATTTTAAGTGTATCCTTGTATGCAACATCATGTTATTAATAACTACTGTATAACTCTCTTGCGTTTGATTAAAATTCTGCAAAATATAAATTCAAATGAGCTTTAGTCTCTTTTATTTGAGTAAAGAAATAACAGTGAATTTGGAACGTGGTTAAAATCAACAAGGTCTTAGATAACTGTGTTTACCTACGTCAGAACAAACAGAGACAGAGCTAGAGGAAGAGACACAGGACCATAGTGACTGTTGGCTGAGGGTCAGAGTCTCCACAGCTGAGCTACTGTAAGACAGCTTTGTTTGCGTCTGACCCCCTGTCCTCACAGCTGTCTGTCAATGGCAATCCATCCTCGACAATGTTTGAAATCTACTTCTCGGCTACCTCATTAATCTGTCCTCCAGTCGATGGGTTCTGCTAACAAACAGCTTTCCTATAAAGAGGTTGTTTTATTTAATTTTGCTTTCTTTCTTCAAGCGCTGCCTTGCTAATGATTTATTTAGGAGCCATGCTCTGCTAGTTTCAGCATGTCTAGTTGAAGTACTGCAACTTTAAGAGCTTTGTTAGAGGAAAATACCCAGGAAACTCCAACACAGTGCTGCTTGCATACAGCTTTGTGTATCAATGAAGCCAAATTTCACCAAAACTTAAGAGGTAATGACAACAGAGAGGAATGATTGCACTGATGAGACTGTCTAGCTTGAGGGATGAAAATGCTGTAAGCTCATTCATGTTCATTTTCTCACATTATCTTGTGTTTCACAATAAGCCAAGATCTCATTACCAGCTGATTTATACAATTAGTCCGCCTCAGCACTGCCAATTAAACAAGGCCAAGGGTTTTTTAAGGTCACGCTTAACTGATCCGTCACTAATTTGCACTTCAGCACCTCAGTCTCCCATCACGGGGGCCAGTAAGCCACCAACAATAAAGACCAGATAAATGCACCGACTAGCACTACATTGTTGCCGGCACTGAGCATGGACCGTGCTATGTGGGAGGCAGGAGGGTTAACAGGATGAGCCAGAGAAAGGCAAGAGTTGCAGACAGGCCTGAATGTGGTAGCCTTGAGGCTAGAGGTGACAAAGCGGGAGAGGGGACCCAGGTGACCCCAGCTGAATGGAAAGCTGTTACATGAATAGCACCTCTGAGTTTAAGGTCTACTCCTGCCTCTCAAATAACTCTAAACACACATTATTTCACTGTTCTGAACATGCTCGAGCCGCAACCACCCACTCCTGTATTCACACACACACACACACACACACACACACACGATTACTTATATTAGTACCTATTCAGTCATCACAACAATGCCTGCCTGCTGGATAAAGCACATATTACATGGATGGTAATTCAATAAACCAGCCTCTGTCAAACATCTGACTATAGGCTTAATGCCTGTTGTGCCTCAATAAATGAGAGCTCTTATAATTACAGAGTCGACATTAACAAACCTTTGAATTCATAATCTGATGTTAATTGAGAACAATGAGGTAAATAATAAATGGGGAAACGTATTCCTTATTCATCGCTTATTTAAGTTAATTATTTGTCTGAGGGAAAAAAAAAACAAAAGAATTTATAATTGCAAATAATGAGCGACCCAAATGATATTATAATGAAGCCAGTGTAGAAATCCCTGTGGTGTAATATGACTCAGTGTCAACCGGCCTATTGTAGCTGCATGTAGCAGCTTTTTTCCTGCTGTGAATTAGACCTACAGGCAGGAAACATAAAACAGGCACTCCCCATTCCTAATTAGAGGATCAGGGACTTATTAAACCCAATTCCATTCGACCCTGAATCCAAGTTATTAGTTTACTACATTTTCATAAAGAAATTGTCAGCACACTTAACCAATATGTTTTCTGTTAATTCTTTTTTGTCAGAGACAGAAACCGTGAGGGTGAGAGGAGGAGATGCTAAGTAAATTCGGCCCCATTAGACCATGACTGACTAGTCAGAGTGAGGCACGAAGAGTATTTTCTGTTAAAACAATTTCCCCTCACTGAAAATACTGGAGGTTTAGCTCTCAGACACAAAAAAGATCCAAACGGACTGATGGGGCTGACATCAAAGGAGCAGGGACAGAGAGCTCACAGCCACCTGTGGCATTTCTGTCAAAGAGTGGCCTTTTCTCCAGCTTTGGCTGGTCATGGCTATCACACACACACACACACACACACACACACACACACACACACACACACGAACGAAGCAAAATGCTAGCATACGCACACACACTCAAGTTGCCACAAAAGCTTTCATACGCAGTGAAGCAGAGTTGAAAATTATAGCATCATTTCCAGTGCTGAAAATTGTGAGGGAATACACACACACAGCCTTTCTGTGCCTTAACTCAGCAAAGACAGCACCAAGTGGATACACTGTCCCTGATTCGCACTGGTTTGAAAGGCCAGAATTTATCCTGTAATTTGGTACATTTCACACACACACACACAGACGCACACACACACACACCCAATTTGTCTGGGCACAACACGAGATTCAAATTCCACATTTCTACAAACTATAAGCTTAACCCGTTCACTTGTACTAAAGCTTCCCATGTAGAAGCCGCTTGTGTATCTTCATATTACACATCAAACGCACTGTATTGCCTGCTGGAGTCGCCGTTAGAGCGAAAGCCTCTTGTACAGTTTACATGAAGGAAAGCAGCATCACAGCCCAGAAAGAGCACCTTTCAAATCAACTCAACCTTCAAATTCTAGACATGTGTTCATGTACGGTGTGTGCTACGCTTAATTTAATTTTCCTTCACCATAACAGAGAGCTGTGTTTTTCAACCGTCATGTGACCGTAGCTCAGCATCAATAGACAACATCACCACCAACCAATACACAGCTGTCCCGACCAAATACAGGCTTTATGTCACTTTAAGTCTGTGTTGCATTAAAACTACTGAATATGCGACATGTTTGAATTACATGTATGTGGGTGTGTTAATCTGCCTACTTTGCACGTGTAAGTAAATGTACATTTCAAATTCTGTAGTTTTGTGTGCATCAAGCAAGCCAAAACTTGTGCTGCAACTTCTGTTTGGAATTCGTCCAGATCTCCAACATTTAAAAAAAATAAAAATAAAAATCCTCCCAATCCTCCGTTCCAAATCCTCACTCTCTCCTGCGTCCAAACACTCTAAAGTAGGAATTCTGCAGAGTTAGTTATTTTGACAATAGAGGTAATCTATGCCATCAGCAGGCTGCTCCCTACCTGGATGCTGTGTGGTTATCTCTGCAGAAGCAGCAGCCACACAGTGAGTCAGGCCGGGGGACTGCGTGGGGGAGTTTGGGATGCAGTGATGTGGGGCTATAACAGTGGTCCCAGGGGAAATAGGGAAATGGGAGGAAGAGGAGGAGGAGGAGGAGGAGGAGTGGGTGCTGTGTGGAGGGCAAATTGGTGAAGCGCAAAACATTCTGGCACAGAAATGTCTGATAAAGTAATTGAACACATGTGATTGTCTGTTAAATATCCAGTTCCATAAAGTCAATCCTCTCTGCAGCAGCATCATCTGTGAAATATGAAACGACAGCTTCCATGCAGTGAGTAATCACTTTAGTCAGGAATGAGAGGACATTGCTGGTCAGGAAGCAGCCACTGTTCAGGTAGACACTTACATTTTCATACATATTTTCAACGAGGAAACATTTGTGGAGACGTTGTTGGCTCATGCATTTATTCACTTCCTATTGCCGTGATAAGCTTTGGACAGCCAGGGGCCAAAAAAAAAAACAACAACAACAAAAAAAAGTCCAGTGCTGTGCTGTTAGACAGACGAGCAGAATTTCTACAAGAGATCGCACCATATCATTGAGTTATTTGGTGTTGGAAGCAGGTCAATCACGTGCAAACAGCTGTTTCACGCTCCAGCACACCGTTAACTGTCACAGCCTTACAAATCTCTCTCTCCTCCTCTTTTTATCTTAACCCTCCGTCTCTTTCAAACTGCCTTTTTCTGGCCGATCCTTCCTGACACTGAACTACAGCAGACTAGACGCTCACAAAACGTCTAGCACCAACGTGTCAGGAATGACTGCCAGAGTGTCACTCTAGTTAAAGTATCTTTGTTGAGGGTAAAACAGTGACCTGTATTCTGGCGGAGCTGAAGTGCAATGGTGTCAGATAAAGCAGAAAAAAAAAACACCCTTGAACAGCAGTTATTCTACCCAGAGTTTCCTCCGAGCAATAGCCTGATACAGATACAGTGGCTGTGGCCGATCAAGGCTTTTGCGCGCTGCTCGGCAAATGTATTATCTGTCATTTCCTCTGCGTCAAATAACAAGAATAAAAGTCTATTTACTGAGCAACTGGGTTGAGGCAGGGTGAGGGGAGAGAAATGACCAGCAAATAGAATGTTTTCCTCCACGGTGGACGGCATTCAGTCCCCGGTGCTCCTAACAGGCGGGCGTGCAACCTATCAATTCTCTTTGATTCCCCTCTCACATATTCTTCACTCCAAAGACCGTAAAGACAGAGAACACAGAATAGGCTTGTCTTCTTGCACACTGATGAGACCTCTTTTCTTAACTTCCAAGATACGCGCACATATTTTCTTTTCCTTTTCATTATTTCTCTGTTTCTTTTCTTCTAAAGTGGCGTTTGTGTATTTGTGTATGTTGGGGGCAGGAGCATGAAAACAAGTCTCTCCCTCTCTCCCAGGTAATGTGTTTATTTTCCTGGACCCATCTTCTAGTTTACTGCGTGGTGGCGTTTCTCCCCTCTTATCGCCTGGCCCTCACGGGGCACTTTAGCCCCTCAAATCCTGTTCACCACATACTGGTTTTAGAATCTGTGAAATGAGTGCTAGAGAAGCGTGGCCACAATGTCTGCCTGTGTTGCTACTGGACTCAAATGGGCTTGGTGCTTTTTTGTCCAGGGAGATGCATAAATGGAAGTTTTTAACACCTCAAAGGAGGCTGGGCCTTTGTGGAGCCACACTAGAGAAGCCTGCCAGTCTCCCGAGGAGGCAGACACACTGAGTGCTGCAGGACAAAGAGCTAGAGGAGCAGAATCAGCGGGGGCATCACTCTGCTTTGGGCACCAACCAGACACACATGCACACCCATATATACTGTATAACTGCACTTACATACAGAGCGCACACACACAAGCACATGCACTCATGCACAAACATTACAAAGGCTAGAATGGCATGTTCCAACTATCTCAACTACCTGTAAACACAATATTAAAAGAAGATGTGTCAAATATATCACGCAGTCGTATTATATTTCTAATCTGATAATTCACTAACAGCAAATTCCTACATTTTTTACCCGTCTGTAACACCTGCACTACAACCTCATTACATGTACCCAAAGCCTGCAGCAGTAGCCAAAGAATAAGACATAATTCCTCTGAATATAAACACTGTATTACCACCAGTTAAAATACAGCATACCGTAGCTAACTGTAAATAGATTCATATGTGATTGTACAAACACGCTCAATGAAAATGACAAATACAACCAGCACAACAAACGCTGCCATTTCGTACTTATTGATTTCAGCTCCACTGTTTGAAAATAATTTCCTCATTTCCATCCCAATTTTCCTTATTGAAATTCTTTTTTTTTTTTTTTTTATTCCCCGAGTGCAGCCCAACAGCTGGCATTTACAATCAGTCTTTATGCTGTTTAGATGTCTACAATAAGCATTTAGATGCAAATATCGCTGCCTTGTACAAAGGAGTTGCAACTTCTGTCAGAAGCAACATAATCAACCTGCAATTGTCTCCTGGCTCCAAGTGGTTTCCAGTGACAAGGTCTAAGCCGTAAGCATCTGTATTCAAATGATTCCCTATTTCAGGCACGGTTTAGTGTGGATATTTTCCAACAGTACTGCACTGAAAATCAATCACATGGTGAATTAAACCAGAAAGGAAACAACTGATCCATAAATGATCAGGTTACAACAAGGCATTGGTGTCCGCAAATTATTATGTGTTTTCCCTGTTTCGAGGAGAAGCAGGGACGCACTATTTTATAGTGGCCTTTTCCACCAATGACTTGCATTACTGTCACACATTTTTCGCTTTGCAAAGGCAGGCTTAAGTTGACAAATGATTATCTTAGCAGCGAGCTCTGCACAATGCAGGCAGACAACTTCAACTGAGGAAATGTGCAAAATCTTTGTAGCATGTAACAGAGTAAAGAAAGTTTTAAATGTGCCGCAGTGTTCTCAGAGAGGGAAGGACTACAGCTGAACATTCATGTTCCATGTCGGAAAAATCACTCTTTATCTGCCATTCATGTAACCCAGCAGTGTACTCGACAGTACAACAGCATTTCACTGCATGTTCCTCTGCAACCTGCTAAAAACTGATCCAGTTTTTAGTCTCTCTTCTCGGGTAGAACACTAAACCAAATGAATGACATACAGGATAAATCCTTTTTCTTGAGAAAAAAAAACCCCACTGAAATCTTGATTAAGAGTTAAGAGTCATATAAATGATAATAATAAGAATAAAAAAGTATTCTCTGTAGCATATGTGACTGTGGTGTAAATCTGATACTGATGGGGGCATATGCTTTGCTTTGGCTCCACTGGCCTCTGTACAGCCATTTTAACAATTAACATTATAACCTCTGTTTTCTCTTTTTATTTACAGTTGCAGAGGTCATTTGTCTTTTTTTGAAACCCACAATTAATAGCAGCGTTTGCAAATGCAAATGAATCCATTTAGGGGGAGGGAAAATGATCAGTTTGAGAATATTTCTGCCTTCTTAATCTTCTTAAGAGGGAAATGATTTAAAAGGAGGACACAAATCTCCAGTGACATGGCAGGAACTGTGGGGCACTTTCCTCTCTCACTCTCTCCGTTCTCCCTTTCTCATCTCACTCATGTCTCCCTCCCGCACCCCCTTCCCTATTTCTCTCCCGTCCTAATTTACCTCTCCCCCCTTGTTGGCCTGAAGGGGTGGAAGGGCCAGGAGTAAGGGACAAGGAGCTGAGAGCAGGGCTCTACTTGGCTTGTCCCCCCAGAGGAAACAAATGTAGTGTTTGAGCCACTGATCACTGGTATAATTGAGTTTAACACTCCTTTTCTGGATTAAAAATAAGAGCCTTTGAAATGAAAGGTCAAATTACCTCTACAGTCAGGCAATAAATAAGTCAAACAAGGTAAGAGGTTCCTGCCAGCATATGTTAGTGGCAAATTTAATTAGTGGAAAAACAGGAGGCTCTTCCATTCCATACTGCATTGAACAAAAGCAGTTAGAGTCCCAATTGTGCAGCAAAGGAATGAAAATATATCAATCATCACTTAATTAATCTCATCATTTACAGTCACGTTTCACAGAGCATGATTCTAACAGTCTTTCGGTGCTAATGCAGGAACACCCTGTAATTTAAGACCTCCAGCCTTGACGTTATAATCTCACCAAGATTTTGCAAATAATCAAATTTCACAGAGGAAAATAACTCGAGACTGAATAATATTCTTGGCCGTTAGCCTCAACACTTTTCAATGCATGATTTTTTCCGATTATGTAAGGTATCCTATAGGTCCATTGTCCATTGATTGCAGCACAAGGAAAGAAAATGGGCATAAAGTAAGGCTGTAGTCTGGACTGGAGACTCAGAAGGTGGCCGAGCAATGCACAGAACAAGGGAAAGGGAGAGAGAGAGAGGGAGACAACACTGCTCTACACCCAGCTAGCTACAATGTGGCCTTTGTGACATAATGCACTCTGCACAGCAGATTGTGGAAAATAATCCAAAATTTACTGGTTCACATATCCAGCAATAACAAGTGACATCACAACCTGTACCATATATCCCATGTTTCTGGGCACATTTTACATTTAGTGGAGAATGAGGGGGGTAAGAAAAACATTGCCAAGCAGTTATTATATTCCCATCATGTCCTGGGAGCCCATTACAGCATGGCACAAGCAACGGTAAAACTGAGAAACTCAGCGGGCTGAGGGTACAGGCAGAGGGCTGGGGAGCACTTACACTCACAGTACAAACCTACGGCACACTGTTAACTGCTGGACAAAGATGTAGTTCAAACAAACACTTGGCACCTACAGATTATGTGTATTTAAATTCTGGTAGTCATTAAGGTTTAGTTTTTCCCTTCAAGTGTTTAGTTGGCTTCCGTGTGCTACCACGAGCGTCAGGCCAAGCACCTTCAGGTGTCTTTGCAGAGCTTTTAAAACAGAGTAATGAAGAAGAGCAGGAGGAAGAGGCGCTTTGGAGCGACTGTCCGGACAGTAGAAACGTGAGCTTGGTGTTAACAGTGCTGTAAGCACGACAGGTGGGTCACATGAAAGATCACTGTGTTTTTTCACTTTTCCGACACATGCTCCTCATTATTCTACAAGAAAAACTGACATAGCTCCAAGCAAAAGAGAGACGGCCACTACTGCTTACCGCAAACTAGTTTTCGAGTATATCTTACATTACATGTGAGTGAACGTTTTCAAGCTAAGAATGCTTTGAACATTCCATCGGGACAAAATGAAAATGTAAATAGATTAAATTGCGTGTCCAAACATGCAGTAAGTGCTGCAAGGTAAGTATGATCTATGTAATAAAAGAAAAACACTTTCCAGGGTTTCAGCTGAATGAGCCAAGCAGACTTTTAAATAAAACTAGCAGACTAGTTCCCACAACCTTTAGAAAGGCAAGTTAAAATGTATACTGAATAAAACATATCAATAAATGTGCCGAAATATGTCACTTCAATCTTAGCGGAGAAAAAAAAATCCACAGCTGTGCCGTTTCAATTTTTAAATGGCAAAATAATATTTTCAAAAAGCAGCCACAGACAGCGTGTGTGTGTGTGTGTGTGTGTGTGTGTGTGTGTGTGTGTGTGTGTGTGTGTGTGTGTGTGTGTGTGTGTGTGTGTGTGTTGAATGTGTGTACATGTACTTGTGTCAGTGCATGCATGTGTCCATATATCCATGTGTGTGCATGCCTGCTCTCCACAACAGCCCCCTAAACGTGGTTTTGGGCAGACTGTGGCCTAACAGTAAAATGTTGAAATTGGAAAAAATATTACCCTTCTTTCTCTTGAATAGCCCAGAGATAAGCACCCTTTAGCAATGAAGCCAGTGGAGTTTAAGCTTATTATGAATACCTCTCAGAGCGCAGAAGCATGTACTGTAGAAATCAAAGGGAGTAATAGGCAGGTAAGCCTGTGTCATTTTAAGAAGGAAGTCAGTTGTGAAATTGTAAAATCGCAAGGCCCTTCTGACAATCTCCTGCCCTCAGAACACTCCCATAAATGATTTCTGGCTATCGCATATCTGAAAAAGTCAGAAGTTTGTGAGGCGAAAAGAAAGAAAGTCCAATGCTAATCTCTCCATTGATGGAGGCTAATAGTAATAAGACCATTTATCTCTTTGATTAAACAGCACATACTCTGAAGTTCACAAGAATGTGTGATTCTTTGCAAGTGCGCTAAGCTTCCCGAAACGGACCTGGCTTTGCAGAACATTCCTCATGGTTTCATGTTCAATTGGCTGTGAAGGTCCACAGCATAACTCTTACGTGTCGGACTCAAACCATCAAAAAACAAGACACAAACTGAGGTCATCTTGCTGTTTGAGGTACAATAGCTGCTCATCAAATTTCTGAACTTCTACATGAAGCAAGTGCAGATACCCTCACAGAAACCATCAGCTGTAGGATTACGGCTATTCATTTGTGCATTTTCTCTCTAATAGCTTAAGTTGTAAAAGCTCCTTTGCTGTAGATCTGCTGTGAAGATGATATGATGACACAAGCAGCCCGGACTCTGTGGTGCTCCATATTCTACAAAGGCATACACAGACTCAAAACACACACAGGCTGTTACGTACTGTGCTTTTTCTCCTCTGAATATTCATCCATGTTTCCACATCATCTGCAGGTCTCCTAATCACAGTCACTTCCCCTTTAATCACAGGGCTCTAATTAGGTCCTAATAAACCATTTTGCCGTCCTCTTGGAGCGCCTCTGTGTCACTCACACATCAAACCAAGAAATACTATATTAAGGGGCTGTCAACCTCAAAGGAAAGCTCCTCCAGCAGCAGTGATACAGATACTGCAGGCACACCCTCTTACACTAATTGAAATTATCGAAAGCTCCGCTTACATGTGACACTTGGCCATGTCTGAAACCATGGCCTGAAGTACAGCAGTCAAAAGCATGACGGTTGTGCCAGCGCTGAGGCTCTGCTGGGTTCTCTGATGTCTGGTAATTGTTTAAACCTGAGTGGATATGGCACAGGGCCTCATGCTGCCTGTTCTGCCAAGAGAGGAAAAAAAAATGTTCTCGCTAGCACTTTTCTCCTCTGTTTCTTCTATTCTAATTCAGTCCAGCATGGGCTTCAGGGAAAGCCTCAATGATTCCATGTTCATCTTGGAGAACCAGTGTTGGGGATGATGATCACTGACCACAAGTTGATAATGATGACTGTTTAATTAGAAGCCTTTCTTTGGCCTGGCCACAACCCAAACTCCTCCACCCTGCAGATGGTAACCAATAAATTTAGCATTGCTGAGGATGAGGAGGAACATTGTACCTCCCCAGTTTACCCTCAACCCCACCCCTAACCAAGGACATAAAGCCTTTCTCCTTCCTACCACAAAAAACCGCAACCATAGCCCTGCTGCATGTGCCTATGAGCATGTGACCGTGATGGTAAAGTCCAACCATGTCTTCTACAGTCTGTACGTCTTCATCTAATTTGCAGTTGGTAATATGCTTTTGAGGAAATGTAAGGCCGGCTTTTTTGGAATTTTTTCTCATCTTTTTGGGAGATTTTTTACCTTTTTTTATTAACAGATCCTTTACACTGAACGCTGCTGCAAAGACTTTACTGTCAACGTTTTTCATCTGTTTTCGCTACAGCATCCACTCTTTGCATCTAAAGCATAATTACATTTTTTATGGTTATGTGAAGTCAACTCAAAACACTTGGTTAGAGTTAGGGAAACACTGCGGTCATGGTAAGGACGTTACGGTTATGGTTGGGGAAACTAAAACACTTCGTTAAGGTTGGCAGACACATCATGAGCATGGTAAATATTTTGTAAAAAAAAAAAAAAAAAAAGTCAACTGTGATGGGATGCAAACCCCAGTCTCCAGCGTCGAAGTCATGTGCCTGGCCATCCACCCAGGCCTCCTCCCTATGATTTTACACTGCGGTGAAAGAACGTAACTCTGCGAACAAGCTTTGACAGTGAACGTAAATCGCTATTGCAAATTAGCTGCATATGAACCTATTACTTAGAAAGGAGGGTTTTGAAGTCGTTTGTATATATTTGTATGCAGTCTGCAGGGTCATTAATTGTGGTCATAAAATATTCCAGCAAAAGTATCTTTCAAAATCTTTTCGGGCTTTAATGCTTGTTCCACAATGTCATTCCACTCTCCTCAGCAAAGTTCTTGTAGATTTTATAGACCGTCCTGTCTAGTGGAAAAAACGAGTGTTACTGTTCCTCAGGACAACCCCTCCCATCATCCACTGGTTCCCCCTCAGTGTAGTCCTCACCCACCTCCTGTCAATCATCTTCGGACAAGCCTCCTCCCAGAGGTGTCTACACCCGTGCTGCCTGGCAGAAACAACACTGTGTGTGCGTGTGTGTGTGTGTGTGTGTGTGTGTGTGTGTGTTTTGTATGTGGGCGGGTGGCGTGTGCCAGAGTGGCTATCCCCTCAGATTGTCAAAGAGGCTCATGGGAAATTTACTGCATGGGCCAAACCACAGGCTTTCTCTATCATTTCAGCAGATTTCTCTTTTTTAGTCCCATTCAAGAAAGTGATTATCACAGACGGCGCTTTCTTTCTCCGAGTCGGGCTTTCTGGGCTTTCCTCGCTGTAGCTGCACTTTGCTTATAACTGTGCAGTTGAGCCAATCAGGCGTGCCATTTTAGACGGCGCAGAATGCTTCCGCCGCCTTCAACCGTTGTTTCTGAAGCGTGTACGTTAACTCATGGACCCTCAAAGAACGAGCAGATGACCATGATGTCAGATGTCAGTTAAAATTTGTTTCAGTTGAAAGTTCATATTTTCCAAATGTTGTGTCTCTGTTATGTTTACATTATGGTACAAGGAGGCAGTGATGGATAAAGTTGCTCCAGTGCTCCACGTGTACCAACTCTGTGCCTTTTGGAAGAAAAAGAAATGGGGAAGTGCACTGCTTCGACGCTACGACTGCATGTACGTATTCCTAATAAGTAGAATAAATATTCTCAACCATCTTAAAAATGCAAGATCCCCTACGTGCAGGTCAGTAGACTAAAGGAGACTGACTTTAATCTACTTACACATCATCAGCGGGTCTCAGGCAACATGAACACTAACATCATTATATGTGCAAAGTCTTTAGTCTCAGAAAATCTGCTCTTCATCCATCTTTTCACCAACAGGCTCTAAACAACCCCCCCCCCCCCCCCGACACACACACACCCCCACCACCCCCCCTTACTCAGAGAGTGTGAGAGAGAGAGAGGATAACAAAGACAGACAGAAAGTGAGAGAAAGCTTGTGGTCGGGTCTGGGGAAGCCATTTTCTCATAATGCACATTAAGGGCAAAGCCTTGTAACACATCCAAGTCAGTGTAAAAAGAAATTATTCAGAAAGGAAACAAAAGACCTGGGTAAGAAGAGATGCTATGGTTAACTTCATCAAAACTTTAGCCACAAGACCCTTTCCATCTATTCCCCCATGCGCCCTCCCTCTTTGTCACTTTGATTTATTTTTGGCATCAGACATTAGCATTTTCCAAGGGAAAAACTGTTGGGAATCTGATTTCTGGCCCAATACGTCCTCTCTTTTCCATGACTTCCTCGCCTGGTCTACATGTCACAGTAGCTGCTCCATGATGCAAGTGGTTGATCACTTTTTATTTCCATCCAAGAGGGCTGACACACACTATCTGAAGACCCTGAAATTCAGCAGCAGCAAAGACAAAGTATGTTTTTATTTTGAGGCCTGCCTTCAAAAATGTAATGAAATCAACAAGTTAAAGATGAACTAAGGCTTTAATCCACATTTAAAATGTGTGTAAATGTGCAAGATAAGACATTTCAGGTCTTCTGGATGAAGTCATACTTGTCAGTCAAACTAGTTAAGTCGAATATTTGGCCCAAGCCTTCTGCATCATGGATCAAAGTGCCATATTACGGTAGAACTGTTCATCAGAGCCGTGTCACAAGACATGCAAAAGAAGACAACACACAGCATCCAGTGTTCAAATACCGGATCTCTCAAGAGTGTGCGCACACACACACACACACACACACTCTGTACGAGCACACACATAATGTGCACACAGAAATGAAGTTGCCAATCTGATCTGAAAACAGTCGTGTGCCAACAAAACGGCTCCCAGCATCCTAAAGGCTGGACTGCAGAGCGAAGAAGCCAGATTGGCTGGCTTAGTCACAGCTATGGAGCATATTTTACATCTCATGTCAGATCAGGCTGGCAGATACCAAGCCGGCTGTCAACCTCCACCAACTGGATAATGTCTAATCGTTCAGCTTTTACAGACAGTGGAGACCTGTGTGGATATAAAAATAACTACTGCCCTCTGAGACTGTAGAGTACATAAACTATGCAAAACCTGATCAGTTATGTTTTCTATCAAAAAGGGTAAATAATTGTAACAAACGGGAATACGATATGTGCTCAGTGCCATAATCGCACTTCTTCTCTCTAATCAGAGGGCGAGGTTTTAAAGCCGTCTTTCACATTATTTTACAGTAATACTCTCAGTGTCACAGTGGCCCATGTTGGCTCCAGTGATATGTTCATCGGGTCCTTTAACACTTCCTCCAAGGCAGTGGCTTGCCCATGAGACTTGATCCAAACACAATGGGGGGGATCACAAGGAAAAGGCTTGTTGTGACGCTTTTGTGTGTGAGCAGCGCAAAAGCCCACATTACACTAATCTCTTTTCCCTTGTTCATTCACAAGACACAATCGCAGGTCTTCAGAGCTTCTCCAAATCTAGTAACACAGAAATCACTTGGGGCCAAAGATCACAGCTTCTTCTTCTGTCTTTTTTCTTCTTCTTCTTCTTCTTTTTTTTTTTAAAGTAATCCCAGTATTCTGCAGCAAGGTCACTCATTCACACACATACAGACGACATATCTCATGTCTCTGACACGACTGATAAACATTTCTCTGTGACTTAAATGAAAGGTTTGTGTCTGCAGTCAGTGACAGCTGTTACTGAGTCAAAGTGAAAAAAATAATAATTAATTCACGACTCTCTCAAACTGTAGCTAACAAAATGGTTGCCACAAAAAAAAAAAAAAACAAGAAAAAAAAAAAACTGGCTTTGGATTTTGCACCCAAATGTCTGCAAAAGGAACCTGGACCGACGTGAGTGTTTGTTTAAAATTCAGTTTCAACCACCTGCACGCTTTTCACACAACCTGACAGTTCTCAGCCTTGGTCCATATGCTGTGTGTGTGTGTGTGTGTGTGTGTGTGTGTGTGTGTGTGTGTGTGTGTGTGTGTGCGTGCGTGCGTGCGTGTGCGTGCATGTGCCCCCATGCCTGTGTGAGGGAGAGAGAAAATGTGTGTGTGTACATATGCAGGGACTCCAAAATCCACCACATTTTAATTACTGCCCGGCTGCACTGTGTGCCTCTTTGATATGGAAATAAAGGCAACCGTCTTCACACAGTCACTGTACAAATCTTCATCTGATCCATAAAAAACAATGAGTCCTACTAATTCCTCCACCTGATTACAGTCCCAGACCTGTGTGAGAAAGCCACGGCCACCAAGGCCCCTCCAATTAATTCTACATATTAATGTGTGATTTAAAAAAAAATCAACAGAGACTATTTACCATAGCCTAGACTGTTGCATTTTGAAGTCAAAGTTAATTATGCACAACTATGCTATGGACTAAAAGAAAATGTCCAATTATTTTGAGAAAAACATTTTCGGTGGGAGAGTGAATGATGCAGATCAAAATGGGCCACTTAGGTTACTTGTGCAATTATGCAGCTCCTGTGAAGATACACATATTTAGATTTTTTTTTTCATCTGTAATCCTTTAATGTCAGCAATACTGTTCACTTACAGCAGCCAGAGAGACACAGAGATCTAATAGAGCAGAAAAAAATACCACCCCTGCCCTCGTCTATGTTCAGTGAGTGTTGGCGTACATGTTGTAGGTGCTATTCTTTTCCTGACTAAAAAAAATGATGTGTACTCAAGTTTAATCTTTGACACAAGAAGAATCCATGATAAAGGAAAAACATGATCTTAAAAAATTTGACTGTGGCAAACCAAAAGCCAGAGCCTAATGAAATTCAAAGTGTAAAAGCTTGGAATTCTTTGTCAAACAGCTGGTGTATTACACTGCCTCCTATTAATCTGTCTGGCTCCACTTTCTCACAGCTTTTCAGTTAAGACGACGGCGACTTCGTGGAGGTGATGAACCAGTGTCTGGTCTCCATGACTCACTTGAGCACTGATTTCATCAGTGTTTTCTCCTCTAAGAGAAATGACAATGGTGCAGTCTGAGAAAATCCACAATTTCCTCCTGCTGGATCACAAATCCACTTCATCTGAACACAAGGCATCCGCACCGTGCACACTTTCTTCAAGCCACAAAGCACGCTGTCGTCAAACACCTGCTCTACACTCCCAAACGCTCCTTTGGCGTGCGGAGGAGGGCGAGTTCTCTGTCACCATGCATGCATTATACATAATGCTGCGCAGCGCCTCCTCAAATTGTCCCGTGGAAGAAAATTAAGCATCATAACAGAAGTGACATGTCACTAACTCGGCAGAAACTTCTTATTGCAGGGAACAGATAACAAACCAACAAAAAAAAAAAAGAGAGAGACGGCATATCCCCATCAGTTTTGATCATTGTTGAAATATTCTCCAGCAAATTAGATAACACTTAGATAGACAGATGTCACAACATCTGCTACGCCCCCTCCTCCACCTTTACCAGGCCTGCTGTTGTTTACCTCCTCTCATCTTGTTTATCATCAGGTCTCAGCCGCTTCCTCCACCACCACAAAGAGAAGAGACCAGTACCTGTGCATCCTTCAACTGACCCCCCACCCCCCCACCCCCAGCTTTGTTCTCCCTGCCCATCCCAGCACCATCCTGTCACTTGGAACAAAACAGCCATCTTTCAGCAAAACACTGTAAGTATATATATATGACTTTATGGACTTAGTGTTAGGGTTAAAAAACAGCATTTAGAAATGTAAAGACAAAATATCTGGGAGAGGGAAAGTATCACTCATGCATGCACTCATGCCAAAGCATGGAGGGCTACTCACTCCTCACTCTCTCACACACAAACACACACACACACACACGCGCATGCACACACGCACACGCACGCACACAAACACACACACACACACACACGCATGCACACACGCACACACACGCGCACACACACACAAGAAAACAATGGCAGTTTTGCAAGAATTTTAAATATCAAGGCCCGGATTATTATTAAAATTGTAACATTGCTCCGTCTGCAGATGACAACACATCACTGTTATTTACAATCCCACTGCAGAATTGTATTGACATAAGAATGTTTTTTTCCCCCTTCTCCGACTGTGAAATGAGCTTATCATGAGTTGGAGTTGGTTGTAACTGTGAGAATTCTGCTTGGCAGGGAAACATGCTCTGGTTAAAGCTGTTAGCAGAAGAGCAAGGCCATAAAATGAAACCAAACAAACCAGCACTTTCATTTTGCGTCACTGTGATATTTGATTTTTAGCACTGAAATCATGAAACACTTTACGGTGACTAACATAGATCTGTGGGCTCAACGCTGATGATGAGACTTTGGTAAATTTATTTTTTTGTCTTTTGAGCAGAGTCACAGTTGCAATACAAATTCCCAGTAAACAACATCTGCTGTCAACTCGAGATGATCGGATTCACCTTCTGCATTAATAGCATCAGCCAAAAGCATAATCAATAATCAATGTGCACACGTGCAAGGTAAGATATAGAAAACATATCCAAACATAAAGCACATTTCTCTCTGAATCCCTTCCCCTTTTATTCTCTCCCTCCCTCCCTGCCTCCCTCCCTCTCTCTCTCACTCCTGCCTTTTCTTTGATCCCACTAATTGCTGGCACAAGAGCTTAGTTTAAACAAATTCTACCTTTAGATGGTGAGGACAGCTAAAAGTAGAGCTACAAGTAAATTTAGTTTGTGGCACTCAGTCTAAACAAATTTTAAGATGGGCTCCTTCACAGCAGTTCTCTCTCACTCAATAAAACAAATAATATTAAGAAGAATAAAAATGCAATGTATGATAATAATAATAAAAATAAAATCTGAGCATCCCTACTGCTCTTGCAACACGGAAGACATTAGACTTATTGGACAGAGTGCAGGATATGTTTAGACAAGCCAGGTGGCTTCTCCCTTCATGCCAAAATCAAAGTCCTAAAATCTTTGAACTTACTGGCACATCAGCGTCAGCGAGTCTAAATGTTATGCTGAGTCCAGGTGGGAAATGCTGCCTTTCTCAGTCCTGCAAAAAGCTCAAGTCAGCCCGAGATCCACCCGAAGATTAGTCCTTGAAAATACAGAAAATGCGCATGACCAGTCAGTATGTAATATGATAAATATATTATTGCCCTGCAGTTTTGTTAAGTACCAACAAATTGCCAGCCGTAGTTTTTCATTAATGTTTAAATCAGCTACAATTACTGCGAAATAAAAGCACATCTGTCCCGGGCAATATTGATAAAACAGCAGAAATTATTTGAAGGCATCAGCTTGCCAGAATTATACTAACACATCTTCATTTCTCCCAATTATTAAAATGTACATTCAAGTTGTGTCTTTCAACTGCGAAGAAGTGTATAGAGGAAGAAGGTGATTAATTGAGATGCCGGTAGTTTCTGTGCGCAAAAATAAGTGAGAGACGTTAAATACGAGCCAAGTGCGGTTCTGTGGCATCAAAGGGCTGTAATGCCGCTTTTCACTCTTTCCCCTCTCGCTCTTTTTGTGAGCGACACGCTGAGCTGCACAAGCCGTCAGAGACAAACTCTGACAGAGACAGAGCCGAGTGTCCCTGTATAGCAATCAGGACAATGTGCTGAATGGGCAGTCTAATTATAAATGTGCCATTTAGACTTGCATTTAGTCTCCAGAACCGCCTTACCTTATGAGGAAACCTGCGTTCACACCAAAGAGCGACTGTCCAAAACAAAATACGACAAGGATAAAAACTTTGAGCCTCACAGAGACACATGACTGTTTCTCTGTCTCCCACCCTGGACATTTACCCGAGACTGTATTACTGACTGAGTGTTTTGTTTTTGTTTTTTGTTTTTTTTTGTTTTTTTTGTTTTTTCATGAAAGAACATGCGAGAGAAGAGAATTGTGTTTTCATTACGTGGCCACAGGTGTGTTATTTGCGTGGTCACAAAACGCACGTGCTCAGTGTTTAAAGAATAGGAGAAAGACACAAGTGTGCAATTCAATTCAAAAAGTCAAAGTCTGCAGTGTTGTCAGAGCGGAATGTCTTCTTATTTAAATGTTATCATAGCTCCCGCAGCCGCGTCACAAGGCTGCTTTTTGTAGCCTGCACAGGCAGTGTGTCTTATTTTGGAAAACATCTTAAAATGAGGGGCCATCTCCGCGCAACACGCTGCCAAGATCAGATTCGGCCAAACAAATTTCGCTTAATCTTCCATTTATGAAAAAGGCGGAAATGATTTTTTTTCTTTAAGTTTCTGAGACATAAATATTTCTTAATGGACGGTGTATAAAACGAAGTGATTTCCCAACACTCATCCAAAGACGAAAAGTTTATTTTATGTTCTAAAAATATTGAAATAATAATTATTCTATTTAAAGGCCAGGTGATGACTTTTCTGAATTGTCTTGCAGCAAAAACTGGATAAATGCTAGAAAACAATTAATCCTTATAAAGAACATTTGCACTTTTTTACTAGAGGACCTCTGTTCAGTCCGGGAGCGCCGAGCTTCAGAGCCCTCGGCTTAAATGGAAAACTGTCTGTTCGAGAACATCTTCTCTAAATGGACAAGCCTGGCGATTGTTGAATTTAATTTATGGCTTATGCATTCTTTAGAGGTCGATTCCCCTGACCTCCCGAGAAAGTTAAGGAAGAGCAAATTCCCAGGCTGCACGGAGGCCAGAGACTGCGAGTGTCTAACATTAAAAAAAAGGAAAAACTATCAGAGAAAATGTACGGGTGATAGGCAGTTTGGAGGCCAAGCGCCCCGGAATGCGTAAAGGTATAATGAGACGAGCGAAAGCTTCAAATAAACTTGTCCACCTCACATGCAGAGAGGAAACCTACCAGGACGCGCGTCATTGTCAATGAAGAGTACCGCTCTGTGGACAGAAGTGAAACTGCCACCAGCCTAAGAAAGTTACGGGACATGTAAACACAAACACCAAAGCGCTGTCAGCCTTTAAATATTGAACAGTTTCGGACGAATCACCACTTATGGGTGATGTTTAGTGAGACTGTTACCGGTGACAGCGCTCCGGGTTGCTCTTAACGCTTTACAGATGACACAGCGCAGCCTGTGTCCGCTCGCACGGCTTCACGCTGCCGAAATAAACAAAGACAAAAAAAAAATGTAAAAAGATGATTTCAGACCTTCAAATGATGCTTCGGGTTGTGTCGGAGTTTACTTCTGATGGAGTTACACGTTGAGTTTAGCGCGTATTCGCCGATTCTGGGGTGAACCCGAGCGCCTCCGAGCCAGCCCCGCGCCGCTCTCGTATCTCGCATGCAGTCCGCTTGTTTTGGTGAAAGCGACGCATCAAATAACCGCAATAATTAAAGTTTGACAGTCATTCTCCCCGGTACGAAATGCGCGACCAAGCGCAATCTTAACACACACACAACTTTCTAAAAATGGTTTTAAGGAGAAAGAGAGAAAATGCGCGCACTGTGCCGGAACAATTCACTGACAGCGCGTTCGACTTTTAGGAGTCAGCAATAAAACACAAGGTGGAAAAGAGCAGGACAACATAGAGCATGCTGAAAAAAACAGCAAACGTGCTGTTTACCTTGATGATCTGAGCCGTGGAGAAGATGTTTATGCGTCCTTTCCCGTGCGTAAAGACCGCTAGACTATACTACACTTTGTAGAAAATGATCTCTGAGCTATCTGTTGAGCGAAAACTTAGGTCTGCTCACACGGGGCCATATGAGGGGATCCCGTATACTCTCAGTGAAGTTCAGCTGTCCAAAACTACAAGTACCTTTTGTTGTTCGCCTATCTGTTCTTTATCTCCCCCTCTCTCTATCTCTCTCTCTTTCTCTCTGTCCCTCTCTCTCACTCAGACAAGAGAAGACGATGGTAGAGCTGCTGTCAATCTTGGCAATCAATGCGCGCAGCCATGTCGCAAGTATTCAAAGCATTTCCCGTCGTGCAACATCAGAAAGTGAGTGGCCAGGGCATTGATCTGAGGAAGGCAAAGAGGCAGGACTCCCCCCTCCTCCTCCTCCTCCTCCTCCTCCTCCACCTCCTCCTCCTCCCAAACAAGAGATGCGAGAGAGAGAGAGAGAGAGAGAGAGAGAGAGAGAGAGAGAGAGAGAGAGAGAGAGATTTGCGGTGAAATAAAAGTGGGGACAGGGAGGATGGTTGTAGCTGCCCGCAGTTTAGTCAGTTTAATAAGCTAACTTAAATGAACATCAATTAGAGCCACAGCGGCTGCAAAGTTAAAGATGACTTTTTTCTCCCCCCCTCTGGAAATGTAACACTTTCCCTTTTAGTGACGGTGACACGGTTTTATTTATTTTGTTCGAAGACAAATAGCGCATTGACCTCTGCAACTTCAATGAAAGTGTTTCAAATCCTTTAGAGGAAAATACGGTGATGATATGAGGCCACGAGAGAAGGTGAGAGAAGTTCAGGGACTTGTCTAGACTTGTGTGATACGACAGCTTTTATTTGCATACATTCAACCAGCACCGAAAATATACATAACCTTGTTCTTTCATATCAGTTTTTTATACTTTTAATATATATATATATGTTATATGAGGAGCGTTGATTTACACAGCACACAGAGGTCTCCAGCTTCCCTTCAGATATTTGCAAATTTCATGGACTGAAAGTCACATTATGCATCTCAGCGTTTCTAGATTTTAAAATAATTATTTGGACAGATCACCTTGTAAAAAAGTACGATCAACATGCACATTCCTCTCGTCATGCAGGGCGTTCAACATTTATTTTCACGCCGTCTATTTAATAGTAGGTCATTAAAATCGTCACATTCAAAGGACAGGTCGGGAAATAAAAGACACATCCTTGTGACAGGGTCAGTTTTGAGAGTCGTACAATTTAAATTAATAGATCGATTTTAGGAATAAAAATAATGAGTGTGTGATTGTTTGGAAAATATGTCACATGTGAAATGATACGAGAGAAAGTGATATTTTCCAGCATCACATTTAACGTAACTTTTACGGACTGACACGTTTTATTTTTTAGTTGTTGTGTAAAATCCATGCAGGGCTTTTCACACATACGACAGAACTAAAATGTTCAATATATTACATTGGTGCGTTAATTCATAGTCAGTTAATATTATGTCACTGAGATGACATTCATTAAAATAAATCGTGTCGTGTTTTAAAACAGATCCGGGAACAGCCCTTTGACATCTAAAATTAAGGTAAAGGTGCAGCGCAGCACAGATGTTGAGACAATTAGCCAAAAGAAAAAAAAAAAAAAAAAGATTTTGACAATGACACACTTAAGTGTATTGCATGAGCGTGTGTTTTAAATGATCAGCTGCAGTTTGGAGGAGGCCCCGCACAAAATACATTACAACAGGACCGTGCACAAATCAGAGAGGAGTCAACACTGAGAGACAACTGCCGGAAAAGTTGTGATCTATAAATCAGCAGCAGCCTTTTGTGCCGATCACCAGAAAAAGGGACATGCCAACACACATGACAGCGCTCACCCACTGTGACTCCCCGAAAAATGACAGCAGATCATCATGTAGCGCATAATAAGAAATGAGAAAGTTACTTACAAAGAGGGGAGACAGCAGGAGGAAATTCTGATTGTTAACTGCGGTCACATAGAGCTAAGAAAAGAGGGAGGAGGAGGGGAGAGAGAGAGGGAGAGAGAGGGAGAGAGAGAGAGCTACACAAGTCATCCTCAACATGGCATCGGCTCAGGCTCCTGTGCGCCTCACCGTCCCTCTCTTTTGTGTTCAAGGTGAAGTCAAACGCACCACATCTCCATCCAGGAGCATCACAGTGTCCAGATGCGCAGCTGCGTGCCTCAATTCATCTCCTCTTTGCTGTAAGTTTGAAGTCTGCCTCGTTTCTCCTGCAGTGTGTGCCTTTTTCCGGCTGACACTTGCCTAAAGAGGGTGAAAAGAAAGACAGACTTACCTTTCCCAAAGAAACTTTTTCTGCACTTCTGCGGACACTTTGAACTTGAGCGCCTCCTGAGATTCAACAACGTAAAACTAGAGGAATCTAACACCTGTGACCTGTTTCATCGACAGAAAGCTCACACACAGTGAGTGTGCTGAAATCATAGATACCCCTGTGACAATCTAACAGTGTGTTTTTTTTCCTGATCCATGCATGATGATTGTATGTGATGTCTGCTATGAGCGTGCAGGCGTCTCTTGAGGAGCGGACTTACCGGGGCTGAAATGCGTTTCGCGTGTCTCATGCGCCACCTTTTGGACACTGCAGAAAACACATACAGATACCGTCCACTCCGCAAAAATCTGATAACTCTAACAGAGACGAAATCAGAGGATTTGGGCCACAACTTTCAGTTTCTTTTAATATGATCTTTGTGCTGCCTTCCACTGTGATTGAATTTGCTCAGCAGCACCCAGATACAGGCTCACTGTGACGCATCTCAGCACTAAAATAATTTCCTTCAAACACTTGCTGCTTTTGGACTGCATTGTGGCTGCTTCCAAAATGACAATCTGATCTGCATCGGAAGAGGAAAAAAATGATGCAAAAGATTTGCTGAATGTGGTATTTATCACCAGGCTTTAATCTTCACCATGAAAGATGATTATTTATGGGTGCAGCTGAGCAGGTGCCACTGGGTGCCGGGGTAGTTCTCAAAACACAAATATAGACTACTGTTTCTATAAAGGTGACTGTGATGGCTTCCTCTTTAGAGCTCAGATGGCAGCGCGTGAAGCCTGCATGAGGAGCAAAAGACAGTCCAACTTGTTGGGGGGTAAGGCAGACACATTTGCATACCCTGTGAGTCTTTGATGCATCTTGAAATTCAAGTCTAGCCCATAAATATTTTAAAAGGAGGGTGCATGAAAATCAACATTTTTGTTACATTAAATTAACATGTGTTCTTCTCCTGTTCTGCATGGTTAATTAGAGAACGCCATTCAGGCAGTGAGTGAGGATGAGGGGTGGGGGGGTGGGGGGTGGGGGGGCGATGGGGGTGGGGGGCTGCTTTGATTACAGTGCATCGAGAACAGGTTTCAAAGGTGTGCAGCTGATTCATGCTTAGGAGTACAGTGATTTGTATTCTCAATGAGGATTCTCAATTATCTGCATTATAAAAGAAGAAGATTGTAAGAGTTCTGCTTTAGACCTTTGAGCCTGGCATTAAAACAGGCTAACGTGTGTCAGGACTGTAACAATAAGACTTTATTTTAACCCCCTATTTAGCAGTTAGCCTATGAACAGGTAATAGACATTTATTACACACACGATGCAAGCAGAAGAAAAGGACATTTTTAAGTGTTTATTGTCTGTCATATCTTCAGTTGTGTTAAAACCATTATATATCTTAGAATTGTTATTCGTTGTGTAATTTTAATGTCTAGCCCTTGCATACCATTGGTGCACTCTGCATAATCCTTTATCTTTCATTCATATATTCATATGTTGTTTAGCGATCCATCCTGACTTTGCAAAATGTGGTGATGAGCAAACACACCTTTGAATCAATCATCAAGATGTTTACAAACATGGTTTTATAGACCAGTGATAGAATTTGCTGTGTTTAAAGTGTGCAAGGATGTCATGTGGATGAGATCATATCAAGGAGCTGACCTTATCTTAAGAGGCGGTGGAGGGTCTGGGGGAAAAGAGCATTTTTTTTTTGGAGCTCAGCTCAGCATTTATCTCCATGACAATGAGCACAGGAAGTGACTTGAAAATATTAGGAATGACACAGTACATCTATGCACATACTGTAACAAGATTCTCCACGATAAGGAATGACATAACATAAACTTCTGTGAACACCCTGACCTTCCATCAATAAGACGATTCTGCCAGTGATCACAAGCACTGACACGGGCCAGTCGTAAAGGGCCGACATCCACAGATCCAACACAACTGACTCATTATTGAATGCCAAGTTATGCAATTAATTCAAACACTATTTGCATACATGCAAATCGTCTCTCTCCCAATTGGACTTGCAAAGTGGGACGCTCTGTTCTCATTAGTTGACCCAAATCTCTTACTTGTAACTCTGGATTTCATCAAAGTTTAGTCAGGATCTAATATTTCCTTTCAAGTTAACAGAGAAGCACTGATTAATCATGTTGAAATAAGGAGTGCAACATGCCAATTCTAATTATATACTTATCAGGAACACCATCACACAGCCTGTGCCAACACTACTACAAATATACACCCTGTAGTACTCATGAATACACTTAAACTAATCATTTATTGTACTGCGTATTTCAAAAAACATCACCTGCACCGTGTTAAGAATCTTTTAAGGTGGGAAGTTTCATGTAAGAGACAATTTAAGTATGAGTTTTTGCTCTGCTGCTACAACTGCTGTTTTTTTTGAGTATTTCATCAAATCACATTCTTCTTCGGTCCTAATCTGACAGTTACAACTTTATTTTTCTGCATTGATTTATGACTAATGTATCTGGAAAACACTGATGGGAAAAAAGACTGATGCACAATACTGCACTGTAGATCCGTACAGCAGATGCATTTATAGCCTTTTCATTTGAGTCGTTAAGTGTAGTAAATTCCACTTAGATCAGTGTGTATGTGTGCATGGCGCTGCTAGATTAAAGAGGAGGCCCAGGGGCATTTGGTTCATTTACAAAGCAATTGCTTTTATGTACAAAAAGCCCAATTCACTGTAGGTATTGTAAAAGCCTTCCGTTTAAGGAAAATGAGATTAATTCATTGTTTAATGTAACACAGCACCTTCTCAACACACACTTAATCATTTATGTTGAAGGGATTGTGTTCTCTCGCTGTTTAATACATTAAACCCATAAACGTATTATTCAATATTTAATTTTTTCACATTTGTATCATCTCCCAAATGACAAAACCTAAACAGAACTGCTTTGAAAGCCCAGATTACACAGAAGGCATTGTTCTAGGTAGTGCAAATAGTTAGGTCAATGTGGTGCAGCATGACTGTAATTCAGCCTTCCCTTTATTCTTTTTATAGCATGCACGCACGTTGGGAAGAATATTCAGTGATTCATAACTCTTCAATTATTCAACAAATCACCATTCCATTTCTTACATATTAAAAAATGTACCGTATGTGGAGCTTAAAAATGATAAAACAGCATAAAATACTCTTTTGAAATCAAAGCACCTATTGCATCGGCTTCCTTGGTTTTGTATTTGTACAATTGGACTACAATCTCGATCCCCACAGTGTGCAAAGGAGGTGCCGGCTGTGCTTCCACTGTAGTCTAACCCTCAGACATTCACGGCAAGGAACAATAATATTTATGTGATGGAAATAGGTATCACTGGGAATCGATGTAGGATTTCTCCTTTCTCTTTCCCTATCAGGGGAAGAGTCTGAATACGTTACAAATGCAGCGTGCAGTGCAGTGAACAATATAGACCTGAGAACAAGGTCAGACTCCTCTGCGTGGTCTCAATAGGCTCTTCTTTTCAACCACAGAGCTGGCAAAAAGGAAGCCTGACAAAAAAAGTCAAAGGTTTAACCTGATCAGTGTCGCTTTAAAAATCATACCTTCAAAGGCAGTTTTTACATCTGTGATTTCAAAGGATTTTATTTGTTATCGTTTACTTCAGCAAAAACTACTCTGGAACAAACATCCCTGTCAGAGAACTGAGCTGAGTGTGTCTGAGTAGAAGAAGCATTTCTGAAGCCAGTAAGTATTTAGTAAAGGATTAATGCGGGAGGCCTTGATTGCGTTTAACAGAACAGGACCCAATTAGCATAATAGGCCCTCTTTCATTCTCTTTGAAGTCCAGAGCATAGAATAACAAATGTATATGAACCACCAGCCAAACGTCAATACATGGAAATGCCACAATCCTCAGTGGAGGGTCTTGGGTGAATTTTTGCAGAAGGAGGGAAAAACATCCCATTTTATTGCAAAATAAGCAGAACAGAGGATGCGATGGGTCTTCTAGCCACCAGGGCCAGCAGGCGCTGTGGGGCCCCCGATCCTGGAGGAGAGATGGAGGCAGAGAGGATGTGGTTGCTGAGGGAGGTGCATCCTCCTCTCAGGTGTTTTTCAAAGCACACCACGACGCAGACGAGTGAAATTGCCCTCCAATTAAACACGAAGACGTCACTTGGGAGGGAGCCACAGCACAATGGATCACCATGAGACAAGGGAGATGAGGGCGCTGAGTCAATTAAAAGTGCGTGCATCACGTCCGATCAGCGTACGTATCAGGGTGATTCACGGCAGAAGTAACGTGATAAATATTTGTGCTGAAAACAGCAGGATTTGCTCATAACAGCACCGTCACACTGTCTATTTAGAAACATTCTCTATATTCCTTTCTTTTTGAATCAGAAGTTCAATACATGTATTTCTCAGAGGTTTCTTTTACAATTGCAATGGAGACATAGTTCATGATTTAAAGATATGAATTCTGTACTTCAGAATCCAGAGTTATTAGTATCCACCTTCTTGGTTGAAAATACACGGAATTAAAAATGCTCTTTTGAGATGGAAAAAGCTTTGAACTTAAGAAACATTTCAAGAAGCCTCTCTCTTTTTTGTATTGAAAGTTCACCTCCTTTGAGCATACCATAGTTTGGTTCCCTTTCCAAATAATAGAATGAAGTTTAATAGGTCAAGGCAATCAATGTGGAGGTTCAAACAGAATCTCGGAGCTATGATGACTGCACATTTTGTACTTCTCCTTTGTACATGATTAGAATAAAGATACAGCCGATAAACGTTTCGGGGAAATATAATAATGAAAAAAAAAAGCTCTTTTAGGTGAAAAGTTAAGTAAAACTTGCTTTTCTTAAGTCTAATTTCTCAATCAGAAGAAGAGTAATGCATGTTTGGAATGTATTCGTACATCTGTGTACACTTCACTGTGCAGCTCCTGCCGTGGAAATCAGTGACAATGACAAGTGAATTTGATGACTTTCAAACCATTGCGACCTTGTGAGATTTTTTTGATGACTGATGGCTCCAGTGTTGATAATAAACTTTAGTTCTCATTGAGAACTGTTTTTCAATACGGCTCATTTGGGAGCCGAAGGTACATTAGTCGGACTCTTACTGTTCGTGATGGAGGAATGCCAAAGCATTTCATGTCATGTCATGCTTCTTTTGATTTGTTGGTTGAACAGCATCAGTGACTTCCACTGAAGTCAATTATAAGGACGTGGAAGCAGTGTCATAAACAACTTCCCCTTTATCGCTAAGATAGATAGATACCTTATTCATCCTCAAGGTAAAGGTGGGAGGACAGAAGGTCGTGATGAATTTCTATATCGCAGAATTCTCTACTTTTGGCTCGTTTGATATTGACATCGGACAGCTGAGCCTGTTTCAGCTCACTCAAATAAAAATGAAATAGATGTTAATAAATATGAAATAAAACGCAAAAAAATAATAAAATAAATACATATGTGATGAACCAGGTATTGTGTTAATATCTTTAATATTCACATTGTTATAAAGTTCCATTGTGCAACCTTCCCCAGTCACACAGAAAATATGTTAAAGGTTATTTTCATCCTGATGTAAGCAAAAATAAAATTCATTTTGGCAAGCTAAAAGGAGACTGGCAGTGCTACAGGTACATACATATGATATTTCAAGTGGTTTGGTGTAAGAATATTATCTGAGTTTTGACAAAAAATACTACCATCATGACACATTTAGTACCTCTTGTTATTCTGTACCTGACCAAAAAAAAAAAAAATCCCAGTTTAGATCACACTGCAAGTAAAAGCAATTCATTCATACCTTGAAAACATGATAAAGTGTACAATTCAAAGTGCAGTAACATGTAGAAAATGTTTTTTTTTTTATTGTCATGAGATTAACATTTGTTAGACTCATCCGTAGTTAATAAGCACAGCAGCTCCCACCGCAAACTCTTCCCTTTCCCCGTCGCTTCCAGCAACTAGAAACACTTTGATGAGTCAATGCTGCGTGAGCCACAGAGAGCAGGTTACATGTTTAGTACGGTTCTCGTACTGCTGAATGGAAAGGCGTAAATGTTCAAAATCAAACAAAATCCTCTTTTCTTGCAGGATCCAGCTGTCTGTTCTCATCACGGTGTAGCACCTCAGTGTCCAGAAATTGCTTGAGCTGGGAGGCGTCAAGAGAGGAAGACAAAGTGAGTACAAGAACAGTAAATATCAGAAAACAAGAGAACAGCAGAGCTCATCAAACAGAAATAATCCTGGAGTGTTGCATGAGACAAAAAAGCTGGATAAATACTGGTGTGTTCAGGCTCCCGCTGTCTTTAAAGAGGTTACTCCTGTCCACCATTAACCAAATACTTTTTCCCCTCTTGACGTTGAGAATGTTAAAAAGTCAAGCAAACGCAAAACCTAAACCCACTACGATACATGTGCATGGCTAAAAGGGACAGTGAAGGAGGTTCATTTCTTATATTCTCACACAAAAGGCAGTTCTGCTGCCTGGCTGTTTAGCCATGGAATTAATAAATATATGAATGAGCGTCTTCTTCATGGTGTACTCCTACATTCATAGCATACACAGAATGAATCTCTCATACTCCTCAATGTGCCAGTTCTCCATGTGAAAGCGCTTCGCTACTGTGAAGGTTGCATTTCTGCTGTTTGTTAACAATATTGTAACATGACATAAATCCAGTAGAGTAGTAGATCCTGTACGTCTTTCTGATCTTCAGCAGTGAACACAAAACTACAAAACAGCTACCCTTCACAGCCCACCTCTAACAGCTGATCTGAGCGTGGGACGTGAGAGCTACAGGGAAAAAAGTTTTGGGAAAAATAAGAATCGCGCAGCACGACAACACATGCAGTCACACAAGGAATGAGGATTGGTTATAGTTTCTATAATAACACAAAGTCCCAGGTCAAAGGTCAAACACAGCTCCACTTTTGCCACTGCGTGTGTGTTGATTTATCTGAATACTTTATAGATTGCACCGATTTGTTTCATCCCTATCTGTCCATGGAGGGCTAATGATCATGTAAATAAATCACATGCAAATCACAAACAAAATTGAGTAATCAGATATTTGCCAGTAGTGGCTGATGCATGAAGGATTTTTAATGAGGCTGTGAAATGACACAAACCCTCTTTTTACAGTAACAACAGTGATATCTAGTGGGTTTTTTGTTTTTTTTTGTTTTTTTCCCCTGAATTATCGCTGCCAGGCTACAGATGGGGAGCTAATTGGTGCTGTGGAATGCAGCTGTGCTGACTGCTGAACTGTCAAGGTGCTAAATCAAAAGGTGTCTCTTTTGTTAATTATACACAATGCTCCAAACAGTCATGTTCGTTTGAGCCCTTCCTTTCCTCAACCATCCATAAATATTTTGGCAGTGGTACAAAAAGGAATAAAAAAAAAAAAAAAAAACTAAACAATTTACACACAATTATCACAGTGGGATGAGCAGACTGCCTGCAGATGTTTGTTTGGATTATAATGGGCTTCCCTAACCCAGACAAGATGCATTCCCTACAATCACAGCAGAGCATGCAGCGAGGTGCGAAGCACACAGGAGCCCCCCTGTCAGAGAGAATTAGTGAGGCCTCAAACACATCAGCACCGTAAAACATGCAGCTAGGCCTTACTTTATTTCTCGGATTAGACAAACGTGTAGTGAATCCCGTTGCTTAGAGGAGAGGGAGGCGCCAGAGACACAGGAGGAAGAGGAGGAGGCAGGGGAGGGGGTGGGGGTGGGGGCGGGGGAGGAGGGGTGGGGATGTTAGCCTGTGCTGGAACTACGGAGGAAAGGACAGAAGGGAAACAGAGAGGGAGGAAAGGACATTGGTTGTTAGTCAAATGGACAATTCTGGGACGGCTCAGAGGCTGCAGTGACGGACGGAGCTGAGAACTGTTGTCTGAAAGGACACACGACCATCAAAGTGTTCAAGATCTGTCAACCTCAGCTTCCTGTGCTCGGCTTGCTAATGACACTGAGGGCTGGCGACACGGATACAATCTAATAACACTGTGTAGTCATCGTTTTTCTATCGGTACTCTGGGAAAAGTTGACTGAGAAACCTTTTGTTAAAATAACAAGACGAGAATGTTTAATCCACCTAATCCTCACTGATGCAAAATTTCTGTAAATCCAGAACTGAAAATAATGATGGCTGCAGTCCAAGCATAAAGACAAATGTATCTATCTCTCTATCTGATTTCTAAATCACATTCAGTGATGAAAGATACTGGAAAAATGAAAAATATGAAATTGCAAATACATGAAATTACACATTACACAATCAAAAGAAGATTCAGCTAACAATTCTTTTTATCAATTAATCTGCCCATCATTCCCTCTCATCAGCTGGTCATTTTCTTTGTAAAGCCTCATATTGTCCCAAAGCCTAATGTGGCGTCTTCGAATGCCTTGTTTTGTCTGACCATTGTTTCAAAGTTTACTATCATACTTGACCAAGAAAGCGCTTCATTTCACGTGAAAAGCTTAAATCAGCTAAACTTTGGCTTTTTTGCTTGAAGAACAAAAACAAAATTGCTTTCTAAATCACCAAAGTAGTTGCTGATTTTTAGATGCTTCTCAAATGTGTGCTGATAAAACAGTTCTCTGCTGATTTTACAACGCGCACACGATTTCAGACAACACGTGTTTTTGATCCAGACTCCCAAAGAGGGAATGATTTGAAGGTGTCTGATGAGATGAAAGTCATAGAATGGTGTGAATGTCTGCAGTTAATATCACCTTCACCATCAGTCATTTATTGTGATCTGCACGCAGCGGCGTGCTTTATTCCTTCATCATTTCAACATTTCATCAACTTTAAAAAAAAAAAAAAGCCATTAATAGTTTAAGAGGCACTACACGAGGAAGTTTATTTTGCAGATCATTAATATTTCGCAGATAAATTAGAGGTTCTTTTCAGTATTCCCGACAAGTAATTACAAAATACCAAATTTAGAATAACAAATTCAACAATCAAAAACACCTTTTTGATATATACTGTACGGAATTTCCACGCTTCATTTTCCTGCTTTTATGCCGGCATTATTGAAGTCTCTCATGCATAATACTGTGAAAAAGACGCTTCTTTTAATTCAGGGTTTTGAAAGTGCACCGGCATACCTTACTTTAACACCAAAGGGAGAGAAAGTCATTGATTCAGTCTCCACTGACAAGATGCCACCAGTTATATTCTCTGACATTTCTCTATGCTGGAAATAATGTTATAATTGTTGACTTTGCCTCACTGTGCATATTAAGCTTCCACACACGCTGACAGCTTGAGTGTTACTGTGTGTGACAGATATATGTGTGTGCGCGTGAGTGTGTGTGTGTGTGTGTGTGTGTGTGTGTGTGTGTGAGGCAGACGGACTGACAACCTGGTGCAGCTCCAGTGAAAATGAACTTGCCTGTCTGCTGTAGAGTATGAAAAAGATGAAAAGTGAGCGCAGTGTCTTTTATGCAGGTTCAGAGCTACGTTCAAAGCAGCAGCGATGGTATGCAGAAGGAGAGCAGAGTTTGACTGGGTCATTGATCAGCACACAAAATGGCCTCATCAAGCGATTCCTCCCCTGTCTGAAAGATTCTACATGGATCGCAATTAGAAGCTATCAGCGCTCCTAAGAAGGAATAATGTTCAGTTATTAGAAAATGAACAGCCTCATTGCTTGACTCTGCACCTTACGCCCCTCTCATCTCCACCCCATCAATCCAGAATTCTCCCTATTACCCCATCTTCTACCTAAAGATGTCAATGTGATGCTGGGAGAAAATTCACTGAAGCTGTCAGTGCTGATACACATTTTTTTTTTTTTTTTGACAGATAGTAATTATTTCTGTAAGTGTTTCTGTGGAATAATAATTTTACACTCCTTTATAAAGCAAAGACATATAAACCCACAACAACAGAAAACCACTTGAAATGGTATAAATAACTGACCTGCGACCAGTTTGCTCTTGAGCGAAGCCTCCGAGGCGAGGGCGTAGGACATGGTGATGATCCTCTCCTGCTCCTGCAGAGCTGAGTCCAGCGCCACCAGCCCCACCTCTGGCTTGTCCACAGGCACTGCAGATGCTAAGTTTTGCACACTGTCCCAAGCACAAAGAGTTAAAAGACCAAGCTGACCAGAAATAATGCATTAATTATTAATAACAAGGAAATGCATTGATTGGTGTGAGGCTGTTTTCCGGCCACATGTCAGAGTTACAGTCCAGGCTCCAATTTCGCCCCTTGCTCATGGACATGGGAAAGGGTGGATGGTTGGCAACAAAGAGCCTGAACCTGCATTTAACTGGTTTCTTTGCAAACTTCCTGAAACCCCAGAATCAGCCATTTATTTTATCTCATTGTATTTAATTTACCTGGACTTTGCTAAGATGCTCTTGATGCGCTCCACCTTGCGATGGCGATCCTCCACCTCCTGCGGGCTAAGAGGCTCCTCGGGCTCTGAATCTATGTAGCGCTCCGGGATCAACACTTTCTGAGGCTTGGAAAGCTACACGACACAGATACGATGTGTGTTAAGACCAAAGCTGAGGGAAAACAATGTTCACTGAGCTAAGCCTACAACAAGGAGTTAAACTGCTCTTGGACATTTAGCAACTTGGTTAAAACTGCAAAAAATATTTGGTCTAACACAGAGCAGACACAATGTGGCTGCAGGTCAGGCATCATTATTCTCTAAGTTATTTTTAAGTAATATTTGATGTCTGTCTACTATCACTGAATTGGCCGTGCAAAGGTTTGTTCGTTCTTATACTGCTGACCAAAAGGGGGTGCTCATGGGATGATACCGTGCTCTTTGCTAGAACCTAAAAAAACGTCATTTCCAGCAGAAAATATGTCAGAAATGTATGTACTGCTTAGTCAGCAAACATGTGTTACCCTCCACTGCGTGCTTTAGAACGAAACCTGCGATCAAGTTCAGGCAGACAGCTGCTCGTTTAGCTCAGCACCCGCCTGATGAGAGTCCAATCACGCAGGACGGAGGAAAGAGAGCTTGTGGACTCGACTGTACATAAACAATTTTATACAACCCTGAGTCCAAAAAAAGCTGACAGTGTCTCAGTGTGTGCTCAACGTTCAGTTGAACAGGAGGAAAAATCAAATGTACAGATGTATTCCTTTGCTGAGACGAAGATATCTCACCTCTTTGTTAAGGTCCACGTCATAGTCTAGTGGTTCCAGGTCGACCTCGTGGGTGAGAGGGGTTGTGGCCGTAGAGCGGAAGGTCAGCCATTCGTCAGACTGCGAGCGGGGTCTCTCTTTGTGCTCGGGAGGTCTTTCCTCCCCCTGAACACTCCTAACGCTCTGCGCCTCCTCCCCCTGAACGGCCCTCTCGAGCAACTGCAGGTCAAAGTCCTGCTCTCTCTTCCACTGGACAACGCACAGAGGAAACAAAACAGACTGTGAAACACATGACAGGATGCTGCCATCAGGTTGTCTTGTTCATCAAGTAAATGTGAAAGTTTCACTTGCCTTCACACACTATTTCACGTAACAAGTACTGTGCAACACTCTAGTTATCACTGGTTACTGGCTGCAGAGAGACAGAGTGTGTGTTTGTGTGCGAACACGTGTGAAAAAGGGAAAAAAAGAGCATGCATCGATACATCTGAGATATATATGCATGCTGATGTGAAACTGAAAGCTCTCAAATCACAGCATGCTGTAAACCCTCTACAACAGTGACAAAGATGACAGCAGGCTGACACTGAAACAAACAGGGAAGATCACTTCACTCATTCTGATGACAGTTTCACCAAACACCACCATATCGTATGTATTCAGGGGAAAATGTATGATAAATAAAAAAACATGGCAATGTGAGTTCATTAGAAAATTATGTTTATTTATTTCCAAACATTCACATTTGAAAAAGGAAGAGCTCTTATAACTAACAATTAATTTGAAGATAGAAACGCGGAGCAAACACTGAAATCACTTAACCATTTGAAATGGATGTCATACACATTAGTACTGTCTAAATAAAAGCCTGGGAAATGGGACGACAATAGGCCCCAATCCACTAATACTGAGACCATCTTTATGTTCATTTAAGTAAAAAAAAATGAAAAAAGAAAAAAGAAAAATGCCATAATTAGGTTGAGATGAGTAAGTTTAAGTAGGCTTTGTTGAGTGTATGTCAATGTTTTGGTCAGTAGAAAATAAGAAGGCACTTTCTTTCTCTTTCTCTCTCTCTCTCTCTCTCTCTCACACACACACACACACACACACACACACACACATTGGGGACATTACATAGACTTGCATCCATTTCCTGGAGACTTACCGTAACCATAACCATAAACACTGCTTGACTAACCCTAACCTTAACCCCAGTCCTCACCCTAAAATATAATGATTTACATTATGGGGTCTTGCCTTTTGTCCCCATAAGGAAGGCAAGTCCCCACAGTGTAACTGAATCAACAGATTTATGTCCCCACAATGTGGGTAATACATATCCACACACACACACACACACACACGCACATAAATGGACTGCTTAAACACAGCGACAGCGTTTCATTGAAGAAAAGTGAGCATTACTATCTAACTGAGGAGAGACGGGACTCAGGGGAACAGACACACTGTTACAGGGTAGAAAACAGAATGGTAGTATGGTAAACATATACTGTGAGAGTGAAAGCAACCACAGCCAATACATGGAAAGATCAGTGAGGAGAGGTGAGAATGGATGGATGAAGCAGTGTTAGGGTCTATTCCAGGAATGGATGGATGTGAGGTGTAGATGGCTTTGAAGGCCTGTGTCTGAGGTAATTAGTGTGTTATGTGTTTGATAGGCAACGATATGCTGCTTGTAAAGTTTCTGAGCAAGAATCCCATCCCTATTCAATGTAATTATTTCCACTTCATGATAAACACAATTATATAGTACTACTAAGTACTGTACACACTTTTTTATGTTAAGTATAAACCAGAAACTGTTATCTACTTATCTGTGTAAGCCTTTTTCACAGGAGGCAATGTTGTTAGCAACACCTGTGCTTTTCCTACCATGACAAGTCAAAATGTCTGCTGTAAAAAAAAGCTCTAGTCTGAAAACAACATGCATGAAATAAGCACAGTTAGAGCCACAGCCTGCGCTAATTTAACGTGTTACTATCAACTCTGTAATGTCAGAATCGGGGAAGAGATACTACACTGAGTAAAGGCATGCATGACTACCGCAGATCGCCACTCTTGGTTTGGTTGTCGTCATGCATGACAGTGTGACGTGTGATGTTGTTCTAGTAACATACTGATCCCAAGTCTGCAGAAAGCGGGCGCGAGGATGAGGATGAGGCACGCGACGATGGAGAGGCGTGGCGGTCTCCGTGACTCAGGGTGCGTTTGCGCTGGCGGACGAGGGCCTTCTGGTGCCTCTTCATCCTCTCCAGCTGCTCATCAGCACTCATCTTGCCCCTCTGCTGCTGCTGCGCCGGGTCCCCGGAGTACAGACGCTCCAAGGCACTTTTTGGTCTCTCCTGAGAGGAGTGGAAAGAGAGTCGATAACACGAGCAAGAAAGGAAATAAAAACAAACCATTTCGTAGATGGTTGTTTTAAATCTATGCAGTGAGTCAACATTATAGTTTATCTTCTATCTATAAAATTTATTAATGTGCTATGTAATGTATTAATGTATGTATTAATATGAGCCCCAAATAACAGAGAATTTAACTATCTATTTTAATTGATATCATCTGGAACTGGAGTCAGAGTGCCGTGCTGTCTCTTACTGATGAGTCAACTGTGAGCTTCACCTTCACGCCGGCAGCTGAGGTTGCTCTTCGGAGGGTCACGTACGAGGAGATGCTTGAAGACTGATTTAGCCTAAGCGAGGAGGAAGCCACTCCTGAGGGGACAAACATTACATTTATTGATACTGTGACTTTAATTTGTCGTCTTTTTTATTGCTGTAGTTTTTGTGTGGACCCCAGGAAGACTAGCAACCACTTTGTGGAAGCTAATGGGTATTCAATTCAAGAATGAGAATATATCTAAAATTGTAGCATTAGAGATATACCACAGCTGCATAAATCTACTCCACTGGCTCTATCATCCGCATACCTCGGCTAGGTAACGTCTGGTAACCATCACGTCCAGATGCCACCACACCAATGTGGCTGGAGCCGTCTCCAGCTCCCATAAGCTCTGGATCGCTCAGGAAAGGCCGAAGTTCCACCTGAGATCGACAGACAGAGAGGAGGGACTGTGTAGTTTTGTGCTTGTGCTGCTGACATTTGTGCACATTTCACACACTGCATGTACCTTACTGTCTCCATTAGTGTACTGGCCAATCTCTCTGTCCCTTTTGCGTTCATCTGACTGTCGTTTGAGGCCGCGTACAGAGGTGTGTCTGATGACCGTCGTCTCCCGGGGCAGCGGGGGAACAGCAGGGGGATGCTCATCAGGACTGTAGAGCTGAGGTAGAGGAGGTCTGGGAGGCACATCATCCTCACCCTGCACACAGAACAACTGTGAACTACGGATAAATACTCAAAAATGACAAACCAGCACCAACCTCACAATCTTGCCAATGGTGCCATACTGTTCTACTGCAGGGTTGCAACGGTATGAGATTTTCACAGTAACATCACAGTATCACTGCACACTATATGACATCAGACACACAATTACTATTATCAGTTACTGTGACCCTTAAAAGAAAAAAACAGGATAGTTTTTGTTGAACAAACGCTTTTTATTTATTCTAATTTCACAAAATATTATGTCCTTACAGACATGAAACTTGATAGAAACAAAATACAGCGCTAATACAGTACTATAGTTCAGTATCACAGATTAATGCTTATGGTATGACAGCCATCAATTTTCATACCACTGCATACCGCTGCAACCCCAGCAGCAAAGGCAGGGAAGCAGAGGACTGCTAGCTAGTAAACATGGATGTGTGGAAATAATGCTGGATTTAAAATAGAAAAATAACCTGTGTGACAAGTTTAGTAGTGGAAAGTCTAATTTTTCTTCCAAGCACGGCCTTTCTTTTGTAACAACCAGCTGAAGTTAACTCCTGTGGCAGGGGTCACTCACCCATTTAAGCCCACTGGTGACGGTCGCAGAGTGGCGTAAAGGCTGCTGGCTGGGGCTGGAGGAAAGGGTGGGGGTGTGACTACTGGGGCTGAGGTGGGGGCTGTGCTGCTGCTGCTGCTGGGACGCTCTCAGCTCCATAGCAGACGGGCTCCCAGACACAGAAGGCACTGATGACGCCGACACTGAAGGCACAAATTTCCTCTCTGGGGGATTTAATGTATATGAACATGTAACATAAATACACACACGCTGTAAAGACAGCGTGTTATTTTCCCATGGGAAATGTTCAAGGCATTAGTATCGAGTGTACGATTAAGAGCTTTAAGGATGAGATACAGCAGCATGACCGTGTGGCTTGCACTGCATTGTACAGGCGGCAAATATCATTTGCTTGGCACGCAGGTAGTCTCACCTGGGTTGGTGACGGAGGAGATAGTGACTTTGTAGTTGGCTTTACTGGCGCTGAGGCCTGCGATAACATCCTCAATCCTCCACAGCTCTTTTCTGATCTGGACTTTCTCTTGCTGCTCACAGAAAAACACAGAAACACAAGTAGTCTGCAATTCATACAGACCCAGCCATTAGAGTGAATGTGTGTGTGTGTGCAGCAGAGATCAGTGAGCCTCAGACCTGAGAGAGATCGCTGCGGCTCATCTGTCCCTGCAGGGCCGACTTCAGCCAGTCCACATCTCTCTCCAGCCGGCTGTACTCATTCCATGCGTTCTCCATCTCCTGCAAAACAAAACAGAGCACACTCAGCTTATAATGAGACGTCCACTGAGGTTCTCGTCCATAAGACAGAGATTTACCGTCACACTTAGCTCGTACAGTAAAGCCCATGTGTGTTGAGATGATGCTTGGAGAAGCAGAGTGTCTTGAGCTACTTCATATTTTTTTTGCTTTTTCACTTGAAATCAAGTTTTCTTTTTAAATCTGAATCACTTGAATGTCGATCTATTGTTTCCATTGTTCAGTAAGTTTCTTACCCTCTCACAAATGGTGGTTTGTCTATAAATGTTTTACTGAAACTCATCTTTTTCCATTCCAACACTATATTAAGAACACAATATTTTGAATATCAGTCTACGTTTTGACTAAAAAAATGTACACATGAGTTTCTTTGTAGCCTCAGGTTTGTCCCCGGGCACTCATTTTGATAGTCACAGTCAACCTGAAACATTGCCCCGCTTGCAGAAACCATCAAAACGGAACAGTTAAAAATAGAATTGAACATCTTGTTTTCAACCAATAAAAACACAATACAAGTACATAATACAAATTTGAGTAGTTAAATGAAGTACACTGGAAGAGTCAGCATGTTCTAATTTTAACCACGAAGTCAAAGAAGCGTTCTCAGTATGAGTGTAAAGGACCTGTGAGTGCAGCTTGTGTCTTACTGTGGAGACTTTGGATATTTCAGCCCTGATGTGCACCACATCCTCTTGTAGTAATTTCTGCTGATAGGCAATCTTCTCAGCGTGGGCTGGCTGATCTCTGTACTGCTCCATCTGCTGGTGGGAAACATCCAGCACAGACTCCAGCTTGTCCTAGATAAGGACATGAAAGACACAGTGATACAACCCTGATTCCCAAAGAGTCGGGAGGCGGTGTAAAACATAAAGTGATCATTTGCTAATAATTTTTTTGACATATAGCCAAGTGAAAACAGCACAAAGACAATATATTTAATGCGTTACCTCATCAACTTCATTGACTTTTGTAAATATCTGCTTATTCTGAATTTGATGCAGCAACATGTTTCAAACAAGTTGGGACAGGAGCAACTAAAGACTGGAAAGATGTGGAACGCTCTAAAACACCTGTTTGGAACATTCCACAGGTAAACAGGTTGATTGGGAACAAGTGATAGCATCATGATTGGTTATGAAAGGGGCATCCTGGAAAGGTTCAGTCTTTCACAAGCGAGGATGGAGCGAGGTTCACCACTTTGTGAACACATGATTTTATGAGGAATATTAATGCATGGGCTCAGGAACACTTTGTAAAACTGTTGTCAGTACACACAGTTTGCAAATGACTGCATTCTACACACCCAGATAAATACTGTACATGTGAAAGTAAAAGGAAAAGCGCACTATATATATATTTATGTATAACACACAAACCTTGTCCTCCTTCAAACTGCGTATCGTGGCCTCCAGCTCCTGTAGAATGTTGTCTTGTTCACACAGTCGACTTAATTTTACCTGAAGGGGAAACATACTGAAACAATAAGAATGCAGGAGGATGGAGTCTCTCTGTTTACCTCCAGAAGACAAAACGCACAGAAGAAACAGCACAGAGATAAAAACGGTGACTGGGCTGATGAGATACAGTGTCTGTTTACAGCAGAGGTCCACTGCTCCACTCTTGTCTTCGCTCAACTGTATTCACAACAGCGCAGTCAGATAAGACGAATTGATCGTCTAGTGTAGTCTTCGCTGTCTGTAAATATGTCAATAAGGCTCATCTATGTGAAACGCCCCGGGGAATTCCTCTCATCAGCGCACGGAAAAATATCAAAAGGCTCTCTACTGTCTGGTGTGGGGGTGAGATCTGGTAATACCCATTATGAGTAATCATAATCAAAAATCCATATTTTCAAATTCACTTTTGGAGAGAACCGTGTTTATTGAGAGTGACAGATTTGTTTTCCCAGAAATGGGTTATGTGTTTATGAAAACAACATAAGACTGCCTAGTTCACAGTCTTTCTCACACAGTGTATTTTTCCCTCAGATCTATTTATCATTCTGTTCAATTAATAATTAAGCTGTTTTTATTTTGCTGCCGTATATTGTTGTTTTTAATTGCATGAAATATTCATTGTTCGGACAATTTTACTGGCAATTTCTTATAAATTGTTAAAGTGGAACAATGCTAATGATGAAAAGCCAGGACATCCATCTTATTTACCTCTATTCAGCAGAAAACAAAGAGTGAGAAAAGCAGGATCAGGCAAATCAAACTGAAAAATTTAACAGCTCGACATCTAAAACTCCCATTACATGTATTTTTCCCTTTAAATTGCAGGGAGGAAAATAAAAGCTGTGGTCGATACTCTCAGGCCCTCACTGTGCAGAGTGGATGGGTGTCCCCACAGTGTTTCAGTGTACATATGTTCCCTTCCCTCCAAAGCCTCTGTTTACCACAACTTAAGAAGACACACACACACACACACACACACACGCACGCACACACACACACAAACACACACACAGAGTAAAACACACAGCAAAGTCAGACTCAAGTCAGCTGCTTCTCTGTAGTGGATTGTAAGAAGTCGGAAATGGAGATCTTAAAGGAAAGGAAGAGATGGATAAACATCCTTAAAATCCTGAGAACTTAAAGAATCACTTACATCAGCATCACTTTCTGCTATTTTCACAGGCCTTGACGGTCTTTCTGTTTTTAAACTCTCTCGTCCAGTTACCTGAAATTGCCAGTAGCCACAAATGAAATAAAGTGTTTAATATCAGTAAGAGAATGACATGTTTTGAATGGCTTTCTTTAAATACTTCTAGTAAACAGATAACAGCAACTGCATGGATTTTCAACATACAGTGATGCTATTGGACACATCAAGCTGGATGGACCAAAAAAAAAACACAAACAAACAAACAAAAAGGCAAAAAAAAGGCATGAGCTGGTATAACAAAACGTTGTGCAGAAGCGGAGCACAAACATTTATGCAGAGAGAATTTCTGCATCTTTGTGTTCGGTGAAACCCTAAAACCCCAAAGCTGCTCTTTCCTGGCTGCTTATTACTGTACATTAAACAGTCAGGTCCTTAAAATCAGCCATGAGGGAGGGTTCATCAAATGCTGATTTAATGATTTAAAGAAAAATATTGGTTTACATTGTAAATATTTAAGGTTGATGTAAACTTTCATTTCATTATTTCTACTTCAAAAAGCTACAGCAGCTGGGTGAATGTTACACTGTCAGTTATCAGGCCTCTAGTTTCATGATGGCACGTTAGGGCAGTACGTGCTGGCAGAGAGAGCAGTGACAGTGTGGGCAAGGCCACTGGTAACAGATTAGGTGTAGCTGCACCAGCCATGGCATTACGGATATTGTGGACCTCATCACAGCTTAACGTGACATTGTTTAAGATCTGTAAAAGTTCAGTTCACCAATGAGATCCATCTGCCTCCAGACAGACACACCATAATGGCCTACAGCTTCGAAAGACATCTGCTATCCCTAAAGCGATGCCACTGTCATGGCTGAAAATAAGGAAATGTGTCTGCCAAATGGTTTAAATTAGTACTTAGTTTCTTTCATTATGCTTGTGGGATTTCTGTGTCATGAAAGTGACTGAAGATGCACTATACTATTATTACGCTACACTACCTATTATTTACATAGACTTATACTATTATTTACAGCATTGGGGAGTAACTAGTTACATGTAATGGCATTATATAATTAAATTACAAAATAATTGTAATCTGTTACAGATACTGAGAAAAAATATGTAATCAAAATGTTGGTGGTGATCACAAAGTCATGACATCTGAATATATTCTTTTCAATGTGAAGCTTATATGTAGAATATAAGTTTGATTCTGTTGTTTTGCATCTTTTCGCCGTGCAGGAACGTCTTCCTTTGGCATATTTCTGGACGACGCAGGTCAGCAAAGCCAATGGGACAAACTAGAGCGACATCATCAAAGGTAGGACAGCTGACGAGGACCTGTCTCTACGTCTACACCGGCTCCAATCATTGAGCTGCATGTGTTTCCATTCTGTTGTTTGAATTTGCACCACCACTCAACGCAACTTGAATCTGCCATGCCATGTCAAGGCGGGTGGTCATGTCAGGCTCTAACAGTGTAGAACGTGTTTACCAGCAGCGAAAATGTTTGACACTTGACATCATAATGCTCAATGTCAAACCTGAGGAAGGTAACATAACGACAATCAGTCACATAAAATAAAGCTATATTTGATTAAGTAATTAAAATAGTTAAATTACTCACTAATTTTTTGTTAATCTGTACCCTTTAACCGTAAAAGTAACCTTCCAAACACTGATTATTCAGCATGGAAGCAATTAGCAGGTGGGATACCAAATCCTGAATGATCCCTACAGCATGTGGGTTTAAGCATATCTGGTTGAGTTTAATGTCTTTACACCAAGCTTAATATTCTTTCTCCTTTTATGCTTATGCTCGTTAATTTTTCTCTTTTGCTATCAGTCTAATAATACAGGGCCTGTCAGTCTGAGCATCCTGTCCAGACGTTAACGGGCCAGAGACTTGTCTGACTTGTCTTGTCGTCTTTCACAGTTAGCGATGCATGAGGCTGAAATGTGTGGGTGGAATATTCATAACACACCCACATCTGGATCACCACACCCTACACGGCGGTACGGACCAGTGCAAATGGGAGACTCCGTTAAAGGGGCATTCCACCTATTTTACATGTCAAAGTCAATCACTAGTCATATGGAGCACCACACAGCCTGTGAGAACAGTTTTATAATGTATTCTGTGGTTCTGGAGGGAGCTTTGTCAAGTCTGGGAAAACGACTAAAATTATCACCAAGATATCTTTGCTTGGGCTTGTATAGTTTTTAAAAGAAAGCCTGCGTTACATACTGGCAGCATCGAGTTTCAAAATGTGGGTGTTTACCAGTCAGGGACGGTCCAACGAAACACAAGATCGAGCTAAAACTATCAAGTCTAAATAAACAAATTCTGACCACTTTTATTTGTGTCTTTCACAAGTTCACCAACTTTATGTATGTTAGTTTCTGTAAGTAACTTTCTGTAATTGTCTATCCTCACCATGGTGAACACGCACCACCTCACATTATTGTCAGTTGTCACGATGAAACCAGAGGCCCTAAAGTTGTCACTACATTGCCAGTATAAATCTTTAAAGAGCACCTTTGGGTCATCTCTTCTGCCCTAACAAGCAAAACAAAAGCAAAGGGAACATATAACAAACATTCAATCCATTCAGAAATGCTTAACAGCATGCAAGGAAGCCCTCTGGCATAACGACTTCCTTCACGTCATCTCAGATCTCATAGCAGTGTTGGGAGTATCACACGGTGAATGATCGGATCAGGGTATCCATGTGCAAAATCCTGCATAATTTCCAGGGGATGCATCACATTCCTTTTGAAAAGCAGTGGAATGGTCTGTTTCACTTTGTATGCACACCATCCTTACATTCCAACAGTACCCAAAACTCGGAGTGGAGTTTTCAAACACATTGTGTACTGAAACGATCATCGGGTCAATACTTTGGATCTGTTTTGAAACAGGAGATGGAGAGGAGTTACAGGACGTACTGTACATCGTTAGATGACCTCCCTCCATTCCAAAACACAGCCCAGGTTTCTAATTAAAGCACTGTGGTGTTAAACATACAAATCAATTAAGGCTCAAATGCTTCGCACGGGTGTAAATGGAATATATGCCAGTAGCTAGCTAAAAGAGACAGGTTGCTTAAATACAGCAGTAACAGGCCTTTGCAATTTATAATACTTCTAACACTCACATAGGAATTGAAGTTAACATGACTCAGACATTTTAGAAATTCAGCCATGCGCTTATAAAAACTTCAATTCCCATCAGGAGGAGCTTAACATCAACGTGTGTTGGGGTGACATAACTACATCTGAAGGTACATACTGTCATCCAATGGAAAACACTGAACATCAGGACGTCTGCTAATGTAATAAGCCATACTTGCTATCACATTATGTCAGTCACATTGGACTATTTGTTGGACTATTAATGCAATTTTGTTAATCCTAAAATTGATTATTTACATAATAAGAAGACAGTTAAAATACATGTTAATTCCACCATAAGGAGACAGAAGAAAAAGCACAGCGCAGAACAGAGGAGAGACAGGAAAAGGGGAAACAGGGAGGCAGATGTAGGAGGCAGCAGCAGGAGAACAAGATTGCAGTCCACAGAAGGGAGATGGAGAAGAGGATGAAAAGGATAGAGTGGCATTTACTTTGTTGGGGCCCACCTTCAGATCTAGATACTCCAGGTCCTTCTTCAGTTGTATGTAAGTATCATCAGCCTTTAAATGAGCAGTGGAGAGATAAATCATTTGAAATGAAGCTGCAAAGGATAATGGGTGACCAGATGACTCCTAAGGCCTTTATTTGCTGCTCAGAACTTTAATTAACTCGGTCTCAATTACAGTTTACTTCTACCTCTGTATTTTTATCCACAGTTCGTAAAGCCAAACTGTAATTAAGTAATGGTGTAATTTTTTGAACTGGCTGAATGTCTCATGTTTGACCTCATACACAACTGAGCAACGCAGGTCTTGTGCATGACATGTGGTCAAACTGAGTGTACGCATGGAGGATGGCCAGAGAATGGTTGGATGTCAGAATCTGGGTGGAGTTGTCATTACTGAGCACCGTTGCAGCTTCACTGTGGTCTGCTAGTCTTACAGCAATGCACTGTTTGTGAGCAGGCTCGTAAAGGAGACTGTGGCTGCTTCAGAATGAAAACATCAAGAGCACACAGACATGGAGACAGAAATGTGTTGTATTCATCACATATTCTTTTTGTGGCTGTGAACGGCTACATATCTATCAAACAAAGGAAAAGTGTAAAATGCAGGCACAGTCGACAACCAACAAGCTTCAAATATGGCATATTATTTTTTACAAATAGAATAACACAGAGCCTCTGGAAGCTTTTGATTATGATGGGAGGGGTGACACCTAGTACAAAGAACTAATTGTATAGCTTAAAGGCAATTTGGACAGTCTGAAGTGCAATGCAGCACATGCCAAAATCCTTGAATAAGCAAGACAACCAAGCAATGCCAACAGACTGCACAGTCTTATGAATGACAGGGAAGTGATGTGTGGGGTTGGCTGGGGAGAGGGAGACCATATTGCACCGGGGTTGCAGTGTGCAGCAGAGGAGATTAGGGAAGTACGGGGGCCCCTGACCTGCATGCTGGGGCCTAGAAGGCCGTTGTGCTGGTGGTGCTGCAGGTGAGCGAATGCATCGCTGGGGCTATGCACACCAGCCATCTTGGCCTGGTGCCTCCGAAGCTGAATGAGGAGCAGAGTCAGCTCCTCTGGCTGCAGCCAAGCCCGGGTTTAGGGGGCCGGAGGCCAGTGAAAGCACAGAGGAATGAGAGAAAATACTTGAGAACCATCTGGACAGTACATTAGCTGAGAGAGCCAAGTGCTTGAGAGGCCAGCATACGTTTGCTTCATCAATGTCCTGCTAATAACTTAAAATGCAAATGCAAGAGCTGCACTATGGCGACTGGGAGGATGACTTATTGTGCTATCAGGGACTGACTTAAACAGATATCATAATTAGATATAAAAAAAAAAAAGTAACTCAGCTTTCTGGGGGTTCACAAAATCAGTTCACTCAATCAGGCCTGGATTCTGCATCTTGATACTGCCACAGATTTTGGACTGACTCATTCCTGTTCATACGTGCACTGGCTATCCTAGACGACTGGATGTGACAGATACAACAATAATGAAACCAACTTGTGTAGTGAATGTAATAAAGAGGCTTGTACCGTTTTGCCATGCAAGCTGGGTGCGCTGACGGTGTGTGTGATATAGCCCATGGCTGGCATGGACCTTCTCTCCATCTGGGAAGTCTGTGGAGAAACAAAATTCATCAACTTGTTATTACAGATCTAATAGAGTCAAATCAAACAGAATGTCTAATTCAGTAAGTAATCTTCAGTAGTGTTGAAAGTGAGATAGACCACTCTATCACACTGAATCAAAGTTAAACCATTGCCTCCAAGTCTGCAAACAAACTTGACTACACAGCAGATTTATTTTTCATCTATCCCTTTCTCCCTTTCATCACTCCCTACTCTTCTTCGAAACAAGGTGTGCCCTGAGTTTAACACCCTACAGGGCTTGGAAAATTTGACGTTTTTGCTTAACACACAGAATTAGTGAAAACCAGGCCCACTACAGAACCTTAAAAGGACACAAACAACAAGAGATTTAATTAACTACACATAAATTATACTAAACCTGCTTTCTTAAAATAACATTTGTTTGCTACCAGCAAGAGAAGCACTGTAAGCCATTCCCTTTGAGATTCCCATGCCACTATTTTTTTGCTGTATAATAGGTTTTTTATTTAAATACGAGATCAGAAGAAAGAGACCGCTGCTGATGTTTGAAATAGAGTAGAGATGTTTATAGGGTGCTGAGGAGCCCTGGGCAAATTGGATTAGCCGCTAATAAAACATACTTCTTAATGATATTCCACAGAGGGATACAGATCGCTATTACTTAAGCGCACTCCAGCCAGAGAGCACTATTAGCCTCAAAGATGCTGGATGCACCAAAACTAAGTTCATTGCAGACTAAATTTAGTTCCCATAAACATCGCTCCCTTGGATCGTCCTGCATAGTCACTGTGGCTCCTTTTGTTAAAAATGTATCTTCTTCTGAGGAGTTTTCCATAATTGTGCGTCATTCTATTTTACGGTTATAATTAGTGTCTTGACACTCGGGTGAATGATGGAGGAAACAGAGCATCTGCGACACTTTGTTTACTTGTGTAAGGCCAACGGGTTGGTTGTGAGGCTTGTGTGTGTTGGCAAATGTGGTGACGGTTTGGAGGGAGATCTTTTCACATGTGGAGGGTGTGGTGGGTAGACAGCGCAGGGTGTGGATGACAGGACGGCCCCTCGCTCCGTCTCCTGCGGCGGTGGTGGTGCTGTCTGAGCGCTAGGACGGTTTGGGGAATGGCGGAGTAGCAGGCTTTCACTCGCACATGCTCACACCACCTGTGAAGTGGGGCCTGGGTGTGGACTGTGTGAATCTGCAAATGATTCACATGAGCATCAAAGTGTGTGCGCTGAGAAGCTCGGAGCCTTCTCATGCTCCCAATCTTCCCATGGTGTCCTTGTGAGCTCACAACATCCTTCAAGGCAACAGATACCTCACTGTCCAAAGCTACCGTGAGAATGAGACCTTTGTCATTTGGCTCTCTACATGTGAATCAGATTTCCCTTCAGTCCCATGCCAATGACAGGCTGCTGACATTTACTTTGTGCCAGTATTACAGTGTTAAATCACCAATGACTGACTTTCAGCACATACATTCATCAAGGGTGGGACTTCCATGCATCCATTATCTATACCAGTGTGATGTGATACCACACCGAGAACAAACCTCCCGATGCCCCTTGCAGCCACTAGTCCTCTTTGCCAGTTTGATGTATTGATCTCCCAAACATTTTCTAAATTCATCTATTGATCATTTTGTCTATTAATTGTAAGAAATGGGTGAAAAATGACATTTACAATTATCCCAAGGCCAAAAGTGATGCATTCACATTACTTGTGTCCAGTCCAGAACTCAAGGATATTCAGTTTATAGTGATAGAAAACAAAGAAAAAAATCAAATCACATTGGAGAATCTGGAACCAGAGAAGTGTTTTTGCTTGAAAAATGGTTTTAATTATGAATTGATTTAACAGAAATAGTTATCAATTGTCATCAGACTGCATTTGCAATCTTCAGAGAATAGTTTTGTGTCAGGTAGGTGTTACTGAGACATGGTCACATGTTTGCACTGCTAAAAGGAATAAACTACACTGACCATGTTCAGTGTAGTTTAGTCTTAATAGCCTTTGGATGGTAGCGCTCTATGGCATGGAGGCATATGCTGCCTCAGCCTGTGGATACATGGACTCGTTTGGAGGAGACATTACTTGTTGGCTTTTAATGGAATTTGTCTCTTAAAAATGGCTCAAGATCAAGTCACACAATACTGTATTTTTATTTATGTTATGAGTAATACTGACTTATTCCATGGATACCTTATTCCTAGACCAGGCTGTATGATTGCTAACCTAGGCCACAGTACATGAAGACTTGAACTTAATTAACATACCCTTTACCCTCTATTTCAAAGTTTGATTTGGAGAAAAGTAAGTGTTTTATATTTTATACTGCAGTGGTGAAGTCTAAATTGTCTGGAGAACATTTCTGAGAGGCAACTTTCGCCAAAACTATCTTGCTTCCTCTCCCTGAGTAGGCGTCCTACCTGAGAGAGTTGGGCACAAATGTGGCCGGGGGAGCTGGACCTTGTGCTGTCCCCGGGTGCCACTTCATCCAGGGGCCTGACTGTGCGTCTGTCTGAGGGGGTGTGTGGCCTGCGAGGGGACAGGGGTTTGAAGGAGGAGGGGACTGACGGTGGGACTTCACACGGGGATGGAGGGACAGAGATGGAACGTGGCATCTCCACAGTAACTCGAAAGGAAGAGTCTGTGAAGTTGGGGCCCGTGTAGATAGGAGCGGTGGGGCTGCCATGACGGAACTGCTGCCGCTGCTGCCACTCGTACAGCTGCCACACCATTCCCTCCTTGGTGGCCATGCGCTCATCGGTGGACATCCGGAAGTGGCTGAGCCGGTCATGGGCATACTTGTAGTCACTGGGCAGGTTGCATGTTACTGGAGGAGAGCTGCTGCCAGACGGGAGACGGGGAGACTTTGGCAACGACTGATAGGCGGCATCCGCTGTGCTGGCTTTGGGCTTTAAGGGAGGAGTCCGCCGAGGGAGGTTGTATTCAGCAGAGGGAGCACTGTGACAGCAAAACACAAGCAAGTATTTTAAATAAACAACTTCACATTATCTGCCCTCGATTCTTTCTCGACAGACAACAGAGCGACTAAGCAATGAAAATGTACAAGTCCTCATATTCACCACTAGATGGAGGCATTTACTCGTTTTTTTTTTTTTTCAATTATTTTCTTCATCATTATTCCATTCAAACTGACCTCTTCGGTGGGTCCCCTTTATGAACTTTGACCCACTGCTCCACCTGAGCCAGCGTATTCTTCCTCTGCACATGTTTGTCAGTGTCTGTCCGTGAAACAAAGCCCCTCTGATAGACAAGATTGCCGTTCTGTTCCGGTGGCAGAGCCACCTGGATCACAGTTTGCTGTCCGTTCTTGTGGGCGGCACCATCGGCAGAGTCTGGAGAGAGTCTCTCTGCTCTTTCCTCTGTGGACGACTGGCTGGGCCTCCCTTGGATCTCTAATCCGTACCTCACCTCATCTCCATGAGCCAGTTGGACACCATTATCTGGAGGTTCCTCTCTGTCTGTCCTGCGAAGGCTTTCTGGCTGAGCTGAGATCTGGTTGATGGGGACATGGTTGGACTGTGGGACTGCCTGCTGCACAGCCTTCTTTGGCTTCTCCACCTCCCTGCAAAAAAGTGAGGCAGGATGATTTAATGTATCAGCAAAAGTTAATCCTGCCTGTAAATGACTACAATAAATTGCTTTGTAGAGAGCATGCACTGAAGTGTTAAAGTACTTTCAACTACTGCACACTTCTACTCGTGTACAGTTGCTTAAGCATCATCTAATTCCCCCTCCTCACCACGTATTATGATGAAGTGCAGCACTATTCTTAAAACAAGGGATTACAGAACATTAAGCAGGGAATAAAAACACAGTGGGTGCTCAAATGAAGCTTTAGTGACCTTAAGAGTATTTTCCTTTTACTGGGGTTTTCACAGAAATGATCAGAAACCATAGAGAGCTATTCAACTACTTTCCATCTGCACATTGTTATATTTCTCAATAGAGAGGAAAGAAGGAGAGTGCTGAAGAATGAGCGAATCCCCGGGGAACAGAAATGACTCACTTTGTCTTCATCAAATAGCTTGGGGCTGCGTGCCACTCCTCTCAGTGTGTTATAAGGGTTCATGTTTAAATTCTTTCAAGTGAGGGAATACGTCATGATTTAAAATGTCTTATTGTCAAACTGCATACAGTTAAAGTTTGCTCATTTGTGCAGAATACAGTCATAAGAGGTCAAATCTGAAGGCAGGAACAGTAATGAAAGGTGCGTTTTAGTTGACTGAGGTTCATGTTACATGTACACAGGTACATGTTGTCATGGTAGGTGGTAGTCAGGTGATCACTCCACATAGACCTCAGTGGAAAATTTGGTCTTGTTATCTATTGTTAATTCATTAGCGCAAAGCATTTTATATAATTAATGTTTCGTTTCAAGGGACCAAGCTAAGACTGTCATGTGGAACATTGAGTGCTTTGCAGAATAAAACATTCTGGAGTACTGACTCATAATGGCCTCTAGGTGGCATTATTGCACAGACCATTCAAACCCTGCAGCACATCCAAATAATCTTACTCGGTCTAAATGCAGTTTGTTATGCATTTGCCACCATGAAAGAAGCACTATACTGCAGTCAGTGATTGTAAATATTTAAAATAAAATAAAGTCATGCTCAGAAATCTGCTTTGCACTCTGTGACTGCTGCTGTAGAAATATGTTCTGTGGTACACATCTTATGTGTGATCAGCGGGAAATGGGCTGCAATATTCCTCATCTATACCAGAACCCCAGATGTATTACACACACGCATGCATGCATACACACACACACGGACTCTGCAGACATCTCAGTGCCCCATAACAGATGGACAGGGTTGGACCTGCTGTGGAAGACCTTATGCTGTTACAAGACTCTGAAACTAAACCAGTTTAACATTAACAGTGTAGCTGATGCATAAATAGCTCAACACATAATGCTCTAGCAAACCAGAGTACTATTTGTTTGAATATCTTGACACCCAGGTTCCCTTTATGATATTGTGTCGGGACATATCCAGTTCACAGAGAATGCTGTGCTGCTTCATGCGGGAAGAGATGTTGGTACTAGAAGCCCAACCAATGGGAGAAGTGGAATCCTACTCTGTAGAGCGAGACCAACCTCTTTACAGTGTGACTCTGCTGCATCAGCGCAGCCTGGTTCATGGCCCGGATCCAGCCATTCATGTCCTCTTGTGTGTCCGCACTGAAGAAATATGTCCGCATCCCGCAGTGTTCTGCCTGTGAGCCAATCACAGAGTTCTTATTGTAAATGTAGGAGCGCATTCCTGTATGGCTCGCCTATCACAGAGAGAGAGATCAGGAGGGAGAGAGAGAGAGGGAGGATGTGAGAACTTCTTACTGAAGACAGGAAAAAGCTTCCAAAAAGGCTGATGAGTGAAAAACTTTGCTTTCTTGTTTACTGAGATTGACAGCCGTCAACTCAGTGAGGACAAAGTTTACAGCAACATTTTACAGGGCGGGAGCAAAGTGCTGCAGCAGAAACAATGTGAACATTGTGCTGTTTCTGGCCACAAAAAAGCACAAACACAGGTTATATTTTCCACCTGCTTTTCAAAAAAAGCTTCAGCAAAAAATATACAATCTCTTTAGCACACAGAAATTAGATAGCAACTGCAGCAGACAACCATACAGTTGCAACAAAAAGGCAATTATGGGCATCTGTCACCATTTTAGTCAGGATACCCCCCTCCCACACACACACACACACACACACACACACACACACACTCAGCATAAACATCAGCTTTCCTTTTGCTATTTCTATGTGGTGGAGCAAATCAGTCCTAATAGCTCAAAACCTAATTCTGATGAAGACAACCAGCGATACACAGTGAAGGAGCATTCAGCAGCCTTTTGCACAGTTTCATAGTATTTTATCTCCTGTTGTTTTGTCTACAGTCCAAAGTCATGCAGATCACCTTCACATTCGAAATCTGCAAAACATGGTGTACTGATCTACTCAATATACAGTAAAATAGTGTAAATGAGTAGTTTGTAATGTTTCATCAGTCTGTATATCTCATTAATCAACATTTTTTGTGAATGATGCTTCTTATTTCACCTTAATTGTAACTTCACCATAACAAAATTCATGACGGGATACCATGAGAGCATCCACGACACAGGACTGAACTGCAACATAGCATCCATCGTGGAAAGAAAATAGAACTCCACTATGATAAAATACTCTATAAACATGTATGTCAGTACAGACTTGACTTAATTGTAAAGGGAGCAAAGGGAGCGCTACCCTTTTCAGCACGTCACAACTGATCACAACTGCAGACTGTCAGTGGTTTTTAACCTCCTGAGTGAGTGAACCTTAATACAGCCTTTGAGATCTTCACTGGCTTAAGTTGAACATTTTAGCACAGGAGCCTTTCCAGCCAATCAAGACTGTAAACTGAATGCAACCACTCTACCAAAAGTTATTTAATCTTTAGGCAATATGTGAGAGGGCAAACACTGTAAAGTTAACAGTTACTGATGTCGTGTCTATTGTGAAACAGTATTATATTAATGTTTGAACAGCGGGGGGCAAAGTGATGATGGCAACACACATCCAAAGAATTGCAATGAAATCAGAGAAGAGTGTGGAAACCCCGTCGTCCCAACACTCCAGTGATGATGAGAATGTCATAGGTGATGTGCAGCTTGACGAGACAAATGCCAGAGCCCCTGAGCTTATACGTATATGAGACTGATCATAAGAGTAACCGGCCTCTCACGCTGTCCAGGAATTGGGTGACTATAAAGAGTTATGAGTCCTGCACTGACCGTGCAATTTTCTGTTTCAGTTCAAAGCTAATTTGCAGTGCAGCGGAGTACAGTGCCAAAACAATAACAAATGTGTCCAAACACTGATGGACTACAGTATACATGTAAAACAAAAGCTGCAGCACAATTTGCTTGCTAAAACTAATGGCCCCCCTATGAGCTCTGGCATTGTCCACTGATGACTGGAGTCATGCCTGTACACGATGAGGCTTTGATGCACATTTCCAAATGTGCATTCAGCAGCTACGAGCATGACATGAAACAAAATGAGCTGAACATGGCGGTCCACTGATGAGGCTCAAGTGAAATCAAATACCTATTCATGCAAGACAGGAAGCCTGTGTGATTCAGGACGGCCGCCCCACCGAGAACAGTACTCACTCCGCCCGCGCACACACACCGGGTCACAATGGGAGGCAATTGACCAACAGGGAATGAGAGAAACACAGTGAGATGAGCCAAAATAAGAGAACAGAAAACAACAGGAAGTAACAGCAGATCAGTGCTGACTCAATACAAAACAACAGAAATGGCTCTGGCTGTGGTCTTATGGCAGTCATCACAGATGCAAGAATGAGGAACAGGGGCAGCATCAAAAGTGTTTCGATTCTTCACAATCAGACTCATCGTGGCATCGCAGCACCGCCTGCAGTGCTTCAGGGAAGGGAAAAAAAAAACTAAATATTTCAGAGACGTACAGAACTGACTTACACAACATGTTTTCTTATATATCCTCCATTCACATGCTAATCAAGCTAATTCTCGATGTGTCACCATCTCTTATCCATTATTTCGACTCGTTATTTCAGGCCAGCACAGACCGTACTCTGTAATTCACCGTACATGTCAGTAGCTCTAATAGTCCGAGGCATCCCATTGTTCAGTAACACCAGATACCTACTAAGCTGCTGTCATGCTAACGTAGCAGTAACTGAAATGCTCCAAAGCACCTCAGATGCACGTAATGAAATCTCCTGCTCTTTAATGCATGATGGCTCAGAGAGAGCTGAGGGGAACGGAGATCTCTTAAATACAGGGAGGAACAGCAGAGCCCAGGCTCATTTCATCTAACCTCACACATACTCCCCAGCAAGTGGTGGGAGGGGACGGTGAATAGGCTGAATGTATAATTAATATTCCCAGCAGCGCAATTATCATACAAATTCCTTTGTATGTAATATGATCTTTAAAAAGATATGTACCACACAAACACACACGCTCATACGCACACAGACATGCACTCACACAGAATACAAGAACAAAAGGCAAAGTACAAAGGAGCTGGAAGGATTGCAACAGAATGCCCTGAAGCTGCAGTGGTGCATCAAACATTCAGGCACTATTGTTCTCTGCAACAGGCTCTGTGTTCCCACAAAGGAGGAGCTGGATAATGTTAACACTCCCGCTGTAACCAAAAGGCATAAATCCCTTTGCTGTCCTCTGGCAGAATTCACAGGAGGTGAAGAGAAAATGACTCTGCAGGAAAAGTTCTGTCACACACTCTCAGATAAAAACGACACTATTACCAAATGCCGGCTGGCTCTATAAGGTGCATTACCAGAAGCGAGTTATGTGCCATTCAGATTTCAGTGAAAGAATGAAGCTCTAGCCCTGTGCACGCTGTGCAGAAGACTGCGCTGCTGCAGCCTGTCCAGCACACTGTTAGAGCTGCTCGAAACACAGGCGCTGCTCACAATCGGTGAATAAAATCAGACCACGAACAGTCTGCTTTACCTGAGATGCATATGCTAATATGAACACATCTGCTCTTTAGAAACTGTGATCAGAATACATAAACGGTTGCACTGCAGCCAACCGCTGTAACACACGCCACTGGGTTTGTGTTTAAAAGAAAAGGTCAGCGACCAGAAGGTCGGAAGTTCCATCTGACTCCACACAACTGGACTTCAGAAAGAAGCCTTCAAACATGTAGCTGAGCTGCATGCAAAAACCCCCTTGAACAAAAATGTGAACGTAGGTTGAGGAGCAGAGCAAAACAACACTTTTCTCTCTGCTTTACTTAATTAGTTTAACAAAGTAATCCAAACTTCTCAAACACATCAATGTTTCATATTGTCTTGCTGCAATAAGCAGCTGTAGAAGAAGCTAGTGTAAATAAAATAATCAGATCAGACAGTAAGTAAACAAAATTATGTCCAACTTTTGATACTTGACTACAACACTCAGCCCTTATGGTTAATCACAGACTGTGTTCAAAAGTAAAATAAAATAAATAAATATGAAGGAGAAGTGAAAATGTGGTCTAGGCAGCAGGTGAGACCCCAACCAGCTTTCCTGTGTTACAGAGGTGATGGAGCAATGAGTATTCTTCATAAACTGTTATGAGTTTCACTGGCTACACATGGACATGACAACTCCTTTTACAGATCTGATTGCATGCCACTCCAGTGTTACCTTGAAAGCGTATTTGCGGTTTATGTGGTCATCAGGCTCAACCGGCGCTATGACGTAACTGGGCAGAGGGATGCTGCCGAGCACCGTCTCCTCTCGGCTGTCTGCGAAGCAAGCACACGCAAAACGCAGAGAACTGTCACAGGCAGCCAAAACAACAAACTCTAACTCTGCCACCATCTTTTACGATGTTTACGAGTGACTGCAGATTTATGAACAGCAGGAAAATTAAAGAGGCATAATTCATGGGTGACTCTTGTCTGGACGAGGCCACGTAGCAGCATGTGGCACGAGGTGGCATGTGGCTTATCTATTATTCAGTGTGATTAATGGAGGAGAGGAGGTGGGTGCCCCGGCAACACGAGCTGAGATTACATCCCATAATAAAACACTCAAGTTAATAAGGAAGGAGAAGTGGGAGGAAGAGAAAGCAGGTGAGAGATAGCGATAGGTCTAATCATAGGCTGTCATTAATCAAGAAATGGTTTGGTTTGCATGTCTGATTTAACAATCGAGGCCATTTTGATTTTTGTCTGTTAAACCGCGGCCAAGTGCGCTTTTCGCAGACTCACCTTTGTAGTAAAACAAGCAGTAGTCCGACAAAACAAACCACTTCCGTTTCCACAGTCGCATTCCAGAGCTGTCCTGGAGGTGAAGGGGGAAACGCAACACACAGTGTTTAGAAATCCTCCTCGCAGGAACACACTTTAATTCACATTTTAATTAAAAAGCGTGGTTTGGGAATGTATCACTCGTTAGCTGCAAGGCTGCTTTTTTGTCTTTTTAGGATTATATGCTCTCATGAGACACTCAAGTCTAGATTAAAAAGGTTTTCAGGACAGTCTAAGCATTCATTTTATAAACGTTACAGTTCATAGAATATCAGATTCTGCACAAAACGTATGAAGAATTATTAAGACAGACACGGGGAAGGAGGGAATGAGAGAGGAGCCACAATGAACCACTAACAGTCAGGAAACACTCACGACAACGATCAGATGCTGTACAGTGAAGAACGTCACTTTCTGCAAAGACGGTAATCTCTGACTATGTGACTACTGTGATTTATATTCCACAATGCGACAGATCTGAACATGCAGTGACTCTTTAACACGTACTCCCAGAGGCGTGGGCTCTTTCTTTCAGACTCACAGTCGGAGCAGAGGAACTTGAGCTCACCTGTTTATAGAGCCAGCCTCTCACCACCACTGGGATGTTGAGGTTTCTTTTAATAGCATGATCTCTCTTGCCAAAACTGTGTACTTTGCCCGTGACTCTGGAGCCCTGCAGAAAACAAGGAAAAATCAAAAGAGTTCATTACGTGGGAACTTTGCTGTAGAACTGCAGCCTGTTAACTGCTGCTGCGCGGGCCCCCAGGGGACGCTGTGCATTCACTGCAGAGGGTACGTGAATGACCAGGAGGAAAAATGTGGAGCAAAATTTAAATTGAATGAATGCAGTTCATAAACAAACAGGACTGCTCTGATGCTAGCAAGGCTAGCTTGCTAACCCGAATCCTATTTGGTCACAAATTTTTGGGCTCCTGAAGGGGGGGCGTGTTTGAGAACTACTAATGTACACCATGGCAGTGTACTCCTCAGTGGAGAAAGCAAATGTAATGTTACTTGGAAAGAAATGACACACACAGTCCAGTAAAATGGCCTTCTTCACTGGAACGTCCTTAATGAAAAGAGGAAATACGGACCGGCTGTTCCTGTGGATGACGACAGCTTCTCTGTAAAAATTAAATGATTTTTCTCACGTGTGTCTCTACAGAAACACCTGGGGCTTTCAGGCTGACTGGCTGGAAGAAGACGCAAATGTCGAGGGGACAAACATGCAGACCCAATTCCTCATACGGAGTCCAAAATGTGACACGTTTTAATTAGACGAAATGGAAAACACCAGAGGGGCCGAAAGGTGAGGTGAGTCAGTCACACAACAATTTACACAAGGCAGTATTTTTTTAGATTATCTGTTAATCTGCGGGGTATTTTTCTCATCATTTGATTAATCGTTTGGTCCATGAAACGTCTTGAATATTGCTTGTTTTGTCAGGTCAACAGTTCACAACCTAAAGATATTTGGAGTACTGTGATACTAGACAAAGAAAAGCAGTTAAGTTTATATTTGAGGGGCTGGAAATGAGAAAATGTTGGCATTTATGCTTAAACATACTGTAAATGATTAATCAGCCAGCAGAATTGTTGCTCATGATTTTTATGTAGATCGAATAACTGATCATTTCAGCTCTACAAGAAAGTAACTAGAAAATTACAGATATTTCCAAAATTATCAGCAAGTAGAACATTAAAGTCTATCAGTGCAATAGAGCTTCTAACGTTAAGTTGCACTACAATTTATGCATAGCGGGTTTGGCACCCGTGAAAGCAAAGGGGGCTGCGTGAAAAGTTCAACTGTCTTTCAGTGGCTCCCAGAGGTGACGTTAGCATTTCAGATTTCTCTGTGAATGTATTACTGTCCCGTGCTTCATCGCTGTGTCCCATATTCACTGACAAAACATGTTTGCGGCAAAAATTTCCATGATCTCCGTGGAAAGAACAGCAAGTCTATCACAAAACTGCATAACGTACACCGCACCCCTGTTTAGTCCCACAGGATGTGCATTTGGAGTTTTATTATGCCTGAACGATTGCTAAATTATTGCTCTCTGAGGCCATCAATCAGAATGAGATAATGTCTTCTAGTGTTGATTAAACCAATTTATCAACATGAGCATTAACAGCCGTCAGGGCAGCCAATAAGAAAACCAAAAAAGGACCTTTAGATTCTGTTTTAGGATTCATTTTCTCTTAAAACGTCGTCAGTAAAATTAACTAACTCATACTTGACATTAATGGTACAGAAGAAAAAACATCGATGCTCACCTTCGTCCCCACGGCGACATCGACTGCTGCTGAGGTCACTGCCTTAGAGGACTCTGTGACCATGCTGGGGGATCTCTGATTGGCCGCTGACTTGGACATACGGGATTCTATCCTATAGCAGAGAGGGCAGCGGGGAAGAAGAAGATCAGTAACACAGACAGGGCAAGAAACACTGGATAGCCATATTGCTGCTGTCCTCTGACAAACTGAAGGCACACAGAGCGCAGCCCTGTGCTGAGCTTTCAGATATAAAGGATATGACTATTTCCTGACACCGCCACGCGACCTGTCACAGCCAATGGCTTTGCAGTGGATGTGTTAATAGTGGAAGCATTGTGTTCCAAACACTCGAGTGACACTTGGTCTGACACACCCCACACAAATCTTATACACAGGCCAAAATAAGCAAGAAGCAACCAAAGCACTTCGTTAAAGCCATATGCACAGATCAAACTATTAAGTTACTAATAACATTTTCAGAGTAGTGTTTCTCCTCCTGATCTGGGGTCAGAAGCATTGTTGGTATAATTATCAGAGTGTCATTCTGGTGGTGCCTCTTAAACTCTGAAACAAAGCCGCAAAGTCCAACAACAATCTTGTGTTTCTTTATCTAGAGGATCATTTATTACTTGTGTGGCCCAAGATCCTCAGTACTTTACCTCCCTGCTGCGTCATTTCCATATTACATTCAATCAATTTAGGAAGAAAAGAACTTTTGGCTGTTTTTTTAAGTAAACTCTAAGATGTGCATCAAAGGCAGTGGGGACCGGGAATAAAAATTATACAACTTACTATCAGGGCTGCACACCAGTAACTATTTGTAGGATGCCTCAAATACAGTAACGTCTAAAGGTTAATGGGATGAGGTAGTAAACAGCTGCAACCTTCAGCATAGAATTACACAGAGGCTGTTGACATTGAGGTAATCACTGCGATATATCCTTCAACACCTACGCTGAAAAAAATGTCAGTGTGCAAGGAAAACAATGCAATTTTAATGCGATGCACATATTGGAAAAGTAGAAATACTTAGCATGAATTACATGATGCCTTTTCTAAGTGTTGCATCGCAGAATTCCACACAGACACTTGGTTAATCGGAGGAGGGTCTTAATCTGAAATACAGGACAATGTGACAACCAGGCAGCCTAATGGTTACAGTTAATAACCACTGACAAAGCTCCCAAAGCCTGATGCCACTATATAACCGAAACATGAGAAATATAGGCTAATACATAAAGGAAACTGGAAATTCAGATGTTTAAGTGGCCATGTTGGCTGGCCTTGCAAAAAGTGTTGTAGGTTTATTTTTAATTTTGTTTTCTTCAGTTATTACCTAGTATTCACTCCCACAATTTCAAGGACTCTCTCTCCAGGCTGCCATAGCATTTCATTTGTCCTACGTGCTCTCAGGCAGATGCATCATAGATAACAGGAAAACTGGCGACAGCGAGCATCAATCTGATTTAACAAGGTCCCAGAACGTTTCTTAAGAATTTAAGGCAGTGCTGATGAAGTGATAGCGTGTAGTTCCACAAGATTCTTTTGTCCACAAATCCTCCAGACCTGCTGCTACATCTCTCTCTAAAGGTGCTCTGCTGGACCACTGGATTAAAATTAAACCTCTGTCATGGTTAAATAGTACATTTTCCTGCTGCAAGGAGCCATCTTAAAGTGAGGACTGAGAGGAGGTGACCACCAGCAATGGTATTGATGGTCATCACCGTCCTATAACACAACCTGGGACAGGTCTAGGACTGCAGTCAGCAAACTCTGGATCTATCATCCCTATTTAACCACTGAAAATAAGATTTGCCAGATCAATAATATTTTGTCACCGTGTTTTACTGATCACATGCTCTCCGTAGTCTCGTCTTCTTGTTCCCAGGTGATACCAGTGGATCTCACTCATGCATCTTTAGATGCTATAGCCCAGCTTCAGTGAGTGCAGTGATGCTCTTCTGCATTAACTTGTAAACTTCCTGTTAGACTAAACAAATCTCTCAGTTCTTCTCCGAGCTGACATAATAGGTGTTAAATTTCAACTGTTCTGAATAAGAAAATACCAAGAGGGAGGCTATTGCTGTGATGCTGTGAGGCAAACCATGTTACACTCACTTCAAGTGCATTTGAATAGTAGTTTGCTCATATTCCCCCTCACAGGCTGAGAAAATAACATACATCACTTCTGAAGAAGGTATAAGGGACAGAAACTTCTGCAACAAAACTCCTCTGCAGCCAGTCCGCCAGTATAACTGACCTGACTGCAGGACTGAGCTTACAATAGCAAACAATGTGTGACCTGTCTGTCTGACGGCACTACCACTAACCCCCCGCACTGTTCCGCAAATGGGTCAAAAGCAGGTCTAGCCCTGATGTTTTTTCCTGCTTTGTGTGCCGCACTACAGTGAAACTAAGGAAAAGGAGATAAGCTAGAGAGGTGTGTCAGGGACTAAAGCAAAAAAAAAAAAAAAAAAACTGGTAGAACAAGGGGAAAAAGAGAAAGAGACCACAGCGGAACAAAACTTACAGTATCTGCACTCACAGTCTGGACTGCAGCCAGCCTTTTTACAGGATGTTTCTGTCGTATCAAGGGGACTCAGCTGTTTTATGTGCAGCTTTCATACTGTTTACCACCACTGTCATTGGAATGGTTCCCCAGGAGATTTGTTGTGGCATGTGGCGGAGAGGGGCGATATTTCACATCAGGAAGTGGAGAAGGTGGAAAGACGCTAAGCTCCATCTCTCCCTGCTTCTCTTGCTATGATGGAAATGAGGACATATTTGACGTTTTTTAATCCTTTCAGGCAGCGGGAGTACATGAGGAGAGTTGACGAATTGATCATAGTGTGATAATCCATAACAAAGTCAAAGCCTTTAGGCCAGCAAAGCACGGGCTGACGGACCTCTCCGTGGGGGAAGACCTCCTGAGGCTCTTTTTCCTGCACTGCTCTCAATCCGATACAGGTCTCCAGGGAACACACCGAGGTTCTCCTTACTTGGAAGTGAGTCAGTGATTCATGGAACTTCCTTTTCAGATATCAGTGTTCACAGAATGAATCCCATCACCATGAGAGTGAACTGAAGGGACATTTTGCAGCCTGCGGCGCACACATTTGATACCGAGGCTGCACCCCGGCCGTCACGCTCAGCACTAAACTCTACAACGGCATTATGAAAAGAAGGGTGGCACAAGAATACGGCAATAAAGCACACAGAAGTTGGTTCAGACGAAAAAGTAAGCAGCAGTCAGCCGTGTGTGTGCGTACTGCAGCGCAGAGTCAAAATATCTACTTCAAATTATTTACTTTGTACAATCTATGATGTTACTGAAGTGACCTACATCTGATCTCTCCTCTTCTGGACAACTTTATACAAGGCTGAGCTACAACTAGAGCAATGCACACACATAATTCTACATAAAGCTGCTTTGTGGTGAAATGGATAGCATAGCTGGTGAAATACTATAGTATGTGTAACCAGTGAACACAGAAAGTAGCTTTATGTCACACAAATTATTTTGCATTTACGAGATGTGTTTCCTGTAGCCGAGTTAAGCACAAACACTGGAAGTACGAGGAAACAGTTGGAGTTAGGTGGATATGTGCTCAGCCCACACCACATCAGAATAGCAGGTACATAGTTTGTTAGTGCAGCGGTAAGCAGAAGAAGCTGTTGATGGGCAGATTAATAAACAGGAAACTGAAAATAACAGGTAGCTATTTCCAGGTGTGTTTGAACCAGTTCTAATTATCCAGACATAATCCAGATATAATTACCTGAGACTAGATTTCTTAACCTTGTCCTGCCTGTTTCATGATATCCGTGTCCTTGTCAATAACTGATGCTATTCTTACCACAGTTTAAAGAGATTAGGACTGCCATGTCAAAGTAAAAGAACCATTCTATCACTGCTGCAAATATGCCAGTAAGCCCCTTGATGGTATACAAATCCATGGCTCAACAGAACTGAACTGGGGATAATGGAGAGTAAATGAATGCCATTGGGGGATGCAGATGAATCACAGTCAGTTTTGCATTGCTTAAACAGACCATCTTTTAATTAGTGAGAATGTGGAGGCTTGTCTCTGGCTCTGGCTATAGTGGAATCTGTGCTATGCATATTCATCTTACACCAGCCAGCTTAAATACGATCAGACACCTGCTGCCTTACATTGTGCTCTAAACCTGCCACGCAGCTTTTATGGCTTTGCATGAGGAGATTCACACAATGACAGAAAACAATGATAATAAATCCAACCGCCAAGCTGTGACAATAAATAAATGAAAACAATGCAATGTCACCGTTCTAGTACAACTCCAATTCTCAACATTTCAATTATATTTTGGTATTTCATATACAATATTTATGTAAAAGTAGAGGTATTCTTTAAAAAAGAGAACTATGGGGAAAGTTTATCAAGGCCACACAGTCAGGTTTCCATTTTTATGAGTTCAGTTTCATTGAGAAAAACGACCATCCGGAAAAAATAAAGGCAACATAAGCATAACTTGGCTGATTGATGAGACAGATTCATGACTCCAGATGTGATAAGAACACAGTAAAAAGCATACGTGAGTGTCAGTTATGCCGTTACCATAAATCATATTAAGCCTATAATTTGAGGAACAGTACTTAAGAGTCTCTGGGATCCAAAGCCACTGACGTGAATGTGAATGCAGTCAGTTATGAATTCCATGATGGTAATGAATATAATGACATAGAATCTGATTCCTTAGTGTTCTCAGTATGACCGCAGCTCATTCTATTGATGCTCTTGTTACTGACACAATAGACTATCGTGATTTGCTTTATCAGGGAGGGTGATGAGCTATTTCCCAATCTATTTCTGGACTCCCACTGCATGACCTTGAACTAAACTCTCTGTACCTTCAAGCATGCAGTGTGTGCAACATTCCCAGGAATAAAAGACCCACTCACCTGTCTTGTAGTGTGTATTCTGTGTTTTCAGGGGAAATTTGTCCAGTCACAGGGTGCCGAAATGACGTAGCCCTAAGGTTGTGGCTGCAGGACAGAGGGAGGATGCAGAGAAAACAATATTAGCATCAAGTCATTAGTCATATTCCTGCCTGATCACGTGTTTCTATACTTCAGTTTAGCTGCCGGTTGAGGTTACAACTACTTAGCTTACAATGAACACTTCAGTCTACTATGAAAGAATCTATAGTGGCCCTGCAGCCAGGTCAGGGCTCATACTCTTTAGCACAAAGTGTAGGAATCAGCACTCTTCCTCAGCCAGCTTACCAGGTTTTATTGATTTCACTTAGATGGGGCCATTCATTGCTTTAACTGAAGCATGAACGCATGTTACTGTCACAGGTTAGAATAAGAAACAGATAAGTGACCATTGCTGCTGGTGTTGAGAGGACTGAAATATAATGCTATGATTCTGTTTCTACTTGTTGTATATTTATATGTGACTGTGTGCAAGGACAAGATTTGGGCTAGTTTGTTTACAGTTTTACAACAGGATCTTATCATCTAACCATCAGGGCAGGTTAAGCTTCAACCATTCATTGTATTTAGCTTTCCATTTCATTTAGTTCCCACCACTGCAAAGGGCCTTTCAGGTGTACGGCTATCAAGGATTAGACAGTTGCCACTGATACCCAGACCTGCCATCAATTATCCCCTCAAACTGTGACACATCCCTTGAGATGCTGCTGGCTGTATGCACATACAAAAACATGGCACTATAGAGATTTGAGTTCTGTCAGGACACTACACAATGTAATGTTACTGGAAGAATTTCCAGCTCTGGCATCTCCTCTGCCACACAGATAGTATATAATATATAATACTATATAAAGGTCCATGTGTTCTCTCTACTCAGGTGTATCTAGTGAGGAGATGTTGTCTTATGAGTATGACGACAACAGATAGAAAGTGCTAAAACCTTGTGTACTGAACTGCAATATTATGCTTTCAAGTCTGGCTTTTGTTAGCGTTGTATTTTATTCCCCCTAACCCTCTCTTATCTTCTCCCATCACCATCACACACAGTCTATTACAGCAGAAAAAACACAACACTATTCTTCAACAGGAGCTGTGAAATACTGGGCACAAATGTGCAATAAAACCACAGAGTAAATACTGCTGTGCAGAGGCTAAAACCATATGCTGCTTCTTCATGAACACACCGACAGGTGTACAGATAAACAGCTATGATAAACTATCCGAAATTAAAGTGTAGCAAGGGTAAATAAATGACTATATAGCCTGCAGTAAGGGGTGAATCCTCTGAAGGACAGCTGCAAAAGTTCAGTATCACAAAGGTTCAGAATGAAACAAACAGAAAGTGTTGCCTCACTGCATCACCATGCAGCAAAAGAAGGGGAGACAAACTGAGTGGGGTGGAAAGATTTATGGGTTGACATTTCAGAAAAGTTCAGAGGATGTATTGGACAAGAATAACACAGAGTGATTCATTACACACAAACAACATGGCATCAAATATACAGTAAACAAAGCATAAAACCTACACATAGGCTTCTGTAAACATGCACAAACACATACACACACAAACACACGGGCTTCGCGAGGCTTGTCCCTGGTAACAACTCATAATTTGCTGAGCTGCACTGGGCACATACAGCACTGCACCAGCATCCCCTGTTAATTAGGAATCTGCATTCTTTGAGGCTTTTGTTTCAGCCGCATTACTTCTGAACTATTTGTCACGGAATTTACAGCATCCCAAGCTAGTGTACACACACTGCAGCACAGTGCGTCTATTTGTTTGCAGGAAACTAGCTTCGATCAACATTTGTGACAATATTGTCCCAAAGGGAAAAATGAACTCCTGCTGCGGAAGAGCTGGAGCACGCAGCCTTCTAGATTGTGTATTGGGGACAGAGCTTTGTTGTCAGTGCCAGTGAGATACAGTTGCAAGAATTTAATGTCACAAATAAGATTCTGTGCAGTGGCTCTGCATAAATCATTGATTGTAATACAATACTCGAGCTCAAAAACAAAACTGCCTTGCAGTCCTCCCTGGTTGTTTTTGAAAAGATGATCACATTGATTTATGCACAGTCAATCTTTAAATGAATCATTCAAAATTTCAGCAGTTCTTATTAATAACTGGTCCAAACTATCTTAAGGATACAGTACACACACAGTAGACGCAGTAATACCAGGCTATTGCTTACATCTTAACCTCTAAAGCACATTTGTTAGTGAGTAAATACATCCAAGGAAGTCAACATACGTGTAGTTTTTGAAAAGTTACTCAAGTTATTTATCTTCCATTTCAAAAGAAATGCAATCATAGCAAAAAAAAACACACACGAAAACCTACTTAAGTATAACTTTAGTTTATTTCAAAAACCCTATGTTACTCAATCTGTAATATAAACCATTGCCACCCAAGTAACCTAATGCAGCGACACAGCAGTGAGGTTTTTTTTCTAGTATTTGCTCATTGACAGCATAAACTGACTGCCTCATACCACTAGCATGTAACAGGGCCCCAAAACACTAACCATCGGGTCAAGTAGAGTTTCTGCTTCCATTAGGCCAGATAAAGATGAGAAAGAATGACTGGCATCCCCCCTTGGTGAGAGCTGAAAGAGGGTGTTTCTCAATATGGCAGTGTTTACATGTACAGTAGAAATGTTACCACAATCCAGACGAGACTAAGTTCAATCCTAGCTGAGAGCTGCCAGTTAAAAACTACCACATATGAAGTGAAAACACCAGCTTTGTGACCAAACTTTATCCTGATGCAATGATCCCTTACAGCAGCAAACTCATTTTGTGTAAACTGAGCTTAGTTTGATGTACAGTAGGCAAACCGTGAACAGTGAGTAACCTGAGAACAGAACAGCACCCTGGTTTTGATTTGAGCCAGAGCTGCTATAAAATGTGTAGAAACAGCAGCACTGCAGCTCAAATCAGCTCTCTCTCTCTCTCTCTCAATGCTGCAACAACCAGAGTCCACGGTTCAGCCCTGGCATGTCATACCAGTTTTTTTCAGCTAAAACAAGAGGCTCAGAGTAATCCCTGTCCAACACAAGGGCTAAGTCCTGGCAGCAGGGGCACCGGGGCCACGGCTCTGTGGTTTGCACACCTCTCGCTCTCTTTCTCACATCAATAGAAGCACGCGGAGGCTCCGAACTGCTCCACAACACACATCAAAAGACAGGGAAGACACCCGCTTACAGTCTCAACTCCTGTATCTATTTACAGCGAAGGAAAACTCCCCTAACTGTACCCACTTCTAGCACAGATCTCTCCGCGACTTACTTTTCTCTGCTGTATCATGCACACAGTGGAGACAGCCTCACCTGCTGTGCGAGAGTGAATCATCGTGAATCAGCTGCTAGACTCGCTGTGGTGCTGCAGGTCATGCAAATGCTCTCGGCATTGTCAGGGGAGGTGGGAAGATGCGCAGAAGGTCTCTCGTAGGCAGCTGGCATCCGCAAAGAGCACAGCAGAGCCAGCAGGATGTGAGCAGGAGGGGGGGAGGTCTTTATCTCTGCTTTCTCCTGCTCAAGCGTGCTGTCTGAGAGTTTCACCCCACACATGCCGAGTGGATGGTAGAGATGTAACTCCTTCCCATCAGGGGAATACCTCAGTTGCTTATCAGATCCTCCTCCCTTTTCCATTTTCCCCTCTCACTCCCTCTTTCCCAGAACTGAACTTGCTACACGTCATCTCTTTCAAGGAAACACTAAGTTCTGTAGCTGCTGTTGATGTGGACATATGTGTATCTTGGTCATCAGTGTAGTCTTGTTCTTTAGAAAAATGTCAAATGAGTTTGTTTTATTTTTTACTCTGTTCAATTACTGCCAGTTCCTTCCTGCTTGGGCTTGTTACTGTGCGGTCAGACTTCCACTGGCACCCTCTGAGTGGCAGCATTGCAGTAAAGAAGGTATCTGGGCAGGTTGGTGATTTTGCTTTTTCTCAATCAGCAAGTCATCCACATTCATCCTCAATACTAATCAGCTGCTCCATGCACGCTAGCTCACATCAAATACCAGTGAGCTGTCTCTTAAACGCACTCACACACCTGCAGCATTCACAGCTTCGGCTAAACATCTGCTGTAGAGTCAGCCGATCGGCTTATGCTGTGATTCTGAAAACTATTCAAATAAAGAGACATTCGTGTTAAACACTGGACAAATATTTAAGCCAGGATCCTCAAACATACTGCAACGTATTACCTCTCAAACTTCTCGGGCCCCTTCAAGGTCACCTCAGGGTCGTTGGTGTCTACTTTTTGAAGCACTGGTGTAACAGAAACGTTGAACCGTGACCTCTGCTAAGACGGAATATAAACTAATCCTGAGGAATGCAGCCCAGAGAGCAGGTGGTACCAACATACTATACTAATATTTCCCCCCAAGATTAAATCAGTGACACCTCTCTACAATTTGAATACATTCAGACAATGTGATGCAATTCAATTCCAACCCGCGGAGATGTACAGGAAAAAAAACTCTCATAGCCAGCAATTATCTTCAGAGCCTCTTGTCTCCTTCCATGCAGCCTTGATAATAAGCATCACAGCACCATTGCAGTGTCTGAGAGCACCTGTTTCTTCTCTGTGAACACTTTAAGTTTAGACAAAAAGAAACTGAACCTGATTCATTATTTATTTAAGAACTATTCATTGGCACATTTACTGATATATTATGATATACACTGCTTTAAAATGTTGAAATTAATGAGCTGATTTTAATTAACTGCAGAAAACTTCTATTATTTCATTGTCACACCCACTTAGTTTCAAAATATAGATATTAAAAAAGCTGAAAATGTATTATGTTCCACATAAAAAAAAACATTGAATGTCTCGTGTTGATGAATAAGGCCTACACTGATCAAGTGTGCAGCTGAACACAATTTCATCACTTGAACCAGCGAGGTGTAACAAATGTCAAATACTGTAGTTGCCTGCATTTGGCTTTACACTGTAGCTCTGAGTGAAGTAAAACACAAATCAGTGTTGTGCGACTAATCACCAGGGAACACACAATGGTAATCATTTATTTCTGCTGGCTTAATTTCAAGACCAATTCAATTAGCTGTAACGAATATATCATTGATATCAGCAAGCTGTCCGGGCACGGACGACATGCTTCTGCAAAATCCAAAGAACAGAACAAAAGCAAATCACAGAACACACGACAGGTCAAATGAGGCGCCATGAACCCATACTGAACTCTGCAAGAACATCATCTCTGGGTGTACCACACCCCCACCCACGCAGTGTGGCTATGTGACAGCCCATTGCATCGTGGGGGATCATTGACCTCCAGTACCTCCACCCTGTAGCATCCCAGGCCTAGAAGGCAAAATTAATTAAGCCTTAACAGCAGTGGTTTGTGCGCAATATCCAGACACAGGGAGCCATTAAGGAGATAAGCATTCTGCAGCAGGATTTGCAGATGTTGACTGACCTTTATCAGTTTCGTAGCAGAGCACTGCAGCAGCAGCCTCACTCAACTTCATTTCCCTGACATTTGTGGAGGAATTATGCAGGCGGTCTCTCCATTGAGTTACTGGGAGCTTCCACTGTCACTCATTGTGGAAATGAGGGAAGCCAACCAAACACATTTCCCACTCACTGACTGGCCTTTCCCTGTCATTGCACTCATTTACTACCATCATCATCATCATCTTTATCGTTTACAACTGCAGACACCCCAAGCTGAGCTGACACCATGACACAGTTACTACAAACCTACTGGAGAACAGTAGTATGAATGCAGCTGCATGACTGTAAAGTAGTCTAAATGGCTTCAATGAAACAGGAAAACCCTTGTCGAAGCTCTGCTTTTATGGAGCCTGTCGCCATGCAGCAAACCACTCAAACCACACTGGGCAAAGAGCGGTAACGACAGGCTCAAACAGGCCCATTGAAGGGCAGAAACAGGTGCAAGGACTTGCCAGTGTCTGTAACCCTGTCAGATAGACGGGTTTGGCAGAAATTGAAAGAGCCGTCACCTTATTAACATTCAACACGCACACTTCTGACACAGCACATTTCATTGCAGTCACAATAGTCCTTAAGGCCATGCTGTTCCAAAACATAAGCAAGGCAACAGCTAATTACATTGCAGTGAATGCAAGACAGGCCAGTGTTGGGCCAATAATCAAGAGTTAGGTTGCAAGGAAACACTTCTCTCCATGCACAGAAACTAATTCAGAAAAAGAAAGATGTTGGATCCTGGTCGGAGAACTGAAGTCGTGTTGCTCGTCAGTTACATCTCACTTCATACCGGCGTAATTGAAAATGATATTCTTCAAACTCTGAGAGGAGAGCAAAGACTAATGGAAACTTAACTCCAATTTGCAAACACATGCTGCATTAAAGAGATAGCTCGGCTTTTGTAAGTGGGTTGTGTGGAGGCAGAGCAATGAACTGCTGCTCCACCTTTAGGAAGACCCATCTAAAATAATCAATATCACTTTGTCTGCTGTATTTACAATATTTTCAATGCTATACCTTACCATCACTACATTTTCTCAACTGTGGAACTTCTGTATTCTTAGGCATATGCGCAGCTGTGCCTGACACTGTGTTATGCTGCAGATCAGATGTTTGGGTCAGACTGTCGGTGATTTAAGGAAGAGACAACAAACGCAAGAAAATAAAAATCAATGATTATAACACAACAACGAAATGGCACACTATAGAGACAAGACGATACCTTTATGAGGTACAGAAGCTTTTGCAGATGGAGACTGAGCAACCAAAGAGAAGAGACACTTCTGTGGAAACTGGAGGAAGCTGTTAAGTGGAGCATTTCTCCACTGGTTACTTGTAAGTCGTTTTATTTATTTGTAGATATTTTTGGAGTTATTTAGCCTGATTGTATTTACATAATCCTCTTCAGAGAAATGCAAACGCAGAGTTTTCTCAGTGTTGCATGTGGATTGTTGGTGTCTATTCAGTGCAGCTAGCTAACAGCTTCCTAAGGCCAATCTCACTCCGAATGGAACTCAGTGAAATCTCTATGATGACCAAGACATGTCTTTGTTTGAACAGCCAGGAAAAGCACAATCTTTGAAATCTTTAGAAAAATGATGTTTTATTTCAATCTGATCTTGCAAACTTTCTTACCCAAACAGCTGATCTTCGGCATGTTTGCTTTTTGATGCATTTTTATAAACTTGTTCTAACCTTAAAATTTTCCCGAGACTGCCTGCAGAGTCAGAGAAAACGGCCTTATCGAGTCATGGAGGCCTGCAGGACTCTCAGCACATCAGCGCTTCCTTTGCTCCATTGGCACAAACTTAGCTGACTGATAAATATTTATAAAGGGTAATTTTAAGTAACCCATCAAAGAAATTGTGGTTTTATAATGCCTCCAACCATGACAATAAAACAGCTTCCAAAAGCACTTACCATAGGGATGAACAGCGACAGGGCTGCGCTGCGACAAAGAAAAAAAGAAAAGTTTTCTGGAGCGAGCATTACTCAGGGGAATAAATCAATGAAGGGTCCCGGCAGCTTTAAGTCAATACTTAATACCACAGATTTATCCTGCACCTTACTCACTGAATAATGATGACCTGAGCGACCAGGAGTCATTTTTTTTCATCTCTTCATTTGCGCTAACGAGAACTGTCAGAATCTGACGTGTGCAAACGTGGAAGTGCATGTGTTACATGGAAACAGGGAAAAAAGGCTGTTTGATACTGTTGCACACATGATTGAAATTAGCGGTAATCCTAAAGGTTAGCTTCACTGGTTTCCAAGCCAGGTGTTGCGTAAATTTCCCTTCATTTATTAATGTGGACACCAAACCTCTTAAATGCTTGAGATTTGAGGAACCAACTGTCTGCCTTCACACACTGTGTTGAATCTGATTTTCGAAAACAGAAGCGCACATGAAAGCAAGGATAAATCTTTTTACATACTATTCAAAACAGTGAACATTTAGCGCTTTCTTTGAAGTTTAATTTACTTACTTTAGAACAACTTACTGTTTCTGGCTCAAAAGAAATACACCTGACAAATACTCCTCTCTATTTAGCGCTGCAATTGAAATTCATTTGATAAACGGATGTACAACAAGTATTTTATACATAAAAATCGTGCCTTGTGTAACTCGTCGTAGCAGCATAGTTGGTTTCAAAGTTCTGCCATTTTATTTGGATTGGCAACTCTCTTTTTGGGGTACTGACGAGCTACGGGAGAGAAGATTTTACAAAGCAAATGATCTCTTACCAAGACAAAAACACACAATCAGCAAAAGCATCACGTACCTGACAGTGCAAAAGAGATGAGAGACAGGCTGCAAAGCACATCAGTGGATGCACTTAATCTCAATTGTAGCCCTCACTTGCACATGGATGTTATCAGCAGAGCTCACATACTGATATGACTCTCTAATAAACAGACCATATTGAAATGTCTATAATCAATCAAAGTGATAAGCTGACAGAAAATGAATGAAATCTTCTTCTATCCAATTCTGAAACAAAAGGTATGAGACTCGCTGATGTCTCTTTTCTCTCCTGCCACAGTCTTTGCCCCGCTGTGATCAGCACATCAATAGAGGAGGTTCAAAGGCACTTTGCTTCCCTTCACTGACACACACACACAGACACGCCTCCACAGAATTGACTCAAGCTTTATCATCAAAGGTCTCAGCCAATCTCAGATCAGCTAAAGAACAACATAAGCCACTTGCCTCCTCAAATCATAGGTTAATGAGGAGCAACATGGTGACCTTTGACCTCCATTCTCCAGCGGTTCCAAGGGTGCTACGAAGTATAGGTAGGTCATCACAGTGTGCACGGCCATAAAGTGAAAACAATGCGTCAGCACTCAGCAGGACAACAGCCCCAGCTGCATGTCCTCCATTACTTCCTCACTGCATAGCTAGAGCAATGTTACTGTGCTGCACAGTACAACAAGGACTCACCTGTAGTTTTAGGTGGCTGCAAGAAGAGAAAATGTCATTTATGCCAACAAAACATTCGGAAATGATGTAGAGAAAAGTGTGTGTGAGTATGCAGTTTTTTGAAATACTGTTTCTCTTCTTCTGGAATCATGGGAACAATGTGGCAATATTATCATTTCTCACCTACTATCTTGTTGCAGGGTTTTCCTTCATTGTCCGTCACCTACACATCATGTGACACTGTAGGCGGACCATCAAATGCCTTAAATCACACCTAAGCATGCGTCTGTCATCACTTTAAAAGCTTATTTACTGTGGTAGCAGTTTTTCCACAAACATGCTTAGCTGAACTAAGCAGATTTGTGGTATTAATGTCATCACACCAATTTACAGGCTCTACCTACTGAAAAAATGTGGTTGCAAATTGGATTTGACAGTAAAGACTGTGCCGTGGTAAATAGGAAATGATACTGAAAAATTACAGAGGAGGATCCAGGAGAGTTAGCACGTACACCTGAGGCATTTATGGCAAAAAATATGATGCTAAGCTTCAGTTGTTACCAAGTGGGTACTGTAGCTCTAGCGAGACCTAAACCATGTAGTAAGCTCTGCCATTCTGCATTTAAATGGGCATTTAAAGAACAGGAGATTATGTATAATAAGGCAGAAGAAAAGACACAGTCCCAAAACAAGTGAGCATATATTTGTTGAAGATGATGATTAGCAATTAGTGATTAGTGATATACACACATAATGCTGTGTTTTTGGATTATGACATTAGACATCACATTTCTTACCAGAATTTTGCTGTTTTGCCCAACTGAATTCTGCTGGTACTCTAGTTGCTATTTGACCAACGCTGTGGTTCTTGCAGTCCCTCTGTTCATCTCTGTTCATAGCTGTTTTTGATGGTATTCATCTTATAGATGATCCTGATTGTGTGGTGCATGGAGTGTAAAATTGCTCGAAGAAATGTAATGCCTATCAATGTGTGCACTCCACGCTGAACAGGAGGCTCGAACCAGTCTCTATTATCTGATCTCTGCAGCTGCTGAGCATCGGAAAGCAAGCTGTAGCTGTGTGATAGACAAGCTAGTCGGCTTAGCAGTCAGTCCAGGGACAACAGATTGAGGTCTGGGTACAAGCAAATAATTTCAGTCAGGTAAAAGGTGGCCAGTCCTGATGGAGAACATCTCCACTGACTCTCAAATGAAAACACACACTAAGGCAAACTGAAGCACAGAAAGCAACTGCCAGCCCACACAGCAGGCTGGGTGATCAGCAACGGTCCCTGATTAGAATGGATGTAATCAAATGCATGTAATTATGTTTCATCTCTCAACCCTAAATTATTTCTTGCCTTGTCTTTCCCACGCTGACACACATCTTCTGCTACGGACATAATAGAATGATGGGCCGGCAGACAGGGAGACATCATAGCTCATTCCACCACATCTTCATTGTAGAAAATTTTCACGAATGTCATTTAGATACATGATGTGATGCTGTGAGCTTCAGTTTGCCATGCAGATGGACTGATGGACTGCACAGGATTCATCTGCAATCAAGCTCTCAACCATCACCTGAAATGACCCTTTTCAGAAAGTAGACCAAATTTGATTCTTTTACAACCTGAGACTGCAGACTTTTGTCATGTGGCTACTTAACTAGAGCATCTGCTTGAGTGTCCAACCCACATTACAGAGCCAAACACAGCTAATCACTTTGCTGTGCAATGTAGGACAAAAAGGGATGTGAAGTGCGGGGGAAGGTTAAAGCTTAAAATCTCAGGCAGGAGATAGACGGAGGGCTTGGAAACTGCAAGCTCCAACCAGGAAAGACCAGTGGGAATGGTGTGCTGTGCAGCAAGCCGTGCTGATAGTGCTGTCACTGTAGCTAAACAAAACCATCAAGAGACCGCGTATAGTAATAACAGAGCACGAGAAAATCTTAAAGCCTGTGAAACAGTCAGCCAATATCTCTTTCACAAGCAACAATATCACCAATATCTAAAAGAGTTGTCTGCCCTATTTTTTTTTTCCTAAAATGTACAAATTGTCATATTTAATGGAGGTAACTGATTGAACTCTTATTACATCCCCAAGAAAGAAACTTAAGCAGTAATTCATTTGAATTTGACCGACTCACCCTTGTATCCCTTCAGGGAGCTCCACCCATGTGTAGGAGGCTTAACTAGCAAAATGATCATGGCACTGTCAGCAGAATAAAAATGAAGAATATGAGGGAGCTTGAGGTTCTGAACAATAACAAAGAAAGAACAAGACAAGATAAAGAAATGTGGGGTCCCTCCACTCCTTCTACTCAATCTCATTGTCTTTGTCCACAAGCTCCCATCTGGGTAACTTGTGAACCAAAACAAGGAAGTGCATAATAGTGAGAGAAAAGTAGAATTCCTGGCAGGTCAGAGACATCCTGTACACACCCCATATTTCCATTTAAAGCTCCACAGCTTTCAAGAGGAGCAGAGCACTGTAACACATCGTGACTGCCATTAACTTGAAAAACAAATATGAAGCCAACGCTAATGGATGTTGTTGTGCTCTGCTGCTTGCGTCACATGTATGAGGGTACATTTAATAGAGACAATTAATTTCTGAAATGGAACGAAAATAAGTGTCGTGATGATGCCATAATGTTCAAGATGCAAAAAAATAACAGGTCCAATGCAAGACACCAAGTTTTGTTGAAACATTTTGCTGGTCTGTCATCTCATCTCCATGTCTTCATCATCTTTAATTCATAGTGTAAAGTATCCTCGAGCAAACTTTAAAAATGTAGTTCCAGTGACCTTGTCAAAATTTTTAAAGAGCAGAGATGTGTCAATAATAAGCAGCTCGAGCAGCAGAAAAATGAGCACGATAACATTTGCATCTTGAAGTTCCGCATTTTTTTCACTGAGGTTTTGCTGTCGGCAGAGAAGGTGTTTCTTTCCTCAAAGTAAATCACAGAATGTAGTTGTTAACTGATGTCAACAGCTGCTTAAAACAGTAGATTTACAAGAGAGCCTAATGATCAAGAATAGTTGTGGTAAGCTTTGTTCTTACCAATGTAGTGACGAATGCAGCAATCCCACCCACCCCCCCACAATGTCCCTATCTACTCTGAGTGGTCGTGCGAGAGCCACTCACCACCACCTACGTGTACATGTTTATTGAACGTTCACATACACATGCATTTACACAGCAGACTCTTTGGCTCATCCTATCAAATTAAATATGTTTCCCAACTATTTCTCTGATGAGTGCAAAGAAAAATTAGGAGAGGAGAAGACAGGACAGGAGACAGGAGATAATTCCAGGGGAAAAGGCTCTGTATGATACAGGAGTTCATACAAAGAACACTGTCAGACCTGCGACAGTATCCTCCCTGCGATAAAACCCATTCTGCATTCCTTATGGAGATGGTGCATCACCGCACAGCCTCTTAGCTCTCTTCCTACAAGGTGCATTTGTACGTCCATGTGAAGTGCCTACTTATGCTGCTGCTCAGGGCTTACAGAGAATTTATGGTGAGGCAGCTTGTCCTGTATTCTGCAGCAATTCTGCAGCACAGATGTCAGTCGGAGATGACACCTCTGGAATAAAACAATAAATCACTCTCAGCTGTCATTAAAAGGCTGAAACTTCAAGTCAGCTTTTATTTTTGGAGCAAAGGCAACAATCCTTGCAGTCACTGGTAATCAGGCCATTTAAGAAAAAGCAGCCCTAGATAAGGTCCCTTACTTCATCTAATATCTAAGCACTGCACAGCGAGATGGCTTACATCTGTGAGTCAGTATTGTTAAGCTTATCTAAGTCACCACATGCACCTCCCAAATACAGACCTATCAATCACAAACAGGTATGACACATACAGCAAGTGTATCAAAGCAAAGATGGCCTACCTGCAGGCTCTCAGCGCAAGTCCCATGCAGCAGCAGTCATCATTTGCCAGACTAACTCCAAGCATTTTTCTCTGTCCTCAAGCTCAAAAGAGCTGTCTGCTCCCTGAGGTTTTACAGCACCAAATGAATGATCTGCGGCATGACTCTGTCTGATTCAGCCAAAGTTCGGCAGTCTGTCACACTACGTACACATTCCCCTGAGCGCACACAGAGACACACACACACAGACACAAATTGCATATGTTCGTGGTCAGATTATCTGTCTGATCGCTCATCCCCTTAATCCCACAACATCAAAAATAAATCAAACATCACAAGAAAAAAAACTCGAATTGTAACAGACAAGCATGGCACAAATAGGCAGAGAATCTGTGAGACGGCTACTCTCAATATGTCTGAACAAGAGCCCATACGACCAGGTCACAGACAGAAACAACAGAACCAGTGTCCACCCTATAAAGTAATGGCTGACAGGAAAGCAGGTAGGTAGGTAGTTGGGCAGCTGGCTAGGTGGGTAGGTCCTAAGATAGATAGCTTTGATGACATCACATTTGTGAGTGTAAAGGCAAAATGAGGTTAAAAAGAAAAGCTGCAAGCAAGTCATCCAATGAGGGCCAGCACAGAGCAGCTTATCCTGTCATGGGTGGTTCCATATTTGCACTTTCTGCATATCATTAACATGCTCTTGGGAAAACACCTCCAAGTAATGAAGCTCAAGACAACTCTTCTCATCTGTGTCTTCTTTAAGCATCATAATGTCTTGTTATGATGAGTATGACTATAATAACAAACAGGATATGTCCATCCCAAGGCCTGGAAGTGTCTTCAGGCTGTCATCCCTTATATCGTATACTCTTAACAATGGAGAGAAACAAAACAGGACAGGCGTAGTTGAATTCTGTTGTGTCCTTAAGGATTACATTATCCGAATCAGGGTAAACCCTGTTTTCCAGTACCGTTTCGTGAAAGCCGTGTCACTTGCCAGTGCTTTTGTCAAAAAGCAGAGGGACAGATAAACAGCCACTGGATCCTCTAACAATCGGATTCAGTTAACCCTCATGCTGTGAAACATGTCTAAATCCCTTACACAATCATGTCAGAAGCATTATTATGTCATCCCACCACTAAATACCCTCCTCCTACCGCCAAACCTTCTCCACCACACACACACACAAGCAGGGACACATAAAAAACAAAAGTTTGTTTTAACATTAGGGAGCTTATGTCAGCAAGATGACAGCAGAGGGATATATCAAATTATTCAGCTGGTGAAAAATGCTCTGTAAAGAACACTAAGAGATGGATCTATTGTCCAGACCCTTGATTACATTATTCTTTTGGATTTGGTACAGGGGTAAACAACAAAGTCATCACATTTAAGCAAATGTACAGTAGCTTTTGTAAGAGAAATTTGATTAGTCTGGTAAATTTTTGCTGCAGAGAATCTCGGCCCTGAGGGTGTCCGAGATCTCATAGCGCAGCAGACCTCACTGCAGCAGGCCTGTCTTTACTACAGTGTTTGCTTCAGTGTGTGTACAGTGCATCAACAATATGTTATCAGCAAAGGAAAACAAAGACATTTCTGACTTGTCATCAAGACCAGCAAATACCTTCTCTTCAACTCAGAATCACCTCTTTCTTGCCAACTGAGTCAGCTCTTTATGTGTGTGTGTGTGTATGTGTGTGTGTGTGTGTGTGTGTGTGTGTGTGTGTGTGTGTGTGTGTGTGTGTGTGTGTGTGTGATACCTGTCCTCTGCTGGGGGCTAACTGTGTCCAGACTGCCTTCAGGCTTGGAGGGACCTTTCTACTGCAGTTCTCACTCCAGAGTCTGAGCAGACACACACCACAGCGCAAAGGCAGCCACTGAACACACTCCCACTGGGGAGTGACATTACCGTGACACACAGGGTTAAGACAACACAGCTACTCCATGACCGCAACGCTCAGTGACAATGAACAACATGCAGCCGCCACACACAGACACCCCCGGTGGCCCCAAAAAAACACACAACTACTCTACTTGGAAGCCAACTGATTTGTTCAATGTCACTGTCGTGTTATATTATGCAGTACAAACACGCTGTGCACAGAGCTATCAGAGCACTGCAGGTTTCTCTCACCATCCGTTCGCTCTAAATTGGCAATTTATTCTCTGGTATTCCCCAACTTAGATCACAAAAGCACAATTTTTCAGTACAGATGTGACCTAAAATACCCGATCACCGCATCACATGATAAGACACCAACTGATGGTTATTTTAACATAATGCACTGTGTTACAAAAACTCTAAAAAGTGCTCTAATCGCTTGGTTGGAGCCCACTCCCATCTGACCCTCTCAGTTGCGTCAGTACACAGGCTATCACATTATCATTTTCTCGAGGATATTAAACAGATGGATTAAATGAATTAGGTGAGGTTCCACTTTGCTGGCAGAGGGTAACCGAATTTAGAGGCTATTCTTAGATCTCCGTATCCTGAGAGTGTGGGGAGAGCTTGTCGAGACTAAGGAGGCTTATTAAATAAGGCATCAGTGGAGGAAGGTAGGCCACATCTGGTGCACAGCTCTGGCCAGCAGGACCGAGATTTTACCATTACTCTCCCTTAGATTTTCTAGGCTGATCAAAACCACAATTTGGGGAATTTAAAAGGTCATAGCCTTAATAAATGGAAAATGTACTCCCTTTTCAAATACCTCAGCCTTCTGTTAGGTATCATCACTATGTCTATTCTTAGAAGCATCACATCTCCTTGGAAATGCAGAATGTCTGTCTTTAAGGAGCGGTCTCCTCCTTCCTCCAGTACTGTCTCCCCTTTATCCATGGGTTTTCTGTCTCCTGCACCAATTTTAGGTGTGTCATTTTTCAGACTGAAGCAGTCCGGCCATTCAAAGTCACACTTAACAAAGACGTGACCTCTATTATCAGCTTAGCATACAAATGAAGCACTGTATCTTTTGGCCACATTTCACCCCGTAACAGGGGGATGAAAGGGGAAGGATGAGCTGGGCTGGGTGTGGTGGGGGTGTACTCAACATTACTGGAACTGACTGGGTGAACTAAACATCAAATCAGATGTTACCCAACACCCTGAGTAGAACCAGACTAACATAAAAACAGCCATTACATAATCCATTAAAAACAGACCACCACGCAAGGGTGGACACAAGAGGTGATGTTAGTTTAAAATTAACTTGATTATGACTGTAACTATATATCCTGCAATGAAATTAATATTGATTCAAAGCTGACCCAGACTGTCAACCTTTGTTATCTGCTACTCATGCTGTACATGTACAGGTGAAATTTTGCAGGCTGCTGTTCGCAGCCCACTGCCTCTGTGGCTGAGAGCACAGCAAGAGGGCAGACCAGTGAGGGAGCACACGCAGGAATGATTAAATAGGCAAAGTAACCTTATCGCTGCGGCTCACATCAACACCCTGACAGAATGATAATAAGCTTGGTATCTTATGCATGGATCTGTGAATGGTTGGACCTCTGGCGTGGTTTCTGTGTCATAACACAATTAAAACTGACAGCCCTAATCAAAAGAGCAGCTTAAAAACTGGAGTTTGCCAGTTAATTCACCTGGAAATCTGACCATAGTTGTGCTGGTAAATCCCTAGATTTCAAACCATGTTAATGTACAGCAGCATACGTGTTCAGTTTAATTCTGAAAATCCCACATCCATGCAAACATGACACTTGGTGGTGTTGTTTGAGTGGAAACAACAGACAATTTTCAGCAAAAAGAGAAATATGCTGCAAGTGCATGGAAAACCGTAATATGCAGCAGATGTGACATTGCATGTGTGAGTCTGTATATATACAGTATATCTCTGTGGGTCTGTCTGTGTGTGGGCTAGGTCCTTACAGCAGCTGTGCTAAGGATTGAGAAGCAAAGTCATGTAAACAAATACATTCCTTTGTGAAATATATCTGTGGCTCACCAAGAGGTGGGGAGGACTGCATCAAACCTGCACTATGGTCTAACCTTTAGAGGCATCCTGCATTAACCATGTATGCAGAAGAGTATCATAATCAGCCTGAGAGATCACAGTTCTGCTGACATCAACACAGCAGTCAGTGACCTGTGATCATGAGGCACTGCAGTGAGTATCTCTCTCTCTTTCTCCCCTCTCTGTCCTCTTGTTAAGGCTGCTCCATCAGTGCACATTAATACACCTACTCCCCAAAGGCAAACCAAACGTTTAGAAATGCAGAACTGCCTTCTCTGCCACACAAACAGATGACGGGCACTTTTTGGCATGCATGTAAATTCTCCTGCCCGCACATTTACTTTGTGCAAACATCTAACGGCATGCAATCCGAAGCACTTTATCTCCTGCTGCTGCTGCTGGAGAGCTTTAGCAGACACACCTCCTGAGTAGCTACGTAGCGATACAATTCCACATATATGTCAGAGGGGCAGGGATACACACCTGTGAGTCGCACGATACACTGGCTGCCTCTTGTAAGGGACGTGTAAGGTTGACTGTCCTGGTTGGCCCAGCATGTTAGCTGCAGGTCTGTGATTTGCTGTGCTCTGCTCTGCTCTTCTCAGTGGTGTCTGTGTGTGTACTCCTCTCAGCTGGTAGTGCTGCTGCTGCTGACGTCCTCTGCTGTGCACCGAGGCGTTGATTCATTCAAAACATCCTCTTTCCCGCTTCTGCTATGTAGGGGCTGCTGAGGTGGAGCTAAAAATACATGCGATCGCTGAACTGTCCCCTGTCTCCGGGAGTATTAGGCTTGTGACGAGCATTATTAAATACAGCCAACCTCACCACTACATCATGTAAGAGGCCCCAGAGCAGCAAGTAAAACCACAGGTACAAAGCATTAGCCATAGCCCATGTAATCATATTCTCTTCTCTCACATTCCCTCTCCTCACCTCTCCCCTGCTCTCTTCTAATGCATGCCTTCCTCAGCGGAGCTCTGCCGTCAGAGCACTTCCCTGAACTTGGCGCCCTCTCTGCTCCCTTCCCTCTGCAGTCATGCAGGATATACACAGCATGCACAGCGAGCTAGAAGAGGGAGAATGAGGAGGGATTTGGAGGAATTACAGGAGTGAGTAAGGAAAAATGAGAATGACATAAGGAAGTGGTCTGAAAGTGACTGAGAAAGTGTGCTGCAACTTTAACATCACACATATGTCATGATAGATAACTGGATAAAGTATAAACAATGGATTGATGTTTATCCTCTACTATTTGACAGTTAGTATGCAAGAAATGTTCGACTGAAGGTATGCACAGAGATCTGGGACAATAGTGTCCTACAACATCTCGTCTGGAAAATGTTGTAATTTTACCATGCAGGATGACTGTAAACAGCTTCAACAGGAAATGCTGTAACAACAGCCAGATCAGATGAAGGAGACAGAGTGAGTGGGGGAAAACATCATTCACGACATGAGTAATGGAAGCGGAGACTGAGCGATATAATAGCTGAAAAGACTGATGACGATGCCATGCTAAAATGCCCTCAATCAGCTAATACAGAGAGTGGGTTGGGGGTGGGGCTGTGGGGCAGGTGAAAAATGTTTCCTGCACCAGCTGACGACTCAGGAAGTGAACTCACAGATTAAACTGACAGTATACCTGCGCACATACACACACAAACATGCAGGTAATGCATCCAGCTGCTGTTGCCCTCATCCCCTGCGTTTCATCCTCTGCTGCTCTTTCTCATCCATCTTCACTCTCCTTCACATCTCGTTAGCATACCCCAGGAGTCGAAGGCACTCGCGCTGCAAAGTAAAGACCTCTTCAGTGCTGTGGAGATGATGCCGGCCTGATAGATCTGGGTCTAACCACCAACCAATGGTCATTTGAGTTGTGCATTAGCCCTCTCCTACAGTAATTCAGCTCAGTGAATGGAATAAATTGCCACATGCACGCCATTCAAATGTAAAAGAGCCTTTCACCAGCGAACACGGAACTGCCAGAGAGCAGAACAGCTGATAAGTGGCTGCAGTAAAGAAAGGATGCACATGGTGCAAATAAGTGTTTAAAAGAAAACCAAATGTTTATGGAATGGGAAATGTTTCGCAACACGAAGAGAATAATCCAACCATGGAAACAGCATTACTAAAGACCGACACACCCTCCGTCAGTGTCGTCTGTGCTGGAAAGAACATTTACTCGAGTACTGTGCACAAGTGGAATTTTAAGGTGTTTTTGCACTTAGCACTCCACCACACTTCCTGGACATGTATAACAAAGTTGCTAGTTACCTTGCAGTGTATGGTTTTACATATGAAATGTTGTAGATTAAACTATCCAGCAATATAGTATAATAGTAATGCAGTAATAAGGCAATAACATGTATATGTAATAATGTAACACAGAGAGGGAGACGGTCACTCTGCTGCACAATGAGTACTTTTACTTTTGATACTTAAAGTGCATCTTTCTGTTAATACTTACCAACTCTTACTAAGATTTACTATAATATACTAAGAATACTTTTTCCACCACTGCCCAAAACCAATAGCATGAGCATGAATAACCTGTATGACCACTACTCAACACATATCCTGAATGGAAAGAACTGGGCTTTTTATCAAGCCTATATAATAAATAGGCATACATACACATAATGAATAAAACAACATTTAAACAATTAGAATAGAATTTATTATAGTTTTCAATTACAAAAACTGAACAGGCTTGCCTTCAGTTGTAAAATAGGCCATTGTAAAGACAACAGTGTCCATCTCAGTGGTAATATACGTTCAATTCATCCTCCTGTTCTTCCTCTATTCAGCAAACTCCAACTGCATCTCTATAGCTACAAAGTCCTCTCATTTGCTGCTACATTGCTACTCACCAGTTAGTGACCAGATGTGGAAAGGAGTAATTCCAATTCTGAAGTCTCAAACATCCAAATCTGTCCTAATTTTGAACAAGACCAGTAAGGCGTGTCCCTGTCTGTCCTCTTAGCATATGGTAACTGAGCCGGTTTTAACTGTGTGCACTGTGCCAGGTGGGTGTGCTAGGAAGGGCACAAGCATCAAATAGGAGTATAACTGCTGTTTCAGCCCTCTCTCTTTACTCGATCACTCAGTAGCACCGCCAGCACTTACACTACGTAGCTCTACTTAGCTTCTCCAGGGAGGAATAAAATGATAACGCTCTAATGTTGTTCAGTCCTTACGTAGAAGATGAAGAAGGAGGAAAGGGGAAGGGCCCAGCTTGCTAAGAAACTCTGAAGCCGCTACTCTTTCCGGTGACCACAGATGAGCGATATTCACCTCACTGTGTTGGCCAGTCAACGTAAAGTGCTGACCTTGGTCTCTGACTGCAACCAGAGCCTTCGGTCTCGCCCCGAGTCCTCTCTATCAGATCACATCCCAGTCAGCTATGGAGAAAGGGAGAGAGGATGGAGGGCAGACTATAGCTGAGTGGCTGGCTCCCAGTTGCTGCAGTGGCAGTTCAATAACCAACAGACAGACATATAGATAAGAGGAGGGGGCTGGATGAGGGTGGTTTAGGTCGATACGTACGATGGACAGCCGGGTCAACATTCATACCTCACTCTATCATCTACTTCCACTGCTGTCAGCCTGGCTGTATGAAGCTATACACACTGTATCAATCCCAGATCAAACCAGAAAAAAAAGACGGAGCAAATATACCACAGGTGTTAAACTGGCTGACTAAAATTAGTCAAAAAGGCAGGAAACACTGTCACGCACAGAGCTGACGCAACAACACTTCAGTCAAATACAGGATATGACTGAAAAATGATTAATAGACTAATATGATGGGAAGGTCAAACATTTATGATTCAAGCCAGAATTGAGTCATGTAGTTAAATTTTAATACATATCATATCTAGTAGACACAAGCCCGCACAATAAGGAAGGCTTCAGTACTAAAACCACTACCTGCATTATCAGCCTTGATCTAAAAAAAAGACAGAAACAACTGAGATTGCATTTGACTGTCAAATACACAAAGACTCAATAGCACTATCTAGTGGTGCCCTCCAGAACAGCACTTAATGACAAACATACTGTACATGTACATGCTCCACCACGTCTCAGTGACAGACAGATGAAGACGCACATCGCCAATGAGTCGAACTGTTACAGCGACTTGAACACGTCCAAATATAAAACATGCTGTCACTCTGTGCACCACGCCTTTGCTGCACGATCCAAGCTTTATCTCACTGACTGATTGGACCGATCACATCGTAAAATGATCACAAATATTTAGAATAGTAAGAAAAGGAAAAATCAATCAGCTCATGAATAAGGAATCGGTCTTGCATGTCTGCACTAGAGCAAATTAAATCTGATTGTTTTGTGAGAATTCACACAGCTGTGTGGTCAATGTGTTCAATAAAAGCTGCAGTGAGTGAAACTGCCCTCACCGCCAGATCCGCTCTCACCGGGAAGGGCCCGACGGGGATTTTTATTAACCTTTTCCACACTCAATAGTCCATTAATGGAAACGGCAATATTCAAGCAATCCACAATAAGGAACATTTTTCAGAGTTTGTACCCTCTGCTGTGTTAAGGAATATGTCCAGTAAAACACTACAAAGCACCTTGAGTGCTACGAACCCACAGTTCTGCCAAGTGCTATGCTGGAAAAAAAAGTTGCAAACTATCTATTGGTTCTAAGAAATATAATTAAATTCCAATCAGGACATGCTGCATTCAGCTCTCACAAGACCAGAGAGCACACAAAAATCAGGTGGGTTTAAGGTCGTCTTGTATCGAACAAGTCTTTGATTCCTCCCTGCACTGACCTGATTGATCCAGCTGAAAAAGCAGCAGGGACATATCAACACCTCACAAAGTCGTTGGGCTGAACGTGTTGGAAAACATTTGCCTATTCTGAAATTCCAGCAGCCATGGAGAAACATTATCAGTCATGTTTCTGGCCACTTGATGAATTGAAGTTCAATATTCATGGTGGGTAGTTCTGGTCCTTAAAACCCCCTGAGGGAAACACTCCTCTTTAGCTCAATGTGCCGCTATGCTCACCAGCGAGTTGCTAACTGTCTCTGTTTGGCTTTTGATGCTGGGCAGGTAATGTGCAGGTATCAGAGCTTGTTTGCTGAAAACAGGCGACAACACTGATGAAAGTGGTGAGATTAACTCAAAACAGTAAAACCAACACAATAACCTGAAAAAATGCAGCAACACTCATTACAGCTGGGAACATTGCAGCGTTGGGTGATATTCTGTGTGGGTTTGTCACTACGTCTGATGCCTTTCACATCACACCAATTCATGTGACCCATTGCTAACATAAAAATATTGATTAGAGCAGCTTTAACAGTGTTGTTTATGCAACAAAACACGATAATCTATAATCTATAAACTATAATCTTTATGATAGCAAAGGGCCAGTAGCTGCTTCCCTTTTTATCTAAATGTAAATTTTTCATGCCATCACACTATCGTGTATTAGATTTTCTGCTGGTGATGTGAACCTTTCACATATAAATGAGCTTTTTTATTGCTCATCACTTTTACACCAAACACTGGAATATTTGGACAGAATAAAAATGTCTCAGGTCTCAGATTTACTCCCTAGAAAGACTTTCTCTTTTTATGCAGCATCCATCTTCCCCCTTTTGTGGCTGCTAACTAATCACTTCTCTCCTCACCCGTCTGGTGAGATGAGAACAGTGTGGGACCGGCTTCTCTCTGCAGTGGCTCCAGTCACACTCAGGCTCTGACAGAATGCGGCAGGAAAACTGTCATCTGAATTCAGTCAGAGGGAGGTGTACAAACTCTTTCTTTCTTCCAGAGAGGCAGCTGAAATGACTCAGGTGCAGTACTTTTCTCTTTAACAAAATGGAAATAAATGACAATAGAAAAAGAAAGTTCTGCTTTTGTATATGATTAGATATTTGTCAGCTGTTTGTTGCATGCCAGTCCCATTTGCTGTACTTTACCTTTGCATGTTACAGGTATCCAGATTGTAGTAGCATTGTATAAAGACGGCATTTCTTTTACACAAAGCCAAAGACAAAATTTCACTGTGATAATACCACCAAACTGGTGTTACCTTGTCTCAATCTCCTCCTTCTCCACACTGGAGAGCTCCAGCTCAGCAAGCACCTGTGTTTCACGATCGGCCGAGTCACTCTCCTGGCCAATGGGCAGGCAACTGCAACAGCAGGTCCCCATCCCGGCTCGGGCATCTCCCCTGCCCTGGTTCTGCTCTGACTCCTGCTGCTCCAGCTCTGACTGGTAAACCTGCTCAAGCTGTCTGGACAGCGAATGACTCATTCTAGATAATGTATATCATCACACAGAGCACACCTCAGGCCCGCAGCTCTTAATGTATTCATTCATTGCAGGCTCCCAGGGTTAAATATCGCAAGTCCAAACAAGGCCTGATGGAAAGCTTCCTGTCTATTCTGCAGCACAAACGCCCGCTGTACCAGACTATCAATCTACCCTTTGTTTTCATCATCTTTATTCAGTCCGCTGCCTTAACCTCCGACTCTATTTGTAGGCTCCGGCAGTACTGTACAGTTTGTGTTGTTTCACTGTCACAAGCCTCGCAATAAGTCAACTTGGACATGATACTGACAACGCAACTCAATTTATAAAACATTCTGGCCTTATGTGAAAGTTCATGGCACCCAACAAGCATGCAGAGAAGATAGATGCACAAACATAATCGCTGGACAGGATTTAAATGTGGTACAAGGATCTACTGATAATGACAAATGGTCAACATAAATCATGCTACAAGAGTGAGAGGACTCGCTACCTCACCAACAGCCCATTTGCAACTCCCTGGCCATGAATCCTAATATCAATTTCAGTATCCCTGCATCTGATGCTAAAAATGCTGTTCACACATGCACTGTTAGCATCTTCACAGGATTAATGAATCATGCTTCAAGCCAAGGTTGTGTCTACGCATGTCTGTCATAGGAAAATGAAGTGTTTGCAATGTTCCATGTAGTTCCTCTGCTCAAATCATCACTTTCTCGTGTAAAAAAAAAAAAAATCATGAGCATGTTTTGAGAGCTATTTTTAGGATGTTGCAAAGACTGGCAAAACCACATCTTGTTGCTATTCTCTTGACCTTGAAATGCATTCAGCCTGTTCATTTAGTATTTTCATTCCCTGCACATCACACATGGTGCAACGGTGGAACGAGAAGGAGCAAATCGGGGAGTTAAATTAAAATGAGGAGTGCAAGCTATTTTATTTTGTCCAAAACCAGGACTTTGATGCTGTAATAAGAACGAGCAAGGACCAGATGTGTTTTCAGCTCGTCACTCATGAGATAATTGCTCATTTAATCAGCAAGTACAAATAAAATGCACGGTGATGACGCCTCAATCACAGAATAATGCAAATAAGAAAGAACTCTGAATATATTCTCCAACCAGCAGCTATTTTTTATGCATACAGGGAATCTGTCTAACTTGACAAAGCATTTCCTGCAATGTGTGTTAGCCCCCGTCATATGATAACACCCCTAAAATCACATTTCTGTATTTTGCAAAGATGAGACAGGAATAATCTGATGCATCAGGACTTCTCCTGTCAAGAATGACACAACGATTTCAGAGTATCTATTTTCAGCTGAAGGTCACTGTCTCAACAGCTTGAGGGAAGGTAGAGAAGCTGTGTCTACACGCAGGCTCACACAGAAGAGACTGCAGAAGTGATGTACATGTAATGTGAGCCAAATGATGAACACCATGTCAGGACACAACGTTGATACAAAATCATGGAGGCGGGAAAGCTATCTGATGATGATGAGCGTCCTCCAAATAAGAAAATGTCATCAAATGAAATGAAATGGGGAATGAGTTTAACATCGGAGGCAGTATTGTCCGTACACTATACAGACATATAGAAACAGATTGGCAAGATTGCTGGTAAGTAGCTTATTGTGCTGAGCTACATAAATTGCACAAGTTGGTACGTGACCTTTCAACATTGTGTGTCGGCTCTTGGAAGCAAATACACGAAATCATAATGCAGCTTGATTGCTAATTTGAATGTTAACGTGCGTGTGCTGATCTTGTGCTTATCAGGCATCTCTGCTGTAAACAGCAAACTGTCAGACAAAGGAAAAATGAAATCAACAGTAACAGCTCTTCTCAGTCTACAAAGAGGAATAATGAAAATTCAGTAAAGCCAGGATGTATTAAGCTTTACGGAAATTATTTACCCTAACAATGCTTTAAAAAACAGTTCAGTTCCTCTGCAATGCAAAGGTGCATAAACTACACTGACAGTGCTATCAGATGTATGGTTCCTACAGCGCTCTGTGGCGTCCTGTGGAGGCGGTCCAACGAGCACACCTGGACCTTGTCGACAGGAAAATTGCAGAACAAATGCAACACTGTGTGTAAGGTGTGCTACAGCAGTTTCTCACAATAACCATTCACAACAAATAAACTGGCAAAGTGTAAGAAAAAGTGAAATTACTTGAGTCCTCAAGGGCCGAGTTGAACCCAAGTATGAGGGCAGAGGTATGAATATGTAATTAATATTTGCCCACTGCAGCACACGTGCCGTAGAAAAGCTGTGTTGTGGGATCTTATTAAGTGCAACATCTGTTTCAATTGGATAAACCCAATGACATACCCAATTTCATTAATTCCTTCTTGCCTGTAACATCTGTGCACAGTTTATACACGGGCACTCTCTCAGATAGCCCAATAGATTTATAGATATCATTTTCCATGTTGGTACAGACAGAGGACAGCAGTGTTCATCAGTGAAGCTGAACAGCAGCCTCACTGTTTCTGTCAGCCTCGCCTCAGCTTTGCTGAAACAAAAGCTTTTGCACTGATCCTTCTCCCGTCCGCTGCCTGTGGCGGCAGAGCTCTGTGTGATTGGTATGCAGTGATGTGTTTTCAATCTTTCTTCATTACTTCTCATGGCACTCAACAACGATTTCCAAACAATGCCCCTTTACATCCACGCTCCTTTGAGCAAAGACAATCTAACAGCAGTCAGTCTCGTATGCAAGACCCAGAGGAATTTTAGACTAATGTCTGTGAATTATGTCGTTAAGCTTCAAAATGTTACCAAAGGATGAAGTCTGAGGTCCCATTCTGAGTCTTAATCTTAGCATTGACCATTTCTGAGCAGGTCACTAGTGACTTTCTGCTGCTTCTTTGAAAATATATATATATATAAACCTGTCTTCCTACCTGAGCCCAAAGGATGCTTTCAAAGTGATGTCAAGCAAAACTCATGTCCTAAATCCTAACAGTTGTCTCACACAGAACAGCCCCGCACAAAGAATCAGAAGTTTCACCTCACTACAAAAGTTTCGAAGTTAAGGGTACAATATGACAGCTCCAAAAACACAATGTTCCCCAGTCACTCAAGTTAAATACTTTTTTGGTATTTGAGGAATTCTGACATGCACAACGGCAACCCTACACATGAATATCTTTCATGTTAAAAGCATCTAAAATCTGGAGGGCAGAGGTCATTTGAAGAACCTCTGGGCTAATTTGTGCCCTGTCATTTTGGTTATCGTGTTTTGAACTCAGCAACAAGGTATGGATTTGCTGTCTTGGCAGAAAAAGAGAGCTTCGTTAAGACAGCCTTCAGATAACAGCCTGCAGGGATGCCAAACTTCTTTTTTTTACCCCCTATTAAAATGCCTCGCTTCAAAACTCCCAAACCACCTCGTGGCTAATTAACTTTACTGTCCTGATCAAAATAGCCAGCTCGTTATAAAATGCAGCACAACCTAAAAACATAACAAGCAGCAGGAGAATGGAAGATGAAACTCCCCTAAATCTGAGATAACAAAGTATTAATGGGGTCATCGCATCTGAAGAGTAAATAGCATTTTTTTTGGTGACAATCTATGTGAATTTTATATCAAACACTTATTCCTGGACTCTCCTACAGCATTGTAAGCCCATTGAACAATGTGAACTGTGTCCTCAACAGGACACCATTGTACCTCAGTGCGGCCTTTTTCCCCTCAGGGAGCTATAGAATTGCACATATCTTATGCTCAGTGAGTGCCAGTGATGTGATGGAGAGTAAGCCTGAATCTGAACTCTTTACTTGGGGATAACTAAACTATGATGATAGAAAAATATGACATAGATGAAACAATTAGTGCAATAATCACTTTGGTCCTTAGTTTTTTGTTTACCTCCATGTTCATGGATCTGTGTCTAATAGTTTACATTCTTTCCAATTGTTCTTCCAGTCGTGCCATCTGTTCCAAATAGATCTATCTAACCATGCATTGAGGATCACGACAGCTGAGTCCTACTAATATAACTTGAAAAGAAAGCTCAGCTGTAGTCAGACTGTACCTAATTATTCAGTATGTTATGAATATCTCATTCCCACACACGTCTTTTTTCAGCCGTCTTTTACTGTCCGATTCCTTTAACGGACATGCATCCATTTACCTCAACACACAGGCACAGGCCTGTCTCATCGGCAGCCTATCATGCAGCAGGGATTGAAATGGGATGATTTTGGAAGATGATTTTTCGAATTGGGTCACTTCCTTGGAGATTTGACAGACGTACGACAGCCAGAGACTCTATTTCAATCTGCTGCCACAGATGACAACAGACCTCACCCATTAGTTTCGACAATCTCCTCCCCCTCCAGTCAACACAGTTCAGTCTATTAATGGGTTAATCTGAGGTTGCATGTGACTGAAACTGAAAACATGTATTAATAATAATATAATAATCCATCTTAGTCTGAGCCAAGATGTTGAAAAAAAAGACTCACACTGTTGGAGCATCCAAAACAAAGCACTGCAAACATTACACTGATAGTTCAGGTAGGCCTTCAGCGAGGTGTAAATGAATGTGAGTTTTTCTTCTGAACAATTGTTCCTTTGTGCTCCACCTCGGCTAAATTCCACCATCAACACACGACCAAATCTACCGTTGTCAGGGCAGCGCCATGTGGACTTCAGTCCTGCTTGACTTAGTTCCTGGACAGCTGAAAGATGAGAAGAGATGGATAGCAGTGGTTTATCAAAGAAGCCACTTAGTTTGTGCTAAAAATCTGATTGTCCACTTCAACAGAGCATGAAGTCTGATGTGGAAGTGAGAATGAAACAAAGAGAGCCATGATTTGCACTTGGGAGGAAAAAAATAAAGTCACCTAAACTCAACGCTGCCTGGGGTTGTCCCTGTAGTATTAATGGGGATTTTAAAAGGCTGAGTTGTCGCCAGTTATAAACTAAAACTAACACCTGTGATGGTTTTAATGGTCTGAAATACGGCCACAGTCCAAGGTGTCCAGTTCCTTTCCAATTTTTCTAATATGATTTTCAGGATTAATCCCTCTGAGCTGCGGCCATCTTCAATGTCTTCAGTGTTTGAGTTTTGCCAGCTAACATTAATAACCAAAGAGTATCTTGCACCAAAGCTATAAAGATATTCCTGGAGAGTAAGCTGTTTTTAACATTTAATCTGCCAAACCAAATCATGTTTTTAAGAACAAAGTAGTAATGAATTACCCAGGCCTGCGTACCCACTCATAGCTTAATTAGCTGAGTGCTGGAGTTAAAAGCCAGGTGAGCTTGACACAAGCGACACCTCCTGTAATTACCCTGTAGACACATGGGACAAATACAGAAACCTGGCATCCGGGTGTGCAATAAATCAAATAAACCACCAGAGATACACTTCTCACAATGAGAAAATGACAGTACTCCATCACCAGAGAATAGTCACATCAGCATTAATTTCCCCCACTGAGCTGTACAATCAGCTGCGTCTTGAACTGATTATCCACATGAACACTAAACTTCAATATGGGACTTCACAGTCGCACTCTTCAACACTTAAAGACCAATCAATTTGTCACATAGGAGCAGAATCAATGTATTTTTTATATACACTTATACCTGGGATGGCTGAAATAGACATTGGTATTACTGATCAATATTACAGCATTATCTCAATATCTATATGTTACAATTTACTGTCAGATTTTTGCATAAAGTTAGACGATAAAAGTCCAAACTTGTGTTCATTTTGACTGAAGCTGGTATGTGTGAACCCTGATATCGTTGCATTTCACAAAACAATTAAATCATGAATACAAACAATCACCCAATCCGGCAAACACCCAATGATTTGACTGTCACGCACCAAGAGAACATGGGAAGATGTCGGCTGTGCTCAAGATAAGCTGAACGGTACAAGAGAGCAGTCTGGTGTGTGTTCCTGTCCACTGTTTGACTCCAAGAAATTAGCCCTCGAAAAACAAAGCGGCAAGCAGGGAGCAGGGGCAAAACAGGATCCTTCCACCAAGCCAAGTGGGCAACACATAGCCCAATGATTTAACAGCCTTGACATTTAGGCTCCCATATATCACACAACTTCACAGTTGTATTGTTCTCACTTCTTAGAGAGAAAAAGTGTGTGAACAAGGGAAACACAACGACTGCCTTTATTCCACGTATAATATAAGTGTCAGCAACAACAAATTTGTAGTTGAAGCCATTTTATGTCCTTTTTCAAAGCCCACATCTTTGGGTGCCAGAATGTCTTTCCAAGTGGACGAATGCATTTGTTTGGCTCAGTGAAACCTGTGTTTAGAGACTGTAATCCATGCTTTTTTATGGTATCTCAGTCACAGTTTTCTGAGTGCAGGTATTGCTAAAATTAAAAAAATATATATGTGCCTTTGTTGTTAATTCAGTGCTGCAAACTGGTGTTTGCATGTCATTGAGCAAAGACCTCTTATTAGTAACTATCAACCCTCGAGAGACTGCAGCTATGGGGATATAAAACCTCACCATACAGGCCTTCTGTCTGGAGCAAATGGGGCAAACTAAAAGGGCCATGACAGGACTACGGGTAGTGGAACTACAAAACCTTAAACAAGCTACAGTGGGAGGAGTCATTGTGATTCACAATGATCCAGCGCCAATGAAGATTTTGTCCCCTCTTTGTTTTACAGTAGGCTTTCTGTTTGTCGTTGTTAGCCGGACTTATCTGATTGCTTCCAGCATTGCTTGCTGCTTGCTCGCGTGTGCAGCCGCAGACCAGAATCCACACAAAAATCAGAGGCGTAAAACACTGCAGATGGAAATGCAATTATAAAGTGTACAATCCTTGAGTTAGTGAACGTAACAGACGTGTTGGTGTTGAGCTGATGGCGTGGTGCCTTTCACTGATTTTCAGCCTGAATCCCAGACATGTTACTCTGTGAAGGACGTGAAAATCTGAAGGGAAAAAAAACTTGACACTGCGGTCTATGACTTTGTAAATCCTGTCCTCTTTGCTTCAATAATGCAATCATGCCATACATCTCTGTCACCACATGGTCACACCCTTCTCCTGCAACCTTTACAGTGCCAGCACACACACACACACACACACACACACACACACACACACACACACACACACACAGGCTGTACACCTATCTAATGGAGAGAGTGGAGGTCCTGCATGGAGGATGTGAGGAGAATTTTAATAGCCTTCTTCCTGTCCTGCTAAGCACTGCCACTTTCCATTCACACTGCAGGCAGAGGTAATTGGTTTCACCTATCCGATGGGACCCCTGTGTGTTAATCCATACGCTGGTGCGTTCATGTGTCATTTCTCACGTACGTACCGTGACTTTAAGATGAAACAGTGTGTTTGCTGCACAGGCTTTTAATCTAGTTTGAGTAGCAGTGTTTGGCGTGTCAGAACTGCATAGTGACAGAAGGGAAACGAAATCCTTTTACACACAGCACTTTGAAACGACACAAGCAGCTGACGGGATCACATTTTACACGGACAAACAACGACAATGCGCGCAGAGACACTCACTTGATGAAGTAGCTGGCTCCTTCGTCCGTGAAGCCCTCTTCCCATCCTCTTGGCAAATCTACAACACGGGCAAAAAAAAAACACATTGAACGACCCGCCACAGACAGAAAACACACTGTAGCAGGAAAAAAGTCCCCTCGGTGTCCTACAAATCAGATCATTTGTCGCGTACCTGATCGTATCATATGTCCCGAGTTAACAGGTTCGCCCGTGCGTGGATGTAGCCAAGTAGTGCTACGAGTTTTATCACTGCAAGAGAGACACCTGTTACTGAACGATAATAAAACCACCCAAATCCTCCACGTTAATAATGCCTCGACAAGAAGCAAGCGTCGAGTGGTAAAAGCCCGCTCACTTAATAAAGAAGACCCGGCCATCTCTACAAACTCCATACGACCAGTGGTCAGGTAGGGTGTCCCGTCCGAGAGGTGCCGCCATGATCCCTCCAACTCGGCTTGTCCCCCCTCTCCCTCTCCGCAGACTTTTCCAGGGGAGCCCAGATAGAAACCACCGCTAGGGCTGCATAGTTTTTTAAAGGGGAAGAATACCAAAGTGAGTCCACTTCCACGACTCGTGTTTTTTTTTTTAATGGACTTTGAGCTCGCGGAAAGCGGCGAACCGGTTCCCACGAGTGACAGGCTGGTGGGTGAAGAAAACAAAGCTCAGAGCGGCACGAGAGAATAATGAATGAAGCCCACTGCAGAGGAAGGCAGGGTGTAGCCGCGAGGGTGGAGGAAGTTGCTGGATTAAAGCTGGAACTTGAGGCTGGGATAGTTCAGGACAGTGATGTTTGGCACGCGCATAAAACAAAAATGAGGAAAAGTCACTCTAGCCGAATTCTGCACGAGCAACGGACGCAAAAAAAAGCAAGATTTTAAAGGATATTAGATTATAGGAACATCTCAATTAAAGCTGCTGCAGTATGTGGAAATGTAACTGAATGAAAGAAATACAGGAACCCATCATCCTCACATATTTTATCACTAAGGCTGACAATGTGAGACAGGTGGCAGCCATGTCTGAGGAGTGTCTTGCTTTTGCGATAGCCCCCTAGAAACTGAATTGATTTTATAGTAATGTTATATGATTTGTCTTGTCCCCTCAAATAAAGAATGACAGAAATTCCCTTATGTGTATGGTTACTGTAGTACTGCATGAAGATGTGTAAGAATGGAAAATATAGCACTACAGTTAAGACCCAGAGTATGCAAAGAGACTATAAGCAGCGTACTGTGTGTGCGGGGGACTCATATATACTTCATGTAAGTATGTCCGTGCATTGATTGCATAGCATTGTAGATTGTACTGGAAGCATTAGATGGAGTTTGTCAGCCTCAGATCACCTTCACTGCAGTCACACGTTGAGGGCAGAGAGCCATCCTGACCATGACACATTACAATAATGCTTACACTGCATCAAACAGACCTGCCCAATTTACCAATGCTGCCCATAAATTTCACTAGGCCTGTGTGAGGGCAGGCAGCGTTCAAAGTCACAGTAGTGTTGGCACAGGAGTTATTCTGCTGAGGCCGAGCATCAAGAGACGAGCTGCACGGCTTCCCTCCATCCTGCCATGCTCTCTTGTATAAATCCTTAATCATTAATACAATCCTCTCCATGTAACATTATGTGATTTAACTGGGGAGGATATCCTAAGAAAACTGTCAGACAGTCAGAGAAAGATAGCAGCAATACCTGACCATCTTGTGTTTCCTATGATGTGTATGTTACAGTAGTCTTAAAAGTGTCCTAAAGTGTGAAATACTACTGTATGTGGTGCACATCAGTGAGCAGAGAGCAACAAACATCTGTCAACATCATAAATATTTGATCTGTGATTCCCTTGTGGGGATGCTTTGATGAAACTCCAGTGGTTTAAGGCAGTGCTCTTCAAAGAAAGTGAGAGATAAAACATTTCCTTTAGAAAACATTACAGTGCTGCCGCTGTGCAGAAACCAATTCACTGTAAACCTTCGAAAGTCTTATCTGCCTGGCAGAAGAGTCAAAGAATAAAGGGATTTTCTTGGCTCTAGTCTGTTTCTAACCTTACATATACTGTAGGGTCTCTGTTCATATGGGACACATAATAAGGCATTACTTACTAAGTAAATGAGATCTACAGACAGGTGATGAATTAAATAGAAAAACTGAGTAGAGACGTAACAAATGAACATGCTTCTATACCGAACACAAGGGGGCGCTGAAAGGTTTATGAGTTTTAAACTGATATGAATCATATGCTCTGATTTAATCCCAATTGGCAACCTAAGGCAGCCGTGTTAGACAGTGCCCTCCACCACCATCAGTCAATTAAGGATCGTTAAATCTGTTGTAGCCGCTGGTACAATCGAGACACGCGTTAGGAATGTAGGTTTTTCCTTTAATTTCACACTCATCTGCAGTTTACCTCAAGAGAACAAACCAAATGTATTGATCATGACATGCTTTATTGCATCTGTCGCAATATGAGAACAGTACCACCCAGCTGCAGCAGATCCGAGGAAGACTGCTCCATTTTAGGAAATACATGTTCTGTAAGGTCAAGCAGGGACTGGCAGAGATCTGCAATGGGCATAAATATTGTCTGGATTAATCGCTGTATTATTGATAAGGCTGTGCTTTCATTTGGTGTCATTTGAAGCACAATTAACTTGTTGTGTGTTCTGCATCCAGTCAGCAAAATGAAGCACGGGGTAGCTGGAAGATCATACATATACTGCAGTGTAATCATCTGGTATCCTCACTCAATTGCTACCATTTGACCTTGCTATGATTTATCATCATCCCCACTAAACGCACACCGGCTTATACATAGTAATTTACACACAAATGCACACATTGTTGATGCGCAGTCCAGTGCAGCTCTGCAGTATGGTCTCTGCTGCTGCTGATTCCTGCCTCTCGGCTGCCAGAGGCTCACAATGCAGCAAGGTGACTCAATGTTATTGTCTTCTCCTCAGAGAGCCTCCTCCTGCTGAATCACAGCTTACTAAAGGTGCTGAGTAGAAAATATAATAAAGATTCTCTTCTTCTCTTCTGATCCGACTTTCACCTCTTCAGTTTGGAATAGTTTGGGTCCTAATCTATCTGGCAGATTCCAGTATAGGAGATCAATATCGTCTTTTCTGAGTGCATTTTTCAAGCTACTCCTTAATCCGAGCAGGGAACGGTATATAAATGAGCATACACAGGTGTCTCAAAGTGCATGACTTATTAACTGCACTACAGCAATATTTAGGCAGTACTCTCCAGTTTATTATGCGGCACATTCAATCATCACATAGTTGTTGATTAAAAAGAAGTGCTGCTCTTACCCACCTGCTCTAGCTTTCTTTCACTTTCTGTTCGTTATAATCCAAGACAATGATTAATTACCTTCCAGCTCACTGAACTTTTACACTGACACCTACAGGGCAGGGATGTTATATTTAGTCATAAGCCAACTGATCCACATAAAAATTATATTCATTGTCTTGCTATACTGGCCAAGGCTTATGAATAGTCTTTTTCGAGTTTTGTTCTAGCAGCCATATTTCCAGCAGAAAGCCAATGTTTTTATAACTCCTGGGCAACAAATTTACGTCCTTTAATGTAGTTGGTCCAAGTAGCTGAAGAGAGAGTCTGATTTGAACAGTTTAAAGCTTTTAAAATCTGTGTTTTTATGGATTCTTATGGATCTCCTGTGTCTTCCAATCGGTTGTATCTCATTCAAACACTTTACAGTGTACCTCTCATTCACCCATTCACACACAGTCATGTAAAGATGGAAAAAATGGGTCAGTGGACACTTTGACATCTGGGTTCCAACTGTCAGTGATCTGTCATTAGTGGATGATCTGTTGTACCCCCTGAGCCACAGCCATCCAATTATTAATCAGTGACAATGTGGGGTTTTGTACGGTGGCCCAGAGGGTCAAAACACAACGACACTTGAAATGAGGTGCAGAGAAGGATGTAAATCCAGCACTGTCAGAAATCCCCATGGTGACGGGGGTAAGCGTCAGGGCCAGCACATAGATGGGTAGGGGGACCAGAACAGCTCATGGCGCTCCTCGGAGACTGAAGCTCCTACTGTAGAGGTAACGGTGCCACAGGTGGAGCAACAGGAATCAACTTCAGTCCCGGGAGGGAGGTGTGATATGTTAAGTGGACTGACAGGTTGATGCTGCTAAATGGGATTCTTCATGAATGGAAATAACCTTCCTGACAAGAGCTGGCAGGTGAAATGATTCAGTTACTCACCTGCGCTTTGCAGTATGTTTAGAAAATTGTCCAGTGGCTTTCAGTTATCATTGTTTTTAAGCAGCAAGTTTCTTTCATTTCAGTTTCATTTCAGTCAGATTAACACAGTTGTTTTAAATTGTCTTCTTGACATATTTATTTGTCACCATACGACAGCTACAGCAGATGGGAGACTAATACTTTTTGTGAAGATGGTCATGTGACCAGTCACAGGTGAGCACATCGGTGCACACTGGAGGTTTTTTTTTACATTGTAAATGTGAAAAAAGAAGGAAAGCTAGAGCAGGACCTTCATTCCTGCTGCTGTCAGACTGCTCAACAGCGTCGGTTAATGTAACACTGTGTTGATGTTGTTGCACATCACAAACCCACTTTTTGCACCACTCTATTGTTTATGTCATCATATGCTAATGTTCATTACATCTGTGCAACTTGTGCAATATTATATCTTTTTACAGAGTATATTTGTTTTTACTGTGCAATAGCCCGATGCACTGTATTCTCTTATTCAATTCAAAATCCACTGAGCCAGTATCACAACCCAATATTTCTTAGACCCTTTTGCATATAATGTACGTTGCCAGGATAGTTGATTTTATTTTCTATCTTTTTTTACTTGTCAGGTGAGATTTTACTAATACATTTTACCTGTCACAATCACTGAGCTAATATTTTTATTTCATGCTCATTAACTTCTGCTCTCAAACAGTCTTGTGTGTTTCTGTTTTCTTGATCTCCTTCACTCTTCTTTAAGGGTCAGCTTTTCTTCGGTCTTCCTGAATTCTTTGCTGGTTATGCAAAATCACTGTTAAGGGACCAACTTTGCTGCCAGCAAGCAAAACGAGATGATAACGAGAGAAAGCATTGGTCAAACCTGATCATCGGTTGTTTACCTTGTTTCTGTTTGTATTTTTATGATGTTTGTTTTGCTCTTTTGCTGTCATGAAGTATCTTTGTGTTGAACACCAAGACAACTAAATGACACTGACATTACGCAGCGCAGTATTGGTAAATCTGTAAATCTGGGAACCCTTACTCTATGCCGGCAGGTTGAATTATAATTTTTTTTTTTGAAACTTCATTTAAAAGGAGGATGAATTTTCCATCGTACAGGATGACATGTCCTGCCACCCCTCCTGGCAAATATTGCACCACAACAACACAAGACTCACAATGTTGATAATTGCATTGAAAGATGTATATTATGGTAATAATAACAAGAAAATGACAATAACAATAAGAATAATAACAAATATATAATAATAATAACAATAATAACAAAATATATTATAACAACAACAACAACAACAACAACAATAATAATAATAATAATAATAATAACAATAATAACAATAATAACAATAGTAATAATAACAATAATAACAAAATATAATAATAATAATAATAAGAAGAAGAAGAAGAAGAAGAAGAAGATAAGAGTAAGAATAAAATGTGGAGTATGGAGCAAAAAGGTGACCACTTGATCTTCAGGCTTGTCATCAAGGCAGAAGTCCTCCATTAGTTACGCCTGTAAAAGACACAAGAAGGAACAGAGCTGTAACACTCACAAGTTCATGGAGTAGCATGTAACACCCCTTCCCTCAAAAGGTCACCCATGGGTGCCACAAAAATGGTATGTAGAAAGTGATCAGCTATCATGTGGTCTACACAGTACAAAGGAGCAGTGAAGGCATACATTGTGGCATTTTCAGCTTCATATGTGTAAATGTGCTACTTTCGTAAAGCTCAGTGTGACAGATCATCCTCACAAATACATCACAAAATTAGAAATCAGCACCTCACTGCTATTATCTAGCTATCTGTCTTCAAAATCCTTATTTTCTTTTCGTGAAGACTTGACCACTTCTAAAACAATCACTGAGGGTAAAGATTCTCCCTAAACTCTGATCTGCGTCAGGTTTTGTTGTCACAAAGTGACTCCTCTTTGACATGAGTGTCTGTGTACCCATCCCTTTGCTTGAGTTGATTGAGAGGTCAGCAGAAAGGCTTCACTGCCCTCTTGTGGTGAAAAGATATAACCTTCATCCAGCTCTATCTTACAACAGGCCTTCCATGAGTCTCAACATGAACACTGTGTGTGAGGATGTCTGTCATATTGGGTGTATGACAAGGTAGGAGAGAAAAGAAATGTGTGTAGGTAGAGGGGAACTGAGAAGTTTCTATTCTTAATTCTGTGCTGTACCTGACAAGCGTCAGTTTTATGGGCTGTTTCACCGCTGGGACAGGCTTGTTGGGGCAGAGAGGCAAGTCAGAGAGCTCCACAGTGGGCAGACTCTGAGAGGGAAGGAGCAGACAGTGAGGTTAGGCACAGATAATTAATATCTTTAGATCACTTTAAGTTCAATAGTGTGTGTCAACAGAGCACCGTCCAAGACAGTTTAGCATACCAGGTCAAGTTTGACTTTTTTGGCCGGTGGCTCAGACTCAGGAGTGCCAGGTCTCTTTGTGCTTTGTGAGTTGGCACTGGGAGACTGACTCTGACAGAGTGAGATCGCTGAGGAGGACCCATCAGACGAGGTGCCTTTAGTGGATGGAGTAAAATATGATGCCTGTAACGGTACAGAATGAAGAAAACGTTATTTTCTTGTAAGAATCTAAGCTAGAGCTTGGTTGATGCAGCTCATTTTGATTTGCATCTTACCACAAATAGATGGCATGTTAAAGTAACAGGAAGAGGAAAAACGCTTATTTGCGTTTAAGGGGCTATAATAAACTAAGCTAAGCAGCTGCAGGCTGCAGCCTCATATTAACTGTACAGATACAAGAGCAGTTTCAATCTTCCCAAAATATGAAACAATTCCTTTAAAATGACAGTGCTAACATTTGAGACAGTTGAATCACATCAGAAACTATTTAAACTGAGATATTTCCTCATCAGCAAAGCATGGAACGGTTTGGCATACCTTGTCAACTCTGCATCTCTTCGCTGGCATCACAGCGTCAAAAAAGCCTTTTCTCTTTGTGGCTGCTTGGACTGTGGTGGCAGCTGCTGGGTGAACGGGCACTACAGTGGCAGAGGTTTGGTTGCTCAGTGCAGGCTCCGGTTTTGGACTGAAAACCCAGCTCGGCTTTTTCTTCCTGGCGTATGTGGCAAAGAGATTCATTCCCTCTTGATGTATTTTAGTCTGCTTTGCCATGCCGTACACTGCAGGAGCACAAAAGTATGAGCTATAATGTCCCAAAACATTGTTCCATTTACACTGATTTTAAAAAGGAAAAAAACAACATACTTGTGTCAATGAAGGTCATGAGGCTGATGTTCAGGTCTTTTGTGATGCTTTTAGACTCCTCCATGTTCAGCAGAAGCCCGATGTACCATGTTGTGCTCAGTCCCCCTCTGAAACAGACAGAAATACTGAATTAAAGCAAAACACATCTAATCACCATGAAAGCCCGTTTTTAATAATTTTTGCTGCTACTGAAAATAAATGGCATAAGAACAAAAAAACGGTCATGAATTCATAGAAACGGGTAATGTGTTAGAAATGAACATTAGCTTAAGGGCTAATGCTTAAGAGAAGTCCTTGCTATAATTCAAATATAATCATAAAATCACGTGTCCCTACTTGTCTTTGTCGTTCAGGGGTGCAGTGATGGACGTTTGGTTGATGTGGGCCAGAGAAACGATCCTGTTTCTCTCCAGAGATCCCACCAGGAGTCTGATCTTTGACTCCAGCAGGCCAACCCTAACGAAGCCAACAAAAGACAATTTTCAGGAAGAGGAAAGCACTACAGTAGGTGGAAACTAAATATTAAAGCTGTTTCCCCCCTCAAACAGAACCACATGCATTAATAACAAGTATTTTAACCCAAAGATATAAGATTGTCTGCAAAAATGTCTACATGGGCTGTGATTTTCTTAAACTTGGCTTCTTATTTTCTTTGCTCGGTGTACTCACCATTCAAGATGCTGCTTCTCTGTGGCTGAGGATGCTTGCAGCACGGTGTAATGCCTTAACACATAAGAAACAGAGCAACGTCACAGCATTGTGCCTTTGTGTACAGGCTACGATCTGACCACATTAATCACATTTCCTGTTTTTTAAAATTTTAAGTAATTTAAAGCAGACCAAGCTCCAGCACACTGAGTAACATCATGAAACAAAGATGGATACTCGTCTTCATTGTATCGCTATAGACTTTAAATATAACAAGGCTATTTTAAAGGATCAAACCTATGTTGACCGTGTTAAAATGAAGTGAGCCCTGTAATCAATCTGTTTGTTTCAGGCTAAATCTCAACAAGACGGTTTTAAAAATCAGCATCATCTGTACACAACTGCCCACTATCGTCAAGGATACCGTCTGTTCTGACCGTCCAAATGTTAAATCATTGAGTTAAAAAAAAAAGGATAGTTCTAGTTTTATTCAGCGAAATGAGAAGAGATCAGAACACACGTCAGATTTATTCATACAGAACAATATAATAAAGACAAGAGAAACTCCAGACTGGTCCAGGAACAACAGATTGAAGTCAAACAGCACATATTAAAAAGCTTAACAACTGATTGAAATCTCCAACAATCAACTTCTTAAATCACTTAAACAAGCCTCAGTCCATACTTGGAATTAATGACAACAAACAAGAAAAACGTGGTCTGTGCATCCATAAAACAACCAGCATTTTACTATTACATTTAAGTCCAAAAGTGCTTGTTGAGGGTTTAAAGGCTAAACACAAGTGAGCAAACATCTGACTGACTAATAACAGCAAACAACAAAACCCAGTCTGCACCTTCATTTAAAAACTGGTGTTCAACAGTTATAATCAATTCAAATTTAAGTGAGGGACATATATATCACAAAAAACAGCAAAAAGAATAACAGCAAATATAAAAAAATATCTGTTGGCACATTGATTACACAAAAGGTTGGCACAAAACACGGTCAGTTTACACAACAAAAACATGTCAGTTTCATGATGCAGTGCACAAAGGGTCTGCGTTAAGCAGTTTACTTTAAGCAAAAATCACAAAATAAACTTAAAAACCGATTCATGAACGAAAAAGGACAATCTGTCAAAACAAGAGAATTCAAGTACACATAATTCAGAGGAAGATGTACAATACAGTCCATAAATAGTGCAAAATGTGAACTAAATCATTTGTTTGATAAAACAGTTTTGTAGGAGTACAGAAATCAGCATTTTCACAAAATTACAAAAAATTACATGACAAGCACATTCATATATTCATTAATAAAATAAAATAAATATAAAGCTCTGCCTTCTTTGGAGGCACAAAAGGAAAGTTTTATCAGGAAAATAGAAATATCAAAACAATAACAACAATGTGAGTGTATTTTGAATGTGGCAATCCACATTTTCATCTGTGGACAGCTTAGTACATACTCGTATTTCCCAAAAAAGTCTGGACTTTCAAACAGTTTGGGCCAGTCAGCTGTTTTCCTCTGAATCTCCTCAGCGATGGCGTGACCTATGAATGAAGAGGGGAAAGCTTGTTGAAGTCATGATCAAACAAAATCCAGGCTTTTGTTTCCAGAATAGATTGGTGGTAGTTTTCTTGAAGTGTGTTGAATGAGTTTTAATTGAGTGAAGTTAACTGGTCCACGATGCAGGCAGCACTGTGAGCATTTGGTGGATGTCAGCTGAGTGACTACATACCTCGATGTATCTCCTCCATTATAATGGTGAAGGTGGAGGGAGACACGTTACAGCTCGTGTTTTGCTGTGGGTACGTTGGAGTGATGATGGGCATCAGGTGGCAGCGGTCGACTCGATTAAACTGGAAATGCACAAGGAGACAATATTTGCAGCTTTCCTGTACTTTTGGGTAAGGTTGATAACTATTAGACTGACGTGATTTTATATCTGTATATCTATATATTTTCTTACCTTGGGATCCCAAAAAGGAAGGTTGAAGCGGAGGTCTTCCACTACCTTCAGACGGACTGGGATTGGCCACTCCCTGACACAGAACAACATTTTCAGATCTACTGATCCTCATTTGCAATTTTTACAAAGCATTCACACACAGCTATATTTTCAGAGTGGAAGAAAACATCTCAGCACTGACTGTACATTTCATGTCAGTGTATACTGTTTATTAAATATGTAGTGTGAAAATAGAGAGCAAGCTCAGTCTGTTTTTAATGGAAATAAGGCATTAACTAGAGCCACTCGTGATCACTGTAGACTTTGACTACAGTGGCTCTTAGTGCCAGCTTACTTATAATGAACCCAGTTCAATGTTTGATGCATTTTACAAGGGCACCAGAGAGGGGACAACTCACCACATGGAGTAGACTTTGAAGAATTTGGCCACCAGGGTGGACGCTGTGGCGTTTGGGTACAGTTGACAAATCCTGGCGACCAGTATGGCCCATGACACGCCGCCCAAGAAGCCCAGTGCATTAGAGTAAATGTTGCGTCCTATATGGAAATAAGAGGACAAGAAAAACGATTCAGATCTCCAGTTCACAACGTTACCAAATGTTAAGAATGATCTGCCCTGATTTGCTTCAGTCCACTGCCAATTGAGTTCTTAAATCAGTGTTATCATATATATAATATACATGTGTACATAATATTGGTTACCACCTGGTTACCTGTTTTATTTCACATTACTTCTGAATATGATTACTACAATTTCAATTTTTACTCAAAAATCATGTACAATTAGAGGAAAGTGAATACAAACATGTGGCAAAGCAGATTAGATAATAACACTGAAATCACGTGTGTTGCACTCACGTTTGGCCCACAGCTTGATGGCTCTCAGAGTCACCCTGAAGGTGTGAACGTTGGGCACCTGCCTGAGGATCTCCTCTGAAACTCTGTAGCCTACAAAAAACACAGCAAGATACAGATTAATATAGAAAGTCACAGCAAAAAGGATTGACCACAAATACACAAAATGGCACACTGTCATACATCGCAAACACTCCTGACGAGTACAGCTGTCAGGTACTTTTACTGCAAGATTTCTGAGCAGTTGTGCTCTATAATCTGATGCTTACCATTGACACTCCTGGCACAGCGTTTGTCCATGTTGCACAACAGTTTGTCATCGAGGAGGCTGAAATTTTCAGGAATGCTCCTCTGTGACACCAGGGCAAAGATTAAGTCAATCTAGAAAATAGCAGGTGAACAAAAATCATGGTGAAGACACATGCCAACAACACTTTAATTGAGGCATACTGCAGAAAGCAGAGTTGTTCCCTTTTTCTCACACCAACTTACCTCAATCCCTTCATAGGAGAGTTTTATGACTGGGACAATCGCCTCTGTAATGGCCTAAAGACAACAATATGGTCAGTCACTTGTACTGGGGAGAGAAATGTCCTTTAACTTGTATGATAAATATAGTATGATATATATAATGAACCACTTAGATGGCTCACCCGTATGTCTTTAACCTCCTTCTGAATCTTCAGCTTCTCGAAGAAGGAAGTGAAGAAGTCTTCTCTGGTTATGAATCCAGGTCCAACACAAAGGACATCAACATCAGCGCCTGTCAAAACAGCACAGATTCATGTGAGAGGAAAGTCCACATTTAAATGTGTCATGGTGCTCTGAACCGCTATCTCCACTGTCTATTTTCAAAGGAGGTAACCCACCACTGAAACAACCTGTGCTGTGTGTCCCCTCAATAAAAAGAAGCACTTGTGAAATTTATGGCTCACAAATTTATCACACAGCAGCAGCTTCACATATACTAAGCTACTGTGAATGAACAAAGTTTGATCACATGTTATTACTCTATTATTACTGGAAATCATGAGCCACTGTGAAATACAAGCTGCCACAGTCCTGACACACTCTCACAGCTGAGGAAGGAAAAATGTACCTTTGGAGTGGACGTCCAGATGAAAAGAGCCAAATGGAAAGATCTTGCCTCCGACTTTGGCTGTCACTATTTCAGGTACATTCTAAAATAAACAAAAGTAATACAAAAAAAAAGTGTTATCTCTGCAGTAATATGTGTTCAGTGTTATATTTGGAGTTACTTTTGAAATAGCAAGAGATGAAGAAGATGTCTTACCATTCGTTCACAGGTTTCTTTGAGCCACTCCTTATACAGCAACTCCAGTCTTTTGATGACCTTCTTTCTGCAAATTAAGTATAAAAAGCATTTTCAAATATCGCTATTTCTCTGAAGCAAAGCATGTTATGCTCCCTTCCACCTGTGGTCTACCACTTGCATTAACCTCAGTCACTGAGGATGTTGCTGTTTAAGTGATTTCTCTTTTTGCAGTTATAACCAACCCAAGTAAGAGGTCTGAACAGTAGCACAATACCCAAGACAGTGACAAAAACACACGAAAAAACAAAGTATTTTTCAGTCCTACCTCTCCAAACTGTATTAATTACAACATGGAAATAGTGGGATGGAAAAAGATGTATCGTACCTGTGAAGAAGCTGCACGCTGTCCTCATATACACCACATGACTTGATATATTCAGTCAGTTTCCTGGTCTGAATCAAGTCATCCCCCTCAGGCAGAGCCTCACTGACAGGACAAGTGATTCCGTACCATTTGGAGGTGTTTGGTGGAGCTTGAGTCTCTATTTGGCTGAAAAGGGACATTTGCTTGTTAGTGTATTAGTCATACAACAGTCATCAAACAACAAATACATAACCGCATAGGCATATCAAGACACCGCAAGTTGAGCCTCCTATTGTGCTAAGAAATTTGAAAGAAATTGTGCAAACTAATTACACAACTGCCATCATAAGTTATATATCACTAACAGTCAAACTATGAACCAAAACAAATTCAGCGAGGACTGTAAATTTCAGATGTCCCGTGTGGACGGTTTAGCTAGTTTCCGTCCGTAAATCTAAAAAAAAAAAAAAAAAAAAAAACAACATACTTACCTAGACATCATAGTAGACAGTTTAGCACCTTTGTGTTTGTAAAGAGTCAGAAATATCGTACTTTCTGCTAGCAAAACACGTCTAAACAGTTTGAAAACCACGATACAAATGCTGCGCATCACGCTGAGCGGTTGGCTAATATAACCTCTGCGAATTTGGAACTAGAACGCTCGATGTGACGTCACCTCACGCGCCGAATCTTAGAACGATGACACGTGAGGTGGAGACAGGACTAACACGTGACTCTAAACCGTGCGGGTTGTAACGCTGGATTCATTAAAAATGGGCACAGTTTGTTTTCAGAAAAGGTATAATAATACCCAATGAAGTATTTTATCGAAAAATACATGTTTTGCTTTTATTTGAGTGTTTTTTATGAGCGATATTAATATTCAAACAGCGGTTCCTTCGTCAGGTGACCAGAGTAACGATTTCAAAGAAACGCTGTGTTTCTCCCTGTCTGCTGGATGTGTAAATACGCAGCAGTTTGTTAAGAAGTGCACCATATAAACAAATAATGTATCAGTGTTGCGTTTATAGCTTGTTTCCACTGCTCCCCAGCGGCCAAAAACATTAATGCGGACTTAACTTACGAATAAAGCCACAGTGTTGACTTCCACTGCCACGATCAATTTATTAATTCATAAATTGACTTTTCCCACCACGTATGAGTGTATACTGAAACAAAAGTGTCAACCAAATATGTGTAATTACACTGAAGGTGTCACACCTGCCTCAGTTCATTTTAAAGGCCAAATACAGGGTTATGGATTATCTGACAAACTGACCATGTTTTTGCATACCAACTCTGCACTGACTAAAACATCACAAGTGCAACGAAACGTGGTTTCATAAGTCTTGTAATGTGGACAGGTGAGCCAGGTGTTCAATCAGCTGAGGCTATATATGTTAAACTGTTACAATCACCAGGAAGGCTCTTGGCGGCAGAATTCTAACGTGAACCAAAGAGTCCTGGAGTTAGATGAGAAAACATCAAGTTTATTAAATTAAACAGAAAGTATGGCCTTAGGCAAATCAAAAGCAGGGAAGCCACCCGAGACCAGGGATCCTCCCTGTACCCTAAACCAATGTTAAATGACTACACCTAACAGTACAAAAGCCACAAAAATAGACATCAGAATACAAAGAAAAAAAATAATGAACCAAACCAACGAAACCACACACCATCAATCTCAGACCTGCTGTGGAGGAAAACAATGGCCAATGAGCAAGACATGTTTGTCTTGTGTTTTTTTTTCTCGCACTTCAAGTGATGAACCTTTCTTCTCAAGATAATTAAACAGTTGTGAGATGATTTAACAAACAGATAGAACAAGATACTCAATAAACTCCTGAATCCACTTATTGACCTAAACCAACTCTATACTGCAGCAACCTTTCACAAAATACAAAATGAGGGCAACAGGTGCATTGACCTTTCACAAAAAAAAAAGAAGAAGAACACAAAGCTTTGACATGACTTTTCAAAATACAAACGGCCAAAATATACAAAGGAATAAACAGAAAAAGGTGCAACATTTCACCATGAAATAGTAAACACGACAGCTGGGCATATTATTATGAGAATAGATAAATAAAAAAAATGCTAATTAATTAGAAAGTCGTGGTGAAAATGATGGGAAAAAGTGCTAAAATTATTTGGAACATAAAAAAACAGCGACACACCGAAAAAATGGAAAAATGTGCCAGAATCAGGCTTCCTCAGACTTGCATCGTGTGTTTCCTGAACTTCACTCTTTGAAACTGCTGTTAATGATTGATCAGATGTAAGAGGTAACCGCCCACCTGATTAGTCGTCATCTCGCCACGTACGATTCACTGCAACGCAACTTGCTAGTCCGTTTGATAGAAAGCGGAACGGACCACTGGCGACGGCTACGACTCTGACAACCTACCTTGCTGACTAGCGGGCTAGCTGTCGACATAAGTCCAGCTGAGAGGAAACAACGGGACGGGAGGAAAACAGTACAGATGAGGTCTAGGATTCATATTAAAGTGAGTGTACAAGTGACACACATATGTGTTGCTCTTTAGGGAAGTTTTTAACATTACGTTTAGTGCTAAAAACATGTAACGTCAGCTGCGCTGCGCAGCCTGACAGCAGACATGAATAGCTTAGTTTCTTGATTCTCATTAGCCGAATCTGTCAGTGGCAGTGCTAAAGCTAACACCAACAGCTTCCTATGGACATTATTAGCTAGCCAATAATGTACAACCTATGCAAGCTATAAGAGCTGTTTGAGTAAGAGCAAATGAGGAAGCTGGCGACAGCACCACTCTTGTGTACACAGTGACACGTTGACAGTTTATCTTTGCACCCCGTATAATGTAAATAGCACTGAGCTAGTTTAAAACTGCTTCAACGTTAATTGTCCTCATTTCCAGATGTGTTGGAGCCGGGCCCTTCTCACAGGCTGGATACTGCTGCTGGTCCAGCTGCTGTGTTTAGAGGCGGTGCCCATCAGTATCGATAAGACAAAAGTCAAAGAGCCAGAGAAAACACCTGAAGAGCCTCCAGCTAGTGTGGTAAGAAGACACAGTATGTGTAACGTGACACATCTCTGTTTTGTTTGGGTTCTTTTCTTTCTGATTTATTTTTTTTCAAATTGAATACTTCATTTTGAGGGGTCAGACAGAATAAACCGATTCAGGAAGTTGTGTGTTAATTTGTGATGGACATTTCCTTTTTTAACTTTAAACGATGAAGCAATGCTCAGAAATTGCACGCTGCAGACCTGATGCTCTGCAGTCATGTCACTGTTATCAGCTGCTGGAAGCGAGAGAGAGTTTGGTTACAGCGCTCTGACACATTTAAATGAGAAATTGCTTGATGTCTCATTGCACTGCAAATGAATTTCCTCAATCAGACAGTCCACTCAAAGGTTATAGACCTACAAATCCATTTCATTGTCACTACAACAGCTCCAGATGCTGTAGCTTAGTGAGTGTGCAGGTTGGAGTCTCTGGTGTCTGCCTCGGGTGATGGGTTTGTCCATGTTAAATATTGACATATCGGCTTAATGGAGCTTAAACAAATACCATGCAGATTCTGCTTTTGGGTGAGCATGCATCCAAATGAAACCTTTTTATTAAGTGTTTTAACCACAGAACAGCTACAGCATACTGCAATTTTCAGAAGGCAGTAATACAGTAATAGACATTCATAACAAAACCTGTCATCCCTACGTCAAACATCTGCTGACAAACAATATGTATTATGTTGGTCAGCAGACCTGAATCCTATTCAAGCAAAATAATCAGTTACTCTCTCACTCTTCAGTCCATCAGACCTTTCACAAAAATGCTTATAAAATGAGTCATTATGTGAAATAACATAATAAAAACAGCAAGAAAAAGTGATAATCATTGTAGGATTACTCAGTGTTATCTGTGATGTATTTGTTGTATTTTATAGGACACTGGACTCCACTATGACCGCTACCTCAGAGAAGTCATCGATTTTCTAGAGAAAGATCAGCATTTCAGAGAAAAGCTGCACAATACAGACATGGAAGACATCAAGGTATCCTGCTTTTCTTTTGTTTAGACTTATCAGCATGATGGCAGGTTTCTGCCAGCCCTGAGTAAACTATTAGTAAGTCATTATGAAATATGGGCTTTGACTTGCCCGAGAATGTGATACATCCTTTTGATAAATCATGGATATTTTGGCTGCTAATCGACCAATAGATTTTCTTCTGTTGGGGGTTTTGGTCTATTGCTTTATTATAAGTTTACAGAATATTGCAAACCAATATTATTTTCGGAAAAGATTTGATTGATTGATTGATTTATTACATGACCTGCTACTTGTTAAATAACATGAACCTTTCCATCATTCATGTATAATACAGCAAGGAAAGCTGGCCAAAGAGCTGGACTTTGTCAGCCATCATGTTAGAACGAAACTGGATGAGCTAAAGAGGCAGGAGGTAAACCGACTCCGGACTCTGATTAAGGCCAAGCAAGACCTTGAAGGAGGGAATGGTATGTTCTGCAACAAAATGTATATGTCATTTTGACGCATATTTAAAGGAAGATGCTACAAGTTAAATAGTACATTAGAGTTAAATGAATTAGAAGGAAAATGCTGTTTTCATCACTTACTCTCTGAATAGATATCGCAGTGGACCACCAGGCTCTTCTCAAACAGTTTGAGTACTTGAACCACATGAACCCACATACATTTGAAGTGGATGACCTGGATCGACTCATCAAATCGGTAAATCTCATTGCTACTTCATGCTATAAAAAATGTTAATTGAAGGACGTGTTAACACTCACAACCTGTATTCCAAATAAGTCTTAGGCTCAGTCGTTCACAAGCGAGGATGGAGAGAGAGGTTCACCACTTTGTGAACACATGATTGTAAAGGATATTACTACATGGGCTCAGCAACACCACTACCACTGACCTTTTTTAGTAAAATAATACACAAGGCAGAAGGAAAGCATGCACTTGTGTCTTGAAATCTTGTGTCTTGGCACAGATTAAAGTGGGAACTCACACAACTGCTTTGTTCGTAAGCCACCAATAATTGCTAAAGAATGACCATGAGTTTTGTGGATTGTAGACAGCTATTTATTTTCAACATTCAGGAAGGAAAGGAGAGAACAGTGGAGTCATTATGAGAGCTAAGCAGTACCTTCTTCAGCTAGTACCACGTGATCTGCTTTTCATTAAATTGTCAAGAGATTTTACAGAAGTGGATAAGTTTAGGCCTGCTCCTGTGACTCAGTTGATGTCCAAAGACAGTTTTATTTCTTACTGGTGATTTCAAAATGCGCTACATTACACCAATACTGTGATATGTTTTTCATGTATTTGCTTAGATTTTTATATACACTTAGTGCTCACTTTATTAGGTGCAGCTGTAAAGTCTAATGCAGTCCAGTACAAGTGCTCTGACATAAAGTCTACTTTTATGAAGCCTGTTCCTATTCCAGTGTAATTGAATTTACGCATATCCAACAATGTCAACAGAAACTGGATATTATGAGTTTAGCAAAGGTGGGTGTAGTGACATGGCTGTTGAAATGAATTGCATCAGATTGTGCAGGTATACCTAATAAAGTGGCCACCTAGTGTATATTTTACCTAGAGCCTGGGAAAAGTAAAAGCTCTCACTAAATAGTGCAATATGCTCAATGCATAGTTAAGCATAGCTTCCAGATGGGATAACAGCACGGCAAAATGGAATTGTACCATAACTGTTCAATAGGACGTTGCACCAAAGCAGCTATTAATTTGAGTAAATTGTTTTCCCCTGCATCAAGGCCACTAAAGACCTGGAGAACTATGACAAAGAGAGACACGATGAGTTCAAGAGGTATGAAATGATGAAAGAGCACGACAGACGAGAGCACCTGAAAACACTGGACGAGGAGGAAAGAAAGAAGGAGGAGGAGCACTATGAGGAGATGAAGAAGAAGCACGCTGACCATCCTAAAGTCAACCACCCGGTGAGTCAGCCAATGAAGAGGAATTCTGAACTGCTCTATTTCCTGCTGCATTTTTTTGGTTTCAAAAGTTCAGTTTCTGCAAAGAAAACATGGCACTTAGTGTACATGGTGTTATTTCTATGGAATCCAGTATTGGCATGTGAACATCAGAATGTTGTCAGTTCAGCTCTAATTCAAATGTGATTTTGCTTCCTGTTGCAGGGCAGCCAGAATCAGCTGAAGGAGGTGTGGGAGGAAGCCGATGGCTTGGACCCTGAAGATTTTGACCCCAAGACCTTTTTCAACCTTCATGGTAAGACCCTTACCGACAGGCAGCTGCCCAGTTATTCAGTGGTGATGTGTCACATACAGATGACATAATTTTTCTTTCTTTACAATGCAGATACCAATGGAGATGGCTTTTTTGACGAACAGGAGCTGGAGGCATTGTTCACCAAAGAGGTAAAGCTGTGGCATCTGAAAGTCTTCGTGTTTCATTGAACTGTATTTGCACTGACTGTTGGTTTCTGTGATTTTAGCTGGAAAAAATTTATGACCCCACCAATGAAGAGGATGATATGGTGGAGATGGAGGAAGAGAGGCTACGTATGAGAGAGCATGTTATGAATGAGGTACACTCAGGTCCTCTCAGAACCTCATTTTAATGAAACTTGTGTGATAATTAGAGCACATATGATAGGTTTCTTCTCGTCTTCCTCACAGGTGGATTCTAACAAAGACCGGCTGGTCTCTTTAGACGAGTTCCTTGTTGCTACAAAGAAGAAAGAATTCCTGGAGCCAGATAGCTGGGAGGTGAGAAGAAATGTATTGACGATCATGTTGACGTTATGTGAGAGTAATGTAATCCTGAAACCGCTTTGCTAAAAGAAGTAGGACTTTAAGATATGGTGCCACATCCGCTTTGTGTGTTCCTCAGACCCTGGAGCAGAACCAGGCTTACACGGACGAGGAGATGAGGGAGTTTGAGGAGCATCTTGCTCAGCAGGAACAGGACCTCAACCTGAAGGCTTTTGACCTCCAGAAACAGAGAGACGAGCTGGAGAGACAACAGGAGCAGCTTAACGCACAGAAAATTGAGCTGCAGCAGGTTAGGAGTGGTTTATTTTTTCTGTTTTATTTAAGCCATCAAATTACTGTGACGATCCACAGTGTGCACCATCCGGATATAAAAACCTTACATGAACTGCTCCTTTTACAGGCGGTTGAGCATATGGAACGGCTGAAATCCCAGAAAGTAGAACCCCCTCCAGAGGTTCATGGTGAGTGTCGACTGCACCGTTTTATTTGTCTTTTGATAGTCTGATTTTACAGGCTGACCTCTGAGAATACAAAACTGCTTATTGGTTACAGTTGAAGGAAACGCTATCCCGGAGATACATGCAGGTGACAACCAGCTGCATCATGACCAAGAGGCCCAACCTCAAGGACATCAACCTGCACCCCACGCTCCTCAAGATACACCTCAGGAACACCACGAACAACAAAATCAAGTCCTGGCCCAGCAAGGTCTCCCCCAGACACACCAGGATCTGCCACCAGGGCACCAAGAAGCTGCACAAGGCCAGCATAACCTGCCATAACAATGCTGTCAGAACTTGAACCTCCACTACCAGACTTTTGCAGTACTTCCACTCCAGCGTGCAGAGGAGCAGTCCCTCCTGAGTGTTAGGCGTCTTTAACCAGCATGACTTAGGGGTTTGGAGGACAGATGGTCATCGAGGAGAGCAGCACAAAAGGAATGACACCAGTGTATGATAATAACTGTAAACCTTGGATCACATAATGGAATAACAATAGTAAACCAACCAAGAATGCACATTTTAAAATGTGCATATTTCCATTTTCAAGGAGTTGTGTTTGATTTCATTAGAAATGATCAAGAATGTCTGGTAATAAGATCCATTTTTGGTGAGCTGTCTGGACCTGCTGTTTGCTGTACATGCTCCTGGCTCTGCAACCTCAGCCTGTTGGATGTGAGAAGTGCAGCTGTTGCGATGTAAAAAAAAAAACGTTTTGAATGATATTATTTTGACTTCGATTTTCTGACTTGACCGCTCAAATGATCCCCAAACATCTTAAAAAAAAAAAAAAGGAGACTAGTTTACACGTGTGACTTGTGAAATTGTGAAATTTTAGAAATTGAGTGCAAGAGACATTTTCAAGATTTTTTTTTTGATTCCTGCATTAAGAGCAAGAGAGGCACCATAGCAATTTGAAACAGTATACAGCACCATTATACAGTATTTTGATGCTGTAACAATTTCGGTTAAAAAAAGTAAGGACGTCTTGATGCAGGCAGGTATAGTATCATGTAATAAAAATGCACAGAGGTTCTGGTCAGATCTTTGAAGAAAACACATTTTATTCCATCATCTCCAGCGACCACTGTAACCAAATATTCTGATCTTTTAACCAGAAATGCCCTCATGATACCAGAGTCCTTACTCTTCTGTCAAGAAATCATTTTATCAATACTTTCGTAATGCTGATTCTGATTGCTGTCAGCTGTTTACCAACCTTGAAACATCATCTTTTCATGTGTACAGCCAGATTTTCTGATCTGTAGAAAATGTGTGATCTGCCTAAAAAGACATCAGGTACAGGATTACAGAAACCAACTCTTTCTGGGCCACGCTGCAGCTGCTCTCCCCTGACTTTGACATGAGAATAAATGAAGGTGCTAGCTTCTTTAAATAAAGATGGATGTGGAGTTTCCCCCCACTCAACAAACATGGTCCCCTACTTCATCACAGCCCAAAGTCCTGCAGATGCTTATTCTACAGGAGTCTACAGTATGTGGCCTAATGTGGCCCCTGAAATATTTCATTTGCTTTGGCACAATTAACAGTAAGGTGGTCATTTTTGATTTTGGTCTATTGTTCATGCACAAAATGTGTATGTGACATGTTTATATTTATGAATGGATCATAATTGATCATGAATTTTAATTTGTTAATAAAACAGGTTTGATGTCAAGAGGTTAATTTTAGACTTTTACTCTGCTGTCTTTCATCACTGTTTTCTTTATCAAAGTATTTGCTGCTGGATTTGTTAAATTCGTTCAGTGAAATTAAAGATTTTATTGGAAAAGGGCAAACCTCTAAGTCAGTAAGAGCTGAGTCTGACACAGCCGGCATCTTTTTATTATATTATTATTGTCTGTTGAAGTCAAAGTGTGATATCATGAAAACCTCTGGATTTGCATTCTGTTCACATCGTTGTATTTGGCACTAGATGTATAAGTTGGTCTTAAATTGAAAAACAGCATACTTTCCCCACAGATTACCAGTTTGGTGTAATTGCTGTGATATCCAGGTTGCTTTTTCATGTAATGTTATGACTTCTTCTGGCTGGCAGACTGTGGCCATGGCAAACAAGTGTTTGCAAGCTGTTACTTTTTACTGAAGAAGAAAGATTGTGGTTTTAATTCATATATAATTTTGACATGGAGTACAGTTTTCTTTTGCGGTGTCATTTGTTTTCTGTGTGCCAAGTGTTCCTTTGAGACGATACTGCATCATAATTTGCACAAAATGTACAGTGTTTAACCCTGGTTTGCTGATGGATAACATACAGTCATCTGACTATACTGTACAACTCAGTACAAGACAATAAAATATTTCTGACCTTTCAGTTTGTCGAACAGATAACTTGAATGACTCCAAACCACTACCACCAGTCTAACATGTAAAAGCAGACAGGGTTTAAACAGCAGAATTTCTAAGATCAAATGCACACCAAAGCAGAGAAGTAGTGAAGTTAACCAGAGAGTAATAGAACACAACTTTATTGAAACAGTCTCAACCAATAACATCAGCATACAAAGAGGTGATGGCGTAAGAGGTGACAGAGGGGTAAAAAAAAAAAAAAAAAACAGACGAAAAAAAAATGTAATGGCTTTATGAAAATTATAAAAGCAAGAGGAAAAAGTGGCTGACAGCACAGGGCAAAAGGAAATCATTCTCATGGAATCAGATCAACAGTGGCAGGGTATTTTTTGCATTTATTTTGTACAAAAAATAAATTAATGCAATCTTTCAAGTTTACAGGAATATCTATTTGTTGTTTTATATCACACAGACTTGCTGATAATCCTACATGTGGTGAAGTTCAGCATTTTGTGTTAAAACATTAAGAGGATCTAGACAGACCAAAGCAGGCTGACTGTGATAAGTAGGCCAGGAGTTAAAAAAATAAGATTACCAATGAGAAAGAAAACATTGTTATAAAAGTGAGCTAGGGCAAACACATTCAAAAATCCTGAATGTTAAACGTGGCGCAACTTGACGGTCTTTAGGATCCTTTAGGATCGCATTGCTTGAGCATTTCCTCGAGACAAACCTCGAGGTCCTTGGGCGGCTCCCCGCTTGTAGTTTTGCTGATATCCCTCCTTGAACAAACAGTGATTTACAATAAATTACAATCTTACAAAGTTTGAAAACCTAAAACAATTCACTGAATATCACAATTAAATGTGTATTTACACTAATAATGATAATCTTACCCGCTGATAGGTGTTATTGGAATAGTCCCGGGACGTGTTAAACTGGGTTTGACCATAACCACTGCTGGGAGCGTTTGAGAAAGGGGGGCGATAGCCTTCATATCCCCCTAACAAAAGACACAAGAGTTAAACGTGGAGAAACGTGGAAACGCGGCCACTTGACTATTATTTCTCTCTTAAACACATTTTGATGCGTGTACCTCTAAATCCATTGGAGGAGCCCCGATATCCGTTCATCATCCCGCGGGCGCTCCTGGGTCCGCCCCTGGGCACTGCCCTGCTGTTGTAAAAGGACTGTCCCGACTGTCCAAACCCTGCACCTGGAGAGGACTCTTCATGGCCTCCTGCTGATGGCAGGTCTTGGGGCTGGAACCCACCAACAACTGGACAGAAGCAAACAAGATGATCAGTATATGACACACTGTATGTCACAAGTTGTTTATTATCACAACATCGTGTTCATACAACATGTAATATATCTTTAAGGGTTTCAGAGTCTTTACATAAAACGTTAACACAACCTTAAAATTTGTATACATTTTCCCTCTTAATACTTTGACTGTCCGGTCTATGTCGAGCTCATGCCAAACAATGTCAACAGCTTTTCAAATGTGTGATATGCAAGCAGCCAAAGCTCCATCCTCACCTGACTGTAATGTCTCCTGTGGGATGTCAGCTTGGTCTACAACACTCTCTGGCTGGCTGCTGAAGCCCTGTCCATAGCCACCAGGGAACTGGCTGGGCTGCTTCAGAGGATCTGCTTGGCCATCAGTGGCTGGAGGTACAGGTGCATTCATATTAAATACCTGAAGAGGGAAAGAAAAGTTTTCTGTCCATCCGTATCAAAACAATATCATAATTTCTATGGAACGTCCAGGGAGCAAGATGTACTGCAGGTTTGAGAAATGAGGGGACATGTTAAATTATTGCCTGTTCAGATGGTGCACCAATAATTAACCAGCTGTGGTAACAGGCCTTGAATATTTGATTTACTTTGCAAACCCAAAAAATTTGAAACCTGACAGTTTCCAACTAAGTGTTTTAAATAAGTCCAAACATGGTCACTGTTACATTGTGTACGTGGACCCAGATAGAAAGCGTACCGCTTGCACTGACTGGAAGGGTGCTGCGTTGACATTGATGCCACCAGTGTGGGAGGGTTTGGAGACAGGTGGGAAGGCAGAGGACAGGGAACATGGGGCGGGAGACTGCTCAGGCGACAGAGACATCGAGGCCTGAGGGTGGAGGTAAGAGGGAATTCAGAAAGCTAAGGAAAGAAGGATTACGGAGAGGGAGCAATGGGCATCTCTAATGTTTCACCTTAAACTCCCTTCTACCTTACTATGTTCAAATGAATCTACTATCCCCCTGCAACACACAGTAGACAACATCATGACATGTCAGAGAGCATGACATTTAATCCACGTAGCAGCACTTTTAGAAATATGGCCCACATAATGCAAAGAATAACCTGTACTACTCTTGTTATTCAATTGATGCACCACTCGTTCAGGCAAATAAAAAAACAAAACAAGTCTTACCAACCACTTCCTGATGTGTTTTCACTCTACTTACTTGTGAGGATTCCTGTGGTCCAGACACTGCACTTGTTTGTGGAAGTCTGGACTCTGAGAGGGCTAAAAATAAAAAAAAAAGAGATGCACTTAAACAAAATATTACTAACTGGTGAATTACTTTTAGGATAACAAATCCACATCAGAAAACCACGGTCAGACCCTTTTCAATAGAATGCAGGAGAGAATCTGTTCAGAGTCGAGGTAAATTAAATGGCGCTCACCTGAAGGGCAGCCCATCTGCTGTAGGTCAACTGTCTGTCCAGGCTTCATTGGCTGGGCAGACACAATGGCGGGGTCCAGAGCTTGACCGTCAAACTCCAACATGGAGTCCTAGGAGAAACAAGAGTAAATGTATTGTTGGGCCGTGGATCGGGTTTAGGGGGACTGCTGTAATAAAGTGAGCTGCGTTGTTACCCTTTACGTGAAAGGTCTGGGTTCAGTCTCCTATGTGAGCATTACCCTTCTCAAGGCTTTGAGCTGATCCTGATCTGATTTTACTTTTGACATTTCTTCTATTTAAGTGGCATTTGTTTCAAGGAAACAAAGATTTCACTGCATGAATCAGTTGGGCATGTCAATATGATGTGAATAACACATCAAGTGGAAACAGCACTGAGCTGGAATTTTTTACCTGCATGAAATTGTACGTCCCCTGCATCTGAGCCATGAGGTCCTGCACCGCCTGCTTTCTGACCACTGGGTCATTGGTCGGAGTGGGAGTCACATGGTTCACAGTAACAGTTGGTTCTGTAGCCAGCTGGGCAGGGGGTTGATGCTGGAGTGAATTCACCATCTACTCAACACAGAAAGGCACATTAGAGTACACAAATACAAAGGTGTTAAGAGACATGCATTGTGGCATTAAGGACTGAGGTGATGCAGCATACCTGAGCCTCCACTGTCCAATCCTCCACTTCTTTGTCTGTACTGCTGTACGTTGTTTCTGGAATGAACTGCCTGTTTACAAACTATAACACAAGAAAATGTTTTTTGTTTTTTTTTAAAAAGGTACGAAAATTTAGCAAGACAGAAGAAAACAGCAACTGCAAAGATTTATGTGGGTTGTTGTGCCGCACACTATGTATGCACTACTCATAGAAATCTCACCTCTGTGGTCTCGACTTTAACTGGCTCTGTGTATTTTTCAGTAGCTGTTCCTTCTAGAGAAAAATAAGCAAATGTGGAGACAGGTTTCTTATGGGGTCAAAGAAATATCTTATACTCATAATGCATTTGCTTGTGTTTTGTCAAGTACCAGGTTCTGATGGCTGCTTCCCAGCTTTAGAATCAGCCAACACAGTCTGCTCCTCTTGCTCCTCTTCCTCCTCGCACATCCCATTCTGATGAGTATGTGCTCTGTCAAAGTAACCACTCAGCAGCACTTTGTCCAGAGTGTCCTTCAGAGACTTGTCTGGAACAAATGCAGCGTGACAAGTCAGAAAACAAAACCATGGCTTAATGATACATATACATTAATTAATTAATTGTGTTTGCCGTGAGAATACTGACATGTGGTCCCTGCCACAGCCTTGTCTCGGCCCTCAAGCAGCTCCCACAAGTGTAGTGAGGCCTCTTCGTACTGGTCAGTCAACCTGTAGGTTACACAACAGTATAAAAATACAGTTTGGTAGTCAGCTAGTGGCTCTCAGTCTCAATATCCTTACTCTCTGAGCAGGTTGAACTTCTGCACACTTAAATAGAGGAGGCACTGATAATCAAAGGCACTCCCATACCTGACGTCATAGTTCCTATCAGGTCCAACCAGTTTGTAAAACTCATCAAGGGTTGTGAGGTCAGTGTCAGAGAGCAAAGGCGAACCAGTGGCATCAGGCCGTTTCAGCTCCTGCCTGACAGCATCATCTCCCAGCTGGTCCAGTAAAAACTGAAGCTCCAAAACCGTCTTCAGCCGCCGTTGCTCCGTCTCCTCCCGCTGCAGTTGTTCCCGTCTTGCAGACTTCTTCACTGCCTTTTGAACCTGGACACACACAGTCAGACATGATTTGGTGCAACTGGTTTCACAAGGTTTCCAAAACAAGTTACGTCATCATCATCTTTATTTAAGATATTTCAAGCTTTTCTGAGGCAGACTGAATTCTGTGAACTGTCTGCAGTGGAAACACAGAACAGATCTAGGGTGTAGGTCCATTTAAGTATGGGTCAGGCGTTGGTTTCGCGGTGACTATACTAAAAGTGTGTGCTGGAAATGCAGCTTTTTAAGCAAAAATCTCTACATAGAATTTGCTTTAAAAAGACAAGATATAGGGAAGGAATACTGAGTTTCCTGATGTTGCGCCACATCATACTGATAAAACCCTTAAAATGAATGACAACAACTAATCAGCAAGTTAAGAATCAATCCTAACTCAGAACTCACCTCTTGGCCAACTGCCAGGAAGCTTTTCTGCAATTCTCGAGCAAACTCGAGATTGTTGATGATTTCTTGGTACTTTGCCAAGGCTTCCTTCAGGTGCATCATGGAGAGAAAATTTACATTTTTATGCCACTTAAAAATAATTTTCCTCAGTAGAACAGGATACAGTAACAGATAGAGATGCATTTGAACATTTGATAGCAGCGATGTTATTTGATACATGCAACAAAAAATATATATGTGTCATTTATTACTAATAGGTGTATAAGATTTTAATGAATTTATTTTGAAAGAAAAAAAAAGCTGTATATAAACTGCCATTGTCTTAGCTTACCAGTTGGTCCTGGTTCAGTCTTTCTCCGTTATTCTTCTTTGTTTGATAGTCATCCAGTTTGGACTGTAAGAATATTGAGAAACACAAAATGTCAAAAATAAAATAATAACCTCCTTGCATAACAGAAATAGATCTTTGACACAGTTGGGTGACTGAGGCTCAACTGTCAAAGTGCTTTTACATGTGAAGCAGATATAGTCAGAAAAGATCCATTATTTTCCAGACATAAATTATGGCAGTAAGGACAAACTGGGCCCAAGACTGAGCATAGAACCGAAACAGACAGCTGTCTGCTGTGTGGAGCAACTGGGAGCAAAATCTCAGAGTCTCAAAAATCTGACTATAGAATGTTGAGGTGAAATGAAAGCTTCTGACCAGGCTGTGATGTTTGCATCCAGCATTAAAACCAGGAACAGGCTCAGTTCTGTTCCCTGATGGGCATTAACCACTGGTGAGCTTTCAAAATATACAGTACTAGAAAAATCCACTGACATACAGTACCTATTCTAACCTTTCTCCTTTTAACATTCAAAAGACTGTAGGTGTCTTCATCTGTGTTGCTTCACGTGAGTAAAAGGGACAATGATGTCCGATATCCCATGCATCTGATGATATCAACAACGACACATTCACAGGAACATAACAACTCTCACACCTTGCTGCGGGTTAAACAAAAGAAAATTATGTTGTGATAATGTTGTGACACAATTTCATTTTTAATAAACTAGAGCTACCTTCTTCTTTTCCATGTTGCGAACCTTCTTGTCGATCACACCAAGAACCTGCTTCATGGTCTCAAGATGACTTCCATTTCCCAGGTCTGGAATGGCAGACTGGACAGCACTGTTGCCAACCATCGCTGAAGGCATCTATGGAAAGGAAATCTATTATATGAAATTGTTGGAAGTATGTGAAAATTGTGTTCCCGAATAGAGGGAAGAAAAACAGGAAAACATAACGTCAGTCCTGAGCAGAGGCAGTCTCATGGTGCTCATAGTGTGGCCTACTATACTGTAAAGTGTCAGTGGTAAGGTTGATGAATTTTAATACACTGTGCTGTACAGATGGCTGATGCTTTTGAACTTCCAGAGTGAAAATGGGCAAAATTATAGTTGTACAAATGTATGTCACATGCAGTATCTCAGATTCCTTCATGCATTACTTAAGCTGATGAGGCAGGTGGGGAAATTTGAATAGATTTTCTAAACCAGAGCTCTCATTTGGAAATGTATTACTGACACATTTACAGACATGTCAAAGTTATTAATATTATAGTGTAACATTATCATCACTGTATAAGCTGTTTGTGGCATCCACAATGAGATCATCTGATTTTCAGAGGAACACATTTCCAGCAGATATGTATGTCTGTCTGTCTGGATAACGTTACTGTGTGTGTAGATGTACCTGTGTGTGAGAAGCTGAGGAAACACTTACTAGTTTCTTGTAAATACTGTAGACAGTATTTACTTTACTAACTGGGTCGACTGCCACCTGACGATGAGCTGTAGATTCAACGTAACGTTAAAACGATGCAATATTGAGGCCACCTAGGATGAACTGATACACCTTAAGTAAGGTTGGTATGTTTCGAAAAGTGCTGGTATTGCGTTTACGAACTTACCGTAGCTGCTATCTTGCTTAACTTACTTAGCAAATGTTATCTTGCATACTGAAGCTTGACTCAAACCGGTAACACTAGGCCATGGGAAGTGATTGCGACGTGATCGAGCAAATCAAGCCGTCTTTGATTTGGGCAACGGGACGAATAAAACCAATTATGGTTACCCTGAGGCATAATCTAATGTAATCGCGAAGGAGCTAATTAAGCTACATGATTAGTTGGGGTTATATATATATAAGCACCGTGAATTAAAGTATGAATTTGCCAGAGGAAGTTCACACAAGTTAAAATGTCGGCCTTGTATTCAAAGTTAAAATCCTTAGCTAGCTGCCTTGAAGACACCGGCTAACGTCTCTGACAGATACTAGCTCTACGTAACGTTTACTCATGTAACTCTTAAGTCACGTCGTGTCAGTTAACATTGTAAACTCATCTTTTTCGTTTCGCTAACAAGCTAGCCTTTCACTGGTGCAAGGAAGACGCTAGCTAGCGACATCAAATCAATTTAATAAGCCAGACACACGGGTCCTAATCTCCTTGTCCCATTGTTAGCTGAGAAGCTAGCGAGCTCGTTAAGGTTATGCGGCTAATGCTCTAAGTAAACTGGATGTCAGTTAAAACTAAATCAACCGATAACAGCTCTTCTCTGGGTTCATAAAAACAACATGTCGTTCCACGACGTTTCTAAGTGAAAAACAAAGAGCAGCTCCGGACGCTGCAACAACTCGTTTTGTGCTGTCGAGTAACGTTGTAGACGGCTAAACACGATTTATTACACAAATATAGGTTAAACAGCCTTTTGCTGGTAATGCCATGAATCCCGTACCTTTATACTCTTTGTCTTCAAAGAGATTTCCTTTGTCGGATTTTACGTTAGCTGTGTGCGAGCAGTCCGTATCTTTTACTAACTGAGGTATTTTTCTAGAAGGATGCTCAGGTTCACACCAGCCAATGGCTGACTAGCTGCTGCGGAGCTAACGGTAACGGCTACAAGGACCCCTGTACCCTCCTCAAGGGTGCCTGACAGTAAAATATGTATTAAAAATAAATAAGGGGTCATCATCCTACTTATTAATGTGCCAATCAATTATTAAACGTGTCCATTATGTTAATCATTTTTAATTTTTAACCATTTCTCAATAACAGACACAAACATGACGTGTAACCAACTTCATGCAGAATAGCAGAATTTTAGAAATACTGAGCTCACAATTAATAACATATTCAGTCTAAAAATAGTGAAATTCTCAAAATAAAATAGTACATTGCCTCAGTCAGCTTTCAGCCCTGATTGTTAGTGGGTTCACACACGCCATGAACCCCTTATTTCCTAAGACTGTCCAAAAGATTTATTTGAGTATCAATGGCATCATGCAGGTTTAAGATCTGAACCCAGTTCCTGTTGCTATAAACATTGTCCCACGATCTCTCCTTGAGCAGAACTCTGAGTTTACAGACCACAGCTGTGCAAAGTTAAATCTCAGGACGAGAGAAACTGACGAAGGTGTTGGTGCCAAACTCAGATTTAAAAGCATTATTCTAAGTAGTAGCAAAGAATGAACACAAGATGGCGCAAGCAATCCATATACTGGCATCGTTCTTAAACTGTGCTGAAAAATCATGTTCAAGCCAAGTCCTGTAGCTGCTGTCTCAGACAGACCTCTGCTGTGTGCTCACTGTGGTGTTGAAATTTTAAATGGATTTATACAGTTTTCAGTGGGCAGAGAGGGTACAATGAATCCGGACAGATGTATTAACTGTTGAAAAGAACTTAAAGCGGTAAGTAAGACATAGAACTGAAAAGGCAAAGAGCAGAGCAGGACTTTCATCACATTTTGGGGCAAATACCAGACCGACTGCAATGACCAGGCTGTACCACATAAAAACTACCAAGTCAAAACACAATCCAGTACATGTGCACTAAGAGTGGCGATTTGATACTCAAAAATCAACACCATCCGTGTTTCTGTGAGTCAAATCAAACTTATTACTGGGAAATTAGTTATTTACAGATTAAAAATATTGTGCAATTAAACATTTAGATATTTCTCTGCAGAGGTCACATGCTCTGTTACCTATATAGCTCTAATTTCTTTCCAGTTTTATTCCATTGTGGTTGTATAATACAGGATTCAGAAACATATTCATACTGTGAAAGTTCAGATCTCTCACACTCTGGATCATATGGGAAAAATAACAGCATATGAGAGCATCAGTGGAGTTTCAGACCTTTTCAATGAACTTTCACACTCAATTTTCACACCTCCTTTATGATCCCTGGGTCTGGCTTTCTGTCTGATGACGGGTATGTCTATAACTAGTGAGGTGGGGGTATACGGATATCTAGCTCCTCTCTCTGATGTGGGCTGCTGAGTAATGGCCGTACATCCTTCAGTGCTCCTCTCCTGCAGCACATCTGACTGGATTAAATATGTGCAGAGGATTTATTGGCTGAAAAACCACAAGAGCCCCACAAAAACTTCGGCCCCAGACCACTTGTAGTGTAGCCCAGGAAAGCGCAGGAATTCATCTGCAACCCCTCTGGCTTCCCCCTTTCTTCTATTTCTACTTTCTCCTTTAAACTATGTATATCTATACATCTTCCTCCATGACCCTTTCTCACACTCTTATTTCTCTTAAGTGTGCCATTATCCCAAATGTGTTTTTATTTTCACCAAAAACACAGAGGTGAAATCAGGATCTTGGGTGTTTCCACATTTTTTTTATTTTTTATTTTTTTTTGAGGAGGGGGGGGTCTTTTTCCATTCACAGCCTCTCTTCAGTTAGTTGGGCAACATTAATAATTCATGGCCCACATGTGTTACAGACAGATTACAAGCATCTCCACTTAACTACCATCATTATCTTTATTACAGCCAGAGAATTTTATTCACCATCTTGCAATTTGCGACTCATGCGATTGAGGTTTGATTTTGGAGTGTGGTTCAAGGGTGGATTTGTTTACAGTGCAGTCCTTTGGGACAAACTATGATGATTAGTATCTGCAGTCCTTCGCATTTTAAAACCAAATGCACCGTTTTCTCACTGCAGTTAATTTAAAAGACCATACCAGTGATGCCTTTGGTGATGCGGGTATTTTCAAAGGAGGGCAAAAGAGTTTCTGTGAAGTGCCATGAATTGATGGTCACATTTTTTTTTGAAGGTATGACTACAGTAGCTGCATGCTTTATGCTCTGTTAGGCTGGGGACCTCATGTGTACTTTTAAAAGTTGTAACTCACAAGGTGTCACAGCAGCTGCGGAGGAGCAGGGTGATCCTGCTGGTAATGACCACAGACATACATCAAGATACACATCCATCCATATGCTGTCTGGCACTTGGCCTGTTTGCCTCTTTATCATTTATTCTTTCTCATTTTCTGAGTCCCTCACAGCAGGTCTCTGTCAAACAGGAACATCTTTGTTTCTCTGTCCATATCTCAAACCTGAAATATAAAACCAAACACAGTATCACAAAGTACAAGTATCACATCTCACGAGCCTTTGACACTCACAGATACTCATCCCTGCATAAGAAGACATTGAGCTGTATGTGTGCAAACATTTTTGCCTCTCATAATCAGGACTACAGTGTGATTTCACTGAAGTATCCTCCATATCTCACGAGCTCAAAGGAACACATGTCTCACAACCATTCAAATTTGATTAAATTAAACACAAAATGAATGACTGTGCACATCTGTGGCGGGTACACATGACTGTTAAATTCAGGTGCATGTAACAAGTGATATGAATTAGTTAGTGAGTGCGTGTGTCTGAATGTTCCAAACACAAAGTACTTAATGTCATCAATCAATTATGTACAATTACTGCTTTGCCACGTTTACTGTCACGTATCTCTCAGAAGAACCACACAACCTATAAATGTATTTGTGCATGCAGTACAAGGTTATTATTTGCTGTCCACAAATGGTGTGTCACGTTATGATGAAGTTTAACAGGCAAAAGAGAAACACGTTTATATATTCAAGAAAAAATATTTGTACATCTAGCAAATATTAAGTTTAGCTAGGGCATGATATTAATAAAGATTACGTTTCTATTGCAAAGTAAAAGTTGGTAACTTGTATCCACAACAACAAAACAAAGTTTGTAACTTGCATAACTCAGACGGTTCAGGTTTCAGGTTTTTCTTCCAAGCTGCAAGTGTTCCCAGTTTCCACTTGTTTGCATGTTTAGGCTTTCTTTCATCACAAATTCTTAATCTGCATCAGAAAGCCACACAGAAGTCAGTGAATTCAGTCATCCCCTTACAGACATCAGGGCTTGATATATGTGACAGCCGGGTAAAAAGTGATGATGTCGAGCTTCGATTCTAGACATCTGCTTTGCATATTACTTAGTTCTAGAACAGTTTGCATATTTGAAATCTTTTTGCTATCAACTTCACCAAATTGCACTTGATACAAATAAAGTCAGAACCCGGATAAAAGCCAGACCTTGGTGAAACATGTATTTTGGCCAAATACATGTTATGCTGGACGAAATTCTGAGCGTATGAGTGAACGATTTTGCATTCAATGAAGGACACAAGTCTCAGCAGCAGCAACTCATTAGATTACACTTACTGCAACTGCAGCAGGTAGGACAAATATTATTCCCCACTTCATGATTTCAAATAGCTGCACACATTTAAATCCTCTAGCGATGTATGTTCAAATATCTCCTCTGTCACATTAAACATTCTTTGTGGGTGCAAACATCTAATCAACATATTTCCAATGCAAAACAGTCTTTGCAAAGTGTCTGAAGCTCTATTTACATATTGACTGTGTAGACATCAATTGCAGAGTCGGAATTATTTTTTTGTTACAGCTTTTTTGTCCTGCACATACGTAATGAAAAAGGCCTTTGAGGCCTCAAAAGCAACCGTGAATTGAAGTGATGTGGTTTCTCATTCAAACAATGCATAGTAGTAGTCACGCACATCAAATAGCCAAAAAGGATGGAGAGGGACCAATAGAGAACAGCAATGAAAATATGAGAAAAAGGCCCACGCACTGTCGCTCCCTGCCACTAAATTGCACTTACGGGATCTACAGTGTGCTGCCCTTACTCGTCATGTTTTCATGGTTTCTCACTCACTAACTACTCTTGCTTTCCCACATTATAATACTCAAACATCGCCCACGCACAAAGAGAAGTTCAGGCATAATTGTTTTGTTGTTGCTGTTAAATGGTCGGCTATAGCAATGTGAGGAATGAAGTCAGTGTGGAGGGAAGGTACACTGTGACCTTTGACTTCCTGCTCTGCATTGCGTGACTAGTGTTGGCTCCCGAAGCCCAAACCTTAGCACTGGGTCAGGGCTAACCTGGTCTGCTCAGTGACAGGAATCCAACACACAGGCTGATCTTATCTGACAGCGTGAAACCAGAGCAGACCTGGCACTTCTGTCCTACAGAGCCTGGCCTGGAGGGCATCATGGGAACTCTGGGGAAGCCAGCTCGGGATGAAACAACAACAGAGGTCCATAGATTTTCGACCACCTCTGAAACTAGATTCGGAAGAACATCTGTCAGGCATGGACATGGTTAGGACAGATTCCCAGTTCCAGCTGTCAGAACTTTAACTGTTATATCAATTCAGGCAGGAGAAATTAAGACTATTAAAATATTAGCTATCAATTGATTTTCTAATTTTCTTCCATTTTCCATTATTATTCCATTTACATCTTCTGAGACTATAATGTTATTTAAGTGAAGTGTTAAAAATGTAACTATGTATGTCATAGTCTCTAATATTTGAGAAGATAATTCAAGGGAAAGCATGTAAAAGTTCATACATGTTGAAGAAGGAACAACAATAAGAGCATCTTCTTAGCCAAGATCTTTGTCAGACATACACAAGATGAGCTCTGCGAAAACAAGATGAATTAAGATGAATATTAGAGTAAATTTTTAATATTTTGTAATTAGGTCCATTTGTAACAGATGAGATTAAAAGGGTATATTAGCACTTCTACATATGAACAATAATACACACTCAAAATAGCTGTTTCCTCACCAGAGATGACAGGAGACGAGTTGAGCTGAAATACGCAGTCGTGCACCACTTTCAAACATTCTGTGGTTTTTGGTTAAAACACTATCTATTTTGCTGCAAAACAGATGGAATGTGTCATGTTTACACTGCGTTTAGATTCAGATCAATTCGGATGAAAATCTAAACCTAAACTCTGTGCCAAATAGCCTCCACTGTCGGTCTGTGTATTTCAAAGTTATTGAAGACTCTTGGACTTCCACTGTTACCTCGGGTGAAATCCATCCCCGCTGAAAAACCAAAACAAAAGCGATGTGGAGATAATAATACAGCATGTTTCATCCAAGCAAGTCAAACTAGAAACATACTTGGATGTAGCCTGACCGTGAAGATGGTATCAACCACCAACTGTGAATAGGCACAAAAATGTCTGACCTCGTCGATTATTAGCTCAAATTAAACAGTTTGCATTGCAACAGTAGAAATTCAGTCTATTCAAGTTTTTACTCGGACCATAATTTAAAGATCAGGAAAAGTAAAAGCTGTTGTAAACAGAGCTTCAATAGCAGCTGCTTAAATCTAATGTCTGTGTAAATGAAAAGACAGGCAGGCCAGGAGGACCTGTCCAGAAAAGGCCCACTGGCCTGGAAACAGACTGGGCTGGAAACAGTGCCTAAATGAGAAATGTAATACACATTCATCATATGCCAAGTCAGAGCTTAAACAAACAAGTGCAGACCTGGACAATGACAAATGCACGACTGTTTTAAATGAGTGTGCAGAGAGCTCTGATATATGCATGATTGTTTCCTATAAGCATTCATGCAACATCAGGACACACAGGCGGTTGACGTCTGGTTTACATCCTCGACAAAAGTCTCTGTCATGACTCCCCCGTATCCCAGAATTCCCTGTGCTTCTGGTGAGACGTTTGCGCAGAAAGAGAGAGTATCTGGACCCTGTCAGCATCTCCCTAAAGACCTCAATTATACAGACTGGCTTAATTAGATCAGCTTTGATTGCTATTTCAAATGACGGGAATAACATGAAGCTGTGTGTTTGTCATCCCCACCCATCTCTCTCTGTCGTTGTGCTGTTGGAGCGCTGTGTACGATTCTGTCCCGCTCCGTGTCTGTCATGTCTGGAGCTGGTGAGGGAGTGGGTGCTGTGACGCTGATGAAGGGCTGACGTGGCAGGTGCTCTGCGGATGATCTGGGGTCAGTCTCTGGATTGAGCCTGAAGAGCTTTTCAGGGAAGGAGGGCTTTTGACATTACGCACCAGGCAACTGCCACAGTATGTGGATTTAAACAGACCTTTATACTCCACCACAGACACACTCGCACGCAAAGAGTGACATCCATTTAAGAAGAGTACCAGAAGCAGAACGTGTACACCACAGTGACCTGGACTGAGCTTAATCACCCAGAGTTCCACAACAGGTCTCCATTTGTGTTTTATATGCGTGTGTGAGCAGGAGATCCTGTGTTTTTGCCATGTTGGTGTAGCAGTATATATACTGCATGTTAAGTTGTTTTGTTGTCTGTGTATACTTGTTTGCATGTGTGTATTTACACATGTGCCTGTTAGGTTATCATTAGACTGCCTAATGTGCCTTGGCAAAACTGTACTCTCAGTATCTTGTGGAACTATATAACTCCTGTTACTTTGTTTGATTCCCAGAAATCAAGCTTAGGCTGGAAAACAACCTTATTGAGCCAATATATTAGTATTTCTTGTGTGATATGATACAATAGTCCTTTTTTCTAACTATCAAACCCTGATTCCAAAAAGTTGGGACGCTGAGTAAAACATAAATAAAACAGAATGTGATCATTTTCTAATCCTTTTTGACATACACTCAATGGAACACAGAACAAAGACAATATGTTTGACCTCATCAACTTCATTGATTTTTGTAAATATTTGCTTTTTCCGAATTTGATGCAGCAACACATTTCAAACAAGTTGGGACAGGAGCAACTAAAGACTGGGAAAGTAGTGGAATGCTCCAAAAACACCTGTTTGGAACATTCCACAGGTAAACAGGTTCATTGGTAACAGGTGATAGAATCATGACCGATTGTACACAAGCAAAGATGGGGCGAGGTTCACCACTTGAATGACCTGTTTTTATTTACCTTTTACATGGCACAGGTTTGTATTTTTAGATCTGAATGTTATGTCATGTAAAACTCACATCCTTTTGGTTCTTCTCTCTAATATAGTAGGCAGGTGGATGAAACAAACATTTTCAAAACGTATCTTTTTATGTGTAAAAAGCACGCAGATGGCAATTCAAGGGGAGATTGTGGAGAGAGTTAGAGGCAGAGAAACAGAGAGCGTGTTACTGACATCTGAGGCGCAACAGTTCATTATGTAGTTAAAGCTGCAGATCAAGTGGTATTGGTGGTGGTGTGACTACGCATTCATTGTGAAGCAGCCTTCTGTTACATCAGGTAGAGACAAACAGAAAATTGAGCTTGGCTCCTTTCCCATCGTCAACCATTTAATTAAGATGGTTTATTAAATCTGGGGCAAAAATACAGCGAGCATAGTTTTAAAACTGATAGCAGAGCAGAATGTACAAAGAGCAGCCTCATCTCGAGCACCACCTCTGAACCAACACGTGTGAGCAGCAACTGTCTTGAATTAGAACTGAGTTAAACTGTGGAGCTGAAAATTGACTTCTGAATTTCCCAACTTCCCCCCGTCTGGTGGGTGACGTGCTCAGGTGGAATTTTTAGCCTGTGACATTTTTTGACTAATTAAGCCCACCAAACCCAGACATTAACCATTTGGGTATGATCAAGCAAAAATAGACTAAAGAGGGTGACTGCTGTACACAGCACTGCTGGCTGCTGGCTTATTCTTTGCTAAAGTAAATAATGCAACTTTCCACAAAACTGTATCTGAACTTATCCACCTGCATCATACTGTGATGTGCTGTTGGGAAAGCTTCGACTTTCTATCTTGCTAATCTGTCGCCTGTGTCACTGACAAGACTAATAGGTGCACAGTGTTGCAGTAGCCTCCCATATGTGCTAACTGAATGTATCTTGGTCAAACGTGACATCTGTTTGGCTTTTCTTGCTTTGACTTATGTCAAGCTGTGGCTAATCCCTCCTGTTGCTCTGTATCTGCATGGTCAAGAGGAGACTGCAGGGATGCTTGAGTTTGTGCACAAGCTGAGGCCTTTGATGTCCCCATGTCCTTAGAATAATTCTTTATTGCTTATTCAGTAATTTGCTTTTGTTTGCTTGATTTTAGTCTCCTTATCTAAAAATGAACGGTCACTTTCACTGCCTCTCTGCTAGTTTTCTTGTCTTGACTTGGCCAAAAATAGCTCTTTTCTTTGCAAACTATAACAAAACCTTCAGCTCATATCAATAAACATTTTGGGGGGTCAGGGGGTTCCTCGGGATAGGAACAGAGCTGTGGTTCTGGTTTTAAACATACTGTATCTACCACGGGAGGAACAGAGAGGGCTTCAGAGAATGCAGACTCTCCTGTCAGTGAAATAAGGCCAAGCCGTGCAGATCGCCAGCAGGGCTTGTTTCCCCCTGTCAGAGAAGAGAGGAGACCATGAACAGCATAAATACAGCACTTCCTCCTCCTCATGGTTTTCATTCTCAGCAGCATTCTCCTTCCACTCTGTGCATCTCCTCCCAGATCTTATGCACAAACAAAAACACACAGAAATATACCCACACTCCCAATTAGGCAGGGCAGTGTGTCCCCTTGAGGACTCCCTCTTTCAAATGAAAAGGAGCACAGTCCAATATCATGTTGACAGAACTAAACAAGCAAGAATTCACTTTCCATATTTGCTGTTAGTTTGTGCATACATTTTTGAAAAACAAAGTAAAAGCAAATAAATCTCATCCCTAATTACAATTGACATAACTCTGCTGCAGTGTACCTCAGGACAAAAGCATGCAGTAATTACATTGACCTTACAGATGCAATCAAGAGTTCAGTATCCTCAAGCAGTTCTCTTGTCTTTGTTCCACAGGACCATCTTAAGCGCTTGTGTTTGCTGCTTGTTCTACAAAACAAACAAAGGCAAGCAGAGCTGGAACAGTGATTAAAGAAATCAACAAATCCTGGACAGGACATGAGCGCATGGGCCTCTAGGCCAAATCAGGCTCTTTGGAAAGGGTGAGTCAGGTTAAAGGACGAAGGGTGAATGTGAGGGAGGTGGGGGGCCAGAGGTGTGAACTACAAGCCGACAGAGCGGCCTCTCTCAATTCAGTTTACCATATCCGTCATGGGAACATCACTTCTATTTTCTTTTCATTACGAGACCAATCTCTTCACAATCCTTCCAAACAACAGTGGAATAACAGCTTATTTGCTCTGTGTGGCCTTGGTCCACAGGATCCTCTTTGTTGTTGTTCTCAGTGCTCAGTCAAGGTGGAAACAATCTGTTCACTCATTGCAAATTTCATGTTCCCCAACAGCCCTCTTGACTTTTTTCTGTGTCTCCACTGTGTGATCGTACAGGTGCACCGCTCACTAGCATGCACATGATGCTACAAATTAAAAACTAAATAACTGGAGACATAAATGCAATGACTGTGGCTTCAAATAGAAAACAAACAAGCAGCACTAATGATATTATGACCTTATTTTTGTGACTAATGCTTGCCGTCGTTAGTGATGCGATGTCGCAACCAAAAGCTAAAATAGACCGTTTTTGCTGCACAGCTTCAAAACTCCCAAAGAACAAAATGGGACAGACATTTTTGCCCAGTTTGCAAACATGAGCAGATGTTTCCCTGTCTCGCTTTATTTGGTGAGACAGGTGAGTGATGCATAATGCCATGGCTTGGCACGCCTGTGCATGGCTCAGCTCCTTCTCTGCCTAATTGACCTTCCCACACGTAGCCTGGTTCAGATCAGATCTGACAAGAGTGTGCGCAGCAGACGTACAGAATCACTCTTGGCGTATGTGTGAAACACTTTAGGGTCTGTTTAGAGTTTCCCTGAGGACTTGTTTAAGATGTGTTTAACTGTACATATGGCCCTGGCTTTGAGGCTGGGTGGGGTGGGTACTAGCATATCAAAAGAAGATAAAGATAATGATGGCAGGATATCAGTTGTGAGACAAATGGCGCCACTGGAGGAGTCTGTGAAGTTGTTGAGTTAACACAGGGTCGATTGGCAAATAACAGACTTTAATACCATATCTAAATTGAATAAAAAGTGAATAAGTTGTCTGAGTCCTCCTCCAAAACTCTCCAGAGATGATGATCCACTGAAGCTTGTTGCTTCCCTGATGAAATGAGCTAAGTAAAGGTGACAGCCATTCAAATCTGTATCTCCACATAATCAAAAGCTAGTTTTCTCCAGCGAGTGTGGTCTGAGAAAGTCAATAAATCAATGCAGTGTTAGAAGGAAACAGAATAATGGCTAAGTGTGGTTATTCCCTATGATATATTATGCTGCTTTGTTGCTGTGTGTGGCACATCTCTGCCAGGAGTCCTTGAGATAGCTTCCTGCCATAATAACATGTGTGAAAAGAAGAACATGAACTGCTCATTTTAAAAATCACGTTTAACACCAGAGTAGAACTGGAAAATGTCTGTTTTGAAAAATAAATCCAGGACTTATCTTATGAGTGAATCAAAGGCATGTTTTGAACATTATGCTGGCAATTATTGTCTGCGGACTGTGGTGCTATCCAGCTATTCAACAAGCCAGACACTCCGTATACCCCCTTTTTTTGTCTGGGCTTAGCTTTTAATGTAGCTGCAATCAACCACAACAAGATTTTTGAGGCCCAGCGTTCATCCCTCAGAAATCCCACCAAACGTGAGTAGTATTGGAATTCCGGAGCACCATGCCAACCGTGAAGCCTCCCTGCCTCTCACAAGCACCGCACAGAGGGGCAATTTTCCTCCGGCTGAACTTCCCAAAGCTGCCTCACCTGGAACCAATCTGTAACACAATCGAAGGGTCCTAACTTGAAAGCCCATTCCTTCCCTTTGATAGTCTCTTCTTGGTAGCCTGCACGGCGCTGGAAACGGGCCTTTTGTAATCTGCAGATACAAAAGAGCCAGGGATTGAGATGAGTATCCACCCATCAAAGTGTATTATGCAAATAATCGAGAAACAAAGCTCAGATACTCTCTGCTTCTTTCAGGCTTTTTTTTTCCAGGATGAGGGTGAAATTGGGCTGGAATTTGGAAATTTTAAGTGTTCCTGTCGTCTGCTCTTTCTCTCCAGATTGTGCTTCATTGTATTTCCCTTTACTTTTGATATAACATCAACTTCCGAGATAATGACACGCAGCGTGGACATTTGTTCGTGCTTCTCTTTGCTAACCTGTTAGCGACAGGTGTGAGTCGAGCCCTGAACTCCTTCAACAGCTTTTCTACCAACAGTAGCGCTAAAATTTACTCCACCAATGCTCTTACAACTCTTCCAATTGGCAAGGAGGGCAATTAAACTTTAATAGCTGTCCATTTAGGCCTCCTGGGAAATTTAGTCCTGAGTCAACATGCCAAACATTATTTCCTTCCCTCTCATCTTCCCGTGTAAGCAAAGCTCCCACAAGCAAAGCTGTATCAAAGGCTCACTTAGTTCGTGGCTGTACTGTAGGTAATGTTCTGTAGCCTGTATATGAAATAACAGTGAGAAAATACAAAAGCTATTAGACATGACAAACGGTAAACTTGCTCTTTTATACAAAGGGCACAGTAAGACACACCAGAATCCACTTCTTTCTCAGACATCCAAAGGAAGGAAAAAGATATTTTTGTGCACAGTCCTTTGAATCGCTTATTTACTTGCTCATACATGTGATTGCAATTGAGTGATTAGCTGCAATTGAATCAGCAGCAGAGGAGCAGAGTGCATGGGTGTAAAAGCATGAAATGAAAAGGACATTTGTTCAGGGAGCCGTGTTTCTACACAGTCACTAACTCATAGTCACAAGCTCATGTCGATACTCGGCCAACAGTCTGCCCTTTGCTGCTTTACCCAGAGTGAAGTCTGTCCAGATTGTACCCTCTTTTGTTCATTCTACATAATCAACTTATCCCGCCTGCCTTTAATGTTCCGTATTCTCACATGCAAAGTTTTTAATTCAGTGCAGCTGTCATTTTGTTTCATACCCAAAGGTCTTAGACTTAAAAAATATTTGCCAAGCATCAGTCCTGTAATAATCAATGGTGACAGCTGTGTGCTAATTTAGTGTTAATTTGACATATTGAGGAGAAAATGTCCGTATTGTTGAAAAGGAACATCGCAGACTACATTTACATGTGCACTAGTAACCCATTATCATCCAGTTTTGGGAGTTTTTTCTTCTTGTAAGCATCATATTGTGGTTTCAGTCTTGAAGAAATGTGAATATGCTACTGAAAGTACCGCAATAGAAATACATGTAATCCAGATTTCTGGTCATTCTCTGCCAGAGTTTGCATACATCCTCAACTTGAGTTATAGAATCATTAGTTAATAACACCAAAACTATAATCAGAAATGAAAAACTATGTATAATTATTTCAAGATCAATGCACTGTTCCTGGTGTCAACTCTGGCTCATAATGACACCTTACAATCACTAATATTAATTGAAATGTTGAAAAATAGAAGAAGAACAAGCGCAATTTCTGATTCAGGCAGATGTGATGATGACTTGTCCAGTACGAAGAAGTGCTACTGATAGCATTAACAGTTCAAGTATCCCAGAAAAGTCATTACAGTGTGACAGTAAGGCAGCATGCACAGTACCAGGAGCCTGAAACTGAACCAGCTAAATGGAATTCAACCGTTGTTAACTATATTGTCACTCTTGACCTGCAAATAGGAAATTAAGATTAAAAAAAAAAAGAAAAGAAAAGAAAACTCATTGCCAAGGAAAAGTTGACCTTGGCATTTGCAAACATTTTATAAATATGTAAAGAAAAATGTGCAGAAAGGCCCCAGCTGGCACTTGTGGGATCTGGATCTTTGGACTTTTTTATTGTGCGGCAACCGGGCAAACCACTGAGCCACCATGCCGTTCATATTTTAGTGTTACAATGTCAGGAGTTAGACTGCCAACATAAGAAATCATCCCTGGAGAAAGTCTTTCATAATGACCATCAGTGCTGTAATATGTCTAGAAAATCCTTAAAATGTATGCTCCAAGATAACCATAGCCTATTTTAGGGGAAATCTGCAGCAGAGCACAACCAAACTCATCTGGTGACATTCGCTCTTTCTGGATTGAAATAGCACATTGTCTTCAGTGAACCCTTTGCACTTGCCTGCACCCTGTGAAATAAAAATATATTCAGCATTTTTTACCGCTTGAACTTTTTTTTTTTGCATCGCATTTGCTTGTGTATGTGACAAATAAACCTCTGAACCTGAAAATCTTTGAGACTTTGAAATGAGACCTATTTCCTATTTACTTGCAAATCAAGAGTAATTCAGGACTTTTAGCTGCATATGTTGCTTCTACACTTTCTTCTTCATGGCATTGTTGCAGAAGCACAAACTTCTTCACCCCTACTTTGTCCTGTTTATGTTGTTAGTAATCCCTCAAAGTGATAACACATTACCCATTTGAAAGTTTTAAAGTTTTAACTGCACTGTCTTATGAGTTAAACTCGGAGAGCAGAGCATCTGTGAGCCCCAATACTCAGTGCTGTGTGTGTTTCTTTCCTCAGGCAGTGCAGATTCCCTCATTTATCTTCTCCTTCCTCTGCCCCCTCAGACTGGTCACCTCTCTCTTTCACTCAGCGGAAGTCATATTCTACTAAAACAAACTGATTTGTCTTGCTTTGTCCGAGTCGCGTTCAATTTGATCTGATCACTTTGCTGATAATGTTTGAATTCAGTTCAGCTGTTCAGTCTTATTTTCTCTATTTCAGAGCACTGGGTGCTATCATTATAAGCTATAGCTCTGTTGCATATGGAAATCATTTAGAAAACATATTTACTCCAAAAATTGAAACAAACCGCTTTAATCACCTGGTCGAAAAGGTAAGACAGTGGGTCTCCATGATTGTCTGATCAGACTCAGGTCAGAGTGATTCAAGGTTCTGCTCTTTATTTGTAAGATCAGACTCCTTCATGTTTGACTTGCACGACCCCAGTCTCAGTAAACAGCTTTAATTGGAATCACTTGGTCACCCTTAAGCAGGATGAACAGGGCTTTGTTGCCAGCATGGCAGCTACCAGAACCTGACATCCCTACATATCTCCAAAGAGGTGGCTGGACCACAGAGACCATATGAATATCGCACACATCCAAAAACGTGTAGCAGCAGTACTCACAGCTCCGCTACCAGTACCTTTCTGCTAATAATAGCAATGATACTAATAATAATGACAACATTACTAAAAGCAGTAATGTTGATATTGTTGAAAATGACACAGGGAGGAACAATTCTATTTTAATTGGCATAATTTGTATTAAATTGATATAATGCTTTCATCCACAGTGTCAAACCGTCTTTTAAAGTCAAATGCCCTGTTTTGGACTCTAATCTGAAATATGCTAGAACAGATATTCTCAGAATAACGGGATGAACACATTATGAGTGATAGCCCAAGATTTTGCTTAAAAGATGCTGCAGAAGATAACAAGCTTCCCAAAGCTTCCTCTGCTGCTGTAATTTGTCCTGTGTAAATAGATGATTTCTTTATAAAACACACAAGGAACACACAAGTAGTTGGTTGTTGCGGCTGATGCATGTGTGAGATACAATTACACAGAGTTGCCTGTACAATCGAATGAAATCTAATTCAACAGCACAGTGATAAATCACTACATTGAGAGGCACATGCGATGGCCACATAGTGAACTTATCACAGTAAATAATAAACTGTGTAACACTGTGTTCATTTGTTTTTGAGAAACAAACAAAACCAAACAAAGAACTCTGTTTCAAATCTTCACTGTCCTTTGTTTGTCCTGCACTCCTTTCATCTCATAGAGTTACATACCATACAATAGCAGCACACAACAATAAATATAAAATAAATCAAAAAATTAAATAACATCTAATCTAATATTTCTTAGCTCTTTCACGTCTGTCTTGTGAATTAATTGGATATTTGTATCCACTGTGCTGGATTAAATGAATAGGAGGAAGGGCCTTAGGACTGACTTATGAACACTGAGACAGTTTAAGTGTGGCAGAAATAGCATCCATTCATTCTTGTGTGATTCCTTAAACTTCCTTAAGTGAATAAATGACCATCTGAGGAATGGGGCATCTGTGCAAATGTCCTCTCAAATTAAATAAAGAACATGACTCTGATTAAGGTCACGTTTGAATGGACTTTTTTTTCCCCCTCGCAGCTTCCAGGACATTCCAGGATATTAGAGCTGTGAGTGAGCTCTCTGTTTTCTCTTGCTGCTGACCTTCGCTCAAAAGGTCACTTGAGTTTCAGCGTGGTCATCGATGCTCTTTCGATGTCTCAGTAGCTCCCTGATGCATGGCCACCCGTCCTCGTCACAGGCTCTTGTTAGACTGCACTCAGCTGACGGGGCTCGAGATTGATGTCAGAACTTGGAAACATCCTTGTTTGGAATTTTCTAAGTTTGATTATATATGTATTGATTGTTTGTTCATTTCTGTGGCAGAGCAGAACCAAGATATGGAGAAATATTATTATTACATATTATTATCTTGCTTTGTGAGGTCATTTTAAGTTTTTATCTGTTTTTTTAAACACTAATCTTTTTTGAGTTGATACAATCATAAACACAAACGTAGGACTCACAAAAAGCATAAATTTAAAGCATTCAGTGCTGCAGTCGAGTGCCTCATATTAGATGCTTCTTTTCTCTAGAAAATGACATAAACTAGAAATAAGAGGTTTTTTTTATGAGGCAGCATAAACTCCATGAACTGTACTGAGATATGAGCTTCAACCACTCATGTTACAAAGCATCCACCTTTCGGGAGGAACAAGTCATCGCAGCCATACCCATGATGCAACAGAAGAACCCGAATTTCCATTCAAGTCTGGCCTTGTGTAAGAGTCTTGATTATCACTTGCACATGTGAAACCTCATGTGGGAACAACACCAAACGTCTCCTGTTAATGACATTTCAGGAAATAGACAAACTGAAGCGCTATATGGAGTTTTCAGGGTTCATCCATCCTCTCATGTAGAGATTATTCCGCAGATCGGGAGGGTTCATGACTGCTTTCCCCCTGCTGTTTGCATACTGGAATCAAGCACTCTTGAAGCTCATGTGGTTGCCACATAAAATGTTTAATGTGCCTTCATGCTTGTTAAACCAAGACACAGAGAAAAAAGTTCAGTATCATCCAGAGCCACCATGTTAAAGTCTTTGATTAACAGGGAGTTTACTCTGTGTGAGTGTTTCATGTGGAAACTCATGTGAGGTAATTTGGAAAAACCATGTGTTATGCAAATAGCAAACGAATAAACTGTAATGCAACACTGGTTCTGTGAGCTTGAATGCTCTCGTGCGTTAAAATGCGCAGTGCTGTCAGTTTGTACGCTCTCATGTCCCGACTTCCACCCTGCGTATGCTCGGAAAAGCTCCGATCCAAGTAGCTACGAAGCTGTGATTAAAAAGCACAAATATATAAACATTTATAGAAACAGCTCAAATCTTTTATGAAAGTTCAGTATTTCTTGACATCTGTGCACATGTTCAGCAGCAGCCCTGCCCTTTGACCTCTTCACTGAGCATCCCACATGCTGCTGTGGCCCTCTTCTTCTGGAGTCCTGATGATGTCCGGTGGCCCGAGTTCATAGGTCATAGCGATGACAGCGAGCACCTTGCTGCGAGACTCCTATCTGCCCACCAAAATAAACAGAGGAGGGTCTGCTCCAGCCCTCCCACAACACCCCCCGTCCAGCTCTGACTGAGTCTCAGAGATTAAACGCACAGGACGCACAGGATCCTGCCTTCCCTAAACCAAATACTGTCAGGGTCAAAGGTCGAGCTCGGGGATCACAGTCAACATTTATCCCAGCGACGTTGTCCCAGAGAATCAGTCTGGGCTGTTTTCCCTTGCTGGATTCCTGTTTGAGGAGCTTTTCGCCACAACCTGTTTGCCTTTCTCTTTTCTCTGCTAACACATAAACAGCCACAGTGTGCCTCAGTGAAGGAGCTAAATTTGCACATCAACTCACAAAACACATCAAAAACAGCCCTGTGTCATATCTGTAACATTTGTCACCAGAAAACAAGAGACGCTCTTGTGCCATATGTGAAATAACACACACTCACGGTTAAACTCACATTGATTTAGTCTGGCATAAGGTGCAGTAAAGAAAGTTAAAAAAAAAAACAACTCTCTGGAACACCTGAGAAATGACCGAGGGAGTAAAACAACCTGGCTCTCACTATAAATAGGCCTGTCAAGCCTTTTTATTTGTGCCTAATTTACTTTACAAGTGCTTCCATATGACGGTCATATACAAGAGAAAAATGGCAGGATTACAGGAACATGAAAGACAACTTCGCTCCCCTCCCTGCATTCCACACTCCTCACATGCTACTGCATATTGTGAATCTCAGAAAGGTGAAGCATATGAGAATATTTCGCTCTCTCTAGTTTTATTCAGAAGCTACATCACTGAAAGATGACCTGTTCGCAGTCTTTTCCTTTAACAGATGTGCCATGTTTTCAGGCCAGTTGGAAGAGTGCTACAAAGTATGTTGTCTGAAGCAATATTTGTTCTATTAACATTGAATCAATTGCTATTCTTTATGTGAATGGTTGCCAGTTCTATCATTCCTACTGAGATTGAATGTCTGTGTGTGCAGCTCTTTCTATCATCCAGCCAGTCTCCACTCATTTATTTTTTAATATGGATGAAACCCTCCAGTTTTCACCAGCTTTCCTGCATAAGACTGTGGGCAGCCATAGAAACCCTGTTGTCCACACTGTCTCAAATAAAAGAGGCACGACTAAAACATGATTGCTACTAGGATTACATTCACAGGCAACGTTCAATCCAATCTAGGATGTGTGACATCCTTAATGCTGCACCAAAGTCATGAGGCTGAGGCTGGGATGAACGGTTGGCCGTGGAAAACTCAGGATGTTAACACAGAGACCAAGGTTTGGGCCCCATTGTTGGTTTACACCACAAAAAATTTGGTTAGGTAAAGATTATGGTGATCATTCAACCCAAACGCCAGAATAAACGTTGGCATGCTGAAACTTTCTTTATGTTCAAGCTTTACGCTTATTTACGGTTCAATTTTTGTTGTGACGATGCTGTGGTTAACATCTAGTTAGGTTTATACACAAAAACAACTTGGTTAGGGTTAGGAAAAGATCATGTTTTGGCTTAAAATACCAGCCGTTTGTTGCCACAAACATGGCTGGGAAATGTCCCAACGTCTCCTTAAAAATACTCGGTTTTGTTGCAAGAAAATCCAACAGCGTTCTGCTGCTTGGCAGTCGTCTTGTCTGGCTGTCACGCCACCAGCGTCCCCTCCTCCTCCTGATCAGAAATTCGGCTCATATACGTGTACCAACACATGTTGCAGAAACATTAATAGATACACATGAAAAATGTAATGTATTTGTGGTTTGCAGAAATGTACAGCACCAAAATTTTCCTCTGGCGACTGAGCTGGTCACTGGTTTAACAAGTTGCCTAAAGAACCATCAATATGTTAACCATGGCTAACTTGCCAGGAGATGTTATTTTAGATAAACAAATTGAAGACATTGGCAGTGAGGCATTTGAAGAAACATTTAATATAAACCTCACAACTAATGAGTGTTTCCTTCAAAATGTATTTGCCAATGCAAATTAATTGCACATGAACAGTGTTTCAGGAGCTGAGCTCGTTGCACGCTACCATCATGTCATGAGACGGTGTCGGCCCGATGAAAACTGTGGCTGGTGAAGGAAATTAAAAATAGCAAAATAAAGAGATGCAGATATTTTTGCCAGGACCAAAACAAGAACTAGAAGTGTCATATTAGACTTGTATTTAATAGAGGACTCAGGAGCGTTTCTTCTGCTGGATAAGTACAATATAACTTGTCTTCTGATTAATTTAATAACTAAATTATAGTTTGCAAACACATTAGTCATAAATATAACATGGGCAGATATTATATATCTCAGTGCAAGGATGTGTTTGTCTACTTTGTCCAGTGCCAGAAAATCACTCAGCACAACTTTAAAGAGGAGATATTAAGGGTTTGATTACAGATTACAAAAAAATATGGAAATCAGTGGTTAATCGTAATCCAAATAGACTGTGTGTCATATGATTAGACTACTATAAACCAATAAGGGCTTCTGATGTAATAAACTATTTGCTATTGAAACAAATCAGTTGGAAAACCTAATAAAACCAGGCCAGATACATTATGGTTTAATATCAACTTACATTTATGAGTTTCATGGTTTGGTACTGAAATTTCAGCAACAAGGTTGAGGTTAGTATGAGGCAGGAGATCTTCAGTTAGCGACCTCGAAAATATCTAAAGTGAAGACAGCTGGCCTCATTGACTGTCAATGAAAGTCAGTCCCATCTATAAAGAATTAATAGAAGTTTAACTCTTTTCTGGCAGCGACTGCTCTTCTGTGGTTTTCCAAACCTTAACACAGAGCACTGCAAGAGACTCAGGGTTTAACGCAGCTTTGTAGACTTTCAGTGTTCTTGTCTGTCCAGAAAGTCCTGACCAAAAGTATTTCTAGAAATTAAGTTTGAAAAAATAAAAAATATATAGAGGCTGCACACCATGTGACACAACACACTGCATCATGAAAAGAGAGCCAGTGGAACCAAAAAGGTGACAGCATCAACCCGCACTTCAGCATCTGGACATTTACAAAGACAGGGTGGTAGGGAGGCAGACAACAAATTGCTGGACATTTGTGTAATTTATTCAGAATACGGTGCCCTCTAGATTGCAGCCTGCAACCTATTTGCACAGCATTATCTCTCAGAAGTGGTTGGAGTCGAGTGAGGTGCCAGTGCAGAGTTTCTGAAGTATCTTCATACTGGTACACATTAGTATCACATGTCTCCACTGCCTGTTTTTTACTAAGCTTATAGTGGAGCTTAAACATGTGTATTACTTCAGCTGTATTGGCAGCAGTTTGGCTATTGATGCTGGAAAGTTTTAGGAGCGTTTTTTTTTTCAATGTATGTATCTCACAAACAATGAAAAGCTTTACAGAGGAACACATTTTCGGTATCAATATGCCTCAAAATTATTCCTCAAATGGCAGCTTGTTCTTTTCTCTGATCGCTGGTTACCATGTTGAATGAATAAAAGTGGCAGGAAAAAAAAAAAACTTCATTACTGTTGACAGCAACCTACAGCACTTACTGTAAGTTACCCCGGCCTTGAAAATACATACAGTAGCACATTTTGAAACACTGCTATCACATTTGTTGCTGTCAGCTGCGCAATCACCATGTTCAAGTCTCATTATCCTCTGTGGAGTGCCGTGGACATATTTGTGGCCGTGGTTTCCAGAGATTGTAAAGCCAAGTGAAAACCTCCCTAAAAGCTCTCTGCCCAGTAGAGCCAGCACGGTCGCTCTTGAGAACTAAATTATAGGTAGGGGCATAAACTGAGCAAGAGAGGTTACCAAACATGCCAAGCATGAGCCATTTAAATACCAGCGGGCGATTGCTAAATAGTCATGAATCTGATTAATGGCAGCTAACAGCTTTTTCTGTTTCATACACGTTTAATAGCTTTTTGTTAAGTATGTATTCAGACACAGTACTCCCTGTGTGTGCTGCAGCGTCAAGGCTGCCCACTTTGTTGTGACATATACTGTGAAAGCAGCTTTAGCTCAAGTGGAGGAATCAGTCTCGGCTCCGTCTGTCAGTGTGCTTGAACAAGGTGCTGAATCCCAACAACTCCCAATGAGCTGGGAAAAAGTGTATGTTGCTTTACACAAAAAAATCAACTGCTGAATCCGAATTCATGGCTCTTTACTTTACTAGTCAATTAAATGACTGTCAGTGTTCCTCATCACTATATTGTGCTCATTTTCTCAACCTGCAATTCATGTGAACATGCCTGCCGCCTCAGATGTTACCTTGACAAGGCTGTACACATTTACAGTTTGATCCTCAGCACGAAACACTTTTAAATCAATCAGCACAATGAGGTCATGGTTAAACCAAAACAATTAGCAGCTCATAAGCAGCTAAACACTTCACCACAAGCGTCCATGTTTTTCTCACCCTCAGAGCTTTTCCTACAACTTCTGACATCCAACCACAGATGAACACAGCAACAGTGCAGGATGGTGCAGCGCAGGACAGCCAACCATTCAGGACAGCAACACACCCTCTCCTTAAACCTGCAATCTGGTACTCTGAGTTTTCTCTACAGAATACATGAGCGTATGCACGCACGCACGCACACACACACACACACACACACACACACACACACACACACACACACACACACCCCTGTGCGGTGTGCTGTGTGTGCCAGCTGTGTGTGCTCTGAATTTGATGAAGCAGGATAATTCTCTCAACTGATCATATCAGTAAAGGAAGAATCCCAACATCAACACCAGATTCTTGAGGTAGTCACATATGGGAAACATTTTTCCAGATCCTAATAAACTTTCATCTGTGGATTTTGTGTATGTAGAGGGTCTGGATGGGCTGGGCACCATCTCCAGGCCTCCTGCAAGGTCTGTAGACCTCAAAGTCAAGGAAGAAGTTTCAGAAAAGGCGGATGGAAAATAATAACCCTGGACTGAATCCACACTGTACTGCACTGACGTGCACACACATACAATCTACTGTGTGCAGAACTCACAAAACCATGCACAAGCATGTGAGACAGAAGACAGAGACTGCATGAAAAGTCCAACTAAAATGTTTTAAAAACTGGTTTATTTGATATAAAAATGGTGTCTTCACGTTTGCTTTTGTATCACATGAAACCAAGAAAGCGCAATGGGAAATCCAGCTCTGTGCTTATAGACCAGAAACACTGAGGTCCACTGAGAGTTTACCTGTTCTAACTTTGAACCTGCCATACATGCAGTGCCAGATGTTTAAAGCTTCTCCACAGGAAGTCCAGCAGATGTTTCACTGGCACTGTGAGCAGTGGAGGTGCAGACCATCGCTCTGACTGTGTACACCAGATTACACACCAACCGAAACTCAAAGTGAGGACCAAGAAAGCGAGAACAGATGATTTTTCTATCTTTACCTCCTTGGGGCCTTTTATTAAATTCAAGATAAGTGCAACCGCTGAGTCCTTTCTTGCTTTGCCCTCTTTCTTCATTTAATTTGATCAGAAAGTCTGCTGACGCAGTTTGGTCCCCCGCTCATGTGAAACCAATTTCAGCAGCGCATAAAAGTCTGCTGCAGCGCTTCAAACAGGCAGAGGCTCGTCTCATGCTCGCCCAGGAGACCCTCGGCCAGATCGGGCATAGATGTGTGGACCCGCAGGTGTGTTCTGAGCACCCGTCACATCAGGGTCAAAAGAGGGAGGAGGAGAAGCTGTTTCACACGTCCAGCAAAGTGAACAGAAGGCGAACACACAACCTGACGAGCACGTGAACAAAGCAACAGCGAAGTCAGTATGTTTAGTGTCATGCAGTCAGGACCACAGAAAGATGATATGGTGTAGACAAACCAGACCACCAGCCACATATACATGATACACACACACCCCAGTATTGTGTTACCACACAGCACCATGGATCTCAAAATTAAAAAAATGGCTACGACTATCTAACTGTTGGAGCCAAGGAAAATCAAAGAAAAGCCTTAATCTCAGCCAGTAGTCTGCATGTTGGACTTCGATGATTTCAGTGCAACATGTTCATTTGTGCAAATGTAGTACAAGGCTGATTTTTGCCTTGTTGAGTTTTTATGAAAACCATACAATGTGTGAGACCATAAAGTAGACATAAAGCAGCTGACCTTTCATCCCAAACCACTACCAGAAAACAGTGGTTCAGTCCTCCAGTTTCTTTACTGCAGACACCTTTTTTTCACAGCAGAAAAAGTGCAGAAAAAAGAGGCAAAGAAGGTGACTGAAAATGTCTGTCTTCACAATTTGCAGTAAACACACTTCAGTGTGTTTATTTACAGTTATTTGATACCACTTTGTAGCTTCATGGTAGTCTGGATCAACCACCAAATCATGATGTTAAAACTGTTGCAAATACACAAAGTAGAAAAACATTTTGTTTAAAAAAAAAAATGAACAACTAATATTTGAATAACTAAGGTCTCTTCTCTTTTACATTGTTGTTTCAGGATTGTTTCAGTGTTTCACCATGAATCATGTGGTAAAAATCATATTCATATAACAGTGTTTAATTCTGTGAATCAGAGCATTTTTGTGATTTATTGTTCACTGATGTTTGATTCAGAGAGCACAGCATTCATACATCTGTGTAGAATTTGTTTCTTCTTTTCTGACATTCATCAACACTCACAGTGTGTTATCACTGTCCTTTGTGCCAAAATCCACAGCGAGCTCTCACACAGAAGCCCAGTTCGGGTTGAAAGTGAATGACATTAACACCACGCAAACGTGAGTAACATTGCAGAAATGTGCTCTCATGCCAATAAAGATTCAGTTTCCCGTAAGTTAAGTGTCATTTCTGGCTGACATCAGCTGCAGTGTGTCACACCAACAGCATTATATTTGGCGTATGAGGTATAACATTTTGGAAAATGTACAGCTGAACAGGCAGCGTAGGAGCTGAACAGAGATTGAGTTTGAGGAGAGTTGGAAAATAATAATAAATCCAGGACTCAACACTGTGAGCTTGTTCAACTTTAAAATGTAAGTTCCTTTGCTGCCTTAGAAACGAGAGTTTACTGAACTAAACTTGAATGATTAGTTCAAAGTTGGCTCGCGAGTTATTGTAATATGAAATTAATTTTAAGTCACTGAACTTGAGACATCAGCTTCAGCAAACCTTGTCTCACTGGCACGTTACATCCAGATTCCCTGTGTGTTGTTGTCATAGTCTAAAGACTCAGATGTTCAGTTGCTGCAGATTACGGCTCTGGCAGGAGTTTCACAAGTACAAGGACGGTATTTATGGCTGCTCCCAACAAATTTACAAATTTACAATGTATTCTGCTCGGGACAAAAATGGGTTCCGACCTTCAGTGTGGTTAGCATTGTTTCATTACTATCAGAGGAAACAACAATGACTTCACTTGATATGTGTTCACAACACACAACAAATTTTCATCGTGTGTTTCTCCTTTAAACGACAAAAAAGAGTTTTAACTCTCAGACAATGCATGCTGGGAAGTCTGTGCTAGTAATGCTTCTGCAAGAACGTTAAATGATCACATCACATTTCAAGTCAAAGGACTTCCTGCCAGATGTTTTGATTTGCTCTGGAAATGTAATCTGCATATACCTAACTTGAAATGAATAAAACTTTTATATTTACATTAGGTTGATGATAAAAGATGGTTTAATTCCACTGAATCCCTTCATTATGGTCTACAGTGTAGAAGTCTATGAACCCCTTTTGCATTTGAGAGTAAAATATCATTTTTTACCATCTGCATCTGCGCTATTAATTAACTGACCGCAGAAAGCATTGTGGATGTTTCTTTTGTTCAAAAATTACTGCAGGAGGAAATCTAGGAAGCATATTGAGGTCTATGTTATGTTTATTCTCTGGAGTGTGTCATTAAATCTGACATTTAGAGGTCTTCACTTATACTGAATCCTGCAGAACTTCGCCCTGTAACACAGTGTTCTGTGCTTCACTTGTGGCTTTAGTAAAGTAGAAATAATTTGCAATCAACAGGATGTGACACATACAGTGACACAGCAGGCCTAAATATAGTAAGAAATAGAAGTCAGATGTGTTGAAATGTAAGAATAGATACTATTAAACGCGTAAAACACTGTGATGAAGTCTACACTGAAAGTAAAAGAAATGGGTTGGGTCCCGTAGTCATCAAAGAGTTCAGCACACACGGGTACAGCACTGTTGTTCCACACTGAAACACTGTAATGGGATATGACAGGGGGATAATCTCTGATTCAGGCACATACACTGCATTTGTATGTCACGAAGATGAAACAGTTGAGCAGAATTTAGCTCATTCTGTACACTGTGAAAGACGGAGAATGTGGTCAAGACTGATTTCAGATGTTTTTGTCTGAGGCCCGGGCGGCCCGTCATGGTGCCAGGTGAGTGCCACTGAAATGTTATTCCAATCTCATATTTTACTGCCATGTGTGATGTGTTCAAAATGGCCCAGACTGCACTTTGGTGCCCAACAAATCTCTGCTGCACACACACACACACACACACGATGTATGATCCCCAGTATGTTGAGAAAGTCTGGGTTTGCGTATACACTGAGATGCCCAAACAGGCTCTGCGAAAATGGAATGTCTCTTTTATGTGAAATTAAATAAGATCAGCTTGTGGGCCTCTCTCCTTCCTTTTCCGCTTTCCGTTTTATGTTCATTTCCATTCCCGAACAAAGCCGTCTCTCCACGGTGTATTAATGCCCATCAAAGGCCTCAATCAAGTTGCTTTGCCACAGGCTAAAGCCAAACTGGAGAGGCTAAAGTTTAATGTTGTCAGTGCAGCAAGGATGTGGGCTCATGTCTCTTCCGTGTCCTTGTGTTTTCTTTTAACCCCCACATTCGCAAATATCTTGCAAGTCCGATTAGTGGAGCAAGGCATCTGAAAACAGCACGCACTAAAGGGCCATTTCAAGGTCACTGACTGTGACAACAGTCTTAGTCATTGTGCCATTAGGACAATGTCTTTATGTATTTCACTGAGAGAGGAAAATTCAGAAAATAAGACATAATTACACAGGGCTTCCTAAAAAAATTAGTCACAGCTGTGAGTCAATAGACTCTTAGTTTAGAAGTATCCGGCAATCAGAAATATTTATGAAGAAGCTGTCTGCTGACATTTTCTCATCCTGAAAACTTCCCTTACACACATTAACCCTGTCTATTGTGTGCCCTGACCAGAGGAGTGTGTACATACTATAGTATAAATACATATATTGTATGTAATTAACAACAGGGATCATTTTAATGGTCATAGATTCACATTGTTTTCACTGAACTGGTAAACTTAAGTCTGACATGCAAAAGTTCTGAAAATCATGGATAATTTATTCATGTAAAGCTGCAAAAACTAAGGAATAAGTTAGAATAAGTCTTTGTGCTGCCAAAGAATATATTTGTCTGTGTAATAAAATGCAATAAAATGTATAATAGATATGATCAAATGAATGTTTTATCATCCAGGGGACTGTCATCATGTGGTCCTTATAAACGAGCAGATTCAGACCAGTCGTCTCTCCACAAGAGAATATAAACAGTCGAATCAAATGTATGATTCTATTTGACTCTTGGTGTGACTTCTTGGTGTAAGTGTATGTGTGTGCGTGCGTGTATGTGGTTGTGTATTACTCACGTTGTGGGGACATAAATCTGTTGACACAGTCACATTGTGGAGGCGCGCCTTCCTTACGGCGACAAAAGCAAGTCCACGTAAAATAAATCATTAAATCTTAAGGTGAAGACTTGGGTTAAGGTTCGGGTAAGGTTGGGTTTAGGTAAGTAGTGGTTACGGTTATGGTAAATGCAGCTCCATGCAATGACGCCAAAAGTGATGGAAATACATGTGTGAGTGTTTGTGTGTGTGTGTGTGTGTACGTGTGTTTTAATGTTCCCTTATTCGCTGCAGGTGGGCCCAGTGTCAAGAGGAAGCTTTCACCCGCTGTGCCAGAAAACTGACACGTAAATAATTTTTCAATAGTGAGCAACACAGCCCCTCTCGCTCTCACTCTGACCATCCTGAGCTGTAAAAAGAGAGAGAGGGAGACCGTGCATGGTTCTTATAACAAAGCAATTACAGTTAGTAAAACTGGGGACACTTTTCTCTGTGGAATAAAAGGAGACCAAATCACGCTTGTGGCCAAAGCATGAACCGCACTCCAAACATGCCAATGGAAATATAAAACACACTATATTCCATCTTTATTTACAGTGGTTGCAGACTTCCTGGAGCTACATTACAGATGAAAAGAGATTAGATAATGTTCAGGCACATATAGCATATGCAGAGTCCTGCTGGTGTCCACTGGGCCTATAAAAAGATTCATTAGTGATCTTTCGATTCTGGGGCCTGGTGCTGAACAAAAGGTCCTTAAAATACATAGAACCACACAGGTAAAGGCTGCAAACATGAAGCATTATTGATATGCACTGTAAAAATCATAAGAGTAGCCCAACGCACTCTCACTGAAAAAGTAAATCTGTGCAAAAGGTGTAACATTACTACATTACAAGATCATTACCCAACATCCGCTCACTGCTAAGAATAGCACAGACAGAAGTATAACGTTCCAGCAGGTTGGAAATTTGGCTAAATAATCATTAAGTCTGGTTCACTGCCATAAATCACGCTGCTGACATACAGGGAGAGGCTTCAAAGCAGCTCGATATTAGTTTGACCGTATTAAATGAAACATAAACTGTTGTGAAGTCATTCCATCTTCCCCCCTTGAGACAGTCGGTTTACAGCTGAGCGTGAGCCAGCTTTTTCAGAGCATGAACGTTGCATCAGATGTACAAGTATGGACACCTTTCAGCCTGACGGACTTCAGCTGAAATACAGTCGTGTATTTCCTGCTAAGCTTTCGCTCTGTTGCCTTATTGTTTCCTCCCAGACATGTGCTCGTATGTGTGCATGTGTCCACCATGTGTGCATGACTGTATGAATATGTTTGTGTGTTTGTTGCAGTGTATGCGCTCACTAAAGCCTCTCGCTTTGAGTCTGTCACTTTTTCTGCTGGTTGCTTACAAGCTCTGTGAGGAGCCCAGCTCGTCCTTCACTGCTCATTTTCCAAAAAGGATGCCAGTGCTGCACACCTGGACCGAACTGTGTGCTGTTTATCGCTTATTTTGCCAAACCAGGATATTTGAAAACTTCAAGAAAAATTCCAACATGTTTTTGTGAACACAGTGAAAGTTACCTGCATGAGCATGAAATCCCTCTTTCAAGTTCACAGGATTGTGAAAATAGGCTGCCTGTTAGAAATTATGGGGTAATATTACTTATTTATGTATGTTTAATTTTATGAGGAAATACATTTATTTCCATAATTATTTCATTGATTCCACTATGTCATCTCATGTACATTCAACAGAATGTGCATTTCATGATAGCCCTGCTCACATCAGCAGCCTAACTGGCTAACACAAGCATATCTAACAGCAGTATCAAAAATCTAATTGGACTTAAAGGAAAACACAATGTTTGGAAGTAATTCTCTTGAAAGTGCAGTGGCTTTGAGGACGGGTGTGTTTTCTTTGTGTGCATAGTTAGCCATTTATGGAAACCTTAATGAAGGGCTTGTCTTGTGCTGTATGTCTTAATTTTACTGACATGACACTGCTTTAAGAGACAAACAAAAAAATTACTCATAACACAATTAGATTGTGCTGAATTAAATTGCATTGTGCTGGAAAAAACATTATAACAATAATATTTTAAAGTCTTTGTTATTCGAAGTGCTTATTAAGGACTCACAATTCATGAAGGCAAGGGCACATTGGTCTGATCAACTTCAGAGCTGCAGCGATTAATCGATTGGTTGTCCACAAATTGAATTAATCAGCAGCTGTTTTTAGAATCAATTAATTGGTTTAGAAATGTTTTAAGAAAGAAAAGTCAAAGATCTCTGATTCCAGCTTCTTCAATGTGGATTTTTTTTTTTTTTTTTTACTCCTCTGTAAACTGAATATCTGTGGGATGTGGACAAAACAAGAAACTGATTGTTATTTTTCCCCATTTTCTGACGTTTTATGGACCAAACAATTAATCGATCAATTGAGAAGATAATTAGTTTCAGCTTTAATTAGAGAAACCCAATAAGCCTACGGGATGTTCCTACAGAGGAAAACAGTCTACTAAACTGAGGATTCATCAAAGAATGTCACAAAAAGTGGGATTTTCGTGCACGTGAAAATTTCGAAATCTGAATTTGAGCATTGCTTAGAAGTAGCAGTCCTATGATATTCAAATAACTGCAGTGACGAGACAGACATGGCCTTTAAAACTATTCAGTTATTGAGAAGTCTGTGGCGAGCTGATCTGCGGTCTTCTCTATATGAGAATGAGGCTGATTTTTCGTCGCAGGGTGCTCAACCTCTCCACTGTCCGCACAGCTGATCAGGTGGCCTTTCTTAAATGGCTGCAGGAGGTCTTTACAAATAACTCACTCACTGAAGAAAACAGAGTGATGGAGGCTACCCTCGTCTCATCTCACAAACATTATTCGTAGAATACGCACAATCTGAATCTTGAGATACTGGCAGTCGGTGCAAATTGTGTTTCTCAAACCAAATCTGCTGGAAAAACAGAGAAGCAAAATTGACGATAGAAGTCCTGAATAGTTTAGGTGATGTGGTCTCATAAGCCTGCACGCAAACACACACAATCTTGCTGTAACATAGTTATAATACTAATATATTCAGAGTCCACCTTTATTTATGTAGATCGTACATAATAATATTTTCCATCCAAAAAATCACGAGAATGTCCAAACAAGTGGCCTCGTTGGATCTTTAAACGCGTGTCATGACAGATTAAGATCTGTCGGGTTGAGATCTTTCTTGCTGAAATGAATAATTAACATGCAAGTGACTCTAAATTCCCTTTCAAGTGATAATTAAGATAATAAAAAGCTCTTATAAACTAACTCACTTTCATTCATAAGCCACGGGGTTGGCTGTAGGAGCACAATCGGCTGAGTATGGATGATTTGCCCTTGATGAACCATCGCGAATGAAGCGTAAAATTGTGCCCTCTCCGCCCCAGTGCCATCACTCATGGGCTATATTCATATCCAAATTGCATTAATGTCATGTGTTAAAGCCCCCCCTCCTCTCGCCCATTTTTGCAAACTTTTTTTCTTTTTTTCCCAGCTAATAAGCGACCTAACTCGTTCATGTCATCAGCATTTCACTTGGAGAGATCTTGAAGCCAGGAGATCTGGGTCCTCGGAGAAGACGGGTTAGTGTAACTCTCCCCAAACCTGAGGGGGAGTTTGGAGTGTTTGGTCAACGACAGTGGTTCCTGGAAAAGATCTGAATCGTTTTATAACCAAAGCCAGCTGCGGTTTGGTGTGTGCTGCAGTCTCTGCGTACATTTGTGTGTGTATGTTCATCTGTATGAGGTAAAGGGAGAGGAGGGGGTGTCTGCGCTTCCTTTTCCGAGAGAGAGAGAGAGAGAGAGAGAGAGAGAGAGAGAGAGAGAGAGAGAGAGAGAGAGCGAAAAAAGTTTCGTCTTTTTCTCCCCTTGACTCTTTTTTAGGCATGAACGCCGAGACCTGCGTTTCATACAGCGATATGACATCCATGGATTCATATTATAGCCCCTCTGTAGCGCAAGGTAGGGATCACCAGACGGACCACTTTAGGACATTCCCAGCCGCTGACACCAAATACAGCCCCACTGCCTTCCTGCCCAACAAAGGTCAGGCTTACGGAGAAAAGTCCCGGAGCCCCTTCCAGCAGGAGTGCCAGTCATTGGATGCCGCCGCAGCTGGGCAAGGCACTTTCAACAAATACCACCTCTTCATGCAGAGGTCCTCTTGCAAAACACCCCCCGAGGAGGGCAAACTGCACCAAGAGAGCGGACACAACGGAGCGCTCATCCCCTGTTATGGTGAGTGGAAAAAAAAAAAGCTTGAAGGTGATTGAGTTACAGGTGTCCACTTGCCAAGGTGAGGCCAGCGCAGAGCGGAATCTCTGAAGCTGTTTCAGGAGATGAATTATCAGGAAAATATCAGCAGGCACATGTGATAAGAATGTTTTATCTGAGAGGTTGTGTGTTTGATGATATCATCTACCTGTGCAGATCATTTCTAACATGTCAGTCATCGCTCGTGCTCCGCTGGTTCTCACAAAATCCGCTGATACAGCCAAAGTGGTTTGGAAGCGTCGATCGCAATTAACGGCACAGATGTGTAAACGGGCCACCGTGGTTCAGATCTGTGACACGTCGCGCCGTGACTGATCCTGAATTGTCTCTTTACTGTCTGATAGCATCAAGTTCAAACTTATTTCAACCGGTTCGGTGCTTTTAAAATAATCCATTGTTTTGCTTTCTTCTCCATGTAAGACGGGAAACTGCGCATTCGTGCGTAAAAAGCACCAGCAAGCTTTTCTCTGCAGCGGCAGCAGGGCGCAGGACATCAGCTAGTAGTGGCACGGCCCTGCAGTTGTGTGCGTAACACAGTTAAGAAGAGGCATAATCTTCCCGACTATCAAATTGTCCCTTTGGCCATCAGAATTAAATTAGGGCGCATTTAATGCGATAATCTGCATTACAATCCTTAATATTGGAGCTGAGTCGGACAATTGAATTAACAGGTTTTCAGATGGCACAAATAGTGAGCTCCAAACTGATAATATTTTCATTTCATTGCTCTGCCTGATTGGCTCCAATTAGATTTAATTGCGTGGGGACGCTGTTGTAATGGGTGAATGATGAGGGTGTAAATAAAACTTTGACCCTCGTTAGACAGGCGGCCTCTTTGAAGCAGCATTAATCCGTGGTATTTTTTTCTCGCCTGAAAACCTTTTTTTTTTTTTTTTTTTAACCTCAGCTTGAAACATACACGATACCACAACGAAGAGCGGGGGATGCGAAAAGAGGCGTAAAATGCTTTTGGTGAATTAAACGGTGGAGGAACTCTCTGCGTGCTCAGAGAGGAGAACACACACACACACACACACACACACACACACACACACACACACACGGAGAGAGGATAATATTTGATATGATTTCAATATCATGATAGTACGTCCTCTGTATTTTAATCCAGATTCAGGGGTTCAGATTTGGGCCCCAACTTGAAAAAAAAAGAAAGCGACAGAAATCAGGAGACAAGCGCACAAACAAACAAAAAATGGGTTTTCAGAATTACTCGAGCTGCGGTGTAAATGCTGAGGAGATAAATGCCTCATCATCATCATCATCATCATTTCTCTGGTATCTTTCTGAGCTCAAAGATCAAACAAGGATCCATTTCCATTAAATTCATTTGTGCGTCTTCAGTCAAAATCTTTTCTTTTGTTGGCCGAGTTGGAAACAGACGGTCTGAACACTGAACTTTTGAGGTTCCGAGCACAATAGAGGCATTCTGCTCTTGAATAAAGTCACAAAGCCCGAGGGCTCTCTCTGTCTGTCTCTCCACTACCTCTCTTTGCATATAAAATGTGTTCAATTTGTTGTGGATAGCTCAAACATCTGAATATAATCTGCTCAGGACCATTGATGTAAACGGGTGAATCAAAGAAGTCTGTTCAAAATAAGATCAGATTTTAGAAAGAGATTTAAAACACATCTAAAAATGGTATATGTAACCCCCCACAGAAAGCGAGATGATATTGCAATAATAATAATAATAATAATAATAATAATAATAATGGAGGGTCAGTATCTTTTAGTCGTCGCTTTTACGCATGAAGCCATCGCTGTTTGCTCTTTGCTCGCCTGTCCGTCAGTATTACACCGAAACGTTTAGTGGAAGCAGTTAAAGGATGTTTTGACAGTTTCTGGAAATCGGCCTGCAGAAAAAATACTTTTACAGCTCCAAATTGTCAAGAAGAGAGATCAAGCTTTTCAAAAAGCGCATACCGGTCTTTTATAATCGCTGTTATGTTTTTTTTATTACCTATTAACCTTAAAATAGATCCGGTAAATCCAGATGAAATGAACTTTTTATATGATGTGGTGAATAAATCGCGGTTATTAGGCTGCGAGTAAATGAATTGTATGAAAATTTGGTCCAAACTATGAAGACAGAACGAATTATTTTTTATTTAAAAAAAAAAAAAAAAAATCCCTCCAATTCCTGCAGTGCATTTATTCAGTTTGACGCTCGGCCTGGTTGCGCACGAAGGGTTGAGTTAGCGAAATTGAAACTGAATCAAAAAATTTGACCTTACATACACATTTGTTTTCATTTTATTCAGCCTTTTAGAGTGAAACATGTCGGTGCAGGTTGTCAGGTTTACTCACACTCTGTTTTTACAGCAAAGAGGCCTGAATATAATGACCGGATTCACAGTGAAGAAGGCAGGAAAAAACATTTCGGTGCAACAGACAAGAAGAGCTCTGGCATTAATGCGACTCAGATGTCAGCGTCTCTGTTTGCTTCCCCTCACAGACAAACCTCCTTTAACTCCCCAGACTCGGATCTGGAGAGATTCTGTTTTTATATCTGAGGAATTTGTGTTTTTATCAGCTCATCTGCGACATATTTTTTAAAGCGCAAATTAATTTCGTATTGATGTGCGAAGAGATTGAGTCTTTAAAAAACACATAGAAATTAGCTGAGAGTGTTTTCCTTGCCGCTCTCCCTGACTGGGTTTTCTAGTTAACCCATCTTTTTACTGACTTCTACTCTGACTGGACACAAATTGAAGGCAGCAGTAAAATATGCTGAACTCACTAGCAGAGGAGAAAAATGATTCCTGATGTGTTTATTGGAAAATGCTGGTGTATTTCACTTCTTGCCTCATTTCTTGTATCAAACCTGTGTTTTACACAATCGCCGGGTCGTTTCAAATCGTCAGAGAGCGCCTTTGTTGTTATAATTTGTGGCTTGATCCGTTCAGTCAAAGGTGATGTGATGACTGGCCTCAGAGCAGCCTGAGGTACAGGCTGCCAACTGTAACTGAGAGGTTTTTTGGCCGATAGAAAACAGCATGTCTGTCTAATAAACATTTACATACATTAGAGTCACTACAAACACTTTGATAATCATGTTGTTGCATGAAATCAACAAGGCAGCTCTGACAGTTTGACTGAGACTGAGGGAAAATGAGTGAGAAGAGAAGACACACTGTTTGCAGGCTGCTTTACAGCAACAGGCCAGGAGATATCAAAATGACAAACTAAAAAAAGAAACAGTGCTGGAAGAAGTGTTCAGACCCTTTCCTTTAAAACAGCAATAAAACAATGAAAAAGTACTTTATCACAAGTAAAAGTCCTCAATTTAACATTTTTACACGACTAAAAGTAGAGCGACGTTATCAGCAAAATGTGCTTAATGTATCAAAAGTAAGAGTAGTCATTATATTGTGTTAGTACATATATTTTCATTAAACATATTTTATAAGGTGATCATATGTTTTGGATGTAAAATCTTAATCTGCATAGTGACTGTTAACAACAGCCGTCAGATAAACGTAGTGAAGTAAAAAGTGCAGTTTAGCTCTTAAATGTCGAAGATTAAAGTCACATAAAATGAAAATCCTCAGGTAAAGTAAATCCCCCAAAATCATACTAAAGTTAAACACGTGTTTGAGTGTGCGGAAAATCATGCAGGCCACCAAACAACGAAAAATGTATAAACTGATTCATTCACCGTACCAGTATAAAAATGGTCAAAACTGGAAGGGGACTTGTTGATTGGGAAAAACGGGGCCCTGAGGTTGATTCAATCAGACACCTCACGGTCTCAAAGCAGCCACCTACACGTCTTTGTGATCCTCCAGAGACGACACACCTCCTCTTTTGATGTGCCCGTGTCCTCTCTCAGTGTCTGAGGGAGCTGACCTTTAGCTCGGCCTTCCTGCCCTCGTCTGTTTGGAGGGCAGGGCGAGCTTCCCTGCACGCACGCTGCAGAGAAAATCCATTCGAAACCCCTCATCTGCAGGCCGAGCGCTGTGCAACATTTGGAATCCAGTTTTACACTGTGAACATTTAACTACAGCAGTAAGACAAAGGAAGTGACTTTGTTGTTGCATGGGTGTTGAATTGTAGACTTAATTATAGTGGGATTGAGCCTTTCATCACTTTTTTTGTCTTTTACAGTGACTGATTTTTCAGTGTAATGATATCTTAGCACAAAGAACACACTGCTGGTGTAATTTGAAGACATAAAAGGCTGCAGTTTATTCCAGCTTAAACCATAATTTATCTTTTGGGCAAGGCGAGAATTCGATCCTGCTGCCCTGCAAGTGTAAATGCTTCATTCCCCGCAGAAGCAGTTTAGGGACCGACGTTCAAGGTGTGATCGCACCGGCTTGTGAGATTTTGTCACCGCCATCTCCTGCCTTTGTGCTCCTTCACCATCTTTAACCCGGCACAACCATTTCAGCCTCTCGTAATGGCCGTCTGTGCTGATTGGTTCGAGCAGGGAGTAATGGGAACCAGCCATGCAGCCCAGACAAGTGAGGCACACTTCAGCGAGTCAATGACATGAGTGGAGGTGACAAGGACTCAGGATCATTTTACCATTTAGCTTAAAGCTTGGCAGGGCAATTTACATTAGGCCCGCTTTGCCTGGCCGAGTGAGAGCAGCGGGGCAGCGAGGCTCATGCAGTCCAGGGCTTCCTTTGGTCTCTTTGTCACCGCGTCATGTAAACTGAACACTGAGACGGAGAGCAAGCATGGGGGACCGCATCGAGGCTGCACACCCCCAGATTCTGTTTTAACCTGGTTCGTGTGGGATGAGTAAGGTGACCTTTTCACCGCTCGCGCTTCACTTTAATTGATGCGATTTAAATACTTATTTCACATTTTCCTGGAAGGCTGAGTCATTTGCTGTATATTCTAAACCGTAATGGCCGACTTTGAAAAACTGTCATTGTATCACCTCCTTGTGCACAGTCATGTGGCCTCACTGATGTGCCAAAAACCAGCATTTCTAAGATACTAAGCAGTCTCTGGGTTTCAGGAGATAAAAATTTTAATTACGAAGGCGACTGGTTTTAGAAACTGTCACGGCTTAGTGCTTGCTCGACCACTTAAATCAAGATATTAATACTGCATATATTTCAACCAAAGATGCTCATAAATACAGTGAAAATGGATTACAGAAACACAGTTTCCAGCAGATGTTTCATTTTCTGATACTTTTAAATCATTATGTGATACTGAGTTTTTAATATGCAGTTGGAGTGCACCACTAGGCCTATGAAAAGACTTTAATACATTATGTTCTGGCAGTAATTGTTTGCTTGTCTTAAAACGTTACTTCTGTATTTCCGTGGTGGGCAGATAGGCCTTAAGCCAGTGATCATTTCATGGAGATTTGCTCGGTGACTGAACAGTTGTATTTCTGCCGTTCGACGATCCTTATCCACACTTATGAACCTAAAAGACGGAGACTTGTGGTTCCAAAACCTACACATTGTTAGCACTGCTGTCTCTCGTGTTTTTTGGAGGATGGCTCTGGAAATCTTTGGTTGCGCTTTGTGCTGTCAAACTGCCGTATGAATATTCAGATTTTCAGAATCCTCAGCAGGAAGATGTGACCGTGCATTTTGTGCAGCCAGTTTCCCGGCAAAGTATTTTTCATTTTATGTGCGTGCACACAAAAATGTACTCTAGCAAGTTTTTTCCCACTCGGATGGAATGTTCTCTTTCGATCAGACAACAAAAACATAAGATGAAGGAAATTCTGTTTTGCTCCAACGTCTGAGAGAAACATTTGGAAGAGAGCTGGAGGGAGGGCGACGCAGAGGGGGAGAGCGCGAGGAAGACAAAGAGTGCGTGAGAGGTGATTTATCAGTCTTAGGCTTTATGGATTTGTTTTTTTCACAGTCTGTGAATTTTGCACAGCCTGCTGAGATGGATCATTGCTCTGCTCAGTCAGCAGAGTTGAATTTCAAAGTCACTGGCTACCTATCACATGGTCACAAAAGAAAAGTTTTTGTTGAGAAAAAAAAAAAACTTAATGTGCTGATGTTTGCTGAGGTTCTGTCTGTGAGACACATCGACTGTTTCTGCAGCTTTACATGAAAATGCATTGAGTCTACGGGCGGTGTGTGTGTGCGTGTGTGTGTGTGTGTGTGTGTGTGCATGCATGCATGTGTGTTTATTGTCCCAAAATGTTTTGATGAATGCACCTGACACCATACCGAGCAAGCACAGTGTCAAGCTATTCATAGTCCTGTTATTTGTACTACCAAAAGAGACGAGGTTAGATTTCCAGAACAGAAGGTCAGACAAACTTTGACTGCATCTTCAGCAGTGGTGGAAGAAGCATTCAGATATGCTTTACTTAAAGCGGCTATTATAGCTATTTTTTTAAGAAGAGTGTATCATTGACAATGTGAGGGACTGAACCTGCATCTGCATCAGCTTTACTGAGCTTTATAGTGAGTTTTGGCTCATACTACTGGTTTGTTTCACTCTCAATGATCTCATAGTTTCTCTACCAGCACCAAACAGCAGACATAATTAGCAGGTGAGCACAGTCGAGCATTTAGCCGCCTAGAACCAAATATTTCACCCAGGAGCTGGTGGAGACCAAAAATAGAGCTAAAAGAGGATGAATATTGCATTTACATTCATCAGGTATCCGTGGAATATAATGTTACTCAGTAACTGCTGGATGTGTAATAAACAGCTGTTTGCGGACAAGTTCATTATATCAACTTAATGATATGTCAGTGTTGCATTCACAGTCTGTTCCCACTGCCCTCAAGTGGCCAAAAAAATCAGTGATTGCAGGTTTAAGTAAAAGCAGTAATGCCACAATATAAAAAAGACTCACTACAAGTCCTGCATTCTAAAGCTTAAAGTACAAAAGTATTATCAACAAGCGTACTTAAAATATCCAGAGTAAATTATTTATGCATCAGAATGGACCCTGTCCGTGTTACAATATTAAACATTATTTTAGTGGATAATTTCTTATCATCATCATTCATTAGTTTTATATGTCAAATTTGTAAAGTAACTCATAACTATAGCTGTCACATAAATATAGTGGATTACAAAAAAAGTACAATAATTCCCTCTGAGGGGTTGTGGAGTTGAAATATAATGTAGCTCTGAAGTACAAGTACTTCAAAATTGTGCTTACGTACAGTAAATTTAGTGGTAAAACCAAAGAGCATCATAAATAACGTCACATATTACGTGTATGATACCGTTCTTACCTTGGCTTGATTGTCCAGCTCACACAGCGTCAGGCTTCGGTGTCTCAGCATCTCTGCAGCCAAGCAAAACTTAAGAGTGATCCTCTGTTCACAGCTCCATGTTACATCCCAATCCATATTTTAAGTCAGTAAAACAAACCTGCGAAAACACATATAAATAAATACCTTCCTCGCACGTTTCCTGTCCTCTGTTCTCTGCATTTAGTTTGACAAAGTGTTCTACTTCGTCTTTCCTTTTCTCTCTTTCTCCCCTCTGTTTCCATTTCCCTCGATTTCGGATATTTCTTTTTCAGTTCGAGCAACATGTTGTTAATCTCTCTCAGTCGCCGCGTGGAGTGTAATTTATAGTGTTTCCTCTTAACACCGTGAGCTGACCCCAGTCATCCCAGTCAATAAAGAGGGAGGGAAGGTGCCCTGTCGCTTTACAGCCAGTTAAATCACACTTTGATGTTGCCCCCTCATTTTCAACCGTGAATTAATAGCTGTCCACGCTGAATGTCTGACCCACAAGAATGCCATGTTGGCACTAATATCCACACGGGAAGTGCTTCACAATATCAAAAATGAGGCACGGTGGAAGCTTAAATCCTGGCATACTATGTCGCATACTATGCAAACTGTGTCGTGCTGCGTTGAACTGCACATCCCTGCTCAGCTTGTTCTGAAGCACTTTCTTTCTGCGTTTTTAATTCCTGCAGAGGTTCCTCTGAGCTCAGCACACGGAGCTGCAGACTCTCCTCTCCTCTCTGTTCACAGTAAACGGAGCAGATGCTGACTGCTGGATCGACGGCAGTGAAAATAGAACATTCTGTGGTTGCAACTCAAAACATTTTGCATGGCGTACTCATCTGAAAGGGGTGGATTATTGTGGGGACGTAGTTGTGTTAAAACACGCAGAAGTGCAGGTGTAAGCTGAAATTGTCTTTTGTGTGACGAGGGGAAAAGCTAACTGAACATTGAGCTTGTTTTTCACAGTCACCCCTTTCCAGCCGCTTTCCACAGACACTGCGCGCTGACGTGCTCGCAATAAGACTTTCTTATGTTCTTCGTACATATGGCGTTCCCTGCAGGAGGGCCCACTGCTGCTCACCTTGGACAGCGTCGGCGAGCCTCACAGCTACAGCAGATCGCATGGATAACAAGCAGGAGACTGTCACAATATCCCGCTCCTGCCAGAAAAACATCAATGACATGCGATATAAACAATGGCCTTTGATCAGCGAGAGGCCTCGTGATTTCAAACAGCCTGACAGCTCTTCCTTTGTGGGGACTGTGGATGCACGCCAGGGAAATATGATGAAATAACTAGAGAGTATTTACGCTCAGATAAAATACATTTGCTCCCTTCAAACCTAACAGGATATGTTAGTCATGGACAGCGAGGCGATGTTGCAGGCGTTAGACCCCCAGCAAGCTGCCTGCCACCGAAACACGGCCCCTCAGCCCGAGTCCATTTCAAGCACGGTAGGTCAAACATCTGAGGAGCCAGCAGAGCCCAGTGAATCTTGCAGGGCTGAAATGCATCTGGTCCGATACATGTTTCTTCAGTCCCATACAGTGCAGATCGTATAGCGTGGCAGGTTTTATTATCTTCTTGTGAGGCTGAATGAAAGGAAATCATTACAGCCTCTTTATCTGACGATGTTCATGTACATGCACAGCTCTCCTCTGCAAGGCTGTGGGTCATTAATAGTCCTGGGAATCAAACCTCAAAACTATTTTGGTACCCACTGAAATGTGCTTGTATCAAAAACGGTCAAATACTGACAGTTGGCATCAATTGCTCTCTAAATTTTTATAAAGTGTTTTTTCTTATCAGTACTTAAAATCTGGTGTTGGTGCTGGTATCAAAATCATTCAGAAACATCCAGCTCCAACCAGAAGCAATTTAATTATTAATTATTACCTATTTTACAATGAAGAAAATTCTGTTTCAACATCGAATGTAAAACAAAACACAAAACAAACCTGCAAAGCACAAGTTGGAGCTTAAATACCTGAATAGAGAAAAATAACATCAGTACAGCAAGTCCATATGACACTGGGTCTCTGCATGCACACCTCAAAAGAACAGAGGGTCAAAGGTCACAGAATAACAACAAAATAGAAACCCCAAATTATTACCATGGACAAACATATACTTACAAATAACAACAAAATGTCACTCTATTCATCGCTGACATGCACACCTCAGATCAGGTTTAAACAATATGTTTGTAGTTTCAGTCCTCATCTAATGGAGAAAGGCCACAACCTTTTCACCTTTTTACACATCCTCGACTTTTAACAGATACGCTTGAACTACAGACTTTTGTGCAGGAGTCTGTGAGAGAGAGAATGATGTGACAACCTACCCGCTCACCTTGCAGCACATTACCCAACATGGCTGCAAGCTGAGGGTCATTGGGTGCGTGTGTGTGTGTGTCTGGGGGTGTGAGAGAGAGAGATCTTCTGTGCTGACTGGGTACCGAGAACTGCACACTTAGCTCACAAGAGCGCACACACCTCCTGGTTCTAACCTGACAAATCGCTGGACGGGCAGATGAGCAGAGACGTCCTCGATCCTGAAAATAACTTCACCTCAGATGGTGTTGAGGAGCAGGAAGGTGCAGCGCTGCGGGTCGCCGCTAGACCGAGCCAGAGAGAGACGGCTCGCAGGCCTCGTCGAGCAGCCTGAAACCAAAACGCTTTCAACTATTACATCCTGAACGAGATGTGTGTATAAAGCGGATAATTCAGTGAAGGGCAGGAGCAGGGTGAAGAGAGCTGCCAGCTTAGACAAGAACACTGGCAGGGACACGGCTGTGGAAATTTATGATCAGAGAGCTGCCTGAGGTTTTACAGTTAAGCTGCAGCCATGAAGAAAGCAAGTGTGTGTGTGTGTGACGGAGGGAGAAAGAGAGAGTACAAAGGGTCTTTCTCTTTTTTTGCATGGCTACTAATGACTCCCAAGCAAATTAGCTGCAACAGTCTTACTGCCAGGTGACTTTGCAGCCACATGATTGGCCTCATCCACGGGCAGGACTGATAAACAGAGTCTGAGTGAAGGAGAGAGTGAGTGTGGGTTTGTGTGTGTGTGTGTGTGCGTGTCGGAGCGGAGGGTGTGGGTGGTTGGGGTGGGTATGCTGTAAAAAAGATGCAACTTTTTGTCAGTCTCAAATTATGGCCAGGGTGTCTCTTTCCACAGCACATCAGAGAATGATCTACGCACTACAACTGGATGCTGTGAGCAGCCAGTGATCCGGGCCATCCTCTACACAGGCACATAAACACACTGACACACACACTCCACCACGCCAAGAGATTTCACAACTGTCGCACAATTTCCTCACAAAGAGCGAGAAATTGCTTTGTTCCACCCTATCAAACCCATGAATTATTGCACTGATCCTACAGATAAATCACAAGTTATGAATAAGCTGCCAGAGGCAAGTGACTGAATATTAGAGCTGAGTAGAAAAGAGGCTCATTAGAAATATTTTTTTTAATCTGTTTGCTTTTTGAGGGTTTAACAAAATGAATAATGTTTGTCCCGGGTGGCCATGATGAAAATGTAACTAATTTATAACAAAAAATCTGTCTGGAAAGGTAAAAAAGGGCAGAGAGAAAGTCCTCTCTCAGCATTTGACTTAAGCATTCACATTTTATGAATTAAAGGCGGTTGTATTCCTCTGCTAAACCTCCATGTCCCAGACGCTTTTTAATGACAAATGTTGCAATATAGATGGAGAGTTTTGCAAAAAAGATGGTTTCAATATTTTGAACGAGAGTTGAGGATCTTTGAAGTCTCAATATTAACAGCTTCCCCTGTGTGTTTAATCTTATTCATCTGGAAAATGTGCACATGACTTAAATTGGTTAAGTCTGCATTGCAGCCTAAATCCTGAAGAATAACAGCAGAATATAATGCATCACATTTACATTTATCCTCTTGTAGTTTTATATGCTGTACAAAGTGACAGATTGTGACTTTTAGCCAAGTTCTAACACTTATTCTTGCTTAACGTAACAATCTTCATACTTAACTTTATTTCAATGTTCATCTTCAGTAAGAATGTAACACACTCGCAAAGGTCTGTTTTCCTTAGAAAATTATAAAAACATCAACCTCTTTTAACAGTCCCCCCTGTGTTTGCAGGTAAAGACAGTTCAGGTCTGACAGATTCTGACTTGGCCCCGGACTCCGACCCACCTGGAATGGACACCAGCTACCTGACCGTGAAGGATCAGGGTGTGAAGGCAGCCTCTGACAGGCCGCCAGGCACAGATTTGTCAAGCCCTCTGGACAAGGGTGATGGCAGCGAAAGCAACAAGGGCAAGAAGAGGCGCAACCGCACCACCTTTACAAGCTACCAGCTGGAAGAGCTGGAGAAGGTTTTCCAGAAGACGCACTATCCAGACGTTTACGCCCGGGAGCAGCTGGCACTGAGGACTGACCTGACTGAAGCCCGTGTGCAGGTAATGCAGGAGGCTCGCCAACAGAATCTCACATGCAGCTAAAGAGCAAAACAATAGGAAAACTTCAGCTGATTGACACATAAAAAGAAACACAAATCAACATTATCAGCGTCCCAATAACAGGCAGAGGTTCGTTTAAAAAGTTACAGTTGTCTAATCATGGCAGAAACTTCATGCAACAACATGCCTGTTCTGTCAATCAGTAAAAAAAAAAAAAACGGGCTCGTCATCACAGCAGAGCAGGCGATGTTTAAACAACACAACCTCGTGGATCCTTCAACATCTGCAGCTCTGCACAGATAACGTCACTCACAAAACAACATGAGAGATTTATCTGGTAATGTGGGAGTTGAGGGGAGAGAGTTGGGGAGTGGGAGCTAACAGAGGCCAGGGGGCCCATGGGGCTGAGGTTTGAGCTGCCTGGGCCTCATATGTGCAGATTTAGGAGAGCAGACTTTCATCAACATATGAGGAGACATGTTTGACTCTGCTGCTTGTCGGTCGTCTCCGTGGCCTTTTTCTTTGTACCTGCAGCCGGTTGGTTTCCTGAATTTGTGAGTTCAGATCTGCTGGTATTAGTTGAGCCTGAGGCGTACAGCTCATCTCTGACTGAACCCTTCAGGTGACCCTCTGGCCTGATTTACATACAATCAGGTCATGACTGCTGTAATGCAATCCAACATTCCAGCATCGGTGAACAGAGAAAGAGACCTCCACCATTTCTGCACATATGTGGGGTGTGTTTGTGTGTGTGTGTGTGTGTGTGTGTGTGTGTGTGTGCGCGTGCACCGGACTACCAAAGCCCCTGGATTTTCTGTGTTTTTCTTTCATTAACATCCTGTTCAGACAAGAATGTGTCCCTGCTGTGATGTCCGGGGTAGGTGCGAAACCCTTCCCATGAGCTTTGAGCAAGTCAGCGGCTGATATTTCAAGCCATGTCTGAATTTTGAGCAATTTTGAGGTATATGACGTATTCCAGGTTTAGCTAAAATGAATGCAAAGATACATTATCCTTGTTTTTGCTGAGTGACGCACAAGGGGTGAGATAAGAGCTCGATTAAAACCAATCTTTAACACGACGAGCTGGAACGGTGACCAGAAAGGCTTCGCAGTGAAACACAGGAAGTCTGTGTAGCCGCAGGGTTATAACTCAACCCTGAGGCTCTGACGGTATGCTGCTCTGCTCTGCTCTGCAGCTCACACTATCACAGACCTGCCTGCTTCAGATGGATGCAGTTTTACAGCCCTCGGCTCTCCCAGCGGCCCTCTTAAACACTCAACTTAAAAAGATAAAAGACACGAGATGCCTAGTCTGTCAGAGGACAGGGCTCTGTACGCTATTCAGGTCATTCACACGCAAAAGGACTCACAGCTCATGAATTCTGTGTCTGGAGTGGAAAAAATGTTAAGGAAAAAAAAAAAAAACCTAAAAGCCTTAACTTTAAAAATTTACAAGCATTTTTATACTAAAAAATGTCTTAAGTATGTGAGTTTGATTCTGAGGAGGGTGATATTACACCTCACTGTCTGATGGTTCCCACACAACAAAACAAGCGACTTTCAGTTAGAAAAACGTCAGGGTCTGGAGTTGTTTGCTTTTTCAGTCTCAGTCTTTCAAAGGGAGAAAGTAAGTTCAGCTCTGAGTCATATGCACTGCAGATACATGGGAAGGTCAGGGGTCAAAGGTCAGGGTTTCAACAACATCAGATTTCTCAGATTTTGCCGTTCTGTCAGCCCAGAGAGCTCAAAGAGCCGAGATCTCATCGGAGTTCACCAGGCAAACACAGGTGTCCGCATGAGTTCACAGATCCAAACAGTTGATGGAAGAGGGAACAACAGGAAAGCCTGATTGACTGATCAGGACGGAGATGATGGTTCCTTCAAACACGGGGTCAGTCCAGTGTCAAGATAGGCTAAAAAAGGTCAATAATTTTAGAAATACATAAAAACAGCTTTTAAACCAAGAATACTTTCATGCTTGCTTTGTTATAATATACTTTTATTCTAACTGAGGGATTAAATTGGTGATTGATTGATCAGCTGATGAACAGAATGAAAATAAGCTGCTTTTCTGATAATCAGCTAATCATTGAAGTCATTGTACAAACTGTCCTGGTCTCAGCTTCTTGATTGTGAGGATTTGTTGCTTCTATTTGTGATACTAAACAGAACATTATGACGACATCACTTAGACTTTAGGAAATTGTTGCGGCCATTTTTGAATATGTCCAGACATTTTAGACAAATCAATTAATCAACATATCAATTGTCAGTTTAATCAACAATGAAAATAATTGTTATCTTCAGGCCAAGTGACAGTATAATAATATATAGTTGAACTCATGAAGAATGTGGATGAAATGCATAATGCTTGAGCTGTAAGCCAGTCTTGGAAATTACAATAGATCAACACTATTATCAAAAACCTTCCTGCACCAACAGACAGGCTACGTGGTGGAGTCTGAGCATCAACAATTAGCAAAACGAAGACAATCAAATTCAAAGTGCACCACGTAAATCTTTTTGCATCCTGGACTTGCCTTTAACTGACATGGGAAATAAGACATTATGTGGTGGAGGATTTTGCAGAAAATAGAACAAACTTCTATTTAATGAACAACAACAGCGGTCAGAGGTGTTTCCATGATATTATTAGTGCTTTGGGGGTGTTGGAAAACTGAAACCAGGCTCAGCCTTGGATTTCTTTTTACTTTGGTATGGAAGCTGACATGAGTGACAGCAGAGGCGGGTTATCAATCCTCTGAGCCGGTCTCTCACTTCAAAGTGTTTTCAGCCCCATACAGCTCTCCTGCTGGGGCCAGTATGGCATTTCTCTGCTCTTTCTCTCTGGGGCTGTAACATAAATAAAGCCTCATTGAAAGTCCACCAGCTACTTAAGCTGTCATGGTCTTTACCAATTACTGTCACAACGTGGTGTGTGCAACACAAAAATATGTTCTCCCTGTATAATAGCCAACAGACTTGGCACAAAGCAGGCAAACGGCAGATGAGAGCTCTAAATTGGGATGCAGAAATACTGTACAAGCATCTTTTTATGTAAAGTAATCATGAAGCAACTTTTTTTTTTTTTTCTTAGAGGAACGCAGTGATCCAGTAGATCCTGAGTGAGACAGCGCAAAGGAAGATGTATGAAAACATGAAGGAAAGGATTACATCCTCTGGTCTGTGTGCTTCTTTAACTTAGGAGGAGACAGCATCTGAAAGCCAGGAGCTTCAGGCTTCAGGAAATTAAAAAGAAAAATGCAAACAAACCCCAGTTATAATCCCATCTCACTTTTCAATTTCCCATATTGCCTCCTTAGATTTACGACGAAGGGTGCGAGCAAAGAGCAGATACATGAAATAAGAGAAATCATAAGAGAGACAAGACAGACAGACGAGGCTTTCTGTTGTGAAATGTGTGCGATAATCAGTTCGGTCAGGCAGAAACAATCAGATAGTCAAGACTTGTTTAACAAAGCATTAAATTTTGACATTGAGCACGCCTAGTCGAAAGCCCGTCAGAGACGAATCCATTTGGAGGACTTTCACACACTCTGATGGTCATTGAAACACAGTAACGCTTTCAGTAAACAACAGTGTCAGATTTAAATGTCAAAGATGATTACAGCAAACATTAGTCAGGAGAAAAAGTCCTGCTCTTGTCAGACAACAAATAAGCAAAAAGTGAGGAGGACGAGATCTGTTTACATTTTGTTTTGAGGAGCTAAGTGAAGTGAAGGTTGCAGCACCATTTCCCCCGTCCTCATTTTCCTCACATTTCCCAGCGTCTTCGCTCCCTCAGCTCAGCCTACGGACTCACATCTACATCACTTCTGTGCTCTGTAAGAGAAGGCGTTTGCATTTCTGATGAGCTGCAGACCTGAAGGCAGGAATGCATGGGACCATTTTAAAGGGATACTTAGATTTTTATCTGCAGAAACTATTTCCTTGAGATTTGGGGGAAACTTCCTGTTAAAGGGGTTTAGCTGCATGAGTCACTTCACTTCATTTTCCCTTTTAGAAAATAAAAAATAAAAAATTTTAAACCTCACCTTGACTCAAGACCAAGACTGGATAACTTTGCGAGATGAAAGCGAGGATTCCTTGTTCTCACAGACAAAACGATCCAGCCAGTTTTATGACGTTCAGACATTTCGTCTCTGCAGGTGTGGTTCCAGAACCGAAGGGCAAAATGGAGGAAAAGGGAGCGTTTTGGTCAAATGCAGCAGGTCCGAACACATTTCTCGACGGCTTACGAGCTGCCTCTTCTGACGCGTCCTGAGAACTACGCACAGGTACAGAATGAACGCATTTTTCAGCCCATTAACTCCAAATCTCATGTATGTTTCTAGACCCAGATGTGACTGTTTTTACACTTTTACTTTGATTCCTGCCTGCCGGGTTTCAGCTCTACTTGTAGCCTGTAAATTTGGTTATGTTAATGGAGTTGTCAGCAATAACAAATACATATGAACCTTTCAAACGAATAGTTTGACATTTTGGGAGATATGCTTATTCTCTGTCTCGCCGAGAGTTAATCGATACCATTGTCATGTTTGCACCCTTAATATGAAGGTGGAGTCAGCAGGCAACTAGCTTAGCTTAGCATTAAGTAAGTAAAAAGGGGGAAACAGCGAGCCTGGCTCTGTGCAGAGGTGAAGACGTCTGTCTACAAGCACCTCAAAGGCTCACTAATTGACACTTAATACATTTTTGTCTAATCCATACAAAAACCAAAGTGTGACCAAATCTGAAACACTTGCTACACATACACGTGCTACCATGTGCAATGTTTTTTGGCAGCTAACTATTCCTGAACGCACCAATATGGAAGGTTTTCAAATCCCTTTCTGGCCATAATTGCATTACATAAGGCCAAGCAAATGCTCACCGTCATGAATTGCCTTTCTGAAGCAAGATTCAAGGCAAATTTGTGATCCTTGTGTGCTGAAACCGAATTGGAAACTGATGGCCTGAGAGCCAGGAAATCTATCTAAGGATCTTGCCAGCAGTAATTTAGTGTATACAAGTTGATGGACTTAACAGCCAGTCAGTGTTTTAGTTTCTGTCAGGAGGCATGAGACAATTAAAGAGCTCAGAAAAGAGGGTTATATAATGAGAGAAGCCAGTGGGGTAAATATTAGAGTCCTTTACACTGTTAATTTCCTGTCAATGTTTCAGATTCAGAACCCTTCCTGGATCGGTGGCAGCAGCGCAGCATCTCCTGTGCCGGGCTGCGTCGTGCCCTGCGACACTGTGACTCCCTGCATGACGCCTCACCCACACTCTGCCAGCGGGGTGTCTGATTTTCTGGGCGTGCCAAGCCCCGGAGGTCACATGGGACAGGCTCACATGGGCAGCCTGTTTGGAGGATCTCCCGGCATGCCCACAGGCATCAACACGTACGATCTCAACATGGACCCTGACCGCAAGTCCTCCAGTATCGCCGCTTTGCGCATGAAGGCCAAAGAGCACAGTGCAGCCATTTCTTGGGCCACATGATGTGTTGATTTACCTGCTGGATGGGGGACCTTGTCAACCCCTGAAGAGTCTACGCAAACCCAGCATGGGGTGAGGGGGCACTAGAATCGAAAACTCTAAAGGCAACAGTGACTACCTTCATAAATGTTGCAATAAAATAATTATGCAAATACACGGATGGGTGAAGATTACTCGAAGAGAAAACAACAAGAGATTTGGCGAGATGTGTGACGCGGCGCTGCCATGTTTCTCAACCCCTCTGGTGGGAGAAAGCAACCACAGTGGGACAGTGTGGAAAGCCTGGTGGGAGGTGATGCTGTACTGTAAAGGATGAGTTGCAGTGTTGTATACTGATGATAGGTGAAGGAAAATGTTAGGAAAAGTTTAATCATTTCAAACAAATCCATGCACTTATTTGCTAAAATACAGGAAATTCTGTTTGTACAGTGCTTTCAGTGTCATTGCAGTTCTCTGTTCAGGTGCTGTTTTGTTCCTACTTATTTAAATTTTGAGTGTTTTTTTTTTTCTCTCCAGTCATTTTTTTTTTTTATGCAAGCATCCTTAAAAAAACTGAGATTCAAGTTTAGTCGTCATATGCCATGTACATATTATTCTAAGGCGGTCCTTATCAGCCGTAGCACATGCAGAAGTGCCTAAGTCACACTGCTACGATAGTGCCACAGAAAACTGTTTATATCCAGCATATCTGTCACATTATGAAGCTTCTCAGATTCAATACAAACATTTCAGTCGCTAAAAAGGTTAGAAGTGGCTCTAACCCTCCAGTGTTTAAAAGCCAAACAGATGAGATGTGGTTTGTTTTTGTGCGGTCGGGGCGAGAGATCCACCTGCCGCACTGACTCAGCCTGCTGATGGCCAGAGAGAGGAAGGGATGGAGGAGGAAGTGGTATGTGGGAGTATGAGAGGGGCACAGCAGGCCTGCTGCTCTCAGGGCTGAAGAGCCTGGGAGCGCCAGCCTCCAAACAGAGCCAGCTCTGTTTTCACGAGGACAGACTCCAAGTGGACATGACTGTGCCCTTTGCATTTCCAGTCTCAGGAGTTTCAGAGAGAGAAGTGCCTACTAGTCAGTCAATCTGCCAGAAATAACACCGAAACCAGCAGCAGTCACCTTTGAAACAGAGGAGGCTGGTGGAGATTACACAGAGTGTGTTGACACATTCGAACACTGACAGGATGTCAGTGTTCAAAAGCCTTTTTCTGGACTTTAACACGCCTGTGTTTGGCTGTCATAGCCCGCTGAAGCAGCGCAGGCACAAGTGATATTATACTTTTTTCACTCATTAATTCTGTCAAAACCAAACAAAGGAAGCCATCGACCAGATTGATGCCGAGCAACCTCTGTTGTCTTCAGTGAGGGTTTTACTACATCTCAGTTGGAGGTGGCACCTTGGACAACTGAGAAAATATCAGCTGCAACCTCTATCTTCACCCTGAAGTCCTATTTAACCACAGAGACATGCTTCTGTTTATCACATCAAACATATCTTTGAATGATGCTGGATGACAGGATGTTAGTGAGTGAGGCAAAAGGAAGAGTCAAGCCAATTTCTATGGGAATGATGTTACAGTTGAGGTACTAGCAAAGCATTGTCCAGGGCCCCAAACTCCCACATTTGCAGTGTGTCCGTTGCTTTTTTTGGTTATTTGATTTGTGAATGTGCAACGCCTTGGTACAATAACAAGTGGGTCCTGCATTGTTATGTAATCTGTGGCCTTATCTAGCTCTAAAAACCTTAATTATTTAGATTTATATCACCCTCTCGTGGTATATAATCCGAGATAAAGTGTTTAACCAAATTACTGTACAACAAACTGACTGACATACTGGGATCAGGTAGCATTCCAGTTTATGTGTACTGGTTGGTGTCTGGGTCTCTGGGCAAAATGTCATGAAGTTGCTTGATACTGAGCTGTGTGCACTGGCCTTAATGGAGGCAGCATGGGCCCAACAGCTAGTGTCAACCCCAAACAGGTTAATCCTGCCATCGTTACAGATAGAAATGGTATCGTACCATGTAGGAACTGATCCAAAGTTTGAGTGCGGAGGTGTGGATCAGGTTCAAAGTTTGAGCCCAGTCTCATTTTTTTTTTTTTTTTTTTTTGGAAGATATCTGATCAGGACCTGTTTTAGTAAAACCACTAACATGTCAGGATGAAGCATTGAAGTGTGTTCCCTGTCTCCACTCTGGCTCCAGCCTTTACCCCCTGTTAACTTCTTTCTAGGTTTGGAACAGTATGTCTATTTGTTTGTGTCTCTGTGGAAAGAGGAGGGGGCAAGGTTCAACTGAGCTGGAACCGGCCAGAGATGAGCACCACCTCTCTGAGCCCAAATCATTTCCTTATATCCATAATCCTCCTATCATAGTCAATAACAAACCTTGTTTCCCCTGGCGACTGCCTCCTCCAGTGACAGAAATAGCAGATGAGGTTTGCTGATGAGGTTGAGCATGTTCTTCCTTTGTTTCCAAGGCCTGATTTAGGCCTTAAGCATAACAAAGGCTTTGGTGGTTTTGAAATGCAAACCTGATACCTTGTCGTACACCTCAGGCAGAGCAACCAACGCTAATTCTCTAAACTGAAGCACATTCACTGTCCTTCTGGGCAGGTAGGAGAAGCGGGATGCAGGCTATAACCTGTCAGCAGAGCAGATCACCCCAGAGTCCTCCAAATTACATCCAGTTTCACTCTCCGGCCTAAATCTAAGGCATATGCATAATCCTGACTATAGAGTGCATATCTCAAAACTGAGAGGGTCTCCTTGCAAATGCGGACATGGGGCCCCCTGTGCTCTAGCTGAGGGGTTGGACGGAGGGCGAACCGTGAGGGCGTCTGCTGTGTTCCGGTGTTCTGGGAAAAGGACAGTGCACACAGCTGTGCTCAGGGGGTAAATGCAAAACAAACATGCCTCACACATGCTTCCCCCTCAGCTGTCATGGCTCTGCTTTCAAAGATTCTCCCCCCTCCTCACGACCCACCTCCATACACATTGCACTGTGCCTCTCCCTTTTGCTCACTTCCACCGCGTCCACCGGCTCAAAGCTGCAGTCCCCCATGGCAGGGTCCGAGGCACAGCCGCACGGCCAGCCCGGGAAGGCTTTTTAATTAACACGGAGCCATGTGGAGGCTGAGGACTGCAGGATTGTGTGTCTGGACAGACAGGACCGTCTGTCTTCTAGTTGGTTTAATGTTGACTGTTCTTCTGCACAGTGCGCACAGACATGCTGGCATTCAGTAGCTCAGGTTTACACAATACTGTTTTCACTCTTTCCTGCGTATTTAAGCTGCATTATTCTTGGATTGAAACATCTCCGGCGACGTCCAACAATCACACAAGGATTGTTAATGTAAGATTAGCTTTACCTGAAACGCTTCGTCCTCCTGTATGCTGCGTTACCCATCATCCACTTCTCTCATTTTCTAATACTACTGAAGTCAGGCAATCAGTATAGGAGTAAATATGATAAATATGTGTGCTGATGTGTGCGTGTACATTTTTGTGCATGCAAAATGGATTGAAGTGTTATAAGACTCTCGGAAATGTTACTAATTAGATGTTGTGTTTTATTTTGTGAGACAATTTATCGAGTATTTGAGTGTATGACTTTTTTTTTCATTTGGCGGTACATGGTAAAATTGTATTTCAAGAGTTGTGTTGGTACATTTCTTTTCTTGATATGTAATTCTTATGAGTTTCAGAAGGTTTTTTTTTTTTTTTCCAAGTTTTTGTGGCTTTAAGCGGTCTTTTGAAATGAGTGTATGAATTTACTCATGCTTGTTACATTTTGTGTGTGATTAAAGTACAATAAGTTATTGCACTTCTATTCAGAATCAATATTTGTCATTTAATTTGTTATGAAATGCAATGCATGCCTGACAAGGTTTACACAGCAAAAGCCACAGTGTATAAAGGATAGAATTTCTTGCAAGGTAATGGTGGTTCCTTGTGAAACCACTGTAGCCACACAGTGCAGAGAAAAATCAAGACAACTATTCTATGAGTATTTAAAGGTCACTCGAGTCGCTCCCTGGTTCAAGAAAAGCCTTTCAAATCATCAGCTACAGATATTGCTTGGCCACAACTTGTGTCTGTTGTTAAAAAACCAATGAATTTGCAGTGTCTTATTGCATTGCACCACCCTGCCAAAATATTGTGTCATCCCCATAGTCACATTCTGAAATCCCCACGCATTTCAGTCCCTTTGAAGGGTCTCGAGTGCTGAAATGAGATCGCACAACCCGCAAGAGTATCACACTAATTGAAGTTGACAAAAATACGAACTGCGCCCTTTTGAACTGCTGACATTGAACAGGGTGGATTAGGCAAGCGTATATTAACAACAGGTGACAGGCTGGAGGGAACAGTGGATCGTCCGTGTGACGGAGGGTCCGGACCGTTTGAGATCCGAGTAAAGACAGACGTGAAAAAGGAAAAAGTCTTACGACATCATCTTCCCGTCTCACTCACACATATGTCGATGGAAAAAAAGAGCATTAAAACTGTGAGACATATTATTGTGGTTTTTACTTATGTATTACAAAGTCATATATACACTTAGATACATAAACCCTGTCAAAAAATTTAAAACAATTTCACTGACCGTATGAAAACAATTTAAAAAATGGGGCAAATAAAGACACCACGAGGCAAGACTGCACTGCTCCGAATTCTGAAGCCTAAATACTGGAGCTGGGACAAGAAATGATGACAAGGAAAAAATACAAACACACACAACAGGTATAATATAAAAATAAAAAAACTCCAAAGCATTGCATCGACAGCTTATACACATCTGTTCTGAAAAGTGTGGATGTGGGTAGTGTCCATTATTCACTGTACAGTATGCTTTCAAACACATGGCAAACAAATAATAACTCCTATGCTTGTGCAGTGTTCATACACATAACTCATAATGACTTAGAGGGTGCTTCATTTAGCACCTTTGTTTTTCTTATATATTAATATAATGAAAGGCTTGCTCAGGCAGTATAAAATTACAATTCAAGATGTTCCAGTAGCTCTGAATCAGTATTTTAAATCAGCAGTTACTCACTCTAAATAAAAGATTTATGGAACCAGCTTGGTCCAATCTGATTGTGTAAAAATGGACCGTATGTGAAACACTTACTGTACATCATCTGTTAGCCACCACGCTCTGTGCTATCACATTCAATTAACCATTACATAAAGCCCTCATCGATATGTCACTGAATCATGAAATATATATCATGTAAATTAAACATTTATTACTTTTTGTTTTCATACAGTACAGCTAAAAGAATCGGGTCCAGGAAAAAAGAAAATCCTAGTTGGAGCATCATAAATTATGACTATTATACAGCACTGCTGCAAAATACTAATATATACACTGTATACGCTGATTCCAGAGCAGCTGGAGCCAAAAGCGTCCAGCTCCAAAACAGTAACTGTGAGGGACCACAAGCCTCCAATCAGTCAGCCTGTCCATCAAACATTAAACTCAGGGTGTCCCTCCAGTAGCAGTAACATTAGTCTAGACATTAGTAACGGTAAATGTTTGACAATATTTTTCACTTTAAGCCCAATAAACAAATAATTCTCATCACGCTCGTCACCATTCTGACATTTCCACGTCCTCTGTCATTCAAGATCTTAACTTAATGTCCCGCACAGTTCTGCAGAAAACAGGTCACCTGAACCGCAAGGTGACAGGAGCATGTCTCACTTTCGTCTGAATACTGACGTCTTGTTTTAAAGACAATGTTGGTGACAAACCTTGAAGTTTTGAGGCTGTGATGAGGTCCAAGCATCTGTTGCATACTGGTCAGAGGCTGCCGATGTTGGGGAAGCTCTTGAGCTTCTCTGGGAAGTCGTCTTTATAGAGCACTGGGTCTGCACGGTGTTCCACCACCTTCAGAGGCATTGTACCGAAAACTGATGCAAACTTGTTGATACACTCAGATCTAGGGATGAAAACACAACATATTTACTTTAAAAGCAGGCTAAAGATTCATATTTACCTCCTGATTAGTAATGTTTGCAATATATATGGATAAAGTCGTTACCTTTTCTGTCTTTCTAATTATTGTAAGGGCTCCTCTTCCACAAATAAGTTTTTCTTTTCTACATTTTACATCTGTTTTTATCTGTAAACCTGAATTAAATGATTGAGTGTAATGTTAAAGACGTAACTAGAAAGACCGAAAACACACACAAACAAGATTCTACCGTGCTCACTTCACCCAAGATTTCCAACACAGAGCACCATACCTCTCCACCATGTGTGTCTGATCCAGGGACAGTCCATCAATGGCAGTGCACTCCGGGCACTTGAACTTTTTCCTGGGCGTCACCTAAACAGAAGCAGCACAAAGTCACATCAGTCATGTCAGCTCACTTTAGCTGTTTGTTAGACCTCAGCAGGCCAGACAGAAGCTAATAGACTGTCCGGTCTGATGAAATAAGTCTGTGACATAATGCGAGAACTTCTGTCAGGCACACTGTGGGGAAACATGTCTGAATTCTCATCAGTGGAGCTGGAGAGAGATGATGTATGGCTTTCCTCTGTCACATCTAGTACACCCCCACCCCCACCCCCCCGACACATGCCTGCACCAGACGCTCTGAACCTGTGAACGTATGTGTGTGTAGAAGAATGTGAGAGACCCCGAGAGGAAGACAGACCGGGTTAGAGAGGGTGAGTTTTTTCTGAAGTAACCTGTAGGAGATACGGTGGGAGGTGGGAGCGCGGGTGCAGGTGTAGGGAAGTGTGCAGCTTGTGATTTGATGGCAGGGTGTGCGTGAGCCCTGGTGAGCTTAGGAAAACATACTCTAAGGGGGAGTGCCAGTGAGTGACACCCAGATAAGGGAGGTTAAGGCCGGCTTTAGTTCAGGCCCCTGCACCTGGGCACAGTCAGCGTGGATGGGAGGAGGGAGAGGCAGTGAAGGGTGAGAGCTGATCAAACCCAGGGATGCTGGTCTGCCCTGTCAGACTTCAGTCTCCCCCCAGCGAGTATAAAGCACCCAGGCCAGCCAGAGCTATGAATGTACCTTTATGGGGGCTTTGCCTGTGATGTTCGCCACCAGGAAGTTCATGGCAATATCTTCACAGTTCATGTGAGCGTCCACCCAGTTCTTGATGTCTCCTGGCATCTTGTATGTGTACAAATAGTTGAAGTACTGGAATGGAAACAAATGATTACAAGGTGTCGCACAGATATACTGCAGACATGTTTATGTACAATAATGCAAACACTGTTTGACCCAAGAGTATGTAGGAGGAACCACTGCTCTAGGATTTGCTTTGAACTGACGTGAGTGTGTGAGGTTTAAGTAGAAGCGAGATAACCTTGCTCCCCCCACGACGCTCTGCTCATCTATCACTGTTATCTTCTTGCCTGAAATCCTGCACATGTCCATAACAGAAGTCTACTGGAAATTCTCTAATCCTTTCTGCAAACATATTGTTTAATTTGATTTCCAGACCTTCTCAGAATTTGTTCTGTGTGCATCATCATGAAGTTAAAGGTCTAACATCCATGAGCAGCTCTGAGGGCAGAGCTCAAGCAGCCAAAATGGCTTCATTTCAGCCAGAATCTCCCGAGTCACCTTGTGGTAGAAGGCGGCTCCAGTTAGGACCATGGACACCTCGTTGGTCCACTCTGACTCATACTTCCACTTCCCCATTTCATGGTCCCAGAGGTGCAGCCGGCCTGGGTAGCCCACCAGCCTGTCTGGGAACTCCCTCCATACCTGGAGCAGGACAGAAGATCAGACATTTTCAGGTGAACTGAACTAACATGAGAACTGATAGCTGATAGGCTAAACGATGAATGATTAGGGGGGTGTTCAAAATTTAGCCTTAGAGTTCAAAGAGCTTTGTCTGAGCCAAAAATCACACCGAAGAGTCAAATTACAACATTTTAGGTAGAAGTATCTTTAATGACTGGCTGAATGTCTTTCCACTGCAAGCAAGAAGCACTGTCATCTATTCAGACGGACAGCTCCTCTATCCCGTCTGCAATTCCACGTCATTATCCTTAAACTGAGCACAATTTTATCAAATGGTTTCTAAATGGATTCAGGTGAGTGTGCCGGGCTAAGGGTTGCCGGGCAGGTATGCGGGCATGGAAAGCATCAGCCCTCGACCTGTCATCATTCTTCACACATCAAACACATTCAGCAGGCAGTCAAATCCCCATCTAGCAGGAAAAGGAGACTGTAATCTCCCTGAATGACTTTAAACACTGGGATCAACTTGAAATGGTGTCCTGTTGGACTTGCCAGCAGAGAAAGGATGGGAAAGCATGTCAAGGTTTTGGAATGGGGGGGGGGGGTACCTCGTAGCCAAACTGCAGTTCATCAGATGTCAGCATGATGATGTCATCATCGATGGCCAGCACAGCTTCTGTCTCGATCTCGTCATAGGGGAAGAAGCGGTTACTCAGCTTGTTCTCTTTGGTTCGCACGACTTTGAGAGGAACACCGATCTTCGGCCAAAGAGACTCTGCCAAACAAACAATACAATAATAGCAACCACATTTCCATGTTTGTACACAAAGATACAGAGCTGAAACAATTCCGATGATTGATCATAACATCCACATTGTAAGTGGTAGAAATTTTGATGGTTAATTGTTGTTGTTTCTCAAGAAAAAACTGCATCAATTTGCTGGTGCAAGCTTTTCAAATGTGAAGAATCTTTGTATTTCGGACTGTTGTGCAGACAAAATAATCCATTTGCAAATGTGATGGGCATTTTCACTTCTCTCCCCCCCACATCTTTCATTTCAATTCATTGAGAAAATAATCTGCAACCCAACTGATTGGAAATAATTTTCAGTTGCAGACATACATCGATACATATATACAGTATGTGACACTACAATAACACTTGTTTCATACAGTTTTAGGGGTTGCACAAGATGATAAATATGGCCGCACTATCATAGCCTTATGATGAGTGAGGAGTTGTGATGTTATTTACCACTGAGAGAAATATCTGAAGTTTGTCCTGGCAGTGGAAAATAGTGCTCTGGGAGTTCACTTCACTCACTGACTCGTATCGCTACGCTAACCTCAAGCACGTGCAGATCCAACCACATAAAGACTCTTCATGAGGCATCAACAGAGTGCTTTTTTCAGGCCAGCGTTTCAGGGATCTTGGGCAGTGTCCATGGCACGGACTACGGCACAGACAGATCACACACAGAATGTGTCCCCTCATTAAAGGGCTAACTGGAGCCTGGCAGCCTATAAGAAGAGCTCCAGGTCCTCCTAACCACGTCTGAGGTCTCCTGTCAAAAGCTATTGTCAGGAAAAGTGCTATGTTAAATAGCCAGAGTTTCTTCTTTCACTCTGTCCATGTTGCTGTCATCCCTTCTTTTATTTCCAAGGTTGGAAAGACAGTAGGACGGAGGGAATTATTGGCCATTATCTGAATTTTAAAACTTGAGCTCCAGATTGACATAAAACGCAGCTGCTGTTATTTCTTTTGGGACTTCTGCAACTGGATTCAACAACCGACAAAACAAAATTGCATGGAATGAAAAATAATCTACGACTGCAATAATTGTCGCTGTGTGGCAGTTCATCTCAGCTGCTGTACAGATACAAGAAATCATTTATAAAAACACATAAATACTGAAAGCAGGTCAAGACACTTTAATAAACGTAACGTAAATTAAGTCTGTTTTAAAGCGTAATCCTCCGACTCACGAACACTCAACACAATATGATAGATTGTGTAATACAGAAACAACAAACAACATAAAAAACCCATTATGTTACTAGGTCAGAGCACTGCCTTAAAATAATCCAGGAGGAAGGAAAAATAGAAGCCTGTAAACACATCAGATCAAGGCTTGGTGTGAATGGGGAAGAAATCTGCCTTCATACTGGACTGAGCCCCGTGAGTCTGACCCGTCAATGGCCCCTTGTTAATTCTAATGGGTCACAAAGCTCCAGCCAGGCGCCGCTGATGCCTCTAATGAAAAGGCAACTCACAGCCACGAGGGAGCACTTCAAAGTCCTCTCATTACTTCATTACATTGGCCAACTCTTACAGCAGCAGGACCGATATAATTCCTGGTCCAGAACACTCTTTCGTCTCTCTTAGCTCTTCGTTGGGTAAGGCGCGATTAACTGTCATGTACTTAATTGCAGTATTAAGGCAAATAATTAGAATGCAAGGTGAAATAAATAACCATTAAATGAGAGCTTACTATGACACATCTCTAATGGACTACAACTGATGATGAAGAGTAATGAGAGGCAGAAAGAAACAGAGGGACAGACAGGTAAATGGTGTGACGGCTTCTTCAGATGCTCAGGGTACTGAGTACTGAGTGAAGTATTAACATCTCAGTTCAACAGCACAACAAACAACAGCCTCAACCTTCACAAAGGCCAGATTTATTGCAGGGTTGTTGCGTTAGACTGCATTGATTTTTACCTAATAGATGGCAACTGAGAGTATTTTCAACTACATCTCTTGGAAAGCTTCATGAACTTTCTTATTTCTGATGAGAATCTGTGATACTCACCCTCAGGAGGACTCTTGTTCTGGTTATTCCACACCACCAGCAGCTTAGCCAAGCTAGGCACCTTGGAGATTTCTGTGATGACCCGGAAAAGACTCTCAACACGATCATAGGTCAGCACCACTGCTGTGAACCCAGGTGCCCTCGGTGGGATGAGTGGCAGGAAGAGAGGGCTGTTCACGCTGGACCACTTCTGCACAAGAAACAAAGAAAAAACATCTTTGTTCATCTATTTTCACTTCCAAGAAAAGCTACTGTAGAGCTCGCTTCATGTCTTCTGTGTCAACCCCTGTCTGTCATGTTTTCCATGATTTAATACACTATAGCAGCGCTTCACTGGACAGTGAGGTCACCTGCAGTAATTTCCAGATGATGGTTTTTATTATTCAGCAAGAATCATCCAATAATGTGTCTCGGGGGCTAACCGAGGCAGAAGACAGAGTGCCAAAAGCCTCCAGCAAGAAAGCCAAGTAAACCCGACAGAAGCATTAATACAGAAGCACAAGAAAGACCGCGAAGGGGTTTGCAAACAAGACAGGTTGGCTACCCTTTTGTATCTACTGCTCCTGTGATGCTATTATGAGGGGTCTTGTGGGATGTAGACAAACAGGGTGGGATAGAGAGGAGGAAGGGAGAAATAAGGAGCAGTGAAGGAGTGGAGTCTGCCAGGGAGTGAACTGTGGCCATCGACCATCAATGTGGAACTTGGCTTTTCTGTCACTGCTCCCCTTTAAAATGGCTCGTTAACCCTGGGAGCCGCACTGACTTCAGCTTAGATCGAGTGACACTGTTAAATGCACGAAGCCAGAGGAGAGTTTTCTGAGGGTATGTGTGTGCTAAATACTAAACTTTGAAATTACACAGAGTCATTTGGATTAGAAGAGACAAGTAGAGTTAGTCTGTGTGCAAACAATGTTTTTTTTTTCTACTGAGGTTGTTCTCTCAAGCGAAATAAAAAGCCCTAGCTTTCATTCACAAACATGTGCTGTGCATGTACTACAACGCTAGCAACTATAGCAGCATCAGGGTTAATAAGCTCGATAAAAGTCTTCAAAGTCTCCAAAAATGTTCCACCCCGGTTACAGTGACACTCAGCCTGAGGAGGGCAAACAGAGCATATCTCAATCTGTGGCTACATATAAACCCTGTTTCTCCTCTGGTCCCAGGTGGCCACACAGTGAATATGTGGCTCCTTCCACAGCATCAACACAAGTCTGTCAACAGAGACACAGCAACTGCCTTTTACACAACATCAGTCACTCCTCCACCAATAAAAAGTCACTTTATTGGCAAGTGGAAACTTCCTTGTGGTCATTCTCACATTGTCAAACAAGCGGAGCGGGAAATAATTAAACTAACACATATACGCAGCACAGATGCGTTGAAGCAGAATAAAAGAGGCAGAGACCACTTTAGTCATTTGTCAAACAGAATTAGTTAGATGAAAAGAAAGCCACAGCTCAACATGTCACCAGCAGATCTGAAGGAGTTAATACTTTGTATGTACACTAAAAAGAAGACTTGTATCTTGTTATTTGAACTGCTTGAGTGGTTCTTCACTTAACTTAGACACTAGATAAAATGACCACAGTGGTGGTAGAATTAATCTAAACTTTAAATTTATTGCTAATTAAGCTGCAACACAAGATAAAATACATGTCATTAGAATTAGGATGGTGGTGTTTCTATTATTTTAACTCTACTTCAGCAGGTTAAAGTGCTGCCTTTGAGTGTTAAGGGTATTTGAAGTATTCACATCCACGGTGAGTGACCAGAGTCGGACTCGAACTCCTTTTTACCTGGAAGTGATTAGGTCTAATAAACTTTATGGTGCACGGTTAATCAGATGTGCATGTAAACACCCTCAAAGTAAAGCTGAAGGTCATAGCATTTTTCTTTTAAAATCTAACGTGCAGGAAAACAAAAAATGTCCAAATTCTTGCAAAGTGTACAGTGACTTTTAAACAAACTAGTGATCAAATAAGATTTTCATATGCCCAGGTGCCAATAACCACAATTTTTTTTTTAAACTCTGACAATGTTGAAAGACTAAGATGCTTCAATTCCTGTAATGTATAAACTTTACAAGTATGCGTACTATTTACAACTCCCAAACAAAAAGCAGCTTGTCCCCTTTTCTGAAACCCCCCTTCCAAAGGCACGAGCAATCCTTGGAAATGTGCTTTCAATTACCAGCCTAAAGACTACAGGAGGAGAGGGGGAAAAAATGTCTGCCTGATTTATTTAGTGCTCTGTGCAAGTTCTTCTCACCATCCATTCACTGAATCCATCGAGAAAACACTTCATCTCCCATCGAAGGCAGGAACGGCCAGAGGTCTGTACCCTGACGCAATTAACCTCCTCTGGCTCTGGACAAACCATGAGACCTGAGTGATACTGATAGATTGGACTGTGGGTTGAACGCTCTGACAAAACATTTTGACATAAGTGGGCAATGTCAAGTATAACTGCTGATTAACAAGCTACCTGCTCAGAGAAAAAACAGGCAACCAGAGTGAGCAGCTGCTTGACCATAAACCTATTAATTCTGAACGACTGCACAGACACGACTCAGAGCGCTTCATGTTTACACACTGATTGTGACTGCCACCTTTCTAACGTTAGCATTTCAGTGGATCTCCTTGTATCTAGATACTTGCAGACATTTGACAGAATCAAAGACACTATTATGTAGAATAAACAATTAATCAAAATGTGCAACATCCAAATCATAAAGGTAAAAAGTGTTAAAATATATGATTATAAATGAAGCACTGCAGGGCTACAGAGATGCTCCAGCCTACGAATTCATTTTTTTTTAAGTGAAAAATTATTCGTATTAACACCATGACTCACATCGCTCTCACAAAATCTCTCAAAATAATCGCAATCTGATCTTTTTTTTTTTTTGCATATTGTTAAGCCCAACTATCATTATGCATCTACGCACATGCTCACATGAACAGGCCTCTACCCCACAGGCTGAGGATGGTGGAGACTCTAGATCAGACCAGGCTGATTAATAACTCCTGAGAGATAGTCGCCCAGCCAAGCTGTCTGCAGCCACAAACTCCCACAACCGCAGGGACGCTAAACACACACACCATTCTTCACATCCAGCGTACTCTCTACAAACACAATGACTCAGACATGCAGGAACTTATTTTTCACCACAACGGAGGCATCCTCCTAGTGCAGAACTGCTGACACAAACTGGCTGCCTCAGAGCTAGCTGGGTGTATACCAAACTATGAAGCGCTGCATGTGTGGCGCTTCAGAAAGAGTGAAGGCATCTACTGTCACTCTGCCACAGAGGCTTTGATTTACAAGGCACAGGAGAGTGGAGAAGCTTATGTGGCACTGTGAGCGTCTGTACGGTCATGGCTGCGTTCTGGATGGCCGTCATTCACATGTCTCCAATAAAAAGACTTGTAGGAATACAGCTGAGTGTCTCAGCACAGGCTGTATAGATTATTTAACTGTTGGTCAGAAGAGAACAGCCTTCAGGACATAGACAGAGCTAAATAATGGACAGTTTTGAAAGACCAATGGAAGTTTAAGACACAATAATGTAACAAATAATCTTGTTCAATGGCTAAATGTTAGAAATACTGAAATGCACATGAACAACGAATCTACACAGTTACATACCACCACAGGTGGATTGTTCCACTGCTCGTAGGTGCGTGCAGCATATGGGTAGATGCGGTCATTGATGATCTGGAGCGTTGTTAAGCCAATAGCCTTCATGGAGCTGAAGTAGGCCTCCCAGAACCAGCGTGCCTAAAATGTAAACAGAAAAACAAAAAAAGGCAAAAAAGAGCAAACAAAAACATGTTTAGAGGATCAACATTATGCTGCATATTTCATAAAATGTATATCAAGCAAACATATTCAACTTTCAGAGCTGAGCGGTCGTACAGAATTGGATATTTACATTGATTGATGAAAATACAAACAACAACAATAATGCAATGTAATGTAATAATCATCATCAACACATGCTGCATACAGCTGTAAGAAATTAAAAAATCCTGCTATTGCTTCCAGAATTAGTCACCGTAATGGAATTATCAATAAAAATAATTCTGTGTCTGTACTGAAGACAACGACAATGTTTACATGAACAACATACATAACTGACCTCAACTTGAATAAGATGGTATTTCATTGTATTGAACTGCCATGTTCTTGCTTTTAACTCAGTTTTGGTATTTTTATGACATGATATGCCATTACATGACAGAAGATAATGTACCAGTATGAAGTCATAACTGTAAAATCCAGATTCTTTCCCCTCCGGTCCAAGTCTTAAAAGACTATTTTGCAGCCCTCTCCAGCCTCCTGACCTTCAACAACTCTTCTTCTGAGGCTTTCTAAAATTTCTTTTGACGGTGCCTGTTTCACTTCAACAGATCTCTGATGTGAAAAGCAGACTTTAATGATAACTGAACTCTTAACCCATAACTTAATGTTATCACACTGGCTGCAGGAATACCAAACTCAAAAAAGCAGTTAGCTTCAGTCTTTTCGGCCAAGGCGGAAAACGCGGAAGAGAGTACCTGTCCTGTACACTGAATTTGGTTATTCAGATAGTTTGTTTAAGCTCCAACCGCGTTACGGTCAAGATGCAGAGAAGAAGAAATTCAAAGGGATCTTGATCTCTTTTTCTCTTTTTATACTATGACACATGAAAGTTATAATGAATTGATCAATCTAGAATAGTGCTACTGACCATGACACATGTGGCTGACCTTCTTGCCCCCTGCAGGCCCCTATTCTCTTAAGCAACTTCAAGGGACAGTTCAGAGGCAAGAGACGCCTATAAGAGTTAATGACGCTTCAAACAACACTGTCTCCTGCCAGGAGGCACCGCGTTAGACTGAGCCGACTCCACCCCACCAGCTCCTCAATGACCCACATTTCCGGAGGAAGAGGATGTGAATATTTGAGTGTTTGAGCTAAGTTTCTATCTCGTGTGATGTGTGTATTGTTAGCTAATGTTAAACAAAGACAGTCCTTCGTGGCACGTGAACATGTGACCATTACCTAAATCACCCATGTTTGAGTATGGGACAGAGCTTTGGAGATGTAAAACAACACAAAAACAGCGTTTATTTTTATAGAGCGGGTGAGGAGAATCCAAAAAGACTTTCTAATCTCAGGGGGGAATCCCAACGGCCCATAAATCAACCAGTGATGAAAGTTTCTTTTCTGACCGGGAGGAGGCAAAAAGCAAACTGTGCTGGCCCGAGGGCCCGTCCCACCACCCTCCACCCTCTCACAGCGCCTGCAGGAATTTTTATGAGCAGGGAAGAAGAGACAGCGTTGCAAGAGAGGAAGAGAAAACCGTACACCATCTTCCAACTGCAGCATCTATCCTATAGCCTTCATCTTGTTTGTTTTACCAATGAGCAAAGACGTGTAGTAGTACAAATACTGCAGCTCTGGCCTATTCAGCCCATGAGCTAACCAAAATTTATTTCACCAATAAAATGCAAATTAAGATTAAAGCAACTGTGACTGTAGATCTGCTGCAAACATTGAGAAATAAAGCAAACAATCCCGAGAGAGTCAGATCCAAAATATACTCCTCTGTGAGTCAAATGCAACAGTCACCTGATGTGACGCTTGGTTAAACCCAAATTATCTTATTTCCTTCTAGTTTAGAGAACTCCCCAGCACCTCTCCCTGTTTTGTTGTTTAAAATGGTTAAATGAAGGTCGAAGAGATGATCAGAAACATGTTACAGTAGTCTGCATCACGTTTTTTTTTTTTGTTTTTTTTTTTTTTTTTAATCAGTGGAAGTTGTCAAGTGCCTGACAGATGATTCAACCTATAGACCAGAATTGGCAGCCAGTGAGCTGTGGACAGAACCAGGCAATCATTAGTGTTTTTGACATAATCAAAAACAGCAGCGAGACCAAGTCCGCTTCAATCATGTGAGCTGCTCACTGGGAATATTATTTTGCTCGAGATTTATTAGCACTTTACTTTTAACTGTGATCAAAACATTTCTGCACACGCACATACACACACATCTTGTTAATAATAATTATTCGGTCTCCGAGGTGTAAATCAATCCTTGCTAGGACGGCTACAGTAAAAACGAGCAGGACTTTGGCTCTAGAGGACCACGATGACTGTAGAGCACTGCTTTAGCTGCAGGTTTCATGTGGGATTACACAGTCGTGGTGCTCGTGAGCCCCATGGTTTCCTGGATTACAGACTACCCCACCGACAGATCATAGTTTGTGTGGCTCCAAACATTCTGCAGTGAGACTGCACTGTGCCCGACTCAAGCTTTTCACTTCAGATTTCATATTTAACTTTGGGCTGTGATAACTTATGTATAGGAGAATTGGTTGACAGTTCAAAGATATCAAATCTGCAATTCTAGTAAACTTACAGATCTGTTATTATATTTCTGACTGACGAAAAGGAAACTGACACCTGACATCATCTTGGCTAACTGTTCAGTTCTGTATGAGGGGACACAGGTAAAAAAAAAAGGATTGAAGAGAAGCAGGCAGCATGGAGGTGAGAGGAGAGTAGACAGACTTGACATATTCTATAAATCAGCTGCAGAGAGCAGACTGTTGTGCATGGTGGAGTGCTGGGGGACTACAACAAAGTTGGGAAGACAAGTAGGATCCGCAGACTACAAGAAAAAAGATGCTTGTCAGGTTGGAGCAGAGTAACGGAGGAAAGGACAAGGAGGAAGTTGAAATCCATCCCCGCCGCCCCCTTCATATATTCTAATTTAATAATAAAATGGATTTGGCTGTGCTAATCTAATAACAGTCTGAAGTGTATGTGTCATATTTTGAGGGTATGACCCAAACAAGGCTCATGGGAGTCAGCACACAAACATGGGCTCAGTGGTTATCATCTCACAGCTGTTTAGTATGTGGCCTTTTAATATGTGACCTAAATGGATGCCATTACATCATCTCAAATTTGAAAATGAGTTGTGCTGTCTGAACCGAGTCTGCTGACTATTGATGGAAGCTCAACAGTAGTCCATCACAATTTGACCTGGTCTTTAATACAGTTAACCGAAAGCTGCGTCCATGCAGGATGAACTGAAACTGCAGCGCCACTCGTGATGTTAATGTTACTCTGTGATAGCTAAGAAAAACAACAACAAAAAAAAACTACATGTATCTGTGTGAAATAAAAACACACTTGACCTGCCAGACAGGCAATTGATGAATATGAGTGAAAACTAATTTGAGGGCTTGGAGCAGCTGTTGTTTTATTGATCTCTCATCTCTGACTTTTAAAAGGAACAACAATAATTTATGTTGACAAGAACTGAAACTATACTAAATAGGTATGTTATTGCTGTTGATTTTTTGCATTTCCTTTGAGGTAAGACTGCATCTCTTCCTGTTAATACCTCAGTAAGGACAAAAGTCAGTCTATATGGGAACATAGACACACTGTGAAAGAGAGGGCTGCTGAGCCCTCTGCTGGCAGAACTAATGAAACACACCAACTCAACCAAACCAAAAAATAAATCAATGTTTACTCTTTCCCAGAATAACTGTTTGAAGAAATCAGATTCTCAGGAAGCATAAAAATGTTTTCCCACAATGACTAGAATTTAAATGATCCCATCTTTTACATCAGGGAGGCTGGAGGGCACTTGCCAGGACAAACTAACTGAGGAGCGATGCTGCATATATGACACTGTCAAGAGAAATATTAATCTATCATGTCCATTTATGACAGATTTGGAGAAATAACCTTTCAAAATAACAGCATATTATGTCTCTTTTCAGTACAGTAAACCTGCATGATTCTTCTGATAAACTGTACATATAAATAGACCCATGCAATTCAATGTTGTTTTTATGCAACAGCACTTTTTCAAGTGCAGTTCAGCATTTGGCGTTGGTTGTTTTTCTCACAAGAATATTGGCAATAGCATTTGTATTGTAGGCAGTAGTATTTTTATAATCTGTACATAATGTACATATGCAGTTGATTCTTTATTCTTTATCCTGTATCCTCCTTATCTTGACCCTTCCATGCCACTGTTTTATCTTATGTTATCATAAGTCAATTTAATTGCCTCTGAATATTACTGTGCTTGTAAATGACTGTTTTCTACTGTGTTGTGACTATGATTACAATTCTGTATGACTGATCCTGCTTATTTGTTGCAACAAATCATCTGACTTCCCTTGAGCCATGCTCGGTAATTGTATTTGAGTGAGTGATGGGATGCTCTTATTCCTCAAGTGTGTCTCTGAGAGCTTTGAGAGCTCTGATAGGAGTTACTGGAAATACGTCACACACGAAGGCACTTGACCACTCACAAGTACTGTAAATACGGATATTGGGACAGACCCATTATCTTCAAGAGTTTAATCCACGTGGCGAAAACAATCTTTTAACGTTGGGTTTTTAATAGGAAGTGCTCTGGAGGCCCATTAGGCACACGACTGCCTGTCTGGTAAAAATCCCCCATAAACACCTAGTTCTTATTTGATGCAGCCCATTTATAAAAAAATCAAGCTCTTCTAAAGTGACTTTATCTGCTCAATGACAGATTTGACCTCATGTCAAACCTTGACTGAACAGTGCACCTGCTCTGAATAATCTCTCACACATCCCACCTCTATAAATAATGTAAAATAAACACAAAGTGTTCATGGGGATTTTTATCAGGTAAGAAGCAAAGTAAAGTATCCAACGGGGCCAACAGAGCACAAAATGTGGCACAGTCTCTTCAATATCATACCTGTGGCCAAGTTCCTTTTCTATGTGTAGCAAGACAGACAGGACTTCTTCATTCATTATGAAGTATTAAATGAAGCCAATTCACATTAAATAAATTAATTTTCTTTTCCATAAAAGACAACATTTTGATCACCATTACATTCCTACAAACTTCAATCATCGTTTACTGACTAAAGAACTGTATGATTATTTCAATATACATCAATGTGCTGACAGGACAGCACACTTTGATGTTTTTAGCGTGGGTTTAGAACGTGACCTGTTACCAACAACATACAGTATACAGTGGTGTACCATTAGTTTCACCTAATTCAAAGCAAAATTACGCCTGTAGAGAAAAGTCCCGGACAAAAACCAACTTAAAGCCAATTCAGTCCATCTGTAGAGCATCAGAGCAGGCAGAGGACTACTGTGGATATCAATATAGCCATGCTACCAAGTTAGCTGTGAGCTACACACAGCAGAATACCCCCACACAACAACCCCTTCCTTGCCCTCCCCCACCTCACGAGCAGGCCACGTTTTTGAGCTTGTCTGATGTAATCCAACCCCAAGCTTGTCTTTGAGCCTTTGGCCTAAATGTCTGTTTGGCCAGTATAATTACTAAATGGACTAGAGTTGATATAAGAGAATGAGGAGCAGCTGAAGTGGTGCACGTCTCTCATAGCTGCTTTCACTTTTGTTTATTGTGGCTCAATGCAGATATGAAATGGAAAGAGAGAGTGAGCCGTCTTCTGTGAATTTCACTCAAGCTAAAATCAACATAGCTGAGTCTTCTGAAAGCTTTTTAAAATCTAGACTGAGCAAAGGAGGAAATTCAAACTTATAAAGAGCGAGGGCGGCATCCAAATTTCTGTCTTTCGCACATCACATAAAATTAGTTTTGGCTTACATTGACTTGAGTGATCGGTTGGTTGGTGCAGGCACATGTCAGACGTGACATGCAATTGCTCTGAACAACCTCTGACCACCATCCATATCAAGCTGAGCTCTCAAAGAGCAACTAAACGTAAGGCACTTCAATTGTTCTGAGAGATGTTTTCTCTTCAGTTAAGACACTGTGACTGTTACCTGTCTCTGCATCTCTTCAACTTGTCTGTGAGGAATACTCTTTAGGATGGTGTACATCTCTGATAGCTTCTCCTCTGGAATAACCACAGATGCCCTTTGTAGAAACACAAGCATTAAGTTAGTCAACTGAAAATGGTCAAACTGTCAAAACATTATCTTGTTGTTCAGTTGCACAGTGACTTTAGCAGACCTTTTCCAGTCAAGCACTTCAGAAAAGGGCAGAATGTAGGAGTCAGCGAGGATGACGGGGACACAGCCAGCCTGCAGCACATCGCTGAGGGCAGCCTGACCCAATCGTGCCCCCCGCAAAACCACACAGAAAGAAGACTCCTGTAGAGACACATTAGGTCACATTAGTTCGCAAACTAACTATGACGAGGCTGTATTGATCCATTCCACACTGTAAACTTCTTCATGAACCAAGGAACATTATAGGAACTTAAACTGCAATTTGACCAAATTAATCTGTTTTTAATGCAGTTGTGCTCCCCACCTGCAAGATCTGAGGGTAGTCATACACCTGCCCCTTGCAGCAGCGTTTCCGTGCAGAGGCAGCACCCTGAGAGAGGTTGCTACACTTGTCCAGAAGGAGCAATGCTTCACCATTTTCTTCCTTCAAGCGCTCCACTTCAGCACGGTACTCACGGTGAATGGCAGTTTGAGAGGACAGAATAAAGTAGCGCCGTGGCCTGGAGGAATGGAGACAGGAGATACGCCATCAGTTATCAAGGCATACTTTATACTGCTGACTATAATTAGTCAGGGACAAGGCCAGAAAGTGTTGAAAAACCACAATTAATTTTATTGCATTTAGAAGTCCTCTGTAAATATCACACATCATTATGTTCCCTTAGAGTACTGTCTGTGGTTAAGCTGTTGTGGATAAATTAGGTAAAGTGACTGTAATTTGGTCATGATGCACGACTCAAACAAGGTAATGAGAGTTAATGGGCTCACCCCGGCTGTCTCTCAGGCAGCTCAACATCTGCAGAAAGGGGGCTGTACACTGGGATGCTGACATCATAACCTTGTCGGTAGGTCCATGTAGAGAAACCTCCTCCAGCAAGCAGCGCTCTGAAACAAATGGATCAGGATTGTAGCAACGCTTCAGTTCAGCACACTGGGGAGTCTAACAGTCATGAGCTACAGAAACATATTAAAAATGCAAATTAATTCATTAGTTCTTTTGCTTCCAATGAGCACTTTTGCACCCAACAACGCTGATGTGAGACATGAAATGAAATCAAACAAGGCTTAGTGCCCTGGGTAAAAGATCTCATATAGTCCACTGAGTGATGAAATGTATTTTGGATTTTGTTCTGCTCTCAGGCAAGGTGAACATAAAGTGGAGACACAGTCAGCCACACACACCTGGTTCTGATGAGGCTCCATGCCAAATGGACTCCAGCTGGATGAGCCCAGGAAATTCCTTGCAGCTAAAGATAGTGTTCATTGTCTCAAGGCTGCGTGTTCACAAACCCAACCTCTTCCATCCACAACCATCACTCTAGCCTGCAGAACATCTTGAGACGCACCGGCTCTTCGCTGGTAAATACAACCAGATGAAACGTCTCCTCAAGGCCTCTTAAAAATATGTTATCTCCCAATTGCTTGTAAATATCTCTTTCATCTTCATTAAATGATTATTTTTAACACTTTGCGCATGGCTGCAGTTATGGTAAATGCTACTTAAGACTGCATAATCCATTGAAATGAATTTCATTTGTCCCAGAAACAGAATATACTTTACATAAAGAAATGTATCCTTTTGATTTTGTGCCTGCTTGTTGGAAGTTGCTGACAGGAATCCTGAAAACATGAATCCTTACAACATGCTTCCCTCCTGTCTAGTATTTTGAATGAAGTTTTCAATTTTAGATCATATTTAGGCTGAAGAATTCTGAACTGACTGTCGTAGTGCATCAGCTGATTCACACTTTTTGGCGGTGACTTTTTGATTCTGCACATTTTCTTTTTTTTGACTATAAGAAGCATGCAAAGTGAATATCATTTGAACATACTAAGACATTGTGAAAGGGAAACATTATTGGTAATTTTAGATTTCATTATGACTCAGATTATAATGAAGGCATTCTTGAATATTAGGGTAGCTTTTTAGATGCACTGTAGCTACCTGTCTCTGGGCACATCCAAGGCAGTGTTGTAGTCTGGGGGGCCTCCAGGTAACATGTTGAAAAGTAGGTGATTCATCCCTCTGTCCCATCTATCAAAACACACAGTAATTATTAATAATTAATAATATTTGAGTTAATTAACAGAATACTTCAACAAAGAAAATCAAAATGACTTGATTTCCCTGTTTCATACCAAAAAAACCTTTGGTTTGTTGGCCACTTTGGGTCCTGGTGACATATCCATCTTATGTGGCCATTATTTCTGGCATTTCAGGACATAAATGATAAATATATACATCAATATATTATTTGGTATTTGATAAATGGTGATGCGACTGTAAATAAATCCTCTGGGAGTGAAAAAGTTACATTTGAGCGCTAACACCAATGACAACAACACAGAGACAAGAGAGGGACTCAACCACATGGTCAAAACTCAGTGTTTCTTTTTCATGATGGGGTCTTGTTTAAACGTTTACCTGGGTAGCATTGACAGAGCCTGGGCGGTCTCTCTGATACGCAGGGAGTTCTGATTCAGCACATCAATAGACGGGATAAAAAGACAAGCCCTGGTGACATCATCAGTGTAAAAGTCACTGTCAGAGATGGCACTGAGCAGATCATTGTACTCCCGGGACAGTCCAGTGCTGCTGATGGGGACGCCCAATTCATCCACAAACTTCTGCAGAGGGTAGATGTAGACCTACAACAGCATCCATTTCAACAATGGGTCATAATGTTACACAAAAAAACACAGCAAAATATTGAAGGGATATGCTTAATTTGTTAATGCTCAGTGATGTGAGGGCCCATACCTTGATCCTGTTCTTAGGATTGTAGCCACATCTGTACACATCAAAGCAGGTGTGCATTCGACAGCTGAGGTCGCCCCTCTCAGGAATGGGACTGGAGACAGGCAGGCGGACCAGAGGTGCGTCGTGAACACTTCGCTTATCGAGGGTCCAGTCGGCTGCGGACTCAATGGAGTGGGGCCAGAACTGAAACATCCCCGTGGCGATAAGTCCAAGCAGCACCACTGAGAAGAGGGTGATGTAGTAGATGCGGTGCTTGGTTTTCATCCGCGGGATAAGAGCGGGGCCCCGCGAGCTGTATTTCCCAGAGGTATACATGCCTGATACCTCTCTCTCTCTCCAATCAGGGTCTGTAAAGACAGGTGTCTGATCAATGACAGATCAAGTACAGCCCAGTCTGCCTAACGCGCAAAACAATCTGTTACGGCCTGTAACGTCACTTCACAGAACGATAATTACGATCACAAGTTTCCCAAAATCTCAGTATTTTTTCAATGTCTCTGCTGTCAACATGAATAGTTGCACATCAAAAAAAAAAAAAAAACATTTTAACCGCTACCGAGCATTATGTCACCAGCGTAAAAAACAAAATACTTGTCCTGACGCGTGGAAAAAACCTTACATGTTGTAGAGCTAATGGTGAATTAAAAACGTGCTCTGCCAGCGCAACGATGACTATCTATTTTATCTTAAATTCACTCGGAAGCTAACTTGGCTAACCTCAGCTAACGTAGTGGTTAGCTAAAACAGCTGTGTAAACATTCATGCTAAGTTAGCTCTCTAACGTTAACTGACATTATTAAACGTAATAAAATGATTGAAAAAACACAGTTGTCTAACGTTATATGTATGTTTTACCCACCAAGACGTTTCAAGGAATGAGGCTCGACAATTCGGTCTTAATTCATGGCAAAAGTAAGAAAACAGGCTACACTTCTAGATACAGTATTAATGCTAATCTAACAGCAAGCTAACCCTAGCGCTCCAGGATATCGGTCACTGACTTCCGGAAGTCATTCTTCTTCGTTTCTGGCATTTACTTTTGTGACTCAGGAGGTAAATACTTTGCTTCCCTCTAGTGGATATGGAGGCACACGAAAATATTTTACCAATTCACAACTTTTGGTGCAGACGCTTCTTTCACTGTTTACAAAAACATTTGGCAGTTGAAATCCTGTGGGAGGGAAAAAAAGGCCCACTAACTTACATTTCTCTGAACTTTCAACCACACCTCAAGGTCTTCCTCAATGGTTTGTCAAACTAGCTACTGATTATGAGATTTTTGGACCGATGAGTTGTGCCACGAACATATATTTAATCTAAATTCAAGAATAACTCCTTCTCTCTGACATTTAATTAGAAAGTATGTGCTGGTACAGCCAGTGTAGATACTGGATGTATATATATACGGTGGTTGTCAAGTATAAATCATTCCATCCCATGACAGCATGAATCTCTCCTTGGACTCCAGACAAAATAAGAAGCACATGCAGTAAAACTACTATAGTATTAAATACAACAGGTTTTACAGGTTTCTACTGCAAGTCATGTTGTTGTAATTCAAGTAGGTGCAGATCTATCAGATCTGCCAGATCGGCACTGTCTGAAGCTGAGGAATGATCACAGATATCACAAACAGCTTACTGTTGGTCATCTATGAATAAACAAATAAACACATTGATAAAATGCCTACAGGCGATTTTGAGTTGTTTGTTTTGTATTTGCTGATGCTGCACAAGTTTTTTTTTTTTTGTGTGTGTGTGTGTGGAGAGCAGCTAAAAGGCTAATGCACTAATTCTACTTTGTGAGACAGGTGCAAGGTGCTTCAATGGTGTTATCAAACAGACATCTCCCATTCACGCTGTGTCATTTCACCTATGTCACCTCCATAAGGCTCAACAGTAGATTCTGATCTCTATCAAACCTACTGCACACTCATCATACAGTGCACCTACACTTGGGCTTAAATATAGCTCCAAACACCTCATGCTATCTTTGCTCAAAGTCCATTTGCACTCAGCAGCAACTGATGACACATTCTTTACATCAAACTTAAAGCACAAACGTGTATCTATGGTACTTGGCATTAGTTTAATACTATAAGCTTTCACAGACAGCCAAGTAAATCTTGAAAAACAGTCAATCAGTAGGGTAGTACATGCTGAAAGAGATATGACAGAAATTCATAGTTACTTTAATAGTTTGCAGTTTATTCCATTACAGGCAGGGCAGTGAGGGAAAGGGATTAAATACATTCTCATTGCGGGGCAGGAGAGGAAGGGAAGCAAACCAGGTAAACATGGACAAGACATAGTTGAATTATTCCTCTTTCAATATAGACCAATTTGTTACTCTGCCAATAGTCTGAATAAATATATTTCGGATGAAATATTTTTTTTCTCTATATGTCAATACTGATATCTTTTAATATAGTCATTATCTCCTTATTGATATATAGTTGTTTTCTACATGACTGTATTGGAATTCATCCTTTTTTTTTTTTTTTTTTAGACATCTGCATAAATAATTACACATAGAAGATGGTGCTGTACACATCATGGTGGAAAGTATTATAGTGCCTTCTGTCAGCAGTGTTCAGTGTATGACTGGCTGCAAGCGAAGCTACTGAACGGAGGAAATTGCTGGCCCAACCTTAACGGATTTCGTGAGAGACTACTGGGACTGGCAGCATGATTTGAGTAGTGTCAGACTGTAAACTGGCTGGAACGGTCTGCTGTGAGTAACCACAGCAAATCTTTTTCCAAATCGCGAGAGCGTGCAGATCACTATGGTGACTCCAGGCTTGACGGTGGCGCTGCACCAAAGGTCACCGTGAGCAGGCTGTCACTCTGCAGCATGGCTCACCACTATGAAACATTTGTAAAAAGAGCATATTGTCACCATGCCATGGCAGAATGTCAAATACTTTTCCACTCGGACAGAAAAAAAAAAAGAAAAAAAAAAAAGCTTAAATATATAACTCCTTACGATTGGGAAAGTCTAAAAAGTTCTCCACACTGTCCCAACAACTGAGATAAAAACCACTGACATCAAACCAATCTGTTGCAAGAGCAATAAGGATAATAATACCATCAAATATAGCAATAAAAGTGATAACAACATTAACGGTAATAAATAATGCAAATTGTGAGCCACCTGTTGACATCCAGAGTGATGTGGAAGATTGTGTGCCACATACAGAGTTGAGAAATGGCGTACGCAATGTTCAAGCCCACTTATTCGTTCAGTCCAACCTCGAGGATGTTTGAGACGAACCACATTAAAGGGAAGCAAACACCTCCACGTCCGTGATGGCTGAGAGCACCTTGAGAACAAGAGAAATGATATCCTGGGACACTTTGAGGATACACAGTTTGGTCCTGTCTGACGACCTGGGCCTCTCAGAAGCTTTGACTTTACATATACTATAATTTCTGGTCATGTTTCAAGCTTATTTACTGTGACTCAATGACAAGAGTTGTTCTATAACAGCCAAGCTACTCTGAAATGCATAAAGCATGCAGACCCTGACCTGGGCACGTTGCTAAGAGCTCTTCAAAGAGAAAAGGTAGAGTCGTAATGAAGCAAGTTTGTTATTGGTTCAAACCCAAGGTACAGAGGTTGTTCTCAAACTTAAAGCCATGGCAGTGTTTTAAGGTCAGGATGGCGTCTTTTCTGTGGCGTTGCTGTGTAACAGTCGATATGGGACCCAACAGAATGGCAGAGGGGGGAAGGAGATAATGAACTTAGCTTGTTTTTAAATAAAGCAATATACATATACAAAATTACATCTCATAAATACATTTGGCAATACAGTGTATTAAATTTTTTGGCAAAAGGGGGGGGGGGGTAAATTGAGCAATATTATGTGTGCAAGAGTATCCAAATGTCAATCGAAGTGGCTTATTGACAAATTCTCTTTAAAAATAAAGAAAAAGAAATCATGCACTATAAAGAGTAACCAAAAGACTCAAAAACATCCATAGGCGTCTGTAATAACTTTGTCACAATCACTACATGTTTTTTTTTTTTTTAAGACACGTGAATTCTCACCAATGTAACACACTTACTCTCTTTCTCAAAGTCAATTCTTGGTAGACCTGAGGAACATTTCATAATGTCTTCTCACCTCTATTGACTGACGAACACGTCCATCTTCACATTCCTGATTTGAACGAAATAAAATAAAAAAGAAAAGCTGCTGAGGGTGCAGGAAGTTGTACAGTACATCAACCCGGATGATGTGCCTATGCTAACCTCTTCTACAGTGTTAGATTTTGAATCCCTGCTCAGTTAACTGTTCTCCCTTTGATTTAGTTAAGTCAGGGAATTGATGCAATGCTGACGCGTCCTTACCTGGGTGAGAGGACATTGTTTTGGAATGGCATTGTGAAGCTACAGTTATATTATATTCACCCAAAAGCAGTACAGCCCCCTGGCATGCAGAGAGAGGTATCTTTTTTTTTTTCCTTAGTCATTGCAATAGTGTGAAAATGCTATAAACAGCGTTCAAAGGAGACACCTGAAGAATGGAAATAGTTTGTGAGTTGGTCCATTGAGTTCTATCATTGAATCTCTTGATGAGTGACTGCATTCCGTCGCATGCACGTACTGTGATATGTTTTCAAATTTGGATGACACCTCTCAGTTTAGAGCAAAGGACCACTGGAGTCTCGAGCACACTACACCATAGATGATAGCGTGTTCTCCTCAGGACAGTGGCAAGGGGTTGATGTTCGTAGGGAGGGTATGGCTGGAAGGGCACCCTCGCCGGGGGAAAGGTCGTTGAGCTCCTCGGACGACGACAGAGGGAAGGAGGGTGATAAAGAGATGCCCGAAGAGGGGTCAGCGGATCCAGCAAAAGTGCGTGGGGGCTTGGGGACTAGGTTAGGCTCCAGTGTTGCTCTGGCCAGAAGTTGCTTGTCATCCAACTGCTGTCCATCTCCGAGACACTCGCCCTGCCCGAAGGAACCCCGGCCTGACTCGGACTCCCCGTCAGACAGCTCCAGAGGCGGTGAGCTGCTGCCGTCCAATCTGAATAGAGAGTCTAAGTACTGGGCGAACTCCAGCACTGCCTGGCTGGGGTTCCCATTGGATAGTTGGGGTGGAGGAGTAGAAGCTGCCGGTCTGGTCTCTGCACTTAACTGTTTCTCTGCTGTCTCCTGCTCCATGTCTTCCTTTTCTCTATCCGTTGGTCTAGAACCAATCTGTGGGCTGAGGGGAGCGTCAGGAGTGCTCCCTGGACTGTAGACACCAGGAATCTGTTGGTGATCCCCATCAGACAGCATTTTTGTGTTGGCGTTAAGGTCTGGCTTGAAAGGCTGAGCCAAGACGCTCTGGTTTAGCAGAGTTGGAGAATGGTGTCCACTGTAGCGAGGCGTGGCGGGAGACAGCCGCATGGGGTAGTCCGGGGTGGATCTGGATTCCAGTGGTGTAAAGAAGGGCCCGACCTCACCCAGGTGCTCTGGCGTTGCCTGACAGAGGCAGTCAGCAGCCAGTAGTTCAGTGCGAGAGCTGAGAGATGGGTTCTCCTCTGGGATCGGGGCATCCAAAGGGAACGGGAGGCTACTCAGCATTGGGGAACCCCTCAGCGCAGCCGAGGAGCGTCGGGAATCCAGACTATAGAGGGACTCGGCGTCTGAGAGACTCTCCATGACGGCCAGTGGTGCCTTGCGATCCCTCAGCTCCACTGCCAGGCGCTCCCGTGCTCCACGCAGCACTACAGGCACTGGGGGAGGAGGGCACTCAGAGAAACCATCCAGAGATATTTCAGACTGGGCACATGAACTGGAGGAGAGGAGAAGAAGGGATTGGAGAGTAGTGACGGGGAAAGGAGGGGAGAGGGAATCCAAGACACAAGACAGACGTGAAAAATGGGTCAACACAACTTACGGAGGGTTAAAGAAGGGAAAAATAGGAATTTGTTAGTATTGAAACCATATCTAGATTCTACAGACGAGGTGAACACCAGCAAAACACAACTTAGATGGAAGAAAGAACAGAGAAACGGAGAGACTGGAAGGTCAGGAGTGAACTCTAGTGGCATATATGCTCTTGTATAAGCATCTAATACTGGAGAGGCAACATCATAATCCAACTGTCACTACCAGGAGTTCACACTGACTTTGGACAGGGGCTAAACCAGAGAGGGCGAGGTGGGAACTGAATACTACCATACGTTGCAACTGCTCTGTGGTCAGACAGCGTGCATGCGTGCATGAAAGAAGGGAGCACATTATGCAAAATTAGTATTGGCATGCATTGCTTACCGTGATAATGGTTTTTGTCTTGATTTTTTTTTTTTTTTTAAACAGAACAGACAGAAATGATTTTGAGAAAACAATAAAGTTGCAGTTAGTAGCAGTAGTATTGTTTAGTACTGGCTAGATATAAAAACAGACATGTCCCCATGATTATCCCTACAGTTTAGGAAGAGGTTTGCTCCATTTTATATCAGGTTAGAGGGGGAACTGGATATACAGAGGATAAAAAAACAGTTTGATATATTCTTGTAGGCTCCAACACACCCACAGCGGTGCCTGGTGTACTAACCGAACACTACTGTTCCTGCGGTGGTGGGTTGTAGGCGTCGGCTGCTGAGAAGTTGTTGATGCATCCATGAAAATGGACTCTGGGTTCAAGTCCACTTCTGTGGGGCTCACCATGATCTTGGCTGCTGACAGCAAAGCCGTTTTTCCTTTGTTGTAGTTCTCCAGCACCTGCCACAAGCACAGAGGTATACACAGGGATGTGTGACTTGACAGATAAAGGTACGACGAGAGCAAGAGAGCAGGGAGGATGGAGAGAAGAACAACTAGACAGAAAGATGCACAAGCTCAGTTTTAACTGGAAAAAACTTATTTTGCTACCCAAACTTGGCACTTTTTTTTATTTTTTTCAGACCAAACACATAAACCCACTGACATATTTTTCTACCCTGTTCTCAAAAACCTGGATGCACAAACAGCTTAATTTAGAAAATATGCCTATTTCTCTTCTATATCAGGAGGTGAGGTGGAAAAAAAACAAAGTTTAGATCAATCAAAATATCAATGTATAAATCACTGTTAATAGTTTGGGAATGCATCATCAACACACACACACACACACACACACAGAGTTTTCATCCATAGACGTCATTTATCATGTACAAGAATGAAAACAAGATCACAAATGTCTAGTTATGTATGTGCATCACCCTCAGTAAGATTATAACGCTTTTCAATGACCTTATCCAAGAATCCACTACATCTATATTCAGCTGCAGATATGATCACAGCTATTATTAAAGCACAGTGTCATTCAGATAAATGTGAAGTGCAACCTAAAGGTGAGCTTACACCTACTCCAACTGACATTAAACACCCACAATGGAGCCATAATGGCTGAGCAAGAACTAAGCAAGACCTACAGTATGATAAGGAATAGTAAACCAGAAGCCAACTGCATGTGCGACTTCAAAAACACTCGAGAAAACCCTGAACCGCAAAAACTTCAACTGTGTTGTGTTAATGTTAAATGTGAGGAGAACAAACACCGACGGCAAATCACATCAACACACAATTACATACACTTGGTTAACTTTAATGAGTTAAAACACTTGGTGGAAGCACATTGTGATATAAAAACAACTGGAACAGTCAGAGGACATGAAAACACACAGATAAAACATACAATTCATATGACAAATGAACATCTACTGGCAAAATTAAAATGGAAATTAATGTAAACACAGACTGAAAAGCTTAGGGACACACGTTCAGTACGTTGAAAACAGACATAAATAAAAAACAAACATGTCTATCATGTTTCGGGTTACGCAGATGGTTGTGGATCACAAATGACAAAAGGATGATGTTACATGGGTGAGTGTGACCAGCGACACAGGACGACAAGGCTGCTGCAAGTGATGAACTACAGCGAGTTATTTGGCATTAACAATATCAAACATATCACCTGCAATTTGCAGGCACGATGGCCACAAAAGCAAAAAAAAAAAAAAAAAAAAAAAAAACTAAACTAAAAAACAGAGCGTGAGCCTGCAGACTCTGCACTCAAAGAGAGAAATTTATACTTGGAGCTTCGCATTATGCAATAATGCACTGCAATCCCTACAGCCATAGAAGCACATTATGAAATGCACGATGGAGGATATGAGAATACCAAGAGTCTTGTTAATCAAAGCCCTCCACTGTATCAAATCAGTAATAAGAAGTTTGTCAGACTCAGTGATTTCAGCAATTTGACAGCAGAGCTTTGGAGCTGAGCAGCGTACTCCATATTTACACATTTGTTCCCGCTCGCTGCTCCGTCTGCTGCTGATGAGTAATTGACAATTCCTTGAAGGGATTATGATTGAGGAAAAGATGAATATACGCTTTCAAAGACGGCAAAAAGAGGGGGGGGGGGGGATATCCAGAGAGGAGAGCTGCAGCTACTGAAAAACCCAGCCAAGGAGGAAGAAAGAGCAGTTAATGTGGAAGAAATTAGGTTGCCATGGAAACTTTGGGAATACAAAGAAAACTTGTTAGCTCGAGGAACAGGGTTAGCAAGTTCATGCCACAGCACTTGACCGAATGTGCCCGAGGTGTGAGAGGAATGGAGACGGATGAAGGGCTGATTTGAGGAAGGCTGGATGATGAATCTCGTTAAGAGGAGGAGGAGCGCAGATGGCTTTGAACTCATCATGAAGGCTACTTTTACTCTGCACTGTTATATACACCATTAACCTGTGATGAGCCACTGAAAAATCCACATCACCTCGTCGTCGTGTACACACAAGTGCCTCGACTTGCTTTGTCAGTTCTTCACATTCCTTTAATTGTCCTGTTTCCTACTCTTCCTGAACGCCTTTAGACGGCATCCAGTGCACGTGCCCGGACTTGCTGGGCAGTGGAAAGAAAGCGAGCAGGAAGTCTTAAAGGCAAGAGAGGATGTTTTTTCCAGTTCTTCCTCAAGTGCTATACCGGTCGAGCTGCTTTGCACCCTGGTCATTTCGTGGCTTCTTCTAGTGGAGGGAGTGGCAGACGCTCTCCACCTCCTCTATGATGGCTTTTTAAATGTCAGTCTGAAGAACTCAGAAGGACAACAAATCCTGAGTTTAACATCTGGTCATCACATCACGTCATATTATTCTGGCCATTTTGTCACAGTATTAACAGCAATAATGACAACTATCTAGTCTGATGTATATGTATATGTTGTGCACAGAGGCTAATGAAGGCTAATACTGAGTTTCATTTCCTATACACGAGAATCAGAAGGACCGTTTTGCGCAGAGCTGTGTGATGTCACTATCTTAACTGGAGGATTTTCAATGGGAGTGCAGTCAGACTCTTCAGAGAGGCTTTCAGGAAGAGAAGCAGCAATCACATCGACACAAGGGTGAGAGTTGGGTGGGTCTGACGGGGTTTGTGGTGGAATGCATGAATCATCGTCAGCTGAAAGCGCCCCTGGGTGAGGGTCGGAGGGGCTGTTAGAAAGTGAGGGGACAGACACCGAGCACGGCTGTGAGGCAGAAGTACAGTCTGACGGAGGAGGAGGAAAAGACTCAGCATCTGAAAGAGAGGGAGCAGCAATGACAGTCAAAGGGACAGAGGCGTCTGCGAGGGAGGCGGCGCAAGGCAGGTCTTTGTGTGTGGGAGACGACGAATCGGAAGGAAGAGGGCTAGAGTTTAATTCTGTTTGTGAGGTTGTGAACACAGTGGCACTGCTAGTAGGCTGATTGACTTCCACTTCCTCTGGTTCCGAGTTTTCCTGCTCAGACAGGGGACAAAATGGTTCCAGCACCTGCAGAAACACCAGAAGTATCATACTACAGACTAGGCACAGCACACAACAGCACACACACACACACAGAAACACACTCTTCACACAGAGCCTAAACATCCATCCAGAGACATACTGACACAGGGTCTGCAAACAAATGCAAAAACAAGTAGAGACACACTGTACGCAGACAGGAACAAACTTCCAACTTTAACTCTTCATCCCCAAGACAAGCGCAATCCCCAAAGTGGATCCACCACATGCAAACATTCACATTAATACCCTGTTATCCGAAGAGATGTTCAATGTTTGTGATTCATACGCGCATAAAGACCAGAGGACACCATGAAACCCACCAGGAGTGCACATTTCCCATGCTTTGAAACTGCAGCAAATGTTGAGGAAAACAAGAGGCGTTTGGTCAGTTGTAGGATAATGATGGGTCACATGCATAAACTGACCTAATGCAGAGCTCAAACTTCAAAATCTTTCAAAAATAATGTTCAACTGAGCATTTAAGGGGCATACCACTGAAAACCCAACTTATACCAAATGTAAAACGTGGATCAGTGTTAAATCTGGAGTCTACTGTGTGTGTGTGTGTGTGTGTGTGTGTGTGTGTGTGTGGCTGTATAACACCGAATGTTGGCACACTGTCAGGTTTTCACACCAATTCAGTTGCTGGTCTGCATCTAAATTTTTTTTTGAAAAGTGGTATACCCCCTTACTCAACGTAACTGAATTTTTATCATTAGAGGCGATTTGCACACTCTCACCATCCATCAATTCAATTATCCAGTGTTGAAATCGGGAACAAGATTTAAAAGCTCATCTACCACCATTTCAAATGCCCCCCTCCCCCGACACCAGATCCATCTGCATGCACTCAGATAAAACAGACCTTGTTTAGGCCCTCCATCACCATGTGGGGCATGTGCTCATTAAGCATGGCGGGTGATATGATGACCTCATCAAAGGCCTTGTTGTCCCCCCACAGAGCAGAGTATGTTGGCTCCTCCTGGCCACAGCTACAGAGAGGGAGAGAGAGAAAGTCTGTCAGTAAAGGTGTAAGACAGGCTGATTTAGCAGTATCCTTCATTTACAATACACCACATTCACAGTAATTATTTTCACTATTAAATATTTCAAATCCTTACAGCCCAGCTGATGCAGGACGTGTATGTTTGATATCAGTGTCTGACAGATATCAGCATTAGAATTTCAATATCTCTAAACATTATTGATAAAGATGTGCCTTTAATCATATCCTCACGCTGTCTACATGAGACGAGAAGACTACAAAATAAAATATGTTTCTAGACAGCACAGCAGGCAGAAGAACAGGGGAGGGAGTCAACCCACACTGTCCCGAGTATGCAGCGTATACCTTTTCCCACTGAGCTGCCAGTTCTTTTATGTCACAGGTGTGAAACAAACAAAGATTTGCTTGATGGAACTGTGTCCACGCATCAGTTATACAACCACTTGTTCATTTGCGGGCTGGAGCTGCATGGTGAAAATATATGTTTTGTGCAAAGAGTCTCCAGCAAACTAACAGAAACAGTAAAGAACAACTTTCTAGGATTTAACCTCCTCACAGCTTTCAAAATCACTTTTCTCACCATGTCTCTGGAGGATGGTTGTGCACCACGTGGATGATCCTGCCAGGAGGGTAGAGGGGGGTGGAGGCTGACAGGGCAATGCTGAGGTCACTGGGGTGGAGCCACAGGCGACTGCTGGGGGGCGCTGCTGGCTGAGACTGAGGATCGTCATCCTCTAGTGGAAGCTCTGATTTCGGGATGCATTTTGTGCCTCCCGCAATGATCCTCCACTGTCGCAAAGCAAAACGCATTTTAGCTATACAACATACCATATGAATGTAAACTTATCTTACATACAATGCCTGTTTTTCTTTCTGCAGCAGGCAGGCGTTAAACTAAATGATGCTTTAGCGACAGCAGAGACGCTAGTTTACTCTAATCAGCCACTGCAAAAGAGAGTGATGCTACTGGGTTTATGTAGTAGATTCTAATGGCTGAAAACGGAAATGTGATGTTTTTGGCCCATAAAGCATTCCCCCAAATTACTGCAAGATGCCCTTGGCAAGACCTTATATCAGTACAGTTCAATGCATGTACAAGTCTATCTGACTGTCAAAGAGATTAAGTCACCTTTGGCTTGTTACTTTTCTGTAAGACTTCCAGAAGGTGGCGTCGGAAACCCTCCAGTTGTGACAAGCCGAGCCTACGAGAGACCAGCAGCAGATATTTATGTTGTGGTACTACTGCGGTAAAGTCAAGTAAACCACAGTGTGCTGGATATAGCAGAGGCGATACCTTGGCACCAGGTCTTTTCCTAAAACCACAGATGTGACAAACTCTTTGGAGTACTCCATGGCATCCTCACTGGGCAAAGAAAAGAAACAAACAGTTAAATGATAATGTCAGCAGCACAGGTGGAGAGTTAAGGGTGTGAAATGAGAGGAAGCTCAGCTCTCTGCAAACATTTCTAAGTCACAGTTCAAACAATGAAAGCCTGTACATTCTTCTACAGGTGATATCTAAACAACAAGGGATGACACAATACTGGAAATGATAAAAACATTTCTTAAAGTAAAAACAATTATGAAACAGTGACAGGAAAACAAGAAACCTGCCCCTGCAGAAGCAGTGGACCCTCACTTCCTATTTCCTTGTGGGTCACAACATGGGTGGGTGCAACAAGCAGCACCTCCATTTCTACATCTGATTTGCATGTGAACAGATCACCAAAAAGGGCATCAAGTGTGATCTCAGAGACTTTGAACAGGACACGATCAAGGGTGCCTGGTGAACAGGTCTAAGTGTTGCTCCTCTTTGAATGGGGCGGCCAAGAAGAGTGAATACTGAATGCACTTGAACACAAAAACAAACATAATCAAAGCTTTTGCTATGTGGGCAATGGCTCTTGATTGATGAAATATGGGAGCTGCAGCACAAAGGCAGACCGCACAGTGTTACTGTGTTGCACAATAACAGATTTTAGCACAAAAAAGCATTTCTCTTCTGCTTTTATGGCTTCCAACTGTCTGACCGGGAAAAAGGTTGACTGGTCTTATGAAGCGAGGCTGCAGCTGTACCACCACTACAGCACGCTCAGCATGAGGCCTAAACAAGATGTGCAGGACCCATCATGCAGAGTCCATCCACAGCATGGCTTAACATCACAGCATACTATGCCAGCATGTACCCACAAGCGGGCGAGTATTATTCAGTTAAGTTCTTCCTGTCATCCAGGAATTGTAGAAACATTCAGATAAAAGGATTTTAGTCATGAGCCACAATCCTCCGATATGAGACTTTTGGGATAATCCGGACTGTAGTGTTGTGTAGCTTCAGGGTTAGTTTTCATCTTTCTTTAATTACAATATGGAGGATATTTGTCAGGGGCAAGATTTAAGTCCAGGACAGGTGCTTCAGAAGAAACACAACACCTGGTGAAGGCAACTGACTCACAGTCACGCTGACATCCCAGTCTCAATAAACACAGGCACCAATGCCTCCTCACGCTGACTGTGCTGGCAGAGTCGACCCATTTGACGAGAATAAAGACATTTCCTATAAATCTGTATTTTAGGTGGTTTTTAAGCACTCAGTGTTGTTTCAGTTAGTTTTCCTTTCAATTGAAGTTAACTAAAATGATTTTTCACACCTCCTTCTGTTGTAGTTAACTGTAATAACTTTGCTCCAGAAAATCAGAATTTACTGTTTTTCCGCATTTATTCTTTTTTCTCTCTTTTATTTTGTCACCTGTCTAATATCTTCTGATCTAAGTCTGACACATCACATTGTCTTGACTTCAGTGAAACATCAAAAGGTGCACTGCAGCATTTAGTAATCTCTTGGCACAGACACTCTTCCAGCATGATTTGCATAGCAAACACAGTTAACCACTGCAGCCAGCTGTATGGAAGGGTGTTGGATAGAGCTCAAGCACAGACAGACAAAATGCTAATGAACTCTGAGCCACAGGACCAAAAATAAAACATACTAGAGAGAAGAGAGAAAAAAGGCAAATAGAAGTGCAGTTTGTGGGTTCATGACTGAAACACTTTACAACTCCCTGATTTTTCAGAAACATATGATGATATGCTTTCGTAACCAATTCTGTGTGACACTTCAAGACAGTCCCCTCTCAGACTTGTCTGGTTGTTTTATGTCGGATTGCTGTTACTCTGATGGTGGCTTACAGCTACCTACCCCACAACTCCTGTCTGCCTCTATACTGTCAAAAAAAAATGCAAACATGGCGCAAGAAAACAAAAAGCTGCACCAGATTGTTCACACTGTCATGTTTAATCTCCAGAGTAAACACAGCAGGGACCATTTCTGATTGAACCAAAAATATTTATATAAGTCTGCAATAATTCTGAGCTTCAGCAGTGATGTGTACTGAACAACAGCTACAGATCCAGTTCTTAAGTAAACACTGCTGACCAGGATTTAACCTGTGACATCACTCTGGAATGAAACTGCCAAACTTGCGCTAAACATGTGCGGGATTTCTTAACATAAGCATGGGATTTGTGAGTGAAAGTAGAGAACAGGCTTCAAATAACTTCCTGTACAATGTAGTCAAACAGAATCAATGAGGTTCTCTTGTGTAGTCTTTTGTGCACACACACACACACACACACACACACACACACACACACACACACACAGACACAGATTGACTCACCTGAGAAGGCCACCAGGTGGAGAGTAAGAGTAGCAGTGGAGTGTGGGGTACTGAGGTCTCAGCAGGAAGGAGAGGATAGCAGCAGTGCCTGCACCAAGAGAGTGTCCGACTATCACCAGCCCGTAGTGCATGGTGCCCTTGTTCTGTGGGAGACAGCCAGACACATTACGCTCACCACAGCACACCTTTGTCACCACAGTGAGGATAATCACTTCAACAAATTTCCTCTACCTCTAGTTATACAATTCTTTGTGTACAATAGGATTAGTGTGATGTTGCAGCGGTGTTAACACAAATGTACAGAGCAAATAACAGAACATGTTCATTATTGAGCTCAAATTCTTTATACAGTAAATTGAGTCGTGTACCAAGTCTCTTCCAAAGGCTTGTGACAAGATCATTTCCTGCTCCAGTTTCTTCTTAATGTACTCTGCTGAGTAAACCATCCCCTGAGAGTGGAAAGAAAGAGAAGATGGTGGAGAGGAGGATGGTGACAGAGGAAGAAATATGGACAGGAAGTCTGAGTCATTCATCTCTTATTAAACTATCTGTAGCAATTATTCTACTATTCATAACTGAAATGACCTTTGGTGTTGTGGACAATGTTACTGGTTGAAACCGAATTATGGAGAACAGAACGACTTAAGAGGGAAAATCTCAGAGGAAACCGTACAGTGGAGCATACTGTGTGCATTGTAAGCGAGTAGGTCCAAATGTGTAAGCCCTGACCTTGTGGCCAAGCCAGGTCCCGTGCTGCTCCTCTACAGGCAAGCGTTCCGAATCCCCCGTCAGATCAGTCAAGGCATCCTGACGCACACAAGACAAATTTAAAAAAGAAATCTACAAAAGACAGTCTAACACTGAGACGTTCATGTTCTTCATTGTCATATGCACAAGAATCACAGTGAAGCAGAAACTGGCAATTCAATTTTTAGTTCTCAGGGTCCCTCAAACAATGCTCAAAACAATATGTGTCAAAAGAAAATCAATGGAAATAAGAGGTAAAGACATAAGAAAGTAGAAGTGTAATGGAGGTAGTGCAAATAAATACTATGTATATGTCTAGACAGTATACTGTAGTGGTACACAAGTGCATGAAGTGAAAAAGGGGGACAATTAAGGCAGAAAGTGAAAAGAAAATATAATAAAATGTGTACAGATCAGGCACAGGCATTAAAAACACAAGTCAGAATCTCAGTTGCAAATTTGATTCTTATATTGTATTAACTGCACCTGGAGAGGCTAAAGCTATGACAGAGACATGTATAGGCTCTGTTTATCTCACTTCATATTTAACAAATCATGACAGTAATACTCTAATATGCATATCAGTGAAATATTATGGGTGAAATGCCACACAACCTTTAAAAGGCAGTGATCATACTGGATCACACCTCAAAGGCGAGGCGCACCACGATGCTTTTCTCTCCGAGCAAGGTTCATCTCAGCTCAACATAACTTACAGCGGTAGCTAACTGGGGCAGAGCTTTCAAAAAAGGTGTATTCTATATTGATTATGCATGTAAGAAGTTTGACGTTTATGCTGAGAGCAATAAGGGCTCAACACTTCGGATGTCCACCTTCATAAAAACTTAAACCTTTGTAATGTCCCACACCACATGTACGGATACATGAAGGTCATCAATCTCTCAGCTGCTGGTTCAATTCAGGTCTTAAAACATTTTCTCAAATGCTTATGTAAAAAAAACAATGGACAGGACACTTACTTCTAAAAGTGGACAGTCATGTTTCTGCTCTATGAGCGAAGGGTGTAGGAGTTTGAGAACTGGGCATTAAACTATGAGAACTTCACCTGCTCTGGAGGTGTTGGTGTTGTGAGGCACTGCTGAAGGAGTACTGCTGTAAACGCAAGACGAGAAAGCTGAAATTCACCTTTGGCGATAGCGTTCCTCTAATACTGATGACAACCTTCTTCTTTGCATGATCCACTGCCACAAAAAATGGAGTCTCATAAACCTGTACGGAAGAAGCAGAGGGACTGTGAACGGTGGTGAGAAAGTGAGAGCAACAGTGAGGAGCAGGGAAATACTTGTGCATCGTAGATCCACTGCCAGCTCCAGCAAACTGAGCGCTTCTAAAGTATTTGTCCTCAGAACTTTCCACACTTGGCCCAGTACACGGTCATATAAGTCACTCCATGAGGAAAATTTATAGATGGAAACACAGCGCTAACCTCACTGAGAAGTTCTCTGCTTTACAAATCATCAACATCATGCAGCTCAAGTGCGAATACTGTGGAAACTCTACATAAAAATAGAAATGAGTTTTTTGAATATCCAATGCAACAATATGATCAATATTTCCTAGTATGTAAGAGAGGGTCTGACTGGACTATTCATGGACGTGGAACAACATCACTGCCTGGCCGTCCCCATCACAACCACGCTGGAGTTTTTGGCGCCTGACTGGTGCCATTTCTGTCCAGGGATACAACGTCACCGTCTAACCAATTTTTTGCTGGGTAGATACAGCTTTACAAAAAAAAAAAGAGAAGTGGACAAGGGAGCACCCAGGCAATGATATACAAATCACACAGGTCTAAAACAAGTCTCCAACATCACCTACTGTACCCACTGATCAGGAAGTGACATCAAAAAGTGCTTGAACAATCGATCTCCGTCCAAATCATCTCAACTGGAACGTGGTTTGAGAAGTGAAATGAGGAAATGAATCAGTTTAACACTCTCATGACTGTTGACAATGCACCAAAAGCCAACGAGGCCACAATGTATGTTGAGAGCAGACGTGGACCCTCATCAGATGCACTTTAAGATTCTGTCCATCTGATCACAAACGGTCTTGTCCAACACCTACTGAGAACACACTTGACTTACTGCCGAGGATGTGGACACAGCAACTCGGCTTTCCATATCTCAGCAACTAAACTGGTGAATGAAGTGTTATCAAAACAGACACAAATGATGGCCAAAACTACCAAATAAAACCACCACATGATCAGACCAGCTTCTAGTTAAGGAGTTTGCAGCGCTGCACTGCTGCCTGTGTTAAGTGATGGTTGTTTGACAAGATTATGCTCTGCTTTGTATTTCAACATTTAACATTGTATTTTGCAAAAAATAATACACATCGAAGGACCAGTGTGCAGTATTAGTGGCATCAAGTGGTGACGTTGCAGACTGCGTTCAACTGAGGATCCCTCGCCTTACCCAAATGTTTAGGAGAACCCACAGCGGGTGCGAAACTCATGAAAAAAACGCAGAAGGTGCTCTTTTGAGCCAGTGTTTGGTTCGTCCGTTCTGGGGAGAAATATGGCAGTGCAACATGGCGGACTCTGTGAGCAGAAGCGCTCCCTCTGTAGATATAAAGAGCTCATTCTATGGTAACGAAAACATAATGGTTAACATTATATCCTCTTTCTGTCAATGACCCCCTGAATCTCACACACTGGTCCCTTATTAAAGCAAAAGGAAAGGCAAATCAAAACATTTTCTTGATGCTGTTCCTGACACTCCTCCACACAACCCATTCTTTGTGTCATTCAGGAAGTGAGGCCCAAACACCTCAGACTGCTCGTCAGATTACTCACAGCATCGTGGCAGGAAGTGTAGACAATGTGAACCTGCTTGAGGTCCCTGTCCAGGAAGTGTCTACGTATGGCCAGAACATTACAGCCGCAGCAATTGTCCTCCTCCACTGTCACGGACTGAGACAACCGAGAGCCAGACACTGATGTACAGCTGGAAGGAGCGAGGAAGAGGAAGACAAAACAGATCACACAAAGAATCCGGGACACTTCATTCACCAGTAACTAGTTGCTTATTAGCATGCATATTTGTGACTATTGGCTATTTGTCGTTATACTATATGCATGACCATATTCTACAGCTACAAGGCCATTAACTGAGAGTTTTCCCTACTAATAACCTACTAATTACTGCTTATTGATAGCAGGGAGGTTGCTGCACATGAATTCTAATCTTACTGACCTAAACCTTAATAATCCCAACCTTCAGAATAATGCATGAATAAGTGCTTTATATTGACTAATAAAGAGCCAATGTGCTGCTAACATGCATGCTAATAAGCAACTAGTTAAAGGTGAATAATTGTGCCTTAATATAAAGTGTAACCAAAATCAGATAAATAGCTTTTTTTAATGTAAAAAGGTGGGTGGGACAAACACAAGAGAAATACAGTAAACAGGTAAGATTACAGAGATGTAATCTAGCATCCCAATGCAGGCAATCTGGATAAGAGTGTGTGATTAACTCAACACTGCTAGTGTTGGTGAGTGAGCCTGACTGGAGTGGTATTGTCTCTGTGGATTACCACTTGGCAAGTGTTGACGCATGTGAAATCTGATCCGCACTGAAGAGGCTCAAGAGACACAGAAGCCGAACAGATCAAAACTGTGCGGGTGTGTGTTTTGAGTGCTTACGGGCAGGAGCTGGCGAGGCGGCACAGCCCACAGGCAGGCTTCCTCATTAGGTACATGGGCCAACCATATGCAGCCAGGGCAAAGAGCATGTAATAACACACATCTTTGTACATGTTCATCTCAGCCTGGGGGTGGAGAAAGGCAGACAGATGGACACACTCATCAGAACAAGTGAGGGATGAGAGCAGCAACATATTCAGAAATACTCAAGTCTACACGCATCTGTTTCGATGAATACATCATCAGTTCTCATCAAATCAACTGGTGGCTCTGGTTCATTACCACTGTTTGTTTTCATGGTGTGAAATATTCACAAAACTGCTTTGTGTGGAGGCAATAGCCAAGGAGCCCTGGGGGCCCTTAGTATTGTCAATTGTGTTTACATCTACTTACTTATTAAACTATTGTCATTTGTGAGCATTTCTGGAGAAAAATGATGATGTCCTTGAATAACCTTTGTTAGCTACAAGTGAGCTCTCTCACTGTGTATCGTTTGCTATCATTTATGAAACTTTAGGCAAATAAAATCCTTTCAAGGGTAAATGAAACTCACGAAAATCTGTAAGAATGGGTTTAAATGCATATTTTATTTTTGTGTAAACCTTTCAACCTTCACAAGAGTCCGCACAGACAGACACTCACCGAGTTCTTAAGGTCCAGGTATCTAGTATTACGAGTGACAGGCATCCCAGATAAAAAGGCTAAAATGTCATTGTTGGCCTTAGGAAGAGAATACAGAATACAGATGTTATTTTCTTAACAGCACATGCCTACACAAGCACAAAAAGACAGGCATCAACATATTCTTTGCAGGCAGTCATACCTGATCCAGGATAGAAGATCTCTTAGACCTCTGTCTCTGGCGGAGAAGCACCAGGCCAGCAATAATATCACTAGGCACAATGTCCAGGTCTCTGAAGAACTCTGCAAAAAGGCTGGCCACTTCTGAATACGCATCCTGCACAGGAGAGCAGCGGGGATCAGAACACGTTGGCAAAGCACAAAGTAACGAAAAGAGGGTCGAACCGCGGGGGGTTGACCACACAGCACAAATCGTCGTCATGCAGCCTTCATACTGTCTGACCCTCTGCTTGTTGCGCTCTGATTCAGTGACCAAAAGTCCACAGCAAATATAAAAACACATTTCTCCCAACCCTGGTTGCAGTTTTCTGGCCTCATAAATTAGGAAGCATAGCTTTAGCCCGAAGGTGAGGCAACGCACCTTCTCAGCTCAAGGCTTCTCAACTAAATCGTTCTTGTTTAACAACAATTTCTGTTTGTCATGTGAGGCAATGCCTGGATATTTTGAACTTTGTGAAGCACCCTAACCTGCGCTGGTCATATCCAGTGGATTTGTACCAACTCACTGAGGACAGCATATCAAGTATTAGTCTTCACTTAGTCAGAGAGGAAAATACATTGGACTGCTGGCCAAAAGCTGATGGCAAAATCCAGATCTGCAGTCTAGTCTAGTGAATGATGGAATGACTGCAGTTGTGCTTTACTCTTTTGCAGACAGCTTGTAAATGGACTTTGCCTGAAATGAAATCATTTTGCATTCATATTTTATTTGAAATTCTTTATGTTGCCACTAAGCAGCGAAGCAATGAGCTCCTTTGTGTCACAGTCTTGATTCATCCTGTCAGGGCTTATTTTAATGACTGGCTCACTGGATGTTATGCCTGACATATTTCTGGTTTCATTCCTTTCTATTTTACTTTCAGCGCACAGAGGAAACGAGTAACTGTGACTCACTGATTGTGTGTCCTGGGCTCTTGTGCAGCACATGAAGAATTTTAGTCTCCTGCTCCAGCTGCTGGCTTGGCCTTCCTCTAGCCTGTGTCTAATGGAGAGAAAAGCGCAAAGAATACTGTGAATTTGGAGGGTAAACTGGTAATATGTGCATGCCTGGACGCTGTGCTCTGGCTGAGCTTTGTGTCAAGAGAGAGAGAGAAAGAGAATCCAAGGGCCTGCTAATACCTGAGCGTGTACGTAGTGAGATTGCGCTGACGCCGACGGGTTGCTTTCAGTTTGACAAATGTCCGACCCGTAGGATCAAAGGTGCACATGAGGGTAATGCAGACGCTGAATATCACTAGCCAGTTGCACGCAACAATTCCTGCAGAGAATAGTCAAACAGTATTCACAGTCAAGCATAGCAAACCCCTTTTAACTTAAAATGTCCCATTCTCCTTTATATCCTCCTTCACTCACCCAAAGCCAGGTTTTTGGCAGTGACATCAGAGCATGGCTGGTAATACTGGACAAGCCAGGCAATTCCCACCACAGCGTACACGAGCTCGACCAGCAGAATGGCTGGAGAGCGAGAGGGAGTGGGGAGAATAGTGATCAATATCCAGCCAATCAATACAAATGCTGTTCAAATCTTAACTTGGAATTCACAAGTAATCCTGACAACCACCTCCTCCAATTCTCACAAGCATCAGGAGGTAATCCTGTTCAAAGAAAAGCGATTGTGCCTGCGTGTCTTACCTAGCCGTATATAGAGCACATACTGCACAGCTTCCCTGGGCTGTGTGTACAGAATGCTGCCCCTCATGCTCAACCACATGATGGCGCTCTCACAGATAAGGCAGCTGACCAGGATGCCCAGGTACCCTCGGCCATGGTCCACCAGCGTTACAGAGCAGGACTGGTCTGAGCCATACCGGAGGCCGAACAGAACCACGGACAGAACCACCAACCTGAGGAAGAAAGGCAGAGACGGGCTGATGAATAAAAAATGAAATATATATGCAAAAAAAAAACACAGAGTGAAAGAAACGCTGACTCACCAGATGCAGTGCAATAGAAAAAGGAAGAGGGCGGGCAGCACCAGGTCATCACTGCCAACTGACCAGCGCCGCCGAAACATCACCATGCCAGGCATCACTGCCCTGTGGGAAGACCGACGGGAGAGAGACAACTTCAGGGACATCAACGGCCACCTTGTATCTTTGTCTGAAAAGTCATTATGCCTCGATTCTCCACAGGTGTATGTCCTACATACTGCGCATCATAATCTGACATGATGTCGAGCTTCAGAACAACTAAAGAAGGTCAAAGCAATGATGGATGAACACATTTATACTGGCACGGGTGTGTCAACAGGTCAGATCTTGCTAAAAGATCGGCATCATCAACCTGAACAGGCCAGAGGTTTACTTTCTGTTTCATAAAGTACCTATATCAAAACTGAGAGAGGGCTGCAGGGATTATGATGGAAATAGACTCGCACAGAGGAGGAGAGTGAGAGATAATGGGAGGTGGAGAGGATGGGACTAAGCGGGTGAAGGGATGCAGAGAAAATGCACCACTTAATGAACAAAAAGAGGAGAACCAGCTTCGATATATGATGGTACCATGCTGGTTATGGCCCCATGAAAAAGCTTCTTTTACCTCACTCTGTCCATTCTCTTTGTTGAGGAAGCATTGTGAGTTTACGCAAGTTGCCTCTGGGCGAAACTGAAATGAACTGTGAAAAGCATGGTGGGAAGGAAATAGAGAGAGAAGGAGCCACAGAGAGGCTGATGCAGGCCTTATGGTGCTGATACAGGCTGATACAGCCCTTATACTGAGCTGTTCCTGCATATTTGCTGAAAGCAAAAAGGACAGCCTTGTCGGTTCTGTCAAAAAAAAATACGCCATCCGTCATGCCAAAACCATTTATAAAAAAACATGAAGCTATGAGGTGGAGATGAGCTTAGCAATAGATAAAATAGCACAACTTCATTTCAGATTTCTTCTTGGTCACTATCCAGCACTCCTCTGCTTTTTAGTATTGTTTCAGAACATTTTTTCACATTTTTTTAGTTACTGAGAAACTGGCAGCACCTTCCTCATTTCGCCCTTAAATACACAGTCATCACAGTTGTTAAAGTCTCACTCTGCATCGTGCCTGCATAAAACAGCACGAGGCACAGACGCTTCATTCCTCAGTCAGAAAGGTAAATGTACTATGATGCAAGATATATATATATAAGAATCTCTTGTTTGAAGCTGATAAATAATGCAGCAAAGATAGAATCATCTGGATTTCCACAGCGGGCGTAACTGCAGAGGGAATTTGGTGCGGTCATGAATGAGCAAAAAGCAGGAGTTGCAAGACTTAGGTTGCTAATTTAAATGGATCCCAAAGAGTCAGCGATGTCCAACTGTGCATTTAAGTGAACTCCACTTGCAAGTGGTCAGATTGGACAAAAACAGCCAAGTACTGACAAAACAAGTTCGAGGTGCATCAAAACTCTTCCTTTGTTCGATACTTGTTTGTTCACACTCGTGTTCCCTGACGTTATGTGTCTTGTTCGTGCTGCAAGTCTCGCACCGGTCTGTTGAAATTAACTGGACTGGAATGTATAGCAATGTTTTTTTTCTCTTGTGCATGTCAGGTAGTGCCAAGACGGCATGCACGCCATTCCATTCTCAGTGTGAGGGTGACCGGTGACATACTCGTTTAGAGGGTGATAATGCAAATCCTGCTGAACCACTGTAGAAAAAAAAACATCTGTCTGCAGAACCCGTGGCCCTTGTGCTTTGTATTTCACAATGTCATGTGAAGTACACCCCTTTTCACTATAAACAATAAAGAAGTATGAGTGTACTAAGGGTTTCTTGTGTAACTCCTCGTCCTAACAATCCCGACAGATGCACAGATGACAGAGTCTCTGAAAGGACTCGCTTTCACGAGAGATAACAAGCGCCTGAAAAGAAAATCTGCATTACTAATCATAAATGCTGAGTTAAAGATCAGACCTTGGACAGACTACAAGGAGTTTCCCCTTCAGACACTGACATAAGACTTCAAATCATTGTCATGCTCAACATGTATTAAATGTATTCAATAAACTAGCTCAGCACATCATCATTAATTCAAGAGGGATCTAAGGTTTCTGAGACTAAGACGCAAAAGAAATGACATCACCCAGCTTTATCAACGATGAGAAATTACCTGAAAATATGAACAAACAATTCTTGTGCAGAGAATATACACTTCATGGTTTGTACTTCAACAAGAATGCACCTAATTACCTCTGAAGGGAAAAAAAAAAGAAAAATCAGGCAAAGAGAGAAAAACATTCATTGAGGCATTTGTGCTACCACCTACATAGCTCTCAGTAGGGATGTGTGAGTATTACAGAGAAACACTGGCATTTCCTCTGTGCAGATCAGGTGGAGAAGTACCTTTTTACAAACCTTTCTCTTTTATATTGCTACACACACACAAACAGTGGAGACCTTGCTGTCAGAAAGGATTCCCATGCACCCCCGAGTGCGCTGGACTTTTAACTTGTAACAAAATTCAATATTCAGAGTCCGAGAGCTTCGCATCGACAGAATAGAAACCTGTCTCACGCAAACTCAAAGCATATTCTGACGGGTCTTCTTTGTACCTTTTCATGCTCAGTGTTTAGCCGTGTGCCTGTTATCTCCTTTACTGCTTATTGAGCTGAGAAACACCTGCGCTGATTTGCATTTTGTCTAATCAAAGGTTTTCACCTATTGTTGAGGACCAACATGGGGAAAATATGGGCTCCTATACTGTTCAGCAGGACAGGATGGTGACTGTGACTTCTCTCTGTCACATCTTCTATTTGGATTGACCCTGACCAACCACAACTATCTCACTCGACGAATGTTGGATTGCTCGGTTCAGATTTTCTGCTTAACGTCGCTAAATGCGCACTAGCAAACACTGGGTGATATTTCAGATGAAGCAGGCAGAAGACATTTAGTGTAAATATGGCTGGCATCTACATTACAGAAAGCTGGAGACCTACTGAGCTGTAAAAGCCAAGCTCACTGTGTCACTTTCAGACTCACATCACATGATCAGCTTTATTTTACCTGACAAAATATATTTACTGCAGTAAAACTGGGACGGAGGGATACTGTACAAAACCGTTTGCAGTAAAACAGAAAATCAGCTACGTGATGCGATTTTTGACCATGTTGCTGTAAGGTGTGCTACGTTTGTTGTTCTTCCCTTGCCAAAAAGGCCACACGCGCGTCAGAAGCAACATCTAACATCAGTGTGTTTTGTGTCTTGGGAATGAAAGAGGAGACGAGAGCAGTTCTACGAGTTTAGAAGGAAGACGGAGAGTAAATTGAGTTTTCTATGTCCTGGTTATTTGACTTTAGTGTTGGTCTAACAGTAAGTTGCTGATTACTTTCTCCAAATTCGTACATTAATTATGTTTCCTAATGTGTTTTTGTAGAGATTAAATTAGCCTGTGCAGGTTTTGAACACCGGCAGTGTTCAAAAACTACATGTTTTAACGAGGTGGGCTGTTTTGCTTATTGTTTGCCGATAGTTTCACATTATTCCACTTATCTACAGGTTGCAGTGATACACCGACACAGCAAATGTGCAAAGGCAAGTAGAAAGACTTGGCTCTCAAGGATACACACAACGTGCTTTGGTGAGTAACACTGAATATAAACAGGGCACTTCAAACATATAGAATATCAATATTAGATCTTTTAGCCATAAAAGTCAAATCAATTCCTCTCTATTCTGTTGAGAGGAAGAAGTGAATGCTGGAACTACTTTTGCTTTGTGAATGGCCTTAATCAAGCAGATGCCCGCTATTCACCTGACTGTGAAGCACCTGCTGCAGCTGCTTGAATATAAACAGTCAGCAGCAACGAAAAAGGAAAATATTAACTACTCATCTTCCATCAGTGGTCACATTAAGACCCTCCCCAGCGCTGACTGAAAGACGCTGAACGCTATGGCTTTTTTTTTTTTTTTTTTTTTTTCCAAGGCATGCCCTTGTTCCCAATGATGTCGTGAGTGCGGTTAAAACAGAATAAATGCACACAAAAATAATTAACGAGAAAACAAACACCTACAGAACACACTTAAACACAGTGACGTTCAAGGGCGTGCTCACGGTTTTACACTGAATGCTTCATGCAGCTGTTTTAATGTGTGTTGTAAAACTGTGCGGCTTAACGACACAATAAACTACTGGAACAACACAGCATTATAAAGTTGAATGTACACACAAAGGTCTTGTGAGCTTCATGAAACTGTTATTCACTGTAAGGCTACCAGATTTCATTCCAGTGTGTTTCTTTTATCTGATCCCTGCTTTCTAATTATGAAAAGGGGCTCAAAGCACTTGAGACCCCACAGACAGCACAGCATTTGACACAGAGGCTCAGATGGTAAAAGCTTAAGAGCTTTTTCAATCTTTTTCCCCATTAGCAATATTTTTCTTAATACCCCCCCTCCTTCTTCCTATAGAATGTATACATATAGTTGATTTTTTATTTTCTATTTTCTATGTTTTCATTCCCCTCTACATCTCCTTTTTCTAATTCCTGCTGCTTTTGCTGCCGCCTATAACACCCTAATTTCCCTTGCAGGGAATTAATAAACTGTTATCTTATCTTAGAAAATACGAACCTCCTTGATGTCTTTGAATAACACGCCTTACGGATATAACACACCAAGAAACTGTGATTTTATGGAGCGGGCACAAATGTTACAGGACAATTTGCGCCCTGTAACAGCCATTTCCTTCAGTGTTTTAGCGACAGAGAAATTGTATTTCACAGCCACTTGGCCTGAGCGGTGCTGGCAGGTGATTACAACTGGCTAACTGCGTCAAAGGCAGAGGGGTTAAACCATGAGCAGTGGAGTGACAGCATGATGGCTTTCCTTCCAATCAAAGCACTACAGCAGGTGGTCTCACTGATTGGCAGACCTTCAACGGAAGAGGACGGACAACACAGGGAAATTTGCTGTAGTAGTGTTTGCTTGGAAGACAAACCTCTTTGCTCTCAGTCTTACGCAGCAAATGGTCGGATATGCCAATATAAAGCTTGGGTACTTCCTGTGATTATTCCTAGAGAGCCAGAGCTGCAGAGGAAGCTGGGAACTTGAGGAAAGGACATTTGGGATGGCCCCGCTTTCCGCCTACAGATGCCATCTCTGCATTTTTACCCTGCTATGCGGCTCATCAGCTTTGACCTAACGACAAAGCCAGTGAAAGAAACAAGGGTGTGTGAATGGGCTCATGTGATTGAAGCCATCTCACATCTACTTGTAAAACTCTATTTGGGTTGGAGTACCATTAAAGAGGACGGTGGAAGGAGGGAGAAAAGTTAACGGGGGAAAGGAAAAAAAAGGAACATCTGAACTACCCCCCCCCCCCCCCCCAAAAAAAAAAAAAAAAAAAAAATCTCATTTAGGCCAAAACAATCAGGCCGGTGAAATCAAGCAGATCTCCTAAATGCAGAAGGCGCGCACTAGACCGCCAGGGACACTGTTATCAGCACTCTCCTCCAGGCCTGTTGTTACGATACGGCTTCAACTCCCAGAAGAGGCCCTGACACTGGAAAAAAACATTATGACATAATTATACATTAAATGGGATTAGAGAGTACGACCTTGTTGTGGTGTAACGGGTGAAGTTTCTAAGTAAAAGCAAAAAGTCCAATCACATAGTCCCAGCTCCTTCCATCTATCCATGCATCCATTCATTCTCTAAACCGCCAGTCCAGTTCAGGGTCAAGGGGATGGAGCCTATCCCAGCATGCATTTAGTGATTTATTACACTTTTTCCTACCCTATACTGCCTTAAGATATCCCTAATGTGGAATGATCTGTTCAATATAACAAACAACTGCTAACACGATGGCACCCTCGCAAACGTAAAATCGATTCAGACCTATCAGTGCTGAGCTTCCCACTTTAAATAGTACAGCAATGGCAACTAAAACCTGGGAAGTCATTCATAAGCACTGTCTTCATGAAATCTGGCTGTCAGAGGGTGTGTGATGTTAAAAGAAAGACTGATTAGCTTCCATTTTTAAAAACAATTTGGCGTTTCTCAGATCATTTTGACTGGTTGGTCCTTGCTTATTCCTTTTACTGAGCGTCCTTTGTTGTTTTGGGATTTTTTATTCAAGCTTAAAGGGAAAAATTCATGAAAATGTCCATCGCAATTACTCAATGACGCCTTTAAATTGTTTGTGCAACTAACGGGCCAAAGATATGCTCTCTACACTGATATGAAACAGAGAAAAAGCAGCAAATCGTCATTTTTGAGAGGCTGAAGCCGCAGAATGTTTCGCATTTTTGCTTCATAAAGCCAGAGGGACCGAATCGATGAAAAGTTTGGATTAAATGTCTGATTATCGATTAAGAATTGATTCACTGACTAATCATTTCAGTGGTTATGACCCGTGAAGCACTTTCTAAATTGCTTTTAGAAAAGGATTTTCATTAGCGCCACTATTATTATCCATTGTCTTTGGAGCCATGTAATCATTAACAATCACCTTTTTTGTTCATGTCATCTCATCAATCATTCTTAACACAACCCTGGGGAAGGCGGACTTTGCTGTATGTATTCAGTCTGTATTCAGGTTCTATCTTCTCAGCCCTCTGTTAGGCAACAACGGTAGCCACAGGTCGATCAATATTTCCGATTGATCACTCCTGAGATTCTGAGATCAATGTGATGAGATCACCTCAGAAAAGAGTCCGTTTAACCATCTGTGTGTGATCCGAGTGCAGCAGATCTCAATCTTCAAATTTCAATTTCACTCTCTGTTGATGATTAACGTCTTCAAGTCAACGCAAGTCAAAACCTCACAGTGGAGCGCACACTGGCCCGATAATCTCACACAGGCAAACCACCACGCTGCACAGTGACATACACAAATTTGAGCCTATTGCTCTTGTAATCGGTGCGCTGTACAACTAATCAGCACTGACCTCTGACGAGATCAGCTCTGCTAGCCTCATTTCATGGAAGAAGACTCTGGTCATCAGTATATGTCTCCACCCAACATCCTCGCTAATAGCAGTTCCCTCCTCAAGGGCTTTCCCATCCATCAGCCCAGGGGATGTTAGCCTATTAGTGGTGCTGTTTAGCTTCCACTATAGACATTAGCAGAAGCACTTAGCCTTTTTCATTATAGTGAAATGCTAACAGATCCTGCTCACATTAACTGTGCTGCACTGACAGTTGTGTTTGAGAATGTGGGACCACACCGGAAAGGCGGCGATGTTTTTATGTCCATAAGGTGGAAACACTTGGACTGTTGTAAATTATGACAACATACTTACTAATTCAAAACCAGCAAACGGAAAATACACATACTTTTTGACAGACATAGATGACGAATACCAGTTTCACAGCAAGCATCCAAAACACTCCAAAAACAACAATTATGAACGGTTCAAGGCACATTTCATTTTATTACGATCGAACTCTGGCAACTCCAATCGACATGATGAGTAGCCAAAAGAGACTGAAAATGGAGATGGTAAAAAGAAAAACAGCAACTGGGACTAGTCACATCACAGTCACATTTAAACATAAAGCAAGGCTTAGTTTAAATATACTGGAAGTCATATTTTCACTTTACAAGCTTTAGTCTTTATGTTTCTGACATGGTTACTATAAATCATTGGAAAAACATGAATCACAGGAAGAACTTTTGGACCATGGTGCAAAATGAACATGACTGAAGTTGGACACCATACACACTATTTACGCGTAGACAACCAGTGGATTAACAGATTGTTGTTGTTTTTTTAACGACCTTTGTTTCATACAGCCCTTTCCAAATCGGATTTCTGTTTTTCCATACCGTATGGATTAGTGTCAAATCAATCACTTTGAGTAGTTGTGGTTAATCACAACTTTTTCTTACATTTTCAAAGCATACTGATGCCCCCAAGTCACAGCCTGTGACAGCAAATTTGTCATTCCACTAATATCCAAAACTTCAATATTACTGTGCATATTAATTGAACTAACTCGTGGTTTGCTCATATAATTCAGTTATACCCTAAACGATTTTCTTGGTAGTGACGCACAGTCAGGATTATGGTTGTGAATGGCATGCCCATTTAATTGAACTGCAGAGAGTTTCTATCTTGTTAACACCTTCTGCTAGTTTTTTCTAGCGCGCTGTTACCTATTGGGATGTTGCTTGATTGAGCCTGCTAACTGTGGAGTTTTAATTTGTGTCTTTCCATTCGTTCTTCAACTCATTTAATTAAAGCTCAACTTAAGAGATTTTCCAATTATGTCTGCTTATAATACAGTAAAAGGTTTGTTTCTATCAGCATATGACATGGCCGTAGCAAATAACCACTATATTTCCATTTTATTCCTGTTTTGTGCCATAAATTCCCATGGAAAGCTTCCACCTTGAATGTTCTAGGAATTTTGCAGCCCATATACCAAGCTGATCCCTTATTGATGTTGACAGAATTGCAGAGAAACTTCCTAATGCCATTAATTGGTGGAAATTGCAAACAAGTTAGCATTTTTAAACCTCTCTAGCAGCAAATACATTTAGTTCCAGCACCTGAAGCTGGCACACATCGCGCACCCTGCTGTTTGTTACCAGAGATCAAAAGAGCATCTAAATGTCTAAAACCTGACCTTTAGGGCAACACTGATACACAGACAGCTCCAGGCTGAGCTGCTGTCCCCCGGCTCAGCTATGATATGCTTTCTGCACACAGCATGAGTCATGCACACTCTTGACTCTCATCCTGAGCTGGTGACTCTGTCTGAATCCAAAATGACATGTGTTTTGTGAAAAGGCTGTGACATATTCCTGCATGTGAGCAATGCTTTTGTGCTGTGCACGGCGTGCTACTGTGTGCCAGGCCCAGGCCCGTACCCACGTGACGCAACAACAATGATGTAACAACAATGACAGGGCTCCCCGTCCGTCATAATGGCTTTGTCTTTGACATGCACAGGGACACAGGCATGCAGCACAGCATGTTTTATTGGCAATGATTTTTGAACTGTCTGATGCATCTCCTACACATGCTACAACCTGGTAACATCCACAACAATGTTATTTTTGCTTTAACTGGGCCTATAGATGTCTTCAGTCAGATGGTGCACACGCTCGTCCACCATCGGCCGTAAAGGGTACAAGTTAAAACTCACCTGGTCTCACAGCTCAAAAGATTACACGCAACACTGTTAGTATACTACCAATACAATGTTCCTGAGGTGGACACAGATACTGGACCTGCATCTGAAATCTGCACACACAGCAAACTTGAGCTCCATCTGAACTCAGCATTGTGGCAGAGTGTACTGGTACGACAAGCAGCAGGTTTTTCGGGATCTCACTCTTCCATCTCGCTTGCAGTGAGCCCCCTACAGCAGCATCACCAGCCTGTTGGTTATAGCCTTTTTATTTTCTATCACTTTCTCCACCTGAGAAACCTCCGTCACCACTCTGTCAACCAATCTCAAGAAGAAGAAGAACATTGACCATTGACTTTGTGCGGCAAACATTTACACACACACGTGCACATATAATTTCCAGGATTTAGAGGTGATAAATGAAATTAGATATGATCAAACACGCCTTTTTTAACAGCACTACCACTTCTAACAGATAAGGTCAAGCCTGAACCTCATCACGTGTTCCCTTTCAAAGTGATAATTCAACCATAAACTGCAGGACGTCCTGAGTGTCACACACTCACCCTCTGTCAGCTTCAAAGGTCACTGTACAAAGACCGTTATTTCCTCAACCTCAACTGGATTTCTGTCAAATACAATGGATGACAAGTGTCCCCTTCTTGTTGTTGAAAGAAGTCAACATCTGAATGACCACAGAAACCTTTTGAAATCGTCAAGAATTGTCTCAGGCACGTTTTCGCCAGAAAATGGCTAAATACACAGCTTTTGTGATGCGCTACTGCCCCTCGAAGCTCTGCAGCTGCTATGGAAGCACGCAGCCATGTCACTGTGAAACTCAACCATTAGACACCATATTACTGAGCACATGCACGGACAGCAGAGAATTCGATTATGCTGCAACGGTGGTTTAAGCAGTTCCTATGGATGTTTTGATGCTTTCTTTCTGTGAAAAAGTGTCACCAGTGGAATCCATTTCACTAACAGGCACCTTTCAGGCCTACAGAGGGAGACTGACACAGACAGAGTTGGGGTAGAGCATCACTTCAAAAAACTTTGCTTTCAGAGTTCGAATTCGAAGGTATATGCTGGCAAAGCCACCAACAAACAGGTGTTTTTTTTTTATGCAGCGTGCCTTAGAAACAGGGAAGCTACGCCTGAGTAGCAATGTGTTGTGTATTTTGCAGCATTGTTGCCCTTTTGCTTTGTCAAGTGAGTGATACTACTGTACTGAAACTGTGTCCATCCAAAAGTAGGATGCTCTGCTCTGATTCACGCTCTGCTGACAACCATATATTTCCTAAATTGTGCTTTAAAAGACTTCATATTTTGACGAGCGACCTTCACCTCTTCTTCAGTAATCACGCTGGATCAAAATGTTTTGACAGAGCATTTCAAAAGCATTAACTCCATTTCTGAAGTGCACAAGAGCAAGACAGTAAATACACAGAGAACAACATGTCTAAATTAGATCATCTTGCTCCGATAGATACAGTAAAAAACCCCTGTGGACACGTTTCAATAATCAGTAGGGGTGTAATTCTTTACTTGCTCCCGCTTATAAGTGCCACTCATCGCACACTGTGAGTCTAAATGTCAGCAGAGAGCAGCAGCTTCCACTCACAGCACACCAGTAGAGAATCTATGTAGGCTAAGGTATGACCGAAAAGACACGTGAACAGACCCCGGCTTTCATTTAAACCCCCGAACGCATCCTGCTACAAGTACATGTAGTTTTTATAGCAAGTATGAGCTAAGAGTACTCGTAAATGTCATGCCGTCTGTACACACAAAATGTAGGGAAGTGGATTTGGGGACAAAGTTGACAGACCACATGCAGATGTGGAAGTCTGTTCTGGGCAGTGAAATTCAACCATGACATCACCCAGGTTTGACTCACATCAATATCAACCCAGTCATATTCACGGCGTTATGTGTGTTAAAGGACTATTGCATAATTAATTGTTGAACTATTATTAAAGAGAAGCTCTGTGGGAGCACACAGGTATGCAGTGTCCTCCCTGTCCTGGGGGTAGATTGTTATGGTGTCAGAATCAATAGGAATCAACAAGATAGGAAAAATGTTTGCTTGGGAAGGGGGGGGTGGGGTGGGGGGTGGGGGGGGCGCTGTCTGCAAGAAATGACGAGGTTATGCCGGTTGGCGCGACTGCAGCACGGTCCCAAATCTCTCCGTCTCCTGCTCTCTGTCATACATCCATCTGTTCCAGTCTCTCTCTTTCTCTGCCTGGGTCAGTGTCACACTCCGCTCAGATCAAGATTGTCTCCAGGATTTGTCACATCCCTGGCTCCGCTCCCGCTGTCTCTAATGATCCTGTCTCTCTCTATTCTGTCACACTACAGCGGTATTCTGTCCATCCTGAAGAATCCGCCGTCTCCATCTCACCCTCTGCCTTCTTCGTCTTCTGTCTTCCGATCCTCATGCTCTCTCCTCTTCTTCTCCTTCTACCCACACACTCATTCAGTATTCATATTTTAGAGGACATTTATGAGCATCAAACCGAGCATGTGCATCTGCACCATTTTCGGTGCAGAGGAAACCTACATTTTCTCCTCGAGCCTTCCCCTGTCCCCCTCCTTTCCCTTATCTAGCTAATCCAGATTCTGGTTTTGGTTTCGTGTTGCTCATCTTTTTTTAGACTGAAAGCCATGTGCCACTCACTCCTACTCTCCCTCTGCCTCTTTCTCCATCTTTTTCTCCCACTGCCACCCACTCAATCCCTTTCACCTCTTCCCACTCCATTTTCTCTTCTTTCAGTAGATGTGATAGTATGTGCACTGCAGATTGCATGTGTGTTTGTGTATACATGAATGTTGTGTTGTGTGTTGGGGTGGTAACATATGCGCTCTGTTAACCTGTCTGTGGCTTGCTGCCACAAACCATGCGCAGATCTCTACGTGGTCAGGTCCTGAAAGTAACTGCAGCAGTTGTGTCCATGCAACACACTACGGCAGCCATAGGCTTTCAGCGGTGAACGCACTGTGGTACTTGAAATTGGTGTTTTTCACACACTTTCATTGAACAGCTGTCTATTAATGGCTTCGCTGCAGAATCACATGATTTCAGTTCTGCAGCTCATAGATGTTGCAGTACATGCAAGCCCGTCCAGGAGGAGACACACACCAACACACACTTGCCGGCACCTGTCAGACCATCAATACTGGTCAAGGGTGTTATCTCAGAGCGATGCCCTTTTCTATACGGCTTATTTGGATCCCCTGTCCCTTGATGCAATGTTAAAAAGAGCAAGTGTATTAAGATGCATGCTATGACATCTACATCTCTAAAAGACCTTGCGAAGACCGTACACAAATCAAAGTCTTGTACGTGGACTGGATACAGCGGAGGGTAATTAGCAACTGCAAACATGAAAATGTTTATTGCCTCATTATCTCTCATAAACTTGCATTTCAAGCTCCGTGTCTGACAAATGAACACAAATGAATCCGAATCTTGAGAATAAACCATTTTCAGTCCATTCCAAATAAATAATTGGTTATCAAAATGCTGCTTTTCAATTAACACGTTTCACAGAAATAAAAGGTGTCTTTTATGCTGAAATTCGCACTGAACACAGACAACTAAATGACCTTCAATTTCAAGGGCCCGTGGCATTATACTTACAAAACAAGAGCATCACATTTTGTCTTGTTCATTATCTCAGACAAAGCATTTAATTCAAGCCTGGGCTCAATATTTGCAGTTAAACTAAAAGTGTACAGTTTCGCTTAAATCACTCAGTTGAGCTTATATGTTCAAATACATCAATCAAAGGTCTTCCCTAAGTGAGTGAGTAAAAGTGTCTGGGTGTTTTTTTTCAATATAGTCCATTCTTCTCTCACGAGCACTCACCTACATGTCATGACAACATGACACGACAATACAGATTGGGATTATACAGACCTACAACATTTCTGCATGACTGCATGCTTGTTAGTCTACAAGAGTGCTACCAATGTATTCCTTTTACATGGTATTTGTCACAGCAGAGACACACATATACTGTATATCCATATGCGTTGATGATTGTTGTGGCTTCATATACACACAAGCAACATACACATGACACCGACATTTACACCATGGTCAATGAAAATGGCCAGTGGGTGCGCGTTATTTCCAGATAATTGCACGGCTCTACTGGAGTGCCATTATTATCTTAAACAAATACGAAAAGCAATATAAAAGTGTACCGGAGGCATTTCATTCAAAGTGAGGCTACAAACCCACAGCCTTACTATGGATTTCACATAAAGCCTTAAGCCTTTGAGGGCAGCACAAACTATGTGAGAAAGGGGAAGCTGAGGACAAAATGAGGCAGAGGGAAGGAATCACAGAGAAAACTTAACAACAGGCACCAAACGCTGACAGGAGAAGAGGAACTGATCAAATCACACAACAAACATGAAAAACAAATCAAACAACAGCTTAGGCAGTAACATCTCACATGACTTCCTTCTATTTAAGGTAGTTACTGCTCACCTGTGAACAACTGCATCTAAATCTTTGGCTATGGTGTAGTCATGTTATATTCCCACCCAAATTTAAAAGAACAAGCTTTAGGTGGTTCTTAAATGCCACGTTAGACCTTATCCTGTAGATATAATTGATCTGAACTCCCTGGTTTACATCAGGAACATCTGAATTATAAAAAAGGCACACGTGTGACAAAAAAAGCAATACTGACTTGATTTGCAATCCTGCAAAAGCAATATTGGAATACCACAAATGATTAGATTTGCTTCATTAATATTGACAGCGGTTGCTGCGGGACTAGAACGAATACTGCAAAATCATCCAGTGTGCTGCTGCTTCATCCCAACATAGTGCGAGCCCTTACCGACCAGCATAAGACCCTGCTGAATCGAATAATCTCAAATAATTAGTCAATATTAGAGCAGAGGCGCCAGCTTTCACACACAATGCTTTGGAAAACAGAGAGACAATGTACTGTATCTGCCAGGACTCCCTGGAGGCACTTGGTTTCCACTAGGGTTGAAGCCTAGAGGGATGCCAGAGAACCAAGTGTAAACACTGCTGTTGATGCCGCCTCACAAGGCTGCGCTTGGATTGATTTTTTATTTAAATCTGATTAAATATGTATTGTATAAGCTTGTCTATACTCAGTAGGCTAAAGGTAAGAGGCAGGGCAGGAATCAGTGTAAAATAAGAAAGATGAAAATAGTGGAATAGCTGGGATACAGTCCAGAGCTCATCTGTGTGCTCTAAACACTCCGTGCCTCTGCTGATAACAAACTTATCTGGTGCCTCACCATAAAACAGGAGACAACAACAACAGGTCTAGACTACAGTATGTGTAATGACTACCATTTTCCTCATGCATGTTCCCTGACCTCATCTCTTGTTTTGCTAAAAAAAAAAAAGAAAAAAGGAATAAAATCGCTCTTTTTGACTGCAATATGAATATTATCATTCTTCAAAGCCCTTGGACGTGTTCTTTAGTGATGAAACACGGCTCAGTGAAGGCATTTGCACTCAGAGTGGCATGAGCACATTGGCGACAGAGACAAACAGTATCCACAAATGGAAGTCGTGAGAAAAAGCAGGGCCCAAATTGCCAGAGAAATATTCACAGTGTGCACGATAAACAGGTGTGACATTCCCCTTGCTGTCGCCTGTGCCAGGTCCCTGTTTTGTTTTTTGTTTTTTAAAGGGAAGCATTTCACTTTAGGTCTGCTTCTGCAGACCTGAACAAGAAGAGCAATAAGTCAACAGCAAAAACTGATAATTAACTTACTTCAACTGAATACTTTGGGGGTACTATCAGTTCACACCAACTAGGTCAAAACTGAGTCACATCACTTAAGCCTCTCCTAACTTGTGACATGCATTTGTGATCATTTTGGTATTTCGTACAGTAAATTGACTGTAAAGTAACAGACATATATGGAGAAAGTCAACCACTAGAACTGCAGTTAGCTGCAGCCCTGAGTTTTCATACGTGCAACAGCACCAGAAATGTGTGATTCCAACAAGTCGATTAGCAGCAGTAGTGCAGTAGTGTCTAATCTCATTTAAATCAGGACAGCTGCTTAAGGTGGCATCCTGCGGGCCTAGCTAATGTGGATGTGGCCTAAGAAATGTGTCTCAAACCAGGACTCAAACGTGGGCTAAGGAGGGGGGCAGGTCACAATGTCCGTGCCGCGGCGGGCTGGCTTCCCATGCATGCGTAAGTGTGCAGCTAAAGGCAGGTAATCAATCAGATTGTCAGTGTCCTCATCCGGCTGCTCACCTGAATTTTGACGATGCCTTGCCAAGACCCACTGCATCGGTTCCGCTCGTTCTCCCATAGCCTTCCGACTGCCGACCCGCCTCAGCCTCGCTCTCCCCGACACCGGCTCAGGGTTTAGGGAGGGGGATGAATTCACAAATGTCTCACCGACCGAATTATAATAACCATACAGACGTCATTACAACAGAGGGATGAATGGGCAGAGACATCAAAGAGCTGGAGCTGCCTCGGTTATCTGCCGGGTGTCAGGCAAACCCGATACATGCCATCAAAGAGCGGAATCAGTTACACGGTGGTTTTCAAGCCGCCAGAGGCTGACGGCTCGCTCCTCGGCTTAATTGCAACACGTCGTCGGCTGTGGCAGTTCACGGAGTGTGGCTCGTTTTCATGTCCCTCCGTCGGGGCTCGGCGTGATGATTCCTATCCACAGAAGAGAGAGTGCTTCGGGTTTGACGAGCAAGACCAGCCCTTCGGTTGTCACGCTGTAGTCAGTAGTCTGTGTGTGCCATCAACCGGACAACTCCCGAATCCCGGCACGGATAACAGCAGCTAAACGGAGGGAGCATTTCCCGTGAATCTGGCCCAACCCCTCGGACATTTTTTTTTTCTCACACAAAATACGCACGAATTCGCTATTCCCCTTCCGCGTTTGGCTGCGCAAATCCCACACGACGTTGTGTTTACGCACACCTGACTCGCTTCTGTACACGGCACACGGCACACACTGGAAATCCTGCGGAGAGAGGGCGCCACTGGTGGTTTGTGAATGTCAAGGAAGCAGAAACCGATTCAAAGAGAGCAGTGTTTTCCGAGAGGTTGCCGTTCCTCTTTGTGAAGTGTCCCAGAAAGGCCCCGGGATGACGGGGTGGGGAGTTTCATACTCCTTTGCTTGCTCGGTTAGTTTGAGGGAGCAGTCTATTTTAATTTTTTTTTTTTTTTTTTTAATCTGTATATTACCTTAAAGAATAAACGTTACTAGCGCATTTGATTGGGCCTGAGTGTGCCAGTGCGCATGCGTACTTTAGTATTTACCCACGTCAACGTCCGTTACCACAGAGACGAAACAACGATGCAGGCCAAGCTTGACCTGCATGGTAAATAAACATGAATTCTTAAGCAACACTGTGAACAAAACGTCTAAAACATGTACTTAAAACGGTCAAAGTCAATTGATTTCTTGTGTATTTTGTGAATCTGTGCTTCATAATTTTGTTTGTTTCTAGTCCTTGCCAATATTTGTACTTAATTTATTTTGCGTCACATCATGAAACTGAAAACGCCTTTTTTCCCCTCATATGACTACATTAAAAGAGATTTTAAATCCACATTCGGTGTAAATTGACATTGAATAAAAAATGGACATAAAATTGACATAAAAGTACTTGGTGCTCCATCTAACTCCATTTCGCAGTGTCTTTACCGTCAACCAGGACGCATTGACCGTCAACTCCGTGCTTTACCGATGCCTATCTTGTTATTACGATCGTCTTTGGATCGACGTTTGCTGGGCGTGGATCCGCGTCACGTCATAAACTCGCCAGATGAAAATAAGTGTAGTGTCATCTGTCAAAAATGCAGGCGAGCGAGCGTCAGTTATGCCAACAATCTGTTAGAAAGAGATCAAATGACTGAGGAAAACCTCATCAGGACACCTGGCCTTACGCAGTCACGGGGATTTCTTACTTTCACACAGCCTGCTGCCAAGACGGCTGACCTCAGGGCTCGGGGTTATTTGGCAGACATCTGCTGTTTTAAAATAGACTTAAAGCTGTTGTGTCCATTGCAACAGGATTCATTTTGATCAATATGTAGGAAATAATTGTTTGAGGAATAAAGGTTATAATGTGAGAAAGCGACATTGCTCTGCATTTTAAAGTAAGAAACAGATATTGCTCTGCACATTTGCAATGTAGCATTTCTCACATCATATAACACCTTTATATGTACAGGGGCAAACATTAAGCAAGATGACTTCCCTTCATGGAGAAGAAAGCAACATGACTCATTTCTTTATAACATGACTGAATAAGTTTTATGGGAACTGAGGGTAATGGGGGGAAAATGCACATAAAGTAAGGTTGATTTTGCCCCAACAATTTCATACCAATGATCTGTCCTTGTGCTCTTGGCTGTCACTGGTAATGCTCCTCTGACATTGTTCTCAGTTAGCTTAAAGAAAGGGTCAAGCCTCCACAACCCTGCACAGAACGAGGAGGTACAGAAAATGAGTATGAGGGTAAACAATGTTTTTGCCTCAATGCTTCAACATATTGGCTTTGAAGTGAAACGAAGTTCTGATTTAAAACTTTAATTTGGAGTTTACATCCACAGATAATCAGATTGTAGCCCTGTCGCTCTGCTCGAGCTCTATCAGAAACTTAGAGGGTTAAAAAGGGTTCTGATTCCTGTGCAGACTGTCAACAACATGGACATAAATGCCCTCAGACACAACCAACACAGCATTTCACCTCAGTAACTGTTTAATTTGAACTCAAATGTGTTTGAGTATAGACCCAAAATAGTGAAAATGTCATTTTCCAAATACGTACTCTCACTGCATGGTACCTCAAAAATGCAGAGAAAATAATTTTCACATGTGTAACGTGTGTTATATCTCATGATCATAGAGAACACTAAGCTTCACCATATTGAATCAACCCATATTGTAGCCATAATAACTCCCTGGATTAATATTTTTTAAAACAGGCTTTAAAACCCAGGATGTAAGCAAAGAATAGTCTCCCCCTATTTTCTGGACCAGATGGTACATCCCAGTCTCTCCTCCTCTCCCTCTCTCATTCTCCTCCCTCCTGCTTTCAGTGTCCTCCATCTCTGCGCTTTCTCTTATTTTTCTTATATTAAGGACAATCTCACTGCCAGAGACCACTACAGTCCCTCCTTCATCTGTTATCCTTCTTATCTCCACAGAGCTGTTGAAGAGGTATGTCATTTCCATATTTCCTCTCTTCACATAACTGCAGGATTGAATAGGAAACATTTTGTAAAGATGTGTCCAGCCCACATTCTGTAAAGTGCAGCTATGATGCGTTCATTCAATTTCAGCAGCGTTTATTCCTCTTCACTCTTTCTCCTCATTTGCATTTTCTCTGATTTCCTCGCAGAGACCATGGTCCTTATTTCTCTCCTCCATCTTGTCCTCCATTTATGGCACAAATGACTCATGCAGTTTTACAGTGAGAGAACAGAGAGCAAGACAGAGAAAGAGCTCTGTCTTGCTCTCTGCGTGTTATTGCATCTGGATTAGGCTCTTATTGGCGTCAAAGAAACAAAGATTGAGTCCTTGACTACGAATAAGCTCTGCAGCTGCAACAGCAATCCCTCTTCCTCCATTACAAAACTAGCGGATGAAAAAGCTTTACACAGGAAGCTGTCGTAACATTGTTTTTTCACTGGAAGATTATGGCACAGCTGCTGTGACCAAAATAAACAATTCCCTGTCCTCTGAGCATCCGAGTGTCCCCATCAATGTCATCTTTTTCCAAGGTCACATTTAAGGCCTCACCACCACATGACTGATTCTCTGCTGTACAGTAAATCGTGGATTTTAAGGGCTCTTTCATATGTCAGTGTTTCTACATTCAGCTGAGCAGATAACATGATGTCTGAGCCAAATTTAGAGGGATAATCTGGCTGTGTCTGTTTGCTGTTTTTCCTCAGTGAAGCAGCACAGAGCTGACCTTATAAAGGCTCCTCCAGACCAGACCACACCTCTGTCCCTAAGTCCATGGAAGCCAAGGCCAAGACCGGGGCTCCAGCGCCCAAGGCGGCATCTAAAGCAGAGAAGAAGGAGCCGGCAGCCCCGCGCAAAGCTGACCCTGCCCCTGCAGCCCCTGAGCCTGAGCATCCTCCTCCCCAGGATGGGGCAGCAGAAGCTGAAGCAGCAGCAGCAGGTGACGAGGCTGCGGCCTGTGGCACAGACTCTCTGGAACACCTGAAACCCTTTCTCATCGGTGGTGCCGTTATTGCTGCAGGAGCCATTTTGCTGGGAGTGTTGCTACTGGCAAGGAGAAATTAAAACCAAATCATTGTCTCATATTAAAGTATTTATCAGTCGATGAGTTAGAGCATCGTTGCTGAGTGGTTCACAGACTATGATGGTACATATGGGGGGTGGGGAGCCACTGTGCATCTTATTTTTATTTTCTTTTTTTTTTGGCCTGCTTTCACTTGTAGTGAACTGAACCATTCCAGTTTTGATCAAGGCTGTATATGGAGCATAATCACATATAGTATATGCATGAAGTTGCTTCAATATTGCATCTGAATTGTAATAACCTATTTCTTTAAAAAAAAAAAAAAAAAACTAACACTGTAATACTGAGCTGAAAAGCCCAAACTCTCTAAAGGTAGCTTATTCTACTGCTTTATCTTATTTAATTCAGTTTGTACAAATATTGGCATAAGCTTGCAATATTTGTACATTCCTGCACTGGAAATGAGCCTGGTTCACTTTGCTAAAAGATCATGAAAAACTATTGGTAATGTTGAAACTTATAGATATTAATACTGACTATCAGAGTTGTCCTAGGTTTTACTTTTAAATAAGACAGTTGGGAATATGCATTGTGATGTATTGCACAGATTTTGGCTTAAGTAGTGCCTAAGTGATGGAATTCAGCTTCTTTCCTCAGAGGACAGGGAGAGAGACGCTAAATCTCTGCATATAAAAAAAATGTCACAAAGGGAACGGCATAGTGCAATTAAAAAAAATAAAATCTTTTTCAGATATAGAAATATAGGCCTGTGGTGGTTTAGGAATGGGACGTAGGGGATCACTGGAGATTAAACATGCACAGTATGTGGCGGAGAATAATAGTAACGTTACTTCTTGCTGTAGAATAAGAAAGAGTTTTATTTTACTGTCAAATGATGTCACAAATCAATAACCTTTCATGTCTTACAACAACAGTCACAGTCGTGCTGGTTCAATCTGTTTACATCCCACAGTAGATGTAACTGTAACAGGCTGAACAGCTATTAGTGTTGTAGTATCAGGTTTTAAAGCCTGCTGCCAAAACATTTGAGTTGTTTCTGTCTTCACTGTGCTCCCCTTATGTAGCTTTAGGAAAAATCCTTGTTTTCAAAACCTCATTAATAACTAAGTACAAATATAATGTAATGAGAACATCGTAGCTTGCTAAAATAATGAAAGTGGGGTGTAGATGAACTACTGCTGTATAGTTTACTCAAAGGGGGGAAAAAAATTGTCAAGCAGCCACGATTTTGTTGCTGCACACACTCACCTGTACAGCTGTACACAATATTGTCCACTCACATGTAAAGCTCATGGGGAGGTTGCATAAGTAGATAGCAGAAAGACAGCTCTGACACACGCCATTACTTGATTTTAGTTGTAGGGGTGCGTATGAATTTTACCACACATTACTGGCCAAAAATATTGTACAAACATATCACATTCACCATAGTCAACACCCCAAACACATCCAAAATATAGTATGCCAACACCAAAACAAACTTCACCTTACATTGTACAATACAGTGTATCAAAAAAATAAAAAAAATAAAGATCCTATTTTCATAATTTCAACAGCGTATAAATGCAATAATTCAGATAGGACTCCTCATTTAGCACATGTGCTGTAGCAAGTTAAATTACATTAATGATGATGTAATGATACTGTAGATGATGATGTATGATGTTAGTGATGGCAATGATGGTGATGTTAGAGGTAATGATGGTAATGGTTGTTTTTCATGATGACTGTGGTGATGACAATGATGGTTATGATATATTTTTGATATATATTCCTAACATATTTTCCTTATGCACAGTCCCCTCTGACCCCAAAACTCCTAAATGTAAAAACAAAAGAGGTTGTAATGGAACCTTTATTAAAGTCAGTGAACCAGCCCAAGTGAGTAGTTTTTTGATAATAATTGCAAAAATGATCACATTCTGTTTTATTTATGTTTTACACAATGTGCCAACTTTTTGGAATCGGGGTTGTACATGAACAAAAAAAGCACAATCCTCAAAACTCAACTCAAGGAATTTATGGTTCAGCTGTAAAATATCTTGCATCAGAAGTCAGTACATGTCTTTAATCACTCGTTAACAACCACGTTTGAAGGATAGCTGCTAAAATATTTACATGTCTGGTCAGTGTGTAATGTTACGTGCGGTCTACTTTTAATTATCAATACTATAGTCGTCCGTAAAAGCCATTATCTGTCAACTCTACTGTGCTCTATGTGCAGACCCACAAAGTTGTTTCTTTAGACCTTTACTCAGGTAGAAGCTGTGTGAACTATGGGAGTTTGCTGAAGTCGCCAAGAAAATACACACAAAAACCATAAAGGTGTAGGCCTTGACTTGCTGTAACAGCAACAAAACTCACAAGGGAGTCAGGGAGGTGTCAGTAAAGCATGTGCGGTCTGTTCTGTACACACTCTTGCAGATCAGAGGTGTACATAGCCAAAATAAGTGGCCATTGCACAGAATGGTAGGATGGTTTGTTTTGGTGTGTCTGCAGTTTGTCATTCTACACAGTAACAGTGTGGCAGCTTTTGGCAAGTGATGGTTTGCTAACTGTTTTTGTGCCAAATTTACAATAATTTTCCATTTTATTGGACAGACCTTGTTAAAATGAATGCAGGTTTATACAACAGCACTCCATGGCGATTATAAGTTTTGTAAATGTAAGCAGTTCTTGTGAGAGGTGTTGAGTCAGCTTCATGGATAAATTGGAGGCTGTAGTCTGTGGAACTGTTGAAATATATTGCGCTACAATAAGAGCTGTTTCAAACATTTTGTACATCCTATTTATATCAAGGAGGGTGTATCTTGAAAACTGTTGAAGTTTTATTATTAGTTGACGTTTGTCAAAATTAGGCTTTTATTCTGAAGGTTTCGATCCAGGAAGTCTTGCTGTTGTTAGCCGTAGAAGAGAACGGAGAAAGCTGCTCTCTCGCAGCTAGTTTCGCTCAGAATAACATTACATTTAAGATTTAGGTAAACTACATTGGCGACGGTGAGTAAATACAACATAAAATCAGTTCAGACTTTGTGTTTTGACTGATAAATAACTAATATGTGAACTCGTGGGAACACGTAACCAGGGGCTAACGTTAGCTACCAGTTTACTGTTGTGCTGATCGCGTGGCTACAGTCTAAGCACTAGCTTGAAGTTACACCATGGGATTTAGCTAATAGCCACCAACAGACTCTGGAAAATCAACATTAAAACTAACACGTATGGGTGCAGAAACTGCTGTAGCTAAAGATCTCCATTTAAGTTGCGTGGCTATAATGTTAGCAAAACATTGAGCATTGTTTGCTATCACATATAGCGTCACCATTTGGAGCTTAACAGCTCAATTTCACAGGATGAATCGTGTTCATTACTACTATATTTACTATTAGTGTTTGTCGCAGGCCGTCTAAACAAATTCCTGTAGTAATCACAATAAAACTTGTGTGAAGATAAATGGTTTCACTAACATAAACCATGTAATTGATGCTAGCTAGCTAGCTAGCTACCATGCTAGTGTTAGCCTACATTCTACACTCAAGTTTGAGCATTAACAGCGTGATGTGCTCTGTCTCCAGGTGTTCTACAATGATCATCCCTGTCCGGTGCTTCACGTGTGGGAAGATTGTAGGAAACAAATGGGAGGCATACCTTGGCCTACTTCAAGCCGAATATACTGAGGGGTGAGAGAAATTACCTGCTAGTTTGTCATTGCGCCACATGTCCAGATGTCACAGATGAGTAGCTGTGCCAAAAGTTTATTCCAGACGCAGTGAAGTAGAAGTGCATCACAGCAAAACCTTTTAGTCTATTCAGTTGTCACAGGGTATGTTCATCTCTTCCTGGGGTTTAAGTTGTCCACATTGAGACTTGAATGCAATGATGGAATGAATAGTAGCAATTACCTGAGGCTATTTCGGCTGTTACCCTGACTGTTGTCTGTAATAGTACCGTTGTGCTTAACTTATTCATACGGTGATCTGTGTGTCATGCATTAGGACTAACGTTAACTCCTCTCTGCCTCTTAAGTGATGCTCTCGATGCCCTGGGCCTGAAGAGATACTGCTGTCGGAGGATGCTCCTCTCTCACGTGGATCTTATTGAGAAGTTGTTGAATTATGCTCCACTGGAGAAGTGATTGTTGCTGGCCACCTTAAAGAACTGCACAGACTTTGTGGGGCAGTGGCACTGACGGATTCATGTAGTTATATTGTTTTGTGTCAACAAATGCTGTGCAGTTAAAAGTTTTGGTTCATTAACTTGTGTACCGATTTAATAATGTATTTTTTCTAAATAAAGCTGTTAAATGACATTGTTACATTTTATTACTTGTGTATCTGTGTATCCACAATCTTTCAGCAGTTCACACACATTGATACATGGCATTGGGAGCAATCTGGGGTTCAGGATCTTGCCCAAGGATACTTTGACATGTTGACGGCCGAGGCCAAGGATTAAATCACCAGCCATCTGATAAGTGAACGACTGCTCTGCCACTGCCAGAGTTACAGTTGTTTTGACTGCTGTAAGTTAAAATACTATATTTTTAACTTCATACTGACATGAAAATACAAATATAAGCAATTATTAGAATATCCTTAATGATCAGATGTAATATGACCCAAATGCCTGAAGAAATTAAATGCTAGAATGACATTTTCAGGGAATGTTTTAATTTGCAGATTTAATACAAAAGAAAGTGATGAAAACATTACACTACATTACATAAGTTATTCAGAGGTGTTCCTGCGCATGCAAGCATTGGGATCTCATGTTCCAGCGACAAGTCTACGACCACGTTTTTCTTTAAGCAGGTAAAAGTCCTGGTATGTACAGACAACTGGAGAACAAAAATGTAACCTTAGACTTCTGGAGATACATCTTCAGTCTCACCTGAGATCACTCCAGATTTTTTATACAGCTTGGTGCAGAAACAAAAACTCCTGTCTTCGCTCTGCCTCCCACTGAAATACTCCATCAGTCTGGGGAAAGAGAGCATACTTTTCAAAGCCACATTTACACAAATCCAGCATGGACGGTATTGGCCAACAGCTTAATATAGCAAAAGCCTCTGTAGTATACAGTATATCACTCTTAAAGGTTCTGCTTATGCTCCACCTCAGTACATACTGAAAATGTCACTGTCTTATAGCCATGCAGGTATGACCAGACCTGACAAAAATGCAATGATGATAATCATGTATTAAAGAGTCTGGTGACATAATGGGTTGCTGACTTCACAGTTCATTGCACAGTACGAACTTTGTTACTAAAAATAACTACTGACCTTCTTTTCATGGACTGTAATCTATTAAAAGGGTTTGGATGTGTTGAGATGGCACATTCTTTTCATGGTTTATCCAGCACATCTTAAAACCTTCACGTAAAACAAACAATCTGCACTCTGGAGTCATTGAAATAAATATTTTGTCAGGAGAAATACAGGATGTTTCACTGAAATTAATCACGTCTAAAACAAAACTATCTGCATGTGATTTAATAAATTCTGTGTTGACACCAATTATCTACCTTATTGACTTTGTAAAATACAATATGGAGAAAGTTTTGTGCCGTGTTTGCAGAAGCTTTTCTCATTGAAATCAAGCTCCATTTTGTAAAAGAGACTGGAGTAATAGATACAGAGAGAAGACCTAATAAAACAGTCAATAGAAGGCAAGTTCAGTATTTACTCATGGAGCATGAAGAGTCAGTTCTGGGATCTGGGCTGATGAACAGTACTTTTTAATTTGAGAAGAGACGTGATGTACTAAAGCAGTCTTTGTTGGCAACTTTTAGAAACAAAAATGAGGCAGTTTTTGACACCGTAAGCAATAAGCTATTACACTGAAGGCTGCAAGTCAAGAGGGTTGAATATGGGGACCTTTGCTTAGATACATCTGCAGGTAATGGAGTTACTCAATAACATATCAACTGTATTGATGAGAGAAGCACTAACAAACAGACTTCTCTCTGAAAAACAGTACTGTGTTTCTAACAATAACAGACTTGTGTATATATATTTAAATTGTTATTTTTTATGCTCTTATTTTAGTAGATGTGTCATATTTTAGTAGATGTGTCATGCACCAATTTCACCAGAAAAAATTCCTCGTATGTGTAAAAGCATTCTTGGCAATAAAGCTTTTTCTGATTTCTGATTTCTGATTTCTGAAACACCAGTATGGTTCTCTGATAATGAACTCCTTCTACATTTCGGAGTTTTTGGGCAGCCTCTCATGTCGTGGTCTTGATGTACTTCAAAACACAGAAAAATAACATGATGTACTAAAAATCCCAACAAGGGAGCTGATAATGAAACGGTCTGATGGATGAAAAACTATGTGTGCAAATTAGAGGGAAGCTTACCAAGTCAGCGGTACCGGTCTCGGTAATCTCTGTGCCTTTCCCGTTCCCGCGAGTGTTCCTTGTCCCTCTCCCCACTCCAGGAGCGTTCCCTGCGTCTTCGAGATGCACCTTCCCAACCAGAAGAATCTTCTCTGTCTCGTTCTCGATCCCGCTCTCGCTCTCTGTCACGACCCCCTGTCCCGGTCTCTTTCTTTCTCTTTTTTTCTCTTTCGTCCCCAGAACGACTGCTGCTCCTGCTGAGAAATGTGCGCACTTATGATACTGACTGATTAGAAAAGACATCTTCGGCTTCAGTTTCTGCACAGACAGCAAGGCCCTGTTTACACCTGGTATTCACATTCATCTTGGGTGATCTGATCACAAGCAGTCACTCAAGATGCACGTGGACACACATAGTAATGCCGGGTGTGAACTGATGTATTTCGAGTTGTCCACTTGTGATTGGACCACCTAAAATGCATGTTGACGCCAGGTATAAACAGGACCCAAGATGCACTGCATCTTGGAGTCTTGGCGCACAGTTACACAGACCTGTAGCCGTAGTTGCCCTGGATAGAGACGAGACAGTCTTTGAGTGAGGTGACCAGGGCTTGGCAGCGTTCATCTCCGTACACTCTGGACTGCTTAATGATGGCAATGGCAGTTAATAGAGTCTCCATGGCCACCCGCAAGTCTCCTGCAGTAGCGGTTGAAGAAATTAGATATTAGAGACAGTTGCTTTTAAATAGTTAAGCAGCTCTTTGGGCTAATGTTAATAAAAAGACTTTAAAAAGTGATGACATTTATCCCTGCATGCAGTAATCGGAAATCAATGTAACTGGTTGGTTGTAATAATCCAGCACAAACCTGTCAGCCAATGACAATTTATTTCACCCTGATTAGATTATACTACACGTTTAAAGTTACACTAACGTATGTTAAGTTACATGCAGTTATAACAAAAGCATTTCATTTACATCGGGCACATTCTGTTAAAACAAAATATTGTTGCTTGCTATTAGTTTTGTTCAATCACTCTGCTCAAACAAACACATCCAGCTGTGAAGAAAATGAGAGTCTGGTATAAAAGTCAAAAACATTTCAAATGTCTATATTCCCTGCAACACAAGAAAAAACCGACCAGGCTTCAATCGTTTCCGCATTTTGTTGTTGTCTCAAGGATTTAGAAAGGGACACGTCTGTCTAAATAAGGTCCAAGGAACCATCTGTAGACCAAATGTCTCGTTTCCACTGCACGCTGCAGCTCAGCTCGACTCGACTTGCTCAGAACTGCTTTTTTTTGGTTTTCCACTGGCAAAAGCTGTGCATCGTACCTGGTACTGTTTTCTGTATCACCTCAGTCGAGGTTGCAAAACGAGAAGCTGAGCAGTCGTCTCATCATCTGAGCTCTGATATAGGACTTTCCAAAAAGGGGTACCACTTACTTACTTTCAATACCACTGTAAGAGGGGTGACAAACAGCTTTTTGCTGTGATTTCTTTCTATATATCCCTCAGTCTTAGGTAGGAGCCAGTCCTTTCTCCACATGGCTTATTAAGTTCTGTGTTCCTTCTTCCACTTCACAGAATCTGATCAGCTGTACTTACCAGCTGTTGCTCCAGACACAGCCTTGGTGATGGCGCTGCTGGCAACAGCTCTATTTCTGTTCATCAGTTCCTCAAAGTCTCCATCTGTACTTTGACAAGTGTGCCTGAAAAATACACACATTATTGTCACACTGATTATTTAACCAGCACAAGTTATTGCTAAACATAACTGATACCACAAACCTCTTTTGTTCATAATTGTAATGACAAAGTGTTATCCTTAATATGTCCTATGTGCTCTATTATCGGTGTATGTTCTAGTCTTTTGTATCCTGGTCTTTTGCTGCTTTAAAGGTCCACTTTCACAATTTCACTGTGAAAAAACACATTTCTGTTGATGGCTTGCACTAGCTATGAATGTAAAACAGTGTATGTTCTTACTTTTGTTGGCTGAATGCTTTGCTGCTGTGCCCGTCTTGCGCTGAGGTGAAGACTGCTGGATTGATATGCAGACTGGAAGATGGTTGACTAGGAGCATGGAATGGAAGAGGAGGGAACAAAGGGGGTGGCAGGGGTTGAGGGATGTTTGGAGGCATATGTGGGAAGGGAAGAGGTGCCTGACCTAGGAAAGGGCTGGGTAATGAGGGAAATCTGTTTATACAGGGGTTAGATGGGAAAAGTGGAGGTATTGGTGGAGGGCTGGGCTCCTGTGATAATAATGAGGGAATCTTCTCTGAAGAATCTGAATCCTTAGGATCTTTGGAATTCATGCGCATGGGTATACCTACAGAGAACACACTGTTTTTCAGCCACACTCATATTTTGCAATTAATATAAAATAATAATTAAGATTGCGCTGCTCTTACGTTTATTTGCTGTGTCCTCAAACATGGCGAGGTTCTGGCGAGTGGCAAAGCGACAGTCTATCCTTTCCCCATTGACTTGACATTTGGGTATTTTTTCCAACAATGTTTTTAATGACTGTTCTGAGGATACCACCACTTCTGCATAGCTGTATTACAGAGGAGAAAAACAATACACGCATGGCTTCCAGCAAGAACTCATCCAAGACGTCCAAATCTATCAGAAATTAAAACAAAGGCCTCTAAGACGTCTTTATATTTTAGAAACACCAGATCTGCAACCACTTACCCTCTTGACTGGCCATTAACTCTGTTCTCAGCAAATTTGATGTCTGTGATGTCCTTCACACCCAGTGTTTGAGCCATGTACATGAGGTCCTTATCAGATGTCCACTGGAGAAAAAGCAGGTTTAGGACGAAGGGATGAGAAAATGACAGGAAGGCAGACAGTTAGTCGTGATATGGATAAACAAGAAGAACAGACATTGAGCTGATTGACAGAAACGTATGAGATTGTTGTTGTAGGATATGGTTCAGAACCTTGACTATCATTAAAAGCATTAGGTTCGTCTCAATTTCACTTTGGGCCAAGTGTAAGTTTGTGACCTGGCATCTGAAATGGGTTGTGTTAACAGAGACTCAGCTGAGGAAATGCTCAACATGTAACCACATTTATTGAGGTATCTGGTTTATGGTGCTCTTTTAAAGGCCACCTGAAGCATATTCTGTTGCATCAGCACAACGCAAGGTATAACAATCCACTGGAGATCTGACACCAATATACAGTGTATTAAATTTAGGAGAAGTATATCATTTTGAGCCAGTTTGGGCTCAAATGTTGTTAAAAAAAAAAAGGCAGCATCTAACAACTGAGTCCTTTGGAGGCAGAAACAGTTACCGTTTTTTTGGACAGTGTACCTGGATAAGAGAGATGTGTTTGGCACACTAGACATTCTGCTGACGAGCATTTTTTAATGATAGGCAGGAAATCTTAAATTCACAATTGAGGAGATGCCACACCAGTTCGCAGATGTAGCTATCGACTAGCCACTTCTTCAAAAAGGCGCCCTCTGATGCTACATCTCATTCCAGCCAATATACCAATCCAACACATCCTCTTCACACACTATTCTCCTGTTCAGTGGAAGTGAACTGTAAAACTCATAAACTCATTATTTACTTTTGACTGCCTTTTTGTCAAAAGACTGGCAGAAATATGTTGACATCTGCAGTAAAACTATAAATATATACACATCTTTTTTCTCTTTCTTTTTCATGTAAACTGTGTTTTTCCTGCCCATGTGGACACAACAGAAATGGGACTGGACGATACAGTACAAAAATGTCATCAATATTAACACAGACAGGATGCTACTCACCCAGGGGAAATTTCCAACATATAAAGACAGTTTCCTCTGTGAGTTTCCTCCTTTTTGATTTTTCGCCCTTGTTGATTTAGACTTCTCTTTAGCCGCTGTCTCCTTAGGAGGCGCCACATTTGTCGTACCCTTCTTGTCCTGATCGACTGAGCCGGTCAGAACAGCATCATAAAGCTCATTTGCTTCAGCAATTCTTTCCAAATCCTGTGTGGGATAGAAAAAAAAAGTCAACTTGTATGCTGTCATCATGTGCTTCTCAATGTGCAGAGCATCAGTGAACAAAGCCAGGAGACATACATATCTAGCACCTGCAGCTGCAGCAGGGGGAAATATTTAATGGAAATGTCCAATACTACAGGGGTTTTCTTGTGAAATAAGGTAAATACCTTGATACAGATATCCTACTTCATTCATTGCGTTTTCTGCTCTGGGGGATACCTGATGTGGCCAGAAAAAATCAGAACTACAAAACTGGATGGAGGCACTTCCAGTGGATGTAACTGAAATGATTTAACGGCTGAAACAAGTTTATACACTGGAACACATGACAACAACAACAACAACAACTTCAGTGATGCCTGAGGCTTTGGGTGTCTGAGGGAGAAAACTGTTCACTGTTTTACTTTGATGGAAAGAAAAGATGTAAAACTCTGAGCATCTGTGACAACATCTACACCGGTTTGCTGCTCCATCTGATGCACTTGCTGCGATCAAAGCTATTTACGTAAACGTAGGACTCACCTCGTCGTTTTGATCCAGATCACTGTAAACATCTATGAGATCCGTCTTGGAGGTACTCGATCCTGCAGCAGCCATTCTGCAGGCCGAAGATGATTCAGTTGATGGGGCTAGTTTTGCTTGTTTTCAGTGCAGTACGGACACGCTGTAGATTATCAGTGCATAGCGACAGTGGGTGCTCTGCCCATATTCAAGAATGTTTGTTATCGTTATACCTCGGTCCTAACGGTATCTAACGTTAGCCAACGTTCCACTCAAGACCGCAAAAACAGATTTCGTGGCTAAGTTAGTTAAAACTGTGATGAAAACCCGAGAACACGACAAGCGGAGACAAGAAAGGATGTTTTAATGAACACGATGGAAACACATGCAGTCTTTCATTAGATGAGTGCACAACGGGCTCGCTCTTTGATGTGCTAAAGCTAATATAGCTCATCTCTCAGTAAATGACAGTTAAGTGCGTCAGGGACATTTTACCGTTGAACAACAACAAACAACACTTAGTTCCTAAGCTCAAGACTTTTCAAATTATAACGTGGGGTAAATGCATTTAGCTGATTATATAAAATCACTGAAAATACGCCAATACAGTAATAAGCAATTACTAGACCACGCTGACGCCGATTATGTTCTCCTTTAACTAACATTGCCGTTTCCTTACAGGTATGGCGTCACGTGGGCTGTGTCCGGTCCCTCCTCGTTAGTTGTCCGTGTGCTCCTGTTACGTGAAACCTGCTTGTGTAATTTCGCTGTTATGTGTCTGACATTCAGGCATCAGTAACATTTCCACGGCGGAGAAGCAGTTCATCTAGAAGTCTCCCAACGTCCCAAGAAGGAGGGTTAAAATGCTGTCGTCTGTGGCGAAAAGAGTGAGTTATCTCGTAAACGTTTTTTGGTTGAACTTTGAAGCTTCGGCCGTCGGAACGTTTGAGCTCTTCGAGGACTTTCTGAAGATTTAATGCCAATTTAAAGTGTAATGTAGTAACGTGATGGAACAGCTTTGTATTAGTGTTGCAAGTAACCAGAGTGAGTTCATTAAGCATTAAGGTTTTTAGCAGCGTGTCCTGTTGGAGAATTGCAGTACAACCCAGGAGTATACATTGGTACAGCAGCCTGTGATGTTATGTAACTCCCCTCTACGGTGTATTGATAATGGAAACAGCCGTGAGCTGCATTAAAAAAAGGAAGATGTAAATTTGATGCTTACGCATGGTAAGCTTAAGTTTCTTTTGTCAACGTTTCCTCATTTCACTGTGCTTTTGCACAGTCAGCCAATATATTCACGCCAGAAACCGTTTGTAAATGAAGAAAAGCACAGCAAAAAAACACTGCAAAGTAGCAGGGGTCTGATGGCAGAGGGGACTAAAAACGTCTGTATCGCCTTTGAATGAGAGGAAGGCTAAAAACTCTATCAAAATATTTGGATGGATTTCAGTGTAAATAGAAATATAAATAAATACAAAGACAGAAATGAACCTAAATTGCTCTCAGTGTGACTCACATTTTGTGTTCTCAGATAGTATGAAGACCATCATGTCACAGTAAATATTAAAGTAAAGAAAAATAATTATTAAAGACAATCAGACAATAAAACACAGTCCTTAAAACCCTTAACTAATGTTGATTAATGATGTAATGTTGGAGACTTAAAAGTGTTAACATAAAACGCCGTTCAGACGTGCACCTCATCACGTAAAAGTGAAGATCTCATGTCTGAATAAGCATCGATGCTTTTAGGTAAAGGTCTGATAATCTTACACCAAATAAAAGCAGGGTTTTAAAATGCAACTGAGACAAACAGATGTAGAGACGACGAAGGAGGACCATGTCAACTCCACATCAGCGCTGCATGTTTCAGCAGGTTTTGAACAGACTGCACAGTAAACAGTTTGACTCGTCACCTGTATTGGTTGATTCTGTACTTGTGTTTGCTCAAACATGTTTGTTGCCTGTCAGCTGGTGACAGGAGTGTGCCAGGCGGCGTGGAGACCAGCCGCCACAGGACTGGTATCATCTCGTGGTTACCGTGGAGACGCGCCAGATGACACCAGGGGTGACCTGATTGAGATCCCTTTGCCCCCTTGGGAGGAGAAACCCAACGAGCCCATTGAGATCAAGAAGCGCCGCCTGCTGTATGAGAGTCGCAAGAGGGGCATGCTGGAGAACTGCATTTTGCTCAGGTTGTTAAACTGAACTGTTTTTCTCTCATCTGTCTGTCATCCGCCGTGTTGGTGTTTTTTCTTTTACCTCACTCACACACTAAACAGCAGTGGTTCAGCACAGGCAACAATAAGCAAATTGAGAATCAGACCCAGTAATCTTGAGGCATGAATGGTAAAATGTGCTTGTATCAGGTAGGAAGTAGAAATGGTTCCACAACTGCAGAGATTAGGATTATTAGAGGTCAGTGTGAAAAGTATTTTAGAGTATGGAGTTAGTGGGAAGGGCAGGAGACGGCTGTTTACTTTTTTGGAAATGCAGAATAATGGGATATTGACGACTGCTAAAACCACAGGGAGGCAGTAATGTGACATGAAGGAACCCAGAGAAGAAGTGAGCGGCGTGCAGTCCATTCACCAGCCACTCAGATAATTACCAGTAACTATGAATGTCTGAGAGAAGAATCAGACTCAAATGAATTCTCCGCTTCTCTTTCAGCCTTTTTGCAAAGCGATACCTGAACACAATGAGTGAGAACCAGCTGCAGCAGTACGACAGGCTGATTAATGAACCAAGCAATGACTGGGACATCTACTACTGGGCAACAGGTGAGGGAATAGTTCTTTCTTTGCTCTGATGTGAATTTTTTTTCTATACACTCTCATGCAGTAAAGTAGACATCATGCATCGAAGCAAATCCTAAGTTAATGAGCTGGCCAGCAGTGAAGAGACATGTCAGACACTGAAGAGACTACTTGAGGTTCTCACAGCAAAATGTTTGAATATTTAATGACACAGACACATTTCAGCTTTGCAATATTCATGTTTCTACAAATTGCAAATAAGCATTTGCTTTGATTTGCTGTTTTGTGTTAACAGCAACAAATAAATCAGACTTTTGACTTTTAGATTTAGTCTGTAACACAGCAAAATGTGGAAAACTCGAGTGGGTGTGTTAATTATAAAAGACCTTTTTTTTCCCTTCCTTTATTTCAACTGGAAGTCATTCACAGCTGCTGATGCTGAAATAATGAAATTCCAGCTCTGCTTACAAATGAACTTCCCTTCTGTTGCTGTTTTGTTTTTTTAACCGCTCCTTCTGGCTTGAACTTCACCCTGGGAGCTCGTACACTGCCCCAGTACGACTTAACATTGTATTCTTCTGATTTCCTTTTAATTCAATTCAATTATGTGTCTGTTTTGTTGTGCACAACAGCTGAGAAACAGAATCAGTGTGAGAACAGCATCAACACATCCAACTGGCAGCAACACTGAGGAAAAAGCTGCTGCAGGCAGACTGACTTCACTGAAACAAATAATTACTGTGATATTACTAAGTTATTCATGGAGATGGTTTCCATTTTGAAGTTGATAAACAAAGACTTTCCAAGGTCACACACATAATCTCTCACTTAGCAGCCTTTAATGAGTCCTACACTGTTAGAGGTGTTTTGTCCTTGAAGACAAGGACAGTTGCCTTTTCCCCATTTCTGCAGAATGGAACAAACGCAAACACTGATGTGCATTTTCGTCAGGAGCAGAACATCATGTTGGGTCAGTCTACGTCAGCTTTTCAGTTTCATGTTTTCCGCTTGTCCGAAAATAGACCAAGGTGATGTCAGAAGGGCTCCCCTCTGTGTGCTTAATGCTCTTCAGCCATCTGTCTCATCATTAATCCTCTCAAATAAAATAAAGAATCCGAAATCTCGCTTTGCTTTCCCCTCCCAATTTTAAGATTTTAAAGAGCATAAGTTGGAATCTGAGAAGAATTAAGTGTGTTTTCTTTTCGCTTACAGAAGCTCAGCCCACCCCTGACGTGTACCAAGGGGAGGTCATGGATATGCTGAAGGAGTTCACAAAGAATCGAAACCATGAACAGAGGTTAGATGCACCCAACTTGGAGTACCTGGACAAGGAAAGTCAATGAGGTCTGGGGCCCTTGAGACCCTCTCAGAGACTCATTTTAGGTGGGGCACTGGGTGGAATATCAGTGTCATAACCCACCAGAAGAAGTTAGCTGTGTTTTGCCAGTCAAACACAGCAGAGTGTACAAAATAATGTGCAGTTCAAAACATTTGGAACACTTTACTCTCTAGTGCTACGCACGAGTCCGTGAAATATTCTCACCATGAAAGCCTCGCTGCGCTATTTCCTCCAGTCAGTCATTGTAGGGTAAAGAAGAGTCGTGGATGCTGAGGGAAATTAGGAAGGTGTTCTCAATGTTTTACTTGATTATATTGTAAATTTGTGGATCAAGACTGTAAATTGAAAGTACTCAATGTGTGCATACTGAACAAGCCAACAAGGTGATGATCTGTTTCTGTACAGTTAAACACAAACAAACTCATTCACTCTGTGCACTTTGAAGTGGAGCGTCATCATTTGGTTCTGTTCAGTCATTTCACTGTGCCTATTGCAGACATTATGGCTTACTTAATAAATGTTGATGCTTTTCTGTTCTTTGCCGCTTAAGTCAATTCTTTCATTACAGTTTTCATTTGCCAAAAGGTTCAATCACACACTGGAGGTGGCCGTGATTGATACTGTTTGAGATGATGAGATTGACTTGTCTGCAGTATGAGCTTATGGACACCAGGTGGAAGCAAGTCATCTTATTTTTAGCGGCTGTCAAACTGAAGCACCTGCTGATATTGGCGTCTCTGTGGCAAATGGGTCACCTGTCAACCACATATATCTCATATACCTTATTTTTCATGAAGGATAGGTTGTGAAAATATCAGTCCATGGCTGCTGTATTTCCTGACAATCTTTATGAGTTAAAGATGATGAGAACTGGGCCGCAAGCTGCTTGAAAAATACAAAAAAGTCTCCTTACCCTCACTGCATTACTGCATTTAGGCATGAAAGGGATCTCAGACACAGAATAGACAGTGTGTTTTTTTACACGACTTTAATGAGAGAAAGCATCAGTAAATGTTCTGTCAAGCCTAGTTTCCAATTAAACCACATGTATTTTTGCTGAAAGCCATGCAAATAAGGTCATAATTCTCTCCTCCACCACTGGATTAGTGTGCATTGACTATGGGCAAAATATCTTGCCTGGCTGTGTGTCATGTCGGTTCAGTGGAACCTTGTACTGAGAGCAGGAGGGAAATGCCCTCTGGCCAGGAGATGTGCACAGAATCTCAAAACAGATGACGGGCCTGCTTGTGTACGCCCATAGAATCGTAATGTACACATGATCCACTGTCTAGGCGTTACGCAAACCAGACAACCTCACAGGTAGGGCTGTGTGTGGTGTGTATTTTCGTTTTCTTTCTTTCTCACCAAAGAATAAATAAAAAGTAATTGTGACACGTAAGAATCCCAGCCTTCAATTCTTCTGTCCTCAGCTTGTCCTAAAATAGACCGAGGTGATGTCAGAAGGGTTCCCCTCTGTGTGTGTGTTCTTTGCTCTTCTGCCATCTGTCTCACCATATATCTTCATCAGTGGTGGAAAGTAACTAAATACATTTACTTTAGTACTATTTAAGTACAGTTTTGAGATGCTTGTACTTTATTTGCATTTTCTGCAACTTTCTACATCCAGTCCGCTGCATTTCAGAAGGTGACATTGTCTTTTTTTTTACTTTGACAGATATAGTTACTAATTGCTAGTAAAATTGTACATTAAAGAATAAATGATATGCTTATAAAGCACAATGTAATGTTCAAAATTAAACTGGTGGTTCTCAAAGAGGTCAAATGATCAAAGAGCAAAGATTAGGGAGAAGTCCAAAACATGAATCCAAACAGGGAGCAGAACATTGTTTTTGTTCTTCTCTCGTGTCCCGTGAATCATCTCAGGACCTCTCAGATTTATCTTGTGACCCAACGGAGGTACCTGACCCCTTGAACCACTGGATTAAAAAACCTTTATATAATGTGGTTAAAACTAGATGCATCTCAAGCTGCTACAACAGTAAAATGCTGTTTACACATTGATGCAGCCATTTCAACAATCTGAAAACAATGCACTATAATATATAGTAATACATATCCCTCACAGGAGCCATTTTTCTTGCTAAACAAGATAATTTAAGTATGTTTTGCTGCTAATACTTCTGCATTTTTATTTTTATTTAAGCAGGGTCATTTTAATTATTGTCTTGGGACATTTTCGAGCAAATTAACGATTTAAACTCTTCCGTCACTTTTCACTTTAATGCATGAAACAAAGCAGGACTTTCAGAAGCTTTAATCAATCATCACCTAGCTGCGCCTGTGTAAACGCCCTGCACTGCACACTACAATTTATCTGACAGTCGTTGAATGTGAGCCTTCCTCGCTGTCACAATTCCATGCCTCGAAGGGAAAAAAAGACACCACCTGTGGATCCCACGTGCAGGGGGAGCAAAATTCACATCTTCATTGCTCTGAGGCTTGTTTAGAGTGTGTATTCATCAGTTGCCCACGCACACCCACTGCGCCTATCTGTAGCCCAGCACTCCTGTCATCCTCCGCTGCTGCTTCCTGTGTCGTGACAGCTCTCTGTTTTATCCTCAGCCTTGCCGTCACCCTCTGCTCCCCTGGAATTTCAATCTCATGTTCTCTTGTTTCCTCTTTCCACCACCACCACCAGCATCCCCCAGCCTTCATCATGTCTTCCCATGTCTGCTGGAGAGTCGTGAGCAGGGGAGCGCAAAGGGAAACTGCTCTCATTGGTAACAGATACACTTCTGTCAGGTTTAACTTTGAGGAAGTTAGATAAGTTGGTAAATGAAACACACTTTCTCAGCATTACATAACACGCACAGTTTTTCTCAGAGATGTTATCTTGTGTTGAAGATGCAGTGAAACGTTGCGTGTAGGAGGCAGAGCAGGCAATTTCCTTAATTCTAGAGATCAGCACCGACTCTAAAGATCCATGTTAATTGCCCTTAAAATCTCGGCCCTATTGCTGCATGAGTTGGAATTGAGGGGGAAATAGAGAGCAAAAGTATTTCCAGCAGTTTCTGTAATAATTGTGGCTTTATCAGCCGGTCCATGTATTTGCAATTAAACTTCTACAAAAGAAGTTGATGGTATCAACACCCCACATCAGACAGAACTGAGTTAGCAGCAAGCCTCTGTGAAATTTGTTTCTTAGATAAAAACTGCACTTAAAGTCTCCAAGTTTACACTCAGATTCTCGTGGTTTTGGGGTGTAAGTTGGGCCACGTCAATCCTTCCTGCAGTGGTGCAAAGTAACACCCTTCAACAAAGTAAGTACACCTATTTAATTATAGTTTTACTTTACACAAGTATTTCCATTATATGCCTCCTCTACATTTCAGAGGGAAATATTGTACTTTTTACTTCACTAGATATATTTGACTGCTGTAGTTACTTGTTATCTTTCAGGTTAGGATTTTACCCTTAAAAAAAGCTGCATCTCTTTGAGAGCCCTTGGTTACAGTTGTTAGCAGACTGACTGAAAAACCTGACAATTTAAAGTAGTTGCTTTTTAATCTTTAAAATTGGCAGATTTTTAATTTAAATAACCGTTGGAGGTAAAAGATTAGAGAAAAGTAAAAAAAAACAAACACTAATTTGTGCGGCAGAAATTTGATTCGTCTTCTTTCCAACCTGATTAATCATTTCAAAACTCCTCAGGTGTGTTTTGTGCCCTTTAGGAGGGGCTGACCCCCTGGGAACCACGGGACCAAACTATATAACAGTATATAAAGTAGTTGCAGTCAAGCTACAACAATAATAAATGAATGCTTCTTACACAATGAGGCATCAGTATTAATGGTCTGTGAAAATGTAAAAATATACTCAGGGCCAGTGTTTTGCAAAAGGACTACCTTCTTCTTTTGATAATTTCCACATATTTTGCAGATAATATAGGACTGTTATTAGAGAATTTTTCTATTAATGTATGGTACTTTTGGAAAATGGAGTACTTTGTTCGTTTTTGTTGTAGTACAATTATTACCATAGAAGAAACAATAAAAAGAAGCTTGTGAAAAATTCAGAACAATACCAGAAGTATCTTTGTTTTATATACACATTTATATTTTTATATACACTGTACAGGTTTCAAAAAAATAAATGGTTGATATTTAACATTGTGCACCCCACGGATGTGTAACTACAAAGAGAATAGGGAGTGAAAGAGGGGGCTGAGTGATACCAAGGACAGACAGATATCAACAACCCCAGCAAATACTGATGATTTTTTTTCTTTTTTTCATACAGGACACATCACAATCATTTGTACAGTATATAAATTAAAATGTTGCTGGTTAACCTCTCTTTGCCTCAAGCAGTCCCTCGAGAGAATGCCCTAAATCAGAAATGCGAGCTTGTCCAGTAAAATCTACCAGTTTATGGTATTTGGCCGGTGAAGCGTGCAGACACACAAATCCAGCTCGATTTCTTGAAAGTAAAATATACCAAACCCTGACTGTTGTTTAACCCATAGTTGACTTGCATTGATTTAAGTGACTTTCACTAAGCCTTTGGAATGTAATGCTTTGTCAGCAGCACACAAAATAATGCCTTATTTGAACACACCGGGCCATCAGGACAGACAGATGACTGTGTCCCTGGTTATTTTGGGATGCTCCGATGCTCTGCTCTGACCTGAGACTTAGCTAACAGTGATGCAAAGAGGTGATGATTATCTCCCATCTCACCTTTTTTTTCCTCCCTCCCCCCCCCTCACTCAGAGTGGGAGCGCATATGGTGAAGAGCAAGGCGTGGCAGGGTTTATAAGGCACACAAAGAACACTTTGTGCCAGAAAGCATGTGTGCACGACGGGGGTGTTTTGAGGGAACGTCAGCTGTGATGTTATGGTGCCACCCTTCATTTTTTTTTTTGGTCTTGCTGAATCAGATCGGACCAGATAAGAAGGACAGATAGGACAAAATGTTGGTAGCTGCTTCTGTCTGAACTAAAAATCTGCTGTGTGATGGTCTAAGAAAACGGGTTTTATCTGGGGTTGTTGTAAAGCTTGTTGTGACATTTTCCCTTTGACCTTCACTCTCAGCTCATGTATAACAGAGTTGCCTCCTCCCAGTCCAAGCATCCTTTAGAACCACACGAGGAAAATAACCCTGCTATGAAGAGAGGTTTGTTCCAGCATTGTCGTCAACAAGTGCAGTGATTGTTCCAGAAGTGACAACTTTTAAAAAAACAGAGTTCCTTTGTACATCTGGATCATACTGAATAAAAACGGTAAACAATGTTGTTCTGTATTAAACTGGCAAAATAGAACTCAGTGCAGATATATATACACACACAGAGGGACTCACAGCAAATACAATCACACAACCTAAAGTTCCCCACAGTGCAAACACACACATACACACATCCAGTAGACAAAAACAAACAGTGGAATGTAGAAAGACTTTTTTTTGTCCCCCCAGATATTATTTCTCTCATTTGTTTCCATTCATCCAATCAGCACATGTCTATCAGGGACTTAGGGGAGGTCATGTTCAGGCAGTGAAGCAAACAAGTGGAAGACTGGCTTATACCTAGTTCAAACCCCCCGAAATAATAGATCAGGCCTAATATCACACTTGGACTCATCGTTCTCTGTAAAAATGGAAAAAGGAACGGTTTGTAATGTTCTCCAATGCCTGCTCCAGGATTAATGCACAGACTAATGCAGGCAATAGACACGTAGTGACGTGGGTGACAGGAACAGTGCATTTTGATGGATTAATTGATTTGTCAACATATTACCATCTGTAACCCTTAGTCATTTACTGCCTGCATTCATAAATTGTCAGTTCACCCGAATCACAAAAATATCGACTGTATTTAGACAGAAAAAGGAAAAACTAAACTCGAGGTCCTCTCTCCTTTTGACTGTATCTCATGAGTTTTCTCAGTTGAATCAAACATCCCATGGTGGAAAAACTGCACACTGTTCAATAGTGGGGTGGTGATTTGTGGTCTTTTAATGATTTTCATGTGGTCCTCCTCAGGGTGTGTATTTTGGCTCCATCATTGATGTCTTGGGCTTGATGAGGCAAGCATTCTGGTTTCAGTTTGTAGTCTGTTTGTAGTCTGAGTAGTGGTGACTGTTTCCCTTTTTTGCAGGCTTTGGATGCATGCAGGTAAACAGTCCATGTGGAGAGCAAAAGAGTTGGAACACATTGGCCAAAATGCAGTCTCCCATTGGCTATCATCTGATGACGATTTAGCTTTTTATTGGGTTGTTAATGTCCATTCAAAAGCAAACATCTGTTGATAGAGATCAGCCAAATTTTCATTAGAAAGTGTCTCAATGATTGGCAAGTCTTGGCCTGCATATCTGTCACCTGTTGTCAGGATACCCGCTTGCTACACCAGACACCCTGAAACACTGGCTGTTGCAGGCTACCACCATGTGTTCTTGCATTGAATTGAGCAAACTCCACGTGCTGAGGAAAACTGAGACGTGGTTGAAAAGGCAACAGCAGGAAAAAGCTAGTAAGGGGACCTTGAGTTATGATTTTTCTTGTCAAGAAAACATAAACAATGTTTTACCCGCATACCTCTAATGGTATCAAGCCTGCTGAAAGTTTCAGTTTTAGTGTCTGTGGCACCACTGAGGCCTCTCCATCACTGAAATGTAGTAAAAAACAAATGGAGTTTTGTTTGTATCGCTCAAGTAATTGATGTTGTTTACGACAGATGTTCTCTTCAGCTGTTTTCACCGATTTCTTCTGTTCCCATTGAAAACCATTCACTGGGTGCATTGTCTGATTAACTGGAGCATTGTTTCTGGAAAGACAAGTAGCTGTTTTTCTCACAAGTCATTTCAAATGCAACGAGCAGCACAATAAAATCCCATTTATCTCCTTTGCATTTGAAGTGGCAGCAGTGATTTCAGGAGATCAAACCGCAACATAAACATCTGAAACTATCTGCTGGCTTGATGGGTGCGAGGGTGTAGAAAATACGATACCATGTGATTCGGGTGGTTTGACCTTTTAGCCTCAGTGACCTCCCCACGTCTTCAGCTAACTTCAACACCAGAACTTCCAGCAATACCTTATTTTCACCATCATTATCAAGGGCAATGCTGTTTCCAACAATATATTTAAATTAGCTGTGCAAGTCCAAAATATACTCCCACATTCCCACACACACACTCACTCACACATGCACACACGCACACACACCCATTAACCCACACTTACGGAAGCTGGCTTTTTGCTTGTTTTCTGTGTCTGGAAGAACAGGTTGATTCTCTAAGTTCTTTTGAAAATCAAAAAATAAAACACAACATTAATCACTTTACTCTTTTTTTTTTTGTCCATAAGGATTTCTTTGCCAAGAAAATAAGAACTTTTTTTTATTTTTTTGAGACTTGCCCTATTGGACCAGCGTTAAATGTTCTTGTTCATATCCTTTTTTTTAAATTTTCTTTTTTTTTTTTTTTTTTTGGTAGAGAACTTCATTTAGGGTTACAGCACATCACCCACAGCACGCACAGACGACGAAGGGTTCCAGCCAAGGGAGAATTATTACAGTGGTGCCAGAGAAAGAGTGAAAAGTGAAAAAAGATCAAACATGAGTTGAGAGTCCAATTCCAGTCTAACTCCATCTTAAATGCAGCCCGTCACTCTTCCATTGCCTGTGTCGGTTTTCCTGATTTTTCAGGCATTTTAAGGGTATGGAGGAATGGTGACAGTAACGGAGGAGGACTTGAACAAAGAGGTGAGGCGCTGGGTGATTCCTCACTGCAACACCAGGTGGAGGGTGCTAAACGGTTTGCACAGGTCATCGCCATTCACACTCAGATTGAACGCAGCCCATCTTGCCACCGCAGAGGATGGTTGGAATATCAGTTTGACCCATTTTTGGTTGGTAGTTTGTATTCATGGGTGGCAAGAGGTACCGCTCTGATGTTAAACACTGGGAATGTTTGACTTGGGGGAGGAAAGACTAAGGAAAAAAAAAAACAAATAATCTTATAGAAAGAGGGCAGAAAGAGGAATCGAGTGAAGACATCAAAGACATTTTTAAGTTCAGACAAAGGGATGAGAAGGGGTCTGGTGGGAATCCAGACTTGACAAGGGTGAAATTTAAGGATCCTGTCACGAGGACTGAGGGCAGAGGATATCAAAGAGGCCTGAGAACAAAGAGATGACACACATTATCTGTAGCCCAGACAAGGCTGCAGTTAGGGGGTAGGGGATGTGTGCTGAGGGCAGGGGCTGAGCGGCTGATGCTGAATTCTGAGGGGAAAAACACTGTAGGCAGGTTGGTCGCTGGGTTCCTCAGGCCTTGAGAGCATGCCACTGGGACACGGCAGTGCGAGGACGACCCATCATGTCTTTCCAGTGTTTTACCTCTGCGGGGCCACTCTTCCATGAAAGATAAATCTGTGAGAAAGACAGAATCAGTGTAACACATGTAATGTCACATAGAGACTGATGGCATTTGTAAAGATCCCCCCAAAAAAGAGTAGTGGGGTGTTGAGTAAAAAATGAAAAAACCTTACTGTAAGTCTAAAGTCTAGCCCTGCTTTCAGCACTAAGCCTGCCATTCTAATCAGAATTTAACTCAAATCCAGGGCAGAAAAAGAGCCGTTAGAGGAAGAGATCTCACCAGCTGAAACACTCTGAGAAAGGGTAATGCTGACGCTAATGAAGATCAAACACTGAGTCTTTAAGTAATTCTCACATAGAAGGAAACTCCTGATCTGTGATATGCTGTACACGTTTTCATTGTCCCAGTTTCAAGTTATTTATGACTGTGGTATACGAGAATCATATTATGCCTGCTGTGTGTAGGCAGATAATGCATATGGTTAGGATGTAGCACCTGCAATTACAGTCGATGTCCATGAATGACAGAGTGCATAATAGCTCATCCATGCAGTGCACAGCGCAAAGATTATGCTTACAGTGTCAGAAGGAACAAGGATTTGATTTGGGCTTTGGAGTCTTTCCAGCAGCATTCCAGCAGAAATGATAAATTTATGAATTGTGTGAGAGCTCTATTCTCGAGCATATATCTGCACAAGGAGTATGCACAAGGAACTGGGGCTGCTGTGGTTAGCGTCGAGTTGAGTACTGATAAATGAATCAGTAATGGGATAAAACTGATGTGGATTAAATAATGGAAGAGCAGAAACTAAGGTAATGCTTTATTTCACGGGTCTGCAAATTCCTAATAATTTCTTAGGAAGTTTCCTGAGAAGAACAAATTCATTTGGCAACAATTACAACTCAAGCAGAGACACAGTTAAATTGGTACACTTCCAATAAATTACTTCCAATTAATCCAAATCTAAACTGTTGAGCTAGCGTAGCCTCGACTCTTTCAGTCAGTGGACAGAAGGTCGGCTGAACGTGCAAAGTTGAATGTATGTGGAGGATTGTAATTTCCTATAATAAATGAATAATGACTAATATTTATTAGTGTTTAAATGTGACTGTATGTATCAGAGTGTGCACCTGCATTTGCCGGCATGCCATGCTTATTGGTCATTGGTGTGAGTCTAAATAACGGCAACACTAAGAACGTTTGGAAATCTTCCCATTTGTTGCATATGTGTTCATTTGCAATGCAGAAGATTGATGTGCGTGTTCCAGCAGGGGTCAGTAGAGACTGGCTCAGTGATCAGCTGCTGATGGTCTGTCACACAGTCAGAAGAAGAATAAGAAGGAAGAAGCCGAAGAAGAGGGAAGGAGATACCTTTCCAATGACATCATTGCGACTGAGCCTGTCCTTGTCCATGACGGTGATAATTATGGTGGTCTCCCTCAGCACGTGGGCAGGCACGTCAAAGGGGAAGGACTCGTTGAAAACAGGGTTCAGGCAGCGCTTCATTACCACCGTCTTCTTCTTCTCCACACGCTTGTCCTTGTGCATCAACCACACTTTTACATAGGGGTCTGAGGATAGGAAAATGTCCCAGTTTGCATGTTGTTTACAGTGTCTCATTCCTGTTTATCATGTGCCGCCACAGGTTTAATGTCATTTTCTAGTGTCGAACAAAAAACATAATTTTCTCATTTTCATTTTGAAGCAGTAGTGATGCAGAAGGGCAGCAATAAAAGGACATGCAAGATGAAGGAGCATCTGTACCAGAAGTGCCTCCGATGTCCATGGCTTTGAGGTTGCGGGCTTTGATGATGCTCACAGTGATGGTGTTGGCTGTGGGGTTGTAGCACAGAGACACCAGCAGATCCCCTCGACTCCCCTAGAGAAATTATACACAACAACAGTGGAATTGTTTACTTTTTTTGATCCTCTTTTCACAATTTTCTCCCCTCTGTTTTTCCTGTGTATTTCTGTTTCTTCCTCTGGCTGCCTGTGTTCTCTCCGTCTACCTGTCAGCCTCTCCATATTCCCTTCTATCTCTTCTCCCACCAGCACGCTGTCACATCTCCCCCGGGAGCATCACGGCAGCCAGGAATGACATCACCCGTTACATTCTGTCCCATCTTCTCTTCTCCCCTCCTCCCTCTTCTCCTGTTTCTCTTCTTTCCTCTACCTCCTCCCTCCCACCCTTTTTCCTTCTTACTCACGCTGCCATCGCTGCATGGTTTTAGCTCCTTCCAGAAAGTCTGCATGTTGGCCAGGTCCAGTTTGTTGAGGGGGATGGACACCTCTCCTATGGGGTCATTCCTGCTGAAGCGGTCGTAGTCGAGCACCTGCAGGTATAGAGTCCTCTGGACCACCTTCTCATAGGGGAACCCTGAGAAAGACATTGACACAACAGTCTGATCAGCCATAGATATGCATACAGAAAATGAATAGCTTAAGAGTGCCTGCATGTGCTGTGAGCATTGTTAAGTTCATGTTTGAGGAATTAGAAAACCCTCCTCCACTGAACCTTCAAACAAGAAGGTCTCGTTCCAGTGGGGGTTTAGATTCTTCCTCTTGACTTTGGTCTCCAATTTGTGCTTCTTGTCTGGCAGCAGGTAGAGTTTGACAAACGGATCGGAGGTGCCGGAAAAGTCCTTAGCAGGCAAATCCTGACCCTTGAGAATTTTGACAGTGAGGGTGGAGTCTTGAAAACTGTATCCGACACTGAACTGAATGCGGCCCAGCTTCTCACACACTGGACCCTCATGATCATCTTCCTCCGAGCCTGGAGACAACTAAGAGACACAAGAGGAAGGAGAGACAAAGTTAGATTTTTATCCAACTCTAGGCGGTTGATATGTTCTTGCTATATTGTATTTTATTGGTGTATTGTTCATTCATTACTCTGTTTACTCTGACATTAGATATGTGCACAAGGTTTCAGGACCACCTACATGCTTGGAGGAGAAAACTATCCCTCTTTAGAATGAACGTCTCTCAGAGATACATTATAAGCTAAGACTGAATCACATTTCACTTGAGATTAGTTTGTTTTTAGGGTAGAAGTAATAATTGTATCATGAATTAAACCAAGAGAGACACATTTAGTCACCATATTATAGATGGATTTAGTCTGTGGTGCTGTTAAACTACAGTGCTTTATATCACAAGATGTCTCTAATATTAAGTCTACCTTCTATGATAAAGCTAACTGAGGTGGGCAAAATATTAAAAACACCTCGCAGTTTAACACCGTCAACAGCATTGTGAGCTGCAGCCTCCAAAATGACCACAAAGTTGCTAACAAAACAATTTGTTTTCACCGCAAAGTGGCTTGTGCCCTTTATACTCTACTTTCTACAATCCCACAATGCAATGTACTGCATGTTATAAACTCAATAAAATACAGCTGTGCAACATGCACCTGTCAGTGATGACACACATGATACAGTCAAAAGCTCCAGAGCAAAACAAGTGAGTGAACCTTGAGTTGAGATTGTTTTGTCAAATGCTGATCCCAAGGTCAAGAATAAAGTGTCAAGCTCGACCGTGAAGTTAAATCAACATCTCCTCAACAGTCTCTGAACATCATAAACCTCATGAAGTGAGGCTTTATGGCAGGACTGATGTATGAAACTGCATTCACTTAGGTGTACCTAATAAACTGGAAATGCAGTATATAAGGGTATACAGAATGTAGCACCATGAGAACTGCACCAAAATTACCAGACCTCTGGGTCAAGCACCATGCTCAAACACAAATTCATTACTTCAAGAGGAGCTGACAGGTGATGTCACACTAAACAGGAATCTTGAACTCCAATCCACAAGAGAAACTCATTCTGCACTTCAGCATTAAAGACACAGCTCCTCACTAGCTTACTAACATAGCGTCATGTCACATGGCCGCTGTCTGCTGTGCGATAAAGGCAAAAAGCATCCATGACTGTGTGGAGATGAGAGGCAGATTATCTGTTGGTAGACAGACCCCCTGACTGCTGGTGACATGGCCTGGAGGGAGGGAGAGAAATCCAGTTTAAAAAGTGCTATCTGATGGTGGAGGAGCTCGGGGCATTACTCAAGGAGCAGTTCCAGAAATTTAATATCCAATTCTATATTCTCCCACATATTTCTGATGGTGCTGCTCAGCCTCATTCTCCATGCTGAATATGATCACATTTCATTATGCAGTCCTCCAACCAACAGCTGGCCTAAATTGCTTTTCCCCATTTTATGCGTCGGGCTCTTTCTCTTTTTCCCAGAATCCTCACTTCTCATTCGATTCTTAAATTCTGCTCTCTAATTTCTTTTCCTGAAACTAAAACAGCCCACGTGCAGTACATGCAAATTCTCTTGGAACACAAAAGATGGCCTGGTGATAGTCGACGTTTTTTTTCTATTAAGACATTTTTTGAAAAGACCAAAACCAACGACGGACTGATTCTACTAACAAGCATTGTCTTGCTAAAGCTCGATTCCTCTGTGTCATTGGCCTCCACTGTTGTTCAAACACTATTAAAAACTCCCCAAAAAAAGCCACAGGCTGACATGTTCTTTCATTACTGTAAACATGGGCACTGTAGTTTATTTTGAGTCAAACCCATATGCGCCATCCTTCTGCCGGAAATTCTCACTAGCCCACAAAACGTGTGTCAATCCGCAGCTGAAAATAGTCCCCAACAAATGCACTTTTTATTCTTGTTTGAGTAATGTTTGCTAAAAGCTGAGAGAGAACCATGTGATGCTGACAGGACCCCCATCCATCCTCCTCCTGCCCCTATCACCTGAAACACCTGTGAGGGTTGGATGTATGTATACACTGACGCTCAGTGCCGTTTCTCAGCATCCTCGTAAAGTCTGCTGTTGCTTTTCCTACAGCAGCACAAGTGGCTCAAAGTGCTGGATGGGTATTTTCAGCATGAAAGGAGGGTTGTGTAATATATAGACGCCTTTGGCCAAACTGTACAGAATGAGTATTATCATTAAGCACCACCACTGTGAATTCCTCAGACACACCATGAGACCCACATAATTACTGCTCATACCCATCTCTGCCATATTCTTGCAGCACCCACAGCACTGTGTGTTCTTTCACAGCTAATTACCGAACCTCGCTGAATAAGGCGCACAGCCCATCCCCTCCCAGTGTCTCACTTCAGGGTGATGATTACTGTATGTTTCAGTTAGCTGAGAGACTGTATGGCAATAACTGACTGTGATGCTCTACAGGTGGGTGAGCTGAGCTGAGTGGGATAAAGACTGTGCTTCTTGAGCGATGAAAGACTTGGGAGGAGGAAACAGTTCTCATTGGACTTTGGTCAATTAAACTGAAGTGTGCAGGCTCCCTTTTCTCTCTGTCGTCTCCTGAACCAACACAGTGTATTTTTTTACAGTAGGTGGTAGACAAATAAATGTAAACACCTCATGCTAAATAATTTCACAGAATACATCTAAATCTGGCATATCACAACTTTTGTCTGAATTATGTAGCTTTTGCCATAATTTCTATCCAAACATAAATCAACTACTGTAATCTGGCATGCAAGGTAGAGCAAAGTTAAAGCAATGTTATGCAGATATTCTACCTTTAACCTGCCACAATGTCGCACCCCAAATACCTGTTCTTCAATATGTAACTTGGGTTGAATGGGTCCAATCTCCTGCAAGGCGTGCGTGATGCACTATGGCACTTAGTCACACACCATCAGCTGTGGGCATTCAGCTAAGAAGAAGCTAACTTGTTATTCTCAGTAGTACACATCTATTGCTTTTCTAATGTGCTTCACGGTCACGTGGGAAGTCTCATGTAATGTGACAGCTATATTAGCTTGGAAAACAATAATATGGTGCACTGAATTTGATAAATTTACTGTTTTTCAGACCACAAATGAGACAAGAATTAGGTTGGAAAAATGGTAGAGACTGGAGGCTGGAGGCTGGGCCTCACTGATTACTGTACAAAAACACAACATTCTAACTTTGGTCACTGGTGATATTGGATGTTATTTTTGGAGAAAATAACTGTATCTGCTGAACTAAATTAGCTCAGTGAGCCATATATAGCTACCAGTCCCCTGAGCTGACTCTGCACTCTGAAACTGCACAGTCGGCAAGTTGCAAAAAATACCAATTCTTACATAACGTTGCTTTAAACTGGTAGGTCAGTCTGTAATTATGTGATGGAAGTTTACAACAGACACTTTCAGAAATTATTTTAATGCCTATATTTTCCCTTTCAAATAAGCTTGGCTTAAAACCCACAGGACTGCCTGAATGCTTAGGCTATGTTTCTCCCCAGCTGATATACTATGTTTCCAGATCTCAGCAATTAATTTGATAAGTAAAATTCTATAATTACTGATAGAAGTGATGGCCAAAACTAAAAAAAAAAAAAAGGGGACCCAAGTGATAAGAAAGTTGAACTGCCACACTGAACACTGAACTCTAAGTTAATTACTTTGAGCTAAAGTGCCAGTTAACAGTATCTGTCATGTATTAATCAGCACTTATTTCACTACTTTGATATGTCAGTTTTTATAGGAACCAAACAACAGAGCTCCAAAAAGGCCACACCACCAAATCACAAAGTACATTTATTTTACTAACTAAATAAATAAATAAATTAATTAATGAATAAATATAGAAATCTCAAGGTCCATTCTCTGGCTTGATCTTTGACCGTATCACAAACTCATCATCAGCAGATTAAACTGCTCATAATCATCTTGGAAAATCGGTGTTAAGTGTAAGGTTGTAGTGGCTGTGCTGTACACCTGCAGGAATATGACTGGATGTTACTTTCTGTGTAGTCGTAATTGAGATAGTCACTGTGGAACATGTATGAAACTGATTTCCCGGTACAATACAACTACAACTGTAGTTAAAGTCTTATTTTGTTTTTTTAGATGATTTCGACTACCCCCTTGACTCATCTTCCAATTCTTCGTCTCAAGGCCTGCATGTAACTTTCATTTCAGATTAGGAAAGATGATCTGGAAGCATCATTCGAGTCTTTCCGCCGTCTCATTTATTATGATTTAAAAGGCTTTGCTGACAGAAGACCTCCCGCTCTTAATATAGATGAGTTCAGCAATGCAGAAAAGACAGACCACAGATGAGTTGGTGGCGCATCAATAAAATGTGTCTCATGGGGCTGCAGATATACTGTGTTGATATTGTGTGTTACCATGAGCATGTCACTGGTGACTGAATTGGCCAGGTCAGAAACGGAGGAGTTGGCATCGTGGCGGCGTCCGGTCTCGTCTGGGGTCTGACCTCTGGGGCTGCTGCCTGGCTTGTTACCCGGGGTCCTGTTAAAATGGACACAAACACTCATGTTCACGTTAACATGCTCATGTTCAGCACTGGTGTTCATGTACTTTTGTGTACTGTTGGTCTGGGCCTGGGGCTTTCAGGCTTTGGGCTTGATCCTTCAGTTCCAGTGTAGGGAAATAGAGCATGCAATGATGTCTTAGACAAGCATGTGCAACCACAATTGTGGCAATAGTTTGAGGAAGGTCCACTGCCCCTGTGAACAAGAAGAGGTCCATAGAGAAATCTTTGGTGTAGAAGAACTTGACTCCGCCCCCATCTTTTGGGATGAACTAGAACACCAATTGTGAACCAGATCTTAAGGCCCAACATCAGTATCTGACTTTTCTAATAATCTTGTGGCTGAATGGGAGAAACCTGCTTTCAAAGTGCTGTGGAAACCTTTCCACCAAAAATTGAGGCTGTCATGGAAGACTCCTGAGGAGCTGCTTCAGTCTGAGAGCTATGTGCCATGAGAAGACAGCTGAAAGCATGGGTAGGACACTTTTTGATGTTTCTACTCTACGAACGTAACCAACAAAGAAGCACACAACATGACTGCCCTCGATGAATCTCTCAAACTGTCTACAGCGAAGGGAAAAAAAATACTGTTTCTGTCATTTAACCCCTACAGTATTTGACAAAGCAGTTCTGTAAGCTAATCGTGCAGAAACATGCTTTGACATTTTAGGAAATACACTTATTTGCTTTCTTGCACAGAGCTAGATGAGAAGATCGATGCCACTTTCATGTCTGTACACCTAACAGGTAGCTGGAGCCAGAGCTGATTAGCTTAGCTTAGCATGAAGACTGTTCAGACTGAGGACACAGTTAGCATAGACAGTTAGTCTACGCTAACAAGGTGCTGGCAGTGGCTTCATATTTATTGTACAAGCATGACAGTGGCATCAATCTTCTCATCTTACTCTTGAGTTGTTTAACAGTTACATATGAGTGTAATGTTCGAGTCCACATACTTTTGGCCACGTCTCTTAAGCGATAGAGGCTGTGGTAAGCCTTGCTGCTGTGGACTGTAACAGTATTGGATTCAATAAACAATCTAGAAAGATTCACAAATATGAAACTTTGTCCACATCACACACGTCACACTTATTATCCATGCACAAAACTTTACCATCAACCAAAGCCAAATTTAGAAATAACCAATAATACATCTGACTGATGATCCTTGGAGCTCAATAAAATAAGAAAAAGAAAATATTAAAATACCAAAGAGGGAAAAAAAAGCGCCCCTGGTTCATATTATGTAACAATTTGGTCAATAGGGAAAATACAAAGATCTGATACCAGTCTAGGCATATTGACAAATAAGACTAATGAGCACTTATCGCTGCGAGAGAGATGACCCAGGAAGAAAAAACAGAAAGAGTCAGAGAGACAGAAATAGTGAACGAGCGAGCAGGTGAGCCGTAAAACACAAAGGCAAAAGCAAAAGTGAGATTAGATGGGGGTACTGTGGGAAAGATGATGTGAGAAGGAAAGATACATTTGAAGACTTATCTGTGCACAGAGGTTGAGAAAAAGTGAAGGAGAGGATTTGTCTTTGTTAAGACTCGGAGGATTAACAGAACGAACAAAGTGAGGTTACAGACTCAAATTATTGTGAGACTGAGACATCGCCAGACGCACACAATAACGCACACAGGCATTATCTGAAAGAGGAACTGAGGAGAGCAGGGAGACGGGATAAAAGCCTGGAAACAAAACAGAGCAGGTTTGGTTTTTGGGTAGAGTCACATGCTCTAAAGCAGAGAAAGGAAGCAAACTGACACGTTACATGGGCAAACAAAATAGAAGGCTGGAGAAGGAGCGGTGAGAGATGGACAGGGTTTGTACAGCAAAGAGACAAGCGAGGGTGAACGAGAGAAACAGAGAGAGGTGGAGAAAAGGATATGGTGTGGAAGAGAAAAGAATTGATTCGTCACTCTGCGTTTATTTCCTGTGATCTGCAGGTCACAGCACCAACAATGCAGCTCAGACTTAATTCAGAATGTAATGGTTTCTGCTTCAGCTGCTTGCCAAATACAGCTTGCTGGTTTATGTATCTGCTGAGAAAGACCTCTGAAACATTAGCTCTCAAACTGATGTACACAGAGAAAGCTAAAAATATCCAATTACAGTGTCTAATATCAGCCCCTGACACACCAGCGAACAATGTGTTGCACCTTAAAATAATTACATAACACATGGCAGTCACGCACATAACACCTGGCTGTCTCGCTGTGCCGCTGACTGAACTCCCACCTGTGCTGTGGTGCTGTGTGTTCAAAGACCCACTTTTTTTTTTTTACCTATTTAAGCCCATTCACTAAAAATGTGTAAACACGGTATTACAGCTGATCTCTTAACAAAGCATGCCGGAGCAGTTCAGATAATGTGTCTTTCTTCTAGGCAGCTTGAAGGAACCAAAACTGATAAAGGAAATAAGGCTGTTTTTATTTTTTATCAGTTAAATGTTTGTAATTGTGTACGTCTGTAAAGGATTCTGTTTTTGGCAGGATTTTCTGCATCAGTAAATCTCAGGTCTACCTTATTGGTATCATAAAACGTTTGATTTCGCATCACTCCAGCCTGTATTTTCAACGCATTTACTACTGAAGGAAAATCAGTATGCAGATCCTTAAAACCTGCCTATAATCCATCCGTACTTTGTCTCCTTTATGCTTTCAGACATTTTCAATGTGTGGGAATAAAAAAAAAAATCACATTATCCTTTTCACAGTTGTTATGCCTGATTGGTTGTTTACCTTTCAGATAGATTTTATGGCACAACAACCACTAACTGAACCTTAAAACTTTAATTTTATAAAAGCTCTTACGATGAGGAAATGTTATTTCTATCACCTCCCCCCCTCCAAACGGTTCAATTGCAGTTCAGCTACAGGGATGAGTCTTCGGAGGCATTCCCCACTTTGACTATAGAGCACATAATATATGGCTGTCAGCTGCGTGTCTGTAAATGCTTACTTGTAGGAGGGGTTGGCTCAATGACAGCCCGTTGAACCCCACTAAATCAACACCCAACACACAAGACAGAGTCCACACGAATCTTGAGGAACCTTACATAAACACGGCCGGGAATTTTCTCCATTATTTACAATGGAGAGCTGCATTTCATTCTACGGTGCTACTGTGAATATTCGCCTATAAATCATCCCAGCCATTCAGATCACATGCAGTACCTCGACACAGCGCATATAAAACACTTGTAGTTAATGCAGGGCCACATATATTATATTTTTTTTCCCCTTAACTGTTAACATATTCACTGCTCTGTCTGGAAGCCAGAAAGTCTGAATGTTTTTGTGACAGTTGCATAAATTTGTGAAGACTGTCTATCACCGTTAAAAGTAATCACGGGAAAAAAAGTTTGTTGGACAATAAAATAAAACTGGTTTCATTCCAGTAATACAAAGCAAATCAAAGCAAATTAATACCCTCACTTCAGGCTGGGTGCTCTGGCTTAAAAAGGACCTCAATTCAGTGTTTGTTTCCCCAAAACAGTTTTCTCACTTTTTTAACTTGCGGGTGCAAAAATGCAATTGTTTTTTTGTTTGGGTGATGTGTTTTTCACAAAGAGAGTTCACTGCTGTCATGTGCTCTGATGAAGGTTTCATGCCGAAATGTATCATCAGTTTTGTCAGTCGATGAGTTGCAAATAAAATTACCCAAAATGCTAAAAATGCGAGACGATTCTTTGTCTCTTTTCTTCACCACCTCAATTTGTTTTGGGGAAACGAACACATTTAATAGAGATGAATTTGCTTAATTATACACTTGTTTCATCAACATGCGCTGCATTCCCCAAGGACTTATAATAGACAAGTAGAGCTGTGGTGTCAGCATGTCATAGTCACCACAGATTAATGTATGGTGACATGAACAGCAAATAAAGACCTGCCGCTGCATCCTCAAATCATGAATTACATGCCTGTGAGACACGGAGCAATTTGGTGTGGTAGTGAGGTGAGCTTATCCATGCATGTACTGTAAATACACACACACATGCACGCACTCACACACTCTCAGTCTGCAGCAGGGCACTGGTGCAGCATAATGTCTCAACCAGACATGATAACATCCAGTCAAATGAGCTTTTTGTCCAGAGAAATAAAGGAAACAATGGAGACATGTTGCAGAAATACTCCCGTGTAACATGAAGGAAAGAGGAATCGCTCCCTTTCCACTCTCTTTTCACTGCAGTTGTTTGGATTCCATGACAAAACTCGACATAAACACCAACATTTCTGCCATCATCTGACGGTAAAAAATAGCACACATGTATCATGCCACGGCGACAAACTTCAGGACTGACTCAAACAGGGGGGAAGCATATTTGTAGCTGTGAGTCGCCCCTTTCTGCCTGCGAGTGACTATCTGGTCTAAAACACAACACCACTTACATAATTCATTCTTTAGAGGTTGTTGTAACCATGACTACTGAAATGTGTGCTCCCACTTAAGGTTGTACTCACTACCATCATGCATTTTACTCGGGGGTTGCAGTAACCATGGTAACAGGAGCCTTCAAAAGAGGACAGTAAAATCCAAGGAAGTTCCACAGAGAGGGGCACGTATTGAAAATAGCAAAAAGCCCACAGGGCAAAGGGACCAAACACTTAGAAAGCCTTTGAAACACACTCCTGGAACACACTCTTTGACTTTTCGTACCTACACTGCTCCAACCCGCGGTGACCCTGCGAACGCACCACGGCACATACCACTGGGCATGTGTGAGCTCATGCTGAAAATGGCTGATTCATAAATGCACAAAAAAATAAAAGTGGAGAACAACCTCCAGCCATGATACTCAAAACAACAGGCAGGGGCAGAAATGAGGAGCGATGGAGTTACGTCCTTTCCCCTGTTAATAAAACAGGCTGGATCGTCAGACTGACATGAGCTCTGATCTCGCTCGGTGCTTTCTCCACAGTAGGGAAATGCAAATAAACTACCAGTGAGTCTATAAAACAAACTAATGAGCACACACACACACACACACACACACGCACACACACACACACACACACACACACACACAATCCTCCTGGAGGTCGAGGGCAGCGTCCCTGGAGAATGACCACTTCGATCTGACGCACTGAAACTCAAAACCCTGACTTTTGACCTCATGGCCTCAATCTGGGACTCAGTTATAAGACATCTTCTTTGTAATTGGACAAAACAGGTCGTTACATCCCAGGGGACGATGCAGAGAAATCGTATCTCGTCCTGTGTCACATGTACATCGTCTATTGAAAAGTCTGTTTAGCACTGATTAAGAAAGACTGAATAAATGGAAAGTACATGCTTCATTCACCCAGCTTAGATAAAGGTATATCATGTATGTAATTCCAGGAGAAGCCACAGGACCAGCGAGGAAATTCAAGCAGAGGTTTGGCAGCAAGAAGCCTGAGCAAGAGAAGATTCAGAGCGGGCAAAGCAACCTGCAGTCCATATTCACTGGATGACCAGAATTTTAATCAGCATGTTTGTGTTTTCACACGCGTCAAAACCATATCTTCGCTCTCTGGCTATCATCCTGCTGCATGTCTGCTCATTGCTGGGACACAGGATACTATGGGATTTCTCTTGTGCATGCACATCTAGCTGCCATCTGTTTGCTTAGAGATGGTGCTTAAGTATCTGTCTGCACACTTTATGGAGCAGGCGTGGAGTTTTCATTTTCTAAATATAACCAGTCTGAGGTGTGAAAACTGATGGGAATAAAAAAAATTAAAAAAAATCACAGGCTTAGCAACAGAACATTCAGCAGAATCTGTCTCAAATTATCTCTCTTCAATTATGCATTTGAAGCACTTCACTACACAAATATGTGTACTTGTGTTTCACTCATCTAAACAGAGCATTGGATTTAAGTCGTGTTTGTATTAAATGTTAAAGGAATAAATCAGATGTTTTAAATGAGCTCCTAATTCGTCCTCATTGATAGTAAGAAAGGAAGTTGTTGTACATGAGCTATGATCTTAATGACCTAAGCCTAACCATTAATAACCCTAACCATTAATAATCCTAACCCCCAGAACAATTAATGAGTGCTTTGTAATGACAAAGTAGTTAATGGTGAATATGTGTACCTTACAATAAAGTGTTACCTCGCTTTTAACTAACCCTGACCAAGGTGCTTTTGTTACTTTGAGACGCAGATTCAAACTAGGGGCACTGCTGCATTAAGAGTCCAGGGTCTGCAGTCCAGTGTGATTTCAGGATTATAGAAGTTTTTTATATTGTTACGCTCGTCCCTGAATTTTCACAGTGAAATGTCCTTGTAGCTGTTGAATTCTTCCAGAAGGCAAACATGTTCTGCTGGAGTGAAGACCGTTGAGCGGTTTGATCATTCAGACATGCTTTTAAATTTGACAAAAATCTCAGTTTACCCAGAATTCACAGTTAATTAGTCCTCCTTAAGATATCCAAGTCTATTTGATCTCAGCCATAGTCAAAATCTGTCTTTGTGTAGATCTCCAGAATCAAAGTCCTGTGCTTTCTACATCCATCATCCATCCCGACTTCCTCCCTATGACTAACATTCAGTATAAACACTGGACAAAACATTGCCAGTGAACACAATTTGAGAAGCAATAACATTTCTTGTCAAAACAAATTAGCAGTGTAGAAATGTTGATTTTGAGAGATGGGTTGAATGAGAAAATTCTTCACTATTTTATGTCTGTGTATGGACTTAATAATAAAAAAAAATTGTTATCATAGATGCTTAGTTTAGCTGTCAACTGTGTGCGAGCTGGCTAAACATTGATCACCCAGAGAAGAACTCGGCCTGTGATAGAAGTGGATCAGACAGCTCATTTGAAAAGTTATTTTTATTGGTGTATTACCCTCTATCAGTTCCACTTATCATTTTCTCCAAGTCATGCCAAAATAATCAAGTTAACCTGCCTTAGGATATGAGATAAGTTATAAAGTGACAAAGATTTATTGCATTTATTTCCATAGCTGGCTTCACATGAGAAAACAATATAAAATAATATTGACTTTTATCATTAAGGTGAATTAAACAAGATTAAACTAAGACCGGATGAGTATTCAACTTTGGTGTGTATGTATAAACATTTTGAGGCCAAACTTAAACACTTAAACGCAGACATTTAAAGGCGATACGGGGATGTTGCAGAAAGCTGATGGTGGTGTGAGCAAATGTATACCAATGCATGAAAACTGTCCACAAGGAAATCTCATTCCTTTTTCTGACGTTCAGCAATGAGTCTGGCTGAACTGACAGTCATCCGTGCTGACAGAGGAGCGCTGCTCTGACATCATCCCATCACAACGCCAGTCAACACCCTCAGGAAAGGGTGGATTAGGTGAGTAAGGAGACAGTGGAATGGAAAAGGAGAAAGAGAAGGAGACAAAACTGGAATAACAAGGAAAATAAGAAAAGCAGGCTTAACAGATGCAATTAAATAAGGGTATGGAGGAGAGACTGAGACAGAAGGTGGGGGGAATGAAGGAGAAACGAGGAGACAAAGTCTTATTGAGGAGCAAAATGAGGGCTACAGAGGCCAGAGAGGAAACTGATGAGCGGATGGGGAGAGGAATGGGAAGCAGAGGGTGAAGGACGGGAAGTGGATGGACGGGTGAGAACATGAGGGATGAGGGTTACCAGCAAGGCCTGGATAGGAAGTGTGTCTCCATAAACATACTATATCTGATCATACACTCGCCCCAGGAGATCATGAAACACAATATAGGTCCCATGTCCCATGATGGATGAGGGCTGGACTCCGATGTCAGCCCACTCAGCGCTCCCAACCAACAGGGACAAATCACTCGGCCACCGCCCCCCTCAACGCGCAGGCTAATGTAACTAATGGAGCCATCTACAGCGTTCGACGGGCTTGATGCTCTTTGAATAGACTTCTGCTGCCTTGTTCCTCAGATTTATCCAGTGGGAGTTGCTGTTTTTGTAAATCACGCTCTGTGCATAAATAACCTGTAGCTAGTGATGTCATATCCTTTTCGAAATTAGAGATAAAAGTCAAAAGAATATTTTAAATGACTTCACAGTTTTTTTCTCCAACCACTCCCTGTCTCCTCGCTTTCCTCTCACGGGCTCTCTCAAATCAGGTCCCTGCTCGTAGCCACAAGCAGCAACCAGGGAAATGGTGAATGAGCTCCAGACTCAGATCTGACAGGTTTTTTACAAAGATGCCTCGTTTGTGCTGACCTACATCGCTTTTTCTTTCCAATCATCGCTCCACCCGGGCCACTGCCGGCTCCAGAGGCTGCCATGGGCCCAGTGGCCGGCCCGGAGAGTCATTAGGAGGCTTGACTCGCTGTGATTGCTGGCTTGGACGCGCAATTGAAAAAGTCAGATATGCCAGCTGAAAAAGGGTGGCAACAACTTCCTGCTTGATTAATACTGTGCAGTGTGGCATCCTGCAACTCAGCGAATGCAGCATCATGTTAACACTGCCAAGATTAGAACTCCACCCATACCAACAGTGTGCAGACAGATGTTTGAATAACAGCACCCGTCAAATGTACTGCACCGCTGATCTTTAAGTATTTATTCTCATCTCCAAATGACAATCTACCAAAAAAATAATCAAAAGTAATTCAGGCGAATTCATCGTATCATTCATTGGATGTGGGACGTCCTGCTCATACGTTTCCCACCTTGGACACTGAGTGTCTCCATCTTGTTGAGACGAAGGATGGACCGATGGAGGTAGAGTGTGTATACCTGAGTCAAGCCTAATGGGACCTGACATGATCCGACTGTATCCAATGGGTTAGGACGGGTTTGGACAAAAATTTAGCAGTGAAGTTTAGCAAGGAAATCGAGGGTTGGGAGGAATTTTGATCCAGTCGTCAATGCAAACAGTATAGCTGTGGGACATAGAACCAAAACAATGGGCCAAAGGACACTGAAGTGCTGCATAGAGTCAGGTGATAATTATATGTGGGTATCACCCATTCATTTAATTCACTGTTAATATAAAACTATTGATTAGCGCATGCTCAGATAGCTTCATTCAGTCAAATGACCTTCACCAGGCATTTCATTTAGCAAGCCACAGTAAACACGTACATGTACATACTTAAAGGTATTATCAGCCAGTCACAGGATTTCAAGCGAAAACACTTGGAAATAGACAGGGAAGTTTTAAAAGACCATAAACACAACAAGACGAAACATTAAATACCCACAAAAGGGATAAATTCTCAAAGAAATATGTAAAACAGAGAGAAGACAGCAGACAGTAAACAGCATCATCAAGAATGTAATGCAGTGAAAATGCCTGACAAAGGTTATTTTATCAAAACACAGTTTGTAATGAATTCATAAGTGTTGACAGTGTGTGGGAGCTTGTTTTTGGCATCACATATTCTCCATATCGCATCTGTTTGTGAACCGGTGTGCAAAGCTTTCTCTTCGTTCTGAGTGTTTAGACTTTGGAAACTTATTCGTCTTTTAATTCTTGTGGCATTTTTCCACAGATGATGTCTGCGAGGTTTGTCTCTTTCTTTTCTACTGGAGCTTCCAGCTTCTCAAGCGTACACTTTTTGTGGTAAAATGGAGCATGTTCCTCATTTAAAGGTTATAAATGGTCAACCACACTGAAAGCCTGCATGCCACACCAGGGCTTTATATTTTCAACTCTTTTCCACCGTGTTGAAAATATAATACATATATATACCTCAGTATCAGTGAATTAGAAGGACGTGAACTTATTAACTACGAAAGTCTGTGTGGGTAGAGTGTATTCTTGGTTTGTGCCGAATGGAAGCAGACTTTGACATGCTCCATTTCAGACACCGTTGCACGTTTTTACAGCTTTTACAAACTCATTGTTCAGAGTGGAAGTTGTCCGGGGCCAGTAAGCTCTTTTGGGTTTATTCATATTTATTTCCCTGTTGTGTCTCTGTGTGTGGTGAAGCTCTGAGCTCATTAAGATGCAGCTCCTCCATGCAACAGCAGCTTTCTGAGATGATAATAATGCAAACGGCTTCAGAGCTTCCATCATAGTTATCTGCAGGTGGGTGATTATGTCCGGTCCACCGCAGGGCTTTGGCCGGTTTAACACAGTCACCCAAACTGACTCACATAACAACAAGGTCCACATAGGAGATCACAGGACCTTTCACTTAACACAGAGTGTGAAAACACTGGCTTTGTCTGTAGATAACAGATCAGCGAGAAACAAAAATGTGTCCTTTGACAATAATTAACTGTAATCACAGCTGCATTGGTTCCTTATGGGATTTTATCTCTAAGATGTAATAAGTACAAGACAGGTTTTATAGGCAACAACTAGAGCTGCTGCTGCTCCAAATCACAGATTACCATTAAACTTCTCTCACAACACACTGCTGATAATGACCTGTGTAAATTTGTTCAGGGATGATTGGACTATCACCAGCACCTCATATACGCACACGAGTTCAGCTGTCACCGACTAAAACAGGCTCTTCTGCAAGTAATTAGTTTTAGGTGTTAGATGAGTGACAGGCGGTAAAAATAGATCATATCTCAGTGTTATGTTGCAAGCTTTGACGAGCTGCTCTCAGCGTCTGAGTGCACACCACAACAGTATCTGCCTGTACATCACTACTGACTCAGAAAGCCACAGAACGAATAGACAAGTCATGCATCTCCTCATTTGTGTAACCATATTTTCCTTTGAACAAGGCAAACAGGTTTTATGAGATAATTATGATTCAAGTCAGTGACTACAACTTCCCCCGCAGCTGTGATGTAGATTAGTGACCACTGATTGAATTCAAAAAACACATTAAAGCTGCACTAATTAGTATTTTTTTATATATCAACAATGGATCAAATGCTGTGAAAGAGATCGCTCGAAGTGATGAACTGACAGAGAATTGTTTTGGTTTTAAAACCCACAGATTTAGTGTTTTGGTTAAATCTCACTGCGTTCTTTTACAGCAGCAGCAGGCTGTTGATTTCAGTGGAGAACCTACTGTACACTACCTGCTCAGCACCAACCAGCTGAGGTAAGGACGTGCTATTGAACAGGATGCAGCATTTAACAGGTAAAAACCCAAATATTTTTCTCATGAGTTGGTGGGGACAAAAACAGAGCTAACAAAAGAGCGATTTTAGACATTCGTCACACAAACATGACTCCAAATGACTGTTGTTCTGTGTCTGCTGGTTGAGTGAACAGGCAAACATGTTCACCATAACAACATTAATGTTCTGTTTACTGCTTGTTCTGCTGCCCCAAAAGTGGACAAATAATAATAATATAAAAAAAAAAAAATGTGTTGATAATTATAAATATCTCAAATCTGCTGGATGAGGACAGGGTGCCACTTGGTCTGCTGTCCATATTTAGATGGATTCACTGAACAAATATAGATTTGACCTAATACACAGCGCGCACAGCTTTTGCTTTCATCCTATTATTTCTCTATTATCGGATTTGGTGTTTGTAGATATTTGTGCTGCGAGCTGTATTTGATTTCATTAATAAACCAACAGAAACCTCTATGGGAGTGTCTATTTTTATCTTGTAGCATATTTCTCTAGAAAGCGGAGAGCAAAGGTTTCCCACTCTTTCTGTCTCTCTTTCACTGTCTGACAGCGTCCTGTCTTGTCACATATATTCTGGGCCGGATCATCCTGCTCCATCGTTCTCAGTCCGCTGGGCTCCATGAAAACGGCCGGGAGCGAGCCAGCAGACGGGCGCAGAGAGCTTACGGGGTAACCACAGAGACAGAGAGACGGACAGAGATGATGATGGAGAGCTGTTATTAGTTGTGGAAGGACACTAGACGACTTGGCCCACGTGACCCCTCGGGGTGGAGGCTCGCTGGCTGGCTGTGATTAGAGTTAGGTGCTTGACAGACCTCCAGACAGTGAGAGGGAGAGAGGATGATGGGGGGCAAGAGGTAAGCCGGTCCTCATCCCCTCACTAACCCTCAGACATTTTAAATTAAATTTTAAAGGCATTAAAAAATGACAGGATTAATGCAATAACATCAAAAACAAGACAAATGTGTCTTTCCAAAGATGCGTTCTTTTCTTCGTAGGCAGACTATTTTTCATCAACCGGAAATTCATAGATGACCTAGTTAGAACAGCACACTCGGATGCACCGCAGAGAAAACTGTGCATTTTAGGATTTTAATGGAATTTAAAAGCAGAATTTCTGAAAAAACAATCAAACATGCTTATAAGCAGGTTCATGCTCAGCCTGCTAGTGTTAAAACCCTGGGTTAAGCACATTATCACTCAAACACTGTGATTCGATAAGAGAGCAGTCAGTTTAGTCCTTTGTTCACCAGCTGAGAGACAGTGTTAGTCTCTGACAGCAGCTCTGGGATCACTAGTAGATGAGAGGTTAGCGTATTTTTAGACGAACGTTTCATGTGAGGAACTTTACGTCTAAATAATGAGGGTGCCCTTCTCCTGTGCCGACGACTCGCAGATCAAACGGTGACGAGCTGCAGACAAGGAGACTTACAAAAGGTCTGGATGAAGAACACAGAGGACATGAAAAAAAAAGGAACAAGTGAACACAGAATGTGAAGCTGGGAAGAAAACATGGTGAAATGCAAAATAAAAACATAAAACAGAAGGAAACAGTGCTTAGTTCAGTGCTGGAAGTCAGAGAACAACATGTTGGTTAGAGGCAGAGAAAACCAACTAATGTAACAGTAAACAGCGGCATGGCTGAAAACACCAAGGTCATGTTCTTTGTGTTGTTTCTGGGAATGTGAGGGATTTATAGCTGGAGTCGGTAACGTTGGAGAAAATAGCATGAATACGCTCAGGCCCCCCTTAAAGACACTCCCTCAAAACACATGAACACTCACTGCCTTAATATTCATAAGAGAGCATTGGGAAGATGGAAGACTGGTTCTTTTAATTGATACAGAAATAAACAGCTTTTTTAAATCAGCCACAATCATACAAACACCAAACTAATTGTCACAAACGTACCTGTTAGTCCTTCAGGCTGAATCGTCTACCCGGCCTGACGGTTACTGCTCACTGATGTGGGTGTGTGCTCTGTGCTACTGTGTTAGCTGCTGAACCAGAGCCAGTCGCTGCACGCTCGCTCAATCATTCTTTGACTCAGAGGGCGACTACGCATTGTTGTCACCGTGAAAATTATCCAACTATCACACATGTAAGAAAACACCTACCATGATCAAAATGAACAGCCACAACAAACATGGCTATTGTTAGTACTCACAGCTTGTTAGTAACATGTTGGCATTGGGAAATTCTGGCGGCACTTTTTCTGGCATACTTGAGCGACTGGCTCACTATAGCTTTAGAAATATATCTGACTAGCCTTGTGGAAGACTTCGGTCATGTGCAGCCGGTGCACGGGCGAGTCGTCAGGTCCAAAGGTAGACAGACAGGTAGATTTATTACAGATTTCCAACAGCCACAAACCAGATTTTTCTTTTTTTTCCAGTCAGATTGACCAAAGTTGTTGAGCACAGGTGAACAGGAGTCATGATTCATCACCAGATGCTATTAACCTCTTTAAAATGACATACCTTCAAATGAAATGCATTAAAATATTGTGTTTGGTATTAAAAGTGCAGTCAGTCCTGGGCTGTGTTGCCCTTCATATTAATCCCGCAGTAAAATAAATGGCATTTTAAGCAGCTAAGATTTAGTCAGTTTTTAAAGGGTAACATTAAAATTCACCATTTCAGACAAGGAAGTATTGATCTTTCAGGTCACCCCACAGTGTAGACCACTACATCAACACAACAGACAGAAACAGTCCTGCAGGACTTTAAATTTCACATCATTATATCATTACGTGGCTACCCCTCCACTATGACAAACAGTTTCCTGAGCTATGCATCTTATCTTTATGCTGAACAGGCTCACATCATTCTTCTCTCTCTTTCTCTCAGTACCTTTTTTCTGGCGTGGTTTCGTTTTCTTTGCTCGCTGGCGCTTCCTGTAGATCTGGGAGGTTGGCAAAGTCATCCTGTTCAGCCAGGCCGATTGCTAGAGACAGAACCACCATCTTCCCCTCACTGGACACACGGACAAACAAGACATCACAAGACCACACAGGTATGTCGACAAATCGGTGCAGAGACACATGAAACACACAAACACACAGGCAGTGACACAGCAACACACATAGCACACATTCGTTTCACGTACAAAGAGAGAGTGGGAGAGAGAGAGAGAGAGAGAGAGGTCTCAGTTTACACAACACGTTACATGGCAGTGCAGCTCAAGCAGCCCTGTGGGCTACGGGGTGAGTTGAAAATACAATAAGGACTTAATCAATCGAACGCTTCCTCAATACTGAATGCATTTCTTGCAATTTTGTACGCCTGACATTTTTTTTCTTATGGTAGATTTAATATTAATATCATTGAACACTTCAAAAACATGGAAAAAAAAATTGATTTTGTTAGTTTATTGCACATGCACAACAAACCATAACACCAACAAACCATAACCCACAAAGGCAACTTACAGTTTATTTCACTGCATGTGATGCTTTGATGTGCATATTTTAACACTAACATGGATTATGGGACGATGTTACTGGCAACAAAATAAACTTCAAAGCAGCTCAAAGTTAGTATGGTTTCATCTTATGGCTGGATGTTTCATATTATGCGAAAATCTAACCTGCCATTAACATCATCAGCGATGCCCTTTACACCAAAAATGAACGCACAGCCCTCAGCTGCCTGCCTCATTTCTTGTATTAGCAAAATTGACCTCATTAGAGGTCAGAAGGAAACAGATGTGTTCACTGAAAGTTGTTTTTTCTTTACCATTCGCTTCACCACCTCTGTGTGGTGGAGAGTGTGCTATTAAAAGCCACCCAGCATTGAATCACTATTAAGTCTTATTCACACATTTTGGATAAAGCTTTGTGCCTGTGATTACTTGGTATGGTGTAGCACTACCAGTTTCTTCCGGAGGAACAGATGATTTTGGTGCCAATTTATTTCTCACGCGCTGGGTAGATTCTTCTTGTTGTTCTTTAACACTGGCACGATGTTCCATGGATCATATTAGAGTACCTCACACACTTTTAATCACTGTTTTATAACATAACGTTCAATCAAAATACAGGGAATGATACAAGTGATATTCATCACAGGCCTACTTTTCATATGTGACCAGTCATCCGTAAGGAGCTCTTCCTTATAATTTATTGTTACAGTATATGAAGTTAGATCATGCATCAGTGAGCAGTGTATGTTCTTATGAGCACGGGCATGTAATCAATTTCTTATGAGTGTTTCTTTTTTAATCCTCTATTGGGAGTCAAAGAAATGAGTTTGACTAAAATGAGCGCCATTAACAGAAAAGCTGAGAGCCAGTGATGTCGTTATCATGTTCTGTTACCTGTTTGCTAGAAAAAACAAACACGAAAAATCAAAAAGCAAAAGCCTGAAAGAAGGGTTGGGATTGTTTCAGAGGGGGATAATAGAGGCAATTGAAATGACATGCAGAAAAAAAGGGGGGAAATAAAGAAAAAGGGAAAGAAGTCCATGAAAATTGAGGTGGCCATAACAAGGCAACATATCACGTTGATTTCCAGCCTATTATTCTCCCTCTAAACAAGCCCGAAGTCATTTGAATTACATCTCACTGAAGTATGCTGCAGCGTGAATTCAGGGGGCCATGCAAACAGTGGCCTTAACAAATGAACATTTGCCCACAACTAACCTTGTAACTCACAGTCACGAAATAACAACCCACATAGGAACATATTGTACACTATTCTGGCTTTGCATGTTTTTTTTTCTCTGCTTCTTGTGCTCTTTTCCTCTTTATACAGCCTCTAACATCCAAGGACAACCCTTGTGCATTTTCTTTACCACAGTAATTTCTAAAAGGGCAATTCAAACATGACTTTTCTCATTTCTTGCATCTCTTACTTTCATATTTTTATTTTGTGGATTAGTAGCTGCGTTGGTTCGAACGCTAGCTTGACCAGGCTGTGAGATGAGATGACATGTTAATATCTATTGAAACAGTTTGAGAGAATACAAATGAGTGTGTCAGTATGAAACAATGATCAAAACTTCTCTCAAAATGTAAAGGTTTAAGTCCTGCAATGGTGAGTCAGACATGATGGCAGATCTGGATATAAGTGTGGAATTGTGCACACAGTATAAACAATATCTATAAGATGAATTTTTTTTTTGTCTGCATGGTATTTTTTGTTTTATCTGTTTCTTCTCACTTTTCCTGGACCATCTTCCTCTCATCCCTCCATATCTCACACTTTATTTTCCCAGCCTGCACGCATTTCTGTCATCCATTCCCTCTTTAACAAGAGGCTGTTTGTTGAAGCAATATCGACATGGAGAGGGAACACATTAGCACTTGAGAGACAGCGGACCACTGGGGATGTGTAAACAGTAGCAACATGATGCCCATCAATAAGGTGAACGGATTTGTATAGATGACCAAAAAAGACACGCGCACTCCAACCGGAGGGCCCTGAAATCATTACCACCTACAGCAGCTGTATTGATCTGAAATGTAAGTGGGGTGGCTCAGTTGCCACTCTGTGTGTCAGGCATGGACACACGTGGAAGGTGCAACTGCTGCATTCGGTTGTTCATACCCCACTGATCACAAACGCATGATATTCCCACCCCCCACAGTGTGTCCCCCCCCCCCCACCCCCGGGTCAACAACTGACGTGTTTGGTCTAGTGAGATTCATGAGGACAGGGACGATGGGCGATACCACCTCCCTATATATGTGCCGAGCCTTATTTGAATGATGATTCACATAGGCAGCGAGGTCACTGGCCTGGAGACACTGTTAATGGGAAGACACGCAAAAAGTGCAGGAGTGTAGAGCTGCGCGTGTGGATGTGTGTGAGTGTCTATGTTCATGGTCTGGAGGGGAGGGGGGGGGGCTTAACGTGAGGCTGCTTTGTGGAGCGTATCATCTGCAATCTATCATTCAAGTCAAGCAGAGGAGGAGGAGAGCTCTTTGTGCTCAGTATCTCAAGCAATCAGTGGCTTTCGCAAACCAATCGTACTGAGTAGCGAATGATTCGGAAGAATGTTGACGAAGAAAAACAAAAAGATTTTTGACGACTGTAAAATAATATTTTATTTAGGGTTAAGCCTATTGTATCATGTGCTAAGGTTACGTTTTTTCTATTGCTTATCAGCCTATGTTGGTTTTCTGAAGACCTTCTGGAGTTGCTAATGTAGGCATCCACAACCACATACAATACACTTGTCCAAATATATGGTAATATTCAGATGGTATATCTACACCTCTGCATTCAGCGGTGCAGGAGTCTGCTTTACACAAATGCATGCATGCACGCACAACAAAATACACACACCAACACACAATAAAAATAAACAAAGGTAAACAAGGACTGACAGCTCTTCCAAAAATCACTATGCAGCATTCTCACAGAGGTTCTCCTGTGCCTGAGAGAAGACAACATGACCTGCTGATGCCTGTCGCACTAACATGACTTTTCAGCATTATGCAGATGATGTGCATGATGTCGTAATATCTGTCACATCTGACACATACGTCAGCATCACAAACAACATGAGTTGACTTGAATCATCTCTGGCACAGCCTCAAAAATGTTATATCTTTTTGCAAAGGTACAATTCATTGCAGGTCTACTGTAGAGGATCACATTAGATTGTGTACCACCCCTTGTATACAGCAGGTCAGCAGTGTAGCAGATAGCATCAGGATGTAATGCACATTGTACACTGATAATAAGAGCAGCGTCATTAAACAATTTTTGTGTCTTCTGTCGCAATCTGGAATCACACCAAAGGGTGTAATACATACCGGTCCACCGTATCAGTGTCACGTTTCACCTTGTCTGGGTGTGACATGTTGTCATTCTGCGGTCCAGTTAGCAACAATAAAATAAAAAACATCCAGTTACACTTTCAAAACTAACATAGTTCACTCAACAGACTGCAGATTTCCGCCAGGCATACAGTCAAAGTTAGGCAAAGTTTAGGGTTAAAGTGAGTTAAAATAGCTACTTTCTTAAAACAGTCAATGCTGACTGTTGGTTTCACATCGGAAACAAACCCCAGTCTCCCGTGTTAAAGCCCTGTGTTTAGCCCATCGATCCATCCTGACCTCCATATGCAGTCATTATACTGTGTCCGCCCTGTGCCACCATCATTATCACACCCTGCTGGTACTGCAATTTCAATACACGCGTGCTCTTTTCACACCTAGATGAGGCAAACTGTGACACTGACACGCTTTCCTCAAATAGATCTGCTCTGTTACACTCTTTGCTGTGACGCCAGGCTGCAAGCTTTCCTGATGCAACATTTCACAGAGTAGAAAACTTCATGACACTTACAAGAACGACTTGACGTCCAGCCCTCTGTTGCGGATCTGCTCCACCATGTGATCCCAGCTGCCAGGATTTGACCTCGATCGGCCTGCCCCGCCTCCTCTGTACCGGGAGGCTCCAGCCGGACTCCCCCGGACCCCGCGCGGGCCCCCACGGTGGCCCCCACCGCCTGGGCCAGTGTGCAGCTGGCCCAGGCTTTGAGAGGTGACAGGGGGGTCGTTTGGACCCGGAGGGGGCTGGTGAGTGAGGGGCTGTTGGAGGCTCTGCTGCCGGACCAGGGGCCGAGGGCGGGCCACTGCTGAGGACGGGATGTGCTCCAGGGTGGAGGCAGACGAGAGGGAAGCATCCCCAAAACTGAGCAGACATGAGAGCGCCAAGGAAAGAGATGGATACAACAAGGAAGACATCAGAGTTAGAGATAAGAGGAGGCATATGTGGCATGGCACATCGTTTGGAGAGGATTGAGAAAAGATGAAAGTATGAAAATAAATGTGTTAACACATGATCATGTTGATATCAAAAGGAAGGCGCAAAGGATAAAAATGGCAAAAACATATATAGATACAGCGCAGACTGAACACAGTGTTGGCAGTGAATATCAAAGAGAGAGAGGACCAAGAGAGAACACACAATAACGAAGATCAGTGAAGGAGGGAGAGAAAGAAGAACATTTGTCAGATTACCCTTAAACATCTGTATAAAAACAGCTGCAGGATTTCAAGCTTCTGCTGTGTGACAGTGTATGAGTGTGTGGACGGGCTGGCATGTAGCATGTAAACATGCAGCAGAAGTTAAGTATCAAGCTAAATTGCTTCTGTACATTAATACCGCTCCCTAATTACCCATGACCTTCATCCACCTTCTTGCCTTGTTGCCTTTTGCTTCCACCATGTCTTTCTCTGTCTGCTCCTGCTATGTGTTCCCTCCCCACTCTTCCCCCTTACCTTTGTGCCTCTGAGCTCAACAGCTCTGACTCCTCTGTCTATTTGTCTTTTCTACACCCCCAGCCCTCACATCAATCTTTCTCCATACCACCTCCAATCAGTGCTCTTTAAACCTGCTCTCTAATTACCGGTCTGCTACTCTTACAATCATGTAATAGTGCTTCACCCCTTATCCTCCCTTCAATCACTGGCCTGCCTGATAACTGTAAGCTTGTGCTAAACAGCTCCGTCTGAAAGCTAATGCTGTGAGGGAGGATTTACTGCCTGGACTTGAGTTGTGTTAGCGGCGCTCTTCAGCATTAACTCGGCTCTAACTCTGCTGGAGAGCCAGGAGACAAGCCCCCTGAGGAGCAGAGCAATGCTGGATCAAGTAAATACAAGACAGAGCTCATATACATGCAATCCTGCATGCACTCTTTCTCTCATACACACTCACACATTGCACACCATTAGATATTTCCTGAGGACAGGCTTTGATGAGAATGTTTATTTACTTGTGCATAATATTTTAACTGAATAAATGTGAATTAATGTATAAAAGTCATTTGCTGGATTTCAGTTTAGTAGAAGTATTATAGAGTTTTGAAGTGGCGAGAGGGCATTTTAGGCATTTAGGGTTGCAGAAGTGAAAGTCTTGTTTATTTTCTGCACCGATAACGTTGGGCAACTGGTAGTTGGGGCACTTCCAAGTCTCTGATGAAACTCCAGCTTGAATTATAAGTACAAAAGATGAGCAAGTGCATTCAGAAAACATCTGGTTATTTGATAAAAAGTCAGAGGTACCAACCTGTGTACATAAAAAGCTAAATAGAGAAGTTAACCATGACTTGTCAGGTGCATTTTGATGTGAAATATCGAGTCGAGGAGCTTCAAAAGTTTCTGTGTGCCATTAAAGGCAAGTGCTTTAGTATTATTCAGTTTTCATCAGTTCACTTTTGGATGACTTGGGCAATTTTGGTGCTGTGTTTTGTTCCCAAAAGGAACAAGAAAGTGTTGGTGATTCACACCTCTTCCCCATAGCAGCTGCAGCTGAGGCTATTGAGTTTTGCAGTATTTAGAAGCCATCTGCCATAACAAACTGACGGAAAAGTCAGGATTTCAAAGAAACATTTGAGTGGGGATAATTAGTTTTAATGGTCATAACAAACCCACATTATGGCAAAATCATCCAACAGAAACATTGAAACATGAGAAACATTCAGGACATCATTAAAAGAAAACTGCCAATTTTATTTACAGTGGGGGAAAATACTTCCACAAACAGAAGCTGCTCACGCTTTGCCACTCTGTATGAAAGATGTCAGAATATTTTCCGGCTGCACGCACTCACATTCGGAGCTCATTCTAGTCGACTTCATGCTCAAATGAGCTGAAACACTATATAGGTTCAAGTCACAAAACAACAACAAAAATCTCAATCTTAAGAACCAAACCTGAATCTAGGGGTCAGATATTATCTCTCTTTGATCTACCTTTCCTTACCTTATACATTTTGTATTTAAAATGCGCATAAACATTTCAGTTCACATGATGCATCGTTCCTCAGGTGAAGACTTGTCATGTGCCGTGAGGACTGATGGTCGGAGGTGAAATGAAATGCTAGAAAAATAAAAGGAAATGTATGAAAGCCTAACAATGCTTTACAAAGAAACTACTGTTATTTGAACATCTGAGCATATAAACCAAGCACTGCAGCTCTGGTACAGTCAAGTCAAGATCCAGTGACACACATAAAAATCTCTGTGGTGCGCACGAGCATGGCATCATAACTGACATCATGATACATCAATGCATCTGGCTTCTGGATTCATGGTGGCACTGGGCCAGACATCTGGGAGCCAGTCCATGTGCTAATAAATTTTGCCAGTCTGTTCAGCGTCACACATTTGCCAAAGAATTTAATCATGAATGAATTTACTCAAAAAGTTCCAAAGCTCTACAGCACAGTCCGTTCCTCAGTGATCCCCTCAGTTGTTGGATCTGCTTGTGCTTTCAGGTACTGTACATCTTCATTCATGAGCCCTGAGCATGAGCCCTCTTTATCGGCTGTATCCTATTACTGACTTAGAGGGTTATTTTCACATTTCTTCTTGCTTGAAAGTCAATTAAGATGACTATAAACCTCAATGATTTTGTAATTAAGGAAAATTGAGGAGGGTGAAAAACAAGGAGACAGAGTCAGAGCGAGAAAAAAAAAAAATACCAACAGTGTAGAGTGAAGGAGAGAGAGGGAGTGGGGGGAGGACAGAGAGGAGGAGAGGTTAATGCCCAAAAATAGAAACCAATTCCAGAGGAGAAATGGAAATACAGGTAGATCTGAAAGGAGGAGTAAAAAGGGAGCAAAACAGAAGAGTGACAGGAGTGAGGAGCAATGCAACAGGAGGGCTGAAAATTCAAATTCAAGTCAAAGTCTGACTGTCATGTTGTGTAAAAGCCTCACACTGTATCATCATTATCATTATCATAAGATTTATTTAAAGCTTTAAGAAAACCAGTCAAACATGCCCGATGATCATGTGTTCATCATGTGTTCATCATGTGTGGAGGCAGTTTATAATGTCCAGTCGAAGGAACTATCTGATCTGAAAGCAGTTTTCTTTCTTGTTTCTATCTTCAGCATCATAACAAGGACGGTATTATAAATTCAAAGCTGGCTAACAATGAATGAGTGACTGGTGAATGAATGAATGAATGAATGAATGACACACTGTATTTTGCTCTCGATATACTGAATGAACCTTTTAGATGACACAGTACAAAAGACTGTTTGAAGATTTACATTCAGAGATCTTATAGTTATCATTCATTGGACTCTTCAATGTGCTGCTTACATTTTCCAAAAACATGCACATGCCAAGCAGCAACCACCATTTGTTTTCCAATTTCCACATCCAACTCAATAAATATGGGAAATGTTTGAATTCACAGCATTTGTACAGTTTTGTTCTCGGCTCTGATCTCATCGCCGCTTGTGAGCATACGTGTAAATCTCAGCACAGCTGGAGATCAGGAAGTGATGACTGTGAGACTTTGGATTCTTTTGTCTCACTAAATGTTTCTCTGCAGCCACTTTCTTACCTCTGCCACTTGAAGGTGGTCTGACTGGAGGATTGTGTGATTTGTGTGCTGTGATCACCCACCCATAGTTTTTGTGATAAGACCAGACCACATGGACTAAGAGCAGCGGTTCCAAACGGAGCCCCCAGAGGTGTCGCAAACTAAATCTGTGTGGTCCTGAGATGATTAGAAGGATTGGATTAAAAACATACTGTGTTACACAAAATGTTGTTTTTTTTTGTCATGTTTTCTTATCATCGTTCCTCCTTTGTGAAATACTTGATGCTGTCAACTTTTCAGAGATCAAAGAATCATAATCTAATCACAAATAATCTCTCATTTGCATTACATGATGTATTAAATCTACCATGAGGGGTCCCGAGTAGATACTGTTTTGCTTTGAGGGAACACAAACTAAAAAACGTTGGGAACCACTGGACTAGAGCATCAGCAGTAACAATTTCAAACTTTCATTTTATCATTTGATTCGATAAAAGCATCACTTAACGTAATGGATAGAAACACTGTGTGATTGCTACTAGGAACTTGATTGGCTGAGGTTGATACACAGTGGACTCTGGTTAAAATGACAATGCATTTGTTACATGGAAGGGTTTTATTTGTATCACTGGCCTAATAAAACTCTGCTGCTGTTTATGCAACAGCCCTCTCTGAATCTAAAAGCTGTTACTTCAGATGAGCGAGCACGCCCTTTTTGAAGATTTTCTGGGAGCATCTGTTTCGTTTGAAATTCTCAAAACTGTCACAGCCTTCAGTAAATTGGAGCCTGCAGAGGAACAGTATGGCTTTGTGGATTCACTTTGTCTGAGACTGTCCTGACATCAGCTGGCGGAAGGTTGGCAGCTGACATAAAAATAGTATTTGTTTATGAGTGACGAAGCTCTCTGTAGTCAAGAGCCTTCAACCAGCAGTTACTCATGCATCACAGGTACATTCTGCAAAGCAGCTGGCTTCTCTTCCAGCCCTGCCTTACATTATTTTCACCGTCAGACATAGCTTCTGGTGATGTCCATGCAACAGTGCCATTCATGATCGTTTTTACAAACTCAAACTCTTCTCTGATATCCACACCATGCTGTTGTTGTGCCCACTGAAGCCCCTCATGCGTGCCCCCTGTCACCATGCGCCACTCACTTGCTAAACCGTAGGCCTCCGGCATGCATGTGGCTCTGGACCGTCTGCCAGCGCCCGGCCTTGCTGCCCCCCGTCACCATGCTCCGAACGCTGTCACTGCGACTGGGCCCTGCCCCAGTCCCAGAGCAAGCACCACCCCCGCTGTCACTGGCCCCCGGCGAGGGTCCAGCACCGCCCTGCCCACCCTTATCCACAGCCCCACTGGGAGGAACAGTGGGGTCGATCGGACACAAAGAAACACGGACAGACAGAAAGAAAGGACCAGGAGAGGATACAAGGAAGAGAGACAGACGCACAGACGTACAGAACCGGAGAGCAAAAGAATTGTCAGTGAAGTTAGTCAAACGGTGAGTAAGACACTGTGAGCTCTCAATCCAGTCACAAGTGTCTAGTATACAAAGAACCTGAGCATCCGCTGCTGGCGAGCCAGACAGTCAGTAAAACAGCAGTGAAGAGGTCTGGGCTGAGATTTACTGTGTAACCCTGTGAGGAAAACAGAGACCACGGTTGCTTTTTCTGTGGACACTTGACTGAGACGAAAACATGTCTTCCAAAGTACAACCCTGATTTGACTCAAGAAAGTTGGGAAGCTGTGTAAATGAGCTACTCGCCATACTTGACAGATACTCAATTGAAAACAGTATCAAAAACAACATATTTAATATTTCACCTCATCAACTTCATTGACTTTCGTAAATATCTGCTTCTTCTGAATTTGATGCAGCAACACATTTCAAACATGTTGAGACAGGAGCAACTAAAGACTGGGAAAGTAGTGGAATGCTCCAAAAACACCTGTTTGGAACATTCCACAGGTAAACAGGTTCATTGGTAACAGGTGATAGTGTCATGATTGGGTCGTTCACAAGCAAGGATGGAGTGAGGTTCACCACTTTGTGAAACACTTGATTGTATAAAGAATATTACTACATAGACTTGAAGAAATCCATTATCAGTAAACACAGTTAGTTTGCAAATGATTGTGTTCTGTTTGTATGTTTTTACACAGTGTCCCAACTTTCAAGGTTTGACAATCTAGGTTTTGTTCTTTTCAAAACTGCACAGTGGATTACTTTACTGTAATACTTGTAATGCCAGGTTCACTCGTATAGTGCAAAATATGAGCACTTTTGCATATTCACTAAAGCCTATTTTGGACACATTTGAGATGAGAAATAGGCCACAGAGTATGAGGAGTTTGTATATGCAGCAGGTCTGTCCCATTTCACTCCACAGAGGAGACAGCTGTGACCAGTCTGCTGTCTCTGTGAATTGGGCATAATAGCTGAGTAATGACGCAGACGCAACATCTTCAGATTTTGACCTGCAGACCTGCAGAAGCAGGTCTGATGATAACAGAATACTAATGTGTCTGTAATTTCACAGCAGCTCACCTGCAGCTCATGATGAAAACAAAAGCACTTTTATCTAATGCGCTTGTGCAAAAATGTTTCCACAGTAAAATCCCTCAACGTAGTCCTCATCGCGCTTCCTAACCCACCCCAGCCGACCTCGACTTAGATGTCACAGAGACGAGCACAGACAGAACGTCGACTTCAGCACAAGGACCTTCTACTGAGTGAGGACAAACCACACGACACACAGCTGCACACCAGGACATCCATCGTCTTTAACAACATTTAGACATTAAGTGTAAGCTGACGGTAAAATGAATGAGTTCTCACTGAATGATGAGATCTTTTCTGGCTTCTGTTGTGATACACGCGTCCATACAACACTCACAAATCAGCACCCTAAAAACGCAGCTGTCGTTTAATATTGTTACTTCATTTGTTGATTTCATTTTCCTTTTAATTGAGTTTTTAATGTTTTTCTGCATTTCTTTACCTCATATAATGCACTGTGGATTGCCCGAGTTTGAAATGTGATAAACAAACAAACTTGCCTTGCATGCCTAAAGGCATCATTATTTCAACAGTAGGGAGTAAGACAGAGTTGGCTGATCCACTATCGCACATCTCAGAAATCATCAGCCTATTAAATGCCACTCAAATATGAATAATTATCTCAGTAACGTAATGCAATGCAATCACAACAATCGCAGCTGATTTTACAATAGCTTCAACATCGCTGCACACATACAGAGTAATTGATAACCCTGTGGTTTTTAAGAGTCAAGTGAGTTGTAATTAGAGAGGATAAGAATGAACTGGTTCTGATACCAAACAGACGTTTTACCATCCAAACACTTAATTGTTGTACTGCACATGACTGAGACAGTATGGATGAGGGCTGAGTAGACCTGACTCAGGAGGGCTATCAGGCACTTTACGGCACTTACAGTACTATGAGTAATAGTGGGGGTCATGAGAGCAAATGAGCAGGAAACAGCGAGTGGAGGAAGAGGAGAGAGGAAGAAAAACATGTAACAACTTCATACACACACACACAAAAAAAAACATCACAACAGGTAGAGAAGTAGAACAGAAACCACCCCATTAAAGGAAAAGTTCAAGATTTTGGGAAATAACATCTGATAGCCTTCTGGCAGAGAGTTAGATGAGAAGATCAGCACCACTCTCGCATCTGTCCGTTAAATATGAAGCTACAGCTGGCTGCCAGTTAGCTTAGCTTAGCACAAAGACTGGAAACATAAGGAAACAGCTATTTCAAGGTAACACAATCTGTGTACTAACTCCTCTTAAACTCACTTGTATCTTGTTTGCTTATTCTGCACAAAAAGTGTGAAAACAACAGTTCACCATCTCACAGGGTTGGTTACGTGCTTCTTGGCCAGGCGCAGTAACTTTCTGGAGTCTCTGCTAGTTGTCTGGAAACAACAACGGCAAATTGTTTTTTTCACACTTTGGTTTTCATCAGTGAGCTGAAGAGGTGCTGGTAGGCAGATTTTGTAACGTTTGGACAGAGCCACTCAAGCTTCTTCCTCCTGTTCACACTCTTTAGTTTAGTTTAATTTATAAGATGGGGTGGCTGTAGCTCAGGGGGGAGAGCGATCATCAGGAGGTTGGTGGTTCGATCCCTGGCCTCCGCAGTATCCTTGGGCAAGATACTGAACCCAAAAGTGCCCCCAATGCTGCGCCATCGGTGTGTGAATTCGTATGTTTGTGCCAAATGACTACTTGTAATTGTAATAAGCACAATAATGTGAATACAGATACATTCAGTATAATATGCTAAGCTGAGCTAAGAAGCTGCTGGGTGAAGCCTCACATTCAATGAGACAGAGTGAGAAACAGAAAGTGACATCTCATCAAACTCTCTGTCAGTAAACCATACCTGATAAAATATCAAGCTATTCTTTAAAGTAACCCACTCAAAGATGAAAATAAATCAATCAAAATCAACAGTCAACCCTTTGTGGATGGAAACCCTAACGGTTCCTGAGAAGCAGATGTGAATACTGAGGCTGGATTGTATAAACGGGGAAAAGGTTCAGGTAAAACAGCGAGATCTGCTCTCTGAGGGTTGTCCGTCTCCATGGTAACGCTCCATGGGCTGCAGGTGAGAGGTAAAGAGGATCTGATGAGGGTAGCAGGGCTGTAGGGAACGGGGCACGTCAAACCTTTCACTTATACACCCGGCGCACCACGTGAAAGCAAAATAACTCCGATCTGTCCGAGTTTTGACAAAAAGGAGGGTCTCCACCATAAACTTCTTCTTCTGTGTAACGTTTGTGATTTAAAGCCTGTTCTCTGCTTCCAGATGGGACATATCTGTCAATGTCTGTTGGCAGACAGAAAGGCTCTCTGTCTCTCTTTCGATCATTTGGAAATTTGTTGGAATTTCTGTCAATGTTACGGCAGAATCACACTAATACTGAGAGATGGTGCTGCACACCTCTATCAGGTGCTGCATGGCCGGCAGTGCATACTAAACACCGAGTCACTGTGGACATATCTGAAAGCAAAGAAATTAGGATTACCAGGGATGAGAGGAGACTTCTGTTTAAAGATATGTGCCCACACAGTGTTACAAAATGAGGCTCTCTGCCGCCCTTTAGGCTATTAAATGCAACCGTTTCACTGCTCAGAGTGATATACTGACCGGCCTTTGATTCTGAGTGGTTTTTTTGCGTTATCTGTCAGGTACTTATGCACACAAACAGCCAAACATTAGATGCTGTTAAAATTTGGTGGGCAAGGCAAATCTTTACTGTGCTAATAATGTCCAATTTTTATTATGTCCGCCTCTCATACAGCTTTGCAGGAGCTTTCCAAGGTGCTTACAAGGCCCTGTTCTTTACAGCCCTGCCCAGATAGAGGGATCCCTTACCAGCCATGACTGAGACTCACTTGGGCGTGAGGCGAGGGTCTCCGTAGGGGGCATAGGGAGACATGTTTAAGAGGAACTCCTTGGGCGGATAGGAACTCCACCTCTGTTGCACGTTGCTGCTGTCGTTGTTATTCCAAAAGTCTCTGTCTAGATCACTGCAGCCAGAGAGAGACAGAGAGGTAAGACAGGTGAGAGCGGCAAGCAATCAAAGAAAGTAATAAAGAAGAATAACGTGACAGATGAGAGAAGTGGTGAGAAACAAGGCAGAAAGAAAAACATCATAAAACGAGCAAAGTTAGAATACTGTCTCATAAATCTAAAGGTCAGGGAGAGAGAGTTAATAAATAGGAAAAATATAGTAGTGTCAATGGCTGGAAAGCTATTTTCTAAAACTGTGCACAGCTCTTTGAGCAGAAATACTGAATATATTTGTACATGAAAATATAAGGTGAGTTAAATTAGATTCACGGCTTAAAAGGGAGGTTGAACAGAAGTTTGTTTTAATTCATGTGTCCAAAAACCTGATAGCAATGAAACTTTGGTGCAGGATAAGACACCAAGAATGGAGGGAAAAAAAAGAAGTGACCTGCATGTTTTCCACTCTGTCAGGGATGAGGAAATGAGTAAAACAGAAAAAACTGTATAAAACAAAAACAACAGGTTATTGAAAAAGGACACATTGGACATGAAAAATCTGTGAAAACAGCAAATTAAACAGCAACAAAGCAGCGATGCCAAAGATAAATTCTTAGCTGGCCACCTTTCAGCACCTCTAATCTTTAATCACGCTAACAACAACATCAAATCAAATATTACTGTATGAAATTACTATGTGATATAACAGCACAATTCACGAATGCGGCCATTTGTGAACATTCTGAACGTCACTATTTCTCAAATTTTACTGCAAGTTATAGATAACACAGTTTAAGGGTTGCGGTATGATGTTGGACTAATTAACTAATTTGACCATTTGAGTCATGTTTTGAGATGTTATTTTGAGGTACAGCTTCCATAACTCAACCTTTGAGTTATACAAACAGAAAATACAAGTACCTCTCCCACGCTGTGCGTACAATCTAATCTCCGATAAAGGCCATCGTGTCACGGTGGACATTTCAGACCATTCGTAGGGTGCTACAACATTAGCTTTCCAATCAGAGAAGGCTGATAAAGTGCGATGTTATCACCACATCATAGATCATTTCCATATGCCTCTGACTACACCCTCCCTGACACCTACTTGATGGCTTTATTTTCCCCTCGACCTCTCACAGAATCTGGAGAGCTGGCAGCCTCCACCCCGGGCTTATTCCTCTTCCCCTGCAAAGAGACGAGAGAGACAGAGACAGAGAGCGGAGGAAGGAGACGGATCTTAGAGCCATGTCTTGATCGCTGTTTACAAAAGCATTTTTGCCAGTGAAGTGCTCATTATAGAGGCTTTAGAACAGCATCAGGTTCCAAACATGTTGTAAAATAAGATAGATGAGGGAAGAGCAACAACTGGTCAGACGCCAGGACTACAGCCTGCTTCTGAGGATCGAAACGTGACGGGGGACCACTTAACTACAATGAGATGCAAAGACACACTCTCACATGCACAAACGTGTCTTCACAGACGAACAAAGGAAATGCTTACTACACAATGCAGTTAGCTGCACATCAGACACAGAATGAAATCAAACACATTACAGGACTCGCATACATATCTACACGGAGCTTTGTATCCATTTAATGCTCATAATGCTATAATATGATGCTTGTGTTTGCTCCTAAAAAGTATCCAATGCAAGTGGAGACTGAGGAGACAACATTAAGAGTGTTGAAGAAGTCTCAGTCTTCTTCTGAACAAAAGAATCCAAACACAGTTAAGGCAGGGTTTATAACTGCCTGATGATGAGCAATAAATGCATCTAGTGCTGTTATCAGTGAAATCTGAACTTCATGTCAAGATGCCGTGGGTATCTGCAGCAGGACTGCATTTAAACCCTGGTGTCAAGTCTAAAACCAGCTTAAGGAAACTGAAACAAGGGCATCCTAGATATGGTTTTAAAAAAAATGCATACAGGGAAAAAAAAAACACACTTTCAGTAACCTAAATGTTTTATTCTCAAAGCAGAGAAGATACTCTCCAGAGCTCTTCTAGGGAGAAACAAGCTCATTTGGAGCATGAGAAAATTCGTACACAGCCTCCTTTCCTTACTCTCTGCACGTTTACCATTTAATGGATAGTGCTTTCAGCAGAGCAATATGCAGCAGTTACAGTTATTGACCCCTGCGTTTTATTGAACTCTATATTTATTGAACTCCAGAGGGTGATAACACCGAGCTGAGTCACGCAGACTCTTACATAATGCCTTTTCCATGGTAACCTAACAACAAGGACATGAAGAGCACATAGGCCGGGGAATGTCCACCAAATAGCCAAGACCTCTATTCATTTCTCAGCTTGAAACACATTTAGACATACCGAGTCAAGTTTTATCTATGATCAAGCAAACAACATTCTGGACTTGCTCCTATTTGGACATCTCGGCGACATCGCCATCTGTTGCTGTGGATAATTATCTACCTCATCAACTTGACTGAGTTTTAATCACATATGTCATATTTTGACAAAATATGCAGTACTTTGCAAATGACTCCAATAAGAAACACCACATCTTGCCAGACAGATCCCAAAATAGATTTAAAAGAGCCGAATCTGCCTATTTTGGCCACATTTCGATGAGCTTTATATATAACATTAATATAAAAGTCTTGCAGAGGGGTTGTGTGATGAAAGGAGAATTATTTACTTTGTTATGAGCAACCATGATTCCAGAAAAGTTGAATGTGGTAATTTGCTACTCCCTTTTGACATAATACTCAACTGAAAACAGTACGAAGACAATATATTTAATGTCTTACCTCATCAACTTCACTGATTTCTGTAAATATATGCTGATTCTAAAGTTGACCTCGAAACGCTCAGCCGTTCACAAGCAAGGACGGAGCGGGGTTCAGTGCTGTGTGAACGCATGATTTTATAAAGGGTAATACTGCATGGGCTCAAGAACACTTCATAAAACGGTTTGTTTGCAAATGACTGCATTCTGTTTTCATGTACGTTTTACACAGTGGCTCAACTTTTTGGGAATCAGGGCTGTAAGACGTTATTGTTTTCTTGCTTTTTATAGCAGTGAGTAATGCTGTTTGTACATCCAGAGGGGCCTGCTGGTCTGGGCTCGATCAGGAGCTGGTTTGTGATGAAGGTCTGCCCTGTTTCAATCCTACACTCTCAGCCCTGCTGCTTTTTTACAAGAATTCTCAAAGTTAGTGTTGTACTAATTCATTACTCTTAATAAAACTGAGATCTTGGCACTAATAACTGCTTGCAAGCAGCTCAAGAGCAGAAAACAGTAGAAGACCTGATGATGCTAAATTAAAGTGATGCAATCTGCCATTAAATCTTACTCTGAAATTAGAAGAAGAAGAAGAAAATCTGTCCTTTTTTGCTGGTTTTATATGTTGTTTCTGTTCTGCTGCCTGCTATCAGCGTCTGATGGCGTATAAAAGTCACGAGGGATCATTTTACACTTCACTTCACTTTAACAATCCTTCTGTTTTCACAAACAGTGTAATGTGCACATCCTGTTACGACTAGGACTTTCTGGCAGTTTAAGGTGTGAAATCTTTGAATCGGGGACACTAAGCAGACCTCTGTGTGGAGTCACATCCTCTGCGGTATATTCTTTTTCATGTCACATGCTATAACTGTTTCATATTCACAGGCTATTTTTAGTTTTCAGTTCGCTTGACCTGCATGTCTTACGACTGTTGGAAGAGACTGAAGAAAGCAATACACTTACAGAGAGAACATTTAAAAATGTGCCCCGCTGAGCAGCGGGTTCAAACCGAGGACCATCGTGTTTGTGAGTGACGCCACTAACCTCCATGTCAGAGACATCACAAAGTCTCAAAATGAGGACAGTCTGGCACCATGATTTGCTGAGCTGACTGGGTTTGTGTTGCTTCAATTATTTATGGTGTGAAGAGTCACAGAGGAGTGCCTGTCGCAGCGCACAGATTTACTAATAAAAAGGTATAAATCCAATCATGAGATTATGGGACCTTAAAGAAGTAAGAGTGGAAACCATCCAGTATTGAATGAATGACTTCTTTATAGAACCCTTAAGAGGTTCTGGGGGATTAAGAGCTGTTTAGACATCTTGTTCAAAGGCTCTCGGTGGACGTACTGTACATATGGATGGCATTTAATGCAACCTCATAAATATTTAAGTGCTGTCTGAAAAGCCTCTGAACAGATGGTTCCAGACGTAGACAAAGAACACCGCCAGTTTCTAGTTTCCTCACACTTTGACAAAATAGGTCACTTGTCATTGTTGTCCACAGATTGGCCCATGTGACCGTTCCAGAAACAACTTGTGCACGTTTTCTGATCTAAGGTTTGAAAATGTCTTGTGTGTCGTCGTTTTCTGAATGTAACAACAGGACAGTAAAATATTCAGTCAGGAAAGTCAGGAAAACACAATAGGTTGTATTACAAATATTACAATATTCCAAATTTCATGCAGGTCATATAAACACCTTGTTCCAGTTGGATATTCCAAATTAGGCCTTATTCTGAATTGAGCATTTTCCAGTTAAGACTTGTGGGATATGCTGATATTATTTCGGTTTTAGGAGCATTCTTTGGACATGTAGACAGGACATTTAGTATATGCATCTGAGCATTATGAATACTGCATTACTGCAAGACCAACAGTGTGTTTACAGTCATCTCTGTGCATGCAGAAAAGAGAAGCCCACATCTTCGGTTAGAGGGAGAAACACACCTACTTTTAAACATTACGAAAGACTTGGATATCAACAGGTTTTTGGATACATGCAAATATCACAATGAATAATGATGTATTTTTGTACATCAACGGGAGTATGCACGGCTGCGTGCGTGGTCTTTTTAGGAAAAAGGGCAAAATGTAATATTTTGTGCATGTGAACAAAGTCACTGTCATCTGCTTTAAAGATACTTGCATTATTGGAAAGAGAAAACAAATGTTTAATGCTAATGCTAATGTTTATTTCTATGTGACTGAATTTCTTAGCAGACTGTGATCGATGCTTTCTCAATGATGAATGCAAGTATTTACTCAATAAAGGATTTTAAGCAGCATGCAGCCTGGAGGCTTTCAGACACAGCACAGTGCTGAATGTTTATCTGAACACAGCTTTCAGTGTCCTGCAGACAGGTGGCCTCTTTATGAATTCTACTGTATCCATCTCTAATGCATCCACAGCACAGTCTATTATTTATCATGTCACATCTCATGTGACCAGCTCAGCACAAACATTTTCAATAGAGAGCAAAGCTCAGGGCCTGACCTAATGTGGACCTACATTCAGCCACCTCACTGCAAACACACACATACTGTACAGTGCTTACACACAGGTAAGAATAATAAGAGACTCAAGGACTCAGAGAAGGGTAGATTTCTAGCAGTCAAGAATATGCTATCAAGTGCAGCTCATCTATCATTAAACAGAATCATAAAATCTTGAGGAGGCTGGAGAGGAGAGGGTGGAGAAGGTACAATGTTGAGAGAGTGTGGGAGGATGTGAGAAACAGAAGGGAAGACCGAGAGGAGGGGGAGAAACAGGAGTACGACGGCAGAGTAGAGGGGCAAGTGAGAAAACTGAAAGGGACGTGATAGAGGAGGGCTGAAACAGAATCCACAATAATGGAGCTGTCATAGGGGAGCTTAAAGATGCCACATGAGACGAGCTGGAGACGTGAGAGGGACAGAGGGGGATTCCCTGTTCACAGCCCTGCTTCCCCATCCTGCCATCACACACCTGGATGTTCAACACCGACCACCATCACCTTCTCCTCCCGCCTGTCTGCACGCCTCTGTGGCTGTTTATGCCTCTCATGTCCCCCCTCCTCCCACTCTCCTCCCTCTTCCACTCCCTGAAAACAACCAATGGCATGAGACCACTTCCAGACAGCGTCATCTCTTCTGGAGCAAATGCGTTCGTGTGAATCAGAAACGTGGCATTCATATTTATGATTCATCAAACCAAAAAAAGTGACTTATCTCTTGGATAGCACACACGAAACTTGATTTTATCAACCTAATCTCCCAGAAATCATGTTTAGACATTATTTATTTATTTTCCCAGTTACTTCTGGTATGAAAAGAAACTGCTGTCTGGATTTTGTTCCCTGGAAACATTTAGGCATTAAAAGCTGAGCAGGTTGTCATGAGTTGCTGGTCAAAACACACACACACACACACACACACACACACACACACACACACCCACATACACACACACACACACACACACACACACACACACACACACACACACACACACACACACACACACACACACACACACACACCTGGTCACGCATTGTCTGTGGTGCACAGTCCTTACCCCTCTGTGTGATGTGTGTGTGTTCTGCGTTTTACTGATTATTCAACATGTAGCTGCTGGTTGAAGAGTTAATACTGAAAGTACAGAGAAACAGTGTTTCAAAACATGGTCATATATAGACTGTACATCAGGCGTGTTAATCACCTTAATCATACATAATTGTAAATGTACAAATGTGTGTGTGTGTGTGTGTGTGTCACTTACTTCTCAAATGTCAGGATTTGCTGTTTTTCTTTGTCTTATGATAGTACATTTGATACCTTTACATCTTTTTCTTTTTTCATCTTTACTTATTCCTGACATTTGAGAGCCAAAACGGGAAAATAATCAGCACATGAATAGATGATGAAAATCATAATCACTTGCAGCCTTATTTCTGACCTTTACATATTTTCATGTCTGGCACGTTGCTTCTTGCTCTGTTTTTTTTAACCTGTAGGTGTTTATTTAACCTTTAGGAGTGTAACACTCAAACCAAACAGAAGATAATAATAAGAAAGATTAAAAAAAGACAGACAAGGACTACGAAGGGGAAACTTCCAGAGGCAGACGAGAGGAAAGAGGGATGATCCCGGAAAAAGAAACCAGTGACATTTTGACAAGGACATGGAGATAAAGTGACAAAGGGACGAATACAAACCAGACCATTCGGTATAAAAGGAGAAGAGCATGATACAAAACAAAGACAGAGACATAGATAACATGAGGGTAGACAAAGATAAGAAATGGGTTTGTTTCTCAGGTTCAGTAGGTTTGGTTACACTAAAGCAATGATAGCAAATTTGATTTTAAGGAGCACTTAACATACTTCTAAAGAATCTAGTCTGGAGATTCTAAATGTAAACATAGAAAAGTCTGTCATTAGCTATTTGTCCTCTGAGAATAATGTTAACTGTCAAGTTGTGTGTGCTTGATCAGCCACTGTGCTGCGACCCCGCCCCAAAACAGAGAGACAGACAGAGATGACAGAGCGGGACAAAAGGGAGACAGAGAGGGAGGACAGCAGGACAGAGTGTAGGAAATGCCAGCAGATCAAAATGTATAGGAGGCATTACATTTGCTCCAGCAGCAGCCAATAGCTCAGAGTGATGCTCATTAGCATATGAATCATTAGCGTGGCGCTGGAGGCAGGCAGCCATGATGCACAAAGCTCAGAGTGCACAAAGACATGTTTACAGAGAGCACTAAGGTCTCTGATCATGTTTGCTGTCATGGCCAAATATACAGCCTGTCTCTGGCTCCTGCGCCAGAGAGCACAGAAAGTAAAAAAACACAAGTCAACAACAACAAATCGGTGTATTCTTTCAATTCAAGGTCACAGTGTCATCAAAAGAAACCTTGACTGCTCATTCAGCTGTAGTCCACGTGCAATACAACAATGTTGTTCAGACACATGTTACAAAAGAATATGGCGGGCTATAAAATGTTGCTGTGGAGGAAGATGTGTTTTCATGAGAGCCATTTGCCTTCAGTCACAGGGAGGAGCATTGAACCTCAGACTGCAGTAGGTCTGTAAAACTTTAAAATGCTAACAGCTGACTGTGAATGTTTCATAAGTCTTTGATCAAATACATCCTGGTTGAAATCACATTTGTTTTCTAATTTTAGAATATATTTAGTGCCAACATCTGTTTATGTTATGTTTAAACATCATTTTATTGTTTCGATTACTTATACTTATTATACCACTAATTTAACATTAAACGGCTGACACGATGTGAAACTTGCAGAGTGCATTGTGGACAGGACTTGTTTTATTCATGACTTATTGTCCAAAAAAAGACAAAAAACACTTGTTTAATTATTTTGTGGAACCAATTACCGAGAAGCATCATGTCAAACACAAACACATTTACATATTTTAAGGTATCAAGATTTTACAAACATGTTGATGTCTGGAAGACGTGGATGAAACTGGGTGCAAAACCTTCATTTTAAAAGGATTCATAAATAATGACTAAGCGGTGATGTAAGCGAGTGATGTAAACATTATCAGCAAATTAACTAAAAGCTCATTTATTTTCTGTCACAAGCAGAAATCAGCCCACAAAGAAAAACAATGAACGTCACATGATCGACTGAAACCAGGTCAGAGCTATGAGAACTGTATCATCATCTGCATCTATTTGCTGTACCTGCTGGTGTTTTCCTTCTCATTATTCTTTATTCCGTGCAGCTGTTCCTGCGCGGGCCCATCCCCCAAACCAGAGCCATTTTAATAAAAAATAACTTCAAAAATCCCAAGTGTTGTTCCTCGTCTCAGCTGAGATAACTTTCTCTAAAACATTTCAGATAAATGTCAATAACATGCTGGTGGAAAAGTGACTAATAAGCAGGGTAACTTACCAGCTTACGTTGACACCAGGTGCAGACGCCACACAGAGCTACCAGCCAAACGGCACATACGACGAATGCAACAGACACCAGGAATACACTGAGAGACACTGAGCCTGAGGGAGAGAGACAAAGACAGAGACACATAGAGAGGACAGTATTAGTGCACTTCCTTAGGTTTAAAGTTCACTGTTGAAAGTCCCACAAGCGTATGTTGGCACCGAAGTACGAAGTGTGACAAAGCTCCCATTTTAGGAAACATATAGGTGTAATCAGGGGCGATGCCTTGTAATGTGCCTTCCTTCCGTCTTTCCTTCCTTTCCCCATTCATCCTTGTCATCTGGCATCTGTCATCAGTCAGACACTGAGAGAAACGCACCAGGAGTGAGGGGGGAATGACACAAAGGCACTGAAACTGCTTCATGCTCATGTTCCCTGCATGTATCAATAGGAGACGCGCACATGTCAGGAAGAGATAATATCATGGGGCCAGAAGCCATGCAATTACCAGCTTCCGCTTTCTCTCTTCCATCTCGTAAATCCTTCAGCAACTTTGTTCCCGTCTTGACAGATGATGAAAACTTCTTCCACGGCCGTCTATTCCTCATCTCTATTTCTTTCAATTACTGCCTCTCAACGATGCTGTTCATTCAGTTGTCTGCCACCTTGTCTGCCAAGTAATTTAAAATGCAAAGGCACGCTGGCAAAACAATGTCTGCAAACAAGGAGCTCATAACTGCTACATCCTTTTTCTCAGCAATACAGTCAATCTTTTTCTGAGTCTCTCGCTACCTGGAATATGCATCTGGCTGCTGATTCTTCCCTTTTTCTCTACATTTCACTCTCCATCCCTGCCCAGGCACGTTCAACATTTAGACGTTTTTGGGCGGCAATAACAGAGGAAGTGTATTACTTCTTCAGGTGTGTTATGCACCTTTTAAACAAAAGTTCAATACACTGTTATTCTCTGGTTTAGAGTTAGAAATTGTGGTTGTTACTCACATTAGAAGCCGTCTCTTTTTACAAACATTTGATAGTGTCAGCTTGGAGGCTCCCTGTCTCCCTTCGCTTATCCTTATCAACTTTGTAATAAAGGCATAAAAAGCCCACCAATACTTACAGAAAGAGCAAGAAAGAAACATGGCTGCTTGAAGAAAAGTCTAAAATGCACTACTTGAGGCACACAGCATTCAATAATCATCACTGAAATTTGAAAAAAGTTTGTTCTTTGACATTCTTTCATAAAGAAAAAATAACTACAAGGCTGACTGGATTAATCTATCCTTGTACGTCTCCCAGAGGCTCATCCAGTTCACTTTCATGCAGAGGTTTATATCCTTGCTTTTAGCAGTCTGAACTCCTCCAATCATTTAAGTGTCAGCTTCTTTTAATCCACCGGCCTCACCAAAATTAAAAGTCTGTCCACCTGTTTGATAGGGCACCTGATTTTAAATTGTGAAATATTAGGCATGGCAGAATATGGTGGTGATAAAGATCACAGTTCTCGCTCTGAGCCATTCAGTCTAGCAGCAGAAGGTGTCTTGTGGTAACTTTCAAAAGCAACTCAAAGCTTAACAGATAAGTCGTCTCAGTCTTACTGGTGTTCTTGCCAATACATGCAGAAAAAACAGAGTTCGCTTCATTGAGACAGCTACAAAAGCTGAAATACTCCTCAGCTGGAAGGAATACAACCAGCTGGAAAGCAGAATGACTCCTTTTAGACCTTTTAGAACTGCCAGACCTCCATGTGTGGACACACAAGTCTGACAGTTTTTCACTTGGTGGGGTGTTATCAGCAGGGGGACTTGATGGTACCAGGCACTAACCCACAAGAGTTACTTTTTTCAAGTCAAGACATAATATAACCAGTCCTGTGCAGATTACATGATGGTTACTGTGGTTGTGTTCCTTTGCATCCTGTCCCTGCCTGTATAAAGGCCTAGCACCCACATTATGAAAACCACCAGTGACTAGAGGTGTTCCTAAATCAACCCATCCTAAAATAAACTACAGTTCCATTATAAAAGGTTTGCACTTGGAAATCATCTGCCCATCCTTCTTTGCTGTTGAGTCTGTTTCTTTTCTGGAATTGTTCAGCTGATACATGTGATTTTGGGAGCAGGTAGTGAAATGCGTTGGGTGTTACTGAGGATAAGTTTGTGGTTACAAGGAGGTTGACACTTTAATAACTGGATGAATTCAAACTGCTAAAAGCAAGGACACAAAGCTCTGCATGGATGTGAACTGGATGAGCCTCTGGGAGACACACAAGGAAAGATTCAATGTAAGGTTGTACAACCTGATCCCAAAAATGTTGGGTCTCTGTGTAAAACCTAAAGAAAAACAGAATGCAGTCATTTGACAACAAAGTGTGTTTACTGACATTAGTTTTATAAAGCCTTCCTGAGCTCATGTAGTGACATCCTTTATACAATCATGTGTTCACAAAGTGGTGAACCTCACTCCATCCTTGCTTGTGAATGACTGAACCTTTCCAAGATGCCCCTTTCATACCCAATCGTGATACTATCACCTGTTACCAATGAACCTGTTTACCTGTGGAATGTTCCAAACAGGTGTTTTTGGAGCATTCCACTACGTTCCCAGTCTTTAGTTGCTCTTGTCCCAACTTGTTTGAAACATGTTGCTGCATCAAATTCAGAATAAGCAGATATTTACAAAGATGAAGTTGATGAGGTTAAAAATTAAATATATTGTCTTTGTGCTGTTTTCAATTGAATATCTGGCAGAAAGTATTAGCAAATGATCACATTCTGTTTTATTCATGTTTTCACTGTTTCTGGAATAACTATAACTGAATAGAGCTACAGTTCAGCACCATGGACAGCATCCATCCCCAGTGCCCCTCCACCTGCAGGCTCAAGTGAGATCTGCACACCTGGTGGACAGACTGGGCTAAGCTCGTATGCATGGAGCTCAGGAGGGTTTTTGCTGTCCTGTTTCATCATTCAGGTTTTATTGTAAATATGTCAAATAAATGTCAAGTCAACTGCAAGGATGTCTGGTTCCTGAGTCTGTATCACACAGAAAAGCTCTCTGAATCTTGAAAATTGATTGCATGCATGTTTTCAGGAGCATTTAAAGATGTCACATAGAAAGATGCCAGGAGCCCAGCGTATGGGAGTATTTGTGTTGGTATTCACAAACCTACGCGTTTATGGAGTCCTGAACACATTCACAACTTGAAGTACGTGCATACAGACTGATAATGCTGCTACAATAATACCCCCACACCTGCAGAGAAACCTCATTTGGAGCCTCTCTCTTTTGGCTTATGATTACAGATGAGGGCTGAACACATGAGGGCTTTGTAGTTCAGCTCTCACTTTACTGCCATGGTCGGACACAAACCTCGTATTACCTCAGCTGCTGCGCCCTGTGAGCAATCTGTATGATCTCTTTTACCCTCACTTGAGAACAAGATCTTTGCCAAGGAGATGAGCTCATTCCCTCCAAAATCCACTTCCCTCTGTGACCTCTCTCGCAAAATGACCTCCTGAGCATCTGTTGCAGGAAGTGGCCTCATTAAACTGTACTAATCATTGCTGAGAAGCTTTTTTCTTTTAATCTACTCTACCTGGAACAATGGAGCATTGGTAATGAGGTCCATTTCTAATCTTGTTTTTAAACTGCTATTGACACCTTCAAAAGAGTGAGAGTATTACGCTGTATCCTCACCTGTGCACTCATTTGAAAAGTGACTCAAAAGCAAAACAAGAACTAAATGATTCACAGGAAGAAACAAAGTGATTTAAAAGAAATTAAAATGATCAAACAAAAGTTTTAAAAATATTTCGCCAACAGTCTGAACTGCTAGTTAAAGTCGCTAGAAAAACTGCCATTACTAGATTTTCCATGTATGTTACAGAATACGAGGATCACCTAAAAGGTCATCTCCATTTGCAGTGAACTCCTCATAAATATGCTAAAGAATGACAAACAAATTAACAGGGATGGACGGCAGAGATCCACATCAAAGGAGGCACCAAAGGTACACACATTCAAATGTTAACAGTTCATGACAGGGTGAGGAGGCTCAGTGAACCACGTGGACCTCTGTGTCGAGCAACTGCTCCTCCACTTTGAGAGGAGCCAGCTGAGGCGGCTCAGCCACCTGGGCGGTAAAGCTCTCTCTGGAGTGGCCACGACAGACTGGAGGGAGACCACACGACAAGACATGATAGACATCCTCCATCTGGCTGGAGGAAGCTGCAGGTTGGCTAACGCAGCTGCTTTGGAGCTAATTAAGATGTAATCTAGATCATTTAAGCATCTGATCTGCTGACATTAGGTAATGTGAGCAACCGGCTTCTTCAGTGTTCATTCAGTTGAGTTGGTTTGACCTTTGATTGCCAAATTTAAGACTTTTTGTTGAGAGATTGCCTATTATATCGCGTTCAGTATCATTTCTTACAGTAGATATACCACCAACTATACCACAAGTCAGGGTCCTCTTTCTCGCTGTTTCCAAAACTTTCAGCCATATCACACAGTCTTCATTGGTGGATGGGCTCAGTTGTTAGCTCAGTAGCTAATACGATTTTACCCAAAGTACTTTTAAGACTTCTCATCCATGTTGGTTTAAAAGTTAAAGATCATGCAGCACACTCCTTATTAAACCTTATTTGTCTAAAACGTCTATCTCGTGACTTTTTCCTGAGTGATGAATCCATTTACTGTCCGCTCCGAGCTCGACTAGTCTTATTTTCGACGAGCAGTCATAGCCTGCTCAAACCCGTCCTTGCAGAGTACATGCTCTGCTGATGTAGTGACATAATGTCAGGTCATGGGAGGTTCAATAAATGTGGACTGCCTCCAGACGCAGCACCTACTGTGCTGTGTTTGGCATCACACTGGGTCCCTCCCATGGCTCCAAGTGTAAACAAGAGACTTTTGCAGTACTGCTCCCATCGCTCAAACTCCCTCTCTCTCTCCATTTTATGTATTTTGGAGTGACTGCACACATAGATCATTTACTTAATAATCACAAACCGTAATTCAAAGACTGTTTGATATTTAATTACAGGCAGAAGTGTGGTGCCGTTCTCCATATTCTCTTTATAATTGTTATTCTTGTCTACCATCTTCCTTCTTGCTGTCTCTCTGCCAACACATCATTATTTTCACTCGTGGTAATTATTTAATTAATAAGACAACTGATTAGAAGAGTTCATCATAAAATAGCCTTCATAAAACTACTGTTGTCCTTCTCTATCCCAATCCCACACCTATTATTTCATATTTGGTAGCAATTTACAGCACAGGACTGATAACACTGGTGCTATCAGGTGATGGGAAGGTACAGTATATAGACGGGTTTTGTACTGAAGAGAGCAAATGATCTTGTCAACCACAATGTGCACATTCACAGGTAATACATATATGTCACTATTCTTTGTTAGCTGTGGCTGCAGGTTCCTCTTTCTTTACTGTGGACTCTGAGCATATTCATCTGTTGAGTTACTCACTGTTGAACGGTCTTAGTGTTTGCCGTGAAGCACTGATAACGATGAATTACAAAAATATAAATTACATCTACAGGTCAATTGAAATGAAAATGAGGTTGCTGATGAACATTCAAAGACGCATCATCCAACAGAACTCCACACAGCTTTTTACTCTCTTTTAGCTTATTGTTTTGATTTTCTGTACAATTCAGCTTCATCGCGCTCATTGCTGTGTGTCTGTCAGCTGGTTTTGAAATCATTTTGCCCGCTAGGTCCCGAGCATGAACGCATGAAGGCGGGATAAATATTTCTGAAGCTGATCATGTGATCTCACAACCATTAAAACACAGACTTTTATTAATTCTTTTTTCAGTCTACAGCGAACAAATGTATGCTATATATACCTCTTAAGATCAATTTGTTAAACCCAAAATCAAACTGAAATGTAGAAACAGTAAGTAAGTGATATGGGGAGTTACTTGCAGTCACGATTTCTTGGCCAACAGCGACTGCACACAGTCTTTATGGGATCCTGTTGTCACCTTGAGGTTGCTGGGAAACCAGCAGTTCAGTTTGTGCAACTGGGCCCTCACACCAGCAGCACAATTAAAACATTGTGAATAGTAAGGGTATTATTTCCAATGGAGAGACTGGCTGCACTGTCCACTGGAGCCATATCAGCACACACCACACTGATTTTCTAAATTAAACTCTGACCTCAAATGACTCCACATCGCATGTCCAATGGGATTCTGGCATTGGTGGGAGGTGGATGTTAAGTTGGTCACAATTTTACTGTAAAGAGGAATGGGGGAAAAGTACCCCTACTCTCTGATCCTACCATGCCAGCTCTATTCTACCAGGTTAGAAAACTAATCATGCGATTATTTACATACAGATGGAGTTTATAGTGTCCAGTTTTGCTGCTTTGTAGGATAATGTGCTGCTCACGCAAACTATTCACTGTTTGGTTAGGCTATCTGTGTCCCCCTGCTTCAAGTCTTTACGCTAAGCTAAGCTAATTAAGCTCCATACTTAAACAGGAGAGTGAAACTGATCCTTTAAAAGCTGCCTGATGTCTTTTTAATGTTTGCAGATACCAGAAGTTAACTGGCTAAGCGCAGTGTTGGTATTACTGACAGGAAGGATAACACCAAGTCGTGATAAACTGTAGCTTCAGCTTCCCGCTCTCGAACACTTCCCCCCCCACTGTCCTTCCTAATTCAATCCATGCTGGCTTGTCTTGTGGGCACCAGTATCTCTCTCTAAAAAAAAGTGGCCCTTATTCTCTCTGCAGCTCCTCTCTTCCACCTGCTGTGCATATCTGTTTGTGCTCTGTTCACTCTGCTCCTGGTGTTAGCGCCTGGCACGACACAGAGAATAAGCACTGTTAGTCACTGGAGACCTCCGGAGGAGCATCTCTCGCCGCAGGTCGGCACAACATGGAGAGGGCCGGCCCCATGGGAGGTGACCCTTGACTGGCACAACAGACGCACTGCCAGAAGAGTGGCGACCAGTGGGAGGAACATGGACATCCAATTATACAGAAAACCAAAGGGGAATGAAAGAGAAAAGCATGTCTCTGTTTGAAAGACCTCAACTGTATCCAGGCTCAGCGTGGACTGAAAGGCTGAGAATAAATGGTCATAGTTCATTAAACCTGAAGATTACATTATTTACTCTTCATGATTCAGTATCAATGGCAGGGGCTAAAGAGAGAGGAGGAAGCTGTGAGAAGTTTGGCAGGTCGAGTAGACAGCCGGCTCAATCTCGAAGTCCCAGCAGGTGTTTGTTTGTCTCACCTGTAAGAACCTGACTGCCCAGTTGGCTGGAGATCAGCTTTGCTGAACCGTGCTGTCACAAGTACAGGCTTGACTCGTCAGTAAGCCTTTATTTGTGATATTTAATCTGTGAAACTGCTTCCACAATTAGCTTTCTGATTACATTTCACTAAATATAAATAATCTGACTCCTTTATTTAACTCAATTTCTTTGACCAACTAGATATATATTTGACTGCACAGATCTATTTTTTGGTTCGACTTCCAGTTGCACATCACTGAACTCCCCCGGAACTTCTTGTTCCCAGCAACACTCGCTCCAAATCTTTGTCCAAAAAACACTGGATGCCTGCGGGGGATGTCATTCTTTCCACCGCTTTCCCCCAGAGTAGAGCCTGAAGCATGACATTTGTACAAGTAACAGAGGGAAAAAAAATCCACTTCTCTTTGCATAGGGATGTTTTAGTCAGGGTAACGTACTGCAGAAGGGTGACTTTACGAGCCCTTCATCGGATCCCGTCATTTCTAGGCCTGAGGGTTTTACATGACATGCTGGTTAATCTAGTGAGAAGTTCTGGAAATGTTAAGTGCACAATTTACGTATTCTTGGGTTTGACATTTGAAGGGTAGCTGGTTACAAAATACACGTTCAAACTAAATGGCAGGTGGTGGATGGTCAAGGTACTGGCTCTGTTGTGGCCAACTGTGGTCAGGAACGGTGGTTCAGGCACAGTGTTCATGAACCACAAGAACAGCAGTTCACTGACATTTATGACATTACAGCTTCCAGAAAAATTGCAGTAAGCTGTCGTCACCTCTTTGGCCAACCAAGTCAGATGCAGCCTCATCATATCTCAGGTTTTAGGGATCATAAATCAACACTGAACTGCAGAGAGGGACCAACAATGTGAAGTTTTTTGACTGATCAGAGACTAAAGCGTGTAGACAGACACAAGGCAAAGTTAAAGGCAATAGAAGCTAACACTAGGAAAAAGTTGGAGAGCAATGAACTCAGAAGGAACAAAAACAATCTGGCAGGAGGACAGGGAAATCAAAGGAGTATATAAACAGGGCTGAATGATGACAAAATCAGGGACAGGTGAGTGATGAGAGCAGGTGTGGATAACCATGGGGGCGGGAGACACACGAGGGCTGGAACTGAAATGAGACTAAATTAAACAGGAAATACAATATGCAGAAACTAGCTGGATGTTGTAACAAAGCAAAAAAAAAAAAAAAAAAAAAAAAACTCAATAAACAAGAAACAGCAAACTTTATACAAGTGCAATGAAATTACTGCTGGTGATTTTACACCTAGCTTCATTGCTGCAGTTCAAACACACTATAGTTTGTTTGTCTGTTTTCGGCCATTTGGTTGATTTAAGCCTGTGAGGAAGAGTTCATTTCAACAACTACGACAGAGGCCGCTGGCACAGGCTGGTCTTGGTCCAGCTGAAGGTGCAGTTCATTTGTGGTATGAAAACAAAGTGGACCGACCACAGGGATTTGAGATAGCAGACATCAGCATCATTTTAAAAGCCAAATTACTATTCATTTCAGCTGGGGACTGGGGTTGCCAGGGATCTGTATCAGGCTGTAGCCTCTACATTTGTGCAACATGATTTGGTGACCATTGTAACACACATGCATGTTAAAACATGAGGGATTTCTGTCGAACATCACCAAGTTGAAAGCTGTTAAAACAGAGGTGTGTTGTGCCTACACCCAGCATATTGGCAAGTACCTCATTTAAAAAACGACTGAAATGTTGTATCCCCTCCATAATATCACAGTACAAAATGTTTTCTTTCTATTTCTTATCTGTCACAATCTTCAATAAGGCTCATAATCACGTATTTCTTTGCGACACCAGAGAAGTTAAAGGACAGGTTCATAATTTAAAAAATCTTTCTTACTCTTTGAGTTTTCTTTCTTTTCTTTCCCTCTAGAGCTGCAGTTGAAGAACGGAAAGATAAAGAAGGATTTTTGCAATAAACAGGCTGTAACTTTGGAGAATATCCATTTATTTAGTCTATCTCGGACTGAAGCCTCATTAACTTCAGATAAAATTTGGAATGTTTGCATAAAAACAGATACTGTGATTTCTGTCCCCCACCACTGACATCAGGCCGTTTCAGGATGGGATCTCTTGGCATTCACTATGAACTAGAGGAACAATTACAGCACACTAATGATCATTTGGGCACCTGAAAATAAACGCATCAGCTGAAATGCAATCACTGATTCAAATGCAGATATCTGTTCATAGATATTGCTGAAATGTTCACCTCTCACCTCTAGCTGAAACAATGCATGGTGCATGGAAGAAGAAGTCTTGTTCCAGATATCTGTTATCTGTTATCCAGGTATCTGCTGGCTACAGCGGGAGCCCCAACACACTGACATTTCCCCCAGAGGCTAAATCCCCCCAGATGGTAGCTGATGGGTCCTAAGATTGGGCAACAACTATGGCAACGATTATCTAAAAACCTTTATGATGATAACGATGATCCCTAACCATAACAAAGTACTTATTTAACCCAAACCACAAGCTTTCCTAAAATTAACCAAAATTCTGTGTCTTCACATCATGAAACATTATTTTTTCTGTTTGGACTTGCTGCATGAACAGTCCCTCAGTTGACATGACTTCACGGTCTCTCCTATGGCTTACAGGTATGAACGGCGTGAACACCAAACAGACCCAAACTAAAAGGCAGTAGAGGTATGAAAGTGACAGCGGTGTGGGTTGGCTTTAAAATCTCTTACGGTAAATATTGTGGAAGCACAGTGCACCTTAATACAGTGCGACGTGGCTAGAGGGTGCCACTGTGTACACTGTCGTTCCAGTGGAGAAACAGGATTGCAGTGAGCTATTATTCACATGATCGTGAATGAGACATGAATGAGACAAATCCCACTTGCATTCGTATTGTTCACTGTCAGTCCAATTTTCCATTCCACCTGCTATTTGTTTCCCCTCTCTCAGGAAGCCATACATCCTTTTTTCACATCGCTCCCCGATGCATGCCAGCTGACTTCATTAGACTCCTGCCAAACCATCAGCGTGACTATGTGCAACCCTGCGACTCATTCAGTTGAAACATCAGAAACATTCGCTCCGGTGCCTTATTCTTAACCAAGCCAAGCCCCACGGGGAATGGGCATCCACAACACTGGCGACTCTCCAGTTCAAATGGTATTTTTTCTTTTTCTTTTAAATGAACAACATGTGTCTATGAAGAGAGATCTATGACTGCTGCTGGGATCAAGCAAAGAGGGAAACCTTTGGTGAAACGACATACATTTCCCTGTCGATTGTTGTAGTGACTGAACAAAGAGCGCCATGTGTTTTGTATACGCACATGTGAAGTGCAGCAAACAGGCTGCTGGCTGTCTCAGAGGGCAATAATACCACAGACCCATGACAGACTCATAACCTAATACATTTGACTGGCAGGTGTGTTTATCCAGGCAAAACATCTTAACAGTCTGCAGGCAGAGCCATCAAAGTGTGTTTCTGTAAGAACTGTGATCTGTTGTCTGTAATGAGGAGGATCCAGACGTTTGCTGTGTGCGACAAGGCAGGCTATGGGTGAATGGCCACAGCTGAAGAGTCATTCTGACTCACAGAGATGCTGAAGAGTTGGAGACAAAGATGGGCTCTTAGGGACTGTTTTTTCAGAAAGTGGTGGAGGACTGTATCAAAGACAAAAAGAAATGCCACAGAGTGAAAGCAGATACAGTACTGTTGTACAGTCAAACTCTATTATCAGCGACTTTCTTTTTTATTTGCCTGTTGATCCAGTTTTGCATCAAGATGTCATTACATTGCCATAATATGCCTAATACGCTGTGATCTGATCCTGTAGTATAATGCATGTATCACTGCATTTTTATTTAAATTCAGCCATTTCATTGCAGCTATTAAAGGATGAGTCTGGTGATAATATAAATACCAAAACCATCAAAGAACTGATCCCGCCAACAAGTATTATCTGTGTATCCAAAGCCTGACATCTTATTCCTCTGCACCACAGCCCTCCATTGTTGCCCAAAAACTATTAAAAACACATTAATGAGCCACACTGTTGTTTTCAGGCACTCAAACAGAAACTATATATTCATGACCCATTTCTATAATACATTCTACTAACATTAAAAATTCAGTAGGAATGTATGGACTTGGAGATGGCACAGTAGGGAAGTATAAACAGACTGACTGACTCACGCCTTAGCCTTTAATGTAACAATGCAAACCATTTATTTTGATAGGTGGTGGTCTTGAAGATAGTCTCAATTATTTTATTTCTTCCCACGACTCCCAAAAATCTGCGAGATGAGGAAATTCTGAGGCAAACTATAACAACATTCACCCAACTACAGATGTAACGTGTGATGGCCATGACATCATGAGATGTTTGGTGTTGTCAGCCTGAGCCTGTGCCTGTGAGTGCAGCTCCTTGATTGGAGTAATGTCAGACACCTGTGCTTAGAGTGAGGAGGTTATTTAAGCTCCTGCAGTCACACAGTCTCTCTCTCTGACCTGGCCTCCACACAGGTATACCACACATTTGGCTTTAGTTATGTTAGATTAGGTTTAGTTCAGTTTGCATTTTACAACATTTACACACATTATCTTCACTCATGCACATCTTACACTGCTGACTCCACTGATTTATACACTTCATGCTTTAAATATTTGATTTGATCTTATTTGAAGTAATTTTGAATGTTTAATTTGGTTTAATTTGGTTTGACTTAAAAAATAAAGACTCTTGAACTTTGCCATGGTGTTGTCTCCCTCTTTTGTTGTGACCGCCTGAGCCAGGTCATGACAAATGATACTAACAAACTGGATGAATACTCTCAAAAGTATCTAAAATTAAGAGAATATAATGTGTGGAAACATTTGTATGTATCCAACATTTGTCCCCAGCACATGTATTACCATACATTCTGTGAGGGAAAGATAATAAATATTAGTGAGGAAGAAATATTTCAAATATGCGCTCACATTCTTTTGGGTATAGCACAGTCAGTAATTTGAACATGAGCAGCTCTTACCCAAAGCAAAGAAATAAATAAATAAAATTACATAACCAAGCCACTAATCTGTGATATGCAAACGTAAAGCTGGAATCAGCAGCATTTACAATAAATGAGATTAACCTTGTGGATTCATAAGGTGTGAATAATAACTGCATTACTCCACAGTTGTTAGTTATTAAATACACCCTGGTCCCATGAAAATAATCTTGGATTCATCCTCTTTCATTTCAAAATTAATTCTTTATGCAGCGTGACATCGACAAATAGCATATTTTTAAAAGGCTGGCGTTGCATCTTTATCACCTTTTTAAAAAAAAAAAAAACATGTAAACCTATTCTCATCTGTATTTTGTTAGTGGAGTGGCAAATTTCTGCACTTTCACACATAATTTCCACAAAATCATGCTCCTGTTTGTTATGAGTCTGAACTTGTGCCACATCGGCTGCATCCGGCCCAAAATAAATGTTGCTGTAGCGGTTCATGAATCTCTGTTGTTTGCTCATTCTCTGCTGCAGTTGCGGTTCGTGTGAGTACAATTCCCTGTTGCACTATTGCCTGACAGAGACACTGCCTTCAGCTCTTCCAACCCTGAAAATGCAGACTTGTAAGCTGGCATGTTTCAACCTACTTGGCTAGCCTGAGTTTGAGCTTATCATTTGTGATGAAGGAAAGCAGCCCCACGAGCCCTTTTCACAGATGCAGTTTCACTCTGAAATCTTACACATATTTTCAGTGATTTGCTGATGAGAGTTGGAGCTGCAATTGATTTACGGGGTGACGATGACAATCCGGCAGACTCCTCAGTTAAGGCCTAGGGCTGTTTCAAGAGTAGCTGCTAACTAAGTGGCAGATTTAAACATGCAATAACTGATGTATTTCAGCCATTTGGGGGCTTTAAGAACAAGCTGTGAACACAACATTGATATATCATCACCCAACCAAACTGATTTAAACATCCAGCAGTTACAGAGCAACATAACTCATCTGGAGTCTGGCCACCTGGCGAATGTCAGTCAAACATTGTTTTAGCTCTGTTTTTGGCCTCCACCAACTCCTGAGGCAACTATCCGGCTCATTAGCTGCTAAATGGTTAACTATGCTCACCTGCTCACTGAGTCTGTCTGCTCGTTGGTGCTGAGCAGGTAGTGCACAGAGGGTTTTTGGGAGCATTTTCACTGGAAAAATCTGCCTGTTGCAGCTGAAAATTCGGCTGATTCGAGTGATAATTCCCTGTAGGATCATCTCTGTGGATGACCCTGTTCAGATATAGCCACGTGGAATGCATTGTCAGTATAAAAATACTGATTACAGCTGCTTTAAGTAGAAGCTCCTAATTTTAAGGCTCTTAATTACTCGGCGTAATTCATGAAGCACCTTAGCATGAAGCATTGCCCCTTTTAATTAACTTCTGATGCTCTTGACCTCTGGATGTCCCATAAATTGTTTGATATATCTATTGCAGGTCTTCTATTGTGAGCGAGACTGTGAAATCTGTGAAGGAAGTTGCACCAGATAATATAACATGTTCTGTGAAGAAACCAGCACTTTCGTTTCAGAACGCAACAAATACTCCAAACACAGATCCTGGCAAAATTCTGTGACTTGCTCATGGCAACGTCCGTTTAGACAGGAAGAGGCTGGAGTCTGAGAAGCAGTCAAGTGAGTCTTTTCATAAATTTCCTTTAAACTGGCCACACTCTGAAACAAAGGAGCCAAGGTAAGATTAATAACACACATTAATGTCAAGGCATTGCCTGTTCCCTCTCCTCCTCCTGCCTCCAATTCACACTTTTATTAGTCTCTTTACTGTGTCCCAGTTCTGGAGCTGGAACCTCTGAAGTCTACATTTCTAGACAGAGTATGTCGGGCTGACATGGCCTGTCCCATTTCAAAGGCTCCCCCAAACGCGGCCAAGAAATACAACTATTTCATACTCTGCAGCCCTTAGTTTGTCACAATTCATCGTGTAGCCTTGATTGTTTGATTAAACATCAGGAAATCCTTGTCAGCGTGTAAAACCAGGAAAGGTCAAGTTATGTATGTCACATTAACAAGGTGTGAGTTTGACCCAGACTGTCAGTTGTAATGTCATGTGTGAATGGATATCAGCTGCTGTAAACAATGGCATAACAATGCAGCGCTTTATAAATGAAAGCAGGTGGGAAGATGAGCAAGGAAATGGGCAGATTTTGAACAAAAGCATCATACTCATCAACACAGTACACCAGCACGTGACAGTGAAACTGAGAGGGATGCAAATAGAGAAAACCGTCCAAACAAAACTGAATTTACGGACAAACAAATTTAATAAACAAATATGTCAAATCAGTGGCAAACATGTGCACCACCTGCACTTTCCCCACAAGTAATCTGTACACAAATACATCAAAGCCAGATATGTAAGGTGACCCTGAAACTCAGAAATTCAATTTTGAATTTTTTACTATACAAATCCATTTGCAGCCGGTGTGGAGAGAGTGCCAGGAGATAGAACTGAATACATTTCACAGCAACAGCATGCAAGAGAGCCAACTCTGAATCTCGGGTGGGGAGAAAATTTGCCTAACAGGATGCCTCTGCTCCGCCTTCAGGCCACCCGCACACTTTATCTGGAAGCGCCTACTGTTGTTGTGTGAACAAATACTCTCTGTGAAGAGGATCCACATGTCATTCCACATGTTCCCCCAACAAACATCTCCTCTCTTTTCAGAGAGTGGTCACAGCTCAGGGCCACACTTCCACTGCAGGAGTGGTGAATTAAAGAAAAGCCAGAGCTTCTGTATGTGTTGTATGTGTGGAAAACATTTCTTTTTTTTTGTTAGTTCTCTCTGCCTCATTCCTGTTACTGCCTCGTTTCTTTGCACTGCAAATTCACAGTTATACTGTTCATAATAGGGCAAGACATGAGGTTTTTTATAAAGCAAATCGAATTGCATTTTTCTTGACTTCAACTGTTACTTTAATTTCTCTGTCTTATATGTAATTTATTATGTGTGTAGCATGGAGGGAGCTGCAACTCCATTTCACTGTGTAATTCTGTATTATATACTGGCAATAAAGCTCAAATTTGAAGCAAATATGTCATACAATGTCAAACTTCGGAGACTGAAAATTGACTGAGGTGACTGAGGTTTAATGTGGGAACAGACGAAGCAAAGAAATGAAAAAGATGGAGAGAGAGTTTACATTAGGTTCAGTCGGCCTGTCTGCCTGCAGTGTTCATGAGTTCTGAATGTAAAAGCCAATTTTTTATTTATCTATCTTTTTTTTTTTTTTTTGCCTTGAAATAAATATGATTTCTTGATTTTTGGACGATCACTGCACATGGTCCTGTACACCACATCATCCCTCAGAGCAGATAAAGCAGCCAGACGACTGGTGATCAGCACATTAGAGTATTCAGTTTGCTGCAGGGTCTTAAATATAACTTTCTTTTTTGTTCTCTAAGAGACAGATTATATTTTAACAGAGCCACTTACGATCCCCTATTTCCATACATTACTGTGAGCAATCGTAGCATCATTAACCCTTATGAAAGACCTATTTAAAATGCCTGAGATTTATCTTTGTGCTTTTTTCCCGTACAATATATTACATAATTTACCTTCACTAATATAACGTCTGTGGCCTTAATTTAAGAGCTGTGGACTTTTTGCCAGGATTCAAATTCGAATCTTCTCAGTATAACATCACAGCAGCGATAGGATCAGTTTTCCATCTCAGCTCTTCCGCTGTCTGTCCACTTCCTATCTGATCTGTTTTTCTCTGTATCTCGCCTTCTTTCTCTTCTTTTTCAAAGACACAAAGACAGATACACACACGGGCCTGCACACACCTTCTCCCCATTACACAAAACACTGTATGTTGAAGATATGAGTCCACAGAGCGTCCATTCATAGGCTCACATCAGACGTAAAGAGAATAACATGTTAACAGTCGACTGTATAAATCAGGCTACACCCTCGGACATCCACATCCTCAGCTAACTGTATAATCCACTGGAAATGTTATGGAGTTGGATGTGGATTTGTTATTAGGTTACCAAGCTGCACTGCCTTCCACACCCTCACTTATTTCCAAACACAGCTGAGCGTTTCAAATGAGGCCAGCATGAGGTCAGCATTTCAACCAAAGTAGGATTATGAACTACCAAACTACCTAGATTTGACCTGCTGGTGGTGCTTGACAAAATCTGAGGGCATCATCATTTAGTAAGTAGGTAGGTTCTTCAGCCCAGACCATGGCGCTAGCATGGCTAACAATAGACATAATAACGATTAACAGACAGATAGAAATAGTAGTTTCTCATCCTAACTGAACCAAAGTTATCCCCGGACACCTCCGGATTGAGAACCACTTACCTACACTCAACATCTACCCCAACATCATCCTAAACTGGCCTAAAACAACCCGTCAGGCTGAATGCATTCAGGCTGAAAAGAGGCTTTAAAAAAACATGCACCTCCTGAAGTTTAACTCTGTCAACTTCTTGTCACCCACCCACTGTTTTTTTTTTTTTTTCTTTTCTTTTTCCAGCGGTAACGTAGCAACAACTGCTCAGTAGCATACTTACTAGCGCGTGCCCTGGAGCGGTGTGACTGGCATTTTAAAACCGTGCTCTCTGACTGTCACCTTAATCACATAAACACAAGAAGAAGGTAGAAACAGAGTCGAGCAGAGCAGACTCACACACATGAACCCTGCTAGCAGTAAGTATACTCCATCATATAGCCTAAACCAAACAAAGTTTATTTGGCAGGACATGATACATGGTATATCTACTGTACACGTTTTTCTTTGCTTGGTCGCACTGATTTGAAGAATGTAAAGCGGATGAGGATTAATGTCAGGCAGAACATGTAGGCAAGCTGGTGTGAAGGATTTCAAGATCTTCAAAGTGATGGAAACACACATACAGTATGCACGCATACACATGACCAATACTGTATTACACTGATACCAATATCAATACGTGAGTTTAAAAATATACTGTATCTGAGGATAGCTCATTTTTAATGGTACCGCTTTCAAATACATAGATATAAGTCAGCAGTTGTAAATTCTATTAAGCTGTTAATACATGGATTTAGTCAAGATGTTGTGCGGCCCTTTTCCAAAAGGTCAGTTGTCCGGTGGTTTATCAGAGGGTCCTTCCTGACTGACACCGCAGCTTTAATGCTGGAGGAGGATAAACACATGTTTTTTCTTATTAACAGCTGAACTGACCTATAAAGAATTAATAAATTACTTATTCCCTATCAAAAACAGCCTTAGTTACAACCGATTAATTCTTCATATATGTCGACTTATTAGAATGTCTTTAAAGAAATCTTCAATGTAAAAAGTGTGACTGTCACACTAACAGTGTTTATTATTCAAAAAATTCTATAAAAATAGCCAACTTTCATATTGCAAAATCACACACATGGACGGGTATTCCTTCTATTTTGAGCAGACAAGTTTGCCAGATCTCATTAGACTTTTTGGTTCAGCCAAACGCTGCTTCAAATTTGACCTCAAACATGTCTTTGCCATTTCTCCGTTGCTATTGCTTGCTACTTAATGACCAACATGTACACTTATATCGACATGCCCTGCTACATTCGGCTGATAATATAGGCAATGTCAAAGAAGTGCATAAACTGTTTTACCTACCATGTGAGTCAGCTTAATGAGAGCGAGCTGCCACATGTTGGCAAAAGAAAGCACAGATGTTCAGAAACCTCATGCAGCAGAGGCCTTATCAGCTCAGTCTTATAGTAACCAGCAACTGGTGGCGCCAGTCGCTGTTTCTGGCAGTGTCGTCACTTTAGGGCCCCTGTGTGGAGTGTTTTATGACTTCATTACTGGCACTTAGACCTGAGAACAGTGTTAACCCTGCCCCACAGCGCTATGATGGACTGCCCTGCTGAGTGGCTTTGACAGGGAAGTCCATATGGACACATCTCCTTTAGCCCCTGTCTGACTGTCTCTCGGGGGGGGGGGGGGGGGCTGACTGCGTGCCTCTGTCACTGCTGTTCTGAACCTGAACTGTACTTTAAGCCTGTTGTTGGTGCTGAATTTTCTTTTCAGTGACCTCTGCAACTTGCTGAGTAAAGGCATATAGAAACATCTACAAAGCCACTCATGTGCGAAGACAAAAACAGACACATGTACACCTGGGTTGTGATATACAAGGACCAGCTGAACTGGAGACATCTGTGCAGAAGACAGAGCGATCAGGAGCACTGTGTCTGCTTGTGTTTGGGGATATATGCGGATACGTGTGTGTGTGTGTGTGTTTGTGGATGCACAAGTGAGTGGGCCGGACCTGAACAGCCTCAGGACCAGTCAGATCATCAGTCAAGACTGTGTCCCATCTGTTTGACAAGAGAAAGTCTTGCTCATGGAGGGAGCTGTACTGTCATCCTACGCTCTAGTTTGCACCCATTAAAAAGCACCCAGGATGCCCTCACCACCATCACATCAGGAGTACTTTTAAAGATGCCATTGATTAGAGATGGCACAGCCTCAAGGTCAGAGTCAGAGACAGGAAGTGGACCACACCATTGATTTCTGCTGAGCCTGTGTCATTATTGTGGTGACATGCTTATCAAACTGACAACAGACAAAAATACTTCTGAATAAAATTTAAAGTCTATTGTTCTTCGTGAGGACTTTCATTTTTCCTGGTTAAAGAGTTTTTTAGGGAGTTTTTCCTCATCTGAACGAAGCATCTACCGATAGAGGGCGTTGTATGCTGTACAGATTTCAAAGCCGCTTGAGGAAACTTGTGACTTGTGATACTGGGTTATATAAATAGAAACTGGCTTGAAAAGGTCACAGTAGCCTCTGACAGTTTTCCCTGTTTGGACAGGTCAGGAGAAGAAGTGTCTCTTGTGCTATTTTGAGATGACAGTAAGTGAAAACCCAACTCTGATAAAGGTGAAAAGAGAAAAAAAAAATCAGTGAACACTATCAGAAGCTGGATCTAGCGGACAACTCCCATTGTGGATGTTTTGTTGAATGACATCCAAAACTCCCAAAATCTCCATAAAAAGTGCTATTTGTTGTTATTTCGATCCCACTTGGCACGAATCAGACCCACGCACAGCAGAAGTATCTTATTTAGGTCACCAACGACCCCTCAGTAATTTCTGACCCCGCCATTTGTCTAAACAACAACACTGCAGCTGATGGACGGGCGATCCCTTCAGCCCACTCAGCGGCTCGAAAGCTGAATTATACTAACAAAATGTTAAAATAGTGAAGGCACCAGAGTGGTGTGTAGACATGTCAATCATTACCTTAACAGAGATTGATGCAATTCAATTTATTTTTATCTTAATTGTTTTTTGGCCTTACTGAAAGACAACTTCAGGTGTAACCATTGAATATATTTAGCGCTGAATGCAAAAAAAATCAACCTAACGCCACGGCAAAATAAATTAAAATAGTCTGCTTCCTTGAATAATAAAATGTCTTAAACTCAAAAGTCAAAGGTCACATGCATGCTAAATGGTGAAATGAGAGGCAAGCAAATCCAGGTTTCTGACTCTGTCCAAACATGGACCTTTGTTACAAGTCATTCCCCATCTCTCTCTGTCTTTCCTCTAATTTGTGTCTTCTCTCTAAAGACACAAATTAGAAAAAAAAAAACATATGGTGGTCAAAATCAAAGCAATTGATGCAAGATTTCCTGATTTTCAGCTGTTAGCATGGGTCAAGCCCCAAAACACATGCAGTGTTTTGCAGTGAAACACCTTTTATTCCACCCTTCCTCCCTGCTAAATACTCGAATCTTTGAAATTCCACACTTCTAGTTTGTAGTGCAGGCTTTTCATCAAAAATGTTAAGTCTCTAAGCCAATGCAGGGTTATTTTGTCAGACTCTCCAGAGCGACAGAAGATATTCTAAAATAAAACTGTTGTCACAGACTGGATAGCTCTCCCTGTGACAACAAAATCATTCACCATAGATATATAGATATAGATATAGTACAAATTCAGTGGAGTGCTCCTTTAAGACTCAAGAACAGATTAATTCAAGTATTTCAATGCTAATTATTGCTGAAGTGAAAGTCATTCATTATATTTCTTTCAGCAGATTAAAGTAGGTGAATCAACATGATTTCTAATCAATGCACTGATGCAGTCAATGAATCCTTATGCCAGCCTGGTAGTTTGTCATCTTCATGAAATGTGGTATTGTGGGTTTTAGGAATGCTTTATGGAGCACATATTTTCACTGCCAGCCTGTAAATGGAAGTAACAAATCAATATAGTTGGTGTTAATTGGTGTTTTGTCCAATAATGGAGCTAATAACAACAGCTCATTTATTTCCTCCTGTCAGGAACTGAGTACTGGGCCACACGTCTAAACCGCAGCATTCTGGGGTTTGCCAGATTTAAAAACGTATTCGAGTTTGACTTTCACCTTTCACAAGGTGATTTTCCATTTAGGACTAATACAATACTGCTCAGTGCTTGAATCTCATACAAATCAACAGACTTTCCATTTTTAATCTCCAAAGTAGAAAAGATTATTTCTATGGCAAAGGTCTATGAGTTATGTTTTAATAGACACCAGAGACAGACAACCTTTTTTATGCTTGACTCACCTATTGGCATTTCATGTGGGTTTTGCATTTATATTGCATTCCCCTGCATGGAGAATTTCCCTGGTTAAAAGCCACTTGGAGGCATGCCAGCAGGCATTTAAGAGAATGTGTTATTGCTTGAGATAGATGAACCAAGATGAGTACAAAAACATTTAGGCATGAGAGTCCCTTGTCTGTTTCAATTTTGGAGTATTTCTTCATCTTTCTGTGAAACCTTAATGCAGTCAAAGCCTAATTTAAAAACAAAAACTTTGGGATATTAACCAGCAGCCCTTTATTCCACAATAACAACATGCGCTACTAGATAGTATGAAATTCAAATTACTACACAAGAACAATATTTCAAATTTCATCCATGACAATATGGCATACTCTGTTAATCTGAGCATTAAAATGTTAGTTATACTCCATAGCCGTTAAGGAGGATCTTGTGCTTTTTCTTACTCGTTTGGAGCAAAAGCTTTAACCTACATTTACACTTTGGTAAGGGAAACAAAGTGTCTTGCTCATTTTTTTCAGTGGTAAATGTCTCGACAAAACAAAGGCCATGTGTCATGTAGGACAGGCAAGTCGCAGAGACAGCAATTCAAAAGCAGTTTATCAAACTTAGCAGGGAAATAGATGGAAAAGAATGAAACTGTAGACAGAAGACAGCCTGACGAAAGCTGTAAAATATGAAGAAAGGAATGACCAATGACATAGCGCCTTACCGGAAAGCTGCAGCGATTATCAATAAAGACCTCAAATGTCATCTGAGGCACAGCAACACTTTGACATGGACACTTTGACCCCTCAGATTGAAGTGTTTAACCTGGAACAAGCTGGCTTTTAACTGTCTATTGAGCAGATATCAAACCTTCACTGTGCATACTTCTACATAAAGAGATTTCTATCGACTCATACTGAATTACCACTGAGCAGACGGGTTAAGTCTTAAAAATGCAAGAGACTAAACAGTCCTCACTCGCATGACTTAGTAATGTGACAACACATTCAGGTGGCTGTTTACTCTGCAGACCTTTCACTGCACCGAGAATGTGCAGTCAGTTAGGCCATGAATGGAAGACACTTTAAAAGCTTTAAATAATTTGACAGGGGAGCAGAAACTGAACAACAAAACCCCGAACAGTTCACTCATGAAGTGGATCAAGGAAAGTCCGTGAAATGAAAAGGATTGGTCCTGTCAGGAGTATAAATGTGTTCAGTGAATTTTAGAGCAATTTGCCCACGAGATTTTGACGTTTGTCAAAAAATGGAGGTGATTTTGTTTTGATGGTATTGCTACAGGTCACCTAAAACATTAGGATTACTCGTCTGTGGATGATAACTATCCACAGGAACTGTAATCGAATATATATTCATTAGTTTCTGGGATCTCTCGCCACGGATCAAGGGCTTCGCCAAGGGGGCGAAATTTGACCTGATGGTGTCACTAGATGAAAGTTCAGGGAATCATCAAAATAATTGGGCTACATCCTCAGGATAAGATGAAAAGCTGCACAAAATTTCACACCAAGGAAACAGTTCTCAGCATATTTTGCTCTAAAAATCCAGACAACCATTAGTTATCCTAAATCTCTGCTGCGGAAATTCTACATGTGACAAGAACAGCTGTCTCCCTTTAGTTTTTGACTGATCAGACAAGGAGGCAGAATGATGTCGTCGTATCAGACAACAGGCAGTTCGACAGACTGTGTGTTGCGGCAGTGAGATGGGATGTTTAAACTCTGTGGCTTGGTCAGCCGGACCGTTTCTCCGTTGTTGCAGAGAGAGCAATGTTGTTGACTTGGGAAATGGTTGGTTTTGGTGTTGTGACAGAATTACAAGAGTATAGGTGCAGTCTAGTGAAAGCAATTTCACCTTATCAGTGTTGGGGAAAGGTATGGCATTTCTTGCTGGTAGGCATTCATGATGGAAAGTGCTCACAGCTGCAATATATAACCTTTGATTTATCAACAACTCACCTTCAGCAAATAATTTGTCTGAAATCTGAGCCAGGTCTCTATGTAGCCACTCAGCTTTTACAGAGTTTCATTACATCCACTGAAACTTATGAATGCTGTGCCATGTTTTCAAAAGCAACCCTTTCAAGATCTGAAAGGGTTCAGGGTGAGATGTGCCTTAGCGCTTCTGCCAACCTAATGTATTATTAGAAATCAGTAGGTGTTTCCAGTCCAGGAAGGTGTACTGCAACTGTTAACAGTCTTGGAGACTTCACAGACTACACAAGACATCAGATGGAGTGTACTGGCTTCATGTTTGCAAATCTAATATCCGTGAAGATGCCTTTTTCATGCCCTCAGTCCGCCCATCTTGCCCACTTTCCTTCTTTCCTCCCAGCCAGCTGGCTTTCATCACTCCTCTTAGTCGTATGTTGGATTCTCGTTGCCCGAGACATGCCCTCTGAATGTGAGAGCCTTATTGAGTTATTTAATCTTGTCTAATCCCTAAAGAGGCTTGAACAGTTTACGCGACATAAGTGTGACTTAGTGCTGTTTTCTTTTTTTTCTTTTTCTTTTTTTTGCTCTAAATAAGGATGAAATTTACCACGTCGTGTTTACTTGATCCTGAGTTGGAAGGTGCCCTTAAAGACTGGAGGTGGCACTGTGTTGTTTTATCCATCACTGCTACATTATGTCTAATGACCCAGAACTTTAAGTATTTTGGCCAAAGGCATTTGTATTCAGTGTATTTCTTATCATACACCCACACTATCATACTGTGTCTGTTAAGATCTTAAACTAAACTAAAATTTGTTTAGAGAACCTGTTGCCATTTTTATCTTTAATCTTTCAACAGTAGCATACCATTGTGAACTGATTGGCTAAGCATAGCCCTATTGATGCTAAATGTGCACGACACATTTTGCGCTTGAAATGTCACTTTTAACTTTACAAGAACAGCAGTTTTTAGCATACACACTAAAATGCTGTGTTTGGCTCACGCTATCTCGGGTAATGTTGGCCACGGTTGCTGGAGTGCAAACTTCAACAGAACAGAGCTGCTAACGTTAGCCTAACATAGCCTAGGGTTCAGAGCTGCCTTTCACACAACACTGGATGTGATGTAGTTGTTCAAAACAAACCTGCAACCCCAAAAAACTAATTAGTTAATTATGTGCTTCTTTGGTTTGGAAGAGACGCTCAGTTACTACTTTAAATAGCAAGCTAATTAGCAGCTTACACTTCAGCAGATAAACACTGTTCTTTAACTCTTTTGGTCTTCCGCTTTACTTACATAACAGATATAAATTTTATGTCTTAAAACTATTCCTTTTATATGCTGTAATTATTTCAGTGAGTGGCTTTGATTTTAATACATTTTTATCTTCGAATATCATCATCAGTGAACAAACTACAATGCGTATTCACTATTTTTTGAGACCTGTAATTTCGTTCTTAAACTTGTGCAATGAAGCACATATTCATTTAAGCATCTCCAGATGCTTTTACAGGAACCCAATTAATTGAGTACTGCACTAAAATCGGTCACCAGGGTGGTTACCTCTAATTAATCAGGTCGACAGCATGTAATTTGTCCAACCAACCATCAGTAATATGTCTGCTCCAGGTTTTCCTGTGGAATTAACAGATATTTTTCCGGCGCGCAACCATATTTTAATAATTAACTTCCTGTCATGTTGATAAATATTATTATATGTGATGAACACACTCCACACAGTCCCCATTAATCTCACCATTTGCAGTGATAAAGCTCAATGAGCTGCACGATAAGATTGTGCATACGTAATACAGCTGAAATACAGCTATTGAAACAATACGGGGGTTTTTTTGTGATTCATCAGTGTCTTGAGTTGAATGCAGTCTTTTCATGGTTTTGTTTGGGTTAGTGGGTAGGGGGTCCCACCATAGACATCTGGGCCACAGAATCTGATGGGTCACAGAATTTGGTGTAACACTGGTGCAATGGATTCATACCGAATAGTTCAACATTATGAAAGTTTATATGTGAAAAGACTACCATGAAATTATATTTTTATTTACTGTATATTGTAACGATGAGACTTAAAATTGGGTTCAGTTGATATGAATTACTTGTGACCTGATACTGCAGCCATGCAATTTATGGACTTTCAGACTGGCAAAGTACTAAAGTTGAATAGTCTCTGCTAAACTTACAATTCACACACAAACAGACTGAGGCCCACGTCAGTTATTAGTGCAAAATAAAGTCACTCAAACAGTGACATTGTAACAGTTGCATCAGCACCATGGACAGCACTACACATCAAACAAGCAAGGCTACGACTGTGTGTAGCTCAGGGTACATTTTACTCTACTCTCTTTCATACATAGTATAGCATAGTACAGTATTATAATGGCAAACATACATTGAGAAAGATCCAATATATTTAATCACCTAAAAGCTGGAAGAGTATTCAGAAAAACAACACACACAAAAATAATAATCTGATTGTGGTGGTCTGCACTGGCAAAAGTGTACCTGTTTGGATATATCCACCCGGAGGTCATCTGGAATTACCCTGCTTAATTCTCCTAGATGAGGGTTGGGAGAAGGGCAGCTAACAGATGCACCACTGCCATCTGGTTCTGCAGTAGCTGCTGGTGGTAAGAAGAGAGACCCAGGCCCCGGTAGTGGTGGTGGTGGATGAGAGGGGAGAGGAGATAGCAGGAGAGATGTAGTGGTGGCTGCACTTGTTCTTGCTATCATTGTTAACTTGGTGGTAACATCAACACTTTTTCCTGTTTCATTACTGGAATCAGCAAAACTGGCAAGTGCTGAGTGAGCATTTCTTCTTGGTAAACCACATGTGTGGCCCCCACCTCATAACAGCTCAGCAGTTCCCTCCTGTGAGGAGATACCATGTTCCTCTCATGTTTGTGTGTGTGTTTCCTCCCACATTATCCACTTCAGCATATACTCATCATTTATCCACCTGCAAAACCACCGACACAATCTGATTCAGTCTGCATAAAACCGCTGTTTCTTGTCGTGCCATTATGTTTTATCAGTGTATGAAGGAACACCACACTTGGCACAATTATAATTGATTGTACTTAATCATAGCAAATGAAAGTCAAATTTCAAATGTGCATTATGGCAAATGTATACACTTTAAAGTGACCGGTTTGATTTTGCTCACTGCTCTTTAACCTGTCTGATGATCTTACACCATGTCACTTAGAGAACTGGAACCAACACCAAATACAGTCGCTGTGAGTGTGAGTGTGAATGTGTTTGTTAGTGTGATGCCTGTGATTATACTAGCAGTCCGTCCAAGACATTTTAATGCATTTTGCCCAATGCACGGTGGGATGGATTCTATTAAACAGGTATTGAAAAGGGATAGAAGAATGGATGGATGAATTTTCAGAGTAACTCCACGCTGGTTCTTGTATGGAGGAAAAGCATTGGTGCATTGGTAAATTTGTGAACACACCCAATATCACAGTTAGGCCCTCTGCACATGATCAGCAGCAGAACGGCTCTGCACCAGTGTTTTTTTATGGAGTGAAGACACATAGCACAACCTCAGCCACAGCACGGCACACCACATTTACACCTCACTGCTTTGAACAAAGCTCAGTTAGTTTCAACTTGGAACTTGTTTGTTAGCGACTTTTTGATGACAATGACATGATGGCTGCCTGCAACCTGAAAGCAATCCTTGATGCAGTCAGGCAAATGCATCCTGAATCACCTTTCTCTCCAATGACAGACAACTGCCGGTGACTTCTTTTTGTGATTAATTGAAGCACACAGTTCACACACTGTCTTGGCTTGGCTCATTGTTTGTTTTTTAAATTTCCTTGCACTTTGCTGCCACCTGGGGCACTTTGATGACATCAGCTGAGGCTGTATGTGACTTTTGCTATGCGCTCTGAAACCCACATTCAGGCCTGCAAACTCCAGTGGGATGAAGATGGGGACAATTGTGGGAATAGGGCTGAACCTTGCTTTGAGATGCAGTGAATGACTTACAGTGCGCTGCTGCCGCTGCTGCTACTGCTGCTGCTGCTGGGCCAAACAAAACTAAAGTGGTTAAAGTAAATGTGGGTGTTTTTTTGGACTGCACACAAAACCACATGGATTCTGGTTGGAATGCAACATTAACGCAGGTGATTTTCTAGCAACATACATATTGTGTTTAAACTGTAAAATGCTTAAAATTAGCTTGGATGTGTCTGGATTTGAAAGTTTTGTTAAGCTGAATTCTGTGGCCCCTTACTAACTGTGAAACTGAGGTTTCTTTCATATCTTGTACATGAACAAGATTTAAACATTGCATAATAAACATAGCACATGGGAAGACAAATAGCTGCTATATTCAGAGCTATATTCAGAACTTTCAAATATATTATGGACTGACAAGTCCCTCATAGTAGCACACAGCCTCTCCTAGCAGAGCCACTATCGCAACTACAACACAGGTACCCTCACAGAAGCTCTCAGAGGGTCATAAAAATGCTTCTAGTGTCAAAGCTCCACCAGACTCCCTGTTTTTCCAGCAGAGAAATACAGTTTGACAGTAGCTGCTCATGGCTGGTTAGCTAGCTACTAGCTCTACATCGCTGTCTAAAATGCGATGAGCAATGATCAGTCAGTCTTCCCTGTGTCACCTGAGCCTCCCAATGGCACACAAAACTCTTCAGATCCTCACAAATCACAAGGATGCCATATTTTTCATTCAAGACAGTAAATTTTCCCCGAAAGGTGTCACGTTGGCAATTTGCACATTGCATAGGGCACAGATCAGGCTGCTGCTTAGGTCCACCATGACACCTAGCTGTGATGTAGCATTGCACTATAGTGCATCGAGAAGCCTTGTACTGCTTTGTGTGGAAAGATCATGTAGCCACCATCAGTAGGCAGAGCAAGCAAGATTATGTTAATATTGTGTATTGTAATATGTTTGCATAGAACATGCACTGTTTATAAAATAGTGTATCTCATTACAGCAACACTGCACCATCACAATATGGTCACAATACATTTACCTGAAGCTGTGTGCAAGTCTGTGTTTTAGATCTGCTGTTTTCATGTGTGTCTGAAATCAGTCATTACACTACAATAAGACTCCTATAGAGTAGTACTTTCTTTCAGTTGTGATAACTTCATGGTGCACTTTATTCACTTCATTTAGAACCAGGACTCTAATAGGTGCAGGATGTAATGGTATTGTAGTAGGTATTCTAGACAAAAATGGGAATTACTGTTGTGCATCAAGTGTGCAGCCTGACTGACTGAGGTGGCAAATGGTTCTTTATCTGGAGGTGTGGAGTCCAGCCACACTGACCTCATTCATTGCAGAAGTGTAATTATAAAATGTTGGATGTGTCATACTGATGGCAGTTTTCTAGAGAATGGCGGGGGTGGGCTGCCACTTAAGTGATCCTTATTCTGTCCTGTTTTTGGGGGGGAGGGCAATAAGTGATTATTAATTCTTCGATGTTGTTAGGTAATTCATTTGCTGTATTGTACTCCCTTTTTTATCATGTTGCCCTCTTTAAAGCCTCTTTATACCAATCTGATACAGAATATATATATATGACACTATGAGGATGTAATGAATAAAGAGGACTTTTCCAACCTTAAAGTTACTTGTGAGAGAAAAAAAAAGGGAAAGCCATACCTTCATCGCTTAAGTTGCTCATAACATTATGCCTTGTAGAAAAATTCTATGATTTGAAGCCTGGTAATGAGAAGACACAGGGCAGAGATTTGGTTCTGTAAAATCATGGCCCTGTGGCACCGTGTAAATAATTAGTCATTATTAAAGGTAGGCCGTTTTAATATTGGAATCGAGATGGAATCCCTTGTCATAATTAATTCAATGCACTCTGTAATATGTCATATCTAATTCATAAGAGAAGTCAAGCTCTACTCACTGAGATCTACTTTGCAACACCTGGGGGGCATGACAGTGGTAACCTAATGCACCTTGCCATTAAGTGCATGAAGCTGCTGGATATTAGCTCTGATTCTGTGTTCTTCAGAGCTGTGGGTCTGTGGGCGTCTGTGATGATTCAGGCACAAGATTAGTTCGATCCAGACACACACGGCACTGACATTAGACATATAGGAGCATAAAAGTACATTTATCCATGTTCTGCCATGCCAACACTGAAACAACAACCACGGCACCTACGGAGATAATGGCTAGAAGAGGAGAAAGATGGAAAACAGAACTCCCGTAACAATTTCAACAACTGTGTGGACTTGATGCCAACACTGTGCACACTGGCTAAAACGTTAGCGAGCCAAAAAAATATGAGCCTGGTTCAGAGAATCCAGGTGTTGGCCAAACAAATACATGAAGCCGTGCTGTTTATTGATTAATGATTAATCGTTTTTAAAGCCGTTTTTAATGCTCTCTGCATGGCAATATCTGTATTAGTTACACTTGAAAACAGTACAATAAACTTATGTGCGCTGATTTGCTGACTAATAAGCCTTCAAAGTCATGCATGCACTACTCAAACCTCATCTTATTGCCTCACTAGTACCAGAAATAGCACACCCACACCAAAGCAGCCCCTCGCATTTTTAACGCCGCGTTGCTTTCAGTCTCAACGCCTCATGAGTTACATTGCAGGTTAATGCATCGACACTCCAAAGGGGGTTTCTCCATTATACTCGTGCAACTTCTATTGACTCGTTTGAATATTTTTTTTCCATAATTAGGAATATCTTGTGTGCTAAGTTTGTTTATGTCTGTATTGTTGTGCATGTGTGTGCCTGTGGGTGTGTATAATTACTCAGACATGCAAGGTGACTCACCAAAGAGCCGGGAGAGATAGTGAGAGATAAAGAGAAAGCGAGTTAAGAGAAGAGACAGAGGGATGGGAAGACAGGCTGGTGAAAGATTTGTGGGAAGGGGAAATAAATGATGACCTAGAAGTCATTGCAAAAATGAGAATGAGAGCGTACAGTCTTTCAGTTGAAATTCAGTTGCAGTGCCCAACAAATCTTCCTGTTCACTGACGAGAGGATCAGTGAAGCCATGATGGCAAAATATGTATACTCTTGGTAGCTGATTAAGTTGTATGTACAGTAGATACTAGTATGTATCGACACTGGCTGATAAACTATAAAATCAAAAGTGAAAAGTGGTGAAACTAAGCCAATGCTAATCAGATATAGTTTTACTAAACCTAACCAAGTACCTTTGGAGCATAAACTTAAGGAACGACTGCAGCTGCTTCACAGTGTTAACCATGTGACAACAGAGGTCCAGTACAATGAAGGCCCTGTTCAACCTCAACCAAAGCAAACGGCGCCGATTCACAGCATTAACCATGTGACGATGAAGGTTGTCATACTTATCAACTGGTGCTCTCCAACATTCATATATGTCATTTCGGGAGTTTTTGGCAATCGACCTATTCAGTCGTTTAGGATTGAGGCCGTGTTGTGGTTGTTATGATTGAATACCCCTTTTGTTTATTGTCATGCACACACACAAGCAAGCGACTGACACCACACACACACACACACACACACACACACACACACACACACACAGCCAATGGTTTCACGCTGTTCCACTGATCTACAGGTGATGGTTGTACATCAAGAAATGCAGCAATGTGCCAGCAGAGGCAAGAAAGAAAGAAAACTGCTCCCAAGTCAACATGGATGTTAGCAAAGCAGGTTTCAAAACGATCAAAAACGTGTTTTTGATTTTTATGAGGAAGGAAATTCACACAATTCAAACACACTAGGCCTCCAGGATTCACACAATGCAGTTCGGTGAATAACACTGAATGTACAGTAAACAGACACGCTGTTTACATAAACACCCACAGGGCACCTTTAGGCTGTTTGCTATGAATCACAAATACTTCTACCATTTTTACAATCAGCAATTTTGGCTGACAAAAATATGTAATCAGATGATCAAACCTGGAACACAAGCAACTGTCTACATCACGAAAAGGATAACATTGATTTTGCAGCTTCTCGCAGGCAGCGATTACAGTCCGGCCGTTAGAGTCTCTGATCACTGTTTGATTGCACCACTACACCTGCTTTTCAAATCAGTCCACACATTACAGTGTCTATTAACATAACTTTGACAAAAGTAAAATAAAGCTCACTCTGATGGAAAACCAAATCAATATATGTTTTTTTTTAATCTTCTGAATATGAAAGCCTCTCTTTGCCAGAGGGTCAGAGAGTAAAGGCACTAATATTTAATGGAAACATTTCAAAGTTTGTTTATTCCTTTCTTGACTGCAGGATAAATACTGTTTGTCCCCCAAGTTTTTACTGCTAATCTAACGAACCACTGAATATGACTCTACTGTACTTACGTTTTCTTTCTGTCCACAGCAGAGAGAGCAGAGCCTCGACAGCATACTTTCACCCTATTAAGTAATGTACGACACGCCGTGAGCCAACTTAGGCGACGTCTCAAGCCTCCGCGAGTGTTGAAACCAAACTATATGATAAATGAACATGAACATTAAACACAAGTGAATCAAAGCTTTTATCAGGCGAATGTGGAAGGATGATGTAACAAGTTGTAACTTGTTTTGGAGTACAGAGGACAGAAGAAACAGAATCGCTGATGACTGAAGCCTACACGGGTCCCACTGAAACATCAGCTCTTATACTGGATTGAGTCTACATCAACTGAGATGCAGCTACACTGCTTTTTTTTTTTTTTAATCCACCTGTGTTTACACAGGTAAGGTGGTGCTTTTAGCTTGTTGGAAGCCGTGAACATCGACGTAACTCTGCAACAGAGCTCCACACTGTATTCTACCCCTCTGCCAGCTGTGCAGCTCAAGGAAAAGACAACAAACAGCAGCTCAGTTTGCCTCTTCACCTTCTGTCTATCTCTCACGTCATCCTCTATAGTGTCTCTATATCCCCTCTTCTCCCCGTTTCCTATCCAGCACACACACACACACACACACACACACACACACACACACACACACATCTACATCTGTTCCTCTCACAAGCATCAACACACACACAGTTTGTCTGTCACACAGTTGCTCTCGCTTTCTCTTTTGCTATTTTTTGCTATTTATCTCTGCCTCTGTGTGTCTGATTGTGCTCCTGTGATCCATGCAGCACGTCATTGTTTTATGATTCTGGGCCCCAGTGCCACAGCAATCTGCGACATCACAAGGAGCAGACACTGGAAATACTGTGGCGTATGTAGATAGTGAGACACAAAGACACAGACAGACAGGTGGGGGAGGTAAATTGATGTATAGAGAGATTACAACCTGAGGGATTTTTTTTTTTTGCCTGCACAGTTTTGAGAAGATATGGGACGAACTGTCGTCTAATGCTGTTATCTGAGTCAATCTTTAGAATATCTATCCGCTTTCTGTCAGGGAAATTGACTAAGCACTTTTTTTCACTGACACCCATTGAAGCCTCTCTTCCTCAGGCGCACCTTTTTGAAGACACTGTAAACCTGAGAGTACCCTGAAATTCAGGATTTGGCTTTGTATCTCCTGTTTGTCCAATTTGGGAATAGCTCATGTGGTCGCTTGATGGTTCTTCTAAATTATTCAAAGCGTTTATTTATAAATAAACACCGACTGAGCCTGTACCCAGCTGTCTAGTCCTCTCCCTTGTAACTCTGTAACCTCCAGCAACCAATCCATCCAACCAAGCAAACAACCAGAAAACCCACCAACCAGCCCCAGAACGTCGCTCTTTGTGTCCTGTTCACTGTGCCTCCGAATGAATCTGACCATGTCTGCCTCTCTCTCTCTCTCTCTCTCACTCTCTCTCTCTCTCTCTCTCTCTCTCTCTCTCCTGTTTCAATAGTTCTCTCATACATTTTTTAGGCACACTTGCAGCTCAGTAATGTCTGTCCATCGGTCAGTTTTTCAGCCAGTCCACCACTTTAGTCCAGACTCAAATATTTCAACAACTATCGGATGGATTGCTGTGACATTCTGTAGAGACATTAATGGTCCCCGGGGGATGAATCCTGATGACTTTGCTGATCCTCTGACTTTTCCTCTAGCGCCACCATCACATTTGATTTTGTGCTCTTGAGTGAGACGTCTCAACAACTATTGAATGGATTGCTGCGAAATATGGCACTCACATTTTGGACTTCGGGCTCAGGATAACTTGTAAGACCCTGAACTTTTGATCTAGCACCATCATCAGGTCAAATACCTGCACGCCAACAAGCTAAACTACATTCAATGGCGAACATGAGACATACTATACCTGCTAACCATCAGCATTTTTAGCATTGCTGTGGCTCAGAAGGTCATCCATCAATCAGAGGGTCAGCAGTTTGATCCCCGTCTCCTTCAGTCCGCATGTGTCCTTGAGCTAAGATACTGAAGCCCATATTGCTCTGGATGCTGTGTCACTGGTGTGTGTGTGTGAATGGGTGAATAAGGCATGTGTTGTAAGGCGCATTGAGTGGTCAAAGTAGACTTGAAAAGCGCTACAAAAATACAGTCCATTTACCATTTTAACATTGTCAGTGTGAGCAGATTGCCACGCTCGCATCAGCATTACGCTCCACAGCAGAGCTGTGTCTAAAGAACAGCCTTACAAAGCCGCCAGCATGGCTGTTAACAGTCTTATCCCTCTTTCAGTGCTCTAATTAATTACATACACTGTCTGAGGCCACATCTACTGTATACATTACATAACGTGTTCACATACACACCCCATCATTCATGCGGGATGATGGATGCAAAATGAACAGACAAGATGGAGGCAAAGAATGCCACCTTGGAGGCGGATGCCAGAAGTCAGAGTGTATTATTGTGGTTATACATTACCCTAGCATAAACTACAGCTATGGCAATCCTATAAATCCTATTGTAATCATTTCTATATGCTGAAGCCAAGCAGTGTCAGACTCCCGTTAAAACCCTGGTGAGGAGAACGGTCACAAGCACATGTTGATCGCATGTGTTGATTCAGACCAATCTCTCACACCGTTTAATCCACTCTATCTACTGTGTCTGTCGGAGAGGGGTGAAAATGCCTGGGCTTAGTAGTGCATGACAGTAGAACTATTGCATATTTAGGGTCTCAGCTGGCCCAGCCTTGAGCTTGTTTTCTATATTTTCATACTCTAGATGAATGCAGATATATTAACTCCCCTGTTTCTTCAATCTATCTTTCCTTACTCTTCAAATCACCTCCTCTTTGCCTTCTCTCCTCTCCTCTTCCCAAAATCCTCAATGGAGTGCCATCATCCATTCTCCTCCTTTCCTTCTCTCTCCATTCTTGGCCACTTTCCATCACTATAATTTAAGCATTTTGAATGTATGATGGTTTTAGACACACAGGGAAAATAAAAACAATCCATTAAAAGCAGAGGCAGGGAAATTGAAGGAGAAAGGTGCAGAAGTGAGGCTGGAGCAGGACAGCATCAGCTTGACGCCGATACAAAAATTGATGCAGACGTTGTCACACATCATTGCAAACACAGACACACATATGCATGAGCAAACACCCTAATTTACAAAGAGATGGGACCCTCCATTATGCCAACCTGTAAACAAACACACACACACCAACTCATATTTCTCTATCTCACTCCCTTGCGGAGCGAACACTGTATAGATAGCTGATAACAAGAATATGGCAATTACATTCGTCACTGGAGCAGGTGGTGGGCGTTTAGTTGTAATGGAAAATATCAGTGGCTTGTATTGGGAGGTTGTGCAGGTCCTACTAGGTTTTTAAAAGCACTTCATATTCTATGTGTGCATTTCTAAACTGTATATATAACTTTTCTTTTTCTGTCTTTTCTGTGTTTCCTCAAGCACAAATTCACTGAATCCACTGTGAGACAGACAACACTATCCTACAGTGCTGGCCATACTAACAGCAGACAACAAGAGCTGCCCACCAAGAGTGAGCTGACTACTGATAAGTGAAGGGAGGAAAGAATATATATTTGTATTCAATAGCAAAGGGAATACACGGGTATTGTACAAATAAAACACATAACAAAGGGAAAGATTAATGTGCTGGATTATTGGGAAGGATATGTACAAGAAAACTGAAGAAACAGATGGAACAACAGCGAGAAAAGAACATTTCAACGCAACCTGTTCAGAAGTTTCTTGAATTAATTCACTGCCTCTGCAATAACTTGTCCAGTCTGTTCTTCAGGAGTGAGGCTGAGTCACCTCCATGCCCTTGACGCCTCGGGAGAAGAACGCTGCAGCAAATCTTCAGCTGTTGCTCGGTGGCCCTGAGACGCACACCGTGGCTGCATAGTGACCAGGTGCTGAAGGCTGTAGCAGACATCATCCTTGGGGGCCCCGTCCAAGGCGAGCCACTTCATCCAGCAACGCAGACCACTGCTTTCATCAGTGGGGGAGAAACAGAAGTCGGGATCGCCAGGCCTCAGAGCAAAGTGAAACTGGCAGCTGAAGGTTGGCAGAGGGAAGTGGCTCAAATTCTCAAACAATAGAGTTTGCATTGTTAGGTCAGACTTTGTGCTTCTGTCTAAAACAGCAGGGAAGGGAGGTTTTTGCTTTCTGTGGCCACCTTAGCTTATTGTTTCATGACAGGATGGGGGCAGGAAAGGCAAAGAGGGAAGACTAGGACAAAATAGTAGCAACACTTAGTGGTTGATGGACAGAAATTAACCTGTAACAAATTAATCATCAATCATTTATCATTTAGGTCATTTATCAAGTAACAAGACAAAGAGTCTACAGCCATGCTAGCCACACTGTGAGGCTAACAATGTATCTAACATGCTGATGTTCAGCAGGTACTGAATAATACTGACCATGTTCACCATCTTAGCATGGTAATGCTTCCTCAACACAAATGCACCTCAGAGATAAATCAGTCTGGACTCAAAAATAATAGACTGGTCAATACTGGACAGTCAAAAAGTGGCCCATTCAAAAGCAAACACAAAAAAATCAGTCCTATAGCCTCAGATCCTCTGTTTCATCAGTATAATCAGGCAAACTGACAGCACTAAAAAGCCTTCAACATAAGGTTACATTAGAAAAAAAAGTTTTAACTCAATGCATGAACAGATTAGCAGTTAGCTTTTTGCAAGTCTTTTGTTGCTCGGACAGCATAATAATTAGAAAAGGAAAAAGCTTTCAACTTACTTGCCCAATTCAATAAAGAGTAGCACAATATGGCAACACTGTCAATAGACCAACATCGCCATCACAATAGACCATCCCTAGAGCCACACTGCTAACATGGCTATAAATGCCAAATATTCTCTGAATCCAAATTCTCAAATTTCTTTGCTGCTTTTCAGTTATTTTACTTGGCTATATTGTAAATGAGGTCTCCACCTCAACATATTTCCAAGTTATAATGAATGAATGAATGAATGGATCTTTAAGTCTTTTACTGTTGTTTGGACAAAACAAGCAATCTGGCGGTGTAACTTTGGCCTCTAAAAACTGGTGGTGGGCATTTGTCACTTCTTTCTAACATTTTCTAGACTCAACAATAGATCCATTAATCAAAAAAAAAAAAAAAAAGAAAGAAAGAAAAAGCAATTGATTATCTGATAGTTGCAGCTCTATGCATCACATATATACTTTGCAGTTACTATATCAGTCTGAAACAAACATTGACTGAGAGGTTATTGACCCCTGTAGCTGGAGGCCAGAACAAACAGCAAATTATGCAGAGTGATTTAGGTGATGACTCGCTCTGACTCTCAATAACATGATACTGCAGCTAATCAAGCAAGTTTCTGCAACTGCATGACCTGGACATAACCCAAGGAAACCATTTCTGGTGAGTAATGTAAGACAAAAAATTGACATTGTACCCAGAACGGCTGCCCTTAATAAGCAAAGATCTTCGACAGCTCAACGAGTGGTACGTTTATACAGTCAGGTGCAGGAAAGGTTGCTGCTCACGCTTCATTTGCAGAGAATATTTGTCAATCATTTATTGTGCAATCCACCTGAACCTTTTAAAAGCAGAATCTGACTGAGTCTCTTCAGACCACAGTGAGTGAAAGTTGCCAGAAAAGTGAAACATGGGAATTAGGGCCTGAGCCAGCAGTGTGGTGAGTGTGTGTCCATCAACGTGAACTGCAGCAGGTTTGAACACCAGGTCTCCAGGGTCCACAGCTCCTGAGTATCACAGGGCCTCAGGACTTCCAGGATTCCACAGGCCACCTGCACACAAGCCCACACCTGCTCTACCCCTGAGTGATGCTTAGGTTAGGATGTCTGCTGTGCATCAGACAAAGTATAAACTTAATTAACTGTGAACTAAACATTTGTGCAACATTTAATAGTCCCTAAGAGCTTCTTTGCATTAGCTTATTTAATTATGTTGCCTCTCTAGTACCTGTAATGAATAATTTACCAGTCAAACGTAAATGTTTTTGCTGGGAACAGGAATCTAAAACTGGATCATATGAAAGTGCAGTGTACCAGTCGGGCATCAGTGTTAGTTAGTTTTCAAATGCATCACTGTAACATTTTAAGGTGATACAATAAATAAACTGGAGGATGGATGGAGAGAGGAAGAAGACGAGGGTCGGCACAGTAACAGAGAACAGAACAAAAGAGGAGAGAGGACATGAGGGGTTGTTGGTGTTTCCGTGACAGCAATGCAGAATTTGAGATCATTTACGCTCCTTCATCAAGACTTACAAGTCCAAGACTGTGTTTGTATGTGTCTGTGCATGTACATGCTGACACTACTCGCTGTCGGTCCTGTATTGGCAGGAAGAGCCTGTCTGTGCGTAGCTCTGTCTCACCATCTGTTCCTGGCTAGACTGCTGATATCTGTTCTTATAATATCCTGTGCACCTCTCTCATTCTAGGTGGGGTGCACAAGCTTTGTGTCTGGATTATTTCCCATTTGTATTTCCTATTCTTTGTCCTCCATCCATCCATCCATCCATCCATCCATCCATCCACTCATCCATCGTTACAGACAGCCACCCAGCCAGCCATCAATCCTCCACTTAAACAATTAATTTGTGTGTCCCGTTCAATAACACGGGGGGAGCCAAGTCGCACTCTTACTCCCGATGCGACAGTGCTCCCTCTCTTAAGCCTCCATTCTGGGCAGGAGTACAAACCACAAATAGCCCTCTGCCTTACTCATCATGAGTGCCTTTCAGAGTCACACAAGGCCACTGTGTGTTGAGACAGGAGTCCCAAAAAATATCTGTCATTCCATCCCATGTATCCAGCAAAATAAAGTAATCACCACTTGAAGCTTGTTGCTGCAGTTTCCAAGCCAGGTTTTGTTCCATAAGTAGCTCAGAGATCAACTCAAATGCCAATCAGAAGGTCTGTCAGGCGAGCGCCCTCATCCAAGATGCCTTAATGTTCATTCAGCATGAAGCAATAATGATGCACAAACTATTCCAGTGGTCAACAGGCAGCGTTCACTGGTCACGTCTTTGCAACCCTATCACCAGACAAGAACGTTGATATTGGACAATTCTACAAAAACCCGTATTGATTCAATGACAATTACTCTCTCTCTCTCTCTCTCTCTTTTTTTTTTTTTTTTTTTTTTTTACATCCAATGGCAAAGTTTTTAACAGTTCACACTTTCTGAAATGTCATGTCTGGTTAGAGTTCGGCAATTAAAACATTTGGTTAAAGTTAGAAACGCTTGTGTTTACAGTCAGTGAAAAGTGAACTCCTGTCTCCTGCATGAAAGTTGGATGACCCCGACCCCTCCACCCTTACATTGGACCTTGCCACATACAGGGAGGACTACTTCCTGTATTGGCATTGAATGCTGGCATTGGATGTAAATCATGCAGTGGACACTGGGCTGCCTTTTGGTAGCAGTGACCATGAAGTGACGCCTACTGTTTGGCAGGGGCACCTGTGCTGAGGTGGACTGGAATCTGGATGAGATAACCTGAACCTCTGCATGCATTATAACCTCATGGCTGACAAGTGAAAAGAAGAGGCCAGTGACTCATGGCGGTCTACACAATCCCCAGGCCAGGAGTGGAAACTAGCAGAGACAAGGAGCACAGACGAAACTGGCTGCTCCTGAGGAGAAAATAAAAATGACCATAAGGGGAAATATCCCATAAACAGCATCTGAATGCGTTTTGACGTCTTATTCGGCGAAGACAGATATAAAGCCTGTGCATGTGAAGGTTCAACACTCTCTTGTTGCTCGAATTACACACTTGAGTCAATGCTCAAATAAATCTGCCATGTATGTTAATTATATACAGAGGCAACCTTCTGTCTCACCCCATGAGTCTTATCGAGACTTCAGACTGGAAGAAACTATATTTAGTTGAACTAGAGATACTTAAACATACCATTATGACTGTCAGCATTTTACCAAACATTAAGAGCTTGGAGAGCATCTCTCTCCAAATCCGTACACATAAATCACGATCCAAAAAAGGCAGATCGAGCTTCTTCTCTTCCTTTCTTCTGCTTTTCTCCTCTTTACTGCCTCTACGCACAGTATCTGGAGACCAGTGTTGCTTCAATGAGTTCACTGATTTAAAGGCCGAGTATATGTCTCTCTCTCTCTCTCTTGCTTCCTCTTCAAAAGTACTCACTACTGGGAGACATAACATACATATTCTCTCAAAAACTAGACTGCCTCCCTCTCTTCCTCTCTGCCTCTATCTCCAATTATCTATTTCTGTCTTTCTCCACCAACCCCCTATATCTGCCAGTAACATTTTCAACCCACACTGCTGGTACAGTGGTAGGCTACTTTCTTGACGCAACCTCATACAGATTTCAAAATCTTCTCTGCCATCTCTGGCCATCTGTTTTGCTTGTGCTCAGCTACTTATCAATAATTGCGAGGCACAAAGTAAAACCCAGACATGATGGCAAGCAGGGTCAAGTGAGAGGAGAGGTAGAATCAAAATGAACACACAAAACAATTAGGCTGCTGTTGGAAGCATGGACAAGCTGCTGAGACAGGGTTATATAAGAGCACAGGCATGTCTGACACACACAAATACAACACACAAATGTACACATACACTAAGTCTTGCAATGTGTTTGTCTTTCCCAGAACAGGTTTAGGACAGGGGTGTAAACAATATGAGTGAATGATTGAGATTTTAACAGATGATATGCTCTTTTGCAGTGAAATTTCTTCTCTTCACAACAGTAAGTAAAAACAGACAAGCTGAAGTTAAGGACTACCTCAAAACTGCTTGTCAATACCTTCCTTAAAAACAGCTTCATTTTCGTGGACTTCCTTGCACTGCACGCGCAACCCCCTTCTGTCCACTTATGGAATATGATGAGCAAGTCCTCTAAATTAAATGAAGAAAAAAAAAAAACATAGTTTGTCCACTGTTATTACGCAGCTCTCTAGGGGAAATGGAAGCAACATAAAACCAGAGGGATTAGGTAAACAAGGGTCTTTATTGCTTGGATTGGTCCAAGGTAACTCAGATTTACAAATAACAAAAAAAAAAAAGGAAGTGAACAAAGGAGAAAGGGCCTGAGGCTGCTGCTGAAATCAAATAAACACATACGACCAAAAGAGGACTCCAAACTCAGCATTTTAACAAGGTCTACCTCACTCTTGATGAAAGAAACAAAAATCGCACCAATCTGACCTCTCCAAAACCAAAAACATGAGACAGCATCTACGCTTGCAGTGTTTCTGAACACACATATTCCTGAGTGTGTGTATGCGCAGTTTCACTGAAAAAACGAGTGCCTCAGTTTCACATCAAAACAAAGGTCTAATATTTACGGTAGTTTAGCACTTACAGGATAAAGACAGATCTAGAGACACAGTGGCGTGCAGCTCACATCAAATCAGCACCTCCTCGACTGGCAACAACAGAGAGTATACAGCTTGTCTGATGAAACAGCATCGTTTTGATTGGAGAACTGGGCTTGGTGCCTCTCCAATAAGGGTCCTCAGGATAGCAGTCAGGAAGTGAAATGGATGTCATCTTGGCATTGGAACCATTGTCACACAGGCACCAAACACTCCACTTTATATACATACAAAACACTGGATAAGATTAGACTCCAGGGGGTCGGGGGGCACCAGCTGAGGTTGTTAAACTCCTCCCCTTAAGACACAAACCGTGAATCATGCAAGATGACAAACCTACACTCACACTTTCTAACTTGTAATCTTGCACGACCAAAGCCCACCACGTAGGTCAGTTGTGATCGTACATGTAGGGCAGAAAGATGCAACAGCTGTGATCACTGTAGATAACGGCTGGCAAAGGACTGGATCCAACATGCATCTCTGAATGTCAAGAGCAAAACCAGGTTTTCCTATTTTGAATATTTGATTTGTGCTTGTTGAACTTTTGTGAACAAAAACTACATGTGGACTGAGCACATTGTTCTCAGGAGAAGATTCTTTTCAACAGAGAGTGATGGAAATGCAACCTTATGAGTCAACATACCTGCTGGCTAACACAGCAGCACAGGAAAAGTTCACTTTCTCTGCATTTAGGTATACTACGATGCAACTGATTGTCAAACAGGCTTCTGTTTACCCTGGCGAACTCAACATTAAGTCTTCTTTGGGTCTCGTTAATGATTTCTGAATTTTTGTAACAGACCAATTTATAAACACGTAGGATTGCAGCTTTAACCAAATCGTTCTTTAGGCTGTGCTCTGAAGGAGGCGCAGCTATGACTTCTTGGGCTTTCCTGTGGATTTTGTACTTCAATAAAAAAAGGACAGATTTCACTCGACTGATGTGTTTAATGCAATAAAATAGGAATTTACTTCAGTTTCACAAGTGGTTGGCACCAAGTCTCCTTCTTAGACTTGAGCTCCAGCTGCCTCAGCTTCAATTTCCAGCTGTTTGAGTCGGGCTTCCATCAGGAGACGAACGAGCAAGGCGCACTTTCAGTCAAACCTCATCTTTGGACCCAGTACCAGCAGAGGAGAGGGAGTCATATTGAGGAATCCTGAATGTGTTTTCATCCGTCCATCTACCTCAACATCCACCCCTGGGACTGCTTGGACACTGTGAGGTTCATCCTCAAGCTTACGGCTGCCCAAAACTCCACTGGACCATACAGGAGGCAACGCCTGACACCATGATCTCTTTGACGACACACAAAAGCTTTTTCTGATGTGACGCCCCGATCAGCAGGACAGCATCATTCGTCTGTGGCTTTCAAAACTGTTACAAATCACTGAGGAAAAATAAATCACTTTCTTCTTGGCAGAGAAGCTTTTGTATGTATGAGGAGTATAAATGGCTGAAGGAAACAGGTAAACACAGAAAATGAAGCAAACCAGACGACATCCAGCGTCTTCCAGCACTGACCAGTCAACCCTTGGTATAAATATGAACACAGATATTCTGCAATGTAAACAAATACAAATAAAGATGATAGCTTCGTGTTGCACTGCGATAGCAATAAAAAAGTAAGAGTCACCTTGCATCTTGACCATTTGGGTGATTTCATTTACAAATAATGAACATCCAAACATGCTGACGCGTTTGGCTGTGAGGCGTTCCTCAGGGAAAGACCTGGTTTTTTATGATTCCTCTACTTCAAATTGTACACCATGACAGAAATCGATGTGACAGTTTTCTGAAACACTGAAGAATTTATTTGTCTAGCCCTGTTCACCGCACACAAACTCATCTCGGCCCCTCTCTGTGACACGTTGTGTCTTTTTATTGGCCCCCTCCTGTCTGACTTTTCTATCCAGCTATCATTTTGATGTGAGCTTCTATCATACTCCTCTTTGGCTGTAAATATCTGCGCAGCTAAGTAGAACAGAGCAATAGTTCCCCTTTCATGGCCCCAGCGTCTCATCCCTTGAGTCTGTAAATCTCGACGTCTTGCTTCCCAACAGCGAGGCTCAGAGTTAAACTGGAAATGTAAATACCTTTGTTTCAGATTCTATTAATTACTGCTCTGTCTCTCTCTTGTCTCTTGCAGCTTGTCTCAAACCACTAATAAGATTCCAGCCCATTAGTTTTGAACCATAACGTTAATTAAACGTTTTCCTCTGAATCTGAATGCTACTAATATTACGCAATTATCTCTGACCATTGACGTGCTGGATTAATAATGAGTCTCTTTTGCACCTTGCACTGGGACCTACTTGACACCTGACATTTACACCTGGCCTGTTCTGGAGAGATTACAACAACACTGCAGGAAGACCTCGACAAACAAACTGCAGAACACTACAGCACATGTATCTGTGCTTGTGCTCCACAGTGCTTCCTCTGATTCATTGCACATTTTCCACCTGATCATCTAAAGAAATACATAATAACATCCTGTGGATTGCAGGTTATGTACTCTATTATTACTGCTTAGACTAGCACAGCCTGATCAATACTTGTGAAAACCACAGTCTTACATTGTATTACCACATCAAAATTTAGGCCGACTCATTGACATCAACACAAATGAGGCCCTGAATAATGTTTGGATTTTTAACACTGTAAATCGGTTGTGGTATTGACACTTCTGGAATTAAGAATTACACCACGAAAAGCTGCCAGAGCTTGAGTTTCCTGATAACATTAAAGGCTAAGGTCTTAATATCGGTAATTATATTACAGTTAAGTAACTGTCAGCCAAATAATTGTAAAATAAACAGGGCAAGACGCAGGACTAAATTATAACAGTATAACAGTGTAACACATAGAGAGAAAGGCATTTACTCATATTCACAACTGCAGGCAACCGCAATCTACAGTTAAACTAACCTGCAGCTTCTCTGTCAGTGTAATTATGAAATTCTGTCATGTTGACTCAGTATATAGAGACACAGCAATCCCTGGCATTATGTCATTTAAGAAAAAAAAAAGTTCCACAGTGTAGTATACAGTTTTTTCACATTTGCCGTAAAGCACTGGTATCACTATGGTACTTGCTATTGGTAGATACTCTGAGATGAGGTGTAGGAACTGATATCAGGAGAAAAAGTCGGATCAGTGCATCCTCATTCTTGCCGAGGCAATAATGCCTGACACCGCACCATGTGCCACCCAATATACACTGTACTACAGAGACACCTCAGAAAATTGATTCTGCTGCACGAATCTCAAGCATTAAGGAAAACATGAATTCAAGACACATGATAACTAAAACATCCAACTAAGTGCTGCTCGGGTATATTGATTCGTATTTATTCTCAATTTATCATATCACAGATAAGCACAATTTGTGAGGGAGTTGAAACTACAGCTCGTTTGTATCTTTTGAGCCAACAAGCACTTAAAAAATAATGTCTTCAATCACCAGCTAAAGTGTACACAAACACACTAATCTGACTATTCTCAGGAAGTCTGGGGTTTCATACCAAGTTAGATTGACTTCTTCCTGTTTAGCTCATAGCACAGCTCAACCTCACAAGAGAGCTAATGAGTGCTGAGATGGCTTAACGCTGGTCTCTTTATGAACCTGCAGGCTCACATCTTCTTCGGCTCCATGGTGAACACTTCATGCTTCCCTAAAATTAATCTCGAAATAGATTTTCTCTGCAATAAAATAGGTTAAACTTATTTTTCATTGTCTCTAGACTATCCAGGGTAATGCAACATGACAATTAAAGCTGGGAGCTGGGCTATAAATTTTTTGGTAATGAATCAGAGCTATCGCTCAGATTCATTTTGACACAGCAGATAGCCTATAAGCCTAAAACACCATCTGCTTCAGTCGAGGGTTTAAGTGGTAAAACAGGCTGTGGCCCGACAGAAAGTTAAAGGCTTCAGGCATCTTTAATATGTCACAAACACGAGGTTACAATGTTAGAAAAGCTGTTCGTCTAAGTTACAGATTTATAGTTTAAACATGGATAAAAACAGTCCTCTTACTCCTCCTTGGCTCACAGTGTTTCACCATCGCTGTTCGTGTTTGTTTCATCTTTCAGTCAGTTGGATGGAAGATATTTACTTGATGCAATAAATCAATAAATCTGCTTGCAAGGTTTACTCGAGTATGGTAATGTCTTCCAAACTGTTTGTTTGTATGTGAATCATTTGTAAATCCTAAAAATATTGACATCAGCACTTTTCTGTATCATGCATTTGAATTATTCACGGTGTTAGCAAGTCCAAAATCTGAACTGAAATGAACTGAATCGCCACAATAAGAAGCTGTTTCTGAGAATTATTATTATTATTATTATTGGTTGTTGGAATGCTGCAATTTCTGATTGTGATGAATAAAATACTCTTATATTTATTGTTGTTATTATTATGCCTTGTAATAGCATCATTGTTGTCGCTGTTATTTATTATGTTTTCATGGTAGAAATCATAAAAGTTGCTTCAGATGGCTTTATAGGAAAGTTTTACTCCAGTATTTTTTTAAATACACGGCCCTGTGCTTCATTGTGACTTATATTTCACCTTTTCACCAATGCTTTTTGACTTGCACACCTCTCTCTCACACATTCCCTCTCACTCTCAGATGCAACAGAATTCACACTCTCTCTCTCTCTCTCTCTCTCTCTCTCTTTCCTGTTTGTCTCTCTCTCTGCCACACAAACTCTCCCTCACACACACATGCCTGTCATGTAATCATGAAATCACTTCTAGTTGCAGATGGTGACTCATCTTTTGTCCCCGTGAAACCATATCTGGCAATGAGGTCGTAAGACATTTTGGAACGATGCAGTGTGCCACTGTGCAGGGCACCGCTCACCACATGCTGGCTAAACAGCATGCTTTACAGCTGGTAAAAACAAAGATATTAGACGCCCATAAAGCTTGACAGCTGCACATAAAAAAATGAAATGTATTCCCTTGCCAGCAATATCACATCATTATCAGCATGCTGCTTAGATGTAAGAAAAGGAGAGTTTACAGAGAGATTTCTCGCGCTCACAATGTGGTATAATGCTCTTCGTATTTTAACTACAAAAACTAGATTTCTGGCCAGAATTGTACTGCTGATATCTCACTTATTTCACATTTGCATGTATAGTTGGGAGACTTTTTGAACATCGCATGCAATAAACTGGTGAATCTAAAACAGGTTAAAACAATGCAGATGATGGTCATACTGTGCAGACTGCATGCCAATCATGAAAATGATGCTTAACTTACTCCATGTGGGTGTGGTGCACACAAGAAAAGTCCTATTGGTGCTTATTTAACAGTGCATAACAAGGCACGGGCTGCGTCATGTCGACAGACATTCAGAGGCGAATCTCCTTCAGCATCAGGTGTTAGTCAGTGACCTCGACCTCAGTTCAAAGATTGAGAGTAAAAATACCCCGTATGGCTCTGGCAGAAGCATCATCATTACTTATCCTGATGGGATGCTCGTGTCATTACACACCGTCTGCTCTCTCCCCTCCGACCACAAAGGAGGACACACATCCGTGGCGACTCAATTACAGACAACTATACAAACACACGCACCTCGTAGCTACACAAACACGGCGGGCTGCTCATCAATATGACCGAGAATGGATGACCTTGTGCATATATGCTCAGGTCACCTCGTGCGAAAACGACCAAATCGAGCACAACAAGTGCCCAAGTGGCTGTCTCACAGGCAGTCACTACATTGCCACCTTGGGTGTATCACCCCTTCTCGCAGCCGTGCAAGGCTTTTCGTGTGAAAGACACACGGGTAATTGCACAGCAGTTACCATCAGCTTGTTGGAATGACCCCCAGCATCATTACTTGACATCAACATGACACACTCAAGGGCATCTGGCAACCAACGCGAGAGCTTTGAACTATACAGAGAGTCTGGATTGAAATGATCCACCGATGGCCGCTGGAATCTTTTGCTCACCTTTGCCGTTATCTTCTTCTCTGTTGAGATGCATGACTCTTCTTACCATGTACTCATTTAGGCTGCCTTGTTCTTGTAGCAAAGCTCTTTCCCCAAAGAGTTCTCAACATAAACTCTAATTCCAATTCTGGATCTGTGGTCCTTTGCCCGCTTATTGTCTTGTTCGGCTGGCACGCATGGACGCGCCTGCACTTGTGCGTCCTCCTCCCCTTGTTGTGCTGGAGGAGCAGGTAGTGTAGGTGATGTTGGAAGTCTGCGTGTATTTTGGCTCTCTCACTTTCCCCCCCTCTGTCTCTTCTTTTCTCCCTCTCAGCCCAGAGTCGCTCAAAGGGATGGTCGCAGCGAGGGCTTTAGGGAGGAGACGGCAGGCAGACGGGCGGGGTGATGTGAAGTAAGTCGGTAGGAGGTCGTCTACTCAGCTGAGGCGAGGAATCCGTGCGCCCTCAGTGCTGTTGACCGTCTCAGCAGAGGTTCCCGTCTTCAGCATCACACCCCGAGACATTTTGTTTCACTTCGAAACTACACACTGATGAGCTGCTCATGATGACATTTGAAAAGAGATGCATTTTGATATCCGTGTGCATAATTCGTTTTTTATATAGGCCATTATCGATCATATTTACAAAAAAGAAAAAAAAAAATCGCCCGTGTCTAGTCATACAGCTTTCAAGGTTTTAGCCCTCCTTTTTGATATAGTGGTAATTATAGACAGACAGCCGATTCTATTCATCTAAATACAGTATAGTATAAAAGCCTGCCGTTGCTCTGAGAGATGAAAGAGCGCGTGTGAGCACAGAAGTGTAGAGAAATTGGCAATGTGATCCGCAATGACATGAATTAATGCTTGTTTTTCTAATCAGTCAAGAGATCATCAATCATCTCCACACCGCTCGGAATCAATAATCAATGGGATTCACGTGAGAGTCTCTGCGCATAGAGATACGTTTTTACGCACAACCTGCCTAAGTTGCAGCCCACTTAACTCTCGCTCACGTGTTGAGCCTCTATTAAGCTTTTCATTAGTGTCAGTGTCATGAGCAGCCTGTGTGCTTTCATTATGACCATCATGCCATTACAGCCAATAGGCCCATACAGTCGATAAGGCACATTTACTCGCCATTCACGTTCGCCCAGAGCCACGCGTGTAACATGGCTCACTGGCGGTCTCTAGTGTTGCACATCAATCAATGGCAGTCGTCTAGTTGCTAATGGGGAGACCACTGCTCCCGTGCGTTATTGACATTTGATCATACTAAACTTAAAATATGTATATTGTATTTCACTAGCAGTGGAGGGAAAATGGTATTATGTAGTCAAAAAACCCAACAAAGCAGGTCTATTGATATTAGAATAATGATGATCAACGTTGTGAACCAACCTTTTAACACTTTGTCAACACTATGTTCTTCAGAGCACTAGCATATATTGTCAGGCAAATATAGCGCTTATGCACAATTTCATAGGAACACAAAGCACAGACCTGACTTAAGCTTTTTAAGATCAGCTGGTAACTGAGATGACTGTGTAACATCTATGGCATGTCTGTCCAGATACGACTTCTACTGATATTACTGTGGGTTATGCATTTATTCCAGTGAAGTGTTGTTTCGGTGAGTTTTTATTAGCTATTTAATTGAGGGTCTAGTAACAGAAGGTGTCGCATGTGGTGAAGGTGTAAACAAACTTGTTATTTAATCTATCTGCCACAAGTTGCATTTAAAAGAAACAAGCTGAAGTTGATCTGGAATATGATACAAAGCTTAAATCTTATATTAGAATGTCCTTCTTCATGCTACAGTTTACCACATCTGCTTGATTAGTCAATGCAGGTGGTTTCATAGGTGCCACATCCTTGGTTGTGGATTTTACTGCACTTTATGGCTCAGTACCAGTTCAGTGGTCTGCAATGTTGAGTCTTACATACACTTTTGTTCCTTTGCTCCACCACTTTCTGTGATAGCCTCTCTTGTGATAGCACCTTTGACGTCTTGTGTGATTTTTGTGCATCTGTATAAAGCAGATAATGTTCCAGTAAAGCCTTGTGGTTCTGCTTTATGGCATTGTTTAATTTGATTTATTGAAGAGTGCATTCATTCCTGGAAAAAAAAAATATGCTCTCTGTGTATCAAACATGAGACAAAAACAGTTTTTTCGGCTGCAAACTTCTCATTGCATCAGCTCTCCTCCTCACCCTCACACCCTCCCTTTTCCTCACATTATCTTTGCGATGAATATTTATTAGCCTGTCACAGTGTCTTCTCTGAACTCAAAACAACACATTCATCAACACAACTCGAGCCATGCTTTAATCCTCCAGGGGTTTTCAGTGACGTCGCATAATTTCTTCGCAAAGATTTGCTCAGTGTGTGGGATGTTTTTATATTTGAAATTATAAAAGAGAGGTTCATGAGCACTCACTGATTCCAGGTAATTTTAGAGCCATTATATCGCAGTCAACACCATTATCGTTATAAGCATTAAGGAAACCCAGCTGAGATGGTGAACAGCAGCCTTGGGAATAATGTGCTGTATTGTTAGAGTGTATTTATAGACTTCTGATATGCACAAGTCGAATGACACAAGTTTGAGCTACAGAATATACATGATATGAAAGCACATTTTATATTGCTCTATACGCTCAAGATGGTGTTACTCAGCTGAAGATATTACTCAGATAAAGACATTTGAAGTGCCCAAACTCCTACAGGTGGGTCAGCCATTATTCCATCAATGAATTGCACACAATTGACCTGTCTCAGCTAGAAAACCATTTCCGTTATATTCTGTGGGGGTCAATTAGCAGAGGTATTGATATTTTGACATGCTCTGGAGGCATATGAAGTTGCCTCCTCTCTGAAAAAAGCATCAGAGGAGCAGTAATTTTTGGATTACAAAATGTTGCTTATTTGATGCATTGTTTTTTCATGTAAATCTGACAATAAAGTACAATCCAATGAACTGTATTCCAAAAGAGAATGGGTCTATTTCTGTACATACTCCTGATGAATGAGGAAGAAAAGACAGTTGACAGATTGGTGTGATTGCAGTACAATGAACTTGCCGTGATGAGAAAACACAAGCATGAATTTGAATGAAACACAATCAGCAGAACAATAGCAGAAAGATTTCCCTTCTTCTGTTGCTAAAGAATGTGAATTAGCTCAATGATAACTCTGGTTGAATGCAACCCTTTCAGTGAAGTGTTTGTTTGGTGCTTTGTCGTGTCATGAGTCATCAGGCAATTGCATTAGAAATGTTTATGCACCTTTCTTAGTCTTTTGGAATATGTTTCACAGAACCATAGTAAGTGGGATATGTGTTATATATTACATGGAATCAGTCTAACTGGAGTGGAAATTTACACTAATGTGCAGTGTTCTACAGCAGAGCTGTGCTTTAAGATGCCAATATTCCAAAGTATGATAGTGTATAAATCTTACCAAAGTTTAAAATCTTCCCTCCAACATTAAATCTTTAACGTGGAGTATTATTTTGGGTCACGAAAATGGTGGTCGGGGAAATGGTGGTGTCAATATAATGAACGTACTAATCAAATAATATGACAGCGACAATGAGTTATGGTGAAATAATAATCATGCAATAGCAGAGGTATTTCAACTATCAAGAGAAAAATCTCAGACAAGAGATTATTCTCTGATGAAAAGAAAATCACAGTTAAAAGCTCAGGGAGCTGGTACAACATCACAGCTGCACAAAGAGCTGTTTCAGTGAGGGTGTGATAAGAGGCTTAGAGAGTACAGACAGGTCAGCGTTGTCAATCAAGCTGCAGTTTCAGTGGGTTCGTGAATGGTCATAATGGATATTAATGTGTGCTCTGCCATGACACATACTTATTCAGTTTTTAGGCAAAATACGCATGAACTAATACGCCAGTGAACACAAACCACTGAACCTTTGTAATACATGTAATGATACCAATCAGTGAGATGATGTTTTCAAGTACTGTAGTATGTGGTCTTCCACTAAAAATACTACTGTAATATAATTCTAAAATAATTTCCTGAAATCCTGAAGTGTCTCAGAAACTTTACTTCAACACCTCTGTGTGGCATTAAGGAGTCAAAACTGTCGAAAAAACTGAACTTGTTGTGATAGTGGCAATTTACATTATTGTGTACCATTATGGGATTTAGCAAAATTGGATTTTGGGGGGTCACAATTGAAGTTTTTGTACTGAATTTCCAAAATTGTTTCTGGTTTTAATATGATGTTGTTTGTTTGCAAATATCTAAATACGCTGATGTATGCTATATATGTGTATATATCACTGTTGTAAGTGTTGTAGTCATTTTCCCTCGAGCTAATACAGGTCTCCATTCAAATAAAACATGCAAAAAAGAGTAAAGCTAATTTTCAATCAAATTTCTGTGGACTTTGTTCACGTCTGAAATTACTGTCTGACATCTTCTCATTGACAAAAGGCCAGTACTCTGTGTTTATCTTGTCTCTGTCAACATAAAATGATTTTTTCTTAAGAGCAGCTTGTTTTTCATTGTGATTCATTCAACGCAGTAAACGATGTGCTGCACTCTTCTGTTCTTTATCTCCATAAACTCATTTACCTACTTTCATTTCAACAGCACTGACACGAACAGAGCTCCCTCTAGTGAAAGGACTGACACAACACAAAATTTAAAGAGTAAACAAATGCAAATATATGTAGGATCACTTAGCTGGTAGGAAGAGTTTAAAAATGTGGGTTTGTAAAAACTGATTTTCCATCTATTCTTGAAAGATGACACAGGCTGAATTTGTAAGGATGTTCCTGACTTAAGTTTCAGTTCTGCTCTTCTTTTGATCAAGAGTTGAAGCGTCACCTTTTCTTGGTGTCCATGATTACAATTACTGAGTGTAATGTTAAATATTTAGTATGGTGTCTTTCTCACTGTATCGCTTAAATCAAGCATAAATAATGAGTAAACAAAACATTCTCCACTTTCTGACCAGTATCTAATGATATGTAGCTAGCAGGAAACAATAAATAGCAAATTGAAAAAAAACCAAAACAAACAAACAAAAAAAACTGGTGAAGCCTTGTCCAGAGATCCTGAAAAAATACAAATTCAATAACAGGAAGAAAAACATTTCTATTTTGGTATGTGAACAAAAATGATGGTTAAAGAAATGAAAATAAGGTTCTGTGTCAATCTGTCCTCTGTCAGAAATAGGAGAAACATACAAAACAATCCTTAAACGTCTTCCCATGCTAACATTACTATATTATCATCAATTCTATATTACAAATGTGCACACACAAGTCTTTTTTTTTTTCGTGATCTCAAATGATGCTTAATGAAGTGTTTTTTCACGTCTCTTTCATGTTGGTTTCTAGTGCTTGTGTTTGTTTTTCTATATTTCTGTTATTCTCCTCTTCTTGGCTGCAGCTGCACCAGGAATGTGATATTCAGGTCCAAAGCAATTGTTTACTACTGCCACCTACTGTTTTGGAGGTATAACAGCACTCAAATTTCTAATGGTGTTTCAGGACAGACAACGACTCAGATTAATAGAGTCCTCTCTACTAAGACATTCTGTACAGACTTGGTCTGTACTCTGCAGGACCTGAAAAAATGTATAAATGTATGTGTATAAGTTTCTGTTTTTAATGATAAACTCTGTAAGTGTGTTTTGCTTTGCTTTTAGACATTTAGAACCATGGCGTTGCTTCTAGCAGGAGTTCCTCTGATTCTAGTTGTGGAACTCAGTGCTGAGTGGCACATGTGTCCTGCTGAAGCAGCTCAAGTTAGAAACATGTCCTTTTCAATGTCTCCACAAGAACATGATGCACACAATATAAAAGGATAATAGATTTGGTGTCTGTTATCTGTCGAGTTTTGTTCACACTGGCATTAAACAGGAAATATCTTAAGAATTTTGCCAGGACCTTGCTTAATGTACTCAATCATGAATTTATGACAGAAACATAAATCAACATCTCATTGAAATACTGTCTGTGACAGTTACATACTTATTTTAGCAGTCTTGATTTTTTTTTTTTTTTTTTTTTTTTTTGAAAATGTAAAGTGGGGACCCAATTCTCTGTTGGTGAAAAATTGTTGCCTTTCAAAGGGATTAAGTGGGATTCTCTGTGACATTTGTGGATTTAATGTGTCAGATTTCAGCCTTATCCATCTGTCATGTGCTTGGTTCTTCATTCAGTTGTAATGTTAACACATGGCCACTTAGTGGCAGTGCTGGCTCACCCCTCACTTGAGCACTTACAGGGAATCTTCCTTGTGACTTAACTTACAAGTGTACTTTTACATGACAGTGAAAGCAAAATATTCATGGATAACAAAATAAAGCCTAAGGCTGTCCATTGTGAGCCACTGAGGTTGAAACAATTTGCAACAGAGTTAATGACAGGGATTACAGTTAAACTCTAAAATGAAACAAAACAGCAATGTGTCTTTCCAGAAACAGAGTTGCTGTTATTCTGGATAATCCACAAATCTCAGAGTGAACAGTTTTCTTTGGAATTACTTTCCTCATGAGAAATACCCCAGTGAAAGTGTCACACATCATTATTGATGCATTTATATTGTTTCAATCCAAACCTCTTAACAATTAGTCTCTCCACCAATGGTGGTGAGCTACTATGCCAGGGATGAGCTGGGGATTGAACCACCAAGCCTGTGATCAGTGGACAACCCACTCTACCTCCTGCAGCCACAGCCACAGCTGCATTACATTTTAAAATGTAATATGGCAGTGCTATGAGCACCACAAATAAAATTCCATTGACCTCCATTGTATTAGGGCGAGCAGAGAAATGTGAGCTGAATATCTCAGGGCTGCAAAGATAACACTAGAGGTAGGAGAATATTGTGTTCTTCTGTCATTTATGTGAACTGAGCCTTTAAAGATCCCTACACATCATTAAAAATATATTTAAAGACATATGCAGATTCCTCAAAGACTCATAAATGTCCTGCACACCCTCACAAATGTTATCAGTTACTCTAGTTGATTAGATTTCTGTTCACTGTGGTGTTGTACTGGGAATTACATGAAGTCACCAACCGCGACCCACCAACAGGAACAATAAAGTTGAAAGTTGTCATTCTGAGCAGTTGCAAATTAACAGCAATGATGAAGACGTTGATTAAGCACAGTGAGTTCGAGGGTTGCAGCTATATACAGGTTTCATGGTAAATTGTGGTCTGAAAATTTATGTTAGCACACCATTTGCTTATCTATGGAACTGAGTTCTACAATATTTTATTTAGAAAAAAAAATCAAGTTTATATCAACTTTCATGTCTGTTAGGGCATAATATTTTGTGAAATAATAATGATAATAATAATGATAGTTGTGCAACATGAAAATTTTATACCATTGCAACTTGTCTGTTTACACCAACACAATCCTGCAAATTGCACTAATCGAGGAAATAAGTGAAAACACCAATGAGGATGGACCATGGGCGGAGTTTGGCTCAAACAAAAATACTTTTGAACCTATTTAAAAGGTTAAACTGATTTTTTTTTTTTTTTTTCAGGCCAGGTGACCTTTCAAAGTGTCATTTTATGAGGATTGCAGTATTTTCTTATTTATGACAATAAGCATTAACAGACATGTCTCCGGATACAGAAAATTCGTTTAGAGACGAGTCACTTCCGGCTGCCATCTTTGTTTACTCTAAGGTGAAGAGATATAGTTCAGGGAAAGGATAATTTCTCATTCTAATGGGAGAGTCTTTGGTAAAACTAACAATGTACAACAAAGCGGTGAGTGTTGTAAAATGGCTTGCGGGATTTTTCAGAGTTTTGTCTTGTTATATGTAGGTGCATTGGCTCTGGTGTAAAGTTAGATAGCTTAGCTAACTTTGTTAGCTATCTTAATTAGCTATAGATGGCGAATGGCAATGGAGCCTCTACCAACGTCCATGCAACATGAAAACATTTAACGTAATTAGCATTCATATGCTTTTATGGTAATTTATAGTGTCAATTCGGTGCAGAAAAGTACAAAAGTGTTATTGAAAACAAAAAACCCCCAAAACATTTTGTTAATACAGCCTTGACAGTAGTTTCTGTTGTAGCTGTAACTTAGCGAGTTGACTTCTTTGGATATCTGATTCTCGTACCTATTTGGTATAACGAATGTGGTAACGACTGAGTAACGGATTACGTTAAGTAACGGTCGCGCTCGCGCTGCTCGGGTGGGGTAGCTGGCTCCCGTGCAGGCGTTGTGTTCAGGGACCAGACAACTGCAGTGGGCTCGTTTGTTTTATGCTCGTTCCGGGGCCCCGCTGTCAGGCACTGTGCCCCGTACGCTTTCTGTCGCTGAATCGCAGACTGAGTGATGCGCGACCAGCCAGCACCATCCCTCACGAATCTCAAAAGGAGGTGACTTGATCAGCATATGAAATTCTCCAGGTAAGACACAGTTTTATTAAAATGTCATAAAGAAGCAGGTAATCATCGGTAAACATCGATGAACCTCGCTCTGTCAGCGTCGGCTCTGTCTGTCCGTTCAGGCGGTAGCAGTCCTCCTCCAAGGCATCCGGAGGAGCGGTGGATGGATGCTGATCTGCGCTGCCCGTAGATTTGTCCACAGCATCAGTGTTAACAAGGGCCGTGAGGTTTGACCGAAAACGTTTCTTGCTTTTTAAGTCTGTCGTTTAATTTACGCTACATGTATTCCTGTGCAACTCGGTTGAAAGATTTGAGCTGTTCTGAAGTCTGTTCACATCTAATGCTAAATTTTTCGGTGATTCATCAATGCGCAGCCTTGTCTACGCCTAAAATAATCGATTGTAGTTTTATTGCCATAGGCCTGTAATGTCTCATGAGATGCGGAAGGTCATTAATTTTTAGATGTCCTTAATGGTCCAATTCCTTTCCTGCATCGTTTTAGTAAACGGCACCTCGGGCATGTGCAGGCTACTCTGAGTTCTCTTTGTGGAAATGGCTTATTCAAGCTTGAGATCTATTTTCTTTAATATACACCCTATTGCACCACACTTGTTCAACATTTGAATGGCATATTAAGTTGAATTCCTCCCATCCATGTTGTTAGTCCCAAGGTTGAAGTTGAAAACAGGGCGAGGTATACTACACAGCATGAAAATGCTGGTTTCAAAGTTAAGACCTTAACACTGTGTAAGGCTTGTGTGTATCTGAAGCCTATATGTGGTGGAGGATTTGTGTATCCTTCACTGCCTGCTGTGCACCACTCTGTGCCAGTCCCGGGCCACAGGGGAGGGCAGTTGCTGACAGGCGTTGTGTCTGGCCGTTCATTGTTCAGAGTGAGCAGGGGACAGGCTCAAAGGGTCTGCTTTGCATCATACAATGTTATGTCAGTGTTCACATCTGTCCTCATCCAGTCATGCAGAATGCATTTCATCAGCCATCCTCTGCTTTGTGATGTCTTTGGGCTGTCTGATGTTTACAGTTCAAGACTTGTTTTGTTGGTTTCTTTCACAACAACAATACTGTTGCTGGAGTTGATTCCGGCCACATCAAATATGCAGTACGTGTTATTAAGCTGCGTTAGGTAAATATGGGTTTTGCGATGATACAGTAAGATTTAAGACTTCCATGCAATATTTGGCTGTATTTCAGATGACTCAACATGATATGATTAGGTCCCCTCAGTAATCTATGATCATGGCTTAATATAACAGTAGGGGAAATTGCAGCCTCTTCATTGAACCTCTGCACACCTATTTTAAAAACACTAGTAATCACAAACCATATAGCCCTAAACAGATGATAGTCACTCACATCTTATCCTTTACAATTGATCAACTAGTCTGAATTTGTAAATTGTTCCTTGTGAGAAGACAGGCAGACATTTAGTTTTGTGTGACACAAGAGGAATGCTGATAGAATGTGGAAACATTTCTGTAAAACAAAGAAAGAGGTTAATGGTATGACCGAATAAATGTGGAAGACGGGGCTTGTAAAGTCGGGGGTAGAGAACAGAAAAAAAGAGAAGGACAACGATGGCTGTGTCGCAGCTGAGGATGACCAGTGCTGTAGCGGATGAGGGCAGATAGAGGAGAGTAATGCATGGCTATTAGAGAAAGTGAAGGGCCCCTGGAGAGCCATGATAGAAACCTATAAGGCCTTGGAGGATGCAGCTAGCATGTTGACCATGTTGAAAATGGTGATGCTAAGTTTTCATTTCCTCCTTCTCTTCCCAGCTTTTCCTCTATGTCTGTCCTCACTTGCTCTTCACTCTCCCCTTGTGCTTGTCTCTTTCACTCCCCTGCTTTGTCTCACCATCTCCGTAGCCTGGGATAGTTTTCTGTTTAGCACCTGCACTGAAGGACAAACACCCTCTCTGCAGCCTGCTGGGATTTTATTCATGCTGCAGTCGTAGGATACTAAATTGGACTTCGGGGGAGGAAACAGAATAAGGCAACAGCCTCCATCCCTGCTGTACAATTTATGAAAGATAATAATGACTATTTGGAAATCTGTGATTAAATCATTAATCTGTCAAGACAGTTGATCTAAGTGAACTTGTTATTAGGTTCAGCTAAACAAAAATATTTGTTTAGCAGAAATTAGCCTGCCTTAGCATCGTGGATGGGAGTGCCACAGAGAAATCAGCTATCCATTATATAATATCATGTATAATATCTTCTTAAAAGCTTTGCTCTGTAAGCTATGGATTTCACATATCATACAAACATAACGTTTACATTTTCTGTTCATAACATTGGTGTGGGCGGAAGTATAATTACATACTATTATGTCCTTTGGCAAAAATAAAAGATTTTTAAGATAATTAAACCCATATACAGGGCAACAGGGTGGGTGTTGATTTTCACATTGTGTAAAACTGTTAGAGGCAAAAAAGGCAATTGAAACGATGATTTATGATGAGGCTTTTGTAAGATAAGTGGTGCTGCAGTGTTGTTACAGACATCTGTATTGCTGTAGAAAAGCTTTGTGTGAGCAATTAGAGCGAGCAAATTTCTGTTCAACACAGGATTTAGCATGTAGAGGACAAGCTGTGAGCCACACGGTTGCTGTGTGTTAGCTAGCAAACAGAGACAGAGAATTACGGACGGGGGGGTTTATCTCTGAATGTAGAGTAAATTCCATTCAAAACAAAAGAACTGACCAATTTAACAGAAAAGGATATGTCCACCCTGAAGCAGAATTTCTGTTATGCCATTCATTTTAATTTTGGACTACTGCATGGCTGCATCTTCTTGATATTTTTCGTCAAAATGTTGATTATTTTAGGTGTATTCAGTTAATTATTTACCTCATCAAATATCAGTTAATTGTCAAAAAAGCCTAACACCGTTTCCTAAAGCTCACGGATCTACAAACATAGTCAGCTGTCACTGTAAGGTGGAAAACACAGCACCACCACTTAAAATTGGTACAGTGTTACGTTACTTGAGATATTACGTCCAAATTGCTTTAATGTGAATCAAAGCTCTGCCGTTGTGAATCACCAGTAAGATCACCATGGCCCCTGTCATATTGTCCTATGAGTTATTCAATTATTCACCGTCTGTAGAGGATATATCTCCAGATGACATCATCAATACAGTCAGTCTCTCAATTTCATTAAGGAAGACTGAGCTGTACAGTATTACAGATATCAGATACACGTGAATCACATATATAACATACATACAGAATTCTTTACAGCAAAGATCATGCTGTCTTTGTTGAGTCAAATCAGGACCGAGATAGAGAAAAAGAAAGATGTAAACATTTTGAACTATTCAATTTAGTCAGCTATACCATACGTAATGTAGAATAAAACCCCAGAAAAGAACTTTGTTACGGCTAGAATGGTCAATAGCGAGAAAGAATGTAGAGCTGACAGATGCATTTCACCCCTACATGTACTGATTGAAATTTCTTTCTCTCTCCACTGGCTGCGTTTCATAAGGTAATTTGAAATAGCACTGTAACCTAATATATCTACAGAGCCTGTGTACTTCAGTTTGTCATCTTCCACTACACAGCTTGCTGGCTCTTCTGTTAGCACAGTAAGGAGTTTAATCTTCTGGATTTCAGCTTGCCAGCAGCTGTTTTGTTTTTCTTTTACCTCAGGGTTTATAGACGAATCACAATTCACTGTTCATCATGAGAGGAAATGGTTTTCTGGTTCACATGTTGGCTTGATTACAGCATCAAAACTTAAAGTTGCAAGGAAAACTGACTCACATATCAGATGATGATGCTGCTCGTAGGAAACATCCACGTTACATATTCAAGTTGACATTCATCTGCAAAATTGACCTTTTAAATTTAAATTTGTACCCAATGATTATGGCAAAATATGTGAATGTCATACTGGACTGATTCATATTTTGTATACATGAGTAATCTGAGAGCCTCACATAGAATTTGCTTTTTAAAGTTGTGCCTCTAACTAATATCTGATCAAAGATATAATTTTGTAGTATCATAACCTTACAAAACGCCAGGCTGTATAACGCTTACCGTCAGTTGTCTCTAAGTAAAGCGTGGATATCCTGAAGGAGTTGGGTCAGCACTTGTTGTCCAGATTGACATTGTTCTAGTATCACACACATAAATATGACAGCCATATCAGTGTTACTCAAGTTGTTTTGACAGCGCTGTCTCATTCGATTTCTGTTTTTCCTTGAAAGTGTGATCTGTGTTTCTGCCTCTGTCATGCTTGTGTTTTTTTAAACCCTCACTAGACTACTTTGATTCGGAGACAAAGCTATCCCCTATAGCTTTCATCCACTGGATACTGTCGATCTGAAGTGGCTTGATCGGTCTTTGAGAGGCCAAGCATTACTCTTGCTGAAGTGTTGACTTGCGGCTCAGGGGTATAACATGTTACTATTGCTTTTTACTAACAGGTGAAGAAAACGTGCAGAAATCCAGGTCATGGTCTGGGCCATACATAGTTAACGGACACTGTTTTGACATTTCTCGTTTAAATGTTTGTGACAGGTCTTAAAATGCAAGCCGGGTCTTTGAAATGTTTGTTTTTTTTGTCTGAGGGAACGAGAACCGACGGAGCTCTGTGATGGTTCAGCTGGTGTATAGATGGAGTGCAAAGTCACTTTTAATGTAGTTTCTATTGAAAGACAAAGGAAAAGAGAAAGAAAATCACCTCTGCGCCAGTGATAAAGCATCAAGCTAACTTCTACAGCATGCATAGGCTGTCCTCACTATAATTTGTTGTTTTTTCCTTTCAGTATTCCCCTCTCATTGTCAGTAACACCCCTCTGTCCTGTTTTATGGCCCTGCTGTAAGTCTCCAGAATTCGTCCAACACTTGTCTTCACTCCCTTGACATTCTTCAACACTTCAGTGATCTGCACCTTCAAGTAATCAATATCGAAGCAGTGACTAGTTGAGGCATGAAAAGGGTTTGTTAGAAATGTCGCACACCAGCAGGATGTGTCATTCACACTTTCCTCAGTGTTCAAAATGAAACTGTGCTGTGTCATGTGAAGGCCAAGGTCACATTGTCTCTAATGGAAGGTCCTGAAAACACGCAGGTGTACCAAAATCTCCTTTCACTGTCCCCCTATGAGACAAACATGATATTATCTTCACTGCTGCTTAGGTAATCTATTGCTTCCACGCATGCAATTATATAATCAAATCTCCACTGGTCTTTATAGGTGTTCTTGTTTTGACTGCTGTTGGTGGCAAGAGTGGGATGTGAAAATATTTGAAACTTCTTTTGCACACCTCCCCATCCATTTAGCAAAGATTTACGTTTTGCATCTTTTTTGTTCATTTTTTTGATGATTATCGGACATTATTGAGTTTAAATTAATCCTTAAAAAATAATTGCTTTAAAATCAGTAACAGTTAAATATGCCTTTGCAAGCTGGATCCATTGATGTAACAAAAACTACTACTGGCAGTAATGATCATAATAATGATTATAGTGATACTTTTCTATCTTTCATATAAGAAATGCAACTTGAAGTGGCTTACAACAAATAAATCACATGTATCAAGTGTTCCAGATAAAAAGACACAGAATGAACATAAAAACAGGGATAGAAAATTCATGTATGCGGTGGAGAATAAAATCCACTTCATAATAATAGGAAAAATAAGATGAAAGGAAAATAAAACCACCGAATAATAGTGATAAAATTAAATATAGCATGCATCAAGTCAAGTAAATTACAATCATTTCAAAGAAGTACAGCAGTGCACAAGTGTGAGACAAAGCACAAAAGTTTCAGGCCTGTATCAGGAAGTCATCGGTAGTTAAAGGCCAAAGAAGATATGTTTTTAGCTTTCTTTTAAAGGTATTTTGTGAGCTGACTTCCCTGATAATCTGTAGTGTTTCTTCCGGCGGAGAATTTCCAATAAACCAGCAATGTAGCAATGTAGCTTGGTCCTAGCCCATGAAGGGCTTCGTATACAAGGAGGAGGACCTAAAATCAATTTTAAATGTTACAGGACGCCAGTGCAGAGCAGCCGAAACTGGACTAATGTGCTCCCTCCTCTTTGTTCTTGTTGGTAGCCGAGCTGCAGCGTTTTGGATGAGCTTATGTCTCTCTGTTTTTTTTTTTTAAGAGACCAGTAAATAGTGCATTGCAGTAATCGAGGAGTCATTTTGAAATAAAGTCATGAGTCAGTTTTTCAGCATCTCTTTGATTTGTGCTTTAGTTATTTTTCCAAGATGGGAAAATGAATATTTTCTCACCTTGTTGATGTGGGACCGCAAGATATAGAGCTCAATGCAGGATAAAACCAAGATTTGTAACCTTAGTTTTAAATCAGAGTTACTTCTCCCAGATTATTACACAGCACTTCCCTTTTTGTTTTAAACGCACTCATTTTTTGTTGCTCTCCACCTGGAACCAGCTAATACTGTACCATGGTCTATTACTTTCCCTGGTTTGCTTGTACATGCTGATAAAATATATCTTCATTATAACTGCACATTTGTACATGTCCGTGAACTTGTCCCATATGCTAGCTTCCTGTCCTGAGTACTTGTGTCTGAAGTCTTGATCTCTTTATTGTTAATAGTACTACAGGAAGAGCATGCTCTTTCATGCTATTCCCAAGTGAAATGTATGAATATTGAGCGTGTGAATTATATAGTTTAAGCTTCTGATCATTTTTCCAAGTGCACTGCTGTCCCCTAGAATCATTGAGGTGATGCGTACACATCATTTCACCTCTCTTTATGGCATTAGCATGTAAATGAGTCCAAATCAGTTTCACACTCTGTGACTAAATCAGGTCACATTGGGAGGAAAGCAAAATGGCTAAGAAAGAAAGAACGAAAGAACCCCTTCTCCCACAGTGCTTGGTGAAAGAGAAACCCATTCATAGCTGCATTAATCATGGGTGGCACTAAAGAATCGCTCTGAGGCGGCACCCAGAAAGAGAGCCGGGGAGAGAGAGGTATTGAAACAGCCTTATTCGTTAACTGGATCTGTCTGAATGACACCAGTCTGTTTTCCCTTCACAGTTCTGTCCTCTGTGATCTAGCTCCGTGTAATTTAAAAATCTGATAAATGTACCTGGGATGCAGTTTTCATGACACTTGTATTAATTCTTCTCTGCTCTGTAGTATGTTTACATTTTTTGGAATGGCTTAAGGCCCTCTACTTTATTCTTCATTAAAATAGAGCTAAAATCTAGAGCTAATAAATTAATGGCTAATGCTTTGGTTTGTGGTTTGATGGCATTTTATCGCATCAGAATCAAACATCAGATTCGCTTGTTGAATCCAACTCAAGGTCATTTTATTTATGTAGACCGATATCACAAATCAGAATATGTCTCTAGGGGCTTTACAGTCTGTACAGCATACAACATGTTCGGTCTTTAGACCCTTGATTTGAATGAGGAACCCCCCCAACCCACCCCCCCAAAAAAAGACCTTTTAACAGGAAAAAAAACCTCAGGAAGAGCAACAGAAGAGGGATCCTTCACCCAGGACGGACAGACAATAGATAATCTTTCCAAATCCCTTACTGACTGTAGGTGCAGCTTTGAGCATTTTTAGGTAGCAAAAAGCCTTTTTAATAACTACATTTCAAAGATTCATTTGAGATGTGTAATAGTGTTTCGTTGGCTGAGAAAACAGAAACTGCATTTATGACTTACAGGCTTATGAACTTCATGTCGACAACCTGTAGCTACAATTCAGTAATGAGATGAAGAGCATCAGATACGAAATGTTGATTAAATACGCCACCGTCTACTTACATAGTTATTGTACGGAGTGGTGTTTCTTTTCTGATAACATTATCTGGCTTACTTTTCAGACTGTTGAAAGCTCCTTTCAGACCCGCAGAAGACATTATGACAGTTTTCACAAGGGGAATAATGCTCCTCATGACAAGTAAAGTTATTGTCATGTCTAAAATTGCCCCCTTTGAAAAAACAAAACAAAACAAGACATTATTTGTATTTTTAAGTATGGAACTGGATCCAAAATGGAATCTGACCCTAATGTTGATCCATGGTTTTTGTGTTACAGGACAACAGGGCACATGAACATGAAAAATATGAACAGTAAATATAGCCGCAAGCAGCAGTCAAGGGCACCAAGCCAGAGTACATCAACTAAAATAGATTGCTCATAGATACAGTGAGAACATGCCAGTAGGGGAGTACAAGCCACAGGAGGTGTGCCAGGTGTGGCTGACATGATCAGGAAGAGGCACATGTGCATGCATAGATACATGGATACTACAGTATTTACTGATAATGGAATAGAGTTTTACATTCAATCAGAGGATCTTATTTTGGCACTGAACTGCTATTTCTGTTCTCACCTACTTCCTGAAACTTACAAAATTATCTGTAATGTGTAATGGGAATTCTTGTTATTCATCTTCTCTGTACTTAATCATAAGTATTCACTGTCTTTAAGCCAAATGAACAACCATATCATATGATTAGGTGCGTGCGTATGTCATAATCTGCTGACCATGTAACCACGTACAGTATGTTATTATGCACTGATTAAGTGAACCTTGTGTCCTGATTGTACAACACATTATGACGTGCCTATTGTGCTGACATTGTTCTGATGATAGAACAAAGTCATCCTGTCTACAAAGATAATATATTGTATATAATCTTTCAACTTCTCTTGCTCCGACTTGGCGTTGGCAGGATCCTGCCGACAACGCCAAGTTTGTTCTGGCAATTTTGTACTAAAAAGCACAGAGTCGTTCGTTGTCTTTCTGTGAGTTTATTCTGACGCCTGCAGACGGACTCCCTTCTTGCTGTCTCAAGTGTGAGATGACAAGAAAGAGCCCGGAGCAAGAGAAGTTGAAAGATTATATACAATATATTATCTTTGTAGACAGGATGACTTTGTTCTATCATCAGAACAATGTCAGCACAATAGGCACGTCATAATGTGTTGTACAATCAGGACACAAGGTTCACTTAATCAGTGCATAATAACATACTGTACGTGGTTACATGGTCAGCAGATTATGACATACGCACGCACCTAATCATATGATATGGTTGTTCATTTGGCTTAAAGACAGTGAATACTTATGATTAAGTACAGAGAAGATGAATAACAAGAATTCCCATTACAAATGACAGACCGAGCAGGCTTTAGTCCTTTTGGTTACACCTTTGCTCTTGATCTTCATGGCTTAATTTGCAATTTAGAGTTGTAGCCATTTTGCCAACATTTTAATCAATAAAGTCCTTCGTGATTTTCTTATGCAAGTATTCTCAAAGATGCAACACTGCATTTGTTTACATCAACTGTTCATTAGTTACAGTTCTCAGTTGCAAACTGAATGTTTTGCAAACTTGTGATATGAGTGTGATTGTGCACGTGCGTGTTGCACTTCCCAGGTAGCGTAGGGTAGAGAGTCAACAATTGTCACTTTGGGCTAAGATAACTCTTTCTCCAGAATTTGCCTTTTCATGCTGAAGATGCAGTTTTTAAATATGCATAGGATGTAAGCAGAAAACTTGGAGTTTGAGAACAACTAACCTTGGCCAACAGTTGGCATTGTTAGTTTTTAGGTTATGTGTGTGTGTTAGTGCCGAATATGTGTGGCCTTAATATACCAATCTTACCAACCCTCCTGCTGCATTCTGAGTCATAAGATGACTCCTCTCCCGCGCTATGCTGTCACTTATGTCATTACTTAGGCTTAAGATGCATTCACCAAGCCAACTCATTAGCTACTACCTAGCGTTTGTTTGAGGAGCAGCATGATATTAGCATTTAGATGTGCACACAGCCTCACCGGCTGCTGTCATTTTTGGGCTGCAGAGACAAATTCACATCTGGTTAATTTCCTTTCTCAGCAGTGAGAGATTGCTGCTATTGGAAGAAACAACGTCGTCTATAGCTGCAGAGGTAAATGTATTTCCATATAAAATGCAGCACGCTGTTGTTGTTCAAGCAAGACGAATGTGAATCAGGCTGAATCTTGAATTGCTTTGGAGTACCTGCCTTGGGGCCTTTATTTCTATAGCCAGACATTTTCGTTGATTGACAGCACAGATGATTGTTCATCATTTGTATGATAAAGGTGATGGAGAACAACCAGATGGCTTTTTTATCATCACTGTGAGACTTGCTCAGAGAGGAATGCGGAAAGAGGGGACGTAGATAAAAAGGAAGAAAGTGGCAATGAGAATGTGAAGAGATGCAGGGTGCAAACATTTAATTCTATACATTTTGTCTGAAAGAAGCTATAAATCAGAATGCAAGTATTAACAAGCGATTTTCAGCATTTCACTTTGATTCAGTGTTGATATAAAAAATATTGGTTGATGCTTGATGGTGCTCAATGGTGCCCTAACCTAAATCTCGATTGAAAGTATACATCAATTTTGACCTGTTTAGACCATGTGCAGGTTGCATTCATCTACAAAAGATGTGCAGAAGTGTCAGAAATGAGCTGAAAGAGGCCTTGGGAAGTGAACCTAAGAAGTGATTTCACTTTGTGTTACAACGGTACCTCATGAAAAGTTTCACTCATGTAGTTTTTCACTCCACACAGCACATTAGATATTGCTTGATTAAGTTGCAGTCCAGCTTATTTTCTTTTAGATAATTTTAAGCATTGCAAACTAGTGGTGCTGTTGTTAGGTCTGGGCATCCAAGGCTACAGCTCCAAATGTTTTATGAAAGATAAATAAAAAAGTCCCTGTATCCATTCATTTGCTATTCAGATTGTGTATTTAAGCCCTTGAAAATAATATGATATCATTTTAGGTCCTCTGTGTGTCATTCAAGCAGCAGATGTACTTCACAGTACTTGTCATGCATGCATTTTGTGTGAGCGTGAGAGAGAGAGAGTGCCCAGATTACAGAGCTTGTCATTGTTGGCATCTGGTGGTAGCTAGCCAGCGAAATCAGTAAGGCTATAAGAAGCTTTTTCAAAAAGAGAAAGGATCAGGGCAACGAGGCACAGGAGAGGCTAGAGGATGTGGAGGAAGAGTTATTTCCTGTTGCTGTAGCAGCAGATGAGGCAGGATGTGAGAGTGCCACCACCTCATCTACAAGCTCAGGTTGACGAAGAAGAGGGATCTTTAGCTACCTAGCTAGTCTAGCTCAGTTGTTCTCAAACATTGTTGTCACAAGGCACACCATTTATGAAAACAACTATTTCCAAGGCACACCACTACATCTGATTATAGCTATGTAAACTGTTAATGTGGTTAGATTTTGGTTGGCAAAATTGTATTATTGTTATGATTTTATCCTTTTATGAGCAGGACAGGAGAGAGGAGAAGAGAACAGGAAGAGAGAGCAGAGGAGATGCAGACAGACAGACAGATGAGACACCAAAAGAGCTGCTGCAGAGGTGAAGAAGAGATTATATCAGATAGACAGATAAGACACAGACACAGTTAACACAGTTTGTCTCAGTTCAAACTCGTCACATTTCAAAAGGAGTCACACAATAGAAGCAGAAGCAATGAGACCGGGGTTGGTCAATTTTCAAAACTGAACAAAGCATTGGCAACATACAGTCTAGCATATGACTGCTTCATCGACGTTTGGCCTCTTATTTTCTCCCGCTGCTGAAAAGGACAATAATCACAAAGTTGAATGAGGATTCAGATTGCTCTCATTTTATTTATTTTGATTTAACATTCCAAAAGACAGCCTATGCCCCTGCCAGAACCTTTTGGTCATGGCCTATCTTATAATCCCTTTACTCTGAAGTAACTTCAATATGGTGCTATTATTGGGTGAAAATATAAAGATTTCTGAGGCTGGACTAAACCCCCAATGTTTCCAAGATGTCAGAGCACCTGGAAAAAGTATTGAATGACTGAATCAGAATGTGATGGGTGGGTGTTGCAGATAGCATTTGTTTTGCCTTGTGAAATTGTTGTACAGCAGTGGCATTCGGTTTTCGTTTGACGTAACCTCAGACACCTGGGTGTGCCTGCACAACAAATGCTTTCTCAGAGACTTGGACAGAACATTAGCAAGGGTGGTCAGGTTGTTAGCCAGTCAAGCTGAGTGATGTTCAGCTTATGGGCAGTTCTGCCCATATGCTGCAGTGCTGTTGTGTGTTCTGATAAAGGTTGAGAAAAAAACCCTTATAACCCTCAGTAACACATCAAAGACCAGACTCAGCAGGTCGCTTTATATCTCTGGCCAAAACTTTTCTCTTTGTTCTGCTGTCTTGTTATATAGGCCATCTTTCTGTTACTATTACTCACTCACCTTATGGGATACAGTATTGTTGCAGCAAAGAGCTTACAAAACTGTAGCACTATCAAAAAGCATCTATTGAGGATGTGCCTTCTGTTTATGGGCCCATTCTGTTTGCTGGTCTCTATGAGGTCAAACATGATGATCTAAGGTAACAGTGGCTAGTGGCCTCTTCGTGTTGCTGGGTTAAATCACCAAACAGTCTGTGGCTGAGCTGTGGCTCTCACTCTTCTTCAGAGGCACACCATTGAATTATCAAAATTAAATGACAACATTCGCCCCCCCAAAAACAAGCTGGGATATGAGTCAGCAAATAGCTGAAAGCCAGTGCATTCGTCCAATCGCTCAACCCCATTTCAGTGCAGTGTTTTGGAATTGCACTTGAATGAAAATAATACAGAAGTCGACAGATCTGTGTCTAGATGGCTGTGGTGATTATCCTAATGAGTGTCTTTACATGGATGTCAATATCCAGTCATTGAGTATGTTGATATTGAGCTTGTGTATATACACAGTGGCTCTGTGCTTTGAAACCTTGATGAAACAATGAGGATTTGCTGACTTAAGTACGGTTGGTTGCGGTTGAGATGCATTTATTGTATGTGGTTTGTCAGTATTTAATACTGAAGACCGTACTTTGAAAGTTGCATGTATTTCTTTAACCACAGATATCTAAGTACAAAGCAAAATACAAACATCTAATTTAGAATGAGAGCCCAGTCGCTGATATAATCCTGGCTGTTATCTGGTGTGTTTTATGCATGCTAATGTAATCAGTGACAGCAAGGACATCCAGAGTTGTGTGTTGGAAAACCAGAAGCATTCACAAATGGCTTACAGTTTTCTGAGAGATAACCATGAATATAAAGTCAGGAGACGACATACCATCTTAAATGCAGCACTGCAGACTTGTGTACACACCCTTCAGAGGGAACACACCCACACAGGGTCAAAGCAGTGCTGAACGATGCTTACATGAGTGGGAAGGTGAAAGTGGTCTCATGTCTAATATCTAATGTTAAAGAGCCATCAATCAGTGTTGGTTTTGATCAGGATTTGCCTTTTGGATTTACAGCATGTGAAACCACCTGGTTGGTTGTCTTTTACAACATAAACATGTCTAATTACATTACATAATTTACACTAAATAACATTTTGAGAAGATGCCTAAAAATGATGTAGATATGTTATTTTTCTATTTAATTTTGTCAATACTTTATCCAACAAATTAGAATATCTTGTAATCACAATTGCCTATAGAAAAGCACCCAGTTTGGGTTTGTCATGTATTAATACAATGTTTCTGTAAAGTATTACACATCTCTAAACACACAAACAGACAACACTGAACATGTAGTACATTGCATTAAACTAATTGCCACAGACCTGCATCAAAGTTTCATGTACCTTCTGATTTTGGTTCAGGAGGCATTTCAAAGGTCAGAACAAAGGTTCCTCACCTCAGCAATAAACTGAAAAACAGCCCATAAGTTTGGTCTTACATGCTGAAATTGGAGCTGTCTGTGCTGACCTCTCGGCCTTCAGTGAGTTGAGGCTAGCTGAGGAATACTAATGAGAGAATTAATAGAGGTCAGTATGAAGTGAACAGATAATGTATCTGGAAATAACAACACGGGTTCTTGTGTCAGTGTTCATGCTACTGCTTTATAATTCCCCTGATGTGATGTTGTATACAATATTATGCACCATATTCTTGAAATCGAATAATATGTATGCTGTATTGGATGTGTTTGCTCATAATGCCGACTGCTAACCGGCCCTGAAAGTAAAGCTACAGGTCAGGACATCCTAACTGGACTGTTAGCAGCCAGCGGCTTGGTTATCTCTTCTGTGCCTTAGAGCCCTCTCATTTCATCCTCTGTTCCATCTTTGGGTGCCTTATATCTGTAATTCAGCAAAGACAGTTTAGTTATTGCTCTGGGACAGGAGGTCACAACAGCATGGCTGTGAGCAACCTTGTAAAATGTTGACAGTGTGTAAAATGGCAGGGAACAGCTTATGCAAGGTTTTAGAGTGAAGAGGGCACTGTAAGCTTTTGCCTGTGATGGCAGAGGAGAGCAGGAGGATGGAGATAGATTTCCTGCTGGAGCTGGCCTCTGATGAGCTGAGATGTAGGTGTGTGAACAAGTCTGTTGTGTATCTGTCAGCTTGTTTTTATGGGTATTTGCTCATGTGCGAACATGTATAGTATTGAGGTCTGCAGATTATTCTCAATAACATGCGCTCTCTGCATCAGGTTCATTACGAAAAGCATTTTTAAGAAGGGAAGTCATCATTATATCACACCGTGCTCTCCCCTTGAGACTGGGTCTTGGTAAAGTGTGACAACACACCATCCTAAATGAAGTGTTGTGCTGCTACAGTCCACAAACCATATTCTCCAGATGTAAGGGAACATGCTTGTTTGGTACAGACCCCATCAACAGTCGCCTCGTCATTTTTCTTTTGCTTTTTTCAGTGACAATGAAATATAAAAATGACCATTCCCTCTAAAATTGTGACTTATATCACAGCTGTAGTATCTGTCAAAATAATGGCAATGTGATGATTATTATTTTTTTATTTTTTTTTGTAGTTATGATCATCATTAAAAAATATGAGAGGACTCTAAACTGAATATGCTCACCATCATTTAAAATGACCTACCTTCTGTGATTTGGAATTTTGGACAACCTACATGGTGTTGTCTGCATATAGTGCATGTAAGTGCTGAGCCTGAATTAGGACAAATACCATTTCTTACACGGTGTATGATTATGGTATGGCAAAAATAAAATTGCAAGTACTTATACTAAGCAAGTGTATTATCAGCATTTTTGCAGACTGCTTGTGTGGGCTAATTTCTATTTTTGTAATGTATCAGAAGGGAGAGTCACAGGTTCTGTGGATGTCTCATAATCTGTCCATGGACTTAAACATGTCTTTTCTCCCTGTAAAATATCTAAATATCAGTCACATGCTCATGTGCACTCTGATTACCCCTGCCTAATTTCTGGGTTGAATGCTTATGGCCAATTGTTACACTACATTAAAAGGATTCTTGAACACTGCGGTAAGTTAGCAATGATCTATGACATTGGTAAAGGACAGAAACAAAAACAGCAATACTAGCAGTTATAATAACCATAGTGATTTATATATCTGGATTTAGACTTATACAGAAACAAATGTGGTTTTGCTGTGTTTGCTTCTCATCATCTGAGATCATATGGTGCTGGAACGATGCCACACAATAACCTCATATTACTAGACTGCAGCTGACTCGAGTATCTCCCCCTTTGTGAATGTATTTATTTTCTTTAATTTGGGTCGGCCGTGTGTGTGATCTGCTGAGTGTTTTGTCTCAAACACTGTATAGCTGCAGTGTGCTGCAGTGTGAGTAGGACCTGTGGGACCGATACAAGCCTCAGGGCTGTATTAAAGTAGGAGGAGGGGAGCCATGGTGAACTACGGCAGTCATGAGATGTGAGAAACATGCCATTGTAACCACTTTGAACATAATCTGTGTGTTACATATTTCTCACCTGATAGGGTCCAAAAAAATCTGATCATACCAACTCAACTACTGTCTGAAAACAAAGATTTGGTTAATCTACTACTAAATCTAAGACTAAGACCCACTTTTCAGCTTATGGTTAGTTATGTTTGGAGTAATTGTTGGAGTCAGGCATGTGGATGTCAAGGTGTAACTTGGGGAGTTATGGAAAGTCAAGACAATGTCCCTACAACTGCAGGTCAAATGTATACATTGCCATTGAAAAGGAGAACTAAACATGTCTTGGATATTGTTTTTTTTTTTTTTAGTGTTTACGAACAAATGGCCAGAGAAGCAAGCACCTGATTTGCTCTTTTCCCTCCCAACAGTTTTTTATAACTGCTTTATTTTTTGTGCTACATTGCTCATCTCTTCTTCTCCCATCTACCAAACTTTGTATTCCCTTGGGAGAATGAGTCACTGGGTATTGATCACTTGTACTTCAAAAGTCAGTTTTGCTCTTCCATTTATCCACTCTCCAACGTTTGGCCAGATAAACCAATGAATCTCTGTCTGAGATGTTTTTAGTTCTCATTTAAAGCCAGCTTTTTTTGAAGCAAATTTTGGATTTTCTGTTACTGTGATCAGTAACTATTGCATATCAAGTGGAAATCTCTTGATATGATTATGTGTTATTTTGGAGTCATGACATATTAGCTATTCTGTTATTTGGTACATAGCTGCCAGTCTCGTGGTCTTCAACACTTCTTACACCTGCATGGTTTTCTACACCCCTCTGACACCTGATCATTTCAGTCAACACAACCCCCGCTAGCTGTTGTGTAAGAGCTATCATACTGACGCCAACAGTGTGCATGCTGCTGGTGTGTCTTCTGGCTGATCTGATCCAACCGCTGAGTAGGGACAGCAACTTGGGGCTGTCACAAGGGGAGTCAGGCCACGAGGATGAGATGTGACATGCAGCCATGGCTTAGTGGCAGATGGTGAAGCCCTGCTGTCAGAGTTACAGCTGAGCTAATGTTGCTATTTCTCGAGGTTTACTGTAACTCCTGGCTTGAAATCTTGTTACTGGCCAGCCACACCTCTGTCTCAAACAATGGAGGAATGGAAAAATCCTGTCAGGAAGCACATCTCACTTCAGATTTGCATATGATGTACATGTATACTGTACAAGTATTGGTTTGATATTTCGATTTTCTTTCAGAACATGTAGTAGACTTACATAAAAACCTGCCATAGCCAATCCAACTTCACTTCATATTCCTTCATTACTTTATAACCATATTATTTAGTAGAATTTATGTAGAGACGAATGTCAGTGCCAATCTGTGTCACGAAAGTTTGTTCAGGATTTGGACAGCATACTTTCATCCCTAGCATGATGCAATTGCAAAAAATTCTATTATGAATTCAGGTCCTTATTTCAGAGTCAAGTGACAGCTGCCCATAGTGTCAGTCTCTGTTTTGATTTAGTCACCAGACGTCCTCTTAACAATGCGACCCAAACTATTCCATTTCTCGCCATCGCCCCTCGTATCTTCCGCACATCCAGGCACAGAAAGAGATAGGAGCTCAGTCTTCATGTTGAACTGTGTGACTTTCATGTGGGTTGTCAGTTTGATGCTCAGCTTGACGCCCTCTCTCTCCTTTTGTGTTTTAGGTCATCGCCTGGAGCAAACAGTAGAGCTGCTCTGCCTACCTACAGATATCAGTAAGTTAGCTCTACTGTGCCTTGACAGGTTATTACACCATAATGGTATACTGAAGAGTGTGGGAGGAATTCTGAAAGTGTCACATATCTACTAGATTGTAGAGACATGACAATAATGATAGGATGACCATTGTCCAATGTTGTGTGTATCTGTGTGCTGTGTCCTGTTTCGGAGCACTGAACAGCCACACATAGCAGCCTCTGGGCCCGGGGGAGCTCCTTAACCTGCCCGGCTGTCCACTGAGTCATGCCACTCTGGTATAGAAACAAACAATGAAGGGAGATGATGAGAAGGAATAAGGACTAAAAGGATGGAAAAAATATGGAAGTGACGGGTGAAGAGACTTTATTGTGTTTATTTAGCAAGGTAGCAAGGTAACTTTTTTTGGTGTTAACGGTTGCAATAAAGCTCGTATCTGTAATGTTTTTACTTATTATCTCCACTTGTGTGGTGGAGCATTGCAAAAACAGAAACCCTCTGCTGGAATAGTAACTGCTACACTTATTGGCTTGTGAGCATACACCAGTCCGTGTTGACAAAGCCAATAAACTCGGTTCCAGACAGAACAACTCACACTGTGTCAGTATTTTTATGCATCAGAGACAAAGCCCATTAATTGATAACACACTTCAATGTTTTGCAGTGGTCAAACAAACAAACTGTGCGCTGTTTGTAACTCTGCTGCTGTAGAGTTATTGAATTCAATGACTTTAGATGAGTAGAATGAACTTTGTTGTTTATCATACCACTGATGATAGTTTGTTATCTCATGTGTAATGTTAAGAAGGTTCCAATAGTGACATTGTTGATATTGAAATTTTTGTCAAAAATATTATTATGGATAGATGTTTACATCCCCCAGCTCTTCTTAACCACAAGTACAGGGTGAGAAGGCAGGAATGAAATAGAGAAGATGGGTACACTGAGGGAGCATGTGTGCTGATGGAGGAGAGGGGAGGGCATCATGGGAGAACCAGACTAAAGACAAACTGTACAGGGGTGGAGGAAAAGGATGCAAAAACAATAGTAGAGAAATTCAAAGTGTTGTGAGCCTCTCAACACTGCCTCCCCTCATCATTTATTAATATTCTGCTAGAATATTCATCCACCCTGGTACAACGCCATCCTCTTAGAGAGAGAGAGAGAAATTAATAGAGCTCTGTATCATCCTGACACTCAACAGTGTATCACAGCCGTTGTTATTGTAGTCATTTGAATATCATCCATCATCGACCGCCTCCTTCCGTCCATTCCACTTGTCTGCTTCATTCCTATTTACTGTTGATTTTGACCACATCCTTTTCTTTTAATAGACTAAAGAGAGACAGGGCAGGGCTGTTTATTCAGGCTTTCAAACTGTGAGCCACAATGTGGTTTGAAAGGACCTGTGACTCCAGCGCCGGATCACTGACACTAGCCTGGCAACCATACTCACACTCGGGTAGATCCGTAAACGGCCTCAAAATAGGTCTCCATCCATCTGCATGTCACTGATATGGGAAATCCATGGCTGTTAGGATCCATACGGAGAACTTTAGCGGTTGACTACTTTTAGGGATGGCTGCGTTTGGAATTTGAGTCATCCAGTGCAGTGCAGTGATGTGTGCTCAGTCTGCCAGCTGCTATGCTTCACTTATTCTGATTAAATCCTTTGAAGATGAAGGGAAGGACAAAGAATCTCGCAGTCCCATAACTTGTTATAAATCATCAAAAGCAGGAGCAGCTCCACTAATGTGTACGCCGGTTCTGTGATATCACACTGTGAATGTACTAATAATTAACCCCTAAGTCGTGGTGGAATTTGATATCACGCTATGAAGTCAGTCACATCTGTCATCACATATGCTGTTAACTGTGTGAGAAATCATCTGCGCTTTCCCTCGCTTCTCATTTCTTCTGCTCTTCTTACGGATTGCAATTACCTGAAAATGTACAAGAATCCACATTCAGTATTTTGTGCATATATGTGTGCCCATGTCCACATTGTAATACAGCATGAAAATTCTTCTGCTTATTGCCATTTAGTCAAATTTGCCAACCCACCGGCACAAAATATATGAGGTTGCCATAAATGTAGGGGCGTCCTCTGAGACAGCTGTGAACAAAGATAGTTAGAATTTAATATTTTCCACCTCAAATTGTTTCTCATCCCCCTGGTCATGTGGTAGCCCCAACCGCCTAGTGTAGCTCATCTAAAGTGCACAGATACACTGGTATAATCAGAATGATTCCTATAAGCTCATTGAACCAACCTTGGAGTATTTTGATAATATACACTGTATAATACAAGTAAACAACAAAAAGCACATACATAACATAACACATTGATGGAACACAAAGATTTATATAGAATATGAAATGACCATGGACAGTGGTAGTGAGGTTGGCTCTAATATGTTAAAAATGGAGCTAGTTATCAGGTATTAACAGCAATGATCTACTCCCATTTAAAATCAGCACAGATATTGACTAGAACCAAAGTTCATCAGTGGCTGTTCAGATTACCTCAACTCTTCAATGATGTACTCAAAAGTATTTAGAGTGGTGTGAAGATAATGTCAGCACTTCATTCACTCCTGCAGGTCGATGAAAGAAGGTCAGGATGAAGGGCCAAATACTGAATATTGAATCAGGACCTGTGGTGATTCAGTGTCGTGCTCAGAGAAACCTCAGCAGGTGAAGGACAGCCTTTTTATCCACAAGGCCATTATACCGGCCCTTAATACTAAATGGGGGGGAAAGGTCCATGGTTTAGTTTTAGAGAAGAGCAGAGAGACCAGATTCAGAGCGACGTGATGTAAGGGGATTCAAATGAGAGCTGCAATAATCCAGATTTCTGTCATCATGGGATCAGTGCTGCTGTTGACTCTGTTTGGTCAGCCAGCCTTGTTGAGCCCTGTCAGACCCTTCTCTGTCCTTGCGGTCTCTTATGATCCCTGGCTGCATCCCCAGGGGCAGTGAGATTAGTACTCAGCACACCACAGTGAAATGACTGAGGCAATGTATCTACAACCTGCCATCTTTGGCATTGATTTATTTCTCCTCAGATGTGACCTTTCATAAAATAGATAAAAGCATGACAGCTCTCTCATTGAGCTATTTGTATATATTGATAAAACATAAACATTACACTTTAAATTTGTTATATATTATATAGATTTAGGTATTTTGGATAAAATGATATCTTTGCTACATACATACATGATTTGAACATAATTTCTGTTGTTTGAAATGCAAACCAAAGTTGTGCATTCATGACAGATGCAAAGTAAATGAAAGAGTGCTATCTCCAGCCAGAAAGTGTCAACAATTTTGCTTTGCACTTAGTTTAATTACTTCATATTATTCTCATCCATTTCATAAACTTGAGAGCATGAAAGCATTAACGCCTCACTGCTTCAGCCAAGAAGCCTTTAAAATCTGCACACAAATGGAAAGATGGAGTGTTTTTGTGTTAAGTGTTTTGCCTTCATAACTGTTGAACCTGACGTCCGTTACCTGGAACCACCTCTATAGTTTTTGTTCATGTTGTCTGGAGCTTTAGATATCCGGTGTTTTCACTGTGTTCTGGGATTTTGTCCCTGTAAGCTGTAGTTGGAGCGACAGATGGAACTCTGATTGGAACTGGGAGCCTCTTACAGTCTGTAGTTTACTTTTACTTAAGTTATTTTATATTGTTTGTATTATTTATATTGTGATTTTATGTCTTTATTGATGCAGTAGTTATGTTTTTTGGAGAATTATTTCTGTAGACCAGTGATTTCAGTTAAAAATCTATGATTCATTGTTTTTTTTTTTTTTAATTGGGTGACATTGCTCTACATTGGTTTGTGCATACAACACAATTCACAATGCATTTGTTATCTTTTGATTTCCTGTCACGTTGCTGCAGCATTCTTTTTTTTTTTTTTGACTCCTCCCTTTTCTGTCAGACATTCATCACACCTGCAGCACTCTAATCTTTCCTCTTCTTTACTCCTAAAGCACTGTACATTCTTGTATTTTCCTGTATACATACACAGAAAAACAGGCTGTTGTCCTCTTCAGCCCACAAAGAGTTAAATTGCTGGAAATGTTGCACAGAAGTGTAACTTTGACAAGAGGTGGATGTCAGTCTGTGTTACAACAAAAGTTTTTCACTACAACAAAAATGGCAGACCATGTCCGGACTCTGTGTATCACATTTACTGTATATTTGACAAAACATTAATTGTAACAATTAATCTATTAATCTAAATGTAATTGAAAGAGAATTTGATGGTGAAACTAATGGTTATTTGCAACCATTTTGGCCTGTAAGTCAGAAACAAGAAGACAATTGAGGACTTCACCTTGAACCCCAACCCCAAAATCATCATAATATTCAGCCTGAACGTTTTGCTACTTTACTCCTTCAATGGGTATTACTGAGTCTTGATAGTTAATAATCATAAAAAAATCCACAGTCTTCTTAACTGCTCATTTGATCTTGATGTATTATCCAGGTTTTTATCTCCTGACTTGTTGGGGATTTACTGTGAGATAGAAGAGAGAGGGAGAAAAGCGATTTTTCTAAGTAGAAATGACTGTGATCAGGGCTCCTCTTGGATGCCTGCCGGTGTTGCCTTGACATTCACCGTTTAAACCAGGGCAAACAGAGCAGACACAATGTGATGACGCCAAATCTGAACAGATACATGTTCCCCCACCTTGTCTTGGTAAAACACTGAGCCGGAGCCAGCCTCATTACCAAATCCAGGCACTGACTGTGTTCCTGCTTGGCACAGTTTCCACTGAGCAATGTGAGAGAGATTTCCCTAAAGAAATCTAGGTTTAGCAATCCGCAATCTTAAAATAGCTTTGAATCATACATTATTACATAGCAGGCCTGCCTTCTCTGTCAAACTACACTTGCTGCTGTGATTATTGTCTCCTTGTTTTCGCCAACCTTCCACATCTGAAAAGATTCCCCAGCCTCATTAGCATAGCTTTATAGTTGATATGAAGAGACTCACAGATGGATTTTCTGTCTCTCAAAAGTAAATGCACTTGAAAAGAAAAAACAACTTTGTAGATTACGCAACACAAACGAATAGATATTGTCGTGTTTTGAAGTTTGAAAGTATAAAAGAACAGTTGCTGGGGAATACAGAAAAAAATACATATAGAGCTGCTTTTAGAACATCAGGGCATGAAGGGTGTGTGTGTGTGTGTGTGTGTGTGTGTGTGTGTGTGTGTGTGTGTGTGTGGGTGTGTGTGTGAATGAGTGAGTGGAGTGGCAGATTTCAATCATCCACCCTGACTCAGTGTGTTTCCCTTGGGTTCAGTTAAGTATAAAGGATGCTGGGAGGTGTGACCCACCCCCCCACCCCCCCCAACCTGCCACTGCTTCAAGAGGATCGATGTGACAGTTAAAGACACACACACCCATACACACAGTGTCATGTTTTCATCTCTTGTGGGGACATTACACAGACTTATATTCATATCCTGGAGAATTACCTGAAGTCTTTACCCTAAAAATGAACATTGTATGTTAGGGGAGTCCCCACAATGTGACCGTGTAAACAGATTTATGTCCTCACAACATGAGTGATACACGTCCACACACACAGTATACACGGATGCAGATGCAAACAAACTAGAGCCACTGTGTCAACTGTTAGCGCGCTCTGCCATACAGGTCCGAAACACAACACGCAAACACATTTGTGTACACACAGATGTCAGTGCAACATGGGCCTGGACTGATAATCAAATCCAAGCCTCTTTGTGTATGTCTGTCTGTCTGTCTTGTCTGTCTGCCTTTTGTTCTTGTCAGAAGTGGTGCTGCCCCTCTGTGTGGCCGAGCAGGCGCTGTCTGTGTGATTAATCCTCAGCCTGTCAGCTGGCCAGCAGCGATACTGAAACCAAACAAAAACTCAACCAAAGCATATCACCGTGCATGCTCTCATGGTCCATTTCAGGATGTGCAGACATGCGCAGGTCGGGCTTGCAAATCACATCACTGCAAAGCAGCAAAGCAAAGCATTAAACCCCACAGTGTTTTTCAAGCGTAAACATTGATGTGAGAAACCTGAAGGTTGACCATGCTTTGTTTTCAGTGTACACTTGATTACAGTCAACATTTCGGTGTGTGTTTTGCAAGGCATTTCAGTCACAAATGCACGTAGCCTAGGCATGCATGTATAGATGTTGGAAAAGGCAGGCTTGGGCTGATTGTGTGCATTACAGTATGTGTGTTTGTATGTCATGAAACCTGATGAACATTTTCCTCCTGTTTTCCCAGAGGGGTTGTGTGATTGACCGAACCCAGGAGTTATTTCATGTGCCTGCCACCAAACTGCATTAGCAGGCCCAGCCGTCAGCGCTCTGCCTGTCTGTCTCTCAACAAGATAAGGGGATATTTCCCAGCCCAATATTGCTTGCTCTGTTCTGTGCTGTCACTGAATACAATGTCCATCACTGCATTCAATGAATATTATTAGCATTTTTCTCAGAATGCTGTCAATGGGGAAGACAGCTTTGTGGGAGTAGAAGTACAGGCTGTTTTTGCTGTGGTCTGATACCTGAGTTGACTCTTGGAGAATAGAGTTGATGCTGTGGTGTATTGTCCAGTAGAAATGCAATTATGAGGCAGCTGTCAAGTGTCCATAATCGGTAGTCATTAACAAGAAGTCCCCTGGCTCAGCAGTTTCAAGCCGCTGCCGTTGTTTCAGTTTGAAAGAACCTGACAGGTTAAGACAGTGAAGGCTGCTGAGCAATAACTGCTGTTGATTAAAAGTTGACAAAGAATGAGGATTAGAGGCCTTGGGAGAGAAGCTGTTTCTGGAGAGGTGACAGTAAGAAGCAGGATTGTGAAAGACCTTTAACTGAGGGATCAGGTGGACCATTGTGTCAGCCAGGGAGCAGTTCTCACCTTCATCTCTCCAGACTTCAAGTGACAATTCAGGAGGGATGAAAGGTCAGTGTGGCAGACCAGGCTGCATTAGTGTTCTTGTCCATTCTGTGTGGCGGTTTGCTGAGGTCCATACAGTCTATAATGACTGCTGTTCATCCTGTGACATTTCTTTACATGGTTTGACTCCGAGCTCTATACAGCCCATGAGATTGTTGGATCCCGCCCACGACGCAATTCAAATAAATACAAAAAAGCAATTACTTTTTCTCAGCGAAAAAAATAACACGAAATTGAGGAGTAACACGTTTTTCTGATCCTCTGAACATAACACACAAGGAGCAGCTGATATCACGGCAGTGCATCCTGCCACCTGTCAACAAAATGTAAGTAGATGCAGTTTTGTGCTTTCCAATGGAGAAACGGCTATCTTTTTGTTGAAGTAAAATGCAAGCCAGTTTGTTGGTACGCTCTCTCAGTGATGTCATTACAGCCAGAAACATGCTAAAGTAGTTGACCTTCAAGGACAAATGTACTTAGATGAAGTTGGCACTCTTCAGTGGAGTTTGGATGCCCAGCAAGCAGCTTTCACAGACCACATTCTGGCAGAGAAAGTGTTATACAGGCACATTTTGTGGTGAGCGAGCTAATAGCAAAGAAGGAGAATTAGTGAAGGAGAGCTTTATTACAGCTGCAGAACTTCTAGCACCAAACAAAGTAAATTTGTTCCAAGGAGTCAGTTTGAAATAATTCATAGAGATGAAGGAAAACCTGATGTGGAAACTCAGTGAAACTCATTACAAAGTACCTCTCAGAGCTGAAACTCAAGCTCCAGCCAGCTTTTCAGCTCTCTGCTGTCAAATCATTTGAAGTAAAATTAAAGCTGCATCAAGTGCAGCTGGAAAGGGCTAACACTGTACCTTTTCCTACCCTGTAGGAACAAAAGCTGCCATGACATCTGAATTTGCTGCTGAGTGGAAAAACTCCTTCCAGTGTTTACTTTGTGGGACCAGCTGATGTGCCTGATAACCTAAAAGACGAAAGTATTGTGCTGCAAAGCAACAACCTGCGACTGTGAGCAGCTCTTTTCAAAACATCATTTGCTGATGTACTGAAAAAGCCTTATGGTCAGCAGCAAAAACAAAAGACTTTTCGACAAATTACATTTCAGATACTCCATAACAACTTCATTTATGCTGTTTACTTAGATTACCAAAGAGTTTTATTATATATGTACTTTTCCTTTTTGTATTTTTCACTTCCATTTCTTATTTCCTGATATTTATGTACACACACCACACATGACTAATACCCTTGCAAACAAAAATAAACAGTGCATCTTTTTTTCTTTTGTCCTGTATGTTCCCACTCCACATTTTATCAGCAGACAGGACAAACAGTGATGGTTTTTAATTAGCAGCATCTCCACAATCACAATTTATTATGCCGCTTCTTTTCTATTTGGTTATTGGATTAATACGAATTTTATTGTCGTTAGATTTCAGCCTGTTTGCGACATAGTGGTGTGGGAGGATTTCTCATTAAATCCAAAACAAAAATGATTTCCTTGCTGCTAATGTAGGTTCAGTGGTGGCAGTCGCAACTGTGAATGGTAGTGTGATGTCACTCCACCCAAAGTTAATAATTTTACATGTTGAAATAATGCAATGCTTTGTATGTGTCTCGCTCTCTCTCACTCATTCCGTCTCATCAGTAACCAAACCCAGTTGACAGCTTCAATTAAACCCTGTGAAATCGCCCCAGTATCTGTCTCCCTCTGGGGCCGTTTAGCTGTGTTTAGCTCTCTGCAAGCTGGGCTTGTCGCCAGGCAAACTTTAGAGAGTGTTTCATGTTCCTTCTAAAAATGTAGGCCAACCTGGTCCCATGTGCCACCTGGCCAGCCTCAGAAGCCACAAGCAGAAGTATGTGTTCATACTGAGTTAACCTGGGTGATCATTCGCTCTGGTTGCAGTTAGTGTTAGAAGCCAAATGTGTGTTATTCTCTTGCTGTGGTAAAAGTTTGTAGATAATTTTTTTATTTAGCTGGTAAGTTTGTTGACTTTGTTGACTCAAAGGTCAGCTGATCAGAAATACTGTTTAAAGTGGAACTTACACACACTGCAAAGACCACAGCCAACAGCCAGCTGACCTCTAAACCGTACTTTATACACCTACGTGAGAAGGTGTATGAACTAGTCTGTATTTGCAATCCAAAAACATCCCAGAACAACAAGCAAAACAAACTTGGATACCATTTTCTTTTTTGGCAATTTTATTTTTCTGTCACTTTAAAAATATTTTTTAAGAACATGAAACAAGATTAAGGGATTTATTTTCCTGAATCCTGCTGTGTGGTACAGATTGCAGTCAAGTGTCAAGCGTTTATTTCTGGAAGTATTTTTAAGTGTCATTTACTTGCAGTCGATTTGAGTGTTTTATATGCAAAAAATGATGGGTGAAAATCTGGGAAATAGTTTCCTGCTTAATCTTCATATTGCTCTTGTACATAAATGGGATCCTGGTAATGATCTGCAAATCAATTGGGATTTTTAATGTAATCTTTGGTTTCTGGGAACACCACTATGAAATTTAATCTGATGAATCTCATCATTGCATCATGCTGGTGATCAGCCACACGTCTGCCTGTGTTGTAACAAAGCTCCACTTTGGCCAATCGCACACAGTCTTTGCCCTGGTGACCCAGTGTTTTGGTTTTAATTGATTAATGATTTCTTCCATACTGTGTAACCTGTTTTCAACAGGCTCGCTTGTCGACTTGCAGTAGAAGACTGCAGAATAATTAATGAAAAGAACATGTTTGAGAAACACAAACATATCTGTGGGTGATTTCCAACAGTCTGTTGCATAATGCATGAAATGTGACCAGCGGATGTGTCGTGTGTAACGTCTTTAGTTTTATCCAGATCCACAGTTATTTATCGTCCACTTTGGTTGTCTTCTCCTTTTTCGGGGGAAGCTCCTGCATGAAGCCACGTTGCCTCTTGTCTCTGAAGCTTAATGATGTGGCCTTATGATGTTGGGCCACCCGAGGAAAAAAAAAGTGTCCATCTGGTGGATTTATGCTGCCTTCATTTGTTGTGAAGGGCCAAATTTACTCCACACAGCTGACACCCAAAGTGTTGCAGTGTTTCTTATGTTTCCAAAACGACGAAAAACGGCTATATTAGCAAAGTAGCATTGTTTGAATAATGTGTGCATGCATGTGTGTTTGTTCTGTAGAAGGGGTTATTTGATGATTGGCTGAGACAGCTCTCCTCTGAGAGACTGCGCTGGAAAACAAAGGGTTGCCATGGTAACAGTCAAGGGTGAAGGAGGAGGGTGTGTCTGTGGCATGCTTCGAGTGGCGAGATGGACATTGGCAGGCATAATGGTGGGGGAGCGAGCGATACGTTCTGTGGTCCTGTGCCATTCCTGCTGCTCACCAAGTCTCTGCTTTCCTTCTCTTCCTGTCTCCCGCATTGCTCTCTTGTTGTCGTCCTGAAGCGAGTGGGAGGCTGTAAGGAGAACAAATGCTGAATCTCAATGAGACAGCTGAGAGGAAACTCATTTTCTCGCTCTGTCTCTCTCTGATAGTGCCTTTAGTCTTTATTTACAAGCAGCATAACTCAGAACGGTCAGGTTATTACACAATTCATGAACATATGTTTAACAGTGTGGAAGTGTTGTGAGGGTATTTTAATGTCATACGGTTAAATGTTTACAGGATCACATGATCAGAGCTGACCCTAATAAAGATGACAGATGGCAGCTTCATGAAGGGCAACAGAGTATTTCATGGATCACAAAATTTGAAGTTTGACATTCATCTCAGAAATTCAGATTTAGTCCTATAATGCTTGAATTTAATCTTCAGGTCAGTCTGACAAAATTTAAACCAACAATTTTAGCACAGCTGGTCATAAGAGATAAAAATTTTAATACTGTACTTAAGGAAGTGGGTATATTGCAGAAATGCTGCCACGAGCAGAGGAGAAGGTGGGATGGCAGTAGTGGTTAATAGGTGATCCCAGTTAAAAGGGCTGAGGCTTGCTTCTTTTCCAGTTTGGCCTTATCTATATAAGGAGTGCTTGATCAAAAGAGTATGTGCCTACAGGCTTCATAACCTGGCTGACACAGTGCCCATCTACCATAGATTAAATGAGTGTTTTCCCCTTCCAGGAGGAATACAGTAAATCAAACTAAACTGAATTTCTTACTTTGTAATAAAACTGGATATGCTGTCAGCTCCTTTTTTGTCGTTCTAATCACTGGAGCCAGAAGATTCTGATTTGGTGTTGTATCACAAAGCATTTACATGAACAGAAATCAGTTTGATTGACATGTTTTTTTTTTCCCTCTTCGATCAAAATGTAAAGAAAACTGGTGAATTGGTGATTTTAAAATGTTTTTTTAATAGCTCAACATTTGTTTGGCTTTAATTGAAAATAACATTTTAAGTAATCTACAGTTAGAGGTACTTACTTGATGATAGTATTATTTATTTGCAAGGGGCTGCAGCCTATCCCAGCATGCTGTGGGCTAGAAGCAGAACAGTAGTTGATTTTGCTACAGCCACAGCTGATGTTTAACACTTTCCTGGAGCAACACTGTGGACCTGTGACGAGCCTGTGTTTTATTGGTTCGTGCCATTCAGTGCGAATATGACATTTACATGACATCAGCCCTAAAGAATGTGTAGATATATATGTGCCTATTAAATGTGGGTGATTGAGTTCAATGAGTTTATTCTCCATTACATCCCTGTTGGTCTTTAAAGAACAGGGACATGGATTTATGTGGGCATTTTTGTGCATAATCACTTTCTTAAGCAAAAACACTATGTTCTGTCCGTATTTTTATCTGCAAGTGTGTGTGTGCATGCGCACAAAAGAGGGAAAGAGCAGACAGTACACTTCAATTGAAACAGCAATTTCCTCTGTGCAGAGTATAGCAGCAGGAAGCCAGGGGTCCGTCTTTAAAAGAAATGAAACAGAGAAGATTCTTCTCTCCATTATCATTTTCTCTCAGGAAACTCATAGTGAACTCCTCCATATTCCATCCCTGTTTGTCAGCTTCTACCTTATGTTCACCAGACGGGTTTCATTTTTTCCTTTCACTGTGAAAAATAAGCCACAAGCAGAGGTAAGACTTCACCCCAAAGACAGAATGAAAAAAGTATAATGTAATCATTTAGACGGCAATATGTGCACATACAGAAAATATTAAAAAAAGACACCAGAGAGAGAGAGCAGAGGGAGGTGGGAGAGACGGCATGAAAGTTTCAAGGTTCAGTCACGATGCAGCATAAATTGAGGTATTTTGCAGAAAATGCCGAGAGTTTACTAGTTTTGCAGAAAGATCAATAGGATCAACTGCAGGGTAAAGGGATCTTACAAAAACAGTCGAGTACAGACAGACTGAGACAGTCATGGGTCAATAACTTTGAAAAGTCAGGGGTCCAGCTAATGCGAAAAGTGTTCACCAGAGAGGTGTTTACCAGGCTGCTGACTGCTGCCTGAGGTTGCTCGTAGGATGCATCAGTATTGAAATGAACTTGGAATAAGAGAGAACGTGATGCTCCACGTTTCCAACAAGCTACTGCCTCCACTCCCACTCCTCCTGTTCCACTGCGCAGAGCTCACACACAGTACCCTTTTGCAGTGAAATGATAATTTGTTGTACACAGTACACAGATGAGCCTGCAGCAAACAATTTGAAAAATGATGAGAACAAATAAGAAGAACAAAGAAGTGTCCATAACGCAAGACAAGCAAATATTGTCTTTACGTTTTACGACATGAAATTCATTTCATACGAGCATCAGAGCGGCAGTGTGTTTCATTTCAAAACGTGTTTGGATATAGAAAATGAATAAATGTTGCTGAGTGTCGCTTAAGAAAAGTCAATTACATGATCTCCTTACAGAAAGTTATTTTAATGTGTTTTTAGGTTTGCAAAACAGTGCTGAAGCCAGGGGGGTGCTAGATGGTTGAAATTTATATCACAATATTAACGTACATTTTCAGATATTAATATCTTTCACTATATGCAAAATACTCCTAATTCAGTTCATGTTTATTGCAATGAACTGTTTTAGACAAACTTGCTCATATAATCTTATACTTGTAAATTAAGAACTTGAAGAGCAACTTAACAGCAGCTGGGAATCTTGTTTTTGCTGACATCCAACAGTTTACTGTCTCACTTTGCTGCAGTGATGTTTAGGTGCACTCCAGGGTGTGTCAGCGCTCGGTGACACCGCCCCTGAGCTCGGTAATGTTGGGTGTGGTTACAGGCACAGTAGACCTGAAACTACTTTTCACACCAGTGAAAAGCTGCTTTCAAGTCTTTCTAAGTCTAAATGTGGGATGTCATTGCTGTGTCATGTTTTCACCTCTCCGCGTCCCTGAACGCTGGAGACCTCTCAGTTAAATACTGAATACTGATTTTCATCATCACCTCTCCACAACCTAAGAGGAATTGTTTATTCACATGCTAATGTAATCAAAAGACATTTTTCTGTCTGTCATCTTCATTTAAAGAAGACTTGAATAGCCATGTTGCAGTTTAGCGGATAATCGTTTTTTTTCACAGTTCTTTAACACTGCAGGGTAAACGACACTCATCTGTTCTGTCTTGCCTCCTCCCTGAAGCCTGACTGTCTAATTCACTGGTGTGAACAGAGGTCATAACTTAGAATTCGAGGCAGAGAGACATTAGTATTCCCAAGGCTCTGACCAAGCCATCTGCTGCTTTTGAACGGCTTCTTTTGCCCTCTGTCCTCTCCTCAGTCCTGCTTTTAGGCGCACACACATGCACGGGCACACACACACACTTTTAAGATGTGTCTGCCAAACAAGGGGAGTGGCTGAGGGTAATTTAAGGCTTTATCGTACTGTAGATGAAGCGTTTTGTGGCAGACATGAATAGGTTTGTCCGTGGAGACAGCCCTACGCAAGTGGTCCCCAGCTGCAGCTCAAGACAGACAATTGGGATACTGCAGCCAGGCAGGCTGGTATGTTACTGTCAGTACTGCTGGTGTGTATGTGTGTCAAGCCTATTTTAGTGACGAAGGTAACAGCTTGAAACGGTGACTACATTTCAACGCATTTATGTGTGTGTGTGTGCAGGTAGTAAGAAGGCACAGTGATGGAGACAGCTGAATTCTGATTTCTTTTTGCACCAATCATTGATAATTTCTATCCATTTCGATTCAGATTCCCTTTCGGCTGGAGCACATCCCTGCATGCATTAGGCAGAAGGCAGACGAACAACCTGTCCAGGAGAAACTAACTTGGATAAACAGTCCTTTAAACCCACGTGTGCAGCTATGGGCAATTTAGAGATGGTGTAGGAGGAAGTCAGAACAATTTAAGAATGTCCACTCTTCACAAAAGACTTACTTTGATGCATTAGAGTTGTGAAATAAGGGTGGGCGGTGGCCTATGTGTTTAAGATGCTGACCATGTGTAAAGTAGAATAAACAAATTTGTGGAGCTTGTCAATTTGACGGGGGGATGGAGAAGAGGGAAGAATATAAAAAAAACCATCGGAAGAACTAACTTTCAAGTTCGTGAGTTCTTTTTCAAGTTCCAGAAGAAATTACCCACAAATTTGTGTGGAATTACTAGTAAAAAACTAACACTTATGTACGTTGTAAGACGTAAATTGATGCAAACAGATTTTAGTTCTGTGAGAAATTAGTTGTCAGAGCCAGTTTCAAGTAGTGATGATAAAGACGTCGCCTGTTTAAAGTTGCACACGTGGCAAAGTCAGCAGCTGAGGGCCAGCACAGTAGATATTCAGTCGTCTGAATTTAACTCCAGGTAACACTGCAGAGACAAAAGAAATGAAGTAGCCAGCCATTTTCCTGGCGCCATGAATCTAAATAATCTCAGAACAAATGGAGAATATGTCTAAATGAATAATTGCAAATTACACTGTAAAGTTTTCTCTTTGTCTCACTTTGTCCTGTTGTGGAATTTTGCTAGTCAAAGAATAGAAAATGTTGAAGCAGCAAAAAACAGAAACTGCACTGCAATATGGGACATCACTGGTTCGGTGAGGTGTGTCCTGCTTACCGACTGCCTCCTGCGGCAATTCAGCATCAGCAGCTGCTGTCTTGAGCTGACTAGAGCTGCCGGTGTGGCCACTCATGACCCAGTGGTGCCTGACTGCCAACTGCTGGCTGGACCTGAAGACTGGACCTGATATATAATGTAAAAGTTTTTAAAAGTTAAGTTTAAGGTAATGACTGGCCAAAACCTTGCAACACAATTCAATTAAACAAACTATTATCCTTTAATCACCAAGTACCTGAACTAGGTGGGAAAATATGGTTGTTGGAAGTGAAACAAAAAAGGAAATTGACAAAGTGCTAATGAGGAAGTTTCCAGTCAGTTGTTCAAGGCTCAGTACCTGTGAATGGACTGTTTAGCTGTATGAGAAACCTTCCTTTCCCTGCAACTGCAGTATCTACTAGAAAACAAATGTTCTCCTGATCTACATGATAAGTAAAAATAAGGATATTTGCATGTAACGACAGATGCAGTGGAGCTCATATACAGATTTAGAATTAATGCCTAAACTATGCAGTGTTTGTTTTATAGGGATCTTTGTAAGCTAAAACCCCCCCAAAGTCACTAAATTTCCAAAGAAATGCAGAGGATGGCTGTGCTCATTCAGTTATTTTGGAGTTATGGATTGGCTGGTAAATGGACAAACAGAAGTGCAGCTACAAACTGGCCTCGTGACATGTAGACACATCCTGTGTGTACAAATGTAGTTGTGCCATATGTCATAATTCATTCTAAATCTGTCCTAATGGTACTAAACAGGTGGGACAGATCCCCCGTGTGTCTCAATGATGGCATTGCCGTTCGTGTACAAATTCATGCAAATTCAATAAACACAAATCAAATCTGTAATACATGCCAGACCAAGCAGATTTGGGAAAAGCCACCTGGCCAGGGACTTATAGGATTTTCCAAATTTACACAGCAATTATGATGACACTCGGGGAAAAATGTCAAAAACGTGACATGAATCAAATGCAGCAACAGCACACCAGAAAAATAGGGCTTGTGAATATAGGAAAGCAACAAAGAGGAGGTCACAGGTTATCAGTCCCCGGGGGATGCAGTTACCCATAGTTACCAATCCTCACCCTCGGCCCCAGGGGAGGCAGGGCTGGGTCTCTTCAGGAGGATGCGGGGATACAATGTGGAGGAGGATGGAGGGTGGAGTCAGGGAGGTGCATGCTCTGTAGTAGCTGGTGGGGGAAGGGAGGAGCGAAGCGAGATGGGAAATAGGAAGGAAGGGAGGAAGGGGCCGTTGTTACAGCAGTTCCCGATGCTATTGTATACCACTTCCCAGCTCAGTAGCTCAGGTAAGAGATGCAGTCAGTGCACTGTTTCTTTGATCTTAACAAGCTGAGGTCATTTTTAAGCCATTTGCAAAAGTTTGGAGTGAAAACCTTCTATGAGCTTTTTTAAATGATGAACCAAATAGCCTCATTAGATGTATATGATGTATTTCATTTGGTGTTCATACTGTGTGTTTTTGTGTCTCTGGATGCATGTACAAATACTGCGTGATTAGTAATCACCATGGAAGTGCTCTTATTTATTTATATGCGTGTAACCTTTCTGTGCCATATAGCAGCAACAGCCCAGTACATGTGCTTTGTGTGCACATGTACTGTGTGCACATGTCTTTGTCCCCTGACTTGGCTACCTGTGGCGCAACCAGCTGTGTGCACGCGTGTTCTTCTGTATTTGTGTGTTTGTGTTGTAGAAGGGATGTGTTTGTGCCAGGTTGTGCAGAGCTAATTAACCAGCATAATCACTGGCAGTGGAAATGTAATTATGGTGAAGGTAAATGGGGGAATGAAGCAACACCCCTCTGAGGGCTGTTGTTCATGGCAACTGGATGGCACAACAAAGTGGGGATGGAGGCAAGATGGATGACAGGGACACAGAAAGAAAAACATTCTCTGAACTTCTGTAGTCAGTTGTTGAAATGCAGTACAACTAATAGTAATGTGCTCTTATGGCTGTAGCCCTGGATTCTGTGTGTTGGTGTGTGCTGATGCTGGCTTGCATGGTTTCGTGTTTCTTTTTTATGTCTGTAATGGGATTTATTCATGATTTATGGGATACCTTTATTTTGTTTGGATACTTTTTTTAATAAGATTCTATTTTGTATACGGGAATGTAAACCTATTACTTTATATCTACTCTATCTGCCTGCTGTGGGTTGCTCTGAATGTAAACATAACCCCGGCTTGAAAAACTTTATCTAACTGGATTATGTAGCCGTTTAAGGCCTGGACATGGTTTTGGCAGTTATTGATGTTTGATGATAAGAGTTGAGTTTCATCACATGAATTACATCACACTGAAGCAGTGTAGGTTCTGCTTTGTGATTATTCAAGAGGCTCTCAGAGGAAAGAAAACATAATTTGAGTGTGCAAGTTATCAGGCTACTTCCTCACCACAGCAAGAAACAATTCGCTGTCTTCTCACCTGCACTACTTAACCAGGTCTTGTGCAAGAAGGGACTTTATTGTCTCCCAGGTCGACCATTCTCAGCTAGCAAACTACTTAAAGATCAATACAAGTCTACCCTGACATCTGTAAGCCCATTGGTACCATGTGCAGCACCTACGATATGTGGAGATGACCTTGATTTAGGTATTGATTTATTCTCTGGCAGTGTCCCATTAGATTTATGTGAAGGCAGTATCCTGACAAAGGCTCAGCTCTGTGTGCCTATTGTTCTGACGCTGAGCTTGAATGATACTACGTATTGAGCCTGCTGTTGTGTATTTGAAGCCAAAGTTGTGCTAAGTAAGCACAAAAGTGGTTCAAGTAAAGCAGAGACTGTCATGCTTAGTTACAGGAATAGATTGGTTTGTCAGGCACTGAAAATATGTTGCAGCCGTATGCAAAGTGCAGAAAAAGAATGAGAGAGATGAATGGAGGACTGTGTTTGTAAGGTTGTGCTGAATGTTTGATAAAGGGACTCTATTGTGTGCACATTTGCCATTTTGACAAGGGCTGCTATGAACCTTCTTGGGCAGCTGAAACACACAAAGCCAGAATTGTACTTGTTTGATCAGCTCCAAAGCTTACCGGCTTTAGCCTTGAACATTGTATTTTATTCTGTTCTATTGTAGTATTTTCCTCTCTTGTGATCTGATGTTGCTCTAACTCTGTGCACCTGTGTCTTTATCTGACTCCTAGGATCAAGCCAATAACAATGCATGGCCTGTAAGCCGCCAATCATGGCTCATAGGAAGAGGCCGGGGACCAGCGGAGCAAACAGCATGGCTGCTCCAGGCCCCGCCTCCTGTCCCACCCCTCATCCTACCGAGTCATGTGATCTGAAAGCTCTCCCCTCTCGGCAACGCCCAGTCTGCTACCCCAAAGAGTCACATGATCCGAAACCTCTCCCCCGTACCTGTAAGGCACAATATTCCTCTCCCAAGTCTCAAGATGTGAGTCGTAACAATCCAGACGTGGATGTAGACACAGAGGTTGAAGTGAAGCGGTACAACAACCAAGCAGATGCAGAACTGGAGGACCAGCGGCCAGCAACACCCTCCACACCGGAACACGACCATGACCAAGATGATCATGACCGGGCAGCCTTCCACGGTGGAGCTGACAGCCTGGATGATGACTCCAGCTCTGACTACATCAACAACACCTCAGAGGATGAGGAAGACTATGATGACGGTGAGGACAGTGTTAATCATATGGATGATTATATTTTATTATTATCACGGGTAAAGATTTTATCCTTGCCTCTCCATAATCCAGTCTCCCATTATTGATCCTGAGCTCACCATTCATTCCTGCCTGATAAAATGGACAAAAGGGAAGAAACTGGAACTGGTTTTATATGGGAACTGATTGATTCCCATCCCTAATGAGTGCTTCTGAATGTTTGGTAACTCAGTGCTTATTGTGTTTTTAATAAAGAAGCCCCAGGTATTAAGAAACATGTCTGTTTGTGATCATAAATCCCTGCAGGGTTGGCAGAGGAGGATGAAGGTGTGACCTACTACATCCGCTACTGCCCAGAGGATGACAGCTACCTGGAAGGTATGGATTGCAGCAGCCAGGGAGACTGCAACCACAGCCACAGCCATAGCCACAGCCAAGGGGACTGCACCGGCACCATGCAACCAGGCGGAGCCCACACCGATGAATGCCAGGAGGCCGTGGAAGGGTGGGTCGAGGAGGGAGAGGTTGAGGGGGAAGTGAGAGAGGACGAATGGGTGGAGGATGAGGAGGGAGAGGGAACAGTGAGGGAAGAGTGGAGAGAAGAGGAGGAAGAGGTGAGGGAAGAGTGGAGAGGAGATGAGGAGGCAAGGGAGGAGTGGAGAGAAGAGAACCAGGTCAGGCAGGAGCAGTGGGCGGGGTGTGAGAGGCACAGGATGGAGGAGTGGGCTGAGGGAGCAGGGGAGGTTCGCTGCGAGGTGGTGGAGCAAGATCCGGACGAACAGATATACAATGGAAGACCAGAACCCATCCTGGACCATCACCATCACCACCACCTCCACCACCAACCCTCTCTGCAAGGCACCCTGCACAACCGAGAGGAAGAGGAGGAGGCAGAGAGCGAGGAGTACTGCCCTAATGAGGAAGAAGATGAGGACGGTGACGAGGAGGACAGACATGGAAGGGCCTACACAGGAGACTACTATGCTCCAGAGGACAATGGGAACTCAGTGCGAGTCTCCCCGTACCGTAGCCGTAAGGTGCTGGTAGTGGAGGGGGAGACGGGGGAGGAGGCGGAGGAGGACATTGACCAAATTGTTGCGGAGATCAAGATGAGTATGAGCATGGGGAGTTTAAGCAGTGGCACTGACCAAAGCCCAGAGGAGCTGGCACAGGACCCTGCACCAAGTGACTACCCTCACCCAAAGCCTGACGCAGCCCCCTACCCACCACCTCACCATCGCCACGACAGCAGGCCCAAATCTCTGAACCTGCCCTCCATGCAGCACAACAACCCAGACCTCCAGAGGGGCATCAAGGCACACCCGCGCTCCCCTGAAGACAGGCAGAGGTGGACACAGGAGCAGGTGAGCTGTATGTGAGGGGTTAAAGCTGTGAACATTGCAGGTGCAGATTCATGAGTATTGAGCTGGTAATCCAAAAACAATAATATGTTTAAAGGTTTAGGGATTCCCAATAATGTTTACTGTCCGCCAACTGTCAGCCATTGACACTTGAGTATTACTGCAAGCTACCTGTCTGAAAATGACATGATGTTGTGAGCTGGATGCTCTGGAGGAAGACTAACCACTTTCACTCCTTTTGAACCGCTAAAAGACACAGTTCACTCTCTATCCTTCCACATATCAAAGTGATACAAAGTGGTGCTTATTTCTCAAGTATACAGCATCAAAAATACAAACACCTGCATACAGCAACAGCTATCATATTTTTATTATTCACATCTGTGCTTTTCATACTGTGGCATGTTTGAACGTCTTATCTGAAAAAGACATAAGCAGTAAATTCAATACTAGTGGGAAAATACACACCATGAAGGGACCGACAGCAGTATCAACATAAAGACTGTGTTGCTCATTGCCATCCAGAGAATAGCTGGAGCCTTTCCCCTCCCCCATGTTACCTTGAGATGTCCCCCTCCTCATCTCTCTCAGACCTGGATAAGTGCACACACACTGTACAGACACATCGATAGGCTTCGACACACGCAGAGCCCCCCCCCCCCATCTTTTAAAAGTCAGATGGTAAAAGGAGAACAGAGATAGTCTCATGTAGGCAGCATGCTGATACACACCTGCTCCACAGTGCGCACATGTGCTCGTACATTCACTGTGCAGCTCATTTGTAGCACAGAAGTGGGTCAGACAGTAGAGCTCGATTAAATTGGAAGAATGTACAGTACACTGCGGATTCTGATGACTCCCAGACTCACTGAGATGATGCGGTCGTTCTGACCCGTGTTATCAAATGAAATGTTCTCTGTACACCACTTCAACATGACCCGTGAACGAACCGGGACAACCGCGAATTTGATAAAAGCTTTTCTGCACAGTGTGGAGCCAAAAGATTATCTTAAAAGAAGAGTTAGAAAACAGAGGGAGGTCATCTACACACACATTCTGTTGGTGTGAGGGAAGTGTATTACACAGTAATTGTATTTTAAATGGTGCTAAATGTTTTAACCATCAGTATGTCAGAGTTTGGACAATGCTCAAGTGCTTTGCAGTCTAAACATTTAGACCACGTTTCCTATAATAATCTACTTCTTCAGTCAAATATTCCTCTTTACTTGCTTTCACTCTGTTTTGGGATGCAGTGAAGTTTGTAACCATTATGAGTCTGTTGTATGATTTACCTGAAAGGCTTAACATGTATACTCATCAGATGGATGTGTATCCATAATGATATAAGCATTCATATTTAAACTTGTCTAATGCTTCTGACTTGTAATATTTTTCATTTAATTGCTGTTTTGTTATGTGTTTCAGTTAGATAATCTGCTCAGTATTCCCCACAGCATATTAAAATTCATTTCTTGCTGATAAAATCCTCAGTATTGTGCAGCGGTAGCTTCTCTGTCAGACAACGGACTGCTGTGGTGGCTTCAGTGTCGCTTAATTAAAAATTTAGCGTGAGGCTGATTTGTTAAGTACACAAGTGCAAAATCAGACACTCACAGTTCCAAAAGATCCTGTCCTGTAGTGTACACATTAAAGCTCACAATCCCCTCAAATTCGTGCATGTAACCTCTTTATGAGTTCTTCATTCAGACGAAGGCATGTGCAGGGTTTGTCTGGATCCACTCGGGACTCTGTACATGAATGTAGTTTTGTAGAACATCACAGTTTAGCATGCTAAACAACAACACGAAGCTCATTAATTTAATGGTTATTTGCACAACTGAGTTGGGCAGCATGATGAATACTGATAAGCACTTTACGTTTAGCTCCCTTTTTGCAAATGAGGCCACTAGTGTCATGTTTGTGGTAATTAATTTCAATTCCAGATGCACAGCAGCATGGGCTGTTCCTCTGGATTCCACTTTTAACTGCCACACAAAGGAGCAATAGGTTTTATTGCAGGAGGATTTCATTTCGGCCTGTAACATGATTGAATGGTGATGAGCAGTTGTGGAATGGAAGATGGATATCCAGGGGAGCAAATGTAATCCTCCGTCTGTGTGATTATATGTTGGATGTGCTGTATATGACCATATATGTGATGAAGATGAGACTTAAGAAAGAGCTGGCTGGAGGATAAGTAAAAGACACAAGCATGTGTCAGCTTCCATCAGTTTGAACCATTCAGAGGAATATTTCCTCATTAAGATGATTCCTTTCATTTGTAGGTTAACACCTCTGTCTTTGTTGTTATTAAACAGTGCAGGACTCTTACACACACCTTGTTTATAGCAGGCCTACCCACACATTTAAAACCTCCCACATGTGAGTCACATGACCCTCCCTCCCACCCGAACCTCTGCTTCCCATTCCAACAGGAACAAAAAGGAAATGTTTCCATGTTTGGTCATATACACTATCACACTCTGTTCAGCTTTATCCCATTCTCTGATTCTTATTGGCTCTCACCTGTGCTTCTGTGTTGACCCGTCAGGTGAGCAATGGCGCAGAGCAGCCCAGAAAACAGCAGCGCTCTGACCTCAACGTTCCCCTGGAGAACAACAATGTACCCGAGGTAAGATGCTGCCGGGTGTTCTGTCGCAGTGTTTCCTTCATCATTCCTTCCATCCACAGGATACTGTTGTTGATGTGCTTGTGTGCCTTTGCGCATACATGTGTGCCACTGAGTAGATTAGTAATTGTGTAATTACAACCTCAGCGCATGTCCTCTGCTTGTGGTGTGATTGCATCCTGGTAATTGAGCAGCGTGTCTGCTTGCGCTTTTATGAGAGCCATTTTTCACTGAGATGTCTGCAGTGGATGCTTCAGCCGCACCTCCCTGTCCTCCCTGTTCTGATTGTGTAGTAGCAGGTGTAGCGCGTTAGACAATCCAGTAGATCCAGGGGGTTGAGTGTTTGAATCTCATGAATCACTTCACAATTCACAGCTCTCTCCGTGGCCATCTCTTGTCTGTAGCTTAATCCTCCCTCCTCTCCCTTCCACCTCCCACAGCAATGTCTGTGTGTGAAGTGGATGAGTAACACTTGGCACTCTCTCCACACCCACTTTTGAAGTGCCCTCAAGCAAGGCGCATATACCCAGTTTCTGCAGCAGTAGAAAGTAGAGAAGTAATCAGTTGTAAATGTCTGCAAGTGTGTATGTGGGACAAATAACAGAAATGTCTGAATATTTATGATGCCTTTCCTAAGTAAAAGCATCTCAAGAGGGATCAAGAGTCAGTTATGAGTATTCATTTGTGAAGGGGTTCTGCCTTGTTTGTAATTGACATCGATTCTGCTTTCCTTTAAATGTACACATTTAGCCTTTTGTGTGTCCGCACCTGATAAGATTTTGTAAAATGTTAGTGCTATTTTGTTCCATCAAACTTTAAAACCAGACGAGGGATTTTGTTTTGCATATCTGCAGTCATGTCGAGCCACATTGTGCCACAAAACATGAAAACAAAACAGTTATTGTAGTAACATGGTGACTTCTGTCACCACTTTCCAAGCAACAGGTGCTCTTTAACATTAGATGTATACTTGTATCCTGTGTAACACCTGAAAACATTCACCAACACAGTCAAACAAAGAGGTTTTGTCTGGTTTGTTTGAGACTGGTGAGACATATTTAATCCACTGCAAACCCATTCACAATCATTTATCTGTCATATCCTGTGTTTGTCTTCCAGCCAGCGAAGAAGGTTGCATCCTTCCCCAGCTTTGTCGATGGTAAGTTAATCTGCCTGCACACCTGTTTGGTGATGAAATCAAAATATTGTAATTGCATGGAACCATTCCAAGTATTACTTAGCCTTCAGTCTGCCACATCACAGGCTCTGATATAACTCTTCCAGTGCTCTTTCCCTGCCTCTGGGCAGATGCTCAGCCTAATAATGTGAGAGGGGCTTAGCTGCCTATCTGCTCCTTCAGATCATGACAGCACATTGTGTTCCCGAGTGGGTGTCTGAGAGTCCACATCTACATATCACAGACACAGATTAATCTCTGCCCAGCCTCCCACCAGCACTGCACCTCCATCAGCTCACAGCCAGTGGCCATCTCACTGCTCAATCCCACCCGGCCTGTTATCTCCATCTTTCCATCCCCAGAGCAAGTGTTTGGCTCCATTTCTCCACACAGCGCATTGACTGCAGTGATTGCAGTACCCTCTCCACCGCACGCCAGCCCTTTCAGTCTAACCGTGCTCTGTCCTTCCCCGTGTCTCTCTGTTAATCACCGTCCTCTCTGCTTCTCCCTGGCCCAGTCCCAGGACCCTGCGAACCAGAAGACCTGATTGATGGGATTATCTTTGCTGCTAACTACCTGGGCTCCACTCAGCTGCTGTCTGAGAGGAACCCATCCAAGAACATACGCATGATGCAGGCCCAGGAGGCTGTCAGCAGGGTCAAGGTACTCAAAAACACACCCACTCACACTGACTCACACATACAAACACACACACTCCCACACACACACACACACACACACACACACACGCACACACACGCACACACTGTGCTTAGTTTTTGGCCCTAAGATATTCATTTCCATTCTCTCCTCTATCAAGAGGCTGTGTTTTTCAGTTATCTGTGATTTTTATCTGGAGGACTTGACCGAATAGTCCCTGGAACTAATCTCAGGAACTAATTGGCGGTTTCTGCAACAAGAACTTTCCCAGGGAACCAAGAACTTTTTTAAGGAACTCAGGATCTTTGCCTGCTTTTTGAAACAGAGAATAAATTGAACTAAACTTAGTTCCAGGTGTATAAAGAGTTCCTGCTCTCTAGTATTTTCTGATGGATCTGTCAGGGTGGACTTAGAGTCTTAAGAAAATTATTCAGATAATAGAACGAAAAACAATTGATTTATTTTAGACAACAACACATTCTTTAGGTTTTGGTTTGTAATTTGCACTTGCACGACTCTGATGTTGCTGGGACGTCGACTACATATGTGACTCGATTAATATCATCAAGAAACAATAATGATAGTGATAATACTGTGATGCTTTTTACACAAGTTGTAGCAGCCTTGAGACTCAGTCAGTGTCAGCACAGAGAACTCTGCCCCGGTAGTTCCTGAGTCATTGGTGACCACCATAGTCTGGACTTTTTGGGGTCCACTAAACACATTTAGGTTGTAGTTACTGAGCACCCAGAAAGGTCCTCTGCTTCCTGGAAAAGTTCCTGGAGTGGAAAATGGCTATTTGAGAGCCTGTTGCTATCTAACTCATTCCAGACTCTTAGGTGTTGTTAAGATGTGTTTGTTCACATCCCAGGAGACAGCATGTGATCAGTGCTGCTGGTTCAGAGCATTTTATACAGCATGACGGCAGCTCTCTTTGTTCTCCCCAGAGGTGCCAGCGTAATGTTACAGTCGTCTTGTTGTTATCTGGGCTACATTGGTAACACTCTGTCAAATTACACAGAAGCCCTGCAGGACGTATGTCCAGTGGCTTTATATGGCTGATACTGCATGTTTGATTGTATGTGTCATGCAGTATCTGTATATTCTCACATTACTGGAGATGTATGGAAGGGAAAGTAGATTTTGATAGACATTATTTCACCATATTTTTAAAATGTTTTATCATTCGTCCTTAATAGTTATCATGAGATATTTTTAGCTTCATGTCTGGCCTATTTTGCGTCCTAATAAAATTTACATGGACGCGAGTGCTATTTGTGTCTTGAGCAAAGCATTACAGTCATACATATTAGGCATGAGTGGTCTTTTAGGGCATCTAAAGAACTTGGCCAGATTGTGCTGCAGGGTGTGTGTTTGACACAGCTGGCTGGTTAATGGGACTGCTGGCATGTGAACCCTATATTTCCCTTGTTGACACTCGCTCCCTGCTGTTCACTAATGTTGCGTTGATGATGTTCCAGTGCAGTCTCAGAGACACGCTGCGGATGGTTCCAGTGCAGCGTACAGGAGCTCGTCTCATATTCTTTTTCATTAGCTTGATTCACTGTTCATTACTGTTGCTTTGCCCAAAGTGCTTGTGTTCAACAGCTACTCAAAATTCTTAGTCATGGACTCGTGGCTTGTGTGATCAAAGCAGCAGGTCTCGTGACGTGATGACATCATGCAGGCAGAGCTGATGTTTTGATGCATAGTTGCCACCCAGACACCAGTCTCTTTTATCTCCCTCTCATGTGAACACAAGCTTGGCTGAATTTCTAAATATTAAATGACCTCCCGTGTAGTAGTCTACTTTTAGAGAGTTGCATGCTGTAATGACGCCTGTGAGGTGGATACACGCAAGTGTGGGACACGTCAGGAACCAAAAGAGTAAAGAAAACGTACGTTTCACGGTGCATGATATCAGCAGACATCAGAATAGCATGAAAAGGTAAATAGCAGGCAGTTTGAGTGAACTGAAGAGACCTGTTTAGGCCTGTTAAATTGGTTGTTTTGTCTCTGTTTTAGCCACATTTTGCATATTTTTTATGTTTGATAGAAGCAAATTAACATATAGTTTGGCTGTTTAATTAAGGGACAGACTCAGATGATTAGGTCCTTGTCGTAATACTTCAACAGCCCTACCACTCGGCACTATATCCTCATTTTACATGCTTCAGTGTAGTGTAATCTGTCCCACTTCTAATTAGGATGTAGGGTTAGTGGTCCCCGTCCAGGCTCCGAAATGAGTCAAATTGTGGCTGAAGAGAGAAATAAATGACTACTGATGCCTGCAAGTATTTAGATAATTATGCAAAAAATGTAAATATAAAATCTGTCAGACTATCATAGTTTAATGGACGTTGCCTAGAGACCATTACAATAACAGAATGTTGTTACTGATACGTAATTTGAGCATTATAATCATGTTTTTCTACATCATTAAGTTTTGACAGAGAAGTCAAACTTTTCAAATGTTAAACACTGTCAAGCATGTTTCCAGAAAGACATATAGACTAAAACTAGCAACTGGTGATTAAATCATTCATTTAAATCAGTACAAACAACAAATTGGATTTTTGGTGTTTGACACTTCTTGCCGCTTGGTCCTGCTGACACTTTTCAGTTCATAGCAAAAGGATATCGAGTTTTGATTTTGAGCCATATTTATCAACCTTGTCACTGTGGATGTGACATGAAAGACTACAACTTAAAAAAAAGTCTTTTGGACCATCGGCTGGTTTCAGTCTAAAAGCCCTCTTCACCTCGATGATGCCAACTGACAACATTTATCCAATTTGTGTTTAGTTCTTCTCTCTCACTCACTCACTCACTCACTCACTCTCTCTCTCTCTGTCATGCACAGTTGCCTGCCCTGCAGAAAGTCTCGTCAGGATCAAACCATTTTAGCTGTTCTCCTTTGAGTGCGTTCCCCTGCTCTGGAGCGGGTCCATTGAACAAGAAGTCGTCCATTATCTCCTCGATTTGTCCCTCACGGGCAAATGAGTAGCTGTACAGCAAACAACGTTTTTAATCTTTGACACTGAAACGTCAGTTGACTGTTCTCAAACCTGCCAACACATGCGGTCACTTGCATCCATACGTGTTACTTTGCTCCAGATCAACCCGAACAAATTCACATGTTGTCTTACGAGGACCACGCTTAGACCCTGCAGTGCTGAACTGAGCAGAAAGAAGTGTGCCAGGTGAACTGTAGCAAGGCTTTAAAGGTTATTTATGCAGATCTTTTTGGCATGATGTTCACTCTGTTTGATGTAATATTTATGCAGCTTCAGCCCAGCCCACCTCCACTCACTCTTTCCTGCTGTCTATCCCCTCCCTGCTCAGCAGAGCCGTAGATGTTGCTGAAAGCCTCAGATGTCTGTCTTGCGTGAGAGCTGATCACGGTGGAGGAAACTTTAAAAAAGGAAAACCCAAAAAAAACACTCTTCCCTTTGAGCTGTTTTCTCTGCTTGTTATTTATTTATTTATTTAAATACCGTCTTCCAGCTCCTGCGCTGCACAGCGGCTCGGGCAAACATCCAGTGTCACACTTCTAATGAGGGTCAAGATCATTTCCTCTGGTCAATGGCAGCTGGAGAGAGGAGCAGTAGCTCGGCATGTACTTTACACAGAGGGGTTGATTTTGAAAGATTACAAAGTACCCCAAAGGATTATCAGTGTAAGATCAGCAATCGCCGGGCCCACGCCAAGACCAGAATCACTGATGAACTGATCAAACACATTAGCTGTGTAAAACTGCCTCCATGTTGATCTAAGCTGTTTAATTCCACATATAGTGACTCGACTTTTTTTTTTATGCAGCCCAGAGAACAAATCCCAAGCGCACAGTTTAAATCCTTGCTAGGGGCTTTACCCCCTCCCCTGCCTCTGCGAGAGTTGTTGATTGTTTTCCGGCAAGTCTTTCACTGGTAATAGCGTTTAGACTGTGACATGAACATCGAAGGTGGTGAGAGCGGTGTCGATATATTGTACACATAGCCTGAGCTGTAGACTTTGTTAGCTGTAAGGCTGATAAGAAGAAATAAACCCTCTAGACCCTCCTGAAGGAGCGTTACATAGACGCTAAGAGTGCAGGAACAGTGTCAATTCATGTCTACACACTTTTGATTTGCTGTGTTTAAAAGAGAAAAAAGCAATTATTACCCTCTGTAATTGCTGTTTTGATTTGTATCTGATAACCAACACGGCTGTGCAAACGCTATCTCCACAAACACACACACACACACACACACACACACACACACACACACACACACACACACACACTCTTCCTCTCTCTCTCTCTCTCTCTCTCTCTCTCTCTCTCTCTCTCTCTCTCTCTCTCTCCCCCTCCCTCCCTCTCTCTCCCTCCCTCTCTCTCTCTCTCTCTCTCTCTCTCTCTCTCGCGATAGCACACCTGCCGTTTGGTTTGGGGCTTTACTGTCTTACCTTCTTTTATTTACCTTCTTTATTTCCTCCTCCTTTCCCTCCTGTTTTTTGTGCTTCCGTATCTGCTGACCTTGTCCCGTCCCAACGCCTGCCCGCCTGCCTGCCAGAGGGTACAGAAGGCTGCCAAAATCAAGAAAAAGGCGGTGTGTAATAAACAGAGCAAAAGGAAGACCCATTGGCTACTTTCCCTCCACTCTCCACCTTTTCTTTTTCATTTCATTTGTGTCTCCGTTCCCGTGTGTCCTCTCCCATCTGTGTCACGTTTGTCGTTTGCATTGATTTAGCCGAACAAATCTGTGTCAGGTTTTCTAAGACTGAGACAAACATGTTTTGTCTTGGGTGAATGGCTATGCATTTTGGCAGTGAGAGTCTATCATTAGTCTTATTTTACAATAATGTCTCAAAATCAGCGAAACTGAAATGACCGATTCAATGAGACACATCATAAAATGCTTTTGTTAAAAGACCTTTTATGCTCAGTGAAGTTGAAGCTGTGTTGTAAAGCTGGAGCCAGAGTTAATAACAGCACACTGACATGAATTTATATGCAAATGCTGTGGCCACACGGTGACAGAGGACATGTCAGTGGGGCGCTGTGGAAGGAGCTGCAGCCTGGATTATTTCTTGGGATTTCTCTTAAAACAGTGCCATTATTACTACCTGTGCAGTAATACCATGTAATGTTTCATGAGATCATAAATGTATGTTTAAGAGTTTAATGACACGCTCTAAGTGCCTATTTACATATTGTCATTAAATTACCAAAGCTCTAGTCTATCAGTTGTGTCTAATGTATAATTGATTCCTGCTGCTTTACTCTCTGAGTGCAGGAAAAATTTGAAGTGATTCAAGCAACGCGCGTCCTAATAATAACATCTGAGTGAACATGTCTATCAACCAGTTTGCACGGTTTCCTAACATTGTGAATATGCCAAGATAACTGGAAATGATGACAGAAATGGATTTGCTTTGTCTAGTTTAGGTTTTGCTGACAACAAAAGCACAACATGCTCGACGTGACAGCCTTTTAAATCAGGGCCAAAGACATGTGGCTTCATTTTAGCAAAGGGAACACTTGCCAATGCAAAGCTCATGTCATAAGCTGCAACTCGAATTTTGTTTATTTAGTACTTTTTCCATATTTTATACTTACAGCGCTGTTGCCCTTAATTAAGTTAAATTATGCATTTAGGAGATTGTCATGTGCGTGGTTTTCATCAGCTAAAGCACAAAGTAACTGTGGCTGTAATATCTCAGTTCATAGTGAAGAGAGGGATCATCTGTAAACAACCTCAGCTATGACTGTATCCATTTTTGGCTCAATGTTATGAATAACTTTGCAGAGCTTTTGAGAAAATTCATATAATGACATGTTGTTGGTTTTTTTTCCTCTATCTGTAACTTGACATCACAGTTTTGCTTTAATCAAAAACATTTCAGTGATGAACATCTGGTTTTAGCTTCAATCATACTGTGAACAACAGCCGATGGAGACATGACATTTTTGAATCAGGAGTGTGGCTGCCATCATGAATGCTCACACAAATTAGCTAGCTGTGCTCATATGCTAAGATGATTGAAGACCACAAACTGTTTCTCTGGACTAAAGGCATTCTGGAAATTTGTACTTCTTAAATGAGCCTCAAATAGATGATTCACCATTTAGGACACGAAATATTCGTAAAGCTTCATAAAGGTCTTATTCATTATTTAGCACGACTGCCTTATTTTTAAATGCATCTGGCAAGTTTAATTAAGCTAAATCAAATAGAAATTTATTAGCCTGCACTACACAGTGATTAGAGGGAAATGTGTGCAGGCTTGTTCTGTGCTGAAGCTGCATTGCTCTCACTGGCAAAACAGCCAGCTGGTTAGGTTTTAGTGTTGAGCTCTTTCTTGTTTCCATGCCAGCTCGTCATCCTCGTGCCAAGACAGCTGATGTAAAATAGCACCAATGCCAAACGCTTCCTTTCTCTGCCTTTTCCACCTCACCTTTAACTCAACAACCTTTCCATCTAACAAGCATCTCTCCAGCTGGACCCTAAACTATGCATGCACTGTGGATTTCTGAATTAATACTTTTCCTGCATTTAACACAGACAGCATTCAGGCAGTTGTGAGTAACTGTTAGCCATGAACGGCCATGTTTGGTACAAAAATCTTGAACAAAGGGGGATGATCTCACCAACTCTTACCGACTCAATTTTTTGTCGTCTGTTTGTTTTTGTCTTGCCACAGAGTGCAGACGGAGACGCTCAGACCCTCACTGAGGTTGATCTGTTTATCTCCACTCAGAGGATCAAAGTTCTGAACGCAGACTCGCAGGTGAGCACCAGCAAACACACGAACATCATGTGACCGTCCAAAGTGTCTTTTTCTCAGCTGTGAGAATAAAAGCCGTTTACCCTGACAGTCCCTCGGACACCCACTGAGGTATACACGTCAGGGGAGGGCTGTCGTGTCATAGCTGACGTAAAGGCAGCTTAACTGTTCATACAAACTGCTTCTTATGAAACGCTACCACTCATTGTTATTTATTTATTTAATCTCACGAGGCCACGGCCAGATTTCTGTCCGACTTGAGGGCGAGAATAAACTCTAAAAATGTTGTGTGAGCATCATCAACGGAGGGTGTGTCGGAGAGAGGAGAGAAACATTTCTTTATAATTGTGCATTAATTGGATATCGTCAAAGTATCAACCACATCTGCACTCGTTTGCCAGTGTCCTGCAAGTTCACGCAGATGAGACTAAAATGAAGTAGTTCACGTTCATAGTTCACAATTTTGAGCTAAGTTCCCAGCAGATCTCACAGCAGATGTCGTCCATTAAATTACAAGTTTGTCTGCTTGTTGCGGGGCAATGAAGGAAACCGCTCCTTTACAAAACGCTGTGAGTTTGGCGGGTGGAGGAACATGGCGGCTGTTGGCTCGTGGTCTAACCTTTCATTAACGATTTCTAGTGAGCATCGTTCATTCTGATGCTTCAACGCGATGTGTCTTTTGAATTTTGTTGCTGATATGGGCGACGCAATTTGCATAAAAATGTGAGCTTTTTTCCATTTGAATCTGAACTGTTGCTCATAAAACTCCTTCACATATTCATAGCTGCGTCTGAATTGCCGTGCTGGCATGCCAGGTGCCGTAAAGCACAGCCTGTGATCGTTGTTCACTCTCACGGGAGTTGACGGCCCACATGTTCATTAGTTGCAATGTGATACAAAATATGAGCATGTTCAGTGAGCACATGGGCATCTCTGTGTTGTTTTCTTCCATTGTTTTACAGACAGAGTCAAAAAGTCAGACTTCAGATTGAAGTTTGACTTTCTGAAGGTCTTTATGAATGAAAAATCAAATTCATCTGTGAGATTTTCTCCTCTTGAAGTTTCTTTTTAACAGGTTCTCTCCACTCTTTCAGGAGCTTTGTCAAAGTTTTCTTGCCTTGTAGCTTTACAAGAAGCCGCTGTGTGAAGCAGCGGCACAAGTCTTCACAGGAGGTGGAGTCTTTGATGGAAGCAGATAGATGCCTCTCAGAGCTCTGCAGTTCAGGGGATCATAAATAGAGCTTTTCGCTCACAGTAACGGCTAAATGTATATGTGATAGATGATTCATTTGCAGTATGTCAGTCAGAGCTGCTTTCTGGCTGTGTGTGTGTGTGCGTGTGCGTTTGTGTGTGTGTGGGCAGCCACCTGGCAGAAACTAACGTGCTGCAACGCAGTGTCTATCTTCCTCCCTTTTCCATCTGGTAGCCACTGGTCCTGGCAGTCTTAAGAGAGAGATTCTGAGTAAAAAAAAAAAAAAAAGGCTTCATTTCTGCAATCAAAAGGCTTGGTGCAGCTTGCATGGGGTTTCTGACATTGATTCATAATAAGAACAACTCCAAAGGTGGGCTGGAAGAATAGCGCTAATTAGACTAATGGAATGAAATCACCAGACACAGCTGATGAAGTGAAGTTAACCAAACTGAAGTGAAATCATTAAACATGATCAAAGACAAGTTTCCTCTCAGCAGGCCCACAGTTCCACGTTCGTATCTTCTCTGAGTTGCTGCTCGTAGTTGTGTTCAGAAACAATGACTCATAAAATCTACATTACGACACATAAGACAGACAATTATTTGGCTGAGTAAACAAACATGATTACACAGATCAAATACTCATCAACACAAACCCCCTCTGAGTTTTTTGCGCACCTGTTCATTATTTTGGGAGGAACATGTACCACATTTATCAGAGCGATATCGGGCTATAATCAGATTACACACCAGCCTTGAATTCAGTCAAAAGCGGGCCCGTGTGCTTTCCATCATCTTCTCACTCTCTGCCCTCAAAGGATCATGCAGCTTTGACAAAGAAAGGGAACAAATATCCTGCACACTGGCACTTTAACAATGACTGATCAAAGTAAACCCACTGTCGGATAATTACCAGAACCAGATACAAATTATTCCTCAAAGCCGTGACAGAATCAGATGAACACAAAGAGGAAGCTCACTGTGGTGAAATATGTGATATTACATCGTTTTGTCAGTTAAAACGTGTGATTGTGTGGTGCAGTGTTTTGTTCTGCTACCATGTTTGTTATGATCCAGTTGTAGTTCAGTGGCGAAGTGTTAAATAGGACAGTACAGCAAGTAAAGACCTGTTTTTATGACATCATCGGTATTTTGGGAGTTAATCTGGAGACTCTGAATTATTAAATGTCTCATCATGCATGTTTTTTGTTTCAGATATTCGACCCAGATTCAGATTTTATTTGATTTCAGGTCTCACAGCTGTGAATCAAAAATGTCCTCATATAAACTAACATGGCTGCTGTTACATCCTGTCTGGATCACAAATTAAAACTAAACCTGTATGTTATTCTAAAAACAAATAGGTCGTTTTCAGTGTGTGACTTTGCTTGATTTGCCAACAGGAGACGATGATGGACAACGCACTCCGCACCATATCCTACATTGCCGATATTGGGAACATCGTGGTACTGATGGCAAGACGGCGTATGCCACGCACAGCCTCGCAGGACTGTATCGAAACCACTCCGGGGGCCCCCGAGGCCAAGAAGCAGTACAAGATGATATGCCATGTCTTTGAGTCTGAAGATGTAAGTGCTTCAAGTGTGTTTTCCAGTTCAGGAAGCTGCTGTGTGTGTTGATGATAGAAACGGCCTGTTTTAAATGGCTGGGCGTCGCTGAGCGGTTGCACGGACGACAGCTACTAAACACAGTCATGTTGTTATTTTTCTGTCATTATGTAAGAGGACTCATTTGGTAGATGAATCATCCAACATCTAAAGATAAAGAGATGACACTTGTTGTTGCTTCGTAAGTGTTATTTCATTGTCAGATATTATTTCAGCTTTCAGCGATGGTCATGTTGTTCCTCAGTTTGTCAATTTATTTGTCTGTCCTTAATGTAGTTTTTCCATGTTTTCACCACGTTGTTGTCACTTATATATACGAATTCTAAAAAAAATAGCCTTTAAAGCCGGTCCCTTACGTGACACGATGTAAATTGGCCGGGCATTTTTTTTATGTTGTATTTATTTTTTAACACGCAGAGCTGCTGCTTGTCTTGTTAAAGCAGATTCAGCAAGACTTGGCATCATGAACAATGTTGCACAGAGGAACTCGGTGTCTGCTGCCAGTCAGTATAAAGGCTGGACTCCAGTCTGTCCTCTCTTCATCACGTTTTGTTGCCAGGTTTTAAAAGCCAGCCAGAGTCATAATAGAAGCATTCAGCTCCTCATCTATCAACTTAGAAACTGTTTCTGTTATTGTGGCACCACGGGCTGTTTGCAATGTTCGCCTGGTTTTGACTTTTTTTTTTTTTTTTTTTATTGTTCTGCAAAACTAATTCACAGTGTATTGATTCTGAAAGGCTGGACCATTACTGTCTGCAAATTCTGCCAGAGATTTATATGCAAGCATAGAATTCAATGAAATAGGGAAGGAGTGGAAATACAGCTTGGAAAAAGACGCATCCTCTGGACTGTCTTCATCCATATTATCAAGTTCATGTTTTAGTAATTTCACTTAGTGGGTGTTTTTTTTTAACACTGTTAATTCTATGAAAATGTTTATTGTTACAACAGTTATTTTTTTATGGAAGACATACTGATCCTGTTAAGATCTCCCTTTTTTGTTTGGTTTCCTATGAGTTCCTGCACATATCAACCATTTATCCGTCAGTTTTGGCTCTCTATTTGGACTTTTTGCTTACTTGTGAACTGGTTCTAGCACATTGTCAGCCACAGCACATGGCGTCAGATGCTACAGCTGCTCTGGTTGGTGGTAGGCGTGTCCTGTGCAGTCAGCCTGTTGTCGCTGATAGTTTATGGGTAATTGTGACAGTAGATCTACTACAGATCAACATCAGACTGATTTTTAATCCTTTCTGTGTGGTTATTTTTCCCCTAAACACACACAGTGTTTGTGTGGATGAATAGTTTTGGTTTTGTTTTTTAGCTGAGCTACTCCACATTCTTTCCAAGTACTTCCTGGCAAATACGAGTACTCTGGATTTGTGTGGCTGGAACTGTATCCCTGTCGTTAAACAGATCATTAAGTGTGTGTAGATTTAGTTTGTCCGCCCATTGTCTTCATTAAACTTCATTCCTCCTCATCTAAGCTGCAGCTGAAAGTGTTCTCTCTCAAATAGCTTATGACAGCAAAAATCAATTTATATTATGCCTTAACATATTCTTGGCTCACTCAATACCACTATTGTTTGATGCCTGTGGATGCTTTTTTCCCCACCGTATTGTTATTTATATACAACTCGGTGAAGGTTAGCTTCTGTGGATCTGACAAAACAAGATCACAGGCACTCCTGCTTCTTCTGTCTGCAGGCCCAGCTTATCGCTCAGTCCATCGGCCAGGCGTTCAGCGTAGCTTACCAGGAGTTCCTGAGAGCCAACGGCATTAACCCCGAGGACCTGAGCCAGAAGGAGTACAGTGACATCATCAACACCCAGGAGATGTACAATGACGACCTCATTCACTTCTCCAACTCTGAAAACTGCAAAGAGGTTGGTCTATATTAAGTGTGCGGCACACGCATAGATTTCGTGTAATTTTGAGATTATTCTGCAGATGTGTGTGTCAATGCCGGAAAAACAACACGACACTGTGAGACTTTACATGTGTGGCACAAATCGCACTCGTGCTGCAGGGCCATTAGAGAAACACACAAGTATACAGTTTGCTGTTAACTAATTAGACAGATTTAAAGGCAGATGGTACAGTAAAATCTGCTCAAAGTATGTCAGCGCTTGCCTTTTTTTTTTTCTTATATCACCACAGTATTTCCTCTTTAGCTTACACTGTGCCCTGAAAGCATTACCGGAGGCTTTGGAGAATTAGAAACCGTGAAACTGCTCCTGCTGTACGAGCCGAGAGGCTGCATGGGCACCACCACACAGCTGCTATTTCTGAGGCATATGAGTAATTTTTAGCGATGGGGAAACTGGGCTTTCTTGAAGCACTAAAGCCTCCTAACCAACCGTGTTAAGAATAAGATCATTTCTCAAGGCTTCATGCGTATGCGAGTCACATCTGCCAGTCGAAAGGGTTGGAGCAGGAAAACGTATTATGTGCTACATTAAGGCGGTGTTGAGATGTGCACGGTACCCGCAGCTATGAAGGCCTGTGAATTCAGAGGATGATGTAATAAATTATTCTAAATAAATCCCTGGTAACCTTTTAGTGTTTGTGCCTAACATAAATAACATATCCAACCTAAACAGATCTGAGTTGCGATGTAGAAATGTCACGTCTGGCTCACAGCACAGATTAGCTTGATTGTGGCAAAGGAACACTGTCTCATTGTTTTTTGAGATAAAACCAGGTGGAGGTTTGAGGTGCAAATGCATGGATGGGTGTATGGAACATGTTCATTAAGATAATGTGGCGTTTAATGTCAGATATAGTACTATATGATAAAAAATGTTATTTATAGAGCACTTTTTTAAACAAAAGTCAACTTACTCAACTACTATATACTAATTCACACATCTGCATATACTACATGTTATATACAAACATGAGCTGTCCTTTAAGCTGCTGTATAAAACACAACTTCACTTATAATTTGTAGAAAGAATGATTTTCATATATTTTCCTCATTTGAGACAATCGTAGAAAATGAAACTGGATTGACTGGGTTGTCAAAGAAAATGTCCTTCAGCCACTGAATCCCTGAATGGAGGTGGGCAGTAATATAATGCAGTATTTATGTAGATCATAATAAAGTAAACTTTATCCAGTCATAGAGAAAAATACAGATTGTTTTTAAGAGATATTTCTCTAAGAGATATTTCTCTACATCAATGCAGTAATAAATATGAAATGCAACGCTGTCATAAAGCAGTGCTGATTTTGCAGCATTCCCTGCAGTCGTCTAATGCAAGCAAAGACACAACCCCGATTCCAAAAAAGTCCTTTTTGATACATCAGTTGATAACAGTACAAAGGCAATATGTCTGATGTTTAAACCTCATCAACTTCATCTTTGTAAATATCTGCTTATGCTGACTTTGATGCAGCAACATGTTTCAAACAAGTTGGGACAGGAGCAACTAAAGACTGGGAAAGTAGTGGAATGCTCCAAAAACACCTGTTTGGAACATTCCACAGGTAAACAGGTTGATTGGTAACAGGTGATAGTGTCATGATTGGGTATGAAAGGAGCATCCTGGAAAGGCTCAGTCCTTTACAAGTGAGGATGGAGCGAGGTTCACCTCTTTGTGAACACATGACTGTATAAAGGATGTTACTACATGGGCTCAGGGACACTTCAGGCTGCTGTTGTACCACAGATTCAAGCTTTGATCAGAGAAAGGGAGAAACACACTAATGCATCAGAATGATAATAATCAAAAAAACTGCTGAAATGTTGCACTATTGTCGACTCCAATCAATCAGTTTGCTCCAGTCATAGTGTTTTAATCATGTCGACCAGTTTTTGTAGATGATGAAACAGATAATGACCAACAATCTGCCCCCCCCCCCCCTCCATCTCCACAGCTGCAGCTGGAGAAGAGTAAAGGGGAGATCCTGGGTGTGGTGATTGTGGAGTCCGGCTGGGGCTCCATTCTGCCCACAGTTATCTTAGCCAACATGATGAATGGCGGGCCAGCGGCTCGCTCTGGCAAGCTCAGCATCGGAGACCAGATCATGTCCATCAACAATACCAGCCTAGTGGGGCTGCCACTCGCCACCTGTCAGGGAATCATTAAGGTACAAAGACACTGAAAATGTGCACAACAGTGAGGCTGGAAGAGGCAGCGTCAGCTATGAAGTAAACAGTTTCTGTGAGACCGAACAGGTTTTTTATGGCCTTGTTTTCTCCTGTGTTTAAGGGCTTGAAGAACCAGGTTCAGGTGAAGATGAACATTGTCAGCTGCCCTCCTGTTACCACTGTCCTCATTAAGAGGCCGGATCTTAAGTATCAGCTGGGCTTCAGCGTCCAGAACGGCATTGTAAGTATGATTCTGAGCACGAACGTAGCTTGGACGTTGGAAATGTTAACATTTTTCACAATGATTTTTCATGAGAACTGTTGTGTTTTCCTCATGTATGACTTGTTAACTTTGATGTGTAGTGGGGTGTATTTAGTGCTGTGCAGCATGTGTGTGTTCCCGTCTCACTTTAGATTAATCTGCTCATTATTTTATTTGCTCTGTATTGGATACACAGAAGAAACACTGTGTTGTTTGCAGTGCTGTGATAAATTATCCACGTAATACAATCCCTGCTAAAAAAAAACAAAAAAAAAAAACCCTCATTATATTTAGCAAGGACGCGCCGTGCAGCTTATCAGTTTATCATTGTCTTTTAAATATAAACGGTCTGTGGGAGCCTCACAGCCTCAGTGTCAGACTTCACCCGTCCAGTGGCGTTCGTTTTCCATGTTATTTCCTTCTGTGTGTGTGTTTTGTTGTCAGATATGCAGTCTGATGCGTGGAGGCATCGCTGAGCGAGGCGGGGTCCGTGTGGGTCACAGGATCATAGAGATCAATGGGCAGAGTGTGGTGGCCACAGCGCACGAGAAGATCGTCCAGGCCCTGTCCAACTCTGTCGGAGAGGTTAAACTGACGCACACACATGCATACACACACACACACACACAGAGGGGACAGTAACATGCACATTCATGTATCACAGTATTTTTTTTATTGAATCATGGGCTGCTCCGCCATGAGAAGAGTTATTTAACGTCTTGTGCCGAGGGAAACTTAATAAGTAAAGCAGGAAAATAATCCTGATTGATTTTTTCTGACTGGGCCTGGTGGCTGCACATTTTTAACATAAATCCTGCATTACACACTGCAGTGTCGAGTTTGAAAGATGTGGGCATTTACCAGGCAGGGGAAGTCTAATAAAAGATACAGTCCAGTAGCTTTATGAGAAATGTGGCCTCCACCTTGTTTAGACACTAAAAGTCAGAGTATCTCAGCCCGTGCTGCTTTGATTTGACGAGTCTTTTTTTTTTTTTAATTCTGTCTCTGGAAAGACTACAACTTTATGGAAGTGCAGTACTACGTGGCTGGAGTAGTCAGAGCCAAACTGTCACTGCTGAAAAATACAAAAACTGCAAATATGGATGGAAGTTTCGGTTGTCGTGGAGCGATGGCTTCAAAAGCTAATGAAGCTTTTAAACAAAAGGATTTGTCAGGTTGTTTTCTGTGTGGAGCCTGAGGCTGCGTCCTGCGTATAAGAAGGCAAAATCAAAAACTCCACCGAGGTCTTTCCTCTCACCCGGCTGCCATCTAAATTTACCTCTTTGAACAGCCTGCACACTGCATAATGGAAGATAAATCTTGTTTAGCGACTATTGATTTTACACTACTTTTTATGTTTCATTGTGGGATAATTTAAGCGTGCTGTGTAGAAACCAGGCGATCAGACGGCCTTTAAAACATAGAAAAGCAGAGCTGAAGTGCAGATGCGTTGTTGCAGTTTTCTACCTTTTTGGGTTTATTCTGAAACCATTGTCTGGAAGCAGCGGCTAATAAATAGCAGGTGTGCCCTCAGGCATCAATCACACACACACACACGCCTGTAAATGTCTTTAAGAAAACACTCCAAATGTTTGGTCTTTGTCTGACATCGTGTTTTGTTCTTTCTCTCACCGCCAGATTCACATGAAGACCATGCCGGCAGCCATGTTCAGACTTCTAACAGGACAGGAGACACCTATGTACATATAAACAATGGCGAGGGGCTGCTCCACAGGATGGGCTGTCAGCTGTGATTGGTTAACAAACCGAGCTGACCAGTCACTCCCTGTCGATTCATTTCTTCTTTTTTGTCTTTGAGCTGATGACCTCAGTTCTTCATCATCTCTTCCCTTGTCTGTGCTTAACATGCGACGGCCATTTTATTGACATGAGATGCTTTTTCCATCTGACCAGCTGCAGAGACTGTGTGTATGTGTGTGTGCGTGTGTGTGTGTGTGTGTGTGTGTACTGTTTATTTATTTGTCCTGTGCTTTTCTGTGTCACTTCAGTTAGACTGTGTGGACGAACTTATCGAGTGAATGCGTCACAATTTATTTTTTTATATTCATGTTATGCAATATGATACTTCTACTATACATCTTGTATAGTTTCATTTTCTTCTCTGTTTATTTATTTCTCATGTAAATACATATTTTGCTAATAGTGCGAGTGAAGGCAGTGGGGAGGGAGGGGCCACAGCTGCGTTGTAAATATTTATTGAATCTTGCTGTTGAATCGAAAGCAGTCTGTGATGAAGGCAGCGACACAGTTAAATGCCGGATGTCATCGTCAGTGAAAAGGGGAATGAGTTCAGTGTTTGAGATGTTGGGTTTAAATATGCTAAGTTGATATAATGTACATGTGAATCAAACCAATGCTTGCAGCAGGGGTTTATGGGAGAAATGCCATATCCTTTTGATTTCCTTCATTATACGGCAATACACAAGTTCAACCTCTGAATGGCAAGATTAGTCTTTTCTAAATCTCATGTAAAAACACTCACATTTAAATAACAAGCAACTGAACACGACCATTAACATGCATCAATTCTGCTTTTGATATGGAAGTCACACGTGTGAAAAATGAAGTTCCTTTTGTGTGCTACTCTACTGACGTTCATCTTTAGTGTTCCTGACTGAAGCTCATGCATACTATGAGTGGATTGTGAATGTAACTGTGTTGTGCGAGCTGTCCCATTGCCATAAGCAGTATTAGAATGTCTGTACATAAAGAGAAACTTGTCTAGTATCGTGCTCATGTTGAAAAAAAAAAAAAAGCAAACAACAAACAGAACACACAGGTTTAGTCACTGCAAACATCTTCCCACCTGTATGTTGGCTTTAAGTCTTGAGAGGGAAAGAGAGAACTGTGAATCACACACTGTGACAGAAACAAGCCTTACCGCCGAGTAATGGTTTTACAATGCATCGTAGTGAATTTTAACCATATGAACATTATCTGTGTGCATGCCTCGTAAAGTAGTATCATGTCACTGTGGCAAGATAATAAAATCTGAGCTAAACCTGGCTGGTTTTGTTGGACTGGTTTCAACTGAAAAATTTACCGTGTGAAAATGTGTCTGGCCTGTTTTTTATGGAAGCCCACTGAGCTCAACGCTGCAAGGAAGAGCAAAAAAAAAAAAACTTAGACGAGATAAAACATGATGGTAATTCAAAATTATCCCTCACTGTCTCTTACTGTAATTTTAATGTGGTTAAAAGTTTGACTTACTGTGCAAAGTCAAACGAGAGTAAATATCTCATAATTTGACTCAGCGTGTTGAAATTGAAATCTTCAGTAAGTAGACATTTTTGACTCGTCTCGTAATTTTGCTTTCATAAGACTTGAAGTTAAATTCAGTTTGATTATCAGGATATTTCATTTCAGAAGTTATTAGACGGGTCTCAGGGTCACTGCGTCGGAAGTCTAAGCAGGATTTGAACATGAGGAAATAGAGGAGCTACCCACAGGTGCAGTGAGTCTAATCTCACTGATGCCTGTCAGTGCATCAGTTTCTGATCGTACACAGCTGTAAACTGGATGGTATACTACCAGTATGCAGTGTTAAAGTTGCCATACTGTGTAGTATTTCTAAGCAGGTTTTGAACATGTGTGTTCTCCCGCAACGTGTACAGATGCATAATTAGCCAATTAATGAATTAATTGCAGTTGGTAAGACGGCCCCAGACAGATCCTGGGGAACATCAAGTGTTAGACTTTTGGAAGGGCGCTTTGCTTCAATTGACAGCGACATACCAAACTCCAGTCTGACTGATGCTCCTGTAGGTATGAGATGGTAAACATGTTGATTTCTCGTTACTAAATGCAAAAAAGTCCATTGTAAAGCTTCTCATGTGGTAGACCTGGTGTACTGTTGGTATGAAGCACAGAACAGAGACAAGGACGCTGCTGTGTTCCCACTTTGAGTCTCTAGTTCCCCCTAATGCCCTGAACTTGGTAGTGCAGGTTGTGTGAAAAGGAATATAAAAAGAAATATTTAATACTTTGTTATTTTATTATTTAAGGATTTTCTTTTTACCTCAGTAGCCTCATGTAAAATTATAAGAAATTTCAAACAGAGCGCAGCAGTAAATTATATACAATCATAACACAAAATGTTGGTTATAAAACATCCCAAAATAATTACTCGTACCATTTGACGCTAATTACACATCTGACCTGCAGTCAGCTGCCTGTTATTAAGTGTGTCTCTCTGAACTAGCTCTGTTATCTTTCCAAGGGTCGATGTCCACCTTGTGTGTGTCACGCTGAGTCGCCCTCAGTCAGTCATGTTTGGCTCGCTGCAGCGAGTGATCAGGGCTTCTGGTCACTCTGGTCACACTTTAACATGACCTTTATCCCCAGACCCTGACGCGTGGTCTCAAAGGCCTGGACCGCCTGCTCCAGAGGGAAACGGTGGGTCACGAGAGGCTTCACGTTCACTTTACCTGACGCCAACATGGCTATGGCCATCGGCCAGCTGCAACACAGCAAGACGACACTTAAGAGTGTAATAACAAACAATTTCTTCATTTATGATCTAATTATCACTGCCCGTAAGATAAGTTGAACTACATCCAACTTTGCTTATAGGACGAGAAGTTCATGGATATCTTCTTACGTGTTGCAGTAGCGGAAAACCCCTCTGATGTCTACTTCTCTGACGGCGGCATTGATCAGAGGAACAGTGGCCATCTCCGCGCCGAGACCCACCAGCACCACCACGCCTCCCGAGCGCGTGGCCTGACAGGAAAAAACAAATATCACTTGGATTATTTTATCTGCAGACACTGAAGCTCTTTGACATGTGTGTCATTCACAGTGCAGTGAGTAGAATATAAATAGCAAGTAGCAGTGGAGAAAATAAATAAGTACAGCATCTCCCTCTGGATTGTGGTGAAGGTGAAGTATTAAGTGAGTCCCGCCCCTGAGTAACTGCACTATTGTCTATAATCTGTGCAAAGTGACCTCATGATTCTGAATACAACTTGAAATGGTCTTAACTGAGAGGTGTCACATACATAGATGGCAGTCTGAATGCTGCTCTCAACACCAGTGCATTCAATGGTAATGTGAGGCTGAGCGCCCAGCTTGTCCTCCACACTCTTGGCCAGCTGCTGGGGTCCGTCGCCTCTCTTCACTGTCAGCTGGAAGTCTGCCCCCAACTCTTTGGCCATTGTCAGACGCTCTGGGGACAGATCTGAATGCAGCAAAGGTGGATGAGAGGACGGACAAAAGACTGAACAGAAGATGCTACCAGAAGCTGTGACATGAAGTCATTTCAGCTGAGACAGGTGTTTAGAAACTGTGTGTGTGTGTGTGTGTGTGTGTGTTACCGGTGATGACGACTTGCGAGGCCCCCATTGCCTTAGCCACAAGCAAACAGACCAACCCAATAGGTCCTGTGGAGAGAGAGGAAATAAAAAACATTGTACTCTACTGCAGAGAGTATGTTAAATATCTGACAGCCGAACACTTCAAGACCTGCACTAATTATGTGATTATAGACACGTTTTGAAGCTTGAAAAAGAGTCAGAGTCATTACGTGTGTTCAGCATGTGTAACCCTTACAGGAAACAATCAACTATTTCACCTGATTATTGCTTCAAACAGGTGACGTAAATGTTCATTAGCTTGTTTTCACAGCATAAGAGCTTCGTTAACTATTAAGTCTCTTACACGGTGTGTTCAGGTTCAGCAGTTTTTCCCTCACTCACTTTCTGTTGAGTCAGTGTGATTCTCACTTTTGTGACTGCACCCAGAGTCTTATGTTAGATTCCTTACTTGCAGGGGCATGTAACTCAAATACAGTACAATCACCGTGTTCATTTTACTTGGCGGCATGCCCCCTGAGATGAGGTCTGCAGGACCATGTGGATGGAATATTCCTTCAAACGTTGTCTTTTATCGTGTGAATTTAGTATTTACCTGCACCGCAGATGAGCACGGTGCTGCCGAGGGAGACGCCGGCTCTGCGACAGGCGTGGATCCCAACAGACAAAGGTTCAATTAGAGCGCCCTCCTCAAATGTCACATTATCGGGCAATCTTGATCATTGGAAAAAGGCCACAGAGAGAGAACATAAGAAGAAAGACAAAAGGATGTATGCAATGGTTAGGCAAGAGTGTCAGTTGGCACACAGAGATCATGCAGTCGTTGGGTAATCTCTGGTGCAAAGCCATGCAGTCATGAACAAACTGTTACTTGTAGCAGAAGTTGGCACTGTGCTTGTAGTATCGGCACAGATTTCCATCGTCGGGGGGCGTGGCGCAGAAGAAGATGGTGGGAGACAAGTTATATCGTCCGTTTTTGAAGAACTCGTCCATCTCGCGGGGCACGCCGGGCTCGATGGCCACTCTGTCACCTAAAAGATAAAAGTTCACAGCACTGGATGAGTTTATCTGGGTTTTATGTAATAACATAAAAATTAAGAACCACGTGAGACCCTGCATCAAAACTATGTGCAGTGCTGTGAATGCATGTATGTAAATGCATTTAAGGAACTGCAGGTACAGTTTGTGAAATAACCGCAGTTTAGATAATTAATGGATTCTAAATATTCAGGAAGATACACGACAACTTCCATTCTAACAGAAGATTTCTGCAGTGCACACTGACACTGCCTTTTCACAGTATCTCACAGCTCTGAGACACACACACACACACCACTCGCCCACTTACCTACTTTAAGGTGTTTTACCGCTGATCCAAGCTTCACCACCCGCCCTGACGCCTCGTGCCCCAGCACCATTGGTTCTGTCAGCACAAAGTCCCCGATTCGGCCGTGCTGCCAGTAGTGAACATCTGATCCACAGATTCCAACAGAGTGCATCTGGAGCAAAACCTCTGGGTGTAAAACATCACACGAGACAGTGAGTATGTCACAGAAAGACACTCCAGACTGGTCCCAGACGTCTCAATCATTTACTGCATCTCACACCTTCCAGGCCTGAAACTTGTGCGGAAAACCTGGCACTTATGCACTGCTGAACTTCTTTTAAACTGTCTTTAACTTGATTTTATGCATTCTGTGTACTCTATCTTATCTTATTATCCAATGTTTTTTTTCCAACTTGTGCATACTTTTTATTGTATTTTCATTCTTATTTTTATCTTGTTTTGCTATTGTTTTTAAGTGGATCTTGCTCCCCATCTTATCTTCAAATTCTTGTATTTTTTTTTTATGTGAACCACTTATTTACTGTAAATCACTTTAAGCTGCATTTTAGTTATGAAAGGAGCAATATAAATTAGAATTACTGTTATTATTGTCATTATTATTATTACTATTATTATTATTATTATAATTGCTGTTGAATATGTCATACCATTAGGTCCTGGTTCCGGGACGGGACGCTTCTCCTGTGAGAAGTTGACAAAACGCAAAAAGGCTGGGGTCAGTTTAACAATGCTAAAGATTATAATTAATCGTCACATGCAAACGGTCCCGGTTTGTGTCGGGTCTCCTACCAGCCTGAGGTCTCCCTGCGAGTGCAGCACCACGGAGAGATTTTCTTGCGCCATGACAGATGAAACAGTGAAGACAGCAGGCTGAAGATGAACCACAGTCCGCGTCCAAACAGAGAACTCTTCTGCTTCTGTCAGTATCAAAGTACAGCAAGCTTCGTCTTCCTGATAGCGGGGCCGGTACCAAAACAAAGCATGTGATTGGCTGTAGACTCCCGGAACAGTCCACTTTGTAGGGGTGAAAGCGACGTCGCAAACAAATTGAACAGCACTCCAGAAGTTACTTGTATCTCCGTATACTGCTTTATATTACTTTAGGATAGGTTTGTTTTATCATTATATTGATTATACGTTGCTATTAGCCTGTATAATCGATCTGCCGTGGTGCAATTAGCATGAAAACCCTTTAACTTCTGTCGTCGTGCGCTGAGTCTAATACGGTTGTCCAACAGAAAACGGGTTGGGTCAGTGAATAGGTATTGGTTTGTGCTCTGGTTTGTTTTCAGTAGTTTTGAGTTACACATACATATTTTGTGACGTTGAAACGGATTTGGATAAGGTGCCTTTCATGTTTCCTTATGAAATACACAAATTTATGATTTGTATTGTGATAAAAATGACTTATTTTTCAAGGTCCTTTTTTTTGGCGTCTACATTGCAGGGAAATCTTCAAATTTCTTTTTGAAGTTTCAAGTTTTTCGCATCTTTGTGACGGAAGTGCTTCTATACACAAATTAAAAACAATTGTAAACCATTTCCATTGTGGCATATTTGTTTGTACAATAAACATTTTGTATGTCCCTCATGTTTCTTGTTACCTCAGTTTGTACAGATTTGAAAGGGGAAATCAATGAGAGAGAACAGCTTAGACCTGGATACATGTTATTACAAGTGCACTAAAAAAAAATGTTTTGTGCATTCTGCATACTTACTTGCAATGGCTCCAACAAGACTACCAACTGATGATTGGAAACTTAAGAGGCCAGACTGTGTCAGTATAACTGCACATTACCCACTGTGCTGCATTTCTTACAGTTAGCAAAGTATTGTTTGGTAAGCTATGACAACAGACTGAGTTAAAGCAGAGGTAGTCAAGCAAGTTTCACTCCTGTGACACGTCCTATTGTCAACTAAGATATTTTGACTGGGGGCAAGTCTGAAACTGAACAGTACTGCACACACGACAAGACAGATTGCACAAATGGAAGAAATTATGTCATTTCCATTGTGGACCTATTTGTACCATTTGCCTCTTTTCAGATATGATTCGTTTTGTTGGGAACATGAGAAAATAGGGACTATGTCAGTATAATAATGAAATGATGTGGATAAAAAGACACCAGCATTAGCCATGTTACACTGCTTTATTTTATGTCAGTGGACACTCCACACATAAGTGTAGGCAGGCAATGCAAACATAATAAACAAACATAGTAACTCATTTCCTGATACATTGTCTGCAGCTTGTATCTGTGAGCAGTCACTCCTACTTCGACATGCTTTTCTCTTCATGTGTGCGGCAAGCAGCAGTGGGCTTTACAGCTGGAGCATCGGAAACAACTGGGATGGAAATCACACAGATCACCTGAATATTTCTGCAGGTTGTCCATGCTGACATACCCTGTAGTGAATAAGACGACAGAAAAAAGATGACAACACATTAAACAGCACAGAAGCAACTTAAAATCGCTTGTTGACGACTGTCTCATAATCTAAATATAGATTGCACCAGACCCTCTATACGGGTTAATTATCTATTATCTTATTAGAAAAAAGTACAGACATTTTCTCAAAGAGTAAATGTTGAGGAATGTTTCACCTGTAAACATGTTACTGACTGGATAATCCTGCAGATTACCACACAGAGAGGCTTTACTTCCCGATGAGTCTGAGTCAGATGATTCAGAGCTGCCAAAAGAGCAATGGGGTAAATTATTTTACTGAAGAGTTTACAGTATATTGAGCTCCAATGCTAAATGTTTACAGCGGAAACATAACATACTCGCTTCTGCTGAATTCTCCTTCACTGGACTCCTCTGCCTGGTGACTCTTATGGGAATGAAGTTGATGAGGTAAAACATTCAATGTTTTGTTTTTTTACTGTTACTGTTACTACTTCATTTGAAGAGATGTCAAAAAGCACCAGCAATTGATCACATTTTGCTGTCTGTGTTTTACACTTACCTGTGCGACTGACTGCTCATCTTCATACTCCCAAATCAACCTCCCAACCACGTTTCTCACCTCTTAAATGATAATCAGAGAAACATGGCATGAGGTATAATTCATAAAATTGGTGTGCATTAAAACAAAGGTCAAAGCGTCACTTGAACTTGAATATGTTTTATAGGCTTGAAATGGTGAATCTATCCTGTATTTAACAGTAAAAACACGTTATTTCCTGTCTTCTTAATCATCTTGACATCCTTCAGACTTATCTTGGGATCTTGTTGTCAGTCTTTACCCCAAGGTTTGAAACCACTGATTTAGTAGGTTCACAGTAAATCAATAAACATACAGTCGTCCTCACCATCCTGCACCGAGGCTGGAGGCAGCACATAATGACCGATGCACACGGACTTTACGCTCTGGCGCTTCTCACAGGTGGACAGAAACAGGCAGTGAAAAACCACCACCTTGTTCCACAGGTAATCTTTGCTCTGAAATATCCTGAAAAGCAGAGCTAAAGTTATAGAAAGATGACTGACGTGACAGATGACGGATGTGCAGCTCTTCAGATCATCCTCATGCTCACCTCAGGGTATCAGGACATGAGGCATCCTGGCTGAAAAGGTAATCTGCTGTTCTCCAACCAACGATGGCGCCACCCTCCAATGCTACAACAAAAATGTTAAGAGCCAAAACAAGCTGTGCAAATGCAAACACGAACTACAGTAGGCAAGAGAAACCACCATGATACTGGCAGCATCTATTTTAAGACTTAATATCTTGTATCATGGGCATATTCTACAGTACCTTACCTTCCAAGGCAGCAGGATTTGCAAGTCAAGTGAATTGCTAGCTACCAACTAGCTAAATCAATAATTAGTTAACATTACAAACTCTGACCTGATAATAGTTAGCTTTAGGTTACTTACTCCAGAAGCTGTGGCATGTCTGTGGCACACTGCTTGAAAACCAGGCAGACTTATTCCTGAACATAGCTACGGTCCTCTCTTTTGGAAAGAAAAAGTCGTTCTAGCTTGTTTTTGCTAGTAAATATGACGGTATCTGTTGTCTAGGAAAGAGGCGTCTCTGCTAAACGGTGCTGTTTTGTCCTTTGGCGCCCAAACGGCTCAGCTGCGTTTAAATGCTGTCTGGAATGTTGTAATTCGGAGAAACTGTCAACAAATCCAACAGTTACCACGCTTGAGGCTAGTTAGCTTAATATTCGGCTGTTTAGTTTCAGGAAACAATTGTATAACCGTGTTTGTACTAACTGTTTTGTCCTTACCACGACTTTACCACGTCAAACCACGGCTACTTAAAATCACAGCCACCACTTTTGCTCTTCACACAGTATGGGCAGTTAAAGTTAGCATTAGTTAGCCAAGGTAGCTTACGTTAAGGATAGTGCGGTAATGATGACGTCTTTGATGAGTCTTTATTTATGCTCAGAATTTGTTTAAAGTCAAACTGGGTCACAACATGTGGGTATGTATCCAGCTTGAATGTATTATTTAGAATAACATTGCATCTCACTTTATGAGTGAAAATATTCAGTGTTTGTTTCTCCATGGTGACCTTCCCAGACATGGCAGCTGTGGATGGAGAGGAGCCAAGAGACGAACCAGCTGACAGCAGAAAGCAGAGCACTGTGACCAGCCCGTCTGAATGAGCAGGGTGTCCTTAAGCCCAGGTATTGCTTATCTGATGCAAAGTATTTTCTGTCAAAGGTCATACAAGGAGTGTTTACAGCTGTAAGGAGATAGATTAGATCCTCCTTTAGATTTCCCTGAGCCTTCCCCATCACCTTACCTGAGCCATGAGTCTAAGATGAAAAATATAATTAAAACTGACAAACACATACAATAATGAAATCTGTAGAGGCTGCTTGATGTTTGTCAGCCTGAACAGAGTGTGCCTGTTTTTACATTGATGGTGTGTGAGGGATCAATGATATACCTCTTCTGTGTGTAAATCAGAGATATAAATTTAATCTCTGTTGTGACAGATATTGTAACCGAATATTACGACCTTGGCATCTTGCTCATTGAGGAATTGACAGTTATACAGACACAAAGCTGTGTCTGGATCCAAAAGGCACTCCCTCATGTAGTGTTTTGGTCACGTTGGTCTGATATCTCCCAGATGTTTCAGTGTGTTGACATCTGGTGACTGTGAAGGCCACAGAAGATTATTTAAACCATTGTTATTCTAATCAAACCATTTATGGTCCCCACATGACTGAGAGGAAGCGTCTGCCTGTGTTATCTTTCTTTGCTTATTTATTGAGGTTTTTCCTTTGTCAACCACCTGGTCAGCAGTGTTTTGCAGTACTCCTTCTCACCACCAGATGGTGATATTTTGTAATATATGCAGTTGTTCACTAAATCAGTCCATTTTCTATGGCTTAAAACATTTAAGTCTAACAGAATATTTAAAGTAAATACTGTATTGATCAAGCTGTTATGATTTTGGTTTAGCTCTTTTTTTAATTTCATGAGTGCGGCTGCCATTGAATAACTTTGACTCTCTACAGGACGTGTATATCTTCTAAATGCAGCTACCTTGAGAAAGCATGGCGGTGTCGACGGTGATATTGAGCTGGTGACTGAGTAATGGTGCAGCGTTCAGTTGATGGAATTACAGAAGGGGTTTCCAGTGGTGGTTGTGCCCCAGCTTTTAATTTATCCACATCTGGTGAAGAACATTTGACTATTTTTGAATAATCAAGCAATTTTCCAATCTAATACTGTTTTTATATTTAATGTTCAGCTACCAGAAATGTTTATTGAAGGCAAATCCAGTCTTCTTAAAGACAAATGGCTGATAAAACATTTAATTTAAGCTGTTTGATTGTCAAATCTCACTTGTTCACAATAACATCTGGGTCTGTGTGCTGGCTGGTAGATTCACTCACAGACTCAACAGCAGTTTTCTGTAGATAGACATCAGCAGCTCTGCTTCCAGTTCTATAACATCCTTGGTGGGGTTGTCTGCAGGTCAGGCGCTCATTGCTGTCACACAGACGCTCACACAGAACCGGTTGACTCCTGTTTATGAAGCCCAATAATGCCATGTAACCTTGTGTTTTATAACAGAGCCGACCTATTAAGGAAGATATTGCTGTACGGCAGATTGCTGGTGTAACTGATGGGCTGCGCTTGTTTGAACCCTGAGAAACCAGAGCATCTATCACTCTGTCACGTAAGGGACTGGCATGGGCTGCATCTCAGATCACTACAGGTCTTAGGCATTGCTTGGAAAACCATGAGCACACCGTGGAGCCAGTCCATGTGCAGGCGCTCAGCTCTGTGTTGACGTGCAGGCACAAAGGCAGAGGCTTCGTGTAGATTACTGCATGCATGTTTGCAGTGTTTTTGTCAGCGTGTCTGCATATACTGTCATTCCTCCACTCCATACAGTCACTGGTTGTGGGGGTTCAAAGCAGGGGTAGCTCTGTTGCCATGACAACAGCGAAGCCACACCCTGTGTCTTATACCCAGCCCCCCAACATGCTCCGTTCAGTACAAAGCAGCGAGAAGAGGGGCTGGGTGGTGGTACATGTATGCACTGAGGTTGAACATGAGCAGAGAAAAACAAAGGCAATCACATATGTGATGTGGATTAACCTCAGCAGGTTGATTCACCTTTGTTGTTCTCATAATATGGCAAAATCAAAATTGCTATAGGTTACCATTTTATTTTCCTGAAACATTGAATGGATCTCCATCATATTAAATGTAGTGCTGACACAACAAGTCAAATGATTTATTAGGGGATTGACATAAAATTAATCCACAACACTCCTGATAATTGTTTATGGTTTAAGTCATTTACTACGCAAACATTCCCTGGATTCAGCCTCCTAATTGTGGGGATTTGTTGCTTCTCTCTGTTTCATATGACTGTCAATTGCATATCTTTAAGTTGTAGACTGTTGGTTGAAAAAAGCGATTTTTATTGTATTTTTTTAGTCCTCATATTAATCTATCATTAACATAATTGTTTGTTGCAGCCTTAATTAAATGGAGCACTGAAACAACCAGTCAGTTTGCTCTAGTCCTTGCCTTATGAGATGATAAATAAAATACCTTTGGGTTGCAATTAATCCACTAAAAAATGATCAGATTTTGATAAAGAAGCAGCCCCAGGTAAATATTCATGTGTTATCATCATGCAGTCCTGCTGCAACTCTTCCATTTTGCATGTCTCTTGCTCTCCTCTTTGACTCTGGCCTGTTGGGTGTTTGTGTGTCCTCTGATGTCCAGGAATAATTCACATAATCTAAATTATGTAAAAATGACAGGATCTGTCCTCTTCCTCCCTTTGTTGGCCGTGGTGCTGTTTTTGTCCTCTCAGCTTCCCTCGTGCTGGACAGAGTGAATGGCCTGCGGTGGCAGAGCTGGCTGCCCCGGGCTCATCCATCTCCCCTCTGTCCCTTATGATATTGTTCCATTGTGTGGTAGCCTAGATTATTGTGTTGCCATTGTCGTTGTATTATTTCTGTTGGTGGTAGAATGTTTTAGGGCTTCAGCTAACAATTATTTTTGTTTTGGATTCATCAGAGATTAGCTGATTGATCATTTGGTCTATGAAATAGAAAAATAGCCCATCACACTTCCCCAGGACACAAATTGGCATCTTTATATTACTAGTTAATCCATAACCCAAACATATTCATTTTGGTATCAGAAGACTAAGAAAACAAGCAAAAATTCACTTTCGGGAGGATGAAACCATTAACCTCTACAAAAGGATTTAAATGATTATTTTCCTTTTAAATTTGTGATTTGGTCTGATTCATTTTCTGCTGATCGATCAATCGTCTAATTGTCGCAGCTCTGGTGTGCTGCTGTGACAGTACAACATGAAAGCCGTAGTGTCATCGCTTCGATCTGTCTCTGTTTAGATTTTTCTCTGGAATGAGACTCAGCTGTGATCCCGATCCAGAGATGTGGTTTGGGTTTTCCTGGAGCCTCTGTTTGGCCTGCTGTCAGTTTGTCTTGGACTCCTTTGGTATTTGCTGCTGCGGCCATGTTTCAGATGGAGTGACACATCAGAAACATTTATTCAATCACCTATTTTTTACATGTTTGTGTCGTAATAGTCCTGTCTGCTCTTTACCTTGAGCTCTGTTGTCTCTTTTCTTAGCTATGTCTGCTCCTGTATTCCTGAGAGCAATGAAAAAAGTCCTTGTTTGTCTACACGCAGGCAAAGAGGAGCTGTGCTGCATATGTTTTAATTGGATGGTTTGGATGAAGTGAAGGCTACATTCACAGGGGAATTGAAGTGGGAACACTGACTCATATGTAATCTTTATGAAACAAGTTCAGTTTAAAGCATAAATAATAGGCAGCCTGATTAAACACTGCACAGAAAAAGCAGCACAAAAGCAGATTTTTTAACGATTTCCCAACCATGTGAGGACTGTGGAGACATACTGTGGATGACTGGGAGCAGGGAGTGTCTTTATGAAGTGGCTTTGAATTTCATATATTTCCAGTTTTCAGAGATCACCAAATAGCCAGTCAGCAGTCTCATGCCGTACTTTGTCAGTGAGATGGAGCAGTAATAAGTTAATAAGAGTTCATTTGCTATCTGCACCAGTCTGTCACCTTAACTTGCATTCACTTTAGTTCGGTGTTAAATGAGCAGTCTATTATCTCCCCATCTCTCTCTGTTTCTCTGCCTCCCTATCAAGTCTCTTTCTCTCCAGCTGAACCAACAACATCAAAGGAGTGCGCTTCAAATCGCAGGTGTTGAAGGATTAAGGCCACCGCAGGATGGGGTTTTATTCTCAGCCTCATCTTTGATGTAGTGTCTCTTTCACTCACTTGTGTCTCTAACCTGTAACATGGATTGGTAGCTGATGGTGTCCGTTGCTTACCTAAAAAAACTGGACAGGAACTGGTAAATATGTCCTAAAGTGATTAATGTCACTGTTGCACATATGAAAACAGTGACAGCAGGAGCCAGGGACAAGAAGATATAGATACCATTAGATGATAGAAATTTGTCCATCCTCAGAGATTTTGTCCATGACACTCCCACCGTGGTTACTATCCCTTTAACGTCTCTGGATGAATTAGGTCATTATGAGCAGTGTTGTGCATGAACGCACTAAAAGACTTCATCGGATGTGCTCATGTTTTTTTGGTGAACGTGAGCTGAACCTATCAGTTTGCAACTAATGAACATGTCTTGCAGCACCCAGCATGCCGGCACGGTGAGTGCAACTGGCAATTTGGACACAGCTATGAATAATGAAGGGAGCTAAATGAATAAATCAGTACAGATTCCAACGGCGAAAATCTTACATTTTTATGTCAGTCACATCGGTTGAATCTGACTCTACACATTGAGTTGAAGCATCTGACCAGATTTGTGATTGAGTGGTATGTTTCAACAGCTGTTGTATGGCTTGCCACAAGATTTGGTGCAGACATCCATGCCACCCTCATAATGAAGTGTAACAACCTTAACTTTGCATCGGCAACCATCCCTTGTGTTTGCCATTGTGAGTAATTTCAGTATTTGTTTAGTGACAGAATCCCAACTTAAACAAATCCACCTGCTTATTTTCTAGCTTTTCACTGTTGTGTTTTATAGTCAGGTTTGAGCTGGTTTGAAATCAGCCATGATAATAATGTGATAATTAACATAATGCTGGTTTTGCCCTCTTGATGCTGTGTTCAGACATAAAGTAAGATGTAGGAAGGCAGCTGCCACAGAGTGTTAGCTACAGAGAGGTGTCGGCAACTCTGTTTTCTCTGTCTGTTGGACCTGCTGAGAAAGTGTGATACATATTTAGACCAAAGCTTTTAAGCAGTCTCTTCAAGGCACACAGACATTTCAACACTAAGAAGTCCTGCCACTTTGAAACTGCTTTCAAATTCAAACTTATTTTGACTTGATTGAACGTATTTAAATGAGAGGTATTGCAAATTACACTGTAGATCTGTATTACAATCTCTACGACTGAATGTCATGACGTTTTAGCAAAACTATACATCCAGTGCTCACCTGCCAAACCTATTTATTCACATAAAGAGCTCCAACCAAATTGAATGTGAAAATGTCTAAAATTGCAAACTCACGTGCAAATATTTTTCCACAGTGCTGTGAACTCACACTTGTATCTCAGTGAAAGTGAAGCAGAGGAGACAAAGAAACTTTTGCAGAGTGACCGCTCTGGTGCTCGCTGTAGGCTCCGTGCTGACCTTTAACCCTGGTTGTGTCACCGGGGTGTGTTGGTGTGCTGAGGAGGGACAGGAGGGTACATTGCTCCCTAGACCGTTAAGAAGCCATGTAGGCAACAGCTGAGCAGCGCCTGACAGTAGGGTGAGAGGAAACGTCGCAGGCTCCACGGGCTTACCTTTAGGGGAACACACTCACTCTTAGGCAAGCATATACTGTAGAGTCATACATGCATCACGTTCACGTGCTCATGCATGCACGTGTTTATACATTCAGAAGGCTGCACAGAGGTATCGGTTAGGCAACGCACAGAGTGAAAGATGTATTTGAACAGAGGACACCTGCGAGACAGAACCTGCCAACAGAATCAAAGTTTTGACTGACTGTAGCTGAGTTTGTGTCTCACCAAGGACTGTCGTGCTGCGATGCCAGACCATGTGTGAATGTTATTTGCCCTGGATGGGTCTACGATGAGTCATCTTGTGGAGTTTGGAGGATGGCATCACTAAGAAATGGCTGCTCCCTGCGGTTAACACCCTGCTGAGCACCAGCCAGCTAGATTAATGACCTGACTTCCCTTTTCTTTTTTTCACTTTCTTCCCATCATCTTCTCTGTCTTCTTTAACTTTGCCCTTTGAGTTTACGGGTCGATATTTCATCCAGCGTTTTATGTTTTTTCCTCATGGACAGCAGAGGTAGAAGCATTTACGTATATACTTAACGGTGCCCTGTGGGGTTTTCTTGTAAACAAATGAAAGTGTTTGCATTCAGGGTTTCTCACCAAAATGTGCGGCATGTATCCTTGAAGTCTAACAAACAGGCAAAACACATTTCCCTCGGCCTTGTTTACATACATGTTGACTAGCTGCCAGTCTTCTCCTTCCCTGCTCTTGCTGGCACGTTGCAGTATACCATACCTCATATATATCATACCAGTTGATCAGTGCAATAGTGTGAAACCATTGATGACCATTGAAGGTTAGTAACATGAAAGTCGAGTAACTATTGTATATACATTGAGGTTTAATTTAATGTATAACAATAATTGTCGTATTTTGTATGTGCATTTTTAAAAAAAAAAAAAAAAATCTTAATCTGCAAAGTAAATAAACAAATCAGAGTAAAACACAATATTTCCTCTGAAATGTTGTACTTGTACGTGTACTTAAATGCTTAAATAAATGTACTCAGTTACCTCCACCCCTGTGTAGGGCACCAGGGAAGCGTGACTGTGCTCGAATCATTCTTTCACATCCAAATTTCCTAATCAGCCACTTTGGTTTCTCTGACGGACTTTTCCATAATTGCATTTGTTGGCATATTAACAGGAGACCTGTGACTATTACTAATGATTAATGGCCACTTAAATGTTTGAAAAGTGTTCTTCTTGTGTTAACAAAGTTGACATACAGCAACGCTGGAAGAGAGTGACTGGAGTGTCAGCTTTTTCCATTTATCATGACACGATCTAAACAGTGAACAAGTGTGAACAACTTAAAGAATATTATTGGACGTCGGGCTTCTTTCTTGCTCTGTGGTACGCTGTCATCTCGAGACCTTCTCCTTCTGGTTTCACCGGCACAGGATGCTCCTCTCTAAACACAGGCCCCGCACTCTTCTTATAACACTCACTCACACCGCTTGTGTTTGGCAGTGTCTCTCAAACTTATATCTCTGTTTTCTGTAACCTGCTGTCAGAGAAGGAAAAGGAACAAATCTGAACTGTATCTCTTCAGTAATGGACCTCCACCATGTCATTAATTAAGCTGTCTTCCTCGGACTGTTAGTGTGAAACTGGAACAAACATTTAGTAGTAGGTCATTTACAATAATACCTACAGTGAATAGCAATAGGCAACCAAGTTATGTGGAAGGAATGCCCAAAGCTTACATCAAAAAAAGTAAATCCAGATGGTTTAAAGATACGCTCTGGTTTGTATAAGGTTGCTTATTTTATGAGTTTTCTCTTGCTTGCCAAGGCCGAATAGCAGGAAGGCTGATGCTATCATTATTGTGGCAAATTCTAAACTGTTGAGACTAATCTGCCAGTTTGTGTTACTGATGTAGATCTCCCCTAAGAGGCAGTGAGATCCGGGGACAAGCTGACTGGAGTTTTACACAGAGGATTTGGTTAAAGTGTTTCTGACTGTTGCTCTGCAGGCCTCCGTAGGGCAGGAACATACAACTTGAGTCACTCCACAGTCAAAATCCCTGACTGAAATGGCCCACTAATTTACCTGCGGTCATTTATGACTTCACCACTAACCTATCACTCTGAAACTTTCTGCTGGTGTCCTCAGCCGTGATAAAGCAGCTGGTGCCCTCCAACGAGGACAAGCCCTTTGTTGGTCTCTTGTCCTTTTCCTAATAATTGACGGTCAGGCTACAGCTAAGAATTATTTACATTATGGATTCATCTCTGGATCATCTTGCTTTACTGGCGAGAGTGGAAACACAGGTGAACAGCTGTCTTGTTGTCACAGTGAGGTTGCAAGGAGAAGCAAGTTCAGGCTCAGGCTCCACCCGAGAATAGTCAAGAAACAGCACATGACCTCTTTACGACCATGACTTGTAGTTTTTACACTTGGATTTTTGTACAGAGTAAACAAAGGAGGAAGGATGTGTTTATCTGGACAGAGCCAGGGCCATAAAACAGCAAATCATTGAGTTTGAGAAGCTGGAACTAATGTTTTTGCCTGATAAATGCCCTAAATTATGAATTGATTATCATAATTGTTGGCAGTTAATGTCTGTAGATTGACTAATCAGTTATTTGACTGATAGTTGCAGTACTAATCGAGGGTGAGGAGTGTTTCAGATCTTGTTTGGCTTCTTTGCTGCATGTGGTAGAGTGCATTAGTGATGTGTTCAGGAATTTTCTAATCTAGTCTACATGTGTTTTATGGATTTAGCGAGCACTTACAAAGCTGTTTCCAAAGACAGCCTGTGGGAGATACTGCAGAGTACTCAAGTCATTCCATATCTGTTCCCACAGAATGACAGCTCTGTTTGCTTTCTGAGCATGAAGTCAAACACATCCAAGATAGGCAAGGGAGTCTCGACAAGGCAGCTCAGTTGCGATCTGGAGATAAGTAACTTTACAGTGGCATCTCTGCTATTTGTGGATGATTTGTTTGGGTTTTACAGAGCTGGCTGTACTGTAATCCCCAGTGTGTTGGGAGGTTGTTTGCATCTCAGTGTGATGCTGTCAGGATGAGAAATGGCACCTCCAAGTCTGAGTTTGTGGTCCTTTCGTGCAGGAACGGGGACCAGTCTTATCCAGCAGCCACCCTGCGAAGAGACTTCCTGGTTTCTCAGGAGCTTAGCCTTGAGTGAAGAAAAAGAGCAGTGACAGCGCGTTAGTGTTGCCTGGTCCTGTGAGCTGAGGTTGTCAGGAAGTCCATCAGTGAGATGGCTGACACCTGTGCCGGCAGACCTCCAAGGTATACACTGTATAAGCTGGTGGTGTCAGTCACTGTCTTTCTCTGTCTGTCTTCCTGATATACTGATGTTTTCTTTTGGTTTGGGCTTACATCAATCAGAGTATTTACCACTTTTTCAAACTTGTAAATAACATTCACGTCAATATCCAAGGTGTAATTACAGCTTGGAAATTTTGACTGTATTGAGTGTTTGATGATGTGAATACCAGATTTTTAGAGCTAACTCCTCTATCGTGGAGCCTGTTAGCAGTGTTATTTTTGCTTTCTGCCATGCTCGTCGTTGCTGTGGGTAATAGCATGACGTCATTACAAGAAGTCAGAATATTGCCATTATCACAATATGACATTTTTTGTCATATTAAAAATTATAATGGTAATATCGTGAACAGTGTGATGTGGCACACCCAAGCGGCAGCCTCCAGGGCTGATTGATGGAGCCACTGCACAAGTGTCAAAAACTGCAGCTCCTCGAATGGCCAGTTGAATACCCAACTTTACAGCAGAAATCAACATGTTTACAGTCTGGTAAAAAAAAAAAAAAAAACATTCATGACAACTGTACGTGAGGTGAATTTTTATATAACTCACCTGTTTAAATTATATTAAAGCTGCAGTAGGTAAGATGGAGAAGAGAGCAGACTTAGCCTGAAAATTTGAACCAACACAAGTTCCACGTCACTCCCCCTCCCTCTCCGCTGCCCTGCCCCCAAGCCCCTCCTCCCTGCGGCATCTGCGCAGCTGCCGTGACAACCAGTAAGGTTAGCCTTAGCATCGGAAACAAGCTAACTCTGCCCAGCCACTACATTACAGTCACTAACATACCGTACGAACTGCGGAGTGTTACTGTAACAATCACTGTATTAGCTTTCTGGTTATTTGCTGTCGTTGGCAGCGGTGGTTTGGGCAGTTCCTCCTTTGCGGGTGGCCGTTGCTCCGCCATAGCTTTTACTAGCCTCCTGACGCAGCTCACAGAGCTGTTTGACTGAGCGGCAGCCGATAGCAAGAGGGAGGGGGCGGTTCGTAGCGTGTGTGGGTAGTGATTGACAGATCTCAGACAGTCCTTCAGGTGTTCCTCTGGCTCTGATTGGTTGTTTTTGTGTCAGTCGCGGTGGATCCTTGCAAATTGCAGTAGGAGCCGTTGGTGGGACCAATGGAGCCTTTTTTTTTTTCACAGATTACATGTTTCATGTGCTGCTGTCTGGGCATAGGGACAGTTTTAGCAAATATGACAAAAAATTACTTTTATACAAGTTACCTACTGCAGCTTTAAGGCTTAAAATTAAAGTCCACCCACGCTGCACTTTGTTTCCTTTCTTTCATTTTTGGATTAGCAGGGAGTTTGGCAGAGTCAGGCACTGCCAGGATGGGGAAGGCCAGAGCCTGTCACTGAGCTTCACAATGACTCTTCAGAAAACTATGAGTCATGTCATAGAGACTACATCTCTACATCTGCAGCCATACTGCACCTACTGTTGATGTTACTATTTTACACATTTGACATTGTTTGTCACATATTTGACATCTGTAATGTTTATTATATTAGATTTTATCAAAGTCATGTGTGGTCTTCTTGATGATATGCGGATGATCTGATGCTCCTAAGCAGGATGACACTGAATCTGTAGAGTTGGGCTTCAGTGCTTCTCTACACTGACCTAGAGCATCTTACATCTTCCAGCATTAATGGGAGCACGTAAGATCCCCAAGAAAAAGCGGGAGGAAGTATAATGTATGTCTGGGCCAAACCTGACCTGAGTACGGACCTAGAAGATATTTGGAAAGATGGATGAATATGTGGATGTACAGATGTTTTAATGGCTCACATTTATTACGGTTTGAGGTCTGAGTCTGAGTTCTGTTTCTTCAAACTTTGATGTATTTTCATGCCTCACTAGCCTTAGGCAAGCTGCAGCATCTTGTGTTCAAATTCTGGGAAGCTTGTTGAATAAATTACTCTAAAATACATTTACCAGCCAGCTCAACATATCAAGAAAGCATGGTGCAAGCATTAGTGGAACATTAGTGGAACCTAAATCCGCCTTGCTTGAGAAACATGTTGCAGTTTGAAGCAGACACTGTACGAGTTCTTTCTGAGCTCTGATTTTACACAGACTTTCTCTCCCTTCTGTTACCTCGTTGGGTCATTTCACTTTATCAAAGTGTTCATTGGAACCAGTCTGTTTCATGTTTTACCTTATAGATGAAGGAACAATGCAGCAGCAGTTCACGTAGAGCACACACATGAATATTTTACTGTGTATGATGCATCACTTTGGGTGACTACTTTGCACACAGGTGATTTCCTCAACTGGATTATTACAGTGATTAGTTCATGTCTGACTTAATTGACATATTGATTAATTATGATTCAACAATCTGTGCAGTGTCAGCTACCAATAACAACAAACACTATGTGGAAAGATTGAGAATCTGCAGGGGGACAGCCATCTCCCACTAAAAAAAAGAAGCAGCATCACATGACCCACAGTAAAATCTGATCTGTGGACAGTTTGAAGACAACATAAATTCTCTCTTGCGTGTATGAAACCTGCATATGTTTTCCATTCACACCAGGACAAGGGCAAGCATTTTTTTATTTCACACTCAGGCTGGAGATTGTGAGGGCTCTCGTGTGTTGCAGTTGTTGGTTCAGGTTACCTCTGCCTCTGGCGGGAAGTAAGCCTGCTGTGACCTTGACCTTGGCCCTGCAAATCTGCTCGGTGCAGCAGAATCTCTCCCTCTCTCTCTCTCTCTCTCTTTTACACACATACTGTATGGACTCCACCCACTCTTTCACCCCTAAATACACTTTATCATTGTCTTTTTGTTGTTTTCTGCATGTGTTTGACGCCACTGTTAATGTAAGAACAGACCCCGATGATGTAGTTTGAAAAATATCAAAGACGCAGTGGTTAATAATTTGGACAAAGTCTAACAAACTGATTCAAATAAAAAGTCCGACTTCTTGCAGACCTAAAAATGCTGACCCCTAGGTCCTCTAGCAATGTTAATTTCACTTCCAGCCATCAGTGTGACACCATTACATCAGGAATATCACAATATGAAATGTTTCATCACATTAAAAATTATACCGATGTTATCATGAACGATATGATATGGCACACCCCAACTACGCTGTACACTGCAAAGTCCAGTTGTTAAGTACATTTAACTACACACACCCTACACCCATCCTTATTGATTACACTAACTGGCTTAATGAAGGTGCTAGAATTAAAACTTGTATCATTTTGGACACCATGTATGACAAAGGTATCATGTGAGATGAATGTGGCTGTGGCTGCAGAACAGGGCACGCTGTCTCCATGCCATAGCAAAATGCCATAAAGACTTTTTTCTTTGTGGCCGAGAGACACATAAAATCACACCCACCTCAAGGCTAAAGGGAAATTAACTGTGCGTACTGTATAGATAAGAAGGTCAACATTTAAAATTTTGAAAAGCCAGACATTTCCAAGTTGTTGCACCTTGTTACAAAGCTGACCAAGAGATATCATAGAAAGACATTTTTCTTATAGTGAGACGTAGCTTGCAAACATTCTACAGTATACATCACTGTCCACCTTCAGACATCCCAGTGTCAGGCTGTCAAAGTAACGGGCTTGTTAGTGCAGGTTGGTACACGCGTTGCCTAGTTGCACGCCATGGCCCTCGAAGACTGCTCCTGGAGGAGTGTGTTGCTCTCTAAAGCACATCAGCTGTGCCTATTCAGAAGTGGGTTTTAAAGTTTATGTGTTGTTATGTAAGAAATGCATCACACAGTTCAGCCGCAGCAATGAGAGGCAAAGGACTCGGTGATGCACGCACATACAGTAGAGACACGGGCTCCGAGGCTTGCACACTCCTGTCCGCTGGACTCTCTCAGGACTGTCTGATCTCTTCCTTCTCGCCTTTCATTTTTTGACATGCAAGCTGACTGGTCTCGCTGTGGTTTGGTTTGCCTGTTCACTCTGCTAATTGGCTGCTGAACCACAGACTATCGTTGCTTGAGAGTATCAAGCACAACTTGTGCATGTTGTGTCAACCTTGGGTTTTTGCACAAAAAAAATGAAAAAACAAATAACATACACAGCGGAGTTTTTTTAATGGTTTGCCCAGTTTTATATAGGAAACTGTACAACAAAAGTTCATACAAGAGGGCTCAGGCTGTGCAGAAACAAATAACCCTTACTCATTCATTTTGTAGATGATTCAACTAATCAGTGACCACAAGAGACGCACATTATGAGCAGAGGCCTGCAGAGGTCAAAATGTCACATCGTTATTTATGCCTTAACTCAATTTCAAAGCCAATATCCCAATATTTATTCTGCTACAGTAAAGCTGTATCTAAAGACTCCAGTTAATAGCTACTTTGTGGCATGAATAATGCACATGGTTGTGACCATGACCAAGCAATCTTTAAGGGACAGTAATCAGAGTGTGCGTAAATAGCTCAGACTTTAATGTTTTGACAGTAGAAAGCTTCCTTTAGCGCTGATGCACTATGACCTGTCTGCACCATTGTATTTGTAGCTTTACTTATGGAAAAACACTGTGTTTGTTCAGCAACCTCAAAGAACTGGGATACAATCTTTAATGCTATTTTTCCCATTTGAATTTTGTTTATATCACATCCACAACAGGTGAGCTTTTGGTCAGAGACCTCTTTGAAGTCTCCCGTCTCTGTTTGGTCTCTGACTGAAAGCTTGCCCCAGTGAATGATCACATCACCGAGCATTTGGATGTTTTTCCCACTTTGTTTTACATTTTATCTCAGTACGAGCACCTCCAGCAGAAGTCCATCGGGTGAGCAGTCATCTATTTAAATCAGACTTTATTTCAAATCAACACAACGTGACACTGAGATACGTATTTATTTACAGTTGAAGCAGTACAGCACATCTACAGCAGCAGTTTGACACTGTGTGCGCTTTGCTTACATGAATGTATGCATACACAGATGGTGTAATAGTCGATTTTCACTCTTCACTGAGATCGCTGTGATAAGATGCACAGCGACAGTCTACACAACGTACACATGGCAGCACCCACAGCACTGTACTGTATACAAACACACAGCTGACTACATGCATGATTTGTAGAGAAAAAACACAATTCACTCATGTCTCATGATATAACCAGTCACAAAAGAAATGGTAGAGACAAAGCGGATAAAATGATGATAATGCAAATCAAAGTCAAACTGTGACTGTGATATATCCCTTTCAGTGTTGAAAAACATTTAACTCCTCTCTGTGGTTGTACTGAGCAGCTCCCAGGTGTGTATCTGTACAACTGTGGGAATGTCAAGCAGAGCATCACTGTAAAAAAAAAGAAGAAGAAGAAGCCATTATGCTCTGTCAACCTTCACTAAGTAACATGAATCCATGGATTGTAACATCTCTTTTGCCAAGTCATTCAGCAAATGTTTAATACCTCAGGAGTGTTATTTGAAGGTTGAGCCGAGGGGGGTTTGACTAAAGACCGGGGAGCTTATCCCAGAACTCATCTATTACTTATTCTGTATTCCTTCGTCTTTTTTCTCATGCTGTGTAGATCCTTGGTACCTCCCAACAGCAGCACCTTGATTTCTATGGAAGGCTGACTTTATATTGTGACTTTTAATCTGCTTTATCTTTACAAGCCTGAAAAAAAGTTGTTTGATGACAGCAGCTGAACTTAATGTGCAGCGAGTTCCCAGCCTGACAGTTGAATAGTGTGTTGGAGAGAATACACCCATACACAACTGAAACCTTAACCAAACATCTCCGTGTCCATTTCCTGTATAGCATTTCAAAACCCCCCCCCCCAAAAAACAAGTCAAACCTTTGGATGGCAGACTTAAAGGCATCCACGTTGTATCCTCACAGTTACAGATGTCAGCAACAGGGCAGACCACCCGACACTCAGGTTCTTTGTATTGTAATGTGGTAAACAGTGTCTATTGGTGCTGTGTGTTACCTGTAAACAGTGTTTCTTGACAGGAGGGAGAGCTGCTTCCTCCCACGGGCTCTTTGTGCCTCTGCTCATCACTTACCTCAGCAAATCTGAGGCTACAGTGGGACACTTCGGAGAGAAAGTCTCCACCTGGCAGACTGTTAATAAAGGTGACAGTGGGAGGGCAGGAGGGGAGGAAGCTGCTGGTGTCAAGCCCTGCTGAGTGGAGGCACAGGAGCACAAAGCTTCACTTCACTGTCAGGTAACGCTGTCTACGGCCTGTAAACACATACTGTTATACAGACTCGCACATGCACGCAAAGTTACCGTGAAAATGCTGTTTTCTCTGCAACTGTCAGGCAGAATATCTGTTTACATATATACCTCTCTTCATATAGACCTGTCCTTGTTTTCCTTCCCTGCACCCCCTACACCCCTGAAGCTGAACCATAAATCACTGTCCGAGCAGCAACAGCAGTCATTTAGTATCTAGGGCTCCTGGCACTCACTCCCGGTCCCTCTGTTTGCACTCCGCTCAACCTCCAACACCTCGCCACCTCCATGCTCTACCCTAAAATTGTGAGATGCTGAGTTTCCACCTGTTACTTAGCAACAGATGGAGGGACTTTGGGGCTAACATGGCTGCCTCTGTTTTTACCCTCCTCTCGCCAGCTTCGGCCCGAGACAGAGCCCAGAGAGAAAAGCAGTATAGCGTGCGCATGTCTTATCACTAAGTCATGCCCCGTGCATCTCACATGCAATTTGGAGACAACAGCAGGCACGTTCACTTCAGGAACTGTTTCATTTACATATTACCCTTGGTTGATTCATGCTTTATGCATCCGCTGCAGCTTCCATGTCTGGCAGTCCATGTGTGCCTTCTTATCACATCACTGCTCTCTGGCAAGTCTCACACACGTCACAGGCGGGTTTCTATCATGCAGATGCTGCTGTTAGTTATAGCTCTTTTCCACTCTGTACATCACAGTGCAGACCTGTACTTTGTTTTTGCCATCCCATCGCCAGCAATTTGTCCTTATGTTCCTGCTTATCTTACCTATAAACTAGGGACAGGCACTGTGAATTACCTTTTGCTAGACCTCCCACATACATCTGTTGCTTTTCTTTATGTAATTGTGCTCTCTCTGAACAAAAATAGCCGTAACTGCTAGAATAGCATTAGACCACTACAGCATTATACCATTATTAGGCTTGCATCCCAAATCAGGTTGGAAATGGACCCAGTGCTATCTTAGATCTAATTTTAGCTCACCATTTACAAACCAAATTAAAAAAGGATGTTCTCCATAGTGACATTCTTCCACTTATTTCAGTGTCCCATTTTTAGCAACACTTTCCATGTAGTAATTCTCCGCCTTCCACCTCAGTCTAAATGAATGGCGAGCTTGATGTAAGGAAGCACATTTAACCTAACAGGCGTGTTGTAAACCACCGTCCTTTTTGATTCACACGCTGTAATATAGTACGTGGATTGATGATCCTACATTCAAATTAGTAATCCTACTGTTTTCCCACATGTCAAAGACCGTGTGTGAATGTAGGGGAGCAGCTAACATTATTTTAAATGGCTCTTTTTGTCATGCCTGTTCATGATTTTGCTTTCGAATATGAAAGCGTATCATGTGTCAGGGACACCTTAGCCAAGCCCACGGCCGGTGTTGCTGTGGCGAAATTAAAGCTCTGCAGTGAAGTGTTGAGTTACAGGATGCATCCAGCCTGGAGAGCCGTCGCCTACAGACAGCATTCAGGAAGGGTATGATCGCGGTGCAAGTACTAACGCATAACAGGTGGATGATGACACACACACCATCCACACAGTGACTAATTTCTGTGATGACACACTCACAGTTTGTCTGCACATGTGTGTTACTATGTGCTCAGCTGTTGAGTGTGCTCATCCTGTGTGCTTGTTATTTGTATGCCTCGTGCATGAAAGAGAGGCAGAGAGAGAGAGTGAGACAGGAGAACAGTCCAAGGCTACAGATTTAATCTGGCTGCTGTGGTCATGTGATTAATCGTGGCCAGGGGCCAGGGGATAGTGTAATTTATGGTGAGGGGGGGATCAACACATTTGGATGGTTGCTGCTCCTGAGGGAAATCTCACTCTTAAACCAATCCAGTATTCTTCACCGTCTCTCCCTCACCATAATATCACAACTATGACAGCTGGGTTTCGAGTCAGCCATTTATATCTGTGACTATAAAGACGATGAAATAGTCTCTTGATGTAGTTTTATGAAGCAAGTTTAAAAATCCGTTCTGCAGACACTTGCTTGGGGCCATCAAACAAATGACAAATAACTGAACCATTGAGAAACTCTTTTGTTTGAGGCCAGCAAAATTAGCACAGAAAGAGTTGGCACTTGCTACACACTGAGCACTTTAACAGTAACAGTATGTTATTTTAGAGATTAGAGAATCTATTTTTGGGGTTTTTGGGGCTGATGGAGTCCATTTGCAAGGCAGTATTACCAAGTAGCAGTAAATGTTATTTATCGACAGAGATTAAAGAGAATATTGACAGTGTGCTGAGGGCTGTGCGTCATTCACAGTCTCCTCTGTCCTTCTGGCTAAAGACCATATCACTGCTGTGGTGACCTCACCATCCTCGGTCTCCTTCAGGCCACTGGTGTGCCACTGTGTGTGTGTGTGTGTGTGTGTGTGTGTGTGTGTGTGTGTGTGTGTGTGTGTGTGTGTTTATTTAATCCTCTTTCCAACTCCAAGAACTGTAAACAAACATGAGAGGAGTTGGAGGAAAGGCGATGTGGGCTGTGTTGACATTTCTTTGGTGAATTTTCTGTTGTTTTCATGGCTGCCAATATCAAGCAGTGCTGATAACTGCAGTTTCCCCCTGACCTTCCCCACCAGCTGCTCACCAGCTTGCCCCATCCAACAGGAGATACCTGCCTTTGCACATGCCTGACTTTTCTCCTTGGCAATTTTATTGTGGTGTTTTTCATTCCTGATATAGAGTTTATATCTCGATTTTACTTTTTCCGGTGCATGGGCCGTATCAAGACGACTCTGGTTTACACACTGCAGCTCTCCCTTCCTTCATTCTGTTTATTAGTCTCACCAAATATGTAAATACAGTCGACAGGGACGTGCTGTCTCACCTCATGGTGCAGTTTCATCGTAGAAAACGTGGGATGCTCTCCAGCGTCACTGCCAACTTGTTTAAATGTTAGTGGCACTGCCCAAGCAGTTTATACAGAAGGAGTCTGAACAGTCTTTATGGTTACATCACACTCCTCCTAATCACTCTCCAGTCCTAAAGAAAGCACTGTTTGCCTCTTTGACAGAGGCCGTGCAGACATAAACACACCAGCGCATAGGGAATCACTTTAACTTAGATCTTATGCACATGGACTCCTCTCATGTCCCCCTCGTCCTTGAGGGCTCTCTAAAGACTCATGTTTACTCCTCATTTAAATTTGACACCAAATCAATTGTTACATTGATTAGCATCTACAGAGGCTCTGTGAACTCTCAGCCCCTAAAGGGTGAGTATAAGTAACCTGAACCTCGCAGTACTTTGCGGGTTGGCAGTCAAGAGATAGCGTACATGGAAAAAAATAAAAAAGTCAACTTAGAGACCTGAAGATAACAGAATAACAAAACACGATTACTAATCCCTCAATCAACTTAAAAATCCTTACATATTTGTAATTTTGTTCAGCCTCTGTACTGCTTCAGTTACTGTAGCAAACATTTTAGGAAGTTATACTTTGCATTTACTATTAAGCATTATAAAATAAGTAATAAACGAAATGGCCAAGGTATGGAACAAAGGATTGTTTTTACTTTTACCTTTATCCTTTCTGAGCAGTTTCTTAATTAGCTTTGCTTGGCTCAGTTTCACTGAGCCGCCAATAAGATCATGTCGACTCGCCTCCTCGTTCAGTCAAACCTACAGAGCAGGACTGTGCGGCGACTTAAGGAGGCTGAGATTTAAGCAACAAGGTCAGCAGTTATGTGAGACGAAAATAACACAAGAGTCTAAAATAAAATGAAACTTTATTTATCTTTGCATGGTACACATAGTGAAATGAACATTACGACGGCCTGATCAATACCAGACTTATAGGGCTGATATTTGAGAGATTTAGAAAAGATCGAATTATATATCTATATTAGTTTTTTTTAAAATAAACATATAACAAGCAATTTTTTGGGGTCCATTAAATTGTATTTCTAAATAACTGAGACCAGGATACTGTACGTACAGAGCATTTTATAGTAGACAAATAAACTTGTCAGCGCTCTCTGGTGGACAAACTATGTAACGGACTCACTGTTTCTAAATGAACTCTAACACATCTGCCCAGCCACTTTGGCAGTCTGGATGAAATATACATGCATATTTGAGTAAAATAAAATGACAGAAGATGTAGAAAAAACTAAAAAAAAAAAAAAAAAACAGTGCAAAGTACAAATGATGGTGCAGCACGTTAATGAAAGTGAGCTACTACTGACAATGCTAGAAGTCCTAAGCAGTGTACAGAAAGGTGCATCTGTGTTACTGTTACAAACGTACAAGCACAGAAATGTGCAGAATGAATGGAAAAGTAAAAACAGCATGGACGGGAATGGGTATCCTGTGTAATGGGCTGTTTTGTTCCTGCTCTTCAGGGTGTTGCGTTCCCTTTGCGGTGCCCTTTAGCACATTTTGCCTTCCATGACTTGACATCTCAGTTTGGCTAAACCTCAGAGCTGATGCTGAATTGTGGTTGTGAACACCTGCTGTGGGTCTTTACCGCTGCTTTGCTCCACTCCATCCTCTCTGAGCTCCAGTTCCATCACATAAGTGCTTTCTAACAACCCCAACCTTAATGCTTTTATGGTGCCTCGTGGAGCAATCTGGACACAATGACACCTCAAAAACACCCAAAACGATGCATTTGCCTCCAAATGTCCAACACTGAGAAATTACTCAGCAGTAGTAGGTTTCCCCCCTCTTAAGCCATTTCATCGCTGCCTCTCTCTTCCTCCTCCTCTCCTCTTCTTCCTCCTCCTCCTCCTCCTCCTCCCTCCTCTGTCACTCCCTCTCTCTCGTTGGATTCACGCGCACTCTCTCTCCTACCTCGCAGACGTTTGGGTGCCACGGCCGCTGCATCCGATCTCTGACTCTTGTTTGTCTCTTTCTCTTTGACTCTTTTTTTTTTTTTTTTTTTACTCCACAGAGACAAACCGCGGCTAAAAAAGAGGGGAAAAACAAAGAGAAAAGTGGCCGCTACGAGGCGAACCACAACAATGACCCGGTCCTGACTAAAATTGAATGGATTAGCCAATCTATTCTGAGCTCTAATGAGATTAGAGACATGGGTCGCGGCGGCGTGGTACCTTTCGTTGAGCTCCTCGGGGAACATTTTCCCCGTCAGCAGTCCTCCAGACGTGGAAATGGCGTTTTTGATAGTGAAGATGCCGCGGGTGCCAGGGGACAATAACAGACCTTTGAATGCACGCTCACCTGTGCCGCTTTTGTAGCGCGCCGATTCCTAGAAGTAGAAGTAACAGTGGAAGTAGTAGTAGTAGTAGTTGTAGTAGTAGCAGTAGCAGTAGCGGTAGCGGTAGTAGTAAAGGAGGACAAAATGAAGTACCAGAAATATATCACGGTGATGCAGATGGCCATGGGAGTGACAGCCTCCAACAAAGACTGCCTCCCCGCTAAGAGACAGCTGTGGTGAGTAGACAGGAGGAGGAGGAGGTGCGCGTGAGGATGGGCGCGTGTGTTGGTGCGTGCGTGAAAGGAGTGAGAAAAGGTGGTGTCTTTTCATGTAGAGAAAATAGCTTTAAAATTAGCCTCTTAGCCTTGTTGTCATGTCAAGCTCAACTCCCCCCTTCCCCCTTTGCCTGTGTCTCGTGCGAAGTTGAAGCTGAGCAGCTGTTGGCGGAAGTCGGCTGCCTCCATCTCTCTCTGCCTTCCACAACTGTTACATATGCACGCCGGTGGTGTCCGCTCACAGCAGGCGTTCAGCCAGGGAGAAGACGGGCATGCAGGGGCTCTCTGTGCAGCCGTGCGTGGTGCATGTGCGTGCGTGTTGTCCCCCGCTTTGTGTTTATCCGTGTTTCGCTCTTGTTTGTTGTGATCCGCTGGCGTGGGTGAGTTTCACATGCAGCGGTCGGAGAAGCGGACAGTACGGAGCAGGTGTATTCACAACAACAGTGCGAGACAGTGCTGAGCGCCCGATCCTGTCCGCTTTGAAATGATTTCAGTCTCACCTGAACGTTTCTTTTTTTTTTTCTTTTTTTTTTTTTTTCCTGCTTTGTATTTTCCATGCCAGTCTGTGCTCACATCTATTTCTGTGATCTGATGTAGTAGAAAAAAAAAATGTCGGCTGATTTCTCCACTCTCATCACTTATTTAGTAGCTTCGTGCCGCCTGGATCACAATGAGTGATGCTAAGTGGTTATCATTGGCTGTTTATGTGTCTGTTTTCAGATGAATGTTTCCACCTAGTTTGGCTGATATGAAAGTTTGCTGTTATTTATTTATCTATACATTTTTTATTTTTTTTTTACCATGCTGCATCATCTACCAAACTTTTCAGCTGCCGCCCTTATTTTCACTCTTTAGCTTTTGGAAATATCTGTTTTCATTGGTTGTACAGCAAACAAGGATTATTTTCACTATCAGTTGAACTGTTGAGTGTTTTTAAGCTAATTAAAAGTTTGGTCAATAACATATCAGGAAATAGTGACAAATGGCCGTCTGGGCATCCTGGTTTAAGGTGCATCATCATCATCATCTTTTTCTCCACTTATTTCATTTCAAGTCATCTCTTTACTGTTGGCTCTCTAATGAAGGATAAAATGCCCCAAAATACTAAAAAAAATAGCCTTTACAAGTTCCCAGAATGCAATGTGACATCTTCAGAACTTGCTTTGTCCAACCAATCCGCTAAAATCTGAAGATATTCATTTTACAACAATATAGACAGTTTATAGACCAAACAACTAGTTGCTTTATTGAGTAATAATCGTTGGGTTGATCAATAATGGAGATAGTTGTTAGTGGCAGCCTGTACAATGATTTAAAACAGAGAAAAGCAGAACATCCTTGCATTTGAGAAGCTGCATTGCATTGTAAATCTGTTAAAAGATCAGTCATACGTGCATTTCAAAATCTTAATTAATTTAGGCAAATTATTTTGTAAATTATTTGTCTGATATCAGTGAACAATAGGTCGATATTAATGTCTATAACCCTGCCTGGCTTTCGACAACATGCCAGCAGCTGTTATACCAGATATTCTGTGGTATGATTATGCTATAGGTCATATTATAGCAAACTGTGAGTCTGTTCCTTTTGCTCATTGATATTAGGAGCCTTATTAATAAAAAATGGAAAATAAAAAAAAACATTCCACAGCGGAGTAGTGTTGAGTCTAATTATAGGCCCTCATTATTCGTACAATGGGCACATTCAGTTCTTCTTCTTCTGTAATCCACATAGATAACATTAAGCATGAGGTATAATCCTTCCAGATTGGCATTACTTTACAGTGAGAAGACAAACATTGGTTTATTGTAATGGATGTCCAAAGCTGGTTCCTGAGGATTCCATCCTGTATATATGAACAAATGGCTTTAAAACTTTGCATACACAGTCGCCAGCAGTGACACACCTTACTGAATCAGAAGAGATCGCACAGGGGACAAGGATTGGATTTCTCCTCCTAGCTCGTGACCGCCGTCAAATGTGTTGCAAAGGAAATAGTGGTGACTTGGTTTTGACACTTCTCCCTTAAGAGAGGCGCGGCGGTATGTCTGGGGCCATCACTTCATGGTGGGGGAAGGGGCACGGCCATTAAAACAGGATTACTGTATCGCCTCCGACAGCCACTTTAACGAAGGGAAGCTGAGCCAGCGTGTGCCTGCAGTGTGTGTTTCATGGAGTCACCCCATGCATTCACTCGCATGCCATGTTTGTTTTTATCCAGTGTGAAGTCAGAGTCTAGAATCAGTAAGCTTGCATGCACACAAGTAACTCAGTAACTGAGCATAGCCAGATTGAGGTGATGATCAATAATGTAAGGCTGATAATCTAAGTTTACATGAGTTGTTTGTAGATGTGGGAATATACTGTAGTCGATAAATGCTGGAGGGACTTTGTTGTCCATTCATCCACAATCAATTTTTTACAACTGTCTATAGTTGTAGTTTAATGTCTTCTACCTTTATGCATGATAAAATAAGATGTGAGTGTTGTTTGAGAGATTGGGTGCACTTAGGCAGTGTTTTTACTGCAACAAAAACACAAAGAGAGACAGTGTCATTATTCCTGAAACCAAACAAGGAGACAGAAGGGAGACATTCATTTTTCCCAGCAGTGCATGAGGAGTAATAGATGAGGAGGTGGTTGTGTGCCAGATGGTTTGTGATCTTCCAAAACACTTGACCCCCTTGATTAAAAATCCACTCCGTCCATCCATCATGCCTGCAGAGCAGTTCAATGCAGCAACAATGCAATTAACCATCACAAGATTATCAAATTGGTGTCATTTATTTCAGGGCATGACGAATGCATTTGAAATTCTACATGTTTAGGTATTTTGCATTTTATACATGCGTGACAATGCAGGCCCAATGATATTTTTGTGTGCATAAACATGACTACCACCTCTTCATAATCCAAGCTCAGTAAGGCTAAAAGCGGTCAAGTGCATATCCTGATCAGGTGCTTTCAAGAAGTAATTAGTCAGTACGTGATACTTTTGTAGATCATGTAATAACTTTAGCATTTATAGAAGACTACATTTACCATATGCATTGCTATGATGTTCCTGAGGCAGTAAGAAATCCACCTCACTGTCAGGGAGATGTCACCAGGTTCAGCTTTGTTTCAGGTATACTGCCAGATTAATCTTGCATTGTTAATCAAGTTATGCTTGACGCGATTACAACCTTAATATCAGATTATTTGGTTAAGATGTTTATCTGTAATGATCTGAGCATTGTCTTATTCTGGTTCTAGTAAAATGAATAGAGTTCAGATGAGGGTGCAGAAAAACAGACCAAAGGACTCCATTCATCGAATGAAGCATGAGAAGTACATTGCTTTTATACAATAAACACAGTGGTCTGTTATAACCACTGCACTGTAATTAGCTTGAGATGATCCATAAATAGTAATTAGCCCGATGACGTGTGCTTAAACTGGTCGCAGCTCTTCCTAACATGTGGGTGTATTGTCCTGTATTGTGTGCCAGATGTCTGCTCTGCGCCCCTCCACAGTGACAGCTCTGCCTGGTGTTCTCAGTCCACCTGCTTAATGATGCATAAAGTCAGCGTCCCTTCTTCCCCCCCACGACACACACATGCAGCAGCCGCTCTGTCCTCTGATTTGCCTGTCCACACGTCCTCCCTCCCAGCTCTTCAGAGGAGCGCACACATTCAACAACTCCTGTCCTACCCCCTCCGCTCCTCCAGCTCCACTCTTAGAGGCCATGATGCGTAATCTCACACAAACTGACAATGCCGCGCATTAGTTACCTCAGCAGGAGCCCAAGTCCAGGGTGGGCCTGTCATGATAATCAGTACTTTTCTGAAAAACATGCAGAAATACTCTCCGTTTCCTCTTTCACTCTCAGTATCTCTCTGTCTCGCTCTCCCTAAAGTCAAAAAGAGCCTTTTTGTATTAAAGTCATGCAGCCCGATCTTAAAAACAAGAGTCATGGCAGTCTTGAAGCACACTTCACTTAACTCTCCACAGTTCTTCATAGAGTATACGCCAAGGTGCACACACATGTTTGTGTGTGTGTGTGTTTGTTTGTGTGTTTGTGTGTTGGTGTTTCTATTCAGTGTTTCTGTCCATTAGGAACTCGCATGTTCTTACTTTGGCAGAACGGTTGTAATCTCCTCTCAGATGGTTTATGCCACTAAAGGGAACAGATTACACAGGGTTTATTGACTCGTGGCTCACCCCCTTACCCCACCCGCTCTCCTAGCATCCTGTGGGTGTGTGTTTTTGTATTTGTTGGTATGTGTGTGAGTGTAGATTTGTGGGTGTCTTTGCCAATGTGAGCGTGTCTGCGTGCTTGTTTGGGTTAGCATTTAGCCATAGTTTTTTGGGTCCAATTTAAATAGGGATAAAATTTTACTTTTGCCGCCATATTTGCTTTGTTGAATGGATTCAAAATGTTTTCCTTTTTACTGCTTCCACCTCTGAAGACCCCATACTTTTAAAGTCTGCCTTGCATTTTTTTATGACTGGCCGTTCTTTTCAGTAGTAATGAGTTTCACATAGTGATAGCACCCGCAGGTAGTGTAGTGGGTGGTAAAATGTATTGTACCAAGTACTTTTTGACTGCTGACATTGCACGTCCTCTTGTAATGTCCTTGTGTCTTGCCATATTGTCTTTATTGTTGCTGTTTCTTGGGTATTTATAGCATTTCTTTGTCTTCATCCCAGTGCTTCCCAGCGCCCTGCCACTGCTTTTCTGCCAGAGACAAATGCTGAATGGACACAAGCCTTTAGAAATGTTGCACAGATAGCCAATAGACAGACTCTGGTGCTTGATGTTGTAAAAGAGTTCGCGGTTGGATGTTTTTTTCAGACATATCCAACTTCAATTAAACATCAACAGTGTTTCTGTCCAGTAGACTGTGTTCAGTCTTGCTACTGAGAAACCTGGATGATCCCAAACAGGGGATCAAAATGATGATGATGAGGGTTTTTTAGCTCTCATTTGTTTTCACTGTACGGGGGATAGGCTATCATGGTTGAGCAGACAGAAAACAACAACAGAGAAGCTGCCAAACACACACAGCTGAAGCTTTTTAAATTCAAATAGCATTTTTCAGTGTATGCTCTGCCATGACACACATTGTAAATACCCTGTTTAAGACTCATAACTACTGTAGAGCCGAGTATTGAACCTTAATACTTGTTGATTATTGCCTGAAATGTGTTGTAGACATAGAAGTACTGAAACCCGTGAAGGATCAAAGGATCAAGGATTTAAGTTAGCAGTAAATGCTTGGTTAGTCTTGTTTACTTAGCCTTTCTGGAGATATTTCATCATCTAAATTACAGTTTTGCTCAATTTATGCATGTGAAGCAAATAAGAAACAGGTTTATTTCCAATGTCAAGTTTTTTCACTTGTTTCACATGCAAGGAATTTATACTCTTCAAAGTATGGTACCAAAAATAATTACAACCAACACTGAAGTATTGTATTGGTACAGATGCTGAAATATTTGAAATGATATTGAGGCATATTTGGTTGACAAGGTGCTCCCCAAACTTAACTATCTGTGTCTTCCTTTACGACTCAGCACAATTGTACCGTTCACAATGTTTTGTTCTTTCTCGGTCTTCTCCCTTTTACTCTCTCAGTCTTGAAAAACTACCAGTGATGTAAAACTTCTGATGAACCTCTGCAGCTGCATCCTCCTCGAGCCTGACTGCAGCTCTTACACAGAGCAGGTCTGGATTCATGTAATTGTGAGCCTAAATAAGGCTCTGGTAATTGCTGCGTAAAGAGCCTGTTGGCGGCAGTGATGGTAACAGAGGCCTATCAGAGACTCATCGTCTCCAGTCAGAGTCAGACGCGGAGCAACAATGACTTTTAGAATCTGTGAGTCACACGTTCTCGGCCTCTGGTGACTTCCGACTGTCACGATGGCTCACAGGGGGCTGACAAGATGGAATCCATCACTGCCGTTCCACAAATAGAGAAGGACAGAGCAGAGGGGATCCACTTTTGTCTGACAGAGATCCCAATTTATTCTCTTTTTCTTTCCCTCTGTTAGGCAGTTTTATATCTGTCTGTCAACATTAATATTTTCTAATGTTACATCATTGAGGCATTTCATTTCTTGCACAAAAAAAGTGGCGCTGTGTAAAATATAAATAAAACAGATTGTGATAATTTTCTAATCCTTTTCGACATATACTCAACTGAAACAGAACGAAGACAGTGCATTGAATATTCCACCTCATCAGCTTCATTGATTTTTTGTAAATATCTGCTTATTCTGAATTTGATGCAGCAACATGTTTCAAAGACATTGGGACAGGAGCAACTAAAGACTGGGAAAGTAGTGGAATGCTCCAAAAACACCTGTTTGGAACATTCCACAGGTAAACAGGTTCATTGGTAACAGGTGATAGGATCATAATTGGGTATGAAAGGGGCATCCTGGAAAGGCTCAGTTGTTCACAAGCGAGGATGGAGCGAGGTTCAACACTTTGAGAAATTGCCTGACAGGAATTCTCTAAATAAAAGTTTAAGTGTCCATCTCAAGCAGGGGGCAGTCAGATGCTGTTGCCCTGTTGTAACCTTCAGCAACCAACTAAATCCAACAATTATTAGTAGTAGTAATAATAGTAGTAATACAAAGGATAAATATTTATAAATAAGTAATATGTTGCAGTTATGTGATAAGTGTTCTATGCTTCCATGAGTGAATATTTGGACACGCTACATCTTAGCATGTTAGATGAAGCTATGAGGCCAAAGGACTACACTAGACTTTGACCATGGTGATCCACTTTGTGATCACATTTCATTTGCATTGAAGCAGACATTAGCTGTGTGCTCACTCTCTACAGTAGAACTGTGCATTTATAAGAAACATAGATGGAGCCTCACTATCAGCTAACTAAGGTTACTGCTCCTGACGCCTCTGCCTGTGTTTGTGTATATGTCTGTATAGGTTTATGTAAAAGTACAAAACAAGCCTAACATGTCCTCTCAGCAGATCTCTGCTCACGCACTGAGTTTGAACTTGAAGTTGAATTTGTATTGATGTCTGTTATGCACATGGGAGCGGGCTTGCTTTTTGAAACCAGCCGTTGACCTGCCTGTCACCCTCCTCTCCACAGGGGTCAGACAGCACTCGGACATGAGCGTTGTCCCGCCTTGTTTGATACATGTCTATATGCCTAATCTGGTCTGTCCATCTGTCAGGCCCGTCTGGCCTAATCAGACTCTGGATCTCGCCACAGATTTTCAGTCCCATCCTCGTCTGCCCAGGTGGCTTTCAAAGGGCTTACACACTCCAGCTACACTTGTAGTAAACAAAAAGCTCTGATATGTTTCCTTGTTTTCTTTCTCCTTGGATGTTTGCAAGGATGTTTTTAGCCAGCCAACATGTTAGTCATTCGGTTCATTCTTCTGTTAGGGAGTGTCATTGAGGTTATCTAGATCAAGTAGGCTGTGTCATGCACCTCTTGTCACCGCTTGTCCCCTGGAGTAGGAGGTGGGGGCCCGTGGGCAGAATGATGCATGGTCATCGGCTGCCATCACTTCCAGCTCAACAGTCAGGCATTACGAAGCAGTCAGGATGACCTCTGAGCCATGTGCTGACAATGTCCCTCTGTCCTTTGTCCCTTTGCATTATGGTCTTTCTCCTTTTGTCTTTGGGCCCCCTTTCTTCCACCTCCTGCCTCATGCTCCCTCATGCTTTGTTTACCTGCCTCCTTGAGTTTCTGCATCTTTGTCTTTTCACTCTAACTTTTATTTTTCCAACCTGTGCATTAGTGGCCCTGGTTAGTGAGCGAGTTTATATGGAGAGTAAGACAAATGACAAACATGCTGGCTGGGTAAAAGCTACTTTGAAAAGGTCTGAGAATATAAATGGGAAGAGGAAGAGTCAGTGGAGCCATTTTGGATGCACCACTGTCATCTGATGTACTGGGAGATAGAACAAAGGCAAATCCCAGGATCCGGAGGCATCCCATCAGAACTCTTTCTCACATTTTGGTTAGAGCACAGTCCATTGTTATTAGACGTGATGTGAAAAATCGCAGTCAGGCATTCTTCTCCAGTAATATCCATCTGGGCAGAGGAGCACAGGAAATATGTGGTGGGCTCATGTCTCTGGTGTGTGTGTTTGTGTGACTGGGAGCCTTGCCGCTCTGGTGGAAGTGTCAAGACTGGAATGGAACACACCTGCTTTTGTCCCCGTAGTCTTCACTAAGCAGAACCAGTCTGAAAATCTGTCATAATACATCTGAGATAACAATATACCTCTAAACCGTCTAACACCCATAGAATAAAATTGATAAACTGGTGTCTGCAAGCTTACAAAAATAATTTTTATGAGCATGAAGGTTAATTATTGACCTTGAAAACAGTATTTTGACAAAACAGTCCAATCTGAAGGTCCTCTGCTGTGAGAAACAAAGGAGGCTGGGCAGTGATGTTCATCTGATGTATACACTCTAAGAGATTTATTTACAACGGCAGCTCAAGTCATTTGCACACAGTATTATGTTATGGTTCTCACTGGTATTGATGTTATATGTGGTTACATTTCTCATCTTCTTATTCTCACTTGCTTTCCTTGGTTCCTGGTTGCTGCCACTCAATCTCTCTCCTCGCTAGACCACCCGCCCCTCGCTCGCTCCCATCCCACAGCCAATCACGGACATGCTGTTGTGTTGATGCGTGTCGTAGACAGGTCCTGACAGATGTGTAGCCTCTATTTGCAATAATGGAAGATAAAGGTGTTTGGGAAGCGATAAGCAGAACTGAAATTCAAATTGTTTCATGGCGACCCGATTCGTGGCATTTTGAATTCTGCTCTTATTTGGAACCAAATTTCAGTTCCCTCCTCTTCATTGATCCGTCTTTTCTCTGCTGGTGAAGAAATGGGAATTCCAGTAAAATCAGCTCTTCCCTCTGTGGTTTCTGCGGTTGCCATAGCGACAAAGCGAGCCAATGGCAAATTGAAAATTTGAACCATCATGAACCGTTCAGGGGAGCCGCTCAGCCTCCCCCTCTCTCCTTCGCGCTGCCGGCAAGCTGCCATCGCCTTTTCTGATTTAGTGGCTGTTCTGGAGCTTTCAGTCGTCAGCAGATGGGGTTCGCTCAGTTGTCAAGGAGTTGTGTTTCGGTGCACTTCGTTAACTCCTTCTCCATATTGAACGAAGAGCTGAGGTTCAAAGTTCATTGTTGACCCTGGAAACAGCTGTCAAGATAACACTATCACCACAAGGTCCATTTCGAAGCTGTTGTGGAGATTTTGATTGTATCACATGATCATCATCTTTTGAGTCCTCAGACAAAAATCCACACGCCACAGTCTTATAGTGTGATGTTAGGCTGTAATGCTGCACCAAATGCCTTTTTGCATTATATTTTTTTGGGATAAATGTATTAATTTCATCTGCTGTAATTGAATTATATTTTAATATTTCCTTAAAGTGTATTATAATTGAAGAACATGCTTTTCTGCTGATACATTAATGAGTAAATTGACACGTTTCTGCGACTCTGGGATGAGGTAATCTGCAAAGCTTTGCCAATGACCTCTTAAATCCAGGGCAGGAGGGAGATTCTCTATTTTTGGCTGAGGTTTCATGTAATATTCATGAACTTCACCTCTCACTGCAGTTAGTGCCTAATGTGTCTTGTTATTGCTTTATTTTTGTGCTGTAAGATGCCGGCATTGTCTGCTGTTTGCACTGAAGGGGTCACTTTGAGTACACATTGTGAGTGCACTCCAGCCTGTTTGTGAGTTCCTCCATATTTCTCCAGAGGCAGTGAAAAGTGAAACTAACTTCTGTCTGCGGCCAGGCTGTGTCTAATCCACTGGCTTGCATGGCTCAATATATCTTCTAAAATCCGGCAGCATCACTGATCATAAATCATTCATAGACCAGCGGCGAGTGAGCAGTCATACTTCTGCTCCTTCTGGTGTTCTGAAGAGTTTTAATATTTGGACACAAAAAACAAAACAGAACAAAACTCTGCTTTTCATACATGGCTCAAATTATACTGCAAGTCTGTGTTGCAGAAAATCATAAAAATGTACCTCAAATTATATTACATTTTTACTCATTGTCCGAAACTTTGACACCAAAAAAAACGTAAAGGAAGCACTGATGTGTAAAATCCTTGAGCCACATTTGTCTCTCTGTTTTCCTGTTTCTCTTCAGTGATGTTGTCCGTTAGAACAGGATTGGCACTGTAAACTGCCCTCCTTAAGTTACTCAGATACAGCCCATTCTTAGAAACGGTGTTGTCAAAACCCTCACAGCTCCATAAGACGCTGCTGGATGTGTAAATGGAGTCCCCTTGTAAAAGCAACACTGGGATTACAGTGTCAGATTCTGTGTTTGTGTCCAGGCGGTGTGTAAATACACACACGTGTGGGCATTGTGCACAGGTCACAGCAGAGGACAGGGATTGACATCCACATATTTGGATGGCAGTGTTGGTCTCTCGGGCAGCTGGTCCAACGCTTTGGTCGAGACTGAAGTATTTCAACAGCCATCGCAGTGAAATTTGGTGAAAGACATTCATGATCCACAGAGGATGAATAATAAGGACTTTGATGAGCGCCTCACATTTCCTCTAGCAACACCATGAGGTTAACATTTGCTATGCAACTGTTAGCATGCTAACACTCTAAACTAAGATGGTGAACATGGAGAACATAATACCTGATAAAATCAACGTATCAACATTGTCATCGTGAGCATGTTAGCATGTTGATGTTAGCACTTCTGTGCCTCAAATTCCTCATAGCATAGCCATCAGGATGCTCTTTAACACAACAAGTTTTGTTTGATGAATATTTAAGGAAAGTAACAGTAATTCTACTTCTAAAGTTTCTGAGGGCAGGTGGAAAGTGCCTACTGTACGTGCTGTGACGGACAAGTGATCAGCCACATGCAGTCAGCGTTATTGTACTGGAATAATGTCACTGAATGCACTTTATGCACTTTATAGCATTAGGTTATTGACCACAGGAAACTACAATGTAAACAGTAAGGCTTTTTAACGTACAGTATGTCACGAATAAATGGCACAAATTGATTAAATGATGTTGAGTATTTTTAGGAGATTTGAGCTCTGCCTTTGAGGGGAGCCACTCTCATGTCAATCATGTCTACGATGACAAGCAGACGTGATAGTAGACCAGCCCAGACCGGGGGCCAGCATTCATTTAGAAGAACATGTATTCTCATTGTTCTGCAAACTTGGTCTAAAGTGTCAGTATCTGAGTTTGTTTTCATGGATTAACTAAAGATTTCTGGATTCACTGGCTGCTGCCAGATGTAAACACTGAGGTCGTCTGGTCATCAAACGTATCCTTCACCACATCAAGACCTGTGAATGTGTCCCAGTCTTCTCCACGGCCAGAGATCAAGACAGGCTGTCAATAGGTTTATCTTTTTTTTCCTGAAGACTGTCATGTACCATCAACTCTAACACTGTTTAACACTTTTGTACAAGCCTCTGAACTGACTGATGACTTGTCATTACGGCACATCTCAACTCCAAAAAATAATCCATCTTCTCTTGCACTGAAGCATACGAATCAATAAATCAAAGAAAAATACAAACTGCCACAGACAAACAATAACTTCAGAAACTAAAACATAAAAAACACCCAGTTAAACACATACCCACCAAAAGGAAGTAAGTTGGCCGACTCTGGCTCACGCAGACTGATGTCTGCCAAAATGGCCCGCTGACACGAGCTACAGCTCTCTCCAGGTCTTTGTCCTCCAGGCCCTGATTAGATGATGGACTGCAGCTGTGACCATCCCCTCACTGATGCTGTGGGGGGGGGGCAGTACCTGGAGAGAAACAACACACTATGGCTATAACAGAAAAGCAGCAGGAAACAAACACGACAGCTGTAGCATAGAAGTCTTTGCCTGGTAGTTTAACTGTATGTGTTTTTGAGGAACTTCAGTCCATTTGTGGTGTGTTTTGTTCGCTTGGCATAATGTTAAAACCGTCTGCGGTACAATGAAATGGAACAGAAATGAAATAGAATTTTACGCCTTAGGCCTTAGAATGAGCTTATTATAGCTACAGAGGAAGCGGGTCCTCTTCCACGGAGTCCGCCATGTTGGACTGCCAACATGCTTTTACAGTAGCCCATAATGGTCAAACCCAACAGTGGTTTGAGAGAGGGTGTTGTCCTACACACTTGGAAAGCCAGGGGTGAAGCAAGGGGCATTCATTTGGTTGTAATCGGCAACCTCACCTCTCAATGCCCCACACGCTGGTCCTTTCAGGTACCTTGGAATTTCCCTCCCTTTGCAGCCATGAATGTAAGAAGAAAAGCAGCTTTATTGTGGTTTAATAATAGACGACAAGTGGATGCTCCATACCTAGTTTCCATCTGCAGGCTACCCGCTGACATTCAGCCCAATTATTCACACTTGCTTGAATGCCACCACAGCCAACAGGAGAGGATGTCCTTTAAAAAGTGAAGAGAGCAAGAGGAAAGTTATGTCACTTTGACCCTCCAGGCATCTTTATGTTTTTCCTCAGATATGCAGCAGTGCCTGCTAGCAGTGTGTGCAGTGTGGATTGCTCCCCAGAGAAAATGTGGTTATCGTGAATTGAGTTTGATATTTAATAGATGTGGTTACGTCAACTTGTTGAGCCCACAAGCTATAAAACAGCAGAAATTCAAGGGTTTGAGACATATCCAGATATGTTTGGGCTATCCTTAAAAGCTGTCAATACTGTGGAACTAAATTGTCTCGACTGCGAACTCTGCATCACACACATACACACACTTATAGTTAATCTGCAGCAGCTGACTTTTTGGCCACTTTGGGGACGCCAAACGAGCTGTAAACACAACAATATGGCCTTATAAAATCTTGCAAATGCGTTCGCAAACGGTTACTTTTAATGCACCCAGCAGACACTGAGCAACATTAGCATCCATTTGAAGTCAGTTTCTGGTCACCTGGTCGTTTAACTCCACCAACTCCTGAGGAAAATATCTGGCTCTGTAGCAGCTAAATGCTCCTCTGTGTTCACCAGCTAGTCGCTTACTTTGCCTGTAAATGAAAATTCTTTGGGTTTTGGACTGTTGGTTGGACAAAAGAAGCAATTTGAAGATGTCGCTTTGGCCTCATTGTGATTAGCATTTTTCACAATATTTTTGGCATTTCATATAGTAAACAAATTAAAGAAAAATGAGAGATCAAAGGGGCTCAATGTTTCCCTCAATAATTATCATTATTATTCTGTTTTTTGTGTCTGCATCGTTTCTAATATCACCTTTGATTCTCTGTCTCTTTTGTCTCAGGGTGACCCCCCAAGATGGAGATACATCCCCCTCAGGTGGTCCCGGGTGTTCAGATGGGCCTATAGGTGCTATAGGTGGCGCTGGTGCTATGGCAATGCCTGCCACCTCCACCCTCTCCTTGCCCATGAGCCAGGGTAAACCTTCTCTACGCCGCATCAAAGGCCGCATTCACCGCAGCAAGAGCCTGGATAGCATCGATCTGCTCGACTCCAATGTAAGGCTCAATAAGACTTGACCACACCAACTTAGCATGATTCTTGATTAACTGATTAACTGTTTTGTCTATAAAATATCTGAAAATGGGGAAAAAAAAGTTAGAATTTCCCACACTCCAGAGGAACTTACTTAAATGTGTTTTGACAGTGTTACCACAGAGGGGCTGTTGGAAACAATCCTCAGCTGTTTTTTTAGCAGCTATTCTAATATTTTCCTGCATTCAACATAAGCTGTGATTACATTTACTAAATTCCAGTCAGTGTGATTTCAAAGGAGAATAAAGGTCCACATTTTTTTCCTCTTAATGGTTTCATTCAGATTTCACATTTCACACAAGCTGCAGCACTAATGTGCACACACTCACGTCCACACACAAACACACGCCCCCGCACACACACTCGCAGCATGACCTTTGGTTATGCAACATTTCTTTGATTTTCAGATGAGCACAGTTTAACACATTCCATATGTCTCTCTGTGACTGGTTTATTCTCATGAAAAGTATTAATCTGATAAATGATTGGGTAAGCTGCTTGGACCTAAAAACCCTTCCTAACTCTGGGATTGTCCATTGAGCTGAGAACTGCGTTTGGCCCACTCTCTCCACCGGTCAACTCATGCCTACTTGTGTGTGTTTGTGTGTGTGTGTGTGTGTGTGTGTGTGTGTGTGCTTTTGGGAAAGCAACCAGCGGTTTATGATGTAAAAGCATGCCAACCTGCCACTAATGCATGCTTGGTAGGGCTGTTTTTTTTGTGGCATGAGACCACAGTGGACACACAGATACAAATAAATCTCTGTCCTGCACAGCACTACTGGACATCTCTGTCCCCCCTACTACTTTCTTTATGTCTTGACCTTCTGTAGATGTCTCCTTTGATAAATGTTCACCGTGTGATGTTTCCTCATCTGGCCCCCGTCCTTCCTCTTCATGTTGACAGTCTTGAGTGTGTGTGTGTGTGTGTGTGTGTGTGTGTGCTCATTGGGTGTTCAGAATTTTAGCTGGCCTTAACTGGGAGCAGCCTGGTGTGCCTGCCTGTGTAAGGAGTCATTATTACTCCACTGCAGCCGGCCTGTCTTCAGACCGGGACTGGGACTCGTTATGATTACGTTGAAGGGAGACAGCATTAGCAGTTCACACAAGTAAATCCATTATTGATGTGAAGGAGGGCGGGAGGTGGACAGAGGAAGTGGCAGGGTGGGAGTGACAGTCAGGGACATGCTCGGAGGTGACACAGCACAGCGTCGCCAACCCAAATGATGCAAGAGACACACACATACACACACATGCATGTCTGTTTGACCGAGTTTGTCAGTTTGATTGACTGCTCTCATGAGGTTTCCTGTCAGTTTCTAATTTTGAGACAGAGGTTAAAATATCTTATAGATTTTTAAAACAACCTTGAGTACCGTGCTGCATAATTCTTGGCAGTGATCCGTCTGACCTAAATCAGTCGTTGTTGTTGTTGTTGTTGTTGTTTTTGCTACCTTTGCAGACGTGAGTGAAGTAAGAGCAGAGGTGGGTTGTACTGGAGCTGGTGAGGCAGATGGTGAATGAAAGTTAGATATGACTTTGCTGTTATGTCATCTCCAAAAAAGAGCAGTCATGGTGCACTTTGGGTCGGGAGGGAAATGGGTTGTCCAACTATAGCAGCTCTGTTACTGGGGTAAAAATAGGGAAGAACAATTTTGGGGAAACGTCTTATTTTCTTTTTATATTACGGATTTCGAGATTTCAGGTGTGATTATTTTCTGGAAATTAAATTCCAGTCTGAAAACCCTGAAAACACATTTTCTCAATTGCCTTTTTTTCTATGAGATGGGCCCTTCGTGATGAACACTCAGAGCTGGGACAGCACTCAGTGGGGAAAAAGGTGATGTCACATAATCAGTCCAGATATATCAAATGTGGGGTTTAATTTAGCATTTATTAATATATTAAAATAGTGATATGCTGTAAATAACATATAATAAATACAATTATGCTGTTGTGTCAGGTGTAACAGTGTTGCTGTTAATGACACTGGTGACTTTTGTGCTCGTTAGCTTAACATTAGCTTGACAGACTGGCAGGATGAGCTGCTTCACAGCTCTGAATCAACAACGAATAAGCTACCTGCTACTGCTACCACAGCTACGCTAATCCTGTGCATAGAGAAAGACCACCACTGCGTTGGTCACAGCACACACTCAGTTTTTTCAAACATAAACTTGTACGGAGTGATGTTTGCTGCTGGATGAAACCATCTTTGGTTGTGTTTAAGTAGTACAGACTCCGGCATGCAGAGGGCAAAAAGAGCTTTTTCGCAGAAGAACGTCCCAGTAATTCACAGTGTAAATAATGAATTAATCAAAAAATTAACTGAACTAAATAATCTTCTCAAAACACTGTTGAGTATCTAAATTAAAAATAAAATGGCTGTTATTGCAATATTGAGCCTTTCTTTTCCTAATTGGTCGGCAAGGGAATCGCACATCGACGTGAAAACTGCAAAGTATTTCAAGCGTCACTGTAGATGAGCCGGAGCTGGAGAAGGAGTCAGGGTAGTGATGGTTCACAGTTTTATCTTTAAAGACCATCCATCAGCAAGGATAGTCTTCAAACACAGCCCCAAGAGAACGTGTGAATTCCTCCCAACGTAAACTTCCCTTCGTACATCTTTTCATCTTCTCCCGCTCTCTCTTTCTGACAGTGCTATCAGTGAATCTCAGCGTGTGTACACCATGTTTTCTCCTATACAATATTCAGCTGAGTTCCAAGTTTGCATGTTACTCTCAAGCATTGATTCTCAATTACGCCCCCTCTTTTCCATCAAGAATATCGAAGATGCAGGCTAAAATAAGACCTCACTATGCATTTTATCTCCCAGAGCTCTCACTCCATGCAACAGCGTGCTCGGCGCATGTTACACAAATACTTCAGCTTCCATTCTGTTGCTCTGCTGTGGACCATCACAAGATGTCCATGAGTGTATGTCTGAAGCATGAATAATAGATGGAAGAAATGATCTACTTCATAATGCAGTGTTTTCTTTCTTTCACTTGCAGCTATTTTCGTGTGATAAAAAAAAACAACAGAGTAAAGGATGTGGATAAGAGAATCTGAGAAGTCTGTGGTTAAACTGGGTGAACTCACCTGGGATTTTAGCTATTATTTATTCATTATAGACCGATGGCTCCTCTATATGTCTTCTCATGTCAAGTAGCTGCCAATGTGTACTGGAGCAAAGGATTGATTCCTTACAACAATGTCATTGGGTAGGTGCGTGTGTGTGTGTGTGTGTGTGTGTGTGTGTGTGTGTGTGTGCCCATGTATTACTCGTGTTGTGGGGACATAAATCTGTTTACACAGTCACATTGTGGGGACAAACTTTACATGTGGGGACAAAATGCAAATGCCCGTAATGTTTAAGGTCAGGGTACGTCTCCAGGAAATGAATGTAAGTCTATGTAATGTCCCCAAAAGTGATGAAAAGCTAACTTGTGTGTGTGTGTGTGTGTGTGTGTGTGTGTCTGTGTCTGTGTCTGTGTGTGTGTGTGTGTGACCTGATATTCTAAGTCCTTGAGATGAAAGTACACACTGCTTTGGTGAGATCCAATGAGATGTGGCACAGCTCTGTGTCTGATGGCTGGGTTCTGGTTGGCTTCCCCAAAGATCTTGCTGCTCCGTGGCCTTCATTTTCAGTTTTGTCCGTCACACGTTTTCATACCTAAATGACATAATAGGTTGTTTTTCAGTATTTTCCAAAGACACCTGCCACCTATATGCTTACATTTGGTTAAGCTCGGGCAGCTAATAGAGTCATTATTCTCACAAACAAGGTCAGGAAACAATCAGCTGATGCTGTTGTTTTCCTGGTGAGTCCAGTTCGTTTTTTATTCTTCAGGCATTATTGTGATCACAAACTTAAAATGTCAGAGTCTGAGTCGGTGCCAGAATCGCCAGGCCCGACTCTGTCAGGTCTTATAAGCAGACCTCGTATCTTGGATGCTAATTTGGCACACTTCCCATATTAGCACTGCACAGTGTAAATGAAAGTTATTTGTTAGCTTCAAAACAAACTGAGAGTGAATTTCAACAGCTTTATCTGAATGCACTTCACTTTGATTCTTTTCTTTTTCCAATTATTCATTCTTTAAGTTTTGGCATTCGTATAGACGTGGCTGGATGTAAGAGTTCACTTGAATACACCACGTAAGCACATTCGAGGACTGCATTATATCATGCTGTCACACCATCTGCAGAATGTTTCCTCCCATCCCACTCCTCAAACCAATATCTAAAACCCTGCAACTTTACCTAACAGCCCCCATCAAAGGGCCAAAAAATATTACAAATAAATATAATCAACAGATATATGTATCTCCCAGTACATACATATTTATTCGTACACAGACTAACATGACGTACACATCTATGTAATTACAGTGTCTGAGGATAAAAACTCCCATAAGTACCCCTTTTTACATGCGCACATGCAGGCGTACTTGCACAGAGAGCCCCTGTATGAGCATTAGTCAGCAGTGTCTGCATGTAGAGTACAACCCCTGTCATAAGTTACACGTTATTCCCAACACATCTACTCAAGTATAGACATGTGTGCATGTAAACCTGAAAGCCTTAGAGGAAGAGGAAAATGACCTCTGTAAAATCTATACCGCAGTTTTAAGCTATTAGTGTGAGCTCTGAGATGTCTGCTGCTAAGTGTCCACTGAAAATGCATTAGTGGTGATGCTCCTGATTCACTTGAATGAAATCAGACGTAGAAACCATCTTTATCAAGCAAAGGAGAAACATTAAAGCACAGAGCTCAACCTTGTGCATTCTGGAGGAAATAATTCAATTTAATTAAAAGGCAAGTGTCCATTTATATGATTTCTGTTCACGATGGTATGCATTTGCTGCACCTGTATCTCCACACTCAGCCTCCGGGCGTTTTGAGTGTAGTGTTATCTCTGAACATGCACGTACATCATCATGCACTCTGTGGTGAGGTGGATCTCTCAGTCCTCTGCCGGGCTGATGGGTGCAGACCGGAGATGGCAAACCCTCAAACACCGACTGACAGAGAGAGTGGAAAAGAGAGATTACAAAACGGAGTGATAGATGTGAGGGAGGAGTGGAGGTTATGACATGGATGGGTCGTAAGAGAGATGGGAGAATGGTTTGACAGCAGGGTGCAGGATGTTCCGATTAGATGGATACATTTTCCCCGGATAGACAGGAGGCTCCGCAGACACCTTGTAACTCATTCTCTTCACCCCTTGTTCTCAAGGCACAACAGGACAAAATTGCATTTCACATACAAGTCGTTTGTCTTACCTGAGTTGAAACAGACCCCCGAAAATTGTCCGCAACCTCTGTGCTTATGTTCATGTATGTGTGTCTGCTCTGTGCCTGTACCTTGGCGTGTGTGTGTGTGTGTGTGTGTGTGTGTGTGTGTGTCTGGGATGTGGTGTTACAGCAGCAAGTTATTAAATCAACAAATTATGAAATCCACAGTAGCACTAAGCTTCTCGGATCATCACACACATCATCAGTGTGGGAAATTAACACCAGACATCAGTCAAAAGCTGCTAAATTTGTCTACCAGCTAATTTGGAGGATAACGAGGCTTTCATATACAGTAAATCTCGAACACACACACACACACACACAGTGAGGCTGTGCGTATGACTTGTGCAGATATATGATGCAATAAAGAGAAAGCTGCACATGAAGTCAGTCGCCAACATCTGACTGCGACCACAGGTCTGCTCAGTCTTTAGCTGCCTCGAGGGGAAGCACTGATACATTTATTATGTACAGTGATACACAAATCAAAAGACAAGTCGTGTGTGATACGTATGTGTGTTTCAGTGTTGATTTAATAATCACGTCAGTTCCAGTGTTGAACAGGATGAAAAAACCTCATGAATGTATGAAAAAATGGGCCAATAAGAATGATATGTGTGAGTGTGTGTGTGTGTGTGATGGGACTGGGGGCATGTATCTGCATATAGAATCTCTATTAAATTAAGATTTAGTCATTTTTATTTTCTCAGTGTGATAAGGATATGGAATATAACAAAATACTGTTAGTATACCGGGAGAGGCATTTATATTGTATGAATATGAAACAGTATTAAAATAAAGAATAATAATAAATAGAGAAATCACCTTTATCAATAACAAACATTAGGGGGGCTGATTACTGTGTATACTTTAGTTCAGTTATAGAGTACTGTTGCTTCAAAAATACTGTTGTGTCAGATTTCTTGCTCTGCCATCAACTGCCATTAAACAGCAGTAATAAACTTCTTATTACTTATTATCTAATAATATAATAATTATGTAAGTAATAGTACAGGAACAGGATGTGTAAAGTAAAGGTCGTGGTGGTTTACATCCTTTTTGACGTTCGCCTGTGTATTTTTTCTTGTTAATGTTACTTTCGCAGGCTGCGGGTTCACGCCTGCTGTCCTGTGCAGGACAGCTGATGAAACCTCTCATTAATTGCATTCCCCATTAACCAGCAGCGAATCCATAGGCTGTAGCTTTTGGATTCCCTATGGCTTTGATTTTGATCGCAGTGATTCATTAGCTTTTTAAAGACATGGAGCCCTCTGCATAATGAACATGCTCCCTGCCCCTCATGTTAGCTCATCCCACGGCACTGTGCATCTGTAATGTCAGGCAGGAAGGGCAGGCAGGATCAATGTTGGTTCTATAGATAGATGAGCCGATGATCTATGACATCCACGGCAGCAGCTTGTAAGTGAGAAGGCCCTATTTTACACGGGGTCATATGGAACAGTTCACATGAAATTAAATGAATCAATCACTCACTCTCGGTGTATTGGGTGTGTATGTGCGTGCTGTGTGTGCGAGCTCTTGGCTGAAGGGATGCCTGGCTGCATACTTTGCAGGAAGTGTGTCTTCATATTAGTATGTCCGGCGGTCTACTGTCCTCTGTGTGATATTGATTGGTTGCATTAGGGAGTCTGCAGGTCAGCATTTCTCAAAGGGGGACAGAAGAAGAGTGGGATGGAGGAGTGCAGAGAGGAGGCATGGAGGAATTACCAGAGGGCACGAGGAGATAGTATGAGAAGAGAAAGAGGGGGAACGACAGAAGGACAGAAAATTAAAAATTGGTAACCGAATACCCTTAATACATTATCCTATTCAGCTCAGTCCTTGACGGTGTACCTCAGGCCTGCCTCACCTGAATTAAGCAGATATAAGAGAATCCTTAGTCGTCTATGGTGCTACACATGTTTATCAGTCTTACAGCCTCGACCCGATGATGTCAGCTGTATAATGTTCTACAGCGTCTCCCATTAAAACATGTTCTCCAAGAATGGATTTTCCTCTTTCTGGAGCCCTGTTATAGATTTCACTGGAGAAGACAATGCTGAGATCACATTAAAAGCTTTTACAACTTTGGGATCCAAGTGTTCTCCAAAGAGTAAAGTCCACATGCTCTCAATATTTCATTGTTTTTGTTGTCGTAATGGGATGATGGAGGCTGGAGGATGTTGTTTTCTGTGTTAGTCTGATCATTTGTATGGTTAGCCATTGTCTGGGCTAGTGTTTGTGCTATGTACCATTCTTTTTGACCGTAACATTCAAGTGAAAGTAGCAGTATTGGTGCTGTTTTGCTCACACGGCCACGAGCGGCGCCCCACCCCGTCCCTGCGCTGTAGTATTGATTTAATGTGCTACAGATGGTTACAGATGACCCATTGTTCTCGCCGTCATGCTCTTTGTTTCCATATTTGTTTACGGTATATTAATGCTCAGTTTTTGCTCACCACCACGTAGGTAGCTGTCAATATTGCATAAATAACATCAAGCGCTGTACTTGCCCTGCGATGTTTACTTAATGGAGCAGTGGGATTAATTTTATTGATCAAATCGGACCAGATGCCCCGGCAGAGCTTTCAGCGGCACATATGATGCTTTCCCGTGAGATGCCAGTGTTTGGCTTCTGCTCAGCCCACCATTCACGGTGCTTGTGCCAGATAAGCTTTAATTTAGCCATTGTCACATGTGATTCTCTCATTAGACATTTAGCGGTGGTTTTCAGCCTGAGTGAATGACGGTGTGTCCTCGGTGACCTTCAGCAGCACCGGTGTTTTGATGTAATTTTAGCTCTGCTTTCACAGCCATCCCTGTTTTGGTCCCAGCTCCATTTCTAGCGCCCGTCCCAGTGCTGAAATGTTTGGTTCTGAATAATTTAGCACACTTAAAAGCAATTACAACACCTTGTAGTCTAGAGTTAGGCTAAATGTAATCCCCCCACACTCTGTAACAGCGCTGGATTTTGCGGGTTTTATTTCGATTTTGATTTATTTTTGGCTGTGGTTTGAGGACCGTGACGGAAACCCCGTTGTGTCAGTCTTGGCTCACGCATAAGATGTGTTGGATTAGAAAAGAGAAGATTGGGTTAATTTATGACCTCAGCATTCATCTTGTACCACGTGGCAGCAGCAGCAGCCTCGTCTAACGAGATGGGATGGATTCCCAGCAGCTCACAATTTAGGCCCTCTCCTCTGTTTCCATGGCAACACAATTACTTTGCCCCGGGTGTGGGAGGTTAGGGTGGTCGTGCACACAGGTTAAAGTGATGTGAAGGGGCAGTGTTTACGGCGAGAGGGCGCAGAGAGAAAACAGGCTGTGATGTGTGTCAAAGAGTTTTGTTGTTTTGTTATTTAAGTCTGTTCAGCTTCTTTTCTGCCTTTTTTCTTGCTGCTTATGTTTACCGTCTGTTTGGCACCGAATCATAGTCACATGTTGTTACTGAGCTGTTTTTGGTGGTTTTACACACCCAAGATTATCAATGAGCTTCGTGTTATGCTTGTGAAAGATGACTCATGGTATGTCTCACTGTCAAAGGTCAGTCAGTTCAACATTTACTGTATCAGCAGAGGCAAAGGGGTGCAAGTGAAAGCACCAGATTCACTCATTGTACACACACTGTACAATGAGTGAATCCTGCCTGCTGTTGATCTTTCCTTAAGATCACTAAGGAAACAATGTTTTCAGCCATTAAATTCGCAATATGAAATGACTGCGTCTTAAGCTACAGGCTGCAGTTGACAGTTGATAAAGAAGTTCAACTGTGAACACCAGAAACAGCTCTATCTTCATTTACTGACAAAAAATATGTTCAGAAAATGATACAAGCAATGAATCTCAAGGTCACTGAACACAGGAGCAACCCAGAAATAGAAATCCCCACGCGGGCAAAGTAGCTAACATTAAGTGAGTCCATTGATTTTGCACTTGTTGTCATTACCAAACTTTTAAAGTATTGATTTTTCTGTATGAATTCCACTTCAGTGTTCAATGTATGAGATTTAATACAACTCAAAGTAGTTACAAAAGTAATTTTTATGAAGCATGAAGCTGCTGTTTGATACTGACCCAGGTGTCCTGTCAGATGGAGGATATAAATGAATCTCTTTGGCCACTTACAGCTTTGACTTACAGTGCCGCTCATACATGAACTGGCTATATATTTCACACCTGAACAGAGACTCTAAAGTGTTGTCAAAGTATAAATCCACATACGAGCAATTTAGATCAATGAAAAAGCTTCTGTGTGGACAAAGGGTGAAAAAATAGATGACAGATGGAAAAAAATTACAATTATAATTTAATATAAGAAAAAAATAACGAGCGAGAAAACTGAAAAACGCACATGTAGAGAAGACATGACTGACATGTGAATGACATACAGATCAGTGTGAGTTCTGTTCTACCTTTTAATACTTTATTACTGAGCTCAAAGTATGTTGGCAGTTACCTTCAGATCAGACAGATTATAAATCTTGAAATACCATCAATTTTTAAACAGAACGTACCTCCTGCTCATCTGATGTCTTTGTCATATCAGTGGTAGTGCAGACTGTAGTGTCACCTCTGTCTATGTGCTTCATCTTATCACCTGTGCACGTTGCCCTCTTTCAGCAACGTGAGTCTCCTCAGTGCTGCAGGTCTACAGGCGGATCTCTCTCTCTCTCTTTCACCTTTCCCTCCATGCAGGCACCTCCAGGGGCTCTCATTTCACGTTTGACTTTTATTTTCCCTCTCAACTAAATTGACCACCAGAAATGTGAAACTTTGTAAAGTGAGATGCCCCAGGGGGAAGTCATGATGCCAACCTGCAACCTGCCTTTGTAGCGTCTGTCTGCTGAGAGGAGTAAAGCAAGTGAAAAACGGAGGAAAAAAAACAAAACAAAACAAGGAAATGGGTTAACCAGAGCCGACGGGTGGATGGAGATATATGTGTGTGCGTCTTTCTGTCTGTCACTGCATGTGTGTGTCTGTGTCTGTCTGTGTGTGTGCGTGCCTCAGGAGGACTGCTTGCTCAGGGACAGGGGGGCTCTCAGGATGGATTCGTCAGAAGCCAGGGGCTGTGCTGCGCACCATTAGGATCAAGGTTGCTATTTCAGGATGCTACCTGCTGAGGGATGTACTCTGCTCACAGTTTTGATGGCCTCTCCGCCCAAGTCCATTAAACCAGGCAGAGATGGCCCGAGCTGCTGCTGAGTTACTAGGATGGGACCTATTTTCACGAAACTGACCACTTACTTTAGCTCAGATATTTCTATGTTTATGACATCAATAACTGTTTTCATTTATATGCATTATTGCAGTTTTTCATTCCTATCTTAACTGAGATGTCTGTCCTTAGATATGACCTTGTGTCTTTATTGCATATGGGACATTAAAAACACTTCAGAGAATGAGGCTGCAGTCTCCTTTGCTAATGATAACAGTGAGATTACAGAAAATACACTATCCATCATTTTTCTGGGCATTTCTGATATCCTGGTCGAAGACTCCGTAAAGTTCTGAGGCTTATTGTCTCATTCCTGTTGTCTGTGTGTGTGTGTGTGTGTGTGTGTGTGTGTGTGTGTGTGTGTGTGTGTGTGTGTGTTTCTTTGAGGAGAGTGAGTCAGCATTCTTTCCGGTTTGACTTCCACAGCACAGGGTCTGAAAGTGACCTCTGGGGTTAAAGGTCACATCTAGCTGTAAATTAGCTGCAGTTTTATGTCCTGTGTGTTTAAGCAGGCATGATATAGTAAATACATGCGTTGCATTTCTTTTAATTGAATCCATGACTTGAAGTGAGTACAGTTACATCAGTGCTTTATATGGTAACACTTTAATTCTCCCTACTTAGTAGTTGTAAGTTTATAACATTACAGTGTTACAGTGTATTCATAAGCAGATGTAAGGGTATATACAGTGTTCTCAACAATTAAAACTTGTCCTATGAAGACATATATTAATACACCTCATCTACGTCTTACAATATTGTCCTTCATTGTCTATACACCAGCCTCCATTTCTGGTTTGCTTACAAGAAGATAGATGTGTGGTTACAACTACATTATAGTTTGCTTTATAAACCATCACTTAATATATAAATGTAGTAACTCATCTTCAATATAGTGTGCAGATCTGGCATGGTTGAGCAGACTAACCATACAGTTAGAATGCATAGTTTGGAGATTTTCTGGTTTTATTTTGGTTCACTGAAATGCAGAAATAGCACAACAAATGACCATTTTTACATGCCAGTACATTACAAATCACTGAAAAGCTCTTTCTTTGGAAAGATGTAACATAAAGGTACATATTGTGTTTTTTAGCATCTTAACAGTGTTATAGTCACTTTATGAGTCAAAACAGAACTCCAGGCCCGGGAAACCTCCCGTCTGCCAGCTCTGTCCCTTGTTTGTATAAATACTATGAATAGGATGCACCTTAAGAACTACAGTATTTCCTCTTTCCAACACCATTATGCAGTACACCGCAGTGACCACTAGTGGTACTAGTGCTACAGTGAAGGAGTTAGGCGCACTGAAGCCCCTCTCTTGTCAACCTTTCTGAAAAACAGACAGTGAGAGCTTTTATCCTGCAGAGGGCAGAGTTTCACCACTAACCATCTCAGTGCTGTCCATGAGCGGACCGCTGACCTCCTCAGCACTGGTCTCCATTTTAACCGTCTGAATGGGAGACAATGCTGTCCCTCTGTAAATTGATTACATACACTTTATATGTTCCACATCTGTCTTTGCACCTTTTCACATTATGTCTCAGCTGTTGTCTGTGAACTGATGTCCAGATGTGGACAGAGACAAAACAGGGGATTGTAATAAATGATCTGAGCGTCACAGAGGCTCATGCTGTTTGTTTTTTTTTTTAAAATCAAACTCCATAAATCATTAGACAGAACAAGATGGACCTTTTAACCTGCTTGCGTACATCTGAGGGCGGCAGCAGCTCAGGAGATAAAGCGGGTCGTCCACTAATCCTTGGGCAAGACACTAAATGCCAAATTGCTCCCGATGGTCAGGCTAGCACAGTGAATTTTGGATAAAAGCACAAAATAAATGCAGCCATTTACCATTTAATCTACGCTGTATTGTGCAGTACTGCTGTCTCTGAATACAAATAAACAACCACAGGAATTCCCTTTGTGGACTAAATGCGTATATTTCACTTACAGTAAATCTTGTGACAGATCTTCAGCAGATGCCTGTACTGTTGTGGCTCCCTCTGTGACTTCATGGGCAATGCCAGAAAATTTAATTAACTGAAATCGACATTCCAGAAAGGCCCACTGGGGATCTGACGGCCAAGCAGAGTGGCCGATCTGTGCAGCATCAGAGAATGAAAGAGAGAAAGAAAGGAGAAAAAGATGTGCGCTGACTCATCTGCACTTTAGTGTTACTGGCAAGTATTTGCCAATATAACAATTTCAACATCGTAGTTTCTCTACTGGCGGATGGGAGGGAGTTATAAATTCAGTTTTTAGTATTCAAATAAACAACTGTGGTTGGTTTAATTCTGAGTGTTGTTGTCAGCGCTGAACATCAGCGTGACCCCTTGAAATGAAAGCGTGAGAGGTGTTTGTGCAGAGCGCAGTTGAAGAAAAGTGCGCGGACAACGAGTGCAAAACGATCTGATGTTTTGTTCTTGTTCTAGTTGATGAAACAGAAAAGGGAGATATGAGCCTCCCAGCAGGTCTCCTCAAATTTATGAGATGGTGTCGAGTCTTAGCTGGAGATATTTCATTAGGAATCAGAGAGGAGAGCAGCAGGGGATGACTGATCAGTCAGGTGATAGGGATTTTGTCATCCATGGGTCAGCGCCTTTTCTTGGAGCCTGCCAGAAAGCTGTAAGACGCAGACAAAAAGGCTATGCTTACTCCTTTCTGTTCTGTTTTATTCTGTTGCCCGTGTATCGTAGCCTGCCTCTGCCTTTCCGCTGCCGCTCGTATAAAGCTGGCAGCACAGTGGGGCTGCAAAGAATAAGCTTTTGCCAGTGACCACTGTAGACGAGTCTTGTTCAGTGAGGCACCCTCAGACAATATATATTTCTGGCTTATTTTCAGTGGAAGCTCCCTGAGAGCCTCGGTGACGTTGCCAGCAGATTAACTGTCCTCATATCCCTGCATCCCTGGTTATTTCTCCTGCGTGTTTTCTTTTAATAAAGCTGACCGGCCTCCTTAGCCCTGAATCAGGCTGGCAGACAGACAGACCGGCAGACAAGGAGCCGAGCAGGTGGGCAGCAATAACAGGTAGAGTCGTGTCGAGTGGGTGCTGGAGAAAGGTCGGGGGAGAGGTCGCAGCACTACAAGCCCCTCTGTGCGGTGCGGTCACAGTGAACGTGACAACTCAGTGACGTTGTCTCTTTTGATTATCTCTTCTCTGCATGAGGAGCTGCGTTCTTGTCAGTGAGACTGGCAGCCAGACATGTATTCACGCATGTGGGCACGCATACAAACACACACACACACACACACACACACACACACACACACTCATTGGCTTTGTCAGGAGCAAAACATTGGTTGGAAGGTGAAACATCACCTGTATCTGACTCCCTTGATACCAGATCACAGACTTCAAAATTAAAGTGGAAATAATATGAGCACTTGGAGAAATTCGGATCGAATAATTGTCAAAGCTTGGGGATTCATAGCCCGGCCGGTTGCAGCAGATTGAATTAAAGCGTGCGACCTTAAACGTCGTTGCTCATGTAATTCTCAAGAGAGGCAGTTGGATGTATTGGTGACACCCCTCCTGCACCACCAAGCCCCACCTCTCCGTAACAGCAACTCAGTCATCATAGCTGCTGATGGTTTATCCCTAATGGTGACCCATAAATAAAGCAGCAACCAATGGAAAGAATTGATTTCCAGAAGCACGGAGGAGTGGTGGAGATTTATGCTCCCGCTCGGACTCCGCTGGAGCGCTATACATCACTCTTTCTGATATGTTTTGCCCCTCATCTTTTTTTTCCAGCCCATCACTCCGCCTCTGACTGTAACGGCTAGAACAGACTGTTCCCTCTTTTTTTGGGATATTGTAACATTTGCCAAATCTCTTTCTTTTTTCCTTTGATCTCCGCATGCTTTATCTTCTCGTTTTATTCACCCATGTGCTCTGCTCACCTGGCCTGTAGCAGCTTTATTTTTCTCTCTGCTCTGTCTGTCTCTGTCTCTCTCTCACACACACACACACACACACACACACGCACACATCATTTAGTTGTCCAAGGGAAATTAACCAGACTCTAATAGAGCAGCCTCTGACTTTCTGGAATTTGCTCATTTTGCTGTTTTTCTCTGTGAGCGGGTTAGACTACAGATCAGAGTAGTCTTAGAGTAGAGCTTCACACTTCATGTTATGCGGCTACAATAATGGTAACAGTTACCGTACATCATTAAAAAAATAATATCACAGAAAAAGACACTCCAAGCACTGTTTTGGCACTGTATTTTTACTTCCAGTTCTTTGACATGTTATTGCTGGGATGCTCAGCGGTCCATTGATCCCATTCTGATTTGCATGTTCAAAAGATCCCATCATGTCCTGTAATCCACTTCTGATTCACTTACATAGTTAATCCAGCTACACAGCTACATATGGATAGAGTTGCTCCAGATTTGCACATTGTATGGCAGATGTTCTCCCCCGCTTGTACGAGAGTGTGTGTGTGTGTGTGTGTGTGTGTGCGCCTGCGTGCATGTCTATATGTGCCAGTCCATCCTGCTGTTGGCATCCAGGTGCTTCGAGCACCAGGAGCCATAACAGACATGAGTTTATTAATGTTGTTCATTTCCTCTCGTCTGTTTGCCTCCAGCCTCCTCGCTGCTCGGCTCTCCAGTCCAACATTCCACACACTCCGCTGGAATTAAGGGAGAGGCCTGCGGCAAGGCAGGGAACGAGCTCAGGAATGTCTCTGTTATCACAGGGAGAGAGCATGGAGGGAGGAAGGGAACAGGAGGTCAGGCCAAAGGGCCCCAGCGTTGTTAGGTTGTCTTCAGTCAGGACTGCCTGAGTCGTAGGAGTTTCCTTCATCAAATCTTTGATCACTACACTCAGCGCTCACCATGGGCTCATATTACCACAGAGGTGTATGCCTCTGGCCCAATCACAACGCATAGGAATCTAATTTTAGAGCTGCTCCTTTTTAAATCAATATCTCTACTCCTATCAGTGACAGTGTCATGTAGATTATCCCACAGCCTTCACAGATGTCACACCAGGTTGGCTCTTCTCTCAGTCCACAGAGGATCACCCCGTATTCACTCACACAGGCAAACGCACTGACTTGCATACTGCTCGTGCATGCAGAGGGACACACACACGGGCAGAAGCGTCCCTCTGGGTTAACCGTAGCTGGAGTCAGACCGTGTGCAGGCATATGCACGCATGTGTGGTGAGTGAATGTGAGACACGGTTTGATAATGTACGAGCAGCGGCGAGCTTATCAGATGTCATTTTTTGGAAGGTTGTAGTTAAGCGAAGAGGATTTATTTTTGCGAGCGTGATGTGTTATTTGTCACTGTTTGATGTTGATGCAGTGTGTTTAATTCATGCTGGTCGTGTCTAAATGTTTGGTCTTCTGCAGGAACATGAAGTAGCTGTTTTTTGAAGGTAGATATTTATTGCTGCAGCAAAGGGTATTTCTTTTTTGTTATTACAGCTGTCACTGTCACTGTATTTCTTATCATTTGAACTGTGCAAAGTAACTTTAATTCAGTGCGTCGGTGTTGGGTTTGTATTTTGCGCTGACTGATTTACATCGTCTTACATCGTATGCGGGTTGTGGGGTTTGGTGATGGCAGTAAATCAGATTCAGAGAAACAGAATGGAAGAAGTGTAGAGCTTAACGCTAATGAATGCAATGAGTGTGAAGAAGAAAAAAAAATTCCAGACTGGTGAGACAAAACCAAAATGTTTTCTAAGTGGCTGATAAAAAGAAAGGCAAGACAAAAGAAGCATTCTACAATTTACTGTCTAATAAATTTCAGAAGCAACAAAACTTTTATAGGCGTAATTTTAAAATGTCTTTTGACCGCTGGCAGCGAGGAGGCTTTGATGCCCCGGTGACTCAGTGGTTGGCTCGCCAAGTCGACTCACAGCAAAAAGATACTGGGTTCAAACACCTTTCTGTGCTTGTTCTTCCATGTTTGAACGGGTTTCTTGCAGATGTACGCGATTCGGTCCACCTCAGAGACATGCGCATAAGATATAATGGACAATTTCTCCTCGGGAAAACGGAAAGTGCAATTTAATGGACAATAATCCAAACAGAAGCAGTGGTTTCATGTCAGACTTTTACCACTGGAATATTAAGCTTTTTTTTTTTTCTTCGTAATGCAAGAAAAATGCATGAATTAGCATAAATATAATGCATAATGGCCAGTTTGTCACAGGCCGTTCAGTCCTGTAAAGCTCCTTTATAATAACTACAGTTCAGGGTTTCAGTGTGAAATCCATTTAATCTTGTCCATAATGTCATCTAGCCTATATATAAATACAAAGGGGATTATTTTCATCCCTCTGCTATTCCTGTTATAGATTTGAGACGTGATTTTTAACACGTGAATGTGATCTGCAGCAATCATTATCAGAGTGGATTACCATACATTGTGCCAAACGTGGCTGAACTCATGATGAAACAATAAAGTGAAGGTGAAGATTAATGATTGAGGTTATATAAAACTACGACAGTAGATGCCGTACCAGAGATTTTTTTTTTTTTTTTTTTTTAAATAAACAAGTATTTCTATATCTCTGTGTCCAGGGTTAACTGCTGTGATTCAGACACTTTCTGGTATAAAATGCTGTTATCCTGCAGAGGCCTCGTGTGTCATACAGTCTGACCTTCCCGCGGGAATGCTGCTCTTGCACATTACACACTGACTAACAGCATGACAACAGAGCTAATCACAGCCTTGTAGCTGTGGTCCGCATAATGTTCCCTCTGTTACACTCTGTAATTATGTTCCATTAGTTGCACACAGGATGGACAGCAACGGGTCCATTTGTTTATTTGGGTCTTATTTTCTCAAAATAATATTGATATTTGTTTTTGTCTCAGGAAAACAAAGGTCATAGCAGCCTTCGAACCACAGTTGAAAGGTGAAGCTATGTTCATACAGCTTACATATACGGTTTTCCTTCATGTCATGTCAAAGGACAATAACTATAAATGGTTAATTTTACATTAGTAAATCTAAATTAAGGACAACTGGACTCAAACGTAGGTCGTCTGAGTTGTTAGTCTCACTTAAAATGTTAAAATCAACAAGATACTTTCTCCTAACAGCAATATTTCTCATACAATTAACAAGCCTGGCTCCTTCAGTGTTGCCCTGGCTCGGCTTAGCCTACATAAACCTACATAATAGCAGAACATAGCTGCCTTGACTGCTCGCTATGAACATTAGTAGAACAGTAGAGCAGCGATTAAGTGTTTTTTTTTTTACTCTCTGCTCCCTTGTGCTGTTGTCCCAGCAGTGTTGCTTCCATATGCTGTTTACTGTACAGGTCACATGGTTAAGCCAGTGGCACTAGTTCAGCTGAGAGGGCCCCAGGTGATACGAGAGCTGTAGGCAAACAGAGGCAGATAACATCTCCACACAAAGCTCTTTTTCTTGTTGGCGGTGCAGCAAAGGCAAATACAGCATAACTTTTTTTCCCCCCTCTTTTGTTGTAATATAGAAATATTTTTTGCCTCTATTATGTAATTATCTATGGATAAAAAGACGAGATGGACTCAGACAACTAACATTACAGCTGACTCTGAAGCCACGATGTCCAGGTCACGTGGTTTGTGTCAGCCAGCTGAGGCACCAGGGCATCCTGTTGGCATTAATTGGTGATGCAACCATTATATGGTAGCACCAATAGTAAAGCATGGACTCATTTAACAAATGGAACATCTGCAGGTCACCTATTATTTTGCTTTTGTCCTCTTATATTAATGTTACACAACCTCGATTTTTTCTGCTATCGAGTGGATTGTATATTGGTATAGTGCAGTACAGCACCTTTATTCCATCGCATCTGTATGGATAATACGAGTAAATCTTTCTGGTCCTTGACTTTCAGAAAATTATAAATATTCGTTTTGACTTTAAATCACGAGGCTGAAACTGATTTTTGTGTCATTCGATCCCATCAGAGTTAATGTGCTCAGTGGGGAAAGCTCACTGTGCATGAGCCGAGTCAACATTACCTCATTATTCTGCCTTCCTATCCTCGTTCACCCCTGTGAACTTAAAAATCAAACCCGCACCCTTACATCTCTCTGCCTGGCATGCAGGAAAGGTCCGGATGTGCACATTCAGTCTCTCCTCACGTATGAGCTCACAGGAACTGTCTATATGCTGCAGAATAGGGCACTGCAAATCCCTGCCCACCACTCAGTCCTGACCCAGCTCAGGCCCCACTGCGCCCACCCCAAGAGGGGTGGCTTAGTCTGGCTTTTTAGGTCTGCTCCCTTTCTGCTGAGTTCATCAGGCTGGTCCTTTGAGCAGGGAGCCAGCCCACTGCCTTGTGGCCCTTTCTTTCTTTTCAGGCGACAAATGTGCTAAAACAGCACTCCGTAATCACTTGGCATTAGGGGCCGTTGTGTTGGGCATTAGTGGTTAGAATTGACCAGTGGGACGTTATAAAAATGAGTCTGACAAGAGAACACCAAAGCTGATGAGTCTGGATCCTGGCACTGGACGGCTCGAGGATTAGTCAGCTAACACACTGGCTGGGGCTTCTGCAGGGTCGGGTCCCATCGCATCTCATCACCACCAGGCTTGAAGCGGCCCCCGTGGCTGCCGTGTCTCCATCCGCCTCTCTGGCCGGCTCTGGATCTTCCCATCCTCCACCGCTTCTCCTTCCTCCGCTCTACCAAAAACACAGCATCGTCTTCCTCTTGTAGGGTCGTGTTTTTCAAGGGAGGAGCGTATGATGTGGTAGTCTTAGGACAGGGTGGGTGAAGCTGCGGCGGAGTGGCCTGATTCACTGGAGCTGTTACTCAAAACGCAGAGGAGGACAGATAATGTGTGTTGAATAGTCTTGATTCATGAAAGCAGTTTTAGTAGTTACAGTTCAGAATGCTTATCACGCACTTGTATTTACAAAGTTTCAACACACGTCCAGCTGCACACACTTTGTCTATCTACAGAAATTCACACTGAAGCGATGCAGTTTGATAAAGTGACTGAATACACAGCAAGCTGCTCACTTCAGCCCTTATTTTCTCGACCTACTGTGTCATATACAGCGTTGCAAAAAACTCCATTGGGAGAGTTTTCACCAGTTGACCCCTCTCTGATTTCATCTCTGTGATATTATCTGCTAATAAGTACAACAGTTACCAGAAATCAATTTCCCTCATTATCACTGGACCGTTAAATCACATTTACTGCACAGCATCTAAGCACGCTTTGCTTTTGAAGTTAATGCAGTCGATTTTACAGAATTTCAGCTGCTTTTGTCTGACAAGCTGAGTGCCTGTTTCCCTGGAAGCTCCCGCTGTTTCCACTCCTTCGCACACTGGGAGCAGTTTCATACTGTTGGAATTAGCAGTAACAGGCAGTACCATGGCGAGAGTCACTGACGGGTGGGGGGTGCTCACTGGACTTGAAACATTCCCTCATTTGTTGCAACTTTGCCATACAATTTAGTGTAGTTCAGCTCATTTCCTCTTTCTACTCTCTCTCCTCTGCTCTCTTTATATGCCATCTCTCATCTTTCTTTCATATTCACTTTATCCTTCATTTCTTTCTGCTCTTCTTCTCTATCTTCTTATCAGCTTCTACATTTGAAATCACTCCAGCCTGCCTCTTTCTTTTCCCAAACTGGCTTTTCTTTTCCTTTCTTCCTCCTGTAATCCGTTTACCCCTCGTCGCTCTTCCTCTCCTATGCTCCCCTCACTTTGCCTCTGCTCTGCTCTCCTTTTCTGCCCTCTTCTTTCCGTTTTTTTTTTTTTCATCGACTCTAATCTCCTTCTGTTCTGTACTTTCCTTTCTTTTGTCGTCTCCTTAGCTCTTCTCATCTCACCACTTTCATCATTTTCACAGCACCGTGCTGTGGAGGATATAGACTGCTGACCTCAGTGCTGTTGTTTTGTTGCTATTTATGGCTGCACCTCCCCTAAAACACGTCAAAATATTGAAATCTGTTTAATACTATACAGGCAATGTCATCTGTTTTATTGAAGTCTGAGATGATGTTACGTTTTCAAAAGGCACTCTCACATGGGATCTTATTATTCTGTCTGTAAGAAGTCAACTAGGCTGTTTTCAGTTGTTTCACACCGAAGTCTACTCTGTATTACAAAGACAAAACACTTATCACTGTGTGAAAAATGACTGAGTGCTCTGTATCTCCTCGTGATTTCAAGTATCAGCATCAGAACAAAATGAACATGTTTGTTCCTTCTTGGATACGCTGTAGCTTTGTAATGGGGACAGTTTGAAATGCCGTTTGTCCTCGTTATGAAGGGAGAAGATTGATGTCTCCCGGAGGGCACAGAGAGTGTTGGTCAGTATGAATAAATATGCAAAATAAGCTTTAAAATCCATCCATGATGCAGCCTGCGAGGGAACAGAAAACGCTCTTCTTCCTTGCTGTCATAACATTTAAAACTCAGCACATTAACTCAAAAGTCACCCATGTCTTAAAGACAAAAGGCCGGCACATGAAGCCAGCAGTGTCACACAGTCCACGTCTGAAAACGGGCTTATTATTGCACGTGTAGTTGCATCAACATCACTTCTATTCAGACATAGTGGAGTACAACAGGGCTGTTGTTACCGCAGTATTTACACTGGAAACAGAGGAGATCACGTGGTGTAACTTTATAGGATTCCTTTTCTTTTGGTCACCTCATGAAAAGTTAATGCGACTCTTGTTAAACAAGTAGTGTAATGAGTCAACATGTGTTGATTCATTCACACTAACAGTACACAAAGATTTATCACTGGCACTTGCATGAGGACGGCATGAAGGGGTTGATTAGAATCCAACATGCCTGAAAGCACATACAGTCATACCAGCTCCTCAGGTAGCAGCTGTTACAGCGTGACGTTGTACAGCACTTACAGACAGATTTAAAGTGAAGCCAACATCAACCAATCAGATTTGTACAGTTTCAAAACACCAAGCCTAGCAACAAGGCATGTTTGTCTAAATCATATATCCTTGAAACTGACTCTTTACCACATAATGGTTTCCTTGTCATCTACCATTTAAATGGCTTGCCTTTGCTGACCTCCAGACGGTGGTTTGACCTCCCACTTTGCTGCAGCAGTGTAGAAATGCACTCCAGGGTATGAGTGTACACTGTGACGTCACTATTGGGCGTGTGTACAGGTGCAAAAAGCACACTTGACCACAACCAACCACACCCCTTAAGTGATGCTGGTTGTGGTCAAAACATTGTGAAAAGCTCTGAAACAGAACAAATAGTTAACCTTGAGCTTGAATTTGAATAGTGTGAAGTTACGTTTAACTAAACAAAAGATATACCATAACCTTTTCTCTATTGTTTGGACACGGGTCAGTGAATCTGACTAAACTGAAGGATGTTTTCAGGTTATATTGCTGTGCCGCTGGACAGCTGCAAAATAAATCGTCACTGCAACGGAAGTTAATTGTGTTCCTAGAGTGCGGCAGCCTGAAATCTGCAGTTGCTGCCTGTATTAGGCTTGTAAATCTTTGCTGTTCCTTCAAAATCAATTACATGCCACTTACAGTACGTGTCAAATGGCATTTTAGTGTCTGCCGCTTGCTGTCGGCACTGTAACTTGAGCTGCAGCTGTTGGATTTTCCGAGACATAATTCTGTCTCGCAGTTTAAGTGGGCCGGCTTTGGAGCACTTGTGTCTATTGCCTATTCATTAAGCTGTAGATTCACACCATGCTTGGTCATTGACACGTGTTGGCCCAGACACAGACATATTAGCACTTGCACATGCACGAAATTGATGCCCTTTAGAGAATAAGTGTGTCTGTAATCCCTTTCCTGGTTGAATCTGACCTCTTTAGCATACAGTGCAGTTAGAAAGCACAAGGGCGGTGATATGTTTTTCATTGTGTCTGCTATACTTTGCAATTGGATGTGAAATTAAGCCATAATTATGAAGTTAAAGAGGTGAGTTTCAGCTTTAAGAGTGTTCACATTCATATTGGCAGTGTGGGACTCACTGCCCTTATTAGTTATACTGAAGGTTTGCAAGTTTAGGAAATTCAGCCGGACAATAACTCTTTATAACATGATATTTAAAGCAAAGTTTTATGGCTATGAAACTTCAAAATCATAGATCCAATTGAGCGTGTTTAACTGCTGAAGATAAAACTTTAAACACATTGGAAGGGAAGGTGGCTTCGGTAGAGGCCTGGCAGAGGGTCAGGGTCATTGACTGCAAAGGATGTTTAACCATTAAATATTTTAATTAAGTTAATTTGCTTTGTTAATTTAATTTTCTACCCCTAAAACTGATACACTTGGGCCTTGTATAAAAAAAAGAGCTAAAATTCCATCTGTTCATGTGATGTGGATGTAAACACCCTCAAAGCTGAGAGTCAGGACTTAAATCCTGTTTCGTTTTAAATCCTATGCCCTGGATTTGAGCTGAGACAATGAAAAACATCTCCCTGTCCTGATACATTGTGACTGCACTTTATTTCTATTTAAGTCCACATCTATGGATTACAGAGCGAGGTTGTGATTCATCATGATTTAGAAGATAAGCTTTAAAGTTTCATCAGCGAGTGTGTATAGGTTGTGTTTCTGCACTGTTATTATGGCCTCAGGTGGACATTAGCTGTAAGTGCTGCCAGACGGTTTAACTGCAGCTTTTATTACACCCTCTTTTACTCAGGTGACACATAAACCTGTGAGAAGTAACAGTGCAGTGTAATTGCTGTATTTCTCTGAAGCTGGATAATATGTGACTTGTGATGAACTGGTGGCAGTGTTTTGTTGTTTCATTTTTCTCAGTTGGACCAGGTGAGGCCTTAAGGCTGAATTAACTGTGTGAGGTGTTGCAGTACCTAGAGAATAGCTGACATGCACAAGCACTCAAAAATATATCTACAATACATAGAATGTATTCTTATGAAACTGCAGCGCTGACAAATTACATGATTGATGATCGATTGTAACAACGTGTACAAAAATACTGTTTCCCAGACATACATCTACCAAGACACAGCTCTGGTTGTTATCAATGTCTGGGCCATTTGCAGACTTCTTTTTTAAGCACACATACCATACATCGATGTGTGAGACTTTCAGCAATACGTACGTCATGTGCTGTATTGCATGCGGTTTGTCATTCAGCATCAGGTGCTGTCCTCACTCTTTTTTAACTGTCTAATTCTACCAGCTGTGTGTTTGGTCACAAAATTGCCCCAATACCTCACAGTACAAAGTATGACCCATTCTTGTCCATTCAGTGTTATTTCACATGTGATCATGTGAGAACACACATATGGTCAGGCTGCTGTCACTTTGTACAGATCTTTTCCCCCTTTTTTTCTCTTTCTCCTCACAGCTCCACTGTAATTCATGATCACAGGCTGTTTCTCATCAATTGGCTTTGGTCCCTGTATTGACCACATGAGCTCACATGCTTTTAAAGAAACAAGTTAATGTTGTTCACCTGATTGTGGGGGAAATCTGCAGTTTTCAATGAAAACACCACTGCGGGCTTGTTGTTGCTCAGGGCTTTGAATTTAGGGTTTCTGAACTTTCTATCACTCTCCTTTAAATCCATGTCTACTTATTTTCTGTTTTCCCATATTTTTGACTTACTGACTTACTGTATGTGCAGTATGGTAAACTTAACAGATTGAAAAATCTAGCACATCAAGAAAATATTTCCATGCACCATGCATTTTTTTTGTAATGATAATTGCTTTCTTTTTTTTTGCAAGGTTGTTGCATTTTCTTATCAGTCTTTGCAAGAAGAAAAAAACATGGTTATGCATAGCGTGTTATTTGAAACTTTGGAGAACAATCTGTACTTTCTCGTTGCGTCATGAGTCGGAGGACATGCTGCCACAGCACAGACACATTGTAACAGACTTGACTTAGACTGGGCAGTAACGAAAAGCTGCTTGAAGTTGCATTTGCATTGTGTGCTACACTATTGCAACAATGAAGGGAAAAGGTTGAATTGCTTTTCATGAAGTATTTACTGGCAGAACACACACACACACGCACACACACACTAGATTGAGCTGAGTGCCTTCTGGATTGTACCTTGGGATTTGCAATATTTTTAATTTACAGTCTCATTCTGCGGCAAACAATGGGGTTGTCACGTGGATGGAAACCATGACGCAATGGCGAGTTTCTCCCCAGATTTATACTGTATATTGATTGTCAATGGGTGTGGGTGCAGAGATTCAACAGTCAGTATTCAGGTTGGTTCAAGGAAGGAAAATCACAAAACCTATTTTCTGTACTGAGAAGCAGTAACAGAGGTATGACAGTGGTGGAATTTGAAGTAGACTTGGAATGGTGCTCTTCAACTTGGCCCATTCCTTGTAAAACCACTTGATATACCACTGGGAAGCAGAGTGGAGTTCAAGCAGATTCACTGCAGCAGAGTCAGTGTTTTCTGACTGTAAAAGCCTCAGCAATCCTTGACTGCTGAAAAGAGAAAGAGTAAGAGAGAGGCAGAGAAAGAGGAAAATGAGAGATCTTTCTTGCTTGGTTGATCACAGGCTGCCTCTTGGAGTAAATTTCTTCAGAAGATCAAAAGTAGCCTGGTTCACTCTCAGTGAATGATGACCCACCATGGAAAATTTAGTACTGCGAAAGCTTTTTTCTTCATCACGAGGAACTAAGTGGAACTAAGCGTGTCTCCAAATAACAGCACTTTAGTCTACTCTTACACAAGCTCATTTTTCTTCTGTGATTGTGAATGAATTGGGCAAGAACAAAACTGACAGTGGCAGAATTAGCAACTGCAATAATAAGAAACTTCTTTGAACTGTGTGAAAATCTTATTTACTTCCTTATTTCCATGCAGCTTTTTGCTAAGCACCGCTCTTAGAGTGTTCTCCTGCACAACATATCCTTTGATATACTTAAAATTAATTGCAGCTGCTTTGTGATAGCAGATTATGTAGAGGCAATTATCTTTTTAGGTCATGAAAACATGTTAGCTAGTGTGAGTAGATAGAGAAAAAAAAAAGTATGTTGATTTAGTAATGAATTATCTTGTCAGCCACGCTAACAGGATGGCTATGCGGATGGTAATGTTGGTTGGTCAGTGCACCACTTTGGTCCAGACTGATATATCTCAACAACTGTTCGATGAGTTGCTGTGAAATTTCGCAGAGACGTTCATGGTCCCCAGAGGATCAATCTCGGAACCCACCGTCTATGATGATGATGTCTGATGATGTTTTACCCTCTTGGGGCAACAGTAGACGTTTCAGGGTTTCTGGTGTAGCCAGCAGATATCTGGATAACATATATCTGGGCCGACACCTCTTCCGTGCACCGGTCATTGTTTCCAGTCCAATTAGCAACTTGACTTTCAAGCTCAACAAGACTTCTGCATTTCAGTTCATCTTTAAAAACCGTTATCTGCATATGAATTACTACTTGGCATAGCACTCGCAGAACAGTACGCACTATGGGGTAGTCTGAGCAAGGAAGGCCATCATCACAGTTCCCACATGCCGCCATTTGTAACGCATCGTGCATCGTTCAGTAATTACATACAAAATATGACAGTATGACTTACAACGATAGCAAAGAATGGATCTCGTTCATAAACCGGGAACTCCTTGCGCTGTACATGATCATCCACTCCATGTATGCCCATTCAGTATTTATTTCTTTGCACTATTTGTATTGTTCACAATATACAGAAATATGCAATATACAGACGGCCAATAAAGATGATTCTGCGTCTAGCTGTAAACTCCATTTTTCCTCTAAATCGAGGTTAGGTTAGGTGAGAGACCGTTCTATCGGAGGAAGGAGACCTGGGTTATTATTGTAAGGATATTTGTGTCCACTCCTCGCCCTGTTGGCCATGTGTGCGCCTTGTGAAAACCTTTCTGATGAAAAGCAGCAGTCAGGAAGTGAGTTTGTACAGCCGATATTTAAACTGATATGGGGAAGGTAAGAAGTAGGTTAAAGGCTTTGGACAGTTTTTATGGTATTGTTGGAATGCTTTTTCACCCTCTCCTTTAGTGTTTGTTGTGGAATATCTATGGTTTTATTCTATGGCTATTTATTTCCTCCTGTAATCAGGATGGAACGCTGTTATTTCCCAGACTTTATGGATGAATAAATCCAACCATGAACCTTTAACCATGTGTGGGGCTTATCACATATTAAGTCTCTGTTTCTTGAAATCCCGAAACCAGATTTGTCTTTACTGTTTAAGTCCCACAAAAGCCTAAACAATATTGAACTGGAAGTTAGGGGTGAATTTGAGAGATGCTTGCTAATCCTGCCATATGATACTAATCTGATCACAAACAGTTGGCCCCTCAAGTAGAGATGTGACATTAGTACACTGATCATTAGCAGACTACACCACAACCCCTTTCCCTTTGTGGCTTTTACTGAGCCGATTAATATTCTGTAAGTGAAAGTTTCTCAAGATGAAATCCAGATGAAAAATATCTTTAAAGTGTGAGGCCGTTGGTATTCTGTATTTTTCTTATTGTCAATAAATCCCATGAAATTACCAAAACCAACAATGAATTGATCATAACAACATGTAGTGTCACAGAATCCAAAGCCTGGTGTAGCTTCTTCTTCTGTGTCATAGAGCCACATGGTACCAGGAGCATCAGCACCATACTTTAGTTTATTTTGAGTCCACAGAGTGCTACAGGAACTCACTAGTGCAGCGAATTTGTATTAATCTGCAGCTGAAAATTACTCTTCACACATTTACTATTGACTACCATTTGAGTAGTATTTGTCCATAAGGTGCCATTAACACTAGCATTGCCATTTAAACAGGTTATTTCACTTTAAAAAATCAACATAAAACAGTTTGTAACATTTTCACTCTAAAAAAAAAAAGAAAAGAAAGAAAACCTCCAGACCAGTTTAACTGGTTTACAATAATGTGACAAGGATTGATGGAGAACTTCAATTGGTTCCATGTCTTCCAGAAGGTTTTTATTAACATGTAGAAACAAAGAGCCTTTGCTGGACCTGTGGGGCAGCCCTGAGTCAACAGGGCACAGGAGGGATCACAGAGCCTCTCACAGACACCTAACTCAGGACAGCTGAAAACAGGAAAACATCTGCTTAAGAATTTCCACCAATGCAAAACAAATGGTTCACGTCAAGCCTCACATTTGTCGTTATTCATCATCATCTAACTATGTGTTTGCTTACGTGAACGCCTCTGTGCGCATCAGTGGCCAGCTTTACATTTTCAGGGTGTGCGCATTATGCTGTTTCACTCTACATTAGCCTTTTCGCTGCAGGAGAAGCTGGGTTGAGTGAACCTTGTGATGCGCTCCAACCAAATGTGGGCCTGCATGTTCGCCTTTGTTTTCCATGTGCCTGCTCTTCCATGAGCGCACCTGAGCTTTGAAGCTGCCCGTTGCTCAAAAGAGTTGTGTGTTTGTGCTTGTGTGTGTGTGTGTGTGTGTCAGAGAGGGAGAGAGAGATTGGAGCAGGGATGCAAACATAGAGGACAAAGATAGCTTTGATCATGCTGGAGTGGCACTAATGTCTTGCTCCTCTCTGTCAGAACATCTGAGGTACCATCGCGGGTGTGGATGAGAGTGAGAGACAAGGAGCAGAGGAAAAGCTCTGTTCGTTGTCAGTTTAAAAGGCAGTATTTTTGAGCTCAAGTTTGATTATTTTTATTTTTTGTTACTTGACACCTTGGTGATCATGTTAAACATCCTGCTGTCTGCACTGATCGATCCTGACAGGCGCTTGAGGAGCTTCAGACGGAGTGAGCGACTTGCATCGATACTAGTATGTATCATCTCAGGCCATGTTTAGCATTGTTGTGTCTGTTTCTTTTTTCCCATGCATTCTTTTTCCCACAAGATTTGGTTAAACCTGCATGTCCCAGCCGCTGTCTTCTTCAGACACGCTTCAGAAGGTCGTATGGCTCCAGGTTTTAGAGTTGTTCATCGGTCTTGATCCTCTTCTCGGCGTGACCTGGCCTTTCTGGAGGTCATCCTCTACTTGCAAACCTAAAGACAGGTCTGCTACTCCTGACTGGCGGTATTTTAGCCTTGTAGGATTATGTCTGGTGGGAATTAACCCCTTAGACCACCTACGCTGCCGCCAAGCCCTCCTCCACACACAAAGGAAGTAATCATCAGAGGAGCTAGAATGAGGGAATGTGATTGCTCAGTTTGTTTGGAAAAGATAGGGTGAAAAGATAGCGTCGATCTCTGCACTCATATTCTCACACATACTGCAACACTGCTTTGTGCTGCTTTTTGTTTTGTGCTTCTCCTATGGCACACTTTTATATTGCATAAATTGTTTTCTGGAAACAGAAGTAAACTGTGAAACAATGCAAGCTGAGATTGTTGCATCCTGTGGGTGGGGTCTGGGTTTGGAAGTCATAGGAAGTTAACTGAATGGCTTTTGTGGTTTCCTGTGAGGTGACTTATAAACCGCAAACACTACCAATTACTCTGTGCTGACCAATGTTTCAAAGAAGGACTCTCTGTGTTGTTTATTGACTCATTTTGTAATCTACCAGATGCTATTCCCCAAAATGAGCCGCAGAAACACCGTAAAGGGAAGTAGTTTCGGTCCTATGCCACTAACTTTTTAAACATTCTGCACACATATTCCACTGCTCTGATGTGAGGGCAGGGTTCCTGGAGCCTGTTTTACACAATACTTTTTAAATAACAGGCTGTGGTTTTCCCTCAAACTTGAGATTTCAAAGGCTACTGTCGTCCTTGTGTAACATACTAACACAACATTCACCACCTTCTTACGGTGAAAGTGAGCATTCAGCATCAGCAGGGACAGCGGCGTCGCTTCTCCTTATTGTATCCCGGACTGTTTATTTTACTGGATAACAGGGGTGGGCACTTTTTCAGCCGCGATAAAACTGTATACAAAATAGGAATTAAACGAAATTAATGGTGAAGTAATAATATATAGTATCATGTACAGAAACAAAATATTGTTCCAAAGAAAGTCTTTTCGGGTTAAATGGATATTGCCCCCGTTTTTTTTAGCGTCTTGCACCCCTGCATGCTTGCAATGGTTCGCTCCGCACAGACACGACACGGCCGTTGCTCACAGAGCCGAGAGCTGGGAGAGGTTTACTCAGCCTGCCATTGCAGTCCACCGTCCGAGTGATGCCTACTCTTCCCAACTTTTCATCCAGAGGTTAGCGACGAAACGTCAAAGCAAGGTGGTCTTTTTTTTGCCTTTTTTCCAGCTCGAATTTCTTCCATGACTCGATTCCTAACTGTACTAACGTTAGCGTGTCAGGCAACGAAGATAAAATAATGAACTTTGGACTTTCCACACGGCTTTTCGTGACATGTTTCCCGTCGTCCTGGATGAAATAAAATAACAACGTAGCCCGGCGTGGCGGCAGCTGGGCGAAAATTCAACTGGAAGGAAAATAGCGCACTCACCCAAGTGATTATCAAAACAAAGACACGGACAACTTTTAACCTGCCACTTCTGGAACGGAATAAGAGTGTAAAATGTCCTCCAAAGCGACAAATAAGGTGGGTACCTGGCCGGATAACATTTAAGTGAAGTGTTTTGTTCCAACATGATAACCGCTGGCTTATGTAGTGTGAATGATAAACTGAGAAGCTAACACTGGCTAAAATAGGAAGAAATGGGTTATTGTAGTGTGACCATATAACTTTGTAGACTATTCGTAGTAGTAGTATGATATGCTCAGTGGTGGTGTTTGTGTGTGTGTGTGTGTGTGTGTGAGAGAGAGAGAGAGAGAGAGAGTATGTGTGTTTTGCTCATGTGTTATTCTGAAATCTACACCTACTGACGCAGCCTACAGCTAGCCATGCTGTTTCTACGGTGCTAGCTTCAAAATAATCTGATTTATACTGGCTGTTACTGCTGATAAGCTGTCACTGATCACTGATCACCCAGCTGTGATCATAGCAGGTCTCAGCTCAGCTACCTGTTGATATGTTCAGTCCCAGTCTTCATTGTTTGTTATCAGTAGCAGGAAATCATCCCAGAGGTCCCAGAATATAGTAGATCATAAACTAAATTCGGTCAAGTCCATTTTAGGAATATTTTTGTTTCAGGCTTATGTTTTGTTGTAAGTTGTGTTTTGTGAAAGACTTGTGAAACTGTCAAAGTTGTTAGTAAGGTGATGATCACAATCATGGATAAAGAGCCACCTGTTACCCAAAGTGTGGTCTTTGAGTGACAGTCTTTTTGTAATAACTTTGTGAGTGAGCTAACACTAAATTAAACTATTCACACTTTTTTTTGCACCCCTTCACTTGTCAAGTCCCAGTTGAGATCCCCAAAGCCCATTTTGGAGAACCACAAACTTCACATATGTTCTTTTAATCTGCAGCCCTGTTGCAGGTGTGTGTTGATTCATCAGTAAGAAAAAATAGCCAGATGAATATCTTTTGAGAGCTGTGCATTTTCTGGTTTTGTATTCATATTTTAGATTGGAAGTCATGAATGAAGCATTCCTTCAGACTTTGCTGAAAACTAGGTCAGGTCAGGTGTTGAAGCAGAACAGTATTGAGCATGTGCCGTCTTTTCTCGATGAGGGGATTTATGTTTTCAGTTTGACAAGTGAGGAATGTGCCGTGTTTGTTTAATAGAGGTGGTGGTATTCAGGTTTGGTCGGTTGTTCCAGTTAGACGAAACCACCTCCGTCACGTCCGCTGATGACGTTATGCTGGCCTTGGTCACACCTTGACATAAGACTTACAACTGTAGTATGCTTGCAGTTGGTAATGAGCCAAGTTTTGAATGTACTTATTAGTAATTCCAGTCTTCTCTCTTTAATTTTGTATTACCCTCGTCTGTCTTGGAAACCTGTGTCTAGGATAGTTCCCAGCATAGTTTTCAGTAATGCTCTGTGGTAACATAAGCAGTGATGAGCAGAGCCTGAACAGATAAACAAAACAGCACTGAAAAATGTCAGGATCTTGATGTAGACTATCTTTGGTCAAACACTGAGTTAGCACGGTCACTATCCTGAGTAATTAAAACATTTCCTGTTGCTGCTTCAGAATGAAAGTCTTCCTGCACTGGGTTTGTGAAATTGTTTTGAATAAGCAGCCACAAGTGTTAGGTTTGCATTAATATTAGATTAGCATTACTACTACAAATGAGAGCAGATCAGGCTGCTGGCAGTTGGATGAAAACAGGAATGTGTGAGTGGAAGAAGTCATGTTGCTTGATTGCCTATGAGCAGTGGTGGCAGCTCGGTTTGGATTTGTGGACTGCCTGCTTACTATATTTATGATAGAGGAACACTATATTCTTAAGTTTCAGTCATGCTGTTCAGGTGATGAATATATATATATATATATATTTCATATAACTCAGTGGTCTCTGGTGAAAGGAAGGCTATGTATCACGTATCACTAACTGTCCTGTCCTGTCCTTTTTCCAAGCTAACCTCTTGTTTTGGCCTCTGGCCTTTATCACTGTATGTATATAACCCCTATTCCAAAAACGCTGGGATGCTGTATATAACATAGATACAACTGAATGATCATTTGCTAATCATTTTTGACATATACTCAATTGAAAACAGTACAAAGACAATATATTTTGATGTTTTACCTCATCAACTCTATTGATTTTTGTAAATATATGCCTCTTCTGAATTTGTTGCCAGCAACATGTTTCAAATAAGATCGGAAGGTGGCAACAAAAGACTGGGAAAGTTGTAGATTGGTAAAAAATAGTTAATGTGTGTCTTATTTTAAGAATATATTACAGAATATATTTAGTTTTTAGCCTGTGTGGATATGACATAGTTCATTGGTAAGTAGATCTCTCTCATATTTGTGAGAATACCTGAGTACCTGCATGATATTGCAGCCACTGTAAAGTACATCTTACAGGCAATGAGTTATAATAGTCAGTGTAAAAATCTCCAGACAAGATCATGTTGCAGGAAAACTGTTAGAAAGCCATGTGCTCTCTGCTGCAGAGGAAATAAAGTTCCTGATTACGAACGTTGCCCAAACGTCTTCATCAGCAAGACGGGAGGGGCCGCCATAATTTCTACTGGTTACTGTCTCCACTCTCCACAGTGACTAGTTACTGGCTACGAGCCAGACTAAAGAACGAGTACACTCTCAACTACAGTGAAAGAGGTGAAGCTAGCTACTAGCATATCACAAGTCAACAACAACTATGAGCAGTCTCTCTCTTTCTGTGTGTGTTGCTTGAAATGCCAGGCTAATTGGTAACAGGTGATAGTGTCATGATTGGGTTAAATGTGTGAAAGTTCACCACTTTGTGAAACACTTGATCATATAAGAATATTACTACATGGGCTTGGGATCACTTGATTACATTTTGTTTTCATTCACATCTTACGCAGTGTACCAACTTTTTTAGAATCAGGGTTCATTTTCCAATCCAGATTTCCGAAGAAGAAGAAATATCTCAATATCAGAACATGGTCTTCTAGGTTTTTTGTTTATCTTTCCATCTTTTCCAACCGTAAACATCTTGTAGAGCTGTGTCTCCTTTGAAAGACAAGATTGAATAATGTCTATTCAGGGATCACTGCACTCATTAGCTAAGAGTGCAAAGACAGTCAACACATTAAGCATCCAAAGATAATCGGTGAAACAAGACTTAGCTTTCGTGTGTTTTTTCTCTGCAGTTCATCGTCCAATACTCCCACCTGACGAGTTGTGATAACCTGCCATAACACGACAATTAATCACACGCCACATCAAGCTACAGTTAATGATAAACAGTGCTGTCTTTAAGGAATATAGTAACATCTGTGGGTGTGTTGACTTTATGTCTCAGAGGTCAGTAATGCTGTCATTGCTCAATAGCTGTACTTAAAGTGTGTCATTAGGTTAGTATGATGTTTTAGTGAGTGTTTAGCATTCACTCATTTCTGACAACTTTCTGACAACAAAAACAGTCAGGGTAAACAGAAATAAAGCACTTTGTCTAACCTAATCTAAGTGAAGTTGAAGCTGCATTTCCATTTGTCGTCATAGATGTACACTACAAAATAACAGTTTATGGTAGTTGCCGTGTAGAGGAGGATGTGTTTCGAAGAGGACAGAAAAGGAAATATCTTTCTGTTTGGTGCCAAAGTTCCTGTTCGGGCACCAAGGAGAGAGGAAAGGACAGTGTTTTCGAAGCTGGGTGTAAACTAGCTTGGTTCCAGACCTGTTAGTCACAGCCAAGATTTAATATGTTGTCAAGCCTTTCAAGAACGTTTTGGTATTATTTCCATGAATGGCTTTTTCCTCCATTTTATGAGAAAAACCAAGCCAGTCAGAGACTGTTTGTGTTCTTGCAAAGATGAGTCAGAGTCAGACCGCTCAGGACATCTTAAACATAGTTAGCACTTTAAAAGACACAGAGAAGACAGTGTGGCTAGGCTGGTTGGCTAGGATTTGATATTTAAAATGTATCTGGTCATCATTTAAAGACAGAAAGGTAAAACTTACTCATTTAGCATTGTAATTATTATTTTACAACATTTTTACCAATCCTACTTTTGATATTGTCGTTTAAATATGTATATAATCAATATTTTGTTCAGTCTTTTTAATGAATCAGTCATTCAACTGATGTCAAACTAGTGGAAACAACATTAATCTACTGAAGAATTGACATTAACTCTTCTTCACTGCTGTAAATGCGGGCCTCATTCTTTGTATTTGGCCTTTAGCCAGTCCCGCTTACTTTTGTGAATGCAACACAAGAAGAGGAAACATAATTTAGAGCATCAGCGGTCTCTCTAGTCTTTAGACTTGTCTTTGAGAAGACAGACTGAAATAAGTGGAAAACGCATTTGGATGGAGGAGGTTGTATTAATTAGAGTTGCACAGTGGGCCAAGAACGGCCTCTATTTTGCTTTGATGATTACACATCTCCATTTACATCAGTGAAGGAGGGAAATGTAATTAGAGGGCCAAGTGCTAGGGAGAGGAAAAGAGTCCTGGTGGTGTTTTTGTTCTCTGTCCTAGTCTCTCCGTCCTTTTTGAAGAATCAGGGCTGATGTGGTAAGTGATAAACAGCGTATGAAACAGCTGATGTTTGGCGTCTGTAACAAGGACTTACGCCATCTGTTTATAAAGCAGTCTTCTGCTGATACACTTCCCAAAGGGTTTCACATGCCTACATTTTAACACTATTTAATGTAATGTAACTTAAATCAGCCCACACCACCCACTCAACTTAGTCCATCCAGGAAAAACTCCCCCAAAAAAAAAAATATATATATATATTATAACAGGGCCTCAAGAAGGGCTGGAAGTAGAGTAGTCCACAACAGACACAGACAGCTGACATGCTCATGTTTCTTTTTATACTACATTGGGTATCTGCATATATGGATGCATTCACACAAGGCTTCAGCAGTATACCATTTCACAGTATACCATGGTATGAAAATTGACAGTTATCATATCATATACATTTTCTTATCTATCTATCTATCTATCTATCTATCTATCTATCTATCTATTCTTATCTAATTAGTGTTATTTCAAAAAAATATTGGACGTAGTATTTTGTGAAATTATATAAATGCGTTTGTTCAACCAAAAAAATCCTTCTGTTTTGATTCCTTTAAGGGTCACTGTAACTGATCTTAATAAGAAAAATAGTGTGGTTGATCACGTACACCTTCAGTGTTGCAGCCTCAGTGGAATAACAAAAAAGATGTATCTACACTACATGTAGCACACAAACTCTGTCACTTATTCCTGTTCGCTCTTACAGGCCCTTGATTTAAAATCCTCCCAACCGTTAAGGAGAGCAGGTGTAGGCTGTCTCTGTGTATAAGTTGCCCATATTGAAGACAGCAGCTGGGTGCCTGTTGGTTCATTTGGGCTTCAGTTTTTTTGGCTAGTTTGTCTGCAGTTGTGACCCGTCTGGATCTGAACACAAGTATGCATTTGCACAGTTTATTTAGTCAAAAACAAACATTTTGATGGAGGCCCATGGAATGTGAGAGAATTAGTGCACACAAGGTAAGCTTAATTTAAGTATGATAATGTCCACATGCCCAGATTCAATATACTTGACTCCTAAAGGGAGGAGCTCCTTTTTCATTGTGATCAGAGAGAAAGTGGACCATGATAATCAAAACAAGCTTCTTGTTACTTAAACACACGATATGTAACGTTTACGTCCATATTAAACTGTCTAAACTTCAGCTTCATGACATCATCAGCACGGCCTATTGCGGCAGAGATGACATACTTCAAGTATCACCTCCTGTCACAGTGGAGATAAAAACATTGAGAGAAAGCAGCTGTTTGTGTTGTTTCAATGCCAGGGGACTCTGGAGTGCGGCAGTTATCAAGGACATCTGACCTGCTTATCCTTTCATCCCTTGAGGGAAATCCAGGGCAGATACGCACAGCAGGAGGCAGGTGGATAGCAGAGAGAGAAAACGAAGGAAAACAGAAAATGCCTTCTGAGGGAGGAGGTGACGAGAGGAGGGGTTATTGGAGGGAATGAAATGGAGAAAGGAAGGAGCGGGAGGGAGAGATACAACGGCTATAATCGCAGTCACATGGCAGATCTTAAAAAGACTGCCTCTGATAATCAGGGCATTATGGCTCTTGGGCTTGTTCATGTTATAAAGCATATTATAAAGCACATTAATATATATTTCTATTTAATGCAAATGGATCGGCATAATAGGGTGGAGCAAATTTCCGTGCCCAGTGTGGGTCAAAGACTTTTGTGAACAAGACTAGCAGTGGCCGTTGGTGTCTAACTGTGATTTTCTGGAATAACATGGGTGTAGGGTTGGGTGATATGGCCAACATCTTCCATTGTGGTACATGTAATTTCTTATCACAATATAGTAATTGTTATGTTAATTCAATTAAGAAATGGTTTTTACTGTACCATGCTTCATCACATTTGATTATTTTCTTGCAAACAAAAACAACTGCAGCATGAGACAGAAATTGTGTTTAACAAGAAAGGACTCAAAACAGTAATATGGAAATTTTAAGCTTACAAATGAGAACAGAGGTGCATTATTGCCACCAACTGTGGCTGTTGTCACATGAGAATGTGGTAAGCAGTCCTGTGGCCAAAATCGCATGACCTTACGAGGCAGCTGGATTGCTACGCCGCGCGGCCACCCTTAATGTATAGCAGAGACATGAAAGTCGTTTTTTTATTTGTATTCTGGATAGTGTCTGCAGAATCAGGTCCGGGCAGGGTCCACACATGTAGCTCTTTTGTCCGTGTCAGATGCAGTCTCACTTACTGGAAATACTCTGTTTGGTTTACGTGATGGATGGCACCTTGGGAGAGGGTGCAGAGGGAGGAGGACTCCTCTGTAATGATGACTGTCTTTGCATTTATATCCATACTTCCATGTATTTGCATATATCTGCAATGTCAATGAAAGAGTGGAAAACAATATGAAGACAAACAGAAAAGAAGCTACATGAAGCAGCTAAACTCTGTGCAGCAGCAGTGCATTCACTGTGAATGACAGAGAGTAAACACAGCTTAAGGGATAGCTCATGTGTTGGAAATGTGTTGCCAAATCTCTACCAGTGGTAACATTTCTACCATTGCACGGTATGTACTGTCATGTCGCCCAACCCTACATGGGTGTGGTTCTGAATGTTGCTAAATTTCTCAACTTTTTACCAAAATCAGTTTCTGAAAAACATGACACAAGAAGTGGACCGCATATTCAAAAAATCATCGTCAATCATACTTAGTTTATATCAGTTTATATCTTCAGTGCCTAATTGCAGTAGTTGTCAGCAGTCTAAATGTTTATTTGTTGGTGATATTTGAGTCTGACTTGCAGGATGTTGCAGGCAGAACCAAAAACACCTGAGACAAGCCTGAGTACTGGCCTGCCCAGGAAGTCCATATCACATTTTTCTGATGTATGAGTGGCTGAACGCTGATATTGACCTGACAAAGTCTAATATTTTATCATAGAGCTCCCTCAGGAACACCAGATTGTGATTCTGTATCAGTTTTACCTACACCTACACTGTGACACCTACACTGAAATTAAAGGATCAACAACCTTTCACTTGCTGATGTTCTCGACTGAGATGGATGGATGGAAATGTCATATAACCCAAAGTCTTGGTTAGTCCCTTGTTTCTTATCAAACAGCCAGCCTAGCAAAGCTGGGACACTCCAAGCCAGCCCTGCATCCTTTCTGGCAGGGCAAGGCAGGTCTCTGCAGGGATTTATCATTCCCACTGCAGGCACAGGGGATTTGACATAGGGTGTTTTGTGTGTGTGAGACAGAGAGAGAGCGAGACGGTGAGAGAGAGACAGGGGAAGAAGGGAGAGAGAGAGTGCATGTGGCAGCCGTGGCTCAGCTGGTTAGGGAAGAGAGAAAGAGGCTGGAACAGATTCATCCTAAGGCTTGTTGCCCTACATGCCTTTACACACACACACACACACACACACACACACACACACATTGCTGTGTGTCCATTTGCTTATCTTTTGCAGTGTTTGGAGTGTAGCACTGTCTTTTCTGTCTGGGAAACAGAGTTATCAGCCTGTGGAAGACACTGTCTGCTGCCTCAGATGATACACAGCACAATCATCACTAGCAGTAGCTGTGTGTAAATTTCCCAGATCTCATACTCCTGACAAGAGAATTTGCTTCTCTTTGAGACATTTTTTGCATCTAAATTGGCTTTACTTCAAACACTATCATGCTGTTGATAATGGAAATGTTTTGTCTGCTAAATATAAATCTAGTTGTCATGCATTTATTAATCTATCCCCTCCCCCCACCTTTCATAAAACAGCGTGCATCGTTTAATTGTGTTCTCTTTCTATGGTCATCCATTGGCTTTTTATATGCCTTTCTCCAATTTGGCCCTAATTCTCTCTTAATGTAAAATAAAACTGTAAAAGAAAAAAAAAAGTACCTCATTACATCAACCTGTGTAGGACATGAATTGTGTCTTTTATAGTGTCATCATCATAACAAACATTAAACCTGCTGTTTTCTGCATTTTGTATTGGTTTGCTTAAGCCGCTAGAATTGAAACAGTGCCTGCAGTCTAATACAGTTCAAGAACTATAATCCAGTGAGCAGATGAACATGATCACCTGACACAAAACACTACTTAACAGACACAACAGCCTAATATGCAGAGTATCTTTTATACCATCTTACCAAATTTTATGTGATCTAGCTCTCTCATGCCTGCTATATGAAAACAAGATGAGAAGCAGTCAGTTGAGTCAGACCAGTGGGTCAAGCTCACTCTCCCCATGTCAGCAGCAGACACATTATAATGCCGTCAGCTGTTGGTTTTGTTTTGTCTGATTGTCTTTGTACCTCATAAATAGAAGATAATTTTAATTTTGAAGAACATGATAGAAACACAGTAGCTGTTAGTGCATTTATTCATTTTCAATGTTTATATAACATATAATTATATATCTGGAAATCTGGAAACCATTTATTCTGAGTGATTGAGAATGGGCCTATATTATCTAACCTAACATTTATGTACTGTAAATGTATCCCACAAATTTGTTTAAACCGATTAGCATCTACATGACATGTACAGATGACATGTTATATTGCGGGTTGGGAACCACTGGTATAGTGCAACATGGGTGGTTTTGTCACTAAAAATATACTAAAGGATACTGTATCACTCCTTTAAATCCTCTTCTCCTGTCTGAATTATGATTAGGGAAGTAAAAACACAAAATAAACAGACAACAGCGAGCAGTTTCACTATGACAGCGAGGGGTAATGAATGTTGCAAGGTGAGCCACATTGTTTTGTGTTATTCTGCGCCAGTTTGCAGATGTTCCAAGTGTCGATATTGTGCCTCAAAACATATTTCTCTTCACAGGTATGAACAATAGTATAAGACACTACACAAATACTGTAAAAAGTGATCAAAGAAAAGATTTGATGCATGTTGTATTTTCTTAATATAGATCTGTTCAGCTGTCAGTCGTATTTAAATTGCCAAATGTGGGCCTACTTAATGTTGACTGCACTATGCAGCTGTAAACAAAACCCTGACTGCTATCTACAGATGCTCATAAGTAAAGGACTTGGATCAGTACAGTATGGATGTGTTTGCCTCATTCCTGTAGCCTGCTGTTGCCAACCCTCTGAAAACACGGATGATGTTCATTCACTTACCATATGTACACCATGGAATAACAACATGATGAGGCTTCATTACAGATTTGCAACGTTCATACTTTGCACATTGTAATTAGTGCATTATGTACATCAGCGGATGTAAGCTTCCTCTCTAGTAGGGGTGCTAAGGAGTCCTATTTTAGATGTCATTAGAAGTCATTTACGTATTATCTTTGTGTGCTTTTGTGTCTTGTTAAAGAATGCATGCACCCCCTCCCTATCTCTCATCTCTTGGGGGAATGGTAATTATGTTGCCAGTTAAGTGCTGGGAAAATGGCGTCTCCAACAGTAACTCATTAATTCACTATAGATTTTGTCCCACAACATGTCTATTGTAGCCAAGTCCTCAGAAGGCTTGGGAATGCCATTGAGTGGGTTTGGCCTCTTGTTTTATGGCACCACGTGACTCTGCAGACGATGAGTTGTGGTTCAGAGTTGCGTAGTTTGAAAGATGTTTTGCAACTTGCAGTTCGAAAGGCTTCATGTTTTTACTTCTGTGTCAGATACTCAAAGTGCTTGCTCCAAGTTTATGTTTGAACATTCAAATGCTGCTGCTCTTATCACCATAATCATGTATAATCTTTGCTGGTACATTGTGGCAGATGAGACTCTACATATGTCCTTGGTGGTAGTAGCTAATTTTAGTCATCCTGTGTGTACTGTGGAGGCAGGCAAACATGAGCAGACTGAAAGACCCCTCGCTGAATCACCCCTTTGTTTAATGTGTGTGTGTGTGTGTGTGTGTGTGTGTGTGTGTATATATGCATTCCTGCTTGCCTCTGAGGTACAGTGAGTTTCATCACTGTCAAACCCATCCTTAATGGAAAGCATCATTTGCAAAAAATGTGTTCGTTTCTTAACATTTACAACACAACACTGACACTCCTATAACCCTTTGAACTCTGTGCGCTTGTCTTTTCGGATTTCCACAGGCTCTACCATGCTGATACTTGCTTGGTCATTTTATTGTTATTATCAAGTGTGACCTTGGCTATGGTGGGACAGCATGGCCTAAATATGATTTAAAACCATCAGTTCAATGTATTCTTGTTCTCTTGTTGCCTCAATTCTAATATGTAGTTTAATTAATGTGGGTTCTGGACTTCTGTTCAAGACTTTGGATTAATTGCTTGATTAAACTTTTGGTGAGATGTCAAGGGTCATTGTGGCTAATCAGTCTAATTATACAGGATTCAATTACAAGTATATTTAGGTCAGCAAAGGATTCGTAGTGTTGGTAATTCGACACGTTTTGTTTGTTGTCCATCTTGGATTTCAGCCTCTGAAATACTTAATACAATTAATCTCTTGTGACAAAATGTATCGCAACACTTGACCTCCATTAATTGTAGGCATTCACTTACACTGCATTAACTTATCTGAAACTTATAAACCACAGGACAGGAATTGCTTTAATTATCTTTGCTAGACCATTAATGTCTTTACCTTGCCAACACAGTTATTGAGGCTTGTTGCTGATACAGTGGCTGATACTTGTGTTTCTTGTTCCCTGATATTAAAGACACTAAATTGTCAAATTATTTTTGTTGTCTTGTTCTCCGACCTTGCTTTTATTTTAAGCTCATTGTCATTAAGACAGGAGAACCTTAAGGGGACAAAATGAAACAGAGGGGGATTTAGGCAGAAAAATCCAGAGAGTGAGGCGAGGAAAAGGTGAGGGAAAACATTTGGAATGAGAAACAGGCAGAGTGAGAGAGTTGGGCCGTGTCTCCTTATCTACACATTCCTGTTGAGTGTGTGTGTGTGTCTGTGTGTGTGTGTGTGTGATGGGCGGGGTAGGGTGGGAATACTGATAGTTGTGTGTACAGTGATTGGCTGAATCCAAAGGTTCCAGTGCTGGATCTGGTTATCATTCTGAATGCCTTGCCTTACAGTTTCTTTCCACTGACACAAAAACAAAGCACAAATGTAGAGTGTGTGCATGCTTTTGTACAGGTTTTTGTGTTTGTGTGGTTTTATGTTTTGTATGCACATGTTCAGATACAGTCCACCAAAAACAAGACAGCACCTGTGTGTCCTTACAGCTTTCAGTACTCCCCACTCAGCCCACATACAAACTGATTCCAATAGATAACTAATATGTGATAAGCCAATAAATGCTGATAACAGTGGCTGTTTTATATCAGTCAAGTTCTACTCATGAAGCAGTTTCCTTCCACAACCTTCTAATCAACCAAGAGTTCAAACAAACATTTTTAGGTTGTTGAATTTGATTGAATTGAGAGATCACAGTAAGTAGAGACATAATCCTGCATTAGATCTATTTTATTGGCCATTCCAGTCTTGGACCTGTACCACCCTTCTCCACCTACTAACCCCAAAGGAGAAAAAAGAAAACTGTTCATTTTGGCAAAACATCTTGTGGGCCTTAAGTACATGTATCCCTCCTATGATAGGAGGCCCTCCAATCCCCAGAGTGAGAACCGCTGTCTGAGAGGCTATTTGAAACTTTGAAGTTTGTGAGAAACCCACAGCTTGAACTAAACCGAAGGGAAGGAATGTGCAAAAGGGGAAAGTCAGAATCCCACCAGAAGTTACCGCTCTCCTCTTTGACCTCAACACTGCCTGTCTCTCTAGGCAAAGAACAATTTGTGTGGTTGAGCTCGGATGACTTTGCTGCTGGATAAACTACACATGAGATGCTAGCCTAGCCTAGCTTTGTGTCTGGGTCAGTGGATAGCAGTGAACAGCCCGCTGCACATCAGTTCTTTGGAGCTGCACTGTGTTAAAATAATATTCCTCATGCCCAGAGAATAAAATTACTTCTAATTTTGCATTGAGTGTATTAACATTGAGCATAATACATGAAAAAGTTTTATCTAATTAATCTCCTGATGAACAACTAGCAATTACCAGGGATGGGGTGATCCTTTTTCTCCCAATTTTTTTCTATCCTGAGAGCTGAGTGAGGTATTACCGAACCAATACCAGTGCTCTTCTTTCTTTATCAAAAAAAAAAAAAAATGTATATGTCACCATGTGGTGCCGATTTGGATTAGCAATTAATCAAAGGAGGCTTTGTTTGGATTAATTGATTGGTGGAGCCAGTTTTATGCATATATGATAACATCCTTATAAATCTTAATTGTACCAAAACTATCAGCTAGCCTTGCAGTCTCGCAGAGTTATATACCTCTTAGATAAATGGTGGGTTTTGACTTGAGATAAATGAAATAGTAAACCAGGTTTAGAATTTTTGTATCACTTGAGAAGGAAAATTGCAAAAATACCTGGAGTCATTAGTGGCAGATTTTCATTCAGTTCATGTGGTTAAAGGTTTGAGAAATGATAGATTATTCATCAGCTGTGAGACAGAGGCACATGAAAGGCCCGTGCTCTGAGAAACATGCTTGCTGACATGACAGTGGTCTCAGTTTAGCATCCATCCATCCACCCATCCATCCATCCATCTATCCATTTCACTCTGTCTGCTTTCATGAGACAACAGCAGTAGACCTCAGTGGGAAGCATGGCTCAGATTAACGTTTTAATCCAAAAGCCTGGATTATAGGTTTTGTATTTTATTCCTACCCTCACTATTCTAGCAGTGATTCTGTGACAGATAGTTTTCAGTCAGAGGTGTGTGTGTGTGTGTGTGTGTGTGTGTGTGTGTGTGTGTGTGTGTGTGCATGCATGTATGCGCATGTGTTATGTTGAGGAGAGTCCTGATGGAGGGGTTTTCAGGGAGCTGTATGACAGAGTGGAGCTGCTGTTTGAGACTAATTAACTCAAGCGTGTTTGAGCACGTCAGCACAACAGTACATCATTGCTGACTGAGACTCTGCATCATCATCATCGTCATCTGCCTATTGGCTACTTGCCCTCATCTGCACACCCATGTGTGTGCACCCACTTGCAGCCCTCTCTCCTCCCATCACAGTCACAACCTGCCCTAAAAATGGCTGCTGCTGAATTCATCTGTTAATTACTGAAGGTGATTGCAGATATTTCATTGGGGTCTTTATTTCACATGCATTTCATAGGACAGCACAGTACACGCTAATCTGAAAGAAAGAATGTAAAGGCTTACATTAGTGGCTTTAATGCATTTGCATGTGTTTGCTGTTGAGTGCTTGCCCTCCAGAAGGAGCATGTGCGTGTGCCTCTAATTATGTGTTGTTTGAGTGCACTGCTGCCCCACTCCTTCCTTTGGGTCCAGTAAGACGGGAGATACAGTTACCATGGACACAATTGCCCCAGTGACTGGGAGAGCTGCTGGTGTGGGGTGGTGGTTCTGTCACAGATGCCAGTCTAAATGTTACTGTCAGCTTTTCATGACTCTCTTCTAATACATGCATCTACCCAGGTTTTGCTGGAGTGATTATGAGCTCTCTCCAGTACACCAGAATGACATATTACCTCTATTTGTTTGTGCGATAAACGACTGAATTCTTGACTTTTACCGATGAGTGTTTGTTATTGAGGTTGTGCATGGGTGTGTTTACAGTAGTGCTTGATAGCCATGAAGAATAAAACCAGGACCAACAGTCTGACCTTGGGGTATTTGAATCAAAACAGAGTGAGATGAATCAACCACTTGCCCTCTGGAGTAACACATTCTTTAGGTTGCAGGACGCTTAATAAGGTGAGCTATAGTAGGAGGAATTTTGAATAGTGAGCACAGGGATTTGTGTGGAAGCTGAAGCTATTTCCTGCAAACAGGAAGTGGAGTGTTTTCCTGTGGGTGCTGTGGCTGCTCTTGCTTACATCCTGCCTCAAGCTATCAGAGAAGAGCAGGCACACTGACCTAAAGCTTTGTCAGGATTTTACCTCGCACTTGCCGTCATCTGTAGACACTCGCTGCTGCAGCTTCATTGCTCACTATTTCTCGCCATACCTCAGAATAATCTGATGTGAATAATGAATTGTTCTCTCACAAAGGCAGAAATGCCAGTCCTCACCTATTCTTTCATGCTTTGTCTATACTCCTACCACATTTTCATCCTGTGTGTTTTTGTCAAAAACTGCATCTTAGACTTTGTTTTTGATACGCCCACTGTAAGAAGCATTCCTGTGGTTCAGAAGTTCGATGAAGGGAGGAGGTGAGTAACGGACTAGTGTACAACAGTTTTGTTGGCACTGATAAAGAGCTTTTATTGTGCTTCTGCTAAGCCTCCTCTCAGCTCATGACTTTACTCCCAAGATGACCTCACTGTCACCTGCCGCTTTGTCAGTTTCCTTTTTAAGTCTACTGAGTAACTTTTTAAGAGATAAAACAAAGGTAGTTAAGGGTGTGTTTGACTGCACATGCCTCTGTGCTTCATTATTATTGTGTGCTCAATGTCCCTAACTTGGGTGTGTGACCCATGTCCACATGTTTGTGGCTACTTCTGGCTAAATGCTTTTGTTTCCCGAAAGGTCAGTGATACTCATCAGCGTACTTATTTGGTTACAGAATGGATGGACACAGAGTCTTAAGATGTTGGCAATGTGTGCTCATTTTATGCAGATATTGTGTAAACGTGAACACGTGTAATCACTATAGATACTGAGAGGTATGCGTTGACGACCTGCATGCTTGGCCTGACCCTATTTATCCTAGCTTTCTGCAGCAGGTTATTAATGTCCTTTTCATCACTCATATTTCCAGTCAGTTCATCAGTATGCCCCAAAGAGCTGGATTAGTCTTTGCCTTTGAAGAGCCTGAGTGAGCTGTTATCATCTGTACTGGACTGTTAGTTATGGTGGTCCAGGCAGGGCCAAGCCAGGCTGGCTGTAGCTTGAACAAAGAGGCCCTGTAGTGTCAGATCGTGGCCTCTGTGTGTGTGTGTGTGTGTGTGTGTGTGTGTGTGTGTGTGTGTGTGTGCGGACAAGTAGACACACACATGTGTGTGATTGGTGGCTGCTCTTTGTTTCCCAGCCCAGGGCCTTGCTGGCCAGAGCTCAAGCCTGACTAATATGGATGTATAAATACACTAGGCTGCCGTCAGTTTGTGCAACATCAAGCACACCATTGTTTCACACAGCTCTGTGACTTCAGAGATAAACCTCATCTTTTGTTCCCGTCAGTATTTTTATTATTTCTTTACTCCAGAAAGTGAGACACACTTGCGTTCATGTTTGTTTTGGCCCTACATGTTCTGTGATCTTTGCTTTTGCGTGATGACTAAAATGTTCCTGTAACAAAATACATGAGATAACCAAATTACCATGTGACACATGTAAGATCTTTTCCACGCAAAAAATTCCTCTTTGTGGATTTTAGTCTTATGAAACAGAAGACCACATCGGCCTCATCCTTTCCTCATCCACGTCAGATTTTAATTAGCTGTTGAAATTCACTTGATTAAAGTAAATTGTTTTTTTTTTCTCAAATAGTAAAGCTAAGATCACACCTGACTTGTGCTCTGTGACTGTCTGCTTTCTACCCTGCTTATACCTCACACTCAATCAGCCAGCCTGTTAATCATCACTTCACATTGCAGTGATTAATTACTGTAATAATCTCATCTGAGAGTTAGAGCTGTTGTCCCAGGAGAGTAAATATTCTAAGCCTATGAGACAGACAGCTTCTCTCTCCTTAACCGTCTTGGCTGTTACCAGTTTACCAGATGGGTTCATCAATAGAGAGTCTGCTTTTTTACATAAAAACAGACGATGGGAATTAATACTACACATGGTGCTTTGCACCATTGAAAATACTAATATGTGTGATATTGTTATAATCCCATTTGATTTATTAAAACCAAATCAAGCAACAGAATGAGCAATTACTTTAAATGAATAATTTTAATTTGATGGGAAGTGTGACTGCCATGCTGCAATATGCAGTGTATTTGACAGAAAAGGACTCTTTCTCCATTACAGCACCCTCCCAGATGTTAATTTGAAATTAGATTGAAGACAGCCTATTAATCTGCACGTCTCCTGTTTGTCCTATGACTCATACACCTGACCTATGGCCTTTTATAATGCAATAATGTCTACACCCACCCGTATGGCTCATACGCTCACGTACTGTAAGCCTTCTCTGGAAGGCTTGGTCTGTCTGTGTGTGTGTGTGTGTGTGTGTGTGTGTGTGTGTGTGTGTGTGTGTGTGTGTGTGTGTGTGTTTGACCAGCCTTTTGATAGGGTTTAGATTTGGTGCATGTATTTGTCAGGCTGAAAGAGACAAGGGAGCAGAGAATAGAATGGACCATGTCACCTCCACAGTTTTATGTATCCTGTGTGTTGGTACCATATATGTATGTTGTATAAGCAGCCCACAACCTTGCTCTCGTCCTCCTCCTCCCTCTCCCTGCCTATCAGTGCAACCCACAGTTCAAGGACAAGGCCACCTGCCTCCCTGACCGCCTGGTCACATGACCCCAGCACGCTGTTGTTTCTCATGTTGTAGCCCACCCCCCCACCTCACCCCATCTGCCTGCACTGTTGGATGAATGAATGGATGAACGGATGGATGAATATATTACAAAAAACTTTAGAGGAATGGATGTGTTTGGGAATGTTGGGGGGAGCCTTGGTTAAATGGGTCAGGTCTCTTCACACAATAGTGGCATTACTGTGGGAGTGGTAGGGGCAGACAGGGGGAATGAGAGGGGGAACACCCAAGCCCTCTGCGCCAATTATGGACGTAAATAACATCCACACAGAGCTGCTGTGGAAATTGGGGTCAAAGGGTTAACTGTGTATTCTAGAGGTTCAGGCCAACTGAACTGAACAGAGTGATTGAAGCTCAAACCCAGATTAGGAGAAGTACAGTAAGTGTAGTGTCTACAGGGCCAGAGGCCTATACTTGGGTTCGGGATTCAGACAGAAGTGACCTGTGTTAAAACAGCACAGGGGGCTGCGGTGGTAGGGATGTGATGGTTAGGTACCCAATGAGACAATGAAATATGCCCCAGGAAGTCCAGTTGGAGTAACAAGTCGAGTTGTAACAGAATTTGAGGCCAGTGCAACTTTTTTCCTCAGGCGACTCTTTGTTTTGCCGGAGCCCCTGGAATTGGCATCCCCACTGTGTCGATGGAGTGATTCATTCAAGTGAATGGGCAGTCTGCGTCAAAACAAAACCTTAATCGATTCAGCATCACCTCGCTTTGAAATATCATAAACATATTTATAGGAGCTGAATCTATGATCTTCTCTTCTACTTGTCAAATGTCTGAATGACCTTTCCCTTCATACATTGTGGGGTGTAATAACCTGTAGGTCACCACATCTATCTGGATATTAACTTGACAGTTAAATGCCACTACTCATTTAAATAAAGGTTATTAGGAAATTATGCGAACTCAACTTACTCCTAACTTTAATGTGGGTATGCACAATAATCAAGTTTTAGGCTGCAACAAATGATTGTTCGTTGCATTGACAGTATTGATTAATCTGTCTGATGAATCAGTTCATTGTTTTATCTATAAATGTTAGAAAATAGTGAAAAGTGCTAGTTCCCACAGATGGAGATGATATTCATATTGCTTGTTTTGTTCTATCAATAGTGCAAAACCCAAACAAATTAAGTTTATTATATTTTAAGATGCAGCTCACATTTGCATTTTTGCTTGGAAAATGACTCAAATCAATTATTCAAAAGAGGCAATTGATTTACTTTTGATCGCATAAACTACTTTATCGCTCAAGCATTCATTTTAAAAGTTTCTTGTTTGAAGTCAACTGACACAGGCTATTTTTATCACGTCTAAACAAATTTAGCTACCTCGGAAATCTGTGTTCTCTTCTTTGTATTATATTGTGTATTTTTTCTAAACTGCAGTATTATGTGGCTTGTCAACAAACACAACACACTCTCATCAGCTGGCTCTTACTTTGTGTCCTCATCACATGCAGTTGGCAGCATTGCAGCACGAACCTCCTGTGCACAGTGTAGTTGGGTTAAAGGAAGGTGATGACAGTAACGATAATGATGATGTCGAAGATGATGGGTGAGATGGTTTGGGGATTAGGTGATGATTAAGGGGTGAGGGAGTGAGATTATCACGATGATAGGGTGGACAGATGACATGGTGTGTTATTTTAGAAAGCTGATTATAGAAGTTGTAGTAAATGAGCACCCTGCCACGTGTGGTGGTGTTTATGTCTCTTCCTTCCCCTGCCACATTGGACTGTGCTCAGCACTTTGCCACAGACAGCTGTACCATCACTCCCGGCAGGCAGACAGACTGGACAGCAGCGTTACTTCATCAGCTGGAGGGAAGCAGAGCGAAGCTGTAATTTAAAGCTGGGCACATATCACCCTGAGAGTTAAAAAACAGTGCTTTGAGACACAAATTGAGGAGTATATGTTTGACCCAATATTAGTAACATTATCACATTTGCTGAGCTGCTTTTGGAGTAACCATCCTCAAAATGAAACACTGACAGACTGGCACATGGATAAAATTAAAAAGACAGCTTATACTGAAAGATGAGTGCAGCACGTAAGACAAACCTGTGTGATGTAACTGAATTAGAGAGTGAGTGAAAGCAAAAGATGCCTGTCTAGCATCAGTTTAATCCAGTGTGGCAGGTCAGAGGAGCAGCTAAATACCTTCTTTGCTTCAGCTCTCTCAGATGACCCAGCCAGGAATAGGAATGTTCACTCCGTCTTCTGAATCTCAGTCAGTCTCTGCCGGGTGTTTACTCATGCTGCTGTCATTCATAATCTTCTCACATGTAGACTTTCAGGACTCCAGGACTTAGCTGTGCAAATAAGCAATAGAGTCTACCTTGCTGGTAGCCAGACAACAACTCTGTTGACTGAAACTGAACAGGATATTGAAACTCTAAATGTACATGTCATTCTTACACTGCCACTCTTATCTGAAGCTACATATAACCGTTGTTTTGTTTTGTTGCCAAATTTAATGAGTCATTGACAGTTTGTGTGTGTTATTAATGTATGTCTTCACACTAGTTAAATGTGCCCTCATTGAGTTAGTACTTCACTTGTTTATAGGGACAGAAAAAACATTGCTAAATAGATATATAAGAAAAAAATCACATATTATAAAACCTGCAATTATTGTCTTAAGTTTTAATCGGTCGAATCATGTTCAAACCTGTCGTAAGAAATGTGAAACACATCTCAAACGAGGGTAGGATAACTGTGAAGGATTTTATCTTACATACAGCTCTATGAAAAGCCACATGATGTATTTTGATGGGCACTTGCAATGGTGACTTTGTCCTTACACTTTCAGAGAGCTGTTAGCTATAAACATTTTTGAGGCTGTACCCCTCATATATGTAAAAGGCATTAGATAATTAAAAATAATGCAGTCCACCACTAGCTACTGCCTAAAATTGACCATAGAGTTGGCTCAAATTTGGATACATACATATATGCTATGTAATTGGCCTGAAGATACTGATCCTTTGCCTCTTGTGTTTCAGAGTGCAGCGATGGAGGAAACGGTCATATGGGAACAGCACACAGTGACCCTTCACAGGGTAAGTGTTTACAGCTTTTCAATCCACTGTCCCCTTTCTTCTCTTGTCTTTTTCCTCTCTCTGCCTGTTTCTGGCATCGTAATCCTGCACTATGTCTTGTGTGTTCTTCACTTTTTCCTCCCTGTTCCTCTCTGTCCTCTGCCCATACATCTCTTTTCTCTCTCTGTACTGAGAGGGCCAGCTGTAGCAGCAGGATGTGTGGAGCAGAAACAATAGTCAAGGAACCCAGATGGCAGGAAACAAGGCTAAGGAAGACAGAAATCAGCATCCACTTCCTTACTACTTCATTTCACTTCCTTCCTGCTGGCAACACACTCTTCTCCTTAACACAACTCCAGGGAAAAGAAAGGGATGATAGTTTTACTCCATGTGCTTTTTGTGCCTTGTAAAGTCACATGTAATTATGATAAATTGTACTAACCTCTCAACCTCAGTGAGATCGGTGCATATGACTGATTACCTCCTTTGGCACAGTCAGCATCATCAGGTTAACTGTAAAACTATTCAAAACAATATTCCCCCAGACATTGCTGATAAATTAATATGCTCATTGTCTTGTGTGCTGAATTTCTGAATGTACTTTGCTTTGAGATAGTAAACCCTTAGTTAGTTGATGCCATTGTGCCGTTGGATTGTGAAGAGCACCTGTCTAGACTGGCCTGCTTGTTGTAATCTAATTAGTAGCAGCTTTATTGAGGTTGAAGGAACGGCGCAGTGTGGCCTGCGGTTCTCAGCCTTGTGACTCTCCTGTGTTGTTGTGGTTGTATGATTAGCCATTTACATCACACGGCTGACTCGCTTGAGCTGGCTGCATAAAACACAGCAGCGCTCAAAACCTCCATTGGAAAATTGATATAACTTGCAAATGCATAACCTGACCACAAACCCTCTTTCATTGCATAGAACACATTACAATATTTTACTTAAATAATAGTTTCATTGATAATTAACCTCCAAAGAGCCTACTAGCCTGTTTTTGTTTACAGCAAAGCCTGGGAAAAGGCTAATGTATTTGCCAGTCAGTAATCAGTAAGTTCTGTGTGTATAGGCCCCAGGCTTTGGATTTGGTATTGCCATCTCAGGCGGGCGAGACAACCCTCATTTCCAGAGTGGGGAGACGTCCATTGTGATATCTGATGTGCTGAAAGGAGGTCCTGCGGAAGGACTGCTACAGTAAGTGTTTGACTTTTGTCATCTATTTTGTCATCTGCTTTTTTAAATATTTACAGACAAAAGGGTTGTAGAAGTGCTGTTAGTTTGACCTCAGTATTAGTTAAAGTAAGATCCTGCTAGATGTTTCCCCTTTTTCATTTTATTCTATATACATGTTTGTCATGGTGGTATGTATTTATAGACTCACATTGATCTCTGGAACTATTGTTAATTGATTTTTTTTGTTTGTTTGTTTGTTTCAGGGAAAATGATCGAGTGGTCATGGTCAATGCAGTCTCTATGGACAATGTGGAACATGCCTACGCTGTGCAACAGCTCCGAAAGAGTGGCAAAAATGCAAAGATAGTAAGTTTGACACTGATGGTATTTACAAAACTTAAGTTGAAATTGTGTGAATCGCAGTGATCATTTGTCTGTTCAGATTTATCTCTTTGTCTATTCATTTTTTCCATAAAATGTAAACATAGCATGATTTCAGGATTGGGTCTACTCACTTCTAATTGCTGTTTGACATTACAGAAAGATAATGATACTGTCATGTGTACTTGAGCTGTGAGGAAGACTATAATAACTGCCTTTTTAACACTCACAACTTTCCGTCTATTCCAAGACTATTCGCAGGAAAAGGAAAGTGCAGATCCCTGTTTCTCGGCCCGGGGACAGGGAGACAATGTCAGAGCATGAGGAAGAGGACAGCGACGAGGATGATGGCTATGAGCACCACAGTGGTCGAGGTGGCCGAAGTGCCTATGAAGGAGCAAGCGGAGGCACGAGCACTGGCAGGCGTCCCGACCGCGAACGTAGCAGCAGCGGCAGACGGGATCACAGTGCCTCGCGGGAGCGGAGCGTCTCACCGCGCTCTGACCGCCGATCTCAAACCTCATCTGCTCCACCCAGGCCTGCCAAGGTCACCCTTGTCAAGTCCCGCAAAAATGAAGGTGGGCAACACAATGTCCAAGAACCTGAGAAGTTAACTATGCGTATTGTGGATACAATCAGTTTATTTACAATTCTACAAATATTGTAAAGACATACTGAAACATAGTGCAAAAGAGATGTATGTACATATAAGACGACAAATTCTGGAGTTTCTCAACTTCACTTATGCTCACAATTAAGATCAATCAGAACGCTTTTGTTGGCTAGTCTGTTAATCTTTTTTACAGAGAACAAAGCGATGGCTGAATTGATGCGCGCTGTTAATATTGCGTTGTTGTCCTCTGAAAGCAGAATATGGACTGCGGTTGGCCAGCCACATATTTGTGAAGGACATCTCCCCTGAGAGCCTTGCTGCCAGAGATGGAAACATCCAGGAGGGAGATGTTGTACTTAAGGTGAGAGAACAGAGTGTTTGCATGAGTGAGCCTATAAGAAATACAGGGGTTTTAAAAGTGGGCGAAACGCTGAAATGGGCAAATAAACTGATGAAGAGATTATTAGAATGAATGTGGAAGATGATTATGTAAAGAAGTGCCTTTAAATGGGGTGAAAGAGAAAAGTATTCCTTTGACTAAAAACTTTCACTGGTCTGCTGTGGTAATCTGTGAGCTGCTGAAAGTGGATCGCAGAGTGAGGTCACAGTTCATTAGTATGCAGACTCACCAGCAGGAATACCACACATTCCATTATTCCTTTGAATTTTTATCCACTCAATCTCTGAGGAGGGAAAATCCTCCTCCACAGTAAAGAGATGCATTCAAAATCCAATTTAGTGTGTCATTTGTTCTGAAGAGAGGCAGAGGTGTTTTCCAGTTGAGCTGGGATTGGAGGAAAAACATCCCACGACTAATTATACTATACATTTTCAAACTTGTCCATAACCTCCTGTACTCCTCCTCCTTTCTTAAGATTCATTATTCTTAATGTGAGGGTGAACTAGGTCGTTTCCAGTTCCTCTTTGCCGTGTGATGATAACCTAGTTTTCAAAGGCACATGTACATATGAAGTGAAGATAACTTGTCTATTCAGTTCTTTTGTTGACCCGCTCGTCTTCCTCTGGCAGATCAATGGCACAGTTACAGAGAACCTATCACTGATAGATGCCAAGAAGCTGATTGAGAGGTCAAAGGGCAAGTTGAAGATGGTGGTGCAGAGAGATGAGCGAGCCACGTTGCTCAACATTCCTGACCTTGATGACAGCATCCCATCAGCCAATAACTCCGACAGAGATGGTGAGACAACAGACATGTCGTGTTGCCATGTTGGATGCTGCTGCCATGTGACTGCACAAGCTATGACTGCCAAAAAAACTAATTTGTAATGTTTTTAAACACTGATATGGAATAATTTCAACCCTAAATTTTTTTCTTGTTGTGTTAACTCGATCTTGATTTACACCATTGATTAAATGCTCATGCATATTTAATTTGAAATTCACAGACATTTCAGAAATACATTCACTGACATCAGACCATTCCAATCGATCCCACGGGCGAGGTAGTCGATCACGTTCGCCTGACAGGCCCGAACCTTCGGATCACCTCCGTCACTCCCCTCGGCAGATCAGCAATGGCAGGTAAGCGAAATACACATACACACTTCTGACTGCAAATCTGGTCATAGGGCACAGCTGTCACACATGCCACAGTCATACATCCATACTCCCACCGCTCCAGCTTCATACATCATGTTCACACCCACAGGTTAGTGGGTGCTGAGTAAGTACCTTGCAGCACTGATGCATAAATCAATAGATAAAGACACTGCATGCATAAACCATCACACTCCCTCTGGAGCCATCACAGAGTTCCAATAATACCTTGCTCTAGGAGAGAGCTGGGGAGGAGAGGAAGGATTGATTCATCTCCACTCGGTGGACTGAGGTCTTGTTTTGAAAGTATAATAGATCTTTTAACCGTTTTCTGTACAGAGAATCACATTCAAATGGTATAAGGTTGTCTCAGCTTTATACAGTCACTCACTAAATCATGCAAAGCTTGGTTTATTTTACTATTTAACACACGTTTTTCTTGTGTTGTCGGTACTCATGTAAGTGGCCTCAACCGCTCAAAATAGGATCTGTATTTTGTAATGCGTGCAATGTCATTTGATAGCTTTGTTTTGCATATACTCTGAACACATGATGCTCTATTCTTTCTATTCATTCTAATGTCCATACTGCCTCTTGTCCTCCTCTTTTCTTACCGCCAGTTGGAGCTTCCAGTAAGTTATCTTTATCATAGTTTAGAGTCTGTGTAGCTTTCTGTCCCTGTCAAACTCATAGATGGCAAAGGAGAGCTCGAGGAATGGCATGCGAGTAAAACTAGTTTCTCTCAGTTAGTGTGGAGCTTGGGCATTGTAAGCTTACTAGGTAAGAGCAAGATACTGAGCTTGGTTGAATGGGTCAAGATTGGCTGCAAGGACAAAAGACAAAAAAGACAAAAGAGGATATGTTGCTGGTTTATGTTCACAGCAAATGGTTCTGTTAGATACTGTGAAGTAGGGTTGGGTATTGAATCAGGGCGCTGAATCCAAGCTGTCTTCAAGCGTTTGTTCTGGATTGAACTGTCAAGAGTCTTGTATAACCAGACCTCCATTTCATCATGTTTATATGGGCCTTTGGGTGCAGACACAGTGGGCTGTCATACTCCAAACTCCCAAAAAAAAAGTTGCTACAGAGAACTTAATTGTTGCCAGACAGAAAACTCACAAGAGGTGCTATTTCTGGTAGCAGTCATTTTCAAACTCGTTGTTAATCAAATGGAGGATTTTTCTCCAGACTTTTGTGTTCTTGATGAGGTGAAGGTCTGACCATGTGAGATACAGCCAAACCTGCGGTTTATAACAAATTCTTCCTAAAGGACAAAATGTGTTACTGGAACAGGTATACTCAAACTCAGATGCAACTGAAAAACAGCTGCCTTATTGACGCATTACTTACATTGTTTGTTCTGCACAGAGCACACTCTTAAAACAGCTGTTGTAGCTGCAGGATGTTTGCTCAGTTTGCCGCTGCTAGTTTATCTTTCTGGCTTGTTAGTTGCTTGTCAGTCATGTCATCTATGGCTAGATTAACCTCCCATGCTGCCCTTTCATTGCATGGTACATTGTGTCAGACTGTTGAGTAACCTTGCTTGTTTCAATGCAGGATGAGGGCAGGTTCACTGTTGCACAGATTACTTCCAATGTAAGTGAATGCATTCCACTGATGAGAGGCCAGTATGTGTTGGAATATTTTTGTTACTCTTTCCCTGATTCAACATTTATCTTTGTGAACCAAAAATACAGCATGTCTGCCCAGAAGTAAGAAAACTAAAGATTAAGTCAGTCATTTTGTGTGACTGGATAATCTCATAAACACATGAATTGTCAGAAGAGGAGTTGCACCTGCTTCTCATGTGGTTGTGGGTTAAGAAGTAACTGAGGAAATGACAGTCTGACTGTCACTAGACTATGATGTAAGGCAGTGTTTTTACTATCTCCCAGTTTAGGAGGGGAAAAAGGAATTTGACATACTTCCCACAGTGCTTTGCCCCAAGCCAGATGGTTTGCTTAACCTGATTGGCTGCAGGGCTTAGAGGCATTCTTTTGCCTCCAGCACGATGCTGTGCCGTGTTTTTGAACACAAGCGATCATCATCTCCGTCAGCATAAGTGTACTTTGTGCAGATGCAAAAGGCTGTCTGTGTTGTCTCTCAAGGAATTGAACCAAAATCCTCATAATAAGCGCCATGGTTCATCTTACAGATACATTTGTGTGAGTAATTAGTTTCTCTTTTTAAAATATTGTTTATTTTTTGTTGATACGTTTAATTATTAGATTGGTAGTTTGAAAGAAATTTTGCCATTGGGTGATTTGTTTTTTTTTTTTTTTTTAAAGAGCTGTTGGTATATCTAGTCTGTTTTCTTTTAGTCGGTTTTTCTCTGTAAATATTTTGAAGCTTGTGGGTGGATGTGAAATTATAGCATCCGGGACTATTATGCAGCGGAGAGATTCAGTACTATATTTTGCATTATTTGTTGACGTCTGCGTAGCAACATCTCTCCCACCCCTTCAGGTTTTCTGTCTCTCACTCACTTGCTCTCTCTTGCCTGTACCCATACTGTAAGAATATGTAAGCAAAGGGATTGAACAAAGGCTTCTGTCAAATGGTGTTTGTCAGTGTGAAGCCTTTTTTTAGCAGCATTCTGCAGCAAGGAACAGCAGATTTAGGCCACAACACACTCTCTCACTCCTCGCTCTCCCTCTGTCTCTTGCTCTGTCTCTCTTTTTCCCCCGTCTCTCACACTCTCTTTCTCATTCATCCGTTACACACACACACACACACACACACACACACGCACACAGAGTCTTTCTCCCATTACAATTCTGTTATTTATCCTCGAGCTTCAGCTCTCATTTATCTTTCTCCCTCAACAACAAACTCACACACAGGTCTCTCTGATGCTGATTCTGCTGACGTATAAAACTGCACAGATCAGATTTATGTGCAAAACTGAATTGTAGTGAGAGCTGATGGACACATTCAGGGATCTAGAAAAAGATCATTCTGTGGTCGGAAAATGTGGAGTGTCAGTCAGCATGGAAATGGATGTGCATATACTGTTTATTGTGTTTTACTGTGTAAATATACACTGTACTGTATATTTTGGGCATGGGAGAAGTTGCCTAGTCTTAGCCGGTGGCACCGCCTGCACCTTCACATTCTTCTACAAAAGCTTCTGAACACAGCACAAGTGCTGTGCCAGCAGGCAGTCATGTGACCAGATTGGAATTCAACCATTGTTTTAAGCAGCAGAGCCTTTTCTACTCTGTTAGACTTAGCCTACTAGACTCAGACACACACACACACACACACACACACACACACACACACACACACACACACACACACACACACACACACAGTTCCCCCATATTTATTTTATTCAGGTTAAACAGGAACTTGGACTGAAAAGTATCCTAACTCAAGAGTTTATGTTGGGAGACTTGCTCTGACTTTTCTTTCTCTGCCTGTGTGCTTTTATTGGAAGAGTTACTGAATGGTCATTAAATGGGAGTTTACACCAGTCTTCAAGAAAAATGTGACTTGGAAATTTAAGCATTTGTAAGCCTTGTTTGTTCCAGTTGACCTTGATATCAGTTTCTGATTGGGAGTGTGGTTTGCCATTGACATACTGTGTAGACCACACAATTTGAGAAACTAAATGGGAAGAAAAAAACTGCACTAAAATACAGACAAACAACTTTAAATTGGTGACAAATTTGCAGAGTCTTTTTAGCAAAGTCGCACATTCTTCTTTCAATTGCTTATTGTCTTCTCATCTCATTTTTCTGCTCATGTGCAGAATGTATAATTCATGGTCCATGCCATTTCCCTTTGCATTCATTTTAGTGTCTCTATCTTCCTGGTGACACTTAAGGAACACATGAGATTACTTGAGGTCGTTAAGGAGTGCATCAGTATAAACTTATTATTAGCATTGACAGTCCATTTTTACTGAATTGCCATGTGTTAATTTTGTTTATTTCAGCCATCGAAGTCGAGATGAGGATCGCATATCCAAACCAGGGGCCATGTCCACACCGGTGAAAAGCTCTGATGATGGTGTCTTGTCACAGGCCAGCGACCAGGCCAGCTCCAGAGATGACAAACAGTTACCTCCGCTGCCTGGTACAGAAACCTCTGTCACCTTTCATATTTCTACATCTCATTTTCTCCAGTTAGATCTTACAGCAAAGAAATGTTCAGTAAATCTCAGCCTGCATTCTGCTTTTTCCTGAAGAGCTTTGCCTGAAGTCAAATTCTTATAAAGACAAACAGTGAGTTTTAAAAAGTCAGTGTGTCAAATACCTTAACACTAAACTCTACTGTTACTGTTTAAAATACCTAAAAAACACGATCTCAGCTGTTGTTTAGAGTGTAAACTCTAATTAACACAATGTAGTAGAAGTTATCAATACCTGCAAAGTACATTTTCACACATCCTTCTCCATATTCACAAAGAAATACTGACTATGCATGTGAACATCTGAGGAACAAGGAAATTAACATTACAAAACAAGTATTCACCACCACATTTGACTTGGATTAAAATTGACGCTTTCACTTCTACTCATGGTTTCATTTTTATCTTAGAACCAAAGCCAGTTTATGCACAGCCTGGTCAGCCTGACGTGGATCTGCCTGTCAGCCCCTCTGATGCACCTGTGCCCAGCGCTGCTCATGATGACAGCATCCTCAGGTAAGTGTCCTAGATGTTCTCATCCAAAGCACCGCACAGTATTGAGTGCTGATCTGCATTTCAGCATGCATGTCAGGTGCATACATTATTCATTTTGAGAATATGAGTGAACTTTTTTTATTCAAGTTAGCTCACCTGCCATAGTTTGGATTAGTTTGGATCAAGGCAGAGATTCTGGTCAGCTTTTGTTTTGGCTTTGTTGTTACTCCACACTCTGCTTTCTTGAATAGCCTGCTGTGTTTTGTGTCTCTTAAAATGATTGTTTTTAAATCCACAATTCGCTGACCTTTTTGCTTAACTCTACCTGTCTCCCTGCGTTCTCCTGCAGGCCGAGTATGAAGCTGGTCAAGTTCAAGAAGGGAGAGAGTGTCGGTCTGCGGTTAGCGGGAGGAAACGACGTGGGAATTTTTGTGGCAGGAGTTTTGGAGGACAGTCCTGCGGCCAAGGAAGGGCTGGAAGAGGGAGACCAGATTCTCAGGGTACGATACGCTCAAACAACATAGCTATTGTTTGGTTTCTGCAGTAAACTGATGGGGGGGGTTTTTTTCGTGTAAAGTGTGTAAAATGTAGTTTTGAAACTGTGGTGAGGCATGAACAGAATCCTAGTTTTCATAGCTACATTTTGTCTGGAGAAATCTCATTTGTTAGCCATGTATTGTATATGCCTCATCAGTTTTTAGATGTGTACATGTGCATGACAGATATTTCAAAGAGGGTGAGTATCACAAAGGCAGAAGTTCACTGTTTTGAAAGGAAAGCCCACTGTCATTGCTTTGTGTTGGATTCAAAATAATTAAACCCAAAGTCTGGAGCGAAACTGAAATAAGTAGACTGAAATTTTCACAGCTGAAGAGGACTGTTTCTAAAATTCTGTAAAAACTGTCCTTTTATTGCGCAGTCAGTCAAAGTGCTCTGGGGAAAAAACTCCTCAGACTGCACTGTCAAATATGCCAGCCTTGGCTGGATAAAATGCACAGTGGTTTAGGGGAAATCTGCTGCATGTAAACACAGGTTTTACCACAACCAGGGGTGTGTAAATGTGTTCTCGGATTTCCTCCTTCGCCCATATTTCTTCCAATAACATGTTGGTTTTGTACACATGTAAACGTAGTGTATGTAACTGTGGATAAAGTGGATAGTTTCAGTATCTTGTAATTGCTGTGTGTTGTCCTGGTATTGTTTAGCTTGTAAGAGTATTCTATGGTATTTTCCTGTCAGAGTTCATTTAAGTTTGTGTATTGTGAAAGTAATAACTCTTACAGTTTCTTTCCATGTTGCATGTATGACAGTGGGAAGAACATCTGGTGTTACTGTCAAAATAGACAAGCAGTAGCTGCCCACACTAACTTAGATAATCAGTAGTGAAACTATGTGATCCCATGGCTACAATAGTTTGATTTCTGTGTGAAGAGATCTTGGGACTACAGTACAATGTATCGGTCAGTCTATGAGTCATTCAGGGCTCTGCCTCGTGTCAAAACTCCCCTTGTTTCCAATGTGAAGACACAATAGAGGTTGTTCTTGCACTCTGACCTCGGAACAGTTGCTTTCTGTTTTGCCGAACACTAGAGTAACATTGTTGGTGGGATGATGGAAACCCTCTTGATGTCAGTGTTGGATCCATTCTGATATGTTTATACGCCAGCCAAAGATTACACCTGCCATATTTAATGCTGCAGCTGTGAAGCTGTGGAGTGGTGCACTGTGCAGAAGAGGCTGAATACTTAACCACACAGTTTTTTACCCCATGACAATAACAATTATGGACTGCATTTAGTATCTGATAAACAAAGCTGTCCATTACCTCATCTCCTTCTCTTAATGAATATACTATGTCTTGTGTTCCTTCCACTCACAGCATAGATCTCTTTTTTTGTGCCTGTGCCTGTGTGTGTGTGTGTGTGTGTGTGTGTGTGTGTGTGTTCTCTGCACTGTACAGACACACTGTAGAGACTTCCAGGACATTGTTTTCCATTTTCCCTTTGGTCATGGTGTGCTAGTAGAGATAAAGACGTCAAGCCCTCCTGTTTCTGGGAAGGATAAAGGTGTCTTTCTGAGGTTCAGTGATTCAGTCCATGTGTTTCTGGTTCCCCTGCTGCTCCTCAAGCAGAGTCAATAAACAGCAGTTATTGTGTTTGGGACAGCAGCAGGAGGTGAGGAGGAGGCTGCTTGGTTGTAGGGGGAATACATCGCCCTGCTTCTGTTGAGGAACAAGTTTTTCTTTTCCTGTGTTCCTTGTATTCTGTGAGAAATCAAATGAGTGATAGCTGCTAGAGTTTTTTCCCTTTTTTTGGTCAAGAAAAAAATAAAGAAAGCTGTTGAAAGTTGAAAAGGAGGATTGGAGTGCATTTCAATTCAGTAGCTTTCAACCATTTTTTAAGCATTTAACAATGATAACTTGAAAACTTGGTAGGATGAAGTTGGGCGACAGTAACATGATATTAAGAGTCTGCAATTTGTTGTTTTGTTTGATCCACAGGTCCTTCAAATTGACTTCTGTGTCTTGTGTTCTGAATATGTAGGTGAACAATGTGGACTTCGCTAACATCATTCGGGAGGAGGCTGTGCTGTTTCTGCTGGATCTCCCAAGAGGAGAAGAAGTTACTATTCTGGCTCAGAAGAAGAAGGATGGTGAGTGATGGCAGTATAAAGTACTGTGGTAGTAATTTAAATACATCGAGCATGAAAACCAGCAAATTTAAAGGGTTTCTGCAATCATCTGTTTTTTTTCTGCTTTTTCTTAAGTGTATCGGAGGATAGTGGAATCAGACGTGGGTGACTCCTTCTACATTCGGACACATTTTGAATATGAAAAAGAGTCACCGTACGGGCTGAGCTTTAACAAGGGCGAGGTGTTCCGTGTAGTAGACACCCTCTACAATGGCAAATTAGGCTCCTGGCTCGCTATCCGGATTGGCAAGAACCATCAGGAAGTTGAAAGGGGCATCATTCCCAACAAAAACAGGTAAAAGAAGTTTCAGGTCACACCTTTAATACCTGCACAGCTTGTTTTGGCACTTTATGAATGGGCAAAGGTGGAGGCAACGAAACAAAACCGTTGTAGTTCATCTGGGAGAAGCAAGAATGGATCATCTCCATTTGCTCATTTGTTTAATCTACTGTATTTTACACATTTGTTATGATTGTTGCTGCTTGTTATTTGTGTTTCTGTGATTTTGTTGAAGAAAAAGCTTTTAGTCCTGTGATACAGTCCTTCATAAACTCAAAGTGTTTTTAAAGTAGGGCATACTTAACACATCACATGCCAGACAAATGGTTTTGTAAGGATCTACTGTGTGTAGTTTGTGAAGCCTGTGTGTGTGAGGACATGAAGTGTAGATCATGATCAAGGCAGCAGCATCATTTTATCTTGGCCTGTCTCTTCAGCCTTCAACAGCCTCTGGCAGTGTGTACACACAGATTCCTCACTGTCCTGTTGAGAGAGAAGACATAGCTTTTCACATGCTTTGTGCGTTTTTGTCATGTACGTACATTTAGCATTGTGAAATATATCAGCTTCTCGGCCAAGTTAAACCTGCCTCCATGGATGTTCTTTCAGAACATAAAACCATAAAATCACACTCAGAATTCAATATTTTGAAAAAACACACATCAAAGGAAGACCATTATTATTCAAAGCCACTTGGAATGAGCTCTTCCCCCTGTAGGCCCGCTGCCTTTCTCACCTAACCGCTTACTCTTGTTTGTGTGGTTTTCCAGTTATTTTATGCCTCCATGCCGGAGAAAGCCGAGGCCGGAGGCTTTTTGTTTTCGGGTTGTCCGTCTGTCCATATGGATGTCCCGTTCTTGTGAATACGATACATCAGGAACGCCTTGAGGGAATTTCTTCAAATTTGGCACAAATGTTCACTTGGACTCAAGGATGAACTGATTAGAATTTGGTGGTCAAAGGTCACTGTGACCTCAGTATAAACTCATTTATAAACACACAAGCATTGTCCTCCACTACAAGCTCATTGGTTTTACTGATATTGAGTTTGAGATGTGATGAAGCTCTCTGTCAGTCCTTTGTACTCCTCTGAAAACATAGTTTTTAAGTGAAGACGGTATGTTTCTCACTGGAAATTATTCACTGGAATCGTACATGTCAATATAGTGAGAACTTCCATTAAAAGTCTTCACTGCATATATGAGTCTGGACAGACATGGATGTAAATTGCAACTTGACTGGCAGACAGGCATGCAACTGCGAGGCGATATTTTTAGTGTATCATTTCACTGCAAAGTGTCAAGTCTTAGCTTCTCCCATCCAGTAGATACATACAGTAGTGCACGTGTGTTTGCTAATCACTGAAATGTGTACATCACAGTAACTTCTGCTCTTCTCTGTCCAGAGCTGAACAGCTGTCCAGTGTGCAGTACACCCTTCCCAAAACACCAGGGGGCGACAGAGCTGACTTCTGGAGATTTCGTGGATTGCGAAGCTCCAAGAGGAACTTGCGGAAGAGCAGGGAGGACCTGTCAGCCCAGCCAGTTCAGACCAAGTTCCCTGCCTATGAGAGGGTGGTGCTGAGGGAAGGTAAGAGTACAGAGGCAATGGCAGTAACAGTAATTAACTGAGACTCACACACTTTTTTTTATACTTTATTGTAGGGTAAGAATTGACAAAGTAGTGGTCTGGTTTAGTATTTGTGAGTGTTACATAATGCTAACCATTGGAAGTCTCCATGACACGGTCTTGTTCTTGCACAGCTGGGTTCCTGAGGCCTGTGGTTATCTTTGGGCCAATAGCAGATGTGGGCAGAGAGAAACTGGCCAGGGAGGAGCCAGACATTTTTGAACTAGCAAGTAAGTAATAAAGTACTCATCTCCCTATTTCTGTATTCAAGCTCTGTGTATTGTCCCTCTGTGTGGCGTGCACTGATAGGAGACCAGACTCTTAATTTACACGTCACACATCACTAAAGCTGAGGGCTGTTTAACTTCACAGCATCCATCAAATATTCACAGCAGCAGTCATTATCTAATAGATGTATTAACAGGAACTCTCCTGATTTGCTTCCAGTTAGACTTTCATCAGGCATCAGTTCTGCCTGTGATTCTCTTTTCTTCTTTTAAGTGCACTGCTCTGCTGTAAGGATTGGCACGACAATGCATTGACAAACACCTTGGCACGGCTGCCAACCAGATAAAACATTTAATTTTGATTTAGTGTTTGATTAAAAACACCTACTTAATTATAAACTGAATCATTGTAGGTGTATAAATATAACAGCCCCTGCTGATTCCATGTGGTCATGACCTATGGAAGTTTATGGAAGTCTAGATATTCCCAATTTATTTGAATAAGTCTGTTAATGAGGTTAGTTGAGTTGAGTCTGTTATTTCCTCTGTTTATAGCTTCTTTCTTCACTTTTATCTGTATAGCTTTCAATCCTATACACTCCAAGCAAAGTGGCACGCTCCTTTTCATTTCTGTCCTCATCCACTGCCATATACTTGATGAAATTACAAGCTTCTTTAATGTGTGGTTGTTATACACTCAGTATTGAATTTCAATTACTTACAGTACACAAACACACATGCCAGTGCAACCACACGTATTCCGTACACAACCCACATAAAAGTGATTCCATCCCTGGATGTTTATTTGCATAACTCTCGTGATGTTTGTGTAACTGTACTTTCTTTTCAGAAACACAGCAACAACAAGGAGGGGGAAGTATGTCACTTAGTGCATCAGCTTTTATTTGTTTTTATTTGACTCAGTGAATGGCAGATAGTCTGTAAGCTGTTGTTTGTTGGCTAGCTGATCTATAGATGTCCAAACAGTGGGTAGGGGAATAGCACTTGATTCAGGAATTCAGACTTGTCATTACGATTGGCATTAACAATTGTTTTCCGATTTCGTAGCATTACACAGTCTTGTAAAATGAAGATCTGACATTGAAGAGATGCAGTATTGCACTGACACACAGCTAGTTCTCAGTTGACAGTGAATAAATGAATCTGCCCTTGATATTGTACTTGAGCTGCTCACTAAAATTGTGTTCCACTCTGACAAGCAGCATTAGTTATCAATGAAAAATATATCTAAGATTTAAAAAAAGGCTCTGCTGCATTAGTATGGATTACATTTTGCGCATACAAATCCATTCAGGAAGATGAACATTGATTAACATTGTTGGACATTTTTACTTTTTACTGTTAGGAATCTATGTTTGTTTTCCATTCTCCTTTTTTCCCCCCAAGTTTAAGTCACTAAGGAACTGTGTGTCATTGTGATATTGCATGTTGGATATGGAAGAGATAGTGTTATTCCCCTCTTAATGGCAGGTTGCAGCATGTTGAGCTGTGCAGTTAATATGACATGAAAACAGAGATGTGCGAAGTTGCTAGTTTATTTGGTGTTCAAAAAATTGCCATTAATTATTATTATTATTATGATTTTTTTTTGTATTAACTTTTTGCCATATGCCCATAAAATACCACATGCTAGAAATGTTTGGCAGCAAATCAGCGTGGAATTAATTTGCCAACTGGAGAGTTTTTGCATAAAAATGCCATGCACTGGATAGGTTTTCATGAATAATAAATACTACCCATAGCAATACACAGTATTTATGAAATAAGATGAAATAGTGTGTACATTATAATTTGAGCATTGCTGCATATGCCTGAATCTTCACTTGCTGCATGGCTATATTTATCCGCTCCTTTAAAATATGTTTTCGAGTAGTTTAGAGCAGAGTTTTTATAGATCATACATCCTGTTGGAGTTTTAGAAATGAAGCTTTGCCTCCTGATGTGTTTAAAGTGATTACTATACTAAACATCCTTGTGAGATGAGTGCCCTCCTTTGAACCTTGTGTGTTTAGACAGGAAACCATTGCTTATCTTTATGTAAATCATAAACCCCTCTACACATCCTTGCTTAAATCCCCGAGGCTTACAATGACACTGTTCTCTCATTAATCCCAAATGACCCTCATGTGCTTGTATCCGCATATTTCATGTCACTGTTTCTCACATAACACATTTCCTGCACCATAATTTCTGCTGTTACATGCAGTTGCACGCACACAATCGTTACACACCAAATTTAATTTTCCTAAACCTCCCCAAAATATCTAATGACTAATGCATGAATTGGCTGCTGTCCTCATTCGTCTTTACTATCTAGCTGTTGTCATAAACGTACACTTGTCCTCTCCTGTATGGAGATGATTATTCCATATTGAACAGCTCTATTTATGGGAGGCGACAACTGCACGCTACAAGGATGTCTAATTGGGGCACAGTCTGTGATTATTGTTGTTTGTCTCTTGTGTTGATGTGATGCAGTGACTGTGTCCATTTGTGTCCCATAGAGAGTGAACCCAGAGATGCAGGAACCGACCAGAAAAGCTCCGGCATCATTCGCCTGCACACCATAAAACAGATCATTGACCGGGTGAGAGAAGCTATATCTGCACACACATTTTTAATATACAAGCGAAAGGTGCAATGAAAGCATCTTTTGACAGATTTGTTGTGGTTCTGAAAAGATGGCAGCGAGCCACAACGATGTGTATAGCTCACTGCTGCCCTCTGGTGTACTACACTCTCATGCTACTATGAGCCTGAACCTTAGCAAGTGGTGACAGGTTCACTTTGAGAAGGTAATGCAGACTGATGAGCTAACCTCTTACAAGGTTTCAAGATCATGCAGTGCTCTATAGTCTACATTACAACAGAGGGGAACCTCTCTCGATATGGAGATAAACATATTTGCAACACATTTAGGTTTTTTTTTTTTTTTTTTTCCTGTGTATGAAGGACAAGCATGCAGTGCTGGACATCACCCCGAATGCAGTGGACCGGCTTAACTACGCTCAGTGGTATCCAATTGTGGTGTTTCTCAACCCAGACACCAAGCAGGGCGTCAAGAACATGAGGACCCGCCTCTGCCCTGAGTCTCGGAAGAGCGCCAGGAAGCTCTATGAACGAGCACTCAAATTAAGGAAGAACAACCACCACCTCTTCACCAGTGAGTCCAGTGGGAGTGGGGGAAGGATAGATGGGTGCTCCAAACAAAGGGAAGAGAATGGGGGAGACTTTACAGAGGGCAACCACATATTTCAAAGGCCGTTGACAATTGAGTGTCGCAGTGTTGGAGGCTGTGGCTACGCTGCAGTTGTGGTGCATGGCCCTGTTCTGTCAAACTTCTTGCAAAAGCTTGTTCAGCACTGACCGTCACACAAGAGCACCCTCAGGCCCCTTTCGAAGCATGCACTCTTCCTGTCAAGGGATGTGGTGTGACCATAATTTAAGACTAACTGTTGGTGATAAAAGATTTTAGAGAGGTCCAAGAGATTATTCTTAAATCACATTTAGACTTTGCAGCACACATGTAGATTGTTTACTTAATACTCCGCCCAAACAATTATGACACAGCAAGCTGCATCTCTACCTCTACGCCTTTATCCACAGAACTCATTTAAAAGGTATTCTCAAACTCAGACCTCATAATGTTGAAAAAGAAAAGTTCAAATACTTCTTGAATATATCTTGTAAAAGTCGAAGAGGTTGTACTTAATACTTAATTGAAGATTGTTAGTGCTCATTTGACTGGAGAGATATTTTTATTTTCTTCTGCCCTTCCCTCTGTGTGTATTCAGCAACCATTAACTTGAACAGCATGAATGATGGTTGGTTTGGAGCACTGAAAGAGATAATCCAGCAGCAGCAGAACCAGCTGGTGTGGGTTTCAGAGGGCAAGGTAAGACGCACACGCACACACATACATACATACAAGCACACAACCATGTAGACTGGAATTGATCTTTTCTCACTCCCTCTCTCACTTTACCTTCTGTTTCCCAGGCTGATGGGGCAGCTGAGGATGACCTGGACATCCACGATGACCGTCTGTCCTACCTGTCGGCGCCAGGCAGTGAGTATTCCATGTACAGCACAGACAGCCGTCACACCTCCGACTACGAGGACACGGATACAGAGGGTGGGGCCTACACCGACCAGGAGCTGGACGAAACACTGAATGACGATGTGGGTCCACCCACGGAGCCTGCCATCACTCGCTCCTCTGAGCCTGTCCGTGAGGACCTGCCGGTCATCCAGGAGCCCCCTGGCTATGCTGGCTACCAGCACACAGTGCAGCCGGACCCCCTGAACCGCATCGACCCGGCTGGATTCAAGGCACCAGTGCCGCAGCAGGTAGCGTTTCTGAGAGCTGCACGTCTTCCCTGTTGTCTGGAGGACGTGGTGTGCGTTAGAAGGGTTTTTTGGAGGCGCTATTGAAGGCACTTTTTTATTTTTACAGTTATTCTGTCTATCTGCTGTTACAAAACAATATCAGTGGAAAAGTAAAACCTTTTGTGGTCAGGTATTTATCGTAATATATAAATATTATATATACAGTAACATATATAAATCTATATATTTATTATATTATTTATTTTATCTATTTGCCCTTATGTGTTTGTTGATTGATGTTTGTGAGCGTATGTTTTTTATTTTTCAAAAGGAGAAGAACTTCATAAGTTTTACTGTTACTCTTGTACTCTGTATTACCACAAGCTGTCTTATTGGTGTGACTGTTGCTGATGTCACTGGGAAAAGGAACTTATGTTTGTCCAAGTATCTGTACCAGTACTCACCTATGTGCACTTCCTAACTTTGTTTTACCTGTGATCGGGACTGTGACGCTATGACACAAGAAAGTATTATGTGCATGTTGGAAATGCCAGTGTTAAACCAGTGTACCTGTGAAATGTATTAATCGAAACCCAATTGGCCGCTGTGGTACCCAAATCTAAACGTTTGTCGTCTCATAATGTGTGAAAGAACATAAAAGGGAAGAAAAGAAAATTACTGTATTGTAACCGCAGCATTAAAATCAAATTAGTATATCCAAACAATGAAAACTTGTCCTGCTGCTAATTCCTAACTCTCACATGCCATTGATTCATCTACAGCTATGGCTAAATGAGGAGGTGGATGATTGGCTGTTTGAATCCATGTAAGCTGTAGGCACAAGTGAGGAGCAGATCGTTGTAGAGGAGCTGTGTATTAGGTGTCAAACCATTCAGCCAACTAATGCACAGTACCTTCACCGCGTAACTGCTACAGCTAAAGTGCATCCATACACGTATACGTGTATATATGTCCTGTGGCAAACTGCAGCAAACGTCACATCAACACGCTACAAGTTGAAAAAGACATCTAGGTGTGTGTCTAGGTACGCATAAGTGGAGCACATGTTACATTTGGTGTTCATCAGCAAACACCTACACACCAGTATGCCAAACCTGGAATTTATATGATAGCATTTGATTTTTTTGTGAAAGGTGCGCACTCCCCTGTAGTGCTTATACAACCATTCGTATGTACTGGGAAACACAGTTGCCACTGCTCTGGAGATGGCAATAGTGAGATAAATTAAATAATTTGTAGTGAGGTACACTCCGTAAATTATTATCACTAAATCTACGGTTCTTCTGGCCGTTGCCTGTTCTGGCATGCCGAAAAATAATAAAAAATATCATGTTTTTCTGTGATCTTTGGTGTGCTGCAGGCGTTAGCTGCAAATATAACATGCGCTCCACTGACTGTTTATCTAAATGCATGCATAGTTATCTATCCAAGTTGTAGTGCGTTGATGTGGCGTATGAGTGCAGATCGGCACACATATGCCACAGGTCGAAGCAGCGTATGTTGCTCTAAGTTGTGTATAGTGTATGTCACTTTGTGAGACAGCTGCATCCGTTTGAACTGACTACAATCAGTGCGACACCTACGTCGTGTGTAACGCCTGTGTGTACATTGTGAGACTATGTCAATTGCTGCCGTGCACTCAGAGGTTTGGTTGTATCTCAGACATCTTAAGTAGGTACTAGTGAGGCATTTGACATGAGTTGGCTGAATTGTTTGACACCTCATAGGCTGTGAAGGCAGTAGCACTTGTTAGTACTGCACCATAGTGTGTCAGCGCGTGTTATTAAACATTTCTGAACCACTTCACAGAAAGCAGAGGCCGCTGCCGTCCCTAGCATCCCCCAGCAGCCTGAGCCCCTGGCTGAGACAGTGCCCCCTGCTGTCGACGTTACTGTAAAAACTGTAGGGGGTCTGAGCCCTGACGAGGCTCCTGCAGCTCTCCACAGCCAGCCAAGCCCCATCCCAGAGGCTGGCTCGCTTAGGAGGCCCACACCTGAGCGAGCCCCTCAGAGCGTCACCCCAGAACCTCTACAGTCTGGACCGGCCAGTTCAGAACCAAAGGTATCCATCTGACCGTCACTGGAGGCTCCGTGACCCGGGCCCAGCTCAGCTCGGTCTGAAATGGCTGACCTCCTGTGCTGCTGCTGCTGCCTGTCTACCTACCTACCTACCTACCTACCTCCTGCTGCCACGCTTCTCTCTCTCTCCTTCCGCCCTGCATGTCTGCTGACCACAGTACTGCCCAGAAGAGACAGAGATGTGTGTTTGGGGCCATTATTGTGTGTGTGCGTGCGAGTGTGTGTGTGTGTGTGTGCACGTGCCAGAGTGCAAGCAAATGCTGGTAAGCAACAGTGGGCTTGGAGGTGATGGCTGCGCTGACATGCCTACATGTAGAAGAAATCCTGCGGCTCTCACTGTTGCTTATCCTCTTTGCATGGCTGTAACATGTTTGCCTCATTCTCGGTTAACCACTAGAAGTAGATCTGTTTGTGCTGTATTTATCAGTGCAGACTGAATGGATCATTTCCTTGTAAAAGTAGCCATTCATTTTCCATCCATTTTATCTATATTCTATTTGAAATGTGTCCACAGCCAAGTGACAAGGACCACCTAAACAGAAATGTTCTTCAGATGTGGATGGATGATTAATGGTTACTTCTCAAACAGGATTTTAAATATGTTTTTTTTTTTTTTTTTGTACAATGAGTATGTGCTTGTAATGGTAAATATTATTGTGGATGTTTAAGTTGCCTTTATAATTACACAAGACAGTGGGTGGCATTTTCCCTTGTGAATGCAGTAGTACACACAAAATGTGTGGAAAAAAAACAAATTATTGGTTAAATTACTGATAGACGTGTTGTAAATAGCTTAAGTCAAATTTCTATACAGCATGTTCACATTTTGTCAGTTCAGACAAGAAAATGCTTCCCGTTGTTTTGTTTTTCTAAACTTTGTTATTCTTTGTTGGTTTAATTTCAGTGTTTAATTTGGGGTTGCAGTGGTACATTGTGATGTTTCTCAGCTGCAATGAGTGTTTGTCTGTGCTGCGATTTCTGTTTAATCCAATATATTATCTGACCAGTAACCCCTCCCTCTCAGTTTCTCTATTTCAGGTCTTTCCCTTGTCGTTTCTTCTTCTGCAATTAATTTCATGGACTTGTTTTAATATTCTCCTCTTCTCATGCTTGAACTTATTTTTTACGTGTCCAGTTTTTCGTATCACATATTTTATGATGATGCAGTATGTTAGTGGATCCTGTGCAGTTGTTTAACCTTTTTCTTTGTTTTGTATTTGTTCGGTAGATGTTTCAGAAGGATCCATACAGCACAGACAACGCAGGGAGAATCGGTCACAGCATGAAGCCTGTGACTTACAACCCTCAGCAGGGATATCACCCTGACCAGCCATACAGAGATTACGACCACCCACCCAGTCGGTATGATGTCAACAGCAGCGGAATCAGCAGCGGAGGTGGTTACCCAGAACCAAAGTACCGTAACTATGACTCTAACCCGCCCTACGAGAACAGTGTGCCTCACTACGACCAGCAACAGTGGAACCCCTACAGCCAGCCGCTCTCTACTGCCAACTCTCAGGGCTACGATCCTCGTTTGCCATATGGTGACGGCCCTGACTCCCAGTACACCCCTCCTCTCCGCTACGACGAGCCCCCACCTCAGCAGGGATTTGACGGGCGGCCCCGCTATGGTAAACCGACGGGTCCGGCGCCCGTTCGGTATGATGATCCTCCACCTCCAGCTCCAGGGCCTGACCTGCACTACGACCAGGATTCACATCTGAGCACATACCCTTCAGCTGCCCGCTCCCCAGACCCCGCTGCCCTGCGGCCTGCCTATAACCAGGGACCAACCCCACAACAAAAGAGCTACAAACCTCAGCAGTATGACCCCATTCCTGTGAACTCTGAAACCAGCCCCACACCACCTCCCAAAGCAGAGGCGCCCTCGCCTTCCCCTGCTGATGCTCCAAAGCCTGCCAGAGAAGAGCAACAGGATGACCCCGCCATGCGGCCACAGTCTGTCCTGACGAGGGTCAAGATGTTTGAGAACAAACGCTCTGTGTCCATGGACAGAGCCAGAGATACAGCAGATTCATCAGGAAACAAGGTAAACTGTTTGTCAGATAAATTAGCAGCTAATGCAGTTATAGCAGTACCAATGTACTGAAGCAGCACAATTGAAGTGAAATTCCTGATTTTTTTTATCCTACTGATAAGGTTCATTACTTTTGCTATTGTAGGCAGCCGATTTACCTTTGAAAGCAGGTGGAGTAATCCCTAAAGCTAATTCTCTGAGCAACCTGGATCAAGAGAAGACCTTTAGGTGAGCCTACACTGCTATTTTCACACACCCTGAATTATCACAGTAATATTGGAGTAAAATTGGGTCATTAATCATTTTAATTTTCACATGATTGATTATTTTGGCCTCTTCTCTTTGTAACCTCTTCCTCTCCTGCTTTGATCTCACCATCTCTGCCTTGCATTTAACCTGCTCGACTGTGATGTCACATCAACCCAGAACCCCAGGGCCTCAGAAGCCTCAGTCCAATGTAGCTGATGACATTGTGCGCTCCAACCATTACGACCCTGATGAGGACGAGGACTACTACAGGAAACAGCTGTCTTACTTTGACAAACTCCAGGCCGGTCCTAATAAACCCCAGCCACAAGCACAAGCAACACACAACTACCCCAGGTGATCCTCACTCCCATCCACATTCATGTATTTAGGATATTGATGTGTGTTTTCTAGTTTTCCCTTACAACTGTGTCTATGTCTTGCTCATTTGTACTGTGATTACTGAATTGATGGTTTTGATCTTTCAATACAGGACAGAGTCAGTGGAGAAACCAAGTCCAGTGGAGAAAAAATATGAACCAGTTCCCCAGGTGACGCCTTCTCTGCCACCAGCCACACTGCCCAAACCTGCACCTGAAGGTAAAATTAACTGTTTTAACAACATATTAGTGCGAATTTTATCTTATACAAGACCTTTATCACGTGAAGATGCATCTGTGTTCTGTATCACACGTTGTACTTTGTCTACATCCTGACATTGCCTGCTGTGTATGCCAAATGAACATAATTTCATACTGTAGAGCTCTTTGGCTGACCTTCATGCTTCTCCCACAGCCAAGCCTCTTGCCCGAGAGGACACTGTCCAGACAAACTTTCTGCCTCACAAGAGTTTCCCCGAGAAGTCTCCAGTTAATGGCACTAGTGAACAGCCTCCAAAAGCAGTCACTGGCACTGGGGCTCCACCAGTAACCAGCTACAACCGCTACGCGCCCAAGCCCTACACCACTTCTGCCAAGCCTTTTGCGCGCATGTTCGACAGCCCTAAATTCAACCACAACCTTCTGCCCAATGACAAGCCTGAGATTGCTTCAAAGGTAAGCATGTTTTGGCCAGTGGTCAGATAATTAATGATGCCAGAGGGGCCACACTGTTTAATCTATGTGGGCTTAAATCTAAATCAAATATGCTATTTATCTAAGTGTAGCCCTGAGATTTGGTACAAAGTCAACAGGTTAACATAATCTGAAAACAGTTTTTAATGTAAATTGTTGATATTTAATAAGATGTTTCTGTGAAAGCAAAGAGAACATTTTTCGACAATGTATTCAGGTTCAGTTATGTTTTTTGACATGTTTCTCAATTAATTGGGCCGCTAACATGTAACGTGTAATCAGACATTTGTGTCATACTGTAGGTGTCTGGTTATACTGTCCATTAATCCAGACCTTCACACCAATGACAATCGGGAATTTTCAGTGGTGATGTTGTAAGGTAGCACATATAACATTTGACCGTCTTGTATTTGGAACAGGGCCGGAGCTCCAGCCCAGTAAAGCCTCAGATACCCCCGCAGCCCCAGAACACAGACCATGACAGTGGCCTGGACACTTTCACACGCACTATGGACCACCGCTCCAAACACCAGCACAACAACGTCAACGCTGTACCCAAGGCCATCCCTGTGAGGTAAGACTTTCAGTCCAACTAGAGACTAAACAGACGGGATTCTGGTGAATGTAAGAGTGTAAAGGTATCTCTCTCCCAGCCCCAGTGCCCTGGATGATGATGAGGATGAAGATGAGGGCCACACAGTGGTTGCAACAGCTCGGGGTATCTTCAACTCCAACGGTGGCGTCTTGAGCTCCATTGAGACAGGAGTCAGCATAATTATCCCGCAGGGTGCCATCCCTGAAGGCGTGGAGCAGGAGATCTACTTCAAGGTCTGCAGAGACAACAGCATCCTGCCACCACTCGACAAGGAGAAAGGTAACCTGTCAAACATGGGGGATGAAGAAGCCATGTTTTTATTTTTTATTTACATCTAAATTGTCAGTAGTTTAAAGTGGAATTGTGTGTTTGTGCTTTGGGGAGATGGATCTGGATGCTGGATCTAAAGTAGTATTGTGTTGATTGATGATCATATGGACAAACCGACCACTGAGAAGATGATCAATTACTGATGTCCCCGCTGAATAATAAGATATAATTATTCAATAATAAGAAGAATAAGGTGATTTACTTAAAGTATCCATAACCAGTGTTTTTATAATAACAATGCATCAAATGACAATGTGAAAACAATATGAAAGGAGTTGCTCGTAGTGGTGAATCTGCAGCTCTCCTCAGTTTTACAGAGCTTTATGGCAAGTTTCAGCTCATTGTTTATCCGTCTGGCTTCAACCTTACTGTTTTGGTTCACTCTCACAGCTATTATAGTGTTTTTGGCCAGACAGCTGCTTACAGTGAAAAAGCCCTGAAAACCCACTATACACGACCTGTTCTGCTTTAAATAGCAGACAGGCACAGTTAGACACTAGCTGGAGAACAGAGTTTGTGGGTGTTTCACAGCTAAGGAGACATTTCCTCAGCTAAGGAGACATTTCCTCTCCCCTCAGGAGCTGGTGGAGACCAAAAACAGTTAAAAATGAAAAAAGTGAATATTGGACCTAAATTTGTCAAAGACATGATTCCCAAATCAATGATAATGTCCAGCAGCTGCTGGTTGTGTACATGAGCATTTGTTTGCTCGCAAGTTCAGCATCAACTCAAGAGGTGAAAGAAGGTTAATAATGTGTTCACAACTTGTCTCTGCTGCCCTCAGGTGGCCAAAAGATAATACTTTATCTAGTGGTTGATGGGTTAAAATGTAATAAATTGTGTACAAATCCCAGTCAGTCTGCTGTGGTAACCCACTACTCAGAATAACATGAAGAACAGCCATAGGTTGTGCATCCTCCAGTGTGTATGTTAAACAAGACTAAAGATTCACTGTGTGCACTGCGGGGAGTTTAGCATTATGAAAAAGGCTCAAATTCTGCCTCTGAAATATGAAATATCTGCTGTAGATATCCAGTGTGAGCGCTGTTAATTATGTTCTGTTGTTATTTTATCACTTAACAGAGCTTGCATGGCTGCCGTGTAAAATTAGACACACCACCTGTTTCTCACACTTTGATGGCATGATTCCAACAGATTTTTTTATTAAACTGAAGTCTGCATTAGTTTAATCCAGCTGTCATCTGCAGGCTGTATTATGCTCAGCCTCCATTGCTCTCGCTGCGCCTCGTCTGTTTGCACAGACGGTGCATACGCGTCATAAGTGCCGTATCTTTCTGACAGTGTCCGCTGAGATCACGAGTGAGACCCCCACCCCCGATCATATCAACTATCAGCAAGCAAACAAAATGACAGCACTCTCAAATTATAGACGATTGTCCAATCCTAATCCAAAGTGTCATACTGTCAAATGAATCTGTGCATTTCTAACATGGATGTGCCCAAAGGGAATCAAATCCCCAGTTCTGACACGCTTCCATGATATCCTCAGTGAGACAACGCTGCAGGCCTACCAGCATCGTAGGGGGAGAACTGCACTGAAGACCCGCTTGTGTGTGTGTGCTTTTATTTGTTCTAAATGGAGTTTGTAACCACATTATGTCTGTGTGTTTACAGGAGAGACTCTGCTCAGCCCTCTGGTGATGTGTGGACCTCACGGCCTCAAGTTTTTGAAGCCCGTGGAGCTGCGCTTACCTCACTGTGCGTCTATGACCCCTGATGGTTGGTCTTTTGCTCTAAAATCCTCCGACTCCTCGTCGGGTACGCTGTGCTCTCTGTTCTTCCGGGGTCGTTTGGGCTGGCTGTGTGAATATGAGGGTTGTGGGTCACTGTTGAATCAGCTTTTACCCCCAGTTTTGGTTCTCGTCATTAAAAATCAATTGAGAAAAACTGGAATTTGATGTTTTGGTCACTCTCGCCATGTCTGAGAATCAATCTAGGGGGAAAATCTGTACTTTTTATATAATTATGGCTTTGCTTGATTTATTTTCATCATTTATACAAGTTAACTCACCAATTCAGTTTCTCATTCACTGTATCACTGATTTTCTTTAATTTGGTGTTCCGATCAAAGTTGCTCTTCATTGTTTAACATGCTGAAATTTCTCTTCCTTTGATTTTTCACCTCTGAGTCACCCTAACAATTTTCTCTGTTTTCATTTGGCTGTACGATAATTTCATTTCATCAGGTAAAATAGTGCATGCTGCTCCGCCCAGAGTTATTTTCTCACATAGCCACCCAATCCTGACCTGGAGAACAGCTTTTATAGATGTACTGGAAACTGGGACACTGTCGTATCCAATAATGCCCGCATTTATCCTCCAAAAAAGTATAAAAAGTTACACAAAGACATCTTGTTACCGTGTCAAAACACACTGTAGTTCTCTAAATTTAGCTTTCCTCTTCCTTAGAGTGGAAACAGACTGGCCTCAGTTTGTTTACTGAAGACCACTGATGTATATGAAATTGGATCTGGGAAAGACAAGGAAGTGAAAGTACACAAATAGATAAACCATTCACAGCTCGGAGGGGCTGCAGGAGATGATTCAACACTTTCTGTTTTATTTTGGGTCTGAAAGTCAAAACTCGATTCTAATATCTGACTTGATACGTTGGAAAATAAGTTAATAGGCAACCATTCACTAAAGAAGTTCCCATCAAAGTCAAAGTAAAACCACAAAGCAGAGTGCTGCTTTGATTGAAAGCATTGAAATTGATCAGCAGCGTACGTCGGACAGAAATGAGATAAAGACAGAATTCTGCACAAATCGTGTCACTGGAAATCAAAACCAACACCAGCTCGTTAAAGTAGGTCATCGTAGAGTCTATTGTGCATTTGAGAAATAACCAAAGTTCATAAAGAAGTTGAACTCCTGCAGAGGAAGTTTTCTCAATACTGTCCTCCTCACACCCCGCCTTCAAAAACAGTGGTAATTTTGGCAGTGGTCGGGATTAGCTGCTAATTAGCCTCATTTTAAGGATGAGTCTTGGAGGGCTGAATGAGATGTGAGCTCACTCCGTTGTCCTGCTGAATTGTGGGAGGATTATCGGGCTGCGTCGTAATCCTCTTATTGTAAAGCAAGGCCACTCTCTGGCCTCCTCTTGTCCCCTCTCTGATTTTCTTCTCACTTTGCTTCCCTGCTTCTGCTTCTCCCTCCTATACAGCTCTCTGCATCGCTCTCTGCCTCTCCTCTAAGTATGCTGTGTTAGTCTGGATGTGATTGTGGTTAACTTGTAATATAAATCAAGTCCACTCTGATACAGTTCAGCTCTGAAACTGACTGAAGCAGTGCAGGTTTTATTGACACTCTCAGGTTTTTGGATTCAAAGAAACTGCTTGGAAAATTGAGCTTGATGGTCCTTCAGTTTGGAAACAGGCATGAGGTTCGTTTCGTGGGAGTCTTTCAGGCACCTCTCATGGCCTTCACCAGCAGGTGGAGCAAACTCACTGAGCAAAGTCTACCTGACCATGAGGGCCATGAGATATGGCTGAAAGCTCTGGAAAATGTGGAGAAAAGTGGAGCACCCTTCAAAAAGGAATTACGTGTTTGTTAGGCCTTCAGGATACGATGGAGCTGAAATGATTAGTTAATTAATGGATTACCTGATTGATAGTCGACCACTTTGATAATTAGTGAGTCATTTTTGAGGCAAAAGTATCAAACATTCTCTCATTTTAGCCACTCAAATACAATGAGTTGCTGCTTTTCTCTATTTTATATAACGATCTGAATATCTTTGGTTTTTTGTTTATTGCCTTTTTACAGACAAAATGATTCATTGAGAAGACAACTGGCAGATTAATTGATCATGAAAATTATCGCTCGTTGCAGCCTTAGAACAGACACAATGCTTTTTGATGGAGTGTTTGTGTAAAAAGCTCCACAGGGTGCCTTTAGTGTCACACTCCCTGATCCTTTCAAATACTCTGCAAATTTGTGTGCCAAATTGTGGTCGTTTGAGCAAAAAGCAGCCTCTAGATTAGTCGGTCCTTTTCTCCCCTGAACTATTTCTGAAATGTTCAAGAAAGCCAAATGAAAATCTGCTTTAACTCTGACAACCCCTGCATGCAACCTGTGCTTTCCATACCTGAAGAACTGAAGGAACATTCCCACCTGTTCTTATAAGGTGATGTCTCGCAGGCAGACATCAAAGCACGGAGTGGAATGCCGCACGCTCATAACTCAGATGCCGTTTTTTTATTTGAAGTTCTAAAGATCGGCGTTTTGGCACACCGCCTGCCTTCGTCTGTCTCCTCCATTCCGTTTATTGTGTGTTACAAGAAAGACCGGCTCTTTGTTAGTGTCAAGGCTGCGTTCACTCTCTCATTGACAATGTGTGTGAAATAAAATGCTAATGACAGAAGGGAGGAATTGAAAGGCTGGCTGGCAGTGGGTTTGCTTTGGGCTTACCTTGAGCCAGCATCAGCAGCCGGCTCAAACAAAAGCCCCACGAGCGGCCAAAATGATGTCCACCCAAGAGGTTCTTGCTCACGTCCACCTTTAGATCTTCAAATAAAGGACTGCATCTGTGACATGTGTGGCTGTCCCCTGTTCCTCTCATTTTGCATACCTCAACAAAAGAAGGTCCTCTGGTTATTGTCACATTTATTGATTCCACATCACAGCACAAGATTGACAGTTCAAAGAGTGACAATGGGTGTCAATGAGGCCGTATTTGTATTGTCACATGTACAGTTAGCCTGTAGTTTATCGATGGACCTTTGCCGAGCTGGCTCTGCTTACGCTGATTGATTACTGGAACTTTCCTCTTGGCACAGACCTGTATGTTTATAATTGCAATTACACCGAGGCCTCACGGTGACTGAGGTTTAATTTGCAGTCAACAAGAGGCTGGGGACATTCAATAAAAATATGAAATTGCTTTTACTAGTCTCTTGTGTTGCTGTGCTTGGACATAGGCCACGAAGCCATGTGATGTTTCTTAACGTGGCTTTCTGTCAGTAGATGCAGTCACGTCCTGCAGCCGCCGCGGATTTAAAACCAGCCCAGGCGTGCTGGAGTTTGTTTTACAGTACATCATGTGGTGTGAGGAGGAGCTTGCAAGTGAGCAGTGCTCATGAAAAGCAGCTGTTCTCACTCACCATCTCCCTCCCATCTGTCTGTCTGCAGGTGACCCAAAAAGCTGGCAGAACAAGTCTCTCCCCGGGGACCCCAACTACCTGGTGGGAGCCAACTGCGTCTCTGTGCTCATTGACCACTTTTAAGGACGGACCAGCAGGTGCGATGTTACTGAATGTGAAGCCATGCGGGATAAAAATGAAGAAGATGGACACGCATGAACACACAACACATACTGACAGACGCACTCCACACACAAACACACACACACACACACACACACACACATACACCACATAATGGAGTATGAAGAAGACCCAGTCAGTGCTGTTTACTGCACCCATGGATGAAGGCGAGACACTGATGATCGTTACAAGCTGTTCTTTAAACTTTTTTCCCAATTTGAAGTTTTGATGTGAATTGAAACCAGTAATGCATGCCCCATGCCGCTGAGGATCGACACTATATGTAAGCCGATGTTTAATGTCATTTTTACATGAATTTAAAAGGATGGGACGGCTTTTGAAGCGGCGTACGTGTTTCAAAACTCTGTGTCGGTATATATTTATGCTATATATGCATACAGTATATATAGTAGTGTAGAGAAGATTTACTAAAATTTTACTCATGAATTCAATTACCAGTCGATATCTTGTTATTTTTTTCAGTTCAGTCCAAAAAAATAAAAGATTTAAAAAGGTATCGCCACGTTTTTGAAGAAGGTGTGAGACAGACGTGAGGTAAACCAGTGAAGGAGGCGTTTGCATGTATCTGTTGAAGGAGCCGGATGTGAACCCAAGCAGCACACATTTTAGAGACGTTCTTCCTGCACATCTTCCTCTTCTTCCTCCTTTTCCTCCAGTAATCTCTTGTAGCTTAATTTCTTAGCGAGAACCACGTCTCTCCTTCCAGCCTGAGGGAGATCTATGCATGTTCTGTACTCAGGTCCAGTAGCCTCCTCAGTTCCCTCCTCACATCCATTTTTCTCTCTCCCTCTCTCTCTCTTTCTTCTCTGTGCACTCTCGCACTCATACACAAATAAGCAGTGATGCCTTATCTGCAGATTATTCACTTTTCATTAAGAAAAAAAAAAGATAAGTTATGATAAATTATGGTATAATGTCATTTGTTTTGCCATTTTTTGTGAACCCACTGTATAAATGAACTTGGGTTTAGCACACAATAACAGTTGATAAAGGATAACAAAGGTATGCTCTTCTTTTATCTGCTATGCATTACTTAAAAAAAAAAAAAAACACCAACAGAAAAGAAGTGGCTGTAAATAACGCTAGCATATTGCCTTGTTTCTTTTGTTTGTAAATGAACTTTTTGTATGTCTTTCTTTTTTGTATAAAACTTAGAGAAAACATGTTTTAAAAAGTGGAAGAAAGTGAACGTGGTTATCTTTGTATTCTGGATATACCCTCGAGCCTTGGAACTTGTAACCTAACAATAATACATCACACCTTTTCTACCAATAATATGTTCACACCATGTTACAGTCACAAGGAAAAGTTCTTTTTACGGCTCTCTATGGTTCAGGAATGTGCTCGGGCTAAAATACATTTAAAACATGTTCTTTTCAAAGGGTGTGCTCTCAAAGTGTCCCCCTCACTGATTTGTGATACTGGATGCTGTATCGTGTGCCCTTAAATGTATTTTTGTACTAATAGACAATATATTATGTATGGCACACCAGTACCATTTTATTTTTAGATATAACACGGCTTTAATTGGACATTAGCTCTTCACGTGTGGCTGACTTTTTTTCTCTTCTGCAACACAATTTTAAGTATACCACTGTATTAATAAATAAAATCATTTTTAAAGTAAAGTGTGGGAGTCTGCGTGGAAGTTATTTTTAGAAAGAGCTGTGATTGAGCCTTTTTATCCTTTTCCCTGATATGGTCAGGAGTTGAAGATCTGTTATCGGTTAATCTGACATTTTAGTCAATGAATTTATCGATTAACGGGCTCCGGTAACTCCAGCCTCCTGCTCCTCTGTAGAGCATGGCTCAGGTTTCACAGCCAGGTGGCGCAGGTGAGCTGAACGAGTGCTGAACAAGGTCAGAAATAGAAAAGTCCTTCAGCTGGGATTTTAATGTCTCAAGATTCTGTCCTCGGAAGAAAAATCATAATGCTTCAGTATTTCTCTTGGTGTTAGTCGCTACATACACTGACGGCCTGCATGTACTCAAAAGCATCTTGATGAGGAAAGACCTGATGGAGAAGCAAACAAGCACAATTTTAGACATTTTAATTCCTCTCCTTATCATCAGGACCTTAAAGTGTTGCTATTACATAAACAGCCTGTAGTATTACTTTAAAATATATGTTTTCATCACATTGCCCACAGTCTCTGCCTATTTGGAAGGAGTATATATTTACTTCATGATGAAGGAGCCTTGCAGGGTGAAGGACACCAGGGACCCCCATGAGGTCCCAACATAAGTTTGGGGTTCACAGATGATTAAAAACAGAAAGAATATCTGTTTCATTTTTCTCTCTTTGTCACTTCTCCTCTGGCTCTTAGTACTGGATGCTTTCATTTCCTGTTTCACCTCATGTGCATAACCTAATTAGTTAATCATGTGCAGCCAGTCGAATTTCTTGGAGCTCTTCAGGCTGAATCACTACCAGGTGTGTCGCAGTCGCTACCTGCACACAGCCTCGATACTGAAGGACAGGCACGGAGGCAGTGTTCAACGGCAATGCAGAGGATGATTTCCTGCTGCTGCGCCACTTTTAATCTTTTCTTTTTAACAAAAGATGAACCCACCTGAGCTTAAAATCAATATTTCCTAATGAGATTCGCACAGGAGTCCTGATTGCATGATGAAAACATAAGAAGACTGCAGCCACTTCATGCAACACAATCACAAAACGTGCGCTCTTTCCTCGAAAATCAAACCTCGCATCTTCTTCCCTAACATGTTTCTGATGGTGCCACGTTTTCATCCAGCAGTGAGCTGCTACATCAGCTGCGGCGGCAACAAATCCCGCGCAGGTTTCTTGGATGTTGCCTGATAGTAAAGATCCCACCTCCCCTCCTTCACCACCGTAGTAAAAAGGAGTCCGCGCAGCTCGCCGCCATGTAGACGCGCACGGTGGCACATCTCCAATACGCAGTGTGCATCTCCTGTCCTGGCTGTTAGATTTGCTGTCGTGTGTGAAAACCACGGCTGGTGCCTCGCACGGAGGAAAGGCTGCTCGTTCAGACGCAGAAAAAAAACCTAAAAATCAGTGTGAATAAACTGTGCACGTTTAATCTTCGCGGAGTGCAGGATTTTTTTTTCTTTTTTTTTTTTTAAACACGCATCTTATCCCGGGTCTCGCTTTTGAGTTGTTTGAGAGCCTGCAGGGGCGAGCATGACAGCATGACAATGGTGCAAAGCTGGCTGACAGCAGGATGATGCGTTTTTTTTTTTTCTTTTCGCCTTTCTGTGCGTTTGGACTTGAGGAATGGGCTCTTTGCCGGAACGGTCGCACAGAACTCCAGCGGTATATTTCGACTTGAACATATTCCCACTTTCTGTGTGTTATGGTAAGCATCTGGTGCCTCGTCCAGTCCGCTCTTTTCTCACCTTTCTCCTCCCATCCGCCGCAGCGCAGCTCTAATTGGAGCGACTCCGAAGCGTCTTAATTGATGGAAATCGTCCACAGCGGACACTGAGCTCGACTCGCACCGTTTACCTTCGCACCACCGGCTGAAACACAGCAACTCTGCTGTTCGTGGATGTTCTTGTGCTTTATTGGTACTGCTGTATTCGTCCTACCCTTCAGTGACAATGCCGGTGAACGCGCTGCCCCGCGGCGGCGGCGGCAGCGGCATCGGCGGCCCGGGGTCCCTGAGCCCGGCCTCGCTGTCCCGCAGCCTGTCCCGACTAAGGGAGTATCGCACCCGGACGAGGATCATGCTGGCTCTGGGAGTCTCTCAGATGGTCCTGGGGAGTCTCATACTGGCCGTCAGCTTCGCGGCTCTGGCTCTCACCACATCACCCAGAGTCCGGCACTCTTGTCCCTTCTGGGCAGGTTTCTCTGTGAGTACAACACTTACACAACGCTGCTTGTGCCGTGTCTGCTGGCATGAATCAGGGATGCAAGTTTCCAGCTCCTAAAGAAAAAGAAAGATGATGCAGAAGCCTGAAAACAGTGAAAAGATGGGAATATTATTTATTGTTGCTTTATTTGGCATCTAGAAAACAAGAATATTTGTCACCAAATGTTATACAAATGCGCAAATGCGGATAGGTGACTGTAGACTCTGTACTGAAGGAATATTCCAACTTATTTCAGTGATTTTTGGATTTCTAAGATGTCCAGTTTTAGTCACAGGTTGAGAGCTAAACTAATTGGTGTGCTGCTGCCATGACAGAAATAAATTCAGCTTTTTTTTTCCTTTTTCTTTTTCTCTTTTTTTTGTCTTTTGGAGGACAGAGCCAGTCTTAGGCAATTAGTTGTCAGGATGTAAAGCCTCTGTGGTAATCAGTGATGCCACACACACATGCACAGTCACACACACACACACACACACACACACACACACACACACACACACACACACACACACATTTAGGAAGATACTGTGCGGTGCTCTTCCCTCTGTGCAGAGTGGGATGTGTTTGGGAGAATCGTTGTAAAGACGTTGTTTTTCATGTGAAATTTTCATGGTGGTTTGTGTAAATATTTATGAACGCACACTTCCCCGATTTCCTGCCAGAGACCCCGAGTCCATTAATTATAGAGGCGGTGTGGCAGAGTGCAGGGGTGAGGGGAGGTCTGTGGCACAGGGGCCATCTGTGTGTGTGTGTGCGTGTGTGTGTGTGTGTGAGTGAGAGGGAGAGAGAGAGAAAACGAGGGGCGAGAGAGAGGACATGTGTAAGGGCCTGTGTGTGTGTGTGGGGGGGGGGGGGGGGGGGAGTGTGTAGTTACAGGGGAACAGTAAGTCACCACAGGGGTCAGAGAGCAAAGGTCAATGCACATTCTTGATCGGTGCCTCGAGCTGATTTGACAAACTCAGGCCTGTCAGCCTGTTGTTGAACTGCATCTTACCTTCTGTTATCTTTGTGCACCAAAACCCAGTGACACTCAGACTCAGGGAAGCACCAACTGTGCACGTTTTGTTAGTTTTTTTCATTTATTGTGTTATTCTCAAACAAGTTCAGAGCACACAGCTGGAGGTGAGAAATATTTGTTAGATGAGATCAACACCTTTTTCTTCAGGTGGACCATGATCCAGCCTGATTCTATAGCTAAAGATAACGTACCTGAAAGTAACTGTGAACACAGATCTTTGGCTCGGGGTTCAATTCTGCTTCATGTGAGACTCTAAGCTGTTTCTCATGAGACAATATGGCTTCACCTTCAACCTCCACACAGAATATCTCATGTTGGTGATATCGACCCTGTCTATATAAAGTAAGGCAAGAGCAGGTAAGGGTTCAGGGGAAATAAGTCCTGAAAGCCACAGTGGGGCCAAAACCCAGGTAATGCGGTTGAGACAAGCAATCAGTCAGTGGATGTCACTTTTTGTAAAGCTGAGAGCTCTGAAGTGCAGAAAACACTGTTAGACACATTTAAAATGATCACAGAATTAGCCTTTAGGGCTTTTATTTAAAACTACTGGCATGAAAAATATATTTTCCAGCGCTCCGACACCTTGACTCAGGTTTTACATGCGGCCTTGAATGTCAGCTCATAATAATAGCAGAAAGTGCAGCATCTGTTTTCACGGGAAAGTGTTTAGGAGCTGCTTGGCTTTGTGTAAATAAGACGAATCAAAAGCGACTCAATTAGGTGGAATAGGATGCTTTTCTGCGCTGTGATTTAGTCTAATAAGATGTGTATTTGCACACAAAAGCTTGCCTTGTATAGCTTTCAGACTCTGTAGAGCTAATCTATTCCTAATTTTAGAGAAGTGTTGTTTGTCTCTGGCTCAATATGTGAGTGTGCAAGCGCTTAACAGTCCTCATGGTGGTGAAAGGAGGCCATTATCCTGAATATCTAGAAATGCTTTGGTGCAGCGTATCCACATTCAGGCTGCGATCTTTTTCGGGTTAAATTGTTCATATGACCCTTTGATATCCTGCAGACAGCTGATGACTCTCAGCTTCTCCACATCGTGATTCTTCCTGCATGTAAATGTAGTTTAAACTGAACCCTGAAGCCTTGATATTGAGCTTCCTGCCATGTTTGTGAACCCCAGCTAATGAGGAGACTCACAACAAATCCTCAACCTGTCTGCACTTGTGTGTGTGTGTGTGTGTGTGTGTGTATGGTTATATATGTGTATGTGCTCTGGAGGTGTCTGCGTGTGTGGCCACTGTGGGACGTCATTAAGGATCTCTGTGTGATGACTGGTATTGTGGGATTTCATCACGGTCACAGCGAGAGAAGGCGTAATCTCTATTTCCTACACAGAGCAATCACTGATGAACCCAGCCTGGCTGTCCCTCCTCTTCCTCCTGCACACATGCACACACAAATGCTCTGAAGCACCAAATATATCCCACCTCAGTGCTGTGCATATGGATCTGTCTCCCCGTTTTGTGTTATCCTAAATCGTGTGTGGGCCAGCGGAGATTAATCCCACAAATATCTCGCTCTTTCTCGCGCCTAACCCACGGCTTGTAATCATCCCACACCCCTGCTGTAGCTCTGTAGCTGAGCGGAGAGGCAGCCAGCCGCAGTCACTTCCTGAGATGTGATTTTGGTGACAAAAGCTGACGCAGAGCCATAACTGCAGACTGCACGAGGCCTACAGGCATGCAGCGGCCTCCACTCTGCTCCGTTCAGGCCAGATTACCAGCAGGGCTACCTGATGGCGGTGAATCACGTCACCCTGCCGGCTTTTTGGCCAATAACTGAGGCGACATGGCTGAGTGAGTGGAAGGGCCGCTGCAGCTGTCAGCAGCTGACATGCAGAACAAATTACGGTTCACCTCGCATCTCCACGAATTAAACTCTGAACTGATCCAAGTGTCCAAACACACGTACACCGTGTCTCTTTTTTCCGTCTCTTTTCCTGTCAGGCAGAAAAAAGACACTGTAGACAAAATATGTGAATATGTAAATCCCTCAGGAGGAGTTATTGCAGACATCAAAATTCAGATTAGATTTTGATGCTTGTGTCTTTTTCTCCGTATGACTCTGACATTTCCTCTCCTCTCCTCACCGGTGCTCCAGACAAGGATTTACTTGTCTTTTTTTATCTCTCCACACTGGCTGCAGCCCTGGTCAGAGACGTTATTGTTGGGTTGTCCGCCTGTCCATACACGTCATTCTTTTGAACGCGATATCTCACGAACACCTGTCCGGCACAAACGTCCACTCAGACTCAAGGATGAACTGTTTAGAATTTGGTGGTCAAAGGTCACTGAGAGCTCGCTAAACACATTTTTGGCCAACAAAATTTCACTCAAATGTCTGATCGGATAAAATAAGGGAGTGATTACAGTTTCTATCCAAAGGGTCAAAGGTCAACTTCACTGTGACATCATGATGTTTGTTTTCTGGCCATTATTCAACACCTTAACTCAGGAACAGAAGGTGAGATTGTGACCACTGTGACCGTATTTCACATTTGGTCAGATACTGAATTGGCGACACTGATCTTGGGTGTGTGCTGATTGTATTTAGTTCTTTGCTGCTGGGTTGAAGATGTATGTGTGAAAACAGTAGAAGTATTGTAGTCCACCACAAGCTCATTGGTTCTGCTGATATTGAGCTTCAGATGATTGTAGTGCACCATGTGATGAAGCTCTCATCAGTCCTCTGTGCTCTGTTAAAGCAGTCCCTAAGTGGAAACTATTCACTGGAATCATACATGTTAATACCTTTTAATCAAAGCCTTCACTACATGCGAGTCTGGACAGACATGGATGTAAACTGCAACTCGCCTGGCTGGCGGAGGCGCTTTCCTCCCCCGCTCTCCTGGTTGTATGTTAGAAGATGAATGTGGATTTTGTGTACAGCCTCTCTAAAAGTAACACTCCCAACATCCCAAATCTACAGACTGTGCCATAACAAAAACGGCTTAAGACGGTATTCTTGGTGTTTGTTTGGAGGCGGCATTTCCAGCACCAGCCGTCAGCAAATTCTGCACTAATCTGCCCGGGTGTGTGTTTGTGTGTGTGTGTGTTTGAACAGAGGGCTCCAAGGTGTTTTGTAGGGGGGTTGTTGTGAGTTTTAACTATGCTAGCTCCTCTGGGGGTGTCGGTCTGTCAGCTGGTCCTGTGAATTACCATGACATTTTCTTTAAAAATCATGTTTGCTAGAGGATGAATCCTACAGACTGTAGTGTTCCTCCAACATTTTGTTTAGCGCCACCAGCAGGTCGAAGTTTTGTCTGTTTTTTTTGTTCCTAAACTGGGTTTAGTTTTGGTTTATGACAAAATACCTGCAAAAGTAATGACATTACCAGCAGCCTCAGTGCATTTAGTGCAAATTGGCTAATTGTAGCATGAACATGTTACAGCAAGCACCAGCTAAACATCAGCCAGTTAGCATGCTGGCATTAGCATTTAGCCTCCCAGAGCTTTTTCTTTTCTTTCTTTTTTTTTTTTTTTTTTACATTTCTGTCTTGAAGCTTGTCTCCCTGTGTGTTTTGTGCTCCTTTGAGACTGTAAAGCCAGGAAAATAGAAAAGATGATGCAAACGCAGATCAACAGTTTGCCTCTGTAAAGCAACGTGCTGCTAAAGCTCTTACAGGAACTTATTTTAGTGGAGAGTGGAAACTCTGGGCATGTCTAATCTGGTTGTTGCAGGAGAGCCTTGTGTTCTTTCTTGAGTGGTCTTGGTGAAGAATAGGGAGCAGCAGCTCTGTTAGAAGATGAAGAGGAAGAGGTGAAAATGTTTGATCTAATTGCTCAGTTGCTCTGTTCTGCTGTCTCTGCTCTTCTGCAGCAAGGGACTGTGCATCATCATTAATTAACTGGTTTATTAGGCTTAGGAAGTATCCTGGCACCAGGTCTTAAGACACAAGCACGCACAGACACTCACGTGTACAGGTAGACTTCAAAGTGCAGTCTGGTTGAACACCGTCCTCGTTTTGATGAACAGGCTTCATGTGCTGAATATGAATGAAGTAAATACGGATCTGGTGGTTGTCAGGAATACCGACGCACTGTTCATACAAAAGGTTTTTGCTCCTGTCAGTCATGACTCATTACATCAAAGTGAATGGAGAAGAGAAGTTGGATCCAATCAGCAGCCTTTCTCTGCCTTCACAGTGCAGATCAATACCTCCACCACAGTGTCAAGCGAGTGAAGCTTTGTATACGGCTTTTGTTTGTATGATTTGACATAATGATCTATCTGAGTCACAGTTTCAGGTCCAGTCAAAGTCCTAATCATGTCATGAAGTGCGCGAATAACCAACAGTTGTGTGTTATTGAGTTTAGAAACACAAGGATTTTCTAAATGAAGTCATTTCTTTCCAGTTGATTCCTCCTCAGTGATTGGCAAAGTTTTACTGTCTGCTTGTAAAACACATTGAGTGAGCGGGTTTTGATGCTCAGTGACGAAAACATTTTGTAATGCAAATGAGAAGAATCAGTGAGTTACCGGTGCTGCAGCTTTTTAGCAAAATAGATGCTGCTGCAATTAAAAAAGTTATTGTGCAGCAGGTGTGTAAAAAGCTGCCGACATTCATAATGCAGCACGTCTTTGTATCAAAATCCCTGATGGGGTCAAATTCAGACCAGTGTGAGATATTCATTCGGATGGAGGGAATCATTTAACAATTAATTCACCCAAAACCATCACATTCATTAGAAGTGAATGGAAATTTGTTTGTGGCACTCGCAGCACTGAATTGTTGCATTGACGCTTTTCAGTGCTATTTTCCAGTAACAATGTCCTGTTTATTAAGGACTCTTTTCAGCTGTTTTCATATTATTACTATTTCATCAGTATAAAGTTAGATATTGTAAAACCTGTACAAATTTAAAATCCAAACTGCCTGCATGGCTGGACACCAGGAGAGATGAATGTTGTAGAAGAAGCAGCTCAGAGGAAATCCTCCTCTTACATCCCACCCACTGAAGAAGGTAGCTTGTCTTTGTGGTGTTATATTTAAGTCACAACTGTACATTACGTAACAGCATCACAAACTTGATGCAGCTGCCGTCACATCTTATGATTTGAAGACCATCCAGTGCAACAGTGTGACAAAAAGCATTATTCTGCAGCTTGACTCATAACTCTCCACTGGGCAGCTTGTTGTTTTGATGCAGCCATTTCTTCCCCACCGTCAATAGAGGATGTGGCTCCTCAGCCGCTTCACTCATCTTGTCAGTTAAGATTAAATGGAGAGTGTGGTCAGCTCTCAGACCAGACCACTGCCAGCTGGACTCATGGCTGCTCTTAAATCTCATATTGATTAACTAATTATGGACTCCGTCAATCATCAGACTGGTGTTTCCCTTCATTTTTACTTGCCCTGTTGGTGGTTTTCTACCATCTCTCCAGTGACCCCACTCACTGTGTTTGAGGCGAGTCACATGGTGCGATGATGTCATGATGTTTTAGCGCTCAGTCTGTCCCGAGGTGTCGCTAAACCAGCTGTAATTCACTTTCCTGCCACACCTTTCCATAATAAGTAAGTAGGCACTCAGCCTTCTGCTGCTCATTACTCTGAGGACCCTCCAGTGCGTCCTGCCCCCACTCCAGTGCTCCCAGTGAGCACCATAATGGTGGAGAGAACAGTTTGTCCTTGCTACCACTTCATCTCACACACACAGGTGAGGTTTTCATCACTTGTGGGGACATTACATAGACTTACATTCATTTCTTGGAGACTTAACCTAACCCTAACCCTAACCACTATGTGCCTATTCCTAACCCTATACCTACCCTACCCTTACCTTACCTGTAACCCTATCCTCAGTCTTCACCCTAAAATGTAATGATTTAAATTCACACACACACACACACACACACACACACACATACAGTACAGAGTGTTTCGAGACAGGCTCTAATATTTCAAGTTGTCAACTTCACTTAATTCCCTGTCTCAGCGTGCTTTGCTGTTAGACGCTGGAGACACATCCAGACTTTCTGCTTCATCTTTTTCCTGCACTTCTACTTTTGGTATTTTGGGGTGTTTCGTGATCCGTGTTCAACGCTGGTAACAGGATGATCTGAGCTTCTCGGGTGTGCGCTGTCTTAAAAGATTAAGAAGTCCCTTTGTTACATACCGTCCCCTTCTTCTTTGTCCCCGCTCTCTGCTACATATTATCTAATGAAGCAAAGATGCAACCTCGGTGAAAAACTGTCATTGTGCTGCGCCTGGTGGACAAAGCAGCCAATGGTGAAATCCAAAAGAAAAAAATGTATTTCCGACGATGTGCCCATCACTGTCTCATGTTGTGTTCTCTGAAGACAATTTTCCTTCAAGTCAGACAAACAAACAAAAAAGTAACGCATTCTTTGCAGAATTAGCGCTTCACTCAGGCTGAAACTGCAGCAACTTTTGCATTGTCGTCACTGCAGCTCAGCTCAAACTGTTATTGCCATGATGACTTTCTTCTCATACTGCGTACTATTGTGCCGTCTAATAAGCCTAAAAAGAATCGTGTCTCATCTTCTCAGCAGTACCCGAAGCAACACATTCACACCACGTCGAACAGCGCTTCGTTCAACACTATTCCTGGTTTGAACACCTGCTAACATCACACTTTGCAAATGTGTTGAATCAGCTGATGATGCAAGTGTTACATGTCGACATCAACATGTTACAGAAGCATAGGACTGATCAACAGTGAGGTGGTCAGGGTTGTTTGTTCTTGTCTCACTGAACGCGTGGCGCAGGCTGCCAGTTGTTCATTATATTCTCCCAACAGTTACAGTCTGAGCACGAAAAATCAAGAAAATTTCACTTGTGACCTTTTGAAAAGTAACCTTAAAGTCACCCTTCACTCCAAAATGTGTCTCGCTTATTGCTTTTGCTTGTGGTTACTCCACTTGTGGATGTTTGACCTTCACTGTGCAGAATGATGTTTGTGTTTGAGTTTGACACCAGAAGACTGTTTTCACATTAATCTGCTGATGGAGGAAAGAGAGAAGTTCACCTTAAATCTGAGACGACGTGTACGTTCGAGCAGGGTTTCGTGAGATCAGGACAAGTATAGAAGCCAATCGTGGTTTGATAACGTAAAACCTCGAGAGCAAATACAATGAGAATGGACTTTCAGATCGGTGAAGTGAGGCGTGTCAGAGGAGAAGCCAGGTGCATCAGTATTTTGCGGGCTAAGTTTCACTGTTTTCAGGCTGATGGCAGAGACCGTTTTCAGTTGAAAAATTACAGAAGGAGAAAGGTGAGCCTTCATCTGTTTCATCTGTTGACTGTACAAATCTGCAACCAACCACATCCAAAGTCAGCCAGCCAAGTTACATGATGCTTCATGTCAAATGCCTACAGGACTGTTTATATGGCTCGGGGGTGCTGACGAAGAAAGTTAGAGCAAACGTTACTCAGTGAGCTGTCGAGTTAGGTGATGGCTATATTCATAATTTTCACAGAAAATATTACATGACTTCGGGGTTGTTCGCGAAGAAAGCATGTCGTGATGAGGGTCGTCCCAGTAAGCTGTGAGGAGAACGTTAGTAAAATAGTTCAAGTAGAGGTTTTCCTTCAGGGCTTTCTGCAGAAAGCGCCGTTTGTGTGTTTGATGAGCAGAGTCGAAGGTGAGAAGGTGCACTTAGATCTGCACATATTAAATGAAGGCAAAGGTGTAGAGTTACATCCAAGTCAATTCAAGGCATGAACGAAATTATTCATGGAAAAAAATACCTAAATATTTAATTTTGATGAACAGGAGGATTCATTAGGGGTTTAATCAGTGCCAGGTGAAGAAGAATTTTAAAACATGCCGGGAGGAGATCTTTAAAATGGCCAAACACACGTGTGCACGCACATTACGCCTTTGAATACAGACACACCCAGATGCACATACATCAAACACAAACAGCCTCCATTATGCATCATTTTGATGTTTGAAGAGTGAAGGCGCTTGATGTATGTATGTTTTTCCGGACGTTTTCAGCACTGCAAATACATTTGGGAGACAGAGGAGGATAAACAGAGAGACGGGGTCGTGTGTTTGGGGAATTTTGTTTAACGTTTTGAATTCGCAACATGTTTGCATGTGCATACATCACAGATCTCTCTCATAAATCCACCGTTTCTGTCCTCAGGCTGCCGTTGTTTGTAGTGCGCCTGTGTGCTGGCCTGACCCGTAGCTCGGGACGTGTCTGACAGAATGCTTGATGCTGCACTTCTTTACAAACAGCCTCGACCTGGCCGCCAGGAGGTCTGCCTGCAGACTGTTGAATAGAAAAGGCCAACAGGGTTGACCTGAGCTGGCAGGCAGGGAGGGGAAACCAGAGCAGAGAGAGAGAAACAGCGAGACAGAAGATGACCAGAGGCAAATGTCTGTCATCAGATTCAGTTATTCTGTCACGATGACGGTGTCACAGGTGCTGCTACTGTACAACACCTGCGTTATCATTCGTTCTGCTATTGTGTTCTTGTCAAATCCGACAGGAAAGAGAAGCTTTATGAAGCAGATTCATCTTTTATTTGGACTGAATGGAGAGTTTTGGCTTCCAGGGACAGATATCCGCTTCCTCCTCCTGGCTTTGACCTGAGCGAAGGTGCTTTTTTAAAAAACAAATAAAGAGCTTTTCAGTGGCGTGCTGCAACAGGCCGTCGTCACTGTGTAGGTCTGATATCAGACAGACGGCTGGAGCTTTGTTGATGTGTTTGACTTCTATCCTCTACCTGCTACTGAGCTGTAACTTCTTCCTGGTTTAACAAAGCTGACTGTCGTCCCTCCCTGCTGCCTTCTATAGCTGATCAGTGGGAAAGCCTGCTGACTGGAGCCTCCCTTTGTTCTATGATTAGCGACTCTGTTGTGTTGGATGGTGCTTTTATGTGTGCACACATGTGGGAGGGCATGTCAGGAGAATGCAAATGTGTGCTTGCGCGTATTTATTCGTCTATATGGAGCCAGAGTAGACATAAAGATTGGTCGTATACCTGGTCCCTCTTTATCTGTTTGAATGCAGACCACAGAGACGTACAAACAGTCGAGCAACAAGGTGGTTATTTGTGTTTATCAAGACTGGGGCTACAGGCTGCAGATACACCTCTGTGAGAGGAAGCAGGGGAAGGAGAGAGAGCGTGTAACAACATTTCTTTCATATTTTTTTGCTTTTATCTTCCTCCCCCACTCCCTCAGAAGTAGCCCAACACTGTGCTGAAAGCAGAGGTTAATCAGACAGTAAGAAAGATAAATCAAGAGCCTGAGGACAAATCTGAGAGGCGTTTTAGCTCCATCATAAACACTGCTTGCCTTTTCAGCATGACAGGAACTTTTAGTCTGAAGACACACACACACACACACACACACACACACACACACACACACACACACACACACACACACAACCACACACACATGCACAAAATCCAAAATTGAGAGCTGAACTTAAAAGTTCTGGGTTTTGTTCCAAAAGGAAGAAAACCTCATTCAAAAATCACACTGACAAACAAATCCAGCCACAAACACTAACGGGCTCAACAGTGTGTCGCTGTCTAGACAGGGATGGGGAATCTTTTCAAACAGGATGTAATGTTGTCATTTCTTTCAAAGTTCTGTCTTTAAGGCTTTTACCAAAGGCGAATTTTCACCAAGCTCAAGACCGTCGCAGGTTAAACGCCAAAATTCAAACAGACTTTGAGCAGCTGTGTGAATGTTAATCGTCTAAAAGTTGGAGAGGCAGTTTCAGAGGGCAGAGATTGAAAAGGGGACATTGGTGGATATTAACGATACGGGAGAAAGAAGGCGCTCTGAGGCCGTACACACCAGGAGGTCACTTTTTCTGGAAGTTGGACAAGCCACTTTCCTCCAGGCTATGTCGAGACTCCGGCTCTCTATGTCGTCTGAACCACAGCGAAAAATACATTAGTTTCCTGGAGGAAGTGGAAAACAATGAAATCTGTCTATTTGGTGGAAAGAGCCACTCTCCAGGTCGGGGGTCAAGTCTTTAACAGCAGTTAATAGTGTACAAAAGGTCACTGGCTGTCTGCTAGAAAACACACACACAATCACTCAGCGTGTAGCAGTGATCGGATTTGTCACCTGTAATGTAGTCGCCATTGTCTCCTGGAGTCCAGCAGCATAATCTTAAAGTCATTTTTCATTGATAATCGCCCACATGATGCATTTCGTGCTGGTGTCCTGCTGCTCCCGTTGCCTCATCAATACAGATGGGACTGGCCAGAGGGAGACGAGCCAAAGCGTTCATCCCTGGACGTTTTCCAAGGACTTTGTGTGTATATGCATGTCCCTGCATGTGTGCATATGAGCGCCAGAGAAGTGGAGACCAAAGTGCTGGACTGATTGATCTGACAGGCTAACACATCTGCCTTTTAGAGGAGCCTCAGTGGGAGTTTATTAAGGGCAGAACCCTCCAGAAAAGACAGGATGGGATCTTACTCTCCCTCCACCGCTGAGGGTCATCTGTGGAAACATCGTCCTGCGTCTCAACCTCACCTTCACTCGGACTGAGTCTCTCTGTTGGCACTGTTGTAGTTTTTCTTTAGAATCACTACATAATTAACAGTGTTTGCATTACTGTGTTATCAGATTGAGAAAATGTACCATAGAGGCTGCCCTCGCCACATTTCGCACCTTTTCCTGCCTGTTGTCTTTGCTGTGGTGCACTGGAATGACACTGCAGATTTTAGGGGAGAGAACAGTGTGTTTTTTCCTCGCTGTGTCTCGCTGAAGGGAACAGTACTAAACGCTCATTTATCTCAAACTGTCCTGGGGCTGGAATGGATTGTGGGAGTTGCTGTTTTTTCTCTCTCAATTCACAAGTTGATTTTTCTTTCTTTCCTTTTTTTTTTTTTTTTTTTGGCTGTTTGGGCTTTTAAATCTGCTTTAAAAGAAAAGGAGGAAGCATTCATGCAAACCTGAAAGGAGAGGAGAGTAAGAGGGACACTGCTGCTGATTTCAGTCAGGAGCTGCAGGGGATGACGGGGAATCTGTGGGTGTTTGCTCAGGCACGAAGGAGGCCCGCCACCCCCCCGGGCCATCGGCTCCTCGCTCAGGTTGATATTTCAGCTCACTCCTCTTCCTCTGCAGCTCAAGAGTGTTTCTTTTGGCATCGCTTCAGCTTGGTTAGCCTGCCTCATCCCCCACCCACCCTCTCATAATCGACACTCTTTTTGATCCGACTCGCTGCCTGTTTCTGTCCCTGGAGGATACATCTCTGTACGAGCCGTGTTTCAGCTGTGGCTCCAGGAGTGTGAGCGCCTCTGGGATTTCAGTTTTAGATTTCAGGAGCATGTGTGTCTGTCATAGAAACATGAAATGTCTTTTTTTTCTGGTTTGTATTAGGAAAGTGAAGGATCTGCTATAACCCAAAACATTATATATACTGTATGTGTGTGTGTGTGTGTGTGTGTGTGTGTGTGTTATTTCTTTCTGTCTGTTTTCATCTTTGTATTTGTGTTTTATTTTATTGAACATCTTTTTAAAGCCACCTCAGCAAACCATTTCTCCTGGATTAACTACTTATTCAGCACAGGTCTCCATCACTGCCACAGCACTACAGTGCAAGTCCTAAAAATATGCTGTATAAGAGCTTTTTTTTTATTTATTTATTTATTTTTTTTGCACAGATCAATATCCCCCAAATGTGCTTAGTAAGGGAGGACCAAAGCCAAGGAGCCCTCTGCATGAAAACTGTGTGTGTTTTTGCTGAAAAGATAAGCCGATCGACAGAAGAATTCATCAGCGACGATTATATAATTGATTAATCGTATCTGTCATTTCTATGAGGATAGAGCAGTGACTTTACATTTTGGCACGGAAAAAGGAAACTTTGTCATCGAACCACTTGTACTGGAAAAGTTTCATTGGCATTGAAACAAGTATTGACAGACTTTAAAAATGATTTCATTTAATGTTGATATTTTTGATGATTTTCAATGACAATCTTCAGATTTTTTTTGTCATGTCTGTCAGGTTATTTTATTTATTTTCAGTTTGGTTTTGGCGTGGAGAGGAGGGGGTCGAGGGGGGAGGGACAGAGAGTGTGATTTACATTATCTGCATATGAATGAGAAAGCGGCTCTCCTCTGGACCCGAGGCCCCCGCTGAAGCCCCTGACATGACCACCCACCTTGCATGCAGTATTGGCTTCCATGAGTTCACCTGAGTACGTTATGTTTCAATCTGCCATTGTTTTTCCACATAGAACCAGACTGGGTTAACATTAACTTTTAATTGATGTTATACTGGTCTGGTAGTGGTCTGCTGAAACAAGCACTAACTTTAGCTAATGTCAGCTACCAGAGCTAAGCCAAGTCAAGCCAGCTGCCGTCAGAAACACTTCATAAACACTGTCAATGATTGCATTGTTTTTACTCATATTTAACACAGCATCCCAACTTTTCTGGGATCGGGGTTGTAAATCCTGCCACGATTGCTCGGCACACACAGCCACAGGAAACCACCACACACAAACCAACCTTTTGTTCCAGGGTGGAAATGAAGCATCTTGAAACGATGACAAGCGACCCATTACTGTGAGAAAAGCAGCACTATTGTTATTCAGTGTCGACTTTGATTAGGGCCATGTCAAGGTTGGTTACTATGGCAACCGGAGATAGGTACATCGTTTGAGAGAGGTTAGCGATCGGGGGATGGCGGCGAGTGTCTCTCTCTCTCTCTCTGTTGTCTGCTGAAATGAGCTTTAAGGGGAACATCCAAGTGTAGGAGAGAGCTTGTAGCACATGAAGATCAGAGCGTCGAGGGGCTTGACAAGCAATATGAAAGCGAAGGAACAACAACAGAGGAGAGTGACTTCTCTGTTGTTTGGGGTGGGGGGGTGGGGGTTGGGGGGGGGAGTGAATGTTTTGGTCGAAGTCAATTACAGCTGTGGCTCTGTGGAGTAATGAGCCTGGCTGTGGCTCATGCCTGCATCCCTCTCATTAGCTGGCAGCGGAGGACAAAAACAGTGTTTTGACAACTCTAGTTTGTACAAGTGAATGTGTGCATGGCGCTCCTGTACGTCCTACAGATCCTGGACAGCCGTTAGACCGGTCGGAGAAGTGTGAGGCCGTGCCTGCTTTCTGTGCCATCTCTGCAGCTGCTGCTTTTTTCGGTTCCCAGTCTTATGTCTGATTTTTTTCTGCTCATGCCCATCCAATACAGCTTATTCACCACTGATGGTGAGGGTCTTGTTGGTAGCCCCCAGCATTGTGATCTGAGACAGGATTTCTGTTCACATTGGATGATTCTGCAGTGCAGGGTTTAGTCAGGAATAACCATAGACCGCAAACGAAGAGCAAACTTTTTAGGAAGTGAGATCACAGCAATGGTAGACTGAAGCCAGGCAGTCAGAGGGTTAACAAGCAAAGCTAAACATGCAGTGTGTCCACTGCAGTGAACGAGGTGAGGCAGGAGGACAGAAATGTGGCTGATATTAAAAAGAAATGATCTGACCTTAAACTACAAGGGAAAAACAAAAGAGCTGAAAGGACAAAACATGAATTAATAACAATGACAGAGGATTAAAAATAAATAATGACACACACACACCCAAAACAAAGGGGGTTAAGAAGTGCTGAAGAATTCAGCATGAAAAGATTATTGATTCGGCGTGTCCAAAAATAATGAACGTCTCACACGGGGGACACAAGGAAGTAAGTGGTCGAACAAAAGGCTTACAGGAAGTTTAGGCAGGCAAAGGTCAGATCCAACGAAATTAGTTCAAACAGGCAAACGAATCCAAAAAGAGCAGAATCCAAAAGTTCAAAAACAAGCGAGGTCCAAGGAAGAACAAAGCGATAGTCTGGAAACACTGGACAGGGCTGGACGGCCTGACACACACGGTACAAGATGAACTGAAGGAAAAGACACTGTGGAGGGCAGCCTCATGAGGGACAGGTGACACAAACCAACAATTACAAAGACAGAAAACACAGGAAGCAAAGCAAAAGATTACACCAGAGGAAAATTTTCAACACAAACCAGGAAACAACAAAACTAAAGCCCCAAAACATGGCAGGCTGTAGGAGTTATTGATAACTCGTGTCAGTTTGTTCCTAAAGCTCATGCAAAGTTCACCACCGGCTTGGACACATGTGACTGCAGTACCCCAGAATAACCAGCAGGAAAATCACTTTAAAGAGTAGACTGCTAAGAGATGACACCATGTCCTCATCAAGGGAAGGTTTCATATCATGGAACTTCTATAAAGCCGGGATCAGACTGCACAATGTTTTCGTCTTTAACGACGGCCACTGTGTCAGAGCCAACCATCACAGCGTCTTGGTCGGGTGACTGGCAAGACTACATGTTAGGAGGAAGAGTGGTCGTCCACCGATCAGGAGGTCGGTGGTTCGATCCCTGACCTCGGCAGTCCACATGCTGAAGTATCCTTGGGCAAGATACTGAACCCCAAAACTGCCCCCAATGCTGCACCATCGGTGTGTGAATTCATATGTACGTCGCTTTGGGTAAAAACGTCTGCCAAATGACTAATTGTAATTGTACGACCCCGACAAATCACATCTTATTTCACGATCACGCACGAGTTTAGACGTCATCGGGTAGGCGGGTGAAGCGACTGTCAATCAAACTGACAGAAGCGTAGCATGTGATGCTGCGGTCTTGAGTTGGTCTCGGTTGATAAGGATTAGATCAGTTTACATGAGAAGAATGAATAGTGTTAAACTTCCAAAGTGGAGCATGATAGACTGACGGTCTTATCTGTTCTGAAGTTGTCATTAGCAGATGGTATAGAAATAATTAGATAAAAACATTATGTCACAAACGTCACCGAAGCCCATCTGGTGTTTTACAGTCGGCCACCATCAGCTTTCTGCTGAGGGAGTGGGCTGATCAGAACACATGAAAGGAGACCTCAGCGTGTTTGATGAGTCTGCATATGTGGGCATGACGCAGCCGATGTCTTTGAACAGCTGGAGTTATGAAACAACAGAGAACCTGTGGACTTCAAACGCAGAAGGGCTGCCGTCCTTTGAAACATGACAAGTGAGGATCTGATCAAAATGTCACAGTGTCAGAAAAAGGCAGAGCAGAGTTGAACCTTTGAGTGGAAAAGCTTGTTGCTGGTGCGGCCGTCTATACATGAGCAGTACAGTCCTGCAGAAGAAACCTATAAAAAGTCATAGCATAAAAGGCACCAGTCAGAAATTAGCATGTTGCAGTGGTGTCCTGCTGGTTTCCCAGTTTGAAGTGAGCTCTTGTGTCTGCACTGCAGTGCACGTTGCTGTGAACTCCCAGACAGAAGCAGACAGCGTGGACAGACCAACCAGAACCAGTCACTAGTGCTGCAACAAGGACTCGATCCTTCAGCAGTGAACAAGAATAATTGTGTTTGATGAGGCTGGAGGCGCCGCTGCTGGGGACTGAATCCTGCTCTCTGCACTTTTGCAGTCAGCTGATTTCAGTATCGTACTTTAAAATGTACTTTCCAGTACAAAATTCACAGTTTTCATCCAAATATCCCACATTCAGTACTTAATAGAACACTGCTGCATGCGGGCAGTATCTGCAGGATGGGAACATCCATTTATTCCCATTATTCCGTGATTAATGCCCCCACTGCTCGCCTTGAAGTCACAACATTTAGATAGCCATAATTAATTGCCTTTGCTGTGTTATGTGTGTAGTAGAAGTTTATTAACAAGAGAAGCAATAGATGCAAACTGCACAGTTCCTTTGAAAGCAGATAAATTGATTGTATTAGTGTTAATATTGGATTTTATTTGGATGTAGCTGCCAGTGATGGTCGCTTAGAAGCCATTTTGCTAATGGTTTGTTGGCACATGGTGTGACTGATACTTCCAACATGGTTGCTTGTCATCACAGTCTGGAGATGAATGTGTCAGGAGTTTACGGTTTGTGCATCTCACCTTCCCTCACATGATTGCTGCTCGTTCATAAATGGGAGAATAAAAAGTTGCACATGTTACTTTTGTTGCAGGACGTGGCGAGGACGAGCTGAGGCATGTTTTATTAGGTCCTGTCTGCAGCCCTGCAGTCTTCCCGCGTCCTTCAACAGGACAAATTAGACAACAAAATCCGTGGCAGGAGCAATTTTGTGCCTGTGGTCCGTAGCAACACCCAGAGCTCTGTTCAGCAGATAAATAACACTCTGTAGATCTTAGCCTGTTGTCGCTGCATTGTGTGTTTCTACATATTATATGTGTCTCACAGGTTTTTGTGTTGGCGGTTTGGTGCTGATCCTTTTCACACTTACCATCTTTCTAGCAATATAAACATTATACAGCGTGCTTTAGCAAGAGAGGAGGTAAAAGAAAAGTGGCACTGATGGACAGGTTGGGTTTACCCCTGAGACATGACAGCTCTCCTTCAGTCTCTGTCCAAACCATAGACTGTATATTGAGTAGATGGCGCTTCCAAATCTGAAGTCCCTTAAACCTGCGTTCTTTCTCGTGTCCAGCAGGGGGTGACTCCACCGGCTGCAAAAAAGACATTGTGTGTAAGTTTATGAGAAAATGAGCCAACTTCTCACTCGATTTATTGACAGTTTCCTAGTGAGTTTATGGTCACAATCACTAGTTTCAAGTCTTCTTCAATACAGCATGATGTTCAGTTTGTCAGTGAAGGTGCCATTTAGAGTAAAATACACAATAAAGCAGGGTATGCTTTAGGGCGTGGCCACCTTGTGATTGACAAGTTGCTCCAACAGCGTGTCCTCAGATTCTCAGTCACATTCAATCAGGATAGAGGCGTAGCAATGCGTGTCCTCCCCAGCTCCACCCATTTGTCCAAATATGGGAATTTCAGGCTCCAAAAAAAAAACAAGATGCGATGATCGTAAACTCGAGGCTTTCAAACTGTAGTCTACAAACCAATGAGGGGCGTCACACACGGTTTACTCTTAGTCCAAACTATGTCAGTGCTCAGTCAGAGGAGACAGATCTCACCTCTCAATAAACATGTCTTTGTTCTTAAATTTGCAGAAGAAACAAGGAAGCGAAGATGAAATCATCCCGTTTTTTTACACGTCATGGCATTGTAAATATCCCACATTCAATCTGGAACTGATTCTTAAGTAGAAAGGAGCAAATGTGTGCTAATGTGTGAGATGAATAACAGGAGTGTGAAAAGAGTTGAAAGGACCCCCATTATTAGCATCCTCCCCTCACAGTGTGTGTCTTACTCTCACACTCAAGGTCAGCTGATGCTCGATTCCACATTTTAAATTCCCAGTTGCTGTCTGTTTCTCTTCAGCAGCAACATTTGATATTTGCTCTCCAGCGAGCAACAGGGCAACCTTTTCTTTCTCCTCAGCCTCAGTCTGAGGAGTGTAAATGGAGAGCAGCAGGTTTCAAACACAACTGCTCAATGCATTGATTCTCTTCATGTGGCATCGACTTGTGTTTCATCCAAGGCTGCGCCGGGGTTTGAGAAGAGCTGCCCCTCCTCGGTTTTAATCGGGTTTAGTGCTGAGGAGGTACTCCCACATGATTTAAGCCTGTGTTGTTTGTGTTAGGGAATGAAATATCAAGGTAAAGAATATTTGAGCAGTGCATACTCAATATGACCAAGGGGTTTAATGTGATCAACACTGGCTTCACCAGCCAGGGGAGGTGAGATAATCAGGCTTCGTAAGGAACAAAGGAAAGAGGAGATCAATTTTAATATTTTGAGGAATATTTTTTTCTGTTTGGACAAAGAAAGAAACTGTGAGGAAAAAAAGAAACATCCCCGCCTGGACTTTAAAACCTATAAACTGCAAACTTTGTAGTTTTTGGTTAAAAAATGTCATTTGTATTTCTTTTCTTAGTTAGATAAGAAGATGGATGCCGCTCTCATATCTGACCATTCAATATGAAGCTGCAGCCAGCCAACGCTTATCTTATCTTAGCTTAGCTTAGCCTAGCACAAAGACTGAAAATAGGAGGAAACAGCTAGCCTGGCTCCGTTTTACACTGCCGTTTTTGTAGCTATTAAATAAATACTCTACAGTGTGTTCATTAGTGAGCTTTAGTGGTGCTTGTAGGTGGATTTGGTCACTTTCCAACAGAGCCAGACTAGCTGTTTGTCCCTGTTTTCCAGTCTTTGAGCTAAGCTAAACCAGGCGCGGCGCCAGGATTTCAATTTTGGATGGGCCAGTGTAATTTTTTCTGGACCTTTTAATTACAGAAGTTAATACTGTTTGCCTTCCTTTGCTGGTTTCCAACTGGCAGAAACAGCTAAAACAGAAATGACTGATACTGTGCTGTGCAAGGCCACTAACGAGGCTGGTTGATTGTGGCACTCGAAATCTTTTTCAAAAGAGTCCGTTTGTATATATTACAAGCGTCACGCTTTGCTCAAATTGTGTGAAAATGAAACATAGCATCCCGTCTATCATGTTTAGTTTTTGCCGTGGATTGTGTCGACCGATACATCCTTTCGTTTGTAACAGTGACAATTCTTCTTAAGGAAATACCGTCTTGTCTGGATGATCTGGCTGGAGTCGTATTTGTTTAAGTTGATGAGAGAGAGTGAGAGATTGACTGCTGGGTGAGCGAGAAACGCCGGGCCTGAACCAAGATAACCTGCTGCTGAATGTAGCTTTATATTAAACAGAAGAAATATGAGAGTGGCATCAATCTTCCGATCTAACGCTCTGCCAGGAAGTGAATAAGCATATTCCTCAAAATGTCAAACCATTCCTTGAAGGCTTAAACTGCACATATTTGATTGGTCAGCTTATCTGAATTTCGCAGACGGTCTGAAGCTGCAGAGCTGTGCTGTCTGCACTCACATCAGACAAGGTCACACCCACTGCTGTGGTGAAGATGTTCACCATTTGGATTACAGGGATAATCCCTTTATTGTTTGACAGTATGTTACCTGAGTCTGGTCTGACCTCTACAGATGACGTGACTGTGTGATCAGGGTCTGTTTGGGCAGTGCTGTGTGTGCGTGTGTGTGTGTTTGTGTTATTATCCACACAGAGATGATGGCCCTGCCTTTTCTCCGTATTTGAGTTATTGCCTAATCTAAGGCACGGTTATCTGATCTTTGCCTGTGATTTCATCAATAGACAAAATTACCGCAGCCTCCCAAAAGGCCAATATTGTTGTGTGGTAATGGAAATGCACTGCCACATGAGCAATGCTTTCTCCCAAAGTAATCCACATTGATTTGTGGGGCCACTTTGATAAATTGAGGGGGGTTTAGGTTTCGTGTCGGTCCGCTGCACAGTGCTCTGTTCCCTCTGTGTTGTGAGTGGGTCTTTGAATTGATGCATATGGACCAGTCTATAGAACCAAGTTAAGACCCTGTGAAAAAGGACCTAAATCATAAAAACTCTTTAACCTTTTCCAGTTTTTGTGTTGGCAAAGTTTTGACCACCTAAAAAAGAGACGATATCCTCACTTATTGCACACTTGACTTTTAACCAATTATTTTCATATGGTAATGATACGTGCGTGGGTGAAAACGCCAATTAATATTTATAAAAGCGTGGGGGCTCATTTGTGCGTTCATTCGTTACAGAGACTGACAGTTACTAACACGCAGTTCATAATTCAAAGCAGCAGGAAAACAAAAAAAATGTTGTCTTTGTACTTTTTTTTGCGAAGTGATTCAGTGGGAGCTCCTGTAGGTGGGATACATTTTATCATCTTTGTTGCTGTAACCAGCTGATTTTCCTTTCCATTAGCAGGAAAGTGTTAACAGAAACAGAGAGATTAAAATGCTCTCGGATGCAGAGTGTGTGTGTGCAGGTCGGCTGACATTTACCTCATGAGTGCAGTAACGCTTTATACAGGTGTTTTGCAGACAACACCGTGGTGGGACAGAAATGAACTGGGGCAGAAATGCCCCTGAAAGTTAATCATACAGCCGTGAAATTAAAAACGAGGGGCCGAACACTTCTGCACGGAGCCAGCAGTGGAATGAAATGCTGACTCCACACAGAGCAGCGCATTGCATCAACAACAAAGAAAACAACTAATCCTACTAACTAAGTGGGACAGAGAGATGGAGGAAACAGAATCATTATTTTTCATCAGGAGGAGCTGATTAGATTGCAGCCTGCAAATTACAGTGTAAACATACAGTATGAGGTACAAATAAAATACTTACCGGGTATTTATTCAGAAGGTACAAGGGAGTAAGGGGAGTAACAAACAACACAATTTTACAGTCTGCATCCTCCATAACTACACTTTAATTGCAGAGAAAATGGGGCCACTTTATTTAACAGCCCAAATAACCAAGATTACACTGAATGAATGTTTTTATGCCTCTGCACTGATGATAGCCATGACTGGTTTACCATCGGTCCCATTCTCGTTAACGCAGTATCTGTGGAACGCCTCGTGGGAGTTTCGCGACGATTCATACACGAAACGTCACACGAAGGGATAAAATGATGCGATGACTTCACTGTGACATCATAATGTTGCACTTTTCTGGTCATTATTGAACACCTAAACTCAGGAACGGAAGAGGAGATTGTGACCATATTTGACACTTGGTCAGATACTGAATTGGTGATGCTGATCTTGGGTTTCCACCGTGAAACTCTCTATGAAGCGTCCACGTTTCAGCTTATTTGCAGCAACATCCATTTCTGAAGCATTGAAGTCCACCACAAGCTCACTGGTTTTACTGATATTGAGCTTCAGGTGATTGTCTGTGCTCTGTAAAAATAATCTCTAAGTGAAGACAACGTGTTTCACGAAGGCATACAACCACGAGGCGGTAATTGTAGTTTATTCAAGCGTCAAACACCTGAAGGTGATCAGCCCACAGTACAGTAAGAGATTTCTTACAACTCCATAAAGACACTGCTCCTGAGAAAAAACCATAAATCACGTTGCGTGGACAAAGATTATACCTTCAGAGCGCTCTCAAAGCAATATGATGCAGCAGATTTTTTTGAAGGAATCCATTTTTTTTTTTGTAAAACTGAGACTTTTCACAGGAGGATAAAATACAAGTTATTCTCAAAAGACATTTGTGCTCATATCACTCTCTCTCTCTCACATGCATTCAAACACAAACTCACACCCACATATCCCAGTAGGTTAAATGTACGAGTAATTAAGAGGCAGCGATCTCAGGTGAAGTCGCAGGACGCAGTGCTGGGGCTTCGCTGTGAATTTGCTTAACTGGCTTCAGCTGCACTCTTTGTCTTCCTTCTGATCTTTCTGTCTTAGTGGACCGCTGCATAATCACAAATAAAGTGTAGTTCCTGAGTGATAATTGCTCCTGGCCTCACCGGTAATCATTGCATTGCTCATTTTGTTTATGCTTTCCTTGATGAAACGATGAATGTGCTGTGTGGACGACTGCGGTCACATGGAGCTGAGCGTGTTCATTAGCGTGATGCGTGCTTGTCTTGGGCGTTGTGGTACAATTATTCTTGTGATGAGCTGGGGAAATGTTTCACAGCCCCCCTCAGAGTCGGCTGTTCAAACTCTGGCAAAATTCAGATTAGCTTTTATTTTATCTCTGTTTGTTTACAAAAAAGAGTTTTGTTGGATTTTATGTGTGTGTGTGTGTGTGTGTGTGTGCGTGCGCGTGTGTGCGCAGCGTTAGCTCAGAATTACTACCACGACTCTGTACAGTGCATGTTTTTTTTTGTTTTTTTTTGTACTCTGAAATGAGCAAACTAAATTAGGTTCAATTAGATGGCAGTAATTCCACATTAAGATCTGGAGGCTTAAGATCATCACAATTTATGGTTTGGAGTTTCCCACTTGAGGACAAACCAGACGCCAAAGCCAACATCCTCCCAAATCCTCCACAACTTTATAATAACAGAGTCAAATCATGTTGTGAGTTCAGGGTTTTTCTCTCTGACGTAGACAAATAAGGCTCTACTGATAATGTACTGTGTATAGACAGGATGATAGTGGTTGTACTTCTTGGGATTATTCTTCAGTTTCCTGCTGTACAAGTGAAAATGAACATGGATGCTGTTGAACGTCTCAAAGATGCTGTAGGATTTGACCCCTTTTAAAAGATCGTCCTCACTGATGTGGTTGATAGTATTTTTCCTTTGAGTGTAATATGATGTTTTCAGTACATTTGAGGCAATAAAAATGCATTTAATTAGCGGAATGAGCTAACTCCAAAGTCAAATATGGCCAACAGTGGAGGATGATGTGCTAGTCGCTGACAATAAAGAGCCTTAACATGAATATTGTATATATATAGTACATATATAATACATGACTGTCATCACAGACAACCAACCAGAGATTTTCTCTCTGCTGTTTCCATTCAGGTTTTTTTTAATGTAAGTTTAAAAACGAACAACCAACATCTATCGCACTCACATATGGTTCAATGCACAGCTGCTGACAGAGCTTTGGCGCTTTGAAGACGGCACCGGCGAGACATAGAAGCTCGTAGCAGCTCTTTATTTATGATCCAATGAACAGCAGACTAGTTTGAGTTTGTTTGAATTTAAGCTGCTGCACAGCTGCTGTCGTCCATACAGGTGGAAACTACATCCACTTTTCAAGCCTAGAGGGGCTGAATGTTTGATAGCGAACAGTTGAATCTTCACATCACTTGCTCTTTGTCTTATACCTGGAAAGGAGAGGAGAGGAGGTTGGACAGTGAAGTCCTTTTGGGTGCATCTGGCTGTCTCTTCCACTCTCTTGAAACCTTGCGTAAGGTCGTATCATATGAACTGATTTCACCCCAGGCCACAGCACCCGGCTGATGTGTAAGTGAGAACATTACCCAGTGGCAGGCTTGCATGAGATCTGCGCAGGGAGACCAGGCTTCACTGGCAATATGTGAACAGCCATAAAATCACTGTTTTATAAAGAAGAAAAGGGAAGACGGCAGCAGATATATCACAAGCAGAATTACTCAGGCTGATATAAAGCGCGAGGTTAGAGGCTGGTGGTGACACGTGAAGATTAAACTCTTACTTTGCTCGGGGTTTATTTTCCTATAATGTAACACATGTGCTCATAAAGGCCTGGTTAACTGATTAAAGCACAGTCACAGTGGCAGTGAAGCCTGTAGCTTTAATCATGTACAAACCAGCGGATGCCAGCTGCCTCAGTTCAGTACAATCATCGGCATTTAGATGTGTTTACTCTGTAGTGGGAATATTGTGCCCAGAAATAGAAACCTCTGAAACCCACCAGCCGTCCTTTAAGTGTCACCCAAATGAATTTCTTTCAAATCGTGACTGGTGACAATCAGACAGTAAACCTGGTTCAGTGAGCTCGAGGCGAGTCACGGAGCACTCGGCTGTGTGTTTCAGGGAGATCTATCATATTGGTTGAGAAATTAGAAGGCAGCGAATGGAGCTCGTGTCCGTAATCATTCGCAGAGGCCTTTCTCGCCGTTAATTGCTTCTTGACTTGAAAGTGTCGCTCAGTCGCCTCCCTGTGAATGACAGTTTGGTGTTTTTTTTCTGAGTTTGTTCTAATGACTTGAGTTTGTGGCTTTCGAGACGGCGAGCTTTCCCACCCGCACAGACAAGAGAAGTTAAGTGTCTGATGAGATGGTCTCATTAGGGGATGAAGTATTTGCAGCAGATGGAAAACTCTTTCAGATCCTATAGAGCAAAGTCGGGACTGAGCGATTTTTAGCTTTTAATGTATATTTTTTTAAAATCTGGGAAGTTTATTTTGAAGAAGAAAGAAACGGGTCTTCTGATAATGCACCAAATCCCCTCTAAGGCTGTAAGCGTTTTCTGAACTGTGCTCACTGTAAACTGCTGTGAACAGTGTCTTTCTGCCGCAGAAGCACAACCTCTTGTGGATGAGATCAAATCAACATGAAACTCAGTTTCCAATGTATTGTTTTTTAAAAATGTTTTCAGTGAAAATCGTGAACTCCCTGCACGTCCCTTCCTGAGGATTTGAAGGCAGAATCCTCTTTTAAATCCCTCAGAGACAGTGAAATAAAAAATCGTATTTTCCGAGGTCTAATCCTGTCTCGCTGTGTTAATTGTTCAGTGATCTCTTGTTATATGTAAAAAAAAATGCATTTTGAGTTTGTTTGTTTCAAAATGCATCTTTTCTCTTCCTGTAAAACATTTTGATGACTGAACTCGAGAGGACGGCGAGTATAGATGAATTTATCCAGCCCATCATATAAAACAGTATTATATATGATATAACATACTATATTATGGGGGGGTGTTTGGATACTATGACTTTTACAGTTTACATTTCCAATTTACTCTTTTTTCCCTTCTTCTTTGTCCTGATCTGACAAAGTGAGTGGAGGAACATAGTTTTTGAAACATCCTGTACAATTAAGTTTTTTCTTGACAGTCTGGATCTGGGCATTTACAAAGAGCTGCAGCTGCCACACTGGGACATAACTAACATAAATATATAACAATAGTTTGAAAATATTTAGGAAAAGATTGAGGTGCGTTTTGGTCAGAATCTGAGCCAAGCTGATGCAGATGAGAGGATAGAATTTACACGCCCACCAAAGCACAACTCAGCACACACAAACACACACACACACTCTCTCTTTTCCCCTTTCAAATCTAGTTGGCTGCAGGGCGAGATTATCCTGTCAGCACAGGACAGAAAGCCTGATTCAGCTGCTGGCGTCACTGCAGCCGTATCCAGGATGGATGTATGACTGGCTCACCGCTGCACGCTGCTGAAAGCCGCAGCCTTTACTCCTGAATTATGACCGCTGAGGCCCAAAAGTGCCCGTCAGAACTTTGAGCAGAAGTTTACGGTAGAAGTTTGGTTACCAGGTGTCACATCCTGGTGAATCAGCGCCTCCGCCTGCCTTTCAGTTACACTCATACAATCACACGCACACACATATACTGTGTGTGAGTGATGGCTGTTCCAGCCATTCTGACCCCCAAAGTTCCTGCATATTATAGCAGCCTAATATTCATGCAAACAGTTTTATGTGACTCTTGAGAGATATTTTTAGTCGCTGCCAGATTGGTGAAACATGAGAGTCAGAGCCTGTTTCTGCAGCAGAGCAATGCATCGCGCCATCAGGAGAGATACTGTCATCTGTCCGTCATTCAAAGGGTTTTGTAGTCGTGCCGTAAAGTCTCTGCAGCCTCTCAGGGTAAATTTGTTGTGTGTCTTTTATTTGATTTCCTGTGCTGCGAGGATTTAACAACTGAAAGTAATGAAGATTCTGTCATGCGTTGAATTTCATTGCAGTGACGAAGCCAAGAGGGTCTCACAGTGCAAATATATCTGGATAATTGAAAGGGAAGCATTAATGTTTTCTTTCTGTTTTTCATACTCCATGTTCATTTGTTGCAGCATCAAAGAAGCTTTTGTGAAATGAGAAGTGGCAGTCCATGTGTAACTGTGTGTGTTTGTGCTCATGCATGTGTGACGGGCCTGTGTGCGAGATACAGAGAGTCTGATGGTGATCTAAATCAGGAAGAGGAGCCAGAGAGCCACGAGCAGCGTCTCCTCTTTTACCTCTCTTTCTTTCCCTCTGCTCTCTCACCTCCAGTCAGACCTGCTGTGTTCTCTCGACGCTTTTGATGCACAGAAACAGGTCGAGGGTTTTTCACCCCCGCAGGTTGGCCCTTTCTCACTTCAGCCACTTTGTCTGAACTTTTTTGCCGGAGGGACGCTGCGGCTGACCACGCAGTGAAGCACAAGAATCTCACATCAGGAAACAAGGCGCCATGTTCATCTAAGGCTCATGGTCTACTTGCTTTTAATATGCACAGACAAGGGGCTGCGACACAAGTGGCATTGTTCACATGCAGCCCTGCGTGCTTTGTGTGTACCTGGAAGATTAAAAAGTATATCCACGAGGAGCAGATCAGGCCATGTTCGTGTTTGGCTGTGATGTGGAAATTTGTGTAACAAAGTGACTTTAACAAAGCAGCTGTTTCAGAGGTTTCTTGCAATATTCACTCATTTGCAAGCGCTTGCTTGTCGGCCGGGAGAAGGACCGTGGTGAATTGTGCAGCTGTATTTCTACATCTTGTGCGTCACAGAACGTTTTGTCCCCCTCAGAGATTAACACCTGACATTTAGTTGATGGAATCGTTAGCAAATTAGTAACTTTCTCCACAAGAACGACGTCTTTTCAGGGGTACTGCTGTTTCTAGTGTTTCAATTTCTGACCTATTCAAATTCCGTGTGATGTCCGATTAGAAACAGACCCTCCATTGTTATGCACATCGCACGATCCCTTCTGATACGTTTAAGGCTGAAGTTCACTCGAGTGGAGGTCACATTTACCAGCTGTTAAACCCCTTCAAACAAGAGAGACACAATAATTGAGTAAAAACTTCAGACACTTCACATTTCTCTCTCCTCATTTCCTGTCAGCTCCATACTGTGAGGGGATTTACCCTCCTTATATTAACACCCTGTCTACACCGGCCACGTAGCCAAAGCAGCATGTCGGCAGTGCAGCAGCAGCGTCAGTCCTCTGTCAGTGTCTACACAGGATGCGTTCAGGCACAGTACTTCTGTGCTTATTGGCCTGACATGTGATCAGTTAGTATTAAAAAAGGAGTAAAAAGACATTTTTGGTCTTGCGAGTGAAAGGTGATCTATAACGCAGCCTGTATTGAGTAAAATAGGAGAGGATCTGTTCATCCGATTGGCGGTGGTTGATGATGAAATTGATGGATCTCTCCTCAGAGCCTTCTTCAGGTTTTATCCTGCTGGATGGGTGCACCGTGCACGTGGTCTGATTCACGTGCACGTGGTCTGATTCACCCTTTACATTGATGCTGACATGCATGCTGTTGAGTTTATGCTTTCAATCGTTGGGATACTGTCTGCTTCACATTCAGGCTGACGTCCATGCCTTGGTTCATGGACTCGGCGGAGGTACTAGAGACCTCCATGAGTGAAAGGAGAGGAGCAAAGGGTGCCCGAGATGCCACGCCCCCAGGCAGCAGCGGCAGCCAACCTGCTGTTGTGCCACTGTTTCCATGGCAACGGCAGCGAGGTGCTGCTGCACTCGAAACGAAGTGATGATACACACGCGATGGGGGAGGGGTTAGGAAGGAGGAGCAGGTGGTGGGTGGAGAGAGAAGGGGGAGTACTGTAGGAAACGGATGTTAGGGAAGAAAAGGGGGATCTGGAGGAGGACCGCTGCTGTGGGTGAAACAGCGGGAACACAAGGAGGCCAAATGCACACGTCTGTTAGCTTTGTCAGCACCAGGTTCAGTTACACTCTGTGGAGCCGCAGACACAGCGGCATCAAACACCTCACGATCCCTACAGTGTGGTCCCACATGCTCCCTCACACAGCAGATAGACGCACACACATCTTGTACCCCTCATTTTATGGCCAGCAAAGGTTACTTGAAGGTGGTTTAAAGCCGAAATTGTCACACAAGCATTAGGAATTCAGCTCCCCTGATGCTACAGCTCACCTTCATTTGTCTTTCATTTGGACACACACATACACGCACACACAGAAATAAATGTTCTTCAAGGTGAAACACAAGGTGATTTTTCTGTCTTATCCACATTTAGAGCTTCTTCCTTTTTCCTCCTGTGAGCTCGTCTGAAGCTACACCAAACAGCACTTTTTGTTCAAAGGCAAAACTTTCCTTCTTAATCACACCGTTCATACTAAAAATACAAACTGCTATTTTTTCAGTTTCTATGAGAGATGCTCATGTAGGAGGATATAGGAGCATTTATAATTATAACTTTTTTAGGCGCTCATCTTAATGAATCTAAGCTGCAGCGCAGGATTCAGCAGGGAGAGCAATAAATAAATCCCCCAAGTGCTTTAAACAGTAGAACCCAATGGACCCATCAGAGAGATATGAGATACACAAACTTCACAAGGCAAGAGATGGACCAAGTATAATGATATGAACGATAATGGACTAAACAGACTGATGAGACGGGATCACCGAAGTTAATACAATTCATCCTGTGAGAGACATGAAAATCTGGACCAAAGTGGTGGACCAGCAGAGCTCCTTAAAGTCAGCTTCATGAATGTGATTGACGTTTGAAGGTGACTATCAGTCAGCCCATGTTGATGCTGACTCACAGCATTCAGCAAACGTTAGTGTGATGCTTCATTTTTGGAAAGAAATTTGAGCTGACTGACAGGACGGCGACATGTAGACATGTAGACGACGGCTCCCTCATAGACGTCCATTTAATCAGCAGCTCCTCATTTCATTAAAGGCCAGGATGGCGAGTGTCCCCGGACATATTCTGCTCAGCCGTGTTCTGCAACACATGCCTGCACTTAGAGCCAGAAACACAAAACGCACAAAGACGCTCACACTTTCACACATGTCAGATTACCCTGTGCTAAGAGGCTGCAGAGCAGGAAGAGCTCAGAGAGACGGATGAATCTGTGGAAAGACTTTCTTCTCTTGACCAACATAAAGCAAGAGTGAAAGGAAATAAAAGAGGCTGTTTCACTTGAAAGGGAACAGCAGGAGAGGAACTGACTGAGAGGGATTCAGACAGTTTGTGTGTGAATCATTGTGTGTGTGTGTGTGTGTGTGTGTGTGTGTGTGTGTGTGTGTGTGTGTCTTCTGGCTCCACTGTTTTCACCATGTATGTTTCTCCTGTATATGACTAAGTGTGAGTGTGATGATGTTGTGGGGGATTCTGTCTGAACCAGCGAGGGTCCCTGCTCCTTTCAGCACAGCAGCTGATGGGAAATCATTATGGATCCTGGCAAATGGCCAGTTCGTGGTTACCACAGCAACCGCACAGGCTCCATCCATCTTGGCTATGATGATGTTTGAGAAACGGCCTGCTTTCTAAACCCTCACTCTCAGTAATGGCTTCTTTGATTGGCGCCATGCATAAATGAATTAGAATAAGGTCAAGTCTGTTATTTAGGTGGAATCCATACTGGCATATCTTTCTTTTCTAAACAGAAGAATGGAGTCATGAACACCTCCACTGTCGTCTGGTTAATTATGGATGTCCTCATTGTGGATGTTTGGATTAAGAGGTGTTTTATTCTCTCTCTTGGAAGCTGATATTTTAATATAAATAACGCAAAATAAGACAGAATTTTAAACACAACTGTCCATATTATGATTTGCTATTTTGGTCTGTTCTCTCTCCAGAGGGATCCCTCCTCCGTTGCTCTCGCTGAGGTTCTAATCTAAATGGAGGATCTGAGGATGGAGGCAGTCGTAGGCTATAATTGTAAAACCCTTTGAGAAAAAGTTGCAGTTTGCAATATTGGTCTATCTAAATAAATTAGTCTTGACATGGCCTTTAAGTCTCAGTATAAGAAGTAATTCCATGTGATCTACAACACAGCAGCTCTGCAGTAAAGTTACTGTCTGTGTGTTTTAAGGTGCCACTGTTTGATGTGAGTCCACTGTATCAAAGGTGTTTCTGATATTTTGTCCATGTCATATGCATACAGTATATGTAGAAATAAACATATTAGAAAACACTTTGTAGTATAATATGAAAGAAATACAACACAAACTGTGACCCCGCAGTCAAACCTCTTCGACACACCTCATTGAAATGAACAGGTGGTTATTTTTAACATTGTTTTCTGTGATCTTCTATTGATTTAGCTGGACATGTTTGCAGTCCTAGCCAGTTTGGTTCTATTGTTGTTTGCTGTATATTCTTCTCCATTTGCTATAAAGCTCAGACAACAATCAAAATGGTTCCTAAACACATATACTCATCTGCAACCTGCACATGGTGGTCTTTACCCAAAATAGAACTACAGGAATTAACTCTTGGGTGCTAATAACTAGCTTCCTTTTGTGTGTCCCTCCAGCAGCTGATGAGTTGTGAGAAATTAAAACACGTCAAGTTACTGTTTTCATCTCCTTCTTACAGTAAAGAAATGAATGAGGCAGCTGGCTGTGTCATATATACACAACATGTAGGGAATAACAAGCAAGCTTGTGGTTTACATGTGAGCAAAATCAGCAGGACAAATTAAGACAAAATAATGAAAACACAACACAAGTTTGAATTAATTTAATGAGCTTTAGGCAAACAAGTCAGCAGTTTGGACATAAGGAGGGGAAGCAAACTGAACCAAATTGTAAACAAATCACCAAATGCAATTAAAATTAGTCCAAATTAGTTTTTGAGACAACAAATGAACCTGTCATCCTTTCTCGAATCAGCATCGAGGTTCATCAGGTTAGTGGCAGAGGCGCCCAGATGTCTTTTCCTCCAGAGGCTCCTCCTGGAGGGTTTCCTAACAGCTCCCAGACCAGCTGGGAGATGCAAACCCTCCACTGTGACCTGGATCTGCCCCGGAGCCTCCTCCCAGTCAGCAGCACCCACAACACATTCAAGGAGACTCCTGACTCCTCTGAAAGTCAAGGAGAAGTGGCTCCAGTGGAGGACGTGAACAGTTTCATTCCCTCAGTCAGTTTAACAACCCTAGTCCTATTTTCACATCTTAGTCGTACACCTTCCTCTAAACTTGTCAGAGTTAAGGACAGAAATAATTTAATATGAGGACAAAAAAAGGTTTCTCCGTTCAGAGGTTTTTTTCTTCATGTGGACAAGTACAAGTACAATAGCACACAATCACCCACACAGCGTGTTGTTCTGTCTGATTAAATACGCCTTTTTTTTTGTCCTAGTTGAATATCACAACACTCCTGTTTTCCATGTTTTCCAGAGTAAAATCCGGGTTTTGATGGACTGAAGTTGTGAACTGGCGTGTGAATATGTGCTCTGCGTTGTGTGTACGGCTGGAATTTGCTGCGGCAGCCACACAGACTTATCGCTCGCTGGGTTTCTCACATCCAGGGATCCAGCAGGGCTCACGTGCTGTTATTCTGTCATAAAGCAGTTTGACTTCAACCTTTTCACACTGACTGACTGCAATAAGTCGCTGATCTGTAAAAAGGGAATTTTAAAGTTGTTGTATTTCTGAATATTTGCCTTGTGGTGGGCCTCACACGACATGTCACCTCTGGGTTCGTGTGTACAAGTGTGTGTGTGTGTGTGTGTGTGTGTGTGTGTGTGTTAGTTGTCAGAGTATAAGAGTAATGCATTCTTTCATGGCGATGACACTGGATCCTCTAATCCAGTCCTGTGAAAAGCCAAAGCTTCGCCTTTATCTCTCCGTCCTATTTACACTTGTCAGTACTCTGTGTGTGTGTGTGTGCACGTGTGCATGTGTGTGCATGTGTGTGTGGTCTTGTGAATCTGCATGTGATGCACAGAGAAAAACCTCATAGTTTTACATTAGTCTCAAAATATAGCCTTTTAAAAAATTAATAGCGTTTTTGTGCTCATTTTATCATACCATCTGTCATTTTAAGTTGTTTCCCACCAGCTGTGTGTCACTTTAGATGACATGCTTAATGATCTGAACATTCTGCTCTGCTGACTAACAGCTATCAAACATTAGATGTCTTTAAATGTTATCCAACACTAAAATTAAGGCTCCGGTTGTTGTTCCCAGACACATTTCTGACAGTGTTATCTCTTGAGCCTTTGACTGTTCTGAGTCTTCTGCTGTGAAATGTTTACAGAGTTAGTTTCAAGGTTACCTCAAAATAGACAGATTTGTTTATTGCTATTCCATTTTTCAATTTTCTCATTATTTGGCAACTTTACAACTCGTCTAGAAAGCAAATCAATTAGTTCTCCATGTAGAGAGCTATGACAGTTCTGACTTGTTTTCACTGAACAGATTTCACTTAAATGTCCTTCATTAATAGTTTTCAGCATTATTCCACCTCATATTCTGTACTACACCATGTGTGACAGTGACTGACTGATGGCTGTTATACTGTAGACTGCTATAATAGCTGTTTTTACATCCAGGCTCTGTACTTTAGTATAAGGCTCAATGCATCCTTCTGTTTGTGCAGACCTCTCATAACTTGTTGTCCTGCTACCTGTTTCTGTTGTTTTCTTAGCTTTCAACAAGCCTTTTAATTGGTCTCTGGTAGAATACCAGGAAATACGTGAACACACTGAAAGATGCTTCAGCATTTTTTCAGTACGTTAGTGGGTGTGTGCTGCCCAGGTTTCAGTAACTAATGCTGCTAAGTATTGCATGTTAATCCTGTTCTGAGAGCAGCCAAGGGGAAAAGCCTCCAGTGACTGACAACCAGCAAAGCTATCACATGGTTCCTGCTCTCACATCATTTCTCAAACCAACAGACACACACAAAGACACACAGGTATGCACACAGTCCTTCAACACATGAGCACACAGACACTGCACAGTGGAGGGATGCGCAGAAAGGACGGTGTCAGGAAAAGGACGAGATCAAGAGACGAAGGGCTTTCCCACATTTCAGCTCCATTCAGTCTCTGCTGCAGCAGTCATCGTTCTGCCATCTGTGTGTGTGTGCTTTGTATGTTTTATTGCACCCTTGATATCTACAACAATATGACAGTATGGCTGTAAGAAAGGTACCCCTGACTGTTAAATCTGTTTCTTTACTCCCATATTGAATGAACAAAAGAATACCAGATCAAGCGCATCACCTGCTCCATGCTTCCACATCAATGTCATCATATAGTCATGATCTAAAAATGAATAAAAGAGGGAGATGTGGTGAGGTAAAATAGGGCAGGATGAGAAATGATCACTTTGAACTTGACGCAGACCTTCGCTTGAGATATTTGATTCCTTACTGTTTTTATACTCTCATGCCATACAGATCTAATTCTCAGTGTTGTGTATGGAGGGAACTGTCTGTCACTGTGATGCACTGTGAGTAAACCGAAGTGTGTCTGAAATCACATTTGCAGGTTGTTACTTCGTACTTTGTTACTTCGCCTCGTTTCCTGCCTGCAGTCATGCAAAAGACCAAATACAGGAATAATGTAAAAATATGACAATCAGGACAGAGTTCGCTGTTGTAAGAAAGTTCCACGAAAGCAGAATGTGGTTCAATCCTCAGCCTCTAATCTAAAATCAATGATAAGTTTGCCATTATTTTATCTCCTTGCAATCATTAAATCTCATCAAAGGGACTCAAACAGTGAATTTATCATATCAGCAACACAAGTCTTAGGCAGCTGCCATCCTATGCTTTCATGGCAACTGCGTTGTTTAAAAATAAGTGATATTGCTGCATTGACATGAGACTTATGCCTTTTATGTGTTTTTAATAGTTTTTTGATGATGATGGAGCCTATAGCACTGAGACATAATCAGGCTACAAAGGCAATTCTTGCTAGTTGGATACATTTATTGTGGCTTATGATGTTGCTAATTATAAAAAGATTAAAAAAAAAAAAGAAGCACCAGCCTTATCCTTTAATCCAGGTCTCTATTTATCTGGTGTGTGTGTGTGTGTGTGTGTGTGTATGTGTGTGTGTGTGTGTGTGTGTGTGTGTGTGTGTGTGTGTGTGTGTGTGTGTGTGTGTGTGTGTGTGTGTGTGTGTGTGTGTGTGTGTGTGCGCGTGTGTGTGTGTGTGCGCGCGTGCATGCGTGTGTGCTCAAATGAAATATTGACATCCCATTCGTCAGGTCCTGTGTGTATCAAGGTGAGTGAAGAAGTGGAAGATTGAGTGGAACAAGATGGAGAGGGAAATAGAAACGAGAAGGCTGGATAGAGAGGAGTGAAAGTGAGTGTGTAAGCGCAGAAATATACTGTGACTGTGTGGGCGCAGAGCAAGAGCAAGAAATACAGAGATGGAGTGTGATACGGGGAGAAATTGGAAAGGGAAGGATGGCAAAACTGGAAGAGAGCAGATATCGAGAAAGTCAGTGAAGAGAAGGAGGAGAGTAAGATGGGGGAAATGAGGAGAGCATGTTGGTGTTTAATGGAGGGTGAAGAAGGGTGAAAGACAGAGAGAGAGACCGTGGAGGAATAGGGCGCCGGAGGCTATGAATCCCCTTTGTTCACACACATTTCGATGATATGTGATTCACACCTACAGTAGCTGGGACTGTAAAAATGCAACACCACGCTCAGAGTGAAGCGTGCTCAGAAAATCAATAGGTGCTTTTTTCCCCAAATCTAAATTGAATTTCATCAAGCATCTCATTAAAAAAAAACAAAAAAAAAAACATCTGCTGTTTAGAGCGGCATCCCCACAAAACACAAGCATGCAGTTTGGAGTAGAGATTTAAATCAAACAGATGGATCAATAACTGGATGGGAGTGATCGATATGAGAGGGAACCACAGACATCACAACAAGATGGGTCCAGATAGGCTGAATTGTTTCATTTCAAGCTGCAGGGTGGCTGGTTCCAGGTAGATGGAGCACAAAATCTAAAAGCAAATCAGTGCTAATGGAAAAACCTGGAGGACCAATAAGTCCTGAGAGACAGACTGATGAAGTCACCGCAGCAGTAACACAAGATGTTGAATTTCCAACAAGACCTCAGAGATAAGCAACACAATACTTTCTCTGTGAATGTCCTCTAGAACGAGACGTCTGAGGCGCCGATCAGCAGGGCGACGCCATTTTTCTGTGCCCTCCAAGAACGTTACAAATCATGGTTGAAAAATAAATCTGTTTTATGTTGTGATAACGCAATGGACAAGGTTTGGTTGGTTTTAAGCACAAAAATGACAAATCACGGTTTGGATTAAATAAGCGCTTGTTTGTATGGTCATTGAACACAAATGTATGGCATTCGTGGGCATTTAATGAGACGAACAGCGCTAGCTTTTTTGTGTTTCCTACAAACAAAAATGATATCACTCATAGTATTCTCTTACATTTTAAGTATTTCAATCGTATACTTTTGGCCCAGTGTGAGCTGGAATAGGCTCTAGATGCAGATGTCTCATGTTCTCACGTGCCTGCTTTTAAACCACTGGATGGCAATTACCACAGTGCCGCTGAGTTTACTCAAGACAGCTGTCACACTCATCGCTGTGAGGTACATGGAAAACTCAAGGGTGGTCACTGACGTCCAGAAGGCATCAGCATACCTGTGCCTTCATTTTAGCATTGCTTTCAGGTCTCTCTTCTAAAAGAAATGATCTCAGTAAGACTGCCTAAATGAATAGAGCTTCCTCTGACAAATGTGTCTCAAGTAGTCTGAGTTGTGATGTATATCACAGTCAAATAACATCTGTCAGTAATTAGAGAAGTAACCAAATAGATAAATATAGAATATCCATGAAGTCAACACTTTCAGCAGCCTTTGTGTTTAATTTCAGTCACTGGCAGCAGTCAGATGAAATGAGAAGAGCACAGTTTCCTGTATGGGGGATTAGGTAAGGAGTGAATCACACTTGTAAGAAGCTGGGAACACGTAACAATAGCTTTTAAAATCTTAATCAGTCGTGGAAAAATGCTGCCACTGTGTTCAACAGAAGATCACGTTGTTCACTTGTTCCAAGTTAAAAGGAGAGAAAGTGTAGAGGAGTGAGCCTGCGATCACGATGAGAAGCTGACAAAGAAATCCACATCCACTCTGAAACACGGTGACAAATCTGATGACAGATGGGCACAGAGTTACCAAACCAGCAACAGCTCCCACCTGATCTGTGCATTACTCAACCCACCACACAGAAGACGACCTTTTCAGAGTGTATTTGCCAGAGAAACCAAAGAAGAAGAAAATCCCATATTGAAAGTCAGTCTGTTTGTGTATCAGAGGACAATTTTGGTTTATTACAACTTCTGTCTTATTTTCATAGTTTTTTTTAAAAGGGTATTGAACTGTACTCGCCAAAGGTAACAGCTTGAGATCTGCTAATCCATCTGGTTATTCACATATTTCAGTAAAAGCCAAAATGTCAGCCTCAGGTTGGCAGTCAGTGGGATTCGTCCTCTGGGGACAATGAATGTCAAAGATTCATCGTAATCAAGCCAATAGTTGTTGAGATATTTCAGTCTGAACCAAAGTGGTGAACTGATCCAGTTACAGACCGACATCAACGTCCCTAGAGCCTGGATAAAAATGAACATATGGGAAGTACATATGTAGTCAACCCAGAATAGGTGTACACGTGTCTGCAGACAGTAGGTCGAGTACGGTGTGGCCAACATTGCTAAGTGGCATCCATTGTAAGGAAAAATTACTCGTTATCACAAAAAAAATCACAAAAAGTCATCATCTGGCTGCTTATGTTTCTTACATTATCAATCTCTCATTTCCCAGATCCCAGCCATTACCATGACTACAATATTATTTAGAGGAAAACTAAATTACCACATTTATAAGCGGATACTAACATTTCTCTTGAATTCACGTTTGTTTCTACATACCTGTCAGTATCATTCAGCTCTAACGGCATCTGTTTTCTCTCCCAGGTGCTGCTCTCCGGACTGATCGGAGTCGTGTCGTGGAAGAGGCCGCTCTCTCTTGTGGTGAGTGTCCCCTGAACGCCTACACTCAGCTGCTAATCTTACAGCTCTGAACAAAGCAATAAATCCCCAGAGAGAGTCTTTCATTGTGATGATGGGATGGATGGAGATGTGACAACGCACGAGATGCGTACTTACATACTGAAACAGATGCTTTGTTTCTTTCCTGTTAGGAACACCACACGTAGACGAGCCTACAAAGACATTATTAACTTCTGTGTGTGACTACCTGAAACAAATACAAACAGTCCTCAAGCTGTCATCTCAGTCTGTTAACACAATGTGACTGACAACTCCAAACCTTGTTGCTTGTCACGCTTGCAGTTTTGCAGTCGTAGAAAGTGTAACTGTCTGCGAGCACAGTTTCCTCTTTGGGGCATGTTCAGGTTGTGTTAACGTCCTTGGATCACAGCTCCAGTGCTGTAGGGTTTCACAGCCGCTGACCTGGAAACCACAGGACCAAAGTCAGCTTGAAGTCTTAGCAGTTTTCACTTTTCTTCTCTCTGCACAGATGAATAATCACTGAACTGTATTACTCATTTCCAAGACACATGGCATCATTCTGGATGGAAACCTTTGTGCGGCCATGTATGCAGTACTGCCTGTGCTCGGATCACAGGGTGATGGACTTGAACCTGTGTTTCTAAAGTTTGTCTAAAGTTTTGTACATCTTAGATGATTGCAGCACAGAAACAAAGGTGTAGCACATTACCTGACACGTTTTGAAGTGATTGTACAAAATATCTTTGAAAGTGAAAGTTAAAACATTATCTGAAGCAGCATAATTCAGAAGAAGTTAGCTTCAGCTCACTGTAGCTCACATCTGGTTGGATATTTTTGCATTTATTATGGGTACTAATAGGAAAAAACTGGTCTGATTGCAATTGCACCATACCAACTGTCAATATGGTCCTAAATTTGCCTCATTTTATACTTTATCTGATGTTTCTTTCTGGTTTTTGTTTCTTTATTTTTAATTTCATTTTATAACCGTTCTTAAGTGTCCTTCTTTTAAGCTGAATGACTACAGACCCAGGGCCCACATATCTCCAACCTCGGAGTGAAAACGTGTGAGCAATAAGACCCATTCATGACGCTCCTCACTCCTATTTTCAGTGTAAGACTGACCACTAAGTGATCACATGATCACTCACATGCATGCTCTTAGCAAGAATATGCCACAAGGGGCAAGTCTACTCTACATCTGTCATATTGTTCATTCTTACATTTTACCTTATTGATGCGATGCTGCAAATAATAAGCTATTCTAAATCATGCATAATGTATTATTCATCATGAGCAACAATTTGTTTTTCACATTCACTCTCTGAAGGTGTCTGATATCTTCACTGCAGTCAGCTCTCTTTTAAATTTAAGATCAATTTAGGCCAGAAGGCATGAGGTAGTTGCTATTCTTACTTTTGTGAATAGGAGTAAAGATGAATAATAAATAACTGGTTAACTTCTTTGATAAATAGGGGCCCGGTCTCGCAGTGTTGCTTTATTATCTGAGTGATGAAATGTTTCTCTCCTTCCCGTGAACTCGTTTTTCTGCCTTAACAGAGCCCGTAAACCTTTGACTGTCACAGAGTGCATATTGTAGCCCACACTGCTCTTAGCTGCATGTGTGATACGTTCCATAATATAAATCATTTGTTTTCCCTTCTTTGCACTACAAAAAGACTCACAGATGCACATGAGACTGAAGCTGATGATCTCTGTCTACATATCTTTCAGTCTTCCTGTCCTTTAAAGTAGAGGATTGCAGCACAAACAAGCCCCTGACCAGTTCTATTTCACGCTCTCTTAATGCCATAAATAATGTCATCTCATCTCTGCTGCTTTACCACCTCATGTCAAACCCCCTCCCTCTCACTGCTTATCACTCGTCTCGCTCCCTTTAGTTTTATCACCTTGCTTGCCTGCTACACAAAGCTGCATCCCTTCACATTTCAGTCCGCCTTCCCCCTTCTTTTCTTTGCCTCCGTGTAATGTTCGGCCACAGAAAGAGATCTGAATCATTTCAGCTCTTGGGGATCAAAGGAAATAATCCATCATTGAGGTGTAAGTAGAAATTGGTCACACGTTGTGCTCTGTAAAAGAGTTAAATCCTCTTACCTCTCTTTCCTTAAAAAGCATGACTAATTTACTGGAATAGTCTGCACCTGCCAGCATACAGAGATGTCAGTGTGTGGACACTGCTTCCTGCCTTTAGTGGGTTCTAAAAGCTGATATCTGGCGTGTTTTTTGTGGCATGTAATGTTCAGTCCTGACAGTCGAGCTTTTGCATGTCTGGCCTTGACCCAGCGCTGACCGGCAGGTGACTAATACACCGGCTGGACGCTTTCAGTCTGGCAACGCCAGACCAACCCATCTGCCAACAGTGGGAGGCCATCGTGATTTGTCATAACTGGAGTTTATCCAAACTGTCTAAGGCAACGTGATAAAGACTTGTTTTTCCTCAGCTAGCTTATTTGAAATTGGTCTCTAAAACAAGCTCCACGGGCTAATTGTATGATCTGGGCAGTTTAGGATTTCACTCTGCATAACAACTTAGTGCTGAAAGAATTATTTGATTTCTCTATTAGTCAGTTGACAGAGGATTAATCTGAAATGACTGAAAAATTATTAAGTCATTTATCAAGCGAAAATGCAGATGCTTCTGGTTTAATTGTGTTCATGGGGTGCATTTTTATTTTATAGTGCTGTAAATTAATTGGCTTCTTGTTTTGAGCAGCTGGTTGAACAAAACAAGCAAATTAAAGGTATCACTTACAGAAATATCTATACGCTTTTAGAAAAATGTTCCTTTGCTGTCTTGCAGAGAATATCTGTCAGTAAAATATATAGCTGGAACCATCAGCTGCTTAGCTTAGCTTAGCACAAAGACTGGAAACAAGGGAAAACAGCTAACCTGGCTCTGTCTTAAGGCAGGAAATCTACCTACCAGCACCTCTAAAGCTCATTAATCAATATGTTATGTCTCATTTGTTTAATCCATAAAAACACTGAAGTGTAAGTCTTTATGCTACGATAAGATAATCTGCTGCTGGCTGTATCTTCATATTGAAGCGACAGGTGTAAGAGATCTGTCTTCTTGTTCAACTGTCGGCAAGAAAGAGAGTAAACACACATATTTCTATTCTTTTCCATGTCGTAAAATTGCGATGGGCATGTTTTACTATACTATTTTTTAGACTGTTGAATAAATTAAACAAAAAACAAATCAATGACAAAATAATCGTTATTTGCTGCCCTTGAACAAGATAGATTTCCTCTTGTTGTGGTGTTGTTGCACGGTGGAGCCACACACAGGACACACACAGGGGTATGTTTGGGTGAGTTGAGCAAGATTTATTGTAAGGTACCGGGGAACGGAGGTGAAGTGGAGAGGAGATGATGGCTGGCAGGGGCTGAGGACAGATGGGCGATGGTGGAGAGTGGCTGTGCAGGGACGGAGGTGTAAGAGTGTGAGAGGCTGCCTGGAGAGGTGCAGGGATAGCAGGCAGGCAGATAACAGGGGGTCCTGAGGCACAAGGAGAAAAGACAGTAAGTAAACAACTTGGAAAGAACAGAACGAGTAGCTCTGAGGATTTCTGCACATGGGGCCTGAAGCATGTAAATACCACTGTAACTGAGACGATGATCTGCTGACGAAGGGGAGAAGAGTTGGGGTTGATATGCAGGAGAGGTGATGAGCTGATGGATGGCAGGTGTGAAGGCTGAGAGAGGTGACAGCTGATTGAAGGCAGGTGTGCACGTTGAACAGACATCCAGGAGTCAGGAGAGTGAGTGGCAGCCCTGGAACGACAGCCACAAACGCAAAGAGACCAACAGGGGACACAGCCAGAGAGGGAAACAGAAGAACACAAGGGGACAATATTGGGGTGCCAGAGTCATGACACTTCCAATTATAATGACCTCTCAGTGAGATTGTTGAGCATTCTTCGATATTTGTATGTTTGCTGAAGTATTAGAGAGACAGATATGTGTTATAAATAGAATCGGCGCGACAGGGTATAGAGCAGAAGGCAGAAAACATCTTTGGTTCTGACACATTGCAGTCAAGTCAGCGGATGACACCTCATGCAATATTTGGATGGTTGGAGACTGGTTGTTTGTATGCCAGAGTAGATAAAACAGGTGCAGTATTGTGGGCAGAGAACAGGTGTCGAATATAAAATTCTGTCTTCCCCAAACTTTCCTTTTAAACACCACATCAAAGATATATTTAAATATTGTGCTCAGCAGAATGGGAAAACACACTGTGTCCATGTTTTCAGAGAAATCCTCCTCATTTGCCTTATCTGAAATAGCCAATAAACACTGTAGTTTTCTATCCAGTCAAGTCTGTTGCATTAATACCATGGCAGATTTACTCCATATCACTCGGAGGTAGGAGAAAGACAAGACTACCTGCAGTCTTTCGCTGTTTGTGACTGTGATGGATTATGTGTTTAGAGAGAGACAGAAAGACTGAGAGCGAATTAGAGGGCAGTAAATCCTTGTTTGCCCTGTCAGGAAACAAGCTGGTGATAGTCTGCGGTGTAGAGTGTTTTTCTCACGAAGCCTTAACTGCTGTTGCTTTGTTGTTCTTAGTTAGTTTAAAGTGTAAATACATACAACACAGGCCTCTGCGTTCTTCTGTATATTGTTTATTTAATGTACAGCTGCTTCATTTTAATCTGAGCTCTAATTTTAGTGCACTGTATATTACAGAGCGAGTAAATCTGAGAGCTTTATCGATGTTCTCGACAAAGCACAAAGTGCATTTTCTGAATTGTTGAGCTCCTTTAAGAGCTTGGACCTAGTTGTAGTTTAGCCTGTCAGATTTTATTTTCTGCATATATCAGTTTGGCTGCTTCATTCATAAAAAGAAAGCGATATTTACACTGTACTGACGTGAGACTTGTCCAAACTGAAGTGTAGCGTGGAGAGATTTAAATAATGGAGAGGTACAGCAGTCTTGAGGTGAAACGGTCACTGCACTTGTGAGGTGTCAGGCAGCAAGGGTCTAACATGTGCAGCTACTTTACATTCATGTTTCCACAGGGATAGAAGTACAAGTTGTCCTTTAGTGACTGAGCACAGGGTTGGAGCAGGGCTGCGTAGCTGAACCACGATCTGAATGTCACACAGTGCTTTCCTGCACCACTGACTGTGTTTGCATGGACTGCGACTGGTCTTCATCAAGTTATTCCAATGGCTAATAGAACTTTATTCCTGTTTATGACTGATTGCACACACTGTTCCCTCAGTTTCCATTAAATTGCTACTCTGATTTACTCATGCAAATTTTGTAATAACATGTTTTGAGATGCACGTTTTAGCTAGGCTAGCAACGTGGCTGTCACTCCACTTTGGTCCAGACTGAAGTATCTCAGCAGCTATTGGGTAGTTTGCCATAAAATTGCTGAAGATTTTAATTTTTCCTTGACTTTTTCTCTGTGCCTGGTCATTGTGAGCATGTTAGCAAGTTGACATTGGAGGCAGAGGATGTGTCCTATGGATGTGTTGCAAAATGCTGGGATAAATCCAATAGTGTTATGGTGGGAGTGCGGATGCATGCACATCTTTAATGTATTCGAAGTCTCACTTTCATTGTACTTAGTCTGACTTTGACCTTGTTTGAAATGATCATTGTTTACATGCCGTTATTTGTTCACAGTACTGTCTTGATCAGGCCATTTTGGAATTGTACAGACTCTATAAATGCTTGCGTAACAGGCAGAGGAAATGTTTGCTTTACTATAATCTCTGTAACCTACATTAGAATTGTTTAGTTTTACATTGAATTACTGTCAGAAAATGAATTAAAGTTCATGGCTGCTCTTGCCTTCCACTATAATGCATTAATCACTGGAGCTGCAAAGGTTTATCTTGACGCCAGCGAGTGCTCGACCTATACTGAATGCCCCGAGAATATTAAATCTGCTTCTCTGCTGGGAAAATCTCTTTTCAGTTCTGGCCTCATTTGCTCATTGTTTTCAATAGAAATGAGACGCTCTTGTACGTCCCCAAGAGCACTTCAAGCTTAAGGAAGTTTTCAGCTCTCATAACACCGCAGACTCCTTGAGAATACTCTGAATATTGCAAACGATAGCCTTGACCAGCACTTCCTGAACTCAGAACTGTCAAGTAAAACAGAAGCCTCCAATCGTCAGACAGGGCAAATGTTTCATCTCCACAAGACAGTCACCTCAGTGTGGTGCACTGAGGCATCCATTAACCTTTTGAGTGACAGGTTGAACCTGGAGCAGGTTTCTGGCCTGATCCGAGAGATAAGCTCACCCCTCTGCTGCCTGCTCATCCAGGCACGGACCGCTAAAAACAATACTTCATGTTTGATCTGTAAAGATAAGAGGCTGTCATCATGTGTTTTCACCCCTATATTTCTTTCGCCATTTTACCTTCTGCAGCTGTCTTGTACTGTGCTCCTACTGGATGCATAAGCAGTCACATGCTGTTCATACAGGCACCACCGACGTCATGTCCTCTGCATGTCCTCTGAGATTTTTTGGGAGGTTGTCGGTGGATATTTTGCATTATTAGCTGATTTCAGTATATCTTATACTCAATAAACAATTAATCAGTGTTAAAATAAATCCACCGTTTTACAAATGTTTGCTGAAATCAAGTATTTTTAAGAAAGTATTTCCTTATGTGCACACACAAGGTTACTGAGCAGCCTGGTAGTCTGTTCCCACCCTAACAGTACTGCAGCGTTTGTCAGGTAACAGCTCGCAGGCACAGGTAGCAGCTCGTAGTCACCAAGGCAACCCTGAGGCAAAGAGTTCATGCATGCAGGCTACCAGTTTTGAGGCATCCCAAAATAGTGCCTGAATCTTTCAGTAGGACTCACTGTCTATGAAAGAAACAAGGGGAGACAGATGATGGAGTGATCAGCTTTTTTCAGGATGAGCTTACTTATGAGTGTTAACCAGTGGTGGAATTTAACCAAGTATATCATTCAAGTACTGTCTTTAAGTACTACTATCAACTCATCTGCAATGTGATATTTTTTGAATCATGTTTAAGTTTGTTTTTTGTTAGTCTTCTTCCTAATTATACAGCATGTGAATGCAATACACCTCCAGCTTCGGCTTCCTCGAATGCATCGAGATATACACATATTTGTAGTTGAAGGGCTAAAATATGCACAACCATCTGTGTGGTGTTTTTATTATTATATTGTGTCAAAAAACAATTATTAAACCTGAGAATAAAAAGGATGTCATTTGATTTGCATGTTATGATTGGTTTCAGAGTTTCCTTGAAAAATACCAGAAACAAATAGGTTGTATGAAAGATTTGTGAGTAAGCGTAAAAAAAAAAACAGGATTATTTATTAACTACTTATGGAATAAACACTGGAAGATTGTGGTTCTATAACTGACGGGCTCTGGAGAAATATTGGGCATGTGTTAGCAGTGCCAGGGCGTGTTGATGCTCCTGGTCAATGTGTGTGTGTGTGTGTGTGTGTGTGTGTGTGTGTGTGCATGTTTATCTTAGATCAGCTGTAGAAAGGTTGTGTGTGATTTACAGCGCCATTTTAGTGGCATGCGGATGGATGAAGATTTCCTGGGGATAAATCAGAGTCCAGGACACCTCACACTGCTGCCTTCTTATAACACACACACACACACACACACACACACACACACACACAGAGCTCATGCCCACTGCATGGTCAAGAGGGCAGCAACTTCCTTCTTTTTTAACAATCAAGACACACATATAGACACACACCCATGCCCCACACATCTCCAAATATCTAGCTAACGATGCACACAAATCACAGCGCATACACATCATAACCGTAGACTTTCCATTACGATCACATAACTGCAGTAGGGCCAGCAGGACATTGGTGAAAGGTTTTATGAGGTGCTCTCTATGACAGCCTGTGACCCTGACAGGCCATAAATATTACTGTAGCTGATGAAAGAGAGAGAGAGAGAGAGAGAGAGAGAGAGAGAGAGAGACGGCACATTGACTGGTTGCGATCTCTACGCTGGTGGAATAAAGATTTATAGTCAGACATTACAAAACAACAAAAAATCAAAACGGCACAGTGTGTGAGTGCCATTTTTTATCATTCAATTAATGAAATGATTAAATGGCTGTGCATCAGACCAGCATAGGCGGAGACAGTGGGCCTGTCCAACCCAGTTTTGCCCTCCAATAGTTGAGCATTTTTCATACAGACCTAAATGGACAAATTAATCCTCTAAGCAGGAGTGAAATTAGCCCATTAGCAGCCTCTCTTCCTGCCTCTGTGGCCAGCAGGGATTGGTGTGTGTGCATTTTTTTTCTGAGCCTAAGCTCTAAGTGATCTAACTTATTACTTTGGGCCCCTGGTTTTCGTCCCCAGCCAGACAACGTTGGACACCTCCTTCATCCTAAATCATTTTGATGTCCTCGTCCCTTTTCTGTTGACGGTTTCCATGAAAGCACACACTCAGTTTAATCTTTTGTGACTTCTAGAAATCTTGAAACAAAACTACATCTGTGGGATATGGTGCTTGGTGTAAACAGACGTTGAATTAGACACAAGGTACATGATGTCAGGGAGTATTTCAAAAATCTCTGTTGCCTGGATGTTTGTGAACATACAATAAACAGGGGATGTTCTCTGTTTTATACGCCCACCACTATCATGCCCTCTGAGACTAGCATTGAATTAAATATTAAATGAATAGTTAATGAGAAACAAAAGCACAATGATGAGAAACTGCAGCTTTTAGTCTTCAGCGGTCTGGTTGTCTTTTATCTTGATGATCCCACAGTGGATTATTTATAGTGGTGTTTTTCAGAGAATGCTATAAATACATATGCAGAGGTAGGTGGTGACGTTACTGCGCGGCTCTGCACGTGTAGAAATTAGTTTGCAGCTGTATTTCTATTTTTTGCATGTGTAGGAGTGTAAATATCATGGAAAGATGATCATCATTGTGGCTCTTCTGTTTCATGCATTCACACTTCATTCATTTACCTGCAGTCTTTAATGAAAGAAAAGGCTAAAATTCAGTGCCAGCTGTTACCTCAAACTTTTATCAATTTGATGGTAAAAGATGATGTCAAACAATTAAAAAAAAAAAAGCAATTCCAACCTTTTCATTAGTGCAGACTATGCTCTAGAGAGCTTATTAGCTTAGCACAGCAAGTCTATCATCCCTTCAGCCTTTCCAGAACCTGCTGGCTAGAAATGAGAAGATGCTTTTTTCTACATACAATCCTTGTTTTAAAAAACATCCTCACAACCATTGTGGAGCGGTAAACATGGTGCTGCTGTGTTTTTGAGGAAGCTTAAATCTAAAGCCTTCATGCAGTGGCCAGGACATGTAGCACTGCACAAGGTGGGTGTGAAGACAACCGTTAAAAAGGTAAAAATGACAGAATATTGTGTCCTGAAATTCAACTCCAACTATCCACAAGGTAAATATATACACATTACGTGTCAGTAACTTCCCAAAACATCGAGTTTTTAATACACACACATACAGGAATTCACATATCTGAGAAAACGAAAAGTCCAAAATATAACTCTTCTAAATTTTCATATGCCACATTGACAGCATGTAATAATAACAATAATATCATAGCTGATGAGAAACTCACTGCAGCCATTCAAACCAGAAGCACACACACAGAATGATGCTCGGGCTCTTCTTTCAGCTATTGTTAAGCGGCACAAATAGGCTCCACTCTCCTCTTCCCTCCTGCCACAGTGGTGCCAATCTCTTTCTATAGCAAACAGCCAGAACTGCGTCTGACATTGCAGTGATTGTGTTTTGGGCAAATAGAGGCATTAGAGGCAGGGTCCACCAGTTTATTTTCCACAGTTGACTGAACAGCTAGTGCTCTGTGGTCACTTGTCAGGGACTCAAGACGTAATTGTGGTTTGCACAAAATCATGTCAGCCATATTTCACAGCTGAGTGAGTTGATACTGCGGCATGACTGCAGCCACTACTTTACAGCCCAGGTAGGTTTGGCTTATAGCTCACCCGGGACTTGGCGGCTGGTTTTGGGACTTGTGACCTATGATGTCAGGAGGAAACACATGGATAAGGTGAAAGCTGGAGCAGTATAGTGAACAATTAGTGTGTCTTTGTAAAGACATTAATGTTATATTGCCATTGTGTGCATTATCACAAAAAACATCTTTATCACAAAAACCTGCAATGGTCATGAGCGTAGCGCTGACATAAGAAATGGAACAGAAAAATATACATCAAGTAAATTAGGCCTGCTGCTTCTACGACTGTGAAGGACATGGTGCTGGTTCTGTAGAAACACCTGTCGCCTTGGACACTTTTTTAAATTTACTTCTGAATTATATGTATAACATGAGTTCAGTGCTTGCTTGCTTGTACTTTTGACTAATTCAGACAGAATGGCCTTTTTTTTTTTTTTTTTTTTTACCATTTAATGACTCAGTCTGACATTTCCTTCTTGGTTTTCTTGGGGGTGAGGATTTGATTTTACCCTAGTGGAGCCATATTTTTATGTGTGGTAGTTCAGATGGTTTAAGTCACATGGACACTGTTATAGACACCAGACATGTAGGCTGCCATGTTTCATTTTGTGTAGTCTACATTACATTGGGGTGACAGCAAAAGGAATAAGTGAAAATGCAACTTTAATAGACAACTTTAAAACCATTGGCATATGGCAAAAATTGTGAATTCTTGAGTTGCCACACAGACTAGACAGCATGCAGTTAGCATAACATATCTGTCCAATTAAAGCCATGTTTCTCAACCCATGAGGAGCATTTAATGTGTCAGTTGTTTTGAAAACTCAACAAAAATTGCCAAATATGATAGATTCATGTTTTTTTCCCCACACAGCACAACCTCCACATAGAGGCAGATGGTGTTTATATGGAGTTTGCCTGTTTAATGAGCAACCCCCCTTGCTGTCGTGTCATCATATGGGCAAATAATAGCGAAAATAAGAACTCCATTAGTCTATTCTAGTTGACAACCATGTATGAAATGTGATACCTGGATTTCCAACACGCACTACATTACATGAAGAATTACATGAAGATGGAGATTTTAACACAAGGTATGCTGTCTATTCTGACATAACAGGTCACAAATTAAAAACTACATTATAATGATGTACATACCATCTCCCACTTCAGGAGGTATGAGTTGCTCTAATATTGCTGTACACCTTCACTTGTCAAAGGAATCCGAGGCTTCAGGATTGTTTGTAGGATTGCTGGACTACTTTAATCTTACCAGTCCCACTGGAGCTCTTCTTTATTCATCATGAATAATCAATTCCTGGCAGATAAAAACAAACTTCAGCTCTAATATTTATTCACACTCAGGGCTTTCAGCTTTCATTTTCTCTCGTCAATGATCAAGAGGCAGTAAAAATTGATGTTGCTAATCATTGTGTTCTGTCTTTTGCAGCATAGCACTAGTTAGTGTGGTATGTTTCTTTATATGTGGCCTGCAGGAATGGCAGTATAATGTAGTCTGGTGCTGTCAAACACTGGCTCAGCCATCTCAGCCTGAACCATACGTGCGCACATTTATGAGCGCTGATGTCTACACACACTTCAGTCAACACAGCAAACGCGGCTACATTCCTGTTTTATCGTCTCAACCTGAAAGAGACAACAATCCCAGGAAAACTGAATCCCCCGTAACTGTGTTTTGTAGGAATTTGCCAGCATAACGTTTCTTCAATTTATGCCAAAATTACCACAATATACAAAGTGATCTCTGCAATTGTTCTATCCAAAGAAGGAGTTAGGAGATATGCAACTTACCCTAAGTGTATTTAATATTGTATTGAGTGTATCACACATTTCTGCATAGTTCAGTCAGAGACATCATTTATAGCAGATAGATAAACAGTAAGCTTTGGCAGAAAAGACTTCTCTTTTTAAGGAGCTCTTCGAGAGTATGAGCAGCAATGAGGACTCCTACTGAAATCCCCCTTAATGCACACGCATAAAACATGAAATCTTAGCAAAAAAATCAACGGTACCAAAAACTTCCACGCATGAGGAGGAGGTCTGCGTGTTGGAGGGAGCTGCAGCATCAAACAGTATAAAGTTATAATGGTGAGAAGCGTTATGATGGCCAAGCTAGTGAAGAAGAACAAAGGGAGGAATGCACTGTGCTCGTTTCCTTTATATTTATTCTTTTGAAATCACTGAGGGTGCTAACAGCAAGAGCAAAATTCCATACAATTCACATATCAGGCGAGGACACATTTTCCTCATCTTACGAAGTGTAATGTGTGAATTCTTCTGCTTTCCCAGTGGTCTAAATGCTGCCACTGCCGCCTGCCATTCTGTAATTAGGAAGCTGTGAAGTGACTTTGTTGTTGCTCCAGGCTCTAGGATTTTATTACAACTGTAAGTGCACATGTAGACCCACAAATGCACAACACATGCAGACATACAGTAGAGCCAGAGACATAAAACCAGCACTCAGGGACACGTGTCATGATGCACATATGAAGTCACATATACAGACACATGAAGAATTCAGGCAGACACACACAGTTTCAGATTGGCCTCTGTGTTTGCATTACGTGTGTGTATGTGTGAGTGTGTATGTGTGTGTGCATCTTCTGTCTCCTTCTTCCTTAGAGGCCTGTTATTCTCTGACTTGACCCAGATGGAGAGGCTTTTGTGGGTGATGTAGCCTACTGCCAACTGAGATGGGCCCCGTAGGACTACCTGTCAGAAGCTGCTAAAGGAAAACAGAGAGACAGGAAGTGTGTGTATCACACAGACAGACAGAGAGAGATAAAAACAAAAGTGCATACGTGTGCGACTGCGTGAGCTGAGTGGAAGGTGGTGTTTTGTGGTGGAGAGGCAGTGTACAAAGGACAGATCTGCAGGAGGTGTTGCAGTACTTCGAACAGCAGAAAGGCACTCAGAAATAGCTTTGGGATGGAATTACTCCCCTTCACATGTTCTCTGTAGGATTTTCTGATTCTTTTGTGTTCTTTCGAGGTATTTTACAGAGCTGGCTGCGGAGAAGGAGAAGCCCTGGAACGAGAGCCAGCCTGATGTGCTATATTATGATTTTATCGTTTGTACGGGAAAAGCTCAATCAGTGCAAGTTTAATAACTACTCATTGGTATCCCAGCACACCTTAGATAGTAGCTGGCTTCTTTTTACTGAATTGATATGGAAGCATGAAAGTGAGAAGAGGGGCTTTCTCAAACCAGACTTCCATCCAAACATAGCACAAATTCATTCATCTCTTCAGCAATGCTTGATTTCACCTCAGTTCAGCCCTTACGGACCGCGGTGGGTGGGATACTAATACTGTTTTTGATACATTTTTAAGCCCCCACTGTGTGTTGAAACAGTTGACCATCCATGTAATCAAACACAGTCTAAGTCAACTGTGAGTGCAATAATTCAAACTCTGTTTTGGCCTCCACCAACACCTGAGTAAAGATTTCTGGGTTTGCTAGATGCTTGGACAGGTTTATAACTGGCAGTGACAGCTGTGCATCGAGAGTGAAGAAATAGTAAATAAGGGACAAAGAAATGCACCCAATGACTGATGCGTAATTCTTGATATAAGATAGAGAAGATCTTCACCCTGTATGTTTTTTATTCAGATATTAGTCACAGAAATTTTCAGCATTTATCCACACGATTTATAACTCGGATGTCTGAATCAGGTGTGGAAACAGTTCCTGTAGTGAAGACCTCACTCTCCCTCCACACAAAGGACCTTTTTTCACTCAAGTTCACTGTGTGATTGGACATTTCCATTCATCCCTGTTCCTGTCTCATTTTAAATGGACGAGGAAAAATAAAGAGTAACATATAAAAAAAAGATTTATTCCATGAGATAGTGGCACTGCTGTGATGTGGCCGTAGGCAAAGGAACAAAGGCAGAGACTGAAGCTTTGGGTTTGTTTTGATAAATTTTCTTTGGTCCTCGGCCAAGAAAAAATATTTTCCCGTTGCTAAGCAACATCCTTTTGCATCTTTCCAGCATCCTTTGTTAAATCTTAAAATTCATTTTGCCTCAGTGTGGATGTTTATCTAAATGTGTTCAAGTTTTTCTAACTCCAACTGCGCTTCTAGTGACAGAAATGTTCGAAGAGGCTCATCTGTTCGTCAGTTCTCATAACAGAACCAGAAAATCTAAATTCAAATGCAATCTCATCTTGTCTTCAGACAAAGAACTCCTTGTTGGTGCTTCTTTGTTGCGTTGAAAGCAGTTTAGCAGGTGCCATTGCTGTGAATTTGCTTAATTAAGTCTAATAAAAGCGAGGACACCTTGTTCATGTGGCCAGGTACAAATATCCTGTGATTATAAGCTCTTGTGGAATGTTTCTCATCCAATCACAAAGCAGCGTCAGCAGCAAATGCTGGATAATTAACCATAAATGGCAGCTGTTAATGTGAGCTGTGTTAACCTGGTGCACAGAGCTGAAGTGTCTTGCTCAGGGACACTTAAGCAGGGTGGCTGTCTGCCAACACGAAGGCTTCACCCCGAGTGCTCCTTTTGAAGAGTGGCCTCTCTAAAGCCACCTCACTGCCAGCCTGAATAAAGAGTGTGTGTTATTTCTGTGTACACCAGGCAAGCTGAAAGAGCGACTACAAGGATGTGTGTGTGCTGCAGGAGTGTTTTCCCCTCCGGTCACAGTTTGCCTGTCACCTCTGGTCAGTTTGCATTAGCGCTGCCACCCTCCGTCTCCCACTGCTCCTCAGATCACCTCCTGTCTTCTCACACGCTGTGTATCTGCCAAGAAGGCGTTCAAATGAGAGTCAGAAAGAGTCAGAGCATCTTTGTTCTAATAAGAAACTTCACTCTGAACAGCTGAGAGAAGGAAGAGGGTGATTAAAAAAGCCTCTTTGGAGCAGTGATTCCCACCCAGGGGAGCTCGCTCACATCACCCCTCAGTAGTTTCACTGCAGTGTGTGAACTGTGTCAGATAAGTGGCTCGTCCTTAGGAAATGAGGTGCTGCTGAGACTCTGTTCACACATGCGTCTTGGGTGATGCGATCACACGTGAGCAGCTCTGAGTACGCCGGTTCACACCTGGCATTACAACATATCGCCACAAGCATCTCGAGTGACCGCCTGTGATGGGATCCCTGCTCTATATGCAAAGAAATAATTTTAATTTATTCTTCAGCCCAAATGGAAATCTGGCTGCGTGTTTCGTGTGTCCTCCATCCAAGAAAATCCATTTTGCCTGTTGTTGTGGCTTCTTCTTGGTGACCGAATGTGGTCTGAACAATCAGATCTCAGTGCATCTTCAGTGTGTCTTAGGAACTTCCACAGCTGTCCACTTGTGATCAGATCACCCAAGAGGCATGTTGATACCAGCAAGTCTTGAGCCTGAACCTAAGCACACCTAACTATAGTGTTATCACAGTATTAACTGATGATATTTTGAAAGGCACAGATAATGATGCCCTCCTAACTTCCCTGTGAACTTTCTAGAGACAGAAGAGAAGGAGCACCTTTCTTTCTGGCTTCCCTAAATAGTGTGAGAGTGTGAAGGTGTGTGAATGATAATTGCAAATGGTAAAAGAAACTTTGCTTTGTTTCTTGAGGTTATAGCAAAATTACAGAAGGGTAATTACACACAATGGTTTTAACCAATTTACTATTCTAATTATGACATAATCACAGAGAGAGACTAGTTTGATAGGGATGTTTTTCCACCTTTCTCAACAGAGAAGCTATTTTTGGGTGTAATAACAAGAACTATCTCATCACTGCTTGCGCCTCTCCTTAATCTAGAGTCCTCCTTCCGCTTTATCGTTGTTGATTTTTATTTCGTTGTCCTTCAAAGTCAGGCTGTTGAAATTCATTTCATTCTACTCATGCAATGACATTAAAGGAGCCGCATTGAATATGAAGAAAAGGAAACAATATGAGATGCGCTGTGCTCCACACTGAAAAAATATGGTGATCTGCTCTGCTGTTGTCCACATAGACTGTAAGATGTCCCCCTTGAGGCAGTTTAGGAAGCTTTCTGGATTCTCCTTTTTTTCTTGAGTCCATCTTTGATTCTTTATTTTCTATCTTTCACACCCTCTTATTATGCGTAAAATGACAGGAAGTGACCGGTAAGGGATCGGACAAAGGGACGAGTGTGAGAGAAAGCCGGGCAGAGTGTGAAAAAGCGCGGTTGGCTCGGTGAACAGGAACCTTTCGACTCGAGATAATGCCTGATGAATGATGTCCTCCCCTAAGGCCCTGAGAAGCAGGAAGTGTGGCTCCATATTAATTAGAATATGAATTAAATAGACTCCCTTATCTGATGGCTCATAGGAGCGAGAGCAGCATAATCCAGGCAGCAGCAGCAGCATCAGAGGTGTTTCGGCAAACAGTCACAGCTCAGGTCACATTGCTCTCCTTCAGTCATTGTGACCATTTACAGCTTAAAATACAAAGTCAAAGAGTTGTTGGCTCTGTTTATTGGTTCATTTTCTTCTTATAACATATAAATATGGATTTGTTATATTTACAGGGAAAGGCAACAGAAAAACACATCGCTCAGCAGAAGTAAATGCATCTCAGTGTGATGCTGTTTGCCAACAAATTACAAAATTGGCTATTTGAATTGCATTTGAAAACTTTCAAAACAGTGTGTGAAATAGAGTATGTCTCAGGGTGTCTAGGACCCTTTAATGTTTAGCAATACTGAAAGTTTATGTGCACACTGAAATGTTGAAAGATAAGGAGCAGAGTGCAGGAGTTGCTATTGATATATGGCTCAGATGGTTACGACCTTTCTTTAAAAGTCTGTGTGGCTAAACAAGACGACTGTCACGCTACCTGCTCTCTGTAAAGCTGTACTGTGGCACAGAGGTACTTTCTACTTAATGTCAGCATGCTACATGCTAGCAAATGCAATGCTGTCATACATGTTAACCAGGTCTGATGGTATATGGTATTGACCATCACTTTGACCTGATGATGGCGCTAGTTGAAAAGTTGAGGGATCACAGTTGTTATCACAATTCATCCTGAAAGGGGACAGAAACCTCTGTACCTGATGTTATGGCAAATATCAAAGTCAACCTGCTGGTGGCGCTAGAGGAAAGTCAGGAGATCACCAGAGTCAGTAAACTTCATCATCAGGTGAGCATGAATGTCTGTGTATAATTTCCTGACATCTAATGCAATAGTTACAGAGATATTTTAGTCTGGACCAAAGTGGTGGACCAGCTGAGTGAGCAGCAGTGCCATACAGCCCTGTTACAAAAACAAGAGAGAAAGAGTGTGTTGTTACTGACTTGCATACATAACTGCCATAAGTCTCCTCGCAGAAGACTGCACAGAAGAATACATATCACAGCCTGTATTGTCTTGTGTGTAATATGTTTTACATCATTATTACTGTCTTATGGAGACGTCATCCTGAATTTGAATGAATCGCCATGAGTAAGCAGCGTCTTTTACAAAGTTCCTGTCTTACTTACGTGCAGTAGGAGAGCCTGCTGGGACCAAGTTCATTATAGGCCTGTCTCATTACAGCAGCCCCACCACCACCAAGGCAGAGCCTCCTTGTTTTAGCTCTTTAGAGGTCAGTGGTTGATTAAAATGCTGAGAACTGGAGGTTAATCAGCTACTGACCCTCAGGGTGATACTGTCTTTCATGGTCTTATTTAATCAATAAATGTGAGCACTGGCACCACAATGAACTCCTCTACCTCCTTATACAGAGCACCTCTACTTCCTGTATACACACTGCCTGTCTGGTTACCTATTATCTATCCTGTCCTCATGTGGATGTTTGGAGGCAGAGGGCTAAAAAGGCCAAAGGTTAAGCAAAAAGAACTAGTTCAGCACGCTTGATGTAGATCTCACGGCTCATCTGCCAATAAAAAGTGTTGGACTGTAACTTCCACATGATGTCTTAACCACAGGAACTAATCCATCATGTCCTGTGGAGATGCAGCCTGACATGATGTCAACATAACTACTCATCAAAGCCAACAAAGTCAAGAGGCAGCAACTTCAAACAAAAAAAAAATCTGGTGTTCTTTCCTGACCACAAAGAACAATTACATATAGCCAACAGGAAAATCCAAAGCTAGTTTTAATGCCGTGTCGAAACATCACTTCTTAGTGCTGACAGCGTGCACAGACTCACTATCTCACTTTCATTATCTTTTTTAACAGGAGCTACATCAACCTACCGAAGCAAGATCCTCTTAAAATGACACTTCGTTGTGAATTTAATCTTCACGCCATCCTTCCGCTGTGCAGCCTTGCAGTACTTAGAATGAGCTAATTTGTGTGCTGTCTTCAACTGCTTTTTCCTTTTTGTGTTAATTTGGGTTTCCTGCTCGCTGCGCTCACCAGTGAAACCTCAGATTCTCATCCGTGTGTTTGTTGGGGTAGAATTACAGTTTCTGCAAATGTATGCATATCCAGGTATCTCTTAACACATGAATGCGGGTTGACGGTGATGTGCTGCTCCTGTGATGAAGCTATTCCCCAGCAGGATTAGGGCTCTGTGGAAGTCATTACGTCTGGTTTAGTGTGATGTCCCCTGGGTTCTGCTGCAGAGAGTTAGTATCAACACCTCCATTGTTTATTTGGACCGGCACTGAACTCGGGGTCACTCCACTCCGATCACAGCTAATCCTGGTGATGTGGTCTGACCACAGACACACACCCATATGCACACATGCATGCATAAATATACACCAGGACCCTCGGAGGGAGGGGGGGAGCAGAAAGGTAGAAAGTTTCCTCAGTTGGTGGCAGAAACCAATGAGAACCAGCTGTTGCAGCCCTGGATTTTCTTCTCTTGTGTGTTTATACAGGCAGTAGGAGGGCCACCAGGAGAAACCCACTGTTATCTTTATTGATTGTGGCTTAACCCCCAGGTTGTGTATTTTAACATATTTTTGCATGATGTTAAGCAGCAGAGCATTTCATCAGTTCTAATGCCACTGTTTCCTTGTGATCAATCTTCAGTAATGATCTCTTACTGTCCTTAAAGTGTCTCTGTAGAGGCAGAGGATTGATACACGGCGTCAGAGGGAAACCGAATCAGAGCGTTTGTGATCTGCTGAGCACAAGCAAAAACAAAACATTGCTTCCGACTCTTGTGGCTCTGGGATAATTGAAAATAAACAGCCTTGTGTCGCAGTGCTGCTGCAGACTAAATACTAATTTGTGCTGCAGTCAAAGGAAGCAAGCAGTGTTTCAAATTTTCCTTTTATACGATTCCCATCAGAACAAAACTTCCCAGTCTTTAGTTACTTGACACTGAGGCGCCTCCAAAGGATTAAACCCCGGCTGTATGTCATGATGTCTTCTCAACAAGGCTTATTTGATTGTTGTCGTTTCACACGGTGCAGTCACTCTTTACTGTTTGGGAACTCTTCAGTATGAACCCATATCTCAGTGTCATACCACATTAGCATTATTGAATGCCGTGGACCTGGACCTCTCCCAGGCAGCCGTTCAGCCACAGCAGCCTGCACCTGCCTGACGCACCAGGTTTGGCTGCTTGACCCTGGTTTTGGAGGAGTGGAATTAAATGGGGCAACAACTAATGATTTTCATTAGTGATTAATCTGCACATGATTTTCTCTGTTCTCTGGAGTCTAATTATTGGTGAATACACTGAGCATGTTTCATATATAACATAACTTTTTTTATATATGTCACGTGGAGACAAGCTGAGAAAAGCAGTTGAAAGCGTTGATGTTTTACTGATTCACAGGCATACATGTACTTTCAATCAGGTATTAAATTAGGTCATATGGTCTTATTTATTACATTCTTACCTTGAACTATTCTATAGTAATATTTTGAAGGATTAGCATTAAGTACTTGTAAATGTGTATAGACACCTATGTCATTTTACCTTCTTATTTTTTATATTTTGGCTTTCTGTCAGCTTTGTACTTTGTCAAACTGAAGTAATGAACGCATAGAAAGTCAGCAAAAACTAACCCAGACGACTCCAGAGAAATAAAAACCAACAAGACGTCTTCAAATACCTCGTCTTGACAGAGCAACAGTCCCAAACCTAAATGTGTTTTAGCATGATATCAAAAAGCAAAAAGCAGCAAATCCTCAAGTCCAATTTCTCAATCCAGGGAATATTTGTTGTTTGGCAAGATTTTCTTCAAAAATGGCTTAAACAATAAATTCATTATGAAAACTGTTGGCAGTTCTTTTTTACTGATTAAATAAATGTAAAATGTTCCACTCTAGACATGAGCACTTGCTTTAAGTTTAATTAAGTTGATTAGCAACTTTGTCCATGTGATGAAAAATTGGCTTCACTGCTCAGCATTAGAAACAATATGAGTGATCAACAAACAATAGAGCCCCCAATCGCAAGTTTGTCCAAAAAAATCCTTATGATCTGCACACCATGAACATCATTCAGCATAATGGCACGAACATTACGTTAACAGAGAGTTCCTGTGGTTGTCACACGTGCTAAAACTGACTACAGGCAGTCTTGAAGCTGTGAGGTTTAAGGAGGACATACTGTGAAGTGCATAACATGCTATGGTTTGCACCTTTGATGCATCTTTGATAAGCTTCTATATCGTTGGAATTTCATCATCTGCCATGCTCCATGAAGCAAAAGCAGGTAATCTGTGGAACTAATACATGCGTGAAGGTTATTTTGCACAAGGTTATTTTTATACGTCTGTATTTTACTGAGTGCTTGAGTTTGTTTGTGATGCTCACAGCAACATATAATGTCTGTTAACAGTGAATTAATGGCAGACTCTGTCACGCTGGGCTTGTGTTTTTGCAGTTGAGTGCATGGATGTATCTTTACAAACTTGTTATCCACAAATGTATTATCACCATAATAACACGAGCAGAAAAAATTGCACTTTGCACATTGTCAGATTTGCACCAAATATGATGCCTCCAGCTTCAAGGTTTAATAACTTGGGCAGCTATTAGTGTAATGCATTTTGTCTAATCTGCACCTTTATGTAGATATAATGTATAACGTCTTGTTGTAATGTACTACGTGGTAGATTATGTGCATGCCTCAGGCTGTATACTTCTCATAAAATATTCATCCATTTCTCCTTAAAACACAGCAGACTTTGTCAGCTGATGATACATGAGCCCCCCTTGTCCTCCATTCATAATTCTTTTAAATATATTTGTATTACTTATTCGTCGACTTACAAGGAAACAAAGAAAGCCCATTACTGTTTGCTGCTGCATCAGTCCAGTGTCCCTTCTGAGATCCTTATCTCTGACTCGAGCTTCTTCAAATAAACAGAGGTGATGAATGAGCTTGTTTTTTTTTGTTGTTGTTGGTGGCAACACAGACGGATGGGGAGAGCTGCAGAACAGAAAGACGAGACATGTTTGAATTAGTGGCATGCGAGCATCCATTTTTTCCTGCGACTTGTGTCTGTTTAGACAAATGTGTTGAAGACGAGCTGTAAATGCTAATGTTCAGGGTTTGTGTAAATTGTTGAATTGGTGTTGTTTTGTTGCACAAATTTTCCAAACCCACTGAAACTCCACACACACAATCTTTGACAGATTGTTGTTTCCATTAGAGGACTGATACCACTCACTTCTGTGCATTAGACGTAAGGCCACAGCTCGCAGCTGGTAAGCACAAAGACTGGGAACAGCTGTTAAGAGTTAGCCTGTTTCTGTCCAAAGGTACAAAATCCACCTCTAAAGCTCACTGATTGAAATGTTGTATCTTGTCTCTTTAATCAAAAACCTTAATGGGAAGTTGTCAGTTCACCCGCTGGCTGTAGCCTTATACTTAACCGACAGTGGCATCAGTCCTCTCATCCAACTTTAACTTTCCACCAGATTTCTGAAAATGCTGAACCTTTGCTTTAAATGTGCCCATGGAGTTTTCTTTTAAAGTTAACATTTGCTGTTGGCTCATGTGAACCCTTGAGATCTTACGAATGTATTTTATTTATTTAATCTTGCATTGTTTAAATACACATTTCATAGCTAGCAGGCTTCTTCTTCCATGCCTTTGTTGACACATTGCTGCATTTCTTTTAGATCAGTTGTGTGATGTGAAACCATTGGCCACCAACCGTGTGCTTCTGTGGATGCATATGTGTCCTCATGCATGAGAACAAGCAAAACGTGGAGCCACTCATAAAAGTATTGCCCCATAGCGCTACTAGTGATCAAACCTCCACAGGGTCCCTTTAAGATTACACACCTGTCCATGCAGCCTACCTCACTGCACCTCTCCAATGCGCATAAGAATAAAACTCTCACCAGATTTTTTTTACATATGGTGCATCCAAACTATTTTTTCTGCAGTTTGAAAAAGTACTGCAGCTGGATAAAGGATGGGCTAAAGCCAAATGGTTTTCACCTCAGTGACAGTTATGGAGAATTACGGCGATACACCTGAACCTTGAGTCTTATATTGTAATCCATGAGTGTGTGTCATGGAGATGAATGTTGATTGTATTGTCCTCCGCAGTGAGCGTTAAACGATGCGATGATGACATGCAGTGTAAATCTGCCTCGGCTGTTACGGCGACAGGGTGGCGTGTGCATAGCTGTGTGTGTGTGTTTTCCTCTTTGACATGCAGAGGGCAGCGCAGCAGTAATTAATGACTAGCTGCTAAATGGTGCTATGTGATCCTACATGGTAATGAGAAGGCATCGGTGCGGGGCCAGGCGTGACAATCAGCTCAGCAGAGGGAGAGCGTGAGGGACGCACAGGCGACACCCAGCTTCACGCAGGCCCGGAGAGGACTGATTGGATATGAAAAGGATTTATTGTGGGGCCTTTCCACCATTGTTCTATAAAAACACAATTTAGTAGAGTTTCTGAATCAGCCGGGCAGTGGTGGCATCATCTTTGTTGTTTCATGGCTGTGAGCTTTTATTGTAGCTGTAATTTACAATGAAGTGTAACTGGAGGATCTGACACAGATTTATAGAAGAGATATGCAAATGCACACAACAAAAAATTGAATATCCCTTTAAAGCGGCATGATATAATGGCAGCGTACTCCAGCAGTCACTGGAGCTTTGATGAAGAGAGATTGTTTTCTCCTCAGTTGGAATTGTAGCTGGTTATTGTTTGAGATGCAGCATTGTGTCAGACTGGCTCAGCTGGAAACCCAGAGAGGTTTCATTAAAATACTAACTTATGGCCTGTGTGTCAGCGCAGGAGCTTTTACTGTCATTGGTTTGTGCATTACAATATCCTCGTTGTGATAGTTATTGTCTCAGCATCATTTGAGTTAAACGCTCCTGCACTCCCGAGTGAACTATTGACGATGCTTTTTGCTTGTTCAGTGCTGCAGAGCAGAACTCTGAAAATGTTAACTATTACTGTCACTCCTGGTAATCAATAGTATATGAGCCAGTCTGGATGTTATGACAAAAATCTGTCTCTCTCTGGATGTACCAGTGGTTACAGCGTTCCTCTGCAATACTAAACATTTTCACATTGAAGAGCACTCAGATTGCTTGTTTCATCCTGCATAAAAAGAAATTAATCCAAGTCAACATAAAACGTATCTGAATATTTTAAAGAGTAAAGGCATCCTTGCTTTAGTGATATTTCATAACTTCTGCTTTTTCACAAATCTCAACACACATCACTGTGAATGAAGACAAACACTGCTCATTAATTTAAAATGGGCCCGCCTCTCCACAGTAAGAGGCAGATGTCATCAGTCTGGGTGAGAAACTTCAGCCAGAGTTTATCACAGTGTCAAGTCATATCTGTTACTTAGAGCAACATCATAATCCATCAAATTAAATTAACCTGCTGTCAAGGTGATGCTTCATCACATTGCTCACAAGCCCCTATGATCCCGTTTTCTTATGCAGATTGAATTTACTTGACAGAACATGACACAAGTGATTCAGTAATGTTGGCAATATTTGCCATTTGCATCACTCAACCTTCTTGTAAACAGCATCTTCCAAGAGAAAGAAGAAGGAAGCGTCCCATTTCCCTTTTTTATTACTTGACTTCAGCTTTAAAGCTGGAAATATAGTTTGGGAGGGATGAACTTGCTGATCTGTTTAAATTTTTAAAGTTTGATTGGGTGAAACAACAGTTTCTCGGTTGATGGTTTCAGTCTCTGTTGCAGTCCCAGTTTGTGATTCAGTTTGAGAAAATCTCAGTTTGTAAAATCTTGCCAGATAAATCTATTTCTGGATAATGTGTTTCTACATGTCATGCATCATTGGTCACTGGGTACATACACCATGAGAGTTTTGGCCTCATAATAATTTAATACATCAGCGTTTCTCTAACTGAGCAGCCCAACAGTCCAGAAACACAGAGGGCACAAAATGAATATGTTGGTAGAAATTTTGATGGCTCAAAGATATATTTATGATGTTGAGTAAAAGTCCTTGTTTTAAGGATATTTGTTTATTTTATGGTCTTGTAAATAAGATGAAACCTGTCCTGACCAAACTGCATCATGGAACAGAAACATCATAAAAGAGAAAATAAATTTGTAGTCCCATTTTTTTTATATACTGATTTAAACGTAGTACAAAGACAATATATTTGATTTTTGTAAATATCTGCTTATTCTGAACTTGATGCAGCAACATGTTTTAGACAAGTTGGGACAGGAGCAACTAAAGACTGGGAAAGATGTAGAATGCTCCAAAAACACCTGTTTAGAACATTCCACAGGTAAACAGGTTCATTGGTAACAGGTGAGAGTATCATGATTGGGCATCCTGGAAAGGCTCAGTCCATCACAAACCAGGATGAAAGAGGTTCACCACTTTGTGAACACATGACTGCATGAAGGATATCACTGCATGAGCTCAGGAACACTTTCGAAATAGGTTTGTTTGCAAATGATTACGTTCTGTTTTTCTTTACATTTTACACGGCGGCCCAACTTCTTTGGAATTGGGGTTGTAGGAAATCACTGCACAGCTGAGTTCACTTCCCAGAGGCTTGATTACATTCTCATGCAGCGGATCATCCAGAGAACCAGACAGCTGATATCACATTCAAATGAAATGCTAATTAATCAGACCTACTCATCCTCTCCACCAAAGCACCATGGGACCACAGAGTCTTGTTCTGTCTGTCTCGCTGCCCGTCTTCTCTTCTTCCCCGTCACTGTCTATTACTGACTGTCTTGTTCCCTTCATTTATAATTCTTTTATTTGCTGTCTGCATTTTCATTGTTTTCTCTTTCTCTGATTCTCCTCTTTGCCATCCAGAGAGGTGCTCCTCAAGCTCACCCATCAGCCTCTCAATCTTTCAATTTTCTGCCATGGTGAAAAGCACTTAAAGTTATCGCTCCATCTGTTTATTACATGCCACCTCCACTTCCTTCTCCACCCCCTTTTCCCTCTCTCCTCCTCTCCATCTGTGTATGTGTGTTCTCAACAACCTTTATATCTGTCAAACCTCTCCTGCTATTGCCCTTTGTGTCCTCCACCAACACTGCCCTGAGGTTTTTTGTAACACTTTGTAATTGCAAGCTTTAAAAATGGGCTATTATTGTGGTTTTTAATTAGATGGTTCAATTATGAGCTTGTGAAACTCATCATGTTTCCACAAAATCTAAGAAAACACTGGTGCCTGGTTTGCGATTTCCTTGACAGAGAGGGCTGGTAGTCTGTTTTAAATTCTTTTAAAACTCTTTCTGTTACGCTTGACCTGTAATTTAAAGGACCAGAAATGGTCGCCATATTTCTGCTAACGGGATTGAAATCCACAGAGCTGTCAGCGAGGAAATAAAAAGAAACCGGGAGTAAAAGGGGGCAAAGGGGATGTTTGGAGTGAAAGTACATTATACCTAAACTGCCAGCTCTATCAGCTTGGAGCAAAGAGAAATATTAGCTCTGTGGAAACTGGTGTTTGTGTGTGCATGTGTGTGTAGTGTTTTATATTGACTGAAAGACATTAGCTGCTGTTCAGATGTCGAGGAAGACAGAAAGCTGACTGTGGGGTTGAGGCTTTCGCTCCATCAGTAGGTGGTTTCCTACATCTTTTCTGTAATTATGATCTCTGTCACCTTCAGTCTCTGAAGGTCTGAGGAGAAACGCATTATTGATTCCTCTTGACATGAGTGCTAATTTCCTCTTCGGTGATCTGTTGAAATCAATTTGAGTGACGATTCATTAGCGAAGTACGCTGTGGCTATTACGGCTGCTTCCAAACAAGATATCAGGAAGACCTAAGAGTTAAATCAGTGCTAGCAGGCTGCAACATTTTGACATTGTGCTGTCCTTTATCTCCCTCTCCGTCACAGATCACATTCTTCATGCTGCTGTCGGCAGTGTGTGTGATGCTCAACCTGGCGGGCTCCATCCTCTCCTGCCAGAATGCTCAGCTGGTCAACTCTCTGGAAGACTGCCAACTGGTGAGACCAACTGGACCTCAATTCTCCTGCTTTACACTCGAAAACATGTCCATCCTTAGAAGTCGTTTAACCCGGCTGTCAGTTTATGGAGGTTTATATATAGCTCTCCGACAGTGGAAGACATGATACTCTTTCCAGTGTTATCAGTATCTCAGACTTGACTTGGTCCAGATTCGCCAAAATGTAATTGATAAAAATAAAGAAAAACCAAAAGGGCTCAGGCCGGATGCAGTTATGTTTTACAAAATGTTTTTTAACATCACTAAGGCTCAGAGCGCTGCATTTACCCGTTATATAGCATATAATATGCATATAACATGCTGTACAACATGAGTGTTTGCTGTTTGATGAAAACCTGTGGACCATGACTCCACCATAAGCCTATAAACAAAGGTGAAAACTACTGGTTAAAGAGTTTATGTTTGAAATGAGTTGGATTCCTTTCAAGGCTGTGAAATGTCACGTTGAAGTGCAGGCTTTTGCTAAATTGTGTTGCTGTTGGTATCAAGTGGGAAACGATGAAGTCAGTGAGTAATAAGCATGTGCTCATTGTTGTCTGCATATGAGTCAACATTTAAATTCATGGATGTCGGCACATGGCAGGCTGACAGGCAGCACTTCTGTTCTGAACAGGCGGCAGAACTGAGTCAACATCAAAAGTAAACTGAACTGTTTGTCTGTTAGTGACTAATGGCTCGTGATTATCACGTCCATCTTTGCCAGAATCCAACATAGCTAAAATACAGATAAACAACTTTGAGTACTCCAGCTCCAGTCCCTCAGGTTTGGAGGATCAGAAGAGTAAAAAAATACAAAAAAAGAGTAGTCAAAGTCAAAGCAGCAGAGACTTTAACTAATGTAGCCTTCACACCAACAAGCTCAATAAAGAGGCCAGTATACCTCATCATGAGTGATTGTTCAGTGGGTGATCAGCTTTGGAAACTCCTCCACCCAACACCTTTCCAATGTCAGAATCAGGGTGGCTGCATTCGGCCATTACTCTAACTTTCCAAAGCTGTCGATCTGACATTCACGGCAAATTCAACTGGTGATTGGCCAGATTTACCAAGGTGAGGAAGTTAACAGAACCTCTCTATCAAGCTCTTTTGTCCTTCTTTACACAACTCCATCACTTTATGTGTACAACTAAGTGAAACGCTCTGAGTGCCTTTGAGGAAAGTGCTTGAAAGTGTACACCGTCATCCCCATTTTTAAACGATATCCCCCCTCTCTGTGACGCCGACCCTCACTTTAAAGTACTGTTATATAGCTGAGTTGAGTGGAAAACAGCTATGTGCTGCAGTTTCACGAGGCAATAAAAATAAGTGTGAATGTCAGAGACATTTACACAGGGTTTAACCTTTCTCAACTTCCTCGTGTTGTACTGCTGGGCAATTTTTGAGTGTTTGAGTAATGGCAGACGGCGCTGGCATGTTTTTTTTTAGGTTTGAGTCCACGTGAGTAAACACCACATTAGTTCCCATATTCTCCCATAACGCTGGATCCTTCATTTCCCAACATGCAACCAAAAGCTTCTTTTTTGTTTATGTGTCAAACTGCACAACCCCAATTTGAAACCCAGACTTTCTCCAAGCCAAAAGTCAAGATAGCTTCTGATGAAGACACAGATTGTTTTCTTAGATGTGATAGAGCTCCTCCAGAGCCACAAAAGGAATTATACAACCGTTTTACAAGCTAAATAGATTGTGAATGTGTCAACGTTGTGGAATTCCTTTTTAATTGGAGCTTAAAAGATGTTTTTCACAAGCAGTTTCCAAAAGAAAGACACATGCTCTCCACACTCAAAAACAGGGCCCTTAAACATTATTGAGAATCCAGCACACTTCAAAATAAATGCATGAAGCTTTTCCTACTTGCAGCTGGTGATCAGAGGTAGTTGGACACAGAACACTCGGTCTTCACATTTTCATAATGAGACGCTAAGCTGATTTTTTAAGCCAAATTGCCAGGGGTTCCTATCTTTTTCATGACTGAAGAAGCCCCTTGTGATTCATCCAGCACCCAACCCACTAACCCGACCACTTCTGCATTAGAAGCAGCTTTTCTCCCTACACAAGTGGGACCAGCCGAGTAGACCAACTTCACTGCTGTATGTGCCTCCCCAAAGACCCTCCCCCAGTCGTGACAGAAACGTTAGCGTTCCTCCTCTCCTCTCCCCAATGTAATTAACCCATACTTGTTGGGTTCATGTCCTGCTTTCTCTCAATCTGGGACACTTAGCAGAGGTACAGTGTGCTCTACCTCGATCCCTCCCTTGGTACCGCCACATATCTCACAGTCTCTCCTCTTCTTTTGTTGTACGCTTTTGATTGGCCATGTGCAGCTGCCTCTCTCAATCAAAGCATAGAATTATATTCTGTATCTCGTGTCTTTGGTCTCTGTTTGACAATACCTCTTAGAAATATAGTTAATGTCAGGAGTGAATGTACCTAACACCATATTTAAGGACGATAATTCAGTACACCAAGCTCAGGTCTGATCTGTGCGTGTCTGTGTGTGTGTGTGTGTGTGCACGTTTGTGTGGGTGGGTGTGCTTTTGTGTACGTGGCGTGCATGCATGAGTGTGGATGTGTGTTCTCCCCTCCTCCCCCCCAGCTCAAGTTTGACAGCGATGGAGTGTGTGTGTGCTGCGAGCTGCAGCAGCAGAGTTCGAGCTGCAACAACCTGGGAGAGACGCTGAAACTGAACCCGCTGAGGGACTGCAATACCATACGCCTACGCCTCAAGGTGGGTGGGAGCCAGCGTGTGTTTGCATTGTGCTGAGGGTGAGAGCTATGTTTTGATATATTAATAAAGCATTCATTATAAGTTGGACTGTTGTCAAACTGCAGGTAAATTGGATTAATTTGTTTCTTTAGAACTCTTAATACTGTTATTTGCTGTATTGGTAGCTATGGTAATGACATATTGTACCATATATACTGATTCAAAGCCAACTATACATATATATATATATAAAGATAGATAGATAGATAGATAGATAGATAGATAGATAGATAGATAGATCTCATAGCAATATTTCATTGCTGCACAGAAGTTACTGTTGCACCCGTAAAGAATGGCTCCAGACTCCAGATATATTTCCACAAATACTGGATGGATTGCCGTTCATGGTCCCAGAATCCTAATGAAGCTCAGTTTTAGTGACCCATCTCGACAAATGATTGGGTGGATTGCCACTTATTGTCAGACATTTGTGTCCAATTTGTCCAATATGTCTTGCTTATGACCAAAACACGACATTCCCTGTAGCCTCAGCTGTACTTTGTTTTTAGTGCTAATTAGCAAATGTTAGCATGCTAACAAACTAAACTCAGATGGTTAACAAGCCCAACGTTCTACTGAATGTGTGTTAGAATGGTCGATGTGAGCACATTATCATACATGTGGCATTTAGCTCAAAGCACCGATGTGCGAACATCCTCACAGAGCTGCTAGCACAGCTGCAGACTCTACCAGACTAGCTCGTCACTTCTCTAATCAGAATGAAGCCATTAACATGAGTAACAGTCAGCAGTCGTTCGCAAATAATGATCTTTAAATTGCTAAAATCATCAAGTCTAAGCTGATGTCTCCAGGTTTCCTCTCACTGTGTAACATATCCCATGTGAGAAAGAAAGAAAATACAAAAAAAAAAAAAGTAAGTGTTCTGTCCCAGATTAATTGGGCAGGAAGTGGAGAATGGCAACAGCATTTGTCTTTCCCCAAGAGGCAGACCTCTTAGTATGCAGTGTGTATCTAGCCTGGGCTGGCTGTAGTTTGCGAGTTCATGATCTCGGTAGATTATCTCGACTCAGACTGTCTGCAGGAATGATATACAGTATGTGCTACTGTGCCTTTATTGGATAACGACAATCATATCCATTCATTTTATGTCCCTGATTGATTATAAAACATTGATAACCAAATAAAAGACTTCATGGGATGAAGCATGCTTATGAAAAGAGGAAAGATCAAGCACATTTGTCATTTTGATCATAGCTCATTAAAAGAGATATGGGAATTGGTGCTGTAAACCTTTATTAAGTGCCAAAGCAGTCAGATGTGTTGAATTATGTCTAAGAGGAAGCTGTCAAGCGAGTCCCTCGAGTCCCCGGCCATTTCAGACGGCTGTTAGGCTGTCGCTGGTCCTGATGAACTCGTGATGCAGCTGCCTTATAGTTCCTACATCACTAAAACACACAGCGTATTGGGAGAACTGACTTATTACAGCAAGTAGATTAAGCATTAGACCATTTTAAGTTTCCTATTCCCCCATGTCTCAGCAGCAGCTCTTCTGTGTTTTCAAGTTTTGTTTCTAGGAAGCACAATCCATGTCGCTGCTGATGTGTGCCGCTCACTCTTCTCTGACACTTTCAATTTCCATCCCGTCTTTCTTTTCATTTCACTGTGTGCTGCCTAAGGCCATAAATTATCAGTGAGAGGCAGTCTTGAGATAATTTGCCATTTCCTGTAAGGGGGCGGATGTGTAACCTTGCTGTGTAACTCACTAACCTGATTGGCTTGAGGCAAGGTGTCATCCAGAGGCTAAATATCTAGTGAACAGGCATCTTAAACAGTTTCTAGCACATTCCTTTGCCTGGTAGGATTTATTATGTCATTATGTACATTGTTGTCTCAAGGGGAATCGTGGAAATGCATCGTCTCACATCTGCACGACAGATGCATTCCCATAGCAAAAATGAGCTCAGATGAAGCCGTCATAAATACTTCTTGTCTTTCTCAATGCTTACACTTTAACTTTATGATCTCCATCTTTGCTGTTGAAGAATTGTTCAGAGGAACTGCATTTAATATAGTAAACCTCCAAGAGGAGGGAGTTGCACACAGGTTGGTTTCTGCGTACTGCTGTGCACAGTAATCTCACTTTTATCTTGGGAAGAGTCCTCGCAGTCAAAGCTGCACAGCAGGACAGATAAATGATCGGCAGCGAACACATTTCAGTCAGACAGCTCACAAGGAAAGTATTTATTCTGTGAATGTGTAGAGTTGATGTTTCGTATTGAGGGCCCCGATCTCGTCACTCCCTGCAGAGATACACACTGGACAAACATCCTACCAACTGCCTTGCTATTAGTCAGCCGTCGCCTGTGGTTTTTGTGGTGTGTTTGGCACCGTTTGTTCTCGCTGTCCCAAATCAGCAAATGTTCTGCCAAATGATTTTTGTTGAATTGGTGTGGAAAAAAAAAAAATGTCTTACTGGTTATTCAGCCTCTATTTCCCAACAACCTGCACACAGCGCTGGTACAGAAAAAGTCACTGAACACATAGTGACACATTTCTAATAATGTTAATAGAAATGTTCGAGGACCAGCTGATTTTCTTCTCATTGATTCATTTGTGCAGCTCTGGGTTGAAAATCTGACAGTAGATCTAGTTTTAGATTCTAGTTAGTTCTATAGCTTCAGAGCTTTCAATACTGTCAAACATATAATTAAGATAGTATCACATTGTATTGAAAAGTATCTAAGTATCAATACTTTTCACTTATCTTTCAACAAGTAAGACAACATCCATCCACAGCATAGGAAGGACATATTCTTAATTTGTATACTGGCCAAATGAGGAGACAGAGTCACGGTGAAAGACATGAGCATGTCTTGCTGGTGTGTTTTGTTTGTCTCTCTGCAGGGTTCTTTTAAGGACAAAAACAGACTACTGACTTTGTTCTCATGTTCTCCTCTGTTGTTTATTTACGGTCTTTTCTTGTATATGCAGAACACACAGCCAGCTGCTGATCAGCTGTAGTCTTTGCAGTGTATTCAAAGCTTTTATCATGAGATAAATGGTGATGTGAGGATCATTAATCTGCCTTTATTGGCACTAGTTGTGAGGTCTGATAGTGTGCCGGAGCCTTATAAAACGCATTAAGCTGTGTACCAAGTCAAAAGAGTTGGGTCTCAAGATTTGAGTAGTGGCCTGCCGTTGGCTTTCAGGCAGAAATCCAGAAGAAACATCTGGATTTATTTTGATTTGGACGTCACTGAGTGAGTTGTTGTTCATCTAGGAGGACAGACAGATCGTGATCCACCTGGATCTGTCCAGCTCCAGGCTGTGACGATCATTTCTGGATGTTTGGTGATTGGACCATTTAAGCTCTGTAAGTCTGAGATGAACTAGTGTTCTCTGTGGAGGTTCAAGACTCTTCGAGGTATTAGAAATGCTTTTCCTTTACTACGGAGTATCTGTATTTAGTGCTTTATGAGAAGTGGCATCACAGAGCTACAACATCTGCTGCTTCTGTCATTGGGGGTTAGAAAATCTCTGAAGGACCCCCCCGCCCCCCATAACTGCTGCAAGGCTTCCTGAGGAAAAAGATGGGCTTTCTGTCAGATGCTGTAAAAAGCTGCTTGGGGATGCTAAAGAGCGTGGAGACGAGTACTGTGACCTGCACTGAGACTATCAACAGAAAGTCCATGTTGGCTGGAGGAAAGCGGGGTGCTGACCTTTGCTGCTTCAGGAGGAGACGGAGCATGTGTGCAGTTTGTGTCTGTTCAAGACAGTTGAGGATCAACCAATAAATTGCTCCTTCTTTCTCCACACTATTGCTGTTTTCAAAAAAAAAAAAAATCTTTGTCCACGTGAAAACAGAACAACATAATTGTAGTGCTGTCAAGAGCACGCCAAACCAACTGGCGGCGATTGGCCAATCAGAAGCCTGAAAAAAGCTATTTCCAGTCAGCTACCTGCTACTAGAGGTCCAACCCCTAAATTAAAGATGCGTGGGATTCATAATTTTCCAAAAAGAGTGAAGTTGATGGCAGGTTTTGTGCCTGCGACTTGGTTGGGTGTGATAATTCATTACAGTGGAAATCCTAACTTCTTTTACTGAACATCTTGACTCTAACAGAGTGCAGATTGGTTCCTCTGCACTACGTTACAACACAGTGTTCACTGTGATGGATCACTTTCCTTAAGCGGGCTTCAAGTTTCTACAAGTTCATTTTCAAATTGTACTGAAATAAATTCAATAGCTGCCTGGTCATCAAAATTAAATACAAAGTTTTATTCCTTCATTTATTTAAGCTGTTTTATCCAGATATCTCATCTTTACAAAGCTACTGTAATTCTTGCGGAGCTAAAAGCAGTTACAGTCTCCTTTCACCAGTTCTGTTTAAAATGTCACACAGACTTGTGCTCCATCCACAAGTCCTCCAGACTTTCCTCCTCCACAAAACATGTTCCAAAACTGTTAGCTTCCAAGGCAAACATGTATCAGTTGTATTTATAATTGGCGCTGCACAACTTCAGCTTCACTGGTTTCAACTCATCTCTTCTTTAACTTTCAGCTCACATAGCCTTGATCTTTGGCAGCTAGTTACTGGACATCAAACATGTTTGAAAAACAGTTGCAGGGCGGGCAACTCAGAGCGTCTCAGATGCCAACTTGATCCATTTTACATCACAAACTTCAAAAGGAATGGAAGTGTGTATAATAGGATCTGGTTGGCAAAAAGTCGCCGCCTGCCTAGCCTGAACCTCCTTCACAAAGTCAGACAACCAGCCACTTCCTGGTGGATGTTAGAGGGGGAGACAGCTGTCTTTTCTGCAGATTATCAGCAGCCTAATGCAAGTGGGGTTTTGTAATGTCACTGGTAATTATAGGCCTCCTGAATCTGGTGAATAATCTGTGCGACAGGCTGGAAAACACTTTGTGTGGCAACTGGGGAGCTTCATTCATGAGCCTGTGTCCACAAAACAAAAAAGAGGTGTAGTGAGGTTTTAATTCCAGTGCTGCCTGTCTTTCCTGTTCTTTGTGTGATTCATGGATATTTTGGGGAAACATATTCCTCAGGTTGAACGTACCTGTTGTGTGCCAGCACGGTGAATGCAGATATCATTGTGCTTTTGTGCACCTGTGTGTATGTATAGTAAGTTTGTGCTTGTAGATGGAGCATTTCTAACAGGATTCACCTCCTGTTGTTTTTCCATGTAATACTTAAATTGAAACATCCCAATTCAAAGTCGCTTCCGCATCTTTTTAAATGAGATTCAGTTTTTCACATTTTGAAGCAGCACTGCAAGTCGCTATCATCCTTTCTCCTCTCAACATGCTCCATGTGCTAGACAGTTGCTATTTCCAGAGCCAATTTCCAGGCAGGTGCTATTACTGTTCCTGCGCTCTTCTTCAGGAAATTAATTAGTATAATACAGTTATTATAGGTTCATTTGTTAGGACAAATAAAACTCATCACAGAGACAAAACGGAGCCCCAAACAGAAGACTAGTGCAAACAGCGATCATAAGTCTTTTCTCTGATCCGGGGCGCTGGGCTAGTATTTCATCAGCATGCACATTTATTTTTGCTGACAGATTCAATACTGGTTTGTCCCCTTGCTGTTCACTGCATTGCAAATGTGTATATGCTTGTGCTTAACCTTGGATATTTATGAGGTTGTTTTCTCTATTATTGTCTGCTAGGCTTGCATACATCGTATTTCTTTTTATCAGCATTTAACCTTTTTAAATATATTCAGATGTGCTAACAATGCAGATTCTTCTTGGTGCAGATATTTGTAGAAGTGTTCTCTCACTGCAGTAACACCCTGCTGTGCTTTTCTAAACTTGGTCACCTTCCTGGTGATGTCAACGACGGTTGTGTCACCTTCTCTCCTTCCTGTGTTTCCCCCTCTTGTTGCACATTCACGTCTTTTTCTTCTTATATTACTCATCTGTCATGTTCAGGATATTAACTATCTTCTCTTCCTCACCTTCTCTCCTACTCCCTTTTCATTTGTCATGTTTTTCCACACTCCTCCTCCCGCTTCCTTCTTTTGTTACCCGTTCCTCTAACAGTCTCCTCGTCTCCCCCCTCTCCTTTAGGAGCTGCTGTTCAGCGTATGTGCCCTTAACGTCATCTCCACCATTGTGTGTGCTCTAGCCACTGCTATGTGCTGTATGCAGATGGTCTCCACTGATGTGCTGCAGATGGTGAGTGTGATGAAAGAGCAGACGACAACAATAGCTGACTTTATTTTCTTTTCAGTGACCACCCTGCAAAAAAAAAAAATTCTTAGACACTATCATCAGGTTAGATAAACACATACAGCTCAGGATGATGTACCAGCATTTATCCATTTTAAGGTAGTGGAGAATAATGTTGGCGTTTTTGGCTGCAATCATCCTGCTCTGTAAATATAGATTAATGTAAACACACACAGTGAAGGTCAATTGCCAGATTCCTCCTTCTCAAAAATATGTTTGATTTGAGGAAAACAGCTTAACATCTCCCTGGATTTTATCCTCAAAGGTACACCGTCCTCAGTATAACCGTCTTTTGTCAATTTATGTGGAACAATGAAACCATTACCAACAGCTAAATGCTTTCAGTCATGAGGGAAATTAGCATGGCCGAGCTCCCTTTGTGTTTCACACCAACAATAGTTATTTCATGCCTTCGAACACATCAACAACCGGGGAGGTATAGAGCAACACCGCCAACATGATAAGAAATCGCTTTGCAGTAACACTTGATGCACAAGCCTTTTACACGTTTTATGGACTATGTTGTAAATTGTGCTGAAACAAGTCTGAATATTAAAGCCCTGCTTGGTTTGATAACAGGATGAAGTGGCAGGAAATCAACAATTATATAGCAGCTAGTAAAATAAATTAAGCTGAACTCAGATTACAAAGGACAGATATTCATTAATTTCACCTCCATCCAGTCCATCGCACGTGCTGCAGATGTATGAGCTTTGACCTTTATGAAATGTTTGAGTCAACTGAAAATCAAAATCATCATTATAGACATATTAAGAAATGACTATACGTATGTGAAAGGGATGCAGCTTTTTAGCATCTTTCAGCTCCTAGTTTTGGTTTTCGTTGCTGTTGTGTTTCACTCTCAAAGCTCTCATCAGCATCATCTCCAGATGCAGCAGGCAGCTACCTGCTCAGCACCAAACAGCAGACAGATAAAGTTAGCGAAGAGCAAGTTATCCTAGCATTTAGTCAGATATTTCCCTCAGGAGGATGGAGGACGGAGGACATGGGGATTGTATGTCGGTGTTAACATGTTGTTACCATGGCCCCGGGGTTACTGCAAACAGCAATAACTGTATAGATGAATACTTTTTGATCCCTGGGACGGGACCATAGAAATAATGTTATTACTTTATCAGTGACTGTTGCAGAAGAAGGGACATAAAGATGATGAAGAAGGCAAAAATAAATTCATCCGAAGGCATCTGAATTATACTGCAATTAAAAATGGGACTGAAACATCATTCTCACGTTGACATAAGGGCTTAATTCACAGTGGTCCCTGCCTCGATGGCCCAATTTCAGATTATCAAAGCTGTGGACACGTCACTCTCAGACCATCTTGCTGTCACTGATGTGAATTAATTAATGATTAATTAATGGTAATGATTAATTTTTTAATGCTTTCTGATGACCAGTGAGTTGGGGGCAGGTGTATAGCACCTGTCATTTCAAAGGACTTTCAATAAAAGCATTAAGAAAAGATAAAAAGATAGAAAAGAAGATATGAAAAATGATTTTAAAAAGGGTCAAATAGACTGTAAAGATAAGCTATAACAGAATAAGACAAATGAAACAGTAGAAAATAAAAGCACAAAAGCTTCATAGAGTCTCCAAGAGTGGCCTCGTTTACCATTTACCACAAGAGGTGTTAACCTTTTATTTAGCTCAGTAAATTTAGCCAAGTCAATAGCAGCAGTGGCAGCCTTGAGATTAGAAAAGCAGGCTGGCTGTGACTGGAAAGTTGTCCCACTTAGGAAAGTCTGAGTGAGGAAAGTAAACGAGCTGCTCTGCATTCAGACCTGCTGATTGTAGCGCTACTGAGCAAGGCATTAGACTTGCAGTTACTGCAGTGGATCTTGTCCAGTGACCAACAGCACTGATGTGAATACGTGTAACAGCTTGAAATAACAGCAGAGAGGTGCTCTGAAAAGACATATTTGCGCAGCCATGTCTCTCAAGATAAATTATGGTATGAAATAATGAATAAACAGCTAAGTGCCGTGTGTAATAAAGGCCTGATAACGGGTGTTTTAATGCTGTGTTTCAGTTTATGCCGCACAGAGCGCGAGCTCTAAATGCTGACTGTATGACCCCCCATGGAACCATTCTCCACCAAACACTGGACTTTGATGAGTTTATTCCTCCCATCCCCCCACCACCATACTACCCCCCGGAGTACACCTGCACCCCCTCAATGGACGGACAGAGGTGAGAGACAAAACACTGCTCATCAGCATCACATAGTGCTAACACAAAGCAAGCATCTAAGCAGTGCATCTTGTGGGATATGTGGATACTTTCAGGGGATAACAAAATGCTATTTGTTAATTTGGTAACAAATAGTCCAAAGATTACAAGACATTGTCATTATACACAATAGTCTGCTTGTAAATCAGAACCCCCTTTAAAAATGTATAAATGCCTTGTAGCCCAGAGTACTTCGGCAATCCCCTCTTTGTTAAACTTTCAATGACATCTCAGTGGAAAAGCCACAACTTTGGATGAAGCTGCTTATTACAGCACAATACAAAACAATAAAATTCATCGTTACTGTCCACCATTGTGGAAATAAACACATTAAAAGCATCCAATTAAACATCTGAAACATCAAATCCAAGCACAGCCAAGCAGAACAATCCACAAAATCACAATATTTGTCATATTAAGTGAAGTCAAGTGAGTTTAAATTACTGATTGCTGTGGAAAAAAATGTGTGGGTACTATTAATTAATTAATAATTAGTAGGATTCCTCCAACATAAAGCACATCCCAGAGGAAAGCAGTTCAAATTGTATACCAAATCACTGCATTTTCTTCTTAAAATACATTGTGCATTGTTTCAGGCATTTTATTTTTATTCAATTCACTTGGGGAACTTAAGTCCAGAAATCCAATGTTGCATTTCTATAGAGGCCCACCTCAAAGTTTTCTGTAATATGTATTGAAAGTAGAAGTCTGCTGGTTGCTGCAAGTGATCTGTAGTTCAGAATGCTGTCCCTGGCTCAGTGCCTCCTCCTTGAACTGCCTTCATATCTGCAAGAGGAATGAGTGGGAACTGACAGTCAGACTTGAACATTTGTGCAAGTTTCCAGTTTTACACAGTAGCGCACATATATATTTTTTCAAGATACATTTCATATTGAGACTTTAACTGTTTCTTTGAACTCTGCACCTGCTCCTCCACAGACGCCTGCAGTGAACCATACTGGAGATCTGCAAGTGACATAAAACTGGTATTAATTTGTGGAAGGAGCAGCAATGATTGCAGAGTTAGAATTAGAAAAATTGACCACAGGGCAGATAGAACAGGATCTGAAGAAAAGTTTTTGGAGGCACAAGTCCCCAAGAGGATGCACACCAAAGAAAACAAACAAGACTTTTACTGTAGCTGAAACTATGATAGAATCCGTGACCATACAGATGCCAAAAGCAACATTTGCATCCAAAGATAAACCACATCCATCATATTAAGCAGCAATGTCATGTCTCTTTATCTGACTATGACCGTCACATGTGGCGGTATCACCCACGGTCAGCTCAGAGCTTTTCCCTTTCGTTAAGCAGCTGCGACAGCCGTGATTCTCAGCTGTTGAGAAGGATCGGTTGACCCCTCCCTCATCATTCCCTCCATTTTCTTGCCAGAGAGAGTGCTGCTGATTTAGCCATTTGGCAGGAAGCCACATCTGTTTGTCAATTATGCCATAAATACATACGAGGCAGAGGAAGCATTTATGGCGTCCCTGCCCGGGGCCAGGGATGTGTCATGACATCATCAGGCCTCGGATGATTGGTGGAAACTCTCAGGTTGTATTTCATGCTCCGCCACTTTAGAGGAGAATGGAGTTGTAATTAAAAGATATGACTGCACGCATGGCTGCTTATTCTTAATTGGCACCATATGAAACAGTGGTGGTGAATAATACACTGCTCATACATATATCGTCTGGATTGGCGGGTTGGGACAAGAGGATATTTTTCATTTTTCCTTCCTTAATGTTTTTAATAGACAGTATACTGTATTTTTGACAGTTCTAACGGATAGTCATTCTTGCTGTGCCAATTTCTTTAACACTCTGCACTCAATGTGACAGTGACTGTGACTGGCTCAATGATCTCCACTCTTTTTATTCCAGTTATTTCAGATATGATTTGGATTTTTATTTTGTTTTGTGTGTTTGTTTATTGTTTGGTTGAAACTCTGCTGTTATGCCCCTGACAGAGGCCTGCATCTGGACTTTCCCCATTCTCCCTTCAGTGCCATCTATGGGGTGCCCATCAACAGCCCAGGGACACTGTACCCAACTGACCTGCCTCCTCCTTATGAGTCTGTGGTGGGTCAGACCCCCGCCAGCCAGGTGAGAGGAATCAACCGGGTCTGCCTTGGAAGCAACTGTTTCGGCTGTATTCACAGCTGGGCCTCGGACATTACATTTATGTGTTCCCAAAGTGAGAAGCTCAATCCTTTAACCTTAAATGTGTGTGCAGTGGCAGTAACATTACTAAGACTCTACAGTCAGTGAGACTGTGCTTGGGCACATCAGTGCTTTGAGCTAAATGCAAACATCAACATGCATCACCATCTTTGTTCGGCGAATGTTAAGATTTGCTCATTAGCAGTAAACACAATGTACAGCTGAGTTTTGCAGGTATTTCATCACAACTCAGAGTACTGGAGAATTTTTGATGAAATAGCCTTGAAGGAACGCTATGCAGAAATCGTACAGTCAAACCTCCTCAATGGCACCAGAAGCACACTGCAAGCTACTGCTGCTTAGGAGGGTTACATTTGTCATAATAGAAAAGCAGATACTTAAACAAGCTAAAGCTAAGTGAGCTAACCGCTGGCACTTACCTGTCCAACACAAAACAGATCAACTCCACATCGCTCTTCATCCCTATCCTCTCTCTATTTATTCTCATTTCATTCTCGTTTTTCGCCGTTGTCATAGCTTCCATATGGATTCATGCTGCTTACTGTCTGGTCATTGTGTTTTTATAAAGCCCTGACCTTAGCTGCACACTGGTTTTAGCTCTGGGCTACACACCCACTGCCCAAAGGTTGCAGCCCAAAAACTTTCCGATTCCAAAAACAGCAAAATAAGAAGAAAATATAGGCCAAGGACAGGGTCTCTGCACATAAATACACTGCTACACACTTCTAGGCTGTCATAAATGATGATTGAGAGGGATTACTTTTGTGTGAGAGTATACATCTTGCATTGTATATGTTTAAGAACAAGGGGATTTCAAGGTTAAACCCAAGGTTAAAAGTAACTTTAAAGTTTTAAATGTGAATAATGCGACGTTAGAGATCACAAGCAGTTTAAAAGTTTATTTAACCAACCCAACCAATTTGTCAGATGTCTCTCTATAAATGGTTTGTGTTTTTGTCATTTTTGTTAAAATGGTGTTGCTCTGTGTTCATCTCATGTCTGTATTTTGAAATGCTGCCTGTCAAGTGTTAAAGGCAACAATCCCAGCCAACTTAAACACATCATCTGACTTACTGACGCACTCTCCCTTGACTGTCATGTCGAACTGATCAGAGCTTTTTTCAGGCTGAGGCTTTGCTGCATCTCATTGTTCACAGCTAAAAATAACTGTATAATGTGCAAGCAAATCCTTTTATCTTCCATTATATTCTCAGCATCATTTAACACCTGAGGCTTTTAATCCATTATTTCCATTATACACGTTAAATCCATGGTCCTCTTCACATCCACTTTGAACAGTGTCCTTCAAATAAGAATTAGCACAAGGTTTTCTCACCGATAGAACAGCAGCCATAAATAACTGATGGAAGCAGGCACCGATGAATTGATTGTGTGAGAGAACAGTCAGAGGGCAGAAGAAACTCTGATGATTTCAGCCTAAAGACTCAGCATTATGTGAAGTGACTTGAATGTATATATCTTGCCTTGAAAAGCACATTAGTAAGTCTAATTAAAGTTTCTTATTAAACTCTACATGAGTGTGCTCCACTGATACATCTCAGCCGAGACGTTTCTGTTGGTGTGTTATGGTCCTCTAGAGCCCTCTACAGGCCAAACTGTGGAGTAGAACATTAGGTGGTACACGGCTGCTTTTATGCAATACTTCATCTGCTCAATTCATCTTATTCAACCATGTTCACCACCTCCACTAATATTTCCCTCTTTCCAGGTTACCACCAGCATAGAGCAACAGGCCACTGAATCCAGTCTGTGTGAGAGAAACACCACTGCAGGACTCAGCACTCAGGGTAAAGATGTTGGAGCACTGCAGTGAACGTTGCAGAGGATTGTCCATATTTCGCTGGTAGCCATGCTGATGATTCTCTGCTCCCTATTTTCAGCCTCGGTGGACAGTGCATCACTGATGGTTTCCGAGGTGGCCGATCAGGACCAGACTTGCTCCTCAGAGGACTTGTGCTCCTTGGAGGTTCAGGGCTCTGACTCCTCTCCCTATGGCACCCCCCACACTGCCCCCATCGATGGAAGCTGCACCAGCCTGGAACTTTGTACACGCCATCGTGGCCTGCCGAACACTGACGCTCGCCCTAGTGATACAGGATACAGTGAGTCCTCACACACCCAGGAGTCTTTGGAGCGCTCTCCGGACTGGTCCTCAGAAAACTATAGCAATCTGGACCAGGAAGATTCCACGGAAAACACACATCCATGTGAGGAACTCAGGGCTGCCATGCACATATGTGACGAGCTTGCATCAGCCAAACATTTACCAGAGGAGCCCCCTAAAGCGTCAACACACTCTCTCATTAAAGCACGAATGATGAGCCGGAAGCTCACACTTCCTGTCACTCTCCCCCCGCCGCCTCAGCCTTGCTCCCCCACCTCTGTGGCCTCCTCTGGTGGAACTTCAGCCATCAGCCCTTTGGCTCCTTCTCCTTCCCCTTCCCCTCCAAGCAGGCCACGCGGCCCCAGGTTGTGCTTCAGCGTTTGGTCACCCTCCTCCACATCACAACCCACCTCTACCTCAGCCCAAAGTGGCTACTCGCCCTCAGAGAGGCCACGGGGGCTCCGAGCAGCCAGGAGGTACCGCAAACTGGCACGCATCGTCCGTTCCACCAGTGACCCTATCTCCTGCTCCTCTACGACAGGAAGTGAGTGTGGCAAGACTTATACTGCAGCTTAAATACTCGAGTGATCAGCCTTTTAGAGCTTAAACAATTAGTCAACTAATTCATCATTTTTGAGTCATGAAAATAAAGAGAAAAAAGCTTCCAGATTCTCCATCTTAAGCATTTGCAGTTTTTCTCTGTGCTATATAATTATAAAGTGACTTTTGAAGACATAACCTTGGATTCTGAGAACTTGTGATGGAAATGTTGCACCATTTTCTGATATTGTAAGAACTAAACAAATGATAGATCAAATGAGAAAATAATCAGCAGATTCATTGATAATTAAATTAATCATTAGTTGCAGCCCACAGCGTTTCATGTCAATTAGCAATGGTGGCTCACTAACCAGTAACAGCTAGTGCCTTCTTTGTTGGTTCATGCTGTTTCCTGTCTCCCTCTGCAGGAGAAAATTTAAGCTGCGCCTCTGCAAATAACCCTGCTGCTGACGACTCAACTCATACATCACCAGAGCAAGGTACAATCATAGAAACCCGGAATTCATGTAATGGTGGCACATCTGCTGCTTTACAGTTGTACCTGAGGGACAAACTGTAAATCAGGCAGCATGGGGAGCTAATTTAACAAACTCTATTGAAACAAATGATATCAGTTGCCCTGTGAAAACACTGCAGTATCTCCAAATTTGGTGATTTTTAATTATTTGGAAAACTGAAGGATTAAGTATTCCTTTATGATTTAAGCAAATTATCAAATTTAATAAGCTAAATAAACAATTTAAACTCTCATTGGGCCTATTGGATTACCTAAAAGAATGCATTGTCTCAAAAGTAGAAACAAAAAAATCTTAACATTTTTAATGAGCTGATTCAGGATGTGTTCATGTATGTGATTCAATGTGTTTTGACGATTCTGCAGAACCAACGGATGTTTCAGTGGACATAGTTGGAGCTAAACCAAGTCACGTATCTGTGAGGAAGCAGCAGAAGGAGAGCAGGAAAGTTGACATCCACCTTAAACCCAGAGCCCTACATACACACTCCTCCCATGAACGCCCGCACTCCCTGGCTGACCTTAAGATGTACAAAGACACCAAAATACTGGTGGCCAAGTTCCTGGAGCATTCGAGCTGCAGTCTACCTCCTGAAGTCCAGCAGGTTGTCAACAACATCAAGTGTGTCATCAAGTCAGATGAGAAACACATGGAGGAGGCCATTTTTAGTGCCAATGTCATAGACCAGGTAACTCAATTACACTAATGTCATATGATAAGATAATACAAACCAGTAGTTTGCGCTATTTCTAGTCTGTTGGTGAGCATCAACATATAAGACTAAAAGTAGATCTGAGACTAGTCGCCCTGCGAAGCAGTAATGTTGATTGCAGACCAGAAAACAAACATGCGAGATGAATGAAAATTGAATGACACCTTTCCTATTTTAAAGACCTTACCATTAGTGGGACCAAAGAGACTGAGAGTGAGGGTGACATCCAAGAAAAAACATCTTGTTAGATCAATAAAAAAGGTTTATCTTCTGAACAGTGGCAGCTTTAGAACAGACTCAGGTTGTCAATCTCATCTCTGCTTTGTCAGACTTGACTCCACTTTCATTCGTCTCTAAGCTGAACTCAGGCTCAGCTGGTTTGCAGCAGCATGCTAACACACCTACAGCATGTCACACAATTTTTTAGATACTGCTGGTGTTAACTGGCTCCAGTATTCAGTGAATTAAGGTGGTCCAGGTATTAATGAAGTGGATGATGTAGATTTCTTCTCTTTGTGATAGTGAGTGTAAAATTACAGCCTGTTCCATTGATGGAAAGTTAGCATGGCAGCCTCAAGACTACAGTAGCAGTGGAAAAAAGTTGATATGGTATTTCATTATTTTTTAGATCTGCTCTTTGCAACAATTTCTCTCCTATTCACACTCACACACTGTGGCAATTTGCAGTTCAGTATCTTGCACAAAGACATATGGACAGGAGGAGTTGGGAATCAAACCACTAACCCTGCCATGAGGAAGAAACCTGCCCTGTTCACATTGTAAAATGCACCTTAATTCATTTCCAAATAAGTGTTGCTGACCTTTGTTGGGGAGTTGTATTGACTCAAGCAGTGTGTTCCGGCTTCGTTGAATCACATGATTGTTATGTAAAAACAAACCAGACGACCTGTGATGTGGGTCTCTCTTTCATTCTTGGCTATTTTTTGTTACACAGGTGATGACCCAGCGCATCATTGGCAGCCCCAGGAAGCGTGGCCACGAGGATCTTCATCTTCAGAGCTGCGGTGCTTTGAGTTTGTCCCCTTCCATGCGCCGTCCAAAACGCCTCCCAAAAACAACCAGCGCCTCCACCAACCCACTGGTCTCCCCCTCCTCTGAACAAAGCCTTGAGTGCAAAGAAACTATTCTCTGACCACTCTCCCGACAAAGACTTGGATTAGAACTCTGAGGGCATTTCAGGCTGCTGGGGTTGCAGCCACGCTGTGCAGTGCAGTGCAGTGCAGCAGATGTCTGTAGAGTCATTAATAACTCCTCCAGCATTGAAAGATGATTCATTTTCACAGTGTGACTGCAGCACAGGCAAACTGAAATGGTCTGTATCTCCTAGTGCCCTGTGAGACCGTGCCAAGTCATCAGCAGAAATGGTAGCAAACTCGGACTGAGCCTGCCAGTGTCTGTAGTGGCTTCTTTCTCATCATAAATACAAAAGAATGTTTCTCCCTCAGGGGATCTTTTCTACTGAGTTTCATCTCTTAAAAAAGAAACAAATACTCCGCTGGTAAATTTGGGTCTGTGACTGAACGACAAAGGAGATTGTGTTATCAATATTCCTCTTGTCCTCATAAGAAACAGAAAGAAACATGTTTGTATTAAACTGTGAACTGAACCGACTGGGCATTAGTAGCCATTGTTTGCAGACCTTGTGGAACTGTTATTGATTGGGTGGTGAATATTTTGTGGGTTTTGCTGGTTCAAGAACATCACAGATGTGGATTATTTAACTTACCTCATTGTGTTACAATTCTTATCAGTGTTACAATAAAATATGAGTTTGTATCTTGTGGTTTGTGTTCTCATTTCAGTTAATGTTCCGGGATTGTGTCAGTCTGCAGGTGTTTTGAAGTTCTGGTCACGTGGCTGGCCAAAATAATAGAGACACTGGACAGCACAATAGCTTTGTCATAAATATAATCATTGTCAAGAGTCTAATAGCACTGTCTTTTCCCCTTGCAGAATTACTTAAAGTTGGAACGCTTGTGATTGATACACAAGTAATCTCTCAGCAACAAGACCAAATTTTTAAACATGCAGATTGAGTCATATTATCTGCATTATCTTAAAATGATTACAATTTATAGGGGTGGAAAGAATCCAGGTGCTCCTTATCTGATTTACTTGGTGCATACATAGCAGTAGCACATGGTTAAAGGTTTGCATTTTGCCTTTTACATGGGTATTCAGCAGCTGGACTTTCCGGTCAGTCAATGCACAGAATGCCGCTCGGCTGCCGACAGATATATGGAGAGAGATGTTCATAATTATCTTAAAAGAAATTAGGAATCAGACTGCTTATAATCTCACATAAATGGCAAAAGATTACATGAAAACAGACTTAGTTTTCGAATTAGAGTACAATCCCCAAAACTTGCTTTTTTCTGCTGCTGATAAAGTATGAATGAGAAGTAAGGTATTCGTAGCCGGTTTTAACTGACTGAATATATTTAGAGGAAATGCTGTCGGACGAATGCATATATAAGCTGTTGTTTACAACACTGACACGCAACTCTTGCTATATATCAAAAAATATGAATAGCCTAAATAATTAAACCCGGTCCCTTATTTCATTATAACTGTAAAGTGTACTTCCACTCCGCCATGTGCTTCCGGTCGGGCACTGCTCGCGAAACCGAAGGCGTTATGTTTTCAAACAGATTTACTGTATTTATGGTGTGGTCGATGATTGTCGTGCACTATTTCAGACATAAGCGTAGGCCTTCAGCCTACAGCCTACACACGGGCTCATAGGCGCTAACCAAAATTAGAAGCGCTGCTATGAAAACACACATGCCTCGTTTTCTTTGTCCTTATGCTGGTCGGCGTTCATTTTGGACTTTTATTTTGAAATATATTTGCGCTTCAGTAGCATAGAGCGGAAATCGCGCAGACTGTGTACAGCTAGCTTCACACAACGCAAAAATCATGTTTGGTAGACAGCGACTGTTGGGGAGTCTGACACAAGGACCGTGTCCTTAGTGTTTGTGTGGGTTTGGTCATTTATATCACCAGGATTATATCTGACCTCCGCGAGAAGAGACGGCACTTTTTTGTCTGAAAGCAGCTCGTTGTGTTTTCGCATCCACCGTTGCTAGCTAGTGTGAAGTGGTTAGCTGGACAGCGTCAACGTTAATGGGAGCTAACGTCTAACGTCAGGTCGGGATCGAAAATCATCAGCGGTTTTGTTTGACGGTAATTCAGTGATCACAGGAGCTCCAGACGTCAGTATTTGCAGTCCTGCGGGGCTTACCGGGGAACCATGAGACAGAAGTGGCTGGAGGCTAACGTCATATAGCTAGCCCTGTGGTTTGTATTCGCTGTCCTCGGTGCCACGGTGCCGTGTAGCTGTCCACGTCTCGTCTGTCTGCTGTGTTTAACGCTGCCAGCTGAGCTAGGCCACGTCCCTGCGGGCGTATTTCACTGACATTGGACGAGTTGCAGAGAAGATGCCTAGTGTGCGGAAGGAGGAAGGGCAGTAAAGATCAATCAGAAATGTGAAAAGTCTTGGACATTCATGACTGTCTGCCCGTGTAGTGTTTGCATTTTCGAGCGGTTGCCGCATATCCGCGGCATGTCACGTAGACGGATGTGTTTTACAGCGGGAGGATACTCTCATTGAGCTCAGTAGGTTGCGGTAACAACCTGAAGTCGAGATACACTTTGTTTCTGAAATGGTCGGGTTTGGTGCAAACCGACGGGGAGGCCGCCTCCCGTCCTTCATCCTCATCTTCTTGATGGTGATCATCGCCATACTGTCTTTCAACTACTGGACAGTGTCCAACAGGCACGGCCGCTTGCTGGATGAGCTGGCGGAGGTGCAGACGCAGGTGAAGCGCACGGACGCGGCGCGGAGCCGGCTGGAGAAGCGGAACTCGGAGCTAATGGTGCAGGTGGACACGCACAGGAAGCAGATCGACCAGAAGGATGGAGACTACAGCGTCCTGGAGGGCAAGCTGCAGGCCCGAGAGGCGCTCATCAAGAAGTGCACTGATGATAAGGTACGGCCGGGGTCTGCTGGGGTGAACTTTACTGTCACCATTATTCACTGAAATCTACAGCTGCAACAATTAATCGAGTAGTTGTCAACTGTGTTGAATTAATCAACAACTATTTTGATAATCAACTTTAGTAAAAAAAAAAAAAAAATGATTGTAGCGTCTTAAATATGGATATTTTGTGGTTCATTTACTCCTCTGTGATAGTAAACTGAATGTCTGGGTTGTAGACAAAACATTGCATTTTAGGATGTCATCTTGAGGTTTGGGAAACACTTATTTTCACCTCTCTTTGACATTTGACATTTTATAGACTATGTTCAGAAACAGATAACCAAATTTTTTACAGACAGGGATAGAAAGACCTTTAAAAAACCAAAAAAATCATTGTTAGGTAGAACTGGGTGACAGGTATGGTGGTAGTCGTTGACTCGCTGCCTCTATGAAGTGTGTTTCTGTGCTTTGGGTTTGGCTGTCAGTGATCTTTTACAATACATAATAAAAGTGTGGGCACCAAGTTCTCTGACAAAGCAAATATTTTAGATAGATAATACTTAACTGCAGTCACATTGCACAATGACTAGCCTCATCATAAAATCTCCATTTTGTTGTAATTTCGCTCCTATTTAATCTGCACCATCTATCTTGAAAACTTGGTAGGTCATTTTTATCAACTTTAAAGAGGAACGGTAGCAGAGCCTTTAAGAGGAGGGCAGTGTGTTGTCTTGGTACCAAGTGGCAGATAATACATGCAACTCATCCTTCATTGGAAACTCCTTCCTGACTTCTTCTCCACCAATATAGTGTTCAAATCACATCTCATAGCTCTCACGAGTGCTTTCATATCCCTTTGGATTTTTGGAAAAAGTGGTGTAATGGTGTCATTTCACTGTGCCTCTGCTTTTAAGCCACTTCTAATGTGTTTAAGTGGGAATGAGCATTGGTGAATGTTGCATGATTTACACGACAGATCTACTTTTAGCTGCGTGTGCTATTGGTTGATCCTCTTATCAAAATTAGTAGATGAGATGAGGAAGTCCACGTTCATTCCACACAGTGTTGATTTTTGGTCGTCTGTCAGTCTAAAATTGCTTGTCCCTACGTTACTCCCACCTATCTGCCAGTTATTCATAGAGTAAATAACAACACACTATCACGTTCACAAAGAAAAACACATTCAACTCAGCTTCCTTGTGCTGTGTTGACTTTCTGTTCATTTTATCAGCACATTTTTACACATTTTTGGGGCTTTACATATTCAATGTGAGTGGCCCGTTTGTATGCTCCACGAGGCTGTTCCCACCTTTTGTCCTGTGCGGTGGCCCAGCCAGCACTTCACCATGTTGTGTGTCCAGCTGCCCTGGGAGACGTTTAGACAACAGATGGGAGGGAGGTTTTCCTGTAATTTGCATCCAGTCTGACATGCTTATTTCTTATGGGCAGCCATACGTTTGTTTAGCTTATGTCTGTCATCTGTGTGGTGTGGCGTCGCACTCAAATCAGTAGGCACATTCGACACAAGTTCTCTTTTCAAGAGAAGCAGAAAGTGACTTTAAGCATTTCTGCAAGAACACAGACAACTCTAATGTGAAAATACATTAAATTCTAAAGTTATCATTACCAATGCATGATCAACGGCTTGTACAGATATTTAAGTATATTTGCAATGTAGTCTGCAGGAGTATCAGGTTGGGAACAATTTCTTGTTTTGCTCAACATTTGCAGACAAGCTGTCCTTGACTGCAGCACATCAAACTTCCTCTTAGCTTCTTGAATGCAGTTAGTGATCAGGATGATAACACTGATTCTACTGCGTCTTCTGTTGTATAAACATAATCTTTGATGCATAAATCAACAAGAATCACCTGTAAGTGGAATAGGAGTTTGTTTTTTTTTTTTTTTCAAATGATTTTGCATGCTGAGACGTTTCTCCTGCTTGGCACTGTGTTTCTGAGCCAAATCCCATATTCTGTGGCCAGATCAAATCATAGCACACCAGCAGCCCTGTAACACTTGCCTTCTGTTTAGTTGCCTGGTCTGTGGGTACGTTTTAATCTTCTACAAACAGACACATTTTATTGACCATTGTAAGCTTTTATTCCATACTAAAACCCCTCCTGTCAGCTAAATTGAGCTCGGATTTTTTTCCTGTTGTTGAGGCGAGTATAGAGGGTGAAGTGTGGAATAAAGAGGAGTCTAAGTTCCCCAGTTTCTTGGTTGTAACTTCAGTATCCGGCTCCCTGTTTCTGTAATCAAGATAAGGAAGGTGTTGAATAGCTGTTGTACCACCCCTTTGCTTTTGTCAACAGCCCAACCCTGTTTCAACAGAAAAGCTTGCTCCATACAGTGAGAGGCCTGCAATGCAGAGGAAAAAATACTGACAGTTTAGTCTTAGCGAGCCTCCATACAGCACAGTATATACAGTCTTGTGATCTTTAGGTGCAATATCGTGCAAGCTTATAGTTCGTCATCCAGCCCGTAAACAGTCTGGTTGTGCTGTTGTCTGTGCAGCCTCTTTCAGCAGGCTGCAGGGGGAAGCCGTTAACTACCAGTGAGAGAGTGACAGGATGAAGCTTTCATCTTGGCAACAGTTAACACTGATGCTATATTTCCTGTACTCTGTCCTTGCTGACTTTTGCCTCAGTCAGTTTTAGCTCATTCATGAACTCAGACAATCTCAATGGATACCAAAGGTGAAAGTTTTAGGGAAAAGGGAAAAAATAAGATATATCCACAGAAATCTGTCACACCCCTCCAGCAGAACACTGTCCATTGTGTTACATCCAGTCATTAGTTTTCCATAATATGGCTAAATGCACTTTCTTTTCTGTGGTGTTCCCCCTCTTGTTGCTCCACCAGAAATTCTGTCCTCATCTGTAATTTGAATTTTTGATACTTTCTGTCTGCTTGAAAACTATTGTGTATTTTGTGAACGATGAAACTACAACTTTTGAACAGCCATGTTTCAAACCAGCACGGATATTGATGATCTAAAGATAGATTTTCGGTATCATCTTAAAGTCCAAGGTCTTAGTTTCCCTCCACTCTACCTCCCTTCTTAACTGTCTTCCTCCTTACCTCCCTTCAAGAGTGTATACATACACCTGAGAGTTTTATTAAAACACAAAATAGAGAGCAGCCAGCAGTTTCATTTAATCATATCATAGAAAGCGTCTGTGTGGGCTGCAGGTGGAATTCACGTCTGTCCTGGTTATTACAGAGTGGTTGTATTGGATTGCATTACAGTCTACATTGGTTTCCATTTTCCTGCTCACACGGTGTAAGTTAAGTGCTGAAGAAAAGCCTGCTTCTGCATGTTACAAAGGCACTTGTTCAGTTAAAGGACCATTGTGTAATATTTAGGAGCATCTGTTGGCAGAAATGGAATATAATAATCACAGGTATGTTTTCATTGGTGTTTAATCACCTTCAAATATGAACTGTTTCATGTTACCTGAGAATGAGCCCTTTATATCTACAGAGGGATCAGCTCTTCTTCCATGGTGTTCGCCATGTTGCACCACTGTGTTTCTACAGTAGCCCCGAACAGACAAATTAAACACTGGCTCCAGAGAGCGCCTTCCACGTTTTTCTCAGCTTTCTTGGCCATCATAGTTTTTCCTACATGCTTTGAAGCTGAGGGTATTTAGTTGGTTGCACTCTGCAACCTCATCACTAGATGCCACTTAATTCTCTACACTGGTCCATCAAGTTGAGTGAGATACCTAATTTTTCAATCACTGGGTTAATATCTAATACCTCATACTGACTTTGATTGGCAGGAACCTGTTGCCCAGTAGCAGTAATTAAATGAAATACCACAGCTGTTTGTGCTGGGGAGCCTTGTTACACAGAAAAACAAGAAATACCTGTTCCTCCTTGTCTTCCTGTGTTAGTGGTAGCGCACTCTGTTAGAGAATCTGTTGCACACTTACCTCTCTGTGGCTTGGTAGGGCAGCTCTTAGTAGACGAGAGTCAACATGCATGTAGCTCTCTCTCAGTTGATTAGACTCTGAACAGGTTTTCCTCCCTTCTGAACAGATGAAGCTGCAGAGTGATGTCACAGCCCAAATGACAGAAATCCAGAGGCTGAAAGGTAGGACTTGTCTGGTCAGTAGAGGGCACTCTGAAACACAACAATCTCTCAGTAGAGGATTTGAAATGATAGAAAGTCTCTTCAAGAAACATTCTAGTTAGTTTAACTGATATCGTGTGCATGTTTGTGTTGCTGCAAACAGAGCAGCTAAAGGATCTGAAGCAGGAGATCATGAAGCAGGAAGAGCAGCTAAGAGAAGTGAAGAAAAATAGCACTACCCTGGAAAGAAAACTGGAGTATGAAAGGTATGTTAAATCTTCTGAATTGAATATTAAATGTAACGGAGTGCTGTTGTGTCATTGGTCATCTTAACTTCCTGTTTCCTATTTCATTATAACGTTGATCTAATCTGAGTGATGTTTCACTTACTTTGTGTGTTGTAAAGTTTTGTAAATAGATTTATACCTAAACTCAGTTTTGCAGGTTTTCTAAAAATTTGTGCCCGTTTGCACAAATCTACAGAGCCCTGCAGCAGCCATAGAGAGGAAGAAAATAAATATCGAGGCCACCTTTTACTACATTGAGGCTTGAAATGCTAAAAAAAAAAGACATAAAACTTGTTCCCACGCTTTTGGTTGAGAGATGAGAGAGAAAGAGAAGTATATACATTATGTTGAACGCATCGTTAGGCTATCAAACCACAACTACCATACGTCTTAATCCAATTAATTAATCCACCTGCCGTGTGTAAAGGCACACACAAGTCAGTCAACAGCACTGTTAGCTGTCCCCTAAATAAAAAAAGAGCCGTCTGCCTGTTATACAATCAACCTGAAACAAATTCTTCACTAAAATGAAGCTTCTGCCCTGAACACATTAATCCGGGTTGTTGAAAGAGTTGTGTGCGTCTTTACCACACTGTCTATGGTCTTTACACGCGGTGGGTATACTTGGATTAAGATGGACTGTAGTTGCATATTGATATGCTAGCTGTGCGTCCAATGTAGTATATGCACGTATTTGGTGTGTACAAATTAACTAAAAAGGTAAGAACAGATTGTATCTTGTGTGCATATAGCGTAGCATCTCAAGTGCTTGATGTAGTAAAACATGGTTTCCATATGTATTTTTTTTTCTCTCTGTGGCCACTCTGGGGCTCTGTACAAATCCTCTTTATGGTATGGTGAAATGAATCCCAGTTTATGTTGGTGAAATGTAAGAGGGATCTGTGTTAACTAGTTTACAGTGTGGACGTCAGATTGCACAACTGAAAGACGAGTATGAAGAAACAAAAAAGACCCTGGAGGAAGAAGCATCAAAGCTAAGACAGGTTAGTGTGGTTAAAAGCAAGTTAGAAAACTTTCTTTAGTAAATGGGGAATGGTTGTGCCCTCTGGTACAGGTTGCATTTATTCCGCACTGCTGCATCTATTCATTGCTGTCAGATTGTTAGCGCAGATGTACGACTAGTACGCGTCCAAACTCGGCTAATTCCCCTCTCTGTTCCTGTTAAAGCTCCCCTGTTTGTTAAAGTGTCTCATTCTCTTCATTTTCCACGTGCTTCTGTCTCTGATTCACCTTTGATAATTCTTCAGAGTGTCATGGATGGCCAAAAGGGTGTCGTGGCAGGTAGACATGCACAGGGAGCCCCTGGTGTGGAGATGGTTGGAGAGCGCCATACAGTGGCCACTCACCGGCACGACAGCCCAGATTTAAAAGGTACAGTGGATGTGACAGCGTCAACCAAAAGCTTGTTTTCCTTATATTGCTTATGCACTGAATGTAGTATTTGACTGCTGTCAGAAATTGCACAAACACCAATTTCACATGTCAAGAAAAAATGTATATTTGATATTTGCGCTCTGTTTGTTTCCTGTGCATGTTTCTGTTTAAGTAAGTGTCACATTCCTTCTGCTCTGTTACAGAAGAGATGGGTAAGCCTGGCAGTGATGCCGGCATGCCTGGTATTGAAGACAGCGAGGTGGGAAAAATAGATGATGTGCAATTTGGTAAGCATCGGACCTGAACTGTCAATGCAATTTTTAGTCCAAATACTTCCTGTATTTGTACTGCACTGTGCCATAAGTTGTCTGACTTTGCCTCTCCATTTATCTACAGCCTTGAAGAAACCAGCCATCACTCAGAAGCACGATGAGGCCCCTGATCTGGTTGTAGGAGCAGGAGCTGGACCTGGCGTCGGGGCAGCTGACGGCCCTGGTGTCCAGGGCTTGGCCCTGGACCAGCCCAGGCTCCAGCAGGACAGAGTGGAGGGCCGAGCAGCAGTGGTTGCGCCTCCGGCCATCGTCAAACAGGCAGAGAAAACTGTAGTGTTTGAAGAAGACAACAAGGCAGGTATCAAGGCAGACGAGCTGGGAGAACAACAAAGACAACTCCGAGGTACAGAATGTTTACATCCATGTAATTAGTATTAATTATATGTCTTTTGAGGCATGTGATAATTCATTAATATGGAGCTTTACTGATTTAATGCTTTCAGTTGTGTTTTTTTTACTGAATCTTAAGTTAATTGAAGACGAGAGCAGAGAACTGTTATCTTTCGTTTGCAGTTTCTACATGTTTAATGAGTTTCCCAGTCGTGTGTAACATCTTTCAAAACTTTAGATGCTACATTAAAGAATACAAATGTGGTTGGTTTATGAGTAAGCGGTTATAAAAAGACATTAATTTGCCCTTTTTTATAGTGAAGTAATCATGACGTAGCTCAGGAGATTTAGTTGTTGCGTTTGAGGGGTGATGTTTGGCCTTTTGATATTTGATTTTGGACATACATATACTGTAACAGAAAACTCTTTCTTATTGGTAGCTCCTGATAATGTCAGGGTTGACAGTGAACACTTGAAGGGGATTCCTCTGCCCCCCAACCCAGCCCAGGTGCCCAACCCCATCCAGCCTCACCGCACCAAAGACCTTGTTCAAGCAGAGCCAGTACACCACCGCCAAAGTGAGTTCCTCTACAACACACTGGGAGGTTTTGGTTGGAGGTTTATATTAACCTGTTGATTGGTTATTGATTTTTTTTTTTTTTTTTTTTTGGGGGGGGGGGGGGGGGTAACATGAATAATAAGTATAATCATGGCTATTCTTGTTAGCTCTGCCTTTGTGCTTAACTGCTGCCTCTCAGATCTCTGATGTGTGTCAACGCAGAGAGTAAAATACAATTTGCTGTCATGCCATCGGTGTGAATTTAGCCTCTCGCTAACTGGTTACACCCCTACTTCTATATAACACACTTTCATCTGTTTGTACGTCGTCTCAGAGTATGGGTAGGAGCACTGTCAGGGAGTAGAGAGAGGGCTCAGTTGCAGAGGAGAGGAGACAAATGACACACCTGGCTCCCAGATGATCCTTTCCTGCTGCCTGGCTTCTGCTCTGCTCTGCTGCCTTTTCTCCCTCCTTCTCCTCTGTTTTCATTTGTTCTTTTCTTTCATCTACCTTAAACATCCACCTCCCCCTCTGCAGCTCTGCTGCTTAAAACGCTGGCTGTATTCAGTTCACGTCTTCATTATGTTTTTCCTTCTAATCTTCTGCCTCTGATCTCTTTATACTTGCATCCTATTATGGCAAATTAACACCCGACACCCACCAGATGTCTCGTTTTTGGCAGTGTCTGGTGCTCACTAGACACGAGCAGCCCAAAGACACTTTCTGGCTCAGTGCATCTCGAGTCCCCACCCAGTCCTGTCGTGAGCAACAAATCTGTAGGAGGCGAGAGAGGAACACAAACTGCCTCAGATGCTTGTGTGATCGAGATTGGGCGGGGATTATAAGTCAGAGAGTAAAAACGCAATTTGAGCTACGATTATTTATACTTTGTGCTGAATATATGATCAGTTTTTCTGATTGGGAATTTCAGAAACCTGTAATCAATCAGAGATCTTTATTTTTTCCCAAATGGTGCTCATTCAGTTCAAACAGTTTATGTACTTGTCTCATCTTTAACGTGGCCACCTGTAACAATGAAAATGCCCACTTCCTGTTCAATATTAAAGATATAAGGAAAATATTGTAGCCACAATATCCGGTAAAAATACCTCAATTTCTTGCTTTTATTTTTACTTTTCCTATATTTTAATGCATCAAATATTGGTTTATAGCAGCATACTGACCAACTGGTATCCTCTTCCAGCATTTTAAGTTTAAATGGCCAACCCAGACAGGCTTCTGTATTTAAAGCTGTGTTGAATTGAGGTGTTTTTCTGTTCTCCTCACATAATGGAAGTGGACAGCATGTTAGAAGCACTTCTGTGTGTAGCGCAGTTCAATGAAACACCACACTTACTGTATCTATGACCCTCACAATTACCCTTGAGTTGGATCAACACTCCTCACAATACCCACAATACGAAACATAAGATGGGATTTAAAGCGGGGCTATTGTATTTGATTGATTGGATTGTACAGCTGATTAAACCCGTAACTCAATTAGCGCTCAGTGCTCTCCAGACATTAAACAGCCTCTCATTATAAGAGACCCCCATTTGTTTCCACTCGACTCTGCTTTCAAGTCCATGATTGACTTTCCTTTACTCCTCAGAAACACTTGTCTTCTAATTCGCGTCTGGACCGTGTGTCTGTTCACCTCATCATCCTTATCTTTTGTCATCTTCCTCATGCGATCACTTGTTCCTTCATGCATTCATTATGCAGTATTTCACCCATTCCTCCCTGTCTCCCTACAACTGCCTTCGCTTCCCTCCCTTCCTGATGAGGCCCTTCTCTGCCTCCTGCAGGCCGGTTCTTTGATGAGAACGAGTCCCCAGTAGATCCGCAACACGGCTCTAAGCTAGCGGACTACAATGGGGATGATGGGAACGTGGGTGAGTATGAGGCCGACAAGCAGGCCGAGCTGGCCTACAATGAGGAAGAGGATGGTGATGGTGGGGAGGAAGACGTTCAAGGTGAGCCAGGTCGGGGGACTGGAGTGCCTGTCCAGATGTTTATCCACCATTCCTCCCTTGCTCCCTCCCTCCACCCCTGTCCTGCTGCCGCCCCCCCTGCATTTGTCCCGACAGTTAAAGTAGCTCACAGTACCCTGAGTTTGGGCCTTGAATCCACCATAGGCCACACATATTTAAGAGTTCTGTCAAAAACACCTTCAGGGTCAAAGCAGGACTGTGCTGCATGCAGTCCAGGATGAGTCACTGAACTGTGTTTTGACACAATAACAGTTCTTAGCAAATGCTTGACCCACGAACTTGTGGTTCTGTGAGAGTAAATCAGTTTCCATTTAGTATTTTCTCTCCTGCCTGTGCTTCATTTTAGCTATACCACCTGTCTGTGCCCACCACACATCTGACCCACATCTAGACCAGTAGATAAATATAGCTCACTGTGTTTGTGAACATGTCTGTGTTCTCCTTGATATATTGAAATGCATGTCCATGTTTTTTTTTTTTTTTTTTTTCCCTTTGTTGTTGTCGTGTCCTGCTATGAATTTGTGGTTGCTTATTAGATTAGAATTTTAATATTTGGCGAGAGTGTAATAATACTGCATTTTGGAGAATGCTGTTTTTGTTTTCATCCATCTGAAAAAAAAAAACAAAATCAAAAGACAATTTGACTCATGTTAGCCTGTGATTAGGACTCGGCTGTGTTTGTCTTTTTTGTCTGTTATATCAATGTTAAACTCTTCAGATTGTATAGTCTCTGATTCCAATAAAAATCTAGGATGTCCTTGTTACTATAATGACCCACCATAAATCTAAGAAGCACTTCTTGGCAGAATTAGACGTATCCTCTCAATACATTTCCTCTACATTAACACACTGATGCTAAATCAGGGAAATTATGAACCAAAGGGTGGTGAGTCCTACACTGTTCACACAGGATGGATCTTCAAACACCCTTAAAGCTGAACATCCAGTGTGCTGACATATATTTAAAACCATAAGGAACAAAAATCCTGATACTTCCTGACTGCATTGAATATGACTTGTTTTTATGGATGTGTACTGTAACAGACTGGAATCAGGCTATGATTGGACTGATAGGGAGGACATAGTTAAGATAAATCAGTTTGTTCTCATATGTGATTACAGCACTTCATTGAGTGTATCATCTATTGCTTAATCTCTTACGTTTGTGTTGCTTTCTTTTTTTTTTTTCCAGATGATGATGATCGGGACATGCAGGGAGACCGCGCTGTGGATTATGGGAAAAGACATCAAGCCATTGACATTCTTTGAATGGGAACTCGTACAGCCGTAGCTCATTAAAATATTCAGGCCTTCCTCTCAAACAAAGGTCTTTGGTGACAAAATAGTTTGAACATCGATATGTTGAAGAATTTATAGGGTGCATCCTAAATGTCACGGACTCTTTTGAAGAACAAACATTGCAACTAATGAATTAATTCTCAATAACGTAACATAATACCAAGAAAAAAAAGTCATGGCATCGTCCTGAGCTGCTGTTGATTTGCTAATGGCTCTAAGTTATGACAGTAGAGATGATATCCTGTACACTGACTGTTGGGTTTTGTTATTTGATAACTGCCTCAGTTCATAACCCAGTGGTCTGTAAGAGCCCTGTTCACTCACACCTGAACTTCAAGGTCGAAGTGTGTTTTGTTTTTGCTACTTTCCTTTACAGGTTGCTGTTGCTTGACACAAACTCTTCACCCGAGATGTTTATCAAAGAGACTAATTCGACATTCTGCCTTTCTAACAATTTTGGGACTTGTACATGGAACACCTTTTTTTCATTTACAGGAGTGGGAATGCATTACAGATGCCAAGGACTTTACTTATATGGCCCATTAAATCCATTTCTTTTCTTTGTGACAGACACTCGAACGTGCTCCTCACTCTGTTTTGTTTTTTTTCAATGATGCCATTGCATGCATTTGGAACTTTTTATTCATAATCAAACTGAGCAAAATACTGATGCTTAAGCAATACTTAGAGCGATGTTAGTATCCTCAGCAGTGTGCAAAGATTAACCAAGCACACATGGAACTGACCAACTGTACACATGCTTCCATTAATGAGGTCTCTTGTACATAATGTAGTTGAACTGTTACCATTTGTACCGAGGACACCTAATTCCTCACCTTTAGGGAAATCCGTGACCATGAAATCACTTCTGTTTTTGCGGGCAGGAAAACTGATTTCTCATGGAAAGGCACATTGAATGTAATTTAATTTTATTAAAGGTGATGCTTCATGTCATTTCTCAGTTGTGATAGTGCTTTAGAGTCGAGGTAGAAGTGATAGTTGGTCATCAGCAATGAGTGGATTACTCGGGCGATAAAGCCTTTGAATGTGTACGACTAGTCAGCTGTTTGTAGTTATAGATGTCTCGCGCCTGGTTCATAAGAGGAATAGCTTATGCTTTTCTTTGCAGCAACGATACAACATCTGTTGAGTATATACAGAAAGAATATCAGAAATGTGCGCTCGATTGTTGACCTTGTGATTATTCAGTAATTTACTACTTGCTTGTGAAAGAGGAGCCACAAAGACGGGCAGCCTTCAGCCTTTATCAAAGCTGTGAGTCGAAGGAGGCTGGTGGTTCTTCGCTGCAGACTCTGGCTGGTGTTTTTGAGAGGTAAGGGGGTGTGTCTGTGTCCCATACGGGTATCTGCCTCGGAGAGACTGAGCAGAGGCGGGAAATGGCGCCTGGTAACACAGCGATGTGTCATTTCGGAGACGGCGCTTGAGTACATGTATACAGAAAAAGTCGGATCAGATCACGAAAACAACCACTGCCTCTGTTGTGATGGTTAATCGGCATTGAGTCATTGTCTCCAGATACTGCGGATCACCGTAAAGTAAGTCGATAACGTTAACCAACCTTGTACGTGCATTTGTCTAATTTGGCTTGCGGTTTATGTAATGTTGGCTAACGACAGGATAAATATTTTCCTTCCCTGCTTGTGCACATCTGTTAGCCCGCAGCAGTTTTTCGTGAAGGCTAGGTAGGGTTAACGCTAAGCTAGCTGTGCTACGCTAAGTGACAGAGCTATGGGCAGCTAAAACACGGCCTACCGCGGACATGGCTAATTTCTGGTCGACTCAACGTCTCAGCTAATTTTAGCTTACCGCTAACGTTGCCGTTTGTAACTAAGCTAGTCAATAAATACTCACTAGAATATTAATCATTCAAAGCCCAATTGTTTGCGTCGTGTTAAAACAATGAACGTCTAAGCAATGTAAAGTAACGTTAGGTGAAGTCCTCCAGCTTGCATTGAGGCTAATGTCCAAATTGGCATTCCACAACAGAACTTTGCTAGGTTTACATTAACTAGCCAATACCGTCTTTTCCCTTCAGTGTCTCTCCAAAATGTGTTGAGCTAGACGTGTTCATGTACGACAATTGATGAACGAAATCCCGTCAACCGCATTTGTTAGTTTTAGATAACGTTGACTGGCTTAACAAATCATTTGGATAACATTACTATGTTAGCTAGGTGTTGTGATTACCGATGTTTGACTGGTTTCACTGTTAAATAACGCAAACATTAGCTATGTATTCGAGGAGACGGTCGAGTCAAAGCACTCAGCAAACTTCACGGCAATTAGCTAACTAATGTTCCTGACTTTAGTTAATCACTTTAATGTCATTTCGCTCAACTTGTGATGCCGCACTGGCATGCTAACGGTAAGTTAGCCAGTTTGGGCTTGTCGTGTCGAAATGCTAACGTTAACGTTTGCAAATTAACCGGAATGCCGGGTTGTGTTAACTGGTGGCGTTAACGTGTTACCTGTCGGCGCCACTCGTAAAATCTGACAATGCTAAAATAATTTATTGCACATTTGAGTAAACGTACAGTAACGCCTAACACACGACCTCTTGTAGCTAGTTCATTTAGGTAACTGTTAGCGTTAGCCGCATCTAGTAAGTTGCTCGATTAGCATCAACGCTTGATTGTCGTGATTAAGTAGCGCAACTTTTCAAAGGCTGATTTGGCCATGATTCAGGCAAATGATCCTGCCGGCTCATATACTCAAATTTTCATCATTTTTTATTCTTCATTATGATGTATGCTTTGGGCACTTTTTGAACCAGTCAGCTAACGTTACCCTTAGCCTCGGAGTAAATTTTGTGGAGTGGGCAAGCTGTCGGAAGGGCCTCACTTGTTTCTCCACTGTGTTTCCATGGCTAGCGTTTGCTAGCTCGCTCATACAGTCTCAGTGGCATGCATGTTCCTATTTCCCGCTCACTTGCTCGTACCTAGCTATGTGCATGATCCTCGGTCAGTGGGCGATTGCCTAGAAAGGTAGATGTTTCGCAGCTATGATGTTGCCACGCGAGCCATGGCGAAGTTTGATTGTATATTTGATACAGCAGGCGCTTCATTTAGCTGTTTATTTAACAGCAACAATAAAACGCCGATGTGTTATACATACTAACATGCATAAGAGCAGGCACGGAAAAAAGATAGGACTAAGAGTAACTTGACTTCAAGAACAAATCATTGGCTCAAAGTAGCAATATCTCCTGCAACAAAAATCCTTTGTACTTCACGTATGATAAACGTTAGTTAATCGCTTTGCAGGGTCAGCCTCACACATTGGAGAGCCCGGAAGAATGCCATTATACAGCATCTGACAGTTTTGCTTTCGAAGTGTTAAAGTAAATTTATTGGCTCAAGAGGTCAAATAGTAACAGCGTGAACTGTTGGTGCATCGGTTACAAAAAAAAAAAAAAAAAAAAAGGAAAAGTGTTAAACATGGAAAATATACACATATACTACATTAGCAAAGACAACCAGTGGTCACAAGGAGACCATCAGCTATACTGATTTAGTGGTTAATACACCACTGAACTGCAAAAATAATATGATCTTGCCAGAGTAACTTTGCACAGATACAATTAATTTATTAAGTCCAGTGTCAGTGCTGTGATGTCTCCATCCAAATTGTAAATTGTTTGGCTGTGTGTTAAGGGATAGATAAATTCTGCATGCACATTGATGTATAAATCAACAGTGTAAATCAGCTAAAATGATTACCATCGCTTCAGCTGATTTACTGTCTCAATAACTGGAGTTTCGTATTACTTGCTGGCTTAACATGATGTAATGAGCATTTGCAATCTGATATCTATGTAAAGAAAAAAAAAGCTGTAAAGACAAGGTGTTCTCAGTTGGATCAAAGCTCAGTGATAATGATGGTTAATCAGCTTTTTAACTCTCAAAAATATGCATGCACTGTATTTTCTAAAATTATCTCGAGATTCTTGAGTATTGAATCTTGACAAACTGGATTACAGTTTTCTACTCGAGTTGTATATTGTAAAGTCTCTCTTCATAGATGTTTGAGTGTAGCTGATGTTTTCCAATGGCACCCCCACATGAAAAACAATTTTGATTTGAGTGCCAAGATGGATGCTATAATAAAGTCAGTGAGTGTATCCTTCTCAAACAACTACATTGACATTCATGCGAATTCACTGTCTAGATGTGCAAATGTATTTGATACTCTGAGCAGTCACAACTTTGATACGTGTCCCACTTTTTCCCTCCCTGCCAGATACTTTAATGTTACCATGTACTCTGACGCTGTTTAAGTGTCTGTTGGTGTTTTTACGTGTACACAACTGAGCAACAGCGCGTACACCTCTAGTGTGTTCATGTATACACCCCTATGTAGATGTAAAACAGATGTAGCGAAGGGCATTTATAGGATTTGAGATGTACAGTATGTATTGAGAAGGTGCTATTGTGTTCAGGGCTCCTGACAGGTTGTGGATATGTCCGGACACATTTTCAGCCAGCTGCTGTTACGTAAGCGCAAGAGGTTGGCATGCTTGACTGACAATTCATGTTCACTGTGAATAGATTTTAAGTTTTCCCCGGAGGACAATGCTGACCAATTAAATCCCTCAACTCTACAGAATAAAGAGTTTATTTCCCCTGGATACGTTTAAAAATCGTTGTCCACGTCTACATTTTTTTCAATTAGTGTGTTGTCTTGACTTAAACATTACTTTTGTATGTACATAGCTAATAATAGGGAGTGCTTCTGAGTGAATGTGAATTTTTTTTCTTTACTGTATGACTACAAGTAAAGCCAGCTGTGGCTGCCGTGATCCACTGTGATGTAAGTGAAATGGGATCTTGAATGCATCCAGATGTTGGCAGAAAATGCACCAGTATTACCCCACTGCAGAGATTCACCCCACAGACTTATCCATTCTTAAAGTTAAAACTGTTGGAACAACCTGTTTGTCCACCTTAACAGTTGAGTATTTGCTTTAATGTCTTCCCTTGAAATTAGAGTCATATTGATTTTCTCTTTCTCTCTCTCTCTCTCTCTCTCTCTCTCTCTCTCTCTCTCTCTCTCTCTTTATGTATCTGTCATTTATCCCCATGTCTGATTTTTCTAAAACAGCCTTACATGTGACTGCTTAAACGATGAGGCTGAGAATGCGTAAGGCGTCTCAGCAGCCGAACCCCAGTCTGGCAAGCCGTCCATCCCGTACCAAGCGGAGGCATTCAGAAGTAGAAGAGGACACTCCTACTAGTGGAGGGAGGGGCTTGTTCTCAACCATCAAGAAGTTCATCAGAGGAAATGCTGTCAAGGTAACTACATCCTATAATAACATCAAATGACTTTTTAATTGAGTTTGATGCAAATATGAGTGTGGTGCTCCTTCTCATAGCACTGAAATATTGTAGCTGACGTTGTCTTCCTCCTCTCAGTACGTCTCATTTAACAGTGTCACCTAAACGTTTTGGCACTTCTCTGTTTTAAAACTGTATTTAGCACTGCGTTCTCCAGGTCGCTGAGTTAAATGCAGTGTTTCTTGGTGCAGAGTGTCATGTTTCCCAAGAAATGTCTGGTGGAATGCAGCAGCTTGTCTGAGAACCCGGACTCGGCTCTAATTTTAGCTTCTGGCTCACAGAGTTGGTGTGCAGGGACAGGAGGTAGTAACAAGTGGAAAAGTCAACTCGGCTAAAAGAAGCGTTTCCTCTGGAAATACATGGGGACTTTTTATGTTTTTACATGTTGTTATTTCACGTTGCTCCCTACAATTCCTCATTGAGTCTTAATTCAAGACTTGCAGCATACATTTTATTTTTTCCCGTGGTAAAATAAAAAAAAAATGTTTTGCTTAGATTTCTGCCTTATTAATTATTGTTATCGTATGGCCTCTATACACTACCCTCACCAGCCATTTTATTAGGTACACCTTGATAGTGCTGGGTTGGACCTGCCTTAATTCTTCATGGCAATAGATTCAACAAGGTGCTGGAAACATTCCTCAGAGACATGGGTCCATATTGACACGATGGCATAATACAGTTACTGCAGATTTGTCGGCTGCACATCCATGATCTGAATCTCCTGTTCCACCACATCCCAAAGGTGCTCTGCTGGATTGAGATCTGGTGAGTGTGGAGGCCATTTGAGTTCAGTGAACTCATTGTCACGTTCAAGAAGCCAGTTTGAGATGTTTTGATCTTTGTGGCATAGCACGTTTTCCTGCTGGAAGTAGCCATTAGGAGATAGGTACACTGTGGTCATGAGTGGACGGACATGGTCAGCAACAAAACTCTGTAGGTAGACTGTAGCGTTTAAATGATACTCAGTTGGTAGTAAAGGTGTCATGGAAATATCCCCAACGCCATTACATCACCACCACAAAAAAGTAGCTTGAGTCATTAATACAAGGCAGGCTGGAGCCATGCTTTCATTTTGTTTACACCAAATTGTAACCCTACCGTCTGAATGTCACAGCGGAAATCGAAGCTCTTCAGACCAGGCAGTAGGGCTGTCACTTATTCCAAAAGCCAAGTTTGAACAAATCTATAATGACAAGTAATTTGTTGTATTATCAACTTAACATTGCACATCATTCTTCCAGCAATTGATTGTTAAGTTTTAGCTGCTATATTAACACATCATAATCATAGTAATGCTGTCTGATGGAGACCTTCAGAATAAGAGTGTGGGCCAAACAGGGTACATTAACAATCCCCAAGACCTCATTTACACCTGGTATTAAAATGCAGTCTGTATCTGGACACTGTATGCGTTGGGATCATATCAGCCTCACCACATCTGGAGGTAGTCTGGCTCACTGACATCTGTAGGCTGCACAACATAGATATTTGTTTTTTGGCAACACAAAATGTTCAAATTTAGAGAGTGAGCAAGTGAGAAGGCCGAAAGGGACATGCCTCTAATGACTGATTATACATCTGTTCTGTGCCATGAAAGCAGCATTTTTCAACAAAACTGTGTAAAAAATGAAAGCAGTACAGGTGGGAAATGAATGTCACACAGGAAGAAGTGTGACTCTGTGGGCAGCTGATCTGCTGTTAAGCATTTTCTTTTTTTAATCAAATCTATTTGACAGTTTTTCAATTCCAACTGCATGATGTCTTGTCTCTTCAAGGTGCAGCAAGAGAGCCCAGCCAAGAAGACACGCCTCCACTGTGATGTGGACAACAACCTGATCACCTCCACCACCCCAAACACCAACACCCCCCGCAAGACTATCAGCAGAGTTGGCAGGAGAGGCTCCCTCAATGGACGTGAGTGGCACTGAAGCGAAAAAGACTAATCAGCAGTCTTTATTTTCCATGTGTCTGTTAATTCTCATAAATCTGTTACTCCACTTCTGCAGAGGCAACCAATCATGACAGGAGTAAGGAGAAGCCCAATGGCAGCCTGGAGGAGACGACCGCTGTTGAGGTGGCCACCAGCCCTCCCAGAACCACCCTTCTTGGGACGATCTTCTCGCCCGTTTTCAACTTCTTTTCACCAGCTAAAAATGGTAAGCAGCTCCTGAGGAAGCCTGATTGATTCATGGCTAGCAATGTAAAAAGAGACCATGTTCAAACCTACAGTATGTCTGTGCTCAGATCAGATATGGTAGGCTGAATTTGTGCTAGTCACAGTACTACATGTATTAGTGAAAACTGCTAGTATGGTTCCTTTTCACTAATATTTTGAAGTTCTACCACTTTATTACACACTGTGCTCTTCTTCGTATTTGTTCTTCAGCCTCTTCTGGCTCAGACTCTCCAGACCAGGCATTGGAGGCTGAGGAGATAGTCAAGCAGCTGGACATGGAGCAGCCTGTGGAGACGCCCACCAGCACAGCCACATCCACACCAGAAGTGTGTGCCACTACTAACTTCTACTCTAGTGTATCACAGCTGCCACCTCTGCGACCTCCGCACATCCCAGAGGTGTCTCCCACAGCAGTGGAGGGAGAGCTGGCTGCTGATTCTGACCTTCCACCCCTCACAGGTAGATACTGCAGCTGAGAACACATGAAAAAGGTTTTTTTTTTTTAATGGTGAGGTAATAATGAAGTGACCAGCTCTGCTTATCTTGCTATTTTGTCTTCCTGTTTCTCATCTTGTTCTTATTGTGCTCTAAGCTCCTGGCGCCAGTCCAGACATGGCATATGTGGACTCTCCTCCCACCGCGGTACCACCAGAGGCATCCTATGAGGAAGACTGGGAAGTCTTTGACCCGTGAGTGAAACACTGCTGTCATAAAATGCTTAGTCCTACAGCCAGACCCATCTGAACAGAATGCCAACATGTGGAAAGCAAGGGGCAGTGTCATAGCTTAGAACAGCATGTGGGACAAAACCTTGGGTATAACAAAGCCCAGAACCGACTAATTTGACGTGTCTTTGTGTGATGTTTTGATTCGTAGGTATTTCTTCATCAAGCACGTCCCCCCACTCACAGAAGAGCAGCTCACCCGTAAGCCAGCCCTGCCACTGAAGACGCGCAGCACGCCTGAATTCTCTCTGGTCCTAGACCTGGTCAGTGGTTGTCTACAACACCAAATCATTTATTTGTTGGTTTGTTTTTCAATTAATTTTCAGTCATATCATAAGAGAGGAAATTAAGTTTGTCCTCTGTTGTGTTCCTTAGGATGAAACGTTGGTTCACTGCAGTTTAAATGAGCTGGAGGATGCAGCTCTTACGTTCCCTGTCCTCTTTCAAGATGTCATTTACCAGGTAAGTTCTGTCCTCCAGGTGTGTTTCTCTCAGTGTTTGATACCACTAGAGGGTGATGAAGTCCCATTTGTGAATAGCCGTACTTTGAGGAAGGCGTACTTGCAAAAATAGACAAACTTGTCTTACAGTTGGCGAACTGCCCAACTCAACCGACAGCTCGAGAACTGTATCGATAAGACATATGTTATTGCACTTGATTTACTTCTAGTCTCTCATGACAGTGACCTGCAACAAACTTTGTCTGTGATGGCCAAAAATATTTGCTTAACAGTGGTCTGTTGTCATGTGCAGGTATATGTGCGCCTGAGGCCGTTTTTTAGAGAGTTTCTGGAGCGCATGTCTCAAATCTATGAGGTAAATATAACCCGTCTACTGTTAATTCATCACAATTGCGTCAGGTTTGAAAATTGACCTTTTTTATTTTCTCCCTTTCGTAGATCATCCTTTTTACAGCCTCTAAAAAGGTGTATGCAGACAAACTGCTGAACATCTTGGATCCTAAAAAGCAGCTAGTCAGGTACGTGTGTTTTTTTTTTTTTTTTTTTTTAATGTTTTTACAATTACACAACACATTCAAAAGCTGATGCAAGACTGAATGTAAAGAGGCAGAGCTCAAAAGATGAGTGGAGCACTGCTGTTGGCATATGCTGCTGTAGAGGTGTCAGTGTTGTGGTTTTTTTGAATTATTGATTGCCCTGACCTTGTCACTGATTGATTTCCCCCTCTCTCTCTCTCTGCCCCCCCCTCTTTCCTTTCTTTCCCTACTATAACTGTAGACACAGGTTGTTTCGTGAACATTGTGTCTGTGTCCAGGGAAACTACATCAAGGACCTCAACATCTTAGGCAGAGATCTGTCAAAGACCATCATCATCGACAATTCACCACAAGCCTTTGCATATCAGGTGAACACCTAATGCAAAACCTCCAGTGTTTTGTTTACCTGGTTATCAACAAGCGTCAGTAACTGTCACAAAAGTCGAGCGAAGGAAACGTAGTGTAGAGAATGAAAAATGGAGCAAACCTGCCATGTGCTGCTCTGATTAATTACCCAGAGGCAAATGTAGGATGTGGCTGATTAATCATTGTGACCTGCTGAGATGAGTCAGGCAGATACTGACACATCTCATCTTATGATCAGTGTATTTACCAGATGTCTAAACACTTCACTCATTAGATAAGTGACTTTTGGTCACACTTGATTTCAAAAAGGACATTAGTAGAGGTGTTATTATTTCAGACGACTTCACTGTTACACACTGTAGGAAATCCTGGTATGTCAATCTTTTTACAATTTGAGGTTTCTTAATTTGAGTTTTCTCGTTACATTGGAGAAGCACATTTGAGTCCAGCTATAAATACAAAGACATTGCTCACGTGATCATAACTGACGTGTTTTTGTGCTCCCCACAGTTGTCCAATGGGATTCCCATAGAGAGCTGGTTCATGGACAAGAATGACAATGAGCTGCTGAAGCTGGTGCCCTTCCTGGAGAAGTTGGTTGAGATGGTAAGATGTTCTTCAGTAGTATTGTTGGACCCATTACAGCAGCTGTTCACCATTTCAGCAAATGGAATCTAATTTGCTCTCTCAATCTCCTCCTGTCGTGGTTTCTTCTGCCTGCGCGACTCACCAGAACGAGGATGTGCGGCCTCACGTTCGGGAGAGGTTTCGGCTTCACGACCTGTTGCCTCCTGATTGAACTGGACCACAGTCTCTCAGAACGGGACAACATGAAAAGACTGAAAACAACATGCGTGTAAAAAGCCCTTCTTTGGATTACAAACTACAACATTGCCATTACTGTTAAAGTTTTAGCCTTTTTCCTTTTTTTTTTCTTCTTCTTCTGGGTTTATTTTTTTGTTTTTAAATCCACCGTTGCTTTTTAAAAAAAAACAAAGAAAAAAAGTTTTTAAAAATCTGGGTGAAATTTTCTAAATATCTAAATGTATAGATGAAAGTACACACACAATGAACAAGCCCAGGTAAACTCCACTTTTTGACTGACTCTCCAACCGTGGGGCCGGATATCGTCTCCACTCTAAATTCTGACGTCTTGGTGCTGGTTTAGTGGATATGAAACGACCACCTGCTAAAGAGGAACTCCACCCCGACTGAGTCCCTGAACCCAAACCCACCCGTGGTGCTCACGCTGTTGACACTGACGAATAACGACACTCTGTGGCTACAGATCATTTTCAGCAGGAATGACTGGCCTGTAAATCAATCTGTGCATGTGTGTATGTTTACTCCTAGCCACACACACACACACACTCACTGATTTGGTGTTTGGCAAACCTACAATCTGTAGCCTTTAAAATCATATGCATTCCTCCGTAGCTGAGTCAAGTTTCTATTGTTGGTTGCAGTTTTTATCTGGTCAAACTGGTGTTTCATTGTTTAAAAGAAAAAAAAAAAAAAGCGTTTCAAAATGTTTTACTTCTGTTTGTAAGATATGATATTTTAAAAGGGGTCAAGTAAGTTTTATCGTAAGACTTTTTCCTGTTAGGAGAACGTGGGTGCATATTCATGATGACAGTCCACTGCATAGTCAAATGAAATGGAATTAATCCCGGATTTTAAGTATAGTTTATTCTTGTTCTAACAAATAGAGGTTTAAATCAATGTGTTGGCTTCACTGTGGACACAACAATGCTCCTTAATTAGACGTTAGGATTAAGAATCTCCTGTAAATCTGACTCATTGTAAAGGTTTGAGGGCATTCATTTTCAAAGTGATATTTGTCAACGTTGACCTTTCTTTCATAATAGTATTTGATTTGTCATTTGTCTATAATCAGTATTGTCTTTTTCTCCTAATCAAGTATTCTGGCTAAATCAGAGCTCTGTTTCTTTTAGTTGTAATGTGTAAGTTGATGGCTATATCAGTAGCATTGTGACTAATGTAGCACATCTCTGCCAGTGTGTCATGAAGTCTACCTATGGTAGAAGTCTATGGCCAGACCCTGTACCAGCCACATCTGGCACCAGCAACATACTGTTTTATCAGTCAGATGCACTGACTGCTGCTCTGTCTGTTTCACGCGTTTCCTTTGTTCTTTTAAGCGTTTTCTTTTTACGTTTAGCGCAGTTTAAAGCATTGTGTTTGAGAATGGTAACTATATGAATGTGCATCTGCCCGACACTCAAGCCAAACTGACGTTTTACTCCTCTGTTGTTTCGACTTGAGTTATTAACAGTGAGACAAACAGCAGGCAGAAATGTAGGTGTTGTGTTGGCATCCTTTACCAGCCTGAACCTGGGACACAAAGCGCGAGGCTGTCCTCTGTCATCGCCCAAAACCTCAAGAGTTAACTTGAACCTCCTTTACAATTTGGCATGCATCGGCGAACTTCTTATAGTTCTTATTCAGTTTTAAATCAAAGTGCATTTTATGTTAAAGCAAGTGTGAGTGTTTGGATTTGTCTGGGTTGCCTGTACAGTGCCATACGGTTCCTCTCCTCACCAGCCCCCCCACCCCCACCCCCATGGCATTTCCTGCGCTCTCGCCCTCGAAATGCTTCGATGGAAAGAGACAATCAGACCTCAAAGCTCTGCAGATACTGAAACCTGGAGACATCCACCCCTCCCGTTTTTTTGTTTTTTTCTTTTCAGTGTGCCGTAGGTGTTGTGTACTGTGATTCCACTGAGTTGAACCCCCTCCCATGAGTAAATTTGCCAGGTGAATCCTGCTGTGCCCTGCCCAAACAATCCCACCTGCCCTTCTAACGCAGGCTTTGTCATAGATGGTCTCCATCTGTCCAGCACCTGTCTGTCTTTGGCCTTTTTTCATCAGAAGCTAGGCGCTCTCCAGGAATTAGGATTAGTTTGTATTCAAGTTAAATTGTTACAGGGCACAAACAGTGTTCACTCAGACGTAACGTGAGTGCACATGTCCAGACTATGAATGTAAATTGTACATGGGGTGAAGTCTTAAGCGTCTTTCCAAATTCCTTGTTGTGTTCTCTCCTCGTCCACTCGAACAAATCGACGAGGCGGGATGGCGGCTCGCGTCTGCCGTTCACAAGTAGGCAGGCCAGAACAATGTACATGGAAGAGGAAACGTGTCTTGAGGTCCCGCCATGGTAGCCCCCTCCCCACCCCTCCTTCCCCCATGACCTCTCACCATCCTGACTGCCAGCTTCTAGTATGCAAGCCTCACCTTGAGAGTGTGATGTAGCCCAGGTGTGCTCTTCTCCTCAGTGAGCTGTGTGATTATGTAGGATTATCAGTCACGGCTTGTTTCTGAAGGATCGGTGGGAGGCATTTGATACTTTTCATCCAGCTCATTTTTATGTGCATTACCAGTTTATTGTACACTGTTGTACAATACATGCAGCTTCATGTTTAAAAAAATCCTTAAAGTAAGGAAAATCTTTTGTATTTTTGATTTCAAAAGGCATGTCATATCTACTTTTTAAATGTATTAATGAAGATTTAACTTTACTTCAGATGGAGTGTTTTTTTTTTTCTTACAAATATCTGTATGTTTAGTTTAGCGCAATGTTACTGAACTGTTAAACTTAGCATGTAGAGAATACAGCTTGCTTTGTGGAAAAGTCCTGAATTAAATTTTAATCATGGCACTTTTTCTGCAGAAAAGAGCAATCGTGTTAATGATTTTTTTTTTTTTTTTTTGCAATATCCGTTAAGCCATTTTACTTGTAAGAATTGCTGTTTGTGCTGAAGATGTATTTAAAATGTTTTAAGACATCTTTGTTAGCCACCAGGCTACATGCTATTGTAAAGTGTATATACAGTTACATTGAATTTCTGAAACAAAGTTTTAAAGTTAAAAACCTCTTGCATGCCCTTTGTTTTTATTTCTCTCGAGTGCCTGAGGTGACTCTGGAGATGTGGGACAGTTCATGGGAAAAAAGAGGAATAATATAAAGTAATGGCAGAGTTACATTACAGCTGGATTCATGCTTGCGAGTGAAGAGGTGGTAGCACTGAACCCAGTCCTCCATCTTTGAGTAGAAGATTCATTTTAATGATTGCTTTAGCATTTACAGTTGGCCTGTAAAATGTCAGCTATGCTATTGCTGTGCTATTTGTAATTTTCAACAGTTTCTAGTTTGTGTAATAGTAGTGGGTGTAGTAGCTGTTTTCATGTCGATCATCTCTCCTCCAGATGCTTGCGAAACTCGCAGCCCGATGTTAACCTTTTCCATCAAGACTGTGAGTAATGAATGGATTGTATTTTAATGGGGGTCTCTGTAGTTTAAAGGGTTGTCAGGAAGAGAAATATTAAGGTTTGCCATCAATGCCAACCCCAAATTTGTAACTCGGAACAGCCTTCATTTTTAATTTGTGGTGTAAACGTTATTTATTAAAGCCTGAAATGGGTTTTCTCCATTTAAACACCTTAAGCAATGCAGGGAAAACCAATTAAACTGCTTTAATATGGAGGGCAAAAAAAAAAAATGCACTTACAACGAATCACTTGATCTGTCCACAGTCGAGGGTCAGTGTGTTTTGAGCTACTTAAATGTGTTATTGCTCTTTGTCCATCCAAAGGAAGCAGCTGACCGCAGCATCAGGTGTGTGTGCAGCTATGATGTGTCTTTGCAGCAGAAGTCAAACCTGCAGCAGTCAGCCTGGTGTCTCCTGGCTCCTCTGACGGGACTCAGGTTTCAGACGCAGGAGTTAATCAACACACTCCGTTAATAATTCAGCAGCGACGGCCGGGCTTGTTGCCGAAATCCCTTCTGCGTTTCACAGCCTTCATTTCGCACCTACTTTTTCCCCTTTGCTGGTGTCCTTAATTACGCTGCTTTCAGATCAGGTGTAGAGTTGCAGGGAGACACGGAGGTGAGGAGCCTGCAGCCTCCGAGCAGAGCGCCATGTAAGAGGGATCATCACCTCGACCTGCGGCGAACATGAAGTGTGAAGGATGAGCGACAGCTTGATGACAACGTGTTTTCTGCAGAGACTGACTCGGTAGAGTTATCCAACATGAAGCCGGTCCTCGGTCCGGTTCTTCTGCCTCAGCTGAAAATCTCCACAGCAGCAGGATAAAACCCACGTGGATTTATTTACCGTTATTATCATCTGGGATCTGCTCGCGTTGACTGAGGACAGTTACAATGTGGTCGACGCCAGTTGCTTGTATAGTGTGCATCCTGTTTGGTAAGTACAAAACAAGATTTAAGGGAGCTTTCAATGGAGTTTTAATCAAAAACCACCAGGCATGTATGTACTATTTAAAAAAAAACAAAAAAACGTGTTTCCACTGAGGTGCAACATCATGTGATCAATGTTGTGATCAATTTGGTCATGAGGGAAAAACGTGCTTGTACACGCTTGCAAGTAATAACCGAGGTGAAAGAGTATTAAATTCTACTTTTTGAAGAATGTACTAAGTACACTTTGTACTATTTTTTCAAATACAGGTATACAACTATTCAAGTATGCTTTAGTTTATTCAAGTAGTCTTTGAGTACCACTTGAGTATCCTTGAAGTGTAAACGGTGAATTGGCACGAGGCTTTACAAACTTGAAGTGTACTGAAGTACAACAGTGAAAATCATGATGGATGAGCATTCAAACACGTTCACTGCAATTCTATTTTATCACCAATGTGTTGGAAATACACCTAGAATGAAGTGAAATTAAAGTACACTTTAATTAAGCATGCTAATAATGTGTTAAAAAGTACTTGAAAATAAGTATACTTTACATAAGTTCTTTGAAATACTGCTTTAGCTAGTGATGTAATGAGTATATTCACTTTTAATACATATAAGTAGAATTTAATGGCATTCATTTTAAAAGTTTATGTCAAACACACATTAGATAAAGTACAAATATCAAATAAATTATATTTTCTAATACACTAAAGTGTGCTACTTTTTGACCAAGGTAACAAGGTTTGTTGTTTGTTTGTTTGTTTTTTTGTCATATGTGCAGAAGAGGTTTTAAACCTCAATGGGAATTTCCTGCTTAAATGAAGGTTAACATAAAAATAAATGTCACACAATCCTTCATTTGCTGTATATGAGACTTTTCAGTTTCCACAGTAGCAAGCTGTGGATAAACTTTCTCACACTGTGGGCCAACAGTGATTCATATTTTTCCTGTTTGTGTTTCCTTAATGTCTACAGGGATCACATTTGATGTGAAGCAGGTGTATTCACAATCCAAGTTAATACAAAGAAAGACAGACCAGACTCCTGACGAGGCCACCAAGTTAGAGGAGGAAATCCAGGAAGTCATTAACCGAATCCACTCGTTGTCCGGTGAAACTGAAAGTGCACGCAGCTTCAGCATCTCACCCACAGAGGAGAGCTTTGACTTCAACGCATATTACAGTGTTCTGAGTAACTTGTACACCGTCTTTCAGCCACTGCTGAGAGAAAGATTCATTGATGACCTTCCCAGAACTGTAGTTTGTATTCTGTCTGGCAGACAGGACTGTGGACTGGAGGCAGAACTGACAAAAACCATGTGTGTGGAGTTAGGAAAGCCGCTGCTGACGTTTGTGTCATCTCTGAGATCCCAGACCTGCACCCCGCTGAACAAGGACGAGGGGTCAAACATCTTCCTCAGGACCTACCTCAGGGCGGGGGAATCAACGACGGCGGCGTTAAATGGTTTCCAGCAGACATTTCTAAACATAATGTCAAGTCTCCCTCTTTCTGGGAATTTCATGAGCGCTGTGAGCGGCGCTGTGGATGCAGCTGTGACGTACATCTCAGAGTTCATGGCAATGCTACTCCAAGTACCCATGGACTATATCAAAATAGCTTTACAATTTGGAATTCGAATACCATCTTTGGATGGAACAGAGACCTGTGAGCAAGGTAAAACATTATTTTTCATCAGTATAAACATCTGAGTAGAGTCATGCCATTTCCTCAACTTTCCTCTCTTGTTCTGCAGGAGATCTCAAGCAGCTCATTATGTGGTAAGTGAAATTCACCATTTTTACATATTAAAGCTGCCCTGTAGAGCTTTTGACCACTAGTGGCGCTACAGATCAATGTTTTTAAGATGTGTCCCCATCTTCTTTGTATTGTGTCTGTACTCACGGTCATAGATCATGCATTACACATTCCTGCTGCTGCTGCTTTCCACAGACATGTTAATGTTGATTCGCAGTTTGAGCTTTTCTCCAGCTTCTACAGCACAAACCTCTCCCAACTGAATCAGCAGTGCAAACAGTGGACAAACATGTTAGCAAAGGTACAAAGCTCATGTGTGTTGTAGTATTCAGGGCCATCTGTTGGGCCCACTGGATGGACAGAACATGATCTCTCATAAACAAAGATGAAATAAAACATGTGTGTGATTATATGAAAACTCCACAGGGCTCCTTTAATTAGCATCTTCCTCCATGTCCCATTGAAGCAAAACACACATAAGCCAGAGAGGCTCTCACTAAATCTCTATGCATTTTAATAATGATTAAATGTTGTTTTTAGGGGAATCAACCACAATGTGAGCTGGTCCTTCAGTAAATCCATCATTGACATGCTCCTGGAAATCTTCCTGGCTCCAGATCAGTCTCTGTGCACATATCCAGGGACAGAGTGCCAGAATACTCCCAGCGGCCCCTTCCAACGAAGCGTCTCAGAGGACACCGACAACAACCATGACATCCTGTTGAAGTGTGATCGCCACAATCTGGCCAGTCTCAATGATACGCTGTGTGCTGACATCCTCACAGGTTCAAGAATGGAAAACTCTACATCTGTGCTCACCTTTTGCCAGGCGCTGAGCTCCCTCAGCCCTCACCAAACAGAGCAGGTGTGGAGCAACACGTGTTATGTTATTCAAGCGCTGGTGTCTCCACTCCTCAGCAGGTCGTCTGACTGCAGTGTTGGGCAAACACAGCCTTCCCCGGCCATCACCCCTTCCTCTGAGACTCGTTCTGGACCTCACCGAGCAGCCAGAGAAGCCTCCAACCTCAAACAGCTCGCCTGTAACTACAACAACTGGTTGGAGGACGAGTTGGTGGATGCTGTCCTTGTGTCGCTGTGTAGTGATAATGAACGCGAGGAGTTTGTGAAGCAGGTGTGTAGCAATGCTTTGTTGATGAGGAAGCTGCTCTCAGATCAGATGAACAACTGGCTGTATGGTTACTGTGGCAACTCCTCCACAGACCCTGGGTACATGGTGAGTCATTTGTGCGTCTATGAGATGTGGTTCAACCAGCCCTCAGTCGTGGTGGACTCTGCCTTACTGGAGTTCTGCATGAGCCTGGACGGTCCCAGACTGACCAAACTCATCTGTGAGCACACTGGATTCTTCATGTTTTTATTCTCCAATCCTGAAAACGGGCGTTTCATGCCCAACTGCACAAACTTGCCCTTTCCACCATCTCCTCCTGACATGAATTCGTTAATGTTAGATTCCTGTCAGTACTCAGAGTGGCATGATGTGACGCAGATTACTACCGACGTTTTGTCACAGTGCATACGCCTTGATCACAGCGGCTTTACCCAAGAGGTTTGCTCGAACAAAACTTTTCTAAATAGCCTGCTGCGTAACGAGGCCAATGCCTGGCTTGAAATTCACTGCAACACCTCTCTCAGCCTCCCACCCACTGAGCCGACCCAGCCCTTCAACATCGGAGGCTGGTGTGACTATCACACGTGGGCAGAGCGGGAGGTGGACGATTCGGTGGTCGGCCTGTGCTGGCAGCACGATCAGCTTGCTTTTCAGAAGAATGTTTGCTGCCAAGCGTCCGTGTTTGAAAAGCTGTTGCAAGACCCTCAGAACAAATGGCTGACATCAGTCTGCGCAGACCTAGATGAAATAGAGGAAATGGAGGTGTTACCACAGGTGAGTATTTTACCTGCATGACATGGTATGATATTGATAGTCTGACATTTGTCAGACTATCAATAACCAATCAGGAGAAGGGAGAGGAAAAAGGTGTTTCATATGAACTATTGGCTACCTGGGTCACATGACATAGAAGGAAACCAAGATGGCTACATAGACAATGCATGAACTGTATGTATGTGTGTATTCTGATGTTGTATTCACAATCTGTTCTTTAGGTGTGCAAGTACTCTGAGTGGACGCTTCCCATCATCGTGGACACGACTGAACTAGCTCTCTGCGCTGAGATGGACCCACTTAACTTCACCTCCAAAGTCTGCGCCAATGATACTGTCCTCCAGAACCTGCTGGCCAATCAGGACAACACCTGGTTAATACAGCATTGTGCCAACCATTCAAATCCTGGAGTATCTCCCGGTGGAGATGGGGGAGAAGGAGGGGGCCCGACTGGATTCGACCCCGCAGAGCAGTGCCAGTACTCCAGCTGGAGTGTATCTCTTCCAGATGCAGCACTCCTGACTCTCTGCTGGGAGCATGACCAGGCCAGCTTTGTCTCCTCTATCTGCCCTAATGCTGGTCTTCTCTTTTTGCTGTCTCGTGAGCCGTCCAGTATGTGGGTGGGCAGCATGTGTAACACCTACACCAACTACACCAACACCACCACCACCACCAACAATGCCACAGACCCTACTTTTTGCCTGGCCAGAAGCCTGGTGAGGCGGTTCAACTTGACCTGCACAGCTGACCTCACCCCAGCCTGTCAGCCTGGAGCCAGTCAGAATATGGCTCTTCAGACGATGGTGCGCTGCTGGGTGGAAAGTCTGAGTTCCAGGGTGGAGGATCTGCTGACTCCACCTGTGGCCTCAGTGTTGGAGCAGGCACTCAGCACCACTGTGGTGATCCTGTTAGCCCTGGAGGAAGTCCAGAACACCTCACTGCATGTCACTGAGAACATAAGGCTGAATGTGTTAGCATCTGTCGTTCGCTATCTTGAGAGGGAACACAACTTCGACAAAAAAAGGGTTTTGCTGCAGTGCTTTGGGGTAAATACTCTGATTGTTCAGCAGTTATTTGAAAAGGTTCTGGATACTTTAATCTAACTATTGCAATTAAAAGTCTGGGATAGAAAATACCACTTAATGACGTTATGAGCAAAATGTGCTTAGACAATTTTAAGGCTGAACAGGAATCTGCTTGTCTGTGAGAATTAATGAATTATATTTTAGTAAGTTTTTGTAAATGTATTCTGTAGGCTAATCAGACCATAGTGTGATTCTCCCTCATCTTTTATTCATATAGGCTCAATCATTTTCTGGGTAGAACAACTCATTGACTTTACAGTTTATGTAATTATTCATCCATATCAGTTACCATTAGTGTCATTGTATAGGAGCTGACCCCCAGTGTACAGCCAGCCTACAGCCGGTGTACAGTTACACTCCTGTCATCGATATCAACATAATGAATGTTTTCCTCTGGGTGTAATCTCCACTGGCTCGCACTTGATTTGACAGTTACAATTGTGTGTCAGACTTCCAGATTGTATGGGACCAGTAATGTCTCACTTCATAGTGTCTCAACCATGTGTATGCCCCCCCCCCCCCCCCCACAGAGAGTCTTAACCAGCTTGATGCAGACACCAAGAGACGTGACCAGTGATGAATTCTTCGTCATTAAGGTGATTTTACCACAGCTTCAATGTTCAGTTTTTAGGCAAAGCCAGGCTGTTGGTCAGCTCACTGCTTTGGTCCAGACAGAAATATCTCAGAAACAACTTGAGGGATATCCATGAAATTTTGCACAAACATTCATGATCCTCAGAGGATGAATGCAAATGACTGGTCTAATCTTCTGGCTGTTCCTGGTAGGTAATGGTAAGCACAGTAAATGTTAGTCAACAAGTTAGTCATTGTCAGCAAGTTAACATGCAGACATTAGCATTGAGTTCAAAGCACAGCTGTGCCGACTTACAGCCTCGCACAGCTGTTAGCATGGCCGCAGCCTTACATTGTGTGTCTTTTTAACTGTGTTTTTTATGCTTATTTGAACTCATATCCTTATGTGTTCATGTATCCAGGAGTACTTTCGTATACCGCTGAACAGCCTGAGGTCTATGCTCAGTGCAGCCCACATCACCACCGTCAGACTGATCCTTCAGTACTATAGCAGAAAAAAGGACACGCTGCAGGTTAATGAGCACACCATTACACATCCATGTGAAACCTACACTAACAACATGAAGCAAGTTTCCTGTTCCTTCCTGCAAGTATTTGTTCTCCGTTGCACTGCTATGGCATCTGTTCAGTCGTAGACGATAACACATTACACAATATCGCATCCTTGCTAACATGGAGCTGGTATTTGCTTCTGTTTGCCAGTTACCCAACAAGTACCTGTCCACCATGGTGTCAGTGCTGTTCCAGACCCACCTGGTAAAAGATGGTACTCTCTTCCCTGAGCTGGCTCCCCTGCTGGCTGCAGCCACCCCTGCTGACATCCAAGCTTTGCCCTTACTGCAGAACAACATCAATGTGTAAGTGATGGTGCCAGCCAGTCATTTCTACTGATGCAATCCTCATTCGTAATGAACCCAATGCTCGTCATTACAAGGCACAGTTATTAATTATTATTGTGTCACTTATTCTGTCAGAGGTATTTCTCTGGTGCACTTGTGTCTGAATGACTGGGACTGTTTCTTTGCTTTCTTCAAGGTCACACTCTTTAATTGAACATGAATGCTGTTTTTCTGTTGCCTGAGTTTTCCTTCCTTGCACCTTGTCAGTAGAAACTGTGCCAGAACCCCTAACTGGACCAATTGTTCAATGGAGTACTTTATTAATACAAGTGGGAAATTGTATAGACATGTTTCTCTGCAACGCACGTTTAGAGGTGCTGTTGCACCTCAGGCATGGCAGTAATGAGTGCACACCTCCAGACTGAACCTGTTCTTAAAGCTGCTGGCTAAAAGTGTTTCTAGTTGACAAGGTGTGTTCAGTCACGCTAACATGTCCCTGCATTTTTAAATGGACAGTGTTGTTTGAATAATACACACTGTCAAGCACCTTTCCAAGCTCAGACAAGGGACATAGTAGCAGATTCATTTATGCTAAGATCTTATAAATAAGGCAACTTCGGGATGAGACTAAATGGAAATATTCATATTCTGAATGCTCTTACAGGTGCCTGTAAAAGGTTTAAACATAGCATAGCATAGTCATAGCAGCAAAAGAAATCCAACTTTGTATTATTTATGTGTGCAAAACAAAGTGGTTACTGAGTTTTTCAGCTGTGCACAATCATGCAATCTCACTTCTCTACAAACACTATGCTTCTACCTGAACACAGCCCTGGTGTCAGGCTTCTGCAAGATGTGATGTGTCATTGCACCCTGAAGTGCCAGGAGCATGCATTATAAATACAAAGTAAAGGAAAGTAGTCACTCACTAGATTTCAATCTAGAAAGGGCTTTTAATGTGTGTGTAGGTATTTGCTGTTGATTCAACCAGGCATTAAATGTAGAACAGAACACTAAGAAAATCTGTATTTCAGCTTGACTTCAGCTGCCTCTAAAGAACTGCAGACACACTCTCATCTCTGTTCTATTTTGGTCTTTACTCTGTGCTTTACGCTCTGCTATCTGCTGACAGAGTACAATTCATGTCAAATTTAATAGTCCCTCAGGGGAGATTTGGTCTGCAGACAGTGTGCACCTGAACATCACTACAACCTGCAACCTGTAGCCAAAATGCCCAGCAAGGGATGGTACAATAAAATCTAAGATTACAACATCACTCAGGAGTGCAAAACAATGTTCTTGAAACACTACATAAAAAACTATGAACTCCCCCACCTCTCAAGAAACAACAAATGAGTCTGTTGTTAGATCATATCAGTATGACATATGACTAGCAGGCCATTAGCCTAGCTTAGCATTAAGATTGTAAATCAGGGAAAACAGATAGCCTGGCTATCTCCATAGATAACACCATTCATGACACGTACAGTAGGTTTGTGCACAGATTAAACAAAAGAGATATAATGTGTTAATAAGTGAATTGTAGAGGTGTTGGTGGGCAGATTTCTTTGCCTTGAGAAGGAATCTGTTAACCCTGTTACTGGTCTTTATACTAGGTTTCCTACTTCCTGGCTGTAGATTCATACTTGACAGATAGACCTCAGAAGAAAGTGAATAAGTGCATTTCCCAAACTGTCAAATAGTTCCTTTATTCTCTGTTCCTGGCTTTGTTTTCCCCAATGTCCCATTAGAATTAATTAGCTTAAATGCAATCTTTAAAAGCAGGCCACATACAGTGTTTGGCAAATACTCAATGAAACTCTTACAACAGCTCCAGGATATCACACAAGTTTAAACAAAACCTTAATATTTCATTTTTCATTTTTTTCCAGGAGGAACACCATTAACAGAAACTTGCAGCGCATGTCTCTGGACCAGCGACAGGCGTTTGGCTTGTGGTACAGCAAAGTTATGACCCCCTCCTCAATAACCAGAGGTCATGAGTCACTCATTAGGGACACTGGAAACCTGATCGCCTACCTGCCCTTCCACAACTTCCAACACTTCTCACCTGCTCAGGTAACAGCCCTCTGAGCTCTGACACCTGGCTGGGTAACCCGAGAAGCCAGGACTCTGTCAGTTCGATTAGCACCAGAACAAATACTGGTCATAAGAAAGCACAGACAGCCTCTTCTTTCTCTGTCACCACCACTGTGTCATATGCTTGTAGCTGACGTTCAATAAGTAAAGATAGGAACACATGAATTAAGAATGACCTGAAGATAAAGGGGACACTCAGGGTTCCTCCATTACTTCAAAAGAAGGTTTTAAAGGAATTGTTTGACATTTTGGGAAATACACTCATTTAGACACAGGTAACTAGATGAGACGAATTATATCAAGCTTGTGTTTGTCTGGTAATTATGAAGCTATAACCAGCAGCTAGTTAGCTCATGTATGTTAGCGCAAACCCCGAGAAAAACTGCACAGAGTTGTTTTTACAGTTTGTTTTTTGCACAGAATAGATAAACAAGATATAATATGTTTATTATGAGCTTTAGAGTTGCTCACAGATGGATTTTGTTACCTATGAACAGAGCCAGGCTGTTTCCCGTTTCTAGTCTTTGCGCTAAGCTAAGCTAACTAATTTGACGTACAGACACGAGAGTGGTATCAATTTATTTATTTGGTTCTCTACAATAAAGTGAATAAGTGTATTCCTAATATGTTCAACGTTCCTCTGAAGATTTTATCTCTGCCTTGTTGTACTAAAAATATTTCTCAAAATATCAAACCAGGCTATTCCTTTACATGAGTTCCTGATTCTGGAGCGCGTGAAGACAATTGAATTATTTCTTCTCTCATATTTTGTGCTCACTTGTGAACACCAGTGACCTTGTCATTTTTAATTGATTTAAAACTTACACACTTTGAAAAAGTATCTAATACCACATATTCATCCAGAAGTGCTTTTATTGCTGTGTTTCTGTCTTCGTGTTTATCCACAGCTGTTGGACGGGCTGGACGTGTTGCAGAGAAACACCCTCACTTCTCTAAAGGAGGAGTTCATCGCTCACAGCGTCATCAGCACCTTCAGAAACCTGACAGCTCACGATTTTACCAGGTTGGGAATGACTGTACGGAGGCATCTCCAAAACTTCACCCTGTCAATGCTGAGTAGACTGAATGATAAACCTCATAGAGTCTTTTTATATTGTTTATTTATTCATTTTAGAAAATCTATGTTAAGTTTTTTGGATGGAAACCTCTTCATCTGCTCCCAGGTGTGCGTTGCTGTGTGTTGTTAAAGCAGTGTTTATAATTTTAGGCTGGGTAACCTCTCATGCCTGGCAGACCCAGAGGACCTGCTCGTGTACAATAACACTGAGGTCTTCAGTGTCATCCAGGACGTCGTTATGAACTGCACACGTGAGGGACTCAGTCTACCCAGCCATCTGGTATGAACAGAAAAGTTTGCTTTCATACATGTGCTTTCATTTATCAGTTGCCTTGAAGGAGTATTTATAATACATACACTGTCCTTGTGCTCATTTTGAACCTTGTGTCCAGATTTCCAGTTTGTTAATGAACAGCACAGAATTAAAGGACCCCTCCTCGCTCAGTCCTGAGCGACTGGCAGAGCTCGCCCACCTCCTGCCCTTGCTGGGTGTGTCTTTCCTGCAGGGTCTCACATCGTCGCAGCTGCTCGCCATCCTCCCTGCCATCAACTCTGTTTCATTCAGCCCTGCACAGGTAGAGCAGCCACCGACGGTGTATAGTGGAAGATGCAGCAATCATCACCTCTAACTCAGCTTATGTTGTCTTTTTGCATACACGTTCTTTCATGTAAGATAAATGTCAGGTATAAGTGGGGGTTTAGTTGGTTACACAAGCACAAGCCCCTGTTTGTTGTACATGGTTGGGTTTCCTTGCAGCTGGTGGGGTTTGTAGGACTGAGGAACAGCTGACAGGCAGCCAGCCTTCAGTGCACTGACCCCTGAGCTGAGATGGCTCACGAGGCAAAGACCTGAGCGTTACTTATACCCTTAGCTATCATCTGAACTGGTGCCTCACAGCTGTTGTCTTACTTTTTTATGTCATTAAGTCTTGAGAAGATCAAACTCATCAAGCATACAGATGGTTTTGCAGGTCCATCATGACAAAAATGTTGTGCAGAAAAGTGTTGATCAAGCCCACAGAATTTTATTTTATATTCAACTAAACAGTAACTGAGGAGACAGCGTCTTGGATTTGAATTTGTCACCCAGTGTGAATGTGATACAGAGCAGGAGCAAGTAGATACAGGATGTATGACATACCAGTCAATGACCAGGAGCCACTTGAAAGGTCATTTATTTTTTATTAATTTGCTGTCATTCTGTTTTTTAGGCTTCCATAATTATAGACAAGATGTCTTCAAGTAACACTGTGAGTTATTTTGTAAACTTCTGGCAATTTGAATTTAGCACAGTGATGCTCTCTGCATGACCCTCACACCTTCCTCCCCTCTCCCCAGCTCACCACTCGAGGCCAGCTGCAGGAGCTCGGCCCTCTCATTGCGGGAGTGAAGACAGAGACCTTGTTGAACCTGACCTCTGACAGGCTGCTGTCATCCCTGCCCGCCATGGCCCGACACACGCCGGGCCTCAGCCCAACACAAGCGAATGCTGTCTCCACCAAACTATGGGTACAGCACACACACACTAACATTGGGGGGGGTTTCAGTTTTCACTTTCTCTTGGTGGATTTCATGTTTGATCAGTTATGTTAGCTTTTTCATCTGCAGAGGACTTCATATTTCTTCTCTAGGCCTGCACAGTCAGACCTCTCTTCACACTATGTTTTAGTACTACAGTGGAGAAAGCTGTGGCTGAACACGTTATCAATCGGCAATAGGGGAAAAAAAAAAAAACCTCTGGCTTGTTTCCATTCCTTTAAACCATCGTTCTGGGTAAGTTTGTACCAACAGCTTACTTCCTGTGAGTCAGACTACCTTTTTTCGGACCAGGGCTTCCCAGAGGTGGTCGGTTGGTTGGATGAAGTGGAGCCTTTGCTCTATTGTGCACCCCTGCTCAGCGTCCAGCCCAGGACTCATCTGCTTGTGAATAACCTCCCCAGTGCATCCACAAAACCCTGGAACACACAGCAGGTATCACACAGCTCATCCTCCAGGCCAGCAGAGAAGGCTCACAAGCTAAACAGCATTTAACAAGAAAGAAAATACATGTTTTGAGAAAGTCTCAAGAATATACATGATGATAAATTTAGAGCAGAAATATATATTGACACTATTCTGTAGCATGCCTTTAACCTTAGGCAGCGCCGGTAAACACTACGTCTTTACTTGTTCACATGTGGCAGTGAAAGCCATATTCAACAAACAAATAAAGTGGAATTATACAAATGTTTGGCCCCATGGTGGAATAGGCCATCGGGTCAGTTCACAGACACTTGCTTGAAAGCATCTGACCCCGAGCCTGTGACTTTTACGTTGTATTATGATCTCCTTGTGCTTCCTCTAATTAAATATGCTTCCTCTGTTTGTCATGAGAAGGTTTGTATGACAGTATCTTGATTAGCTGATAAATTATTAAGTGGAGAAGCAAGAGCAAAAGACGTCATCATCGCTGACACTGTGAATGGGCAAAAACGCTCTTCATATCAGATTGCCCTCGTCTCTGATCGTGAAAACTGGAGGCCTGCACAAACCAGCGTGTTAGAGCGAATGGATAACACCACATCTTTTCCATTTTCGTCTGCAGGCTAAAGCAATTTTCAAAGAGGTTTTTGACGCTAAACCAAACTTAACCAAGCCAGAGTTTCTGTAAGTATTCAATTCTCTGATAAACGTGTATTAATGTCCTCTGTGCTCTTTCTTTGTCCGTATTTAAAATATATGAATGCTTTTGGCAGCAGATGCTATAGTTTCCTCAGTCTCTTTTCAACCATGTGGTCTGCAGCTTTACAATATATGCAGCAGCTACAATATGTGCATGTCCTGACTCTCACATCTTTGTGTAATCAGGAGTCTGGGATCTGTTGGTCAGGGTGTGAGCTGCACGGTCTTACAGGAACTTTTTCAGGCTGATCCGTCGCCTTCTGCAGTGAGAAAAATCCTGACCTTCCTCAGACAGCAGCCTGGGCCTCTTCACACCTCACTGGTAAACTTGCCTGTGTGATTGATGTCATTCTGTTGTCTCTAATGCATACAATCTACATCTATTTGTGTTTGTCACGCGTCTTTGTCCTCCTGGGCAGAAAACGTGTGTGATCGAGGAGCTGTATCAGTTTGAGTTCTTCTCTGAACTACTTGAGGACCTTGGAGCTGAGATTGCCTTGTCCATGCCGTAAGTCAGACGTTGGCATTAATCACCCCACTCTTAAGATAAGAGATAATATATAACTTTACTGAGCCCATGCCGGGGAAATTAAGATGTTACAGGCAGCAACAATAGCAAGAATAAAATGGAGATGTAAAAAAAGAACAAAATAGACAATTAAGAAAAGGAGTAGAAAATAAAATCCTAAATCTATATACAGTATATGTACATTTTATACCAAATGAGTATAAAAGTAATATTGCCAATGGAAAGATATTTGCATGGACGTAGTGGATATTAGCAAATGTTAAACATAAATAACGCTGTAAGTGTTAATGTGTTAGCAGGGAAATCATCATCTCAGTATGAGTAGAACTATATATCAAACACCGCCACTGAAAAATCTCTTCGTGAACTTTCTTGGCAGGAAGAAAGATGAAGATTAAAAGACATTTAAAGTGATTAAAGATGTGTTCAATATACAAGGAAGAACATTATGTGTAATTTGTGTGTGTGTGTTTGTTTGTTTGGTTGCACGCAGGGTGAGCACCATTAAGAAGTTTCCCACAGATATGATGGACACTTTGAGGATGATGATCGTTCAGGACCCTCATCATTTTCTTTCGCTGTCCCAAACAAAACAGGAGCTGCTGGTGGACAAAATGGTGCAGAGGATGGTCAGTTGCTGCTGTGATCTCGTTACGAAAGCCAGATTTTGAGTTTGAATATAGGAAGATTTACAGGTTTTCATCAGCAGGAGTTCTGCTGTGCGGTCAGTGTTTTGTGGGCTCTTTCTCTGCAGGCCATGTACACAGGCGTGTTCACCGAGGAGGAGTTTCGCTCACTGGGCATCATGGCGCCGTTTGTGGTGGATGAGGTTTTCGTTCAACTGGACCGCAGCTTCTTCACTGATAATCTGGATTACCTCCGGGAGCTCTGCTACAGCAACAGCAAGATGGACATTGTGGCTCATATCCTGCAAGAAACCTTCGGGTAATGTTATCACCTCAGACTGAAGGTTTGAACCAGTATAACCATGCCAGTACAAGTCCTTGGCATGTGTCTGATTAATGAAAAGAAAACCATGAACATCAAACACTATAAAAAATAATGATGTAAGATAAAAAAAAAAAAAAAAAAAAAAAAAAAAAAAATATATATATATATATATATATATATATATATATATATACACACACACACACACACACACACACACACACACACACACATACAAATCTTTAATTTGAAGGAGAAGGTTCCAGTCAGGATCCATATAAATTATACATAATTTTGCACATCTCAACAGTTCAGTTGCATCTTTTAACTTTGCAGTTGAGCTAGAATTTTTCATAAACGAGCTAAAACTGAGTGGGGTTTGGTGAATTTGACTTTATGTGTATGAAATTTGAGTTAATCAGCAACTGTCCATGTTCCTCTTGGGAGAAAATCCAACCGAATGACCTTAAGAAATTGATCTTGTAATGATTTTGGAGTTGGTGGGATTTCCTCAACCTTTACCGTGAGACATACAAGTTTACAGTCAAGGTGGAAAACATGAACGTTCACACAGCAGGGAACTGCTGAAAGATGATGAAGTGTGCTTATGTTTCCTCACAGCTTCGTCAAGTACTGGAACCAGACGACGCTCAGTCAGGTGGACCGGTTCCTCCTCTTCCTGCCTGTCGACACACTGCAGGAGATTTCCCCGGTGAGTTTGCTGCTGTGTTTTGATTTATTTGGTCTTATATCTTAATTGCCTTAAATTTAGAACTCATCTTTGTAACAGATTCATTCTAAATCCATAGTGAGGTGTTGGGATTGTCACTTGATCCCACGGCAGGTTAGGCCAACAAAGGCTGTAAGTAAATCCCTCAGGTGTCACATGTCCAGTAGGTGTCAGGATCAGGTGGTGAAGTTCCTGTTTTCCCGTAAACCATCAGTGTGTGTTCGTGTCTCTACATGTGCGTGTTGCTGTTTGTGTTCCCACAGGCGCTGATGACTGTGGGGCGCATAGAGAAGCTGTTCATGAGCCAGCGGCAGTGGGATCGTGGGGATGTGGGGATCCACTGTTCAGATCCAAACAAGAGGAGGAGACTTTTTGAAAAGCAGCAGTTTGTTCTTCAGTTTTTCCTGGGCTTCCTCAAAATAAGTCCTGGGTCACGTGAGCATCACTTTGGTTCTCCTGTGGTACTCCCTAAAGCAATAGTTTGACATTTGGAGAAATAAGCCATATGTCAGCTTCCGTGGCAAAGGCGGTGATAGGAAACCAAACACTGTCATTACAGAAACACACTTGTTTACTTTCTTTTCAAGAGTTTAATTTGAAGTTTGATATCAGAATCAGAATCAGAAATACTTTATTGATCCCCCAGGGGAAATTGTTTTCGTTACAGGATCACTCTCCTACCTGTCCATTCAGTATCAATCTACAGCTATCAGCTGGTTAGCTTAACTTCACAGAAGGAATGGAAAGAGAGGGAAACAGCTCGCCCGGCTCTGACCAAAAGCTAACAAAATCCACCTACAGCATGTATTAACCTCACTAAATGAACATGTTATAAGAGTAAAAACAACATGTTGTGTTCTTGGTTGGGCACAGTTATATCCTGCAGTCTTAACTGCCATGCAACCAGTGGGTGCTCCAGGTCCACTGTCAAACTATTTCTTTAATTGGTTAGTTAATGGTTGTGGTCATATGCTATGTGTCAACAGCATCTCCTGACCAGATATTTGTGTCCTTTTCCAGCTACTCCTATGATTCCTACCTGTGAGATTCTGCATACAACAGCTCCGTCTGCCTGGACCCCCGACAGTCTGACAAACATGTCTGCATCAGCCTTCTCCAACTGTCTGGAGCTGATGGGTCATGACCCCTTCCTCGCATCCTACCAACGCAGCCAGGTGCTCAAGAAAGTCAAGCAGGTGAGATTCATTTGTAGTCTACTTCAGTCCATCTAACAACCTCTCCAATGTGTTTAATTCAAGGCTGTACGTGATTTCCCCTCCTCAGGCCAGCTCTTAATACTGTGCTTCTGCTCTGTCTTTACTGGGTCCCTCTGGAATAATTTGAATGAAGACATACGGCCCCGTCTCATCCTTCTCCCAGTCTGTGATCTCTCAGCTGGGTGGAATAGCTGTAGAGATGTCACTGGAGGAGCTGAGCAGCCTCCGACTCACTGAGCGAAGCAGCATTGCTGCTGTGGGTGCTGTCAGTGTCTGGGGCGACGGACAGGTAGCTGCTTTGGCCACAGCAGGAGATTCACTATACAGACTTTACATCATACATACTATGCCAATATCAACTACTGTACATTTTTGGTCAAAACTGAGTGAGCTAAGACCAATGTATATGTGAGATAATAACAAACAACTAATGCACCACTATTGTCATGTAAGACAGGCAGAGGACCACATCCTATTCAGACAAACACCTCTCAGTATAACCCAATACAATTTAAGTCGAATCAGTTCGCCACTAAACAACACAGCCTTTATGAAAGTGAAACTTCTTGCAGGGTTGTTGTACTGAATTTTTTTTGGCAAGTTGTACCTGCTGTAATAAACTGAGTGTGTGTCTGGATCTTCACTCTCGTTGTCATCCCAGCTGGCTGTGCTGTTTAATGCCGTGTTAAACTCCACCAAGCAGAGTCCGAGCCAGCTGGACTCCAGCGCACTGGTGGCGATGGGGTACATCGTGTGTGGTGCTAAAATCACAGAGATCAATTTGTTCAATGCTGTAGAGTTCAGGTGAGCAAATAAAAAACACTTTCACAGACACTGTTGCCTTTTTTCTTTGCTGCTGACAATAATGGTGTTGTAATTTCCTGCCCCCTCCTCCTCTTCTGGTGCTGTGGCTCACCCTGGTGGCTGCAGTAAGGCGGTGCTTTGGCTCGGTCAGCTTAGGCTGTCCTGCTCAGAGGAGCAGCTGCTGGCTCTGGCCGGACTGCTGACCCACAGTCTGGCTTTTGGACCCATAAGTTCATGGGGAACTGATGTTTTCATTGAGATCGGAGTTCTAGCAGGTATTCTGCATTCACTTACCAATTTCCAGTGTTTTCACACTTACGCTCACTAATACTGTGAAAATGTTATTTTCATTTTGGAGCAAACTGCACTGTAGACAGCTGTAATAAATTATGCTACAAGAAAAAAAATTGTCAGTTCTCAGTAGTGTCAGTTGGACATCTGCCTTAATATCTGTCTGACACAACAGTGCCATGTGTGCTCACAACCTTGAATTAAAGCCATCTTTTTGTTATTCTTTGTTGTCTTGACACCCTCTAAACACATTCTGTCACTGCGTAATTGCTGGATCTTGTTGTATTTGACTCAGTTTGCACTTTTTCCAGCTGGTCTTCCAGACATCGCCATGTCAGCTTTGGTGAAAGAGCAAATTGAAGGAGTCACACCTGAGGCTATCTCAATGATACCATCTGAGAAGTTTAAGGTAAGTCAATTGGATCATTGGATCATCATCACATTTTTCATTGGTTCAAGTGGATTTTTCAGCCACATTGGTGTATTCATCTTGACAGCTCTTTGTCTTGTCTCACATCTGCCCATCTCTGTTGTCTGCTGTGTCATTTCCTCTAGGTGGTGTTTGACCAGAGGCAGCTCCGCATGTTCTCCTATGAGCAGGCTGCAGCAGTCACTGAGGAGCAGTTCGCTGCCCTGTCACCTGTTCAGAAGACAGCTCTAGCTATGGTGCTCACACCGTGGGAGGACAGACATGTAGACTTCAGAGGTGAACCACTCAAATCTTTGAAACTCTTGTTGTCCATTGATAATAGTGAAGAAGGCTCATTTTCAGAAGCGTACATAATTCATCGTGAGAACACAAAATTCAGCTCATCTGGTGAACATGAGCTAACCTCTCTCAACACTCACACTGATGCTGTGTCCCAGTTCCACACTAATGCTAAACACTACAGTATGTAATATCCTAATATTCATAACATGTGTCTTTAGAAGTTAGTATTCAAGAAATGGAGAACTTAATATGTGCATAAAGATGTGTACCGACAGACAACAGAAAGCAACAAAATGTGCAAAATCTTTTTTTCAAAGATGAAATGCTTTATGTTTTGTTTTTTTTTTTTGTTTTGCTTTTTTGTCTGAGATCATCCTGGAGCTGTTTCACCATCATCTGCAATTTCTTTTAATTTTTTCCAGCTGTACGTAGCTCCTCCACTCTATGCCCTGCATTTGCAGCATACTTAAATCCCAACTGCGCGGAGTTTTAACATAAGTTTTTGCTTACGTGATAAATGATAAATAGAATAAAAAGGAGAGGTAGAAAAAAGAACAATGGCTCAATTTCACAGTGGTTTTGAGGCAAATTTGAACAATAAAATACAGTGTCCTTGGGTCACAGTTTAGTAAAAATATACACATATATTGCACAAGACAAAGTTGCACAGATGTAATGGACATCGGTGTATGCCGACCACAAACACACACACATAAATAATGGAGTAGTGGAAAAAGTAGGTTTGTGATGTTGTGACGAAAAACAACATCAACACAGCCATTGGAATACATGAGACAGATATAATTAAAATCTGACACAAAGAGACTTTCATCTTTATTTTTTAAGTGTTGAATTCATTTTATTCCCACCCCCTGGTTAGAGTCGTATGCAGTGTGGAGTTAAGATGCATTGTCGGACACATTTGGGCCACTACATATATCTATTTGAGAGGCTAAATTTGCAGAATCTTTGTTTTACAGCAATCCTTAATTAATGGACAGTTCTTCTCTTGAGATTGATTGTGAACATTTTATATGTATGATGATGTTGTTTCTTATAAACAGAAACAGAATCAGGTTCATTTGAGATGAGTATTATTTTACTTTTCGCTCTGAATCAGAAATGTACCACAAATGTGGAATGAAATACTGTGAAATTTGTCTTACAATGTTTTGTGTCATGATACATGAAGATGGATAACTCACAGAGATCATATTTTCGTGGCTTCACATTTAAACTGGTGTCACTGTGGTCCTGTAGGAAAGTCACTGGGGCTGGCACTGAGCCACAGTCCTCTGTGTCTCATTCTGGGACTGCTGATGCTGCTGATCGTCCTGCCGTGCCCTCAACTGCCCTCGCACATGACCCCACTCACCCCTGCTGGTTCAGGAGACACCTCCTCGCCCACATAACAAAGATGATCTAATTAATCCCTGAAATATCACACCTCTTTGACTTAAACAGCACTTCAGGTTTTCTATATACTGTCGTTAATGAGATTGTAATTTATTTTGTGCAACTATCACTTTGGCGAATCAACATTCAGCACTGGAAGAACCAAATGAGTAGTTTAATTCAGTAAAAGAAAAAAAATACATGTTTGTAGTATAAACATATATTCAACAAGTCGAAGCAACACTCTCTGAATTATTTTCATTACATTGCCTTATTTGCTTGTTTATTTTTTGATAAACCTGTATGAACCACTAATGTCCCGACGTATCTTTCTCAGGGAAAATTAATCCGAACACTTACAAGCTTTAAATACAATTATTATACAGTTATTATGAGCATATTAAAAATGTTGCGAACCTACAAAGTTATATATTTTTGTGAAATGATATAATATTTTTGAGTAAGACGGTGATGTTTGTTACATTTATATATCTATTGTGAGTTATCTTGATTAGATAACAGGTACCTAATGCTCATGTAAGACCTGATTGTGTTAGTATTGTCCACTTCAGCCTGTTTTTGCTGTGAGTTTTGTATTGTTGTGCACACTTTCCAGTGTGATAAATATAGTCCTAAATTATTCTCTGATTGACTCTGATTGTTTGTTTTTTTTGCACAGCGGAATTGGTCAAAGTTATTGTCTCACAGTTCTCATTAATATCTCACATCTACACTAAAAGTTGGTTTAATGCACAATGTTTATTTATGATAACCTATGTGGGAGTACAGCTGCCAACGAGAAAAGAAAAATACAGTGGACTACTTTCATCCAAATGAATATATTTACTTGCAACTGTCAAATGCTGCACTCACAATTCCCATTAATATCTCACATCTGTACGAAAAGTGTGTTATATATAAAATTTCTATATGGTAACATATGTGGGCATATGGCTCTCGACAAGCAAAGAAAAATATAGTGGACTACTTTGATCCAAGTTATTAACAAACGATGCGTATCAATAAATACTATGCATATTTATTTTGACTTTTTAAATAAATATTATGAGATAGTAAGTTAGATAATATAATTATGGACATTGAATTAAAATGCGCATTATGAGATAATAAATAAATGTTATGATTTAAGTCCAATTTTTAAGTAAGTCATATTTTATTTACTATCTAATGATATTGACTTAAATCTGAAAATGTTTATATATATATATATATATATATATATATATATATATATATATATATATATACATATATTGTGTGACTGAGGGTCTACAAACGCTGTCCTGTGCATTGTCACATGAGCTAACACACGCCACATCATCCTCCATATGTTTACTATTTAATTCAATAAAAATAGCCGGGTTGCCATATGAGAAGTCGTCCAGGGAAGCCTTGACATTAGATCAGCTCGGAGTGACGTCCAGAAGGTGGGAGCTGTTCCTGAACGTGGCCAACGAGCTGCAGCACTGACTTCACAGCGAGCCTGTCAAACACAACCAACACAGCCAACATGGCGGACTGGGGTGAGAAACTAAGTTGGAAGGATAGCTATCTGTACACTATCTGCTTGTCGCAGCCGTTGTTTTTCCGAGCCTAACGCTCCGTTATTGTCAAACTCTGTCGTTAGATGTGGATTGGACTAACGTATTTCATGTTGTCGTTTTTACAGACGCTGACAACTTCGAGCCGATTACAAAGGCGGCAGTGATGGACAAATGGGAAGGCGAAGACGAAGAGGAAGATGTTAAGGTAAATTAACGTGACAAACGCTCATTCGGTATGATCTGGGATTTCAGTTAGCTATCGTTTGTTAGGTCAATGTTTAGCCAGCTGTTAGCCGGTCAAGCTAACTTTGGGTTGAGACATTGTCGCCCCCGCCATGGTGCCATGCTTCAATGCGGTTTCAGGCAGCCTGTCAATCCTAGCCTCCGAGCCTTTGCTAGCTTTGTGCTAGCTGGCGGCTAACTCATGTGGCTCCATCAGGCAGCCTGTAGGAGCTCCAACTTAGCTAACGTTAGGTTGTTAGCGCTATTCGGTCTTCAACTGGCATAACATACCGTTATCACAATGGACGCTAGCGTGCCAGTAGACGGCAATGAATAAACTTAATTTATGGACGATCATGTTGTGTGTTTGTTTGGAAGCTATCAGCTAACGATTTAATGTTAATTATCGGATAGCCGGGATAGACGTGGATAACGTAGCTTGAAGCTAACCTCGAACCGGGCCACTTAGCTAGCAAACTCACTAGCTCCCAGACAGGTTGCGTCTGTTCAATGCGCTCAAACGTTAGGTAACGATAGCGCCGTTAATTTAAGCAGGTTGGAGAACTTGGCTTATGTGTGGTTAATGTAGGCGGTTACCCCATCATCGCCCAAAGTTGGTTCCATTACATGATTATAGGAGATTAGCAAGAGAGTCCTGTCCTGAATTCCCTCAGCTTGGGTTACGTTCAACATGAGGCGGCGTTAGCTTGCTAACCAACTTTAGCCGCAATCAGATGAAATCATCCTCTGGACTGATGACTCAACTCAGCCAAGAACTAGGCCTAGAACTTTCCGACTTCACAACAGGCGTGCAGCAGGAAACCGGTGCTCCGTTGATACAGCTATACAGGTGGTTATTGACTGAATGTTGACATGGTTGCTGACCAGAAACCTCAGATAATTGACCCAGGGAAAGTGCTAGCGGAGGCCTCTTCAATTGTTCCGTTTTCTGTCACATATGGTGCCCGAACTAAAGAAACTGACAGTCCTCTGTAGGACATTATTATTCAGCAAGCAGGGTAAAATGTTTGTGGCATGTGGGGGCCTAACACAATTAATCACTGCCCAAAATAAATGCGTTTGTAATTCTAAGTGGATTTTAGGTTCATTTAGTAGTGTTTGAGTCTCTGTGAAGTTCAGTTAGTTTTTCCATTGAGCTGGTTTTGTTTTGAAGTTTGCAGATAAGTGTGGGGAAAGAGCTTTAATTGAAGGAGGTGATGGACAGGATTCAAATGATTTATAATGATAATGTGGATAATATTGGAGTGGAGTACACCGCAGATGATTTGGCACGCCTTGAATTGCATGTTTGAACCTGGTTTTTCAATCGTTTCCCAGCAGTAGCGGTGCTTTCTTAAGGCAGTATCAGGGCATGCTGGTATGCTTGAAATCATCATGTATGATCTTTCATATTTTCCAGTAATAGTATATATCACAATATGGAAGATGGACACAAAATCACACATAAAATAATCAACCTGATTTTCTAACCTATGAACCATGATCCCCTGTAGTAAGTGAGACCAAGTTCTTTAAATGTGTCAAACAAAAACTCTAACAGCTAATTTGTTTGTATTGAATTAAAATTTGCTCAGATTTAATTCATTTGACAAAAAAGAGATTTAGAGCAATAACACTGTTTAGTTAATCATGTATATATATTTTTACTGAAATTTGATAAGTGAGGATATTGAATTATTGCCTGTCCCTGGTATCAAGGTCTTATTGGTCTGAGTGGACTTGGACTCATCCAGTATCGCATGCTTTCGTATGGCTATGCACTGTACCTGTTGTGTAGTTGCATTAATTGAGGGTACAAGCCAATCCCAGTGCCTCATCAGTCAAATCAGTACAGATGTATAAGCTACACGCTGGAATTATTAGGACAGTGTGATTTTTTTTGTGTGTGTGTGCAGAGACATTATATATGTGTTTGTAAAATTATGGATGTTGATGGTTTTTATGCTGTGCATTGAAGTGTTTGTAAGTTATGTGCTGTTTGTTATGTTTGTGTATGTATGTTTATTTTGTAACGATTAGTTGGCATTTGTCTCAGCTGTTTTTTTTTTTTTTCACTTTGCAAATGACAACTATCCCATCTTTTTTTGTTCACAGGACAACTGGGATGATGAGGATGAAGAGGAGGAGAAAAAAGCAGAGGTGACAAAAACAGGTATGTTTTAGTGTAACAATACATATATGAATGCATTGTATGTTAATCAGTGGCTAAGTTTTCTGCTTTTTCTGCAAATTCACTTGTTTTATTTTTTCATTCTTTTAATTTTCAGAGACAAAGGTCTCTGATAAGAAAAAGTTAATGGAGAAGATCAAAGAGAAAGAAAACCGGCTAAAGAAAAAACAACAGGAGCAGAAGCAGAAAGAGTTGGCAGAAGTCAGTTTTTTTTTTTTTTAAACCCCTTATGACTTTAACAGTTTCCATATAATACATACAACTGTTGTCCTCTCTGTCATCCCTAATAATGTTTCAATTTGGACCTTGTGTCATCTGTTATTGCAGCAAGAAGGGCTCACTCCTGATGAACAACTTGCAGAGAAGTTAAGAGTGAAGAAATTACAGGAAGATGCAGACTTGGAGCTAGCAAAAGATGCTTTTGGTAAGTCATGATCACTTTCAGATTAAAAAAAAAAAACAAATGTGATTAATTTAGGTTTTAACTGGCTCATATGCTTGTTTTTAGCTGTGCCATGTATGTAGACTAGACAATAATATCCTCTTTGTAACCATCTTAATGTAGAAGCCTTTCTGAACCTCCATCACTATTTTCTTAGCCTGTTTGTCTTACGTGTGGTTTCACTTTTGGTCGTCACCAAAAGCAAAAGAGAGTTGTGACCAAGACACACACTGAGTGCTTGCCAGTGCTCTCTGGTGGACTAACTACGTTAGGGTTGCACTGTTTCGAAATTACAACAAACTTAGTGTGGCATTTCTGTACAGCAAGTTCTTGTTACTGCTGTCATCTCAGCTCCCTCAACACTTAGCCCAGCTCTACACCCTTGAGTTACGTCGTCGATGTCAACACTACCAACACACTAGAGGTTCAATACAGAAGTAAGGCTTTGCATCTGTGACTCTGTAAATTCTTTGAATAGACATCAAACTGCTTTTTTTATATATTTTTTTCAGGTGTCAGCAGCACTTCAAACAGTGTCACTGGGATTGATGCCATGTGTCCATCTTCCAAAGAAGACTTCACAGAGTTTGAAAAATTGCTGAAAGAAAAGATATCCCAGTTTGAAAAATCTGTGCATTATTCAAGTTTCTTGGATTCATTGTTTCGGGAGCTCTGTATTTCATGTAAGCCCAGCATCCTTCACAATCATTCTTACTGAGGTTGATGATTATACTCATTCACTGTATCAGTACCTTAAACTTGCACTTCACTGCAGGCTTGACCAATAACCATTTCCCTTCTCCCTCTCACAGTGGAAGTAGATGACTTGAAGAAAGTCAGTAATTCCCTGTCAGTCTTACTTAGTGAAAAACAGAAACAAGAAAAAGTGAGTAACTGCACGCTTATTTTTTTTCTCAAATAATTCTGTTGTTAGTATTCAGAAGGGGGTGCTGTTTACCTGGCCCGGACACCACATGTGTGCTCTTAGTAGAAATCAACCCCATTGCTATAAATGTATGTTCATATATAATGTAAATAATTTAAATTGGCTTTTATTTGCCTTTTCAGCAAAACAAAGGAAAGAAGAAGAAGAAAGGGGTTGTACCTGGAGGTGGTTTGAAAGCACAACTGAGAGATGACCTTGACTATGCACAGTTTGATGGTGGCTACGCCCAAGACTATGAGGACTTCATGTGACACTGGCTCCATCACAACTGCCCTTTCCTCCTCTCAACCCTCAGAAATGCAGCTGTACCTTCTCATGCTGTCCAGTGCCATCCTGGAAAATCTGAACTATGTGTTGCCCCCTTCATTTTGCTTCAGTGACCAGAGGGACTATACCAGGGAGCATCCAGTTTCACCAACTCTTTATGTTCATACATATGGAATTGCCTTTTCTCTGTCTCATTCAGCCTCGACTCACACATAATCATGTAGTATCTGTTGGGTGACCCAGCTTCAATGGAGAATATATTGTAACTGCTGTTGTCTGAGTTTTGCAGGGCTCATTTTTTTATTAAATGTTGCTCCTGTCAAAATGGCAGATACAGTATTGCAGTTATAGTGACATAGAAACACAAGGTTCTATGCAAATTCTTTAACCAGAATGTCATGTATATATTATAGGTCTCTCTTACCTGTGGGTGGTTCTCTTACAGGAAAGTATATAGTATCTATAACTTTGGTTGCCAAATTCAGAACAATTATTCAGTACATTCATCTTTATCTCTTGAGAAGTTGCATTGTGGGTTATTTGAGACTGACGCAACATGTAAGTAGTAGTTGTAATTTTACAGAGAGCACATGACATTCACTGTAAGGTAAAAGGGATAGACAAGTAAAATAAATGTGACTTTGAAACCTCACAGCCATTCTCTTGATACATCTCTGGAATATCCTTGAAAATATGGAGCAAAGAGTGCTTATAGGTATTTTTTGTGCATGACAAACATGTAATTTACTAATTTGATTTCTACTAATACAGAAAAAGTATGGATAAGGCAAGTGGATTAACTTGCTTTGACTGGTCTCCTAATCATTGCTTCTGCAGGCTTGTATCAAGTGTGATGAGGAGCGGGGGCTTATGGGCTTCACCCCACCATGTCTTCATATGGGCTACAGTTAGTTGAAAGGGGCATATTTCTCCTTTTCTTTTCTAGCAATTGACCAGTTTCAATGTTTCATGGACAATTGGATACATACAATGTGGAAGATACAGCATCTGCAGTGTTTTATAAGCATCTAATTTAATAAACCACTGGTCAAAAATATGTGTTTCTGCTCTTGTTTACATCATCAATGAAACAGCACCTAGCTCACTGATTATAAGGCATGTGTAATAAATACTCTATTTACAGTTTCAAGTAAATATTTACCACAGTACAATTTAAAATGTGAAGACAAACAATGCCAATATTCCTTCGGAAGAAGTTGCAAGAAATAGGCCTAACTTTGTTACATATTGGGAAAATAATCAATACAAAATGTTTGTATCAAAACATAACGTTAACTCTATTCACTCGTCTCCATTGCAGATGTTGATTTGATCTCCAAGTACAGCTGTGACCTTCAGTGTTTAGCTTCTGGCTTCTGTGCGTCGTCCTGTAGGATTTCTGGTGCTCCGTCTACGACTGCTGCGGGGTGCATTGGCCCTCTGCCGGCGCCGATTCTGTCTGCCTTCACCTCTCACCACGCCAGTTACTATCTGACCTTGAGCACTCTGCTGGGCCTGGAAGACACTCTGGCGTGTCACCTCACGATCTCCACAGGTGAAGGTCAGCGCTACTCCCTCATTGCTCTTCATGACACGAGATGTACCATCAGAAGTGCCATCAAAACAGCGTCCAAGTGCAATTTCTTTGGCTGTGCGGGGATCCTGGTCTGTCACCGTATAAATTCCGTAGTTATGGCCCAGAGGGTCAAGAGGTGCTAGCATGGTGAACTCATTGGTGTCATTGTTGACGGCTAGGGGCAGATGGTTGACCAGATACTCCTGAAGCATTGTGTTGACTTGATCCCTCTTACAGCTTCCTTGTGGAATCACTTTCACCAGGGTACGATCTACACGTTCCTGATCATACAGCATCCCGCTGCACTTGAATTCCAGGCACACAGCTGAAACAGTTGCCTGATCCATGTCGCGGATGCTGCGAGTGTCTCGGAGGCCATACAGCTGACCTACAGTCTTTGGGTGGGTGCCACCCATGTTGCGGGACCGCACATTGATTTCATGCGGGCTGTTAATTTTAACTTTAATGTAGCAGGCCCGGTATTCCATGGGCTTGGGCCACCAGGTCAGGTAGTCCTCTGTCCAGCTCATTGGGTCATCTTCATTGAACGGCACTGTATTGTAATCATAGCGGTCTCCCTCTACTCTTGAGAAGCGGAAGTGTGATGCACTGAATGGGGCCTCCTCACATTCTTTCAAGTTCTCAAATGCGTACACGGGTCCATTGCTTTCCTCAGCTGTGTTGACACTTGGTTTTGCCACATTGATGCTGAATGCAGTCTTCTTCATTCTGGGGTCCTCGTGGTCAGACCGCCTGTAGTTCAGCTTACCCAGGTAAGGCTGAGGCACTCCAATGAGATTGGGATTGAGTTTTGGAGCGGATTGGACAGCCTCCAGCTCCTCTCCTCCAAGGTTGGCCATGACATAGGCAGAGTAGGCATCAGCTTTTTGTTCATCGCAGAAGGCAGGAAGACAGGCACCATTGGGGCCAGTGACGACACTATCAAAACGGCCCCAGGCCCGTGGGTTAGAGGAATAGCCAGCTGTGGGCTCCATGTTTATAAGGCTCACAACAACTCCCTCCACCTGCTCACTGGGCATGAAGCGTTCACTGCGGAAGGCCCTCACTTTCACATAACATCTGCGGTTCTCTGGGACATCCAGGTTAAAAAGACGTCTCTCTCTGATCTCCATGTTACCAATCAGAAATGTTCTCTCCTCCCTTTTGCCTCTTCTTTTCTTCTCCACATGCAGACTTCCTTCTTCTTCCCACAGACCAGTCTCAGGGTTCAGTGACCACAACTTCATAGTACTGAGGTGCTCAGACATCTTCACCTGGGCAGAATCCAGGAACACCTTCACTTCACCTGCGTTTAGGGGTTCATTGTTTTCCTCTCCCCTAAAGTCAACTGAGAACATCCCATAGGTTCTTAGTGGGAGGGTATCTCCTTCATCTCCTACAAAGTTGAGATCACTTTGAGCTGCAGCAGCTGTGGAGACATCTCTGGGGTCAAGGAACGTCACGCTAGCATTTACATTACCCATAAAGACTTCCCCTTTCTCTGTATAGAAGGAGTTGGGAGGAATCTGGATTTGAACCATTGACTCCTGGCCCTCTACCTCCCCAAGCTCCAGAGTGTTCATTTCAGCAGAGCTAATGGTCACAGGAGCTTTCTTTCTTAAAAGTTTGATCTCATGGTAAACAGACCCTCCTTTGGTGTTAAATGGTAGCACCTTTGTAGTGTTGACGAATTTCTGCATGTTGTCAACAAAAGTCAAGACTAACCTCTCTGTGTCTGGAGGCACCTGGACAGAGAATGTACCTTTGTAGCCTGTGCGGCTGATTCGGACTCCATTCATAAAGATATGACCAAACCTCATTGGCTCACCATTGTCTGCAGCAATGGCCCTACCATGCACAATGGCCTTGGTATCCACACATTTTTGGCAGCCACACTCAGTCACCACCATGGTGGGCAGCTGGTAGCCCTGGCATGTAAGCTGCCTCTCCTCCATCTTTTGCACACCACAGCAGTAAGCCACTTTGTCTTTGCATCTGATGCCATTGTCCAACTGTCCAGCACATGTACTTGTTGGGCACTTTCCCACATCGTAGTAGAAGGAGTCTGTGCTGTTTTGGTAGCAATCATGTGGAAGACGGATGAGGTGGGATTCAGGTTTGGGATTACATGAATGCTCATCTCTACCTGTGTAAGGTAGAAATCAAAATGTTAATTTTGTGTCATCATACATATACACATATTTCTGAAGTAAAATACAGTATGTACATCAATGATGTTACCATACTTAAGGTGCACAAAGCCTGTTTATTCACATTTCTGTCGATTTGATTTGTGTTTATCAGTTTATTGAGAACACACCTAACACTTTGAGTGTAGCTGGTTTGGTCTTAATAGCCCCAGACAGACCAATTGCTCTGCAGTGGTACTCCCCAGTCTGCTCAGGACGCAGATCTTTTAGGACCAAGGTGCTCTCGGACTGCTTCTCCAGGAGGCTGTTGTTATGAAACCTGTGGGTTCACACATAAGGTAAGAGAACCAAAATTATTGCAAACATTAGATGCATCTATGTGACTCAGTATCATTTCTGGGCAATAATATCACTTTTGCATGTCCTACCATTGGTACTTCTCTGGTTGTGGTGTTCCTGCCACTTTGCAGCAGAAGGCAGCAGTTTGTCCCACCCTCCTAGCCTTGCTCTCAGGGTTGCTCAACACATGAAGCTTCTCTGACATATCAAGATTGGAAATAAAATACACATTACCTACTAGCCTTCTTACCTGTTTAAAATGTGTCAGTAATATGCAGCTCAGAAGTGACTAACTTTTTGTTTACAAAGCTAATGTAAACTGCAATCAAATACTTTTTGTGTGGATCTACAGACATCTACTGTACCTGTCCTTTTCAGCTGGACACTGAGTACAGAAATATGTTCTGTACTGTGAGGCACAATAACGCTAAGGGTGGCATGACCCTGCAGGCTGACCGTCAAAGTGACATTGCCATCAGGGCAGATACCAGGGATGCGGAAATGCCCATTGTGGTCAGTAAGAGTCAGGAGTTTGCCAGAGCGAAGGATGGTAGCCCCTTCAGCAGTGAGACCCCCAGCACCACGAACAGAACCCAGCAGGATGTGTTCTTCACACATGCATGTGTCACACTCAGCATTCACCTTCCCCATCACACACTGCAGGGAGCAATCTAAAGAGGAGAATTAAACGAGGTTAGCCATTTTGAGAATACTGGGCCTCATTCCTGATGAGCTAAGGCCTGACTGAATTAAGAGAATTGCAGAAGAACGATCTGTCTGACTAAACCAAATCATGCTCACCTATTTTTGGGCACTCTGGTCCATTGCATGCTTTCCCTTCCACTTTAGGTCCACTGCAAGGCACTGAGTGAGACTGGCACCGTCTAGAGCGCAACTGGACCCCCACCTGACCGCAAAGGGCAGGGCATGAGCTCCAGTCTGACCATGGACCCCAGGTACCCTGAATGTTCACACTGTTATCTGTTGGAAAAGTAGTGCAAGTGACAATTAATAATCTGAAAAGATTAATCATCAAAGACTTCCACTTTTATTTGCATGAGTTTCATCAGCAAAGCCAGAGGGCAGTCTTTAAAGGTACAAGCCTCAGTGTATGGCTTTGCTTTTATAATGAGACCGGCTTATGGTAACTGAATGAAAGGTATTACAAGACTGAACCTTTGGGACAGAGGAAGCGGACTGCATAGTTGGAGCAGTTGCGACCAGGACCCTGCTCATCATTGAGGCACCAGAAGCCCACAGTGGGGTCTGCATGGACTTTCTCGCCAGTTTCACGGGCTGGGACCCATTCAGTAGTTCTGGCTTCAATTGCTCGGGGAGTCTCACACACTCGGGCACGATAGTAGAAGCGAATAGCTCCCAGCTGCTCGTAGTCTCCAAGGCCTCCGGGGTGATCAACATTGAACCATGTCGTCCACTCATAGTTGTCTAGACACAAAGTACAGAATCAAACATGGCCTCAATACAAGCCCAAACAAAGAGTTTTTAAAATACTGTATCCATCACATGTTAGGAATGTGACTCAAACCACCATTAAAGTGGTTTAGAAAGTTAGAACTATAATAATAATAATTATTATTATGCAGTTATAACCTTGTTTGATTGAAATTTTAGTGTGAAAATTACCATCAAAGTGGTACACAGCAGGACTTGACTCTTTGTTGTCTCTCCTCCATGATCCTGAAAGAGACAAATTCAAACATGTGACAAATTTCTTGGCTGTATCCCACAATTTTTGCACTATGCAATATATTTAATACCCAATAATGAAACCAAACTGTATCTAAAATAATGTTAATCTTGAATGTAATCTTTCTGTATCTGGGAGTTTTGGTTGTGAAAAGCAGTGAAGTGGGTTCGAGAGAGATGTTTTTGGTAGAAATATCATTTATTGCACTGACATGTAACTACACGTGCAGTTGTTTGTATCTTTAAAATCTGTAAACTGTAACTCAGTTGTAGCTGTCTGCCACTGGCTTTCTGTCAGTTTTGAGCTTAAAGGCTGATCAGTGTTGACGCTGAGTGAGAAAACATAAGTTATGATCATGGAAAATGGCAGCTGAGTTTAGTTAGAGTAGAAATCCACAAATAGCAGCAAACTGCCAGCTGCAGGCCAATGTGTTGTAGGAAAGTCACACATTTACATGAAAATTTCCTTTGACTGTATAGTGCAATGGTGGAATTTCAGCATGGAGTGTAACTTTGTCTGTTTTATCAACCCCTCTCATTATTCACTATGTGTCCTTGTTTTTGCTGAATTTACATTTGTGAGCATCTTTTATTTAAAATTTGTATACATTTACAGGGAGGGTGCTGGGGCTTTCGATAACACCAACAGGACTCTACCTCTGTGAGTGACTCACCTTGTGCTGCAACAGTGGCTGCTGTGATTCCCAGGATGAGAAAAGGTGGCCACACTGACATTCTGACACACCGCCGCTACGTCTGATCCTTGAACTTTCACCTCTTCTGATGTGTTTTTCACACCAGGAACTCCAGTGAAGATAGAGCCCGGGCAGCAGAGCCTCACTGGTAGGAAAATTAAGTCAGTGCATAACAAAAAACAATTCCATGTTTCTCAGTGTTCAATGTTGCATAATATCTTTAAGTACACAACAAATATACATACCTGTAGATATGAGTCACTTTGACAGACATATTGAAAAAGATGCCTAAATGGAGATTTAGTATTGAACTGTACAAAGACTGACAAAACAACAGTTCACATCTAAAAGCCACAATGTTTCTTTAAAGATAAATTCCATCCTCTTTGTCTTTTAGGGTGAAAAAACATGGCTGGATAAGAGCCCCCCACTCAGATTACACATCTGTGTTAGTCATCACCATTTGTCAGCGGAGCACTCAAACATTTCTGCATCCACTGATGAAACACTAGCTACACAATCCAAACACCCACACACACACACACAAGGTTTGCATTTGTACACTTTAAGTTGAACAAAAAGGGGAAAAAATACTGGCAAAACTGTACATGACAGACTAATTTGACACTTTTGCTTTTGAGTTGACAAAACAGAAAGAACATTAATAAAATAATTAGTGCATTCTTTGGGATTGGGGCAGGATGAGTTACATACAATAGATGAGAGTACAGTCATTACAATAAAAGTCATCAGCAGATATGCAAGTTACCAGCAGTAATCTGAAGATAAGGCTAATGTACATGATGATCTGAAATTTAAACGAACTCTTGACTTGATGTGACTTATTTCAAACGACCAAATCAAAAGACGTTTTCCTCATCACATTTTTAATAATATCCATAATAAGTTTCATTTGTCATATTCCTCCGCCAATATGTTTAAAGTACATGGCTACAGATTGATAAGGACACATGAGCATATTTAATAACCTACTTCTTCCTTACCTTTTTGCTGAGTGCACTATCCTGGTTCTGAGCTCCTGGATTCAGAGTTTGTCTGGGAATGTCCTTCTTTACTCTTTTATTCTTTCCTTATGTTTCTCTCTCACATTCCCTCCTCCTCCTCTGTTCTTCACTCTGCTTCAACACTCTCCTTCTCTGTCCGTTTTATACCTCTCTGCCTCCAGCACCCCTCCCTCCTCTCTCGGCAGTGTGCCACAGCGTCTCTTGATAACATCCTTTTAATTCTTCACCTTCGTTGTACAACAATGACCCCGAATGGTTATTAGACTGTGCTACATGGGCGAGAAGGACAGTCAGGGGGGTCTGAGTAGCAAATGCTGGTGTTAATAAATCCAACCCCACATGTCTAAGATCAGTGCTGCTTGACTCAAACTGGGCCTTTCTCGGCTCCTCTGCTCTCAGTCTGTAGTTTGCATGCAGAATGTACAGCCTGATGAAAACAAAACAATCCCGTATGTGATACTAGTACGTTCATGTATTATAAATAAAGCTCTGAGTGCATCTGAGAACAAAGAAACAGTCACATGCACACTTGGTTCTTTTTTCTTATTCTTGTTTTGGATCAACAAAAACATCAACAATAATGAAAAATAACAAGGTGCAGCGTGTTGCAAACACAAACCAGAAAATAAATGAAAGTAGTCTACACATTGAAATATTTGTGTGGTGGTTTCATCTGAGGCCATTCTAACTGTCTGCAGTCACACAGAGGACTGATTTATGCTACTAACACCACAAACCCACACTGAGCCTCAATATGTCAACGTGTTCAAATCATGTGGCTGCAGATTTTCGCTGTGTTGTTTCAGTGGTAACACAGAGGCAGATAACTGACGCTCAATCCAGCTGGGTGAGATTGTTTTCGATGATTTGCTCTTGTCAGTATAAAGAAATTAAAAAGGTGAGAGATCAGACAGAGATGTGAAGTGAAACGGCAGTGTTACTGTCTATCTTCCACAAAGTGAAGTAGATCTTTATAAACATAGACAAGGCAGTGACACTGATGTCACCATGTTTGAACTTCAAACTTATCGCCATTGCAAACATTGCTACAAACTTAGATTATTTTAGGCTGAATGACAATATCAGTGTGTGCCAAACCCCTGAATGCTGTCACTGAATATCATACAGTTACTGCCAGCCAGACACTGAAATTACTGTTATCAGTTGTTTTTTTGCAAAATCAAACAGCTCAGACAAAAATACAGCAGCCTGGATCCGTTTTTTTTTTTTTTTTTTTTGCTTCTGATCCTGTAACATTTCAATATCTGCCCATAATGACTGATTTATTTTTTTAGCCCATATTTTGTATAATTTTCTTTCTACACAGCTACATGATGCATATTCGAGCTTCCATCAGTCATTTTGAATTTAAATGGATGTTAGCACCGTAGCTCCTCTTTGAGATAATACAACATGCACCACAGGTTTTCTATTATATGTGGCATGGTGCCTTACACTGTAGTATTTTGTAAAATATTTGTAGAGAGAAGCCTGACATCTGACATCTGTATTTTCTAGTATGACCAAAATACTGAAGTTCAAGCACAGTTTTCAACCGTTGCAGTCATGTTAACCTGAAAAATGTTCCTGAAATGACTGAGCAACATGAGGCAGGAGCTCAAAGTGCTCTCTCTTTTTACTGAAACTCAGTTCGCAGTTAAAATCCTAAAGTTTTACCCCCTTGTGTCTATAGTATCTGTCTACTGGGTCTATATTCTAGAGAAAGGGACAGAGAAAGACACTTGGACATGCAGCAGACGAGTAAAAATACACTTGTGTCAGTCATGTCTGTTCGAGATCCTGTAAAATCGTTGGTATCTGTTGTTTTTCCACACAACATTCATTAGCTGACCTCATCGTGTCAATTACAAGGCAAAGAACACCCAGCAAAGGAAGAATGTAAGCTGGTCCTGCTCCTCAGTCTTTCCAGGCTGCTCTCGGCTCCCTGGCCAGCTGAAGGCACAAATGACAAATGGACAAATGCCGTCGGTGGCAAAGTTAGGTCAACTAGCTGGATACATAAAGTGCATCATGCTTGTAGTGCATGGATACAGCTTAGCACAGGGCATGAAAACAGAGTCCTCCTCAGAGGAAAAGCAATTCTAGAACAAGCCTTACTTCATGTTTACCTTCCACCAATTACTGTTTCCTCAGCATGAGGCGCTTTGGTTTGGTGGGAGGAAATAAGCATCAGTGTGGTTAAATCAGGAGGCGCTTAATGAAGGATCAAAGCAATGCTCCAGGGAAATCACTGCTGCTGAAGGCACATACATCCTCAGCTCAGTCATTTCTTCAGCACAGGAGAAGATGAACTGGTGGAAAAACACTGCTGTGTTCATATTACATGCTTGTCTGGAAGGCGTGCAAATACAAATGTCATTAACACGGTTAAGTGAGCTTGGTCTTGATATCTCAATTCAAACAAAACTAATTGCACAGCAGTGTTTACCACCATCCTCAGTAACACATATCATCAGACAGCTGCCAGCAGCGTTTATCCACTGCTCTGCAGTGACTCCAGATGTCAGCTTCTCTTCATGTGTCATCACCTCCAGCCAGAGAGGACAGTAGCTTTCTGCAGCGGTGTGTTTTCCTAACATTTACGAGCCATTCAGGAGGACAACTTTATGGCACTTTTTAGGCCCTCAAAGGACTTTATGTCTCTGTAAACAAGGAGGACAGAGGTGGTGGGTGATGTTGTGAGGATAGGAAAGTGAGAGAGTGGACACACAAACACACAAAGTTTGGTCACTGGGCAACAGGAGCAGACACAGCCTACTTGCTAACAAACAGCCTCTAACTGGATTCCAGACAGGTAGATCATGTTGGGCAAAGTCCGTGGAATTACAGCAAATAGGACCAAGGATTTTTATGAAAGCAATTTTTATTAGTTTCCCTGTTTTGGCATTATACAAGCTGCACGGTGCCATGCAGAAGGTGTAGGTCGGCTGTGGTCAGGCTGCTATTCACTCAGCCTCTGTCATCAACTGTAAATACTTACTTAACATTTTACGTAACAAGCGGAAAGATGTTGCATTGGTTTGTTGTTTCTACGTGTTTGGTTTCACCGTTTGTTTCAGTGTTTTGCAGTGATGGAAAGTAACCACATACATTTATTCCAGTGTTTGGTATTTTTAAGCGCCTGTACTTTTTTTATGCATTTTAGCCGCTTTATATTTCTTCTGTACTACACTTCAGACTGAAATATTCTCATTTTTAAACAACTACATTTATCAGACAGCAGTTATGAGTTACTTCTCAGAGTGAAAATTACATATGAAATATAATCATCTAATCAAATATGATGCATTGTCATAGATTACACCACCTAAAAGGATGTAGACTGAAGTTAAAAATAAACTCTAATCTAATATTGTTGCTTACATATTAATAATTCAGAGCTTTTACTTTAAAGTACTTCTTTTACCGCTACGTTCAGCTGAAGATCAACAGTATTTATGCTCGGCGTCAGAACTGGAGGTTCAAACCTGACACAGACAATTTGCTCTGTTCAGCACGATGAATGGAGCTGTTTCAGTCTAATCTTTCTAATCTAATCTGCCGGCGTTCAGATGGACTTTAGGGGTTTTTCTCATGGGGCTTCTCTGTGATCCAAACCAGTTTCATCCTCAGTGTGAAACCCTCTCCTCCTGATAGCAGTTGTCAGTTTTCATCAGAGATGTAATTCTTGTACACTACACAATGACGTCCTCTCCCCAGAAGTCAAATGTGTTGATTTATAAATGTCTTGGCAATTTCCTCGAATCTGAATCTGACTTCTTCCCCTGAATTTACCTAAAGGGAAGTGGAGTGGGCTCTTTCCCTCCGTGTGATGGCGGGCCCCTAATGACAGTAGCAGAAGTTGTTCTGCATACTTTCACTGGTAGAGTCATTAAAGGGACCAAACTACCCCCCACCCCCCAGTGCTCTCTGCCTAACCTCTATCTCCTCTCTGTCCTGGTCTGCTCTGAAGAGACCTTTCATCAAACATTTTTTCGAGTCTGCCTTTAAACTGTACTCACAGAGGCGTAAAAAATCCACAGCCCTTGAGAAGATCTGCTAAAGCTCGTGAGCTTTCAGTGATTATCTTCCAAAGTCTAGGATGAAATTCCCTCTTCATGTTTCTATTTTCATACTCAAAAGGCTCAAAGATATCAATTTGATTTGGCTAACTCAGACTACTGAGGCCTCATTTTAGTTTCAGCTGACTGTGGATTTTATCTCCCATCTCTTACATTAAAGTTGTATCACAAAATGATCACTTCACAGCTAAAGAAGGACCGACTACACAACCAAAAACCCTTTCAGCGTGGCTGTGCAAGTATAACACTAAGACTGAAGTTAAAAAAGCTTCTAGTGCAGCAACTAATGATTGTTTTTAGTATTAAATAATCTGTCTATTATTAATTGACTAGTTTAATTTCCCAGAGCCCAAAGATGACATCCTCAGATGTTTTGTCTGACCCAAAGTCCCTAAACATATTGAATTTATAATGATATCAAACAAAAAAAGCAGCAAATCCTCCCACCAGAGAAGCTGGAGTCATTGAAAGTTTGGTGTTTTTGCTTGTTGAATAACTCAATGATTACTCTATTAGGAAAATAGCTGCAGATTAATTTGCTGTGGGGTTACAGTTTGGTTAATCAACTAATCATTTCTGGTCTGTTGACCTATCCGCTGTGTTTTCTTATCACTCTTGTTTTAAGTGTCAAACTCGATTCAGAACACAGCCTCCCAAACAAACCTATTTTTAGACTGGACCACATTACTCACAGTGAGAGCCAATAAAATAAAATTGGTTGTGTCTCAGTGGAAGAAATGTCATGGGGGATTAAAGATGGGGCACTTTGTGTCTGGGAGAGAGGTGCTTATTTTAAGAGTGAGTAGATAAACCACAGAGGAAGTCCGTAACACAAACAGGCTAAACGGTGACAGACTGTTCTTCCACATCTGATGATTAAAGTGTTTCAAGTTAAACACTGTGGTTTACTGATGTGATGGTAGAACAACTGCTGTACCTAAACATGTTCACCTGAAGGCTGTAAGGGCTTGAATGCATCACCAGATGTCTGTGCAAACCTTCTACAAAACATTACATGTATATTCATATTCACTTGGTGCTAGTATCCATTAAATAGTTAGTGCATTGAATGTCAGGTTGTGGGTAAAAGCATACGGAGAACTTGTTAACAAACAGTCGCTTATTTACACATCAGCAGCTGTTATCTGGTGTTCGCTCTCTTTTTTCAATGTAACTTCAATTTCTATTAACACCTGAGGTGAATATCTGTCTCTTTAGCTGCTAAATGTTCCACTATGTTCACCACCTGATTGCTAACTGTGTCTGTCTGAGGTTTGGTGCTGAACAGGTTGTGTACAGTGCATTTAATTTTTTATTTTTTTTTGCTGAAAACAGCTGTTGCCTGTGGCTGAAACTGAAACTGAAGAGCTGTGAGAGTGAACCAAACAGCTAAAAAAAAAAAATGAAATTCACTTTAAAGCTTTATAAGGCCGAAGGGAGCTGCGGACAATTCTGTTTTCACACTGTTATTTGACAGGTTTTTATAAAAAATATTGATAGACATTTGATTCATCTGTGAAACCTCAAACAAGCCTGCGGTTACCTGTGCAGGAGGCCGAGATGATAAATCACAATTAGATGATGGTGAAATCTGCTTTTTGCTGTTCTTTAATGCTTGTGACCCCACTAATGAGACTCTTATGGTAGTGTTTTGGGATGGTGAAAGCAGGATTACCTTACAACAACACTGCTCATCTAACAAACCTCTGATGGTCAATTTAAGGATTCTCAGCGAGCGAACACCTGCACGATTTAAAACTGACCCATTACCACAATATGGCCAAAGTGCACACCTATTTCCACCTACTCAACTGTAAAGACACTGTAGATTAAGTTAGACACAAGCAGAGGGAGAGGACATGTGTTTCTCTGCTGACACATTATGGAGAGCACATGTAGAGGTCACAGCACCTCCTTCATGTTCTCTGACCAGCTCCTGCCCTGTAAAGCATGAAGACATGCAGAATTAAGGCCTAGATTAGAAACATGTGGGGCTGACCTGGAAGACGGATAATGCGTGCTCAACGAGGTCATCCATTTTCCTCCTGGACTGTGGTTTTGAGACCTCTAGAGACCCCAGTACTAAAGGTCTGGAGGAGGAGGAGGAGACTTAGCTTAGAGGAGGAAAAACAGAAAATTCTCCCTTCTTACTAAAGCTCAATCTTTATTAAAACGCCTTAAGTCACATATCATGTTTCATGCTTGCAAAAGTGTTACTTCAGTACATTTTGTACATTTTCTAATTTGTAAGTTGATCTATTGAGCACAAACCTCCTTTTCCTCCACAGCCACTGCTCTATGAAACACTCAGTGATGTCTGAGCTGCTTGTTTTACTCTCTTGTCTGCTTCGTATTGTCATGTTTCTGGTAGGTGATGTTTGAGCTATAAAGCAGGATGTAACAGCAGGGCAGGGAGAGATAAAATGAGGCTGACTTGAGTGAAGGCAGATATTAGCAGCATGTCAAGCAGCCAGCAGAGGCAAACAAATCCAAAACATGAGCAGAGAGGCTGGAAGGCAACAGACGGTCTGACAGAGGACTCATGCTGGTGGGCGGGTGTATAAGCTGAACGGCAGATAATGGGGAATGAGGATCAGGTGTGCTGGTAGGAAAGGATCAGGTGACTGAGGACAGCCAGCAGCTCTTCTTCCATTGTGTGTATTGTGTTTTATTTCTTTGGGTATTCCTCCTGTCAGTATCGTTGTCATTAATGAACCGATGGGTGAAAGCCGAGGAAATATTGTCGAGGCCTGAAACAAGTGAAAAGCTGTGACATAAAAACTGCCTGGTAAGAAGTTAAATAATATATTGCTTTGATTTAACGCAAATCACTTTGAGATATCCTTGACATGAATGAAGACACGTGGTCTCGTTGATCAAGGACGCTGGATTTATTTTCAGACAGAGGATAAAATTCATATGGAATAACTATAGAAATACTAAGAAATACATGCTTTGATGTAGCTCATGACGATGAACATTTATGTGAAGATAATAATTTATTCATGCTTTCTGTCCCAAGATAAAAGACAGGAAACTCAACAGCTGGAAGAAATGTACAAGATCATGAGTTTTCATGAGGTTCAAGTCGTTTGAAATCTGGCTTGATTCAGCTTTAAAGGAGAAGAGGGGAAGATGTTTGCACAAGGAACTATTCCCCAATCAGATGACTCACCCACAGGGAGAACGTTCTGCAGAGATCCCGGAAAGGCAGATAGAACAGTTCTCGCCCTGAAAGCTTTGAGAAAAATATTAAAAACTTGACTCAATCTGCGCAGCTTTACGTCCATCTGACCTCCTCTCTTAATTAACATCTCATATATATCCATGTCTCATATAAATGCTCATATAAACACTGATTCATTGTCTGTGAACTAAAATTTCAGACCCTTTCTGCTTTCTGTGCTGCTCTGCAGGAAGGACGTCTCTTTGGCTGCATCCCATCGAGTAAAGCATTCTTTTGCTGGCTTTAGTAGATGTGCTGAAGAGGAGCAGAGAGACAATGATGGGGAAACCAAATCTGCTCCGGTGTGGCCGCCATGTAGGTCCACACAAACACATCTCAACAACTACTGGATGGACTGCCATGACATTTTGTACAGACATTCATGGTGCCAACACAATGAATTTTACTTTTCATCTAATGCTACCAGCAGGTTCAGGTTTTCACTTATCCAATGAAACATCACAGCATCTAGTGGATGGGTTGCCCTGCAGTTTAATAGACTTTTGTGATCAGCTGACTTTATCTCTTGCCTCATCACAAAGTTGACATTTTTGGCTTTGAGTGAAATGTCTCAACAACTGTAGAATGAATTGCCATTAAATCTCATGTCCATCACTCACCGAGTGTCCAAATGACTTTTCCTCTGGCTGAGCACCACCATCAGGCCACACTTTGTCCAGTAATTTGGTTTATGACCATATAGCTGCAAAACTAATAACATCCCCATCAGCCACAGCTGTACTTCTGTTTTTTTGCAATTTGGCAAATGTTAGCATGCTAAAATGTTAAAGATGAGCATGACAGAAAGAAGTCAAACACAGTTAACACTATATCTGCTTTATATCAGCATGTTTACATTGTCATTTTAAGCATGTTAGCATGCTGGTGTTAGCATTTAGCTCCAAGCAGTGCTATTGACTGCCTCACAGCTGGAATGGCTGTAGACTCTTAGTCTTCTTGCTGGGCATGTAATGAATGAGTAGAAATGTTCAAAGCTTATTTTTCATCCACTTTGTTCACCTACTTATTTATGACTGGAATTACCACCCAGTATACTTTATCCAACTATGGTGCAAAGTTACATCCACTTTTGTGAAGGCCAGTGTTGCTGTCCAACATTTTATTTTGAAAAAAAAATGTTTTCTGGCATGACATACGGTAACTGTTCAACACATGTGGACTCCATGTCCAGCCACAGTATCAGCTGACACATCAGGGAGAGAAGAGAAGAATGAACCCAGGAGTCACAGAGCTCCTCATTACCGTGGCACGAAGGAACAATTATACTGTACCTGATGTCAGCGTTGAATCATGAGGAAAACTGTTGCAGGTTGTAAAACAGTTCCAGCCAAGAACAACAGAGGAAGGAGTCCGTCTGAGCCAGAGCAATGTAAGTACTAAGTTATCCTGTTAACCTTCACTGAAATGTGATATTGCTTCTTCAGAGGACTTTGGCTGTTCACACAAATCAAACTTTCACATCAACGCTGTGTCGAAATGTTCTTGAAAGTGGAAACGGCGATGTCAAAGGGTGAATGTGGAGCTGGGTGGAAAGTTTCAGGAACAACATGCTTCATATGCATCAGATCACACGTCATACATTCAAACATCTTTTTAATGTGATCGCTTGTTGGGATTACAGCTAGAAACATGTTTGAAAAATGTATCAACCAACAATATTTATGTTTATTCAATCTGTTGAGATAAAAATCGTGTTTTTTTTTATCGACAAGAAACCTTGTTGATGCAGCACAACCAGCAGCAGATATATGACCAAACCGACATGAAAATCAATACACGCAGTGACACATTGAAATTTAAAGTGGCAAGAGTTCAATACTGTATCTGTCAGCTGATGATATGAATCTTAATATCACATTCAATAACCTAGACGCCTACCTTCACATTCTATAAACATCAGAGCTTGATCAACTAAACATATTTCAAATTATTATTACACTAAAAAGTCTTCAGCAGGTGAACATATGATATGAAAATGCAGCATTATTGATCACAGGAAGCCTTTCATTCATTATCGGATTGTGTTATAAAAGCATCATTCACAACCGAACCTCAGTGGTGAAACACAGAAGAATGAGCAGCCGCTGCCACACAAAGCATCCCGGCCCCCTCAGAGGGAAGCAGGTTGTGCAATCACTGCGTGCTTTTTTCTGACATGTATGACATCATTGTCTAGCAGCTCCTTCAGTTTCTTCCCTAATCACACTCTCGACTTATCGAAACAGTCACAGTGGAAAACTGATATCCTCCCCTTGGATGGTGATTATTGTTCACATCTCACAGCAAGAGCTCAGTCTGAGGTGCTTGAGTTTCCCAGAAGTAGCTTGAAATCTTTCAGACCTGGTAATGGTTAAGCCTGGTGCTCGGCTTTCGTCTGTGGAGTGACATGTTCCTCTCTGATAAAACAGTTATGTCATACAATTTTCTGCTTGTAATTAGAGTGTGAGAGCTGCTTTGAATCAGGGTCCTGTGGAAAATCGTAAGCCGTAATATTGGTAGGCTGATCTGCGTGAGCGTGCATGAAAGATGATCTAAGTGTTACATACTGTGGCACGGCGCTAATCTGCACAGATGAAGTCTATTGTTACGTCCTCTTTGGATCAACATCTGTTTGCAATCTGAGCAGCAGTCTTGGCTACTGGACGCAGACGGTGTGTGGCTTTTAAATTCAGCCAAACAAATGTTCTAACAAAAGTTGGGACGTGAATGTAGTTTTATCATTTTATATATGTCATGTCTGTTGTTTTATGGAGGGAAAGGCAGTATGAGAAGATTGCCAGATGTTCTTCATGCAGACTAAACCTTTAAAATCAAATTTGATGGTGTATGTTTTCACTGCATGTTCCTGACAAACATTTGATACTGTTAGTTGGAGAACTGTATTCTGGCAAATAGGAGAAAGACATGGTCTTCGTTTTCCCAACTCTTCCACAAAATGATCCATCCTCCACGTCTAGGTCACAGAGCCAAAAGAAAAACCCAGTGCCAACAGCATGTAGTCATCCGTTAGTCAGATGTTCATTCATTTAGCCATCAGTTATCTTCTGGATAACAATTTCTAGCAGTTCATTCATTATATAAACTCTGGAAATGTTCAGATTTCACTCAGTTTATTCTATTTGTAAATACTTTAATTTTGAAATGTGCCCAATTTATTTTGTGTCGAATTTTTAAAAGAACATGAAAGCAGACTCACTCATGTTTAGATAGCTGTCAGCGTGTAACGAGGATGGATCTGTGTCCTCTGCGCACTTATTGGAGAAATGAATTCATCCGCGTCTCTCTGCTTATTGTTTGAACGGTCCGTAAGTCATTCAGAAGTTCAAAAGTTCTGTGCTGAGCCAAACACTAAAAGTTTTCCTGTGCAGCCAGGAAACCATGAGGCTGGGAAAGCCATCAGGCTGAGACGCTCTCACACACACACACACACACACACACACACACACACACACACACATCCTAATCTTCTCCTGTCCACATCAGCAATGTTAGGTAGCACGTAAGCACGTATTGACGACTGATACCTCAGAAGACGTTAACAGTGCTAATCAGGTGTGCTCCCACTTTAAATCACTTTGTCTTCAGGTGTCTTTCTGTCTCAGGGGGACGCATCATTGGGTTGAATTAACTCTCTTGTTGTATTCTCCATTTTTCTGTCTTTATGTCTGAGCACAAGTTCTCTAAGTTAATTTGCAGTTTTGTTTTGTTTTTTTTTGCATGGGCTAGTTTTATGTTTTGTCAAAGTTTAAAGTCCAGTTTGAGAGCAGAGCTGTCCTCTAGTGGTAGATATGAAGTATTGATTGTCTAGTCAAACTTTTTTCCATGTTCAGGTTGTAATTATTTGCTTGTCAATTACTTGTCTTCTATGCTTTTGACTACACGTGAATGAGCAGAGAAATGGCTCTGGCGTCGACCTCTGTTAAAGGTCACAGAGAAAGTGAACGATGTGGCCATCTTGATTTATTACTTTTGCCACAGGAAGCATTTTGGATGCAGAGGATGTGAAGAGGTCAATCTCAGGTGTTTTTTTTTTTTCCATTCATGTCATAAGTCTACATGTAACTTTGGTGAAACACCGGTGAGATTGCTTTATTTAGATTTAGTATGCAATCATCACTGTATTAGCAGACAGTGGAGCTGCTGATATGGTACCATGTAAAAACAGGTAGTGATACATTGACTGGTGGAGGAAGTATTCAGGTCCTTTACTTCAGTAAAACTACTGGAAAATGTACATGAAGTAAATAAGTACTTCATGCAGAAAAATACCCCCTTTGGCTGTTTTACTATTATATCTTATATCAATATATTATTAGTACTCGTGCATTCATGTAAAAGCAGGATTTTCCTGTTGCAGCTGGTTGAGGTGGAGCTCATTTTAAACTTTTTTTTTCAAGACTACAACTAATATTTTCATTATGAATTAATCTGCAATCATCTGATTTATTCTGTATTATCATCGCAATCAAATAGATCTCAGACACCTTCAGATGCTTTTTGTCTGGCTGTTAAACCTAAATTTCCCCCTTTAAAATATGTTTCTGCAACAGGATGTTTCTCAGGTGGGATTACTGTCAAAGTGATGTCTTTCATTTCGCCAGTAGGTGTCACTGTTTGTCAGTTGATTTCCACCCAAACCATCACAACAACAACCCTTATTAAATGACAAATGGGAGTTCATATGAAAACATCATTCAAGCAAAAAATAAATAAAAGATTACTCCCAGCAGAGCTCAGATATGAAGCTGTGCTGGAAACAAAAGGTTGCACTTAGTGAATCCACAAAGGCAGCCTGCTGCTCTGTTAAGAAACCAGATTCACATTAAACCATGATGACTTTTTTAAAGGTTAGCGCAGATGACTTTAAAGGTCAAAACTGACATAACCTATTAGTGGAAACATTTTCAGATGAAGAAATGCCGTTGCTTCTTTACACATTCAACAAAAGCTTTTACTCTTATGGAATCAATCATTCTTTTCTAAAATGGCTGCGATCGGAACGGACACTTGCAAATGCAAACACATGTAGGCTGTTTACCCCGATCACGTGAAAGCAAATGTGAACATATATGTTCCTGTGCATGTGTTTTTCTGTAGGTGTGAGCTGGCCATCCAGCCCTGGGTAATGGATGTAGTTAACTGGCCACTGTGTCATCCAGTCTTTATATAACATAAGTAATAATCATGCTCGAGAAAATCACCGGGTAATAGGCCATTCTCTTCCCAGCAGGGACACTAAATGTCTCATCTCACTTTTCTTAATTACCCAATTAAAGCTTATGCGGCAGATTTGTTTTCCGTCTTGTCTTCGGAGTGAAGGCGTAAGTCCTTGAAGCAGTCATGTCCTGCGATATTTACAGCACAGCTCAGACAGCAGGAGCAGCACAATGTGCAAACCACATGCCGACATGTATGTGCTAAAGCCTTTTCTGCATCGGTGGTGATAAGAACTCATGCCGTCGTATGTCAGAAAGCATGTATGGTGACACGCCTATGTGGGGCAGAGAAGTGAGAATTTATGCCAGATAAAAAGCAACAGTTTGGTACTATTATCTGATTTTTATACGCACATTTTCATGGACGAATGCTGTATGCTGCTACAGTTATAGCCTAAGTTAGCTTGCAGTGCGTGTCCCTAGAGGGCCTTTGAGATACACTAATCTCAAACGGAAATTACAAAGCAGAAATTAAATTAACACTGGTGCTGAGCAGGTAATGTACAGTGGGCTGTTAGAAATCTCTCACTGAAAACAGCTGCCTGCAGTCGCCAATAGCTGTGAGAGTGAACCAAAACAGTGAAGGTGCAGGCCAGACAACTAAACAGTGAACTTCAACTCAATACAAAGCTCTGAAAAACTGAGGGGAGCTGCAGATTGAGCTGCTAATTCTCATTTTTATCACATTCATCACAAAAATGACCCATTTCACATTGGCACTGATACATTACTATAATGAAAATATCACTTATAGCTGCTTTAATGTTGAGTGTTAGACAGGAGTAAGTCTCAAGTGCTACAGACACTAGAGGGCTTTGTCATGTAAATGTGAATATATGATGTTTTGGGGGCACTGACTGAAATGACTGGTGTGTGTGTGTGTGTGTGTGTGTGTGTGTGTGTGTGTGTGTGTGTGTGTGTGTGTGTGTGTATACTGAGGAGAAGTGGGCCAAGGACAGAACCCTGTGAAATCCCTGTTTTTCTCTCTGACACACCTGCACAATACTACAGATTATGGTATTAGGTGTAAGTGTGAGGTGTTAAAGGGATAGCTTTTTGAAGCTGGGCTATATGAAGTACTTATCAATAGTCAGTGTATTATACAGTAGCTGGCTGTCAGCACATGTCCAGTTTGAAGAGGCAGAGAGTAAACAGCTGATGTGTGGTGTAATACAGTGCCCAGCACAGCTGCACTAATGCGTAGGAAAATACTGTAAATATAGAGAACACTTAAACTGATGGGTGGGCCTTCTTTTCGGTGGATAAAATACAGTTTGCTGCTGACATTGTGCTGTTACTACTCTCTGCTTCTCCAAACTGGAGTTGTGCCGACCGCCATCCACTACAGATAATACGCTGATAAGTACCTCATACAACCCCACTTCAAAAAAATCCAATCTATCTGTGTCAAGCGTGAAACTTCAGTATATCCTAGTGTCTTTTATCCATGACTCCTGTCTGCTGAAAGGACTGAATGGAGAGCAAACAGTGTAGCATGGCTAAGAAAGGAAAAAGAGAAGAAAATGGTCTCATAGGAAGTATATCTGTGGTGAAGCGACGGTGAGCACAGAGCACAGAGGAGATCCCACATGTTGTTGGGAGCTTGTTACCGGCTGTGTAGTGGAGTGTGGTGCCTGTCTGTCAATGATAATAGATGAGCAGGACTTACAGGGCAAGGGCTGGTCTGCAGGAGGGTCGAGGTGTTCAGGGGGTACGTAAGCTGAACCGCTGCAGCGGTGAGGAGTGTGAGCAGGTGGCAGACGGCAGTTCACATTCAGGCAGTCAGAGGCCATAATGATGAAGCTCTCTGTGTCACTTTGATCATTTCAGGCCTGACAAGATCTGAGTGGCATTCTCTCGAGCGACAGAGGGGACAGATTGATGAGGGAGCTGTGGGTGTGAAATAAAGGAAAATCCAAGTGTTGCAGTCAGGCGGAACAGCTTCAGTGCTGCTTCGCATCAGACTCCACAAGTCTGTGAAACTCAGCTGGAGAGATTAACACCGTCTTCTTTCTTGTGGAACAATTCCTTCACCAAACCCACATGGAAACGTCTTTGTTCATTAAATTTCTCCACTCAGTTCTTCAGGGTTCGTCCTAAATTTGTCTGCATCAGTGTGTGTTTGATCATTTGGTGTTTTAAAGGTCACAAATGACGCTTTCCCTGGCACTACGGCCCAGCAGAGGACCAGCGCCCCAGTTAAAGAGGAGGAGGAAGAGGAGGATGATGATGACATCGACCTATATATTCAGAAATGCATCCACTAAGGCATAAAAGGCTCGTTTCTGATTGGTCCCTCACGTTTGTAACTTAATGACTGTATACACCTACACATTTGACTTGATGCACCTGGAAATGTGGACAGGGTGGTGCAGTGCAGGTTAGTTGGCGACAGTAAATTGCCTGTGGGTGTGAGTGTGAATGTCTGTCTGTCTGTCAGTCAGTTCTGTGATTGACAGGTGACTTGTGCAGCAGGTTCTCCGCCTTCACCCAGTGTCAGCCTCCATCGCCTCTGGCCCCCCGGTCACCTTCCAAACGATGAGCGGGTTCAGCTGATGGATGGATGGACACCTGCAAAGGATGACATTGGTAAGGTATTGTTTGGCCAATGTTTGAAATGTTTAGACAGTTTTAGATGGTAGTGGGTACAATTTCTTTTCTTTTCATTTCTTTCTTGCTTTGGCAACAACACGACTACAACATTTATCTTTTCTTTTTGTTGTTGACACCTGAATATTACTTTGTTGAGCAGGCTCAGTGAACATGATGCAGGGCCCTCTCTGGTGCCCTTCCAGTGGAGAAAACATTTGCTTTGGAACTGTTTCTCCACTGAGCAGCACAGTGGCTCAGTGGTTTGCACTGTTTCCTCACAGCAACGCAGCGCCGGATCAGTTCTTGGCTCTGGCTTTGCATGTTCCCCCTGTGTTTTGCATTGCTTTGCTTTGCTTTTTCCCACCATCAAAAACATGGATATTAGATTAATTCTCCTGCCAGTGCCCTTGACCAAGGCACTGGCTCAGAGTTGGTCCCACTGCACAGTAGCTGCCCTCTGCTCCTGATACTTCGGATGGATGAAATGCATAGAATAAATTTCCCTACAGGGATCAATAACAGACAAATTAAATGCATGATGCCTTTCTGCTTGCTGGCACCCCACCACATGCACCTGGCACCCTTTTTATTTTTCCTGTTCCGGCCCCTCAGACAAACCGAGTCCACCACTGCTCACGGGTGTTCAACTGGTTTGAGATCTGTGACTTTGAAAGCATTTGATTCACATCATGTTGACACTCATTCACTTGTGCCCCACATGAAAATATCAGCGTTCGTTCTGTTTCTCCTCTCATTTCTTCAGGTTTCTAATTTGTCTCTCGTCTGTAAATGTGTCATTTTCCACTTGCTGGTTTGAAACACCTCTTGTGTGTCTGCTTGTCTTTCTATCCTCCCTGTGGGCCGTTAGCTATGCAGTGCGTCTGTCACAGTCCCAGCAGTGTGTTGCAGACACAGAGGAGAAAGAGAGGAGGCCATCTGGACTGGGTCACGCTGTAGCAGCGACCACACGGGACGCAGCCAGAACTCCTCTCCAAACCATAATAACCGTCCGGGTGGGAAGAAATAACGACAACGGCTATGGGAACGTTTCCCCTCTCTACTCACAGTGGCGCTCTTTCTTTCCTGACACCCCTGCCCCCCCAAGTCTCTCTGGATCTCAGTCTTTCTTCACACCTCTTGAGATAGTTCTGCTTACATGAGTTGATAAATCCTTTTTTGTGTTGCCCCGTTTATTCACGCTTTGTCTTTGCACTACTGGCTTTGCTTCATTCAAGAGGAAAAGCAGTGTATCTGCAGAGAGCGAACATTTGGGAAAGAGCCTTTTGTTGCTGATTTGAAAGAGCAGCTTCCAGTCTGACAATTGGCAGCATACCGATAGGGGACAAACAGCGGCCTGTACACATTCACAGACACACAACTTCCTAGCGGATACCCATGCCGTAACACTCATCACGCACACACATGCGCAGGGAGAGATCAACTTTGCTCCTGCTTAGTTTAAGTGTGTGTCAGGGAGGACAACAAAGCTGCAGCGCTGGCGACACAAAACCAACAATTCACCTTTTTAAACGTGCATTTCCATAACATTGGAACAGTTGCTGGTACAATAAAGTACACTTCTCTTTCCTCTCTGGCATTGTGGAGGTGTCTGCCTGCCATGAATGCTGTGTTGTGTTTTGCATCTGACACTCTTGACCTGCAGTTTTTGGACCAGCATTCCTCCTGCCCCTCTTTACAGAGGTTTCCCCGCCACGGACGGGATCTCCAGCGAGCACCTCTCTGTGTCTCCTCCTCCCCCAGTGTGGAAGATAATGGAGTCTCATAAGGGAGTGGGGTGACCCTCTTTTATACACTTCCATCTATCTTTGCTGTGCAACATAAAGAGGCAGCGTGGAGTCCAGAGAAAGGATGAAGCACAGACTGGCAGTAATATCATAGAGACAGATATTGAGGCTCTTGGACCGCACTGCACTCTGCTCATCTTGATAATGGACGAGGTTAGCAGCAAGTGGCCCCATCTCTAGCAGATGAAGAAGGAAAATGTCTCTCCTGGCCTGCCTGGTCCAGCCCAGCATTGATCTACCTCTGGACAGAGCAGGAGTCTATTATCTTGGAGATTACTTTCAAAGCTTTTCATTTTGACGTTGTGCCTGCGGATCTGCCAGGAACTATAATTACTGATTGAGTGCCCTGCAGCCACAACTCTGACCTGAATGTAGTGTGGACATCGGCCTCAGCCAACCACAACCTCTAATTCCTCCTCACTCTCACCTCTCTGACCTCCATCCTCTCTTCTTTTTATCTCATTCTTTCTTCCCCATGTTCACCTCCTCACTCTGCCGCTGCCCTTTAGCCTCTCAGTCTCTCATTCTGTCCGTCTGAAGTCTCTTTTCACTGAAGTTTCCACCCCAGTTGATGAGATAAGTTTGTCTTTTCGAACAAATGGCTTTCAGCAGAGGTCAAAGGCTCTCGAATCACTGCCTGACAAGGAAGTTTCTTGTATAAGGAAAAGCAAATGTTACATTAATATTTCAGCGGGCCTATCAATTATGCATTGTTTAGAGTTATATTTATACCCTTTGATGGCAGACACTGAGCTCATGCTCACATTTTGGCAGCACAGCTATATACAGTTTATTTTCATTTTTCTGGCTGATTGGCTTGTACAACAACAGAAACGTGCTTCTGAGACACTGCTTTATGTATTCATGTTGGTCTCTTTTCTGGATTAGGGTCAGGGTCAAGCAAACAGCAGGGAGGCTCCAGCTCTTCATTGTTTCACTGTGCAAACCTCTAAAAACTCCACTTAGCCACATTATTCCGAGCCCCATGAATTATGGCCATAACGGATTATTCCTTTCACTGAAGCCGTGACCGCTAGCTGTGTGCTACAGGTGATTTCTTTTCTCTTTCCTCCATTGTTATCACATTTCTTTTATGTCTTTTATTTCCTTTTCTTTCTCATTTCCTTTCTTTCTCTTTAATTTCCTTCCCCTGTGTTTCCTGTCCGTTTCTTGTCTTTTCTTAGTTTTTCTTACCTTTCTCTTATTTCCTTTTGTCCCTCTTATCTCTGTTTTTGCTCTTGTTCCCTTTTCTTCTTTCCAGTCTTTGTCTCCCATTTTTTATCCTTTGCTTTGAGTTTGCCTTCATCATGTCCACCTTGCCTTGTCTTTTATTTCTTTTCTCTGTCTTTCCTCTTCTTTTGTTTCCTGTCTTTCCCACATTTTCTCTCCTCTGATCTGTTTGCCCCAGTTTTCCAGGCCATCTGTCCATCCATCAGCAGGACACCTCAGATAGATCCTCCTCTCAGGAAGAGCATTAGAGGAATATCCTTCCCGGCTGTGTAGATGGATAACTCAGTCCATCATCACAGGCATGTGTCAGGCCGTCAAGTACCATGATTACTTAACGAGGATCCTGACTGACCTGCCGTTACTGACAGGTATGAAAATTGGGACCACAATTAATCTGTATGACTCCCTCACCTTTGATTTGTTGGCTTTTAATTTTTCTCATTTATTTTAAGTGGGCTTTGCAACTCAGCAGTCAGAGGCCAAAATTAGTTTGGTCAATTCCTGTCCTTCTCTGGTCTGGGCCAATTGATTCTACAACAAGGTTATATTCCCCAGACTGTACTGATCAATTAATCATGATGGATTTCCAATTGTCAGAGGCCACAGTTTGTAAGATCCTCCTTTATTACCTTAGAGACTGAAAGAATGACCTTTGCTGGCCTTGAAGAAACCATCAGGAATAAAGATTTTTTTTACCACACAGCAGGACTGTTTAGTATGGGAGAATAAAAGTTTTATCAGTTTTATGGATCAGAAAATCTTGTTTGAAAAAGAATGAGACTGTAAATTGACACTGGTACTCGTTTATATCAAGATCCTCGGAGAATAAGAGGGAAGCTGATGTGGCTGGAAAATGATGAGTGAATGATGGGCTGTGACAGTGACAGTGTAATTGGTCCCAGACGCGCCATTAAAGCAGCATACATTGAAGAATATCCCTGACACCCCTTTCAAAGAGACTGCAATATTTGCGTTTCATACTCTGAGAAGTCAAATTAAATTCTCCAGTGCTTTAATTTCATGATTGATGGTTTTAGGGCTGAGCACCTCGCACAGTATGCCAGATTCTGTCCGGCGCTCCACAGCGAGGCTCCTCCTCTTCTTTGATTAGCGTCTCAGTGGTTCAGATGAAGGGCAGGAGGTGAACTGATCCGAGCGGCAGCGGCTCAGCCATTTGATGGAAGTCAGGAGGGGACAGCTAGTCCGTCGGCAGAAACGCTCTGGGACCGAATGGCTCTGCTCTGAGGAGGGGGAGGGGAGGGACGGAGGAAGAGAAAGAGGGAGAGCAGATCTGTTGCTGTGACCTTCAGCAGACCTTCCACAGACAATAACAACCTGACTGCCGCGCTTCCCTCTGCTTTATGCGCTTTCCTCACATCTCCTGCTTACACTGAAGCGCCTCTAGTTTTTCACGACTGCACTTTTCTCAGACACGTACGGGCAAAATCAAATCGTCAAACCACATTCACAAAACCTCTGACTCATCTGGTAAAATCGAAGAATTGCCGCAAAACCAACCAACAGTGCTTTCAGATCAGTCATCGCTGTGCAGTCACTACACACAACACATCAAAAAACATAGGAAACACAGTGTTCAGGGCACGTAGCTGAAGGGGTTTTGGTCTAACAGCCTCTACCGCCATGCAGAGAAGAGTTCTGTTGGGTTGAGGAAAGGGCAGTGTGCTGAACCACTCATGCATCCAGACAGCACATTGAAAACTGATGTCCCAAACCATGACACAGACAGGATGTTCTGCCTGCTCATGATCCTGCTGCTCACCCTCAGACAAAGCACCATCCACACCCCCGAGAAATGTGAGGAGATGTTCGGAGTCATTTCCTCCTGACTACCAGTAGTTCAGATTTGTCCTCTGTGGAGGACATTTATAAACCTGCATACTACTGAGTTAACTCCTTCTGCTATCTGCAGAGGACATTTAGGGCTTTTCAATGACACCAAATGTGAAGGGGTGGGGCTTTGGTACCGTTCTCTTTCTCATTAAGGAAAATGGTGTCCATCAGCACAAGCGTATTTTATGGAAAGAGGAAAAGTAAGTGCATAATACTTTTTATTAAGCAAATTTTGGCTTGAAATGTTGTTGGCATATTTTAGATAAGTCTCTTAACAACACATTAAAACATTGTCTGACTTATTATACGACCACGACTTGCCAGCGCCTTACCCTAACCCTTACCTCTCTCTCTCTCTCTCTCTCTCTCTAACATTCATTTCCTGGAGCCTTACCCTAACCCTAACCCGAACCATAACCACTGTCTGCCTATTCCTAACCCTATACCTAACCTAACCTTACCTAACCCGTAACCCTATCCTCAGTCTTTACCCTAAACTGTAATGATTGTATTTTGTATTTTGTCCCCACATGTGACTGTGTAAACAGATTTTTGTCCCCACAATGTGAGTAATACATGAACACACACACACACACATTCAAAAGGTGAAACACATGTAGCCAGTGAAACTGGAAGCTGCCTCTTGTTCTGAGTTTTGCTCCTTCATCACTGCATCGTGGCCAGAAGACAGCTGGTGCTTTTTCCTCTTCCATGCAGCTGCAGGAGAGCTGCTCCTCTCTCACCTCTGCACTCAGTACCCACACTCGAATTTAATGAGATGAAAAGGTGTAAATGACAAATGTAGTGAAGTACAAAGTAGACTACTGGCTCAAAGATACACAACTTAAGAGCAGGACTACAGTGTGCAACATTTGGAGTAGAGCAGCTCTGTCTCCTGGAAATTACATTTCTATCCTGCTATCCTAACAACAAATATGTTTTTGGAAACAAAATGCCACCTAAATTACATTTTTTGCTTCAGGAAATAATAAAAAAAAATATATTACATGTTTTTTTCCCTTTTTTTTTTACTGGGAGATAGCTGACAAGATCAGTACAGTAATTAGCATAAAGACTGGAAATGGGGGAAACAGCCAGGCAGGCTCTGTCAAATGATGACAAAATCCACCTACCATCACCTCAAAGGCTTGTTTTATCTTGTTTGTTTAAAAAATGCAAAATGTGAAAACAACACTTCACAGTTTTACAGGGGATTAATGGAGTCATCAACCTCATGCCGATGACTCCTGGAGGAAAAGTGCGGCACATTATCTCCTGTAACACGTCACTGTATCATTTCTAGGTGGATTTTGTGACCTGTTGTCAGAACCAGGTTAGGTGTTTCCTTCTATTTCACTATAAAAGCTTAAAAGGTTGTGGTCTTGATTACATATTTATGAATTCAACAGTGACTTGAAGCACAAGATAGAACATATGTTTACTTTATTACATTCAACCACAACAACTGTCTTTCCCTAACCTGAAGTGTTTTTGTTGCCCCGCACAGGACTCAAGATGATGATAAACCAAAGAGGCCGCACTTCCTGTGACACTGCTCTGAACATCAACCTGGCAGCTTGTCCCTGAAAAAAGAAATTTAGACGTGTATAAATGTAATTTCTAGGAGACACTGTTGCGTGTGTTCCTCACTCTCAGTGATGGCGGTGTTGAGGATGGAGGGATGGAACAATGGCCTCTGAAATAACAGCACCTGAATGAAGACAGCAGAGCCCTCATAAAAAAGCAAGTGCAGTGCACACACACACACACACACACACACTGGTTTAATTCTATAGGCATATTAAAATCAATGCCCAGCCGCGCTGTGAAGAATTAGGGACTAATTGTAGACTTGGTAATGATAAATGCTCATACATACTGAGCAGCAGTAGACAATCCCTGGATGTGTCTCCAGCTGTGGATTCGACTCCGGCAGTTTAGTGTCTCTATTCAGAACCTGAGCAAAAAACCAGAAGAGGAGGAGTCTCTCATTCATCCTTACTGCCATGTGCTTGACAGGCATTATCTCTCCAGAAACTACATGTGGCACCTAAGCTATTGAAATGCAAATTTGAAAAGAACACTACAGGGGTGGCAAACATCAGCATATTTCTCATTTTAAAGATGGGAGGCAGGGGGACTGTGTAAGCATCCAACTGTGCGAGGCCCTGAGGAACAGTGATGTGATCTAAACCAGTGGGGCAACAAACCCACATCCCTTGTACGTTTAGCTGCGCGCTACGTTACTGCACCTTTTTACACCGAAATCGTCTGTGCATTTCCATAATTGCATTTGATGAAAAGGAGATGGAGGGATTGAGGAATGAGAAGCAGCATAAAATGAAAAAGGGAGGAAGGGAGAGCAAGCTCCGAGATGACGAGGTCAGAGGAAGAAGTGGGAAATTTAAGGGAGTGGACAGAGATGAATATGCAAAAACACTCATTTTAACAAAGCGCGAAATCAGAACTCAATAATTAACTGTGCAGCTCGCAAGCTCATTATTTATACTCAAGTGACTTTAATAAGTCAATATTTTGGTGGAAAATAAAATTGCTTTGGGCATCTCAGTGTGGACGCAGGACCTGCTGCTCTTTGTTCTTCATTGTGGAAGCGTGTGTAATTATGCACACTGGAAATTTACATGTAGAATCGAGTGAGGAAGCTTTGAATGTTCCTGCCTCCCATCTCCATATGAGCACTGCTGCCAGTGTTATGCATAATGAATTATTCAAGATATGTGTATGTGTGTGTATGGAAATGATAGGAGATAGTTATGATATTTGAATTAGGGTGGAGGACCTTCATTGTGACTGTAACTGATGTGAGGGAAGGACAATTGCGCTTTGTGGCACAACTCAACACATTCATCCATGCTCATTATTGAAAATCCCTTCAATTTTTTGAATGCACATATCACCCTCCCAAACACACGCACACGCACACGCACACACACAGACACAGACACGCGCTATAAGCTTGATTGCATTTGTACGTACATGTTTGCATTTGCCATCATTTTATTGCTCACATCAGCTGACTTCTCAGTGCAACGGAGGAAGTGAGATGACATCTTGTGTGTGACAGAGAGAGGGACATGAGGTGAGTGTGTGCGTGTGGAAAAAAGGTTTTTGGTTATATTGTGACACTTGTGTTGTCCTTTGTGAGGCCCACAGTGAGAGATGCAGGGGGACGAAAGGACGGGACTGTCTCCCAGGGACAGACTGCAGAAAAAGGCAGCAGATCAGAGTGGACAGACGGGAGACGGTGACCATGATCACAACAGCCGTAGACATCATTATGTTCATCCCTCTCAGCTGTGAAGGTGACGGTAGGTATTCTGTTTCCCATATCGTTAAACACAAACAAGTGAAGAGATTTATTGAACTACTTTCAGGGTTGTTTCAGATTCTTGCCAGAGGCAAAGATTTTGGCTTTTTGTCCACATATAAGCCTGTATAAGAGTATGGATTTGATTGGTATGCAGTGTAAATTGGCTAACATCACATTAAAGAATGGGCGGGGGTGTTTTGAAATTCTAATATTCTGTTTTATTTACACATGTTTTACAGCGTCCCGACTCTTTTGTAATCTGGGTTGTAGAACAACACAGTTACCATGAATAAAACTGTGTTTATATATGAGAGGTGTGTGTGTTAGGGTGTGAGGAGGAAGATTAAAAGGCTAAAGCAAAGAAAAAAGCAAAGAAGAAAAAACAGTGTATCATCATTTTCTCCTCAGTTTCCATCACCGGCTGCAGAAATCACATCAAATGCAGTAAACAGGAACTTAGAACATGGTGATAAATCCTGAATTTAAATCTCTTCACAGTGTTTTTAGCCACTCTACCATGAGAAAACCAGTGCTGTGGCAGTCAAACCAGTGTTACAGTATTGCTCTAAACCACATTAGCACCAAATCGATAACACAGGGCTGGTTTATGGTGTAGCTCTGAAGAAGCGTCTGCAGGTTACAGGTAGAGGGGTTAAGTCAGCGGATGCAGAATGGGGGCAGGGGGCGCTGCGCATCTTCTCCTGGGACTGGTGACAAATCCCCAGATATTGATTGGATGCAGGATCTTCTGGACACATACATTCAGACTGATCCCCTCAAAGCCTGAGCAGACACTGTACACTGTGAGCAGAACAGGAAGCTGGAGGGGTATTAAGTATTGTGACAAAGACATATGTACTGCGAGGAGAAAGCCTGTGTCTCTGACAGCCTTATTGCTGCTTGGTTTACTGTACACAGCAATATGCAGCACTGGATGACTGATTGCCTTGCAAGGGTTTACTGTGTGGTTGCTGCAGTTGGACCCTGTATATATATATAAATATATGTTTGTGTGTGTGTGTGTGTTGTTTGTCTAGTCAGTGAGATACAGGTCTGTTTGCATTGACATAGTAAAGAAATTGCACCCTCGTCAGCAATACTCAACAAGACAGTCAATCATTGCCCTGACGACCTGGATGCTCCCTTCTCTTCTGGGGCTCAGTGCACACAAACACCCACACACACACGTATGCATGCACACACATACACACACCCCACTGAAGGGTCGTATTTCTACACCACGAGGAATGATGATCTCCTTGCACGCCAAGACACCAAACTGCCAGATGTTAATGGAAGAAATTAGAAGGTTTATGAGGACTTGTTAAGAATGGTTTCCTCATTATTTGGGGTCTCACTGACCCCACTGTTTTACATGTGGGAAAAGAAGCTAAAAATAGACAAAATAGACCAATTTCTCCCTTACAGTATCTATATTCAACATTTTTTTTTTTTTTACGATTAAATGTATCCAGTGACAGCGTGACAACATTTCTGCAGCTCCTCTTGGCTTTTAAGAGCTTTGTAGTGAGTTTCAGCTCATTGTTTCGCTGTCTGGCCCACAACTTTACTGGTTTAGTTCACTCTCACTGCTCTCATAGCATCGTTGTCAGCGGCAGCAGCTAGTCAGCTGTTGTCAGTGAAAAGGCTTAAAAAAACCCACCATACACAAGCTGCTCAGCACCAAGCAGCAGACAGACACAGTTAGCCACTAGCTGGTGAACATAGTGGAGCATGCAGAGCTGGTAGAGACCAAAAACAGAGCTAAAAGAGGGTGAAACCTGGACCTCCACTCACCAGGTGCACAGAAACAACTTCACATGTTGCAGGTTTAAATACATTTTTGCTTTTCTAGAGACGGCATTAAGGCAAAGTGTGTAGAGAGCAACTGAAATGGAAACCTGCTCTTTACCATAAACTGGACTTGCACATTTGAGCTGTTTCATGTTTTATTAGTTAAATGGGCTCTGCATGAACAAATATATCTTCAGCGTGCAGATAATTAATTCCCAAACAAAAAACACCTCTACAGTATGTTATCCCACATAGTGACCTTACTTCTGTTTGGGATCAATTAAACCCCAGAGACGTCTGACTCCCTGATATAAAACTCAATAACATAAATCCATATAGAGTTATTTGGGATCAGGGAAAGGTTGTGCTGCATAAAAATGTGTCAACACCGATTACAGATACAAAGATCCCCTGTGCTTAACCATGTTTTACAGCTGGGGGCTCTCAGACAGAAGTAATACATCATTTTATGTCATAAATTCAAAATCGTATTTATCAGCAAGTTTTAAAATCAGGAAAAGTCGTGCAAGTACAGAGGTATTAACACATCTTTAAGTATGTTTTTTGAGATGGACCAGATCTCCAAACAGAACATCAGGGTGAAAGTGAAAATGTAATTTGATTGTAATGTTTCACTAATTAGAATAATCATTAGGATACAAATGAATCCAGACTATGTACTTCCTGTTTTGGGTTCTGACAGGTCCCTAAACCTGCCACATGAGGCCCAGCAGGCTTTAATGTTGTGTATGATTCCAAAACTAAAAGGGTTATTTGTTAAGACTTTATCATCAGAAAGCATAGGGAGGCAACTGAAACTAAGCAGTGTGTGTTGATTTATGTGGCTTAATGTAGATTTATTTGAACTACCTTTTAATCACACTGCACATCCTCGGACTGTGACAATGTATAGACAATTAAATCATGGACCCTTGATTAACAGCATTTTGTAAATTCTATATTTTTTCATGGTATATAAAATTGAAAAATACAATGAAAACGTGTACATGATGAGGTAATTTGTGGTAATCTGCAGTGACAATATCTGACCATTAGGTGGCAGTGCTTTGTTTTCATGTTCACTCAGAGAATTTTGGTGTTTCCACAGTGTGTGTGTGTGTGTGTGTGTGTGTTTCGTCATCCATACATTGCCAAGCACGTAGACCAATAGCATTGTGCCTATGAGACAACAAAGGAAAGGCCATTATAAAGAGTCTCTGTAATGGCAGCAATGATGGGACAAAGGCCAGAGAGGTGCAATGATTAATAATGAGACGAAGCCAGAAAAATAATTTTTAATTTTAGAAAGAGAATACTATTTAAAATTTGCTCAATTTTGTATAAAAAAAATATAATAAACTACATAAAGTACACAGTATATAAGCCAATAATATTATGTGTAATTCTTGTACTCTCTGGCTCTTAATAGCATTATGTACTATGATTCAGTTAGAGTTACACTCTTTATACTAATAGATCCCTCTGGTGAGCTCACTGGTATTTTATGGTCATCTATTGATCGTGCGATTAGTGGAGCAGCAGGGTCCACCCACTTCATGTCCAGTTGAGAGTAATGGTTATTGAGTGAGTTGTCAATGGTGAAGGAGGACATTGACCAAAGGAGCATAGTGGTGGTGGTGCTGTAGGTGGACATGGGGGGTTGGGGTAGCAGCAGCAGCCACCCTGACCTTCACCTCTCCTCCACACCAGCTCACTAATTTGATAAGACAAACCAGCAACCACAGTGACCTCCACCTGTGGTCCCCACCATCCACGTTTCTTTCCACCCTAACTTGACTCTTTATCACATGAGGCTTGGAAATAGGTCGTGTGTTTCAGCAACGAAGTAGGTCCGTCCATTAGGCCGACCATCCTTCATCCTGCGGGTGGTGATGCAATTTGAGAGCAATGAAATCATTCCACATGATCCAATCTCGGAGTACAACAGCGGGATTAAAGTAGACCCTCAGGCCAGTCCTCATTTTTATATGTTTCTGTTGTCGATAAAACAAGCCTTTGTGCGCCTAAAGCTTCAATCAAAGGTGTTGTAAATACAAGAAAAATCCCGGTTTGCCTTTTCTTGTTGTTTTTTTTAGGGCTGAGTTTAACCCAAGAGGATTAAAAAATATGAGTTTTGATACTGTACCTTGCTTTAACATTAGATACTTGACAAATGGATGTGAAAAAAAGAGGAATTTAAAGATAAATCAGTGGAGTCTGTCCACTGTTTGCTAAATGGCTCTTACTTACAGATCAGATTTCAGTGTAAACTGTGACATACGGGTCAAAAAAAATCTACATCTAACAAATCTAATAAATGTGGCCGTGTTTGAGGCACAATTAAGGACCTGTATGTTGCATGCTTGTTCCACAGGATTTGGTAAAGCAGATGAAGCAGTGGAAATTAATTCTCCTGGGACAAGAGAGAGCAGGAGAATAATGGAGGGTAACTTTGAGAGGATTACTGTGACCGCAGATGTTTGGAGGAAGAGGAATATCAGAGCGGTGAACATAAGTGACCACACACTGTGCTTAGCCAAGGCACAAGAAGTAGCCACTGGCTTCTTCATATTGTATTAATGCAAGCAAAAACCTCCATAAATTGTTGATGCACATACAGACAATTAATCTTACCACCGTGCATTAATCTGCAACCTCAAGGTGAACCAGAGACGACAGAATTCAAATGAGACACCCTGCAGGAAATAAATGACTAAAAGTTTAATCTAAACCCACATCAATTTTATTACTATTATTATTCTCATTTTGTCCTCTCTGGGGCAAGCTGTAAACACAAGGCTAACGTTTTTTTATCTTGATCATACAGAATTTTACTGTTGCTGGTTGAGGGCCAATTTTAAATACAAGTAGTAAAATATTCTGAGCTCAGTGGTTCACTTATTCAAACACATCTTATGGTTCTCATTCAGAGCTTTCAACTGCAACCGAGAGATAGTAACAGGACCTTTAGACTTAGATATGACTTGAATATTACATATATCGGGAATATTGTCTTCCCAGAGGTTGAACATCTATGCTAAAATGTTAACTACTTTATACCTTAGAGTAGTTTAGACAGTAAAATGTATCTTATTTCATGAGCAGGTAATACATTTTATCGGCAGGTGTGCAATAAAATGTACAAAGTAACTTGTAACTACAGTGGTAAGATAAATGTAATGAAGAAAAATGTGCAATATTGAATAGTTCTCAGGTTTTTAGAGCTGTTTTGCAGAAAAATGCTGCATGTTTTGACTGGAAATGTTGCTGATGAGAGTGGAGAGAGTGAGTTAGACGCTAACTCTAGACAGAGTCCTTTGACCCTTTGCTCATTTAAAAATATTGATTACTGCTATAATATATAAAAAGAATAAATAAAGGATATGTGAAATGTAACAAGTCATGGATTAATAACACCCGACTCTACGTTTCCCTCCAAGCTCTAATGAACTTTTCAACATCTTGCAGGTGATTTTCTGGCCTTAAACTTCATTGTTTGGTGTTTTGGTTTTGTTTCCAAAAAAAAGCTCTAAAAACTGATGCTACATGCAACACAACCAACAGCAGACAGACATTTAGCGACTAGCAGGTGAACACAGTGGAGCATTTAGCAGCTAAAGAGCCAGATGTTTTTCTAAGGAGTTGGTCATCAGGTGACCTGCTGCAAAATGGCTAAAAAAAATCAGTTGTTGCAGCTTTCAGGACAGGAAGAAGCACAATCATAACACACAGGATTTAACTCACTCCCTGACTGTGTTCAACCACCTTTGGCCACAATAAGCACAATTCCTGAATAACGCGTCACACCCCTCTCCACCGACCCAACCATCTATATCCAGTAACTTCCTTTTCAACTGCGCAGGCGACAGCTGGGCAAACACTGACCCGTATCTGCCCCTTTCCCCATGACCCCTTAAGCCGACCTCACCCCCACCGACTCCCCACTTAGGCCCCCTCCCGACTGCTCCCTCCGTTGGCCCCTTAATTCAAGCGGCCCACCTCGCCAGCCAAGCAACTGGACCTGATGCCCACCCAGGTCTGTGGTCCCTCAGCGGGAGTGATGTGTGAGATTCAGGAATTCACAACACTTAAGAGTTTGGGCAAATACATAAGGTCGCTCCTCACAAGGAGCAGGGTCAGCTTCTTTAGACAGGACCAGCTAACCAGACACTGCTGCCAGCTTTCTTTCTTTCTTTCTTTCTTTCTTTCTTTCTTTCTTCTTTCTCTTCTTTCTTACATGTACATTGCTGGATATGCAGACTTATCTTCCTTTCTTTTCCTCTTAGTTTTCTGCAGTGGCCTTACGAAGGACATATGAAGCCTAACTGAATCTAGATATCCTCTCTGTCTGTTATATCTGTTTCACTTTCTCCATCTTTTTCTCAGCTTCAAACACACACACACACACAGACCAACAACAGCTCTCGCCTGATTTATTCCCCAGTGTGTGCACTCTTTAACCCTTCCGAGGCTCAGACAGCCAGACTTACTGTATGCAATCTGCAGGAGAAAAAGCTCTCTCATTCTTACAAAAAAAAAAAAAAAAAAAGAAAAAGAAATCTTCAGCTGAAATGTCTGAGCTCTTCATTCACTCAGCATTATTATAAAGTACTTGATGTACATGGAGGAGCATGCATTAAGCAATCAAGGCAGATCAGGTGAATGTGCCTGAATACTTATGTCAACCTGGCACGTTCGTGCAACCTGTGGGGGATGTTAAAGCTCATGGAGCTCTGGCTTTGTTTCCACACATTTTGCTTGGTGTCATCTTTGCTAAAAGTGAATGTTAATGATAAATAGAATTCCTCACACAGTCACTTGCTTCAAGGCTGATCATCAGGTGATGCCTTCAGGTGTTTTACATTACGTTCCAAGGAATTTTCCTGGAAAGAACCGTGTGATGTGATGCTCACTCATTCAACAGTTACTGTACATAGTTAGCAGACTGTTGAATGGAACTGCTAAAATGTTTTCTATATTTATGTGACCTGCTTCACATTGACTGAAAGGTAATTACTCTGTTGACACCTCTACTATAATCACCACCCAATCACATAGTCCTTTCCAGGAATCTTTCCAAGAAATTACATTTATGTACAGTTTAAGTTCCTTTCTATGAAGTAATTAGGAAAATATGGACCCATGAAATGAAGCGTGACAAGCTATCCAAGCCACTTAAGTCCTAATCTTTCGAACAGGTGGTGCTTAGTTTTGATTTAAGAAACAGAAGCTTTTCAAAAACAAGCAAATGAAAACAAAACATGTTCTCGTGATCAATAAAATGGTCCCATCTTGTAGCCGGAGGAACAGTAAGGAAAATAATAACACAATAATAATAGAACTTTCACAGTGAGAATAATTTGATTAGCCGAAGTTTATCTGAGGCAGCACACATCCAACTGTGGAGTAAATACAAATTGATCTGGATTCAATTTGGTAAACTTTAGCTCATTGATCAGCCTGCGTGATCAGTTCGTCGACTTCATCTAAATCGATTGATATCCCTCATGACCACCTTGAATCATTTTACGGTCGGTTCAAAATTACTTTCATTCCTCCCTTGTGAGACTTCCTGCTCTGATGCTCTGCCAGCCACCATCAACGTGCCAACACAGCCAACCTGAGGCCAGATCTGATGCTCTTTGAAAACAACAGGTCTCCATCTTAGCAGTTCTCGTACCGGAAAATGTTTTGCTGCAGGTGACTCACCTCCTCAGCTCACCCGCTCCACCTCCAGCCTCCCAGTTTATGCTGGGAGGTAGATTTCTGCTTCTGGCATAGCAACTGCTCGAGTCACTCCAGTCCCCAGTGTGTGACCACGCCCTGGGGTCTAATTAATACAACACACTGTGCATCCATATGGCTCTGTGTGATTAAACAGATAGGAAGAGGAGGGGGGTAAAGGGAGAGAAAGGCAGGACAGGATGGGGTGGGGGTGCAAGCGGGGTCCACTCTACCATGTTTTCTTCATTGATGGGTAAGAATATATTGCTGCATTAGCTGTTTCCTTGTGCCTGCAACAACTGTACTCTGTTCAGGCCAATGAAACAGGAAGCCGACCTTGGCACAAAGCAGCATGATTAGACCATGAAAAATCAATAGGTAAAATGTTTGAGTCAATCAAAGAGACAGTGAATACCATCTTTTTTTCATGTCATTTGCCATGAAACAACGCTTCCTCGAGGCCAGATGCAAGTGTTGGAACAAAGCCCTGACCCTCTTGTTGGAACAAAGCCCTGTTTGCAGACCACAATCCCCGGGTGGGTTTCTTCCTGAGAATAGATTAGAGATAGGTGAGGGCTGGGGTTAATGGAGAGGGACAGGCCCGGGGCAACAGGAAGCAACATCGAGTGTAGATCAGGAGAAGAAGAAAAAGTAGAGAAGAGAGAATGAGTGAGAGAAGAGAGGTGGAAATGACCAGCTGTGTTTAGCGGTGACCAGGAATCTAAACGAGTGTAGTGAGTGTGAAGCTCCGCCTCACCGTCCACCGTCCTTTCCTGTCTCTCTCAGGTCAGCTCAGCCAAATTGCAAAACAATCCCATATTTCCTCGCTTAACTGTAGTGGTATCTAGCCATACAGATGTATTGGATCTGTCTCTTTAAGATTTCTGCCTCCACGCCAGTACAATGGAGGAAAATTTAATTTTGTTTGGCATTCAAAGCACTGAAAAATGACATTTAAACAAGACAAAGAGTCTGCAGGCATGCTAACATCTCTGTGAGGTTGTACTTTAGGCACAATGAGCTAAATGTTAACATCAGCATGGTCACAATGTTAAGCAGGTATAATGTTTATCTTGTTCACAGTCTTAGTTTAGCAATTTAGCAGGCTAACATTTGCTAATTAGCACCAACAAAGAACAACTGAGGCAGATGGAAATGTCATTGGCTTTGCAGGTATTTGGTCATAAACCAAAGCTCACCAACATTATACAATTCATCCTCTTGGGACCACAAAAGTCTGAACCAAATTTCATGGCAATAGATGTAGAGACATTTCATTCAAAACCACAAATGTCAACCTTATGAAGGCACATGATGAAAAGTCAGAGGATGACCAAAGTTATTATAATTCATCCTCTGGGGACCACAAATTTTCTCAAAACATGTCATGGCAATCCTTTCAACAGTTGTCAAGAAATTTCTCTACAAACCAACTGTTGACTTTTTCGAGGATTACCCCATAAGACAAGATGTTCTAGTGTTAAAAATGATGGCAGGGGAAATGCAAACAGTGAGGTCAATAATGCAAACACCACAAGCAAAAATCCAGTTACTTCAGCAGAGATCTCAGCTAAATCTCTCAAAACCATGCATGTATCTGCATACCACAGAGGTGAGACAATATATTTTAAAGCAAAATCCTCAGCATAGGAAGACACAGGAGGAAAGCATTACACACAACTTGTTGTTCAACCTGTTTCGCCAACTGAGTGACTGGACGTTTCAGCTTGGTTAGCTTGTTTGTTAGCTTGTGATGCGTTCGTGTTCTCTCACTCTTGTCGCGTTTATCAAATAATGGATGATAGAAATAATTACAGCATGTGTAAAACACGCTGGGCATGTGTACCTGCCAACCAGTTATGTGCACATACACAATCTGTCCTTCTCTTTGTGATTTTGCATCCTCACACCTTCTACCATTTGTCGCTACCTCCAGCATCCTTTGAGCTTCTCTTCCCGCAAAGACACCTCTACCTCTCCATCCCTTCCTCCCTTTGTCCCACCCTCCATCTTTCCTTTGTCCTGCTCCGCACATCACTGCCGTCGTGCACACAGGGGATGCAATGTCTCTGCTGCTCCCCCTCCCCCACGCTCCACCCTCCTCCCCCTCTTTTCTTTCTTGGGGGCACTTGGGTGCATTGCACATGTTAACGGTGAGTAGTTGCTCGAGCACTGAGTGTGTGCATGTATGTGCGCTTGAGTGATAAATGAAGAGAAACTTGAGGGACGGGGGTGGGTGTCATAGATGATGACTGCATATCTCTGCATGTGAGCCCTACACTCAGTGCCATTGCAAAGGCCACCCGATTTATCTCTCAAATACATATAAATGTGTTATAAGGGCAGCTATACAGCCTGCATGGTCGGCTCCTGCAGAATGATTCCCCCGGCACACATTGCAATCACATCAGCCCTCCTTTTCTCAGAAACAGTCACTCCATTAATGCTTTCAGTGCCACGTCTCCTGTGGCCTCAGCATGTTAATGCCCACATTCTCCATCAGTCACCCTCCAACACATGACACTCCATCTTAAACTGGAACCACCGGCAACAGCTAAGGGGTTGAAGAAGTGGCAGAAATTACATTGCGTTTTTCAAGAAGCACTGGACTCCTCTCAAACACACCCACGCAGACACAGTAAGAGTATGTGCATATTATCCAACAGGCAAGAGTTCAGCTTAATAACAAGCTATTTGCAGATTTTACATATAAAACATCTTGGAAATATGGACTGCATTATTAAAGAGCTTTTATCCAGAGCGCTTAACGATTTGCCTCCCATTTACACTGACGGTGGTAAACTATGATGGAAGGTACTGCTCGAACCATGAGAAGCAATTACAGTTCAGTTTCTTGTTCAAGGACTCTTCAAAATGTGGGCAGGAAGAGCCGAGGATCAATGAAGCAATGACTGAATGATGATGTTTCTCTGTAGCTGCTGGATGTGTAAAATAAGCAATACTTGTATCAACTTAAAAGGTGATGATATGTTATTATTATTATTATTTTGTGTTCACAGCTTGTTTCTGGTGCCCCGAAATTGCAAAAAAAAAAAAAAAGAAAGAAAGAAAGAAAAAAAGTAGTTTTTAAAACGACACCTGTATCGACCACTAGGGGCAGTGAACGCACCTTGAGTGGCTTCAGAAAACAGAGGAAGCGCATCTTGCGTTCCTACTTACAGCGCAGCCAAAGAGACTGTGGGCTGAAATGAATACAAAGAAGACTGTTAAAGATTTAGTCATGATTTAGAGCTCATGGTCGAATGTTGTCTTCCTCATGCACAGTGACATGCACGCAGCTTTTGTCTTCTGCTTTACACCCAGCGCACACATGCACTGTTTCCTTTGAATATATGTGGCAAAGTCAGACTCCACCAGTAACAGTGACAACTACTACATAGACAGGCAAATATTTAAAATGGGTTTGATGCATTTCAAGCTGATTTTGACAATGATACTTTAGACTTGAGTGTGAAACTTTGACTTGTGAGTCGTTTTTCCACTGTGGTACTACTAGGTAAAGTCAGCGCATACACACACGTTACACACACGTGCACACGGAGCACAGCATAAAAAAAGAAACAGGAGCTGACATGACGGTTTTGATTATTTGCGACGTGAGAGGAGAGATGTCACCTGGGAAGTGTGTTACGGCTGAGAAATCTGGAAACAGTAAAAAAAAAAAGAGGAGGGAAAAAAACAGGGAACATCAGAGGTAGGCGGTATGAAAGTTGGTTGGCGTGACCTCTGGCCTCCCTCTCTCTTGGCTGCTCCCTTTGAGCTGCTAAAAGGCGTGCGGTGTGAGAAGCCAGAAGACAGCTGCACCCCCCCTTCTCATCCTCTGGGCTCTCTCTGGGAAACCAAGGTCCCCTTTCTCAACTCGCTTTAAATGCTGTGGGGTCAAGAGGAGCCGGGGCCCAGTTGAGGTGGTCCAGCCGGGGATAGAGTTTCACTGCTTTGCACGGCCAGTCTGGACTGTGTGTGTGTGTGTGTGTGTGTGTGTGTGTCTATGAGATGAAGGAATGGGGAGCTGCTTACAGAGAACTACTCTGCCGTTGTCTACCTATTAAAACCACAAATAAAGAAGTGACTCGCTGTAATGATCACAAACGCCCTCCCTCTGCCGCACAACTCACACCTCACACCCACGCAAATACACGTTTACACATCACAGCATGTGTGTGCGCGCGCGCGCGCACACACACACACACACACACACACACACACACACACACACACACACACACACACACACGCACACACACGGCCTCTTTTAGTGACAGCAGCTACAGTTGCTGAACAGAAATCTGTTACAGTAAACCCAGCGACATATTATGAAAGGCTCACTTTTCTGTCTGATGTTCACACCTAAAATTACAAAAGGAAACAGCTTTCATCATCACACCTGAACAAAGACACACTTCAGGTTAGTTTCTGCCCATACAGCATTTTAGCAACCAGCAGGTCATTAAACCATTAGACAGAATAAACATCTTGCACACGTCCTGACAGACATCGGCTTTGCTGCGCATCCATAGGTCAGCATTTGAAATGTGGATGTCTCGAGAAATACAGCTAAAGAACTGAGACTGCTCGCAGCTTTGAACATCTTTTCTACTGAATATTTATCTGTGATCTGTGAAGAAGCCCCCAGCAACAAACAAGCCTTCAGACTGTCAGGCAGGTTGTAAACAGGCCAATTGTTAGGCTTAACTAGACTTAATCAGGAGATAAGACTGAACACGAACACACCTGAAATGTTGGTCAGAGGCCCTCCTTACACAGGAAAACTGCACAGCTGTAAGGACAAAAGGTCAAAGTTGAACTCAGTGCATAAACTGTGACGGATGATGGATGTTTCCACGGATAGTTTGGGCAATAATTTAACCAACTTCAAGAGACAAGTCCTTCAGAAAAAAAAAAAAAAAAAATCTGCTGCAACCTTCATCTGATGATGAATTCTGTGTGATGTGATCCAAAGTTTCAGAACAGCTACTAAAAGGACCTTGTAGTGAGACTGTTTTGCTAACCTGGAGATTTGTTTAAACCTGTACGACTGTTCATGTTTCTTTATGTTGCTGCATTCGCACATTTCAGAAATCAACTGTGTACGTTTCATTACTTATAAAAACAATGGTCAAACTACAAAAACAAACCAAAATCATCCTTTGACGCCTCACCTAAAACACACAGAGAGAAAAACAGAGAGAGACAGAGGCAGAAAGAGGAGGTTGATCCATATTGGACTCTCCCTTTGTCTTGAAGTTCAATCATGCGATGGGATTCACAGTGATTAGAAGTCCGGCACCAGCCTTCATCGACCAGGAGCTCCGGGTCTCATGCTCAATACCCTTTGTCTGGCCAGCAGGCTGTGAGTTAATGTGCTGAACAGAAGAACAGGACGGAGGAGAGGGGAGAGAGAGGAGACGATGCACCAGATTGATCTGCTGCATCCCAGCGGACGGCAGGGCGCAAGCAAGCTAACACCACCACGCTGCACATTAAGCTTCTTTATCCATCAAGTTCAAGTCACAGGTACACACACACACACACACACACACGCACACACACGCACACAGAATAAAGGAATAAAGACGAAGTCTGTGGGTTTATTATCACTAGAGCTAGTTTATTATCACTGTTATTGTTTTTTTCTTCAGTTTTGCACAATGAACCCTAAAAACAATACAAACCACTAAAAATGGTCTATGTTGCCTTTTTACATACACGCACACACACAGTAGATACTGCATATGTGGATACGTATACAGATTTATCATTGTGACACCTTTGTCCAGAGAGAGTGTAGAAACGAAACTTTGCAGAAACATACAGTCGTGATCCCTGACAATGCTCTGAGAACGCTTATTAAATCATCTCGTATTGACCTGAATTAAACTGTAAAAGCAGACAGAGGCAGTGACCTCAGCAGGCAGACACACAATGACACAGACAGGAGGGAAAACAGACAGACAGATGTGTGATCATGGGCTGACTTAACAGATTTGTGCTCCCTCCACTCCATCCACGATGAAGCGCAGGTGACACTTGAGGCTAACTTTGTGACATGGAACATGAAGTTGACACAGCTGATAACTGGTTTTTGGTTTCAGGTTGGTACCACACTTAAACCCTGCAGGATTGAAAAAGTAAATAAAACTGCATAGATTAAATATAAGTTTTACTCGTTTTAGATGAACTGTGGTGTCACTAAAAGCAACTCTACTGAAGTGAGAATAAAATGGCAGACAGCCTTTTCCCTTCTCTCGCCCTTTGTCGTGGTCAGATGGCCCAGTGAGTGTTTAATGAATGTAGTCTGATGGTGATATTTAAGATCTGATACCGTCCTGCTCATGTTAGCTTCACCAGGACGTAGGACCGTCTCTATAATGTTCATGTTATATATTGTTAATGTATGTTGGAGAATGATAAACATAAAAACTGCCTGATTTTCCTCAGTGGAGTCCTGGTTGATTACAGTGCTTTTGTTTGTATTTCAGTGTGTCAGAAACAACAGGGGTCCAACATGAACGTGATATTTTTGGCCAGAGTTAGAGCAATTTTGATGATTTTACATAAGACATTTCTGGATTTGTGTTCTTATTCTCCTCATTGGGTTGAAAACATCCTTGCACCAATAAGGATTCAGATAATCCTGATCTGATGATGGTTGTGGGCTAGCTCAGTTATTTTTCCAGACCGCTGTCGATCAAATCTGTCTTGATGAAGCAGATTAGTTTTTATTTAATCCTAAACATTTGATGTCATTAGGACATAGCTGGGTTTAAAGGTAATGGAGATTACACTTGTGGTTGAGTCTTCAGTTTTGCGGTTGTGGCCTAAAACAACTAGGATTTCTACACAATCTCATACAAACCCAACATTTCTTGTTAGCTCTTACCAGTGGAGACGGAAACAAGATGTGGAAAGTTTACAAGCAAAGTTTGATTAAAACTAATTTCACATTTGTTCTGATATTTTATGCATATGAGTAAAGTTCCAGTGACACAGGGCAAGAGAAGGTCAAATATTCCTACGCCTACGTACAGTACATGGTTTGATATGGCAACAAATATATTGGCATAATTTTCTCTTTAAGACTAAATACTTTTTTAGCCTGCAGTGCTGCAGGATTGAAGCTTAGACTGTGAATTATAAACATAAATGCAAAGTAAATCTGCTATGTGGTGCTCTGTACAAGAAGATTTCCAATGCACATCTCTGTAATATGTCTTAAATAATGATGCTTCTACTGAGAGGCCGTTATTGACTTTTTTGATGTTTGATGCTAACTTCACAAGACAGGTGTGGGCGGTCAATCACCTGCAGAGTCAACTCTACTCTTATTTCAGTGGCCAAATTAGGGCTGAGCGAACGGCTTTAGATCGTGTTGACAACATCAATACAGAACAGACAGTCTTCTCAAGCAAAGATGGTTCGTGAAGGAAAATGAAGACAACTTGTCACTTCAAAGGTAACAGGGCTGACAGGACCTCACCCCGAGTCACTCGTGTGAGGATGACTGGTGGGAACAGGATGAGGATGAGGTGATCATCAGGCAAGACAGAGTTAGATTTGTCAACATCAAAGGTCACTCAACCTATTTTCATCAATACGAACCATCAAAACAGATTGACTGACAATGTGAGACAGGACCATCAATAGCACCATATTGAGATCACAACATTATTTTGCCATTAATCGGCTAAATATCACAGTGTTACCATCACAAGTCAAATAATGATTAACTAACACTTCTTGTTTCTCATGCAGATCTACTGTAGGATTTCTCTGCCTACTGCCTTTAAACACATCGGATTCAGTCGGCTTTCTTGACACAGGTATATAAAATATAATACTGATCTCAAACATTAAAGTACAATTACATTAAATCACCATTTGACTAAACTCAGCATCAGCATTATTTGACATGTACAGGCATTGGGGTCTCAGAGCAGAACACCATAGAGATAAATGCATCGGAAACGTAATCAATTCACAATCATATCGGATGGTCATTTGGTGCCACAACCATCAATACCACATAATGTAAAGGATATTTCATGAAGAGGCTAGTTGCATCAGGCTTTGGACCTTTGGAGAAATTAGACTCAGAATATTTCAGGTTATCCAAAACATCCTCAACCACTGAGTTGCTGAACTGTACTTACATCCATAGCGGACGTAATACAGAGATACAATGAGTCCAGTCGAAGGCTCTCGTCCTTCTGACCTGATCTGGTTACCTGTGTTGAGTTAATGCATAATAAGAGATAGAACTGCACAGGCAGATGTCGTCTGAACAGTTATATACTGGCACCATAATCCATTTAAAACAAGACCTGCACATGCCCAGTTCAGGATGCCTTCTTTGTGAGAACCTGAGGTGTACAAGAAGAACTATGAATGTAACACAGCTGCAACTAATTGTTGTTTTCATTATCTTTTAATTAGCCTGTTATTCTCTTAGTGACTCCATTTTAATTGTTTTGGTCTATGTCAGTGAAAAAAATTTCTTAAAGCACAAGCTAACTTTTTTAAAAGCTTGTTTTGTCTGACCCAGGGTCCAAAACCCCCAAAATATTCAGTTTAATATCAAATATGATAAATAAAAGCAGCAAATTCTTACAATTAAGAAGCTTGAACTGTTTCTTTTTTTCTTTTTCTTTCTTTTTTTTTTGGCATTTTCACTTTTGGAATGATTTGGAATCGATTCTCGAAATAGTTTCTGATTTCAACTCTACGATGAATGTTAACAGTGAGCAGTAATCCTACACTGAGAATTAGAAAAATCTAGATTCTCCTTGTGAACGTGATTCCCTGAAGCTGTCGTCGCAGATCATTTTCCCACAGAGGTTGTAACCTCGTGTTAATGTGTAATCCCTACATTCATGTTTTCATGACCCCTGCGGACATCAAGGAGGCCGTTTCTGAGAATCTTTCCTGTTGTGTTTCCAGCAGAGTGGCCATCATTATCCTGCCAGCACTGTCTCTTGTTTACTTAAATGACCAACAGAGAAGACATCCCTTACAGCAAATCTGCCTGAACTGGGCACAAAGCAGAATTTAAAGAAGAAAATCACGTCCAGTAGGCCGAGTGTGGCCTACTGATATAGATATAACAAGAGGATCAGAGAGTCCCTGAGCACACACTCTCCCTGTCTGAAGGTCAGGATTCTTGAACAAAGAAAAAGGGACATTGGCTAACTGAGAGGAGCAGAGTTTGGTGATATAGCACTTCCCAAGGCTGGAAAACATACAAGACAAAAGCCCCTTTTTCCACTAACTGTATCGGTGAAGGATCTGGTCCCTGCTGCTGATGGAGTTACAGCACCAGTCAGTCAGTGAGGACAACTCTGAGGGCTCCATTAAATCACACAAGTTCTAATATTACACAGCAAAATGACAACCTGACCTATCAAAGTCTAATCACGCAAACATGATCGTCCCTGCACCACATCCCCAGTGAATCAAGTTAAATAGTATGGCACTAAAACCTGTCACATCCATGGGTGAGATGTGGGCAATTTCCTGCAGGAGGAGATTAACCCTTAATTACACCGAGAGACAGAAGGAAAGGAGGAAGGGAGGGAGGAGGGAAGGAAGAAAAGCACACTATTTGTTTTCCCAGTGAAATTACTCAGAGCAAGAGAAGTAAAAACACTGATTGAGGCTGCAGCAGCAGTGGAGAGAAAATATCAGACAGGTAGTTAATAAATATACAAGCAGGAGACATTAAAGTTGGGCATTTCTTCTACTATTTTGACAAGTACCATTACTGTTTTTCCAGAACTTGTAACATGATATTAACACCAAAGTGTACAGTTAAATAAAAGAAATGAAAAATCTGCAAACAAATAAGCATAAGAAATACATGTAAAAGGCATAAAAGTACCGGAGATGATCACGAATACTGTGTAATAATGTGGGTTTGCAGAACACACACAGATGGAAGGTGGTTCTCTGCTGTGGGGACAGATACAACTCTCACGTGAAATGTTGATATGCAGAGCCAAAATAATGCAAAGATGCAGTTTGAAACTTTTTTCCAATTTTCTGTATTTTAATTAATTGTTGTTGAAATGTCAGCTGCATTCATGCAACGACAGCAAAGTGGGAAACTGGAAAACTTCCTGTTTTTCTGACTTAGCCCAAGATGCTAGCCCCGCTGCCAAACTATTTAAACAGCCTAAAATTATAATGTGTGACACCTGTAAGCAGTTAATACAGCAGCTCCTTTTAAATCAGCTAAATCAAAACACCTTGTCCATACAGCCCATGTCCTGCAGCCTTTCAGTAAACCAGGCATTTGTTGTTATCTTAGCTAACATAAAATGGAGAAAGCTAGTGGGCGTACTGAACGAATTACACCAAACAACCTGAGAGGTAACGTGAGGAAGCTTTTTGGATTCAACACCACAGATGAAAAAAGATGAAGGTGTTAAGCTTTAGGCAGCAGGGGATCAAGGTCAACTCTTCACCTGAACTTGATTTTTTGACAGCCTTAGTTTTTTGATGCTAAGCGGAAGATATCACGCTGTCAGAAATTCCCAATGTCACCAATTTGGAATTACAACCAGCAGGCTGACATCTATGGTTTTCCCACTGGGCTGCTCATGAAGACAACCTGAACAATGTCATGTGAATGAACCAACTGTGTTCAGTTATAAGTGTGTTGGAGTTGTAAGTGTCGTCCACTTTGCTTTTCTCAGTTCACTTCACAAATTCACGGATAAACGTTCCACACAGGACATAAAGTCAAACACCAGTGAGAAAAAATAAGCTCAGTGAAAAGCTTGTGATATGAAAGAAAAATAAAAATCTGATGAAGTTACACATTCACATCCACTAGAAACTAAGCATGAACTGTTTTAATAATTAGTGCACAAGATAAAGGTCCTAAAAACTTCTCCCTCCATTTGTGTGTTTGTGGACTGTGAGTTTCTTTCTGTCTACTTATATTGTCCGTGTGTCCAGCATGTGTCGATAATTGCGATATATGTACAGTACATACATTTATATACTGTACACAGTATGTGTGTACTCCTCTTCTCCATTGTTCGTACTCTATATGTTTCCTTCATTAAGACCTGAGAGAAAGGCCAAAAACAGGGTTGAGGTAGGTAACCATAATGCATCAGAGCAAGTCCTGTTCAGTGTGTGATGACGCGGATCAGGGAGCCGGAGAGAGGAGCCCGGCCATCGCAGAGCCACCACACGGCCGACCATCTCCCTCAGCCAGCTCTCTGTCGGGGTCATTATTAGAAATGTGTTCCTGAAGCACTTTAACTACTCAGTGTTGACAGGAGGGAGAAGGCTGAGCAGCAACTGTGGTTTTGGGAAGAGAGTAGTCAAGTATGATCAGCAACTGTCATGTCTCCTGGGCACCAGATGTCTAAAAGGCTATTATTGTGTTTAACAAGGAGGCAGATAACGTGACGGGAAAATAAAATGGCTAAGAGCACTGCAGCAACAAATATCCAGAATGAGGTTAGAAATACACTGCTGCCAATTTAAATCAAGGAGAAAGTATTTGCTTTCTGGCTAAAGTTAGAGAAGATCGATAACGCTGGACATCTGTCTGTTTAATATCTCTGAGCAGTTCCCAGGCAACCAGCACAGACTCCAGGAAGTTACTGCTCCAAGTCAAGAAACAGTCCAGCACGTAATCCCTCCTAAAATGGCAAATTTAGTTTTTTATCTTTCAGTTTTTGTATGGATTAAACAAATAAGATAGAATATATTAATTAGTCTGCTGTAGAGGTACTGGTTGGTGGATACAGTTTACAGTCTTTTGCTAAGCTAAGCTAATGTCTGCTGGCTGTAGCTTTATATTAACCATACAGACAATCAATCTTCTCAACTAACTTTGCACCAAAAAGTTTGTATACTTCCCAACATGTCAAACTATTACTGTAAGTATGCAGCTAGAGCTGGGAGGCGATTAGCTTAGCTTAGCATGAAGACTTGAAACAGCTAGCTTGGCTCAATGCAAAGTTCAACATTCTTCCCACCAGCACATCTAAAGCTCACTGATTTACATGTTACATCTTGTTTGCTTAATCTGTGTCTCAAACAGTAATAGGGGAAGTTACATGTCGTACTGTACGTGCTAAGCTAGGCTAACCACTTACCAGCTATAGCCTCACAGTTAACACAGAGAAACAAGAGTGGTATCATCCAGCTGCTAGCAAGAAAGCTAACAAGGTGTATTTCCCAAAGTGTCAAACTATTCCTTTAAGTATGAAGCTAAAGCTGGGAGGCCATTAGCTTAGCTTAGCATGAAGATTTGAAGCAGGGGGAAACAGCTAGCTTGGCTGAATCCAAAATTCAGAATCCTGCCTACCGGCACACCTAAAGCTAACTAATTAACATGTAACATCGCGTTTGTATAATTTGTACTCAAACAGTAATAGGGGAAATTATGTGTCGTACTGTACGTGCTAAGCTAGGCTAATCATTTACCAGCATAGCCTCACAGTTAACACAGAGAGACAAGAGTGTTATCATCCAACTGTCAGCAAGAAAGCCAATACTTCTATTTCCCAAAATGTCAAACTATTCCTTTAAGTCATTACACCAACAATAGTGGAATAATGTTTTGGGAAATTTTGATAAGCTGTGTGTTTAATTTTTGTCTTTTTTTTTTTTTTTACATACATCATGAAAACATTCATTCAATCAATAAAACATATCTGCACACAAACACACACACAAACACACACGCACACAGAATTCAATCATAGCACTAATGTTTGACACATATACGATGTCTGCATATTATAATAAATAGCAAACATTATCTCGTTCAGCTGTAAATAGTCCTGAAAGTATCATTAGCGATGCAGTGTATCTCTAACAGTTCACTCAACTGAAGCAACTACGTTTGGAAAAAATATTATGATCTTTTGAATGGAATGAGACCTAAGAAAAAAAAAAAAAGCTTATAATGGAACAGCATAATTCATTCATATTCTAACATACGGTAATTCATACAACAGTGTTATCAGTCTGTCAACTTGCATGAGGTACTGACATTGTATCTACAAACACCATATTCATCAACAGAGGGAAGCCAGGATTTCACAGAGGGGGAAAAGAGGGTTTTTCATTATGCAATAAACAGACAAACAACAACAACAACAGCGACAACATTAACATTGTTATCTTGAGGTAGAACATTAACTTCAGCATTTGGAAGTGCTTTATGTTGGATACTCGTTTTTTTTTTTTTTTTTTCACTTTGCTTCAACGAGCAAAAGAGAGAGAGAAGATTCTTGACATCTGAGGTAGTGCGGCACCTGATCTTGTAATTTTCAAACCAATCAGTTCCTCCGCATGTTAATTGTGAGCACAGGGGAAGGTAAAGTCCCTCAAAGCTTCCCGCAACACATTCATTCCGGCTGAGGTAGGTTTTTGTTGAATCACAAGGTTCACACAGCCAAGTCTAGTGCCTGTATGAAGGCCGAGAACTCATAAAAAATGTTGATGTCACTGAAACAAAGTCCTGAGACAGAATATATCGAATCCCTGGACGAAGGCTGAGGTCTTCTGAGAGCGAGAAGGTGGAATCATTGGTAGGTGAGAGCAGGCAGCAGGAGTCTTTGACACCCACAGAAAAGTAGAGATGGTGAAGCACAACGTGAAGCGTGAAGCACGGGGTCAGCAGCGGAGCCGTGCCCCCCTCAATAAGACCAATAACTTATAACCACTTTGACATATAGGTGCTAAAGATATATATGTATATATATATTTATAAACTTAAAAATAAAATCATCATTGTATAACAAGGACATTCTGGGGCCTCCATTCTGTGTGCCGCCCAACACCAGAAAATTAACAAAAGACCAAATTTTACAAATAAAGAACATTTAACTGGCCTGTCGAGCTCGAAACAGCCATCCATCAGAAGAGAGCTCTCCCAAACCCCGGGCCAGAAGCACTCCCATATACAGCCCTAGATCCTCTAGAACTTCTTAACTTACCATTAAAAAAATCTTTGCACAAAAGGAAAAACTACCTTGAAAGGAAACACTTGTCAACCTGAGTGAGAGAAGAGTCTAAGTGGACGCTGTGGACAGCGTCGTGTGAATTGGCCTTCATACGTGATTAGCCTTGGTCCTGCTGACCTGCTCCTCCTGCAGGAGGCTCCTGGAATTGTGTCTCTCGCTCCACCCCCAACTCGTCCAGCGGTATCGTCGACAGCTGGGTGTCGTTGAGCACGTAGGAGTCAGACTGAGAACACACGTAAACCACATTAATTGAACAGAGAGTGCATTTAATTCACTCATTGGACGTTTTAGCCCAGCTAGGAGAGACGATGGGGATGACATACAACATCCCTGGCCAAAAGTCTGCAGCTACATGACAGCTTCCCAACCCCGAAACCACCGGGAAGCCCCACTGCCTTTTTATGTGAACATCAATTTTAGTGCAGGTGGGACTTTTGTTTATTCTTTGAATTCCCTTTTTACGACTTCACCTCCATGTCATTTTTTTAGTGCTTTTATCACACTGTAATATATGAAACATAAAAAAAGCATATGCCAAGGTGGGCGTAAAAAGCTGTAGCCCCAGGCGATACCTTTACAGCCGCAGAAAAACTTTTTCTAGCCTTTTCTAAATTTATCCTTGGTTTATTGTGTTGTGTTGATTCTATTGTGCTGGTTTGTTGGGGATAATAGACTTTCTATTGGTTAGAATAACCATGAATAAAGTAAATCAATGAGGACCGAAGTAATTTCATTCTTGATTTTCCCTCTAATGTTAGTAAGTGGTGACTAGAAGAAGATGCACTCACAAAGCTTTAGGTCATATTTTTGTTTTAGGGAGGGAAAAAAATAAAACACAAACTACTGCTTGTTTTTTTTTTTTTTTTTTTTTTGCTGGAAAAGTGACTATAATTTAAGACTGGCAATCAAAATAATAATAATAATAATAAGGAAAACAAATAGTTTAAAGCTTCTCATTCCCGCTTTTGTTTTCCTTTTTTTTGCTGCAATAAATGGTCGGGGGAATTATTTTCTGTGCTTATTGAAAATAAATTGGAGTAGCTGTGCTTGAGTGACAATTAAAGTGAAATTGATTGAAAGGTAAACTGCACTTTATTGGGTTATTTTTCTTGCAGCTCCAGGCAGTGATAACACTCGATGAAGTAGCTTCTCACGTATCAGAATAGTGGCGGATGTTTACAACAGACAGTTTGGGTTGTAATTTTCAATCGTCTACTTAATTTCATTGTATTTATTGTTTATCTTAGATTTTTGCACTACTTCACTTATTATTCGGTCTTTCATTTTTTTGTCTTGTTCTGCTGTATTTCCTTTTTCTTGTGCAAGTACATTGAGAGCAGTGTTTACTCTGGAGTCAAATTCCTTGTATGTGCACACATGCTGGGCCAATAAAGCCGATTCTGATAAGTGATGGCCGAAGCTATAAAAACACGGCCCAGGATGTACTTTCACCTTTTAATGTCTTTAACCATAGTGTCACATACGTCGCTGAAAGAATTAAGGCTTAATTTAGGCTTTCATCTCTCACCATGCATGTATCTTGTACGCTGGGTTGAGAGAAAAGTCTCTCGAGCTCGTTGCTGTCGGCCACTTTCTTCCCCGCTGCACTGCCATTGACATCCATCTCTCTCCTGGCCGCCCCGTTCAGCCCGGAGGCTCCCTGTGAAGAGGAAGAGGACTCCAGCACCACGCTGTGTCCTGCCTGGGGGGTGGCCTGAACTGTCTTGCACATCATTAGCCTGGGGTTTACATGAACACACACACACACACATAAAACACTTGTCAGCTGCATGCACACAATAGACCGACATTAACCCTCAGTAACAGTTATTGGCAAGTTATTTCCAGTGGTTCCATTTGTCGCCATTCGGGACTTACACATCACGTCTGTACTGACCTGCCGCGGTAGCTAAAGGCGAGGAAGAGCACACAGAAGATGATGCAGGTGACTCCGATGTGAATGCCGATGATGATGCCTGTAGTGGATGTTTTGCTCTGTTCGTCTTTCACACAGTCGCAGGGGGCGTCCAACACTGAGGAGATACAGCACACGTCTGTATAAACGAGGCGATGTCAGGGAGGTGTACGGAAGACATTAACACTTTGCTCAAGACAAAAGATGACACGTGCGACTCAGTGCGACGCATTAAACTTGAACGCACTGAGGTGATGTGGGACACTGCAGTATGTGTGTTTGGTTGTCAGATATTCACCAGATTTCTCCACCGCCTCTCGAAGCGAAACAAATCGGATGGTGGCATTGCCATCTCCGTGCTGGTTGTATGCAAGCAGCTTTATCTCGTAGACCAGAGTAGGATCTGAACAATAGAAACAAGAGAAAATGAATGAAGAAAAACGTGTTTAGCGAAGACTACAATGACGATTACAGCAACGGCTCATGACATTAACTATTGTAGTCAGAAGATGTCTCACCCAGCTGAGTGATGCTGTACTGGGTGACGTTGCGAGCGAAGGTGATAGGACCAATGAACAGTGGTGTGTGGGCTCGTCTGTAATACAGCCTGAAACCTTGCTGTTGGCCCATCTTGGAGGAAGGCTCCCACGTTGCTTGTATAACGCTGCTGTTCACCACCTTGGTGTAGAGGGAAGGAGGCGCAGGCACTGCAATACAACACAGACTGTCAACCAAAGTGGTTCAAAAACATGATAACAGTCAACCGGAGAGCTTTTATTTTGTATGTTTGGAGTGTGAACAGTACCTGGCATAAGGAATCAAAAGGATTGTGACTTAGATTAAGATTCTGATGAGGTGTCACAAATCCACCATCAAATCACATATGTGCTTTATTTCAAAATCAGTTTGAGGAAAACAACATAGATGAAGAGAGGCAAAAGGCAGACTTCATTAAAGCAATAAAGACAGGGTTATTGATGTAAGCTTCTCCACCTCTCATGGATGTTCTTCTATTTATAAGCTCAAAATCCTGCATGCTTTCACTCTCAGCGATCACTACATACGAGCAGCTCTACGGCAAATCTCCATGTATGTTTGTCTATTATTAGTAAAAGGTATTCTTTGTGTGTGTGTGTGTGTGTGTGTGTGTGTGTGTGTGCGTGCTCTGCTTTCAACTCACCCTCTCCATGAGTGCTTTCAGTAGCACTGTCCGATGGTTTGCTGGCCCCGTGGGATGTGTAGGCTTTGACGTAGAAGGTGTAACTGGTGGAGGGCTCCAGGTCCCTGATGATCTGCTGCAGCGTCACCTTACTGACGGCCTCCTCATATTCCATCTCCACCGGGTCTGAGGGAGGTATGAGGGAGGAGAAGGAGTAGCAGAAAGAGGAGGTGAGGGCACAAAAGAGTGAGAGAAGGAAAGAGGAAAGACATAAACGGGAAAGGAAAATGGATGGGAGGAGGAGCAGGCATTAAAGTGATGGAAAATAAGATGAAGAAAGGACACAATAAATACAATCTGTTTCTGTCATCATTTTATGGTTATTGCCAATTTCACTGGTTTTATCGGAGCAGCTCTGTTAGGTAATAGCTAATCTAGTTTGACCCTGGGAGCCTGAATGACAATTGGTTGAATAGCAGGGGTGGAGTGAGGAGATGGAGGGGTAAAAGGGGGAGTTATAAAGAATGTGTTAAAGCATTTTATTGCTCTTAATCCAGAGACAACCAACCATAACCATCTACCTCCAGCCCTCAACCCATTGGGCCATGCGATCTTGGAACGGTAATTACTGCAGATCCTATTGGTCGGCCCCCCAGGGCCCTTAATTATCCATCCGATAGAACTACCGAGGAGAACGGCAGCTGGCGCTTCAAGAGTTTCACACGCAGAAACACACACATACCCATACACATGCCCAAAGCCGTAAACAAACATACAGGATGTCTGTAAACAAGCATGCGCATGTGCATGTATGAACACAGTCAGGGAGCATTGCCCCAACAGTCCACACACATGGATCCCGAGGCAAAAATCATCATTTCCCTTTTTTAATCATCCTTATTACACCATCTTTATAATGGAGAGTGGGGGAGTGGTGCTGTAGCGCTGAGCAGACTTTTAGATGGGAGGGAGGCATTTCCATTTTTCCATTTATTTTTCACATCTACCTCTTGTTCCTGTAGCTGGCATGTATTTGCTGAGTGGACGTTTAGACAAACATATCTGCCCAGTGAATGTAGAGTAAGTGTAAATGGAAACACTAAAAACAGAACATTTATCATGTTTTCCATATTAAAACTGTGGACAGGGTTGTTGGGTTCAATCCGACCTGTTTCACCTCAACATGTAAGCTCCTCACGCGTCAGTTTTAACACATTTAACTAACCAGATGTGAGAGAAGTCGCCCATTTAACTGCAATGTGCAGGTGACAGTGAAACGCTGGCACTATCTGAGATCTGCTTGTACAACGCTCGCAAATTGCTTTTGTGAAATGGGCCCCTTGGTGACAGTGTTAGCACTGCTAGCACGGTGTTAGCATTTATTACGTCAGTATAACAGCATATTTACATGACTAAATACGGTATATTGAAATAAATGCTCCATCATCTGTTTTTTATGGTCATGGGGAAAGATTCAGTAATTTCAGATTTAAGCACATTAATACTTCACTGCAGCCACAGCTCATCCGGTCATTTGGCTTCTGTGTAGGACTTAGTAACATGAGAGAGATCATTCTGGAGTGAGGGGTTTTATTCGTCTATCTTCTGATTCTACTCATTTCATCTGGTCTTTTTGATGTGACAACGCTTCATTTATTAATTTATTGTCATTTTTTTCCTGTTATCTGCTACACACAACTATTTGGATCTTCAGCGCAGGCTCACCTGAGGTCCTGCGGATGTGGAGCACGTAACCGATGATGTCCTGAGTGTTCTGATCAGGCTCCCTCCAGGACACCTGGATGGTGGTAGGTGAGAGGGCCTCAGCCTGCACGTGGGTGGGCACACCAGGCAGCCCATCAGCCCAGAGCACTGTGAGGCGGGCACTGGCCTGTGTGGATCCAGCACTGTTCTCAGCGATGCACTGGTAGATCGCCTCATCATCCTGGCTGATACCATATATCGTCAGCGTGCTGTGAGAGGGCGAAGAGGTGGAACAGGAGGGAAAGTGGAAAAGAAAAGTTAAGTTTCTCTGACACAAAACACAAGATTTGATTGTGTAGAACTGCGTGTGAAAAAGTCAAAATCTAAAGGGTCAATTCTACTGACGAATGGGTGTTAATTAAAAGCAATCATTGTTCAGTTTTTCACTTCAATACAAGTATTTATGGTAAAATGTACCGAAGGTGCAGTAAAAATTACTAACTGCTTGCAACAAGCAACAAAACATCTGCACCTTGCATTGCAAATTGGCTGATAGTGGCCATGATTTTTATAGCCAATCAATTACGGGAATTATGCCTCATGTTTCATGAGTTATAGGACTTTAAGCGCATTATAAATGATCACTTGGTCACACTATCCACATAAAAAATGAATCCAAACCTGTCTCTACTCGTTTTCGAAATATTCTTCTGACCAGCGACACCAACAACAATCCCTGCGAGTCCCATTTACTTCCCTTGTGAAGTAAATGTGAAAGCAGCTTTCAGATGTCTTGAAGTAAAAGGTACAATGTTTTTTTTTTTCTACTAAAAGGCTCTCAGATGTAAAGTAGCTGTACTTGAATAAAAGCACTTACTGTTACTTCATACCTTAGATAAGGACTGCATACAGCAAAGAGGATGAACATGACAGTATCTCAAGAGATACTGTGTTCAGCTGCGTGTGCGTGTGTGTGTGTGTGTGCACAGACAGCAGCAGTGTGTATATGGTTGTGACGATCCTCACTCATGCAAAGCACTTTCAAATTAATTCATCTTCAAACTCCAACTGGAGCAGAAAAATATATTTCAGTGTTTCAAAAAAATGTAATATGTCTCCATGAGTGAAATCTTTCATCTGTCCATGCACACAGGTGCTCACATACCTATGCACACACACACACACACACACCACACACATGAAGTAAATCATGTTTTTATCGTCACTCAATATTGTCTTTGTTCCAACCATCACTCCTCTCTATCTTGCCTCGACCACTCGACTCTCTGTCCTCATCTTTCTACTGAATCCCTGTCTCTTCCATCTACCCTGGCCTGTCTTCCATTACAGAAGAAATATAAGAGGGGAATTGTGTGTGTGTATGTGCGTGCATGTTGAGTAGGTGTTATTAGACATGCATAAATAATCCACTCCTCTCATTGCGTCTTTCCTACGGCTAAAAGAAAAATAAAACATTTAACATACTATGGAAATGAGGCCCTGTGGCACAAGACATTTCTTCATGCCATTTTCATGCCAAGGCCATTTCTGTTGTATTTAAAGTGTAATATGTGCAGGAGAAAAGTGAGAACACACAAATAATGAATACCATGGGAATATGGAAAGCCCTTTGGTCATGGCATTTTAAGAGATCAGACGCATTTTTCAAATAAAGAGAAGAAAACCTCCTGGCCGCTTCTTCTCATGCTGTGCTTTAAGTTGAAACAGCAGAACTGAATGCCACAGGACCTCAACGTGTCCTCCAGCATCACGCTAATCTGTCACTTGCAGTTTGTAAGGAGGCGTCGAACAGATTGTCATCTTTCCTTGACGGACAGGTTGGACCCTCAGTGTATTAAATCCAGGTTTATGAAGAAATGCCAGGACGATCCCGTGAGGAAACACATACAATTTACTGAGAGAACACATCAGGCCTGTGTGGTGCACGTGGTCTGTTACTGGCCACCCTCTGGACCTGTGAAATGGGACACGAGGAAAGTGGCATTTCAGCCCCTGACAGACAGACCTCGGACCAGTCTGGTGGCTTGTAACAATGGATTTGTAAGGACAGGACGGTGCTCTTCTGGGTCAGCGGGCAGGTTGGAGAAGTGAATCATTCCATTTCCTTTTCAAAATTGATGTGCTGGGATACAATTACTGTAAGTCTCTAATCTGGGTCAGCATAGGCTGCCAGGTGGAAGAGTTATTATTCTCCCCGGTCTGTCAGGTGGATTCAATCTGGATAATTACCAGGTCAAAGAGGCCCTCTGTATTTCAGCCGCACTGAGCCAATCTCACCTCTGACCCCAGAGGTGGCAGCAGTTGCCAGCCGTCAGCTCGCTACTCAACCATCACATTTCTGACAGCCTTTCATACCACCGATGGATGGAGTGTTTGCAGACAGACAGCCTGACCAGACGCCACAGACGCAACAAAGAGGCCCCCGGGGACGCACTACCCAATGCCACTGGGGGCCCGGACGGGGAACGCAGGGAAATTTCACAAGACCTTGCTTGTTTTCCGAAAGTACGGTAGCGTTCGACCGCGAGTCCGCTCTCTCATATACACATGCATGAACACACACATGCCGAGCCACGTACACGCCGACTGATCCTGCTGACGTGGAGCTTATGAAATTCTACACCTGCTGTCAAAACTTCCTTTCCAGCTTCCAGGATGAAAGCTTTAGTGGTTTCAACATTTCAGAGTATACAAAGGAGACAGAGAAGTCATTCAGGGGAATCACTTTTTAAAATGAACTCGTAGGAGTATGAGTTTGTACACATATTCATGCATATTTGCTTTGTTTCTTTGAGCAAACGATTACAGCAATTTAAGTGATTTTTGCCTAAATTTGGAGATGCATTGTGTTTGCATTCTGCTAAATTCAGTGTTTTGCATCATCTCTGGTGGTAAGCAGATACTTTGGTGTTTTTGGACACTTAACATTGAGGAGCAAAGTATTTCTGTTTGAAGTAGGTGTTATGTTTTTTTACTCTGCTGCTGCAGCTGGAATTGCAAACCACATCCCTTCCTGTACCTGGATATTTCTCAGGAGAGACCCAACGGATGCCGGATGTTTAGAAGAATTGGATTTTGGATTGTCAAGTTATATTAGTTTGACTGAATGAAAAAAATCTAGGTGCTCTGCAAAGTAGAACACTGTATTTATGAAGTTCTTCAGGACAATCGTATTTCTAGAGGTCTTCAAGATGAAAACTTTCTCACTGAAGTGCAACATTCTCATTCAAGAAGGTAACAAAATCCCCCACAGTTCACGGGACATCTCTTTTAATCCTTTTTAAAGATGTTTTTGAGAAGATAGTTTTAGAATGGGGCTACATTAATATGCAACAGCAGAGCCACCACAGATCCACACAATGTGTGAGGAAAAAAGAGGAGATTTGGATGGTATACGGCCTGAGTTTGGGATGTTTTGGGCTTGTCTTAAATGAGCTCCAAAGCCAAGCCGTCCTGCCTTGACAGGCTGACACCATCATTTACTCATCAGTTCAAGGTCATTTCACAGATTGATGGATAAGGCCGTGGGCCAGGGGAGTGGCTGACAGTGGGTCCTTGGGCCTGTTGTTCGGCTGCTGAGGCTGTGTTTACTCTTCGTTGTCTCTGAGCAGCGCCCCATCAACAGCCAGTGTGGCCATTCTGGGTCCAGCAAGAGGGAAAGGGGGAAAAAAAAACACGAGGACAAAAAGAGAACAGGAGGAAGAGGTGGGGAAGGGGGGAGGGGAGGAGCGATGAGCTGTCTGTGGCCTGAGAGGAGGGAAGGGCCCAGGGATATGACTGATTACAGGCAGGGTCAGAGTTCAAGGCCAATGCCCAGGCCCCAGCTCTCTGTAATGGGGGCAGGAAGGGGGACGTGGGGCACCGAGAGGGGGCCGCAAACAAGAAAGGCAGGTCTTGGTGAAAGAAAGTGGAAAAAAAAGAAAAGAGAAGAAAAGGAAAAAAAAAATACCCTTTGAAAGGATTCTGCAACGAAATGTCCAGATTTGTGTGGTAGCCTGTTCCTTCAGATGTTGGCCATTAATTATAAAACACACCACGGCGCTCACACACACAGATGAAACGTCCCTTTCTTTACTAGGACTTAAACTCTTCGCACACATTTGTAAAAGGATCCCACGTTCTCTAAATTATTTAGAGAAACAAAGTATATTAAATGAACGCTCAGCACATCTGTCTGTCGTGCCTTCATTCGACACAAGGGAGAATCACAGTTTTGTCATCGTCGGCTACAGCGTCAGTTTTAAAACACTACAGGTTGACTTTCAAGCTCGGGATTTTTACACTGTGTGATGTGATGTGAGAACACAGCTGGTAAGCGTTGCAAGATTACACTTATCAGCTTTAGAGACTTAAGAGCGAGGCGAGTCCTTATACATAATTAGCAACAGCTCTCACAGAGGCTTCAAATAGCCACAACAGCATGTTCTACAGGAGCCTGGTCAGCAAAGGCCAGTAATGAATGGGGTAACAATAATGTGTCCGAGCGTTTCTGTCTCAGCATGTGTGCAGGTGTGTGTGTATCGAGTTCTGTTGAGATATGAGAGAGAGGGCAAACACACAGCTTCGCCCTGGGCATCAAATATCTGTTTACAGAAGCAGCCAATCAGCTCCTCTCTGACATCATCTTATGCAGCATTTCACGTCGCCGTGTGTTGTCCGTGTGTGTTTTGTGTGCGTGCGGCTGAGGAATTAGGGAGCAACATGTTTGTGAATTTTCATGTTTGATTATGCGTGCGCACAGAATGAATGATGGCATGCGCCACGGGGCTATTTGTGCACATACAGGCTTGCTTGCTTTTTGATTAATGTGTGTGCATGCGTGTGTGCGAATCAAATGTGCAATCGATTCCCCTTCCTTGGCTTGTCCGATTTGCTTTTGAAGGTCAGCGTCATGAGAGATGGCTGAGGGGAGAAAGCTCTGAGTGTAATTTTTTTTACAAGAAGACACACAAGCACACACATTAATTAAAATCCCTCTGCTAGGTAAGCTGCACTCATTGTACATCCAAGCTTCCCATATCAGATAAAGTATGTACATGTAAGAACAGTATCATTTTGCTGCCCGGAGCTGTTGAATATCATTTGCATATCATTCCTCTTGTTTTGGCTTAGTTAGGGGTAAACTGTGCCCCATGCCACATAATCTTCTTTCCTTTCAGGACCTTCGCTACACTAGAAAACACACCACATGGCCTTTGGGGCCTCAGGTAAAAGTTGCCCAGCTACGAATTTCCCAGCCCGGTCTGCTATAAAATTTCATATACAACTAAAATTTACATGATGGCCATAGCTCAGTATATTGGCCTCTAATCATCGGGGTCATCTTATGTATGTTTTTGTGGACAAAAGTGTTATCTCCAGTATGACAACATAATCTAATGCAACTAATTAGCAGTTCCAGCAGATTATGTTGCCTAATAACAGAATGAGGAAATGTTTATATGGAACAAATCTGAGAACTGTTCTTACTCAACAAATAAGCGACGTGAATGAGTCAGCAAAATGTTCACTGGTCATGTATTTCAGTTGTTTTCAACAGGAAGTACTTGGTTCTGCTTAGTGGAAGATTGTGGTTTTGGTTGAATATTGACAGCATCGCTGCATCCTGTGCTTTATGTCAATGCAGACTTTTTCACTGCTCAAATCAAACCCCAGTTTTTTCCTGACCTTAAACAACTGTATTAGCGTTTTAAACCAAACAACACAAGGGTCTCATGACTCCTGGTCTCCCCAGTGTTTTTGCACCACTAACAACCAGATCTCCCTCTGTGAACACCAACACACTTCCTGGATTGGGAAAAACACTGCGAGTAGAGCTGTTGGTCGGACAAAACATGTCAACTTAGGCCTTGGGAAACAGCGATGTACATTGTATGTTCTGACATTTACACTGAACGTTTAATGGATTAATCAACGATGAAAAAAAAAACGGTAATTGGACGTGAACATAATCCACGCAGCAGCTACATTTACTCCAAACCCAGAGCGACGTACCTGTACATACACATATTTTATAGGAGACAGGGTTAGCACGCTGCTTCCCATATTCGGATAGTGTGTAATATGACAGCAGACTGTGATGAGTTCGCTGCACCCCCGTCACAGTTCTGCTCAACAGAGCAAACTCTTTGGATGCACATCAAGCTGCCTGTTCTCTAAATGGCTGACTGCGTTTCCTGGTCAACAAGCTGAGTTTATGAGCTAATTAGCTAATGGTAGATCTCAAGATGAAGCCTGCCTCCTTAACCAATCACAGAGCGGGCTTCGTGATGCATGAGATCTATATTAAAGCAGATCTATGGCATACACTAATGGTGGCAAGTGGAAACGCTGTGATGCTCTGACCACCCGCTCTATCTTTCTCTCTCTCTCCTCATTTGTTCATGCTGCCGACTCATCATTTCTCTTTTGACCACTGGTTCATTTTTCTTTTTTTTTGTCTGCCTTCTCATTTATTTCTTCTCTCTCTTCATTCCTCCTTTGTTAGTCCCTCGCCCCATCCCTTTGACTAACATAGACTAGCGGAGGCAAGTGGGAGTGGAGCAGTGCACGTGAGCGATGGAGGTGTCTGCTCCCGTCACTCACTGCTACTGAGTGCAAGTATTGATTTTTTGGTGCATTTTTAATGTATTCACTTCATATTTCTCTCTCTGAATCATAACACCATACACGGATGGTTGGCTGCCAGGGTCAACTAGAAAATTGCAATTAATCTCCAATATTATCTCTAAGATAGCACTCCAGTGGCACATGCAGTTGCTGCAATGCTCAGCGTGCTAACTAACAGAGCTGGTTGTGGGGTCCTCCTCCTCGTGACATTCCTGGGGACTGCCATGGGAAAGCATCCAACAGCCAGTCAATACGCTGCTCACATACAAAGGCACAAATAAATTGAGACTCATGTCTTGGCAGGCATGAATCCCAGCAGCTGCCATGTGAGATGCAACAGAAATGCAGAGAAATTGCACATTTGATGAAGCCAATGATAAGATCAAGGCAGTAGTGATTAGTACTGACATCCATATTACTTCTGTGAGCTGGGTCAATCTGTGAAAGCATACAGTGAGTGCAGAGATGGCTGGAAGAGAAATCTGGGCCGTTAATGTTAATTAAACTTCAAGAAATGGATTTTGATCCAGATTGTCTGCAGATTTTTCCAGTGAAAGTGGTCTGTTAGAGGGTCTTTCTGATGAGTTTAAGAGCTAAAAATACAAGTGTGGTAAAGACCACAGCACAGGAATTATTCACAAACTGGCAGACAAAAAGTTAATAAATCAGAGCATCCAATGTAAACTCTGCAAAAGTTGAAAAAATAAAAAAAAGGATGCTGAGAAAAGTGGACCCCCTCCTTTGCTTAACAACACAACAAATGTCAACGGCGTCAACAAAGGAGCAGTTTGCATAAAAAAAATCCCTTTTTTGTCAACAAATACTGAAAATAGTAAAATCCAAGGTGAAGGTTTTTTTGGTTTTTCACCTGTTGTTATTCCTGAGTTTGACGTGTCCCCCAGGCTCCAGAATCTGCCCGTTCTTTAGCCAGGTGAGCTGGGGCTCAGGCTCGCCCTGTGCTTGGCAGGTGAAGATGGCGGTGGTGCCGACAGGCCGAGCGATGGACTGCGGAGCTTGAACAAACTCTGCTGGAGCTGAAAGAGGAGGGAGACAGAGAGTCAGATAATGTTGGCCCGATTCCCACAACCAACAAAGGAGGAATGGAAGATTTGAGCAGAATCCAGAGGTGCAAAATCTTAACTTAAGAAAAGGTGTCGGACCGAGGAGGAGAGGAAATAAACGCAAGAATAAAGGGACAAAGTGGGATTGTTAAAAAGATATAAAGACCAATAGAGAGTGAGAATGAGGGAGGAAAAATACGAGAGCCTGCAGGCTCTCAATTATTAATAAGAAGCGGTGTACTGTATAATACGTGTATGGCATAAATACTGCTGCAAAGCTAGAATTCAGGGTCAATTAGCAGGATTATAAGAGACACCAATCAATGCAGACACAGGGAAATAAAAGAGAGCAAAGGAGGAGAGCAGGAAAGTGGAAGGAAAAGAGCAAGACAACGTGAGTCCTGCTCAAAAACAGCACGACTTGGGAGTAATGTGCTTTAAAACAGCGTTTACTTGAATATAAAGTGATGCAGCTCATAGTTTCATCATATCCTGTCTCATCCTAAGCTAGAGCCCTGCAGCAATGGTCAATTAGTGGTAATAACTTATTCATATGAAACGGTTCTCTTGGAAGAGCAGGTACTTTACTTAAATTACAGAGTAATTACAGTTACATCTGCTGGAGTTTTAATTCCTGGGTTGGTGTTTTTATTTGAGCTGACAGATAGAGAGGTAGTGTATCATCTCCTCTGCACTCATTATTGTCCCAGAGGTCTTCAGTGATTTGATAACCTGAATTATTTATAGCCATATTAATTTTAACAAAAAATGTTATGGCAATTATAACATCTCAGAGTAATCATTAGAGGGCAAACAGCTGGAACACCAAGCATATCGCATTGCCTGTTGTAAACAACAACAACAACAACAAAAAAACCCTCCACTATCCCAAACATTTATCTCATCATTACCTAACGGCACTGAGCAGCCGAGTGTTCAAACACAGACAGAAACCTGGATCAATGTGGTGACTCTCACTCAGGCTCTAACACAGTGTTTGGCTGAAGGATGCAGCTTCGAGTCCATTCATTCCTACTGAAAACCTTAAAACCACTCACACACATATAGTTTCATTTGCTGGGGACTATTTTCAGCGGCAGATGAATACTCTAGTGAGTATTTGCTAGTGGTACTAGTATTTGAACACTAGTGAGTATTTACAGCTGCAGTGTATGTGGGATTGACTCAAAGCAATTGTTTGTTTTGCTTTTTGTCCACTTTAATATTTTCCTTCTGTTTCAGCTCTGTCCTTCCTCTTGTTCCCACCCTAATAGGCAAAATGTTGTCTGACACATTTTCAATGCAAGTATTTCCCTTCTCCCACTGGAAGAGTTAAGGCACCCTTAGGCTCTTGAAGGGAGGCTTCTGACAGCCTGTGATGGTCCTCTCATTTATCTCCCTCTTTGTGGGCCTCAGTCTCTCTTTCTCTCTTCACTCGGCATGTTGTTTGAGGGCTGTCTTAAAGGTGAAGGTCAGATGGAGCTCGGGAAAATATTGATTTGCACCTGTATGGGTGTAGGTTAGATCATCAGCACCATCCATCCATCTTGCTCCTTCTTTGCTGGTTCTCACACTTTGACTCCTCCTTTGGTCTTTGTTTCTCTTGTCTGTCTTTTTGTACCCAGCAGGAGCCAAAATGAACATAACTGATTTACTGTATCGGTGAAGTTGTTTGATATGTGATGGTTTTATGAAAAACTCTTGCCCGCATTAATTTGGTTAGAGTTCCTGACTGCTGTGCTCCTTTTCTGAATGGACTGCCGCTGACACCCTCTCATAATTACTGAGGTATCAAGTGGCTTATTTAAGCTACACTAACAGACCAGTTCTTCAGGGGCATGCAGTTCAACTTTGTTTTTCTGATTAAGAAATAGGCACAACCAACACTTATTTAGAGTTAACAGTACACCTCTGTTTCCACAAATCGATCACAAGAACCAAAGACACTGACATGTAATTAACATCCATGGCTTTTCCTCTTTCTTCCTGCTAGGGTACAGGCTTGTCTCAGACCTGACAGGCAGATAAAATGAAATATTGATCAGCATCAATATTGCTATGGGCTGAAGCAAAGTGTGGCCCATCTGATCAATACGTGAGCGAGGCACACGTTGGATGTGTCCTGCTTGGTGACAATTAATACACGTGGCCACCCACAACCGGCCTCATCTCATTGGTTGAAACCATCTGTCTGTCTAACCTACCATCAAACACTTTCAGGGTTAATACTACAACATTCATGTGATCAAGAACGGACGAAGAGAATGAAAAGAGAGCAAAATAGAACAATAACAGAGTAAAAAAGCTCTTTCAGAGGGCTAACGGATCGTTAGAGTTGAACATGATTCAATTTATTCACAGTATTTTTGTCATCGTTATGTTCCAATATTAAAATATTCTACACTCTTATATTAAAGACTCTCTGGACTTAATTAAAGTCATGTAACATATACCTGAGTTGCTCCCAAATGCTGTTTTTCCTTGTAACATTGAGAGTCTCAACACAATTACACCTCACGAAGTTGGCCTTGCTGCAGGATTACAACTGGAGAGACAATGGCATTGAGGTACTTTCTCTTCGACCGTAATCCTGCCACAAAGCCATCACATATCTTATATAGAGTTTGTCAGGCTCGTTCTCCAAAACAACTATATGGTTTTCAAAAAAAAAAAAAAAAACAAGGTACAGCACCATTAATGCACATGTATTTTCCTGTTACATTTTATTGATGATATTGTGCATCCTTGGCCTGTAAAACTGAACTCAAATGTCTTATATAGATCAAAAATTGGTTTACTTGCTTTAACAAGGAAACAGTTCTTTTGTTCTTTTCATAAGTCTGGTGAAAAGACTCATAACTACCACGCTGAGGAAGCAGATAAAAATACTCTGCTTCTGCAGAATCTGTCAACCTGTGAAAGAAGCTGTGGGCATGAGCCAGAGGTGTTTGAGGTGAGGACATCCTGAAAATTTGCAAACCACTGACATACAGATTTGTTTTTCAAAAAGAAAAAAAAAACATCCATGATTGTGGACTTCATGCCAACTTGGTCTCAAAACCTTCTCCCTGTCTCTAATCGTAAGTACTGCTGTGAACACTGCGTTCACTACCTCTAAACTACAAAGAATCTTTCTTCATCATATCTCTAAAAAGCAATTTGCCATAAAAGATGTAATCACATGTGCCTCCACAAATGCACTACACTGTATATGATTACTGGTCTGTGTGGACTCGCCAATATTGATAAAAACTCAACAGCATTTTAGAGGCTGCAATGGTTGATGTTACAGAAATGACTACTTCTTAATGCGCTATTATGGATTTGTTTTGTCCATGCTTTCATTAGCCAGTGTTAATGGCATGAGGGATGATGTTTATGAATGTATTTGATCATTTATATTTAAATAATGGCACTGCCAGTGGTTTGTTGGACTCATTAGTGTTTGTGCTCACCTGTTTCAGGATTAACTGACTGTTTATCCTGTCGTAATGTTTCTGCTGCTCTGATCACGGCCTGAGGTTGACAGCCTGGATAAACGCACTGTATTACTCTATGTATGACTCTTTTATTATCTATTAGGTATAAATAAGTGTTTTCTAGTGTCAACCTGGTACACCTGATGCACGAGAAACAAACATTTTAGCCGCGGCTTGGCAGGTAGAAAATCACTCTAAAATCTTGTGGTTTGCTTTGGTTGGCAGTGATGAACAAAAACAATGTGAGCTAAATCTGCGAAGTCAAATCTGCACCCCCCACTAGCTCAAAATTAGGGATTTAAATTAAAGTTCACTCGCATGAAGCTCATGAGTGTTGCAAGGGTAAAACGCTCAACCATCATAGGAGAGACTCTGGTTTAACTATAGCAAGAGGTGACTCCAGCTGGGTTCAGCAAACACAACTCCCATCAGAGTGTTGGCTGATGGGAAGTCGGGGAAGTTATCATATGAGTCCACCCACAGAATCCACAAGCATTTCCTTATTACCTGACCACGGCTGTGAGCTTTGAGTTTCCCTCCGCAACAAAATGGCAGTTTCCTCTTATCCAGAACTCACCTTGGACCACAAGACGTCCCTGAGCAGTCCTGCGAACACGGGTCCCTGGCTTGTTAGCAGCACACACGTAGACCCCCGAGTGCTGCACGCCAACATCTGAGATCATCAGGTTCCCTGTGCCGAGCACCTGGATTCCCTCCACACCGATGGGACGGCCATCTACTCGGTGATAAGAGAGAGAAAGAGTTGAGAAGGAAGGGAAAGAATTTATATAGGACAGCAAAAGAGGGCCAGGTATGCACAGGTACAGCATGTGTTCATGTTAGGTGGGGTGCTGCAGTAAGAGAGGGCTTGAATCGCTAGCAATCAGCCAGCATCACAATGACAGAGGCGGTGCTATTTCTGGCCCTCCCAGAGGTCAAGGATGCAGCTTTCACAGTGAAGTGTGTGATTCTCAGAACTGAAATGTCTTGCGACAGAGCTGCCAGCGCACACAAGGGTAAGAAAAAGAAGGAAGGTCACTGAGTTTGTGTTTGCTGTGTGAGTGGCATATGCGCTGTAATTACTTGTCTTCATTGATAGCTTGCGATGGTTGCCATCCTTTCTGCTTCCAATAAGTATATTTCTCTTTAGAAAGAGTCATTAGGTTTTCTAATGTCTGACAATGAATTAATGTTCTTATTGTATGTGCAGCTTTTCTAATGGATGTTCAGTTAATTAAAGCTTCCACACTTGAACAGGACCCCTTTTTTCCTCCATGCTGTTGCCTGACAAAGACTTTCAGTATGTGTGCTTTTCAACCGTTACGCAGGAGATGTTCCAGCTGCCACCAAGGGCACAAGAGAATCTAACTGCAACTTCTAATCTCCTATCTCCTCACACAATCCATAACTGCCTCTGTACTTACACGATAAGCTCACACTTTACTGTGCTCCCTATCTGCAGTCTCAACCCCGACAATGACTCCAGTCTGCCTCTGATATTAGCTATGGGGCCAAGGGGGCATTTTAATCCCATCTTTGACTTCCATCTGCAGCTTGCAAGCCTGTATGATCCAGATTTGATGTGCTACAAGCCCAGTCAGGGAGGCAGGGAGTTGGGCTCCACATTCAAAGGCAGAAGCTCCAGTCAGAGATACAAACCAAATGGTCACTAGTCAGAAGTATTTTCAGGTTTATATCTTTAGCGTAAATAACTTAGGCAAGGCACGTTTAAATGATCTGTAATCAAACATTTCTTTGAACAACAACTTGTATTACTGCATGTGTCAAAATGATACAAAACACAGCAATATAAAACAAAGAAATACAGGCATAAAGGGACAAACAATCAGACAGACAATTAAACCTGTCAAATAAAAATCAAAGAGAATGTAATCATGCAATAAAATCAGTGCAAACTAATGTGAAAAGATGCCCATTAATTAGATATTTTCAGTGGTCAAACACTGCAAAAAGTAATTATCACACAGCACCCTAAAAAGGGACTTATCTGAGGACCTAACGTCTGTAAAAGCTTTCATGATGAAAGACAACAATAAAAAAAAAGCCATTAAATCCATTAAAAGTAATTATAAGAATCCTAAAGTCAGTTAAACTGAACTGGCAGCCAGTGTGATATGAGCTCTGCAGCCTTTGTAAGGAATCTTGCAGCTTCATCAAGACACAAAGTAATCTTATGGTAAAATTACAAAGAGGACAATATTCGTAATTAATCATGACAAATTATTGAGATGAAATAAATCACTCCAACACGACTGCCAAATGGTTCTCCTCTGTGTTTGTCATTACGATGTGTTTTATTGCTATTTCTGCATTTTTCCATTATCACTTTCTAACTCACTGGACTGTGACACCTTTTGTCTCAACAAAAGCAGTCTTGTTCTTTTCTTGCCTTTTTCTACTATATTTCTTTCTCTCTCTCTTGCCCCCTTCATTCATTTCTCTCTGTCAGGCACTAATTAACTTAGTGTCAGAGAAGAAAGAGCACAAGCTAGCAGGCTGTGGTGTTGTTCAATGAATAGCATACAAACAAACTCTGGCATTAAGGAGTGACTGATGTGAAACTATCAGATTCATTATGCAGCTTATCCCAGCCTCCATGCTGTAATCTAATACATACAAATCCCATCGTGTTAGCATTTCATTGTAGCGACTTTGTGTAAGCCAATACTCTCAATCTGATTATGCCCAACTTCTTGGGAGGGGCAGCAATCTACATTTGGGACCACAAATCAGATTGGATAATAGGTAAGGAAAACAGATCCCAGATTGAAAAATTGGTCACGACAGACTTTGAGCAATAGTCAAGAAAAAAAAATGCACATTGAGGGAGGGGAAACTAATCGTATCTGTCTCAGCACCTCAGAGCAATTACTCAGAGACTCTCTGGTGGTTTCGGAGGAGGTTCAACTTCATGAGGACATAAAACATGCATTTATCAACACACAGTCGTACATAATGTTTAGCCCTAAGGCCTAATGTTGAATCCCATCGCCTCATGTATACGAATAGATGCTATACTGTATCAAATATATTCTGTGCACACATGTACGTAATGCAATGCAGGACAGATCAAAGCTGTGCTGAGCATACAAAGCACAAGGACACAAAGCACATATGACCCACACCAAATTTCCACTTGCATGAATGCACACTGTGGTTGTATTTGAGCTCCACGGCATGTAATTCCTCAGACACACACGCACACACACACATGCACAAAATGAAAGACTCAAACTACATATATGCCCCTTTCTGGAGTCTTTTCTTTGATCTGATCATGAATCTTTCCTCACCGAGTCTGCTCCAAGACACAATGGGCCGAGGGTATCCGGTAGCAACGCACTCCAAGATGGCGGTTTGGTGGACAGTGAGAGTGAGGTTTTCTGGACCGACCAGGATCATAGGCTCTTTGTAAACAGACGACTGGGAGCCTGCAAAAAAAAAAGAAAGAAAAGGAAAAAGAAAGAGGGAGGGCATAAGATGGGAATGAGCATGATGGATGGCATCCTTTAATTGGATTTCTCTGGAGTGCATTAGGCCGATACGCTGTATCTCCTAGATCAGGCAGAGGAACAATAGGTTTGGAAAATCTTGGGAATATGCTTGACAGTTAAACAGAGGTGAGTGCAGTGGTTGTATTCAAGCAGTGATGAAGATAACAAGGCCGGTACACAACTCAGATTTAAAGCTAAGTTGAAGGTTAGCCATACCTCCCCCCTAACCTGAAAAAGCTGCTTTATTGCTTCACTCTCCTCAAAGCCACCAGCGCTCAGTTTGGTTGAAATACACTCTTATTCACTGAGATAAACGTGAAAATATTCTCGGGCTTTGCTCAGTGTTGTGTGAAGAGGAACAGGCGGAGCAATGGACGGAGCCGCTGAGGGCTGAGCCGGAGCCTCTGGAGAAATAAACGGATCCTACTCTGATCCGGAGCCGTTTACCGGCAGGGGGAGAGCTCAGACTTTATTTTTTCAACTTTTGGGATTAAAAAGTGGATTTACCTTCACTAAAACGGCAAGCAGCGAGGTGCCTACTGCTCCACTGTCGCGTATTATAATGTAATTAGACTGAGAAGGGAGACTAGAGGGAAATAACAGAAAGAACTGGAGCTTCTGGTGAACGCTGAATTCAGTCAGAGGCTGAATTGAACACAAACACACAGTAACACACACATTCTTATGGTTTGTCTGTTTCTAAACATGGAGAGGACCAACAGTTTGACAGAGAGGGACTCACATGCACTAACATGCATGCATGGCCGGACCGGCCAGCGAAACAAAGAACAGAGAAGAAGAAGCTCGGATTACAACACAGAAAGAGGAAGTGTCAGAACCCCATTACTCCACCACATCTTTACAAAGCAAACAAAATATATTATATATTAATGTTCAAAATTCCATGTATAGAGCCTTTCACCTACGATGACAGGTATGTATCCTTGCTGCTATGTAGATGTGAGATCCATTAAATATAACAACCTGAAACAGTGAGGAGTGCCTCAGCGCTGTGCTTGACTCCAGCACTGTTATGGGCCACACAGCAGAACTTTCCACTGTCCTCTTCACGCACTCCTGTAATCTGCAGAACTCCTGTGGGCAGGAGAGTGTATCTACGAGAGAGAGAAAAAAGATTTAAGACAAAAGGAAACTAATGTGAACAAGAGAACAGGTAAATGACCTAAAGCACTGCCGTCTCTCAGTGTTAGGCCCTGATGTGGTTTGGTCCAACCTCTCGTCCTTGGTGTCCACTGGACGGCTGTCTTTTTCCCAGCTGATGACAGGCTCTGGCAGACCGTGGATCTGGCACTGGAATCTAGCCACACCAGATTCCTCAGCATGCACCGACTCTGGTTGGACATGGAAGTCTGCCATGGCTGTAGAGGGAGGGAAAGGGGGATGTCAGTTTAGAAGATCTGAACAGAGCAACAAACCCTGCTGCTTACAATACATACATATTTATAGACCAAGCAAAACCTGGAGAATTCCATCTGACAAGTTTAGGTTGTCCTTTCTAGTCCCATCTAATCATTATTACATGTCTGCAAGGTTAAAGTAAAATAGCTTCACAACAGCACGGTGTGTCATGCGCATGCATTGAGTAACAGATATAGTTAAAACTATAAGGAACGATGATTCACAGGGTGTGAATACTGACTCACTGGCAGAAGAAAGACTAAGATCAACATAGAACTGTTGTATTTTGGACACAAGCATAGTCTGGTAACAGTGACCAAATGAAATGCACCATTACCTTGAGTAAAATTAAGGATTTCTCTGGAAATGTTCAGGATTATATAAGTGCACAAATCAACAAAACATATAACATACATCTAGTTGTTTTCAGACATATGTTACATATCATATGTTTCAGTCATGCTTTCAATAACCGGTACACGCTGAAGGACAGCTCATTTGTCACCATCACAAAAGAGACAACTATTTCTGCATTCCTCAAAGAAATTGTGCAAAAATATACATTGAAGAGTTAATAGGCAACAGAAGAGTGTATTTCTAACAAATAACACAATATCTCTCTCTCTATATGGTCTTCTTTCAGTGTGAATTTGCCTCACGCAGTGCAACACATCTCCTTTGTACACAGTTGATCAGGTTGTTGATTGTGGCCTGTGGAATGTTGGTCCACTCCTTTTCAATGGCTGTGCCAAGTTGCTGGATATTGGCGGGAACTGGAACACGCTGTCGTATACGTCGATCCAGAGCATCCCAAACATGCTCAATGGGTGACATGTCCGGTGAGTATGCTGGCCATGCAAGAACTGGGATGTTTTCAGCTTCTAGGAATTGTGTACAGATCCTTGCAACATGGGGCTCTGCATTATAATGCTGCAACATGAGGTGATGGTCGTGGATGAATGGCACAACAATGGGCCTCAGGATCTGGTCACGGTATCTCTGTGCATTCAAAATGCCATCAATAAAATGCACCTGTGTTCATTGTCCATAACATACGCCTGCCCATACCATGACCCCATCGCCACCATGGGCCACTCGATCCACAACGTTGACATGAGCAAACCGCTCACCCACACAACGCCACACACGCTGCCTGCCATCTGCCCTGAACAGTTAAAACTGGGATTCATCCGTGAAGAAAACACCTCTCCAACGTGCCAAACGCCATCGAACGTGAGCATTTGCCCGGTCAAGTCGGTTACGACGACGAACTGCAGTCAGTTCGAGACCCCGATGAGGACGACAAGCATGCAGGTGAGCTTCCCTGAGATGGTTTCTGACAGTTTGAGCAGAAATTCTTCGGTTATGCAAACTGATTGTTACAGCAGCTGTCCGGGTGGCTGGTCTCAGATGATCTTGGAGGTGAACATGCTGGACGTGGAGGTCCTGGGCTGGTGTGGTTACACGTGGTCTGCGGTTGTGAGGCCGGTTGGATGTACTGCCAAATTGTCTGAAACGCCTTTGGAGACGGCTTATGGTAGAGAAATGAACATTCAATTCACGGGCAACAGCTCTGGTGGACATTCCTGCAGTCAGCATGCCAATGGCACGCTCCCTCAAAACTTGCGACATCTGTGGCATTGTGCTGTGTGATTAAACTGAACATTTTAGAGTGCTGTCTAATCAGCATCTTGGTATGCCACACCTGTGAGGTGGGATGGATTATCTCGGCAAAGGGGAAGTGCTCAGTAACACAGATTTAGACAGATTTGAGAGAGAATGGTCTTTTGTGCATATAGAAAATGTTTTAGATCTTTGAGTTCGGCTCATGAAAAATGGGAGCAAAACAAAAACAAGTGTTGTGTTTATATTTTTGTTCAGTGTATATTTAATACCATGTATGCCCCAAATCCTACACGCATTTCTTAGAAAACTTTCTAAAAGCCTTCTCTATGAATGGCATCATGAAGAAACTCACAAGTAATAGGATCATATCTGCACACTGATGCCTAAGAGAAGACATGACACATATAAAGCTGCATCTCAGCCACAGTTATTCATCTGCTGAAGGTGGTCTTTGCAAACATCGGTGCGGTGCAGACATATGAATTTCCTGCCTTCCTGTTAACATTTGATGTGTAGGTTGGGCACAATTTTTAAAATGCATCTAACGCAAATGACACGGACACACACACACGCACATTGCAACAACCAGTATCATTATCCCAACAGAGAGGCTCATTCAGCTGCACTTCATGTATCTGCTCCCAGCAGAACAAAAGAGGCATCCAAGGTGGAGCCAGCGACAAACTCAATTAGAGAGAGGCCCTCTTCTCGCACAGTTCTCCCACCTTCTTCAACACAAGTGTACTCATTTAAATGTTAACCATAATTAACTTGGACGAAGGAGGACTTATCTGAACACTGTTAGCATAACAAGAGGGACAGCCCCCTTATTATTTCATAACCTCCTGCTCTCCCCAACCTGTGGCCTGCATTAATTCATTACTTACAGGGCGAGCAAGTAGTAAGCAGCACTACTCAGAGGGCTTTATTTATGCCTGAGGCATGATTGGCTGTTGTCTGTTTGTCCTTCCTATTATTTCTTTTGTTCCTCCTGTTTGTTTCCCTTTTTTATTTTGCACTGTGGATAGTGGCTTCAATTTGTCACTTACTTATATACTGTTTGTGACTTGTATCCTTTCTACTGATGTGTTGTACATGTTTCATTCTGTTGCAAAGGGTTGACGTAGAGACATAGTATAATGTAAAATGTCCATGTTTAAAGAAAGCCACACACGTTAATGGATAAGAGTCGGAGAGAGTAACAGAGAGAGAGAGAGAGAGAGAGAGAGAGAGAGAGAGAAGAAAGGTACTTGATATAAAGTGGTAGTACTTTAGACCAGCATGGCAGCATCTGTGGTCTAACGCTGTGATTATTCCATTTCAGAGCTTAATGAGAAGTGTGGCATTCTCCAACACGACTTGACCTTAGATCTCTGAATGGATGTATGGAGCCCTGATGAAAATTTAAACATGCTAATTTAGTATTCTCCCAGTAGTGACATTTAACTCTTCCAAAGCTGAGATCTCTGTGAGAAAGAGATAACATGTTCACTTTCCATTATTTTGTCTTAAGATAAAAGAAGAAGAAGAAGATCTAGCTGTTTCCCCGCCTGACAGATTTCTCAGGCTCACACTTTTTATTTTTCCTCTTTACTGTAAGCCTGCACTTAAACAGCTGTACATCTTACTGGGGTAATTCAGCATAAGGGTCTATCTCACGGGCCCAACTGCAATTTTTCCACCTGGGACTCACAATCTTCTGGCCATAAAACGTTTTGGGGCAACCTCACGGTGGAGCATGGATGGCTTAAAAGTCACAGAGAACATCAGTAACATTTCATCACCAGGCCATTATTACAGCGCACATTCAGTTAACTATTTCCTCTTATGACAGAACATCAAGCTCTAAAACATTCATTTCGTTTTACTTAAGTTGTAAAACAGTGAAAATCACTGCAAATAGAAGTGTCAAATCACTGTATATTTCAAATGACAGAATATTCGCTCATAAGACCATTTCATGGTTTTTCACTTCTTTTCAAGACTGTTGACAAAAGCAATCAGCGAAGCTTTCTGTCCTGGCCTGCTGTAATACGGAGCCTGTGGCAGAGAATGGCAGAGCGGTGAATTAAAGCCCTGCAGGCACCGTCACTGCTGATGCAGAAAGGTCAGTAGTAGTGAAACAGCTAGGAATCCTTCAGAAAGCAATACACGGAAAACAAGGAACTTAGAGCGACTGATGTGATCAAAGAATAGGATTACAGACTCAAATTAAGATATAAACATGCATGCACACTGTTTGTACTGTCCGTGTGCACTGGGAACACTGGGGACACGGAGAAAGAAACAAAATTGCACTTGAATGCTGAAGAACAAAGGAGTTAAAAAGATGGACCAGTGCCTGCAGAAGCTTTCTTGTGCATCTTTGCCAAGTAGTCATGGTGTCCGCTGATCTGGCTGTTGTGTTTGTCCACCGACATTAAACCCCCTAACGGGCCCCACCCTTGGCCCTCATGCATAAAACATGGGTTCTCTCAGAGGCCCACACCCCTGCGACTATCGACACACTCGTACAATCAGACACCATCAGAAAAATCACAATAGGGTTACATACGCAGATAAAGACATACAGAGGCAGAGAACCTTGTTAACCATCTGTGCTGGATGTAAAGGAAAACAGCCGTTTGTAATCTGCATTGTGCTTGTGCCTTTTGTTGTCGTAGAGGTTGCAGAGTCAATCTAAAGCGATGGAGCTCAGCTACAGCGCACACATACAGTATAAACAAATGCAAAGAGCTGCTTCATCAGAAACCCACAACTTTATCGATCCCCCTCTGCACTGAAGGAAAAGACAGACACACATGAGGCACTGAGGTGCTCTCTCTCATCCCAACACCATTCCCCTAACAGACATGTTCCTCAATTGTTTCTTCACCCTTCCTCTGCAAAGTGTTGACAGACACTCACACATGATTAAAGACTGTCCACCACCAGCATGACGCTGCTGGCCTAAATGGAGCAGGTCTAATTACTGCAATAAGGGAGAGAATGGTTGGGGTGCATACTAAAAAGAAATCCATACACAAGTGCACAGGGAGGAGGTTGCTCCTCGAACATATGTTTGACGGTTCCTCGGTGACAACCACAAAAGAAGAATGAGTGAGGGAGTAATATGAGGCAAGGTCACAGACAGGAAATGTGAAGCGTGGTGATTTAGACGGTTAGCTGAGCTGTAAATCAGGTCTTGTCAAAACTCTGGTAAAACGCTGTTTGTTCCACAATTTACAACTAAATAGCTCCAAAAAGAGTCCGAACCTGGTAGAAATCAACATGGAAAACTGCTTCAAAAGTCGAAACTTCACATGCTGGTCCCGACATACAAAAGACGAAATATGAGTCCAAGTGCAGACGTGCTACTGCTGATTATTGGGTTCGATGGCCAATAACAAGCTAAAAAGGGCAGTCGATGCTAACGAATTTCCCCACCCTTCACTTCCACACGACTGGTCACGTACAACAGAAATTTAAGATAGTGGATTTTCTGCTGTTTCCATATGACTGACTCACATCTATCTAATGAAGAAATGTAGATTAAATGGTGATTATTTGAATGACCCCTGGCTGAATCATTTTTTTTCCTAATGGCTCTGAAGTAATGATCCATTGCTTTATTGCTCAGTTAAACACACACACACACACACACACACACACACACACACAAATACACAACAGAGACTAATTAACAAGGTGATTAAAAGTCCAAACTGTGCTGTTTTCTGTGACAACTCCTACTGCAGTGACCAAATCAGCCATTTCCATGATGAGACGTGTTTTTTACGGACCTGTGGTCACGTGGATGTTTTTTTTTCCTGTGCTGGGGATGATTCATTGATATGACAGAGGTAATGATGCCGGGGACAGACATCCTACAGCACCACTCAGACCTGCAGCTATGGCGTAAAGCTTCAGTGAACCCCCATGTTATAATGTCATCGCCCTGCCTCACATCTCCCCTCGCCTCCAGCGCCCCCCCCCCGCCGCCCCCTCCATCGTACATTTCAACCGCTTCCTCGGCTCTTCATTGCGCCCCTTGCCCCACCCCCATGGGTCCTCTCAAGCCTGTGACATCATTAAGCACATGTTGTTCAAGCAGTGGTGATGACTGCCGTACCCGCCCCACCCCCACCCCGGTAAACCAGTAAAATAGAGATGAGGCACATAAATAATGGAGATGGTGTACGGTGCTATTCCAGCGTGGAGAGCCCACACTTCAACAGCCTTTAAATAGGCATCCCTGAAATAGCGGGCGCTGTGCTGGGACCCTAGAGATGGCATTTTAATGCAGATGTGATATTTTATTGGCTCCCTGCCCCACCGGGCTCCCCTCCACCCCCACCCTGCACCCAAGCCCGGGCACTCCTGTGATCAATCTGCTGGTTTGTGGTGCATGATGCTTATCACCTATGAAAGGAAGGACTGCACGTGCGTAGGCTCTACCCTGTCTTCCTGTAACACACACCCATTCTCCTCTTTTACTGCTTTAGCACATCAGCACCTCGCTGTGTCAGTACCTGCATGTGCAAAAGCATCAGTTGAGCTGCACGTCTGCCACTGAGATGGCAGATGTGCAGATACACACGTGTACAGTAAAGCTCAGGAACCAGATCTGTTGGTTATTTATATCAAAAGCTCTCCAGTTAATATATAAGTAATATGGCTTATACAGCAGGACCGTACAAGCATGCTTTCTTGTATTTTATCTTGCAGTTCAGCACTTCATTTTACTCCTTGTTTACTTTATGATGAGAAATATATCTCACATGTCAGACCATTTATTTTTTTGTTATATCTGGCATATGATCAGTATTTCTTCTTCACCAACAGGCACATGTGGTGGTCCAACACAAACTTTGCCTAAATGATTTAGGCATGGATTGGCAATTTGAATTCACTTAAGAGAGGAATTACTCTTTAGTCTTTTCTTTTTTGAAGCTTCTCTTAAAGCGAAAGCGAAACGAAATACGCCATACAACACAATTAAGAGTCTACAGCGATGCTAGTGACATGAAGTACAACTGAGATTGATGGGGATGTCATTAGTTTTGCAGGTATTCAGTGAAAAAAGTAGGTCATTTTGATGATGGTGCTAAATGAAATGTCATCAAAGTTAGTACAAATTATCCTGTTGGTATCACACAACAGTTGCTGAAATACTGTATTTCAGTCTGGACCAAAGCGATGGACCCACTGACCAACACTGCCGCCCCCAGAACCACACTGCTGACGTGGCAAAAAACTACCTGCACGATCACTGATGCAATTTCAAAAATACCAACACTGACCGGTGTGACCTTGTTCAAAACGTACAGAGAGGTTGCTCAGAATCTGACAGCGTGGCCTGAGTCACAGACAGCATGAGTCACAGCCATAAAATTGCAAGCAAACACTAAGGCATGAGCTTCTTCTGTTGCAACAAATGGCATACCAGAGCACAGCTAAATGTCAAGCACAGGACACATATATTCTGTCCCCTTCAATTACAGACCTAATTTTTCTTTTCCAGGATTTCGCTACCTTTGTTGATTCTCCACTATTTGATTTCCTATACTCTCAGCTCAACATGACAGATTTTCTTACATGAGTGAATTCCCCCTCTCACATTACAAAATACTTTTGACTGGGATTGAATTGCCTTTTCTACTTGTGCTGCTAGTTTGTTTGCATTAGGCTTTCCAGTGGTGTGATTGTCCTTAGCCTGTTGTATTGATCAATACTGTGGCGCTCGTGTGCACTAAGTTAAATTTAGTAAGATTGATGGCTGCTATTAAGGCTCCCTGTAGACGGTGGAAATGCTTAACATTTTTGCTTTGTTTAACCGAGGAAGTTAATGAAACACAATCAGGACAAGCGAGTCAGCTGCAACCCGCTAATTTTGCTACTGGCTCCAGTTTCTTGGTGCTGGTTAGTCATCTATGATAACAGACTTTATCGCTTTGGGTTTTAAAATGTTGGTTGGATAGAACACAATTTAGGGAATTGGGATGAGCACTTTTTTTTCTTTTTTTTTTAACATTTTAGTACTTTATGAAACAAAGAATTAATGAAGAAATCAAGATAATAACCAACAAGATTAAGCAATAATGAAAGTAATCACAAACTGCAGCCCTGCTCTGGATTGTGCAATTTCACCATAATATGGTAAAGCAATTTAGTTTTTTATTTCTTGCTTCCATCTGGTCAGCATTAATTACATATAGCAGTGTTACGCTGTATAATGATGCTACTGCAAACCCTTTGGTGGCTCAATAACATTATGTGGTTGTCTATATTTGTTAGAGTCGCAGCAAACATTATTATACAGCCTGCCAAGACGGCGAATGCTGAACAAACACTAAAACAGCATAATTCGACAGTGTAAATGATTTTAGAGTAAGTACAAAGTTGCTCTGCATCAGCTATTAGTAGCCAAGTAATTAAGGTAAGAAGATAAAAGCTTTTTTGTTGCACAAAGAGAATATGAGGGGAAAGGCACATTGCTCACTGTCTAGTTGTTTTTCCCCCCGTCCCCCTAACCTCTCCACCCCAGGGACAAAGCCTGGGCCTCCCCCGGTGCCCTGCTCTGTGCCTATGCCTCCATCACACCCCTTACTCACCACCTCAAGCCCCCTTCACCACACACCACACCCCATCGTCCCTCTGCTCCTCCCACTCCTGCCCTGCCCCAGTAGCCCCACGTCCCCCACACTAAGCCTCCTACACTCACTTCAGCATGCAGACCCTAATTAAAGAGAGACCCATTAAAGCACAACAGATGCTGAAAATTAAGGGATTATTTAAATGATTCCCAGTCACGGCTTGGGTAAGATTAGAGACAAGCGAGGGAGACAAGAGAGAGTGAGCAGACCGGGGGAGGACAACAGAGAAAGGCGGGTTAAAATAACAGGCGAACCACTGCCATGAGAGGTAGCATTTGATTTGAAACGAACTGCCAAGTGTTTCTGCTTGTTGGTGTCAAACTTGCTGACATTGTTTCCTTTTCCATTTTTTAAATAAAAAAAGGTGTTTAATAAGTGTTTGTGCATGCAGGGACTCACCAGCAACAAAGAAGGGATTTGATGTGCGGGAACAAAAAGGGTGGGCTTTTTGTATCATTTAAGGACTAACTGGGTGTAAAACTGAATACTCATTAAACACATTCAATCATTCCCTCATTATGCAGCCCTGATTGGCCTGTGGGAGACGAGGACAGAGGACAGGTGTGAGTTGTTTGGAGAGTTGTGTTTTTATCTTCACACGCATGCTATCTGTCACCTGAATGTAACCTATTAGGTTTAAGGAAACAATGCCTCTCTGACAACAACATGCTGCTTAATAGGTTTCCATTTGAGTTCCCTGGTTGTGCACTGGGGACACAATTCTGCCTTTGCTCTGATTTTAAAAAAGAAATGAAAAGCAGAGAGGCAAAGAGGATTTGAGGACACAGACAGCTCAGTGAATGAGCATACTCTCCCATTACTGCAGCCTGGAATCCTCGACTTGAAAGAATTTGATCTCCTCTTAACTTGCCCCCTCCTTCGTTTGTCCCTCTGCCAAATTACCACCTTATTAAGGACACTGCATGTGGGATAGCTCCAGAGCGCTGAAGTCCCATCAACTTTTCAAGCCTTCGTCCACCAGCCTCAGCCAGGTTATTATTATTATTTCTGAAAAGCTGGATAGTGATACTGGAGTCCTGTTGTACTTGTTGAATGCTAACAAAATAATCACTCTTTCCTCTTGGGTAGCAGAGCAAAGTGCTTTCCCTGTCCTAGAAGTACTGTTCTTTTTACCGTCCAGGACAGGGGTGGATGTCCATTTAACTAAGAATTTGTACAAAGTTGTACAAACCTTTTCTGGAAAACACAACAAGAACTGAAAGCTGGAAGACGAGATGCTAACCTATAAGGTGGGGTCACAGAGCAATAAGTTTTCTTAAGGGTCTGCGCTCAAAATCATCTGGTTAGAGAAGAAGAAACTCACCTGCTTTAATTGCACACCCACACACTTTTTCTACATTCACTCATGCAATTCTTAGCACGACAGCGTCACCACGACAGGACACTCCTCCTGAAATCATTCTCCAAGCGTTTATTTCAGCGGGTGATGCGCCTTAACGATGATTCTGTCTCTCTTCTTCTTCACACCTGATTGTCGTTGCGAGGACACTATGCCTTCACAGTGCCATTCTCGACTTGCCCAGAGGCCACATATCTAATTAATATCCCCAATACTTCAGCATGAAACTGTCTGCTTTAGAATTCAAATGAGATTCCTCTCCCATCACCCTTCCAGTATATATGAGCTCATATCCACATGAATTATGTCCTGTCTTTTATCCAGCTCGTTCACTGTACACTCCGCACAAAAGCGAAACCCTACATCTGCTTTAACCCTGTCTTCTTCTGTTGTTTCTTGGTGTTGGAGGGTTTGGAAAATTTTTAAACGTTAAAGAGACATCTGGGCTAAAATAACATTTATATTCAAATGGAAATGCCAGTAAATTCTTCTTTGGCTCGTCTCCGCCTCTTGTTTTGTGAAGCCAGAAATAAGCGAGGCCCGCAGACAGCAGTGGCTCTGAATAACAACCTGGACAGACATTTGGCATCACCATTCTCCCCAGTCCAGCACTCATTACTTCCCCCTCATTAGAGGACAACTGTTGGCTAGGGAGGCCACTCTGAGGAGGCCAGGATGAATCTCTCCCAAAAAGTGTTTTCTTTGTACTGCTGTTCCTTGATCATATATTGCTGCTGGAGAGATTTTAAGTCTAGAGACATTTCTGACATGAGTATACCCCCGTGTGTGTGTGTGTGTGTGTGTGTTTCCTTTCTGAAAGTGTAACATGCAGCGTTAACTATGCATCTGACAGTGATTTTGGGGGGGGGGGGGGCTGGTCTGAACCTGGAGTAGATGGATGACCCCACATCTGGCACTCCCACGGGACATCTGAAAGACGCAGGGCGGGACCGGCCCATGCGCTCCACTGCATCTCAGAAAACTGGGCTCCCCAAATGGCTGAAATGGCTTTGTAAATCTCACCCTGTCTTCACTCCACACACACACACACACACACACACACACACACACACACACACACACACACACAGATACACACACACACACACAAGAGAAGCCTCTGATAGTGGTAAGGAGTGGGGGGGGGTGCACTGTGCCTCAGCTGCGTGGTTCCCATTCCCATTGGGCATTTATCTGTGTCTCAGTGTCCCCTTTGGTTTCCAAATCCTCACATCAGTTTCCAAAAATGCAGTCCTGTCAAAAAGCAAATCCATCAACAGAGTGACAAGCGAGAGGCTGAAATCTCCAGTTTTCCATGTGATAGAAATCTCCAGTATGTTCCACAATGGCCTAATGTTTGTTTTTATTTTTTTAAATCATTCATGCTACAGGTTAACTGATTTACTTTGAGTTTTCTCAACACAACTCAAAGATAAATCATTAATCAACTAGAACCATTCCAGCAAACACATGCCGTCCTCAACCACCACCGATGTTTGTATGTTTTTCCGATATCCTCTGTTGAGATTGACCCACAAATTTCTTTCCGCGTATTATGTAGCTGATACTGCGTGATAAGACCTGAGGCTGCATATCATAACCGTGTTTACTATAACCACCCAACAAGATGCAATGACAGTTTTACAAGCAAACAGCAGAATGACAGCACCCGTGTCATCATCATGTACAGACTTTCATCTTTGTCCCATCTATCTCAGCTCAGCTGCCCAATTCCTGCAAGCCTCACAATAACTTGACCTACAATATCTGGACACACTGTTTGACAGAGAGAAAAAAGACATTTGTTAATAGTATATGCAGTAATATAAATCGTGTATTCACAATACAGACACTGTGGAGATCTGAACAGATATCCTATGGTAGTGTAATATTCATATGTTAAATCCCAGTTAGCCTCTGTTCTCACAAACGTTGACACTATCTCTCTTGAAACATTGTCTAAACCGGTGTTGGCCTCTAAATCAACCATGTCACTCCTTGACCCCTACCAACTAAACCTTTTAAAGAGCTTGGCCCATTCCTGGGAAAACATGCTGAATTTTGTTAATTTATCACTTAAGTCCAGCACTGTCCTCACTCGCTGCAGAGTGCTGTGGTTAAACGTCTACTTAAGAAACAACATCCTGATCCAGGACCTCTGAATAATCATTGACTACTAGAAAGAAACGTTGGTCCCACAGTGATCTTTTTTTTTTTTTAACCTTTTCATGGAGGGCTGTCATATGCTGTAAATTTGTGATTTGTGATGTTGGGTTATATAGATAAAATTCAAAAGCCACACATGGAGCTGCTTACCATATGTGCCATGCATATGTGCATGGCCTCAAGTCTTCATTTTGGCAGCACGTCGTGAATGTTGATCACAATCTCTCAGTGAATGGCGCACTCTGCTTATCCATATTATACAGCCTAACTGTAATTTTAGACTGATTTCTCTTCCGCCTTTTCTCTGCTCTCCTGCTTACTTTCTCACTTCCATACAATCTTTAATAAGCATGGACAGGCAATCATTGTGTTTAAAATGAAAACCTTCCTATTAATTTAACAAGAATGGGCCTCAACACAGGACTAATAAGCAGGAGACAGATCCCCACCATCTGCCACATTTACCTTACCACAGATAAGGGAGAGTTTATCTGCGAATGGAGGATGTGTAGGAATAGACAACAAAAATCATACGCTCCGAACATATGTGCCATACAATAGAGGGGAATAACTGTAGTCATAAATCAGCCGGGTGCGCACAGGTTATCTATTAAAAAGCTTAAGTTGGAGTGTTTGTGTGTGCAGGTTGCTGACGGAATCAGGCTCAGTCATTTCTGAGAAATTATCCATGTTCCTTGGATACCAGCCCCGGGACACGCTGTCACTTCTACACTCAGCTCAAAACACATGGACACACTTATTCACGCATGACGGCGTCTACACAGCAAAGGTGGACAGACATGCATGCACTTACTGACATGTACAAAAATGAGTTTCCTCCTCGCAACCACGCACACACACAGACACACGTACAATCGCTCACACCCCTCCCTGCTCCATCAGCTCAACTGACAGCAGTAATGAGTTTCTTCTCTGCGTAAGCCAACTGGCACCCACTCAAGGGAATTTTTCAGGCTGAATTGCGGCCATTAATCACAATCCCGGGCAACACGGTGCCATCACGTGTGTGGCAAACAGAGATGCGTTCGTGGGGGGCAACGGGACTACAACATAGCAAAGGAGGAGCTTGCAATTGTGACAAAGATGGAGGGGGTGGACTGATGGGAAGGAATGAGAAAGAGCAGAAAAAATATAACAGTGCTTTATAAAGAAATGTTTGGTTTGTTAAACCATCTCCTGCTTGCTGAGGGGAAGTCCGGGCCTTAGCTCACAGTGGGCTAAATGAAGGACAAAGACTTGAAGTATCAAAAGCCCAGATGCTCTATTCTGTAAATATGAGCTCAATTAGTGGGAGGAGTGATACTCCAACATCAATCATGACCAACAAGATAGGTGGGACACAATTCTGCCAACCACTGCGCCGCTTGAGGAACTTGTAGCATCAACACGGACCACACAGTCGTGTACATGTAAACAGAGAAAGAAATATTTGGTGTGCTGAGGACTCGAATTTAAATGCATAAGGTGGAGACGAGAGAGAGGCAGCGTGGAATAAAGACTGAATAATTCCACAGCAGCGACAGTGACAGCAGCCCTTTAAGAGCACGGAGCATTTAAGTTAATAACAAAGCGAGCGTCGGCCGTTAATGTATGGAGAATTGCCATCGCCTCATTTTGTGACGTCAAGCTATTGTCACCACCATATCCTCATGTTGAGACAGCTGGAAACTCAAAGTCTGTCTCCTATTCTTTTCTTTTCACTATCTTTTCCCTCCCTCTGTCCCTCCATTCAGGCTGCCAGCTGACTGCGGTCACCAGGGATATTGCTGCCCCTCGCTGATCCGAGGTACCCAGCCCCCACTGCAAACTGGCTAATCCCGATGAATATATGCTAATATGCAGTCAGTAACCCCTGGCTCTTTTTATACGAACATGTGTGACCCCTCCGCTGCGAGTCCAGTGCGCACCAATTTGCGCCGAAAAATAACCACAGAGGAAGAGGAGCAGAACCGGAGGAAGAGGAAAAGCAAGTGCAGGCCCTGTCATAACCACTTAGTGTTACAAGACAGTGGGTGAGAAATGAAAGCCCTTTGTCTCTGCCACTACCTATAGCGTGTGTGCAAACAAAGACTGTGCAGACACTGTATTTATCATGATGGCATATCTCTTCTATCAGATAATGAAATACCCTTTTCGGGATTTGAGTAAACAAAGAGCAGCTCTGGATTTACATAAATTGAGAGAAACATTTTTTTTTTTTCTATGGAAAAACATCCCAAGGCTAAGGCTTATGAACAATGCAATAAAATATAGGCTTTGTCTTTGCAGCCATTCCTCACTGTAAATCAAATACCTATTAATTAGAATTATAAACTGACTGATTGTGGTTCCAAGCGTCTCTTTCTCTCTCTCTCTATCTCTGCCAACCTTTAATCTAATCTGCCTATTATTTTGCCTATTATTTTCTTGATTAATCTTTTTGTTTATAAAATGTCAGAAAGCGACATATTCAACTGCTTGATTCATTTGACCTACAGTCCAAAAACAAAAAGATGTTCAGTGTCACGTCAAAGTCCCAGAACGGTCGCAAATCCTCACGCTGGAGCCAAGAAATGTTTGGCTTTTTTTTGCTTGAGCGATGACTTAAAAGATCCATCGATCATCAAAGTAGCTTGGCATTTATTTTCTGTGAAATAACTATTTGATTAATTGACTAAGCTTTTCAGGCAGGGACCGCCTGCTTTTAACATTTGAACGAGCTGAGCACGACGCATCGGTTAGTGTTGTTTCCACCAACACTAAATGACTATTTTTACCCTAAAATATTAGGATATGTTGCATAAGTATTTCCCTCACTGAAAGTCAACTCCCGGGATCTTTCTGAGCAGTCACTCACACATCAGTGTTTCTGTACTCTGCTACTCGGTGTGATGTCAAAGAACGTCCTCAAAACACAGAGGTTGACATAGAACACACAAGCTGCCTGTGATGGTGGTTTTCCGACTGTCATGCTCTGGTCTCATCTATTCCCCGCAGTGGATGGGAGGAGCACTACCATAAGCTGTCAGACATAAGCACATATCACTGGCTCTTCCAACCTGCCATCAGCCAGCTAACCCTCTAAAACTGTCTTCCCACTCACAAATAATGCCTATGCTGGCAAATGGAGAGGGCTATTACGCTACTAGCATCATGTTTCATCTTTTCACGCTGAGGCAATGAAATGGTCCGCCCTACAACTTACTAACACATGACATGAAACCACTTCTATAAAGAAATAAAACAGATACATTCATAAACATGATTAAAGACTGCAGTTGGGTGGATGATACAAATTCTTTATGTGGTTATAAAGTAAACACATCTCATCCCTTGAGCGGCTAAAGAGGGCCAGCTGAAACATCTCTTAGGATGGATCCTAAAATTGCTACTACTGCATCACTTGAGGTGGGAATTAAATGAAATGTTTTAATGCTGCCTCAGAGAGAAAAAAAAGACCTCAGTCACATGTCTATGAGTTGAGGGAATGCACACTGCACATTAATTGCTGTTTTTTGTATGTACCGTTTCTGACCACGAGCCCGGGGCAGACTGTGCACACGTCCCTCTCGGTGCATTTATTTGATGTTAAGCGTAGGTAATGTGCATGTTACAGTGAGGAATTACGAGTGCGGGGTCAGGGGAGCAGTTTTCCGGCATGTTCTAACGGCAGAGCCGTGCTTCTTTGAGCTGGGCAAGCCCGCCCCTGTTTCGTTGCATCTTGCTGCCTGTCGAAAGCTGCCCTTGAAACAAAGCTGCCGAGGTCAGGAGGTCGCGGCACAGCATCGGAATGGAATGTTCCTTCCTGGTTCAAGGTCCAGTCTCCAGAGCCAGAGGGGCCCAGAGATCATTTGAGACCACCGACACATGCTCCATCTATTTTACTCCCTAACTCTCTCCACTTTCATCTACCCCTGCCTGCTTAACAGATGGCAGCTTATCTCTAATCACTCAAATTAATGCTGTGAGGTCACATACACTTTTACATTAGATGTAAAACTGTATGTTGTATCATGTTGATAGCAATTTCCTATAGCCCAAGATGACTTTAAAATGTCTTGTTTGGTCCAACCAAGTCCAAAACCTGAGGATAATCAGTTAAGATGCTGACATGAGGGACTGTCTAATATGGACTGACTGCAGGTCTTCTTCATAATCAGTGGTTGTTTGACACTGTAAAACACTGATTTTGTCCAGTTTATGCTGATAAGAGACCACTCTAAATGACAGAAAACTACTTTTTCCATTCTTAAGTCATAATTTATAAAAGTACAACACTGAATGATGTAATAATTTGTCATAAAACACTGAAATAAAAGCCTCTTGAACTGTACATTTTGCGACTCATTAGATTCCTTAAAGTGATGCGTGATAACAAAACGAAGGGGATTCCAAACAGGTTGTCAGGAGGAAATTAGCCATCCCAGAAATCTTTCATCCTATGCCAGCAGCAACCTCTTCTAATTGGTTCCTGTGGAATTCATTTTATCCCTGGTGACCGACTCCACACACAGTGGAGCCTGACAGGCTTTTAACCCCAAACACTTCAGGTGCTCTGTCCCTATGTGACAGCTACAGAGGAAACAGAGTAAAGGCTATTTTTCACTTCAGTGATGACTTCATGTTTTTACAATACATCTTGAATTTCAGAATTTGATTTGAAGGTGATTTGTAAAGCTATACCCATTCAATAATTTCCTCCCACAATCTCTCACAGTCCAGTCCTTGTCCACACTCATTGTTCCCTGTATACAAGTGCCCGTTAGTCTTCACCAAAAGCGAAAAATACACCTTCCAACAGCAACTTATGATAGTGCACAAAGGTGGGAAGTCTACACTGAGGACAGGACTTAGGAGATGCTGTATGCAGTCAATCCATGTCAATGTCAATTATGTCAAGAAAGTGAAATACTGCCACGCATTCCTTCAAGTCAAGTCCTTCATCAATCAATCATCTAGTCATGTATTGTATGGAACACGTCTGAAAATAACAGCAGTAAATGGAGGTTAAGAAGTGCATTGTTCTATAGAACTGACTATTCACAAACATTACATGTTAAGCCTTTGTGGAAAGAAACAGAATACACGTGACAGAGACAAATAAATGTCCTTTCTGAGTGAATGAAAATGTGCTTGTTTTGCTGTTGCAGGCTGCTGCGTTGCTTGTTTGGCAAAGGGCAGAGGTAGAGCTGTGATGCTGTGGCAGGTTTTGAACCACCTTATTTCACGGCCAAAGCCAAGGTCACTGCCACTGCCCGGGGCCATCAGACCGGGGCAAGGGTCTCCAGTGGGGAATGAGCAGGAGGCTGAACATTGGAGGAGGGGAAACGTAATGGGAGGAGAATAAAAAAAGGGGGAGGGGTATTCTGCCCTAGTGCACACAAAAAGGTCACAGTTTCCCAGATAAACCCCCCTCTCCATCGTCCAGCCCCTCATGACCTCTGACCCCTCTATTTCTCAGTCAATGCTGAAACAGAGGGAGAAGAAGGGGGAGGGAGGGCGCAAGGGGAAACACACCCACCCAGAGTCAGCAGCGACAAAAGGGGGCCTCAGCCACAGCTAGCTGAGTCGGTCAGGAGAACAAACGCTCAGGCCACCGGCACAAAGCAGAGCCACCAGAGGCTGCACATCTCCACAGCCTCTGCCTGTTCCCAGCCACTCCACTGCCCTGCATTTCACCACTAACAATGGTGCTGCTCAGCTCCGAGAGGTACCCCAACACACACAAACACACAGGCTAGAGAAGGGAGAGGTAGCTGAGGCCCACAGGAGAGCCGCAGCCTGCCCATCACTGACTGGCCTTTGTCTCCGACTCTTCTGCTTATTGGCCGCCACAGAGATTTCTTGATCCTTGCTGAAACAAAATGCAAAACTGGGCTGAGGGGCTCGGTGTTTGTTTGCGTCTGTGGGGGCGATCACGTTATAAGACAGCACGATCGTGTTTACCATTATCTCCGCTACTAATAAAACTAACTAATGTCCACTGCTGGCTCCACCTCCTGTCTGTCTTTGTCCTTATTACACATTTTCACACATGCAAAACAAAATGTCTGCCAAAGGAGAAGACAGGAAGAGGGAGTTTTGGTGTTTTTATTGGTGGATGGTGCAGACCCCGTAAAGGCTTTTAACTGCACAATCTGGCCATAAAGGCTCTGTTAAGTGTAGTGAAGCGCGGTGACGGGGCAGTGCTGAGAGCTGGCAAAGCCCCTAGTGAAGCCTGGAATCATGGGAACACCAACATACACACTCAACACGCACACACACACACACACACACATACACACACATACACACACATATCCTTGTGATTGCCTGTTGCCTGATCTTAACCTACACCACATCCTCATTTTGATCTTAACACGACGTAGGACAACAACAGGAAGTGGGGACTGTAGAGAAGAGTTTTCACTGGACAAGGACTAAAATTCAAACATTCTTTTCCAAGCAACCATTGACGAAAAGACGATGATGAACGACACTTAATAATGGCATGAAAACACAGGATTCATCATTAACACATGCTTGGCACAGACAAAACTCCTGAAGAGGAGATCAGACTGGATTTGTCAAGTTCAAAATAATGCAAGAATGCTGTGTACAGATTATAAAGCTTGACATTTGGAGACTGGTCCACCCTGTCCAACCTTTGGCCCGGCCTCTGCTCTCCTTCCTTTCACCTTTCACCTCTATTACTGAGGAATTCCTCCCACGAGCCTTAAAAGTAGGTAGAAGGAATTTTAGGCCCCCTTTTCATTTGTTTGTTTGAGAATAGCTCGGGTGGTCCAGGGACATCCGGAGACCAACACACAGACAAACACACACATGCTGCACAAACAAGCGGGCAAACAATGAACTTGAATTTCAACTAAGACCTAAGATGACCCTTGTGTAGTTGAACAGCAAAGCTTAGATGCTTTGTTCACTTTAAACTCATCACACTGTCAAAAAACAACAATCCAATACAACAACTTGGTAGCATTGTCAGAATCGACCCAGCAAGCTATTTAACTTCCTGAAAATATGATTCCTGTCCATCCGAGTTGAGCGTTTTCCAAAGTTAACACTGCTTTGTGTGACAAAGAAATAAAAAGACATCATCTGAATAGGTATTATCTGGATGATCAGCTACAGTGTGTACACAGCAGATGAGAGCAGCTGCCAGGAAAGCTGGCAGAGGGGCAGGAGGGAGCATCCTGCAACGACAGGGTCAAAGTTTGCTCGTGCATTTTAAGCTGATTCAGATACGAGCTAAATATGTCTGCTAGATATATGAAATTCACCAATAAAAGGAATAAAAGATGTTTGAAGATTAAGAATTAATCACGCCAATAGAAAATGACTCCAAGCCAGGACCAGCAGTTATTTTCTCATGTTTCACATTTTTTCTCACCTTTTCAGTGATGAGCTACAGCAGATGTGTTGATATTTCATCTCTTTATCAGCACATTTTAAAAATAATTTGAATTGAAAAAGACATATGCACATCATAATTTGAAAGGGAAAAAACGCTGTACAACCACTGCAGCTTTTACTGCATTATATTAAAGGATAAGTATCGTATAAGCAGCAAATGAGTAGCAGTAAGAGAGGGAAGACACTGATCACTGATCAGCAGAAACTGAAGGAACATCTTCTGATTCCATTCACTTTAAACAAATACAACTAAAACATCTACTTTCGTATTTTTTGGACTGGCGTAGTCCTGCATGGACTTAATCTGGATCGACTCTTGCATATAAGACAGAAGTCGTTCAATCTCTAGATATTTCAATATCAGTCTCCATCATTATTCCATGTGGGGCCCCTCAGGGTTTAATTCTGGGTCCCTTTCCTTTCCTTCCATACAGCACAATCTACACATAGATTTTCACTGTTATGCAAACAATGCCCGAGTATCTAATCCAGGTACCAAGCTTTTTCTTTTTGGTTTCAGCACTAAACGTCAGCTTGCTTGTTATTTTCCAATCTGTTTTCTTCTTCATGACTCTGTGGGTTTAAAAGATCTATTTTTAGTTGGTTTAAGTTTAAATGCAGCCCACCAACTTATCGTACTTGCTCTAAATTGTATGTGTTTTCCATGTATGTGTGTAGGTATGCATTGGGTATGTATGTAAGTATGTATGGCGTATTTTCCCTTTATGTAAAAAGCACTTTGGCATGATTCTGGGCTATATGAACAAACAAAGTGTTATATCACACTATGGAAGACAGAAATAGGATTAAAGTCATGTCAAACATGAAGACAGTGCGCCTGGAGGAATAAGCAAAATGCCTATTTGAGCAGGTCAGTATTTCCATCACCCAGCTGTTTCACCGCTGCAGTATCCCTTCCTCTGTTTAGTGGCGTGATTTGCCAAGTGATGTTGTTTACACAAGCAGATATTTTTAGAGCATAAGGGTGCCCGCTCTGCTTTGCACAGAAGCTCTGCTTTGCACAGAAGCTCATGCCTCATACAGTCTTATGAAGCAACTCCCATCTAACATCAACTCTCCACATATATCTGTGCTCTGTGCATGGCTGAAGTCCTGTCAGCATAGCTCAACATATAAGGACACTTGCAACAATTGTGCTCTTGATTTAGCTGTATTAGCTTTTCATTCCTAACATCTGGAGATAGGGAAGATTAAATGAATGTAATTCTGCAAAGCAAGTTAGGGTGCAGGGCCTTTTGTGTGTCCAACCATGCTGCATAACCAATAGTCAAAAAATATAAATAGTAGATAATGTATTTGATAAATATTTTATTAGTAATTATTTAAGAAGTGACTAAAATGTCTTAATTGGTTTGGAAATCTAACCAAAACCCAATTTTACATTGTCTTTTACAGTATAAAGACATAGAGCAAACTAAGACAATAAGGCATACTACGGGCAGTATGGGAATAGTATTGGATCCCTTGGTGATTTTCCACTGCTTCAAGGTCACTGACGTGCCATCTTCAGAAATAATAGGGATTCCTGCCCTTTCTCCACAGCAGAGTTGGACGAGCTTAAGCATTTGTCAAAGCAAATATCCAGGGTTGGCATTAGGGGCATTCTGTATTGCTGTTTATTCAGTTCCCTGACAAAAAGGAAGAAAAAAAAAAAACATGGAGGACAACCAGCTTCTTTACAGGCATGCAAGAGCGAGAGAGAGAGAGAGAGAGAGAGAGAGAGAGAGAGAGAGAGAGAGAGAGAGAGAGAGAGAGAGAGCCAGAGCGAGAGAGACAGATACAATGAGATTTGCAGTTATTTACCCTTGCCTTTGCTTGTATATAATCATGGAGCGCATCGGAAAAGGACCCACTCTGAACCAATTCTGAAAAGCCTCTATTCTAAGACAAGTAATAAAATCTCTTATTCATTGTTGCCAATTATCAATCAACTCAAACAGAGCACACGTAATCAGGCAATGCGATGGTAGTATTTTGTCTGCAGGTGTACAGTAATAAACCGGTTTCTAGTGTGATTACACAAGAGAGGTCAGAGCTCTCAGAGCCCGCCTCGTCGGTACAGAAAAAAAAGAAAAAAAAAGCCGTTTCTTCCTCAATCCCTCTGACACACTGGTGGACAGATGGAGGGGTGCTGACCACACAGCGGGAGGGAACACTGATTTAACATTAGCCACATACCTGCCCAAAGGAAGGAAGAGGGCAGTCAGAGGCCATGTCTGTATGCACTACTACTGTGTGATGGTTTCAAGACAGGAATATCAATGAGAAGAATGATATGAGCGAGAGGATTACAGGGATGAATATTCCCTGTTTGTTTTGTGGCATAAAATGGCAATAGCACATGATTTTCCCTCAAAAATCACGATAGATGAAGTTAATGCTTTCTTCTTGATGAAATGATGTTCATTTTGCGAGGATTAATAGAAAACACTACAAGGGTTTATGTTTAAATGTCAAAACACCCATTTAGTTGACTAATCTATATGACAGAGAGATGACTTCGTGGAGAGCGAGCAGAGACGAGCCGGGGTAGGAGGGGGACTGGCTGAGGGCGGGGTTTGGCTGGCAGACAAAGGGAGCTACGAGGAGATGTAGGGATGGCGCTTCAGCACTCACCCAGGCAGGAGGCCATGAAAGGGGTGGGGACAGGAAGGTCGGAGGGTGATGGAGAGCCACCGCCGACCCTCCAAACACACGCGCTCGCACACGTACGCACACACTCACGTAAACTCACATGAGCCGCACATAAATCACTCTCACTATCTGTCTGAGAAGGTGCACGTCGTAAGCCATCCACAAAGCTTTGAAATGTGGCAACTTCTCATCTTCGGCCAGAAACGTGCAGTTTTTATCAGACTCAGTGGTCGACATCCACTTATTTACTTTTACATCCCTGAAAGGAGTTGAATTCACACAAATGAGAGGCATGGGTATAAACTGAGACACTTTTACAGGCATCCTCTGTCTTCTCCGATTTCATCCTTTACAGCCCCCTGGGTTCCTCTTTTTCATTAAAGTCTCATTCAGGAGCCCACTATTATAACGGCAGGACAATTCACCACAGAGACCTCAGAATTAAACAAGGTAGAAATTATCATGCAGCAGCCAAGGGCTCTATATCTAAACTGAAGTGGTCCATAAAATGAATATCACATAAAATGTACAGATATTATAACGGCATTTGTTGCATTTTTTACTACTCTTGTTTTTAGTTTACTCATGTTTGCACTGACATTGCCTTTTCACACTTCATATTGTGTTTGCAAATCTTTTCCAATGGTTCCTGAGGTCAATTGCAGTCCCCTCCTATGAATGGGACTGGGGAAAAAAAATAAATTATTTCCGAACAAAGCCTCAACTCTTTCCAATTAATTCCAGACAAACAGACAAAAGCAAGTCATTTCAATTGATCCTAAAAGCTATTTTGTAACAGGGGGGCTTTTGTGGTGTGTTGCCTGGTGACGCTGGTGTGCTGTGGGGGAGGGGCAGGAGCCCTGGCCGGGCCCACTGTACCAGGCTTGTCATTCATCCAAATGATGAAAAGCTTCCTGAATGTAAGCTAATGAGGAGGTCCAAGAGAAACTGAGGAAAGAGAGAGAGATGGAGAGAAAGAAACCGACCATCAAAGAGATAACATTTAGGAGGAAAAAGAGTTTCCTGGACCAACCGGCGATTTAGAGGGACAACGGGGAGTCCGTCCTACACCAGCCCCCGACAGTGAGCTCACACGAATGGTTGTCAAGCAAGTAAAAAGTGAAATTTATGGAGGAAGGTAGTGTGGAGGGTAAGATGGAGGCTTTATCCACTGAGAGGGCTATAAAGAGGCTTCAGTAATCACACCACCCATTGCATCACAGTGGTACAAGTCAGAGCTCTGTTGTAAGAGGGACTATAACACAGCAAATTACCTCAAAAACACAAAGAGAGCACCAACATTAACAAACAGTTGGAACAGAAAAAGAAACAAACACTAGTCACTGATCTTTGTAAGCGACGCGTTGACTTGTTTTGGGTCATTTCTCTTCATAAACGAAATGAAAAAACTTTGTCCTGAATCATTTATGTCCAGCGCGGAGCAAGAGAGGATGAAACGGACCAGCGATTGTCCAAGTCTCTGTAGAATACACTTCACCTCAAAGATTAAGCTCCTTTTAAAACCTTATTAAGACCTTAAACATAACAGTTTGACAAATTGAGGCTTGATCAACAGGGGAACACTTCTGTGCTGAGCAGGCGCCTGCAGGAGCCTGGAGGCTGAGGATCGCAAGAAGCTGAGCACTGAAGGATGATTTTTCTGAATGTACAATACAAAACCTTCCCAAGGCAGCCAAACAGAAACAAAGAAAGCTGTCGTGCCTACAGTTATAACTTAGGTATAAATAAACTACCACAACTAATGGTGCAATGAAAGCCTCATTAATCTCACTTCTAAAAGGCATTTTCAGGCATTTTTCATGCACTGCAAACAAAACATGGTCAAACTTACAGTGAAATGCCAACATCACTTTTTCTGGCAAATCTTACACAATACAGAGAGCATTCGTGTGCAGTGATGGCTAACATGGGGGTATTTTACAGCCAGAGGGTCCAATCTCATGAGTGTCTTTGAAGGATTTCTGGAGGATTATTTTCAGTCATGGCTACCTGCAGCTTTGATAGAAGTGAGACTCCATTAAGGAGACACAGAGCATCATTGTAGCAGAGCCGTAACTCATTCAACTCCTGGTCATAAATCTCCTCAACACAACCCAAAAGGTCGGAGGTCAGCGCTCAGAATGTGACTTTCAGTAATCCATCAGTTCCTTCCTAATCAATACAAGAATGAAAGCCCAGACAAAACAGAGGATTTGCACCCTGCATGATTCTGAACCTGAGGTGTGCTTTAGGTCAGGTTCATCAGTGAGATTAAATTTGTATTCACTGTATAACAGCTGAGTGACGGGGCTTTGCTCTACAGTTGCATAATTCTTAATTTTTCATGCTCATACAATATTGAACCCTTGAATTAAAAAACGAATTTGCCGAATAGTGCACTGAAAGATTAATCCGTGAGGCACAATTACTTTCCACCACCTTCAAATGATGTGTGATTATCTCATCATTTGTAACCTTTACCATGGATTTCAGTCACTAGTGGAACAGATTAGTGAGGGACAGTGTGGTTTGTGGTTGGGGACTGGATTGCTGGAGGACTCCAGTGCAACACAACTCTGTACTTTATGAATTTCTAATTTTATCCCGTGCATTCAATAAATTAACTTTTTAAAGTCCGAGCACACATCCTCTCATTGCACTTCCCTGTTCTCACTGACTTCAAATAATGTGAATGCTACTACATATTGAAGCTATATATAACACACTGTGCACTGCAGCACTACAAACCATCAATATAATTCTATTGTTTTCTCTGGACCATGCTCATGTCATAAACTCTGTGCTCATAAATCTCTGGATTTTCATTTTCCTCATGCTTTCTTACCACTTTATCAAAGTAATTCTTTGACATAATAAAAACAATGGCGGTGGTGTGTGTGTGGGGGGGGGGTTTGATTACCTGTCCCTGATGCAGAATAATAAAACGTGTTAGACCTTTTGGGGAGGCCTTAAAAGGTTGCATGTGTTTGACAGCACCCACCACGCAACAGAGCTGAAGTGACTTTTCCCTTCAGTGAGACGTCCTCACTATCCCACTGAGTGGAAAAGCTGTATTGGCCACAACAGCACAGCAGTATGCTTTCTACACACAGCCTGGGATTTAACGGGCTTCTGCAAGCCTCTGACTGTCTCTGTGTTACAGAATATACAGAACACAGCGCTCAAAAAGTCTTAACTTGTGCAACAGTACAGTATCACTAAAGCTGCTGCTGCAACATCTCAGCGTGTCCACAGAGGAATGTGCACATCCTTGATGCCTTTGATTTAAAGTACGCTGAGACATACGCTGTTTGTGTGTGAGAGAAAAGCGAAAAGTGGAACGCAGAGAGTCCGATTGTCTCACTGTAATAAAAAACGCTGGAAATGAACCATGGCAACAATGTTGAGAACTTAATGTCGAACTAGAATCACTTCAAATAAGAGATCTGGTGGTCAAGCCAGAGAAAAATCTGCCTCGATGCCTTTTCCAGTGAGTGGGCTGCTGGGTAGCGTCGAGCTTATTGCACTCTTACAAAGCAGCGTGGAGAGTCTCAGCATGAACACTTGTTAATGCTAAACTCAAAGGCTTGAATTTCTAAGCAGCACTGTAGATGAGCATCAGAAAGTTCATTACACCGAAAGAATGATATTAGAATATTCAAATGACTCCACCGCCAGGGATATTCACAACATTAACAGCACAGCAATACCCCGACGACTGGGACTGGACTGAAATGTGATTACTTAAGGCGATATTTCAATTACAGTGTTTACATTCGTCGGGAACACAGATCAGAACTTAATCAAACTTCAGTAAGCGGCTGTGGTTGCAGCTTCTGCTTGCGTCACATCTGCATTCTGCATGACTTCTTTTCAGACCTTACATGCACAATTAGGTCCAGACAAACTATTGAATTAGATAATAAGATAGTTCAAGATGACACACTTTGAATTTAAATATGACAACTGAAAAAAACAAGGCCAAACCGCAGCCAATGACAGCGACTCGACTTGTGTTCCAGGCTGCGTGGAACCATGTTGGCTAACATATACTGGTTCAGAAAACTGAATGAAATTAAAGCAGAGATTTACGTAAAGGACAGTACAACAAGACTCTGACTCTGAAAGCCAGCAGCTGGTTAGCTTAGCTTCATACAAAGACTGGAAACAGCTAGTGTGTCTCTGCCCAATGGTAACACAGTCTGCCTGGCAACGTCTTTAAAGCTCACTAATTAACACGCTACAACTTGTTTGTTTAGTCCATATAAAGAGCAAAATGTGAAAGTGATAAATTGTGGTTATCTGGAGAGTGACTTTCTGAACTTGTTGTCACCGTGTGGCTGCCAAGCAACCAGTGGAGACTTGTTTTTTACCTTTGGACAGAGCCAGGCGAGCTGTTTCCATGCTTTATTCTGAGCTAAGCGAACTGGGTGAATGTTGAACAAGAGTGGAACTGATCTTCTCACCTGTTGTAAGTCTTGGCAACAAAGCAAATAGGCATATTCCAAATGTGTCAGACTATTCCTTTAATTGGGTTTTGAGCTAATGCATGCCATCACACTATAGAACGAAAAAAAAAAACTTCTGCATCACTCTCAAAGAGGAGACTTACTGGCTGCCTGAATACGAGCCTTGCGGCTGACCACCAGCCCAAAAGAATTCTGGGCCACGCACTCGTAGTCGCCCTCGTCAGATGAGCCATCCGATTTGGTCTTCTGGAAGTGACCGATCAGGAGCGAGCCGTTGATGAATGTGGTGTGATGCTGATCCTGAGTTAAAAGCAGGCCGTTGTGCCTCCACTGTGTCGTAATTGGGGGGATGCCGTTCACCTGGCAGTGGAGCATGAGGGGCTGCTCCTGTACAGCGATGATGTCGCTGGGCTCCAGTGTGAAGGAGAGCTCTGCTTCGCACATCACACCTGAAAAGACATGCACGCACAAATGGTTACTATGCAGCCGAGGGCGAAGGTTCCTTCACCTTGTTCGCAGTAGAATATCTATCTATATATATATATCTCAAAGTTGTGTTGTTAGTTATTTATTTAGCATTTTTTATCACATTCCTCAGCAGATGGAGCTTGCTCACTTGTCATGGTCAAACTCCAGATGCAGAAAAAAATGGCAAGTGGACACTGAGTTTTGTGTGGGGCCAAGATGGTGATCATGAACCACAATGACAACCCTGATTCGAGTCCAGCTGGAGAGGATCCAATGAAAGCATGAATTGTGCCTCAATATAAAGATAGGTACACAAATGTGTACAAGAATCTGCCTCCAACTAAATATAAACGTACTACTGTATGCACTGCCCTGCTCTCCTGAGACATCTCATTGCAAACAGTACCAAATTATGCTCCCTCTTCCAAAAAACAAGTTTGGATTGCAAACATGACCCCCGTCCATTCAAGCATTTTTCAACTTGATACTATATTGACCACGTTTGCGTCAATACCACTCAACTCAGTGGATTTACTTTCCTTTAAATTTCAACAGAAAGACTCTTGGGGACCCTTACAGCAAATGCACAATCACCTTTAAAGTTTAGACTGCAGGATTGGCAGCAGGGTCTGGGGTTGAGAGCATTAACATATGGGCACAAAACCCCAGCCCTCACATCTAAACAAACAGGAAGAATGCTCCTTGTGTCATTTCACTGATAGCAGCTCATCAGGCCTTACAGCTCGTGAATAAAAAGCCTTGACTGAGCTACCTCCAGGCTGAAGTCACATGGGAATTCACAGGCTATAGACCCACCCAGCATGTGCACTCTTGTAACACACATGTATGGCCTTGTATGTGCAGTACTGGTTTAACTGATGGCAGCAACTTAGTCACAAGCTGCATTCTCTTTTCACCACAAAACACAAAACCATACTCTGTGACCAAAAGCTCCAGATCAATTATATTTCTTTGTAGCGATGATTTCCACTTATTAATGGAAGGAGGAACGGATTATTTTTTTTTAATATTTGCGGTTTCTGAGGGTAAAGAGGAGGCAGAGGGAGAACAATAAATAAAGGATGTAAACAGCCTGACCTGACTTGGTACTATAAAAGAGGAGCTTAGCGGGCTCTCTTGGTATCATGTTTCAGCTGCTGATGGACTAAGCAATACCAGTCTCGGCCCCAGGCCCTGGAATCTGGTGCAAGGGGGGCCAGGGGAGGGCAGGGGGCGGGGGTGGGAGTGTGGGGGAGCACAAGGGTCAAAACAGTGAACCTCCTGCTTCATCCCTCAAATTCCAGTCAAGAAATACTTCCCCTTAGGTGCAGACAAGGAATTCATTGACACACTCCTCTGTGAAGATCACATATGGAGCACAATGCAAGAAATCTTTCCTCTTCCTCTCTTCTCGCTCTGTATCCTTTCTTTATGTGCAACCCCCTTCCCGTTTTTTCCCACTCTCCAAGCACGGTAAGTAAATGGCCATGGGACCAGAGAGACATCAGTGCTACCACTTGTGAAAAACAAGGGGGTGGTGGTGGGAGAAATATTTAACCCTTAGCTGGCAGGCGGTGATCCCGCTGCCTGGGCTGCTGCTCTCCAAAATGATGCTGCCCACTGAGCTCCATCTCCTTTGGTCCAACAAAGATCACATGTTTTCACACAGGAAGCAGCAAGCAGGAATAAAAACTGTATGCAAAGAGCCTGCAGCCACACACGCAGTCAGTCACACTTCATGTTAAGATCAAAACATGGATAAATCTCAACGTAAAGTCACTATTGCATACTGAGCAAAACCCCTTTGGACAAATTTGAGGATGTGAAACCTATAAAAGCATCACATTCAACCTTCCTCTGAATAGACTGACTGAAATGCATTGGAGGCTTTTTATTTTCAGCTTTCAACGCTGTCAAACGACATCAGTCAGTGTTATCAAGCCTCGCAGCAAGCAGGATAATAACAGCACAGTGCTCGATGTGCTACAATGTCATTGATTTCGAGTTGATTAAACAGCTTTATTGATGCTGTATATACTTCCGCATCACTTCAATTAATCCGAGTTCCTTCCATTAGCTAGAACAATGTGTATGAGGGTCCGTGGGCTTTCGCTTTCCTAATGAATAAAGCATGTTGGTGGAGTGGCTGGCTAATGCAATCCTGAGCTCTGGGTGGGTAGAAGATTACAAACAACTGTGTGAAAAAGGTCAGAGACAATCATTTTGAAGACCGCATTGGAATCATAAGACACATCCAATGAGACAAAGGAGATGAGAGGAAAAAAGGAAGAGGGGAAAGCCAGACTTTGCACTGTGTGTGGTTTAGGCTCAGGTCATCTGTGAATGCTGAGCATCCAGAGGGTGTGCAGAGAGGAGAGCGCAGCTGTAGAAACTGATGGCAAGAGCACGCCTATCCACAAAAAACACATGTTCACAGACATGAATCTATACAGGCGTGGATTTTCATGGTTAGATAAGGAGGCAGAGACACACACACACACACACACACACACACACACACTAATGCTCTTTTCACACAGAGGAAAGACGCACTAGCATGTAGGATTACCGGGTGAGACCAGAGACGAGTGTTGGCTATGTGTGGTTCATGCTCTGGCTTACTATTGACAGATAAGTGTGGCTGGCTGGCACAAAGGTTTACTGCTGCAACAGTAAAGTGAGGATCACACACCAGCTACCGACAGACAGATGCAGTTAGCAGACACGAGCACCACTGATGGAGCTAAGTGAGCTTAGGACACACCACGGGCTGCTTACAGGCAGCAGCATGAGCAACACAGCTGCTTGGCATCATATGATACGACAGCCAATGAAAAAGCTGCTTTGGAATTCATTTAAGAGCTTTAGCTTATAAATGCTACACAGTGCATTTAAATATGATATTGTTAACGGGATACTCCAGAGTTAAGGATGTAGATTTGTCTTTTATTGCTAAATCACTGTGCTGTCTCTCCTTACTCTCTCAGCATGCATCTGTTGCAGCATGACATAAAGATAAAAACAAATTTTTAAACAAATTTCCTGTCTCATTTGCTGTGACAGGCCGCTGCAGCATCGTGTAAGGTTTGTTTGATTGTGGATTGATGTTTTGTACACTGGATGAGAGTTGTGGACCTACCCTCCATGAAGTCACTGAACTGTCCATGGAAGTATTAAAGATGAATATGTATAAAATATTCTTTTAAAGGTGACAGCAAAAATCCTATATTTGCATTTAGATCCAGTACATGTGAGTGAATGAAGCACCAGAGAGTCACCCGTATAAATCAGCCATTAAAAAGAGCACGCACAGAACGACATGCTCTTTCTCACAAGCTTTATTAGGTGTGTTTTATTACTTATTATTTTTTCATAGTGTCTCGCTAAAAAGCAATATTTATTCTATTTCCAGGGGGAGGACTATGCATGCAGCATTGATAGTTCCCTCTTAGGCTTCTGCTTGATAAATTATGAATCAATACTCTTTTTTTTCTGGGCTTCCTCATGAGCATGTAGTTTCACACACTCTGATATTCACCTGTTAAGAGAGCAGCTTGGTAATGATTACACAGTGACAGTAATATAGGCTACAGCAGTAACATGCAACACATGAATGCTGAGAAATAGTCCATGTGTTGTGCATGATAGTAGACGTAGGACAGCTGTTGTGGAATTTACCACATTTTCCCCACCATCAACACACTGCACAGTCTCACCAAAGCATTAACCTGCAGTGTTTTTCCACAACAGTCCAAATCCTAATAGTGACAAACCAAACACACTCTGGTGCCTTTGGGTTAACACTTTCAGGAGTGTAAAGAGGCATGAAGTTAAGTGAAAGTTCTGTCTATTTTTCTTCCGTTTCACTTCATATTCATCCTGTCGTGTAAAGTCACAGGCTAGTCCATTCAAAGCAAACAATGACCTGTCCGTAACATAAAGCTGTCACATGATGTCCTCTGAATGCTTTGCAGCATTTTACCTCAGAGTTTGAGCTCTTCACACCGTAAGATATATAATATTGATATCCCTCCTACTGCTTCTTTCACTCTTATCAGCGTTGCTTTAAATGTCATAAAAAGCGATTTTTTTATCTAAACTGAATCTGATATCAGAGGCAGACAAGCACTTGAAAGAGCTTCATTTCTTTAATGCGATGGGTAAATTGGAACTACATCCGTCACAGAGCCGTGTTTCTGAAGTTTTTGTTCCCAGTCCCCTGACTGAACATGTTATGAACCACTGTGTACTAGCCTTTATGATTCCTGTGGGGGCCTTTGTGGGTCCCTGTGTGGTATGCTTTGCAAATACTCAATACTCTCTCTTGCCTTTGAATTAAGGGGCCTCACATAGAGAGAGAAACTGTCTATCATACGGAACAAAGGGGCAAAAAAAGAAAATTTGAAAAGGACGAGAGGGACAGTCTTGACATTTAATCTGTACAAATATTCTCCCCAGCAGGCAATAACCACAGTCTTTTAATCTATCCCCAGAGCAACAACCACTGTCAGTTCGCCCAGCCATGGGGTGGTGTCCTGCACAGGCCAGCCAAGAACTCCATCTCCTTTAGTTAGTTCAGATCAGCCCCAGATAAGAAATTAAACTCCATTCACTTGTGAAAGTCTGACACTTTTTAAAGTTAGCATGAAGAGTTAAGTAGTAGGACATTTTGATCACTTTTAAGAGACAGAAGCAACAGCGAATTGCAATTTAAAAGCCTTAAAGCCTGTACAACTACAATATCTTAATATCTGGTTGAATAAGTTTCACAAGTATTAAAGCATTTGGTCCAAACTGGGATTGAGACCATGTGGGACCATCTTTTTTGATGTTTTTGGATTTCTATATTGCACATTTCACATATTCTCATAGTGCTTACTGTGAACTTTTGCACTTTCCTGCACAAAGCTGTACATACTGTATATATTGTTTTTTTTAATAATATTTTCCTAACTTTATTGTCAGCGTTGTTTTCTATTTATGCTTCTTGACTTGCAGCATTTTTTTTGTCTTACATTTCTTTAAATAATTCTACTTGCTATGATTGTTACAATGCACCAAAACACCGACGCAAATTCCTCTTATGTGAAAACCTACTCGGCAATACATCGATCCTCACTCCAGTTCTGATGCGGTCAACAATAACATGGAGAAAGTGGCTCTAACTCTGTGGCCCTGCTCCTACTGGAACATATGATTAAAAGGCACTCACGAGGAGAATTAGAAAGCCACTTCTGATAACAGACAAGACCACTAAGAGCCTCCTGCACACAGCTACTGAAACGCAAAAAATGTGACTTTCTCAGTGCGCTAACTGGACACCTTCCAGTGGGACATTCATCACATGCTTCTAATGGCGTTCACGTGAAAATAACTATGAAAACAATCCAGAAACTCTGCTGACTATACTGCACGTGGCTACCGTATATTATTACGGTGCTGCCTGAACATCCATGTGCATATGGAACAACACCAATTAGCCTATGAGGACATTTCAAGTTCTGCAGGATGCACAAAACATAACTTTGACCATATGGATGTGTATCCGTATGTGACCTCCAGACACAAATTCCGCAGTGCACAAGGCTCCAGTAGTCTTCACATCGGCATTTACTGCCGTAACAACGGACACCGGAGAGGGGCCAAGTTCAGGGTTACTGGTCAGCAGCGCACTCCTCGCTGCTTGCGGCACGCACGGTGCTCCGGAGAGCAGCAGACCAGCAGTGGCTGTCCTCCACAGAGCTCACACACCCTGCTGCACCACGCTCCAGCCCGGTAACAACATAACGCCACTTACCGATTAAAGCATTTAGGAGTATTCCCAAAAAGCATGGACCAAGGCGTCGGCGCCCTGTGGATGCCATCTAAACACTTATGGAAAATATTCCAGCACTTGCAGAAAACAGCGCGAGGTGAATAGATGGAGGTAAAAAAAATAAAAATAAAAAAACCCACACACACACACAGATATCCAGCTTCAGCGAGGCTACTACATGTTCCGACCTACAGTGCTACGGATAGGTGGCTCGCTGGGGTCGAACGAGCTTTCGCCATTTTTACCATCTATCGGGAATCTGTCAGCATCCCGCTCTGTCCCTCTCCCTCTCTCTCTCTCTCTCTCTCTCTCTCTCCCTCCCTCTCTCCTCCTCCTCACTGACTCTGCTGTATCCCAAAGACACCCCCCCCCCCACTCACACACACTCACACACACACACGCTGAATCTGCTCGTGGAACAAAAGAGCCGACTGCTGCCTGCTTCACTCCCAACGCACGAGAAACCTGCAAAAACTGCATGATTTCTGCATGTCAATAAATCAGCTCCGACTAATAGTACTTCTACAGATGCTACAGGCCGGTAATCACAATACTGCTAACAATAGTAATGATACTAATCGTAATAATAACCAAAAGTGACATCACAACAACAGAACTATGATGTAATAACAGGCCACTGATGTAATAACAGGCCACATTTTGCCAACGCTGAACATATGGCAGGTGTTAAAACATACAACATAACAACAGGCTGAGTTTCATTAAGAGGATAAAAACAATGAAATTCTGTCAGGTGGATGCGTTTTATTTAAAGCTGATGGTTCAGCACATGTGAACCTGGTGGGATAAATAAACTAGGAGGACCCCGAACTCCATTACAACAAAGCAGTGGCTGTTTAACTGTATTCGGACTCCCCCTAGTGGACAAAACATCTATTCCTGGTCTCAACTTTAATGGAATTTAACAAAAAACAGCCGTTCTGCTATTGTAGTGGTCAATGTTCAGTCCCATAATATGATGTTCATTTTGGTAAACACATACATTACATTACATAACAGCACTAAGACAATTATTTTCTGCAATCAGGCTAAATTAACAGAACTATTAGTCTATTACAATCAGGCCTTGGACTATACCGATTATTTTCATGATTGATTACGCCACCCATTACTTTTTTTTAAAATTAATTAATTGATTCATTGTTTTACTCTGTACAATATCAGAAAATACTGAAAAGTCCATCACAGTTTCCTTGAGTAATCTCCTGGTTTTACGGTATCTGTTTTAAGTTTGAGAGCACTAACATTAACAATGCAGGGTTATATGTAGTGGGCCTTTAGGTGAACGTGTTATGATAAATAAACAAGGCAAACCTCTAACACTCAATCACAACAAAGCATTGCTTGTTTGGCTGTGTTCGAGCTCCCCCTAGTGAGCCAAACATGTACTGCAGGTGTCAAAAAAATCCCCTATTTAATATTATCCAGTTTCACATGTTAAGATAAATCGTAAATCTATTCTAAGGGTACTTTTTCAAAACAGAGGGTTTCATCTTTCCCTTTAATGCACCTGTGTGACATCATATAACCTGTCACGAATGGAAGACTTCTGCTAGATTGACAACATACCTTGATACGAACTGGTACGCCAAAATCAATACTGTTAATTGAAAAATCATTAAACCAAAAAGGGCCAGTAATACTCATATGTGCTTTCACATCCATCCAAGTCAAAAAGAGAAGAGTGAATGATGGGACAGTGTAGAAATCACACCAGCTTGCAGGATGAGTTTAACACTGAATCCAAGTTAATCTTTTAAGTTTAAAACAAGTTGGTTAACTTACCTGTGTTTTATTACAATTTTAGCTGATGCTGGTCCCATTCTATAATGTTCGTTACACCTGGGGATAGTTCTATATTCCTTGAGAAAATCCACTCTGCTATTTCTCTCCTTTACACGCCCAAAACTTTGTGAAAGACCTGCGAAGTTCGCTGCCTGTTAGCATGTGCAAGATGACGTTAAGTAGCTGTGACAACATACCAACGGTTAGCATGTAAGCTAACTTCTAGCATAGATGTAGTTAAACATATTTAGCATTAAGTTACAATTGAGTCATATTTGTTTGTATGTCTAAATCACAATATTTATTGAGAGACTTTTACAATGTGTAAAACACAGCTATGGTTTATTTACAAAACAGCTAGCAGTGTGATGTGTGTTGAAACTATAACAAGTGGTTAGTGTGATAGCATGCTAATGCTAGTATAGCTTGCAGGACTCCCACAACTTTGAGAAGTAAAACCTGCCATGAATGAAAGTTTTTTTTTTTTTTTTTTTTTTACCATGCTATACAGCTATATATGTGTGGTTTCTACATAAAGACGCTGGATGAGCTTATTACGCACGTTTCATGATGAAGCAGTTGTTCCCAAGTTAAACTTTTGGCCTTGTTCATACTGTGTAGTTGAGCCCTTTTCCTGTTTTAGATGTCTTTACAGTTAGAGATGAGATGATTTCATTTAAATAACTGAAAAAAATAATCCAAACATGAAAAATCAACCAATATTTCACTCCAAAAAAAAAAAAAAAAAAAGATTAAAAGAAACTAAAACAGATTTGTGTATCTTTGTTTTTTCTTTCTTATCCCATTAACCACACATTAATCACACCTTTAGGAGACTAACGGGAATTTTACATGTTTTGTGTAATAGTCCACCTTATTATTCAGGGAGTTTGAGATCCACCATGAGGGACTCCATTAAGCCATAAAGAAAGCTTCAGTATCAGCTGAAAACAGCAGCTGTGATCTTAGTTGAAGACAGGGTACACCAATTAAGGCCATCATTGGAATTTGTTTAATCTGCTGAGAGGAGCATTTCAAACCAGAAAGGCCAGCCTTCCCATTAACCTCTGATAATTGGTACAGCGTGGTTTGTGGGTTGTGGAGCTGGTTGGTGCAATCCCAAAGCTGTTCTGAGAGAGATTATGCTGATGGTGATAATGATGTTTTTTTTTTTTAGAAGGATCTTTTCAGATGTTGTTAGCAAAATATAATCTGAAGTCGAGTTGTAGTGTGATGGACATGGATTAGATGTAATAAAGTGAATGACGCACAGGATGGAATACAGCGCAGTAACCCTGCCATGATTTTGAAACCTTTAATGCTTATTGATCCATTTTTGAGGCTGTAGTTTGTGGTGTGTTTGTAGTGGACTGCCATACACTCAAAGACCATTTCACCCACCACAAGTTTCACACACAGACCTTTCAGTGGCCGAGACAAAACGCACTGTTTCTAATGGTTTTCATTGTCACTGTGTGTTACTATCTCTAAATCATATTTCTTTTGATCTGTGATATTTGTTACTTTTCCATCTGTTTTCTGAATGTGCTTCGGTGTGTCCGCTTCCGTAATGCCGCAGACCAAATTTCCCACATAGGACAATAAAGACTGAACCGACTACGGAGTCCAGCTGGGGGAGGATCAACAGCAGCCAGGGAGATTTTTCAAAACCTGGCAACCCAATATTGTTCTTAATAATGGCTTAATAACCGATCAACCAAGCATCTGTTGGTCATTGGAATAACAGCTTGTTTAAGGGTGTCTTATTGGAAAGTGGTGTTGATTTCTCTTTGTGAAAATGATGAAGTAATAGTTTAGTGTCCTGACACTTTGCGCTTTGAAACATAAAAACAGAACATATGTTTAAGTATTATATTCAGTGCATATGTGCAAGATGACCACAAGATGTCCTCATCGCGTTCAGCTCCGTGTGTGTGTGTGTGTGTGTGTGTGTGTGTGTGTTCCTGTTTAAGATCATACAGGTAACTTGCTTCTCTTCAGTATGAGTGTGTCCTGCTGCTATTTTACGCATCTGACTCACCACATCAGCACACAAGCCTCTCCATTAATACATGTTTAATAGGTTTACACATTGTCCTCTTTCACTCCACCTCTCTCTCTCTCTCTCTCTCTCTCTCTCCCTCTCTCACACACACTCACTCACACACACACACACACACACACACACACACACACACACACACACACACACACACACACACAATTTTGCCGACGGAAAAAAAAAAAAAAACCTTGCCACTCCCCTTTATGTGTGCCTGGTCTTCTCGGGTAGCGCCTGGGACCCAGCAGGGTACAGCTTCAGCGAGGGTCATTTTTACTGTAAACATGATCCATTTACCATCCAGAAATATGAATCGAGCTGCTTGACTTCACAGTGCGATCAGCCGATACCTGCATGGTGGAGCTTCCATCGACGCGACTGGATCTCAGCGGCATCCTCACCGCCTTCACCTCACTTTCGCCCTTAGAATAACGCCGCCAGCCGCGATGAGACGGATAACGGGAAAGGCGAAGGATGAAACTTTGATCGAGCTGCAGAGCGCGACCGATTCTCAGACTGGAGGTAATTAAAGAAAGGCGCACTCATGAAGCTTTAACAGCGTCTGGGGGTCATGAGGAGGTTTCTGTCTTGTGACAAATGAACGCTGGTTTTACTTCTGCTGGGAGAGAAGAACATTACAGTGTATGGTACCAACAGATAATCCAATTAAAACATTCAGATTATATCCTCATGTCTAAATTACAGCCAGTAGAAAAGCAGTATAGAAAACTATAAACATGAAATCATAGACGTTTTCATTTTTTACAGTCGTTTTAGTGCATGCAGCAAAGAAGTTTAAAATTTGAGTTATATATGATTTGGTTGCTTGGCATGTGTATGTTTTGCCCACAGCTTGATGAAATAAGTCTTTAAAGGTATGCTTTTTTTTTTTTTTTTAAAGCACCTTGTACTTGGTGTCAGTTTGGCTGCTGATCTCAGGACTGAGACTGCGCACAATTAGCTGCGTCATACGTGCGCATAAACAGGGAGGGCTTGGGAAGGATTGGGATTAATTAGAGTCATCTCAGTCAGGGGTCAGGGTTCGCAAATCTCAGTGACTGCTGTAGCCTGAGGATAAGCCCACCATTAAAAAAAAATACTAATAATTATTTAAAAGTGGGCACATAGAGCAGTTTGTTCTAGCTGATGTGTTTTTGACATTTTACAGCAAGTTAGCAGTGATCCCATGACAGGCCAGCAGGCAAAAAGATCCCAACAGACATGCTGGCTGTTTGTGAGGGTATTTAGAGAGGATGCACTGAAATGACTTTTTCTGACTTTTACCAGTGCCAGAGTTCTGGGTATCACTGACACAGAGTACCCATCTGAGACCAGTGGTTAATCAATAAGCTGTGTGCTTCACTGTGTGGAAGACACTGCCATCATTCTGCCATGTGGAAGGCAACACCAGGCTTGACTGAAACATTTCTCTCCTCTCTTTTTTTTTTTTAGAAGCACATTACATATAATCCCAGTGCGGCTATTTGAGTCAGTATTGCACAGATATCGGTTTGTATCGTGTATCTCTGGCGTTTTGTCTTGCTTTGCATTGCAGGAATGTCCATTAAAACTGGTCACTGTGGGGGCAGTGAGGTCGCACTGGCAGGTATTTCCCAAACTGGTCTGTGTGAATTAAAGTCACACCACTCAGACATCATCACTGTGAAATGTGAGAGGATACTGTTTCAGAATATCCCAGCCAAAGGAAGTTCTTCTTCTCCGTGTTTTGTTTTTGTTTTTTTTAATTTAAATGAAGGTGACTTCAATAAAAGGACAAAATGATCAGAAGTGAAGCAAATCCATTTTCACTCCTGTCAGGCTCCGTCGAGCTTTGGCATGTGGGTCCACATCTAATGGGATTACCTCCTCCAAGGCTTCACTGACTCAACAGCAAACCGCTTTCAGTGTGTGGTTTCAAACAGCGCACTGACCAGGATCCATCTGCTGGTCAACGGTCTGGACAGTGGTCGTAGATATGCTTTCAGTCATTAGTGTGATGGGATTTAATTGGTCTGCTGTTACTTGTTGTTTGCATGTACAAAGGTCTCTGAGGACACCAGAAAATGAGTTAAATGAATAGCTTCCACTTCCACGGAGCTCCATTTGTCATAATAGTAAAGGGCTGTGGGCTTTTAAGGCCTGATTTATGTCTTGCGTAGCTCCCACATGCCACAGACAACATTGCTGTAGTGGCGTTCTTACGCAACAGAGCTGCTAAACAGAGGAAAATGCAGAGGATTAGTTCTTACATTTAATCTGTATGCTATAAGACAGTTCAATGTGTGTTAGGGAACAGTTTCCTCTGACAGCCGGATCAGGTATATAAATACTTTTATTCTCCCCAATATTTGAAATGTCATACATGTGCAGCTAAATGGAAAGTGTGGACCAATGGAAAAGGCCACTTTGATCGGTCTACCATGATGTGCGGTTCACTTAAACGTTCTATTTAATAATGCATGAATCCAAAACCTTCCTTTTTACGCCCATTAACAAGGATGCAGATTAGTGTGATCTACGGTAATGAAGTGATGGCTCTCAAGTGTCTGGCTAATACAGGCTCTGCGCTAGCACACCGATTCGATGTGCTTGCAGTTGTATCCCTGTTTACACAATCCCTTCCTCACTTAAAATTCCTCATTTGAACTCGCCCTTTCCTCATATTGTCATTTTAAACTCCATACTCAAAAGTGCAGTTGGTAAGCTATCATTTTGAAAACTGCAGTAGCTGAAGCACAGAAATCTGCAGCCTGTAGTCTGAAGTTCAGTAATTGTGTCGTGTCAAATAGTTCAGGAGACATCCAACAGAAACCTGCAGGCTGGGAATCCCTAACATGAAAAGCAAGGCACACATGGAAGATACCCTAAGATACTGGAGGTGCATGGCGCTTACTGTCTTTTGACCCCTGCTTGTCTCCTGCATTGGAAAAGTCTGGTGCTCATGTGATAAGAGCTGTGGTACATTTTAATAAGGATGACTCCGAGAATGAGGGACTGAAGTTTGCATTTACTCCTGATCGAGCTGCAACGGACGATCAAATATAGAAGAAGTCCAGACGCCCATTTTCAGGATCAATATGATGTAATAGTCTAAGTGCATCTGAAATTTAGAAGCGGTTGATATACTGTGATGTAGTTACTGCACTGTGATGAATGTGATTTGAAGGTATAGATTCTTTCATCTCTGCTATAGGGAAATAATTTAAGTAATGTCAAGTGAATTTCACATTTTTATAGCACCAGCTTTGAGTGATTACTGCATGAACAGCCGCAAAAATGACTTAACCTCCTCAAAACGTCCCTCTGTATGCTTGATGACCTCATTTTGAGTTGCAAACAGCCACCAAATCAAATATATTTAGACATCTCAAGAGGGTTAGCTGTACTGTATGCAATGATCTGAAATCACTTGAATAGCCAAACACTCCTTTCTTGTATTTCCAGTAATGTAATTAAGTGTGTTGATATGTCAGCCTGTCTACCTAACAGCTGGATTAAATCACCCTGTAGCACAGACAACACTGCATCACTGACAGATCATTTAGGCAAAGAACATAAAGGTAATTTATTGTGTGCTGGGTGAAGATCATGAAGTCTCAATCAGCCCTTTCTTCTCCATATGTACATTCCACATCTTAACTGAGTGAATCAGCGAGTTGTCGATAAAGACACGTGCCTGTTTATCTTCACTGAGCTGTAGGTTAATAGACCAGGCTTTTGTTGGACTGTTATCAGGCAGACCTTCAGCCACATGTGAAAGAGGAAACAGAGACAGAAGAGGAAGGGCTCTGTCCTCACTTTGGTATATATGTGTTTGATTTGGACTACCTCGTTCACAGCTGCCCAAACACTGATTTATAGACAGTCACAACTGACGTCCGACTACTCGATGAACACCAGATACGCTCTGGCGTCAGAGCTGCAACGACTAGTCCATCGCAGGAAAATGAATGACGGCAAAAATGAATGACGCCATTTTGTTAATCTCTTAATCATTTCAGTCATTTTTCAACATTTGCTGGTTCCAGTTTCTTAAATATGAGGATTTGCTGCTTTTCTTTGTCATTTATGAGAGTACACGACAAGTCTTTGGACTGCGGACTGGCGGTTAGACGAAAGAAACAATTTGAAGACGTCATTTTTGGGAAATTCTGTGTGTATTTTTTTCTACATTTTATTGACTAAACAATTAGTTGTGAAAATAATCAGCAGACGAATCGATAAAGAAAATAACGGTTAGTTGCAGCCCTGACGTGATATACAATTTGGTGGGTGGCTGTCTAAACTAAAAGCACCTAAACCCTGCTTTTTAATTCCACTCAAAGCTTTTCAGCGACAGTCGCGCAATAATTCTTATCAAACAACTCAAAGTGCTCTCAACAGTGTTTGCTCATATTTTAAGGGATTTGCTTCCATTTAAGGCGATCTGCTATCTGCAGCCTGGCCGATGAAGTCATCTTCCAGTCAGAGGTGATGGAGAGCCAAGGAGTTACCAGGGAAACAGGCCTTGTAATTACATTACGCCCTTTGATGCAGGCATGACACTAAATTAAACATAAAAAGCAGCCGAGATATCCTCTCAGCGAACTAGAGGAGTTGTTTGGGCTCGTTTCTTTCTGTTGCCAAATCAAATTTCAGTCTTTATTTTTCAGATTAAGATAAAATGTTCTGGTCTAAATTTAGACCTCCTCTCTGTGTCGGCCTATTTGTTTGACCTGCGGTCACACAGACGTGAAACAGACGGGGTAAACAATCACTCCAGGCCATTAAATGATGTTTTATGCATGTGAGTTGTTTATAGAACAGGAAGAACTGTAGGAAGGACTTGTTGTATAGTACAGTGTCTCTGAATGAAAGTTGCCTATTTTGGCTACAAGGCAACTGATAATACAGGAACAAGCTTGTACTCTGTTGCCATCTCATGGGAATCATGTCAAAACCAAACAGCCAGGCCAAAGGTTACAAGCCATGCAAGCAAGAGAGCGACTTCCAGTGTCCTAATCAGTGTTGACAAGTGCTCTTTTCTTACATGCCTCCTGCAGCAGACTACCAAAGATATGAAATACGGTTATTCTCACTGTGTTTTATGAAGATAATACATTTTCCCCTCTGCCCTGCGCATGACCTTTGTGGTATTTTGGCTCTGTTCAAGCTTTCCGGCAGTGTCAGGAAACCTCTCCTTTGGGAGCTGTAATATCCTGGTGATAAGAAGGAAAATGTGTTTTACTCATGACAATACAAGCCTAAAGTAAACACACAAACACGATCCAACACAATGCTTACTAAAAATACTTATTCATGATTGTAGGCTCTGTATGTTTAGTTGGTATGATCTGGTTTTATTTTACACTTTTTGACAAGTTAATCTCACATCAGGGTCCATTTAACAGCTGTTCTGGAGCTGTCGGTCACATCACATGATCCTCGTCAGTCGGTGGAAGTTGAATCCAAAGAAACATGAACAAGAAGTCCTGAAAGCAGTCAGAAAATTGCTGATGAAGATCATGTGATCTGACTGAAGGCTCCAGAACAGCTGCTAAATCAGCCTTGAGGTGAGATTAATGATGATCCTGATGAGTTTTTATTTTTCTTAACTGCTAGAAAATGTGGCTCCACAGATTTTAATGTGTGTTTAAAGCCTCCTGTTGTCACTCTCGGGCTTTAATAATGAAATTCACATTTGACTGTTTATGAATTTTTCCCTTGGTGGAGAGTTAGCTGGCTCGACAGGAAATGTGGGTAGAGCGATAGAGAGGATGTCTTGTCGTAGAAGACCTAGGCCCCGATCAGGATGTTGTGGTTTCGCTGTGTGATGGTACTCGCTCTCATTTCAGTCAAGTGTGTTGGTATGAAATTTAATATTTCAGTCTTGTGCTTTAGCTTTTCGTATGTGAGTGCCTGCCATAGATATGCCTGAGTGTATCTGCCTCAGGCATATCTATGCAGTTGATGACTTTCAGTGTGATCAGAGGGATAGCCTTTATCTCATCAATATTTCATTGAATTCTACATGCAACTCCTGCCCGAAGGTAAATTGTAGGGCAATCTGTGACATGTTTATATCACTTGCCTTCAGAAAAGGTTTTTGTTGTCATAATCCGGAGCTGTGGTTAGTGGGCAGCATTTGTTGAAGCTCAAGGCAATGATCTGACGAGTTTTAAATCAAGTCAGAAAAAGTACTGTAGGTGTATGTGTTTGAGAGGCGTAAGCAGGGCGGTGGAGCCGAGTGGTGGAGCTACACAAGAGCTGTTATTGGTGCTTTTTTCAGACAGTACACACCCACGCAGCCTGCTTTGAGTCACAGTGAAAAACAATTAGGTTTGTTATTGAATCACTTGTACACTACCCATTGCATCACTTTCAGGTTATCGCTGCTGCTTGTTTAGCTGCTGTGCTGATTGTCTTAATTGATAAAATGCTCTGCTGCACTTTCAGCCTGTTCATTTTCTCTGCACTGGTTCTTCTAAGTAAGCCCTGTTTTACAAGAAAATCTCTTTCCAGTGTTTTTTACAAGCAATCAGAGTGTCTCAGCACTTCGCAAGCATACATATTGACCTCCTCTCCTGACCTACGGTTTGAGACTAACCTGTGTCTGTCTGTCTGTCTGTCCTTTTAAAGATGGTCCTGCAGTGTTGACCGCATTCAGGATAAACCTGCACTCAGGTACGGGCAGATCAGAGGCTTTATGTGACGCCTGTCTGTCCGTCCTCCCATCGTCATCCTCTGCTTTTTCTCTTTTCATCTGCTTGCTCTCTCTTCATGCTGAACTCTCTTCAATGATGGAGCATAGTTCTGTCTCTGTTAATTCTGCACTGCTTTCCGGTTAGTCTGCTAATCAGACCCAGATGTCTGTCTGTCTGTCTGCTCTTTCAGATCCCATCTCATCTGCAGAACCTGGCTCCTGGTAATAAAATATGCTGTGTCCTGTTTTCATGGCTGGAGTGTTAAATCTGCACTGATGCATGCACTCATATACTGCACAGAGGCATGAGAACGTGTTAGAGTGTCAGACAGAGCTGGACGATTTGACAATGTACACCATGAGCAGATGTACATTTGAGAGAATTTGCTATGCTGTTTAATCTCTCTTGAATATCTCTGCTTGTATTATGCCATTACGAGCAATGCTGGAAATCAATGAGCAGGACAGATTATATGTCAAGACTTTAAATAAATTACTATATGACATTATAGTATTATTATAGTATTATGTTGCCCACTAATTCATAGATGTGCACCGCTGGTGTACAGTGGTAGAAGAAGTAGTGATATCTTTTACTTAAGTAGAAGTACAAAATCTACTTACAGTACATAATGTGTGGTTTGGATCCTCAAAGTAAATAGCAACATATATCTGTCAAATAAATTTAATGCAGTAAAAAGACAGTGTTTCCCCCGAAATGCAGTGGAGTAGAAATATAAAGCAGGATAAAAGTAAGTGGGTGTGCAGGTATCTGAGGTACCCTCTCACATCCTCTTGTCTGACGAAGTCTAGACCCTGGGTGCTGGATCAGAAGATGCAGGTTCCCTTTCGTAACATTTGTTTTGATGACTCACTTCAGGGTGCACTGAGGAGGGCAGCTCCCCTGCCTGTGACACATGCCGCCACGTGGAATGAACCTGTGGAGCGCTAAATGTGTGCCTCGTCTGGGGGTTACGCATGTTCAAGTGCTGAAATCAGAGGCGTATTTTCTGAACAGAGGCAGTCACCGTCACAGGGAATGGAAACTTCATCAGCTTGTAGTGAATTAGGTTTTGGCACGGCTCGGCTGGTCAGGAGTAGATTTGTTTGCGTCCGGAGAGAATGCACAACCTCTGCTGTTTTTCTTTCTGTGCACCATCAGCATGTTGCAGTGAGTGGCCTCCTATTCTGATGTAATGTTGGCCCGTACTGTGGATCACCTCCACTGATTTAACACTTTAATTAGCCAGAGGGAGAATTGGCTGACCCTAAATCTGATCACTGTTCACTGGCTGTCACCTCTCTGGCTGGTGGAAGTGAAGCAGAAGTTGGAGACTATGGGAATATCGCTTGGTGTCATCCAACTCTTCCCTAACTTCAAGAGAAGATTTGAGGACAAGTGGGGTAAGGCCCAAGTCATGCTTTTCCACTGCTTTTCCAGAAGGTGATGAAGAGAAGATGATGCTTATGGTTATGACAGAGGCAGGGATATTATTACCTGTTTCCAGGCCTATTTCTACATCCTTAAGATTGACCATGACCACTGACCATGTTGCAAAATTTTTACTGACTGTGCTTCAGGGAAGTTGGCCTTGTAGCCTATAACCCTGATATGGTCCTTAAAGGGGAAGTCCTTGGAACTTCTGCATGAAGATACTCTGACTTTTCAATGAGAGTAGCACTAAACCTGGGAAAACAATTACACAATATCTGCTGTGGGTTTGGGGGGAGGGGGGAGCGTTCCAAAATCTGATAAAAACAAATTGTGCTAAAATCACCAAGTTTAACCAAGTTATTTTGGCTTTGGAGGGCCACATATTTTAGACAAAAGCTTGTGTTTCAGTGTTTGGCAGTGGAGTTTCAAAGACGCGGGTGTTATTAAAAGCAAGGACTCAAACAAGTTGCATCATGGAAAGAGTCGAGTCCAGCATGCAGACTCTTTCTGTGATTCTTGTAGCCAACTCTGACTACTCTACAGAACTGCAGCGGTTGGATATGCAGTGACCGGATATGCATGTGTTTTGCATGTGTCTCTGGATAAAATGAGGGCATTTAGGAAAAGAGACCAGTTGATTGTGTCCTTGGTTCAGCCTTGCAGCCTTGTCTCACTGCCTTGTGGATTGTTTGCACTCCAGTTCAACAGTATCTCTATTCAGGTCTTCAGGCTACCAAGTAGTCTGTCACATTCACAAGAAGGAATCCAGAAAAGAAGATGTCAGATGTCTCTCTATCAAACAGCAGGCATCAGATCAGAAGCAAAGAGAAAGAGGAGCGTCTCACTCGTGCTGCCTGCTCGTAGACATTAGCTTATGAACTTCTTCTGACCATCTGGGACTCTTGTTCCCTCTAAGGTGGCTGTTAAAGTGTCACTTTGAATCAGAGCCCACTAGAGGTTGCTGTCATATTTTTGTAGTAAGTTGGCATTCTGCTGGTGGGCATGATCACAGGAGAATATCTCAGCTCCTGTAAATAGACAGCAGCTGAAATGTAAGTGGGTTGCTCGGGTGGAAAGTATGTTAGAAAACACAGTGCATGAGCTTTTACTTTAAACGAGTTGTAATTTAGTTCATTCTCGCCCTCAAAAGCCACGGTTACAGAGGTAATTATGCATGAATGAATGTGATATAGCGGAGTTATTTTTAGTGAATGAACATTCATGCCTATGTGTGCCAGTCACTGTCTGTGCTGTAGTCGACCTTCTGCGTGTGTCTCTCCGTGGAAGCAGTTAAAACACACTGCTGGCCCTTTGCTTCTGTTTGCTCAAGCCAGGCTCTGATAACTGGCTGCTCACAGTTGGAATGAGACCAAAAAAGTGAGACAAAAAAAGGAAAGAGGAAAAAGCTGCTAAGAATAAAGAAAACTTCAGCCGCACAGTCAACGATGCTTCCCACGAGCCCGGTGGAAAGAGTCACGGTGTCATTTGAACTTTGTGCTCGGGGATTTCTGTGGTTTAACTCATATGGCATATTTCTATCCCTTCCTAGTGAGTCTCCAGGCCTATCGCTGAGCTGCCACATAGAGACACCGCAGCCCCGCTCTCATTGGTCCACACTGCTGTCTGTCAGATCATTGCGTCTAATCAGAGGCGGCTGGCTGCCTGTGTGGCTGGGTTGAAGCTGAAGGAGGCTGTGTGTCCTTTGTGTGCCGGCTGGCTGTGTTTCATTTCGGGGGGTAAGACTTCTGGTTCAGCCGCGACCCGGGGGCCCCTCCCCCTCACTGACGTCTTCATGCATCTCCCCCACAGGAAGTGCCGCTTTCCCACCATTCAGGGATAAAAGGCGAGCAGAACTGTGCTACATGAGCACATTCCCTCTGCCAGAGTCTGCCACGCAGGGAGAGGGAGGCACTGCTGGAATGTTGTGTGTCATTGTATGAGAGATGAAGAGGAGTGTGTGTGTGTGCATGTATGTGTGTGTGTGTGTGTTTGCAGCTGCCTTTGTGTGTCTCACCTCTCTCTCTCCCTCTCTCTCAGCTCCTATAAATGCTTACCAATATGGCAAGACTGTAGCTGCTGATGTTGCCAAGAGACTGTAGGATTTTCTTTGGGCCCTTGTTGGACTGAGTTTGTCTAAGATTCTTGCGCGGCCATAGCAATTATTGGCCGGTTGGCTGCTCTTAAAGGGATAGTCTAGTTTTATATGAACCTTATTATTATCCTGCGTTGCACAAATCCTGCATCAGTATAAACAGAGCTTAATTTAGATTAGCTAAATTATTGGATGCTGGTGGGATGAGTAGAGAAGAATACCTGCTGCATTGCTGAGAGGGTTTAATACTGTACTGGCTGCTTGTTTGGCTAGCATGAACGGATTTAAACAAACACAAGGAAATCTAATCTAAGGACATTGTTTGGAGCTATTGTTTTCCCTCGTTGGGAGTGGGTGCATGTAAACAAGACAGCAGAATGGAAAGAACATTTCTTGCTACAGGAAGTTTAGTTTCAGTCTCTGGGTCTCTGTTATTTACCAGTGATGTTAATATATTGTTTGAGCTCAGATGCTAACTAATCCTGTAGACATCCACTGACTGAGCTAATGTTTATGCTCCAGTCACATGGCCCATCAACACACTTTGAGACTTCAGGCAAAGACATACAGAAGAAGATAGTTCAAACTCATTAAGCGTAAAACTACCACATTTAAGCTGTTAGACCATTGCTGCACACACATACTGTATAGTGACGGACTAACATACAGTGTCAGTCATAGTTGCACAGGCTGTTTGTTGATGGGACTATTACACACTGAAGACAAAGTATCGTTACGCTTGAAAACACTGTGTATTCTGCCTGCTTCTGTGCACATGATTGTTACATTTTCTATTTTTCTTGAACTAAACAAGGCATTATTTTGCCTTTATTTTAATTTTTTATTTCTCTTGCAGATGAAAACAGTGGAAATGGCGTCCCATTATCGGAGAGGACAGCGCTTCCTGGACACGCAGAAGTAAGTTCTGATGTATCTGTCTGTGTTTCCACGTACTCGCAAACTGTTCAGGAAGAATTCTGACAGTCAGAGAAAAAAAACGTCCTGTGCTTTCTCGTCGAGACTTAGATGAGCAGATCAATCACATTCCTATTTCTGTGTGGTTCATATGAAGCTAGCTGTAAAAAAAAAAAAAAAAGCTCACTAATTAACACGTTATATCTGGTTTGTTTGACCCACACAGAAAACAAAATATCAAAATGTTTTGCTTTTATGGGAGTTAGCAGCCAGACAGCGCTGTGACTTCCTGTTTCTCCGCTTGTTGCCTGGCATCTTCAGATCGATGACAAGAGCTCAGCCTGTTTCCAGGCTTTGCTCAGATAAGATAATTGGCTGCTGGTTAACGTAAGAGTCACGCTGAACACTGCACCTTTCCTAAAATGCTGAACTGTCCCTTTAATTGCTACCTTTTCAGCAATCAATAATGGAGGTGGGATTCGCTTTATTTCCAAAGGTTTTGTTTTCTTCGGAGCCATGAGATTATTTATGTCAGTGTTTATGTTGGTGTAGTTTTGTAGGCTTAGATGACTGACCTTTTGTTTACTCACAGCCCTCATCGCTGAGTCACAAGACCTCTGTGTCTCCAAAAGCTGGTCTCAACACACTGACAGCGAGATGGAAATAAACGTTCGCTGCCCGAGCGGCGAGGCCAGCGAGCAGATGGTTCATTCATAACACTGATCATGTTATGTTGTGATGTACGACTCCAGGATTCAGGACGGGAGTGGAACACTTTCTGATCAGCGCCGATCTATCAGTCATGTTCTAATGTCCTCATTAGGTCTGAACATGATTAAATAACATCATAACGAGCGGTGTCCACGCCCCGGGCGGCACAGGAAGGTCTGTTAGTGGATGTTAGGGTCTGATAAACAAGCTGGGTGGGGTTCAGTGAGCCTCTGAAGATACTGGGTACTGTGTTACTGTGGTACTATGTTTTAAAGGTTTGCAGCAGTATCGGAAAGTCCAGTCCAATTAACGGTTTGGAGATACAGCACATCTTCGTGTACTGATCCTTGTTATTGTAACAGATTTACAAATAAAGACACATACTGGAGATCATTTGATCTAACTTCCTTAAATGTCAGTTGCGTAAAAAAAAACAAAAAAAAAAACACATTTCCACCTCAGTGGACAAACATCTAATGTCAAAGAAGTTTAAGATGACAATGAGTGAAATTACAGAGTTGATATAGAACATGTAGAGCATGTTTCTCCCCCACCATCGACTATTTTTATGTAATGAGAGGCTGTGATTGTACAGTGTCCAGAATTTCCTGTTTTATGTGGTTTTTCTATATTCATCATGGCCTCCCTCTAAACTTTTCTCCAAAGGAAACATCCTATGGAAATGCTTTTCAGTACTCTCCTTTGAGTGACAAGTGAACGTCTAATCCCTGGGATCAGTAGCATACAGTTACCTCTGGGACACGATGCAGTTTTCTCTCTATATAATACTGTATATTTTATCAGTGTTACGGTCTGACACTTTCATGTCTGTTCTCAAGATTGTGGCAGTTTCATTTCTTGTTTTGTCTTTGCATGTCCGCTGTTCAGGTATCACGTTTGTTTGTGAGAAAACTAAAACTTTTACTTTGCGCATGTTGTTTCTCCTTCAGACAGACAAGCTACAACCAAATAGAGACACCGTGTTCTTCAGGGACGGAGTTCGAAGGATAGACTTCGTGTTGTCTTATGTAGACGACAAAGATGGAGAAAAGAAACAAGTAAGTGTAACAGAGAGAGAGAAGTGGCCATAAGTCAATGACTCAGCATTTCACAGTGCGGCCAGTGATGGTGATCCTGTTATTACACAATTCATTTCCAGAACAGGAATACGTGGTACTACAAAGAGGAAGTGAGATTCAGATGACCACAGATGCATAACTTTTGTGACCTTAAGCAACTTTTGAAATTAACTGATTTTCAATCCATTCAATTTGTTGGTGTGCCTCTTAGAAGGATCATAATGAGTACGTCACATGACAGAAAATACGCATATGTGTTGTCAGTCACACGTCGGTAGAATTGACAGTGACTGGAAAAAGAAGGAGGCGTAGATTCATTTACATACAGTGACAGTGTTAAAGGGTAATCATGAACTACAGCAGCTAAAGATATTTCCCTCAGGAGTTGGTTGAGACCAAAAACAGCTAAAATAGAGTTTCTTACCAGAAACAAGACGCCAAATGAATGTGAATAATGTTGCTCTGTAACTGCTGGATGTCTAAATGAACTTTTTGGTAAATATAAGCATCAGATCTGACTTAGTATCAACAGATATCCAATATTAAAGGACTCGTGTGGACTTCCTCCATGAGTTATTTTTCTGAGCACGAATTACAACTTTTGTCGTAATTTGACAGTTTTTCTGTGAATTCAGTCTCAGCTCATTTTTACGAAACTTGCGATAACTTTTGTGAAAGAAATCTCTCTTTTTCCTGATTTGATGACTAGAATTGAATTCACTGTCCATCACAGTTTTACAGTTGGTTCCAATAAAGACGTCAGTGGCCGACTCTTTTTCTTAACCTTTATTAGAAGTGTGTCTGCTGTGCACCAACATGCGTAGTGACGTTCCTCTGTTTCTAAGCATGTTATAGATATCATCATCATCAGCCTTCTGAAAAGGTCATAGCACAGAAACTCGACTGATGAAAGCAAAGTTCATCTCCTGGTCCTCAATGAAAGCACCACATTTAAAAAATTTGTTTATCCAGGGAGATTTCACTCAGAGCTCCACTCTTATTAATATTACTGATACCAAAACCCTTTTCGCTTAATGCTGTTTTCACATTCACACCTGGAGGCTGCACAGTTCAACTACAGAACCAAAGGTCACGTCCTCTTGTCATTCAGTTTCTTTGCTACATTGGGCTCAAACTGTGGGAAAGCTTGTCTATAAATATCTAAAGTGCAATGACTGTAAGAAACAGCTAAAGACATTTGAAGCTCAGCAGCTAATCTTGCCCTTTTTATTGCATTGAAAGTTTGGTGTAGCTGTTATCGGCATATTATCCTGTGGCCCATCAACACTGCACTGTTTTTCTGGGGTCACCCTTCTACCGCTGCGCATATTTGGCAGGGTTACATTTAAAATATAAAAGTGGTTCACCGTCCCTCCACGATATTTTACAAGGTCAGTAATTGAGGGTTTGGCTCCCCCTGTGTGTGCTGGTAGGGGCATGAACTGATCTCTAAATCCATTTGGAAGTTATAACAGTATTTTTTTAATGGTAGCTTTGTGTGAGAAGCCACACCCAGTATCACGCTCACTTCATGCCTCCTGTTTGACCAGGCTCCGTTTGTAGGAGTCTGAGATTTAACCCGACAAAGAGCCAAATAAAGTCGAATGTCTCTTACATGGATGGGTAAAGGAGGAAACCTGCTCAGCCTGCGTGAGGCTCTCATGCTTGTGGTTTCTGTGTTTATCCACAGGAAAGGAGGAGGGAGTTTGAGGCCAACCTTGAGAAAGCAGGACTGGAGCTGGAGACGGAGGACAAAGCAGTAAGAAATTCAACCATAGAGCAGCTGCGCCACCTAGTGGATAGTTTGCTGAAGCACAACATCTTCTACATAAAAACCTCTTAAAGGGATGACTCAGTGTTAAACACTACACATGGGACTGTAATATTACCAAGGAACCTCTGTGAGTTAGACATTACCCCCTCGATGTCTGTGTTTCGTGTGTCGCATTCACACGTGATAAAGACGTCTAAACAAGTCTATATTTTACTGATATTATGCCCCAGATATGATGTCAAGACTGCATAACATCAACAGTTCTTCAGCTTCCACGTGAATAATATAGTTTAGAGCTGTTTCACTCACTTCCTGCATGTGTTACGAGCATAAATACACATGAACAGCTCATTCAGATCATGTCATGAATGCTTTGTGACTGTATGACCTTTTGTTGCTTCTCTGTCATCACTCACTTTAAACGTCAGTCTCACAGCACAGCTGTCGACCGCTGTTCACCTTATCATGACCAGGAGTCAAATTTCATACTTGTTCAGTTCTCTGGCAATAAAGTCAAATCACCAAGATGCCGATTCGCACTGGAATAATATTATCACATGACTTCTGTGTGGAAATATTATATATCTCAGGTCTGAAGTAACAACGTAGGCCATTTTACTGCCATCCATTCCAGTATTTGAAAGAAGTTGTGAAAAACTCTTCACACATAGTTACAATAAAGCCTACAGTTTTGTCTTTTCCTCCATTTTGACTTGTGTCAGGACTCCAAAGACCAAAAGACATATTTCTTGAAGATCCACGCGCCGTGGGAAGTGCTGGCCACCTACGCCGATGTCTTGAAGATCAAAGTCCCCTTCAAGCCGAGCGACATCCCCCACGGTCAGGACGTCCCACTGGAGTGGCTCTCACATCCTTTCCGCCTGCCAGAACACATCATGCACCCACAACCCGACTACTTCACCTACCCCTTCGACAAGACCAAGACCGACTTCTTCCTCATCACCGATAAGGATACCTTCTTCCCGCCTTCCACAAGAAACAGAATTGCGAGTATTTTGTCTCTAAAATCAGAATTCACGTGTTAGAATGACTGATATTTTAGTGAGAATGATAAGTGCTTCTACAGGTTAACTCAGTTTACCTCTCACTGTTCATCTGGACAGGCTTACCCTGGAGGACTTATAGGAGAAGTTTTATGTTTTACTCTGCAGTGTTAGTGAAAGCTTACACAACAATGAAGCCAAATGTAAAAAGCATTTAACTAAAGAGTTCATCCAAATCCCTTAATCCCGTGTTAAACCCTTTCCTCGCTGTCAGGTCTTCTACATCCTGGCCAGGTGTCCGTACTACAAAGAGGGTCAGAGAGATAAAGACAAGACGGGAATCAAGCGACTGCTCAGCAACGGGACGTACACAGGAGCCTTTCCACTACACGACGTAAGACACATGGAAGGAAGAACACGAATACGCAGAGGTCAAACATATCAAAGTGCATTTACTCAAGTAAAAAAACAACTTTCAGATGGCACTTCAGTCTCCAGCTGCCGCTTTTATCAGTGCTTATATACATGTTGAGATTCGACATGCAGGATTTATGATATGGGTACACAGAGTACGAGTAACCCAATTCCATATTAAGCACTTGGCCGCACACGACATTAAAATGCTGCTTGTATTCTAGCACATGATTATTAAACACACAGTTCTGCAGAATGAATATATTTTACTGTTAATGCTACTACGACTCATACTGTAATTTTTATTGAAAAAGATGGCTCTGCAGTAGGAAGTTGGCCTCACTCACTGAGTTCATTGCTTTTCTTTAAAGCACATTTGTACATTTTGTTTGATTTCCAAAGATGCCTCACTCAGCATCACATGCTGCATTGCTTCTCTTTCTTTCAGTGTCGATACTGGAAAAGGGCAAGAAATGCCGAATGTGAGAGCGAACGCTACAACCTGTACAAGCACTGGGCCAGATTTCTCTGCTTCTACAAAGAGCAACCTCTCAACCTCATCAGGTAAACGAGCAGAACCTGAAGGCTGTCATAACTTGTCTTTTTTCACACAAGATGTATTTATAAATGTGCTGTTTGATTGTGTGGTTGTAGGAAGTACTACGGGGAGAAGATTGGGATCTACTTCGCCTGGCTGGGCTTCTACACAGAGATGTTGTTCTTTGCAGCCGTCATGGGCGTTATATGTTTCACCTACGGAGTGCTCAGTTATGATGACAACATATCAAGGTTAGTGCCAGCAGAGGGAGTCAGAGAGCTGATAACCATACGGCCAAAAGTATATGGACATTTAATAATAATGTCTGTGTTAAGAACAGACAGCACGAAGTGCTTCACAAAACAGGAAAGAAGAAAAACAAAGCAAAAGAGAGACTGAGCAACAGACATTAAAGGAAACCAACGAAAAACAAGAGACAGAAACAGAAAAACAAAAAAGTCTGAACAAATGGGTCTAAAGCTGCTTTTTAAAGGTGTCAACAGTGTCCACAGATCACAGATCCAATGGGAGAGAGTTCCAAAGCATTGGAGCAACAACTTCAAAAGCACTTCTCCTTTTGTTTTGAGCCTGGAGCAAGGAACAGCCAACAAACCACGATCAGAGGACCTCCGATTCCTGCTGGTGTTATATGGCAGCAGTGGCTCTTTAATTAGGCAGGTGTCTGACCACACAACGCTATAAATGTAATTAAAAGAATCCTTAACTGGATTCCAAATTTTATAGGAAGCCAGTGTACAGACATCAGGAATGGTGTCATGTGAGACCCTTTGGAGGGTTTGGCAACAGCATTTTGACCCACTTGTAAGCAGTTTAGGGATGTCTTACTAAGACAGGTGAAATAGAAGATACAATAATCAAGACAGGAGGAAATTTCTGCTGCTGCAACCTCCTCCACTCTTCTGGGAGGGTTTTCCACAAGGTGTTGGAACCTGGCTGCAGGGGCATCAGTCAAGAGCATCAGTGAGGTTGACCACTGATGGGAGGCAATAAGGCTTGGACTCTCAGTTCAAGCGTTGGAAGCTTTTTTGGAGCAATACTTCCCCAAACTGTGGCTTTAATCACAGTATTGCAGCAAATAACATCACATGCTGTTGCATTGACATTTCCATTAATTGGAACTAAGACACCAAACCACGAAAACAGCCTGAAACCGAAAGTACACTAAAGTATGTGAGGTGACAGAGGTGTCCACATACTTTTGGCCATATAATATATCAACTCTTATGCCTTAAATTTAACTCCTGTTGATGCATTTTTTTAATATGCTCTTTTTTCTTCTTCTAGCAAAGAAATATGTGACGCCAGTGTTGGAGGCAGTATTGTGATGTGCCCACTTTGTGATAAAAAATGTCCTTTCTGGAAGCTCAACTCTACGTGTCTCTCATCCTGGGTAAAATATTACGCTTCATACCTTAATTCAACACCACTTTTTATTGAACGATAACCTACAAGTATATATCACAAGCTTGAGTTGTACTACAGACGTGTGTGAAATAAGTGTCAAATATCTGCAGTGAATTGCCTCCTGCTGAGTCAGCAGTATGTCACCCTGTTTACGCCCAGCGTGTCTCCGGCTTTTCTGAGGAACTTACTCTTTTCCATATTCCCTCTTCCAGCAATCCCATCTGTTTGATAATGAGGGGACGATATTCTTTGCCATATTTATGGGGATTTGGGGTAAGTGTCAGTCGATGCCGCCCTCCCTGTGTTTAACCTGTGCAGGAGATCAACCAACCAATCAACCCCCCCTCTCATGAGACAGATTTTCACAGTTAAAGCCTTTTCACACTGAAGCGCCAACCTTTATCCACACTGTTTCAAGCGGTCGGATGGCTCGCCCAGCACAGCGTAAGCCAAGAGTGCCTAAAAACTGGCCTCATGCACAGCAGTTAGCCATAAAGCGGGGCGAGTCATAGCACAGCTGAAACACATTAAACCCTTGAAACCCAACACAGACACACACTCTGTTTCAGTCAAAAAGTCACAGCACGTTGAAGTTCATAAAAGATTCGTCCAAAATCTGGATGGACGCACAAACACACCTGCACACAGACTCTGAAGTTCTCATTGTACAACAAAGCCTATTTGGTGGAAGTGACTCTCAAACTAAGATTTCACAACGTTTCTTCCATCCAATCTGATTGGCAGTAACTCTGTTTTTGGAGTTCTGGAAACGACGTCAAGCCCGGCTGGAGTACGAGTGGGACTTGGTGGACTTTGAGGAGGAGCAGCAGCAGCTCCAAATCCGGCCGGAGTTTGAGATCCGATGCACTAACAGGAGACTCAACAAGATCACTCAGGTGCTCCAGAACCTTCTACTTTAAATTAAGCACAGAAAGTAAAAATACTTGTAATGACTTTTCTACACTTAAATTATATTCTTAATACACTAAAGTGTACTACTTTTTGACCTGGGCAACTTGAAAAACAATAAATAATAATAATAATACTACTGACAAATTATTTTTCAGGAAATGGAGCCGTACCTCCCCGTCACCAGCAAGTGCGCTCGCTTCTGCCTCTCTGCAACCACGGTTTTATTCTGGGTAACTCAATGTTTGTGTTTGCACGTGTGTGTGTGTGTGTGCTCTTTACAATAATACACAGTGATTCTTTTCCATGTCACATACTGTCAGCAGCTTTACGTGTGTGTGTGTGTGCTCCTCCACAGATTTCCCTGATAGTGGCCTGTATTATTGGGGTCATCGCATACAGGCTGGCCGTGTATGCTGCCTTTGCAAGTATCATTAAAGACCCCATGAGGAAGATCCAGGTGGTGGGCAGATTCATCACTCCGCAGCTAGCGACGTCCGTCACAGCCTCCTGCATCAACTTTGTCATCATCATGATCCTCAACTTCTTTTATGAGAGGGTGGCCGTCTGGATCACTGATATGGGTAAAGAGATTAAATCTGACATCCACTGAATCAATAAAGTCTCATTGTATTAACATTTTACACTGTGGTGTTGATTTTGACCTGAGGACATCTTCTGCCTCCTGCAGAAATCCCAAAGACACACCTGGAGTATGAGAACAGGTTGACCATGAAGATGTTCCTGTTCCAGTTTGTCAACTATTATTCCTCCTGCTTCTATGTGGCCTTCTTCAAAGGCAAATTCGTGGGGTATCCTGGTAAATACACATACATGTTTGGCAAGTGGAGCAAACTGAGGAATGAGGAGGTGAGTTTTTGTGATTTAAGTTACTTTGTGTACTGATAGGAGGTGTTCTTCCTCATGTAAACACCCCCACGCCTCATCTCTTCAGCTTCATAATCTAGTGCTGCTGGCAGGAAGTGCGTCAAATGAAATTGTGTTATATAAACTAAAAACCTCTTTCTGTCCTAGTGTGACCCCGGGGGCTGTCTGATTGAGCTGACCACACAGCTGGTGATTGTTATGGCAGGAAAACAGCTGTGGGGGAACATTCAAGAGGCCCTGCTGCCGTGAGTCCATCCACTCTTCTTCCTCATAAACCACAGCAAGAGAGGAGCAAGTGCCAGTCACATCCAATCAGTGTAAAATCAATTGATCATCGATAGTTGGGTTCTCCCAGTCGTGTCTTCATTTTTCGGCATAAACTCTGCCATGTAGTTGTTAAAAACAAGATAAGAGAAAACCTCAAATATGTAATTGAACATTTTAAGGAAATCGTAAGGAGAAGACTTAAGGGTGTTTTGTGTAACAGATTATATTTTAAGGAAACCTGAATTTGGATTTTAAGGAAAATCTTAAATTAGGTGTTTTGTGCAACTAGCGCCAGGAATTTTCCAGAATATTCATAGATAAGGAGAGGGTACACAGATTTAACAGTGACCTGAAAGTTATTAGTAATATTATGTAGAAAAATTTTATTTAGATTTAAAAATGTTTAGCAGCTGTCCAAACTTTTGCAGACTTTTAAATAATTTGTTCCCATCAGAGATGTGCCTGGTGTGCACAACATATGGATCTTGTTCCCATCAAAAACATCTAAATATATGTAACATTATTCTTATTTAGAGCAGGTTGTTTAGCTGATTCAGCGGATCAGACCAGAGACTGCAGCTACCAGTATTGTCGTTACTGTGCTGATCGTTTCACTGTCTTGTTGTCAGCTCTTGGCAGTTTGACGTCTGTTTCTTCTTCATGGGTTTCTTGATAGGTTGATGCGTAACTGGTGGAGTAGCAGAAAGGGACGGCACCATCCTGAGAACCATTACAGCCGCTGGGAGCAGGATCACGTCCTGCTGAACTTCAGCCAGCTGGGGTTGTTCTACGAGTACCTGGAGATGGGTGAGCTACTTCACCCACCTTGTTCAGAGAGTTCACATCAGGACAGGAGAGCAAGATAATTGGCTGGACCGTATACAGCATGAATTTATGAGACAGTCCTCTATTCGAAATTACATTTCTCCGTTTTTCTGCTTTCTTGCCTCTTTATCACTGAGTCTCTCGGTCTGCTCTGTTGTTTCAGTGGTCCAGTTTGGTTTCATCACTCTCTTTGTGGCGTCTTTCCCCTTGGCTCCCCTGCTGGCTCTGTTCAACAACATCCTGGAGATCAGGGTGGACGCCTGGAAATTCACCACCCAGTTCAGACGACCGGTGGCATCCAAGGCCCGAAACATCGGCGCGTGGCAGGAAATCCTCAACGCAGTGGCCATTTTGTCTGTTGTTACCAATGTGAGTGTTGTATGTGGAGCAGGGTTAGCAAACTAACCCTTTTTGCCGCAGCGTAACTTCAGATGCAAACATTCGCTGAAAGGTTTTTGTGCATGTTTCGTCCCAGGCTTTCATAATGGCGTTCACCTCCGACATGATCCCTCGTATGGTCTACCTGTATACCCACGGTAATGGGGCCAGCATGAGGGGCTACGTCAACAACAGCCTGTCGATATACAACATCTCACAGATACATGAAGACAACATGCCAGAAGAACAAGACTACTGGTTTGATAACTCTACTACCAACTGCAGGTACTAGAGCGTAAAGGGCTTGTTGTGCATCCAGCTGGAGCTGATTTTTACATTTTTAAGGAGCTGTAAAGCTGCACCATCAAATTTTTTTTATGAACAGCTGGTCAAATGACTACTTGATGAACCCACAGTTCACTAAAATAAATTTACAGACAGATGAAGTTAGTGAAGTTAGAGGAGCATTTAGCAGTAAAGGCTCAGATATTTTCCTCAAGAATTCGTGGAGACCAAAAAGAAGTTTTATAATCAGTATGTTAATCAGTATGGGTCAGAAAGGGGCAACTTATTTGTTTATATCTGTTGTTTCAGATCATTTTTCCTGTGTATGATGTACTGATGTGTACGAATACCAGAACATTTTGTTTAATAATTACATTACTGAAACATAGCTGATGGTTTGACACCTCTGTGTGTGTTGTTCTGTACAGATACCGTGACTACCGTTACCCTCCAGGCCACCAGAGGGAGTACGAACACACCATGCAGTTCTGGCACATCCTGGCAGCCAAAATGGCCTTTATCATTATCATGGAAGTAAGACATTACAGCCTTTTTCCCCAACATCTCCCTGAAAGAATAAATGCAGGAAACTGATTATATCTTGCCCCTAATGACTGACTCTTTCCCTGCAGCACGTGGTCTTTGTGGTGAAGTTCTTCGTGGCGTGGATGATCCCGGACGTCCCGTCAGATGTGAAGGCGCATATTAAACGAGAGCGCTACCTGATTCAAGAATATCTGCATAACTACGAGGTGGAGAAGCTCAAGCTCCAGCTGAGTGCCAGTTTCATCACAGAGCCACAGACAGAAGCGTCCTCCATGACAGACAAGCACGAAGTGTTGTCCGAGTGCCTGTAGCTTCTCGCTAAACACCTCCCGCTAGCCAAGCCAAGGATGGACACGACAGGGTCGGGGGGAGTTTTCTCCTCACTGAGGACATCCACATAAAAGGGCTTCTGTCTTTGGGATAAAAACACTATTTGCTTTTCTTGCTGAATGGGCTCCTATATTAGGATCTGAGCTGAGGCATCAGAAAAAAAAAGTCCAGCACGATGTTTGACTTTGCTTAAAATCAGCTTCATGAGTGAGGAAACATTTCTGTGCCATAAAAGTGTTGGAAGGTGCTGGGATGGAAAATAACGGCAGCTTTGTACCATTCCCCATGTACTGCCTTCAAAGTCATGACTGCAAACTCTAATCTCTGTATGTGCTGATAGAGTTGAAGTGTGTGCTGTTGAACATGTGACATTGGTGTAATTATCAGTTACGATATCATCCATCTAATTTGCTGCATGTGATTCTTCTTATGAGAATAAAAGATGAGGGACTCGACTGTTTAGGCAAGAAACATGTGGCGGTTGTAAAAAAGAAATATTTGAATAGTAATTGTGGTTAAAAAAAATCATATCATGTTAGGGATGAATGTTATAATACATCACTTATCTTTTCACTGTCATTTAACTCTGAATGTAAAACAGTCAAATTGTCTCAGATATATCTAATACTGCGGTGCTTTTTGCTCAGACGGCTTCACTATGCTTCTTTTCAAATCTTTTTTTTTTTTTTAATTGGTAGCTCCATAATGTTTAGCTCCACTGATCTATAGCTGGGCTATAAGACTGGCGCTCCTGTTATTTGAGTGCATTCATGTTTAGAGAAAAGCTCTTAAAAACTGTGCATTTGAGAACCAAGTACCTCCATCATACAGCAGCGAGATCAGACGCGTGGTGTTACTCCACCCGTTCCGCCCTGAGCGAGGGGCTGCTACAGTGATGTGGTGAGACAGCAGCTGCAGGCTCACGTCTCATCTTCCAAATGCTTTTCCAACTTGCTGCGGGACCAATTATACGATTTCTATCAAAAGAAAAGACTACATGAAGAAAATGTTGGAAGATCTCTCAACAGATCTTCTGTTTTAATACAATCAGTTTGTGTGTGCGAGTTCAGGCTGATCATGTGTCGGCCTCACTCCTTCTCCTGTTACTCGTGGATAATAAATGACCTATATATCTGTTTTTCACATTACTGGTGTCTCCATATTCAGTACTGTAGGCATAAACAACTGTAACCATCATTTCAGTGCTTCTAGACATGTGAGAGAGGATTTGAGTGAAAAGACTTGCAAGTTTTGCTGTAAATAGAGAGAATATGTGATCTATTTAAATGGGTTGTAGTGCAATTAATTTATGGATCTGCTTCTGCTCCAGAACCCGAAGCATTTGTGTTTAGAGTTACTTTGTAATCCTCTTTTTAAGAATTTTCTTTTAAGCACCTGATTTCATATTTTGTACTATTCTTCGCCTCATAAATGACCATCAAGCAGTGTTAGCTCAGGCAGTTCTTCAAGTACATATTATGCTACAAGTCACTACTTTTGTCAAGGGACCAGACAAGTGAAAAAAGCTCCTGCGACGCACTCTGTGGCAGACAAAGATCTGATGTAGTTCTTCATTTATAAGATGCAGTATGGCTTATTTTTTAAAAAAAATCTTGTTCAGCTTAAGATGCATATAGATTTTTCTGTCTTTGTATTGAAACCTCTTTGTAATGAACACTGTAAATGATGCAGTTGTGATTCCAGCTATCAGCAAATTCTATCTGATGGTCAAAAGCTAAGCCTGGCGCTCTGCTATCTCAGGATTAAACATCTGCTAATGTTCCCTGAGCATCACTTGTTGATGCAGATGTGTGCAGGGGGTTCGAGCATGACCCTGCGAGGTGCATGATGTATGTTCCAACAAACAAATGCCTTAAACGTCTGTGTTTACTTGTTTTTGTATCATTTTGTAAAGACAAAGCTTCCTATCTGAATCCAAAACCTCTTTCATATCATGTGTTGCTGCTGCTAGCCATTGCAGAGTAGATGTTTCGTCTGGTTTGATGTGCATGGATGTCTGTTATGTAAATATATGTTAGTAAACAATCTAAGCTCGCTGTAGCCTACTGTACAGAAATGCCATAAAGCTATTAATATTCAAAATAAATGAATAAAAAACTAGTTTGAGTGAGAGTTTTATTTGCTCGTGGCCTCTAGGCACAACAGCATAAAACAATATATCCAAGGTATGTCACAGCATCTGCCTCAGTTGTGCTTTTTTTTTTGCTCATCCTGCCTCTCTGTCCCTTATTTCAGCCATAGTCCCCCTTTCATCAGGCTTTCCAGTCTCTGAAACCAGTACCTGAACCCTTATCTGCAGCCTGTCTGCACCTCGTATCTGCCTCACTCCTGCTCACCTCTGGATTCTCAGTCACATTCCATTCAGACCATGCCAGCAAGCTTGTGTAACTGCATTTTTTCCAATAAATCCCTGAACTGTTCTTGTGTTTGGGTTCTTTCCCTGCCGCCTCTTGTTCACCTCCCTGACAAAGTAAAGCAGATGTGACAAACAAGGTCAAGAAAAAGCCATTATACAGTGCAGGCCTTCCCCCAGCTTAAAGATCACATCTGAAAAAAATAGCTTTCAATAATCATTTGTGTCCAATAAGGTTTAAGGTCTAAAGAGATGCATAAGATACTGACATTTTTTAAAGGGACATCTACCCCTTCTGCCTTATTTCACTACTGTCTCCAACTTCGCTGAAAAGTTCATTCTCAGTTATTCAGCAGCCACATTTGTGTAAGTTGTAAACGGGACCACGATTGGCTGCCAAACTAGTTGTGATTTCACTAAATCATCCATGTATCTGCACATCCTCTTCAGTCTCACAGAGAGACTTTTTCCTCCTTCGACAGGTGAATATAAAATCAGCTGTCAAGCATCAAAGTCTGTCACATACATCATTCTGCACGGCGAAGGTCAGACGTCCGAGTGAAGTGACAATAATCAACACACTTTCATGATGCAGCAAAATACATATAAAGTATGTTCAAAGAAAATGAAAAGAATTCAACAGTGATCAGTGAGCAGTGTTCTGAGTGTCCACCAGATGGTGCCCAATACCAACAAATGACAAGACAGACACTGCTCGTTTTCCTCCTTTTTCCTTTCGTCCTCTAATCACACATCTAAGATCTTTATCATAAACTTCTCTCATTCTATTATTTTCTTCTTCTTTTTTTTTTTTTTACTATATGCATTTGGAGTTGTAGCCTTTTATTGATTGACTAAATGTGGTATGCAAATCCTGCAGAAGTGTATTTATCAGATTATGTATATATATATGTGTGTGTATTTAAAAAAACAATACTTCTAAACACAAATGTGTTCCTGCCTCTGTGGGAAGATGTGGTGGTCGTGAGGATGAAAATATGGGAGACGCTTAAATTATTGATGGATTCCTGCGTTGGGGAGAGGAGAGGAGGAGAGGAGAGGAGGAGAGGAGCGTGTTGGGGGGGAAATCCACTCCTGCTCATTTGGTTTCCATAGCACCGCCCTCGGGAGACCTGCAGCTTTAATATATGGGGTTTTACTGCCCTCATTTGTTTGCTTTTTTAAATACTTTTAAGCATAAAAAACACCAAATAAAAAATGTAAATAAAACAGAGTTGTGTTTGTATCTCCCGCCACTTAGGCTGCGACATAAAGCGAAAGATTGAAAACATTTCCTCCCCTTCTCCCCTCGGTGTTTTATGAAAGAGACTCATACATACATATAAATAATTATATATGTGCATTAGCGTGTTACATTTGACTCTGGCCTGCATTTGAGCCGAGCAGCTGGCCAGATGTTGGTCGCGGAGCTGCTGTCGCTGACCTCGGTGCTGAACGCGACGTCAGATGAACCTGCGCTCTCCACAGGAGACACGATCCAGCCTCACTCCCTCTTTGATTTATTGAAGCCACTCCAAACACCCACTTCTGCTTTCTAAACTTTGAGCTTTTGTTTTTTAATTTCTCCATTCAGCCTCTCTCTCTCTCCCCCCCCCCCCTCTCTCTCTCTTTTCTATTGTTGCGGACACGGGTCCATCTCGCTCTGCGACGCTGGCTATCACTTTCACTCCTTTTTGTTTTCGTCGTGATGGCACTTGGCGCGGCTACTGTGCGCCAGGCAGGAGATGAGCTGGTGGTGGATAAAGGCGCACAGCTCGTTTGATTGCCCTTCTTTACGCGAAGGTGTTTGCGCTTCAGCGCTTTCATTGTGAAAATTAGACTCGCTCTTTGGGATCGTCGCCTCCCTGGACTCAGACTGATTCTAACTCCGTTTGTTGTTTTCCTTGAAGCCGCTGCAGCCGGCCATCCTGCGCCGTAACATGACGATTAAGCAGTAAAAAATAATATCGAGAAATAGGCTTAAACATAGAAACTGGATATGGAGTCTATGAAGGCGAGTGCCGCGGCGGGGGTGAAGGAATTTGCGGGGAAGGCCCTGGGTCATATGCACAGGTAAGAGCAGGCTTTTTTTTTCATCTTGATTGGCGCGTGCCTGTTTCCGCGTCTTGAAGTGTGATTATTTGCATGCTTGATTTTAACCAGACACGAGTTGTGTTGGCGTGCAGGTCTGCAGGTCACCGAAAATTGTTTTACAACTTGCAGGGATCTCTAGTCACGCCTCTAAAAGTGAGAAGAAAATTATGCAATCAGATGTGTGTGTATCTGCGCGTGTGTGTGTGTGTGTGTGTGTGTGTGTGTGTGTGTGTGTGTGTGTGTGTGTGTGTGTGTAAGCGTGCACACACAGTCAGTCCATCCTGATGCGGGGCCTGTACGTGAATCTCATTAGCAGACAGGTTATACGGGACGTGCAGGCCACGCGCGAATTTTCGGGGATTCATTCATAATTTAGAATTCATCTCATATTATCTTTTAAAGCAGTGACACGCGCGTCATGACAGCCTGCGTCTCATATTAATTCAGAGCAGTGACTTTGCCCATTTAAACCGACAGGATTCACGTGGTGTTTCTTAATGCTTGTTTCTGAATCTGCGGTGGAATAAATAAAAATGCAGACTTCCAGCTGTATTGAGATGATCGCCTTGTGAATTCAGCTTTGATGCCAGTTCAAGCATTTTGGGGGCATTGCCTCTCTCGATTCCTTAAAATCTGAAGAATTCCAGTGAAAATTGGTGTGAATTTCCTAATGATGAGCTGAAGTTTGGTTTCAATGAATCTTTCAGGAAAACGCGATTGATCTGTATTTTCTCTCAACAAAAACCAGGCCTTTGGTTTCACTACATGCGCACTCTCCGTTCATTTGTATTGCATTCGTTTCCTTTTCTGTCATAATTAATTGGCTCTGCTGCTTTTCATCCGTGTGCACAACACAGGAATTTAAATGTTTGGATTTTTCCTCATTTTTACATCCTGAATCCGGACAAAGAGCGCGCGGGGACTGAATGTGACTTTCCTGGAGGGGGAGGGAAAAAGAGTTTGAGGGATGCCCACAGACGTGTGTCTGGAGGCTGGAGCTGCTGCTCGGTCCCGTGAATGCTAATGAGTGTGAAAGTGAGCGGGCTGCTGCAATGCGGTACAGTCACGGACATGTTCGCCTCTTTTCTGCCCCACAGGCCAAGTTTGTTCATTTTCCTCCCATTTTAGTTTCTTAAGCGCAAATGTTTGATTTTAATTCGGTGCTCGCGTCTGTCTTGAGTCAGCTGACTTGAACCTCACAGACATGAAGCTCCTTAGTGTGACAGACAGAGAATACAGTGCGGAGGCCTCATCGCCTGCACAGCTGATGATTGAGGTGATTCTGCAAGACTTGCCTCCTGCACGATGCTGACTGCAATGACACAAAAAATAAGAAATGATCTAGGTGATCCACAAACCACCCCATGCTCTTTTGCATCAGGCCCATAATGATATATTCACACCAAAAAATAATAAAAAATGGGCCTCTTCGAAAATATTTTCCATTATAGGATGGATTGTACATCTTTGAAGGGTGCGCCACCTCATGTGATGGTATTTTACTCGGGGACACTCTGTAGACACTGTCCCCACCTGGCTGTTGCAGGGCGATGGAGAGGAGACAGAAAACCGGGGATGTGATCGAGCTGACGGAGGACGGGCGGCCCCGGGAGGCCGCGGAGAAGAAGCCCCCGCTGTGCGAGTGCAACTGCTGCGGTCTGCCCCGCCGCTACATCATCGCCATCCTAAGCGGCCTGGGCTTCTGCATCTCTTTCGGGATCCGGTGTAACCTGGGCGTGGCCATAGTGGGCATGGTCAACAACAGCACCATCCACCAGAACGGCAAGATCATCATCAAAGAGGTGTGGCAACGGGCCCCGCGCGCCCCTGACGTACAGACAGCGTAGACTGCTCACGACTCAGACACCTGGGTCTTATTTCACAGGAAGGAAGATGAGGAGAAAATAATTCCTCCGTGCAAGAGATGCAGAATAGAAAAGGCCTACTTAGGCCATAAAATGAATCCCTATACCATGAACGGCCCCTGTAATCATGTATTTTCCCAAATTTAAGTGGATATCTGTGTGCAAGAAACCCATTAATAAGCCTCCTTCAATAAGAATATTTCAAATCATTAACGCACCATGGACACGAGCCTTTTTATAACGTCAGCCATTGCTTTTATAGTTAACTCTTTCATTGATGTGATGCATTTTTACAAAGATCAGATTCACGTGCATCGCCTGTGTGTAAAGCCCAACTACATTTTTAAATATATGGTATATGAGTTCACAATAGCCTATATATAGAGTAGAAATGGCTGCATATATTTGGTTATGCATTTAGCTCAGATATTAACCAAATAATGGGACAGTGCATCCAACACGCGCAGGTATTTGAGTTTCACACATCCAGCTTAGTGTTCCTTTGACAGTGCAGGACAGTTGAATGATCCCGATGATCAGATCAATGAAATCTGATCGAAATAAACCGTTGCAGGCCTTAAATAATCGGAAATGGCTTTAGATCAAGCCAATCAGAGAATCTATGTTTTTCCTTTCTTGAATGATTGTGTGAATGTAGGCCTGGGAGCCTCCAGCAGAGGTCATTTAACAATTATTTAACTGGGTTTGTTGTCCGTACTATCCACCAGAAAGCCAAGTTCAACTGGGATCCAGAGACGGTGGGACTGATTCACGGATCGTTTTTCTGGGGCTACATCGTGACACAAATCCCGGGAGGATACATATCCTCCAGGCTGGCAGCAAACAGGTAGGCGGCTCTCTCCGTGAATCACCAGAAATACAACACAATCATTTGGCAGATGAAGCACGATGTGTGTGTGTTTTTAAATAATAATTTCTGGCCTATTAAACGAAATAACTGCACAGTTGGCGTGACTCTCCGTTCCTCTTACTCCCTTCGTTTGTTGCTTTATTTCTTTGTTATTTTTAAAACACGGAGGAAACGAAAATAAACACATGGGGACTGGAATAAATTCAGCTAATAAAAAGCCCCCCCACACACACACACATCCAAGGCAGATATTTAAAAAAAAAAATGGCGTCTGTCCTGTCTGAATTATGAATCGGATGAACAATTCACAGTTAAAGGCTGGGTCTCACTATAAAGGCAGCAGACAGTCATCTGCTCTGAAGTGATGCAGAGCTGCAGGGAGGGCACCGGGCTGGCAGGCCTGCAGCTCCCGGTGTCAGGGCTCTCTGCCACCTGTTAATGAGCTCCCTGGGGGGAGCCGCGTCTAATCTGTCGCTCTCTCAGGGCATGGAGACCAGACCCGGTCTTGTCGCCAAAGGCTTTAATTCACATGAACACTGCCAACGCGCCACCCATCATAATTAGGTTATATTAGACACACCCTATAGGCGATATAATATTAGTATGCACATTTTAGGGATTTAATGTTGATGTACACCACTGTGAAAAGTTAAAAGTAACGCCATTATAAAGACAAAACAAACACTAGAGGCCTATATGTGCACGCTACGACAATGAATGTTTAAAATAAAAGGCGAACAATATCCTAATATTACTTAATAATACTGATAGACGGCGCAGTCAGAGGAGGCAGCTATAAATCCACCTGCAGCCTGAATTTAATGTAGGCCCATCCCCTTTTTTAAACGTCTATTTCCCTCGTGCCGTTGATTGACACAAGGATGTAATCGAATCAATTGGTCTCGTGCCCAACAGTACTCTCGACCGGATTAGGGCTTGCCCCCCGCGTGCAGATGAGAGGGGCGGGAGAACGTGACAGAAATGAGAAATAGCTCGGTGTTTACGGCTGGCCTGGTCCTCCCTGCGACCGGGTTCACCTGCTCAGCTTCTCCCTCGCGGTAAAAATCGAAAAAACTAAAACAAAAAAACCCCCCGTAATGTTCTTCTTCCTTTTGTCTACATTTAACAACAAAAACGCAGAAGAAACCTAAGGTGGGCGCTTAATACACATAATACGCAAGTAATAGGCCTAACACGCATATGCTGTAAAAATAGTGATCAATGAATCTTGTTTGCGTCCATTTCGACGTCGAATTAAAACGTCACTCTTTATGAAAAACATACTTCTCGAACAGTAGCCTACCGAAGTGAAAACGGTTGCTAAGCGACACTTACGCATCGATGTGACTGCTAACTGGGCGTCGCTGCTTGAAATATTTAGCTCACTGACGTCAAAAGAGCGCGTGTGGTGCAGGTCCAATCACGGAGGACACAGCGTTCGATCAGCGCCGGCGCGTGCGCTCGGCGGGTGCAATGATAAAACCTTTCAGAGGTTTGAAATGTGACAGATTTCTGTTTTTCCCCTAGGAAATAAAGAGACTTGAAACGGCCTTTTCATTGTAAAACGTGAATTGATTATTTTTCATTGATATTTTTAGTCCAAAGTGTAATTAAAAAAACTGCAAGATAAATAATGTTTTATTATATTTTCCTAAAAAAAAAGGGAATATTTCATCCAATGTGATATTTCAATGTATTCTTTGTCATGATGGCACAAAACACAATACTACATGATGTTAGTGACACACATTCGGTTCAGTGGAAATAATCATGGGTGTGTGTGGGTGTGGGTGTGTGTGTGTGTGTGTGTGTGTGGGGGGGGGGGGGGGGGTAGTCACTATAGCCTACATAAAATGTTAATTTAAGGTATATTTGACCATTTTCAGAGTATTTGGTGCAGCCATTGTCCTGACCTCGACTCTCAACATGTTCATCCCCTCGGCTGCCCGAGTCCATTATGGGTGTGTCATCTTTGTGAGGATATTACAAGGACTGGTGGAGGTAAGAGAATACTATGCTACAAGGTATATCTCTTTCCTTCAGTAAGACTGTAGGTATTTTCACCGTTAATAGAACATAAAGGTTGCATTATGGCTGATTTGTGTTTCTGTTACTGTGGACATCAACAGCAGGGGATTTGCAATAATGCTCTATACAAAGGAGCTTCCTGCAAATATTACTCCATGAGAAGGCAAAAGGAAGACTGTAACGTGCACTGGATATTCATCCACAGGAAATGTGAGATGCGCTGTATTGATCCAGTTCACTACAGCTGAATGTTGGTGGTATAGTCCAGCCCCTATTTTTGCTGTCACATTTTGTATCCTAGAAACGCAACAGCAAAGTGCTGGTACACAGAGACGAAAAGGAAAATGCTGACAGGCAGAAGCAAGTCACTCCTCTGGCTTTGCAGTGAAACATGACACACAAATATTTGCCTGCTGTGTGGTAAATTTTGGCATGTTGATGAAAGTTGTTTGCTGATCGTGTGAAAAATACAGAAAGCTGATACTACAATTCTTACATATAGGAGACATAATGAAATGTAGAGATAAAGTTGTTGTTGGGCAACGTTTGTATAAACTGTACATCACTGGGAATGCTGGCTAATGGTTTTCCATTTGATTTCTAGTGTTTTCGGACAAACGGCATCAATGAATCATATAACAGCATCACGTAACATCTTTATCGAAGGCTGCATCATAGATTTGCGGAGGATGAATAAAAACAATTGAACATTATAAGCTCATATTTCATCCCTTAAAGACTGGAGGCCCTGCACTGGCCGCCTAAGAAAGTCCAGGCAGATTGTATTTTCACATCAACACACTTTGTTCAAATTAGTGGCTGATGAACATTTAATAGCTGCAGGGCCGCTTTGCTCCATGAACAGCTCATCGAGTACTCTTTGCTCATGGCCTCGTGCAATTTGTTCACGATAATTACGAGGGTGAAAATGTTAATTTTTGTTAGTTATTATATCGGATATCTGTTTCTTTGTGTTCGCATCTAAAAGGGTATTTTCCCCTAGATTAACAGGGCATCCTAAACTGAAATAATCCACAAATACAAAGCATAGCAATGCCATTACAATGCTTGAAATGGTTGTGGAAAATAGTTTGTTCCTACTTACACATGGCTTTTGAGACTGCAACAATACTGTGTTAGAAACTAATGCAGCATGCAGCCTTTTATCTGTTAATTGTACAAACTGATATATTTAACACATAAATACGTTGGATTTAAATCATTGAGCTTGAGAGAACCCCTACTTGCTCCTGGGATGCCAAAAATGGCTGACAGCACATCGACCACTCTTATCCATACATTTCCATATATGTTCATATCAGGAAGACACAATGCTCAAAATAGGCAGCTAAAGAACACGGAGTTCCAGTCGGTTGCGAACGGTTTCAGCATGTTTCTTCACCGGATTAATACAGACTGTTTCTGTGTGGGGTGTTTAGGGAGTGACCTACCCAGCCTGTCATGGCATCTGGAGTAAGTGGGCTCCTCCGTTGGAAAGGAGTCGTCTGGCCACCATCTCATTCTGTGGTAAATACTTATTTCTCCCTCTCTACTATTGGCTTTCATGAATTGACGTGTTGCATGTATCAGTTAAGCAGCCTGACCTTCCACGCTTTGACTCCTTTGTCTTGCTGTCTGTCAGGCTCTTATGCTGGTGCTGTGATAGCCATGCCTCTGGCTGGGATCCTGGTTCAGTACTCAGGCTGGTCCTCTGTGTTCTACGTCTATGGTAAGACTCATTGATGAGAGCTTACAAGTTGCGTGTGTGTGTGTGTGTGTGTGTATCATTGCATGGTGCAAAGGGAGATGAGGTATAATTCTGAGGTGAAATCAATTGAAAAATATTTGGCTGAAGTGTTTTTAAGCTGGGTGGAAACCTTAAGAGTTTGACACTCGGAGAGTCCAGTGAAAGTCAAATGGATTTATCCAGGCAGACTGTGTATTGATTTCCTCCCTCCGATGTTTGGGTGTGTCAATAAATAACCCCCCATCTCTCTCTCTCTCTGGACTGAATACAGTAAGCTTTCCTGTCCGGGTCTTTTTCCTCTCAGGCATTTTGGAAAGATCAGGCTGCCAAACTCTCTGTGTGTACTTACTGCTAAGGTCAAAATTAGCTGCAGTATTTCATCTGTAATTGTCTAAACTTCTGACATGCAATCTCTCTGTGATATGCAGGATGTTTCGGCATCCTCTGGTATATGTTCTGGATCTTCGTATCCTACGAGAGCCCCGCTGAACATCCTACCATCACTGACGAGGAGCGCTGCTACATTGAGGAGAGCATCGGAGAGAGTGCCAAGCTAATGGGTCCTTCTGAGGTGAGGGGATACCCTTCAGATAACAATCTACACTTCAGGCAGACAATAGTTCACTCCACCCAATACTCTTTGTTCCTTTGTCTTGTGTTGTTTTGTGTTGCACATGTCTTGGTAAAATTAAATCCTTTATCATAATCTGTTCCAGAAATTCAAGACCCCCTGGAGGAAGTTCTTCACCTCTATGCCTGTCTATGCAATCATCGTGGCCAACTTCTGCAGGAGCTGGACCTTCTACCTGCTGCTGATTAGCCAGCCTGCATACTTTGAGGAAGTGTTTGGCTTTGAGATAAGCAAGGTGAGCTTAAGATACAGTTCAGTGGACAAGTGACAAACGTGCAGCATGAATTGTGTGATCAATATATGACGGATTCACAGCCCTGGTGTTTCAGAACTGAGCCTGTGACACTTTGCTCTTGGAACGAGTCATTATCAGAATCAATGTCTGTGCAACTGGTGGCCTGCGGTTCATTTTCATGATCCGATATATTACATAACAAGGTGGCATCAGTTCACAAAAGATAAAAAAGTCAAAGTGACTGTCATCACAGATTAGACACTGATGTTTGTTTAAGGTCAAATGGCAAAGGCTTCCTGCAATAGAATGAGAGAATAAGTAACCACAGAATAAGTGATTCATTTTGAATAAAATAAAATTAATGTAATGGCTAATTGTAACATCGGGTGTAAATTAACTTTATGTTAACGCTTCAAATGGCAACATTTCTGTTTTATATTGTACATGATGCTGGAAAAACTTGGTTGCCTTCATGATTTAAGACATTAAATATTCATGACAACAATCACAAATTAAGTTCAGGAAAAAATCATCTTTAGTCATTATTTAATAAAAGATTAACACTCAGAAATTCAGCAAATTTCTGTAATATGTACCCACTATAGTGTCTTCAAAAATTCCCATAATGCACTACTTCTGACTAACAATCCCACAGTGCAAAAATGAGCTCTTGGGGAATGATTCATTTGTCAGTGATGACACAAAATGACCATGCATTTCCTACACAGGCATAATAAATGTATCGTGCTGCCGTACGTATCATACTGCAGCTGATATGGTAGATTTTCTGTGTGTGGTTGTAGGTCGGCATACTGTCTGCCCTGCCCCATTTGGTGATGACCATCATCGTGCCCATCGGTGGCCAGCTGGCCGACTACCTACGCAGCAAGAACATCCTGACAACTACCACTGTCAGGAAAATCATGAACTGTGGAGGTGAGAAGCCTGAACCGAGGATGAGATATCATTTTCCACACCTCTCTCTGCACAGCTACAGGGTGTTACTTTCACGGTGTTGGATCCATACTGCTCTCTTTTCGGTTGCTCATCGCTGCCAGATGGGTTTAAGAGCTGGTTGTGTTTATGTTTTTGTAAAAAATCTCTCTGCTCAATACTTATCCACACTCGCTGATTGTGACTGTGCATTGATTTCATATCCGTCACGCACGTAATTGAGTGCAGACCACGTATCATGCTTAATTCAATTGGCACTGTGATGACCACCAGCCCGTGGGCGCTCTGTGTGTGTGTGTGTGTGTGTGTGTGTGTGTGTGTGGCCTGCTGTCTGTCTCTGTTAGGATTTGGCATGGAGGCCACATTGCTGCTGGTGGTAGGATATTCCCACAGCAAAGGGGTGGCCATCTCCTTTCTGGTGCTGGCAGTGGGCTTCAGTGGATTTGCTATATCAGGTTTGTGCAAGTAAAATACACTCTAAGCTCAATCACGATATACTATAGGTACAATTTAGGATTTAATGTACTGTCGTTAAAATGATGTTTTACTGAGTAGTTTCACTGGATCTAATACTGAACAGCTTTGGGAGTCTAAGAGAAGGCTAATAAGGCACAATTGAAGAGGATGAATATTTGATTTGAATACCTTTCACAATAAGAGTTAGAGTTGCTGAACTATTTCTTGGCATGATTTTGAAAATATGTCAAGTGAACAATGAAATTGAAAAGTGCAGTTCAGTGAATAGTTTAAGGACACTTGCTCATTTGCTTTCTTGCAGAGCTTTAGATAAGAAGATCGATACCACTCTCATAACTGTATGAAGCTAAAGCCAAGCGATGGTTAGCTTAGCTTAGCATAAAGACTGGGAACAGGGAAACAGCTAGCTGCGTGCAAAGCAGCAGCACCCCTAAAGATCATGAATTAACAAATCATACCTTTTTTATTTCATTAATGTAAAGTGTGAAAACAGGGAGTTGTGATTTTACAGGGCGTTATGGTGCCCGGTGCTCTTGGCCGGGAGCAGTTTAAGCTAGCTGTGACCCTCTTCTCCCAGTCGTAATGCTAAGCTAACTGTCCCCTAGCTGTAGCTTTATATTTACCATACAGATATGAGAGTGGTATTTATCTTGTAATCCAACTCCTTTATCAAGTTTTCTATGATGACCACAGACTATATATTTTTTTATTTAGTAACTTGTTTATTACTGTGTTGTGCTACTTGGGTTTCCATACAAACTGAGGGCAGGTAAAAGGGGAAATCTCTGATACAAGGTTAGATAGTTTTTATTTGCTCTCCAGACTCTTTGATATACAGCAATGATTGTGGGGATTATGAAGTACGATAAAAACATCATTGAAATGAATTTGAAATTACAAACAAACATCCTTGCAGTGGCATGTTTGCTGTTATCTGATAATAAAGGATGTATATGCCATCACTAATCTTTATCAATATCAGCTGCGTAGCACAGGGCTCCCTTCAGACATCAGCTTTTGGATATTACTGGCAACACGTTTGACTGGCAAAACAAACCTTTCATCTTTCTTCAGCCACTCATTCAGCAGATCCTTTCATGTATATGCTTAGCTCCAGAGGATGCAGGGGTCTGTGACTGCGTGCAAAATCAGTTTCTTGGCCGTTGTTCTTGAGCTCTCTCCTGGAGTGTTTAATAATTCAGTGCTAGCTGTCCCCGGGGATTTGCCAGGCAGGCAGTGTAAGGCAGCTCGCGAGGACACTTACTCATTCAGCCAGTCAGAGTGGGGGAGGAGGCGGATGTGTGGCGACTTGCTGCCTATTTCTGCAACAAGATGGTCACCATTTGTGCCGCTTTTATCTACAATTGTGTCCTGCTTCTGATGCTTTTAATACTGTATACATGCTGTCACGGTGTTTCCCACAATTTGGCATTCAGCTGTTGCATGGCCTTGACATAAAGCACAAATATAAGGTAAAATTTATTAACAATATTTTCTTTTTTTGTCCGTGTGTGTGTGTCCATCAGGCTTTAATGTAAATCATCTGGACATTGCTCCACGCTATGCCAGTATCCTAATGGGCATCTCTAATGGTGTGGGTACCCTGTCTGGGATGGTGTGTCCACTGATTGTTGGCACTATGACAAAGAACAAGGTAAGATCCTCTCCCTTCAGGCCCCAAACAATAATAAAGATTCTATCAGTTCATGTGTGCCATAAGACTTAAAGGACAGCTCAATACATAAATACAGCAAATGTCAAAAACATGGTTTACAACATACTATAATGTAGTATACACACGCTTATTAATGTATTTGTCAACAACTATAACTCCTCCTGTGAAGCATCTATAATTGGAGGCTGTGTATAAAGAGATAATGTGTTATAATAATTTAATACTTGACTCCATTCATTAGAATAATAATTAGTGGTACCTGGACAGTAAATATATGAAAGTATGTGTATATATATATCATATATATTCTGCAGCAGCTGTTCTGCAGCAATGTGTTTTTATAATTTTTGGACAGCCACATCTCAGACACTCAAAAAATACTTGTTAGTAGGATCTATTCATTGTTGGTTTTAGTTATTTTCATGGGATTTGTTAACAATAGGAAAAATACTTTCAGACTTTTCCTTTACGGGGCTACAAACAGCTTCTTGCTTTCCTTTCCTCTTCAGACTCGAGAAGAGTGGCAGTACGTGTTCCTGATCGCCTCCATGGTGCATTATGGGGGTGTTGTCTTCTATGGGATCTTTGCATCAGGAGAAAAACAGCCATGGGCCGACCCAGAACTGACCAGCGAGGAAAAGTGTGGCTTCATAGACGAGGACGAACTGGCAGAAGAGACGGGCGACATCACTCAAAATTATGGTGCCTTTGGAGGTCCGGCTAAGTCTTACGGTGCAACCACACAGGTGAACGGAGGCTGGGCTTCAGGTTGGGAGAAGACGGAGGAGTACGTCCAGGAAGAAGCACAGGGAGCAGGCTACGGATACAGGCAGGATGAGGGATACTCCTAGACCAAACACATTCACCGACACGTGTAGACTCATTTTCCCAAGTGTGCATCAGTTTAGTCATGAAAAATATCAAATAGCAAATGAGAAACCAGAAAAACTACAAACCATTGTTGTAATGTTTGCACAAATCCTAAAAATAAATCCATGTAAAAATCACTAAAATGTGTAAAAGATTTAAAGATATTCGATTAATAGAGGTGTAACACATATCAAATTGGCAGTCTGTAAATGTATTATTATGCATATTGATAATAGATATATTTATTTGGAGTGCAATTGTGTATAAATGTGAACATTTTCATGCCATCAGCCGAGGCTTCCTGAGCACACTGAAGCCTGTAGGGTTCCATAGAAGCTGCCCATCAGAACCGACCCCTTATCATCAAAGTGACAGTACAACGTCCAACAAGCCAGCCATTACAGTGTATAGATATGTCACTGCACAGCGTTGTAAACAGAAACTAGACACTCTGTTGATATAGATTGTACTGTATCTCTCCTGAATGCACTCAGAGTAGTGTGTCCTTTTAATGCACAATATGACGACTTTTGTTCTCTTATCACCGGCTTCTGTGTGTGTACATGTAAGTGACCTGATGTAGAGATCTGACGAGTGATATATTGACTTGTGATGAGTGTTTGATTACACTTGCGTAAAAGGTAAAAAATGTCAGATGTTTGCTACACATGAACCATTTTGTAACGCTGCAGTTGAGCGTTTGATTTTAGCTTTTGCAACCCGTCACATCTCAGCAGTGTAGTGCAGGAGTGCAGGACTGAAGCCATGCTCAGTGTCATATTCCACTTTAGTCAAGCCAATAGAAGTCTAGTTGTACCAATGCATTGTTGACATATATATGACAGAGATAACTAGAGAGTAAAGATGTATAAGAGTTTATAGATTAAATTTAGACTTTGTTAGACCAAAAGATTTGTGGTCCTGTCCTTATGAAGGGTTTGTGCAACGTAAAGATTTGGGGAATTTACAGACTAGCCAAAATCAGTATGAGAATCTTACTATATTAGAGCAGCAAAGCTAATAATATTTAATGAGAGTGCAAAAAAATTAATATTTATAACAGATATTTACATGATGAAGGGATAAGTAATTTCTCTATTGCATCAAATAGACTTAAAAAAAGCAAAGTTTTTAAAAAAAGCATCTTTATGGATAATTTATGAAGAGTTTAAACACTCAGAAAGTTCACGTGCTTCATCGGGCTGGTGTGGGTGCTGTTTGATCAGATTTGACTGACAGAAAGCTGTCATCAGATTCAAATGTAGCTAAACTCTGATTGGTACATGGAAATATCAGCTTTTTGTATCTGAACTGCGCCTACTTCAAACCATTGAGAAGAGCACAGAAAAAAAAGAAAAATACAGGAATCTGTTGCGTCAAATAATCAAAACTGCTGTAATTTTAGCAGGAATTTGAGCGTTCATGTAGCATCCCATTGCTTAAAGCAGTGATTCTCAAACTGGGGGGTGGGGACCCTCTGGGGGTGCATAGAGTCACTCAGGGGGTGCATAGAGGGGTGTGGCTGACCAGTGGAAAAATATGTAAACAAAGTAGAATTAATATGATTTATGTAGGCGAGGGAGAGGAAGATGCTGATGCTACTGTGCGTTTGAGAACCACTGGTTTAAAGTGAGAAGCCTGTTGAGAAAAATAATGTTTTCAGGGCCTTTAAAACTAAAGGGACGAGAGTTTGTCAAGTAATATTAGAGAGGTTGAATATTTCTGAAGAAGTATATGAATGTTTATATAAATCTATACTTTGCATAAAGCTCAGCACAACAGGTGCTTTCTCTCTACGGTCACAGAGACGATGCAGCACGAGGGGCAATCACACAGGTGTGCAATTTGGACAAACTGCCATTTGTCCATTTCTATTGCAGAAAAGAGGTGAGATGAGACATTTTATACATTACTGTATAATGTAATGACTGTCCTTTCTTATGGGAGTCTGGTTATGAAAAGTGTTTTAGGCGCCTGAGCACAAACAAGCCTCCAGAATCTGTTGTGTCCTCATTCTGCACTTACACTGACAAGGTCTGAAAGGGGCCAATGTTGTTTGATTTGTCACTTGTCTGTGGAGACCTTAAGTCAGCACTTCACAATGTAGACGTGTGTGGATGTGTATTTATGCATGGAACAAAGTGAAATTTGTAGTTTGTCTTTTTCTTTTATTGTTTCCTTTTCTTTCAAACTTATTTGTCTTTGTCTCAGAAACTGTTACTGATGCTTCAATTTCTTTGCACAATTAACCAAAGGTGAAGAGCAGAGCTGGGTTTTAGCTGCAAGTCAAGCATTTGTAAGGGAGTACAGACCATCAGCAGCGAGGTCCCAGCGTACAGACCCCCAGAGTGCAGGTGGCACCAAACATTACTCAGTGTACAAAGCAATAAACCCATAGTAACAGTTCTGGTCAAACGTCATGAACAGTCATTATGTAACTGTCTTTTTATGCATTTGTTTAAAAGCTGTGTTTTTTGTGATAACAAATGTAGAAAATATACACTTGTAAAGGAAAAAAAAAGAAATATATGTATGAAAACATAGTAATAGAGTCCTACACAAACGTCTTTGACAACAAGGAAGTGCAAGGAGTTTATGTTGGGGCTGCTCACCAGATGAGAATGATAAAACGAGCTCCGCCTGAGAAGCGGACGCTCGTCTTCATGTTTCTCTTTTTGTTTTGCTGTGGTCCATGTGGACTGTGTGCTGTTGTGTCCTCCCTCTTTCTGTCTCTCCTTCCTCATATTTTAGTTTGATTCATGTTGTTCACTCAGTGGCTGGACCCCCGTCGCCCTACTTAACCACATGTACCTCCTCCTTCCCCCCGACGACCCCGATTTCATTGTCACGACACTGACATTAAGGATGACACCTGAACAGGTGATTCTCCGTTTTCAAAAACGACAAATGTGCAACCTGAAGTAGTTAAAAGTTTCCTGTTTTGTGCCTCTGAAGTTACAGTGTGATTCTATGGCTTCTGTTGCTGTGTAAATTGAGAGGTTTGTTGATGTCAAAAATGAAATACTCTATATCCATTTTTGTAAAAAAAAAAAACAAAAAGAAAAAAAGAAAACAAATCTGTGTGTGTCTCGAGTATTTGTATCGACAACAAGGGAGATCAAGTAATGAAAGAAGTCAGACAGTGCTGAAGGGTGTCTGGCTTGGTAGCTACTAAAATGCTTTACTAAATGTATACAGTACACAACATGATCATTATTAGCGGCCCAAAAAAGCTGCAGTCATGATTAAGAGCAAATGTTTGGAAAACTGAATTTTAATAAATTAAGAGTGTTTTTGTAATGGAGACAGTAATATTGAAACAAATGGAAACTATTAACATAATACAGTTCAACACAAGCTCATAGAATATTTATGGATGCTGACCAAACCATGAGTTAGTCTACAGGACATCTAAAGCTCTACAGCGAGAAGTCAACCTGGTGAGCTTTAGTGAGCCCCCAGCAGGTCAGTCAAGACAAAGTCATTGTAATTTACTTCAAATGCATGAATGTGTGCTGTGGAGGTGCTGAAGGTGCAATGCAAAAGAAGGTGACACAGGGTGGATGTCAGCGGTAGGAAGGCAGAGAGTCAATGTGAGCACATGGAGCAGCTTTTATAGCCTGCAAGGCCCAGGTGAACCAGATCAGCTGACGACCCTCCCACGTCAGCCAATGGCCTGCCGAGACAACGGGAGGGACGTCACACCAGCCAAACACTGTTCAATCGCACAGAACTTTATTTAAAATTCGAGCGGAAGGACATCGTTTTGTGAATGTATGTTTGTTTGTTGTCACTTGGTGCTCCTGTCGGTGTTAAGTTGATTGACACTTATAATTGGGGAAAAGTTAGAAGTTCGGCCTTAAACTGAAGGACTATTGCTCACTGAGGAAGGACGCTGACAATAAAAATGAATAAAAGGAACACACAGGTGTACAAACCTGTGTTATGTACTTTTAGGAGGTTTAATTTAACCACATTGTTTTGGGGTAAACGTCACATTTAAAATGCCACTTACATGCCGGATATAAAGCAACATGTAGATCTATGCTGCTTTATGTTTGCCCGATTCAGTGTTACATATTGTGACAGAGCGTGACGGTAAAATTGAAATATTCCATATACACTTTTCTGCAGAATATTTCCCACTGCTTTCTAGGCACAAGAATAATATTGTTAATATAAACCTAAATATTGCATTTAGTGATTTTAGAGGAATGGTCAATTCAACTACATTCAGTTTACTTCAAATAAAAAAAATAAATAAAACATGAGTGATACAGTCGGGATTTCAGCAGAGTGAGTTTTAGCTGTTCCACCAAGGCCACAGGAAGTGCACCGTTAATGGCTGCCCTCCTTCCCCCGTCGGTGAAATCAATAGGGTCAGTCCCCAGTGCTCGGCTGGACCTATTGACTGTTCTAACCTTTTAATGGAGATGAGAGGGAGGAGGAGCACTTACTAAGCCATTTGGAGGTGTTATTTCGATTTAGGAGCCAACCCCTTGCTCCACCGGCAAAGCTTCGCCACGCAGTTCTCGGATCATCAGAGGAGATACTGTACAGCAAAAAAAAAAAAAAAAAAAAAAAAAAGAACTACCTCTGAGGTTGAGCAGAGAGTTCTGTTTCTCTCAGGTAGATGTCTCAATGAGATGCAAGTCTTCTTGTAAGGAGAGACTTGGCTAAGATGGGTCTTTAATGCCTGATTAAGTTGGCAGATCTACTAAAAGAAAAACTCTTTAATGACAGAAAGTCGTAAATGTTAGCCTGCCTCTGAAATATTAAAGGCCCCTTCCTCTCAGTAATTTGTTTTGCTTATTGTTGCTCCTCTTGGATGTTTGACCTTCACTGTGCAGAGTTCGACACTAGACGGCTCAGTTTCCTCCTCCAGTTTAATCTGCTGTGTGTTCACCTTAAATCTGAGCTAAAGATGACGTGCGTGTACAAGCAGGATGTGGTGACAACTAGTCTGGCAGCCAATCACGGTCCACTGTTCAACTTACACAAGTGTGATGTGGAAACTTGAAAACTTCGGTGCACAAATACAGAGAAAGGACTTTGTAGTCGGAGACATCGTGTGTCTGTCAGTTCATCGTTTGTGTGTGAAATATTTGCTTCGACATGTAATTTTATGAATTTTTAAAAAGTGAAAACCAAAGCAGACACACATTGCTGTTCAAAGCAGAGGCGCAAGTCCAAACAGGATCTTTAAATAATTAAAAAACTGCTATAAATATATCATTCATAAATATGAACTGCAACAGACCACATGCACAAGATAATAATTAATGGTCACCATATACAATACAACACAATACGCACAGGATCTGCTAAACCATTACTTTTAATTCGATGTACTGCTCTGCGTATCTGCTCAGTTCTTTCCTACGTAGTTTACCCGAGATGTCTGTCTTTAAAGCACATTTTGTATGGATTCCTGCACTTTATGGAGCGGAATTAGCAAACTAAAATTCAGACCACATTCTCCTTCCCAGCATCACTGACGTCAAACAACTCCGCAGGAGCTCTGAAAAGCCCAAGGTGACACAGACATCACTGTCTGATTGATGCACAACTTCTGAATCAGCCGATATTAAAAGCACCTCTCTTCCCCTCTACCTTTAACCATTCATTCGTGTGTGTATGTGTGTGTGTGTGTGTGTGTGCGTTACTGCGACCCTTGTCCCTGCTCAGCTCATTGCTTTTGCTAATTTGACAGGCTCAATAAACGTGTCACCAGCCACCCCTAAATGGTATTTTCTCACAGTCAACCAGCCAGAACCGTCATCCTGTCCCGCTGCAAGTGAGGGAGGTGACCCATAACCCCTTTATGACCATCAGCCCGCCTATTAACACAAAACTTGCCGCCGCCTATCAGCACAGAAAAGGTTAAAAAGGTAACATCCGCCTCGGTGTCTGCGTACTGATGAAGTCTCTGTGCAGAAACACGTCATGCAGCAGCTCTTTAACTGTTCTCTTCAGTTTTAATGTTTTGCATCACATATATAAATATAGCATGTGGGCGTGTGTGTCTGACAGCATGGACGCGGGCGCATATGTTCAGCATCTTAAATGGCTGTTCATATGTGGGTGGGGGGCAGGTGCCGCTCCAGTCTCATGGGAGCAGGGATTTGGGGGGGGGGGGTGAGAGGAGTGGAAGTGGATGCCAAAATCACTCTTTAATGACTCGGGGGCTGTGCTCATGTTGTGCTTGGGCCCCTGAGATCCCGTGTCGCTCATAAATAAGCTCCTGATTTGCACAATGTGCCTCCAGCCCCTCTGAGCGAGTCACAGGGTGATGAGAAAGTGTGTGTCTTCAGATGATTTATCGACCTCAGACCGAGCAGGACACATGAAGATCACATCAGGTGTGACTGACGGGAATTATCATCTGCAGAGTATCGTAACAGAAACCGTTTATTGTTGCATTACTCTCTTCATGAATAATAAAAGACTTCCTGAATCACTCAGCAGCAATTTTAGGAGTTGCTCCATTAACAATTACAGCAAACTGAGAAATATCTTTGAGTTTTGTGTTTCAAAACGATAGTTGTAACTTTATGCAGCCTCTCCTGCTTTCTGCAGTCACATACATCCACACGTGAGCTGTCCATGGTGCTCAATGAAGGATCACTGCGTAACACGAGCACGGGCGCGCTCGCTGAGCTCTACATAGATATGCAGGATGCAGATAAAATACAGCACACGGCATCGTGGTATTCAAGACTTTAAATGATCCTGTTCTATACGTCGCACTTCTACCTGAACGCTGGGTAACAAACCCCCCCCCCACCCCCACCCCCCACAACAGGTTCTGACTCGGCGGCCATTGGCTCGGAAAACAGCAGCAGGATCCTCCTCCTGCACGAGTCAGGAAGCATGATTAATTGCACATGCCAGCCTTCAGCACTATCACCACAGCTCGTATATATTTAGCTGCCCCCCCCCCCCCTCCCCACACACACACACACACCGGCCACCTCCTCCTTCTCCTCCCCTCACACGCAGCCTCCTACCACCTTGACAGGAAGTGCGTCATAGGCTTGTCAAGGGGGAGCCTCTGGGGCGAGGCACTCTAATATTACGAAGGCAGAAACTCTCCTTCATCAGGCCTCCGTCAAGATCACACACACACACACACACACACACACACGCAGAGAAAGCCACTTTAAACATGACGGTGTGATGCACGGAGACGTCAGGAGCCATGTGTGTGAACAGTTCACATGCACACGGACACGATCATCTTCCTCTGCTCTTTGTTTCCAAGTGAAGGAATTCCAGGACAAAACAGACAGAAAAAGGAATAAAGAAATAAAAATAATGTGTTTTTTTCCCCCAAGAGGATGAATCACAGTCACAAACAGTCGACCTGAACTATTTTCAGGGTGCTGCTGGTTTGATCGCACATTCCTCCAGGAAAACATACGTTTGATATCTTGGAGGGAAGCCAGGAAGAACTCTGGTAATGAGGCCTTTTTGACTTTAATAGTACGCTCATGTGACTGTTCTTCATAGAAGCTGCAAGAAAAAGTAACCTGTTATAAATCCTGCCTGAAGTTCATCTCACGGTTTCAAACTGAATTTGTCGTTTGGTTTTATTTTGGTTTTTACACAAACAAAAACGACTTGTTGCTTTATTTTCTCTTCTTCAGCTAAAAACTCTCCCTGCTGTGCCTCCATATCCGGACACTGCAGGTCAGTGCTGAAGAGGAGAACATTAGGAACATGGGGGAGGAAGAGGGGGGAGGCATTTTTCCCTCAATTAATGCAGCTACAGCACCTGGACTGAGGTGTGTGTGTATGTCTGTGCATGGACATGCATGCGTGTGTGCCCATACTTCCTTAATCAAGCTCGGCTCTTAATGCCCTGTCACCAGATGGGAGCTAGCGGTAGGTGTGTGTGTGTGTGTGTGTGTGTGTGTGTGGGTCTGGATTGGAGGGGGGTATTTCCCAAAACCCGAGCATCAGGCCTCCTTTTGTCCTCTCGCCTGTCACCGATGGCCTCACAGTGGGGTGACACACACACTCCAAATCTCATTAAAAAGTGAGAGATGGGGGGAGGGGCTTCATGTCTAATGGGACTGCAGGAAACAAATAATAGAACAACTCGGTTCAAGCAATGTGTCAAATAAGACTTTAAAACAGGATACCGACATTCACCTTTTAATTGTTCTATGTTATTTCAGTATTATATAATTAAAATATGACACTGATGATGGAATAAGGAAAATCTGTCTACACAGACATGTTATAGAGGTAAACAACACCCCTCACGAACACTTTGATGCCTTATTGATTTCATGTTGTCACCAGCGCTCGTCCGTCTGATTTCATTTGTGACACATCGGATAGAGAGGGACACGACAAGGACGACATTATCGCCGTCTGGCCTTTTGTTCTGCGTTTAGAGGGACGGCTCAGCTCGCTGCCAGGGCCGCCGTGGATGGACCACCATCGTGATTCAATTCCCTACAACTTTCCAAAAAAACGCACATTAATCACAACCTTAATCGAAAAAAATGGGCCTTTTATCGTCGCCTGTTAAACCATTTGTTGTAATTGCTGGTAAGAATGGCACAACACCAAGCCCCTTTTCACAACCCTGCAATTTCCACATTAGGGTTAGAAATTGCTTTGCAATTGCAGGCAATTACTCCCCATCCAGAGCACAAGCGCACACTACAGCTCCTCAATTGAAAACAATTGCCGAATCACATTTCACTCCTTGTTACAGACTTCCTGCAGCCATTTTTAATGAGAACTTAACAGCACATATTTGCATTCAGCTAATGGATTTTTGCTTTGTGTCACTGCGCTGATAAAATATTGATGCGCGGCGCCTTTAAGAGCCGAGCCCGTGAGAGGCGACACCTTGGGACGAGTGTGTGGGAGAAAAGGGACAGACAATAGACAAATAGGATAAAACACACAGGAGACGCCGCCTATGACATTTGCTTTGGAAAGATGATGGAAAAATGAGCAGCTTGATGCTTTGTATGAAAACAGGGAGCTAAAGCTACAAGTCCCATCAGTTTTAGATCACAACTGCTTAAAATCTAGTCTTATTTGTGATGCCATTTGTTATTTATCACCAGAAAATGAACTCATGTCAGTCATAGAACTTCTAAAATATTCATCAATCATAGAAAAACACTACTGGCATCACACTTCCTGTAGTAATATTACAGTGTTATTTAAATCAGAGGTCGATTTCCCATCTTCCAGGAAGGCTGCACCTCCTGTGAGCTCCTGATTGACACAGCTACGACCAGATAACGCCTGTGACAGACTGAAGTAAGCCGGGCGAAGGTTGCAGAGGAGAGTCACATGAAAAGGATAAGATAATGTCATGATCTTTCTTTCATCATATCAGCTTCCTTTGTTATCTGCCTCTTTTCCTTCCTCTCTCCCTCCCTGGTGCTCCTCCTCGCTCTGTCACTGCTGCATGGTGACTCAGACACTGCAGAGACGCTACATCTGAATGATATATCGGATGAGTCACGCACCGATCGGACACTGGCCATCTCTGAAAAGTTTTTTTTTTTTTTTTTTTTTTTTTCCGACACATTGGCAGAGCGTCTGACAGACTGCACACACTTATGTCCACTCAGACTCTGCAGACAGTGAGCTGCCATGATCGACGCATCAATCACAGCTTATCTCTCTCCTCTGCACCTACGCTCCTGTCGAAACAAACAAGCTGATTCTAGTGGTGCCCCGTCACGCCGCCCTGACCGCTGCTGCACAACAGACACACACACACACACACAGCAAATCTGTCAATCCACTGCTCCACAGAGGAGCAAGGCGTTTCTTCATCCCCTCACGCTCTCCGTCCATCTGTCAGTCGTCCTCCCGTCTGCTCGGTTCCTCGACTTGGCGTTTAAGTTTTAAACCATTTGCACAGCCTACTGTCTGACCTGACACACACACAAACATAAACACACGCAAAGTCTTTGTTTCAGGGGCTTCAGCGAGTCAGTCAAGCTCAACAACTCCCTACAAGCAGCGGTGGGTTCGCTCGACTCGACGATTTCCATTTTATGCTGCTTCAAACTTCTTCTCCGAGACATTTCAAAGGGAAATATTGTACTTTTAAGTGCATTTACTTGACGGCTGTAGTTGCTTTTCAGATCAAACAAAACATGTGATCAGTTTAGAACATATGATGCAAACAGGCCAATAGTTCAATGCTTCAAACTGCCCCTATTTACAGTCAGCATGCACATATTTAATAAATGGCTTATGACACGCTATAATTTAGCTGTAATGTATAACTGTAACTCCTCCTGTGGACGCCCATAAATGGAGAATGGTGTTAATCACTGACAATGTAGTAAAACACAGGTGTAACTTAACTTAAAGGGTCTTTAAATGTGCCTGCAACTGCATTTTAGTGTTAAAAACCATTTATTAAAGCACCATTAATCAAAAACTGGTATTTTTGCGACTTTCCTAGCGTCTCATAGGAGTCCAACGTTAAATCAGTGGAGTAAATGACTACTTTTTCCCCCCCCGTCTGCATGTGAACCCATAAATGAGGGCACGGGCTGAAGGTGACGCTGATCCTAGAAGCTGACTTTGTTCACATCCATGAGGTCTGATTAAGCATGCAGCTCCACACGCCATCGCAGACCGCCCAAAAAGTTGCACGGTGACGGGAGAAATGACTCAGTAAAACATGAATCATCTCGTCATTCGTCAGGGACTCAACTTGGACGAGTTCACAGAAATTCACAGAGGGGGCCCGAACTACTTAAATGACACAGCATCTTCATTAGAGAGGCACACAGAAGCAAAGTCCCCTCATCAAGCCGCTGTCGGGCTGCAGTGACGTCACTCTGACAAACAAACGTCTCGGCGACGTTGATATTAGATCAGTGACTCGGGAAATGACGTCGATAAAATGATAATATGCAGAGAAAAGGCGACGTTTTAAATCAGCTTATCCAAATCCAAACCTGTGTCCTCCTGGGTTTTTTAACGCTTCCTCACTGCTGAAGGGTGGAGGCGTGGGAGCGATGTTTGTGTGTCTGCATGTCTGCTCATGCACGTGTCTGCCGGCGGACGCAGTGTGCAGTTGTGTGCATGTTTCTATTGACTCATGTGTGTCTACATGTATTACTTGTGCATGTCCTTGCCTATTTTTCTTTTTTCTCTGCGTCTTTTGTCCATGTTTCTAAAACTGAGAGGAGTTGCTATGGAGACTGGGATACTTGTATAAAAAGGAAGTGGCAAAAGAGAGAAATGTGGTTGTCAGGAGACACTCTAGGACCATGAGGTTGAGGCTGAAAGAGTGAGCCTGCAGTGTGTGTGTGTGTGTGTGTGTGTGTGTGTGTGTGTGTGTGTGGACTCAAGGTTCAGGTTTTCTCAACAATGAAGTACATTCATATTTCTTCTTCTTTCATTTTCCTGTTTAAACTCGTCATTTCACACAAACCCACAGAGATACACACACAGAGACGGCCATTCACCCGTCCACCCTTCTGCTGTTTGAGTTTGCAAAAACATGAACCCACAAAAATGCTCATATGTGCTGATGGACCGTTGTTGATCGTCTGGCAGGGAGCGGGGGCGCGATCCTTCACGTGCTGACAGGGGTTAAGCGACTGGCCAGTGATAATACAGCTGTTTCAGGCACTCCATCACTTGATAATCACATTACACCGGCACTCCATTGCTTCCACTCGCTCCCGGTAATCTTGTTAAAATCGCAGTGATTGGAATCACAGCGACAGAGAGACGAATGGCAGCGAGGCGGGCCGCCCGTGGAGTCGAGCCCTCACCTCGTCTGACTGAATGTTTTGAAGTGCATTAAGCTTTTGTCAGGTAACCATGGAGCTGCACGGGCACACAGGTACTGAAATGCACTTTTAAAAAGGCGGGTTTGGTTCCCATCGAAGGGCTATCTGTTTCCAGTTTGCGGTTTTAGGATGGAGAGAAGGAGCTGCACAGAGCGGGATTGATTTTTCTCTCGTTGCTCTTTTTACTTAAAAGCAGATGCATGAAGTCACTACACAATAGCTGCGCCCCACTCCATTAAAAGTAAAGATGGCTCCTCTTTTCCCCTTTGAGTCTGGCATCAAGGGCTGATGAGTAAGTTACTGTGCTGCCCTCTGGTGGCCGTTTGTTGACACTACACTGAGGCCATTTTGCTCTTATCATTGCATGTTGGTTGGGCTTCATGTGGTTTAAAGAGCTGGAAAGATATGCAGAAAATAAGTGTAAGTAATTCTGTCCTTAGGTGTGTTTATGTCCACATTCTTGCTATAGGCTCGAAGGTAAAGACACGTCTGCTTCCAGACTGGCTGCACATTTAAAGACGCTCAGTGTGACAGGTAGTTTAATTAAAGCAAAGGTCTGCCCTGCAGCTACTGACCCCCTGGCCTGCCAGCCTGAGCCGAGGTAGCTAGTATTCATTTGTCATGTGCAGGAGGGGCTGACATATTATTTATTAGTCATTTATATGAATGGGTCACAGCCACCGGCGGGCAGCGACAGTGAGACAGGCTTAATGCTTTGCAGGAATAATCAGTGGTAATTAAGATGATGCAATGACATGATTTAAGTCACAATAAATTCCTCTGAGATGAAATAGAGAGAGTGGAGCCTTTCCTCACACAACATGATGACGCTCGCACATATTATGAGCTACAAAGCACACAGAAATGTCGGCTGCCACTTTGAATGCTTTCAAATCACATTTTATTGAATTTCTGTCGGGTCCAAACGCATTTCATATAAGACAGAGGACCTTGAAGGACTATTGTTGGTGATATTTGTAAAGGAATAACAGCAATTTGGATGTTTGAAAACTGCGAGTTCAGGAAATTTTAAGGATTTTTGAAGTACCATATAAAAACTAGCCTGCCTCCACATTTATGAAACACCACCCACGTCTTAGATGTATTCAGGGATTCAAACAGAAGTGACGTTCAAATAAACACACTGAACAAAGCGTAATGAAATCACAGTCCAGTCCAAGCTAATGAAAAAGTGTTCAGAACTGCACATCTGTGAAGTTGGGGGACCCAAAAGAGACTTGATGCAACAAAGGCCAACATATTGTGGACCAACCTCCAAATATACTCGATCTGACATCTCTCATAAGGGAACCAATAGCATTGTTTTCCTTCCACTCTACCTGTCTTCAGGCCCAACTGCCATTCTTTAATAAACCTATTGTCTCCTGCTTAAATACAACTGTTTTACCGGCTGTGCAATTTAAATATAAAACAAGTATTGTGAGGCGAGCATGCCTGACGTTCACACGGGGAAAAAGAAAAAGCATTGAAACCCTCACATTTGAGATGAATGTAAAGTCGTTATGAAGGAATGTTAACGTGTGGTTTGACTTTATAAGAGACAAGTCTGTGCAGAAAATGGACACTTGCGTGCAACAGCAGCAGCAGCACGCACACGCACACACACGCACACACACACACACACACACACACACACACACACACACACACACACACACACAAATATTCCCTCACATGAACGAAGCTCATTCCTCCTCAAAATGAGATCGGCTGTAATCTGACAGAATGATAAAACACTTGTGAGTCTCTAATAAGTGTGTCCCCATCTGATGGGCCTCAGGTCCTCCTGACTCAGGGGACCAATTTGAGTGGTACACAGCACATGGTGCCCTGTGCTGAATTATCGACCCCCACCACCACCACCACCACCACTATTGCAGCGGGGATAAGAGGGAGGCGGATTAGGGTTCAGTTGTCTTGGCAACCTGAGATGCCATCTGTCATGTGTGTGCTGATCCACATCGTGTAGCTGAGACATTGTTTTAATTCAATCATTTTCTCACTACCAGACAGACCTCCTGTGAAAACACAAGAGCTCATGTCAGCTCGTATTTAACGAGAAGGGTGGAGTCATAGACGGTCTGAATAGATTGTGTTTGGCAACACATGGCGCTTTAAAGTACCCAGAGGCTGTAGGTGAATCCTTAAAGAAAAATTTGACATTATGGGAAATAAATGTGTTTACTGTCTCGCTGGGGGTTGGATGAGATGATTGACACCAGTCTGTAGAAGTGGAGGAGTAAAAACTGCTTTTGTTGGGGCCTGTTTTCAGCCGTGGATCTGGTGCACAAGTAAGCACCTACAACAGTAGTGCAGTGTACGAATCACTGAAAACACCACAGACTGCGCTGTCCGTGCTCATGATAACGACATGTGCCACCTAATACAACAGTGCGGCTCACGAATGTGTTTTTAATAGTTTCTGGACAACAATGCAGCACAGAGCAAAGAGCCACGTCGGGCTTTGGTGACACAGAAAATACTTGTTGGTAGAATCAGTTTGTTGTTGGTTTTGATCATTTTCAGGAAGGAAAATAAATAAAATCACTGCCTTATCCTTCAGTCAGGTTGGGGAGTTTTTTCTTATCAGGGGCCATTTTAATTTTGCCAGCAGCACCTGAGAGGCTTATTCTGCTTATGCGATGGGGGGTTGGAGGGGGCTCACTTTGGGGGGCCAGCACCTGTATTGGTCCACCCCCACCCCTTGGTGGCATACTAAATTGTTAAACAAATATATGACACTAACCTCTGTGATGGCTGGAACTGCTTCCCTTTGGCGAGCCATCAGATGTCCGATGATGATGATGATGATGATGATGATGAGAAGATGATGAGGATGACGATGCTCACAGATGGTTTTCCTGGTTTGGGTCAGTCAGTCTTGAGCAGAAATGAGTCTTAGCAAGAGTCCGTTTTGCAAGGAGCTGCTCACAGTAGTCAGTATTCGCTTTGCAGCTCAATGGGTTTCCACATCAGCGCCTCCATGAATTATCCCACACAAACTGACTTTGGAACAGTTTTACTTTGTGTGACGCTGGCAGCTCCACAGCAGCACCGAGGCTCTCCTTCACAAATTCTCCTTCTGCATAAGGTTTCTGCTTCTTAGCTATTGCTCGCTCACCGTAAATCTTGCCTGTATAACACTGTCTCTGTCAGAATGTGGTCTGTGAAAGCTGCTTGTTGGGCCTCCAAACTCCGCCGAAGAGCTTTAACTTCATCCAGGCGCGTCTGTCCCTGTAGCTCGTCCAGTTAGCATGTTAGTAGCTGTTCTGAGGTTAATACTTTTGATTCCGCGCCCCGACAAACTAATTTACACACTGGTTTGCGTTTTACTTCAACAGAAAATACTGGTTTGTTCATTTCTCTTGGAAAGCGCGACATTCGGCATCTGCGTTTTCCCGCGAGCCGCCATGATACAATTACGCAATATAACCGCGACGTGTGTTGCATTCATAGACCGCTCGGAAAAACGGTAATCTACTAATCTACTTATTTTCTTTATCATAAGTAATTGCGTTTTGGGATGAATGAATTGACTCGGATAAAACGGTCTCGGAGGCCGTATACGACTCGGATCCCGCATGTTCCCCACCTCCGCTTCAAGTTGTGCCTTGTGAAAATAAATAAATAAATAAACAAACAAACCTGTGCACCTGACTATGTTGTCTGGCTTCATTTTATGATCCAGGCTGCGTTCCAGGCGCGGAGTGACTATCTATTAACTCCGTGGGTGCTTCTGAGTCATTATTAAATTGGTTTAACAAGTCTTTAAAACATCATCAGTATGTCCGCTGTACAATACCTGCTCAAAGACACCCTGCCTCTGTAGCAGAGACAGGATGTGACTGAGTTCAGCACTCAAAGCCTCAGAAGCTTCTCTACAACAACAATCCACTCAAGTGGCTGATCGTGGTTTGTATTAGGACGGAGGTGGGGGTCAAAAATTAGAAAATGTTTTGATGATAACTAATCTTATCTGCATGTTGCATGAAGTGACACGAATGCACCGACATACACACGCATTGACATTCACAACAACATTGGTCCGATGAATGTCAACCAGTGCAAATGAGCAGGAGGGCAGCAGGGAAGTGTACTGATAGAGGAACAGGGGAGTGTCTGATAGACGCAGAGACACGAGGGACTCGTCCCCTGGGAGAGGGCTGCAAATGAACCAGCAGCCACACCTGGGACTACACACACACACACACACACACACACACACACAGGAGGTAAGAAAATTGGGGTTGGCTTGTGGCTGCCTCCACCACCTACCTGATTGATTGAGGCCCTGAAGCTACTATTATACTATTCCTAGTATTTAAAAAAGGGGGGTTAAAAAAGACTTTATCCCTTTGAGGAAGTGTAATTAACACCCGCATGATCCTAGCAGCAGTAAAATATTAATGCGAAATAAATCATAGAGGAGATATTAGTTGTCAATACTGACAATGAGCCATTTTATCTCAGTCTGAACAAGATGGGTCTGAAAGTTTTTTTGCCATTAATTTCTGTGCTTTGAAAGGAATACCGCCTGTGAAAGCATATAATTGAACAAACAATTTTTTTAAAAAAAATAAATGCTGACATGAACTAACTCAGCTGGGATTGTTGGTAAGCAGAGAAGACATGTTTGGCATAGTAACAATAAATACCATAGTCTGATCACAGTCTGCACAGCCTCAAATTAAAGCCACTATGTGCAGGATTTGAGAATGTCCCACTTTGGCGCCATCCGGTGGTCGTGTTCACAGTGACACCGCAGCGGATAAGGGTGCATGTCACTATACCTCTTTCTCCCATCACAACAGCCTCAGAGATCCTACAGTCATGTGCTTTTAGTACATCTTAACTCTATGCAGCAGGTGTGCCACCACTCGCCATGTGTTGGTTAGTTCAGTCCCCTTTTTTTTGGTCTATCTGCAAGGCACTGCACAGCCTCTAGGGGGCATAAGAGCTGAAACCTGTGACAGGTGTGTTTTGTCTCTTTTTCTGAGGGCCACTTTCACAAGAACAGATTTTGACAGTGACTTTGATCTAATAGTCAGACTTCAGACAGGCATCTGCATTTACCTGTTGCAGTCCAGCTGCTGTCTCACAGCCGTCTTTAGTAGGAAAGTAGTGAATTTTTAGAGCGCCCTCTGCTGGAACACAACAGACTAACACAACTCCAATATCAACTTTATTCCCCTACGTTTGAACAAATATTCAGATTTCTAATAAAAAGTCACAGCTGTACTGATAGTAATCATCAAAAAGTGTCTCTTTGTGCTGAGTTAGCCGTAGAGTGGCACACTTCTGAAGCTAAAAGAAGTCTTTCTTAATTTTGTGAATCTGTTTAACTCAGATCTAAGAGGAAACTTTAAACTGTCCTAAAAAACTTCAGACCAGTTTAAATTACTGCAGTGTGTGTGCTTGATGTGCTCAAAAAAAAAAAACATGCACAAGTCATTAAAGCACCTTAAAAAACATGTAATGTAATTTATTTTAATTCTTAGCCCAATCTTTACCTTCCAACCCAGAATTTAGTGGCGCACCTCACCTTTTAAAAGTTATTAGATGTCAGATTATTGACAGATTAAGTTCTAAACTTTGTTTTGAAACTTAATTGAACAGTTATTAACAAAAACGACAGCAAACACAACCACAGTGGTGCGAGACAGATCACGGTGACACTGAGAGAGTATTTTAAAAAAATACTGAATAAAGTACGTTGTTTTTTCTTTTATTTTATTTATATGCAACCCCATTTTAGGTTTACTCCCTGATAGCTGTCAGCATCAGCACGTTACTGCAAAAAGAAACACACTCATGAACTTCAACTTGCGCTTTCCGTTTTTATTGGTTATAATTACCGACAAAGTTTTCACCTGTGAAGAAAAAAAAAAAAAGCCTTGTCAGGAACAGCCCGCTGTGATGATGTCCAGTCACCTACTTTGTAAACTGACACCACAGGCGTGAACAGGAGAGTGGTTAAAGAGTGACGGCGGCCTCTCCTTGTTGCAGAGCTGCGTTCATGTGGAGAACCTGATAAACATCTGGCTCCAGCTGATGTGCGCGCGTGACAGGAAACAACACGAGAGAGACCATCCAGAGAGGAAACTTTTAGGAAAAAGATAAACTTTTGAGGAATCCCGCTGTTGCTGTTTGTGAGTATATTTGACATCATAAAGTTACTGCGGATTTGTGTTTTTGTTATCTGAGTTTGAATTGCTGCTGCTCTTCACGCGGACGATGATGATGATGATGATGATGATGATGGTAGAAACACACGAATTATAAACTGCATATCCCTCATTAATATGGATGATTTCACTGTTTCTGCAAACGTTTTTTCGTTATGTTGATGGTGCTTGAAAGCAGGTTGGTAGTCATAACTTTTTTCACTATAAGATGATGTAAAATCTTATCATCCTTTTTATTTAGAGGGATTACAGAATTTAAAATAACCAGTTTAAAGTTATTCAAAAACAGCTCATGAAGTCATTTCTATGTTTTTTTTATATTGGGATTTAGCACTTGTCAAATTATGTTTTTCATAATTTAACATCACAACGACACAATTTAAAGACCTCACAGTGCTCTTTTTCTCTTTCTTTCATTTGGAGATATCTAAAATAAGCAGTTTTTAAAACATGGTCATTTGGCAACAAGGTCAGAAGAAAACACGTGTTTGAATGTGAGTTCTGAAACACGAGCGTCCAGCATGTCAGTGCAGAAATGAATCCTCCGACATGCTCGTGGTGTCTGACCCTTCACGGCCTCTGTAGCAAAAAGTCAGAACTCAATAGGCAGACTGTCCTTTGGTGATCATTGTTTATTTGATCTATGAACTCTTTATGGATCCTTTTTTAAATCTTGATGCTAAAATTGTGTTTTATTGTGTTTCACTGGGGCTGGGGTGCAGTGACTCCCCACTGTTCAGGGTGCATAAACAGCAGCAGGCGACAGACCTTTCCATCCTGTGTTGATATGAGGTTTATTTAGTCTAGAAGCAGCTGAAGGAAAGCCATGGGGTGAGAGCGCCACTATAGCTGAATACTATACCTCCACTATGCAGTTGTATCCATTCAACCCCTGTTATTCTCTCACTTGTTTTACATGGCCTCTTTTAAGCAGGAACAATCCTACAGCTGACACCTGAGACAGCAGATCACTGAGTCAAAGCTGCTGCTGGCAGCAGTGCTGTCGGACATCCACTTGAAGTTATTAATCTTGATATTTTATGAATAGTTTTCTTTCAAGCGAAATGATGCCGAACAGACTGTGAAGAATGCACAAGCCTGCAGGTTATACCTGAATAGCAAACTCAAGGCAAACGCTGAAATTCATAAAAAGCATGTTCCTGACTGAAGAGATGATTCTTCCAGTGACAGATCTCCTGCTTCAACTTTTCTTTTTTCTCTTTTTCCAAAGTAAACATGAGAGCTGTGGCTGTCATGTAAGGAAACTGGATTTTGTTAGCTAGTTGTGAAGTTAGTTGTTTACCAGCCAGGAGCTTTGGTTTCATTCTCAGGAGACACCAGTGTTAGACGAACACCAAATCATCAATCACCCTGTCATCTTACACACATACAGCACACGGTCAGGTATTCAAGCCAACACTTCAGCTCAGATCCGTCATTTTGCACACATTTTTCAACCTGGCTGGTGTGTAATTTTAGCTGTTTCCCCGCTAACAACCAGCTGTTAGGCTGTTCGCTTTTATTGAGAAACACAATTAAAGGCTGTGAAGTACCACTGAAGCAAGTCTTACTTTGGAGACATTAAAGGTTTTGCAAACTAAATGAGTTGCAATAGAAACACTGATACGTGCACGGGTCTGTGTGTGTGTGTGTGTGTGTGTGTGTGTGTGTGTGTGTGTGTGTGTGTGTGTGTGTGTGTGTGTGTGGTGTGTGTTGACAGACATGGACCCTCAGCTCTGCAGGCGTATAAAGGCTGCTAGTGTCTGAGAGCTAGGCCAGTGGGTGACCTTTGCCTTCCCTTCCCAGCAGAGGCATCCTGTAGCAGAGGTGTGAATATTGCACCTGGATGTTTTGTTAGAGACAGAGGCTCTCATGCCCTGCTGGTCAACCTGTAAACCAGCCTCCCACTTGGCAGGCAGCCCCCTCCACATATACCTGTCCCACATCTGCACGATGTGTTTACAAAAGACCCTTTTCACTAGTTCCAGTCAGAATCGTATGTCTATAACATCCTCGCACAGTTTGGGCCCAGAATTCACTGATATGTGTACATACTGTATGTACGTCTTTGCCCTACTTCCTCTGTAACGATGTGAGAGGGATTTGTCGTCAGGTTTTTGCTGATGTAAGGAAACTTTACGGTAAACTGCTCTAGAACCTGTCATGATGATGAGCACTGAGCCACAGCTTCTCTAATGCAAAAACACAGGTGGTATACAACTGAGCCCAAAAGGCTGGCTGTGATGCGGCCTGTCTGGTTCCCAAACATCTGAACTCCAGATGAGCTTTCACTTGAGTGTTTTACTAAAGATAAAGTCGTTGTTAGTGAGTCACAGCAGTGGCATGGCTGTAGGGATGGCTGTCGCTCCCTCTCTCGTTCAGTCCGCCACTTTGCTCCAGGCTGAAATGTCTTGAACTTTTGGATGGACGTGACATTCATGGTGCCCAGAGGATGAATCCCAATGACTTTGCGGATCCTCTGGCTTTTCCTCCAGCACCAACATGAGGTTGATATTTGTGGTTTTGAGTGAAATTCCTCTGCAACTATTTATCCAAGACTACATAACTAATTAAATTCTCATCAGTCCCAGCTGTGCATTGTCTTTGAGAATCAGAAAATGTTAGCAGGCTTACACACTGAACTTAGGTGGTAGAAAACAATTTCCTTGATAAACATCAGCATGTTAGTATTATTAATCATGTAAGCATTTAGCTCAAAGCACACCTCTCAGGCCACGTTCTGAGCGAGAGTAGCCCTACATGGAAAACTGCAGGCCTGTAGTCTGCAGACGCAGCAGACGTCGCAACACAACATGATGTGATCCAGCAAGGCACTGTGTTGGCCAATCAAATACATCTACGCTCACATCTCTGGTGGATTACTTTGTAACGTGAACACAGTATTTCTACTGTTTATCCTGTGTTTGTTGCAACAAAAGATAAAATGATTGCCACCACGACAGCTTTCCAACAGTGTAAAATTCAGCCTTATAGTAGTGTAGTAATGAAAGTCTGCTTAGTCCTGTGACTTTAAGTCAGTCATCTGGCACAAAGCGGGCCCCTGCCTCTACTGTACATTACCCAGCAGACCCAGTGACCCACTGCATGTGTTGTTGTCTTAATTCCAGCTGATTAGCAGCGAATATTACCGGCAGTCAGAGCATGTCTCTGCATGGGGCTGAGCTTTATGACGGAGGCTGTCCTGGGAACGGGACAAATGAGCCATGTAGCGGCACCAGGAGACTGGCTCGGGGCTGTAGCTATACATCTTATTAAACCTGCAGTCAGTCAGTTTAATCCCTTTGATTAATGATTGTGTGGATTGTTTGGTTGTGAGGATAAGGACTATGGATGGAAGCCAGTGTGTAAAATCTGTTTCAGCCTGTATTGTTGCTTTTGTACGCGTGTAAGACGTCTCTGTGTTTGCAGTCGCACCATTTTCCCTCTAAAAACCATTATGTTTTAATCATTTATTGCTTTCTTAAAGGATAGCCTCACATTTTTGCATGACAGCCTGAAAAATCTTCAGCAGTGAATATCCTCCATCACAGCTCAACAAGGCAACATGTCTGAATCTGAAAGTGGGAATTTGCACCCATTAAATTTGGCTAACTCAAACTGCTGAAACCTTGTATTTTTGTGGTTGTGCATTTATCTTACATTGCTTTACACATGTGCAACCATTGTTCCATTTATCATTTCAAATGTTATGTGTCTTAATGTTGTATTTGTAATTTAATTTGATTTAACCTTAGCCACGGTAGGCTCACCTGTGGGACTTGACAGTGCAGTTAAATGGTCAATCATACAGGTGGAGACTGCACTCACTTTACTCGGTGAATGGAAATAACAATAGCAACAGGTTAAAGATGAACAGATGTGCATTTGCTAAACCCACCAGTTAGTCTTCATGCTTCATGTTTGACCCTTTTAAAACTGAGAAATGCTGTTCAAAAACACTTCTTGTAAAGCATAAATGTCACCTTTTTGTTGGTTGTCAAAGTTTTCAAGTGTGGTGTCTTCTTCGCCTCATTGTGGTGGACCAAACCATAAGCAGCTCATGTCTGCCTCCTCAGGATGGAGGGCAGAAAACACCTACTGGTGTTTGATGGTGTCTCTTGAGGACCACAATGGGCAACAATGAGACGTGACAGTCGAACACAGTGACACAAAGATGAGATTTGCACTGTATCTGAAGTGTTTTCAAACAGTATTTTTCAGTTTTACAAGAGAAAAGACTACAAAGATCAAGACAGTTGGTTTGGCAAATACGTCTCCCTGAGCTTTTCTATCGACTACCTCCTTTGGATGAGACAGACTAATGCAAAATGTCAAAATCGAAACTTAACAAAACATCTATTATTTGGTCCACCAGGGTCCGTGGAACGCCGATCGGAGCTGAAGCATGGACAGTGAGGTGGAAGCGATGAACACCAGCCTTGACGGTCCTCTGAGCCCGACGCACCTGACCGGGTTGGGGATGAACTGTCTTCTTAGTCCAAAGTACAGACACTCTGGACCGGGCCTCTCCAGTCCTCAGGAGTACAGCCAGTGGCTGCCTTTCCGCCATGATGCCAGCCTGCTGCCCATGAAAGAAGACCTGGCCTTCTGGCTCAACGCCCTCCTGGGTGAGACAGTCCCTTGATGCCAAACTCATGTTAACTGCACTGTCTGGACATCAGCGACAGTAAAAAGATCCCCAATACAAGAAGTTACTTGATTGTAAAAGTCTATGAAACAGAAAACCGGAAACATGCCTTTTCTTTTACAATATACCCACTGCTGTTTTTGACTGTGAAGCTACATTAAAAGAGAGAATGCCAATTAAAAACTTTCCCAAAGGGATATTCAAAACATCAAAATACACTTCAGATTGTCACAGTTATCTACAGATGAATGACCTCTGGGAGTTTGGAGTTGGGGCTTTTATTTTGAAGAACTGGTTAACAAGCCGCAGTCACATTAAACACGAAGGCACATTAACCTACTTATTATCCCAAATCCTTGAAATACCTCTTCATGAGGGGAACTGTGGCTGGAACTCCAGGGAAAGGGATGTTTCTTCCCACTTTACTAGATTGTAAGGGGAAACACAAAGGGTCTGCACATGCCCCAACCTGTTGGATGATGTCTGGAAAGTGACAAGACTCAAGCAGAGTGAGTCTCTGACTGACGCTGCCACAAAAAAATGGAAAGCATGTCAAAGTCACTTGTGGGACGAAGAGCTATACAATCAGAAAAGAGCTTTGGATGTGTGAGGACGAATACATTAAAGCTGATTTCCTCGTTATTTGCTGCTTCACAGCTTTTCTCAAACTATGAATTCTTGCGGGTACGTTTGCAGATCTATTAATAAGAAGGAGACTGAAACAATAAACAGTGGAGTCTTCCTTTTGATATAATGGTTTTCTATGCACATAGGTGTTTACGCAGCATAACCAGCTCGGCAACCAAGGCTGTACTGTTATGAGATGAATAAATAAGGTAGCAGCACGGTCAAAAGATTTCTGTGAATTTCCTAATGTGTAGTTTCACCTTTACTTAATGAGTCAGGGAGACACCTGGCAGCAATAATCACCAGCTCCTTTGCATTTTCACCTCATTTCTTCCTCATTTTTAGAAAACCTTGCAGACTGAAAACTGTAGTGGGGCAGAAATGCAACAACCGATACAAGCATTTTAATATTTTTAGCGTGTGAGTTATGTGAGTTACTGTGTTTAACCCAGTGTTTGTGGATCCTCAGGTGTGGACCTCACAGTGGACAGCCTGATGGAGAGACTGGATAACGGCGTTCTCCTCTGTCAGCTGGCACAGCTGCTGCAGGAGAAGATGATCCACACCAGCAATGGCAAGGTGCTGCAACAACACAACACAACATCACTTGGACTGTTCAAGTCATGATGAGGATGTTAGTTTTTTCCATAATAAACTAACTTAACTGGTCAAAGCAGGTCAGGACTGAGGTTGGTGATGTCAGTGTCTGGTGGTGCAGTCAGCAGTCGTCCATGTCTGTTCATGTTTCCTGTTACTTAGCCTCACCTTGCACGAGATCGCCTTTTGAAAACACTGTCTTCCTGATTTGTCTTCCATACACACAAAACACTGGGTACAAGCGTGTCTGTGTGTCTGTGTGTGTGTGTGTGTCTGTGGATATATACTTTTATGTGTGTGCGTGTGTGTGTTGAAAACAATTACAGCCCTTCATGAGAAGAGTGATCCACTGGCGAGCTGATGCAACTTCTGGATCATTTTTCGCCCGAGACAACACCGCCAACTTTCTCTACTGGTGTCGAAAGATTGGCGTTGACGAGGCTTACCTTTTTGAGTCCGAGGATTTGGGTGAGTTAAGACCGGAGATTGCGGAGTTCAGGAGCTCGGGCCTATTCTTCTTTTTCTTTTACCAATAAAAGCCTAAAGTGATGAAGCTTACCTGAAGTGAATCAAGTCATGCAGCACTTTGTAGTGTGTAAGTGATTAAATTCCAATCTTTAGACTTTTGAGATTCACCTCATTGAGGCAGAAATAATAAAACAAGTCACAACACCGCCTATCTGCCATCAGCTGTCGTCTGTTTGCTCTGTGAGAACATCATGTTTCCTCTTCAGCCTTTCATTCCACCCTCCAAATGCGACAAACTCGTGATGATTATGTATTTCAGACTCCCTGTATCACATCTCACTTACAGCGTCTGTGTGTACGATGCTCCGTGTGCCTGAGGGGAACACCAGTTGCAGTCAACATGCTAACATGGCTCTGTATCATTAAACGCACTCTTCTTTATGCACTTCTTAGTGGGCATGTCCACGCAAGGCGGCAGATGCGTGAGAATGATAATGTGCAGGTTAATCCCCACCAACAATAAGTGCCCCCCACCCTCATCCCCCCAGAGGCAGACTAACCTACTCCACTTTACTAACTGAGTGACGGGGAGAGTGAGCTGACTGTGCTTTGACGGGCTTCACGTTACTGCCTCAGTGACATGAAGGAGCAGATGATTATTCTTTTTCTTTTCTCTCATGTCCTTTTCTCGCTGCCGCCAGGATGTAATGATGGATCTCAAATGCAGGTGAATGGAAACAAAATACCGTTATTGATATTGATGTTCTCTCTGCTCATGACTTTTTTTTTAGTTTGCTTTAGTTGTGTGCATGCTCAACCAAGTGGCATCTTAAGAGATGAACTAAGGGCAGAGCAGTCAGAGCAGAGCCTCCTTTTTAATGTTGAATAGTGGACTGGAGGTAAGAAGCCGACTTGTTGAGGCTTTCATGCCCTTATGCCCTCAGTTGCATCAGGAATTCCTGCTCAGCTTCAAAGATCGAGGTTCACAATAGAGACCTCCTGAAATGTGCCCTCTCTGTTCAGACTGCAGCCTCTGTTTTCTTTTGACACAGACAGATGTTTATCTCCGGAAACATCTTTCCTTTCATACGAGTGACTGTTTTTTATTTCCACCCCGCTCTCTTTGTTTGTGCTCCATGCATGTGCTGCACCAAGTCCTCCATAAACAGCCTCGGGAGGTGTGCCTGTGCCTGATGGAGCTGGGAAGGATTGCAGCCAGGTAACAAAAAAAGGAACTGCCCCACCCATGGTACCGCTACTGAAAAGGAAATCACAGCTGAAAGACAGAAAACTGTGGGCTGAAATTTTCACCACACAACAGTCGCTTTATCTCATGTGGCCATGTTGGTGTTGTTTCTCCAACATTAATGTTGATCCAGGATCATTATTGCACCTGAAAGTCCTCACAGGGAGCAGGTCACAGTGGATGAATGGATCATCACAGGATTTTCACCTGTCTGGAACTTTTTATTATACTGTTGACTTATTATTTTTAGTCTCTTTTTTCAGTTTTCTGTCACAGTTTGTTTAAGTTTAGGCTAAGATCATGGTTTGAGTTGAAATAGACCCTCGTGCACAGCTGTAACATCACAACATCATGATTGGTGATACCAGATTGTGTCACAACAAGCACAATGTCAAAGAAAGTGTTTCTCATCTACTGATGAAGACAAAAAAAAGGTTTTAATGTTTTTAAAGATGCAAAATTCTTCAGCAATGGAACCAATGCAGATCAGTAAAGCAGCAGTTTTCGGTGGTTTTTCAACCTGTTAAATGTCTTTTCTGTCCTCCTTGCACACTTGCTGATGAACTGAGGTAACCCCTCATTGACACCACTCACAATGTTCCAGATGTGTTAATTTGATTAATATTAATTCAAACTGGATGCTTTTTAATGCCTATTTAGATAAAAAGTTTATATTATTACAATATGTTTTTCATACAATTGAATTAACAATGTTGAGGTCACTGCAATCGGCTGGCGACCGGTTCAGGGTGTACCCCACCTCTCGCCCATTGCCAGCTGGGATAGGCTCCAGCCCCCCGCAACCCCGAATGGGATACGCGGGTATAGAAGATGAATGAATGAATGAATGTTTAGGTGACTTCATGTTGCAGAGTTTTCCTGTTTCAGTGCCTCCATTGCTGTTAGCTAATGTTAACTGTTTATCTATTTATCTAACTGTTTATTCATCAACATTACTTTTAGCTAACTATTTCAACATCTGTGGCTTAATTTTTCAGAACAAAATACTGATTTCCGTTTTTTCACATTAGCCTACTCCACAGTCTTTCCACATGTAATGAGTAATGAGTAGTAATGAGATTCAGGTACCCGTGGTTGCGAATCATTATTCTCTATCGGGTGATTTACTGTTCATTTATCCACACCATTGCTGATGTATTTTTGTTAAACCTTTCTTTCAGGTACGGTGTGGAGCCTCCAGGGCTGGTGAAGTTGGAGAGAGAGATCGAGAGGGAGGAGGCGGGGTGCTTATCTCCATCATCCCGTCTGCCCTTTTCTTTTTTTCCTCCTACAGCATTGTATTCATCCCTGCCCCCAGCCCCCTCTCCTCCTCCTCCTCCTCCTCCTCCACCCGTGCCCCTCACTCCAAGCACAACCTGTGTGTCTGAAACCCTCCCTGCCTCCTGTGCCTCTGATCTTCCATCAGCCACAGAAAACCCAGTGCCTACATGTTTACCTCCACCTCCGTCCTCCCTCTCAGCCTCTAACCCTTGTACAACCACAGCCTCAACACAAACACCTTTGTTCTCTTCATCCTGCACCACTAACACATCTGCTTCAGCTCCACTGGCAGCACCCTCACCAGGCCAAACCCTGGTATCCACTGCCAAAGACTCCTCCAACACAATAAACAAACACACTCCCACAGCTGCGCCTCCCATCACCTCCCCTCCTGCAGCCCTGACTCCTCGTTCCCTGAGCAAATCCACGAGCCGGAGGAGCGCAGGCACCAACAACATTTTGGATGATATTGTATGTATTAAATTCCCAGAAAATGAATCTTTTGAATCTTGCTGTTCAAGCCGTATGTGTACGTTTGGACTTGATTTTCTCTGTCTGACGTGTTCCAGGTGAGAAACATTATTGAAAATCCCCCCTGCAGCTGTGCTAACAGGTTCCTGGTGGAGAAGCAACCTAAAGGCTGCTATCGAGTCGGGGAGAAAGTTCTGTACATACGAGTAAGTGTGTTCACACTAATCCCGTCTTTGAGAATTTATTTATATGTACTGTTACTTTAAATACATTTTGAGAGACACGATATGCTTCATTTTTATCAAGATAATGAGAAAACATACTGATACTGATACCAAAATCCTTCTGTTTCCTAAACCTAACCACAGACAGCACTCAGGCTGTGAACCATGTTCTGTATCAAAGTGCTGCACTTTGTGTGACCACCATCCACCCTCACCTCCTCCCTACATGTGCAGTGCAAAAATATATGTACATACACTGTATGTAAATGATAAATTTAGTGCTTCCTACGCTTGAGTAAGCACTGCCACTGAACACGATCCAGGCAGTGAATGTGTTTCCCATCAAAACACAATCAAACAAATTAATGTATCAATGTATTTGCTGGAGGACAAGGTTGGTTTTCTTCTGGCAATACTGCTGATGTGTTGTTTAATAAGATATAAGAGAAGTTGCAAAATAAATAAATGAAACCCGGTGTTAGGTAAAATTAGAAACACCAATGTGGAATACTTACTTTAATGCCATCACTTGTTAATGTAAACCGATGAAGATGCATCATAGACGCTGTTGCGCATAATGATGTGAGGTGTGAAGGCCTTCGGGTTATTAATCAACAGCTGAGTCAGCAACAAGTGCAGCGTGTCAGAGCGACTGATTCGCAGTCATTTGGGATGGAGTCGTAGGTGCTTTTCAGCCTCCCGGAGTCGTGCACCACACGTACGCGTCTGTACAAAGGCTCGAGGAACGGCCTTCTGGGAGGCAGGGTTGCTTGGCAACCAATGGTCAGGATAAGACTGGGCTGACAATGATTTTATTCAGTACATAGACCTTCAGCAAAGAGTTCAAACCTGACGGAAAAACAAACACGTCTCTTTCAGGATGATTTTGCGGAGATATGACCGTGGTGTGCGGTTCAGATGGCAGCCCCCCCGGGAGTCCAAGCCCACATATGAGCGGGGGGGGGCTTTGATTATAAGAAGGTTTTACTTCGCTGTCTGTAAAGAAGCATCCAAAGAGAAAATACAACAGCTTCAGAGTATGTTTAGTAAACACCGTATTTAGCATATTAACTTAATAATGTGTTGTCCATAAATCCATAAAAAAGTACTTTAAAACAGACAATGTGTATCTTCTACGTTCAATAGAGGCACACAGGTGACAGGTGTTAATTGTATTGACCCAGCACTCTCCAAACTGGTAATCAATGCTGTCAGTGTCAGTTTGCTTGCAACGGAGTTACAGCTACATTTCAACTGATGGACGACATACTTTTGCTGCCCATTTAGAAAGTAATGCACCCTTTCAAGCCACAGAACACACCTGTTTCTCCACAGCAGACGAGAGCACGTGTTTGAACAGCGCAACAAACCGAGGCAGTAAAACTGTGATGACGCTAACAGCTTCTGTCCAGCAGGATGCGCTTCATGAAACATTTAGAAAAGAGAAAAATTTACCTATTTCATATTTCAATACATCACAGATCTGTTTTTCTATCTCAACTGTTGACCTTTTGTGCTCATCTCCTCTATGCAGCCTTGCAGATACAATGTTTCTCCATAACTCTGTGTCCATCTGTCAGTTTCAAGCTATAATTACTAGTTTGTCGACGCTCCCTTCCCTTCTCGCCTCGCCGCTGACAAGCAAACACATCTCAGCTGTGTGAATAGAGCGCCGCAGCCCATCGACCCTGACTCCATCCATTACCTTGAAGCTCACAGCTGCCTACGTATGTGCAGGGAGACGCACCATAATCCTCAATTACCATATACCATGATAACCCCTGTGCAGCTCCTAGGAGAGCGTGCCATTCAATGTGTACAGACCTTTTTAAAGAGCAGATACTATTGATTACCCGGACACAGTCATTAGTGAGGGGTTTAATCAGACAGCTTGTTAATGAGCGGCTGAGCATGACCGCCCCTCCTCACATGTAAACTTTCTACCCCCCCCCCCCTCTATTCCCTCTGGAGGCTATTCAATCATGCTGGCCCTGGAGTGCTCTGCCATTCTTTGGTGTTAGAAAAGAGGAAGGCTTTTCTTTCTTCTCTGTGCCCAATTAGGCTCTCCTTCAGCTTTGTAGCAGGGACACTGTCTGACTGTGTCAGTGGAGGGAAAAGACATTCAGATACCTCACAATATCATGCCACATCACTTCTTTGCTTATCATGCTATCTACATAAGAGATAAATGAATAAATAAATAATTAAATACAAGTAAAATGAAAGCATCTTTTTTGAATAGTGGTTTTATCTGAGCAACATCAGGACCAAAATGAGGATGATTTTCATTTGTGTCATCTAGCATTTTGCCTCATCGTCCTCCTTTGTCAAGTGTCCTTGAGCAAGACACCAACCCCCTAGAAGCTCTTGGGGCTTTTTTCTGTGCGTGACCTTTGACTTCACATTATAAGAGGAATGGATGAAAAATGATTACTCCTGACTCATAGGCACGTTTATCAGAGATAAAGCTGATGTTATTTTAATCATCAAATATGATGTTAATAAACTAAGAGTGAGCAGCCACGCTAGCACCCCTGTGAGGCTGCGCTTAGGGACTGTGGTGAGCTGAATGCAAACGTCAGCATGTGAACGTGGTCGCGGTGATAATGGCAACATGTCTGTGCTGAGCAGGTATAATGTTTACCATGTTCAAGGTTTATGCTAAGTTATGCTAATTAGCATTAAAACAAACTACAGCTGAGACTGATGGGAACATCATTCTCTAAAATATTCACCTGTTATTACAAATCATCCTGAGGAGACCATGTACGGCTCTACAAAAATGACATTTCTTCAAAACCATAAATATGTGCCTCATCATGGAAAAATTAGGGGATCGAAGTCGTTCCATCCTCTGGGGACCATGAATGTCTGCGCAGCATTTCATGGAAACTGGTGCACTGATGTCTAAATCTTTGTCCTCATCCTTCTAAATGAGTCAAGACATTGACAATAATATAATAATAATAACAATATAACACTTGATTGTTTGTCTCCAGACTAATCAATGTGCTGTTCCAGGGGCTTGCAAACATACAGGCCCAAGCTTACAGTCTGTTTTGTGTATAACTTTGATCTCATTGAGATCAAGACCTCTTTTGCAGCACACATGAGCAGAGATAAGACACATATTCCTGCATCAGCTCATACACCGTAATGTGGCTTAGATGGTCTCTTTACTGTAAATTTTACAAGGACTGACTGTACCCAGCAACAGCATCAAAGGTGGTGGATGTGGCTAAAGGCTGCCTCCTACTGGCGGGTGTGTGAATGACTCCTCCTCCCTGAGTACACTCATGCATCTTTCAGCAGCAAAGGAGAGAGGGAATCAATGGAGCTGCCAGGGAGGACACAGGGGAATCCAGGCGGTAGTTTATGGGCTGCAGACGGAGCACACTTTGTACAGAGACGTGAAGGGGGGAGGGGGGAGTAGTAGAGACAGAAATAAAGGAGTCTGCCTGACAAAGAGGGCTTGTGTTGAATATTACAGTACAGAAAGAAGTCACAGCAAAGTAACATACAGAATGTTCTTCATTAAATGTCAGGTTGGTATTTGGTGACCAACTCGAGTCCCTGCTGTGAAGTCGTTCTGATGCATAAAGACAGATGCCAACTTCATTTAATCAGACACGATGTATATAAAGCCATCTAATCAGCAATCAAGTGAGAAGAAAAACATCAGATGAAAGCCTCAAAAAGCAACCAAAAAATTAAAGCAAACACTGACAAAAAAAAATAATAGCTATTAGGATGGATTCATTTTATTTCTTTAGAAAATCAACTCTTGATGTTGACTGAGTTTTTGAGAGTGAAGATCAGTCAGAGTTACATTCCCTCCTTGTGTGACAGGAGTGGGGTTTATTCAGGATGTCAGACTTGACCCCTGTCAACCTCAACATTTTAATCTGCAGGATGACAGCTGAGACGGACCACGTCTGGGCTTTCCTCTGTCGCCGCCTGCGTCACCAGCCTGCGTGCGTGTGCCTGTGCTTGTACCATTGATTTCTTTAGCCCGTACCCATGACACACACACACACACACACACACACACACACACACACACACACACCTCCCCTCATAAGAAGTGGATCTGCTTGTATTATCACATTCTTAATGGCTCCGTAATGAAGGGTTTATTGGCGATAAGGCAAGAAGGGCTGGGCTGGTGCTGACAGGACAACGGATGGCTTTGCGAGGCCTCCTGGGAATGTTAATGTCCGCTGGGAGTTGAGGGTCTGCGCTGAACTCATCTCAATTTCTCCTTTCATTTTTTTTCCTCCCAGGCTTTATATTGTGGCTGTAGTTGCCATGGCAGCAGTTGGTTTTCAGCTGTAAGCACGGCTGTCTGTGAAGGATGTGTTGATTCAGACACAACTGACCTATTCTGCAACTACTGCTGACAGATGATGGCTTCACAGTCATCATTTTATTCAAAATGCTGTTTATTAGGTGGTTTGTGTTGCAGATCCGTGTGGGCGCGCCTTTGTGTGTCACTGCGTGTGTGTGCGTGTTCATATGTGGATTAGTCCGGCGTGTGTGCTCAGCTGGTGCCACGAGGTGTTGTTTCATTTGGTTTAATGAGATTTTGACAAAGCTATCTGGGAGATCATTTGCCTTTCATAGCTCGAGCTACACATGCACAAGAAGCTTGTAAATATTAGATTGGTGCGTGTATGTGTGTGTGTGTGTGTGTGTGTGTGTGTGTGTGCAGGGGTGATTGCTTTTCATGTAATTGAGAATTCATAAACATCTTGGCAATATATCAGCCAGAAAATATATGCACTCTTTACTTCCCAGCTTTCCCTCCTTGACTGTTCCGCCTGGTGTCACCTCTGCAGATGCTGAATGAGCGTCATGTGATGGTCCGTGTGGGCGGAGGCTGGGAGACCTTCATAAGTTACCTGCAGAAACACGACCCCTGCAGAGGAGCAGGGCCGGTCGGCAGATCTGAGGTCAGGGTCTGCAGGCACAAAGCGAAGCCGCCCAGTTTGAACATCTCACCTGACAGCTACATGGTGGTTGGCGCCCATTACCGTGGGAAGAAGTAGACTCTCAAAATGCTCAACCCTCGCTTCCATCTCTGGGCAGCAGCTGTGAACATTTCACTTAATCAGACTGAAAAGTACAAGGTTAATGATTCAACATGGAGCCCAAATTCCTTTTACCTCAAGTTTTAAAAGAAATCCAACTTTTTTAAGCGTTTTCTTAGCTGGTACCTGAAACCTGCTGATAGAACTTGGCAGTGAAGCTGCATGACTGCAACGATGAGTGAATCTTACTGATCAAATAATTTTCTCAGTCAGTCTTAAAGAAAAAATACCAAACATTTGCTTGTTCAAGCTTCTCCGATGGGGGGGGGGTTTGGTGTTTTTCTTTGTCATGCATGACAGTAAACCGAATATCTTTAAACTGCAGATTAAATCGATAATGACAATAATCGTTGTGTAGCACTGTATGCAGAAACGTCATTGGAGTTCGTACTCTTTAGTTAGAAAGCTGTGATGTGTTTATGCACCATGGTACTGTAGTTTAAATGTGTGTGTTTTGGATGCCTCCGTTCGAGCAGCAGTTTGAGTAGAAGTTTTAAAGATCTATGCATAGTGACTTTAAATGTATGCCGTTATATTTAGCATTTTTCTGATTTTACTGGACAAAACGTTTCTGTTCAGAATAAACTTCAGAAAAAAAAAAAATGTCTGAATGCTGTTTTAAAGAAGGAAAATCTTGCACAGCCTAAATTACAGCTTACAATATCTTGTTCTAATAGTATGTATCATAATGTTGTCATTTATTTAATATTCTGTATTACACAATAGATGCAAAAACCACTTGTATGTTTCTTGTTTCTCATTTCCTTTTGCATCATTTACCTGCAGCAGAGCGAGTCTCAGCCTGAAAGAGGCAAAGACACGGAACATGGAGTCCTCCCTCTAGATGGCACCATGTCCTCAGTGACAAAAGGCCAGTCGTCTCCATGCTGTCAACACTGCTGTTATGACTGTGTCTCACCTCTTGTGAATGTTCATCTCTTGTTTGGACAAGAGCTACCTCATGCCCACAGACACAACAGTACACAACATATTGCTGCCTCATCAGCAGGATTTGGACGGTCACTCGTTACGTAAACGGCACATTGAACATTCAGACCAGTCAGGCACAAACACTGAAAGTCACAACACATTAGTAATTACATATTTTATTTCAGTAAAATAAATTAATTAAAAATGGACACAAGTTTTAATATATTGAAAGAAACTAACTGTAATGAGATCATGCAAGACTGTAATGTCTTTTTAGTCCCCACGTAACATCTGCAGTGGTTTGAACCAGTATAAATGACTTGTAGAAAATAATAGCTGTGCTACTGAAACAAGTGCCACTCTAAACGGTGGCGTTTTCACAGGGCATCTCTCACCGCACAGAGTGCGTTTCTAAGTTCCTCATGAAACACAGGAAGTTGCCACTTGAGAGAGTTTTTACAACAACTTCAAATACGCTCTTACACTGTGCTGACCTCATTAGTTCTCTTAAGTACATTATCCTTACTGTTTTGTAAATTTTGCTACTGTGTGCTACTGCTCTTTTTACTGAAACTCAATCCAATCAATGCAAAATCTTTGTTTTTAAAATTCAGACATCATCGTGTGTTGGCGTTCTTACTATTTCAGATATGGGGGCGTTTAAAGTTTTTTGCTTGTAATACTTTTTTTTTTTTTTTTGACAAAGTCCTGCACATGTGCACAGATTTTCCCACCTATGATACACAAAAAAATTTGTAACAGTTGTGTGCAATTGTGCTTCAGTCCTAACAACACATTATACTTGCACCATGTACTTATACATTACAGTTTACTGCTAACAGTAATACTTACATTACTGTGTTTCAGTTTGGGTGTGAACTAAAACTTTGTAAAACCAAAACACCAAACAGCATTCTGTGAGTCGCAGGACATCAGGAAATACACTGACTCAGGAGTCAGTGTAATGACCATAGATATAAATGCTTTTATATTTATGGTATGTCCTTGTTTCTGGCATAAATATTTTCACAATAAGAGCCTAGACCGACTGACCCTAAACACACAACATGGTATTAACCCAAACTCTTTGTAAAACAGGGTGCTTATTACATGCTCTGATCATCTTTTGCTCCCATGTGTGGCCTCGCAAACATATAATGTAGAACTCCACCTGCTCGGACTTCCGGTTCACAGACTTTTATGAGACCCAGCAAAGTGCAAAGATTCAACAAGACACTGAAGAAACTGTTTTCAATCATGCCTCGGTTAATTTCCTCGACTTCTGAAAGTGGTAGCCTCGTGAGGAGGTTAATGGTGATGGTGAAAGGACTGAACATCACACACAGTGTTGTCAATACACGTTATAACACTTTTTTTTCTAAGAAAGTTATTTGACATAGTTGATAGAATATCTCATGACTTATCTCCAGCAATCAACATTTATAAAAACTTCATCACACATGGCTGTAATATTCTCATATCATGAAGTTGCAGTGAGCTTGAAAGCTTCAAAATAAACTAGTTAGAATGACCGGGAGGGGAAAAATATAGATTTACGTAACAGAAAACTGGCTGCTGTGTTATTATCATCCACACGTGTCGCCAAGAGAATAGCTTCTCTTCTTCCCTTGAACAAACTAAAGTCCTACCAGCTTGTCGCATGGCCCCGTCCAAGTCTACGCACAACGAAGTGTACAGTTCGGTAAGTTAGCACACAGATACTGGTGTATTTCACTGATTTATCCTATAAACACACACTTCAAGGTGTGCACCTGTTCATTTTGAAGGAGCACTTCCAATTTTAAATCCAAAATGTTTTTCTGTGAAGTCATTACTTTATTTTTAGTGCTACTAAGACGCAGCTGCATCCATATAAAGAAAAAAAACACATCAGCTTTTGTAATTGTTGTGAAATGGTGTCCATTAACGCGACACTCCAAGTGTGGATACTTGTGATTTTACGTACTTCATTTTGTCAAACACAAAATGAGCACACAGTGTGTATTTGGAATACAGTTTCTAACGTGTGTCGCTGGAGTCAAGAGTCTCTCTAAATGATTATTTGTGCTTTTTTTTTTTTTTGACACCAGATTTGGAGGTATTTTTTTATATAATGATTGAATTACAAAAGCGAAAGAGAAAAGGTGTAACTCCCATGTCCCTACGCTTACTACATAAAAATACAATGTGCTATTCTTTACGTCGGTACACAATAAATCGCATCTTACTGATTGAGAAATCATACGAGATCAGTCAGTCAAACTGTGAATTTGGAATTTAACTGTCAATGGATTTATTATTTTCATCTTTTTTTTTTTTTTTTTTGGTTTGGATTTTTTTTCCACTGCACCAACATCCGGATCTTTTAAACACAGCTATCAGACTGAACAGCTCCTCCATTTCCACTGTGCATTGCATTGTGGGACAGCGATGCCTAATTTTAACCAAGATACGATGGCCCTCTACCAATGTGTGATGTTACTATGTTACTGCACTAGGTGAAGGATTTGGGACGCAGCTTGTGCTTTCGTGTTTAGTCAGATCACTGGCGTTCTTCTAAAATTGCTTCATTTGCTTGTATTATGCAAAAAGGCTGACCAATATTGAGGGTAAACAATGGAGCAATCAAACACTTCCTCCACAGTTTGGTTTCTTGTTTTTGCTCCTCTCAGTTTATGACTCAGCTGTCAGTAAACAACCGGGTCGGCTCTGTCAGTTTGGTACCACGAAATACCTTCATGTCGCTCAATCCAATAATGGATTCAGGCTCCCAGCACCGTCCCGTAACTCTTTATCCGCTCTACGTTGTTACTTCTAAACAAACAGAAAACAAACATTCTTATTCAAAATCTACTTTACACAAACGATGATCTGGATTTACACAGAGATGCATTTGTACATACAGAATCTTTAAAGAAGCGTCGGACTATTTGCTTTTCAATGCAAATTTACTTCTGTGTATTTTATCGTACTGACCGCGCTGCTCGATGTACTTTGTGCTCTGCAGAGGCTGCAGGCGTTACCCCCGGGGCTCATGTTTGATATCAGTTAGTGTGCTACACTAAAGATAAGCAATGGGCAGTCAACGCCAGATTTTTTTTTTTTTTTTTTTCATTACGAACAATAACACAGCACACATCACTCGACTGAAAGAGGAACGCTGACATGATGCTCTGGCTTGATGTTTGTGTGTTTGTTCCTTTCCAATGATTTCTCCCATGATTCATCTGAAGTGTGTGTGGAAAAGAAGGTGCTGGTGTGTGTGTGTGTGTGTGTGTGTGTGTGTGTGTGTGTGTGTGTGTGCTATGTGGGAGAGTATGTGGCTTCATGTATTTAAGAGAGCACCATTTTAAGACAAATTCTCTTCAGAGAAAACAGTCACCTTTAGATCGCCGTAAAGTCAGTGTTTGAAACATCTGAACCAAAACAAAAAAAAAAAGTCTTATTTGTGCTATGAGAGCCATGACCCAGGCGTACGTCACTGTGGGTGTTACTCTTGGCGTTCCTGGAGGTCCCCTGGGGATTTTGGAGATAAGGTGTGTGAAGTTTGTCGTTGCGTTGTTGCTCCTTCTCAGGCACACTGAACACTGATGGGGGATGGAGATGTCGAGGGTGGTGTGAGATGGTGATCAGACAGAAACTGTTTCAGAGTTAAACATCAAGGTTGGAAGGGTGTGGTTTGTGCGTTCGGTGGCTCAGTCGCTTCACGACGCCTCTGTCACACGGTTCCGTTCTCCTGCCTCGGCTTGTGGGTCGTCGTGCGAGCGGGTGTGCTCAGGGAGGGGGCCAAGGTGCAGAGGAAGCCAGCCAGCAATGTGAGACCGAGGCCCCCCCAGGCACAAAACATGGACCAGCCATAGCCATGGCTAATGTCCTCAGGGAGGCCGTACATGTAGCGAGGGTAGCGGGATAACTCAAAGTTGATTCCTGCCACACATGTGCACAAGGAGATGATGCAGCATGTTCCTGTGTGAGCAGAAGAGACAAGCTGTGATTTAAAGGATGCACTCGTTCATGTGTCTTACTGCAGGGCAGGAATCAAATTACTGCAGGACATTAATCTACTGTCTCATGTTAACCCAAAGATGCTCTCAGCTGTCACCAAAAGAATACAGAAACTGAATAAATCTGGAGTCTGTCTGCGTGCTTGTATGTGGATGTGGGCATATGTGCTCTCACAGTACCTCCCATGAGAAAGAGTAGCCCAGCTACATATTGCATGAGGTCATGCTGCTGGCAGCATCCCAGCACTCCAATGATCCAGCCAAAAAGAATGATGGACACGGCCATGCCGACAAAGCCAGCCGTCATTCTTCTTAGATCTGCAAGCAGAAGTGAAAACATCACCGAGTCAACAGTCAAACTAAAGAGTCTTCTTTAAAATGGCAGCTTCTCTAAAAGCTTAATGTTATGGACAAATGCAGAAGTCCGAATGATCACAGTATGCTTAAAGAAACAGGAAAATCGAACACTGTCTTCTTACTTGACTTGTCAATGAATAGAGGAAATCATCCAGCAGTGCGTTTAAGATGGAATCTGACACTCAAACAGTTTGAAAATTACTGAATCAATTATATTATCAATGAGAAAAAGTGTGATGTAACAACCCGACAAATGACCTGATTTAAGCCTTCATAGGCAGCGGTATTATTCTTTTTTTAATTAGAATGTCGAAGAATTACTGAAAACCAGTGAGGCTGACGCTTTAGTTGATGTGTCTGCAGCCTAACTGCTAATGGAAAACCTCTGATTACATCCAACTAAATAGTCTTTTTTTTAGATTAGAAACTTTATTTTCCGTGTCTGCTAAAACGTACACTTATCTGAAGATAAAGATCAGATTTTTGGATATTTGGCTGACCTGCTGCTGACTTATTTGCAATATAATAATAATTATAATAACAATAACAAGTTATAATAAGAATTAAATATATCAGAAGTGTAGATGTCTCTTTTCACCCTATAGTGCTAACAAGCTACAACAGAGGATAAAACTGCAACGGATGATAATGATATAAACAGTAGTAAGAGAAATCTGGAGTATTGAATATAGGTATGCATAAAACACAGTAAGATATACATAATGTAATATTTTTGACAATGTTTTGCCACATATGTTCAAAAAAGATTACTTCACAGCACATCCACAACACTGAACTTAAAACAGAAAAAAAGAAGTTGAACTGAAGATCACTGCTGATGCAATCCAAGGTCAAACAGCTCCTTCAGTCAATCTCTCTGAACAAGGATATCAAGTAAGAAAGACAAGCCAATCCGAGCGTTTTAAGGAGGGATTTAGAAGAAGACACTGATCTGTCCCCAGATAAACCAGTCAAAAGCCTGCGGCTGTGTAACAGTGATGACCCGATAACCTCTGGTCATGACTCTGGATGAGGGGAAAAGGGCTTATCAGGTCAGTGATACATTCAGGAGCGACGGGCAGCTGTGCCTTGAATGTGATGAGAGTAATCTTTCAAACAATTAAGAAATGAACAGGTTACCACTTTCTTTATGGTTGAATGCACTCATCTGTCAGTGTTAATAACGTTACTGTTGCCACTGCAGATGGAAGTGATTTATAGAGGACTGAAGCACAGGCAGATTTCTTTCACTAGCTCGGCTGTACACAGAAGCACAATATCTTATAAATATTTTTGAAATGGTAAAATCAAGACATAAGAGCTGATTTATTCTAAAATACTCAAAACGTCGGACATGAAAGAAGCATGTACAATGAAAATAAGATGGGGCCCAAATTTGTGCTTTGGGGGACGCCAAATTTCACATTTACTCAGAAAACTGAGTCAACTAAACCGTCTGAATGCAAAGAGCTTGTCTGGCGGATAAAATCTTTAAATGGTGACTGAACAAAGACTCCTAAAATGAAGCCATTATCAGACAGTAGATTATGGATTTTCTCAACTTTTTCTGTTTATCGTTTTCTTTGTTATTGCCCAAACAGTCTGCCAACTAAATTCAGTAGAAGCAGAAAGCAGAAGAAATATAATAAGTGTGGATAAACAGAAAAGATGCAAAGGACAGATAACCAGCCAACTAATGAGTTCAGCCAACTCCAAGACGGACAAACACGTTCGGACTTACGGAGTGCGTGCCACTCATCCTGTCGTATGGTCTTTGTGATGTTGATGGGTAGATTTCGTGGTAGGATGGACGAGGAGTAGTGATACTTGACTGGGGTGCATCTTTGAATTATTCCTGGCAAAAAGAAAATGATGCAGACAATTAGAACTGGAGCACAAAAATGTTTAATGTGAGCAGAGAGAGGCGACAAAGAAGGAGCTGAAGTAAAAATCTCATTCTGAACTATTGCCCCACTTGTGGGATTATGAAATAATATATGTCCATGATAGAAAAGCCTCATATTTATTTTACACACTCACTGAGTTTTAATTTACTGAGGTGGCCTTATTAACCTCGTGTTCCCAACCATTGTTATAGAGGGGGATTAGGAAACAATATGGAATATGGATTATTCTACCGACGGCTGCATAAAGAACCTTGATTGGGCCCATTTAAAGTGAATCTCTTCACACTGACTTGATGGTCAGTGCAATGAACTGCATTCAAAATAAGCGTTCACAGTCTGGTATAACTAGCATGTAGTCCAGCTTCTACCTCACACATAAAGACATACAGCAGCTTTATGTTTCTATTCCCCAGCAAGTCATCACTAAGGTCATTTTACATTTTAGGAAAGAAGAGGATTATTTCTACAGCACAGCTCTAAAGACTACAAACACAGCAGACACATTTCCTTTCGTAACGGGAGTTCAGTGTTTTCATAACACAATTAAACGACATTCCCAGAACTTTTGCCAAAGCTTTTTGTCAAGCTTTGTTAATCTCTGATTTTTGTACTCTTTGAGAGTCAGATCTGTGATCTTCCAGACTTTGATCCGAATGCTCTTTGTTGAGACACCCAAAGCTACTGTTGAAGAAAGAGGTTTATATATCAGGGTGCCACTTACATCCAAATATTTCATGTTTTCCTGACGGACATATGTGATGAAGAAAAGCCAACGTGTCTGTGGCTCATCTAAAGCATGTAGCACACATCAAAACTGATGAAACTGAAAACTATGCAACATCTTTTACACTGAACATCAGTACCTCACATCTACAAAGCATCAGCATGTTTATTAGGATTTAGGATAATTTCGCCTCAGTTAATACTCAGACTACTTCAGGAATTGTGTTTTATAATTACAATAACTGACAAAATGGTGGCAACCTGGCCCTGCACACCTGTAGTAGATCCAGACAGGTGATTGTAGTTGTTTTGCCTCATCGGACATCTTCTCAGGACATCTGCCTGATCTCCCGTTAGCTTTACATCTTTATAATCCTTATTAATACACTGAGTTTGTTGACTTTGTGTAATTCGCATCATATCACTGCTGAGCTTTATTGTGAAGGTCTAATCAGCCAAAATAAGTGAAAACACCTGTGTGGGGTGCAAAGAGACCGTGCAGTGTTAAATGATGTTGTATTGCAAACATCCTCGAAAACATAACAGCTCCTTCGAACACCTAATGAAATGTGAAGATCAACACTCACTTTGCAGCACAGATCACAAGCATGTGTTCAAAACGCTGAGCATTAACATTAGCATTCAACAGTACATCGGTGCATATATGAGTCCACACCAGCAGAAACTGTCTAACACAGAAACTGTTATTTTCCAGACGTGACTGTCATCCTCGAGACTGTAATTGTTTTGGGTCGACAAACATTAGACACCTTTGCACCTGTGCACAAAGTTCACAGTTAGCGCTGAAGGAGAAGTTCATTCCTGAACACTGTTTTGTTCAATGCTGCACTCGTTGGCCTGTTAAGTGCACTGACATGCTATAATTCAAAGCAATCCCTCAAAAATCTGCCTGGTGGTTGACGTCTGACCTCTCTCATGCTTTCAGACTGATGAGCATGGTCACTGTTAAGCTATCAGCGTACATGCACAGTCATAGCTCTGAAATGTTTTTTTCTTTTTTTCAGGACAATTAAGCCATTTATGTGACTTTTAAATGTCACATTGACACATGCACCAGCTCATGAAAATGTATTTTCTATGTAGTGAACATGAGAAACGTTGGAAAGCTTTATCTATTTAGTCTTTTTTTTCCCCACTTTGTGGGAAAAGGCGGCTCTTACATTAAAGGCGGCTCTTTAAACCCAGTGGCAGATTGTAAGTAACCTGTGAAAACATGAATTATATATGATATCAAATTGCTCAGATATCAAACAATCTTGGCACTAAGTGGAATTACAAAAAAGGGATAAATGTGACCGTAAGAATCAGACGTCATATCTCCACTTACAGTAGATTACATCCAGTAATTACATCTGTGGCTACTAAAGCAAATTGTGAATAAATTCCACTTTACTTGAAATTCAGCTAAATTTCAATCTGCACATCTATTCTGGCTGCTTGAAGCTCAGAATCTTGAATAACCCAGAAGAGTCTGAGCTAAAAGACACTGTAGTCATATGACCACGATCATTTTGGAGTAGTTTATCAGCATGTACAGTTCAAGGTGTGGACATAATATCACACACATACAGTCACACTGCAAGATCTTTGTGAAGCTTGGAATATAAATAAGACTAAATCGACACCTTCCTGAGACAAAAGTGGTAAAATAACAGGCTTCATTAAGGCAGCATGTGTTGCAGAGGTAGAGGAGTAATGTCTTCATGACATAAAGTCTAGCTCTGTAGGACTGAGAGGTACAGCCAGTTGAACAAAACATAACTGGGCTGCCATTATGTGCACTGTGTGTGTGTGTGTGTGTGTGTGTGTGTGTGTGTGTGTGTGTGTGTGTGGATAAAAACAGTTTTCATACACATTAAAAGCAGAACTGAAAGTTTACACTGTAGAGGATTTTAATCTGGAATCCCAGTTTTAGAAAAGAGATGTCACATAAGATTCAGATTTCAATGGTTAAAGTTGACAAGAAGTGTCATTTTTTTCATTATTTTCAGAGCAGATAAAGTGATGCAGGCTGAGCTGGAGACGGATTCTGATTTTGTTGAAGTTGATGGTTTTCAGTCAATGTTTGGAAGAGAAAACCATCAGTAATGTGTTTTTTTAAGGTATACTGATGTATAAAAACTCATCTACTCATCTGCTACTTGTGACACACACACACACACACACACACACACACACACACACACACACACACACACAGGGAGGTTCCCCTCTTTGTGTCTGGTCAGTTTCAGCACCTGGGTCTGGACCAGGTAATGCCTTCAGTAAATGAGTGAGGCCTGAAATATGGCTTCTCATTGTTGTTCCATAAGGATGGCTGTAGCTACAGAGTGTTTCCCCTGCTGTGTCCCAAAATTCAGCCCAGATCCACCAGTGATCCAGCTTCTTTTGCACTATGACATCACAGTTTCTTTTGACAGCAACCTTTAGGAGACGTTGTTTAGTCTCTTATTGATGCAAAGGAGACCGGCCATTATCTCAGAGAGGGACTGAGCAAGAGGAGGTTCACCCAGCACCATCATGGCCAGCGAAATTCACAAATAAAGACTAGAGACATAAGCTTCTAAAAAAGACATCCTGGTCTAGTTTTATAACCCTTAAATGTAGCCCTGTGAGGAGGAGAGTGTGCGCCTCGGTACCATCCTGTGTTTGTGGTGTGAGCTCATCGCTGAGCATCACGGCCTGGTGCGCACAAGAAAAGCCAGCCTTCAGACTGTTTACCTTTGTAAATAAGGTCCTCGGTCTCCAGGTCGAAGCCCTCCCGGTGACACTTCCTCCAAAGGCCGGAGATGGTGGAGTTAAACTGCCGACTGCAGTGAGACTCCATGGCAGACGCTGCGGCCAGGAAGTGCCGCTTCCCCCTGATGAGAGCACCAGCATCTGGGCCGTTATCTTTCCTCTCCAGGCTCTTTGGAGGCATCTGGAGGGGGAGGTTGTGGTTTGAAATGTAAATGTACCCTGGGTCGTTTCGCTTGTTGGCATAGTTTTTACACCTCTCTCGATGTCTCCTCGCGTCGGTCTCGTACCAATAATCGGTGCAGATCGCCATGGCGAGCAGCCCCAGCGCGCAGAACGCCAAGAAGAGCCCCGTGCCTGTTAATATTTTCATAGCGGCCATCTTCCCCGCTCGATGGAGAGCCCAAACAGTCGCAAGAAGGTTCCTCCGTGGCCGTGGTGGTGGCGGCGGCGGCACCGCGTGAAATGAATCACGACGGCACTCAGAGCCTCACGCAGTCCTGCACTGGGCGCATGATGGTGCAAGGCCAGCGTCGTCTGGACTGGATGCTGCGGTCTATTGTTGTGGTACCCGGTGGATGCAATGTTGTTCCCACCATCTGTTATGGTACAGGAGGAGGAGAGGGGATGGATGGCGACCAACGCTGTGAGGAGGAGGCAGGGGCAGTGATGTAGTTGCGCTCTCTCTCCTCCAGGTTGCTGCGGGATGGAGAGGACGGGAATGTGCTGCTCCGCTCAGGGGGAGTGATCATTTGTGATGCTTGAATGGTCACCTTTTGGATTTGGTAAACATGTAAAGCACAGGTGCGAGGGAGGGAGAATTTAATCATGTGCAATTTAACTTTTAAATCAATGGTTATTTGTTCTCCGACCCTGAGGTGTGATTTATTGAACAGCTGCAAAACAAAGCTTGTTCCAATTTTACTGGAGATTTTATTGTGGATTTTATGACTCAATAAAATCAGCTAATAGATATGAGATGAGTGGCGGTTTAGGCTTTTATATGTGTGTAAAAGGTCCACTTTTTACATGTTTTCATATGTTTGAATGTTCAAAATAATTTTCAGAATTAATAAATTAGCCATGCAGAGGGTCAGCATACAATAACCACTGCAAATTCATTCAATTCATTATCCCTTTATTTATACAGGGTGGTCCAATGACCCTGGGGGGCCCTGAGCAAACAGGCCAATAAAAGAAAAAGTGCTACAGAGAGTTAACAAACATCTAGACACACACACACACACACACACACACACACACACACACACACACACACACACAAAACTAAAAGTAAAAACCAGCAATGAAACATCTGAATAATAATGAATAAAGGCTCACTTGACCTTAAAGATGTGCACTCAGATCTGCTGATATAGTGCTGTAAAGTCACTTTACAGCACTATATCCATCATGCAAATATATGGCATATGATTTTGTCTATAATTATGTGTGTTCTTCGTGTTATAATGTATTCGGACTTGCTATAATAACACTGTAAAACTTGTACAGCCTGCTCTGGCAATACTGTAATTAATTACAACTGTGTCAATAAAGCAAATTTGCATTGAATTAAATGCCTGTGTTGACTAACAAATGAAGCCTAATCCTTACACACCTGCACGTTTAGACCCTTATTTCTACTGGATTCACACTAAAATGAGTCCCGGCCACTGTGATGATGCACCATCTGTTCCCAAGCTTATTGGAACTGATCCCTGATACACCGGACCATGTTACAGCATAAAACACTGATACGACTGACTGTTTTCACTTGTAACGTCTGTGTGTAGGAGAGGTTCAGTTTGGGCGTGTGACATCTTGGCACAATGTTGACTTCAGCACAGACATTAAATCATAGAGCTGATGGAGAGCTTCAGGATTTTGTGGGCAGGAATCAGCGAAGTCCACTCTAAAAAATGGCCACTGTTCAAAGTCATCTTCTCTCTACATATTAACTGAAGGTTTCTTAATATTTACCACAACTGTTAACTCTCATCCTCAGCAAAGTTACACTTGTTGTCCACAACATCAAATCAGATATTTTAATCAAAACTCCAGAAATCTGACACTACAAAGTTAGCAGAGCTCAGCGGAGTATCAACGAAAGATCCGTCACTCGTGTTTGCACCGTTTCCTGCTCAGTGTCTTCCACCACAGTGTACATCGTGGTTGTTTGTTGTCCTTCTGTGCTGTGACTGAGGAAGGCTCCCACAGACAATAGGCAGCTCGCAGGCTGATGACTAAGGAAGGCAACCTGCGGCGGAGTCGTTATGGCAACAGAAGCTTGCCAAACAGACTGTGTTGGACAACTGCGAACACACAATCGATACCTCCCGTCCCTCCGCTCCCGTATGACATTTTAGGCATAGGATTGTTGCAGTAAACTATGCTCATGGTGGACATTTGTGCAGTGAGGTCAATATCAGGATATTTTAATCCCACTGAGATCATTGTGACCCCTGTGTTCCAGTTCATTATACTGGTCTGTATGCGTAGTCTTTATGTCATACGGCTGAAAATAAACAGCAGAACTTTATTTATTTGCACACACATAAGACTGCATAAAATACAGATAATTAAAAAAAATGAGAGATGTGTCAGCAGAGGTCAAGAAGCCACAGAAGAAAAACAAATGGTCAAAAACAATAAAAAAAAAAAAAACACAAGTTAGAAAAATGACAAGAGGCACAAAAAATGAGTGGAAAAACTAACCAATCAGTGGACAGAAATACATGAAAAACAATACAGAGAAAAAGAAGAAAGAAAACAAATATATATACACATCAATAAATAATTAGACTTCATGAATTTCTGAACAAGCTCTCAATACTGAGTACTTTGAAGTTCCACATCTGTAAAGTATAACTGAGAGACTACTGACCGTGTCTCATTTGGTATAAAGGAAGGTGAAGGTGATCAGCCTGTCTGGTACTATTTGAGACTTAAACATTAAGAAGTCGCTAAAGGACGATGGCAGAGATAAAAGCAAGAACATGTATTTATATATAATGAATGTTTATGCTGTGTACTGAAAGAATGCTCAGCTTCCTGAACGGGGACAGACGTCTCGTTAGAGTTTGAGAGAGCTGCCAATCTTACAGATCTTTTCTGCAGCAAACAAAGCTTATGATGATTGGAGGGGATGTGTTTGTCCAAACAAAAAAAAAAAAAGAAGTTAATCATCACGAGACATTTAGTTTGCAGTTTTCTCCATAGTTATATATGTATTTCTTCAGGGGTGGAAACTTTCACCAAGAGGAGTATCAACAACGTGCTGATGCATGGGTAACTTTCTCAGTCGTATAAAATTCTTGGCAACAAATATAAGTCAAACTGAGTAATAACAGTACCAATCTTCTTCTTTCAACTTTATCACAAGCAGAGTTTTGTGTGAGCGCCAACTTGTGCTCAAAACAGCTGCAGGTTGTACTGTATGAGGAAGACACAAACACTGGTGTAACAGGCCACCCTGACTTCTTGAAGCTTATTTCTTGACGAGACAGAATGAAGGAGTGGTGGTGGTGCATGTCTGATGAAGCTGTATGTCGCTCGTCTCATTTTCAATAAATATGCAGCAGCTCGATCAGAAACAGGAGATGCACATCAGTAATGATACATACAAGTGTTGAATACTTTTTAAAGGAGGAGGTCCTGGTGAAGGTCCAACCCTAAAGGTTCTGTTGAGCAGGTACCTCAGGCAGACCTGCAGAAATGTATGTGCAAAACATGATTGTCTGATCAACAATTTAAGACAATTTGGTAACAGCTATCCACAGAAATCCTCTGAATTTCCTCGATATTTAAGTCCGTCAAATGACAAAACGGCGACACAAATGTCCTGTCAGCGCATCTTCCTCTCAGTCATCCATCCATAAAGTGCCGTTCTTCTTTCTGATGTTTACGTGTGACATCATGATAACGATGATCTCTGAATCAAGACGAAGTTTCCATGAACGAGGGATTCCAGACATGAGGTGTGGGTGGAGAACAGGATTTCTCTCCAGTGCTGAGTTTCAGTATTTGGTAAGGCGAGAGGGGGAGTTTCCTCCGTGTTCAGTCAACGATGGCGGAGAGCAGAGCCATGACAGCCACGCCACAGAAAATGAGCAGGATCTGCAGCACAGACTGCCTGAAAAACCAACAACAAAGGTGACAGATTCAGACCCATTCACGGACATTAAAGAAACACGCCATCTGCCCATTTTCACACCACAGAACTCACTTCACACAAGATACAACAAGTTTTGTTCTGCAGTAAAGCCCCTTCTTACGTTGCCACTATGGTTCAACTCCAACAATAGAGACCAGGTTAAAGGTACCCTGTGGAGCTTTTGGCCACCGGCAGCGCTATCGAGCCATTTTTTTAGAAGTGGTTCCCTGTTTTGTTTGTAATGCGAATACAAGTGCCAGGATAAACTTAACTCTTGCTTCTTTACAAAAAACTCCACAGGGCACAATTAAAGCTGGAGTAGGTAATGTATTTTAGAAGCATTTTTTCTAATATTTGTTGAAATTCTCTTTGTGTCCCGACAACAATCAATAAATCAAATGCACCAACAAAAAATGAAGGAAAGAAAAATCTGGTATCTGTGGCTGTTGCAGGCCTGGAATAAGCCCATCCAATCATTTCATTAAATGATTGGATGGGCCCATATGAAACAACTGGGTGTACCTGCCTAACTACCTATGTACTTGCCTATGTACCTGCCTACCTGCACACGCTGCCACGTGACCGGAGTCTTCCACAAAGCTATGCAGACATACTGCTAAAGCTATGGTGAGCTAGTTGCTCAAGAATGGCAGAGACAGTGCATCCAAAATTTGCCAATGCTAACATGCTATCTGACAACTGTGTTTCAGAGTCCTGATCATCAAAAGCCATCTTCATTGTTAGTGTTCGTTATGTTAATGTTAGGTGTTTTCTTACATGTGAAAGAGACATGAGGTATTTGGATACTGTTGGTGATGACAGTGATGTGCTGTGCTCCAGTAAGCACCCCCTGAGCTGACAGACTGCTGTTCAGCAGCCACAGCAGTGAGCAGCAACAGTCGGGCCGGGTAGCCGATTCAGACTGAAAGATACATTCATGTCGGCTATTTTTCCTGTGTTGACTGTGGCATTTAACAGAGCTGTTTATTTATGTATTTATTAAAAGAGCCGCTCTTCCATCACTCTCCCCAACACTCTCTTGTGAGTACCAAGGCAGTGTGTGTTCATGTGTTATGGGTGAGTGGCTTTGGGAGGTCTGAAGAGGGGGATGGGGTTTTTCAGTTGGATTAATTTCAAAATCTATCTTATTCTTGTTGGTTTCTCCAACATTACCAATGCCCGCTTTAAGAGCATGAGTATTTAAAAACATCCAACATACCTTAAACTGGACTCCTCAAGCAGATCAGGCACCACATTCACCAAGGCTATGTAGAGGAAGCCTCCAGAGGTGAAAGGCAATATCCAGGCAGTGGCATTTTCTAGAAACAGTAGGAAAGACTGATTGCGGCAACTGCAAAATGATGTCAGTTAATAGTAATGTGAATGACTGTATGTGTAGTGAGAATTGGTCCAATCTTACCCGTGCCTTGTGGTGACTGAGCGTACAGAGCGAAGCAAGCTCCCAAGACCCCGACCAGCGCCGTGGAGAGCTGCATGCGAGCGGCGCTCCACCGGTCGAAGCCGGCCCTCAGCAGAATGGCAAAATCTCCCACCTGCAGACGATGACACAGCAGAGGAGCGTGTTTACGGCCACTGCAGCAGTCTGATTCATCCTATGCACTGTCAGCTATGTAAATGCAAAACCTTCAAGTAATCCCTCTAAATTTAGAAATGATAATTTAACCAAGAGTTCTGTAATCTCACCTCATGGGGGATTTCATGGAGCAAGATGGCAAAGGTGGTGAGGAACCCAACCTGGAAGAAAAGTCTTGTTAAGACCGCTTTGTCTTACCCTATAAAAGAGACGTGCTCTGTAGTATCAAACATAGGGACACATGTAGGGAAAACATATGGAACATCTAAGCTGAGTCCAAAGCTCTGAGTGTTCAGCTTGCGATGGACAGAGAGAGAAAATGTAAAAGACAAAGTAAAAACTTTAAGAGCTTCTTAAAGAGCTGTAAAGCTTTTAAAAGTTTAGACTGTATTTACACACACATCACATGTAGGTGCAAGGCTGTCAGATGCTGGCATGTTTTGGTTTGAGTTCACAGAATTTTTACAATGAAAAGCTCAAATCTCGAACTGGTTATAGTTCAACACTAATTTTATCAATTACAGATACAGTAAAAAATTTTTTCCCCTCTAAGAAGGAATATTGAAAAATAATGAGGCATAATGAAGCTTTTTTTAAATAATATTTCTTTTTAAGTTTTCTTTGAAATGACATTTAAAAAAAGCTAAAAATGCTTAAGGGATAAAAACAAAGATTAAAAACAATCAGCATTAAAAACTGTGGACCTTGATATATTTCACTGTGGCAAACCACATTATGATAAATATGCATGAGCGTAAACAGAAAACACCGGTGAGATATCTTGTATGTGTATGTTTGAGACATCTAGTGAACTTCCTCTCTGGCACACTGATCCATAGTTCATGCTGCTAGCCTTATGTCTCTCCAGCTGGACTCTCTCCTTCCCTCAGCCACAAATATAACTGAAGCAACACAAATACATGGTACTGCAGTTTAAAGTGCACCTTTTTCAACAAGCCTGAATGATAATATGACAAGAACACGCTTCGAACAGAAAAAGGTTGTTGTAGCCTGTAATGAATGTCCATGAGTGGTCCACTTTAAGACTGCTGGAAAGGTACAACAGGTCTACTGCTCTGCCAGTGAGCCTGTATACGCTGCCAAGCACTGTACTAACAAGGAAGGTGTTATACATCCAAATTCCCCTGCCATTTTGCAGCTCTCTTACTTAATACTAAATCTTTTAAGTGCACACAACTGAATCTGCACAGGTAACATAGCAGATGTAGCCTAATATTTGGACTGGATGGACAATTAACAACAAGACTCTTACTCAGTCTCACATGGCCTTGGGCGTTGTTAGCAAGTCTCTTTGGGGACGAGATTTCAGTTTCCCTGAACCAATTATTTGTATCTGGTAGGGTTACAAATGTGCAGTACATCAACCTCTGTGTGCAATTAGAGTTCTCCATCATTACAGGTTGAGTGAATTTTGTTGTTTTTTTGGCAGATGGTGAGCAAGAAGCAATAATTATGGGATCAATCAGTGATGACACTAACTGCCACTAAGTTCTATACCTCAAGTCTCCTAATTGTCCTATATGTTGACCTGCTCGACAGCCTGCTGCCACTTTATGCACTGTTATGGCAATGATTGTCACTTCATGATTGTGAGCCAATCTGGTCTGCAGCTACTTCACCTGCAATTACACTTTCTGAAAACCAGCAGTCCGTGTATAAATATGCATGGTGATGAATGTAATCACATTCTCACATGAGTGATTTGCTAAGCTAGTGTGGTTAGAGGTGGACACGTTTTTAGCACAAGCTCCGCTTACACACAGAGAACTGAAGGCCCAGGTCAATAACTGCAGAACATTTTCTCTGTTTTAAAATGCAGTTTCTTCACTGGTGGGCTTGTTTTTTTTTAAGGCAGGCAGTAAAAGACATTTTCTTCACTGTGAAATTCAATGTTGGAACTTCTGCTTCAAGGACTGACTATGAAATAGCATGAATTACATATCCTGCAATCTCAGACTGTCAAAAACAAAGTTTTAACAGCCTCAAATCCTACACTGTAAGTTTACCCAAGAGAAAAACAGACCGCACGCAATTTCATTATCTATGTGCTACATGCATAGTACTCTAAATGTAACATAGGGTGAAGGAACGGTTAGCACAGCTTCTTACCTTCTTGCTAACCAGGAAACTCCCTGCGACTGCCAGTCCATGAGTGAAGTTGTCAATGCAGTTGGCCAGCAGGTTTAGGTACCCACTTGTCTGTGACACATAAAACGTGATGCACAATAACCTTTGATCAGTCAGAACTGCATTGATTAGTCACAGCATCCTCTTTTAGCATTCAGTTCTGGTTAAACTGAATTAATCGTACTTCAATATCTGGTATGTAAGCTTTTATAGGTTGTAGGTCTTTTATAGGTCTTGGGATGTCAGATGAAGTTGCTCCCAGTTTTGTTGTCCGATGCCACTAAAATAAGGCTGTAAAGGTAAAGAAAGTGGATGGGTAGATGGATTTCTTTGGACTTTTTTTTAAAAATATGTTTATTTTAGTGGAAGTCTAAATTCAATGACCAACGCTAGCTTAGTCTATGCTATTTGGTATTACATGGCAGCTGATCCACTTGATCTCAACTGACATGTTTATTTGCTTCTGTGCAATAATCCTAAAGTTGTACTGACATGATTGGCAGCTTGGCAGAGTTGACTTAAAATTTAGTGCTAACTAGATGTTATTTATCCCCTGAATGCTTCTTGTCAACATTTTGCCATTTATTTTACTTCAGAGATTTTGGGGAAATTATATTTAAACACATACAAATTTTTCAATAATCTTAATGTTAACAATGTTAATCTGATTTGATCAGTCTCTCCTCCCTGATTGGCCATTTATTTATTATAGATTGGTACTTAAATCACATTTAGATGTGCTGGTAACTAGTAACCTTCACACTTTACTGATGGAAAGGAAATATGAAAAGGATAAAAAGGTATAATAGAAAATATAAATACATGAAAAAAGTTACATCTGCATGTCACAAGTGCAAATATGCACTGTGCAACACAGTGAAAAGAATTTGCTTAAGACTTTGCTCGACAAAGCTGAGGGTATACAAGGGTCACAGTCTAAAAGCAAAGTCCTTCAGTAAGAAGAACATTGTTGTGTTGTATGAAAAACCGTGTTAGAAGCAGGATGAACTGCACAGTTTCAGAAAGCCAATACACTGCGTCAAGTTGATCTTTCTGGTTTAATTGAGCCAAAGTGACAAAGTACATTGAGGACTGAAGAAACAAAGAAATGCACCTCTTACATAAGCAACCCATATCAAGAGGTCACCCCTAGCGGTGTTGCCTTCTTTCATTTGGCACTTTTTTTTTTGTTAACTGGAAAATGTTTTGGTTGTCAGCATTACCTTGATTTTCTCTGATCTTTCCTGCAGACTCTGTTGCTTGGAGGATTTCCATGACTCAGCATGGTGCCCATTTCTGAGCGATACCACCGCCTTTCCACTGAAAACTGAATTAGACTGTGTCTATGAAGAAAATTGAAAGAAAAACAAGGCAGAAATGAACATGCTGTCCCCACTTGTACCATAACCTCATCCTCTTTTACTTAAGTTTGTCATTTTAAAAAAATGTATGCTCCAGTTACCCACTTGTCTCCCCTGAGGAAACCACCTTGTCCACCTTGCCCACTAACAGCACCAGACTAACTAAAAACAGTGAGTCAATGGTCGCCTGAATTCCACACTACAATAAACAGCCATTTTATTGTTGCTCCTACTGTGTGTCAAAGGGTTCAACCACTGCCCTGATTATTTTTCTAACTTCCGTGTGCAGCAAGAAAAAAGAAAAGTACTTCTGCTTTATTTTTCAGACATAACAGATGACCCAAAAAATCCCAACACTGTTCAAACATATCTATATTTTGAATAAAGGAGACCACTTCACCTCAGGGCATAGCCGTTGTTTTCCGAGAACAGCCAACTTCCTTGTTCCCTCAATCAGAAACCACTTAGATTGCCATGTAGGCTGATAATCAAATTAAGTGAGAGGGAAATAGCTTGCCGTCTTCTGGTTGTGGCAAGGAAATATTTTCTCTGTGTCTATGATTGAAGCATGACTGACTAAGAAAGTGTGATGTATTTTCAGGGCTGTTAATCTCCTCCTGCTGTAAAACAGATTGGAGCTAAATAGTCATTTAGTCCCCTTGTGAGTTTTGCTTATGATTCATTTAAAAAGACTTAAAATAGGAAAGTGATAAAATCTCTCCACTCATATGATGCATCCATGAAAAACACTGACCCAGATTAGCCTGCATGCAGCATTTTAAAGAACAAAACACATATGACTTGCCTCTCTGCCTCTCGCACACACTGTCACAATCTGTCCCTGTCTATTGTTGCCTCTGTCTAAAAGTTGAGTGCTCTCCTGTGGACGCTGAAATGGCTAAAGCAGCTGCTTCACCGCTGCGCTATAAATAGACTCTAGTGGAGGAGCTGAGCCATGGATTCCAATCTTCTCCCTCACCGGCAAAAAAAAGACGAGAGAGAGGATGAGAGGGCCTTTACGCACGTCCTGCAACGTGCCATTCATTGAAGCTGATTATTTATGATGTAAAACTTCATAAAAATCTACGTAAACTTTGCTGATTTTGGTTAGCATCTCATTTTCCACCCCTGATTGAAAAAAGGTAATCTGCTGTGTGAGAAGCAAAATTCATGTAAAAAGCAATCATAAAGCTAACGTTACCATAAAGACCAAGTTATGCAGAGGTTATAGTAACCATAGCGTTATTATTACAAACCATAATAGAACTGTAATATATGATGCTAGTCATACTTCAGCGGTTATTTTGGTGAAAGTAATGAAAACATAAAACAGCAGTTAGTGGTGATATAAAACAAATCAGTCCATTAAAAAAAAAAACAAAAAAAAAAAACGAATTGCTGCAATCGCATGTGTGATCATTGCATTCAGTCATAAATACGCACAAAAAATATTGGGCTGATGTGTTGATTAATATGAGAGATGATTTGAAGCAGACACAATATCTCATGTAGTTTAGTTTGATCAGTGATAAACACCCATTTCATAATTATTTACACCGAGAGGCTCTTAAAGGAGAAGCTTGACATTTTGGAAAATACACTTACTTGCTTTCATGCTTTCATGCCCAGAGTTAGATGAGAAGATCATTCTCATTTTCATGTGTGCACAGCTGTTGGCTGTGCTGCACTATTTCTTGGCCGAGCGCAGTAACATCCCAGAGTCTCCACTGGCTGCCTGCAGCCTCAGAGCGATGACAAGATGTCAGACTGATATTGATCTTCTCATCCAATTCTCGGCAAGAAAGGAAATATTTCCCAAAATGTCAAACTGTTCCTTTAAACTTCGAGGAGATCACTGAGGCTGGTGGTACAGTAGGTCATCTGCTGCTACAGGCACACGAAACACTGACAGAAATATGCAGAGCGAGTACTACAAGGCGTCTGCACTAAGCATAGCTATGAAAACAAAATATGTGAAGGCTTGTATTGACATGTCTGATTGCAGTTAGACTCACATGTACAGCAATGAGCAGATTCATCTAAAAATGCACTATTTCAGCTGAAATACTCACAGCAGAGTTAGAATTCAGGTCTGAATCTGAGGTGGGATCCTCCTGGCTGTCTTGGTCTGGGAACATCTTCTCCAGGAGCAGGAAGGCCAATAGGCCAACGATCACCCACAGGCCCTGAGTCATGTAGTGGTTCTGTTTACCAGCTAGGATGGAAGCAGAGGAACTGTACATAAATGTGAGGGAGCAAATACAGTAAGTGACAACTGAGCTGCAACATGGGTGAGTGGTAGTGCTATGAGTTGTATGTGAGAAGCAACATTAGTAAAGAAAGAACAGTAATAATTAAGTTTTAGATTATAGTAATAAACATGTCATTTGCCTATTTCTACAGCAATGATCTCATTCTCATGCATGTTTAAGAGGAAAGAATGGGTCAAAGAAATAATAAATACTTCAACATTCAAAGGTGGTGATGTGGTGCAGGTGGAAAGGAGGCTCACCTGCAGAGCCAGAGAGTGCCCACGCCTCGGGAAGCAGGTGAAGGAATACATCGCCAAGGAGACCACCAATAGCAAAGCTCAAGAGCTGCTTCAGCTTCTGGCCTCCAGCTGAGAAAACACAAGGAAAGAGAAAAAAGAGTGACAGTTACTGTACAGTGGTTCACTGTTATAAACTGTTCGGTAATTTCATGTGATCTGTAATATTACCTTGAGATCATCCCTCCTCTTTTTTTTCTACTTTTCTACTGATTAATTCATAATTTTTTAAGTGAAACATGACAAATACACACACAGATCCAAGTGTATCTGGTTCAGGCTATGAATAAACAAAGTGATGACTCATGGCTTCCACAGATTTTTTTTTTATGCTTTAGGAGCTCCCTCAGTAATGACTAACCCTCCGGTCAGGACTGCACTTGAAAACCCACGGACTAAAATACATCTGGAATGCCACGTTCCTGTGGGTGGGGCCGCTCAAGAGGCCTCAGGCTGACCTACAGTAACGTAGGCCGGACCACTGAAGCGTTTCTGCTCAAGACTGTTTGCAAACTAAAAATGCACATAAAACAGGTGGATTGACACGCACACTGTGTGAACTTCATGCATACTGTAAGTAAAGGAACAATCAATCAAATGAAACTGCTATTAACATAGAGGAGATACAGGGTTTGTAATAGACATAATCAGTGAGTGTTAGTGTCTGCCACAGTGTGTATTTGTGTATGTTACTTTATGCATTGTTGGTGTGACCACCACTTGTAATGGAGGGAATGTTATGAAATTTTGTACAGACATTCATGGTCTCCAATGGAAGAACACTACAAAGTTTGGTGGCGGTTGACTTCTTATCTAGTGCAACCAGCAGGCTCAAAATTGTCACGTATCCAGTTGTGTCTCAACATTGACCACATGGATTTAGTCAGACATCTGACTGACAGTGTCTCCAACTGACTTTGGTGATTTTTTGACTGCTTCTCTCACATCCTCATGTGGTTTTGTTCATACTTTGTTTTATGACTAAATACCTGCCAAACTAATAACATCCCCATCAACCTCAGCTGTACTTTCTACCTCATTCTAATTAGCAAATGTTAGCATGCTAACACATTCAGCTAAGATGGTGGAAACATACCTGCTTAGCATCAGCATGTTGGTATTGTGAGCATATTAGCATGCTGATGTGTGCATTCAGGTCAAAGCACCTCTGTGCCTCAGTACAGCCTCACAGAGCCACTGGCACAGCTGCAGACTTGTATTGTTGTTTAAAGGTACCAATTGTAGACAAAATGCTTTTAATTACACAGGAACTTGAATTTTTATGTTTTTCTTTCTCCATTCATCTGGATTTGGTGTGAACAGGGTGACCGTTTAGCTACCACACATGTTCTGATACTGATTTTGTCATGTCAAAATAAAGTTTTGAAGCATCTTTAAATTCACATCACTTACTGGGCGGCCTGCTTTCAAAACCCTTAATCCTATTTACAGGCATGTTTGCAGGCATGTTTAGGTTTTGTGCCGAAAAACGTGCTATAAGTTCGTGAGGTCACTAGTGAAGATGTTTTTTTCCAGCAGGCTGCAGTTTTCCAGGAAGTACACGTGTCCATTTCACAGGAATTTTAAAGACGTGCATAATCTGCAGTTCTAAACTATGAACAAGCTGCAGCTGCGCTGAACTACTTGTTCATGTGCTGGGGTTGCTTAGTGAGTGTGAGAATAGTGGATGACGTAGCAGACGGATAGCCTTTCTGTAGTTTCTACAATGAATAAACCTAATTACTAAACCGATTTTTAGTGCTGAAATAAATAAAAAAAACTTATTACAATGACTAGCTCTTCATAATGCAAGGCACTGACACATCCCCGCCTCTCAAAAAAAATTATATTACCATTTAAAGTGTATCTTTTCTCTTCAGTTACATCAAAATCATGACGTATCATTGATGTCCACCTTGCCAAATATTACAAATAACAGAAGTGTCCATGCTGTGTTACCATTAGTGAGATTCACAGGCATGTGTAGGTTACATATTGCCATCTCTTACCTTCAGTTTTGAGGGCTGCTCCAGCTTCAATGGGAATGACAAGCAGGGGGAAAATCCCACTGAGGCCTACAGCAACAGAGCCCACCAGGGACAGCAGCCAAACATGAGCATGTTCACTGACTAAGAAGTCTGCTACTGCCCGGAGGCCTGGGAGGTCATCTGACAGGCTGGGACCTGGTCCTGCAGCCGTGGCTGTTGCATGAGCCACTGCTGTTTGTGACATCTTCTGGCTGCTTGATGCCCCCCTGGAAGTCAGCATCAGCAGGATAATTGGGATAAACAGAGCAGCTACAGCCCAGCTGGGCCTCCTACAGCGTCCACCTTTCATCCGTCCCACGGTCCAAAAAGCACTTGCAACCAGTAACTCTGCAAGAGGAGCACATGTTCACACAAACAGGCTTCTGCTGCATCTTTTCAGCGATGTATGAAACTGACAGTCCAAAACTTGAACATATTCAGTTTTCTGTCACACAAGACAAGGCAAAGCAGAAAATCCTCACAGGGATTAAAAGTTTCAGTCAGTTTTGCTTGAAAAAGATGACGTCAACAGCTAATAGATTACCATTACAGCTGCAAAGAAGTTTAATCTTAAATCCTAAACTTAAAGTAGTCTTTTAAAGAGCTGATATTTAATAAGTAGAACATTTTATAGATGAAAAACAAATGGTTGGAAACTGGCGAACAAACTATGTGATGAAGACAACACCATCATACAGGTCAATACTGTGATCTGCTGCAGCTGAAGCTGTGTTAAAAGTGAAGTTGTGCCAGGGAAAGAAAACTCTAGAAATACCAGGCTCCTGTGTTTTCTTCCTTCAGACAGCTGTCTATGAATATTTGGCCGTGGCTCTTAAGAGGTGCAGTGAAAATTAGCGTCAACCACACTGCCAATGATTACACATCTTTAGCTGAAAGGTTGCAACAGACTATTTATTAGTACTTCAAAGCATCTTAACACGCTGCTCATCATTTTCCTGTCTGCTGGGTTAGCAAGTCGACCAGACGCAGTGCCAGTTAACTCCCTACAGTTGCGCTGCGATGTAGCGTTAAAATCTAAAAAAAATAAATAAGTAAGTAAAAAAAATAAAGACGCCACACCGCTAAACTGCGAAACAATGCGGCAAAATAACGTTACGTGAAAAACAGCGTTATTGACAACGACATAATGAACTAGCTAACTCTCACATCTGTGGATAAAAGTTAGCAAGCTAACGTTAGCCACCACCACATACTCAAAGCCGTGCAGGCGCTCGCGCTTTGCTACAGAGATTAGCTGCAATCCCAGCGACGCTAACGGCTGTCAGTTTGAGTAAGTTAGTGCTAACGTTACGGGCCGGGACACCTCTGCAAACTGCAAACATCAAATTAATACACGAGTGAGACATTTTGTGTTTAAATACCTTGTGGTTTCGGCAGTCTTTGCACCAGTATGTCCCTGCCATCCAGGCCGACTTGATGATGGCAGGCTTGCGCCGCTGAGTTTCACCAGACTCCCAGCTGCTGAGGGCAGGAAGCCGCTAGCTGCAGCATAGAGTGGCGGCCGGTCACCACGGCGTTCCCAAACCAGCCACGTATGAGGATCTTGGAGGCTGAGGGGGACAAGCAGGAGAGGAGAGCCAGGACGTGGATCCCGCCCCACCAGAGGACCAGGAAGTAACTGGATGTTTTGCTCCAAGGACTCACAAACTTTTTCCACATGAAGGAGCAGCCAGGAGACAAATATGAGGAGGTCATCAAAATCACTGATAGTGGGAAGAAAGTGGAGATAATCAGGCGAATGAGCAAATCTACCGAACTCTTACATTACATACCTGCATTTTTACATTAGAAATAATATTTTATATATCGCTACATACTTTTTTTTTTTTTTATCCAATGTCCAATCCACATTTCACAAAGTCCAGAAAGGATTCCTTATTTTTAAATTTAAGGACAGTGTAATTGAATTGCAAAAGATTAAATATAAGATAAACTAAAATAAAATAAATAAATAACAAATGACTTCTTTCTGTCTTTCTTATAGAATTTCTAACAGGTAGACTGCATATTGGACAGAAGCAGTCTACTCATATGGGGTCCTTAAGGATATATACTTGTCCTTTTTAATTGTATTTCACCTTCTATGTGTATTCTGTACTGTATAGTTTACTATGTAGGATACACTGAGCATCTTGGGCACAAACATGCCCTTTCAGATTAATAAAGTTCTGTCTATTCTTAGTAGGCCTTTTTCACAGAAAATATTTTAACATGTCACAACACTGTAGGAAAAGCACAGATTGAAGTTAATGATCCCATTTAGCTTCTCCTGTTTCAAGGTCCTGGTATTGTGGATGCTGGATCACTGTCACACTGTCATGGCTTTTCTGGGACAGTTGAGTAAACTGAGCCACTGTTTGTGTTATTATTAACAACTGTTTTCCGACTATGACAAAAAAAAAAAAAAAAAAAAAATGTCTGTGTCTATAAAAAGGCCTATTTCATATTTGGAGTAGCTCCAGGATTGGATATCATCACTACAGTTCATCTCTGTTAAATCCACAGTGTTAGATAAGACGTATGATGCTGTAAATGTAATATAAGTAGGTCTACTATTTTCCCTGGAAGTCTTACACATATCAAAACACAGAGTACACCATTTGAGCAGCTTGGGTTACTGCCACCCTGCAGGAGCACAGAGGTCAAATGACAGAGGATCCGACCTATTCAGTACACCAACAGCCAAAGTGGGTCAGTGCCAAACGTAGGATTATATACAGTATCACTGACCCCTAAGAAATCGATGTGTGTTTGACTGCATTACAGAGATATTTAACTTGATATATGTGTCATCTGTCAGACTACACAACAAAAACTGCTCCAAGTAATCTGTGAATAATCTGTGCAATAATCTGTGCAATCCAACCTGTACATAACAGTCTGTAAATATTATTTATAATTTCTTAAGATGACATTTTTTTTTTTATTCCACTCTTTTGTACATACTTATTGTTTTTAATTTGCATGCACTTGTTACACTAGTCTATCTGCTTCATTGGTGCTGCTGTAAACTGGAATTTCCCCTTGCGGGACTAATAAAGGAATATTGAATTGAATTGAATTGAATTACTGTCTCCTCATGTAATTTTCTTTGGCCACGGAGCAACACTGACCTGACGCTACTACAAAACACCATTGTTAAAGCTGCATGAGTCACAAGAATGATCTACCATCAGATAAAACCTAAATATTCCCAATTCATGAATAGAAATTGTCAAGAAATAGAGAGGCCATCACTGTTGTCCTGAAGGGCCCCACTAGAGTACACTGCAGTTTTTATATATGACTTCATTATTGTAGGCTGTGTTAGCGAACATAAAGATGATGGAGACTGAAACATACAGGCAATTTACTCATCCTTATGCATCCTGTCAATTTACCAACTTACAGAAAATAAGCCAGTCCCACGTTGGTTAGGATACAGTGCCTGGTGCATCAGCGCAAGTCAGCAGAGATAAGATGGTATGTTTTGACTGAATATTGTGGAAGTCAGGGGAGGAAGCTAAGAGAGACAGATTTTTGCATTGTCTGCTTCAGAACATCAGCTAAAAAAAAACTATAATAACCTCGAACTGAACCCTAAAAACTCAACAGTGCATCTTTAAATAAATAGAGACTTTGTTACAGTGGTGAATTGTAATACTGTTACTTGCTTGGTACCAGAAACCCAGATAGTTTTGAAACAAACAATACCAGGACAAACTATCTATCTATCTATCTATCTATCTATCTATCTATCTATCTATCTATCTATCAATATACAGTAGATATAGATATGTGGAGGTATAAGATGTAGGTGGTGTAAGCCACACCATCCTCATAGTAATTTTCTCTGTGGTATAAATAGAAACCATAGATCAGTTGAAATGGAGAAAATGGGGTTTATTATTAAACACAACAAGCCACAGGATGTATCTGGAGTTGATAGAAATCAGGCAGTGGTGTGGACAATAAATTACAGACCTTACAACAGCAGTGGGCTGTAGAGCCCCCCCGTGTTTTCCAGCTGTCCCCACACATCCACAACTCAATTATCGATCATAATCTCCACACACTGAGTTACAGGGATCAATGAACACACATGCTACTGATTGAAAGCAGAGGCTACAGTCTCTGTCAGGGGAGGATGGTTTTGTTGTAGCCATCACAGGGAAATTCGAGATTAGAAATTGGAGATTTTATCAGTGTTGTAAAGTAACTAAGTACATTTACTCAAGTACTGTACTATACTTATGTACAATTTTGAGGTATGTGCATTTTACATGAATATTCCGTCTTTAAACAGGAACTCAGTAACACTTCACACAACTGTTGTCCATAAACACAGTTAGTTTGAATGATGGTTGCATTCTGTTTTTATTTATGTTTCAGTCAGCTTCCCAACTTTTTTGGACTTTTACTTCTAGTGGAGTATTTTTGCCATTCACATTAGCGCCTTTATTTAAGTAAAGCATCAGAATACGTTTCTTAAACATCTCTCAAACAAAAGCAGCTCTCAGATGAGTCAGTCAATAAAATATTTTAATCTATTCTTCCAAATATACAAGTCCACAACAAGCATTTTAGGATCCACTTTAGGAGGATTGCTCCCATTGTTTGGTCCCCAGGTGGTCAACACCCCATATCCCCACCTCACCCCTAGTGGAGCACCCAAGGTCCACTTGTACAGTAAGTTCCCTTAATTAACTGCCCAACCACCAGGTGGTGCATCTGACAGGAGTTCACAGCAGCCAAGAAGAAAAAACTCATTATATCATCACAGCAATTACATTTTATCTTCTGCCTCAGAATTATCTGCTTTTTTAAGCTGTTTTGCACTTGCAGCTATAAGCACAGACTAAAGGGGCCTCAGCAGTCCCTCTTGACTTGAAGACAGGTGCCATGTCTACCTGTAGTCCCCCCTTTTTCATTCAAACAGTGAAACCTGTTTACTTACCTTTTCATTTACTTTCCCACAGCCTGAAATGTTTAAAGCGAGTTTGAAGGAGCTGGAGAATGAATAATATTGGTCACCACTTTCAGGTACACCGTCACCATAATGATGAATAACGTAAAATGGCTTAAATGTACAAACATGTGATGATCAACAGTCTTAACCCATGATATGGTCTTCAGGGACCTTGTGTGGACTCGTGTTTTTAACATTTAAGAAGTCTAAGCAATCTTAAAGTTCTCATATTTTCAAAAATAGACCGGCTAACTGCGGCTGTAACAGGCGGACACAGCAGACTGAGATGTGAAGATAACAAAAAAACCATGATTAATATCCGCACTGAGTCATCCTTGTCTGACTTGAGCAATACATAAAGAAAGAGGAACTTGTTTGGTGGGATAGGGTCTTGAAGCCTTATATGGACGAATGTGCGTGTTTGAGTGTGTATGGTTTGGGAATAAAGATGAACTCAAATATTATTCAACAGATTGAGACAACAGATTAGGTCTCCTATTGAAGAGCTGTACTCTAATGTGTCACATAAAATGAACAGACAAAAGTACCTTTCCACCGTGAATGGCTTTGTGTGTGTGTGCTTGTGTGTCTCTGTGTGTGCGTGCGCATGTGCCTTGTGATTCACCCTTGTCTAATAATACCCACAGCCTGGTCTGATAGTTGAATCTTGTGGAGTCCAGAGAAAATGAGGAATCAGGAATAAGAAGTGAGAGGGCTGGATGTCCCCTCGCATGCATGTCAAGCGACCGTTCCATGTCATTGTGAAACACACGATGGCCACTGAAACCTCTGCTGACTATCAGCCAGGAAACATGGGCCTTCTCTGTGGACTGTCCACCCACAGAACTGAAATTTTCGGTGTAATATTCTGTTGTTTTTGCAGATTTCAGAGGCACCATGTGTGAAACAGAAGGCATTTTGTTACTAAGCCACTTGCGGATCCAGTTCGTAAGCTGGGCCCCACGTTTGGAGGCTGATACAACCCGGTAGATGTCTACTGGAATACTTGTCAGGCTCAGTGATGATGTTACGGCTGTTGAAACCTCACAACCGGGCAGTGCACAATTGTATTGCACATCAAAGTGGCAATGTTATCAATCTGCTGGTAATCTGTGGCTCATGATGGCATGAACCCTGCCACAGTGTCAGTAATAAGTCATCTGACACAAATAAATTACATTTGCATTAATTTCTGCACTGCAGTTTTACTGTTTTAATCGTTATCTGGCCAAGATGAATGTGCATGTGCAGACCTTTAAACATAGGTAAGGTATATGTATAGTTGTGAGCTATGTTGCCTTTAAAAACTCTTTGTATTGTGTATTATGTATGAACAAATACTTCAGCAGCTTCAGAAACAGAAATTTAGCTTAAAAACTGTATTTGCAGGTTGTAACTCTGTACCTTCTGCAGATGGGAGGTGGTTTTCGTTTAATGTGAGCCGGTCTGGATCCTCTTCAATGTGGTAGCAGCTGCTTTGTTTTTCAAATTAGTTCCTCTCACTCATTCAATGGGGATGAATAAAAATGAATGAATGAATTATGCTAGCATTGTATTTCAAACACTCCTGCTCACAAAAAAAAAAAAAAAAACAACCCACAGGCAAATCCATGCCCCGTTTCATGAAAGTAGGCCTGCAAACACGTGCTGAAATATTGTTTTATGGTCTGACCCTGTGCTTTTTCGAAACGTAGTCGCTAAATTACAGCAAGCCGTCTGTGCCTTCTTTTGAAATGAATGAGGTAAAGGGGAAGCATCTATTTCTTTGTAGCTGATAGAGATAAACAAGTGCATGTTGAATTTAAAGTGTAGCCAAACTTCTAACATCTCTTACATGTTGACATGCGACCTGGATCGCTGTAAACTGTGAATATATTTATATATAATGTTTTATATGAATTTAAACTCCTTCCAGAAAACTTGAAAACAAAAGAAACGGGTCAAAAATAGATTCTTAGCGGACATGCAGCGTTAGCACAAACTGGCCACTTTCATTGTGTCATTGCGTCTTGGTAATTAATGTACAGCAAATTTGAAACTGAAAACAAGGTCAGTCGGTGTAATGGAGGCCACAGGCTTTACACTCAACATGTCAAGAAGTGACCAAGTGAACTCATCAGCATCAGGAGTTTATGCTGGACACACACACTCTTAAAAACTTGTTCGGTAGGAAGAGTTTGTCACCTTCTTGTTTTCATAAGGAAGAAGAAGAAGGAGAAGAAGAAGAAGGAGAAGAAGAACAAGCCTTATGGTACCAACCTAAATTGGCAGAATTAAGGAAGTTTTTAGTTCCCCTGCTAATTCAGAGATATATAGAAAGCCTGCATTTTTCAACCACCTTTGGCAATTTGCTTCCAGTAGTTCAACAACTCCCCTGTGGACACCTTCACAGCTGGCTGATGGATGTTGTGCAGAGGCCGACGGTAAGACGTCTGTGGGAGACTGTGGGCGTATCCTGACTTTTCCTTACACGAGCACGCTGATACGATGGTGATTTACTGTTACTTTGTATACTGTAGGTCACAATGTTGAGTTTATGAGTTGATAACTTTGTTAAACAGCATTTTACCGGAAGTATTTACTTATAATTTTCGAAGTGTTTTTAACTTAATTATGTTTTTTTTTAAGAATTAATACGAGATCTAAGTGATTTCAGCTTCTTACTACACGCCTGCTTTAGTCAAACATAAATATAAATGCATTCAGTCACTTAATTTTATGTTATATTATCTTCAGTGACAGATGGGATTTTAAACACTTGACATTTTGTCATGTGGAGGGCTGGAGCATCTTGTATTAACTCACAATGCACAAATCACCAAGAGATGTATGGAGCTTGTTTCAGTTATTTAAGAGTTGCTATTCATGTATTCATTTTGATAAAAACCTATGAATTATTATGCTGTCTTGCATGATTTACTGTTTTTTGTTGTACACAATTACCAAAGTAAGTTATAGAATTTTAAGAATAGTATAGGCTGTGAGGGGGACTTTTTTTTCTTTTTTGGGTAAAACTTTTTTTTGTTTCAACTGAATTACTCAACTAGCTGAGACGAAATGGTGAGCGAAGACGATTATGAAATCTTCATACTGCCACAGGAGTTACAGAGTGTGGACATCAAGCTGCAGTCATTCTGGTCAAACTGATGTTCTGCAGAGGAGGAGTGCAACACTTCCTGTTGCGACGCACCCTGTATCCTGTTTTCCACAGTCAGTGGTCATGCGTGTCATTCCCCCTCTGTGAGGCTGTGTGGGCACAATCTTGTGACCCTGTGCTGTGAATCTTCTGAGGGTGAGTAGAGGGAGAGTCTGAAAAACTCTGAATGTCAGCAAAAAAAAAAAAAAAAAAAAAAAAAAAAAAAGTGTAACAGTACACTAAATGTATCCAGGTCTGTTGGGAAATGAACAGGGCTCTAGTTTAGCTCGCTAAAGGTTGTTAATGAGTCAGGTTACAGTACATGAAAGATGTATTTCCTGATATAATCCCTCTGATCTGAAGTGTTAAACTGTAGCAGCACCAGCAACATTACCATTTGATAACTAGCAGACCGTGCTTCCTTCAGAATATTTGGAGCCTCTTAAAATAAGCGCATACAAAGATAGTAATGAGAACACTGACACCCCAACACAACAGCCTGCAGGCGCCAAACTGTGTGGCCGAGTATTAAGAGGTGCTAAAGTAACCATTTGTGTGCTCGTGTGAGCTGTGCCCATCACAGATCTGTATCTCGTGACTGCAGTCAGACTGAAAACTGTGAAGTGCTCAGTTACACCCTGTGACGGGACAAAGCACTCGAAAACAAATATAGGAATGCTCACAACTTTATTTTACGCACTATATCTCATTGTCTTTATAGAGTGAGAATGAACACCTGTGTGTTGGTTTGTTATTAGTTTGTGCTGGTTAGCTTATCTTAGCACAAGGACTGGAAACAGCCTGGTTCTGTTCAAATGTCACCAAAATTTGCATACCAGAACCTCCAAAGTCATATCTTGTCTTGCACCTTCTTCTCTGCTTGTGCTATTGTTACACTGCATTATGCAGTAACTGACACTTGTTATCGCAGTTGCCGCTGTTCAACAAAACTTACATGCCTACTGAGAGTAAATGTAAAGTATTATTGGCAAAATGTAGTTAACTTAACAAGAGCACTCAATGCAGAAAAATGGCCATTGCTGATTACTGATGCTTTAATGTGTAATGGGCATTGCGCTATTGTAGTCAATTGAAGCAGAGCTAATTTAAAGTATTTCATATATTTGTTTAGGTAGTTTAATTTATAACAATGCACCATTTTATTACAAGCGCATCATATGTGTTGCATGTAAGAATCTTAATTTGCAAACAAATCTGTAACTACAGCTGAACACTAAATGTGGTGGATTAAAAGGACCAGTCTGTCCTCCCTCTGAATTGTTGTGGAGAAGTGTACAAAGGCATCAAAGGAAATTCCAAAGTCAAGTACAAGTACCCCAACATTGTAGTAAATGAGTAATTGTACTTCATGTTAAAATTACATCCGTCAGCTGTGAACTGCTGAGGGTGAATAAACAACAGAGCTGATGTGAATCAACACATCTCTGACTCAGACTAAACTAAAGCTGGACTTTGTGTGAGTGTCACATGCTCTGCAGGACTATTGCATTGGAGTAAACTATATTTTACAAGTGCTCATGTTATTGTGCCCAGCCCTATATTATGAATACATGTGGGTAATTTAGCTGGATATTTGCATGGTTGTAGGAAAAAATTAAATCTGAAAATCCATCACTGGTGCTTATAAACTCCCAGGCCACTTTACTGGATACAACTATGAAATTTAATGCAATCCAACAGATCTAACACAACATAAGAACTGCATTATGATGATGTGTCATTAGAAATACATCTCATTATAAAGCAAAGCAGTCAAGTTCAACACTACTGCAATCTGCAACTGCAATATTAAACATATAGTCAAATTAAGACTTTTCCGACACTGTCAATTAAAACTGATCATTATCATCATTGTAAAGGTAAACTTCATGTCCGAGCTGTTTTATTGGATTGCATAAGGTTTTACACGTGAACCTAATCAAGTGGTCACTGTGCATTTCCGTTGCTCCAAAGTCACTGTGAGCCATAACAGGGATATAGTCACTGTAAAATCACACGCACATGACATATGGAAACACTCTGGAAAAACAATGCAGGCCATGTGATCTGTCAGGGTGTTTACGGCCTTTTTATGATGTTGCAATGTGCCTGCCAAACGTGAAAAAGAAGGGCCAGAGGCTTAAATAAACACACCCTGGCTTTAAGAAGAATTAAAAAACCAGACTTGTAGTTGATTTATATTCCAACATTTCATTTCTGAGGTTTGAGGAAATGAGTTTGGTGTAATAAAGCCAAAAGTGTTATCTGCTTTCCTGTGTTTACTCTAATTCCAAAATCTCTGTCTTCAACAACAATGTCAGTTTTGTTTTTTAACTGCCATTTATGTTAAGTGTATACACAGCTATGCTTTGCATTGTGCACGAACATTAACGCTCTTCAATGACGTCTCTTTATCTTCTTTTTGTAAGATCCAGCACAAAATTCAAACATTTGGCTGCTTCTTCCTCCAGAGGATGGCACACAGAGTTTTAGCTACAGCGCCTGGACCCGGAATGGAGACGGGATCTTGTTAAAGGACATTTCAGCAGGCCACACTGCATACTGTAGGAGAAAGGGCTGCACAGAGACTAAGCACTATGATTGAAGAACAGTGGTCTAAACCACTGTCTCGTAATGTTGCACACAAGTCAAAGTAAAAAATGCACCAGCAAGACAACCAGCCCCTACAGGCTTCTGGATCATCCTGGTCATATGACACGCAAATGGATTCATCTAAAGGCAGCCTTCAAGGAACTGAATCTGAAAGACAAGCTCCCAGTTCCTCATTTGATAATATGTCACTTCTGGTGTGCAGGCATTGTCTGCTGCATGTACTTCATCTGCCAGGCCACAAGGAAGACAAACCGACTGAGACGAGAACAGTTCTGCGTGTAAAAAGAGACTTCATGGCACCACAAAAGTCCTCAAAAGGCATCACAGAAACAAAGCAGAGGACCAAACGTTTTTTAAAAGCGTTAATGTACAGCGCGGAGTTGATATGGTACCTATCACAACACAATATTTGCAGATGTTCAAACATCATAAATAAAGAAGAAAACAAGTGAGCAACAGCGTGTGGGATTTTTTTTGTGTCTTTCAGTTGAACATTTACTCAAATACTGTTCTTCAGTACAGTTTTGAGGTGTTCGTACTTAACATGAATGTTTCCATTTTATGTCTCTTTATACTTGTTGTTCTACAAAATATCATCCACAAATAAATTGTAATGCATTTATGAAGATATCCAGAAGTTTATGACGTAATTAAAATGAGCTCCACCTTCAGAAGGTGCAACATGTCAGTGATCAAAACATCAATGCCTCAATAATTATAATCCAATAAAATAATGAATAATATTCTGAAGTGAGTACCTTTACTTTTAGTACTTGAAGTATGTTTTGATGCTAATACTTCTGAATGCAGGACGAAGTTTAGAGTGTTTTCACAGTATGGTATTACTTCTTTTCCTTAGGTATTCTCTGAAAATGATGACTTTTATTACCAATTGATGATCAGTTGATGTTAGCAAAACTTTGTTTACTTGTAAATACTCTACATCAACTAACACCTTGTTATTAAATTATCAGCCTTGACTTTGTGTTATACTGTGAGTTGAATTTTACTCAGTCGAACATCAGCAGAGACACCAAACGCATCTTAAACAGGTGCTTTTTGGTCATTTCATTGCTCAAAATTAACAAAATATCACCACAAAAAACTGAAAAAAAAACACACATTATCTTTTGGCTTTGCTGAAAATAGTTGTGATGGAAATAGTGCCTGGCTCGCTGCAGCGCACTCTGTGTATTAATACCTTTGGAAAATGCTACTGTATATGTCATCAGTTTTGCTCAGCCAGCTGTGATTAAGACGGGGCTGGTCGTGGCTGGCCACAGTCTGCGTGGTTTTAACAGCTCCCCAAACTGAGGCTCAAACGCACACAACCCTCCATCAGTTAACAATGAAAACAGGGTGTCAGACTGACCCCTGAAATGACAACAGACATGCAGATAGATTGGTCTAAACATCCCATTTTACAGTTTAGTGAAAGCATGTAGAACAAATGCTGGTAAATCTACTCACAGCACAGCTATTGCATGTCTGTGAATCACTATCTGCTGCAGCTTTATCACAAGTCTTCCTGTGGGATTAAAGTGCCTGGCACTTTTGCATCGAGTATGAAAGCAGCATTTTAAAGAGGATTTGACCATGTTTTTAGTGCTTAGCTGAGATCTCAGCACCCAGAGGAATAAACACAGTGATCATGGTTAGAAACATAACCTCAGTATTTTGATATTACAGAAAGTCATATTTTCAGCCCATTGTCTTATCACAAGGCTGCAGTCTTCCTCTGAAACAGGCAGTGCTAACAATATACACTCAGATTTGAGCTACGCTGTTTTTACAGAGGAGATAGCAACTAACTATTCAAGCGTTATCTTATCTCGCATCTGGGAAATATGCTGCATCTTCAGTTGTTACAGTTGCCATATGTTCAGAAACTGGCAACCAACATATTTAGCATGCTCGACTTTTATTTTGCCCTGGTGCCTTGTGAACATACAGTACACCAAATAATGGACCACAGTGCCTTGCATAACAAAACATTAGTGAAGCAAACAAACAGACTTATTTCACAGCAGGTGGATTCACCCCCCCACCCCCACCCCCACCCCCTACCCCCCCACCCCCCCAGGAGTTGCTCTAACAGTATCTCCTCTGTGATAATCAGAATCTCCATTTGCACAAGTGTGGTCACAAATACACAGATACTATATCTTCATCTTATCTCCCAGCTGTCTGTGTGTGTGTGTGTGTGTGTGTGTGTGTGTGTGTGTGTGTGTGTGTGTGTGTGCATGTTTGTGTGTTGACATTTTCCCTCAACAAACTTCTGTTTACATCACCAAACAACATGTTTTAGTCATTTTCTCACAGTGTACACTTTCAGTCCGTCAGTTTCAGATCTGCAGAACCGGACGCTCAGTTGTTTACAAAGTGGCACTTACACTTCACAAACAGTGTCCTTTACAGCTAAAAATAAACAACCACTGTCACAGTGAGACCTGTCTTTATTGCACATCTTTCAGATGAATGTGAAAGCATGTTGAAAGTTAGTGCAAAGTCTTTGTGTGCTTAAACATGCATGGTAAAAAAAAAAAAAAAAAAAAAAAAAAGCTTACTATTAAAGCTATTTTGATTTTCATTTTCTGATTACTGGTTGTGAAGCACAACATATTATACATTAAATCAACATAGTGTGTTATAAGAATAGTAGCGAATTTGACACCACTTAATATGAAACCACCTAATTTATCCTTTGTAAGTCTTACACAAACATTAAATAAATGGTTGATAAGACACTGTAATGAAGACGTACATGCATATGTGTTTATTATAATATACAGAATGTATTGACAATTATAACTTCCTTTAATGAAGACATGCATATTGTCATTCATTATCCTAATAAACCAGCTCTGCAAAAGTACATTAATACATACTACTGTACCACTACATTGTGTAATAAACTGTTCATTATATGTTCATAATGCTCCCATTATGACCTGTGTGGCAACAAACACATTTTCCACTTGATGACTCTACTGCTAATGAGCCCAAAGCTGATCACAGTTTAAAAGAAAAAATATTTTAAAGTCACAGGAAATGAATAAAACCCACTTGTTGTTCAGCAGTTCATTGCACCCTGTGTTTATCACATTATCTGGGGTGAGAAACTGACAGTGAGGAAAACCCTTCATGATGATTGGCTGCTAAGAGGAGGGGACAGTATATAGACCCTGACAAAATGTGGAGTTTCATGGTCTCCCCTGACAAATCATCAATGGCCAGGAACCTGTAGCAGACACACTCTATTGCTCCCACCCACAGACATTTTACAGAAGTCAAAAGTTCCTTTTTCATTTTACAGCCAAACAGCGGGCCTTCTTTATTCCATTTTATTTGACACAGCTGGAGGCCTCCAGGAGTAGCTAACTTCATAAGAGTGTGCTATAGAATAAGAGAGAGGGAGACATTTTTTGGTTTTCGTTGAGTGAGAGGAAATTTTGAAACATTGTGCAATGGTGCCGCAAAAGTTTTGAAAGGTTGTGAGAGGGTTTTGCCAGCAAAGCATCTGAGAGCCGCTCCGTTGGAGAAGAGGTCTCCATGTTGCATCCATACAGAATGGAGAGCTACCTCATCCCGCCTGTAAGTACCATTTATTTTATCATCATTTTGTCTCTCAGGAGGCTCTCCGGCACCTGAAGCCTGAAAAAAGCGCCTTGAGCAGTTTGTCCCTAGTGCAGCATTGAACAGGAAGACATTTAATAGTGAAGAGGATGGACGACATGTATTATTTCAATTTAGACGACTTAATGTGAGTTCGACTTCACTTTGAATGCAGGACACAAACTGTAAGAGTCTTTTATACTACGGGAAACATGAAAATGAAACTCAAGAGTTCTTGGGAGTTTCAGAACAGCAGTGGCAAGAAAAAAAAGTCATTATTATAACACAAATATGACTAATGCCTCGCCTGTTTTCTAAACTTAAATCTAATTAAAGACAATGTGAGCATTTTATTAGAGACGGGTGACTTTAATCACTTCCTTTCAAGGATTAGATACGCTATGATATAAAGTATGTTGCCTGCATCATATTCACCATCCAGTCCATCTCATGACATTTTGTGGCTGAAACTGTTTTTATTTCCTCTCGCAGCACTCAGAAGAAATGTACGATCCTGAGATCTACAGACATCAAATTACAGAATATTATAATCCGTATGTCTTAGACACAGATATCCAGACAGGTGAGTTTTACTTCAGCATCGTTATTTGTCTTACGTGTCACCACTTCTTCTATCAAACTACAGCTTACATTTTCAAATGTTTAAATTAAAAAAACATTTTAAAATGCATTTAAAAAAATATGGCTAAATGTTAAAGACATGAGCTAAATCCCCTGACATGAATCATCTTTGCTTCTCGATTAAATTCTCAATTAAAAGCAAATAGTGCCCTTTTTAACAGTCATTTTATTCTTCAGATTAATCACCATGACCTGATGTGGTGACACTGACTTTTCTGGTGTGTTGTACATAAAAAACCTGCAGTGTGTGCAGCTGGAGCGCACCACATTAGGGTGTATGGAACACAGGAAACAGATGCCATTTCTTTCGGCTGCTACAACTACAGACATAGAACAACTTTCGCCCCATGGGGCTTTGTTGATACATGAGAGGTGCTTTACTTTCTCTTGTAATCAACTGTTTTGAATATTGCACCAAAACAATCTAAATAGGGGGGGAAATACTTGACCTTATAACTCCCTGAGAAAGCTTCAGCTGCCGTTGTGATAAAAATATCCAAGGTCTAACTGTCTAACTAATGTCTGTGTCTGACATCCTTAAAAGATAAAAAAAAAATAAACCAGCATATTTATTGATATATGAAAGTTTAACAGTGAATGTGTGACTTTATTATCCAGTTTGATTTAGAGTACAGTCTGCATGTGAAATCACTCCTACGCCTCTCCTCTGTTTGCATGGTTACACTTCTAATAATGTAAAACTTGAACTTGAGAGAGGATTTCTTAAATTATTTTGTACATGCTGAAAAAAGAAATAGTCAAGGACAGCGTGAGAGAAAGCACGAATTCAAAGTCAACGGCTGTGGCGACACTGCAGAGTGTGGCAACAAACAGGAAAGAGCTTCATGCTGAATTCTCTATTATTCTCCTCATTTCACCCGGTTTATGCAAACTCAAGCACTATGAGTAAGCAGCTCGCTGTCAAGTCCGGTGCGTTTGACTTCGTAGTTTTGGGCGAATTTTCATAGACGCACAGGCTTTTTTGCACGAGTCATCGCTCGCCGTTTAAACGTGTGTTCCTACTGTTTGAAATCACATGAAAGGCTTTTGTATGAAGCCGTGTGTTCCAGTTAACGTTCATTTGTTTTTGTGACCATAAGACACAACTGAAAGCTGTGGCCATTGTGCTGTTTCTCACCTGCTCTATTTAGATCACTGGGACTACCACCCTCATCCTCACGTACACCCCGTAGAGTTCGAAAACCTCCAAGAGGTCAACTTCACGGAGCTGCAGAGTGTGCAGGCTCTGCACCCGCCGGGCCTCATACGACACGAGGCCATTCGATATGACGCAGAAAACCTGATCGATCCAAATCTCGGGGCACATCCACATGTGTTACAGCAGCCAGTAAGTCCTTCTGCCCGCCAATAGAAAATGAACAGGCATACGGTACATCAGCACACGCGCACATGAGTGCATGCACACAGCAAACATATGTATTCAAATATAAATGTAAAGCTAATTAAAACTCAGACAAAATTGAGAAAAGTCTGTTATGTGTTAAGTTACTGGTGATGGTGTCATGTACTGTATTATTAGTCAGGGGCTTCAGTGTAATGACTGTGATCACTCATTGTTGAAGCGATGACAGTAATGATGACTGAAGTGAAGCTTTCCTGAGCATTGTACTAATTCTACTAATGCTGCCAGACTCTCAGTGTTGTTGGTGCTAATGTAGTAGGAATATAATTCCAGGGAACAGACAGCTGTGGGTCGATGGAGACACAGACGCTTTATGACCTACACCCGCTGATCTTGGTCCAGTCTCCAATAACGCCTCGAAATCCCCAAATATCCCTCTAGCTCACTCCTGACGTCTCCAAACTCAACATAATTCACAGTTTGGTTGAGAATCAGAGAGGACATTAAGGGAGTTGGAGGCCTTTTATGGTCCTGTGACAAAAATCAGGAAGTGATTCTTTGAGCTATAAGAAAAGCTTTAATTTTAGATCTTTTCTCTTTTTTTTTTTAAATTTCAGTAACATTTTCTTTGAACAGCGGCTCTGAAGGGTCTGACACTTCAGGGTCTGCTTCACCCCTCCAGTTGTGAACCAGTGAACTAGAACAGAGATATCTGGTTTTGGACGACATTGAAGTAGAGTGTGTCAAACCAAGTCCCTTCACTTCCAGTTACTTTAAGCAGATACAGCATATGTGGTCAAATATCAGACATAAAGTATTATGCTTGATATTAACAAACATAATACTTTATTTGTTCCCATTGAATAACTTTAAATCTTTGGCGATACTAGCAAACCTTTGTGGTCATTCCAAAATAAGTGTTGCTCTTTCCAGGGGATAGATCTTAGTTTATTGTTTTTCACCTGGAAATAAAAAATGAAATTGTCAACCAAAGTTGCATTTAATTTCATGTTCTGCTCAGTATCCAGCACAACTAACAGAACCTCAATTGTAGTGGGAATGTTGTTGTGAAAGATGCATCAGATTAAAATACATGAAATGCACTCATAGATGAATGGGATACCGACAAAACTGCAACTTCATATGGGAGAGATCAGTTCACAGATATACACACTAACACACATACTCAACCACCAACTGACTGAAACACCATAAAACATTTCATTTCAGCTACACAACTACTTGTATCCCTGACAAAGAACCAAAGAAAAACCATGCATGCTTTTAGGTCACATGATGGTTTTCACTAACTCACAAGTGATATTTCCCCTCTGAAAAAAGGCCTGCCACTCTTATAATGGCAGAATGTATTTGTATGCGAAAAGAAAAGGTGTTGATGCATCGACTGAAACGTGGTATGAGAATACTATGTGAAAAACCACTGTTCACACATGGAATTCACAAGACGGTTTCCATCACTGGCTGTTTTTTGTAAAGGATGTAAAGCGTTGCCCACCGAGGCATACAGTAATAGCAGCATCCACACATCACAGCTCATGCAGAGAGAGATGTGACCTTACTCTTTCACTTACAGTCAGAAGAATTCAGTCAGTAGTATGTGTCTGATTTCTCGTGCAGTTTAATACACCAGTGGCATCACAATCCCTCTGCAGTTTGAAATACTCCTAAAATACTTAACGTGTGTGTGTGTGTGTGTGTGTGTGTGTGTGTGTGTGTGTGTGATCAAATAATCAAATTGATCTGATCAAATTTGCTGTATGTAAAATATTAAACTAAAAAATAGCAAATACAGCTGATAAATAAATGTAGTGAAGTAATGAAGGACAAGTATGAAACAGCTTAAAATCAAATTACTCAGGTACTTCAAAATTGTACTTGAGTACAGTATTTGTACAGTATTTACCTTCCATCACAATATCATTGCCTCTGAAGCTCAATTGAAGCATCCACCATGACAGGTGCATGTGTTACAGCCAAACAGTTTGCTTCATTTTCCCAAAAGATCACCAAATATCCAAACATCCTGATGGATTCCATAAAATAATGCTTTATTTTATTTTATTTTAGTGTTAAAAAAAAGTGAAAAAACACCTAAGAGCTCACAAACAAACACAAATGACATATGCAACTTTCTCACACAGGATGGAAACGTCTTTTTGCTAAAACCTTGGAGTAACACGTCACCTTTAATGTGAGCAGCAAGTTAAATTGCTGCAAATGTTCTGACTGAAGACTAATTAACTTTGCCTCCTGCGTTGTAGGTAGCCTTCTTCCCTCGGCCCACATATCCAACGCACATGTCCCAGCGCAGCTCTGATGATGAGGAGCATGGAGGACGAAGTCCCCCGCTGGAGGTGTCTGATGAGGAGTGTCTGAGAGATCGAATTCCTTATGTCACACCTGGAGATCTGGGTAAGGATTCAGGCTATGTGTGCGCTGCAGTTCTCTACAGTGAGCAGTTAACACGGATACTTTAAGACACACCAACTGTGCTGGCCACGTGAAGACTGTCAGTCATCCAGGCCATGGTATATCTAGAAGTGTTAAGTCACTGGACTAGTTTTAGATTCTTGAAGCTCAAGATGTGGGCAGTTGCTTTGGCAGTGAATTGTCTGTGAAGCAGTACAGTGAGTTGCCGTAAGTGGTTTCCACTCAGCATGGAAGAATGAGAGCTGCTTTAAATGTCCATTTCTGGAAAACGTGCCAGTGTTTTCTTCCTCACCGGGATGGTTGAGGCTTGACATTGAGTCATGTCAGCTTTGTGTTCTGCTGACAATTTAAGATACACTTTTAGGATGGGTTAGTTGCACAACTACACTGCTAGTCATGCATCTTCAGCGGAAGTGTCACAAAAAGCCAAAGTGGTTGTCTGTTATAAACTACAGTCCTCGTTCTCCAGGCTGCATTTTTGGATTGTGGAAATAATCCAGCAGGTGTACGAGGAGAGTGGCAGACTATCCCCGGCGGCTCCCTTCTGAGCCTTCTGATGAGGTGCTCCCTTATCAGAGATCTGTGGACTGATCTTTTGGTCTGCCCTGTCTGCTTTCATTAACTTAATTTCTTCTGCATAATTGTCGCACTCAGCACGTTGTTTGTGGAACAGCTGTTCTGTCCAACACAGCAGGCCTGTGTCAGTGGACTTGCAGATAACTGCAGTGTGCTGGCTTAACAAACACCCTCTCCACCAAATCTTCAGTGAGATATTTAGGTTATTTAAGGTTAACGAACAGCCATCAGCACGTTAAAATAAAACACTAGTAGCTAATGATCATCTCGGAGTCCGTGCCTGTACCAGCTCCCATTTCGATCCAAACACACACACACCTCACACACAGTACATGAGCATGTTTGACAATGAAACTAAGTATTTCTTTGTGTTTTCAGTATTAACGCTTTCACCAGCAGCTACATGTTGAATATTGAGTAAAACACAGGTCACACAAGGTCGGGTGGCCTGCAGCTTAGACAGAGTGTTTTACCTGAGTTGTCAACCTTTGACTGATCAATTCACAGCTGAGTTGACATGAAAACTATCATGAAGTTCAGTGACCATCCAGTGAGTTCTGGAGTTGGTTTAAAAATATCTGGGACACATTGTCTTTATAATATCCTGTAACTCTGTAAATAACTCCATGTGTATGCAACGCCCATCTAAAACAATCAGGCTAATGAGGAGAAGATTGTGTGTTGTCTGTGCGGTGCCATTCATTTCATTTTTGATGCTCAGCCACTGAGTCTGATCAGTTCTGCTGTATTGAGCCATTTGTAAAGTGATGTGAGAAACACATAGACCACAAACATATCTAAATCTCAAAGTCTTACTATTTCGCAAACAATTAATCTTTCATGTACTTGGTTTATCACTTAGCACCATGACAATGTAGAAAACACAAAAAAAACATGACTCATGGATTGTTACATCTGCCAGTATTTCTAAGAATTGCAGTGAGGTTTTTTCTTGTAGTCATTGCGCTGTCCTGTGAAGTTACTTCCTGCTTTTTTGTTACTAATTTGCCTGAACTCTCTTATATAGAGAGCTGATATGGGTGAAACTAGCAAAAAAAAAAAATGCTTTAACCCACCTCATTTAGCGTAAATAAATGAAATAAATTTGGCTTTAAGCTGGTTTGAATTTGATGGTATCATGAGGTGCATATCAATTTAAAATTAGTAATGCTGTCTTTTCCAAATCTTTCCAAAAGGCAATAAAAAGAAGATTCGTTTGTACCAGTTCCTGTTGGACCTTTTAAGAAACGGCGACATGAAGGACAGTATCTGGTGGGTGGACAGAGACAAAGGAACATTCCAGTTTTCTTCCAAACACAAGGAGGCTCTCGCACATCGCTGGGGGATCCAGAAGGGAAACCGCAAAAAAATGACCTATCAGAAGATGGCACGTGCGTTGCGCAACTATGGCAAAACTGGAGAGGTGAAAAAGATAAAGAAGAAGCTGACATACCAGTTCAGTGATGAGGTGCTGGGGAAGAGTCATCTGGAGAGAAAATCATATGTGTAGGCAGGAGGGATGAAATGTCAAGATTTACTCATGACAGGTGTTAATAGTGGAGGTGTAGTTTCTGGTGTTAGATGCTTAATCAACCTTGCTCATCTGGTAAATAGCATTTTGTGAATAGTCCCATTTCTGTTGTACAGTGGGATCAATCCTTTGATGATACTAGCTAATGCAGCATAAAGGCACGAAACAAGAGACAACATCCCTGAAGACTCTTTCTGTATAGCACGACATGTTGGGGACCACTTAGTGGCATCCAAAGTAAGGAAGAAACAGCAAAGAAAGCTCAGTTAGGCTTGTCTGTCTGGATGTCCGGAGAGTAAAGTACTTCAAAGTAGCAGAAGCAGTTATGAAAATGTGTAACCTGTTGTTTGTGAATGGATACTCAGGTTTGGAAAAGCACCAGAGGTGTCTCCTGATTGTGAATTTTGTCCCTTGTAGTGGCCTCATTTGCCCTGAAAGATGTAAACCTGCCCTCTCAACCCTGCCAACAACCAGGCGGGGGCAGCAAGCTGCCTTGTATGCAGCAATTCCAGCACAGTGGCCAAAGTTGGAACTGCAAGTCATGTGATGGCAGTGTTCAGAGTGTTAACAATCATACCGAACAGAAAATACCAACAGCATTAAAACTGAGGCAACTTCTCTGAGCATCACACAACTATTATCACACTTTAAACCACTGGGTCAAACATACTTCAGCCAAGACAGCCTGATATATATAATCTATTTCCCTATAACGCAATACAATTCAACAGTATCACAAACTGCACGAACACGTCAAAACCAACAACTTCATGAACGTGTGATTTATTGCAGGACTGTTGTATTAGACTGCATTCGTTTTAGCTGGCTGTATCCACTAAATTGGCCGCTGGCCACACAAATGCCTGAACATTATAGGTTAGTAAATAGGAAGCATAAGAAGCTTCTTAGCAGACAGGCTGTGCTGGGTGAGCGACTTTCATTGAATTGAATGCGACATCCTTTTGATTATCTCATCCAAAGTTTGATGTACACGACAAGCTCAGCATTTTACAAATTAAATCAGGACACTGGCTTTCAAATCTGGATATACATTCACAAATCTTTGTTCACATTTCCTGATCTTGGTAGATTATGCATTTTATGTTTTTATTTGATGTTAAAAAATCATTTTGGGAAGGAAACATTTTGACATTACTGGGATGAGAAGGCTGATACCACTTGAACTATGGCCAACAGGGCGTTAGCTTAGCTTAGCATTAAGAGTGGAAGCCGGGGGAAACAGCAAACCTGGCTCTTTCCAAATGTAGCAGAAATTATTAAAGTATTCCAGCACCTCTGAAGCTCATTGATAAACATATTAAATCTCTTTTGTTCAATCTGTACAAAAACCTAAACAGCAGTTTTCTGGGGAGTTATTTTCTGGACTATTTCTGGTCAAGGAGCAGTGATTTCCTGGAGTTGTGTCATCACTGTGAGGTTTCCAGTATACCAGCAGACACTGATTGAAACTCCTTCACTTTATAGACACGAGAGTGGCAGCAGTCTTCTCATCTCACTCCTGGTATGAGAGTAAATAACCACAACATGTCAAACTATTCCTTTAATGACTAATTGATAGTGTACAGTCACAAGGTGAAAGTGGAAAGAGAGAAGGGGATGTTGCAGCTACATGGCATGCATCTTAGACTCTGGGTCACTCAGACATCCAGTATGCATTTTTAAACCTGGCTGCACACACATATCAGTGCATATTTTATCTGGAAATGTCTGTTTACACATTTTCAATGTTAAAGTTCTTACTTCACGACATGTAACCACTATTTGTTCATGGAGAGTTTATGGTTTGAGACTTCACAGTCGGCCCAGGCCTTCACCATCCTACTGTGTTTGACTCTCTCTTTCTCTCTCTGGACATGCTTTAGTTCTCTTTTAACTATGTGTAATGGTACTATACTGTATGTACATATCAACATTGCAATTTAATATTTAAAATGACATGACAAGAAGTGTTTTGTACGAATACACGAAAGTCTGCATGTTATGATTAAGAATTGCTTGTAAAAAAATAAATTGTCCTTGAATGTATGTGATCAGATCAGAGGTAAAACATGAAGAAGAAGAAGAAATTAACACTGTATAAAGCTGTACAGTATTTTAGGCTTTTTAGTTCTCTCACCTTTTATTGCAGCTATAAAGATAACTGGTGACTATGAGGAACTATGAAATATCACCCACTTCTTACATATATCTGCCTTTGTATCCTGACACGCTGCAGGCGCCTGCTCTCGACTCATAGAGGGTGTAAGCAAAGCCCAAAATGACACATCTGGAATTTTCAAGTTAACAGTCTGTACAAGTATGCAGTACAGTTGAGTATCCAGCTGTTTTCTCTGCATTGAACATTGTAGTTTCTTCAATGGTTTTATTACAAATTATCCCAAATTTTGTGTAATGATCAGCTTTTTAACAAACTGTGTAAGTTTTCAGACACATGCATATGAAATTCTCATCAACTTCACTACTAAAACACCTGTTTTTTAAAAGAAAAGTGCAAAGTAAATGACTTGACTATGTTTATTAGGGCTACAACATTTCAAAAGCACCTTCACAGATGGGATTCAGTTCAATAAAATAACACTAAAATTTAAAATAAAATAAAATAATGATAAATGACATAATACAAAACAAAACAAAAAAAACTGTAATACAAATAAGTAGTAACTTGCTAAAATGTAATGTGCAGTGTGTAAATATATAAATACTACAGCACCTGGTGTCCCAAGAGCCAACAGCTCCCCTCAATGGTCAAGCTGTAATTGATACCCATAACTAACAGGTGAGAATGTATAAAGAAATAACCTTGAATAGAATCTAAAGCTGTACAATAAAATGCAATACAACACAACAGACTTATCCAGAGCCAGATATTAAGTCTCACACTGGGCACAAAACTATCACAGCATGTACATAAAAGCATTACATGGTGTGTACAAGCACACTTTGTCATCAGATTGTGGTAGTTAGTGTTGATGTTATTCACTTAAATCCATCAAAAGGCAGAAACAGAGGAGTTCTGAAAATGTAGAAAACTGCTATGTCAGAAACACACATGCAGTTTCAGAGGTACACATCAGTAAAGATATCACATCTATGCATAAGGCTGCAGGTTTGGAGAGATTGGACATGACACGCTGTAGAAACAACACACAAACTGTCCAATGACACTGTTTTCTGAACCTGAGCTGAATCATGCTTCTTTCTTTTCACTGGTCATTGCTGTGGTCAACGAAAACCACTTCTCACAACCTGATGACTGGTCCAGATGGTGACTGCAGGGTCAACTGGTACAGAGCGTACGTTGTCCATATTAGGATCTTAAAGAAAAAATGGTCAAAGACATAAAGGCTGAGGCTGGATTCTGCAAAAAGTACAGAAAACAGTAGAGAAAAATATAATGTAGTATAGTATAGTACAGCTGTATATTATTGTAATGTATAGACAGCATAAAACAGTGAGTGCAGTGTAATATAGTATAGTAGATAATGTAGATTAGTACAGCAAAATGTAGTATAGTACAGTATAGTATAATATATTATAATGTATAGCATAAAACAGTGAAGTACAGTATAGTTTAATATAGTGTAGTATAGATCAGTATGGCAAAACATAGTATAGCATGGTACAGTATAAAATAGAGCAGTAAAACAGTATAGTATAGAATAATATAGTGAGCATAGTACAATATAGCATAGTGTAGTACAGAAAAATACAGAAGAAGAAGAAGAGTGCCTGGAGCTTTTATGGTAGGTGCCTTGCTCACGGGCACTTGAGCACTTCCACTAAAGTGAGCTGGCACCTCTCCAGCTACCCGTCAACCTCCATAAAAACTTGTCCATGCTGGACTCAAACCGGGCCACACTCCAGACCCCAGCCTAAGTCCTTATGGAGGGAACTGCTGCCAAATAGTATAGTAATAGTATAGTAGATTGTATTGCAAGTACCACCTTTAAATAGTTACCATGCATACCAATCCAGACATGGGTCATGGGGTATCAAGCACATACATATACATTCAGACAGCAGTTACTGACATACTTTAGTATTGTAGTGTAGCACAGTATAGCACAACACAATAAAATAAAGTACGGAATAGTACAGCTAAATATAACAAAATTTAGTATTGCACAGTAACAGTACAGTACAGCAAAACAGAATATAATATAGTGTAATATAGGGTAGAGTGGGTACAGTCAACTATGTTAGGGATTTTGCCTGACTAGAAAAAAGAAAAGGACAAAGGGATTCCATAAAACAAAAACAAAGACACAAGTCAAGGCATAGGCAGAAACATTCACCATAATTAACCTGGACTCCAGGGGGTCTGCGGCTGTGGTGGGATTCCTTTAAGAGCTTGTCCATGAAGGGAAGAGGCACTCATCCCTGACAACAGATAAAACAAAACTGCGGATCTCTTACTCTCAACCATCCTCTTGTCTGCAGCCTTAGATTTACAGGGTGACAGGGTGCAGCACAGATGTGGGAGAGCAAACAGACTTTTTTTTTGGATTCAAAGTTCTAAATTTAACCCGACATCCTTTCCCCTCCCTCTCAAAGCCTGTCAGTCAGCTGAGGTGCTGGAGGCAAGGATGGTTGAAATATAGCCCGAGGACAGACGTGACCGGGGGTGGGCAGGGGGCCGGGTTGCTGCTGGGATGAGATGAGCTTTGAGGAGGAGTGAGAGGGGGTGGGTGTTTTTTGGACATTGTGTCAGGCCTGGAAAAAAATGGCAGGAGAGGTGGGATGGTTCATGGGGGGGGGGGGGGGGGGGGGCACCACTATTAAAGACATGGGGGCTGAGATAGACAGCAGACTGTTTAGGAAGAGTGACTCACGTTGTGGAGGAGAGGAGATCATTCAGGATGCCAGAACCAGTCAAAAAAGCAGGTAAGTGCTCATTCAGCTGCTTTTGAAAATACACATGAAGCTGCACGTTGTCTAAAAAACTCTACTTTTCGATGTTAGCATAATCCTGCTGTCAGACCACGTCTGTGAAAAAGCCCCCAGTACATAGGTCCTGTTACTTTAACTGCACTCATTACTGTGCTGTCAACATGCTGCGACTGATATCTGATGAAGTGCGTTTTACTTCCTTTGCCCAATCTTTCTTGAACAGAAACTGTGATATTACAATATATGTGAGAAAATATTCAACTGTGTTGGGTCACACCACTCTTAAGCAACTACGAACCACAACCAAACCACCCACTTGAGAGCTGTTTTTCATGATACGTAGTGATATACCGTCTTAACTGTTTGCAGAATAATGTCAGAATAATTACATCTGACATCAAAAAATGTAAGTTTTTATAATTTTATCATGATTTCTTTCTTTATTTATTTATTTATTTTGGTTTAATTGTGTTACTACATCAAGTTCTTTAAGTCACAATTTTGAACAAAATTAAAAAAAAAAAAAAAAAAACTTGCTATATACATGATGAAAAAGTACTTCATACAAACCAGGCATGAAAACCTACAACAGAATATATATACACCAACTGAATTGGAAGAAAAATAAAATAGAAATGTATGGAAATCTAAAATGTCCCATATCTGCACATGGTCTTGAATGCAGCTTAAAATAAAGTTACACAATGCAGTAGATTCGGTGAAGGTGATAAGGTGGCGCAAGTTGCTCAGTGATGTGATGTCCCAAATGATGCCAAAATCCCAACATGCTACGTGCAATTATCCACCCTTAACCTAAAGTGTTTTCCAGTGGTGCGATAGTATTATAATCCCCTTTGGCCTCGTCAGGAAGTCTGTTAGAGGTCACGTGGTCCAGGTGGAAACATCGTCTGATGTGACATCGACACTGTCACATTTCCAGCATCCCTGCATTCACAAAATGCACCGCTGATCCAAAAATGCCGAGCAGGATTCCAACTCGACAAATGACTGTCCACAGTTTTTTTTTTTCCTCTCTTTGGTGGGAATGGATTGTTGTTTGTGGAGTGAGAAGCCCGACATATCAGATGACTCAGTGCAGCCCAAATGGCCAGCTTGTGCGAGCCAAGACTTTTAGTGTCACTTGTTCAGGACAATAACAGTTACGAGTCTGTAGCATTACTATCAATTAATATCAACAGCCTGCAATCAACACCATGGTTTTCAGTGTACTGCAATAAAAACATGGTTCGCTTTGTCAATTTGGAGGTAAGAAATAAGTATATTAAAGCATCTTTATTAATGTTCTTACAATAACAATATATCAAATGACAAAGTGAAAACGTGACGGTGTGAATGGGGTCGCTTGTAGTGATGGACCAACAGAGAATTATCACCTGAATCTGCAGCTTTTCTCAGCTTTACAGAGCTTTATAGCGAGTTTTAGCTAATTGTTTAGCATTCGACTGCAACATCAGCACCAACTAGCAGACAGAAGCAGTCAGGTGAACATGTAGCCTCAGGAGAGCAAAAACAGAGAGTAAATTTGGAATTTAGCAGGTAAAAAGAAACACGGCTGAATGTTTAAATAAGCACCTGTTTGCTTAAAACAAGCAACTAGTATGAATGAATAATAGAATTAAATAGTAAATAAAAACTAATCTTCTCTTAGAGGTTAGAAGAGTCCTTTTACTTTAAATGTGGTAAAGACGTGAAAAGTAAGACAGCGTGAACGACAACATGACAAGAGTGAACCCAGGCCGCAGACAGACTGAGGGCACATCGTTCTCTCTGTGCGTCCAGAGCCACCAAAATAGAGTCCAGTTAATCCCTCAACTATGATACCTGCGCCCCTGTTGCAGCTGAGCCCTGCCAGCCTCATTTATTACGCCAGTACATATGCATCCTATATTTAAACCATCTTGCAACACGTTGGGTTTTTTTGTTCTGGGTGGTTCTGTAATGCTATGCTGAACCGTTCAAGACTTAAACTGGGAAATAATAAGCATCTGAATTATGTGTACATACATGTCGTGATTCCAGACACCTGGTGCTCCTGTGAAACACATGTCTGCTCTCAGGGCTGTCAGTTACAATCACTATTTTTAGGTCCTTTTTTAAAGATGACAAGTGTTCAGAACCACATTGCTGTGCACACTTTATAACTTTTCAAAGGAAGAAGAAGCAGGACAGGCAGCAGCTGCCGTTTTATACAAGAAGTGTAAAATGTTTTCAGACTGACAGTAGCAACATGCATCGATTGATTTTTTATTTTTTTTTTCCATTTAGGACAATGTCTGTTATTGATATGTTATAGTTGTTATAGTCTGTATAGATAGATTTGTAATTTTGTGCAGATCCAGATGTGTCTATGATCACCTGTTGTGTTCATTTTCGTCAGACTTTTGTCCAGTTTTACCACAATCAAAATCAAGCTAATGTTTTGATTGAATGCTGATGCTCCCTCACTCGAGTATTGTTTACATTTACTGTCTCTTGTCTCCAAACCTGTATGCTTCAAAATGATTAGAAGTTTATGAGTACAGTGTAAGTTTATAAGTACAAAAGCTACATAAGAGAAAAACAAGACTACACAAATGTGACGACTTATAAAACCAGATGTTTGTGCTTGAAGTGCAAAAGGCAAATTCTCTGGTTTTCAGTTAGCCCCACCCAGTGTGCTGCAGACTGTACAACACTGTACTTACTCAACACGAGCTCAGCTCAGCTCATGAGCCTTCTGCCTCCATCTCTCCCTCCTTTTCTCTTTCTCTGCAAGTTGTAACAGTATATGTGTGGTTCCCTCTTCTTCAATGAAGTTCCAAGAAAACCAAAACACTACAAACAGTATTTTGTGTCTGTTATTTCATTCAGCAACACTTAAGGTGCAAAGAGTAAACCCACTGTTACCCATTGTTTGTTTTTTCATCAGCTCCACTCATCAAGACAATTATAGCACCTGTGTTTTCCCCTTAAGATGATCTGACTGCACCTTACACCCTCTAACTGACACTTCAAAGGCTTACTTTTTATTTTGAACCCATCCTCCCTCTTCAGTTTCAGCATTTGCCAAGAAGCCAAAGACTCAGGAAGCAGAAGAGGGGTCCTCTGTGGTCTTTGAAGCAGAGACAGAGAAGCCTGATGCTAAAGTGAAATGGCAGTGCAACTCAAAGGACATTGCCAATGGCAACAAATACTTGATCACAGCTGACGGAAACAAGCACTCCCTCGCTATAAAAGCTATTACCAAGGAAGATGCCAATGTCTATGCAGTGATCGCGGGGGGGTCAAAGGTCAAGTTTGAGCTGAAGGTCGTATCAAAGCCAGGTGGGAGACTTTGATGCTGCAGCTGTGTGTTTGAGGTCTCTGCTCGCTCACCTGCGGCCTGCGTAGTCCACACGGCATAATGGAGCACTCAGTGCAGAAAAGCATTGTGGCTTTAAATACGATGCACTGCATGCACTTGATGTTTCTGCACAAGAACTCACTTTCTGCACCGTCCGACAGCTGGTCAACAACAAATGTCTGAGACAGCTTTGTGCGGTCTATCCTTAAGAGGTGGTTGCTCTGAAAGGTGGAGTGAGTCATTCTGGAAAAAGACTGTTGATATTCTGAATTTAAAATTCAGCGAATTTCTCTGTAGCCTGCTGGCTGTCCATTCTTTGTGTGCCCTGAAAAGAAATCCGGCTTTTGTACACAGCCCTGGCTCCAGGGAGGTAGAGGAGGGGAGATGGGGGAGTGGAAGGGACGGTAAGTCTGACATAGTGAAGGTGAGATGGCAATATGAATGTTTTTTCTCCTGAATGACTCACTGCACCTTCAAAGAAATATTTTGACATTATGGGAAACAAGCTTATTGCCAGTGCTGCTGAGAGTTAGTTTACACAGCTGGCTTAGCGAAGCTTTCTTCAGCATAAAGACTGAGAGCAGGTAGCCTGGTTCTGTCCAAAGGTAACAAATTCACCCAACAGCACCTCTAAAGCTCAAAAATTAGCACATTATATCTCGAAGTGTAAAACAGTGTCTCGTCGTGGACCAGCGGAGACTCGTCCAGGAAATAGTCCCACACAAAATGCATGGGGTTGGATACCGCGTGTGACTCAGCATTGCTGGCAACTTGCCCCAGAGGCCAAAGGGATTTTCCCCATAGACCACCATTATGACCGGTATCATTATCATAACAGGTTGCCATATTTTCATACCCCCAAACCATGGCGCCTGTTTACCCCACGTTCATGCATGTACACATTCACATGTACACTTACACATGCGCCATGGACATTTTCATGAGGTTTTAATTATTTCAGTGCTTACTTGAACGCAGCCCCTGATAGGTGCATTTTGTTACCTTTGGACACAGCCAGGCTGGCTGTTTCCCCGTGTTTCCAGTCTTTCTGCTAAGTTAAGCTAACTGTGTCCTGGCTGTAGTTTCATACTTACCATATGGACATGAGAGTTGTGTCTTCTTTTCTCATGTAACTGTCAGCAAGCAAGTGAAAAAAGCAGATTTACCAAATGTCAAACTGTTTCTTTAAGGGTGTGGATATTTGAGATCACTGGCTCAATCACAGTCATTGTGTCAAGCATTCACTCAAATCTCCAGAGCACTGCGCTGTATGCTGGAATGACTGCGTGCTAAGTGTGTCACGGAGCAACATTTGTGCCATTAGTCTGTCAGTGTGACCCGCCGAGGTCGTTTGTTTGAGTTTGATAAGGTGGAAACAAATCTCGAACAAAGGCAGCACACTAATGGGCCCAGTCTGCTACAAGAGACTGTCTGTGGCTCATATCATAGCCACCTTTACGCCGTCTGCACGCCGACCTTGACCCTCACACCAGCACATTATTTCCTCATGAGTAACCACCACTTGACTGGCGCTCAGGATAGTCATGAGAGGCAGCTGATAACACATGGAAAATCAGTCAGCCATTTGAAGAAGATAAGACATGAAAAATAATTGGGTGCCAAAGAATATTTTCACTCTGCCAAAGCAGTGTTTAAAAGAGTGGAAAATTCATAAAAAAAAAAGGCATTGCAAACGTCTGAATTTTAGAGATTATGTGTCCTGGTACACAAAATATTCCTGTGTTAAGTCCTTCTCACTTAAAACAAAGAGAAAGACAAACCTTTTACCGACTTTGTACAGATTTTTAAACACATTTTCCAGACACATATGAATGAAGTTTGGCAGATTGGTCACCAGACTGGTTTTCTGGAGTGGATTACTGTTTAATAGGGGTGGACTGTGTGGACTCAGTGTTTTTCACTGTATCTCTGTGGTGACGATAAAACAGAAGCTCCGGTCGAGGCCCCAGCTGATGGACCCGCAGAGTCCAGCGTGGAACCAGAACAGGCTCCAGCAGCACCCGCAGAGGACCAGTCCACTGCCCCAGCACAAGATGCTCCTCCAGCCGAGGGTGAGTTACTCATTCATTCATTCATTCATCTGACGCTTTTCCTGAACATGTCAAAAACATCCCAGTCTGTTTAAAATGCCACATAAATATACATTATGGAACATTCAAGTTTAATTAGTTACATTTATATCTCATAGTTTATATTGGACACAAATGGACACAGCACCATGTGTTTGCTTGGTTTCCTTTTAAATTTCTTTTGCTTCTTATATAATAAGTGTCCCATAAACCCATGTGGTCTGGGAACTTTTGAGTGTATGATGCTTAAATAAAACTATTTAAACGTGCCACCTGTGACTACTTTCATTCATCACCAATAACAAATCAATTGAAATTCAGTAGTTTGAAATATTCGACTTTGCCTGAGCTCTGCAGACTTTTATTGACCTGCTTGAAAACTGAAAAACCCACATATTTTTATTACATGTGGTGATCAATTTAAGCATTTGAGGGTTCAAAAGGTCAAAGGATTTTTATACTCTCATCTGTTCCCAAAGTGTCTCGAATGAAACAAAAACATGAGTGGTAAATATCTTAAAATGCGCCTGAATACAGATGAATCCTCTGTAGCTCCAAGCTCATCATATGCTAGTTTCAACATCAGTCTACCAAATTGAAGGCGGTCTTCTGGATTTCTAACATGCTTTTGAATTCCGATCTCTCTTCACGTTACGGCACTCTGATCCTGTTGGGTTTTCAGATGGACAGCCTCCAGACACCAGACAGGACCTGACTGGACTCTTCACAGAGAAACCCCAGAGTGGAGAGGTCACTGTAGGTGAGTGGCTCCAAATACAGGCTTTCTGCTAAGATATGGGGAAAATATGTGTGAACTGGCCCTCAGAGAGTGTTGCAGGATTAGTGGTGGATGTCTCATTTGGTGAAATGAAGTGTTCAAAACTAATTGTTATATTTTTCCAGTTAAAACACTGAGCTATAGGCCAGGTATTGGGAACTATGATGAATGAAATAATCAATGGAAGTTTGGGGAAATAATATGAGGCAGTTAGAAGTTACACTTTTAATATAAAAACTACCATTTTTACAAATTTTTGATATATTTATGTTTTTATATGTTTACTGACAATTATGTACATTCTAGATCTGATATTCATATGCAGAGATATATAACAGGACTCAATGTATAAAATCTGCACTAAATATGCTCTTAATTTGTAGAATCTGATAACAGAAAAAGGGAAATAACAACACAACGTCAAAGCTGCATTGGATGTGAGAGTCTGAAGGATAACGTGTTTAACCAAACGACTCTTCTTTTGCGTAGGTGAAAATATCACATTTGTGGCTAAAGTCAACGCTGAATCATTGCTGAAGAAACCCACCATCAAATGGTTCAAAGGGAAGTGGATGGACCTCGCCAGCAAGTCTGGAAAACATCTGCAGCTGAAGGAATCGTATGATCGCAACACCAAGGTAGACTAAAGCTGCAGACACCAGAAGAGGAGCAGACGTTAGCATTGCTAATAGACATGAGCAGAAAACAAAAACACCATATTTTCATTCATTCACTGCACGTCATGTATTTTTATTAGAATTAGTTAAAAACTGCAACATGTGACACTTTACTTTGAGGCCACAAACAAGACTTTTGCAGGTCTTACCCTTCTCACCCTCAGTTTTGCAAACTCTTGCCTCAGTCACTCATCCTGATAACGCCATGAACCACAGACACGCTACCTCAGAGGTGATGTTACAGGGAGACTGGAAGACATGTTGTCCATACAGATTTCAGAATTTCAGACCAAAATGGTGAGAGAAGCCTTTACAGGGGAAGAAAGCAGAGGAAAACAGTGGCACGCACACACACACACACACACACACACACACACACACACACACACACTCCATAAGATGAAGTGTATTTATAGCAAGGTTTCGAATGGAACATGTTCATCCCACTGTGTTGTGGACCTCTTCTCACATCGCTGCTCATGCATGTGGTTGCAGGTCTATACGTTTGAGATGCACATCATCGCAGCCAAACCTAACTTTGCCGGCGGTTACAGGTGTGAGGTTTCCTCCAGGGACAAGTTTGACAGCTGTAATTTTGACCTGACTGTACATGGTGAGTGTGCCCACTGTTGGACGACTGGTGTGTTTGTTGCAATCACTGATGTTGTTTCTCACATGATCTCAGTCTCTAATGAGATTCTCTTGTATCACAATGACTTTGGCTCTACATTTCAGAGTCTCGTGCTGTGGAAGGTTTTGACATAAGAGCAGCTTTTAGGCGCACGTAAGTTTTTATAAGACTTTTTTATAAGACATAAAATGCCTTTCGCCCCTTTGACATTGATTATTGATTAGCTTCCTTTTCTCCATGTAAGTTTTTCCCTTGAGGGTTTGACTGCTGGTCCCCTGAAGTATTTCACTGATAGTGATTTAAAATCTAAAATTCAACCTGTTTTTCTTTTCCTTACAGGGTTTAAGCAAAACTTTATATGTTTGATATTTAAATCCCCAATCATTTACATACAAAATTCACTTTCAATTAATAATTCAGTTTAATGTATTATCAGTTATCTGCTATTCTGCTTTAAATTTATAGTAAAACAATGTTTAAAAGACAAAAATGGTTCATATTTACTCATTTTATTACAAAGAGAAATTCCAGCTTGGAATCAGATTATCTGAGTGCAATATTGTTCAGACGACTGAGCATCAAAAGTTTAACATCGTAACTGTTTTTTATAATGAAAAACATCACAAAATCATCAAAAACTGACACAATTACACATCTCCATGATTAGGAACTATGAATTTACATGAAACACATATGAAAAGAATACTTTCGTTTGCTCCATTTTTCTTAAAAACCTTCAGCCATTTAATAAGTCTTAAGAAATAAGAAATTACCTGTATTGTACTATTCACTGCCATACTCAATGAATGGGTTTGCTCCAGGTCAGATATATTTAAGTCACATTTTATGCACCGTCCAGTGTGCTTTACTGTGCATTTAGATGTATACTGTATGAACAACATACTGACAGGAAAACAAAGAGGAATTCAAGATCATGCAGAGGTTAAAGGGCTCAAGAGGTTTTGCAGTCATTAGTGTCCAAATGAGCTGGAGTACTGAAAACTTGCCTCCTTCTGGACGTCCATAGCCCTACTGAATAGTACCAAACACACATAAGCATAAGTTTATGCATAAAGTCAATGAGGAGGCTTCTTGTCATACCTATGTAACACTTGGTTGGATTTTGCATTAATTAATATGTTGGCTAATCAGGATTTAAGACATTAAAAAGAGAAAAGAAACTGCACTGACACAGTTACCAAACTTAGAGGAATATTACCATGTTTCGTGTAATGAGTAACTGTGGAAATGCTAACCTATCAGGAGTGAAGCCAGTAAGAAGAGAAGTGGACCACAAACAAGGTAGTAAAGGGGTTTGTTGCAACAATGGAGGCTCGTATTCAAACTCTGAGTCATCTGATTGTTAAGAACAGAGAAATCAGGACCAGGATCGGAGGCTCTTTCTCTCTCCTGACGCCTGTTTCCTCTCTGCCTTCAAGTCAAACAGAACCAGTGTTGTGGATGGTGCAGCCTCCAATCTGCTGAATTTTGAGAGAGCGACCTAGAACAAAGACCACGAGAGAGCTAATCGGACTCAAATTCAAAATCCTGGGTGTAGTCGCCAACTGTAGTAGTTGTCATTGTGTTAACCTTTGACTCAGACAGATCTTGATACGCTGGTTATTGAACTATTAAGTAACATGCGCTTGTTGCAGCCATCAGCTCTCTCTGATCTACTCCTGGGTCTCAATCAAAACAGCAGAGCCAGCTGCACAAACAGCTACCCGGTAGAGTGAGCTTTGATGGTGGTTTGATAGTGCTGAAAGTTCAGGATGTGCTAAGACACACAGGCTTTTCAGTTGTCGAGCTCTTCCACAGGGTTGCTACATAGAGGAAGCGCCGCTATGGTGTGTTGTAACTTCACCACATAAACCAGAGACTCAGCTTCTAATCCTGCTGTCGGATCAGAGGCAGGAGACAAGCACACAGTCAAATCTATGCCCTTGTCTTTATCTTTCATCCCACTGATTAGAGTCGAACAGCCCCTGGAGTGACCGTCATTTTCTTTTAACCTTGAGTGTTGTATTGTTCTTGCTTTGGATGACTGCTGCTGCTCATGGTTCTAAAGGAATAGTTCAGCATTTTGGGAAGTACGCTTATTCGCTGTCTTTCCGAGCTGAGAGGCTGGGGCCCACCTGGTAGCTCATCAGGCTGAGACCTTACTGCAGCGGCCTGGGTTTGATCCCAACCTGGGACCCTTTGCTGCATGTCAGCCCCTCTCTGTTTCTTCCCCATCTTTGTACTATCAAAATAAAGGCAAAACCCCCCAAAAAAGTATCTTAGCATGGAAGACTGAGACCACTGTGTGTTATGTATGGTACTGGAAGCAGGCATAAGTGGCTAGCAGAGTGCCCCGGTAGCCTATTGGTTAAGGTGCATCCCACAGATCTGCACATCTTTGGTTTTATTCCTGCCGAGGATCTTTGGTGCATTTCATAACTCTCTCTCTCTCTCTCTCTCTTAAAATATTCATCTCATATATTAGGTATGGTCTGACTATTTATTTCAAATGTGATTTAATATGTTAAGTTGAGGTGCTGGTAGGCAGATCTTTTAACTTTGGAGACAGCCAGGCTAGCTGTTTCACCCTGCTTCCGGTCTTTATGCTAATCCAAGCTACTGGACTACCAGCTCTGGTGCCACAGTTAGTGAACAGACATTACGGTGGTATAAATAAATAAGCGCATTTCCCAAAATGTCAAACTGTTCCTTTAAACATGGCAACACCTGTCTCCCCAGCAAAACATCTGCCTGTACATTCACTTTTATTTTCTCTATCACTCCATTAAAGGACCAGTGTGTGAGGTTTAAGGAGATCTTTCAGCAGAAATGGAATATATTATTCATGAGTGTGTTTTCATTAGTGTTCAATCATCTGAGAAAAAGAATCGTTGTGTTTTTGTTACCTTCATATCTACAGAGGGAGCGGGGCCTCCTCCACAGAGTCAGCCATGTTGCACCACAATATTTCTACAGTAGCCCATAACAGACAGACAGGTGATGGGTATTCAGATGCCACTAAATCTGACACACTGATCCTTTGAATGCACTCATTTTCTTTCTTGCCCTTTCCTGTCTTAAAGATTGATACTGTCCAATACAGTTTGTCTGTTTTAATCCTAATATTATTATTTGGATATGTGTCTTGTACAGTATAAATCAGTTTCCTTTTACACTTGCATATTGGAGCAATAGTAAATAGGACTATGTAAAAGGCTAAGAATCTGGATTTGTTTTATTTAAAACAAACCATGTCTGTGAAGTATTAACATTTATCATTTCTTTGGAGAAAACCTGCGCTATTGATGTTGATGTTTTGCTGCTGCTGGCTAATATTTCTGCAGTAGTACAGATGGAAAAGAAGACTCGGGAGAGCTGGACTTCAGTACCTTATTAAAGAAGAGGTAAGCAGTTATAAAATACTGACAGTCAATTGTACACTTGAGATGTTGAATTTGTCACTTTTTCTAATCTAACTCTGTCTCACTCTCATTTTTTCCGGATCATCCTGTATCTTCAGAGAGTAAGCTGTTTCTGCCTTTGAAAACCAAAAGTTGGAATGATCCCCAAATAACAACAAATAACTTACCTGCATGCAAACACTGTAAGCCTGAACATTAACTCAGAATGCATAATGCATACGATAAGTTAGGGTGACATTATGTGTTCATCATTGGTGTCCTTTTGAATTTGCAAAAGCTGATTTTATTTCTCAGCCAGTGAAAATACAATGTACTCTCATTTGAAATATATGCACATGCAGCCATTTAAGTCCTGTTTCGCACCATATGGGGCCCTGAAAATCTAGTTGCCTTATCTCATCTCACTTTCATAATGATGCTCATCAAATTCTAGATTAATTCTGTTGTGATTGTGTTTTCTGTCTTGACGATCCTCTCACTTAAACTAGAATAACTCCAACAGTAGCACTTCTTCAATGCCCATCAGGTATAGAGTTTCTACAGCTTTTTTCTCCCCTTTACGAATGTGATGGTTTTCTCTTTCCTTACTCAAAAGTCACCTTCCCAACACATCAAAAATCACTTCTGTGTATCACACACCATTACCAGATACTTATTGTCCCCCATGCACAATGAACTTGACACCATGTCAAACCCCATACAAAGAAGTATGTTAACATGTGGTTTTAACTGTCCTGATGTTATTTAGGCCTAATTTGTGCAGGCACTGATTTACCACTAGCATAATTGTGAGACAATTTGAGGGGAAATTAGGGGGTTACAATCCCCTTTGTTAGCAAAATGACCAAAATGCATCCCCCTTGTTACCCCGCCACACAAAATCACTGACTGGGCATAACATTCAATTTGTTTTAAAGGCCTATTTCTAATATGCTGATTGTGTTGCTTTTGAAATGGTGTGTTTTTAACGTGTCTGATTTGTCTTGCCATATTTGCCTCTTGGGCTCTTCCTCTGAATGAGCAGCAGTTTCTTAAAATCCTCCAATCGGTAAGAAACTGCTGACATGCTGTGTGGGTGTTGTTGTGCATGCATCTTCATCTGTCAGCATTCAGTCATTCAAAGCCATGTATTTGTTTATTTAGCAACTGTTGTTTAATAATGAGTCCATAAAATGATAATACAAAGACATACATTGTTTGCTAATCTATATAATAAATTGCACAGTAGAAATGTAATCATATGTGTACATAAATCAGTCAATAGTTTCACGGTATGTTGTACAAAATATTAATAAAATTGCTACATTTATTTACGCACAATAAATACTTTTATTCCACTACTGATAAGCAAATTTTAAAAAGATCTGCAGTGATGCACAGATCTTGGACTCAAATGCAGACAACTGCAAACAAAGCAGGTAAAGCTACTGACACATGGCTGCTCAGAAAAGCTGCCAGGTGATTGGCTGAGGTTGAAAAGTTACTGAGGGCACCTAGTGGCCAGGTGTGATAAAAACTCAGAAAGAGAGGGGAGGAAGAGAAGTCCAGTCACTATATTGTGTTTTGGTTTTCTTTAAGTTGACATTCTAAGTTTATTAATATATTATTATTATTATTATTATTATTAGTAGTAGTAGTAGTAGTAGTAGTAGTAGTAGTAGTACAACTCTTGTTTTTCTCAATATTTTAGGGAGAAATGTTGTTAAATTTGTTAACAAGATGGTCCTTTAGATATACATGAACATTATATTGTCCCTTTGGATAATTATAGTCTACATTATCAAAATTTTATATGTTAAAAATTAGTAAACAATGTATTAAATTGACTAATCATCAGTTGCTTGTTAGTTATTCATTAATAGTTAATTAATGGTGAATTAAAGAAGTAATCTGTTAATGAAATATTACCAAACAAAAACCCTTGTCACAGCCTACATCTTTGCAAACTCTGTGTTAAGCGACTGGTTTTAACACCTTCCTCCGGTCATTCATGTGTATTAGAGCCGTGCAGACGAGCTCAGATCCTGACGTGGACGTGTGGGAGATTCTCCGCAATGCTCCTGCTTCAGAATATCAGAAGATTGCTTTTCAGTATGGCATTACCGACCTGAGAGGCATGCTCAAGAGACTGAAGAAGATGAAGAAAGAAGAGAAGAAAAGTGAAGGTCTGTCCAGAGTTTATAAAAGATGATTCAGACAAGATGTAAAGTATAGACCGAAGTGTAACTGAATACTGTATGTGTCACTTCTCTGAAACTTAGCTTTCCTCAAGAAGTTGGATCCCGCCTACCAAGTGACAAAGGGACATAAAATAAAACTGGCCGTTGAGGTCGCCAATCCAGATGTCGAGGTGAAATGGCTGAAGAACGGGCAAGAATTTCATCCAACTGGAAGGTTAGAATTTAGAGATGAGATGGAAACTATTCACTTCAGCTCTATAAAACATGCTGTGCCTGTACATCATGGAGCATTCAACAGTAGCAGTCGCTCATTTTTCCTCTTTTCTTTTTCCTCTGCCTTCATCAATACATGGATGATACCTTCTTCTTCTGTCACACCACTAGCAAGTAAGCGTCCAAGAGCGAATAAAATGATTGTTAAAGCTATTTTGCATTTTACAAAATAGCATGAGCTCTTTAGCTAACACGTGCCATTTCACCTTGATGTTTTCAACAAAACTTGCATCTCTAAAAAATCCTCCTGGCCTTTGTTAAGGTACATCTTCGAGAGTGTCGGCAACATGCGCTACCTCACCATCAACCACTGCTCCCTGGCAGATGATGCAGCATACTGCTGTGTGGTGGGAGAGGAGAAATGCACCACTGAGCTCTTTGTTAAAGGTATTTAAAGCTTAAAGGAACTTTACAACACAACAAATCCAGAAAATAGAAATCTACAAGAGTTGCAGTCCAGCCTCTCATGCTTGTCTGTTCTCTTGCAGAGCCTCCCGTCCTGATTGTGAAGAATCTGGAGGATCAGATGGTCATGAAGGGTGAGCGGGTGGAGTTAGAGTGTGAGGTCTCAGAGGAAGGAGCCAACGTTAAATGGTTAGATATTCTTCTTTGCACTCACAAATCAACTGTCTGTGTTAGGACTTAAATTTTCATGCTGCAGCTGCATAAATCCTAAAGGTAAAACTCAAAAAAGAAGCATCATCTGGAACTAACCGTACAGCTCAGCATAACTAAACACACCCCGTAAAGTTTCAGCTGTTCAAGTGTTGTTAAGACTAAAAATAAAATCAGATATGAAATTAATGAGCCATAGTTGGATTGATAAAGGGATGTTTCTGGGTTAACAGTCACTAAATCAAATCAAAACAAGTATAATTAAGCCTTACTTTGGATTCAAAGCAGATTTTCAGTCACTCTTCGGCAGTGTTCATTGCTCAGACACCCAGCAGATGGCATTTGAGTTTGTCATGTCCACAGGCAGAGCACTGTCTCTGTGACGGACTGAAGTATCGCCGCAAGCCGTAAATTATCACCTCAACGAAAAGGTCACATCGGCACTTTAGTACGTCCCATGTGACCTTTATGTGAAGGAAGAAGTTGCTGCAAATGCATGAGGGCTTTGGTTTAGTCCAAAATTATATTCTTGGAACAGAAGCCAAAGATCAATATGTGAGGTAAAAAGTCAAATGATTAATGGTGAAACTGAGATAAACTTAACATTACAGAAGGTTAGAAGTGTCGACAAAAACCGCTTCACAGCGTCAGTGCTAAATCTAACGTACTAACCTTTATAAACAAGTAAACCGCTTCTCCAGAGTATTAAAATGATCTTTCTAGTCAGTGCACGGGTGTTGACATTTTTCAGCAGTTTATGTTAAAGGTTAAGCTCTAAGCTCCATTCGCAGGTTTCAGTTGAATCTCATTATCTTCATGCAACGAGGGTAGCTAGCTTAGCTGTCATCGCAAGATCTAAATGCAGATTTTCTGTCTTGTAAAAACAAGTCATGTACCATATGAGTGGGAGATCGTAACAATGTGCTGCTGAAAGCTCCAAAAATAGTAAGAAGACCTTTGAGCTCACATTCAGTTTATCATATGGTGATTTTGATATTTACTGAATTATTAAACAAAATCCTCCACTGTGAACTGAGCCATCCTTCACGAGGATATGATATTTTTATACTCCTTTTGTATATAATCTGCGTTTCTGTGCAGGGAGAAGGACGGCGTGGAATTGGCCAGAGACGAGTCTTTCAAGTATCGCTTCAAGAAAGACGGCTGCAAACACGTCCTGATCATCAACGAGGCCACGAAGGAAGACTGCGGCCACTACAAGGTTAAAACGAATGGCGGCGAGTCTGTGGCTGAACTCCTGGTGCAGGGTGAGTGTCAGTCATGCCGAGTACAGTGTGAACCACTTCTGTCAGTGATGAACACTCCAAGTGCACATTCTCATACCCTACCAATAGTCGTGTGGCCTTGCCACTCCAGGCATGCTGTCTATCTTTGGGATATAGTGCCTCTTGCCATTGCCCACATCATTCTGCCAAGGTTACTGCAGCGACGTAAGTCCACATGCAAGCTAAAGTTAGAAGATGTGGACCATATTTCACCTGAAGGACACAGGTCTGCACAAGTGACCCAGTTTGCCTCTCTGCTCTTTGTTTGCCCTGTCTTTGTTTTCCGTGTTGTTGTTTTTCTTGTGCTGATTTATTGTGTGTTTGTTCCTCTTTCTCATTCAACAGCTGGTCTGTCATCATGTGTAATAAAAAGCAAAATGAAGGCTGACTTTTCAGAAGTTTATACCAAAAAAAAAAAAAAAAAAAAAAAACAACCCACCAGACGTTATATTGACATTTAAAATCAATGACTTTGTGTGCAGTTTCCAGCTTGAGTCGGCCCAGGAAGATTTCAATGTACCACTCAACTATTATCTGATTATGGACACTATTTTCCCAAGTTTTTGGGTCCAAGTGACTAAAATTTTCCCAGTATTTAGTGAGAGGGCTTCAGCCGGCAGCCACAAAACTAGCTGCAATGCTTCCAGGCGTTTACGCACCATCAATGTATGTACACTAAGTGTTTGTTTTTTTAACCACTGACAGGCTCAGGTGGACATGGAAATGATCCCCGTAGAGACAAACCTGTTTGTTAAAGAGTAAGATCCCTTTTGTTTAACCAGAATCAGCTGCTAAATCGCTCTCAAACTCAACAGAAACAAAATAAAACTCACCAAAACCTTCTTGGTTCATCTTTCACTGATCCAACAATCATCACCAACTCAGGATTCGCTGAAATAAAAACTCTTCAACGAATCAGGAGAGGAGTGAGAGCGAGGGCGGACATCAGAAGAACAGCAAACGTGTTCACATCTAACTCAAATCTTTATTTTCTATGAAGGGCAAGTTGTGGTTTACAAGTACGTTTTATTACTACATGACAGCCTGATGATGCTGATGAAATATCTGCTGGGCCTCTCAGAAGTCTGAGTCTTTGTAAATCAGTCGGATTTCAATATCTTTTTCAATAACATGATGATTTAAGCCATGACGTGTTCTGCAGGTGAAGCCTTTAGGTACATAAATATGCTCAGAAGTCTTAATTTCAATCCACAGGTGATCTAGAAATGATGGATGGGGACGATTCAAACTCATCCGCACATGGACGTAGGCAAAACATAAACCCCAGCTAGTTTCACCCTCCTGTACTCTACCACCCAGTAACCATTTCATCTTCAGTATTCATCAAGAAGCAAAACAAACTTTCAATCACACATGACCGCCATAAACGTTTAGAATTTGACCTTTTCTGTGTTTTCTTCTAGAAGCTATCATTTAGTCCTGCCAGCATATTGAATATATATACTCTCACTTTTGCATATATATATTCATGTGTATGTGTGATACGTGTGTGTGTGTGTCCCAGGGGTTGTTGTGTGTAGATTTAAAGCTGATCTTTGTTCGGCTCTCCGTCCAGTTAAGTTTATCTGGCCTGTTAATCGAACGCAGAGCCTGCCAAAATGACCAGCTGCCATTGCTCAGCAGGGATCAACACCTCAGTCCACAGCAGAACTCCCCATTATAATGCCATTCCCACCTTATGTGTCCTCCCCAGCAGCGAGCTGACGTGAAACTCCTGTAACCTTTACAAGGAGCGTGGTGTGAGTTATCTCGTCCAGATAACAATTTCTTTGGGATAACTTTAATAACTCCCAAGTATATTATTTCTTGTGATAAACAGCCTGAGGCTCCTGCATCTGGTCCTCATATCTTCCCACTTTATTTCCCACCATAAATCCAATTAGTTAATCCCCTTGTGTTTGTTGCTAAGATACAACACACAAAGGCTGCACAAAGATAATGAACACCTCACGCTCAAACATATTATTACCATATTATCCTCACATACAATAGCTGCATCTAATTTGTTTATCACATTATCCCCACACATCATCATCTTATTGCATCTTATTCCGCCAACCTCATCCGGTAGCACCTCCTCTGGAGTCTGAAGGTCTCGAGAGTCTCCGTTATCTGCTCTCTGAGGCTGTGTTTTTTTCAACTGTGCAGAGAAAGAACTGGAGGTCTACCAGAGCATCGCAGACCTCACAGTGAAGGCCAAGGATCAGGCGGTTTTTAAGTGTGAGGTGTCGGATGAGAACGTGAGGGGAACCTGGTACAAGAACGGCGCAGAAGTCAAGCCTGACGCCAGAATAAATATCACTCATATTGGCAGGTGAGACCGCTTTGACGTGTTAAATATGCTGCATACATCCACCATGACGCCAGAACTAAAAATTCTGACCTTTTTAGGATCCACAAGTTGACCATTGATGATGTCAAACCAGAAGATGAGGGAGACTACACTTTTGTGCCAGATGGCCACGCTTTCAACCTTTCCGCTAAACTCAATTTCTTAGGTAATATTGAGGATTTTACTTTTTAAACTACAAAATTAACATCATCTGTTGCCTCACAAGATAAATTTTACTCAATTTCTCACTCTCTTTTTTACTTGTATTTCTAGAGGTTAAGATCGATTACGTGCCACGCCAAGGTACCACAAACTTACTTTCTTGCAGAGTGTCAGACATAAGTAGCTGATATACAAGAGTCTGTTCATTTTAACCATTTCTCTCACTTTCTAAGATCCTCCTAAGATTCACCTGGACTGTATGGGTCGCACTGCCGAGTCCACCATCGTGGTGGTGGCTGGCAACAAACTGCGTCTGGATGTCCCTATCACTGGAGACCCTGCTCCCACAGTGATCTGGACCAAAGGAGAGAAGGTAAAAAAGACGAATAGACTCGCGTTATTGCTCAGCTTCATAAGCATCATCTGACATCCACCATCTGTCCAGAGCACAGTAGGTAAGGTCTGAAACCTGAGGCTCATTCATGATAAAAAAAAAATATATACTTGCTAGCCCTACTAATGCTGTAAAATTCAGACAAATGATGGCATATTTAAAAAAATATGTAGTAGAGTTCAAATATAATACAAGCACTCTTATCAACTAATGATTTTGAGCCTAAAATTAACTCTTAAGGTCAGCTCTGTAGCCACACTGATGTAGTGATAACTAATGCTTTCCTCCCTGATAATAGACCTGGCTGGGATACGGAGATGTTTTAACTGAGCGGAATAAGCTACTTACAGCTTAATTCAGTGACGCCTCCCTTTAGTTGAGGAGAAAGAGAGGTCGCGTGGCCTCTCTGTTCTCTTCGGCTTTTACCGCTTTGCTCTGCTCAAATGTAGGCTAGTTCTGTAAAACCCAACGGAGAGGACACAGGAGGGCCGACATGCTCTTGGACCATGAAGGACGGGGAAGTAAGTGTGCACGTCCCTTATGAATACATGCCTGCTTGTCGTATTCTGACTCTGCAATCCAAGTCAGTACGTTTACATTTCACCCAATGTAAACTTGCAAGTGTGTTACCGATTGAGTTGAGAAGAGAATGCACGCAGCCATCAAAACACAAAAGAATTGATCTTGCAGCTACTTGACTGAAGAGGTTGTGTGTTATTATTGATTTACAACCGTGGAGAAAGAAAAGGCTGCAGCAGAAACAACAGACAAACGCATAAAAGCAGCTTCTCCTGTGACTATCGCTGTACGTGGGAGTTCTGCTTTCATGGCTCAGTTTGTAAAGCATGAACTGCATGTGCTGTTCCTCAGTATCTGTCCATGTTAATAAGGTAAGAGCATGTTTTAAGCCTTCCTACAGACAGACACAGGTCAGAGGAAACTGGGCAGTAAGTATATTTCTGTATGGCAACTTTATGAAGTGACTCAAAGCGATAGGATGATATTCTGAAGCTGTGCTGAATTTTACATTTTGGGATGGTGAAAACAAACATGTCAGTGTCTGTAGAGGAAAAATCAAAGGCTCTTGGAGAAGACTGCCTCTTTTTCTATTGCATCACTCTTTCATTTCTTACTGTCAGATTCAATAAAAGACACATCTGTTACTAATGAGTGAACCTCGTTAAGATTTTTTCATTTGAAAACCATGGTAGGTATTTTGTTTGTCCCTCGAATGCTCAAGGTTTCTCTGTCCTTTTGAGAAACTCTGTGCCATTTCAGGCGCTGTCCAGCGCTGGTCCTGCATTTGCATGGTGGCATTTACAGTGTTCAAATCGACATGTGAGGTTAGCTTTCAAGAGCATGATTTGCCCAAATACTTCAGGAAGCTGTGCTGGAAAGTGTTTATCAGCTCTCTGAGAGTGGCATGATGTTAAATGTCAGTTTAGAGTGAGAGGAGACTCACTGAAAAGATGCTTCACTCAGGCTCTGGTTCACATTGCGTAGGTTGTCACAGAGGGAGACGGCCGGGTCCATGTGGAAACCACCAAAGGACACTGTGTCTTCACCATTGAGGGGGCCGAGAGGCAGGATGAGGGAATCTACTCTGTTGTGGTTCGAAACCCTGCTGGGGAGGACACAGCTGATATCAACGTGAAAGTTGTCGGTAAGACAGAGCTCTCCCTTTAATTTTAATGACAGCAGTCGCTTTTCATTAACGCCGCCGTGCAGACAGAAGCGTCAACGCTGCCAATCACCACACACACAGGCAAAGCAGCAGGCAAAGAAGTATGAACGCTTCATGTAGCAACAAATGTTTGATGTCAAATGGATTTGATTTCTTCCAAAAATCATAACAGTGAGTAATGTGTTCCTCCAGATGTTCCAGATCCTCCTCAGGCTGTAAAAATCCTCAGCGTGGGAGAGGACTCCTGTGTAGTCCAGTGGGAGCCTCCTCTGTTTGATGGAGGAAAGCCAATTATTGGTAAAAAATAAAAATAAAAATAAAAATAAAACATGAAAAAAGGAAATTTCTTCTTTACATCCCCTTTTACTGTCCTGACAAGCCTGGTTGATCATCATTAATTCTCAGGCTATGTGCTGGAGAGAAAGAAGAAGAAGAGTTACCGGTGGATGAGGCTGAACTTTGACCCTTATCCTGAAACAACCTACGAAGCCAAGCGGATGATTGAAGGAGTGGCTTACGAGATGCGCGTCTATGCTGTGAACGGCATCGGCATGTCTCGTCACAGTCCGGCCTCGCAGCCTTTCGTGCCAGTCGGTGAGTATTTATCAACAAGTTTAAACCAGTTCTTGTCCCACTTGCCCCATTCAGTTAATCATTTTCCGACATTTTCCCCACCCCGTGATCATGTGGTGGGTGACAGCGATGATGTCTGCCTTTGGTGACTCTGGGGTCATGTCACGCCTGTTTGTCGGTCTAAGGTTTCACTCAGGTGACGTGCCTGGTTGACTTGTGGTCATGACAGGACGGGGACATGTCTGCTGTAGGTTTGTTGTAATGCAAGAAGTCTGTGGATTGTCTGTGGAGCAAAAATACCAGTTGCACATACAGTACATGATCCACAGGTCATTTCTGAGTAATGTCAGTCATGAGGGTGTGTGCATGTTGCACCACCACATGATACACATAGATTACCACTGTATAGTTCAGATATTGAGCACCAGGTAATGAGGAAATAGCACACCAGAGTCATAATATGTTCATTGACTAGCGGCTGTTGCTTAAGTGGGACAGATTTGGAGTCTGGGGCTCCTCCTGTTACTATGTCAAAGTGTCCTTGAGTTTTTTTATTCTGTGCATTCTTCCTCCTACATTACCCACAATGCAACACAACCGCTGACAGTTCTGTTGGAGATTCAGGTGTGCTATGCTCGTAGCAGCTAAAGTAGCCTCAAACAGAGTGTTTGTCTGAGAGGTGATCAAATTCTGAATGAAAATGACATATAACTAATCAAATCTTAAAGTAGAGTAAAGCAATTTTGTGGAATGAATTAAGTCTCCTATAGGCTGATGAAGACAAACTCAGAGATCATACTGAAGGAATTCTACAGTTAGTGGGTCGTTTCATCATGATAAATCAAATCTGATCAACCCACAGAGTCACGATGAAGCTAATTAACTGGTTCTCAATATTTAGAAAAATACTTAAAATTTGAAGCCAAGTTTTCAAGGTCTGTAAGTCCTTTTGAGTGAGGAGTTTTTGCCCCCCGTTGATCTCTCAGTACTTAAGAAAGTAAGAATTGTCTTTCCTGTTTATGATGCTCTTTTGGAAATTCCTTGTGTAAATCGTTACTTTATATACGTCAAGGAAAATATGCCATACAATAACACCTGGACATGCAAAAAATAAAAAAAAATTGACCAAAATAAACAAAATAATCTGCCAACAGAGCAGGAAATGTCATTTATCTTCAAAGTAGTGAAGCCAGAGTAAAAACATAAGTAGATTTTTGTGGATAGAGAGAAAAACTGACTTCCATCGAGCAGTTTTGTGCTTGTCACTGGAAATGCCAGTTTCAAGCATTAAAATCTCAGTAAGAAGTTATAATATCTTATCAAGATAATAAGTTAATTAAGGGATTAACCTTGTCAGACAAAAAACAAGTATATATTGTCTTGATTTAAGATATTTCATCTTACTTAGATCTCATTTTTTGTAGTGTGGACATAGAAATTGTGAAGGCGAAAAGCAGTAAGACGCTTGATGATCATACTGAAGTGCCATCTTGTTTCGCTTCCTGCCTTATGAATTGCTGAACAAATCTGAGATATGTAATATGTAAAGCACTATCTCATTCTCCACTTGTTGATTTAAGAGGGAACATGACTGTATCCAGATGGCCAATCGCTTGTAAGACAGCTGATTGGGAAACTATCCATGGCATCCCCCTCTATAAATAATGGCTTGGAAGCTCTCGGCTCTGCTGGGACCAGCTGCTTAACACAGAGGGCTTCACGCTACCGTGGAGGCTGCTGCAGAGGAAGCATTGTTGTCACTACTGCAAAGACAATAGTAAGGAGGGACTGTATATGTGAGCCAGGGAGAATAAGAGTGTAGGTTAGAGCGAGGCATTTGGCAGAAGAGGCAGACACATGCAACCAGCAGCTGAAATCAGCAGCTACACACTGAGGAACAATGAAAAAAACCAAACTTCCAAAGACAGCTGAGAAGAAGCCAGTGCGAGAAGAGAAGCCCGTGGAACCAGCACAAGATGCTCCACCGGAGGCACCAGCAGAAGTGGAAGCCAGCAAGCCTGACACAGGGGCGCCTCCGCCTCCTGAGGCGGAACAGGCACCAGAAGCCAGTAGTGAACCACCAGCAGAGGCAGCCCCCAGCGGGGAAGAGGGAGCTCCAGCTGAGAATGAGACACCACCAGCAGAGGGTGTCCCCCCATCAGAAAGTGGTCCCGCGGCAGAGGAGACCCCTGTGGAGCCTGTTCCTGCAGCTGAACCAGAGCCAGTGCCGGAACCTGTTGGTAGTAGACGTCATTCATTTTGAGATGCTGGATTCTCCATCAGGTTTTAGAAACAGAAATGAACCTTCACTGTGTTTACACACGAAGGACATTAATGGAAAAATTGGCTGCATATTCCAGAGCCTCATTTTTCAGTGCTTTATGTGTGAAAGTGTTAAGGACGGTTTAGTAATCATGCTGCAGATGTTGCGAGTGAAAGAAAATCTCTAGTTGCTTTACAAACTGAGATGTTTTGCTCTCTCCTGAGCTGCCTCTTAAACGCACCCTGCTGCTGTGACTTTCTACACTCAGGAAAACCCTTGACCTCTGACAGGTGTTCCCATCATCTGCTTGCTCTATATACTTAGCCTGTGTCCTGTGACACGGTTTCCTGACTTTAGTGATGACAAGGTCACAACTAAAATTCAACACCTGTCAGTCTGTCCTCAACTTGTCATCAAGTTGTTGCATCAACATAAAAATATATGGTTGACTAAATATTACCTCGGAAGGACGATGAGATGTTGGCAGGAGTATGTACTGTTCATGGCAAACATGGGTCTGTTAGAGAGTCCAAGTGTTATTCAGTCTTAATCCATCAGATAACTGGCCGCAGCTTCCAGCGTACTCTACTCGTTCGGAGCCAAGCTGCACAGATGGCTCCACTACTGAAACAAAAATGTATGAATCTGTTGGTGGAGGTCACTGCTCCAGATGTGCCTTAACTTAACAGTGCAGCCGTCTGAGCAGCTAACTGGCTTGAATCTACTGTGTTTGCTTTCTCTTAATGGACATTTAGTGATCTACCACCACCATTGATCTAAATTGGCAGCCAATTACACATCTTTTCTCCCCCTCCATAATTCCTCCTGACCTCTTACAGTTCTATGACAGACAGAAGCGAGCTTGTAAATGAGAGTGGAGGCCTTAAATTCCAATGCTGAACACTGTAATAACAATACGGCGCCATCGTTTGCAGAGTCTTTAAGTCTCTGCTGCTAATATTTGTTGTGACATTGGCTGTTTGCTTTTGGCACTTCTGTGGCGAAAGCAATTTGTGGGAAGTAGCTGATGAACTGAAGTCTTTTAATGCGAACTGAAATCATGTCATTTCATCCCTGCGGGACAGAAAGTACAGCAGGCACTTCAGCCCAGCTGTGACCTCCAGGTCAGTCAGACAGCTCATCTTTCTGGGATGACAAAAGAAGGCTTTCTACACGCTGATAGAATGTTCTGATAACTGACAACACAACCGCACATATTTAACATGGCCACGATCAAGCAGTCTGCTGTTCAGTTACATACAGCATATACTCATTTGCATAACTCTTGACTGGTTTCTTGGATGGTTAACATGTTTTTTAACATGTAGCCAGTCTTATTTAATAACACACACACACACACACACCACATCAGCCACATTCCCCTTTAATTGGCTGAAGGATCTTACAAATCAAGTTACTTGCTGCCTTGGTGGCCTCGTTAACTGGCCTTGATAGCATTTCTATTTGCCATAGGTGAGAAATAACTTGTGCATCCATGTGCATGTTCATCCTGCTTATTCCACTTTAAATACAACTTGTTTGAGTTTACATCATTGTGTACTGATGAAACAGTGGTCTGGTCCTCATTAGCAACAAGCAGAGGATAAATTTTGTTTGTAAATTATACTGTAAAAACAGATCCCAGGACTGACTGACTCTTAATCTCCATCAGTAAATACTGACCTGGAGCAGACTGCTCTCCGGTGCGTTGCAGCTTTTAAAAGGCAAAGAACTTTAAAGGCCAATAATACTTGAAAGTCTCATCCCATTTAATTTAATTGAATCTTTTAATTTTGGCCTTTGTTGGAGATGTTTGTGATTGTTTTCTGTTTGTATGTACTTGTGTGTCTGCATTTTGTTTTATTTCCGTTCTCTTTCTTCAGCTGTTCAGTGAGTCTTCATGTTACGGTGGTGCATGAAGACACTGTATGTATGACATGAAACCTGCACCCTATGCTGTTAAAAAGCTTTGTGAGGCTTTTCATTAGTTGACATAATTTGTTAATTGCTGATCAGGTTTGTCCACTTGTCCATCACTTAATCGTAAATTTATTTGAGTAATGCTTTAACTGACTTACAGAGCCCATTTGTCTGTCCTCTGCCTCACTCTCAGCCCCCACAAGTGAGCCCATCGGACTGTCTGTTGAAGACATCAGTGACACTTCCATCTCGCTGAAGTGGCGTCCGCCTGAGAGGATCGGCTCAGCTGAACTCGAGGGTTATGGGGTTGAGTACTGCAAGGAGGGCAGTAAGTGCTGAAGCAACCTGACTGCATGCTTTTGATAAGGAAGTTTTTTTTATAGCATGTATAATCAAAGTTTAAATACTCTAATCAGTTAATCGCATTGAAGTACAGCAGCGGATGTCTCCAAATTTCCCAACAGCTCACACAGGACAGATTACCAAAAGCTATTCTCAGGTGGGAGAGGGATGAGAAAATCTCTACCCAGGTAGCTGAATTGTTAAAGTGCACACCTGGCTTTCAACTATTTTCAATGTAAACTCCAGTATTAGACACTCAGGGCCAGGTGGCGTAGTAAAAAGACCAAAAGGTCCACATAGGGAGTAGGTCGGAGTGGATGGATAAAACACAGGACAATGACCCAAGAGGCCAGAGTTGGTGTCCCAGTTTAAACCAAAAGTCAGCAGTGACTTTTGTGAGTGGGTTAGGGTTAGTGAGTTTTGCCTAAACTTAACCAAACTGCGACCACAAAGCACAAATCTTAAAAAGATCTCCAACAGTAGTTCATCAAAAAGAGCCCAAAGTACGCATGTCTGCCACACCTGAAAAAGAAAAAAACAAACAAACAAACAAAAAACCACTATGATTAATTTCACAATGTGATATTTTTAACTGGTCAATTTGTTATATTTTGGCAGGATTTGGACTCAATAACAGACACGCAGACAGGGAGCAAGGGCAAAAGAGGAATTTATTGAATGGATAATGAAAGGAGACTCCAGGCATGCAGGAAACTACTAGCTGGGGAATCCTGGGAATAGCTGCTGAGGCACGAAGTACTGAGGTGAAGAGCAGTTCAGGGATACGCTGTAGACGCACAGGTGAAACAAGGTGGTGATGGTTGTGGACTGGAGACTGAAGGCAGGTGGTGGCAAGAGGCTGCAGCTGGAGACTGGGGCAGGAGCACCCACTGAGCAAAAAGGAAAAGGACACAGGAGATCAGGCAGTGGTAATCAACACCAGAGATACAAAAATAAATACATAACTTATACACACTAGTAAATGGCCAACTATACCAACGAGTCCTCTGCAGCCCTCAGTCTTTATGCTGTGCTTGATTGTGATGAGTCCCAGCTGTGTTGGAGCCAGCTCCCAAGACACCTGGAGAACCACGCCCACCCGCTGCCAAAAAAGGACACGCAACAAACAAAGCCCCACGCCTCTCCACAGTACACAAGAAAACCACCACACAATTTGAGTTGTTTTACTACATGATGTAAGAAACAAGCAAAGAAAACCGTTTAAACAAAAGCTGGAGCACAAAAATGAGTTTCAGAATGAATCTGAAGCTGCAAAGGCGATCAGCTGTGAACAGTCGGGGCCAAACAAATACAAGAAGTATGAAAGTTCAGTGTTTTCATGCTTCTTTCACCAGTTAGTCAGCTGTAAATGAATACCTGAGCCATCTTTCTTGTACTCTCTCCAGGGATGCCTCCAGGCCTTCGGCACGATGATTATATGATGACATTAAGCTTTGTAATGACTGGAATTATCTACTTCAGAGGCCTTAACTCGTAGTTATACCTGGATTTTATTTGCTGTCATGAGCTGTGGTTTCTCTCCACAACACACACCGAACATCTGATGATATGCTGACAAAATAGAGGCTCAGACGAACTTTTGTCTGTATTTATTGTAACAATCAGGTGAATCGTGTCATTTTAATTTGCTGTGTGTTCTCTGGTGGCAGCGGACGAATGGATACCAGCCATTGAGGGTCTGACTGAGAGGACATCATTGACCGTCAAAGGTCTCACCACCGGAGAAAAGCTACAGTTCCGGGTGCGAGCCTTCAACATGGCAGGACCCAGTGCTCCCGCCACTCTGGCTCAGCCTGTCACCATCAGAGAGATAATGCGTGAGTGTTTGTCGATTTGATCCTTTGAAGACTCTCTGCTCTGGGTTTTAATGAGACATGCTGCTCGGCACATCTCATAGAGACTCGTATTTCTCCTCATTTAAACTCGTTGATTTTTCACTCCCCGTCATTTCTCTGGTTTTGCTTTTCTGTACACAGAACGCCCTAAAATTTGGCTACCCAGAAATCTCCGCCAGAGACTCATCAGGAAAGTTGGAGACACCGTCAACATTGTGATTCCATTCCAGGTGCAGTGCACATGAGACAAAATCAATTAGACTCCTTCTTGAAATCATCAACACATCAAGATGCTTACTTATGTTTTTATACAGTATAAACAGGGGGGTTTAGGGGGTGAGGCTCAAGGCAGGTGGTGGCAGAGATGCTGGAGCTATAGATCAGGCAGGAGAACTCACACTAAGCAGCAGAAACAATCTGGCAGCGAGTCCTCTGCAGTCCTCAGTCTTTATGCTGTGCTTGATTGTGATGAGTCCCAGCTGTGTTAGAGCCACAGCCACAGCCCAGGCCACCTAGAAAACCACACCCACCCTCTGCCAAAAAGGGAAACACAGGAACCAAAGCCCCACACCTCTCCACAGTACACAAGAAAATACCAGAATATCCCAAACCACCACATAAACACTGGACTGAAACATGAACAATGCACAAAGATTCAGTTACTCTTCACATGACTTTGGTCTGTCATATGCAGAAAAAAGGATGAAATCAGATTAACAGCAAATATGATTCTTTTTTTCTGCTATTTGGTGCTCGATTTATTGCAAATTTTATCCATAAATGTATGAACTGAAATTATGCAGGTGTGAACAGAATATTTTGGTGCATATCTTTCTTCAGGTGTTGCTTAAGTGCAACTGGAAGATGTCTTGTTGTATTTTTGATGTTTGACTTCAAAACCATCAAAAGAAGGTAGTAAGTTTGTCTTTTTAAAATGACAGTATGTGACACAGTGACTGAGAGGCTAGGTCTGTAGGTGCTGCCAGAGGAAAGGCTGTGCTTTTACCTAGCATACTAACATGCTAACATAATCATGCATTCCTTTATGTTAGCATGTCTGCATTCCAATACCCATAACTGCCACACTATGCCAGAAAAAGATTTAGTATGTCCCAATAAGTGGTATATCAAATGCAGCACACCAAAAATACCAGTATGAACGCCAACCTGCGTCTATTCTGACCCACAATCCTCTGCACAGTGGAAGATACGTCACATCGACTGAGCCTCTGAGAACAGGATTCATGCAAAGTCTTGGCCCCCATCAGTGAATATTGTTAACAACTTTTCTGGTCACGCAGGGTAAGCCCAGGCCAAAGGTGACATGGAGCAAAGACGGGGAGCCTCTAAACCCCAAATTTGCTAGCGTGAGGAACAGTGAAGTGGATACGATTCTCTTCATCCGCAAGACAGAGAGAGATCACTCAGGGAAGTATGATCTCCAGGTCGAGATTGAGAACGTGGAAGACACAGCAAGTGTCACACTGCAGGTTGTTGGTAAGCAGGAGCACATGGACAGGAATTAACACAGTCTCTGGCATTCATGCTAGTAACATCCTATCATAGAGCAGTTTTGCCATCATGTTTCTCCTCTGTAGATCTCCCAGGACCCCCTCAGGCTCTGAAGATCATGGATGTCTGGGGCTTCAATGTGGCACTCGAGTGGAAGCCGCCGAAGGACAACGGTAACTGTGAAATAACTGGTTACAACATCCAGAAAGCTGACAAGAAGACCATGGTGAGACTCTACACCCTTGGGGCCTAGCAACAAAGCTCACATCTATTTTTATGTTACATCTAAATGAAGCTGAAAACAAGCTTTTTATGTGGCGGCAGGCAATTAGGATCCAAATACAATCGCTCAACAGCAATTACCCAGAAGTAAATCGTCTTGGACCCAGTCTGAAAATAGTGGTTTTAAAACCTTCCTGAGCCAAATGTAGATAAATACAAGACCAGAAGACAGTTCAAACACTGGTGTTGGTATTAGCAAATAATGATCAGCTGCAGTTGAAAACAGTAACAACAATTTACATTTTTTCCTGCAATTGACGCACTCTGTGTTACCACAAAAAGCAGATTTTATTCCGGTCATGATTATGAGGCGCCGCGTGATCGTAGCTGGTGTCTGGCCCACTTTGATTCAGTTGGAAATTAGACATACAAGACACTGCCCGTCCCAGTCAAACTGAAAGTATTTTGGACATGGCCTTACTCAAGTCAGGACTGAATGGACTCCTGAGGTCTTCTCAGAGGACAGCAGTGGTCTCCATGTCCTTATAACTCACAGCTCCTTGTTCACTGACGTTTAGTCCGTGCCAACATGAATGAGTGTGTTGCTGCATGTGGGAGGACGAATGCTGCATGGACACTTTCAGCCTCCCTTGTGACACATACATGCTGTAGTCAGCCGATGTTGTGCACACAGTCTCCTCTGTGGGCCAGAAGTGATGCATTAAGGACCGAGCCGTTGGCAAGTGCTGTAACTGGCACCATCCTCCACCCCGAGCTGCCAGGAACAATGTCGGCCAGGAATGTCCTATCTGATCCTTCTAGCCTTGACCTGCTCCGGACTGTTTGCACAGTGACGCAGGGCCATTGTTCTCCTGCCGAGCTCGGCTGATGGCTCAAGTTTCCCTGTAGTCATTATTAGATCAAATTAATTTCATCTCTTTATAGCAAGCTCGGTGATGCTGGTTATCATGTTACCAATAACAACTTACTGTGTACCTGTTAGATGTCAGAGACGACGGCTGATAAATATAAAAGGACAGAGGGCGCATGTTGTTTAAATCTACCCATATCCTATTTCATTCTTGTAGCTAAATTAATCAATTTAAACTAAGGGCACAACTCCTTTAGTTTCAAGTAGATTATGAGGGTATTTTGAAATCAAATCAGTGATATCTCTAGATCGTTATCATCAGGTGTTGGTAAACATAATTTGTCTAAGTGAACAAATGTCAATTTTTGTGGACTGAAATTGCTAAATAAGGAAATCTGATGAGATTAACTTTTTCCTGCCTTCATATTATTACTAATTAGTTTTTTTATATTATGCTTTAGACATTAAAACACAAGCTCCTTCAATACAAGTAAAGTACACATTGTGAGGTGAGGGGTTTTGCCACTGTGAGCTTCCAGAGCAGTTTCAGTGGATCCATGATCCACAACAAATCATGTCGTGACCTCCTGCCCTGTATGGAAGCATCTGCTTTCACTCTCATTTATTCACAGTTTTCTTTCATTTGTCGCCGACAGTGTACTGATTGGAAAAACTGAGTGTGAAACATTTGTGTGTGATTGGTGTGAAGGAGTGGTTCACAGTCTACGAACAGTACAGGCGAACCAACTGCGTCGTGTCTGACCTCATCATGGGCAACGAGTACTTCTTCCGAGTCTTTGCCATCAACCTGGTGGGCCTCAGCCAGGAGCCCTGCACCAGCAAAGATGCCGCTTATATCCAGAAAACTGGTGGGCTCCAACTGCACTTACATATTTAGTTCATAGCAGCAGTGGTTCTGATTTTGTGACGCACAAGTATAAATATTCTAATCTGCGTAGTTGTCATAAATGCAGACGGGCAGAACTGAAGAAAACTGTCTCCTCAGGTATCGTCTACAAGCCGCCCTCCCACAAGGAGCACGACTTCTCAGAGGCGCCCAAGTTCACGCATCCTTTAGTGAACCGCTCCATCATAGCAGGATACAACGCCACCCTCAGCTGCTCAGTCAGGGGCATACCAAAGGTCAGAAAATGAAAATGTGCAAAGAATATTCAGAATGCTGCTTTAGCAATAGCTGTAACTTTTACTGTAATGAGAACATGGAGAAACTCAAGGTCTGCTTTCTAGCTTTTTTCAGAGCTTTCAACCATATAACAATAGCTGTTATGATTCCATTTACAGCACATTTAGGACTTTTCACCTGTGTTGGCTTAAAAGTCAAGAATGAAACCTTTTGAATAGCAAAAGAATCCAAACTCCACTTACTATTTTTTTCTGGAGTTTCCAACCATACAGCTGAGAGCCAAAAATGCACTTTCATGCACATTCAAAAGTAGAATAACTGAGTAAAATACAAGCATCACTATAACCCCCTGACACACACACACAAACACTCACACACCTGTCCGCCTCTTCATGCAGACATTTGGAGATTCATAGCAAGTAATAAACACCCTGTCCTCAGTGAAATAGTATCCACCACATAAATCCAGTGTTTATTCTGTCGTAATGGACCAGCACAAATTGTGCAATCATGTCAGTATTACAGATTGTGTAGAATATCACCTGACATACTGTGTCTTGTTAGCCCAAAGTGACCTGGTACAAAAACAAGATGGACATCTCAAATGAAGCCAAGTACCGGATGCTCAGTAAGCAAGGTGTTCTGACGCTGGAGATCCGTAAGCCCTGTCTGTTCGATGGGGGGGTGTACACGTGCAAAGCAGTCAACGCCAGCGGAGAAGACACAGTGGAGTGTAAACTGGAGGTTCGCCGTAAGTATCCTGCTGGGTGACAACTAATTCAGACTCCATCCTTTCTCTGGTATCCACCATTTTCTCCTCTTTCTCATCCGTCATGAACAGTAAGCACAAACATGAAAACATATCATCATGAGGTCCAGCTCACAACCTTAGCAACGTTAGCATGTATTTAAGAATACATTCTGAAGGTTCAGATGGATCTTAAAGCCACGATCCATCTCCTCTCAGTGAGGATCTCTCTCCTTCTTTTAACTCTCACCCTTTCCTGACAACGTTTTGTTCTGTCATGTCTCAAACCAACACGTGAGCCTGAGGAAAGAGCCAACCCCGCCCACACTGATAAATGCTTTAGCAGGATTTGTCAAATCATCTTCGCTTAGAGACAGTTATCTGATGTAGAAACTAACTGCTTGTTTACTTCCTCCACATTAAGCTAAATGTGCTTTTATTGCTGTCGAGTAAAATGTCAAGTCTTTGAAGTAAAAGTTTTAATGACATCACCTGCCGGTGAAATTTGTATCAGAGTTGAAGTTGGTCTTCTTCCTCTTCTTCTTGGCCTTGCCCTATGTTTGCTAGATGTAAATAGGTTTGCTAACATGTCACATCATAGAAGAAGATAATACATCTGTATTGTGTTCAGATCTTATTATTGCTGCCCCCAAGTGGACAAATATTTAAGTTTAAGTAAGAATTACTTTTAAACTAAATAAAAAACACAAATACTGATACGGTGCAGAACAATTAAACGCGGTTAGCACTTGGTTTTGAAAAGGCCTCTGTGTGCTGACTTATGTTCCTGGCTTGCAGCTCAAATTGCTAAAGAAGAAAAGAAGTGAGAAGTTCGAGCTGCTGACTGAAGAGGAGGTTGAATTGTCTCCAGCGACGCCTGCATGAAACTCTTAACCTGCATCACAAACTGTGTTTAGTCCACATCCTTCTTTTGTTTTTGCACCACTTTCCTCTTCTGCAGTCATCTTGCATCTCGTCATCTTCACTGTCAATGTTAGTACCATGTGTACCACTGGATTTGCTGTTCATTAATAGGGCAGTTTTAGTATTTATGTAAGTAATAATTCAGGGTTTGTCACTCTGTTCTACACTCATTTCCAAGAATAGAGATGAAAGGATGACAGAGTCCAGTAAATGTGGATAATAGTCCAAGAAAGTAGCAATACTGAAGATTTGTCATCTTGTTTCTGACTTACTACAGCTGATAGAAGGGAATGGATTAGACAGTAGTGTTTGGATGAGTTTGTGTGCACACAAAGGTCAATATAAATCCTTCAAAAACACAAGAGTGAGTGATTTCATTCAGTAATATAGTCAAGTCATTAACAGTAATAGAGCACTGGTGGAGACTAATTCCTGAAACTGCCATAATGACAGCTACAGCAGTCGTGGTATTCATAAAGCATCAGAAGCACGGCACTGATACTCAGGAGTCTAGTGGAATGCACAAGAGTTGTCGGGGGCTTAGTTTTATTGTAACAAAGCCCCTCTAAAGCCAGAGGTGTGAGGCATGTTCCTAATGTGCCCGCCACAGAGGGATGTGTGTGAAGGGCTGGAATAGCTGAGATGTCCTTTTACCACCGAGGACAAGCGTCAGTGAAGTGGAACACATGGTGGGGTTCGTCGAGCGGGAGCTGCTCTAACATCACTCAACGGCTATTCCTTTGATGCCTTGAATGTAAATATTTCCTGTGCCCTCTCAACATACAGCTGCAGAAGATCCAGCGAGCCTCGTACATGTCACTGGGCCACTGTTAACACACATGACGAATGTCTGACAGCACCTCCGTTTTTGCCAGGTGTTTTGACATGGGGTTTCACCAAAGTCCACAAATTATAATGAAACGGCCATGTGGTTCAAAGCTAAACAGGACATATCAAATTTCATGTGTGTTTCTTTGTAAAATCTCAGGGGTTATTTTTCGCTCATCACCAAGTACCCACTACTCGAGTGACGGGCGCCAGCGGTGGTGTTTGCATGGGTATCTCCAACTGAAAATAGATGAAATCTGCAGTTCTGTGAGTAGTGGTGGAGGAATTAAAAGTAGCAATACCACAATGTGTAAATACTCTGTTACAAGTGAAAGTTAAAAATAGTCATTACGCAGAGTTTCAGAGCACTATATATTACTGGAGATTTCGTGTACACAGTGTACTATCCACCACTCAGCATGCTAACATGCTCACAATGACAATGCTAATGTTTCCCAGGTATGATGTTTATCATGTTCACTATATTCATTTAGCGTGTTAGCCTGCTAACATTTACACTGAAGAGGAAATACAGCTGAGGCTGATGGGGAGGCCATTAGGTTTGTAGGTATTTCATCATAAACCAAAGTGTTGATTGAAGTGAAATTCTGGCCTGATGATGGTGCTACATGGTGGTTCTTCAAGTTCTACAGGTCATCCTGAGGGGACATGAGCATGTGTGCCAAATTCTATAGCAACACATTCAATAGTTGAGATATTTCACTAAAAACCATAAATGTGAACTTCATGGTGGCGCTAGAAGCACCAAAAATCAATCAACGCAGCTACTTCAAACTGGCACCGTTAGCAGGGCAGGAGTGAGACGACAACAACTTCTAACAAGGTATAAAAAACGATCAGATATACCATAAGACAAAATATCTGATGAAGACGACGGTGACAGTAGTATTTTAAACTGAACACAAAGTTGAATGAAAAAGCTTGTGTTCCTCCAATTTTATTCATTCACAATTTATAGAATTAATTCTCTACTGGAACAGAATAAAACACATTGGGGGAGATCTCACATGAAAAACTACAAATAAGATTTAATTTGAACTGAAATTAAGTGAGATTCTTTTTATAATCTGTATAATTCTGCATGTTTGCATCTATGAAAGATAAAACAAAAAAAAAAAAAATTCATAGTTTATAGTTTGGTTAAAAAACAAAAATCACAGTATACAGTACATAGATTCCTCCCACAATCTGCACTTATCTGAAATGATGATGTACAGCCACGTGTGTCAACATGAGAAGGCAAACAAAGAATAACAACAATGAAAACAGACGTTTCTTTAACAAAGCACTGCTGGTAGCCACTACAGTCGAGGAGGTAGCTTCCTTAGTTAGCATCCCATTTTTTGATTACTTGTTTTCTTTTCAAATAATTTACATACAAATACAAAAAAAAAAAAAAAAAAACTACTAAAAAGATTTGTACATTTTCACCAGATGGGACATCAGACATCTCAAACAATCAACGGACATTTTGGTTGGTACAAGATCAGACACACCCGGTCGAGACAATGCCCACATGAAAACAGAAAACCCAACAAGATTCAAATGAAATGATGCGTTATAAGGACTCGAGGATGTCTTGTTGGAGGAAGAAAACGCTTCCCTAAATTGCCTAAATTCCTGAGCACTCACATGATGTGCACTTGTGGATACATGCTCCAAGGGTGTATCCACCTTAATGTGTACAGTCATGCTCCGGCACACCAAACATCAGTCAATCCCTCGTCACACACAGTCTCACTCAGGTCAGCTCTCAGGGTGAAAACAGATCCACGTTAATGTACTTTACGATAATGCTCTGGGTTACACGGACTGATGTGAGCTTACGGTAAGTGTCTGAGTCACTCGCTGATAAATTAATTGTACTGAAAAGACAATGGAAGCAGTGAATTAGCTTAAAGATAATTCCTCTTATTTTCAACACAGGCTCTCCTTTCATACGTTTAGCGCCATCATGCCCATTTATTCTGGTCAGACGTTTGCCAAATTACTTCCCTGTAGAGCTCCAAAAACCCTGACAGGTACACGGACTGCCCACGTGCACGCATGAAAAATACACAATCCCTTAAAAGCAAAATGACACTGCAGATACTTGTCTTTAAGTATCTGTGGGTGAATAATGATCACCACGTTTCAATTACAATGGTCCATTTCATACTCTCTGGCAGCGCTGATACACTTTCTTGTTGACTCAGCTGGCTGCCTGTCTTGTGCTGCGTTCACATCGTGTTGGAAGAAGTGGAAGAGTGGGATTACATTCACGTGTTTAACTTGGACGGTATTCATGTGTTTAACTTGTTGCTCACAAGCTAAATTATGTTTAATGATAAGTTTTAAATCAACCAGAAACGCACGTCAGCCATCAGTCTTCTCATGAGCTCGACTACTGTGAGTGCGGCTGATTTGGATTTTTCTGATTTCCTGATTGATGCTTGCTGGTCGCCAATCGTTAGCATTGTAATTCTAATTACAGTTATTATCCATCCCAGTTATTGTCTTAGCACTCAACACCTCATATCTTGTTTGTTTAGATTTTCAGTTTTTGAATATATTAAACAGGCTTGTTGTTTCATTCTATATGCTAATCTAAGGTACACAGCTGCTTGCTGCAGCTCCATATTTAGCATACAGATATGTGATAAGAGGTACTTACAATGTCACCTTATTGTCAGCAAGACAGCAAATTTCTGAAAATGTTGAATTATTCCTTTAATATTTGAACTTTTAAATGTGTATGGGTAAAAGAAGGTCTTATTTAGACGTTAGTGTACTAAAAAGGAAATGTCTGCATTTTTGTGGTGTCTCTAGGCTAATGGACAAATAGAATATGTAGCTCTGCAGTTGAGGAATAAAAGATTTGATCCAAATCAAACAGCATGATGGCACCAACTCAGAAAACAAGTCCCAGATTTTCAAATAACCGGAATTATTCTTCAAACTAATGAAAATATTGACCTAAACCAGTATGTGTGCAGACATCTTTTTTTTTAATAATTAAACAGAGAGGTGCTTTTATTTTGGTGAACGCTTGGGTTATATTGTATCATTCAAAGGCCACCGTTCATACACCTGAAATCATCTCCACCCACATGCTCCTGCTGCTCAAACAATAAATAACGTTTCACCGCCACCAAGCATAGCTGTTGCTAAAACAGTGATATCTGCTACTTTTATCACATTCTTAGTCTTAGTAACTTAAAGCAAAGACGAGTTTATTATTGACTGGCATTTGCTTATACCATTCTCACACTGACAGATCAGGATCACAGGCAGGTAGGGCAGAAGTTATTGCTGACGTTACATTATTCCCCTCTGGTGGCTGAAGACCACCCGAAAGTTACATTCACACAGGAAAGTCTAGGATGATTATTATATTTGCTACATTTATGTAAAAAAAAAAAAAAAAAAAAAATCAAAAGTATAAAATCAACAGCTGGTGTGGAGAAGCTTTAAAAATGACAAGATGTATGACAATTAAAAATGAAAAAGCTTATGAGTACAGGTGTAACAGAGAAACCACAAAATGCTTTGACACGTACATTGAGGCTCGCAACATCATGATATCCGATCGAAAGCGAGAGGCAGGCACTGGTGGCAAGACTTTCCTTTGCATGAGCCTTTGTCGACTAGTTTGTAGCACGATGTGCTCAGTTCAGCTCTCTTGGAAATGGTCTCTGAGTTCAAAAAGCAACACCAAGTTCCCTTTAAATGATCGGCTGCATCTTTGTTTACACAGTAATTACAAACATAAGTGCTTGCTGAATAGTCTTTTAGCAGGGCAGTTGGCACATTTCGTCGTTTGATATAAAAATGTTTACATACGGTTGTAGCGTCTAAATTCACATGACAGAGATCTGTGCACACAGACGTACTGGCGCTCTGAAGCGTCCTTAGTCCTTGACTCGAGGTATGTTGTATGAGTAGTGTACCAGAGGAAGGCCTCTGCTCTGACAGAAGCAGGCTCTGCCACAGGCCTGAACCTGGTCCGAGCTGTCCGACACAAACGAGTCCCCCTCGTCTGCGTACTCGGACTGGGCGGAGGGCGTGCCGCTGTCTGCCCAAAACCCTTCGGCACGCTGGCACACCGCAGCTCCCGCCAGGAGGGTGGGACAGCTGTGAGACTTCACCAAGTGTCTACAGACTGTGGAGGATGAGGGAGAAGAGCAGGTCCTGGCATGCAGTGCTGCCTCGCACTGCTCGCACACAACTGTCTCTCCACAAAGCTGTGAGTACACCCCACAGTCAAAGCCCAGGTGGGTGGAGGAGCTGCCGTCTGTGAGGTCCGACCCGCCGCCGCCACCGTCATCTCCGTGACTTTCGCCGTTTGCCTTCACCTCCCTGCTCAGACCTCCGCGGCCGCGCAGTCTCAGCCAGTCCTCTCTGAAGGCCGGGCTGAAGAACACATACAGCACTGGGTTCAGGCACGCAGGCAGAGGGAAGAAAATGAGGGTGACGGACTTGGCGATCTCCGGGCCACCGGCCGTAGAACCGGTCAAGAGCGGGGCAAAGGAGAAAGCTGCCACGGGGCAAAAGAAGATGCAGTTGGTGAAGATGAGCCAGGCTACGTGTCGCAAAGCACCCGTCTGCTCTGGATCTGCCAGCTCCACCCTGCCCAGGTGGCAGTACAGCTGGGTGTACACAGCTGCAGTGAACAGGTAAGCCAGCGCGTTGAGCAGCACCAGAACGACGGTGACACTCAGAGCTGGACTCTCACCACCAGCGAAGGGCAGGCAGAGAGGAGAGGTGGACTGGTCGCTGGAGGTCAGGAGAGGCAGGCAGGCTCCAGCTGCAGCCAGCAGCCCCAGCAGCCCCGCGGCCAGGCTGAAGCGCCGATCTCCTCTCCAGCATCCGCGATGGCTGCCGCCGTTCCTCCTGGGCGACATCATGACCTTCCCGAGAATCGTCCGCACGGCCACGCTGCGCTCCACGGCCGCCAGTGAGAGTAAAAAGACGGCCCACTCCGACGAGAAGACGGCCAGAGCTCCTGTGATCTGACAGCCGGGCCCCATCTCCCACCACACACCGAACTCGGCAAAGGAGCCCCAGGTAGCAACGTCGAGCACGGTCAGCACGCCGACATACAGGCCCGTGAGCAGGTTGGCCAGGGCCAGCAGCCCCATCAGCAGCCTGGCCGGGGAGAGAGCCGGGGAGAGGGAGTGGGAATGGCCTGCCGCTCGGTGCGTGGGGGAGAAGGTGGCCACCAGCACCAGGCTGTTAAACACCAGCGACACCAGGCAGATGAACCAGACTGTCAGACGAATCATCCAGTTCCCCAGCAGGTGCTCACAAGGCTTGAAGGCTCCTGAGGACAGAACCAATGTGGTTTTTCAAAAGTCAAAACTTTAGCGATTTAGTTTGATTTAGTTTAGATCGGTAAAAGTAAACGCGCAGACAAATAACGAGAGATGTGAAAAGCTGTGTAATGCTTACCTGGTGAGGGAGAGCAATGCATAATCATTGAGATTCGCTCCACATCCTCGGCCCCTGAAATAAAAGATTTCTTGTGAAAACTCAGACAGTAGCTCTGCCAAAACTAACAGCCAGGTGTATACAGAAGGAAGTACATTAAGACCTGCTTGTTTGACTTTCTTGTTTCTGCTGTGTAACCATCAACGAAAGCTGACGTTAATTATTACAGACTTAGCTGTCCTAGAAAATAAGCACAAGATCTTACAGAGCCTGAAATTCATGTTCTGTTACTCTGCCACGCTCTTAAACTGAAATATTATTTAAATACAACGAACTAAACACACTCTTTCTTGCTTCCTTCAGCTTCATATTTTTCATGGCAAGGAAAGTGGGAAATGTAACATAATGTTGTAACTGTTCCCTGATGCACACAGAAACACATCTGCACGGCACAGTGTGTGAACAGTTAAAAATGAAGCTTGCAGGCTAATGCCAGAGTGAGTTCAATAATTAACCATTACATCTAACATCCACATCTGATATCTGGCGGTCTGGAGATAAAGAATACTCTTAGTGTGCTCATGTAGCAGCTCATGTACAAATTCTGTTGCTATTTTAAATGCTTTTACATAAATAAACCCCCCCCAAAAAAGTTTTGCCAACATGTCAACTGTTCCAGGGAAAAGGCTCTGACTGCTAAATTCCCACCTGTAGATTTCTTCTCATCACTTTCCTCAGAAGAACTCGTCATTGAGTCACATCCAACAAATGCACAGCACTGGTAGGCGTAAGGGACAGAGATGGACCTACAAACAAACAATGTTCATTTAGAGAGGCCGCGAACATCCGGCTGAGGTTCTGTGTTGATGATAATGCAGATGGTCCAGAATGTTAACACCATATTGGGGCGAGTATAAATAATGTGTTTGTCTGCAAATATTTGGCCCTAATATTTGGATGTTTCCATAGTGTGTCTACAATTGTGGAGAAAACAGATTCAGCTGGCTTTCTCGTTAAACGCACGAGAGGAGGCGGAGTTTGTTTCCGTTCCCCTGTCAGTCTGTCACACACATGTAATCACAACAGATGGAGACACAGAAAGGGAGACGCACTGCACACTTTGTTCTCTGCAGGATTAGTCCAATTTATTTCATTTAAACCAAATGCTTGGTTTGAGTTTTCTACATCCCTGTTTTGGACTTCCTGTCTTCTTTGTGTGTTTTAGATGCAAGAATACTGCACACTCAGATATTATGATCATGAAAAAACTTGCTGGGCAAGAATCTCCCTGTGAAAAATATAGATATGTGCAAGCCTGATTCCAAAAATGTTGGAATAAACCAGTACCAGACAGGTCCCTCTTTAGAAAAGTATTAATTCCTCTCAGGGACCTTATGTTGCAATGCAGACCCTCCCTTCTATAACTCAATGTTGATGGCCAGAAGATCAATCCTTAGAAATTAGCCATAATATTTCTTTCTTTCTGAAACCAATTCATTAGAAGATGTTTGAAAAGAATCCTTTAAAAAGTCTGCGACTGGAACCAAACCTGGGACGATGTGAATGCCAGGAGACCACCCGTCTTCTATCCTCAACACTTCATGAAAAAAAAAAAAAAAAAAAACTAGACAGCAGACCACAGCTGCTCTTCCTCACCTGAGTTTGGGCAGGTTTTTTGCAGTCAGCACGTTTTTCATCTGCGGATTTCCTGAGAGCTTCAACTGACTGAGTGCGCTCAGTCCAGTCGTTGGAATCACAGTCAGAGAGTTCATACTCAGATCTCTGCAAACAATGATTACACACAAGCAGTTTAACGCCGTGCAACACAGACAGCCAAACCACATGATGACATGTAACCGGAATTCCGCACTCATTACGATGAAAGGTGGTAAAATAACACACGGGTCATACTCACAGGTTGGTGAGTGTGGTGAGGGTGAGGAAAGCGTCTCTGTGGATGACTCGGATTTCATTTCTACTCAGGTCTCTGTGTAAAAATCACAACGAGATGAACTCACAATCAAGGATTAAAACAAGTATTTATACAACATCCAGTGTGTGTGACAGAGTGGACTTACAGTAAACGGAGAGCAGAGAGACCTTGGAAAGTGTCCCTGTCAATTTGTTGAATATGGTTGTGCTGGAAGCTTCTGTATTGAAAACAAGGATTGAATAGATTATAAAAACAAATAGTTACCTTTAATATTATTATTAGTAGAAGTAGTCATATTATGTTGACATTATTATTTTATTACATCATAATCTTTTAATCTGTTATGTTTTACCATCCTTGTCTGAAATAATTGATAAACTGTCTTTTGCATGTTCAACACTCACATCTCCTGCAGTCGGACACAGCCCTGCAGGGCTGGCAGCTCTCTGATCTCATTGTAGGACAGATCTCTGATGGAGGAAGACAAAGAGAAACAATGAGACAGCTGGTAAGATCTGTAATGAAACTACAACTGGTCCATAAACAATTTCCATGTACCTCTGTATATACACACTTCAAAAATGCGACATTTTCAGCATGAATGGGAATCCAAATTCTGTCTATAACGGTGTTAAAATCATAGTTTACCCATCAGGCTATACTTGGACAACTAAGTCTAAGTTCCTAATAGTCTTTAATCTTCAGCAGGTGCATTATGTGTTGATATGTGTTACTGCAGGTGACAGGAAAGGAAAAATCTCTTACAGCGTCCGAAGCAACTTGAGATCCTCACAAAGATCAGAGGGGATGGATGATATCTTCGTTCCTGACAGAGTCCTAAAAATAAAGAACCGAATCTGTTACTTCTGAGACACACAAAAGCAAAAAAAGGAACAGATGCTGCATCCAAGTTCACTCACAGACTCTCAAGGTTATTAGTCCACGTAAGGATGGGGAAGTCCTGCATCATGCTGGCCCCTCGCAACATCCTGAAACACACATGGTGAGAACAAAGTCATCAAAGCATGGCTTGGTGTGGGTGTAACAATCGCTTTCTAAAACACATTTAAAGAGCTTTTTCGTCAGGAGCCGCGCCTGACAGCGGGGCTTACAGGGAGTGCAGGTCAGACAGATTCTGGAAAGCCGACGCGCCCACGAAGGACAGAGGGTTGTCATAAAGATGTCTGGAGGGCAGAGAGAGCAGAGGGGGAGAGTTCAAAGCTAAATCATTTACTATGCGAGAATGGCACCATCTTCTGGACATTCATCTACTGAGGCCTCACGCTTGTATCCTGTATCAGCTCGTACTGTATGTGTGCTTCTCAGACAGCAGGCGCACACTACAAATGTGAGTTATTATCATGCTTAGTCTGTTTCTACGCAGTGTCAGTGAATCAGAGGGGGAGTTTGACCTTACATGGTTCGCAGCAGGGGGTTGTTATGGAAGGCCCCTTCAGGTATGGAAGCAATATCGTTGCTGTGAAAACCTCTGCAGGAAGAAGGTCAAGAGAGCGTAAAGACACCGCTCGATGTGAAAACTGAAATACGAGTATGTGAAGTTGACATGTGCAAAACCTCAAAATATGAACATGAAAAGTAATGACACAAATCCTTTAAATAAGTAATGTGCTGATCAGGAAAACCAGGAGGTAAGACATGTGACTTTAAGCCTTCAAAATAAAAGCACATGTTGAAAAATGTTGCAAATGATTGTAGCTTATTTATTTCTATTTAATCACTGTATCTGCTAGATAAGACAAATAAATAATGATTTAAAAACATAATTACTATTACAGGATGCGTGTCCTTTTTATACCTGACATGTTTGTACGTGAATCAAACTTTTAAGCCACTCAGCATTTGCATTTTAACAATTCACTGAGACTCATTAAAATGAGGGCAGGATACAACTGTGTTGCTACTTTGCATGAGTGCTCTAGTTTTCCTCTTATTTAGTTAACAGCCACTTTGACAAGTATTTGTCTTTTCTGAATCACGTCAAAAAGACGATGCAGAGTGTCCATGCTGTGATAATAACCGGCTCCTCGCTTTAGGAGAAACAGGACGATATACTCACAGTTCCTTGAGTTTGGGCAGGGCCTCAATTGCTCTGGGAAAAACCATCAGGTTATTGAAGTTAAGATCTCTAGGATGAGACAGATAGAGAGGCAGGAAGTCAGCTGTGTCGCTTGCGTTTGGACAGAACAAATCCAACCCCCCTATGCCCACTAAGTAATAACTTGGATTACCTGTATTGTTGAAACCCTAATAACAAAATATATGGCATGCTAACAGTGCTCAGTGACTCTTTTCTTTAGCAGCAATAACCAATGAACATCTGACCAGTACAAAAACAGCATAAATACATAATCCTCATAACCGATCCGGCTGTTCTATGGAAATCAGAGCCCACTTCAAAAAACATCCCATTGCAACCTGTTAATATGCTGAATCTTATTCCTGACCCTTGCAAGCAAGCCACAGAGCTAGTGCTGCAGATAGAGATGTTTTTTTTAATTATAAATTGGTCAGTCTATAAAACGCTCCAAGAGCCCACTCTTACACGGCTGTTTGACTGAAGGTGCAACACCAGAAGACATTCAATTGGTAGAATAACAGAAGCGATGGTGGAAAAGGCAAATGTTTCTATGTTTTCTGTCCATCGACCCCTTGATGAATGGTTATTGTTGCAGCACAAGCAAACAGCAAATTCAATCATATAGTGTCCAGGTTAGGTTAAAGGAACACTTCTCAGGTGCTGCTGCTAGTGTAAATCTGCGTTTTAACTTCAGTATTTTGTTCATATTCATATTTTTCCAAACCCTTCTGTCACAGCTGCTCGACCTCCTCCCTGCACAGATTTAATACAAAACACAGCAGAAGAGTAAAGGCTATAAAACACCAGTGTAAAACATGACAGAAAAGCTACAATGCAGGACTGCATCGCTGCACTGTGCTGCGTTGGATATGCTAACATACCAACAGATGCTTCATTCAAAATCTATCAGATTGGTATTTAGAACCAAAATAAAAAGTGTCAGGGCAGCCCTGGTCTGCTGTTTAAGTCTGTTTGTTGTACAGTAGCTGTGTGCCATTAGGTAAGGCTGTCACTAAGAGATTTTTCATGGCTCTATGGCAGGAGGAAGTGAACAGTGGGAGGGCAGATTTGATAAGCATCATGTACTTTGCTCTATTTATCCTAGGGCAATTAAAGGAGGAAGTGGACACAATGATGACTGGAGCAGAGGTGGGTGGGGGAGCTGTTAGCACACACAAACAGGCGTATGTGGGCACACACGGGCACGCGCACGCGCACGCGCACGCGCACGCGCACACACACACACACACACATCAACTATTATATGACTGTGCACTTACAGTGTCTCCAGGTTCATGAGTCCAGCAAAACAGTTGTCTCCTATCTCCTTAATTCTGTTGTTGTGAAGATGCCTGGAAAAGCAAAAAGCCGCTTTACACACGCCTGCGAAGCTTTCCCGCCGTAAAATAATCTTTCACTCATCCATTCTTGTTTTGCAGCTTTTGTTAAATGTTCCATAGATAATCTTTGAATGACAGAGAGTGACGTGAGAATCAGGTGTCGGTGCTGTATGTGTATATCCAGAAGGCTTTCCTCGCCTAATAGATTCAAGGTCTATTCTTCCTGTTTATCCTGACGTGTTTATACTAACCCTGCAGCAAGACCAGTCAGTGTGTGTGTGTGTGTGTGTGTGTGTGTGTGTGTGTGTGTGTGTGCATGTGCTTGAGTGTGTGTGTGAATGTATAACGGCAGCAGTTGAAAAAAAATGTATGTTTGGAACAGTCCCTCTGATGCGTAATGCACCGCATATTTGTAGAAGTTCCTCTTGTGGAAGGTTTTAGCATTTCCCACCATGCATAAAACAACGAGATAATCTTGATTTTACATTAATGCTGCGAGTCGAGCAACTTTTTCAAAGTGTCGTTAACATTCAAATTCAAACCCCAATGGCACATTTCGCTGCAAAAGTGCTCGCATGCAAAAACACAGCAGGGCATGAGTAGCAAGCCGTTTTGTTGACTTATTAACTGTAAGCTGTGGAAACAAATACAACAGTATGTTTGTGTTTGGAATCCGATTTGCAGTCGCTCGGAGGATACGTTCAGAGCTCGAGCGGAGCACAAGGAGAGGTGCTTTGCATTAATTTGTGGTGACAGAATAATGCAGATGATCTGTGAACGGTGAAATAAGAATTTCAGCTCCTTTAACTCAGAGGGGAGCTCCTGCAGTACGGGCGGATTTTACTAACTGGATGACCTGCACAGTCAGGTAGATGCAAGATTTTTAAGTTATTCAATTGGAAATTAACCCCAAAAATCCCTAAACATTACCTCACATAAAATAAAATAAAAAAAATCCATCCCCTCAATACACGCCATGAATGAAAGAAACTCTTACTGTGCAGTCACACTGCAGAGAATTTGCATGTGTTCGCTTTCAACGTGAGAAATGTCCTCATCTACTTAACACCCAGTGACTTTCACTTCTCCAGCTTCTCCCTCAGGTCATTTTAGCAAACATGAGAACGTTCTCCGTCAGTGTGTCTGGTTAATTGAGGCTTTAAAAAAGCACACCAGCAGGTTGTTCCTGCTGAGTTATTTAGTGTAAAGGTCTACGCAGACGATATGCAAAGTTCTCCTGGGTGCTGTGGGCAAGTTCACTTTAAGGACTCTGAAACTGTTCGTTACTGCTTTTAAGAGACATCCCACCAGAAGCACTGATAGATCAAATACCGTGATATGTAACTGTCAAATAATGACTGATGGTTTCATGACGTGGCTGCTTACACATTTAAAGACATTGTGCTTCTGGATATTTTTTTTAGTTTTGTTTAGTGGTGACATGAAATGACAATACTTTTTAACTCAGGTTGTTACTGACTATCTGTATATTACTAGTAGTACACCTGAAGAGATCCGTGCATACAGCTGATGCCTATGGTCTTTTTTATCCTCCCTGCACACTGAGGCAAAGGCCCGACTGGACAGAAACATCAGTGAGACAGGTATAAACATTTGCACTTCAGCACTGTAGTGCAGATATTCATTCTAAACCACAATTAGAACAGTAGCTTAATATAACTTACAGCACAACAAGACTGGTGAGGTTTGCAAAGGCGTTGTCTGGTATGTACGAGATGCGGTTCAGTGCCAACGTCAGAGCCTGAAGGTTCGCCTGGTGTTTGAGGGAACCGATGGGGATCTCTGTAAGGTTGTTATCATCCAACCAGAGGTGGCGCAACTGCTGGAGGCCTTCAAAACTGTCATCTGGAACTGTGGTAATATGGTTCGCATCCAGGCGACTGCAGAACAGAGGAACAAGAAAAAAGCATGGGTCCATTAAATTATCATGATTATGATTAATTTGATCTTTCCATTCATTTTATTGCCACTTTTCTAGGCCATGGTGGATCTAGAGTGAGCCAAACAGCAAACAGCCTCGACCAGAAAGTTCCTCTTCCAGCTCCAAATCCAGAGAAAAGGTCAATTTAGTTTATGCTGGGTTTTGCTTTTGTTCTCTACACAATTACTTAAAAAGCAGGTAAGTGCACACTAAGCTCTAATTTTTTCAACATTATTTCAATGTTTTGTCTTCTTCAAGGCACTGAAAGGTCTTGGGGATTTGTTAATGCAAAGACCAGCACGTAACTTTGATGCACATTCATTGGACAACTCATTCTAACTCCCAATCAGCGACACTGTATATCACCAAAAAAAGGCACGAGTGGTGCTCACACCTTAAATGGTTCCACTCGGTGCAGAAGGGACAACTCAGTTTAAGAATCCTGCTCGACTGCAAACTCTCGAGGACTCATTTGATTCTTTGGCCATTAGTTACATCTTGTGACTGTTAGTGAAGCTTTGAAAAAAAGACTGGTAAAAATTGAACGACATTACTGTGGCTCCACTCCCTGTTGCAAGCACTCTAGACTACAATGGCTGCATTATTGCAACCACTGCAATGGTCTAACTCAAGCCTTACTTTTTTTACTCTCACTTCTGAGAAACACTGAGATACCTGAAATTGTCCACTTAGGCCAACTTGTCATTCTTCAACTGAACACAGCACATTGTATAACGAATTACCCCGAGGAGGATGACATAAATGTTTATTTGGCTACCATGGTAAATATGATATATTGACCTATTCTAAGTGGTGACTTCACAGAACTTACATAACATGCTGTGGATATTCTCCCCATTGACCCTGCAAACTGATGAAATTCTGATCAGAAGCCAATAGCTCCTTGGTTAAAAAAAAAAAAAAGAAATATTCTTTATTTAAGCGGGATTATGAATGCAAAAGTGCTCTTTTCATCATCAGCACGCTGTTTTCTCCTGTTGTCCTCCCTCACTGAGTGTCTCGCCCTCCCTCAAAATTCCTCAAGTGTCTGGGCTGGAAGAAAAACAGTCTTGATTGACATTTAGCTCTCTAAGGCTTTATACAAACCTAGTCCTGGCTCTGCCAAAGCATATTACTTCAGCTACAGACCTATAAACCCTCACAGAGAAAAGACATCTGTTAAATAGAAAGAAGAGAGGCAGGAAAAAAGAAGAGGGGAAGCAAGGGACAAGGGGAGGGATATAGAGGGGTGATAATAGCTGAAAGCTTGATTTTCAGCACGTTTCTCCAGCTGGATCCATTCCTCCATTAGTCCTTGTCAAACTCAAAGGCACAGTGGTGGAGGGTGTTGGCATAAATAGAGCCATGTCCCTATTACGGTCTCAATGAAGCTGACATTCAGCAGTTGCAGAAAAACAATGCTAGGACTGAGGGCGAATGGAGTAGGAAATTGCGAGAGGGCTGACAGTTACGAGTAAACACATGGAAACACACAAGCTCCTGGAAAACCCACCAATACAAAGTAAAAAAGAGAAAAGTTAGTTACAGATCTGCTGAATAAGACTGACCTACATTTGCACACGGCTGCTAGGCTTGCAGCACAACAAACACTGCAGCAGGAGTAAAGTATGTGATATGAATGGGACCGCCCCTAAATGACATCAACAGCGTCTTGAGTAAATAATGGAGATTTCAACTGTTATTCTCAACTTGGACGAACAGTAAAGCCTTAACTTTCATCGTAATGCCATCTTAGAGCAGTGTAACCTTTGAAATAGTGTACCGTAACTGACGGCTGCAGTCACATATCAAACAGGGAAATTCAAATTATCTTGATGAACGTCAGCTATCTGCCTGAATTTGATCTGTAAAGCTGAAGCAATATGATGCTCAAGATGAAGAGGACTCCAGGAACAGCATTGAAAGATGAGGAGAGTTTGTATGAATGCTGAAGTTTGACAACCTGTAACTGTAACACGATGTATCTTGGTGTTTCTATGGTGAACCTTTATTTGAAATAACATGTGGCACAAATGCATATTTCTGTTTACAACATTCAGAATCTTAGTTTAGCATCCTGTTGCTCACACTCACACTCTGTAGGCGTGAGCAGGCATCATCCTGTGGGTACTGGCCAGAACACCGTTATGACATACACAAGAATTCACACAGAAATCAACACTAAATGCTGGAAAATAAAATACAATCATATTTAGAATAACATTGCTGTCTTTAATGTTTCAATATTTTATTTGGACCACTGGCCCCATGATACCAACTAGCTTGGCCTATGCGAATCACTCCATCAGCCGAAGCCACGACGCCACTTAGCTGTAACTTAGCTACACTGCACAGGTCTGTGGTTGGTTGCTTCGTAATATTAACTGATAAAGAAAATTGTAAACAGCAAACTAGTCAATTTACCAGCCAGATTAGCCCTGGGAACCTCATCTGTGCAATTCATCTGTGTTAGCAATCAAGCTAATTTTAGCTAACATTAGCCAGCTAAAACCACAATTTAACAATACATTACTTTGCAGTAATGTGACTTTGGACATAGTGTTGGACCTGCTGTAGTGGATGCCGTTTGTTTTTTGATATTAGTGAAATGTTAGATAGTGCTGCAAACTGTCTGCGCTGTAGGGGAGCAGAGGTGACACACTAGGATGTATAAAGTCACATTTTGGTTTTTAGCAAAAAAAAATGTCCTGAATCCTTTACATAGAAATCAGTCCACGTGCTGTTATAGCACATTAAGAAAGTTGGGAAGGTCTCATTTTGTAAGTTCCGTTACAAAGCAATTAATAAATTAAAATTACTTCACATATTGCATATTTAAGTATTGGACAAATTAAATGGAAATCCAATCCAGACATTTTACTCAAAACGACAAAAGTGACCCGCATGGTGGTGGCATCTCTGGTAACTATGAATGTCTGTCCAAAATTTCATGGCAATCATCCAGTAGCTGTTTAGATATTTCAGTCTGGACCAAAATGGTGGACCAACTGACTGACATAGCAAGTAGAACACTGTCACCCTCAGCACAAGTATTACAACAACAGCCAGGCAGAATCAGGGCAGTCCAAGCCCGAGCACTGATCTCAGTTCCACACAAACTTTTCATGCCTCCTGCTGGTCATTCACTCTGAGAAATAAGTGGCCATTGACCTCAAACTAAACTTCATTGTTACATAGAGACTCATTTTTTGCATAAATTTGTTTGGCAAATCTTCAGCACCAAACGCTGAGATCTTTCCATACATTAGCAGATAAACTGTTCTGCAGTTCTCCTCTCGTTGTTGCTTTCTGTATTTTGTCTTGGTGAGTAGCTGTCTAGAATGTGGTTGTTAGTTTGGCGCAAACACTATGAATTCCACATTGGATAGGAGGCTGTGTAAATACACCGCAGTGCTTTCTCTGACAACAGTGCTGATGAGTGCAGCGAATCTTCCTGTCCAGGAATTCAGGACAGAAAAGCTTTTCTTATTAACTGCAACTTCTGGAGGAAACAGGGGCCATTCATAAAACTCACAAACAGGCTGGTGTGACATTACGGCTTGAGACTGTCAAAGTACAGAGATTTCTTACTTGTAAAAATGAATGACTGCTTTTTGCAGCAGCAGCAGCAGCAGCGCATTTTGATCATTTACATGTTGCATCAGCAATTCAGAAGAAACATTTTTCAGCCCCCAGATGATGCTGTAGTTCCTGTCGTCCACATTTGGCAGTTTAGAACCAAGTAAAACAACATTAATCCAACAAACCCTCTGACCAGTACAATGACAAATAATCATTACGGTCTCTGCTGCAGTAGTAGTGAGTGTTTCCACTACACACCAACGTGTGTATGTATGGCAGACGACTTACAGGGACTGGAGAGAGTGGAGGTTCTTCAGGGCTGCACTGGGCACGGTCTTCAGCTGGTTATTCTGGAGCATCCTGAAGGTAAAATAACAAAATAATGATTTCAATTCAAAACTTTCTCTTCTACCGTGAATCTGAAAGAATGTGCATCCACAAATACATTCAAGACTAACTCCATGTGTTCGTGAGCTTTCTGAGGGTCTCATCTGTGTCTTGTTGTTAATGGGGGTCCACACTGGTCATGGTTATTCCCTTTGGAAGAGACAATGGTTTCACAGAGTTTTTCTGATTATCTTGTCTGTGTTTCACAGTGTGGTTAATTGTGGGCATATAAAATTGTGTAGACTTAAATAGTTATAGCAGCATGCAAAATTAATAGTGTAAAGCAACACTGGCTGGAAGGAAGACAAAATTATTAGCTCAAAAAAAAATAAATAAATAAAAATGGTGGTCTTGGATGGTTACAGTATTTGTGAAAACGGACTGAAATCTGACGGGTTTGTTTGAGCTACATGCAGTCAAAATAATTCAATTTGTCTTCACTTGTGTAATTACAAGCAACAATGTGAATAAATCACTTGATATGATCAGTCCTAGTGTTTGTGTTTTCAGTTCTGTTACCAAGACCTCATCTGTAGATCAACAGGACTTTGAACTTTTGGCTCAGTGCAGAATCAACAGGGAAGCGCTTTGTGTGGCGCTCAATGCATTCGAGTTTGTGCAAGCACACTAGGGTGTGCTGCCCAGTGGGAATTATGCAGAACTAATTTTTACACAGGGCTTGTATGCAAAGCTCTGTTAGGGTTTTTCACAGTCACAGATGAGGAAGGGATGAAAAAGTGCATTTCATCTAGTAGATGTAAATTCTGTGAGTATGTTTACAATAACTGACAGCAGCACAATGTTACCACCAACTGCAATATTTATTCTTTCCCTCGGTGTGTGGAAAACTTCATGCTGTCACAGCCTTAAGTGTGTGTGTGTGTGTGTGTGTGTGTGTGTGTGTGTGTAGATGGTGGCGGTGGTGGCAGGGAGGGTGTATGCTTACAGGACTTTGAGCTGATGGAGTCCAGACAGGGCTTCAGGGTGGATGAATGACAGGTCATTCCCCGCAAGTCGTCTGTGGTGAGAGAGAGTCAAACTTATATTTTGGAAATTTCTCAAATGTTTCAAAGTTCCAGGGGACATTTCTGTAAAAGAAGCACACGCTGTAAAAGAAGGCAGAGTATATTTTTATTTCTGAGTTAAGTGATGCATAGTGTTGAGAACGTCTTCACACCCAGCCCCTCGGTAGATTAGGTTCCAGCTCTGATGCTGAACACGGGGCCTGGGGTGTCAAAGACATGAGTCTGTGCCATGGCCTGTTGTCACTTCGTCTGTCACCCACAGGAGATTAGAACTGTTCCTGGATATCCCCTCCTTAGATCCCTTTCTGAGCCTCTCAACCATCACTGCTCAATGCTCCCTGTAGAGAGAGTGAAAACCTAATTCACCCCTCAGGGGCTGATACAAGCTGTACTGCCTTGTAACATTTATCACCGGGCAGCTGTTTCAGTCCCTGCATGAATTACTTGAGGTTGAGGGGACGCCTCCCTTTCCTGTCGGGAACAGGAAGTATATAGGAAATAGGGGTGTAAATAAGCATGGGACAGGCTGACTGGGAGACACAGCCTAAGTGTAATATCTGGCCTGAGAGATTAGCAGCAGATTTATCACTCTGCAACGTGAGTCTGGCCAGGCTGAATTCCCTGCAATGAGAGCAGCTGGGTGTGAGCCTGAGAATCAAGGCTCACTGTGTTACAAGTCCATATAGCCTTCATGTAAACTCAAAACTGGTCTTTTGTTTGTATGCCATAAATTTAAAGGCGGTTGACAGGTGTGAATAGCTGTGAGTCCCTGATGAGAATTAGCTGCTGCATAGGTATGTACTGCATTCGCCCCTCAAACAAAACATATGCAGCCCCCCTGACGAAAGCTTTCCCAAGTTTCTCCATTTATGCTATGGAAAACATCATGTGCCATTATCCACCACCACTCATGGCAGCGGTGCATCAGAGACAAGTTGCACCATCATGTCTTTGAAGAGGAAGGACTGAAACCTGTTACTGTAAGTGTTGTCTTATGGGTTCTTCATAGCCTTTAATGTTGCTGGGCTGCTGAGATCTGTCTGCAGTTTATTTGCTGAGTTATTCAGCCAGACATGTGATTAGTATGCAAAGCTTAACCCACAGGATTGTGCTTTGCTATCAAAAGGTGGGTTTCCATCCACCTGTTTTTATGTGCATTTTAAATTCGCACATAAGAAAAGCTGAGGGCAAACAGAGAAAAAAAAAAAAAAACACTTCTTGGCTGAGGTGGAAGAGTTGGTGTATCAATAAAAGCAAAAGGTAACAAAGTGCAATGGAAACAGACTCAGTGAATTAATCACGACTTACATGACGCATCTGACTTGAACGCCCACTGAAGCGTTCGCTCCACCGAGGAGATGAAAAATGGCAGCAAATGAAAACATCAGATCTGCGTGGAGTGATGAGGAGGCTGTAACCTTCCTCAAACTACTATATGAAACAAACATAAATGTCACGAACCGTCATGTTTTCCACATTGTTTCTCACTGTTTATGGTTGAACTGCTGCTCTTCTAGCTCTGTCATCTTCTTCTTCTGTAGTGGCTTAACCATCAGCTGTATATTTCAGTGAACCAGCTCCTAATATTCATATTCAACAGTCGTGGATGCCGCTACATTTGAATGGAGACCTGGCTTCAGACTAAACAAATTCCAATACATCTCTATGGTCTACCTTTGAAATGGAATGACACAGTCAACTGAAACAGCCTCACAGAAGATGGCAAGCTCCAGAAGGGTCTTAAGAAGTCTTAAAAATGCTTGAAGCATTTGAATAAAATCTTTCTGTGCTTCTAAATTGAAATCTTCCAAGAGCTTGACAGGAGAGCATGTGAGTACGACTTACCATCCTGTATCTCTATTCATGCTAAAAACAAAATTATTCCAAGGCGTCCATAAACAGTAGACAAACTGCTTTGAACCCACATTAAATGAGCTGTCACACCGGGATGTGAACGCTCACCGGCTTCATAAAAAAGGCCGTCAGCTCAGCTTGACTTGACTTTAAGACAAACCCAGTGAACAGCTTCCAAAGCTGAATTCCACAATTCACAACACCATCCAATCAACCTATCAATAAGAACATTTGTGTCTCTACTGAGCCACAATTTGTCAAGAGGGTGTCTCGCAACAGCGTTTTGAGAATAGACTTTAATTCCAGGACCATAATCTGCACTTACAGTCATTACTCTTGTACAAGTTGTCACGCGTACGGAGGCCTACACATTCAGCGTGTAAAAAGACTCTTGTCTGTGGTTGTTGAGTCATTCTTGTTCATTTCCAGCACGGACTGACCCATGTGGCTAACTCAATATGGCTTTACTCCTTGGAAACTCACACAAACCCGAACCTGCAGTCACTGACACGAGCCGCTAACCACCACATGCAAACATGGTTTGACAAATCAGTCAGATATCCTTCAGGTTTCACAACATAAAGAGCTTCTCCTCCCCGTGCGTCTTTCAGCAAATTCAGTACATGTCCCCCCAGGCTTCAACGAGGACAGAAGAATGTGCTAAATCTCATTGGGGAAAGGCTAAATCCTCTCCTTGTGCAACACCACTCCCACAGGCCTACCTTTGTCAATAGCAAATTCACAAAGAGCCCTGCAGTGCACTCTGACAGCAGGAAAGGGCCACAAACACGCTTTGCTAAGTTTACCACCAAAAATATTTTGCTGTAACAATATCAGCAAAACCCAAACAAGCACCCCTCCCCCACTACATGCTCCCACATGCACAACACACACCTTTTTTTTTTTTTTTTTTTTTTTTAACCACTGTTGGTATATGTAGCTGTGATGATCAGCCCTTGACTCCATTTTCTTTGCTCATGCTGCCAGTGAAAATGTTCACATCAAAATCTCAATAATCATGATATCATCATCAACAGAGCTGTGAGGTGGGAGGAGATGTTCGAGGTGCCCATTGCTCCAGAAGTAAAAGTCCCGTTCATTTGTCCCACAGACAAAGTTGCGTGGGTTACGGTTGGAGCCATTCTGAGGCTTAGATCAGTATGAAACTCTCTCAACACTACGAAAAACTGTGCAACAAATGAAAACATCTTGTTCTTTGATAAAGAAGATTAAAGTAAAGACTGCGGAGTGGAAGTCAACTACGGCTCCCAAGCTGCATTTGAGCAGGAAGCGTCCAATCACCAAACTTAAAATTCTGTTAAGGGCTAACATAGGTGCAAGCTACAAATTAGAAAAACTGAAGTTTAAATCAGTTTTCTTTTGGATTCTGGATTCATTTTGATCACATCAGCAGCTCCGGCCTTCTGTTTTACGCTTAACTGCAATGACAAAGACTAGATTTGCCATGAGACTCTTGGATATTGTAGTATTTGGAGCCATCTGCTGTAACAGACTGAGAGACAAACGTGATTTCTCAGAAACTAAACTATGTTACCTAACACTGACTGACAACTGAAAACTTTAAATTGGGATACCCACAGAACCAGCGGTTCCTCCCACTTCTTCACTGTATAATAATCGTTATTACTCATTATGTTCATTATAGTGTTGAGAACAGTTAAACCAATCAATGAGTCCAAATTCTGCTAGAACCCTCCCTCACAACGCATTTAAAAACACACGGGGGGGTCAATGACTGCAAGAGGTGTGGCTTCATGGCTATGTAATGTGTGATGGGGGTTAGAGGACATCTGTATTAACATCATACGTCACCAAGAAAAAAAAAAACATGAGTGTAGAGTTCCTGTTCAGTTCAACATACTTCAACAACACTACAAAAGGACGTCATGCACCTCCGTACTTCAATACAGTTGTTACATTCCTGTTATCAAGGGAAAAGATAAATTACACTGATATGCATTTTATGGCACATCATTCAGCCGAATTCATACCGATTAAAAACAGCGAGAAAGGACAACAATCTTTATTTAAAGCGCAAATTTCATGGAAGGAATAACATAAAAAAACAGACAAGAACATAGAGTTGCAATAAACTGAAACTCAAAAAACAACAACAAAAACATGACTAATATAACAAGAAATTATTATAATCACTTTAAACCATTCTGTCAACAAACTGCAACACACAGACACGAGAAGACTGATGCAGGTGCCATGACAGTATTTCACTTCAGATATATAGAGTGCCTATCAGTCGCAGGCTATTTCCAAGAATATAAACAAACTACAAAGAAGACTGAGAATGCCTGTCATCACCTCTGCTCAGCTTTGTGGCGCCTTTGGCAAGAAAGAAAGAGAGCGGAGGAGATTGCGTGACTACGAAGGAGGGAATATTCCTCCCTCGTCTCGGCTCCTGTCCTGCAGGAGGACGGCCCGCTGCCTTTTCTCTCCCTGATCTCTTCCTCTGTCAGCTCCTTCTCTCCCTGTCTCTGCCCTCCGGGCTCATGCTCTGGTTCGCTGACACTGCTGCAGCCCTAGAGCCAAAAAGTCATCCGCCAGAGTTCACAGGGACAAGCCTGCAGATTTGTTCCCCAAAAAAAAAGGTTAAACAAACACAAGTATGAACTATGGGCACATGTCAATCAAGATCTTCCAGACCCCAGCGAGAGTCCATCCATAGAGACGAGCTAAGACAAGAAAGAAGCAGCAGCGAGACTGGGTGGGTTTTTCAGCCCTGTTGCTGTGGAAACCATTGTTTTGCCCTCTTCCTTCCTGCCTTGCATTCCTCCACACAATGCGATGAAAAGTAAATTGCCTGTCGACAAAGCAGATTGGAGTGGAGTACGGAAAAGAAGCGGACGAAGACCCGGCCGGCTGAAAGACGCACGAGAGCTGAGAAAACGTGCCCGCGAGAGGCCGAGTGGAGCTGCAACCGCTGGAAAATGTTCGCTCGCTGGTCATTTTGTTTTCTCAGGGCTGCACGTTACCTGATATCAGGTAGACAGATTCTTATCTGTGACTCCCTGCAGCACCGAGCCAGACGGCGCACTATTTAAAGAGCGAAGAAATAACATTCAGCAAAGCCACAGAGCAGAAATGTGCTGTTGCCACCCCGATAATCCTTTAAAAGCAAAACTCCACACAGGATGTCACATGACTGTAGCTTCAATATGTCATCCCACCTCACCTTTTTGATCGAGCCTCACTGCTGCTTTTACAGTGAACAGTGGGCGATTCGTAACCTCACGTAACGCTGCCCTTATCTTCTTCAGCTGAGAAGAAGGGCATGTTGTGCACCTATACTGTGTGCTTTGCAGTACAAACTCAAACATCCAGGTGCGTATCCTAAAGCCCGGCCCTCATGTCAACATTGTACAGAGTAAATACATCATTAACGAGGGAAAGAGGGAGCATGTACTCACAGTTCCTCCAGATAGGGGAAGTTCTTGAATACATATGCTGGAAGCTCAGTGATGTTGTTCATGCTCAGGTCACTGTGGAGACAAAAACCAGTTAGAAACACTGATCGAAACCTTTCAATCCGAATTTATTCACCATGCCTGGATAAGGAGACTCTGTCACAGGATACTTAGGACAGCTAGAATGATGTGTTTCATATATTTTCATTAAAAAAAAACATTTTAAAACATGCAAACTTGTGTAGTTTTCAAACTGTTTCCAGCAACAGCTCACTTGTAAGACTGATTTTTACTCATGATTCTCACTCATTCTCTTTCTTATTCTCTGACTGTTTTGCTAATCTTTGCTTGAAACATTTATCTAAATGCTTTTTATTTCCTTGCCTTTTGTTACCGTGAAGCCCTTTTTAACCCTGATTTGGAAGTGTTAGTGTGAAGACAGACAGATTTTCTCTGATTTAGAACAATCTGTGTATGAAGCCTTATTTCATCAAATACACCGCAGAAACCAAATCAAATTAAGATATTAGCTGTTCTATATAATGCCCCCGTTGTTTATCTGGACCCTGAGTCTGAAATGAAGTTTGAATTGAATTAACGTGATGAGCTTTTTAACTGTACCAGTAAACTACATATACAAACAGGTAAGACAGTTGCATCACCCATCCCTTGTGACAGTTTTATGTCTTTTGACTGTGCCTGCATGAGTATAAACTCAACAAAAAAGCCTTGAAAAAGCCCTTCTCTCTAGCCCCAGGGATCTCCATTTCTCAAACCAACTTCAAGTAACGATAGGCATGTAGCAGCTTGAAAAATATGCACACAGGACTTGATTTGCTTCCCCACCACAGCTAATACAAGTATATGTGTTTACATCTTCATACTGATAATTAAAAAAAAAAAAAACACACTGATAGGTATATGCTTGCTACTGAAAACGTGTTAACTTCAGGAAGGCCGTGCCGTGTTTTCAACAGGCTGTGGAAAAAAAAAAGGGACTGCCACAGCAAGAGAGGGGACAAAATGCTGTCTTAGGTCTACAGAGGAGACGTATACAATCTAATCTTGATTAGGAATCCACGAACCTGCTTCAAAGAAACCCCCCCCCCCCCCCCCCCCGACGGCACATGTAAAGAGACGGCACATATCAAGGCTGAAAAAACATCCGGGATTCACAAATGAAGCAACCCGCTGCCCCCCTCCCACCCTCCTCTTTCACTCTCCAACTGGCCATCTTGAATTTCACTGCCAGATCTCTCTAGGACCTTGTGTGTGGGCCCCTGAATCCTACAAGGATCATATTGCCCTTCCTCTGCAGTCCCAACTATACACACACACACACACACACACACACAGAGGCACAGAAGCCTTAAAAGGCGGGCCCTGACAGAACCCTCATCATCCCTGCGACCTATGTCCCATCTCCACTTACCTGGTTATCCAATTACCATATAGACTGTGCAGCTACAACAACACTTCCATCAACATCCACCCACTCCTTATCTTTTTTTTTTTTTTTATTTTCCCTACCCTGACATCTTTGGTGGTGTTCTGCAACCACTGCTGCAGATCTGCCACCACTGGTGGTCAGATGGATACATCCCTAACCACATTTTAAACCGTCTTTGACTAAATCTCCCGCAGACTGTTGACTGGTCTGAACCACATGCAGGGCTGGGGAGTGCAGGAGGCCCGCGAGGCTCTATCACACTTCCTCCCTCCCTCTGTGTCTGGCTGCTTTACTCATCAAGGTTCTGGCCCGTCCCTGCTAAGACAGATTGAGGGGGACACTAAAAATGCAGCTGTGATAAATGGTGACAAGCCTAAACGCTTCTACAAACAGGTATCAGTAAATTTCTATCCCATGTGCCACTTGGCTTCACTTTAGCAGAGAGGAAGCAGAGAACCTGACAAAAGTAGCAGACATGCTTTGAGAAAAGGAAAATATGACAGCTCAGGTGAAGTATGAACATGTTCTAACAGTCAAAGTATAAACCCTTTAAATATACAGTCTGAATTTGTGGTTAGTTAACACAGAAATAATACACGTGATATATTTTTTAAGCACTAGCACACACACACACAAACATTTAAAGACTGTGTATGATGTAATGAATTGAAATGCTGATTTTAAATACTCTTATCAACATAAATATTGCTCAATATCCCAACCCCTGTCCCCCTCTCCGTTGTTATGTATTAAGGTTGCAGAGGCTGAAGAATTTTTATGCAGGAATAAATAATGCAGTCCTAATTTGCATTGCTATTCACAGTTCTAATGTACTGTATGTACGCAATGGTACGAGGCCTCGTTTTGTCTATAAAAAGCGTCATTACTGAAAGATCACAACTTTATCAATCCCAAAGGCCTTAAGTCAAACGTGACATCTTCAAAATGGCTTGTTTTGTCAGGCCAGCAGTCTAAAGCCCAAAGTTAATCAGTTTACTATCACACATGATGAAGAACAGCAGCAAATTCTCACAACTGAGAGGCTGAAACTAGAGAACGATTTGAACTTTTGAAAATGACTCCATCAAAACAGATTTCTGTCGACGGGCAGGCTGACCTGCTTATATTATCCTGCACTCTGGTTAAAATCTAAGTTTTAATTCACCTGTTGGATTATGGTGTCAGATTGGCTCAGATGTCGTCCAAAATCACGCGTACACATTATTCATCCACCCACCACCCACCTGATTTAAAGACCCACACCCATATGGACATTTCAGTCCACCTCTGGATACACTACCTTTTAAACTGTGTGTGTAGTTTTGGTCTCTATGCGCACAGTAATGTCACTGCAGCAAATAACATGAGCCGCAAAACAGAAAACTGTAAACTTACAGGTTTGCTCTGTGCTGTCAGGTGCAACAGAATTACACTTTTAGCCTCTGGGAGCTTCATCAGGAGAGCGGCTCTTTTGTTCCAAACAATTTAACTGTTTGAGCCTGGACTGCGTGCGAGTGACCTGTGCATGTGCAGAAGAAAGCTGATCCTGACCGATCCCGTTGGTGCGTCGGTGAGGTCACGCCGCTGTGCCTCGCACGCTAATTAGCACAGCATCTCTCCTAATGGGGAGATGTAATTTCTGAGACTGTTGAAGGTAGTCTAATTAATATTTTCCTCTTCAATGATGTATTATCTCCTCCACCCGCAACTCATGCACCATTAATCTGAATATTTTTGTTTTCACGACACCACCAGCCCGATCTGCAGCTGCGATCACTGCCTGGTGGATCTGTACTTATTATCTTAGATATATGGTCAATGTGCTCAGAATGAATGAGATGAACAGTTCATACACTGAGCCTTATGAATCTGATGCCAAAATCAACTAAACATATTTCTGCTTTTGAGCATACAGAGGTTTTAGTCATGAATCTACAGAAGTTATGCATCTGAACTTTTGTGTTTCTGCCCTTCTACAATGCATGTACGTTAATCTCTGCACATCTGTTACATCTGTGAAACTTACTACAACCTCACATAAAATTATAGATTTCTTTGTTTGTAACCGGCAGACAATAAACTCCAGATTGTTCCTGAAACATTCTCAAGACGCCGTCAACCCCACAGTCCTGACCTGTGGTCCCTTCAGTTTATTGGATAACATTTTAATAGAAGACATGACCGCATTACCTTCCACTAAAGACAAGCGCACACTGCAACTGTCCACAGAACATAAACACAGAAGCGAGGCACAGATCTGCAGCCGGTTGCACCTACTGTTTGTAAGTTAGAATTTGCTCTGGTCATAGCATGTTTACTAAGTACAGATTCATGAGTCACTAAATAATCACCCAAATTAGCTCATACAAAGAGCTCAGCTGCTTCTAAATATTTACACCGAATAACTAATGGGTGTAAACGTTTTTCAGCCGATTAAATGTCTGACAAAAAGTGCTTGTTGGGAAACTGTGTGCAACAATTCCAAAAGCACAATGGAAAAAGTAGGTTAGACTCTTACTAGAACTAATCACCTGACCAAACCATGCAACAAAGAAAGGAAATATCTGAGGTTGTAGCCAAGATGTCAGAAACTCCAGTGACATGATTGGAGAGGTCACGGGCTCCTGCGGGAGCCAACGACAGTCAGCGCAGCACGCCACAAATCAAGCCTGTGTGGCAGAGTGGACAAAATAAACACACACAGACGCTTTGAGGAACGAAGCCACGGTCTGATTAAACTAAAATCCAACATTTCTGTCATAATGCAGGACAGTGCCTGACACAGCTCCTACACTCAGCCGTCTAACACCATCCCTCACTGCATTGTATAAATGTTGCTAAAAAGTTGTACAATCAATCATTGTTTCAGTTTTCTTTTTTCATGCAAAACAATAGGACGTGAAAACGTTGAATGGGTGTTACGTGACGGAAAAAAAAGCAGCAACTGAGGGCACTTTTGCCACATGGCAAACCTAATGATGACTTCCCATCCTTCAAAAAAACTGCAGTGTTTGTTGTATTCATGAATATTCTGCAGGCTTAGATGACCTGCTTTTCCTGCAAGTTGTGTCCTTCAAGATAAAATCTCCCCTCACCACTGCCTTTTCTCAGGATGTGGAAGTGACTGACCTGTGTTTTCTCACAGTGTTCAGGTGTGTGAGAAACACCTTAAATTAACATAGAAAAAATAACAGTTCTGACTACCTGATGGGCAGTCCCAGGTATTTAACCTCTGTGGTCCTTATCAAGGTCACAGATGCAAACCTCATTTAATGTAAATGCATGTGTTACAATGACACATGCAAGAAACACTTGCAGTTAGACACATGGCGAGGTCTGTTTCACCAAAGTGAACTGCCAACAGAGCACCAAGCAGCAGACCTGCCGCTGTGCTTATCTACAGTATAAACCTTGCACATCGATGGTGGTTAAACTGTTGACGAGAACAATGCGCTATGTGTTGTGTTATGTGATTTTCTTGAACCCCAGCCAGCCAATCAGTAAAAAGTCAGAAAAAAAATGTCATTTACAAGACAGGCCATGGCACTTTGAGCTTCCTGGACAGATCTAGAGATCTGGTTGCTCAGGCTGATCACTCGGTCGGTCATAAGGTTCAAGTGTTTTCTGGTCAGATGTGGGGAGCAGCTCTAGAGTCTGCTCATGGGGAATTAAAAATATATATATTTTTATCTCACTTTTACTCAGTGTCTCAAGATGCAATGCTCCTGTGAAAGCCATTATTATCGCGTTGAAAACAATGACTCGTTCGAGCCACAGAAAATCAATTGGGAACTTTGCTATTAATCATTGGGGTGATTTTTAAGGAAAAAAAGTCAAAATTCTCTATCTGTATCTTTTCAATGTGAGAGCTTAATGCTCTTCTCTGTGTTGTATCGTCATAAATTTAGTATCTTTTGGTTTTTGGCTGGTTGTCATCCAAACTGAAATTGAAGATGCCGCTTTCCTGGGAATGGATGACATTTTACAAACAATTAATCTGGAACATAGCCGACAACACTGGATATTTAAAAAGAACTGCTATTTGCAGCCCTTGATTTTTCACGGAAATGTCTTACAGTCAGGAATGAAGGTTTGCAAACACAAAGCAGATTTATTTTCAGGCAATGACATTTAAAATGAACCGGAAAAGGGTTATTTTTTCATGATCGTGATCTCCTTTGTTGAACAGGCGACTCTCACATTGATCCGTTTTACACTCCGTCTACATCGGACGAACTTCAGCTTTCAGTTTTCTGTCTGATGGAACAGACGCATCGATTTTAACTAATACAGCTGCCCACACTGGCCTGTGGAACAGCTTTCATTTCACGTGTGTCTGCAAGCTGAAATGTGTGTTTAACTTCAACTCAGGAATAGAAGTTCAACACTGCGTGCTGGCCTGTGAGCTCTGTCAGATGCCTCAGAGTGCACAGCAATACTGCAGGTGAATGGATCCAGTGTAAACTGACAGCTGCTGCTGCTGGGCTGCGTTCACTGCACAGCCAATGGTGTTAAAGGACAGATCTAAAAATTCTGTGGTCGAATAACTTAATATTGAGTCTGTACTAATAAAGAAACACAGCTCCAACTATACGGTAAACACTGATCGAGAGTGAAATCCAGCCTTTAATTATTTCCCTGCTTTCTGAAATGTATCAAAAAAAAGGCTTCATCATTACCTAATGCTGAACAAGGAGGAAGAGCCTCACACAGATATCTACATTTAATTAAGTGGAAGTTGCATTTACATACAATACTTTTAACGGTACTAGCAATGATTTTGCATATTCGTAGTAGAATTTGCATATCTTGGAATGCAAATTACACATTCACTTCCTTTGTTTTTCCTTTAACTTTATTAACTTTATCTCTTTATGAAACAAGTGAAACCTGATCGCCAGAGGTGGCAGAGCTTCCCCTTGTCTCCTCAGCAACTGAAACTTTTTTTTGTAAACTGCATTACCAAGATGAAGACCTTTTCTAATCTCCATTTTATTTCTGCCTAAGTCTTCTTTTACCCTGGAAAAACTGTCTTGAAAATGTGTACATGAGTAATCAGGCACTAATTCACAACTCTCCTCATCTGTACTACACACAAGAAAACTGTGCCACCCTTGACAAACAGTGCATCACTCCATCATTAGTGCAGTGCATCATAATTTCCTCAAAACATACAATCAAGGATGTTCACAATGTGTAACACAATTGAACGAATGCTGCAGCACAGTGTAACAGATAATGTGACACATACTAAATATGTACACAATTTGCTAATGACATTTAAAAGCTATCATTATTACGGCACATTAACAACACAAACAAAGAGGTTCTGCACAGTTATTTTGTGGATGAACGGTGGGATGTAAAATGTCATGTTCCAACTTCGAGGGTCTTTATTGACGCGTTCAGATTTTCTTGATCTTGTCATTTTTCCTTTACATTTGCACTTCTATCACGGGTTATTGGGCTAGATAGCTGTTTTTTTTTTTTTTTTTATTTCATTTTACGTCTGTTTTCATTGTGTTTTGTGTATGATCAGCAGTCTGCAAACGGTGCTTTTATTTTGAAAATTGACCAGATTCTCCATGCTGTCCCTGTGGCTGACTTCCTGCCATCTCGATCTGCTCTGTGGAGCCTGACGCAGCTTCCGTCATAAATAGACTAAGTACAAATTATCTGTGGAGCAGAGCGGAGAACCACTTCTGAAACTCAACGCAGCGCTTCCAGTGGAATCACAAGCATCGTCTGTAATGGCCGCAATCAGCTCTGGCAGCCGCGTTTCTGGAACACGATGTAGCCGAGTAAGCAGGTTACGTTCGTCATAGCCCACCTGAATATATCACAACTGCCTCGGATCACCTATAGACTTGTGATCAGAAGTCCTTAATATGCTCTCCATATGGCAAACATTACATATGAAGATTATCTGCCATGTTTCAAATTCACTTCCAAGCATCTGGCCATCATTTTGAAAACTCCTCCATCCTCTTAAGTTATCTTGAACACTCTCCCAATTGTCTGTCCTCGGCATCCCAGAAGACATCACAGTCTTACCCTCTGAGCAATCAGTCACTCTTAAAAGTAAACTAAGATTTTGCTGACAAATACTACACAAATCATTCAAGTCAAACATCAAAAACTTTAAATTTCTACCAAACTCCGCTTGGGGTAATATTTAACTTAAGAATACTGAGCACAAGATATAGAAAACCTGCAATCATTAGCAGTTAGAAGCTGCCCGATGGGGGGAAGGTAATAGGTGTATAAGTGGAGGACAGGGTTGGGGTCTCAGAGAGGGGGAGAGAGCATTAATATTCTCCCATCCGCAAGTCATCCTGTTTGGGAGTGGGAACCACTGACTGGCTCCTTTCACCTCTGCTGACCAAGAACAAAAGTATCATTCAGTTAAAAATGGATTCAGAGCACCAGTGGTGAGGCCGGCAAGCTCTACCAGCAGAGTGCAAGACCCCTGACGCCACCCCTCCTTTTTCCCTTAGTCTCAACCTTGTTCACACTATGAAAGGACCTAACACAGCTGAGATGCGGGCTGCAATAACCCCTTCTTGCTCCCTGAAAATACACAAAAGTTCATGCAGACACTTATCCGGTGGCAGGTAAACTACATACCTTGAAAAGGAGTGTTTACTTTGTTACTGGCTGAGGGGCCTACCTCTCATCTCTCATCTGCTTTTCTGTTAGAGGGCTGTTTCCATTACAGATGCCAAAACTCAAGCCCCTGTGGGCTGTAGGTAAGAGTCCACTCCAACGCTGTCATATGATTTATTGTAAAATGTGTAGTCCTTTTGTTTTCTTCTCAAGAAAAGGTACAAATCAGCAGTAGATACACAACAACAGAGTAACTAGCCCAAAACACTCAACCTTGTATGAGGAATTTTCCTGACCTTTGGGCATTGTTATGCTTACAAAACAACTCCCTTGAATCTGTTACTGCTATTACGTGTATCTATACATACGTGTGTGTGTCTTTCAGTTTACTGACTGCATTAGATTTTTCCTCTGTATCTCTATTCAACCATGCTGATACTGAAGATATGATAACTGCAAGCAAATTTGAACAAGTTCAGTTCAGATATTCTAATGTCGAAACACTTGTAGATGAGATTTTTCCTTTACACACCAGCAGACCATTGTGGGTGCATTAGCCCTGAAAGAAGGAGCCCTTGCAGCTGCAATATGTCTCACTAATCCATCATGATCCCTAACCCCAGTGCTCCACATACAAAAGACGGAGGGAGTGGGAGAGGACAACTTAAGTTCAAGAGACCAGGAGAACAAATGAGAGTAGGACAGAGAGAGGGACAAACAACCTTTCACACACTTTTAGGAGTCTGAAGTGAATATGTTTGGCAGTTCAGTGCTTAAAACCTGCCACAGAGCATTTCGATAACTGACTGCAAGACAAGAAGATAGCACAATCTCGAAAACAACATATTGTTTTCCATTTTGGCACAGAATAGCAAAGCTGAGTGGCAGTCGCGGCTATGATATCATTTTGAGAAAACATTGTTTCATGTTGTGATTGAAATGCCAGACTGCCCATAATAAATTGGCGTACTTTTTCCCAGAGAGGTATGCTGGGAGCTGCAGCTGTATGCGGTAGGCCTAGTGTGACATGTCTTGACAGCATGGTATATGAATGCACTTCCTGCGTTTACCTGACTGCTTTCTTAATAACGGTGGTTTCTAGAGGCACAGTATAGATTCTGGTGTAGCAAGGCTTGGGCCACCATGCTTGAAAGGCGGCAAATCAGCACCCAGGTTTGCACAAACCTTTACACTTTCAGGCAATGTGACAGCAAAGCAGTTTCTTTTCTTAACCAAATAACACGTTTTGAATAGGTGACTGAATATTTAAACTGAAAGTCTTCCATTACTCTTTTGAGGGGCCACACTAATTACAAAAAGCCACAACAAGTGGCTGTTTTAAATGCTGTTGCCAAGGTGGTTGCTTTAGTTTATGATTAACCCAGAGGTTGTGAAACAAACTGAGGAGTTTCTCCATGGGTCAATCATCCACTGTATCTCCGCCACTCCATAAAACATCTAACTTACCCGGTGCCCATTTGCTCCAGTTATGAGAAAAATTAGAGGCCCTGCTTGAAGCCGTAGTTAAGTTAGACTTGTGGTGAGAATGTGTTAATGGCACAAGCGTGACTTCTAATTATTTTGTACTACACATACTGCACTGGGGACAAGGCACTGCTGGCTACAATCCATGCAGCATTACTCACCAAATCGGGCTGTATTTGTGACCTCAGCACTTACATTACCTTGTGATTCGGTCACACAGCATTTCCATCCCAAACCTTAGGGGGGAAATCTAAATGTTATGATTCCGCCTGTTATCCAGCAGCATGTTGCGTACTCAGAAGGTACTTTTGTGCTCCCTGATACATCTTCTGTTTGCCCGTAAAAGTAAAATGTTTGTCAAGGGCCAACCCAATGTTTAAACCCAATATTTCCACAGACTGCTCTGCCGCAGCTTACGCAGGACACTTTAAGTTCCATTAGAGAAGAAATGCAGAGCATAGAGGCTAAAACTGAGGAAATACTGGATTTAAACAGCCCCAGACAAACATTTTATCGTTCCTAACAACAAGTAAACATCTTTGAGATCACAAAATTACGTCTGGAGACGCAACCTGCTGCAGGAACCAGGTAAATAACAGCACTTTGAGGGAACATGTGGACTGCTGAGGTCACAAATAGGAAAAAAACCCTCATCAACAGTTTCTAGAACTGAAACATTTCTGATAACTGATAACTCATTTAGTCTTTAATCAAGTCAAACTGCTCAACACTCGCGGGCTGACAGTCAAATGTGAGGTTTGCTGCATTTCCATGTTTTACATAACTGTAAATTGAATATCTTGACTGTTGGTTGGAGAAAACAAGCAACGTGTCGATATCACCTTGGTTCTGGAAACTTCTAATGGGCATGTATCACTTTTGGGCGTTTGATATCATAAATGTGACAACTGACAATCATCTTTATTATCAATCAATCTGCTGATTATTTCCTCAAACAATTCTTCAGTCTGAAAACCACCAAAAAAAAGTAGAGAAAAAGTCCATGATAATGCTGTAATATTCAAACCAACCCCCCAAAAAATACTGTTAACTGTGGTATATGACAAAGAAAAGAATCAAATCTGCACATTTGAGATGCTGGACCAGAAGAATGTCACCTAAAAAAATGACATGAAATCTATTAAAACAGCTGCTGGTTAGTTTCCTGCAGATCGATCACTGACTACTGAGTTGTTTCAACTCCAAAATGATTGATCGATCAGTCTTAAGAACAACTTATAATGTATATAACGATTAGCTGCAGCCTTTTAATGCTGTTTCAGGAAAGGATTGAACTTTTTGGCTGTAGAAAGTCACTGACAAGTTGTCAAGCTTCAGCTGTGTGTAGTTTAACTGAACTCTGCAAAGACCTAGAGACTTCTGACACATTAAACAAAGACTAGAAACCCTCACCCTGCACAAACTCTCCCTAACATCTTCATTAGGACATTTCCCTCCGGCGAGCCATGTGTGGAAAGTTCACCCCGTGATGTTCAATGTCCCTGATTCACTTGGGATGTAAACACAACAAACATGCCATCCTCAGGCCTTCACAGTGAGGCGTTTCGAAGCGCTCAGGCGTGTTTTGAGGTTGTATTTCTCTGTGGATGTTGGTTTGAACTTACAGGTAGTAGGTGAAAGCACTGAGCCCGGTTGGGACGGTGGTCAGCCCTCTCCCGGAGCAGTCTGCACCCCCATCTTCATCGCAGCTGCATGAGGGCGAACAAACGGCCGTCGACTGCCCTTGACCGGTGGCACCGGGACGAAGGAAACACCACAAACATATCCAAAACAAATCCACACGCATTTTTCTCCTCGTCGGTTCAGGTGAAAGCGAATTTTCAAAAATCAAAAAAAAGAGCGAAGGGGGGGCCTTTTGTTGTGTGGTTCAATCTATTCCGGACGTCGACTTCTCATGTGGTCGGTCGGTTGAGGCATGAAGAGATGAAGCCTAACCGACGCTTTTCAAAACAAAACCGAACGTCCGAACACTTCATACATTCACGAGCCCGACCGCGAACATCCACGTTAACGGTTCGCGAGTGTTAAAAAGCAAACGCCGTCTTCGAAGACGAGCGCTTTACCTCGCTGTGAAACATTTTTCCACCCCCCTGCGTGTCGTATTAGTCCATGAAAATAAAGTCGCAGGGCTGGCGACAGGAGCGGTAGCGTACCTTGCGTTTTTTGCGTTTTCGTTGTCCCATTAAATAACCGCAAAAAACGAGCGGCGCCTGTTGTCGCGACGCTAAGCGGCTGATCTGGGGACAGCCAAATGTTCACTTGAACGTACCGGACAGGCTTTTGCCGTGCTGGTTTGTCTCCTAACAGGAGAACACCGTCAGTTTTCAGCCATTCCTCACGTTCCCCTCCTCTGCTCCTGACATCAACAGCATGCTTGTAGCTCGGCAGGCACCCTACCGGACAACCTGCAGCACTGGGCCCGGCCTGTGCAACAGTGAAACCTGCACCACAACGTCAGAGGCTGCCCACCACTGCACACCCCGCGGCTCCGAGGTGCGTTCAAAGACAGGTAAAACGGCCCGCACGTCACACAAGGTCCAGTGTGGCCAATGAGCAGTGCTGTCACTGCAAAACAACAACATTTCAAGAGCCAAGTTTGCAGTTTTCCACTGGTTTTTGTATTCATTACGGTGGTAGCAAAAGTGCTCAAATCTTTTACTGAAGTAACGTCAAAAGTATTATTACCACAGGGTGGAAATACCAGTGGTGGGATGTAACTATGCACACTTCCTCAAGCACCGAAGTACAATTTCGCACTTTATTTGAGTAGTTCCAACTTATTCTACTTATATTCCATTACATTTTGGAAGACATTATCGTACCCCATTACATTTCTTTGATAACAATCAGCTTAAAAATGTTATATATTAGTTATTTATTAGTTATATATGTCATTCTGCATAATGAGTATTTTTTACTTTTAGTACTTTGTATATCTTTCAATGAAGTACATTTTTGAATGTATGACTGAGTATCTCTCAATGGTGGAACAAGTACTCAGATTTTCACTTAAGTAAAAGTAGCAATACCGCAGTGTGAAAATACTCTGTCATACTCTATGTCCAGCATTTGAAATCTGACTTGAGTAAAAGTACAAAAGTATTAGCATCAAAATAAACTTTACTCAAGTCAAATACAAGCACCCCAAAATTGCAAAGTACTTGAGTACTGCACATGGTTACTCTCCACAACTCTGCATCTGCTGCTGTACATTTCAGAGGCCCAATTAGATTTCTTGTTTTGGTTTTGTCTTGTTTTTCTTTGAATTGTAAATTTCAACCCTCATACACATGGTCGGATAAACTGTTAGGGGTTAATGGGTCAAATATTTGCTGTTGGGCTCCTTTTGACCCTCTCTCCCTCCCTTTGTGTACTGCTTTGCTTGAAGAATAGTAACGAGGCCCAATGCAAGCTTTCAGTGTGTCAATTAGTTTGACACAATTTGAGTAAGCATAACTTTATTTAGGAAAATGTATCACGTGAGCACAATATTAAATAAAATAAAGTATTAAAACTATGCCCTTGGCAAAGTGCCCTTCGTTACATTACATTTTATCTACAGTTACAATTAGGTATCCAACATAATTAACATTTTGCTTTAATGGTACAAATTCCTAAACAAATTAGCAGTTAATTAAGTGACCATGGCACAGCATGAACCTGAGGCTGTTGCAGCGTCTGGTGTTCTGGAACCTTGGGGCATTTGCCCACTTTGCCCATTGGTAAGCCAGCCTTGCTCATAAAGGTTTTCATACTGTTTCAGCAATTTTTGATAACAATCATTAGTGCAGACATAATCAGATTCTAGAGGTAAAATTGCAACGTATTCAGTATATATCCTAGTTTTTAACTCAGTATTTGGCCCGGTTTAATTTGGTATTCATCCTGCTTTTTGTCACTATTTAGCCTGGTCTTTAGCCTGGTTTATACTTGGTATCTAACTCAGTATTAAGCCTCATTTGACTCAGTACTTAGCGTGGTATTTAACACAGCATTTAGCCTGATTTGATGTATAGTATAAGCAGCAAAATGGACCCAAGTTTCAAAAACTGAAAGTAAAATTTATTGATAGATCAACATGTAATAAGCAGCATTTAAGTGCTAGAATTAATGCATTAAAATGCATTCAGAAGATTAATGTGTGTCACACTAAGTATGCTTGGTTATCCAGGTATCCGTACATGCCGTGTCAAAGCGGATGCAATCACAAGCAATTATGACTGCCTAATATTGACAAGTTAAAAAGGTGTTTTCAAAATGCAGGTGATGAAGGGTAATTTAGTTGAAGAATGCAGGACTGGCAGCAGACTTCCTGCCTCAAGGGGATTTCATATTGTTGTTTTTAGGGTTACCCATTACCTCCTGTCTGTTTTAACCCACAATGCACAGGAAAGCACAATAATGAAGAGCTGAATGGACCAACAGTTACCATCAAAGACCTTTGAGCAAGAAGACACTGAACCGCCAAGAGCTCATGCTGAACTGTTCAGCTGACTGAGGCAGGTCTAAGCTGTTCCCTGATGTGTTTTGCATTCAGACAGGGGGGTCAACTCACCATAACTTTGTTGTAAAGAACAAATACACTTGAGCTGACCTATTGAATGTGGAAAAACCAGGTTACAGACTCCAATTAAGCATTTAAAACAATAAACACATTTAGATACAAACAAATACAAACATAAATATCTGCACCATCCAAAATCTAAAATGACACAGTCGAGGAAGTTGAGAGGAATCTTTGCTGTTTTTACATCATGAACTTTCTTGCAAATGATTTGTAGATCCAGACAGCTGAAAGCTTCACATGTAGAATCAAAAGGCCTATACATCTACCCACCACCTACATCTCTATATTCACTCCATGCTATGAACATCATCATATATTATACTTAATTTCTATCAATGATCTTGCCCCTGACTTTGTATATTTTTTTCAAACATGTATAAACTGTTCTTCTTAACACACCGCTTGCAAATTCACTCTTACAACTGCTGACACTCAGAGCATCTCCACCCTTCACATTATGAGATAACCAGTGATGCATGGGGGAAAGGGCAGTCAACCGGACAAGGCACAAGGTGCACAGGGTGTGGTGACAATGTTTGGTATTCCTGTTGCCAGAGGCACACGGCGCACCTGCAGCACATACAGAAACTGGGATTGGATTACAAGCAACACATTATCAGTGGGGTGGTTTGCAGCATGCCATCAATCATGGACAGTCAAATCAGCCCCGCTCATTCACTTTAAAAGTACTGTTTGCACTTCGACACGCACCTCAGAGAAGCTCCTTCCAGGAATGAACTAATGTCTTGAGCAGAAGATGTCGAGTTAGATTCAGATTTCTGAAAATATTACAAGCTAATTCAGTGACATCATTACAGGCGAACACTGGTGAAATAATGCTGTTGTACGGCAAATAACATTTCTCACAGCAATTTGCATCCAGGTACATTGTAACTGCACACAGCCCCTCACGTCGCTTTGCACACTGCTGTGCTGTTATCCAGGTGATTCTTTAATGTTGTAATTACTTCCTTGCTGGCTAATGTTTTTCATTAATTCAAGTTCACTTAATGAAAACAAGGCTGAAGTCATCCCAGTCATCTCTATCATCAGTCTCATTTTACTGTGTGTACGAAGACAAACAAGCGTATTTTCCTCTAAAATGTCTTTAAGAGATAAACAGTGAGTCATGAGGATAGAAAGTAATAACTTAAATTAACATTGAAAACAAAGTCCTTGTTCTGTAAATGACAGCAGTCTGTATGTCATTTTCTTTTGGCATTGAAAAAAAAGTCCAAATTATAACTGTAGGACAACTTATGATGCTTGTGATCTATTTGAGTGAGACACGAGGCAAAAGGTCAAAACACAATCATCATCCACCAGACCGAAGCTGAAGACAACCTTCAGTACAAGTGCCGTCTGGAGTACCACATGCTGTAAATGACTGGAACGAACCTATGCACAAGTTCTCAAGTGAGAACCATCTTGTTGAAACCGTTCCCTGAAACATCCAAAAGGATCAGCAGTGAGGTCTGGCATCATTACTGTGACTAAAACCATGTCTGTGTCTATTGGCGTGAATAAAAACGTGCACTGAGGGGCAGTGTTTCTTTAAATGATCTCATTGAAAGCCAACACTACCCCCTTGTATTCATTTTTAAATTTATGTCGTTTTTTATGAAAGAGAATAAGTCATGTAGTCCTGAGAGTAAAGTAAAAAACACAAAAAACAATATGAGAAAGCCTCCACAACATCTTTTGGTCAAGAATGACTCTGAGATGAGCGTTATTTAATTATGGTATTTTCCCAAGTTCCTAAAGCTTTTCAAGTATTTAAATGGACAAACACACTCTTCAACAACATGACATATATTAGACATACATGAGAAAGGTGTATGGGTCTGAGGAAGTGTTTGAGTTTGTCTTTGAGGCAAATGTGCCAACAAGCACTAATCAAGGTCCACTATCATTTAATACGTACCCCCTGTGGAATTTCATATGATCGTGTGTGATGTCTCACCACGCAGATATTAAGCCACATTAATTGTTATAATAGCTTCTTTCTTAACACGGTTGTGGGTGTAGCAGAATTCTTATGAAGAGAAACACTACCCCACAGTGGCTAGATTTTCTCAGTGCTCCAAACTATTTTCATTCACAGTCAGTGGTCATGAATTTTGGCCCCCAGGAGCATTACAAAGTGGTGATACAGAAACTGAGCGCATGATGCGTTCAGGGGAAGGGAAACTGTATGATAACACGCTCTGCGTGACAGAGGATTGAGGCACAGGGTGGAAGAATTCAGACGTGATTCCAGAGTTTCATTATTGGACCATGTGTAACAAATGTCATCTGTGTTGTCGGAAAGGCTCAGGTCTGTCTTTGTAAAGGAACAGAAGAGATAAGAGAAAAAAGAGAACGAGAAGGAAAAGAATGAATTATTTTAACAGCGCAAATTCAAAATAAACATTAAAAAGACTAAAACAGTGAAACATCTACAGTAAATTAACAAAGTAACTAAGTACATTTACTGAAATACTGTACAATTTTGAGGTACCTGTTGCTAACTTGATTATATCAATGTTATGTACTCCTCTACATTTCATGTGCTTTTTACTCCACTGCACTTACTTGACATCTTCAGTCATTAGTTTGGAGGAACTGCTATAGATTTCTCTATCCAGCAGTATATTACCTCCACCTCAATCAATAGCTGTATATTAATAATAAGTCACATGACTTTGTGTAAGAGGTGACAAATCCACAGTTATCATCCGACTGGGCTCTAAAGGTAGATTTAGCTCCTTTCAGCTCATTGTTTAGCTGTTCGACTCCCAACGTCACAGTTTTGGTTCAGTCAAGCAAGCTCAGTAACTGCTGGATGTGTAAATAGACCTGTTTGCTCACACACTCACTGCCCCCCAAGGAGCTTATCAAAAACAGTTATATTGCAGGTTTGAGGCATGTTCTGGTTTCAATTTCATTTGTTAAAATGGAGGCGCATCTGTTCTGTGAGAAGCATGAGTGACAGAAGCAAAAAAGTCTCTTGATACGCTTCAAAAAACACGACCACTGACCTACAGACTCTGACAGTGTAAAGCCACACAAGCTGAGTCTGGATACAGGTGATAAACTTTGATCTAGGTGATAACGTGGCCTTTGCTTTTGCGCCACCTTCAGGCCCAGGTTTACACTTTCGGCCCCTCTCATGGTAAGAATCTTATAGCAAGGCTGTCTCTATAATGCTAATGGTCACAGTTACAGGAACATAGGAACATGAAGGAACACTTGAATACACATTATGCAGCATACACATCTAATTCCCTGTAATTGCTTTAATATGAGCGTCACAGAATTCTTTCATACGGCTCTAATTTCCTGTTCATGAAGAACACAACCTTGGGCCTATCTTCATCTGCCGAGGTTGAGTTGGACTTCTTTGTCCTCTCATCGTACGAGATCCGTAGCTCCACTCTGTGCTGTGAAAAATGTCAGTGATTGTCACTTTTTGCTGTCTCTCTGCCGGGCTGTGCTCCGATGCTCAATAAGAAAGGCAAGCCCTGAGGGACAATTTGATGCTGAGGCTAGAACAGTTATTAGCAAGTAAGGGATAGAGTGACCGTAACGCCAGATGACGCTATCTGTCTGTCCTCAGAGGAGTGTCAGTGGTCACAAAGATCACCTTCTTCTGGAACAGCTTCGGATGTCTGATGTTCGTCATTCCCAGACTATAATAAAGCTCCTTTTGTCTGATGACCATGGCTGACACAAATAAGGAGCATCTCAGGCAAAAAGGATCATAGAAACAGAGCGGGCTGTGAAGTGAACTAATGAAAATAGTCTTCATTGCCGTTTCAAGGTAATGAAGCACTTGTCATTTGTTCAGACAGTATTATATAAATACACCCTGGGACATTGCTGTGTTTTTGAATCTGTGAAAGGGGGCTTTGAGGGCATACACAGCTGCAGCCATTCACGTCTCAATGTGCTGTTGTTACTCATGAGTGTCATTTACACAAATTTTATATGGCCTAACCTAGAGCCACTACATTTACTATAAACCTGTGGTTATGGAACTAAATAGAAACTGGATCGGGTTGTACTGACTCAGATAGATGAGGCTTGCGGATATGGTGACCTAGAAATGTTAACTATTAAGGCCTACAGCTAACATTCTCATATTAAAGGTTACTCATGGATATAATTCCTCAGCAGCAATGGAGGACAAATTGCTCTAAAGAAGCGTCTAAGTCTTAAGGCCTAAAGCTACCAGTCTCATTAAAAGTTACTCATGGATATAATGCCTTACCAGCAAAAGAGGGCAAACTGTTCCAGGTTTTTTAATCAAACAATGGTTGTTATAAGTTAATGAAGACACTCTCATATATTAGTGCATATGTTTCAGTTGTCTTTTTCTTTTTCGCTGAAAGGCTCTCGGCGAAGGAACATTGTAGCACAAATGTTCAGTAAGTTAAGACTTTTTATCCGCAAATTACCCTTTAAAATCTGGCAGAATGCATGTCCGGTAATTGCATTCTTGCATGACCAGCCTATGTGGCCCTGTCATTCATCCTTTCTGCCTGTATAAATGGTCATTGTGATACTGTTCCCTCAAGCTATATTCTAGTATACGAGCATGCTAGCATCAGTACAGTGCTCACTGTTGTTTCTCACCAGTTGGTGACATAAGACTGACATGAAGTATCCTCTCAGATAACAAGATGTGCCTTCATCAGACTGACTTCTGTCAATGTTCAGAGCTGACAACACAATCCATGATGGAGCTTACTGTCCGTATTGTGACCCTAAATGTATTCTAATTTTCTTAATGTGAGAGAGGTGAAAAATCATTAAAATGATGGAACATCCATGCATGCATGTTGGATGAACCCATGCAATGCAATATGATGATAAAAGGTGTACAAATAATAAAATAATCTGTCTTTTATGACAATTAATAATAGGGCAGCAGATAATGGTTCATTTCATTCTCGACTGATCAATTCATCTATTTTGTTTATAAACTGTCAGAGAAGTGGCCATCAGAACAGTAAAAGACACCCAAATATTAAATTTGCTGTCATAAAAGACTAAGAAAACCTGCAAATGTTCACATTTGAGCTGTCTGAACAAGTCATTTTGGGGAATTTTTTCTTAAAAAAAGGACTTAAACAGTTGGTTATCAATAGTCCTCTCTGTCGATCATCTAATCAATGAATCCATTAATTGTTTCAGCTGTCGTTAATAATTTATGGCTCATTGCTGTTTCAGTCGTCAGTTTCAGCATCAGTTATCTAAAATAAATCAGATTAGGCACATTCCCTGGAAATGAAATATTTACTGGCTGTAATCAGAAGAAAATATTCATAGTGTACAACAAGAAAAACACCCAGTTGATGATGAATTAAATGTGGACCTTTTTAGCCACAAAGAGCAACCCAGTGTGAAATTCTGCCCAAACAGTCCCAAAACATAATAATTGAAAACCACAGCGACAAGAGAAACATGGAAACACATATTAGCCCGTGTGTGTCCTGTAGCTCCAGGCTGTCTTTTGAAAGCATGCTGTCAGATTAATTTTCAACCTCTCAATCTGAAAGTCCTGCTGATGGCGAGGTTTGGCTTATCCTGCCTGTTCATTGTGGGGCTACATTTGCAATTGATGGAGCACCAGAAAACCATGCTGCTTTCCCTTTGTATGCCCACAAAGTCTACTGGGTGTAGACAATGAAAAGAAACAGTGGTGTAATTTGAACAGTGCAGTGCGTAGGAGGTGGGGAATGAAAATCAGTTAAAAGGTTGCAAGTTTGTTGCATGTTTGGGCTAAAATTATTGACAAAGCAAATGCCAGCTTAGTCAGTTGTTTATTATTGATGGATGGAATTAATTGAAGCAAAAGCTGTCTAATAAACTGGTCAAATGTCATTCTTTCTGAAGCTGACGTTTTGGAGCATCTCTTCGTTCTTCCTCAGGAGTTCGCGTCAGTAAGATTCATACTGTGTAAATTTAAATACCACTTATAAGATTTTTGGAGGTTTATAATTTCATTAATGTTGCGGTCACATGTGAGGTTGCAGTGTGTAGATACAGTGTGTGCTATAGACTGTGTTAAACTAAACAGTCAGACATCCCTGAGAAAGTGTGGAGCGGATAGTGAAAACCAAAAACCCATTTTTATCCTCTGATGAGATTTGGTGACTAAAACTTAAAACACATGGAGTTTTCTTGTAAACAGATTTACTGTATATTTACATTTAGTGTTATTCACCAAAAAGCATTTTGGGTAACCTTGAAGCCTAACAAACGTGTCAAATGCATTTTCTTTCTTCTAAATCATTTACAAAGACAGTTTCTAAAATATTTTAAGTCATGCCTTGTTTATACTTCATCCATGTTTTCTGTTTTGCAGTCATCTTTTTTTCTGCCTTTGTTGGTGCATTGCTACGTTTTTTGGCGCGTCACTGTTGATCAGAGGAATAGCGCCAAACCAGCAATGGAAAACTGGATTGTGTTGCCACATGCTCATGCATACACATGCAAAAATGGGGCATGCATGCATGGCTCAAAAATGATTTGCCTCTGACCTGTAAATGGCACAATTATTGTTCATCCTGGTGGTGAAATCAGTTGCAGTGTTGACAGATTTCTGCATTATGACACATTTGAGCAGTAAAATTCCACCTCTCAGAGCCTCACCTGACCTACTGCAAGTGCACTTTAATTCACTTGGTGGACAGATCTGACTGTCGCTCTGCGATGTCCCTGACATGCATTGCATAAGACAACTCCTTCTTGTTTCTCAAATCACCCTATTTCCTTTTTTGTCCTTGCAGAGTTAACCCACTCCCTAGTGAGAGAAAACAAACGATTTTCTATTAGTTCTCAAGATTCAAACGGTGAGTGTGACTCACCGTTGGCTTATACAACACAAACCTTCATAGTTCTCTAAGCTCTGCGCTCCTATCCTCTCCTTCTGTCACTCCTCTCATTCTGTCTTTCTCTCTCCATTTTCTTCACCATCGTGCAAAGTCTCAAGGGTAGACTGAATGTCCTCTTCCATTTGGCTGCTATTTCAGTCTCCATGTCAACAAGATATGAGTCACCACACCCTCCAAAAATGTGGACACAATCACTAAAACATGTTACTATTAATACAGCAATCAACCAATTCACGTCCCGCTCACACATTACTGTGCGTCAGTCATGTTCAGTTTGAACAGCTGGCCTAATGATGTGGAGAGGAATAAACATACACCAACATTTGAACAAAGCATCGCACTGTAAGCATTTTCTTGTAAAGGAGCTGTTTAAAGATTCTGACTCCTCTGAGCCTATTTTTACATGCTGCTGTTAAAGCACTTTCAGCAAACAAAATATAGGATCACAGTGTGTGTGTGTGTGTGTGTGTGTGCGTGTGTGTGTGTGTGTGTGTGTGTGTGTGTGTGAATTCCTGGTAGAATAAATAAATGTATAGATTGCGTATACATTACGCATACTGCATTTGGTTTTTGATCTTCCTTCTTTCTATCTTTCTATCTATCTATCTGTCTGTCTGTCTGTCTAAAATGCTGCTGAATTCTGTTGAAAGAGGTAATACAGTCCAGCCAAATTCAATTTAGTATAATTAAGAGCATTAACATTTGTTTGAAGTGGCTAATTTGATATTATTCCTTAGCTAATAAGCAGCCCGTCACTGTATAATAATACATCTGCAGACTGAAATCGAGCTCGGAATCTCACTTAATTTGCTAATTGCTCTAATTATGCACAGTGTGTCAGCTTCGCTTGGCCACGTAATGCAATTTAACCTTTATGATAAATACATTATGTTAACAATGGCTCAGCAGTTATCCCTGTCACCTTACAGAAAGAAGGTTCTGGGTTCAGTTATGCCAGCAGGCTAAAAAACACTGAGAGACTTCAGCTCATTCAAAACACTGCAGCTCGCCTATTACCCAGAACCAAGAGGAGGTAGTACATTAGTCCAGTTTCAGCTGCTCTGCACAGGCTTCCTGGCTTCCTTTAACATTTGAAATTGATTCCAGGGTCCTCCTCCTTGAATAAAAAGCTCTTAATGGACTAAGACCTGGCTAAATTGCTAACTCCCTTATTCACTGTTTGCCTTCAAGAACACTGCGATCACCTGCTGCTGGTTTATGGGAGATTCTCAGCAACATCCATAAGAAACACTACTTAAGATATCAAGGAGGTCAGCTCGCCATATATTTTTTAAAGAAAGCTAAAATCGTGTCTTTTCACTTTAGCTTTAAACTAGCTCTGACTTTCCTGAAACAGGCCTCATACTTTTGTCCTTTGCATCACATGTGTGCACTGCTGTGCGTCATTGAAATTGTTGTATTATACTTGATTTTACGCTTTCTATGTACTCAATTTTTAACTTTATTTTATTGCATTCATTCCATTGTTTTATCTTCCAGCTTATGTTATGCACTGCCTCTATTTTCCATGACCATAAAGTCATTATCCCTTGCTGTGGTGCATTTTCCAGGCCAGTTTGATGAATATCCATGCAGACACTTGAAGACAGGGTAAAAAAAAAACAAAAGGAAGAGAGACCAGAGACACTCTTTACAATGCCACCACAGGGAGAGTGGGAGTGTAAGTCCATCTATATACCACCCGATCAAGAAAGACAGAGAAAGATGTCTGTCTGACACCTACTCACTACCGCTTCCAGACATTGGTGGACTATCACAAAGCAGAGGTGCACTTCCAAGCTACAGTGACACCAGAGCAGCAGACAAGATTTAATGTGAACAAGAACACTGAAAAAAGTAATTCAGCACTCATTCCTGTGAATCACAAACCCAAAAATATGAGTAGGCAAGCCAGAGAAATCTACCTCTACCCTTAATTCCCAGTAAGTCACTCAAACAATGTGAAGACCGCATTGACACACATGAATTAAATAATGTCACAGCTCTGTCGTTTTTCAAGCTGTTTTTCAAGAGTCGAGTTCTGAAGTTGAAGCTTCGGAAAGTTGCACACCGCCGCTTATTTACTTAAAATCGGTGATGTTCGTCGTTTTGAACTCAGGACAGGCCGTTTATGAGAATCAGATACGGTTGAGGGGTCAAAAAGTGAAGCATTGTGTGCTGCACTTTTGCCATCAATCATCAGTTCGGTTCAGGGAAAGTTTTGGACAATAAGTGAGACTTTTTTTTTTGTTAGCGCCAATCATATGCCAACTGCTCTCTTCTTCGACTGTCCTCCCTCGACTCCTGTCTATCTCTACAGTTAAAAATGAATAACTGTGCCTTGGTGACAAGACAGAAGGAAAGTCAGAAGCGGGGAGGGTGCAGCTCGCATGGTAAAACACCAGTACTATACATCAGCAGCATGTTCTTTATCCTTTAAATGAAACCAAATGCAAATATATTAAATAATTCTTTATGTGTGAGAGCAGGACACCCAAGCAAGTGCTACGGATTGGAAACACTGGCATGTATACCTATTGATAAGTTTGAGAATGACAGTTTTATATGGTTTGTCTATTGTGAGCTTCAACTTGTATTTTGTTTGCCACATGCAAACTGGTACCACTTTACTATTCTCTGCTAGGTATCATTGTCTCTATTCTACTACATTGATTTGGAGTGCATACAAACAAATAACATCACTGGAAGCCATTACAGTAATACAATGGATATAAATATGCAGTTTAAATATAAACACTCCAGTCCATCAGGAGATACCATACCAGTCTATAGGAGCCAAAGTTTATAGCCTTAAGTATAGCTGATAGTATTTCCAGCCTACCACTCTTGTGCAAAACTAATTAATAATTTCTCAGCCAATGTCCTCCATGAGAGACATCAGAGGGTTGAATCACGTCACTGGATCTCTCTTGCGCACACATTTCTGCCAGCACAGTTAAGCAAGGCTTTCCCAAAGACCTCGAGGCGCTTGTGTGTTTGATGAGATGCTGTTAATAAAGGAATCATGAAGCAAAGAAATGCAGAGGAACTGAAAGGGAATAACTGTGTGTGAGCCTTGTAAAATAAGATGTGATGAGGCAAACATTGTGTTGTTTTTGCAACGCTGTGGCATATATTCCACATAGTAGCTTAATCAACTGCACATGTAAAATAAGAGAGAGCTTTACATGCTTTAGCCAGTCGTGTTTCGTAACTCCAGCTGTTCACCACAAGAAGGACTGCTCCTCAGTTTTCTTCCTCCACAAGATTGCTGGAAGTTGCCTCTCACAACTGATGGCGTGCGTCATGCAACACAAATGCATACACTCACAACATATACACACACATGTACAAGGTTATATGGAATTAGTGTTTATTTCTCTGCACTAGTTTTGGACCTAATAATCTCATATTGGCAAAACCTCTCAAAGACAATTATTTACCTTAAATACACACACACACACACACACACACACACACACAAACAAATAAACAAAACAATATGCAGTATGCACAAAGTCATGTCTTAAAATTAGTTAGTGCAACATGACTAATCAACCAATAATAACTCCTATACTTTTGGGAGTAGCAGAAACAAGCTGAACAAACATATTATGATCTTTTAAGCTGATACGGCAAACTTAGCAAATAGTTGCTTATTTTACACGTCCAGCAGTCACAGGGTAACATTATAATCTACTTGGTGGCGCGTTTCAGACCACCTGGAAATGCCTGTCCAATATTCACTCCCCTTGTAGCTCTAATTTGGTCTCCTCCGACTCCTGAGGGAAATATCTGCCTCTTTAGCTGCTAAATGCTTCACTGTGTTAACCAGCTAGTTACTAGCTGTGTCTGTTTGCATGTTTGGTGCTGAGCAGGTGGCATATAATGAGTTTATAGAGGGTTTTTGTTAAAAACGCTGCCTCCTGTGACCAAAAACGATGCTATCAGAGCAACAAGCCAACTAAAACAGTAAGGTTGTGGGCTAGACAGAGAAAGAATTAGGTGAAAGATGTTAAAGCTGAGAAGAACTATAGTCCAGTCTTCCCTTTTACATTGAAGTAGTATTGCGATCCACTGTTAATATGGGAATATTGATTATTGCCCCTTTAAATTGCTTGTTGACATCTTGCTGCATGGAACAGCAATCAGTCAGGCCTCTGTGCAGCTTGTAAGTGATGATGCATGAGCCCTTTTTATGTGGATTAATGAGAGAATAAAACATTTTTTTCTTTGCTATAAAATTGAAACGGCAAAGCTTACAGCAGATTGCTGCACCAAAGAATGATCCCCACATGAGCCACTGAGGAAGAGTTGATAGTGATTATGTCTGCCTCTGTGCCAGGAACAAACCCTAAGACACAATCTGCTACACTATGCTTCTTGATCCTTGTTTCTGTTATCCTGTGCAGCTCCAACTATTGAGGTTTTTATTGCTACTAGTATTTTTGATTTATTTTTTAAGACTTTATCCAAATTAACTGGATTGAATTAACTAGTATTGAAATATAAAAAGCTTAAGTTCCCACTTGGCTGACATTACGAGAACAAATAGTGAGGAGTGGAAAGATAAAAATCTCAGCACAACAACAGATGTAACAAGTTCCCGTGTCCCTAGAACAGGCATCATCAATAGGCAGGCTGGTGAGCTAGATCTGGCCTGCTAAGGTTTTTTTCTTACCCAAGCTTTACAGGATTTATTTAGGTCCTTGAAAAGTGGAGAGTAGCTGTTCACACAAGCCCCAGTAAAATATTCATACAAATTAAGTCATAACAGTCACTTAAAGAAGATGGAAATTAAAATAATGACTAATGACATCAATCATATGGCCTGATCATGTTTAACTTGTGCTTTCTCTGAGCTTCATGTGCTTGCTTTCCAACATATGATGATTTCATCCAATCACTATATAACTTATTTTGCACTTTTTGTCAAAGCAACAAGCCCAAACTTGCAAATATGTGGGATAATTTAGTGAGCTGGATCATAAGGGTGAACCTACATATACGCACAAAATTTCAGATACAACAGATAATTTTGTAGAGATGTGATGAAAAATGTTCTGCTTTGACAGAGATTTTGGCAGTGAGATACCGCAGCAAGCCAGAGGTCTGCCTTTTGATGGCATGGATCACAGATTGTGCCTTTAAGTAAGTCTTAAGATGTTTTATAAAACTCACAGGAAATTGGTGAAAAATGCCATTGACGTTTTTAAAAGAAAACGAAAGCTATCATGATGTGAACAGTTAGATTTGATGTGCTGCAGAGGATCATTGGAATGAACTGCAAACTAAAGGTAGTGTAAGTGAAGACTGCATTATTATTACTGAATCATCAGGAGTGTTTTAGTGAGCAAGCTGCTCCTGGATGCTCCCACAAAGCACAACCTTGCTCACTGCATGTCTGCTCTGGACACACAACTCTCTCCGCCCTCGAATGAAGAAAAGTGTAGAAGATGTTCAAAAACCACGCTGATGCCGAGTAAATATGACAAACGTCTGTGACAGCTTGGTGAGTTAATTGACACCACTGTACGAGCAACCCATCAGAACACTGATACTTCCAGTTAAGTGACAGAATGTGTTGTTTTTTTCAGCATATGGCTGATAGCATCAGATATGCAGAGATAGCAGCTTATTTGTGATGTTCCACTTAAGGCCCTGCACACCATGTCTGCATGGGTTCTGTCCAGGCGCTCAGATTTCCTCCCACAGTCAGAAGACATGCAGACAATGAGAATGGGAAAAGCTCAATTGTTTGTAGGTGTGAATTCGAATCCCACATCAAAACCTAGAAGCTGCGACGTTCATGACCAACTTGGTTAGGACGGACTTTGACATATTGAACAACATAGAACACTGGTGGTTCTGCTGTTAATGGAGACTTGTTATAGTAGGGCTAAATATGTGAAGTTATAGATAAAGGTCATAGTTTCACTGACATCAAAATGGTAACTGAATTGTGTGAAGAAAAAAGAGAAATGTCACACACTGGTTTTATGCTCAGATGTTTTCATATTTCTCCATTTTTATCATTTTTTTGCGTGTTTGAACCACTGACAGACACTGACTGTGACAGTGTGTGTGTGACGATCTAAATCTTTTTCTACTCATTGTTCAGGATTGAGGACCAATATTAAAGTAATTTTCATGAAAACAACTTTGAAGCAATGGTACTCCTCACTGTAAATTAAGTACATTATCTGCATGTACTGCAGCTGATTTTTTATCCACCAATCCACAACCCAGCTGTCACCAGTGTAATGCCAGTTACTCTTACTATAAACTCAATAGTTAGTGCAACCAGTTCTCCACCTGTGGTTTTCTGTCTATAGCAGTCATAGATATGGACTCTGCTGTTGCATCAGTTGAAGACTACCCGATTCTGACTCTGGACATGCACCTGAAAGACCTTGGATGCCTGCCTGATGCTACGAGTCCCTGGCTTTGCCTCATCAATAACTGCTTCATGACCTCTGGGACCTATGGCTCCGCTTCTGTCCCTTGTGGCCAGGTGACATTTGTTAGGCCTCTGCAAAGACATAAATATGACAGTACTGGACTGTTGCTATGTGAGCCAAACTGGTCTAAATCCTTCTCTCACTCTTAGCTATCTTGATCCTGCTGCAGAATAAGATGCACACGGGCGTACGTGCCCACACAACCTGAATACTTTTCATATACTTGCCTGTTGAGTTTAGCTGCTCGCCCTCTAAACGCTGCTCTCAGCAGTCTACTTTGAAAATGCACACGAAAACAGCAAATGACATGAGAATATATATGAAGAATATGGAGGCTAACATTTCCCCACTTTCTGTTTCACAAAACATAATCAAACACAAACTCACCACTAAGAGGGAGCAATGTTTGTCTGAACAAACACAGAGAGAAAAGACATGTTAGTGTCAGGAAAGGAATTCTGTGCTTTTTGCAGATATGATACAGAAAATATCAGGTGATTTAAGTGTTGGACTTTGGTAGGTAAAACAATTTCTACACAGATATTTGGGATTCATTTACTTTCTGCTATTTCTGTACAAACTGTCCAACTGTTCACAGATCTCTGCTCTTCATCGGTATAATTTTGGTGGTTTCACTCTTACGGAGATGGTGAGGAGCTCAGACATGATCGAGGATCTTGGAATCAACCTGCTGCTTCTTCACATTGAGAAGAGCCACTTGAGGTGATTCTGGCTTCTGATTGGGTGGCCTCCTGGACACTTCCCTGCATCCAACTTGGAGGAAATCCTGAAGGGATTACAGGTCCATCTGGCCTGGGAATGCCTCTTGATTCCCCGGAAAGAACTGGAAGACTTGACTGTGGACACAGACGTCTGGACTACCTTGTTTAGCCTGCAGCCTCCACAAACTCTGTAAGCTCCAACTACTGAATGGATGGACGGTCATCGGCAAATATGCACCTTGATGCAGATCAATGGAAAAAGGCAGTAATGTTTTCATTAATTTATTGGGGACATATTCATGATCATTGTGAATGTGCATCATTAGCTCAAGCACCCACATATTTGCAGATTAAAACAGATTAAAGGAGAGATTTGTTTCAAGTGTGTCTTAAAACAATACTCAGCTGCAAAGAGACAAAATCCACAGTCCTCATTCTGAGTGAAAATATGTTCTTCTCTTTATGTTACAACCCTGCACTCCAGCTCAGCGAGGAAACACTGTCCAGGGAAACACAAAAAGGAAATTTGGCACTAAAAAGACTATAACTTCGGAAGATACCCACTTTATTTGTCAAACTCAGACTTCTGCACTGTCATATTATCTTTAGCTGGACTTCGGAACATATTTTTACACAGACTACCGAAGTGGATTTTGCAGAGTATTGTACAGTATCTCTCGTTGGCCAGAATGGACAATCATTCAGTGCACATATGGCCACGCAAGTACTGGTTTTTAACAGACCTGTGCACCAAAAACGTGAACCTGTCCTCTAAACAGAGTAAAGTTTCAGAGATTGAATCTAGTACAAATGAAAGTGTGTGAATCTATTTACCAACACCTTTCATCCCATCACATATAATAAGTTAAGTATTTCAGCTCCTGTTATGGAATAATAAACGCCTGACTGAGCTCACTGCTGGTATGGATTGTTTGAAGGCAGCATTGTGGAGATGAACTTTGACTTCACGAGGTGAGAAGAGCTGCCCAGACACACCTGTTCAGCTTCGCCTTCTGCTCCTCTGAAGGACACATCTTTGTGGGTTGCCGCCTTCAACGTATCAAGCTTTTGAAAAGGGATGCACCTGTGTTAGTACACTGCACACAAAAAAAGCATTTTAACAAGTCAATTTCAATGACAGATCATCGCAATCTTATTTTTTTAGCATAATAAAAAAAAGTAAAAACATCTGCCAAGCGGAGAGATGTTTTTCTAGAATCAAGGCTTATTCTTTCCACTTGGTCTTCTTTCAAGATATTGACATTCACTTCTGTTATATTCCTGGAACAAGGAAATAGCAGTTCACAAGTCCTCTGCCTGCTATACAAGGAAATGAGTGGTGTTGTATAATAATATGTTCTTGTTTTATGAATGTCTTGAAAGCTGAACCTGAGATGAAATAACTTATTAAAGACGGATGTTTTCGCAGTGATATAGTTATGTTTAAATGACATGTTACAGAATAATCAACATCACTCCATCTCCTAATGGTCAGACATCTTCCATCCCTCTTCCTCGTGTAAACTGAACCTTTTCTCTCACCCTCATTTCTTGGTAACATCATTCAACACCTAAGCTTATGCGTCATCCTCTTTTTCTTTGAAAGTCAGCTCACAGGCAGTCCATGTCATGATGACATTTCATACCCACCTTGAAGACATAATTAATTAGAATTCACATATTTTCACACTGTTTTCACACCCTCATATGTCAGTGACATTTGATTGATGAAAAATCCTCGCGTGTATGCCATTCAGCTTGAAGTTTCTTACAGAAACCAGACAGATTTCATATGATTCATATCAATTTACACACATCTGCTACATTCTGGAGCCTGTGAACGCCACGGCTGCGTGGATGGAGATAGAGAATAAACCATTCTGGCAACTTTAAAATGAGTGAGAGCTGCCTTAGAGGTCTGGTTCATAATAAGTGCAAGAAATCTTACAGTCACCTATGGGGGTGGAGGTAAGGTGGCCACCAGGAAGTTCTCAGAAAAAGAGATGTGTAGCTGAGTATGAAACAGGCTTTCACCTGTACTGGGAACAACAGAACAAGGGAGCTTTTGCCCTCGTAATGATTCTGCCTTTAATCAAACATATTTCAGCCCCATGTTCAGTCACAAAGACTCAATTCAGACAAAAATTGTAGTCTCATAATTGCATCAATCAATCGATTACAGAAACCTGAATTCTTTTACATCAGTGGAAAGACTGGAAAACAGTCTGCTTTTATAAACAAGTGTTGAGAAGAAGACACGTCCAAAATGTTTCAGCTTGAGAAGAAAACGTACGTATCACAGTTAAAGGAATAGTTCAACATTTTGGCAAATACTGCATTCACCTTCTTGCTGAGCGTTAGATGAGAGGATGGAAACGATGTTTGTATGCTAAACATGAAGGTAAATCCAACAGCCGATTAGCATAGTTTAGCATTAAGGCAGGAAACGGGGAAACAGCTAGCATGGTTCTCTCCAAATGTAACAAAATCCACCTCTAAATCTCACTAATTAACTCTTCACATCTTGTTTGTTTAATCTGTACACAAACCTGGACTCTTGTCAGCAAACACCATCACAGGAAGTCACTACACCCGCCCAGTTACAACATGTAACTTCCAGTAAACAGAGATATAATTTGTCGGTACAATTAGAGGTGCTGTTATGCAGATTCGTTAAGCTTTGGACAGAGCCAGGCGAAATGTTTGCCCCCATTTCCAGTCTTAATGCGAAGCTAAGATACTCATCTCCTGGCTTCCGCTCCATATTCCATATGAGATAAGCCCAAAGCTTGGGACTCCCACCTGGCTCTGAAATATCCACATGAGAGACAAGCTGGTGGTGTAAATTGGGCGTACAGTTTTTTTTGTTTTGTTTTTTGTTATGGACAAATGACCTTCAGTAATTACACTGAAACTCAACAGACCTTTCTCACAGCACACATTTTGACTTGTTGTAGCAGGAAAAGCTCAGGTGAAAGAAATGTTGTGAACAATGGCTCAGTTCCATCAAGTGTTCCAGTAAACCCCAACAGTGTGACAGCATGAACGATGCCAGGACCCTGGAACTGAGGCAGCTAAGTGGAATTCAGTTGTTTTTAAAGTTTGTTCGATAGTTCTTAAGTCAGACCGTAGCATCTGAACGGTTTACTTCGACTGTTTACCGGAGCATCATATTATGATCACACCTTTAATAGAGACATGCAGCGAACATCGTTTTCTTCCACAAATTAAACACAATTTACATTTAATTGGTTCATGAATTAAACAAGCACAGGTGGTACTAATAGCATTAGCAATGGCTCTCTTCTATTCAAGTGTCCCAGAGCGGCATGACAGTGAGCCAGCATGAAGCAGCTAAATGGAATTCAGCCATTGCAAAATTTTATTTACGCCAGTGTTTTTCCTGCCTTCCATGAAAAAGGCTTGCTATGTTCTTATTGGCCCACAATCCCTTGACATGGTCAAATGTTTAAATAAGAGGCAAACACAAACATTAACATTAAGCATTGTTTTGTTGTCAATGTACAGATCAACAAATGACACTTCAGACTGAAATATAGAAATAAGCTTTTATAAACTAAACAGCTGAAGGATGTCTTCTGGCATATTTGGTGTCTTTGGCTCAACAGCGGGAACAGCTTCAGTGTTATGAATGAAAATACCACACTGTCTAAACTGTGGTGTGTCATACCCAAACAATGTCACTAGATGCCTCTGGCAGTGAAAATACAGTCAACTATAAAATGGGTCCATAATTAACATTAGATTTACTGTAATGTTTGAAAATATAGACCTGAGGCCACGGACTAAACACAGGCATGGAAAGCTCTCCTGTCATTATGGTATTTGTTGGGATATGGAAGGAATGCTACGAGTCTGGCTCATCAATCAGGTTGATAGGAGGTATATATATGTGTCCAGCATGGTTATGAAACATTTCCAACAACATTTACCTTCGTGTTATCCTGACCAACTGGAACTGCTTTGATAACACTCAGCAAACATGAGGGCAGGTCCCAGCCAGACGCCTGATTAAGGAAAGGCATCCTTGGACTCGAGTGTGATCTATGTATGGAACAAATCTGCACATTTCAAGGGGAAGTCGTCATCCTGATGTTAACATGTCATAGAGGACACCTAATGAGGTGTTTCAGAGGTCCTTTTGCATTCCAACAATTCTTAAGCTGTATGACTACTGGAGAAAAAAAAATCCTATTGCCAAATTCAGTGTTATCCACCATGGTATCCCTCCTTCCTTGTCTTCCTTTCTGCTTGTGTTTTCTCTCTGTCCCTGCCTTCCTCCTCCCCTCAGTGTTATTCTCACCTCCAGCTCCCAAAACTGCAGCCTGGCTGACTCATCACTGGCCTTGCCATTAGGCTCCTGCCAACACTTACTGATTAAATCATAAAGGAAGAGAAAGATGAGGGTTATTGAACATACTGGGCCCTATGCATGTGTCAGTGATAAATAAAGAGAATACAGTAAACAGGGTGATAAAGCCTGCACAGGCAGCAGTCAACAGTATATTTAAAGCGTATTTGAAAAGTTAAATTCTCTCATGTCTGGCTCATATATAACATGAAAAATAGATGTATACAGAGTGGACAGTGGAGTGCAAATTCTGAGAGTGTGGAGTTACAGCAGTGTTATTTTAACAGTGAAATGATAAATTCCACACTTAAAGCTGCAGTAATCAGTTAGTGGCCACTAGAGGGCAGAAGAACTCCAAAACAAGCTGAAGGACACCGCCCTAAAATATTACCACCTTATAAAGTTGGCAAACATGGCTGGCATGTATTGCCTAATTACACATCGACCAGCCACTGAGCAACATTATCATTCCAGTGGAGTCGGTTTCTGGAAATAAGTCCTCCAAATTTAGTGACAAAATACGTTTCCTGATCTGGTACCACTGTCATTTGTCTGTGTCTTCCAGGCTGTTAGAAATCACTGTTGAAAAATGAAGCAGTTTCATGACGGTTAAAGAGGCTATTATCAATATTTTTAGAATAATGCATCAAGTGACAGTGTGTAATGATAGTAGTGATGAACCTTTGGAGAATTATCACCCGACTCTGCAGCTCCAGAGCTTTGCAGACGGTTTCAGCTCCTTGTTTATCTGTCCGGCCTACAACTGTACTGCTCTGGCTCAGCCTGACCGTTCTTGGAGCGCCATTTTCAGCCACAACAGGCAGCCATTTTTGATGAATAATCTCTGAAGACTCACTATACAATAACTGCACAGCAGCCAATAGCAGGCAGACACAGAAAGTGATTAGCTGGTGAACACAGTGAAGCTTTAAGCAGCTTAACAGTCAGATATTTTTCTCAGGAGTTGGTAGAGACCAAAAACAGAGCTAAAAGAGATTCAATGTAAGTCACAAAAATGCAATCTATGTTTTTAGCTTAAAGTCAAGAGGTGATAAAATTACGCAGGATACCTTTAATATCTGCTGACATTTCAGAATAACATCAACTTAAGCATTTCATAAGCACAAGTATATTTAATATAGAGTTATTGAGCATTGTGAAAACACTGTAATGTAAACAGAGGGTGTGTCTCACATGTGGGGCACAAACAGCAGTAGTGCTATGATGCTGGGAACACCTCTGGCTTTTCACATCTTTGTATCTTGGTTATGAGCTGAGTAACATAAACAACAGTCCCAAAATAGCAACTCACAGACATATTTCCAGGTCTTTTTGGAACATTGATTCAACTAACCGCTCTTTATCTATATAATCTGCCAAACATGTTGCTGCAGGGTGCATTTACCTTTTCAGTAAATAAATCTCTTCATGACATCAGAATCCCTGTCATATTCAGAAACTGTTTACAATCCATTTGTCGCCCCTCTTTACCTTTTGCATCGGCCTATCCATTTCATTATAAGGTGTGTGCAGTAAACTAATCCTGTAGTTCGACGATGGAGAGTGAGTGCTGCTCCCTGTAATAAGGCAGGGGAGATGAGTCATCAGCAGAAGTGAGGCTTGGAAATAAGGAATGTGGAGACTGTGGCCTCTGGCTGAGATGAAAACCTTTGGTTCTGAGAAACAGGCACACTCCTGCACAACTAAGGTGACCCACAAAGATCGCTGGATCCCTTGTTGTATCAGTGAGCCTCTACTCGGTTACCATAAATCGATATTGTTATAATTCCTCCAAGCTCCAACAGAGTGATTCACTTTACTAATAAAAAAAGCTGCCAACATTTCAACCCCTATAATATTTTGAACACAGTCTTGGATTTTGTTAAATTAACACAGGAATACTGAAATTCACAGTACACTTTATGGACTCTCATTGCTTTAAATCCAGCATGATCACATTTTTCACTGTTCATCCATATGCCCAGTATATTGCTTAATCATAGGTTTGCAAAAATATTGCTAACAACACTACTTTCAGCAGAGCTTCCAGCGGGGTGATGACATATACCTGGAGATATATTAGAAAATATGTGACTGCAACCAAGAACATGGACAACATTTACCGAGGCATAATATGTCTAAGCAGCTCCTCCATCCCAAGATCATTTGAGAAAGACCGCATTGTAATAGAACTGTGAATATATCTTTTGCAGCATTTTTATTTATTCTCAGAAGTTTCTCTACATAATGTCCTTAAAGCTGGTTTCTCTTTTATTCATTTATTTACAGATTTATTTAATCATTTATGTGTTTCTCAATTTTTCTTGACTTAAAAATGCTGCATTTCAAAAATAAATATTGCCTCAAAGGCTACTTTTTGTAACTTTAAATTATAAAATACAAAATGCACTTCAGGTCTTCCTATTTCATTGGAAACATGTACTGCAGATATGGCTTCTGTGTCATCAGTGGAGGCTAAACAGCACTGTTTGCAGCTCACTGAACATATGGTTGGACAGTGAAGAAGCGGATTATGCAGAAGGGTTTGTTTGGAAAGTTTTTGTGAACATTTTGATTTTTCCCGCTGTAAATATTTATCATCACTGCAGTTTGTTTTTAACAGAACTCAGGCTGATTACAGCCTCTGTTCTCCATCAATGATGAAACTACAACATTTTTACAGCCTACTTTCAAGTCTACAAGAAATGTGTGTCATCGTAAGGTTGGACAACTTAATTGTTTAGAATAGCACATATTCTACTTACATTTGTGGCCACACAAACAAACTTTTTAAGAAAAACAAACCAAACAAACTTGAGATTAAAAAAAGTCAAAGTATAAAATGGCTTGTTTGAATATAATCTGGGTGCTCATTTTCCCCTGGGAACCAAGGGAAGTTAGGACATTTTTCAAGTCAGTTATCACTGTTTTCATAATAAAAATGTCATGTTATATTTCACAGAAGAGACATTGTGTTCACACTGCGTCGTCAGGGCTGCGTCCTCTTTTTACCTGCGTTCCTTCAAAATAGTGAAACAGCGCCCCTCTGGTTTGTAACGGATTGTAAACGTCAGCCGGGCTGTGTGGTGGAAAGAGGTACTGCACCCCAGTAGAGTCAGTCATGTCCAGTCTTCTCAAGGGAAGCCAGGTCATTTCGATATCCCTTAATTAAAAGACACCAATGAGTTGCATCCCCGTGTCATGCTGCTGTGTGGCAAACACACAGTCACAGTTTGTCCTCTCACTAGACTAATTACAGAAAAATTAACTTAGCAACATATTTCTAATGAAGCAACCATGAGTATTAGCTAGCAAGTTCACCAGAGTTGCTAATGTGATGTTAGTTTTCATCATTGTGCTCCTGTCTGTGGAACTATTGGTGGAAAATGACTGAGAATGGCCATCATCTTCAAAACATGGTGAGTCAAACACACTGCGCTTCTGTCACTGCTCTCTGGTCACTTTTCTGAGGGTGAATGGACTGCTGAGGCTGTGTGTGTGTTTACTGTGTGCAGCTGTTTATGTTATGGAGGTAACAGGTTGTGTTTGGTCACCTTACTGACAGTTTCTGGCTGTGTGTGATGTGACTGTTATGAATGCAGGTCTGGTAGCAGCCTGTTTGTATCTTGTACCATGCAGTGACGTGCAGTGAGGTTGATGACTGGTGAGGCACTGACTCCTCTTGAGTCAGACGTAAAAATATATGAACCCAAAATAGAAGCTTGTATTTCAATTTTGACCTTGAAACATTTAGTTGTTTTAAAGCTTTTAACTATGCTTTAATCAATTCCACACTGTTCAACAATACGATAGCAAGAAAAACAAAAAAAACTATTTAAGGTCAAATTCAATTTTTTGTTTGTTTTCTTTAATTAAAATTGAACACCCACCATCGCCCTCTGCGTAGGAGAGCACGCAGTGACATGCATTGCACCGATGGAGCTCAGCACTGCCACCTATCAGTGCGGCACGGTACTTTCTGCCTCACCCAGAGTATTTTCACCGCGCATTCCTGGCCGATATAAAGAGACAGCAATTGGCACGCGCCAACTGCCCGCGTCAGTCAGTGTGTGAGGCACAGCGCCGTCAGAAGTGAGGCACAGCTCATCGTTGCTTCACCTCATCCTTCTCCCACGTATTTGAACAGGAAATGCGTAAATTTAGCGATTTTGACCATAGTAATGTTGAAATCATACAGAAAACAAATTTATAGAACAGTCATGAGCTTAAGTCCAAATTTCCTCCTCTTAATGAATTTATAAACCACAGCAAGTTTTTTTTTAAATTATATTTTTACAGGTGAGGCACTGCCTCCCCTGACTGCACGTCACTGGTACCATGTATGATGTGTAAATAGCCTTAAATAGCCATGAATGAGTCATCCGTTGAACTCATGTCCCCCTTTTTGTCACAGTACATGTTGCAGTACTGTCTTGAATGTATTTTGTGATAAGAGATAAGAGAAACATATCCAGAAGACGCTGAGCTGATGAACATGCTCCATAAGTACATACCATCACCATAAAGCCTGCTGTGATGCTCACGCTCGTGATTACTTCAAGCAGGACTTCCCTTTTCCTTAAAGTGGTATTATAATGGTTCCAGTCTAACGTTAGAGGGTTATATTACTGGTTCGTCGTTCGTGTAGTTATTTGAGCTCATGTTATCAGATGAGGTGGCTTGATATGATCTCCTCTTGATACAGAAATTCAAATTTTGTCCCGTTATTACTCTTCTTGTCATGTTACTTTATTGTCAATGACAAAATATTTAAGGAAGCCGCTGGGGCTTTCTCTGTGATCATCGCGTGAGAGAAGGGAAATGGGCCTACAGATTGCTGCATTTACATGCACAAATTAGCTCAACAGCAATTTACCAAACCGTATTAAATGTCTTATCACAGATGTTCTCTGATGGATACTCTGTGGCTGAGCGTCCCTGTTGCAATCAAACCTGTACCTGGAAAAATGAAATATTTCTGTCCATTAGTGGTGTTTTCTCCCACATGTTCCACCCATAAAATGAGATTTGAGATATGAGTACAAGCTACTGTTATCCTACAGAATGTGACTCAGGACACTTTTCATACAGGAGAAGGAAAGCAGTCGTAATAGAAGCAGAAAACACAAAAAACAAAAACTTATTTTTGAGATTCAAATGAACTAAAATTGTCTTGGGAGCGATATTTTGCATGAAAGACAAAAAACAAATGTAATTAGTTCTGGAGCAAGCAAGACATCTTAATCTCATAATCCATACACATTTTATATCATCTTATCTTAAAAGGTGTTCCAGGTGTTGATCCAAAAACTGAGCGACTGAGCTGAATTATATTTTATTATATAATTACATTTACGAACCCAAAATCAAAGCAAAGGGATCACTTCTTTTTCTCACAAGGAACCAGGTGTATTTACAGAATTTATTAGCTTAAAATTGAGTTTTTCACAACTGTTTTTTGGGCCAGGGGCCTCAATTGGGTCAAGGCGCTCGCTGACAAAAGAAAATTTGCACTTACATCAAGTCAAACAATTGATGATACATTATTGGGCAGAGACATACCAGTTCCCTGACAAAAGTCACTCCATTGACTCCCTCAATGGAGTGACGTCAGTGTCTAAACAGCTCTGGGCTCTGTCACGCAGGGACGTCGGCGAGCTCCACAACCAGTCTGGCAAATCTAAATAGAAGTGAGTTGTTTCTTTTTGCGCATCATGCTGGAAGAATGCATAGCATGAGTGGGATTTTGACAAATGGACACGGTTCAAGTCATGTGTAAGTCATTTATAAGAAGGTGAAATGATAAATGACGAGAAGCCGGGGGTTTGCCCTCCAACCTTCCAACATGATGCTTCACTATTAAGTTAATGTAATAAAGGTTTACTATGAGGATAGAAGGGCTGGTGAGTCATAGGTCAGCAGTGGGTGTAAGGTGAGAACATCGGAAAGCCTCAGGCGTTTAGGGAGATAATGAAGGCTTGTGCATCTCCCAAGTGCCCAACATTAAGAGTTATTACTTCCTCTCCTGCTGTAGCTACGAGCACTGTGTTTCATTCACAGCCTCCACGTTGCAAGGGCTCTAATCACATACGCAAAGACACGCATGTACACACACATGCACATGTGCACGTATACACGCAACTTGCTAGAACTGCCTTAAGTGCTTACTTTTGTCTAATTGGAGAACAGGATTATAATTTGTGCCATTACTTCACTAAATTGATAACATCTCACCTCAAAGCTATTCCCAAATACAGCTCACAAATATACCCTTTAAATTTTACACATTTCTCACGAGGCCAAAGCATCCCTTCAGCCTGGTCATCCTCAGCTACAACCAAACTGCATTCTTCTTGTGATGGAAATAGGACAGTGTCAACAAACCTTTGACAAAAAGATCTGAAGCAACCTTCAGTCCAAGCAGGGTTTATACAGCCACATACGCCATTACTCTGCTGCCACTTGCATCCAAAGTGCTCTTTGCAATCAGGTGGTCCTCTAAAAAGCAGCGCTCACTGTTCATTTTATTCAGAAAACTGTGTGCTTGGTTGGTTATTGTTGCAAAATATCTAAAAAGAAATTTGCTTAAGGTTGCTTCTCTCCTCCCTGAAAGCTCTTTCTGAAATCTCTTTCTACAGTGTTTTTTTTTGCACAACTGCTCTTTAAGATTTTAGCAGTGTTTTGTATGTTTTTTTTTTTTTATATCATGTGAATAGCAGGTCATGGCTCTTATAGGAGGAAATAAAGTGTAAACATTAGAATTTCAAAGTTGTCTTAATTCAGGCATGTGGATTAGCATGTTTCTTCTAAACTGTACATGTTTGTTTGTGCATTGTTGCTGTCAGCTTGATTGATTCACAGTTTGGATTTTCAAAGTACTGCTTGGTGGATGTAATATTAAGTCGACATATTAAATGTTATGTTTAGAATTAATTGGTTGGAACGGATAAAACAAGATGCAGAAAATTAGGAATAGCAGACAAAAACACCACAGGAAGTCAGTGCAGCCTTCACAAAGGACTCGTGGGTATGAATCTGAGGGGAGGAATGTTTCAAGTCTCACAGGCCACAAGCTGTTGCACCAGGATGTTTTGAAGCTGTGGGACGAGCATAAAGTATGAGGAGGGATGTGCGTAAACCTGCCGTTCATTCAGTCCTGCTCGTGAAAGAAGTCATCGGAAAAACTTAACAAGACTTACTGAAACCAGTCTGCCTTTCTGCTTTATTGAAGTCGGTTAAATATTTTACTGAAGACGCTCCGCTGTGATGCATCCCTTGACCCAGCTGATGTATTTATGTAAGACTCATTCAGAAATGTTTCTCACCACTAAAGTATGTAAACTGTCGTTTGGCAGCCAGCTTTGACTCCTTCTTTGACAGCGGTTCCTGACAAATTTCAATATTTACATTTTTCTGTGGCATCAGAATGCAGCAGACTTAACAAAAGAAGGATGAATATAGAGCAGAGCTCTTGCTTTGTTCTTCAAAAGGAAACAGTTCCTCATCCTCCAAATATCTGAAGTGCTATCACTTGAAGTCCCTCCATGGAATCTGAAGCACTTACAGGCTCTGTCTTGTAACTGTCAAAATGCTAAGTGTTGAGGGTCAGTATCGTTTTACACATTTGGTGTACCTGTTCTGCCGGCACTTATTCTGTTTTGTGAAGTTACTGTGGGGCTACAATTTAGCATTAGTTGAATATTTTATTCACTGTTTGTTTAGTGCAAGCCCAATTCCAAAAAAGCTTGGACACAGTGTAAAATGTAGTCATTCACAAATGAACTGTGTTTACCATCAACACTTTTGTGAAGTGTTCCTGACCCCTTTTGTAGTAATATCCTTTAAACAATCATGTATTCACAAAGGATGCCCGTTTCATTGCTAAATTTAGGCTTTTGCAAAATTCCTGGACTCAATTATAGACAGAACAAGGGTACAAAAAGAAAATTTATTTAACAAGCCTCTTAAACTAAAGGCGAACCCTTGATGAGCTAAACAGGAAAACACAACTGGGGGGTGGAGGCAGAGCGGGACACCAGACGTGGCTGGTAGGCGCTGAAAGAAAGAAAACACCAGGGGAAGTCCAAAAGCCAAAAAACAAAACAAAATCCAACATAAGCACAGTCCTGGTGAATTAGGCTAGATGAACTATTTTAAGATTGTCCAATAGATACTCACACAGAAAAAACACTTGACACAGAAGGGATCAGGATGAACTGGCAGCCAGAGGTAAAGTAAGGCAGACTTATAAACTGCTGGTCTGATGAGCCTGATGCGCAGCAGGTGTGCAGGTGATTAGACAGGAGCCAGCAGAGAGTGGAGGAGACCACGCCCAGACACAGACAGACAAATAACATGAAGGGAAAGGGAGAAGGGAGAACACTAGGGACAGACAGGTGAGCAGATCCTCACATTCATCCCCAGTCATGATCCTATCACCTGTTACCAATGAACCTACCTGTTTACTAATGAAGCTAATGAAGTACAACATTAAATATATTGTCTTTGTACTGTTTTCAAATAAAATATATGTCAAAAAGGATTAGCAAGCTATCTCATTCTATTTTATGTATGTTCTACGGAGCCTTCTGACTGTTCTGGAATCAGGGTTGTGCATAAAAGACACATGGTACCTGCACAGGTGTTTTCAGTTATTTACAAGCTGAAGGAAAAGACAGTGAGGTTTAGTTGTCTGCATTTAAGTCTGCATCATTTCATCACACAAATCAGGCCAATTATTCAATAACAACATTTATGTGTGAAATAAGTGAGACCAGCATTTGACATCATACAGTCTGCTGTCATTTGATTATTTTAAATTCTTATTTCTGTGAGTATCATCCATCAAAGCTGAAGTTGAAAGTGAGAGTCATGTAAAACTGGAGGCATATCTGTTCAGTTCATCAGTTGTCGAGGTTTGTTTTTCCTTTTTTCCATTTTCATATGTTTAGTATGTGTTCCTGTTACACAGAGCTTCATGCTCTGTGGGTCAGTGGCAGTAGTGCCTAAAGTCCTGATCACACTGGTTGTTGCTTACAAGATTGAAGGTGCGACCAAAAAAAACAGGCGGCAGACCGAGAGAAGCATTCGATCCGAGGCTGAGGATCACCTCCTCGTGCTGTGGCGAGGTTTGAGGTGATCTCTGCAGATGTCTTGCAGCGGGAACCCTCAGAGGACCCGACAGGACAGCAGTGATGAAATGAGGTGTAGATATAACGTCTGACGCAGTCAAGCAGCATTGTTGGATGAGAAATGTTAAATAAACTTCCTGTGGCCTTTGCAGACATATTCACACCACTGTGACTGTCATGTGCACTGAGGTAAAAATGGAGAATAGAGTGAGCTCTCATATATAAGCTGGTATTCAAATAATGGGCAAGTCTCACATAATAGACGGAGCAAATAAAGGCTCCAGCTGGTTTCTTCTTCGCTGTATTGCTGTTTTTGATATTAAGTTAGTTAGTTTCAGTCATTGTAGATTTTGGGCTAAAGTAGAACGCCTGAAGTGACTCTCGCTCTACTGATTGAATTATGGTGAATTTATCAGGACAACAGCTAAACATGGAGGGAGTTTGACTTTGCATTGACTTAAATTTAAAGACTGTTTAAAGCTGTGTGCTTTTTACGATACAGTATGCTCCACAGCAGCGGCCAGAGCTCCAGTTCATGAAAAGGATGGATGAAATGAATTTACATTTAATTTAAAATCTTTATCTATGTGTCTTCCATCAAACATAGGTGTCTTTAAAATGTGGATGAACAAAAACCTCTAAAGCAGAAAGTGCAGAATTGAAAATCCATTGCAAAAAATGATTTTGCAAATCCATTTGAAAATACATTATTTAAGGATTCGCAATTTCATTTCTAAGACAAAGACAAATTCAAAAGACAAACAAGAATTTTGAATCTGCCCTTTTAGCAATAATTAATCAATTTAATTTAATTTAACCACAGCTAAAAAAGATTGTAATGATCCAACTGGCGCATTTCAGCCTCCATAGCAAGACCAAATTTTCATCTCATGAAAGAAAATTCTGATATATTTAATTCGATTTAAAAATTAGATTTTGAATGTGCATGTCTGTTTGTCCTTATGTGACATGAATCACAGCCTTCATCGATTGCTTAAATCAGTCTGGTCAGTTTTCCAGGGACTATCTACAGTTTTATCGTGCGTTTATGTGTATATGAACACTATCGTATTTCCTCAAGTAGTTCCTAATTATTGGTCCACAGTCATTCATCCAGTTGTTGACGCTATTTGTTTTCGGCTGAGTGGTAATAAAAAGTCAGTCTGTTAATGTGCCCTCCTACCATTCTAGACTATGACTCATATCTAAGCCTCACTGCAGAGAGTTATATGTGATGTGAATACTTATCAAGGCAACAATCCGAAACTCGTTTCTACACTTCAGCCTGGTGCTAACATATCCATCTTTTATGAGTAAATCGGTGGGACAGGAGCATGTTAATGTTTGCGTTTGATATGTAAATAACAACTCTGCATGATGCTGCATCACACCATGACAACAGAAAGACGCAGATATGCAGTTTGAGGATGCGCAAAAGTATTTGATGTGTTTTTCTTGAATTGCTCTCTTATTATTATCCGTGTGGAGTTTACTTTTATCGGTTCAGAAAGAGAACGGTCTTGGAATTGTGAATCCCCACTTTATAGGATCAATAATATAAGATGCAATGTTACATATTCATCCTGTGTGTTTACTGAGAAGCATTTTCATATTTTTATTTTTCGAGCCTGGAAGTTGCTCTGTTATTGAGTGTGTTTTGAGAAGGGGGTGGGGCGGGGGGCTGGGGGCTGGGGGTGGGGGGGGTGCTAGCTGACCAACTGAAATAACTGTTGTTTGACGTCATGACTTTATTTTTAGAAGGTAATATATGGGTGTGGAAGTGCCTTTTCATGTTAGAATCAAAATACAAACACAACATACACACACTGATGCACCCATGTGCACACGGGCAGATAATCATGTGTGCGTGCATGCGTGTGTCTGTGCTTGTGTGTGTGTGTGCGTGCGCGTTTAGTCAGATGAAGCTTTTCTGCTAATACCAGGAAAATGCATATTCACACCTGCTGATGAGCTATATTTATTTGCACATGTACTGGTACGCAGTGACTCAGAGGGGTTACTATGTTCGTGTGCGTGGGCCATATAGAAACACATAACCAGCTAAAGTGGAAGCAGGGTCTGTGTGTCTCGATGTGCATATGTATGTCCATCCTTTATCTGATCGACTTCACACTCGGGCCCCGTATTGCTGAGGACCCAAGTGTTGAGTGCAAGCTCTTGAGATCTACAGAACGTATTTATCAGTCATGAATTACTACTGTCAGAGGCACACACTGCGCAGTCTATTGATAAGGGACCCCTGTTAACTGTTACGCTGCTGAACAGCCTGCTGGGTAAAGCTCGCTCGCTGTGGCTCGCTACAGTACATTCAAAAAAAGATGAAGAGAGCAGAGATGTTACACTGTAGCAAACAGGAATGTCCGATCAGGTTTTTTTTTTGCCACTGATACTGATTGCCGATGGTCTATGGGCCATATCGGCCATACACAGCTGAAGAACTATGTGTACAAGAGAACCTACGGTGGCCTGAAAGCTTGAGAAAAACATGAAAGGCGTTCTCAAGAGCCAGTGCTTGGTTTGTCCACTCTAACCTGCTGTAGAAACATGGTGGACTCCCTCTACAGATAGAAAGAGCTCGTTCTAAGGTCACGAAAACACAACGATTCTTATTTTCAGGCGATTATACAGTAGTGAAAACACACTCATGGATATTCAATCATCCTGCCCATAGATCTCCCTAAATCCCACACACTGGGCCATCAAGTTGAATGCTATTTTGGGTTGAAATGCCCTTCCCTTATTGTGTCCTGACATCACTTAAGTTTGAGAATGAGCGCTTTTGTACATCCATCCTTCACTGAAGCCATAAAAAAAGCTTTTGCAAACGATTTGTATACTTCATGTCATGGCAGGTGTGTCGCTCAGGACGCAAGGAAGTACAGGACCGAGTGTGAAACTGTTCGGATTAGCGATTCTCGAGAAAGCTTCCTCAAGCAGCAATTGGCTCGATCCGAACAGACATGCTTTGAACGGGTGAAGCACCAGTAAGACTTAAACCCTGGACACATTTTGCATCAGACATGGAAAAACTTAAGATACGTTTTTGTCTCTCACCTGTAATGTCCTCACAGTGGGTGAGGGTATTAACTGGGATTATCCTGTTGACTGCTGGTTTGTCACTGACATCTCTCTGAGCACACATGGACATGTGCAATCCAACATGCTGAAAAAGGTAATAACCTCAAATACGTGTGCAGCAACACATGCTAAAAAAAGTATTTGGTGAAAGGAATGGTTCAAAGGAAACACGTAGGGCAGACTGCACATTTTACAGACTGAATCACAGAGTATTAATACATGTAAAGACAATGTACTTAGTAATACACAGACAGAAGGGGCTGCATATGGACCCACTATTCTTTTTCTATGCCATTTGAAATGTGCCTGAAGCACCAAGTATTGAAAGCATTGCTCAGATTTTTAGTCTTATTGGCTTCGTTCACACTGCAAGCCCTGGAGCTCAATTCAGATTTACTGCTCGAATCTGATTGTTTTGTTTGGCTGTTCACATTATTCTTTAAATGTGGCCAATATCAGATTTCAGTGTGTCCTGATCTGACACACGTGCACAAAAGAACAACAATGCTACATCACATGCAGCACACTGTATTGCAGGAGTGGACATGGAGGCCACTGAAGTCGGTGTTTATGGTTTCATTCATGAGTTGTCGTGCAGCGGAAGCCATGAATTCAGGAGCAGGTACTGATAAAGACGAGGAAGAGGAGAAAAAAGCCTTTTTTTTGTTTGTTTTTGTTAATTATGGCCTTTTATGGAGCAATGGCTGATACTTCTGTGTAGAGGTGTGTGTGGATGCAGAGTTGACATCAGGAGTGGAGGGGTCATGATGTGAATTCATATGAAAGTGGCCATAATCAGAGTTAAGAAGACCAGGTTCCATGTGATTTGTGCTGTTCACACTGAATGGTAAATGGACTGTATTTATATTGCGCTTTTCTAGTCCGTTGAGCACTCAAAATGCTTTACAACACAAGTCTGCATTCACCCACCTAGGCCACATTATGACACACTCATGGCACATTTGGGGTTCAGTATCTTGCCCAAGGATGCTTGGACACGTGGCCAGGACCACAGACCTTCTGATAAGTGGACGACCGCTCTGCCACCGAACAACAGTTCTGAGTCACATATGAGCCAAAACACTGAATGTGGGCCACCTGTGCCTGTAGTGTGAACGCAGCCTTTTACTCATTCTGTGGTAGTTTAAGACTCGCATCCTAACACTGTCGGGTTTAGACCGCTTAGACCTTTATTCAGGCAATACTTTCATATATTTATCATTATTCTTGCTTGATTCTAAAGTTTATTTATTTTTTAGTGACTCTAGGTAGCTGAGCTTAAAGCTTGAATGTTCAGGATCAGTTTCAGATCAGATTAGATTTAATATGATACATTTCTCTTTGGTTTTCATTTGGTTTTTATTGCTCAATTAAGCTGTAAATTATATTTTGATAAATTAAAGCCTCCTGAAGGGACAAACTCAGTTTTTAACTGTTTTAACTGTCACATTTTGTGATCTTAGACACACAAAAACAGTACCTCAATTGAAAAGAGTGACATTTATGATTTACTAATTTCTGAATTTAATGAAGTTAGTTTGATCTGTGATGAGGAATTGTAGAATTTATAACACAAGGACACCAACAACAGGTGAATCATGTCTCTTGTTGGTGACACATCGTTCGACACTGAGGAAAAAGCCGTAAGGTTTTAACATTCACGTGATAAACATACGCTTCAAATTTGAAAGCAGTAAATCGTTGTTCTGTCTTCAGGTTTTCTCCTGTTTGAACTGAACTGAAACCATTGATTACATCATGCATGGAGAACAACAGGCAGACTTTCATAGTAATGATGAAAAAGAATCTTCTCTCTTCTTCTGCTGGTTTTTGTAACCTGTGCAAAGATTTTTTTATTCAATAAAGCAATTCATTTTAAATTTTAATCCATTTATTGAAACTAAATAATTGAATCCTGAGCCCGTATGTGAGGTGATATACAGAGATGATGAATTGTTGTATTTTTTTAATTATATTTTACAGGAAGGGTTTTTGTGTCCTTTATGAAGGTCCAGCACTGCCAGTATGAATCAAATCAATGTATTTTCCATTTGTGTTTTGAATGCCTTACAATAACATTTAAACTCAAAATTTCACCTTTACCTTTCACCTCACAGCCTTCACCCTAAATTCTGTCATTTTTAAAATGATTTCTAGTTGAAATCTATTTTCCACTTTGAAATCCACAAATCCTTTTGGTTCCTTGATTGAATCCAAGATTTCAACATTTTTTATAAGGCGCAAAACAAGTCAAATTTAGAGACTCACCTGAGATCTATCATCACATTTCAGTCAGTTACATTTTTGATCTGGTTCTAAATTAATAATATACCCAAAGTCGTGAAACTAACAAATCTTTCTTTGAATCCTCTTTTTTTATTTGGTCAAAGACAGAACTGTAACTTGGCTAATGTAGTTTGTATGCACGCTACAAGGCTTGTCTGTCTTTGTGTGTTTTTTGAGGTCCACAGTCTTCTCTGGTCCAACAGTCTCACTGATCCTGTCACGTTAATTTCAGGAGTAAGAATGTCCCAGATACTCAGTCATCGTATGTCATGTTGCTCATTTCATAGCTGCAAGTTGTGACTATTGATTAGGTTCCACTAAAAACTTGTGTGTACCATCCCCACAATGCCAACACAATATGACTGCAGATTTCAGATCTTTTAGCTTGAATTAAGTTATTCATCATATTTGCGCCTCTCAAATGTGAAAAACTAGAGCTGAATAGATTCAGTGAGGGATTGAAAGGGATTAGATTAGTTCAGATTCAATAAGACGCCTGCATGCAGAGAAAATGTTGTCATGCCTCTGCTGTTGGCTATATGGTTGTAATTTGAAAAATATATCATTTTTACCATTTTTTGTACCAATAAATTACTGTGCAAAACATATTAAACTGCTACTAGTTAACTCATTGGTGAAACTGACCAAACCATTAACAAAGCTATGCTAAATATTTAAAAACTGCCTTTTATCTGAACACAAGTGCAGTGATAAACTTCTACAGCAGGTGTCCTGATCCAGAAAGTTACTAAAACACTCACCATATATACAGTCCGTTATACACTGACAACATGTTTTTATTATTTCAAACGTATTACTTTCAATCATGTGTTTGTTCCTTTCAAATTGACAGCGTTGAATGCTGAAAATTTGTTGAGGCTGCACGGCCTGTCAAAGCCACTACATGTTGTGGTTTCACTCAAAAACACCAAATTCCTCCCCTGACATTTGAGGGATGAAAGAAATCTTAAAATAAAGCTTCAATAAAGGAAAGGAAGTGGTAAAACTGAATGAATGTGGGTCTGTGTATGCATGTGCATCTGTGTGAGATTTCCAGTGAGAACACCAGACAACGTTTCAGTCAGTAGGGGGAGAAAACACTTCATCCCACTCTCGGTGTCAGAGCTCTTGGTCTTCTCTCTCTCTCTGCCTCCTGAGTTTCCCTCCCCCACTGTAGGCAACACCATGAGTCAGAGAATGGCACATTGACATGAGTGGCATGGCCAGCCTCACACAGAGACAAAGATACAGCCTGGACTTTGTTTCACTGTCCAGATTTGGTGAATATATGTTCTTCTTGAGTCGTCTAAGATTGAGCAAACTTTCAAAACACACCGTAACTCAAAAACAGATTTATAGTTTTCGAGTACAACATGGAAGCTGCTACAGTCTACGATCAGAGCCTTGGGGGAGTTGGTCAAGGGCACAAAATTGAAAGATTTGAAAGACAGGTGAGTGATGTTCGTTATGATTCCTCCAGTCAGGTCTGAGAATCGAACCGGCATCCAGAGCTTACACCTTATATATTCTCTCCGCCCTCTCTGTGCACCTGTCATGAATTAAGAAGTTGTCACATTACGTAGATTATTGATTAACATTGAAGTTGATCTGTAAATATCTCCTGTCATGAGTGGAATTGCGGTGGATTTGTCCGATAGATTCAGCAGCACAGAGATATAAATCAAAGGCATGGCTGAGTCGAAAGGTGAGTATCTCCCGAAAGATGTTCCTTCATTTGCTGTTGTGGTGATGGTGGTGGAGAGCGCTGTCTAACACGTCGGTCCAGAGTCTCCCAAAGGTGTTCAGTCAGGTTGAGATGTGTTGATTGTGAGGTCCTTAGAATATGACCAATCAGCATGTTTCATTGTAGGATAAAGGTGATCAAGGTATTGATTTGCAGTGACCCCTCCCAAGCCTGATTTCTGCTTCTGCGTTCAGTTGCGAACTCTACACCCCAGCCTGATGTACACCTCCCTAGAAACAGCTGTAATTGAGTCGCATTGCACCAGTTTGTAGCTAGCTGTCACGGCCTGTTGGCTTCCACGTGAAGCAACAACTTGAATGGTCATTGCCAGTCTCTGAGTAATGTCCATAGGCACACATACAGACATACACTGGTGCAAGATGAACCGAAATCATCAAATCCATCTGCCAACATCCAAAAATATCTTGTCAGTTGACAGCATCTCCTTCTCGTCTTCTCTCTCTGCATTTTGGTAATTTAAGTAACTGTTGTTCCAAATTTATTAGCTTCGACTCCAACGTGATTCGCTCACTTTCAGTCACGAAGTACACAAAGAACTCAACACAGCCATCTGGGGCGACGTAGACCACTTGCATAGACTACGGCGTAGTCTCTGAGTAGATTCAATGGAGAAGTATGAATTCATCTAAAGGGGACAAATTGACCCAAACCACACCAGCAAAATGCCCCTAACTGTTAGAGCTGTTAGGGGTGAGGCCTTCAGGCCTGTACCGCTCTCTTGGTGTATGCCACGCATGCACTCTCACACTTGTTGGGAATATGAAGAAGGATGACTCATCTGACCACATCTCTGTAGACCAGTGCGGCTGGTTTTCACGCCCCTGATCTCTCACATATGCATTAATCTCTGTAATGAGAGGTTTATGTACTGCGACCCTACAATAAGATCCCCCCCTGTGTAATTGTTGATGGACTGTTCTCGCCAGTCTGATCATGTTCTGCATTGACATTCTCAGTCACCTGAGGAAGAATTGTTCCCTGGTTTTCCTTACGTGTCGCTCTAATGCTCGAGCATCACAGTCATCAAATGTGTGCTGTCCACAACATTTTGCTCTGTTTACTGATATCTTTCCCGGTTTAGTCAGTGGTCCTGTTGAAACACCAACCAGTTGAGCAGTCTTTGTGACTGGAGCTCCTGCCATCTATACCCCAACAATGAACCCTCTTTCAAAGTCACTTAGATCTTTTCCTCTTGTCATTTTATACAAAATCAGAATCAAATGCACCTGCTCAGCATTTTAATACACACTGCAGATCATGATTGGGCGTTAGTTGTTGTACCTTGCGATGCACCTGTGTGGAAGCATCTGCATTGGTTATGTTTCTCCACTTATTTATTCAGGTTTTTCATTTGTCGTCTGTCTGAATTTGTAATGCTGGCATCAAAAATATTTTGGGAGTCACAAACAGGACACATGCAAATAGCTAAATGTGCTACGAATTAGTCAAAAGTTGCTTAAAGTCCAACAATAGTCAGAGGACTCAGATGGTACTAATTTCTCATCCCAACATCCCATTTAATGACGTGGTGGTTGCGTTCATTTAGTACTTCACACATTCACTCAGCTCTTTCTGTCTTGGAGCGCTGGACATTTTGTGCTTTGTATTGCCTTTAACGCTGGAGGCATCTGTTTGAGTCTTGTTTTGTCTTTCTTTGATTCAGCTTGGAGGTGACAGTGATGTTGCTCTTTTTTTAAACCGAGCTTACTATCAGATTCTGACCATAATAAAAGCATGATCTTAACCCCCAGAAAGAGCATCCAAAAGTGTCTTGGGAGGTGCAAAGGGCAAAGGCGAGGATGCAGCAACTGGCAAAGTCAGAGTGTAGGTCAGGTTAGGTCAGCAGCAGGCCAGCGTTCTGACCAAAGGCGGCCAGAAGGGGAAACAGAGGACACGTTTGGCAAGTTGATGAAGTCAACATTCATATTGTTGTTGGAAAAGTCTAATACAACATCGCTGAAACCTTGATTTCTCTGAGCATTGCTTTACCAGCTTTTTTTAAATACCTGTGAGACTGGCCCAAATGATGAAGAGTGAAGACATAGAAGATGTTTGTAGCACTTATTAAAGCTGTATAAACACAATAGAAATGTGTTTATTTGCTTTCTTGGCAAGATTTAGATGAGAAGAACAATACAACTGTTTATACGGTCAATATAAAGTTACATCTAGCAGCTGGTTAGCTTAGCTTAGCATAAGGCTTGGAAACACGGGGAAACAGGGAACAAAGTCACTGCACCCAGCCAAGAAGTAGTCCAGCACATAACCCAGATAAAACCTCAATATGTTGTTTTTACACTCTGGGTTTTGTAAGGATAAACAAACATGGCATGAGGCTTTAATTAGTGAGCTTTACAGATACTGACAGGCAGGTTTTGCTTTTCGAACAGAGCCAGGCTAGCTATGTCCCTCTGTTTCCAGTCTTTATGCTAAACTAAGCTAACCGAAAGGTAGCAGTAGCTTGTTATTTACGGTACAGAGAGTGGTTCTGATCTCCTCCTCTCAAGAGGAAAACAAATGCCATGAGCATTTTCCCCAAAATGTCAGACAATCACTAGCGGCCAGCAGAACAACATAAGAACACTTTATCAGAGTTTCTGGCAATCTGACATATGGGGTCCTGCAGTCAGGTGATAATTCTCTGTGGATTTATCAATAAGAGGCAACCAATTTCACAATACACGTAGTCATTTGATCTATTGTAAAAAAAAATCCAAAAATAAAAAAATACTGATTAGTGCAGCTTTAAGAACGTTTTGACACAACAGTCCAAGCTTGTGTAACCTGCCTCCCTGTAACAAGTTGTCCATCTGAGAGTTCATTTCCAGGACAACAGGACGAAACACAAACATTTTCCTCATGAAGAACTGATGTTGATGCTTTTTACCCTCTTTTTCATTTTTTAGTAGTATAGAGATTTGTGAAGTGTGTGCTGCATTTTTCTAATTATATTGTTATGCTGAGCATGCTTGTTCTAATTGGTTATTTAGTTCAGTGTTTCCCGACCTGGAGAATGCTCCATAAATCTTGAGGGGGTTATGAGATGGTTGAAAGAATAGTACAGCAAAAAAAATAATTTCTACTATGTGAAATGTTTTGTCTTCCTTTTTTCTGTCTTTTGCCTTATTAATTACCAGATAATTGTATCTCATAGAATAAAATCAGTCTTTGGTTGAGCTGCTCATAACCTAGAAACATGTCCAAACTGATGAGGGGTCGTATGAGGACATGACTGTGCTTTAAGAGGTCACAAGCCAAAAAGGCTGGGAACCAGTGGTTCAGCTGATCAGAGTGATGATGTGTTAATGTTACAATATGAGTTCTTTAGGAGTGATTTCAGTGAGCTGTCTTCAGTTTTTTTTTTGTTTTTTTACTTCATTTGTTTTGTTTTTCTAAACATACCTTTGTAAAGCATAATTCAGCTGCAGTCATGCTGATGGGCTGCAGTAAACCCAGGTTCATGTCAGTGAACCAGAACCAGGCTCAAATCTGAAAATATAACAAAAATGTGAATATTCTTAGATAGTATGCACAGCTATATATAAAATACAAATGAGGAAGTTGCCATGCCAGAGCATGATAGATGGGATAAATACAATGCCTGGGTGCGTCTTACAACCAATCAGAAAGCAAGGGCAGACAAGTAGGGAAAAAAAAGTGAGTCACGATTTCTATGCCTGCCGTCGCCATATATTAGGGAGCGCATCCTAAATAACATAGAGGCTATAAATAGAAAAATGTGTGAATGGCATCACACACAAACACACGCACAACACAGACATGATGTGCATTTTAATTGTCTCACCGTTTGAAGTAACTCAAAGTGAATATGTGATTTGTCAATTGATTCTTTTTCTCCCAGGCTATGAATAAAATGCTTTAATTATTGATGTACTGACGTCAGATGTCCGCTTGAATGTTGTATGTGGTGCAGACCTCTTTCTCCGGGCAAGCTACTCCCCCCACCCCGCTCTCAACCCAGCAGCACCCCCCTCCGCCGCCACCACCCCTCCCCAGCAGACACCCTCATGCTCCCCCTAGCTGAGCACGCTCTACCTGGCATGAATGGAACTCGAACATGTTGCAGGCAGCTTGCAGACAGGCGTCGACCAATTGGAAGGTGTTTAATGCACAAATTAAGTCTGTTTCTCTGTGTTTGCCACCCCTCCCCTCCATCTACTGCAATCCTCCCCACCAGAGGCTTGTGTGTGCCATGCCACCGGAGCACTGCTCCCCTGTTGAGCAACTGGTATCTCTAGTAAATTTCATTTCCAAAGAGCTGTGCATGTGCAGAAACATGGAGCATAGCTCTTATATTCAGTTCTGTAAACATGTTGTGAAAGTTATTGTTTCTCAGTTTTTCACAGAAAATTTGACAAGTCAGATTCTGACAGTTGTTGATTTTATCAAGATTAAAATATCTATTTCAGAGTTTGTTCTCCTCTATGTGCATGTGCTTGTCTATTTTTTTTTTTTCTTTTTAAGGGGAGAATACAAGCAGTAAGTTAAATAAATCAAATACTGAAATTCGAGTTTGTTTAGTTGGTAAATTTCAGTAAAATCAACTACATGTCGACCCTGACAGGCAGACTGCGATCAAAACTGATTTTTAATTTTGGTTCATGTGGACATGTACATTAAAAAATACACAACAGGAGTAAGGCTGCGACGAATGATGGTTTAGTATATAGCTAGTAGCTGATTATTTTCTCGATTAATCAATGAATCAGTTTGTCAATACGCCAGTCACAAGCTCCCAGAGCCCAAGATGATGTGTTCAAATGTTGTCTTTTGTTTAACCAACAATACAAAACACAAACATGTTTGATTTCACATAATATATAAGAAGCACTGTCCAGTAAAGGCAGCAGGTGCAAACAACAAGCTGGAATGTTTGCTTGATGAAAAATGACTGACGAGATTATCAAAATAGTTGTCGAATAACTTTCTGTTGAACGACTAATTGATTGATCGACTCTACTGCGACCAGAAATCTGTCTACGTTCAAGGTTGATAGTGAAATGCAATGAAAGTAACCACCCAACACTACTGTTTCAAAATGGAGAATTTTATTTGTTCTCACTTTTGTCATAAATCAGATACCTTAGATTAAAATGCGTGTTGTGAGAGAGGTGAAATGATCAGAGATGTTAATGATGGTGACAATAAAAGTCAGTAATCCTTGTTTTGATTATCTGTCTATCCTAATTTTACTTTAAATACGACCAATTGGTGCTGGCTGGCTGTCCGGAGAGGCCCTGGGGTGAGTTAAGTGATGAAGGTTTAAGGTTTGTGTCTGTGCGGTTGCTCAAAATTATTGAAAGTGTTGTTCTGCTTGTGATGGGTGAATCATCGCAGCTCAGATCTGCCAGCCCCAATCCATCACTAACAGTATATCCTGCATTAATGAGCTCCTTATCAGCATAAACCTACACTGCTGAGATGCAGAGGCATTTGCTCTCTTAACCTGTACATGGTTAGGTCTGGAAGATATTAGAGGATGTTGGTCTGTTGCGCTGTTCTTTGTCTAACTACCAGTGTCGAGCAAAGGTGTGACTCACTGCGCTTACACCACCAAACTGTGCTATTGTTTGTACATTATCGATACAAAACTATCGTTTTCACAGCGTCAAACTGTCTGAAAAATCCTTTTTCACCTAACACCTACCGACAAACCTTGGGACAAATCTTGTACGTTACCTTTTTTTTTTTTTCTTTCTTTTTTTTCAGTATCCCTCTTCAGCTACATACAAAAAGACAGAAAGCTTTCACCATCATTAGACATGAAACATTTCATGCTTGATGAGTACCCACCCTAAAGTGTGGAGCGAGACAAAGACAGACAGGCATAGCTAGAACCGGCGTATGCCATGGATGTGAAGAGATCCTCTTGAGGAGGCGGAGGGATGGAGGGAGGCAGAGGCACATTGAAGCAGATGCAGAGAAATGTGAGAGGGTGTCAGTGAGACTGGTGATGACGCGCTCATGGCTGCGGAGAGCTGGCGAGGCCGCGGCCCTGGCTCTGACTCACCTCATCCCCACGGGGCCTCCTGGTTGACGTCACTCAGCGTGCGCTGTGGCATTTCTCTGCTTCAACTTCTTTGTGAGCAGCAGCCACACTTGAGCCTTTCTCACATCTGAGAGACTCTGTGCATTTGTCTATGTGTACAGTATCTATCTATCTATCTATCTATCTATCTATCTATCTATCTATCTATCTATCTATCTATCTATCACAGCTTTGTCTGCTGTGTAGTTCTTTGTCAAAGTACCAGTGTTGAGCAGAGGTGTGACTCACTGTGCTTCAACCAAAAAACATTCTGTACGTTATCAACACAATGTTCATGTACGTATGGGAAGAATTTCTGTAAGGACAAACCTCCGAACACTGACTGCATAGCTCACCTCTCTGAAAGCACAAAGCTCTGTCCACAGTTAGGTGAGGAGGGTGGAAATATAACTACTAACAATATTCATCAAGATTTTTTCTCTTTTTACACACCTCAGGAAGTTAGTTAAAAATGCAGTATATTGGCAATCCATGAAAAAGAAAGCAGTTTTTCAACTCAAGTTTTTCGTACTATGCAGGGCATTTTTATCCCTAATGGTGTGGACAAATGGCATAGTTGTTCAGAACCTTCACCTTCTGCAATCACCACAGTTGAACAGTACATTATTTGCAAATACAAATATGCTTTCACGAACAGAAGTGCACCAAAGAAACATACAACTGGCCGATCTCCGCCATGACCTGAGAACTGACATTTTTGACGGTACAGATGGTTCCTTATGCTTTTATTCGGTGTAAATTGGCAGAGCAAGTGAAAAACCACAAGAGTTCCTACATGAGGGGTGGCTGCTGAAAGGAGCACACATTGTTCTGTTCTGCTCACACCTCTCAGATGTACATGAAGTCCTGTTGGCAGGTAAATCACTAAGGTGAGTCGAGAGCAGTAGGTGGAATGGTGCATTGCTCCAGCAAGTTATTAACGTGGCCTTTATTTCTGATGGCCTTAACGAGGCATAAATCCTGCAGTTGAAGAGAAAAGCTGTGTGCAGAGGCAAGAGGTGCTGGGGTAACATCCAAATTTTAAACTGTTTTCAGCGTCAATATGCTTTAGGGCAGTGTTTGTGTCTTTTTTTGTTTGCTTTGTTTTTTGTTTTGTTTTTTTATACATTTGGAACATCCATGATTAAGAGGTGGCATGTTTGTGAGGAGTCTGGGCTTCAGGGAAAACAAGAGGCAAACAATCCATTGCTGTTATTATAACAAGTGTGAAACTCTATCTGTAACTTCTCATTTAATCTTGCACAATTCAAATAACAATGTGTCTGAACATGAATCTCTCCCAAAACAAAAAACCACTTGTGAAAATCTGCTCTGCACACTGATACAGTTTAAAGAACACCACCATTGATTTCAGCTCATTTCAGGGTTGGCCACTATGTTAAATGCGACATTATGTGTGGTTAATGATATGAAGGACACAGTCATCTGCATATAAACACTGACAGAGCTGTGTACCAAGACTCAGCCACCTGCACCTTGTAACAAGACTGAAGCAGACAAGTATTAGAGCATTTTCCTGGCATCTGTGCTGACATGTTATACATGTTTGTTTGTATACCAAAGCATCAATTATCCTTAACAAGAGCATATTCTTCTTTCATAAATTCTTATGAGCATTAAGTCACAGATGTTAATACAAAAATGCGGCACTACTAATGCCAGCTCATGAAAACTAAAACAGTTGAAAACTGTTGAAATCCATTTTTACAACAAAAACAATCTGTATATCTCATACCAATAAGGCAAATGGGAAAAATGCTTTGTTAATATTTTTATTTGAGTTTGAACATATAAAATATGAACATTAACACAGAAAAAAGCAATGTTTAACCTCCAAATCATTTGTTTGTGTTTCACTTGCCTCTCTATAAAAGGGTTCAATAAATTAACAGATTTAACAATAATACCCCAAAAAAATATCATAATGATTAATAAATATTGATGTAAACAAGCTTACTTAAATATAAATAACTGTGAAAAGTGCATTTTAATATGACCGATGTTTTTTAGTTATATTCTGGGCAACACAATTTTGCTCGTGGGTATGCAGAGCCATATTAAACGAGGCAGCATGAAGCCAAGATCTCATTGATGTGTCTGGCATGTAACTGACATGAATAGTGCAATGAGCTGTTCTCTTCTGCTGCTGCCCAGAAGCAAAAGCCCTGAGCAACACTGACCAAGAGGAGGATGCACCACATCCCACCCAGCCTTGCAGCTGAGAAGGAAGTGAGGGTGGGGGTGAGGGGGGTGGAAAGCTAGCCAATACAACACTGGCCTCAGTGTAAAGCAGTGGAGGACACACACCCACAGGTCTATTCCTAGTGCCGCGCAACCATCCAAAGGAGCCCAAAAGTGCGTCACCTGTCAAGAATTAGCCAGTACACCCCAACTGACACATGCTAGTCTGACACATCCTCTCACATCCACACATTGTTTCTTGTTGCTAAGCACAGACCCGGAGAGACATGGAGCCAGCTGTATCAACAATATGTCTGTACAAAATCCATGAATACATCATTTCCCCCCACATAAACCAGTATCTATAAAAGAGGAATTTGTGGTGAGAATGTGTGTACCTCATGCAAACTTCAGACACAGGTTTCTAGAGATAGCTGCGGGTGATGAGGAGGAGATTAGATATGAGGTGAGAGATCTAACCTTCGAGTGAAACATGGTTTGATTGGGTCTTTTGTCAATTTCACTGATTGTGTTATTATTTTCTTCACAGCGTTCTGTAAAATGTCATTCAAAGGCACATTTAGAAACTTCATTTAAAATTATCTTCGAGTGATCTTTTCACTTACATTTGAGCTATTTCATCCTGAATTGTGAGGCAATTTGTAAAGTCTGTTTTAATATGAGCTCTAGAAATTGTAATGCTTCAGATGCACGATGATGGTTTACAGCAGTGTTGTGCATGTTTTTGATAAACTGTGAACTGAATGAAGTTTGCAACTAATAAATCATTAACTACAATGAGAGTTACCAATGCTGTGTTTTATGGTATTGATAGTGCATCCGGCAATTCAGATGCAACTGTGAATACAAAATTTGAAGGAGTATTATGAACACATCAGTTTAGATTCCAGTGGAAAACATCTCACATTTTGCTGGGTCTGAAAAAACGTCAGCCACATCAACATTCAAACAACACATCAAGTTGAAGTCGCAGCGTTTTTAAAGGACTGGTGACCCTTATTTCCCAGCAACGACTAACTGCTGTAACTTAATAGACTACATTTTTTGAAATGTCCTGCCTTTGAATGTCATTTAGAGAAAAAGAAAAAAAATCTAAACACAAACAGCAGAAATGACCGTGACCGTGTTCATTTTTTGGGACTGTGAACTTATCTTAAAAATCAAAATGGTGAACTATGAACACAAATTAGTTGTTTTTAATCTGTGTGAATGGACCTTTGACCGAGCTCTTGTCAAGTGTGGACTTGCACAACACTGGTTTACAGGTACATGAGATTAATTAGCAGTACGGGCACTACAAATAGCCGTGCATAATTGTTGATCCTAACAACAACTGTGCAACTGATGTAACAGAATCAGTGTTGTGTTTTTCTCATTTCCCTAATGAGCAGTGGAGCGAGCACAAGCATCTACAAAAATTAGGTGTCTGCATGTGCGTCCAACATCACCGTGTTTCCACCGCCTCCTGCTTATCTCGATGAACCCACTCCTAATAATTTTCTTGAAATTTAGTTAAACTTTGCGATGTATGTGGACGAAAACCCAGCTAATATGTTGGTGGTGTGGGCAGTATACCCACTATAGCAAGTCTCACAAGCTCCCTGTTTACGGGGAGCTGCAGCAGGATTAGGATGCCACTGCTCCCAAGAGACACAACACAAATGTTGCAGGAACAGGATATATTTACTCTAATGCAAGCAGAGGAGGGTCGTCCGCATCATAATCACAGGATGAACGCAGGATGAAATTTCATATATATAATAATAAGAGAGGCTGTTATTGGGCGAAACTTGCAAGCAAATGTATCATCTTTCAGTAAACCGCATGCACCTGAATGTGATCAATATGCTGTTTTGTATATTGTGTTTAGATGGTTTAATTCTGTTAACAATAATACTATCACTGCAGCTCTGAGGTCTGACACTCACACATCTAGTTTGTATCTATGACCACAGAAAACTGTATTAGCTTAACAGGGAAGCAGGGGAAACAATCCATATTTCATTCAGTCGTAGTCTAGCCTTGTACTTAAGGTTGGGACTGTTTTGCTTTTAACTTTTAAATGATTAGTGAATCTTTGTAAAAGCATCTGCAGGAGCAGATCAAAGGCTGAACATGGCCATCCTGCAGGAGTGTGCACTGTTCTGTCAGACAGCCTGATGGCCCCAATGTGTAACCTGTAGCATTGAGCACACATGGCTAGCATTACTGTTAGCTTAGCTGCTGTTGTTTATACACAGGAAAGGAGTAATGTTCATTGCCATTTACCAGAATTTCAGTTTTGACCCACTTCAGCTGTGGAAAGATGGAAGGCATTCAGTCTTTATTGCAGTGAGACAGCTTTGATTTTCAAAGAAAATAGAAATGGGTGTCATCAGTATAAGTAGACGTTGAGCATTTAGAAAAGATAGTGTGACAAAGGAGGAGCAGATGCACTCTGAGTGAAATCAGATAACATGTTGGCCCATGCTGGACTACACAAAACAAACAGGCGTTTAGGAGAAGGATATAATTATTTCAATTTGTCAATTTTTTTGTCCCCTTCAACTATTTTTAACAGTTGCTTGGCAACCACTTTTATGAATGCCTTAAAGATGCACAAAACAAAATCCGTGAAGGTGGTGTGACTTCAAAACAGCCAGGGAGACATACAAAAGTATTTTAGCCATGTTGATGTTGTGACGAATGACTCAAAGGGTTTGATTAAACTTTTGACTTTGCAGCAGACATGCAAACATTGTTGAATGCTCCTGGCCGATCCTCAGGTCCTGGACCATGCAGTTCATTTGTAACGAAAAGACCCAGAAAACTGACTCTTAAGCTAACACAGTCGTATGAGACCTGCAGAATGTTTGCTTTTATTTAAAACACGAGCAGCAGTGTTTTCTACCTAAATTGAAGTCAAGCCTCAGAATGAATCAATAATGCTGTAGTCCAGACATAGACTGGAAAATAAATAGGAGGAGGGAGCAACTGTGACATCACCCATTCTTCTGTGGACTGCTGTTTTGAAGCCTCGCGTTTGGCATTATGGCTGTCAGCATCTTTAGTGTTTTGGAGCCAAAAGTGATCATATTTGGATGAGGGTGGAGCTGGGTTACTTACTGTGATACTGAGGAGACTTGTGATTGGACTTCTTTTTGAAGTTGCCCCCTGCTGGCCATGAGAAGGAATGCAGGTTTAAGGTACTTCGTAAATCGTTAGACTTAAAGTTATGCATAATTATGAGCATGGCTGCTTTGAGTGACAGCTAGCTGCTAGGTTTCAGCAGCCAGGCTTCATTCAGCCCACTTCAGCTCCACCCAAGCTCCACCTCTTCGCCCGTTTTGGAGCTAGCTGGGAATTTGATGGAGTCAGGCACAGCAACAGCTGGAGCCACCATCACTGAGCTTCACAGTGGCTCTTCAGTAACCTGTAGGTGACATCATGGAAACTACGTCCATGTTTTGCACAGTGTGTGGCTTAAGTCTAACCAAATATGAACCATAATGCTGTCACATCATAAAACAGATACAAACAAATCTTGACTAGTAATGTGAAATGAACTTTAACGCTAATGTTAATAAATGACTTGTAATATTGAATATTGTGCTTCAATATCTGAGCAGCCACTTGAGTGACTGCTGATGCTCAAATGTCCTGAAAAAGGGGAACAGAGCTAAAACAGCACTACTACAGACATATTTGCAACACTGTGAGTTGCTCAGCCAGAAAATGCCCAAAAAGACAAAATAGATCACAGTTCCTGATGTTCAGTGTGTTCACAAGGTCCTCTGTTTACACCATCACAGCAAAATCCTCAAGCCAACAGGACTCACACTAAGCTAAAAATAAGAAAAGACAAGGCAGGTATCCATTTAAGACTGGAGTGAAGGCGTCCTGTGTTATCGAGTAATTTACACACACACACACACACACACACACACACACACACACATAAACTATCATTTTAACCCCAGGGTGACTGTTCGGCATGTGACCTCCGTTTCACTGTCATTCTACAGAGTGGTGCTTCTGTAAGAGCCAAATGGACAACTGCTGAGAATATTGCAGGCTTGTACCCAGACAGGCAATTTTCCCTACGGTGGGATAATGGCAGTAAGTGGGGGGGTGGAGAGATTTAGTCATATACTGTACACCTACTTGGAAGGTGGTGATTTTATTCTGCTGCCACCATCCAATCTATCGCCTCATTGGTGTTGATTACAGGCAGCTCCTGGTTTCTAGGTTTTGCCATCTCACCTCCTACAACCTGATTTGAAGGTAGTTGTTTTTTTTTTTCTTTCAGTGTAATTTTATCTCTCTTTCATTTTGCTATTTTTACCACCATATAGGAAAAATGACAGTTATTTTCCTGGTAAAGCATTCGCAGAAATGAAACACATTTTGATGTGGCTTGAAGTAGATTTAGGAGAGCACAAAGTAAGATACAGATCATCAACATCCATTTTCTACACAAATGTTCTTATCTTGTGGCCTGGCAAATTTTCGTTATCTCTTGCTATGTTAAAAAAGCATTTACATACCAAAATCCATCTATTTTCCCTTCTTATAAAACATCAATTTTTTTAATGACTTTTCCGGCATTATGGGGTGTCAACATAGAAATTTGTCTGTGAATATTTCCACATGGGTCACGTTAGAGAGATTTTCATCAGCAATGCTGGTTGTTTAACAATGGAGACAACTCCCATGATCCCAAGCTACTTCATCAAACTACATCTTTTGTTTTCATTGTGTGGATTGAGAGACCCATGGTGGCAGAAATTGCATACTGTGCATTTAGCTGTGGCGTGGAAACGCATTAATTAGCATATTGTTTTCCCGGTTGCTTATTCACACTTGGCTGAGAGCCACACACAGCGCAAGCCAGACCACATCTGAATATGAATGTGACCACACCCAGACGTCATCCAGCCGATCCAACTGCAGCGTCTATTGCGTATTACACCTTGTACGTACAGTATTTTTCTTGTCAAAATAAGATATCCAGATACTGATTGCATGCTAATAGCTGGTGTAAATGGGGCCATAAGTGTCTCCATTCAAACGAAGCTTACCCCTCCCATCATACAATACTACATTAGGCTATGTTAGCTTGTGGGTTGTAGAATTTAATGGCGGCGTATCATCGGTGATGAGCGCATGAATGTCATTTGATAAAAACTTTTAGCATTTTCAAAAGAGTGTGTTTGCAACCTAATTTATTAATTTCTCCCGCAGGCTCAGCTTCTGGAACTAACAGCATGGTTAGGGAAGCTGTGGGTGGAGACAAACGGTCCTTTACAACACCATCCTCGCTGAGTCACATCCACTTTTTAATGATCAAATCAAATCTGTGAATTATACCCTGCCCGCATATTAGGTTTCATTGTCTTTCTATCGTCTAAGATGTGAGGAGTAAAATGGATTATACTTTCATTTGTTCGTTCACTTAAGGGACTCCCTCTTGTCCTGGAGGGTGGCTGTAGCTGGCCTTCGTACATAGCCAGACAGAGATGACCATGTGCAAAAATGCAGTTGGCTGATATAGAAGGCAAGAAAGCCGGTTGTGTGTCTCCTTCAGCTTGAGACTCTCGAGTATGTGAGCTGACATCAGGTCACCCTGTGCACCACCTGACGCAGCAAGTGGTTCTCTGATGATGGGTCGGACATAACGAAGAGGCTGCCGTCAGCTTAAGCTCCAGGAAACACTAAACGGCTTCGATTTATTTCTGGCAGCTTAAAGGTGATGAATTTGGGTTAACTCTAAAGAGGTGTGATTAATGTTTTCAATGTCATATTTTAATCCCTTGAACTAAGTTTCACATTGAAAGTCAGCAAAATGCAGCTGTAGCCCCTGGCTGTGCACTCGTGCTATTATCCAACATGGCTGTCTTCTTTCACAGTTGGATCTCCTTCCCTTGAGACCTGCAGACCCTGCGTCAATCACAAAAATTATTCAGATAGCTTTGACCTCAGTGTTTTTCAGTGAGAAATCTTTTTATAGCAGGCGGAGCAGCAGAGATGGGCGGGCAGTGAGAGTAGGAGGGAGGGAGTAAAGATGTGGACAGACGGAGCTTTCTGTGGCTGCCTCAGTTTGTTCTCCAACACTGTGAAACTCATACATTCTTCAGTCTGTCAGAGGGGGAGCCACAGGCTGACGCATGTCTCTCTCCTCTCACAGAGAGCTAATGGTCACAGCGCCTGGCTCACTTCTCTCCGCCAGAAATGGAGAAATAACGAAAAGCGACAGTCAGAGTTAGATGAATATCCAGAGGTAGTGCGTCGTCATTCATTTTTTGGGAAGCACAGATTGAGTTGCCGCTTCACGCTGTAGCCCACAGAACATTTTTCTTCTTTCTTTTCAAATTGACAAATTGTTTTGTCTCATCTTTGCATCTTTCAGGTTTTTTTTTGTTTTTGTTTTGTTTTGTTTTACATGCTGCTGCTCTTCAAAATGCATAATTTACCTCCACAAATCAATTGTTTTTGAAAAGCACTTCCAGAATATTCTGAAACCTCAGAGCGCCACATGCAATAATCCAAATGACACAGATTGAAGTCTTATGTGAGTCCAATCTTGTCTCCTGCAACTCGTTCACGCGCAGCTGTTTTGCATTAGATTAATACTGCAGCTCCTGATTATTTTCATTATCGATTGATCTGCAGATGTCAAAAAATAGTGAAAAAAATGCCCGTTGCAACTTCTAAGAGTCCAAGGTCTTCAAATGTTGTGATTGAAAGGAAAGCAGCAAATCCTCTCTCACAAGATTGTTGGCCTTTTTTTTTCTTCCTATTTTGCTTAAAAAAATTATTATATCATTATTATTAGATTTTTATTATCTTCAGATTGTTTGTCGCAATCATTGGTCATCATACAGGATATATAAATATTCCTTTAGTGTCCCTGCGAGCCACAGCCTTGCTTTATAATAGCTACACTGTCCACAAAAAAAGATGCTCAGCAGAGACCAGCATACCTCATGTGCCCTCATGCATGAAGATAATTAATGAGGGCAAGATGATAAGACCTGTTTAATTACTCCTAATGACTGAATACATTTCCATTCCCAAAAAGGTGGCTCAACTTTCCTGTTCTCCACCACATTTTTAGAGCTACAAGAGCAGCGCTGATTTTAGGCCGGCATCTTTTTTATGAAATGAAAAGACTAAAAATCTTCCAACATTCGTCAAGCAGTATTTTCCACCCACGAAAAAGACAACTTTCACAAACAAAATCCTTCAGATCAAGTCAGAGAATTTAAGAGAGTATCCCAGGGACAGTTAGATGACAGCCGTTTTTAAAGTTTCATCAGTCTGGTCCAGTCTAAACTGGCTTTTTTCTGATAAATTGTTTTCTATATCAAACCTAACAAAAAATGACAAATTCCCATCTCCAATCACCAGAAGTGAGGTTAGAAAATGCTGCATCAACAAGTATTTAGTTGACTATCAGAAGTGTTTATTGATTCGTTTTTGATTCATTTTTTGAGGACTATTACAAACTAATTTCAACTGAAAGTGATATCATAATTTCCCTTGGTTAACCTCTCACCTGGTGTTTCGTCCTCTTACTCCCAGTTGTTCAGTCCAGTGTTGTTGTTGTTGTTGTTGTTGTTGTTGTTGTTGTTGTTATTGTTGTTGTTGTTGTTGTGTTTGGTTGGGCAGCCGGTCAGACTCTTTGTATCTGTCAAAACTGTTTTATTCTGTGCCTGGAGCGCTCAGCTCTACTAACATACACTGCTGAAGGATTATACAGGCGCGACCAACAGGTCACAAAACACCAAAGATTCAATGGCAATACCCTGTTTTCATTGATATTTTATTCTTGCCTTGTATTTAACTGCTTTCGCCTCAGTGGGACCTGTTGAATTTTCATTTTCCAGAGTTTCTTTTCACATCCGGATGGTATTCTGTTGTGGCCACATGGTCTTTTGAAACTGGCATTATTGGAGAAAAGAGAGTGTTAGCATCACTAATACACTAAGAACTTTTACACGTTTGTCTTTACGGTTAATCTTTAAACGTGCAGTGTTCAATGTCAGCGTTTGAGTCCTCAACCAAACCCCCTGAGCACTCAACAATCAGGCACCAATGTCGTGTGTTCTTCCCTGTTTGTCCCTGTGAGTGAAGATGTTCGTCCTGCACCTGCTGGTGTGTTTGCTGCAGGTTAGATGAGGCTCAGTGTGTCTGCCTGCACTTTCAGACGTGAATCAACTCCAGTAGCTATTAGTTACGCACCTTGTAGTCAGAATATGGATCGCTCCAAGTCTACAATAAAAGCATAGTCTTACATTGTGTTTACTGTTATCAGAGGTTACTGTTTCTATGGTGATTGAGAATTTGCAGTTACAACAACAGATATATAACAATAATTTATAGTCCCTGACGCTCCTTCTTATCGTCTTCTCCTGCGTCGAGCAACAAATGTCAGTTTTAAGAACACAGAATTTTATATAAGCCCTTGAATATATCAGTGTCGTCTTTGAAGTGGCGGAGAAACTTTTGAGTTTTAACATATTGGACATGATGCTTTTTTGCTTGTACCAGACACACTGTTAAAAAGTAAAAAATATATATACATACTGTAAATTTGGGCCACGAATTCTACATTTAGGCATAACACCAAAAATTCTCATCCACAACAAAATGTAAATGATCTGAAACACAGTAAAAGTAGACATACTACAATGAAAAAAGTACTGCATTCCAAATGTATTCATGTTTAATTATATTTTTCAGTTATGGTAATATTTGGAAATAAAAGTACAATTTTAATCTGCAACATAAACTGTAAGTGGTAGGGTGGTAGTAGAGTAAAAACTGTGATATTTGATGAAGTATAAAGTAGCAGAAAATGGAAATATTCAAATAAGGTATTTAAAAGAGTACTCCATTGATTCAGCATTGCACCCATCACAATGAACAGTTACTTCAAGAAGAAAAGGTTTGATGCAGTGTTACATCATCTTTGTTTATATCCTTGTCAAAACCAGGCGCCTATATTACCCACAATGCAACTTGACTACAGGCAGTTCTTTATTCAGGTGTGATGCTAGTGGTGGCTAATGTAGCTGCGAGCTGTTAGCCTCAGGCAGAGACAAGGAGCAGGCTGCAGAGGTCTCACTCCCCACCCCCAAATTTTTTGCTTTTGTCAAACTTGTGGTCTTCAGACCCAACTGATGCTGCCTTATATGCAGTAGTGCTCCTCAACACCTGGAAACAGACTTTGATGTGTCACATCAGTGATGTTGAGGACAGTGCCTGTTTAAATGTACTTTGTTACCATATTGGTGAATTGAGCTTTGATCAACACATGACCTTCACCCCATGACCTGCTTATGACTCATTAAAATCAACATTTTAATTATGTGGCAATTATTTCATGAAATATTTCAATGAAATGTGAAATTTAGTGCTGTGAGTACAGAACGCGAGATGAGTACGACATTTCTATAATCTGTAGATGCCGAGTTAGCATTCAGAAGATTGTACTAAAACGCACACATATAGCATACATCACCAGGACATCACGTCGTGCATACCAGATAAAATGATGGCAGCACGAAAGACCACTAAAAATGTTCAGATTAAACCTTCAGAAAAATACTACTTATTGAGGAATATATTCGCTTCAAAAAGTGGGCATCTCTCCCATGTTTCTTTGTGCTTTTCTATTCATTTGGACACTGTCACGCATCACTGTGAAATGAAGTTGTGAGTAACATTTTCTTTCCCACGTTCACTTCCTGGTGCATAGTTAACAGTGCCATTCAGTCAAGATCTCGTGGCCATAAAATAGAAAAAAAAATATCCATGAGATTAAAAGTCACCACATATTCCATCAGCAGGGACGGTGATTTACATTACCTGACATCCTCTGATGTCAAAAAGGAGGGACATTCAAACCCATGACACGACATCATTTCATATTAGATTAAAACAGCTTATAATTTTAGACACAGTTAAATGTTACTTGCGCCATTTAGTTTCCAAGGTAACGAGAAGGGTATATTTAGAGTGCACTAAACTGAGGAGAAAAAAGTGTTCATAATCTTGATGGAGCTATTACAATTAGTCAAAGTCAAATAGTAAAGATCAAAACACCTCACTTGCTTACAGTTGAAGGTGAGAGATTGCTCAAGAACAGCCCAGCCCATTCACCACCACTTCTGACACTTGCGTCATTCAGTTTTTAGTGGCATAACTGATTCACATGGTACAGTAGAGGTCTCACTTCAGCTATTCATCAAGGGAGATTCAGGGGAAACACAGACGTCAATGGCAGAAGGTGTTTTTTTTTTTTTCTTATATATGTTGAGCTGTTTAGCTGCAATGCAAGAAAATCATACGTTTCAGAAAGCACAGAGAAATAAGAGTTTAACATTTTCACTGGGGATAGGTGTTTTCCTCATTAAAACTCATCAAAGTGTTTAGTATTTAAACTGCACTGTTGGTCATCACAGTGCTGTATCAAACCAAAGGTGTTTGAAATGTAAAAATGGATAAAAGGTTTTCACCAAAGTTGTATTTATTTTATTTTCTATGCACACCTGTCTACAGACTTGTTACAACTGTGTACATTGCAGTGTCGCCAGTTTTTGTTTCACCCGCCACTGAAAACAAACGAAAACAAAATCTGAGCTCCAACTAGCAGGCAATAGTGTTAGATTCATTCGCTCATCCCTGTGCAGTACCCTAACCGACCAGTAGGAGTCACTAATGCAGTAACAACCCTCACTGGCTTCCCACCAGGAAACATGGCTACTTGTGTTGTGAACATATGACCCAGAGGACCTGCTACCAGAATTAAACCCTGCCTCTCTGCTATGGTGGGCATCAGGTAGAAACTGTATTTTTCTTTTTCTGTATTTTTTTTATTTTTCTATGTATTCAAGTACAGAAAATAACTTGCATTTACATTTAAAAAACAACAGCAGACAAATACATTGGACAGTCGTTATGGAACTGTATCTGTCTCTTTGGTTAAATAGTGTAGTAATTGTAAAGAGTTACTCCAAAAAAAAAAAAAAAAAAAACTCATTTTGATGAAAAGTGAGAGTTTCTGTTCTCGCATAATTAACGCCTCAGTGCTGCCCTAAGTTTAGCGGAGCGTCCTCGAGGATTCTCTGATACATCGTTCTTTTCTGGGATGATCACTTTTCTTCGCAGCGGGAGCCAATAAACACTTTCAGAATCTTTTTTTTCCTTCCTGGAGTTTCCTTGCTTCCTCGGGCTGAAGTGATACTGATCAAGATTAGACAAGTCATCTCCTCTGAGGAAACGTTTGACCAGTCTGTCCTCCAGCGAATGAAAGGTGATTACGCACAGACGTCCTCCAGGTCGCAGTGAGGCCCGGGCAGCGCGCAGGCCTGCATGTAGCTCGTTCAGCTCATCATTCACAAAGATACGCAGAGCCTGGAACGTCTTTGTGGCCACATGTGCAGGTCGGTGGAGTCGGTCTTTGCGGGCATAGATGACAGAAGGAGGAAACGACCCTAGAGACAAAGAAATGCTCAGAGTGAGTGGAACTGGATTTAAGTCTAATGTACTGCAACATTTTGCTGTTACTGTATATTTACTGTTAATAATAAAAGCACAAAGAGTAATACGAAACAGCTCAAAGTAAACAGAAAAAAATGTTGGAAGTGTGCGTTAGAGGCTAAAAACTAAAGATTCACATCTTTAAAGAAACATATAAAATGAGATGTAAACATGAGCAAGACTGCAAAGGACCAAAGAAACCAAGAAAGTTGATCGAACCATTTTGAAAACTGATTAATTAGCTGAGTAATTTTTCAAGAATGCCAAACATTTGATGGTTACAGCCTCTTAAATGTGTGGGTTTTCCGTTTTACTTTGTCTTATGTAAATTGGACTGTTGCAACTGTTGTTTTACAGATGAAATGATTAATAGATGAATCAAGAAAATGATCTGCAGATTAATCAGTGATGAAAATCATTAGGAATTACATTCATATTGGAATACAGCAGATGTGGATGAGTGTGTTGCATGTTTGACTTTCATGCCAGAGACTGAAGTTCATAACCAGAGTGATGGAGGCAAACTCAAACAACCATCCATGAATGAACTTATCAGCTGCACACCACCAATCCAAGTCTTGAGTCTTGCGACTCTGAAGACTCTCACGTGACCTAATAACTCATGTACAACCTCAACAACCCAGGTGTTATCAGTTTGTGAACTGCACAAAAGAGGCTGAAATGCCTCAAATCTCCACTGGTCAAGAGGAGAAAGGAGTCTCTTATATGAAATAACACTTTGTTAATCCCCCGTAGTGAAAATTTGGAAAGATTACAACAAGTTAGCCAGGAGTCGAACCTAGAATCTTCTGATCTGTAGTCAGACGCATAATCCATTGTGCCACTAGCCCCATATCATATTTGAGAATAATATAAATCTAGTTGCCTTGGACTTGGTACTTTGTAAGAATGCAATCTCCTGGTTGAGTGAAAATCATCAGACATAGCAGGCTGGTTAAGTATTCTATATGAGGATATGCCACTGTGGACAACTGGAAAGGTGTCTTGGACAACGTGAGGGGAGCAACTATGGAGCTGTAACTGCGGATGAAGCGTCTGTAAAAGTTAGCAAACCCAGGAACCGTTGCTGATCTTTGCGGGTGTCGGGAACTGGCCAGGATGTGAAGGCAGAAACCTTGGCTGGGTCCATCTGGATGCTGTTCTCTGCCACGATGTACCCCAGGATGGAGGCAGAAGGGGCCTAGAACTTGCACTTTTCTGCCTTAAGGAAGAGTGAGTTGTCCAGGAGATGCTGCAGGACAGTCTGGATGTGGTGGACGTGTTCCTCACCGGACTGGGAGGAGATGAGGATGTCATCCAGATAAACGAGCACATAGCGATTCAACATGTTTCTGAGCACGTTGTTTACCAGGGCCTGAAACACAACCATTGGTAAGTCCAAAAGGTGTCACCAGGTACTTGTAGTGGCCTGTGGGTGTGTTGAAGGAGGTCTTCCATTTATTCCCCTCCCGGATGTGAACCAGGTGATAGGTGTTGCGCAGGTATAGCTTTGTGAAGATGGTGGCCCCCTGAAGAAGCTCAAAGGTGGAAGAGATGAGGGGAAGTGGGTAGTGGTTCTTGATGGTGATGTCATTGAGACCCCTGTAGTCAATACATGACCTCAGGATGTGGAACTGGATGGACTCATGGTGGTTTCCGGACAGTGAAGGACTGGAGGGACCCACAGGCTGGCATTCCGTTCTCCCACTCGGCAGTTCCACGCAGGCAAGCCCTCCCTGTCAGGTGATTGATGGTGAAGGCTACCATGGCTTGCTCAGAGGCGACGGTGTGGGGCTACACAACGAAAAGGATGGAGCATTTGGTAAAAAAAAAAAGGAGTTGCAGGTCTCCAGAATTCCAGCGTAGTGTTCAGGAATCCCCACCCAGGGTTCGCAGACAGGAGGAGGTGGAATGGTTGGTGGTGACTGGACTGGAGGTGGCCCCAGAAAAACCGGCTGGGTCAGGATGACGATTACCTGCTGGATCTGTGCAGCTAATGCAGCTAGCCTCTGCTCTTGAGCCGCTGCTGCTGCTTTTCTGGCTGCAGCCGCTGTAGACGCCATCAGAGCCTCATGTTGCTGGAGGATGCCTTTGATCCTCTCAAAGCGATTCTGTGGCGAGAGGGAGCATGCTGGGTCCATGACTGGCCAGACTGTACTATAACAGGTTGGTTTAGGACCCAATTGCAATGCCACCAGTGCACGGAAGTCTCTTTGACTGACTTTGATCTCAGTCGTGACAATGTCCGATTCTGAACTAGTGTCTCTCAAAGTACAAGATGCGGCAAGATCGATGTTCCATTTTCCAATGTTTCTGTCCTATTGAGAGTCCCTTGAAATGTTTGGCAAACCAAACATTCAAAAGTCACGGAAAAGCAGAGGTCCAGGAAGTGCAGGGCAAAACACAGATACTGAAGGCAGAGGTATTTACCGGAGAACAGGAGATCAGGCGAAGTCAAAGGCAGGCAGGTCCAGTAAGGAGAGACCAGTCCGATAACGAACGCTGGAGAGTCTAGCATGATGCAAAGAACAATCTGGCACTGAGAGAGTGTGGGAGACCATCTTAAATACTGGACTGATTGGGAATGAAGATTAGGTGAGTGAACTGGTGACAAGGGGGTGCACAGGTGAACAGATTTAGGAAATAGGATTTGGGTCACTCGGTAGATTGAAGAAATAGTTCCCTACCAAGCTGAATACGTTACTAATGTATGTAATGTAGGTAAAAAGAGCATTTGCAGCCAGAAAATTTCACATCAATCTCAATAAATTAAGGGTTTATCGTGATTGTTGGAACAGCGTAAAGATGAACCAAGATGAATTTGTTGAGTTTTATTTTGTTTCTGTCGAACTGAATGAGTATTGTTTTACGCTGATCTGCAAGGTAAAATTTGCACTTTTGTCAGTGGAGTCCGGTAGCCTTGAAGAGATCGTGTAACGGCTGTTTCTGCTTAGTGGGGAGGTGTGGCCAGGTGCCCATTTGTTTTGGTCTGAGATGCTGGTGCTAGTGCGACATCTAGTGGCAGTGAATGTAATATATAGAACCGTTATTAAATTACGTTCAAAGATAACAAGATGCAGCACAAAAAACAGAGCTTATTGAAAAATATATACAAGCTACTGAAAACGATGGCAAGAGAGCTGCAGCAGGACTGAGTGGCAGGTCCATCAGAGGCTCTGTGTGGAACAGATGGAGGGTGGAGATGGTGTGGATATGGCTGATGTGTCACCAAAATAAGGAGGTAAATGCAGCCAAATGCCTCTCATGATCTCTGAGTTCACTGAATGCCAAGTTCAAATTAAATCTTACTGAGGACAAAAAACAATTTCTGTCTGAGTATTGAGTGCAGTTTCAAAAAATACCAAAATATTGTGGGGTTTTTTTTAATTATTGCACTTAGTCTCGACCTGTTCTCTGTAAAATAAAGGATGATTCCCTCCACAACCTTGCTCTTTAACACTCCTGAACAATTTGCACCTGCCTTATATCTTTTATCTATTACCTACGTCCTCCCTCAACGTGCATGTGCAGTACGGAGAAAGGCATTATTAACTGCAGACATGTAAATATTGTTTGAGATGCCAAGAAAATTGCACTTGCAGGGTTCAGAATGCAAATGTCAATGTGGTCATGAGAGATTAGGACCAAAGGCTGAGAATATAAATTTGCTGCACATTTAAATGATTCCCTTTATATTAATACATGTAAAGAGTTGTGGGGTCCAGCTTGACCAACTTCTAACCACCACACAGACGACAAAAGAACAATTAGACACTTATATAGACCTAAAGAGAAACTGCAATAAATAGAGAAGTGAGTGATGTGGCATTTCTCTCCTCCTGCACTAAACAGCCCAAGGTGTGACTCACACTGCAATCAATACAATGCCTGCACAGCAAGGACCAGCCCTGGTCTGGCCTCACCAAGCCATATACTCTCTCTCTAATTCATCTTTCAAAGGTCCTACAGACAGATCCATGGAGAAAAGAAGAGATTAAGATGTGTACATAAAGGGGAAATCAGGTAGTTAAGAAGGAACCACAAGATTGTGAATGTATTACACAGGACAGAACAAAACAAAACTAGCATCACAAAGCTTTCGCTGTACTCCTTTGTGCCTTGCTGTTATGTCTCATCTTAAGTTGTCATATTTGATGTTTGTAGCATGCCTCAACATAGCCAACATTCCACAATTAGCTATTTGGACAACAACAGTGTTTGATGCTCTGGTGTTACTGGCAGAAAAAAATGGAGGAGTTTGTTCACAACAACAAAATAAATGGAACAGGAGAACATGGACACACAGATGAGATGAGATGATGTATTGGCTCAAGTTGAAGTGAAATGGCATCACCACATATCAGGACACACCAGAAAGTCGTACTGTGTAAGTCTTCATGAAATAGGTGCTACTGCAAGCTTGGTGATGTAGTAACTACTCGTAGGACATGCTAATGCTCGCCAGCCACAACAGTCCACCAGGCTAGTTAGCTGCCACTTAGAAAGCCAGCTAGATATAATCCAATAATCCAACAGCAGAGCAGATTTATATAATATTGGATGGTGCAACAAAGTTAAACTGATGGCTTCCTCCATTTTCGACTGTCCGGCTCTTTTTGTTTTTTTTGCTTTTTTTTGGGTCAGTGCTGGTCATGGATAAGACGCTTTCAAATTGATGAGATGACGCAAAGACCTGTGGCAAAACTGACCAAAGCTGAATCTGCTACAGCTTCATGTGGATTTACATGCATGCTTCTGCAAGCGAATCCACTGATCGTGGATCAGTTTGGTTGCAATAAACTGATTCTGTCTGATATTCACTGTTGCAAAAGCTGGTGTGAGCAGGCCATGAGGCCACGGATGAAAGTCACATAATTCAGATTTGAATATGTTCATGAGAAAACAAAAATATCCTCCAAAAGTACACACCAGCTATTAGCTGATATTAGCTTATCAAAGACATATTGGTATATTCTGCAACTTAGTTCAAGTGACAACATTTATATTCATCAAATATTTAAGACAGAAATCTATACAAAATAAACTGTTGGTAAACCTTGGTAAACAGGGTTTTTTCTAAATGCATTTTAAGTCGGCAGTGATAGCATATATGCTACTGTTGAATTAATTGAAGTAGATCACTGCAAGTTGTGCTGTAACTGTTGCTGTTCTGCGTGGAAGTAAACGTTAAACGGCTTGGTGGCATCTCTAAATCAATGCATCCGTGTCCTTCCCACTGGCTACTCAAAACACACAAATACACACACGCACACACACAAAAACTAGGGACGCAAAAGCAATGAACTGGTGATGAACTAGAATTAGGTTTAGAAACATGTCACACGCTCATCCACCACCCTAACCTTCACACACTCTCATCTCACAATACAACATGAACTGGACATTGTCTCGCAGAATCGTCCAACATCAACGAACCTGGTTGGGACGTTCTATACCCAAAGTCTACTGGTACAGATAGATTTGGAATTAATATACATAATGTAATAGCTCAAAGACAATACAGCTCCAAAGCCCTGCTCATCCACACAGCCATGCTTCTGTATATGACTAAATGCAGTATTTTTATGCTCCTGTCATTAATCAGATTAGTCAGATTAATCAAATAACATGGACACCCAGTCGATATCAATGCAAACACATTATTGACTGCACTATTTCTTTTTTTTCATTTAGAAAATTCAGCATTTGGAATGACTCTCTGCTGCTGTACAATATTATGATGTCTCAATATGCACACATGCATATAAGCCTTCGTCATTTCTCTTGTGACTGTAAATTTGTTCCGGTCAGCATCACTGTCACAATCATAGAGCCCCGCTGGAACTTTCTTAAATCAAGACCTCTCTGATTTTTCTGAATAAACATTGGTAGTGACTCGCTTTGCTCTTCAAAAAAGATTACACAGCTGCTCTTACTCACACCTGTTCTCCCAGGGTGACACTGACGCACATACTGCTCTGTGCAATAACTATTGAAACAACATCTCGCTCGTTCAGCAGCTCAAATCTGGAGGCATAAGGCTCAAAAAAACAAAAACAAAAAAACCCAAAAACAATCAGCGAAGACAAACAATGTAATCCCAGCTTTATGCACGAGTGTGTCGTGTGTGTGTGAGCGTATGTGGGTGTTTGCATTTGTGTCAGGTGTCTGTGCATATTTGTGAGCGGAGAAACGGGGGAAATGAGGAGAAAAAAAGAAAGCCAAAAAGACAATGTGGAGAGAGCGAGAGATGGGTTACTGTATGTGAGACAATGTTTGTTTTCAAGGCATCAGCCACATTCTGTTCCAGCAGCCTCCAGCTCTGTCTTTGTCTCAACTTTAAAGGAAGGTGTGGAAGAAAGGCACCCAAAACAGAGCCAGGAGAGAGGAAGATGACTGAGGTCACACTCCACGGAATTTTCTGAGACAAATACGACCCACCGGCAGACAGCCTTAATAACTCTAGTCGTGTTTTATTTTCCCTTACAGCCTCCAGAATGCTGCGGGGAATTAATCAGGACAGTGTCGAGCTACCTGCCACCACGCCGGCCAGCTGCTGTGTCCGAGTGATGGGGTTGACACGGCGTGCCTCCACAATGGCTGAAGCTATTTTCCTGGCGTGTCTTTCTTCCCCGTATGCAGTGAGGATGGATGCAAGAGCCTGTTGATCTAAGGTATTCACAACGTCAGCAGCGCAGGGCATGTCGGGGTACCTACGCACAAAGAGAAGCCCAATTAAGCTGCTTGACGTCACGTCCTTGCTGACAGTGGCGAATCCTGACAACTCTGAGATACAGCTGAAACCCTTTATGGCTGACAGTTATGAAAAGAATGACTATGAGGGAATGAAAAGAGAAATGCAGCTTGTGCAGCAGCTTATTATTCTTAGCAGGCTGCATTGCACATTATAATGACATTTTAAAGGCATTCGGAAATATTTCTGAAAACACAAGGAGCATTACAATGCAATGCATAGTATGTACGGTATATAAACACACACACATATATACACACATGCATATTTCTATATCTATCTATGTATATATATATATATATATATACGTGTGTGTGTGTGTGTACATGCATATACACACACATATTTGTAAATATATACATATATATATACACACACACACACACACACACACACAGATACAGATTTAGGCTTGATAAATAATAGATTTTTCTACTACATACACACATAACTAAAACTAACATTTTTGGGGAGGATATATTAAATTTGGTTATTAAAGAATAGCAACCAAGATATGCACGTGAGGACGTTTTATGGTTGGAAAATAAACTTGTCAGTGCTCTCTGGTGGACAAACTCGGAAACAGTGACATTCTTTCTTAATTAATTTATCTTTAGCATTTTTGTACTGCAATTTCCTGTTACTTAGTGGCCAGTATCTACACCCACACTGATACATCTGGAATATGCTTATATTGGATGTCCGTCTCTTCTTCAAAGTCCCAATCTTCACTGGGTTTGTGTGTAAATTCCCAAAAAACACAATGGTGAAAGAGCAAATTATTTATGTAAATTCAACGATCCATGATAAAATTATAACACACTTAGCTGTGTAACTTTTCATACTTCTATCTACCCTGCCGAAATTAAAATGCTACTTCAATCTCTCTTAGGCATTTATGTTTTTCAAGTCAATAGGCCCATTAGCAACAAATCCTCCAAAACAACCCATATGACCATTATAGTATGGTGAGGAAATGACTGTGGTCTTGTTCAGTTTAGGGAAAGACCGCCTTCCTTTTTGCAGCCATATAACGTCACTCTTCTTCCTTTAATACTTAGAAAGGACAGCTGTATTCCTGTGAGGCCAATACTGGTCAATGATATTGGCAGCATTTTGGCAGTGCCCCTTTTTTATTCGCTGCACTTTGACATTACTGCTCCAATGAGTACTGAAGCAATTTCAAGGAACCAGTGACTGATTATCCAGCACCTGCCACCATTATTTATTCATTAGGAAAATGAAGTCCAGTGTTTTTTGCAAAGTTCTCACCTCTCTCCATCCATTCTCATATCCAAGGGTCCATCCTTGCTGATGCAGAAGCCCCTCTCGGCCTGATCCATCTGCATGGAGGAGCAACCAGCATCCAACAGGACAGCATCAATGCTGCCTGGCTTAATGTTCATGTTAGACAGCAGGACTTCAAGCTCGCTGAATCGGCCAAGCAATGGTTTCACGTGACCACTGAAGAAAGGATGAAGGCAAAGGTGATCCATATGGCAATTAGACATTTGTACAAATACATGTGACACAACAAACTGGCCTTTTATTATTTTGCTTAAAATATCATTGTCATTCACGCCTCTGAATGATAAACAAGGTATGAAATTAATTTAAAAAAAGAACAATGGAAAAACACACAAGCTTTATTTTTGTTTTTTGGTTTATCAGTTGAATAAGTTACATTTGAATTCAATAAACTAGTTGGCTAGAGGGAACAGGTTGAATAAAAACACAGCGAAAAGGCAAAAGAGAACTAGGAAAACAATATTTTCACAAAAATACACAACATACACAGTAACATAGGGCTGCAATAAAGACTATGGTTCAAAGAGATTAGAGACAGTTGAAATAAAAGACATGTTAATGATAATGTCGACTCTTGAGAAGAAAATGCCTTCATACATGTTTAAATTGCAGAGAGAACAAAGTGTTTTTAATATTGGATTGAACTGTGCTCCGTATTTTACAAAAAGATCTTCAGCATTAATTATTCTTCAAAGACAATAAAGAGGAGCTCCTGAGTAATGGCTCTGGTAACACGCTCAGGTGTTAGAGAGTTATTCCTTGATAAAATAATACAGTGAAGGAGGAAGAAGGGAGTTATGTAGCTGATAGTTCAGAATGGCTCCCTTTCTTTAAGAGTACCACTCAGGAGCTGTAAAGGTAAGTCAAGGTGTTAGATTGTGATGAAGCTACGTGGTGGTGAGTCCAGGGAGGGTTTCAGAATCTTGAGCACTTAATTGTGGAGTTTATCGACTGGTTCAATAAGTTCTGGGAGGAGACCAATTTGGCAGACAACAGTAATGTTTCAAAAGTATAACTACATGAAGATATGTATTTAAAGAAATGTGTGGATGCAGCATGGGTCGGACAATAAGGTGAATCTTGAATCTTGTATGGTGTGCCCTAATCTGACATAACATTTCCTCTGTAACTGAAAATACATAGGCTTTATCTGAAATCTGAATGCTTGGGCCAGACAAGTAGATTACTGTGTCATCAGCATAAAGAAGAAAGAAATTGTTTACAGCAGGAAAGTTGTTAATGTAAAGCAGGAAAAGCAGAGGCCTGGAAATGTCAGTATCACACTGGAGAAAGAGATTACATGACACATTTTTGAGACCATCGTTAACACTGAAGCGGGATTAAAATGTGTCAAACACTTTCAAAGACCAGTATATTTCGCACCATTGACATCACCTTTATTAAAGGAGGTTCATTGTTTGTTTCATTTGTTCAATAAGTATAGCTGTCCATTCATTTCAATGAAAATAATGATGAAATTCAATAAGTTTTGTGAAGTACTTTTGACAAATAAAGAATAAATAAGACAATAAAATTGGTCTAATGTGAAACCAGGGTTGGGCATCAGCTTTAAAAGGCTCAAAATGATATAGATCAGAGCAGGAGCCACATATGCTCCAAGTTACCGTTATTGACAATACACATATCAAACAGATCTCAGGGGTGATGGGGTTACTGCACCACAATTTTCTACACCTTCACAGTTCACAGTTCATTTATTTGAATGGTTCCTCTGTATTCAGCCACTGTGTGTGTGTGTGTGTGTGTGTGTGTGTGTGTGTGTGTGTGTGTGTGTGTGTGTGTGTGTGAGAGAGTCGTGGGGTGGGGGTCTGGGGGTTTGGATGGGGATGGGGGGGTAACATGTAAAGCACTTTGTGCTACATTGTCTGTATGAAAAGTGCTCTATAAATAAGATTGATTGATTGATTGAACTTTACCCTCCACACTTCCTGTCCACTTCTTACCACTGATTGTCTCATCATGCTGCTCTGGAGGGATATGTCACTGCTGGCATCTCTACATTTGTTTATCCACTGTCTTTACCCTCTCTCTTTTTGTTCAATAATGTATTTGTAAAGAATAAAAAAAACAGAGCAAAATTCAACAAACACAACACGTTCAAAAACAAAAAAAAACCTGGAGGATTATTTTCCAAATCAAATGAACCATACAATCAAACTGGAAGCCAATGATATTAATTTATATTATGAAAGAACCAGAAAATAACCAGAAAATCTATTTTCATTACTTCCTATTGTATCAATTTTTTCCTCAAAGACATTTCACGTCTTAATGTAAGTGTGATGAAACTTTTTTCTACATTTCTTCTAATTACTAACAATGAAATGTCTGAGTTTGGTCATCATGTCAGCCTTGTCCTGTGTGGCACAAGTTCTAAATAAGGTTTTGGTGGGGAAAACAGTTGCTTCTCATAGAAAATGAATGGAAGACAGCAGCTTCATCCAGTTTGCCATGTTCTGGGTGTTTTTACTCATTTACACCTGGAAGCTGCCCAGTACAACCACAGTCTGATGTGCTGCCCACTGAGAGGCCCCACTGGAGCAGTTTGGGGGTTAGGAGCTGTGCTCAAGGGCACCTTCGTCTGTGCAATTACGAAGGTAATGAGGGAGTGGAAAGCACTGCTCTTTTTCTTTCTCTAACCACAACAACTGCTCCTGAATGGGAATGCTAAGTCGCCTCTTCAATTTATGGGAAACAGTATTTCCCATAAATTGACTGTTTTCCATATAGTATGTTTACAGTATCATACATACATGGTAGAGAAACAAGAGCCACGCTCAACATCAGGCAAGTCAAGGTTATTTTAAGCAGACATGTTCGTGGGGAGACCATGTGAAGTATACCCCAATCAGCCACAACATTAAAACCACGGACAGGTGAAGTGGATAACATTGATTATCTCGTTAAACTGCAATGTTCTCTTCAGAAACCTTGGGTCCTGGTTTCATGTGGATGTTTCTTTGACATGTACCACCCATCTAAACACGGCTGCAGCCCAATTACAACCCCTCATGGCAACGGCATTCATTGATGCCAGTGGGCCCCCCAAGCACGACACTGTGCACCACCACCCTTATAAAATCTGTTCAAAAACGGCTCAAGAAACAACATCCATGAAGGCCCCACGTTGCAGCCCACAGGACCCAAAGGATCGGCACCAGCATGTTGGTGCACGTTGGCAGACACCACTGGACACCCCCAGAGCCCTTGTGTCCATGTTTTGACAGGTCATAGTTGCCTTGGTGGCCCGAGGGGGGCCCAGACAGCATGAGGCAGGTGGTTTTAATACCGTGGCTGATTGGTGTACAATTCAATGGAGACCAACAATCACTAGTGTAGCTTTCCAGTCAACATTACAAAACCAAATCTGGTATTTCCTTGGAAGCAGACTAACTGTCTTAGCTGGCCTACTGAGATCCTTCCCTGTCACCAACAGAGCAAGACCATGTGTACTCAGTCACTTCCTCATGCACGAGTGGTGAGATCCTCCAGCCACACTCATGCATTTTTCATGTGACCTTTTAACATTGTGTGAACAAAGATGATGGCAGAAGAGAGCAACAGGAGTTAGCATCTATACATTACGAGCAAAAGGTCTTCTGCAGCCTTCCCCACCCGTCTGGTTCCCAGATATGAAGACAGGTTTTTAGAGAAGTTATTACTTCATACAAAAACACAAAACATTCAAACAAAAGTGACCAAAAATATTAGTTGTTTTTTCAAAGTCACAAACAACTGACAGCACTCTCCTTATCCAACAGACAGTGTGTGAGCAACATGACATTAACATGGATTTCTAAGTGGTTTTAAAAGTTATACGTCTTGAGACCTCAATATGGGACCTACCAAAAAGAGTAACTCCTGCTTTAGCTGTCATGAGGGATACATGACTGTTGACATGACACTAGGACAATTAAAACATTTCCTAGAGCTACGTGTCATCCAACTTGAGTTTTGATGGCTCTGCTATTGATTGTCCCTCATTTAATAGCATGCATTTTCAGTTTGCCTACTTTCAAAAGAAGCATTAATAATTAATAAAATAAGCATAAATAAGCGTTTTCACTATGTCTAGCCATTCACTAATGATGACACATTTGTAAGTTTTGCAGAGCCAAGTCATGGTTCTTTTTACATTCTGTGGACTGAATTTATGATGGACGGGTTTCAATGTTTGGAAGAGAGGGGTAACAATAGCAAAGTGTATTAAAATATTTGGATAATATGCCCTAAATTTGCAGTGTTTCTCTTCAAAGCTGCTGCTCTGCCATTGACAGTGCAGTCAACTTCATTATTACTGTCAATTAAAGCAACTTCAGCTATTAGCTTTTGTTCTCATGGCTCTGTTCATTTCTTGAAAATACCCCCTTGATAAATAATAGTTTAAGGTGCTTTAAAACAACTTAATAGTCAAATTTCTTCATTTTAACCATTTACTGAAAGATTTACTTTTTCAAAAATACAAAAAATGAAAAATGGTGAACCAGTAAACAAATAGGTTAAGCACTGTAAGAAAAATAATCGAAGACTAGCGAACTCTCGGGCTACGTAGCTTCAACTAAATTAATTAACTAAGATGCTATTCCTTAGCAAATTAAATACAGCAAAATACTCATCTTTTAATATTTCTGTATTGCAAAGCTCTAACAGCTTTTGTAAACAACGGTGCCTGGTTTTGTTTTAACCTTAGTGTTACCATTAGCTAGCACGGGCTAGCTGTGATCAGATGGTCTTCTTCCTGTGAAAATGAAGTCTCTGCTCTTAAATGTATGCAATGCACTTTCAAATGCTTCATTAAATCTGATGTCTCACACATCTCTGAAGCAACAAGGAATCTGTGCACATAGATTGAGTCACTGCTCTCAACACATGAATCTCCATCTGGAGGAGAAGGATTGTTGAATTTAGTCTATGCCTTCCATGTGTAAGCTAGACCGCAATATCCACGTCTCCAACCTCCTGTTGTATGACAAAGGGCACATATTTTGGGAGCACAGGTGCACCTTGATATGAACTTTAGCGTGAGCGTCTGTAAAACTAGTTACAAAATGCAACGGCTGCAGACAGGAGCCCTGCACAGGTTTCTATTGCCATTAGTTGCCAAGTGCCTGCTGCCTTATTGCTCCTATATAGTATTCAAGTTCATTTGTAGTAAAGTAGCACCAAAAGCACCACAAACCTACTTTAATTACAGCTTGAATGACAAAAAAACAACAAAAAAAACACAATAGTTGCATTAGTACAAATGCTTATTTTCAAGATAATACGGGTGTGTCAATAAGAGAACTGATACCAAGCAGCATCAGTATTAACATAGGTATCAATAAAACAAAAGTGTCCATACGATTCCTTTCTGAGATATTTTATTATATTTTAAACATGCCCCTTTTGTGCACACCACACTGACTCCATGTTCCTCAAGATTAACTAGGGGCATTCAAGGAAAGAACACAAATTGGCAGGTCCTCTATTTCAAAACCCACTGAAGACAAAATGGCAAGGGAGCATCTCACCCACGCTGCCAGGGCCTTTCTATGCTTTGCTGTTGTTATTCACTATCCTGCACAGTGATTGATTTGTTGAAAAATCTATAGTAAAGGCTTTGTTGTTCTCTCCCATCACCTGCGCAATCCCTTTCTGCTACTGCCTCCTCAGTAGCACTCTACCCACCGTCTCCAATTCCTAATTTTTTTAGCGATGCAAAGTTGCAGTATAAACTGTCTTTCAAAGTTTAAAATTTTTTTTAATTGGTTTTAGAGAGTTTTAGCCATTCTGGACTCTAGTTGTGGCCATTTTCTCAAACAGCTGGAGGTCAAGCAGTGTTGTGCTGATGATTTTTATTGTTGCCCCAAAGCTAGTTGCTAACCTTGTTCAGTTTGTTGCTGCAAAAGTAGCAGTTTGTCAGAGCTCCTTCCCACTGTTGGGAACAGTGAGACTGAATTGAACCGTAAATGTGCAACCATGAAGCCAAAACAAGGAGCTAAAGGCGGCTCAAAAGCTCTGTAGGGTATTGCATCCTAATTCTGAGTACTTCCAGTTTTAGGAAATAATTTTAGAAATAACAGTTTTTTTCTTTATAGACTTGTCTTGTACTTCATTTTCAAAAAACACAAACATAAATGACACTTCCAATTCCATTATTCTCACACAGGTAGAAGACTGTGACGAGGTTAATGCGGTCGACTTTTCTAAATTAAAAAAGATGCGTGCTCTCACAGACTTTTATTTCTATTTTCCTGCTCAGTCAGAAAGTGACCTTCATCCACAACACTTAGCCTAAATGCTGATTATGTTGTACATTTAATTTAGTGGAGTAAGAGCCAAAAAATAGTGTCTGCTAACCTGTCTGTTCCTAGTGTTTTCCCTTTCCCCTTCCTGTTATTTGTCTGTCTGTCCCTCTTCTGTCTAAGGCTGGGCGTGGTCTCCTCCACTCTCTCCTGTCTCTTGCCAGTGGTATATAAGTCCGGCTTTCTTCACCTCTGGTTGCCAGTTTGCCCTGATTCCATCTGTGTCAAGTGACAATCGTTAATAGTTAAATCTAGCCTAATGCTACTGAGCTTTCATTTTCTCTACCCGCAGTTGTTTTTTCTTGTTCGGCTCATCAAGACATCGCCTGTGTTAAGGCTTAGCACAGTAACTGGCAAAAGAGGGTTGAAGAGCAGCATGTTAGGCACAAGTTTAGCTTCAGCCTGAGCAGGAACTCATGGCTTTATATGAAGGTAGCTTTAGGAGTTTAGGTGAAGTATTGCTACTCGATGTAAGGAGGCAGTGTTGCCTTCCAATAACTGGGCAGGGCTGACAAAAAAAATCACTGACTGATACCTTAACTTTAAATCTAAGAGACCACTGCCTTTTTTATTATATTTGTAGAAATCATTTTATACACAAACAACAATTTGAAGTGTAGAATTTTTAAGTCTTGTCATAGCTAGCTACGATACAACACTGAAAGCTCTGTCATGCTAATCAAAGGCTTGCAATCTTCTGCATTTCAATTATGTAGGAATTTCTTCCTCAAATTGCTTTTTAATTTGGAATTGAAGATTCTGAGGTCTGTGTGTCCGCCCACACACAGGTGATGAACATACCTTCCACCACACACTGCGACTTCTCCATGTGTTTGCAAGCCACTGAAGGATTTAAAAATATGCAAAACAGTTACATAACATTTCTAAATTATTAACTTCTTTATGTGGCTTAGACACAGAGTTGGAGATATAAATGCCTTATGTAAGGTCTTATATTATTAAAGAGGACAAGTTTCAGTGGTGTACGTGCTGAGGTCCAAGTGTGGGCTCATAATTGCTTAAGAGATCTGAGCTATTTATAGTCGTAGCACCCCACAACATTGACATCATGCAAATTTTTGTTATTCTGGCATCTCACTGGATCACCCTTACACTGAATATGATTTTCCAAAAGCTCACAGAGAGACAGCTTTGCACATTGAATCATGGGATATGTGACATGCCAGCAACAAAGACGAAGAGTCAGCGCTGATGATACTAGTGTAAGAGAATGGTGAGGCAGACCATTACATTTCCCATTTGGGCTCTACCATCCTCTCCACCACGTGCCAAGTAAAAGTTATGAGTTTAAATAAAGTTGAATTCTCATCGTATTTTGTAGCCACGCTAACGGTGATGGAAAGGTTGGTCAGTCGGTTGTTAGTCCACCATTGAGTGTCTAACTATTTAAAATTATTCAATTATTATTATTATTATTACCAAATGACCTAACAACTCTTTGATGGATCACAGTGACATCTGGCACAGATATCACGGATGAATCTGAATGACTTGGCTGACTTTTCCCATCATCCTCAGCTGTACTGTGTTTAGCGAATTAGCCATTAGATAACTCTCAAAGTGCGTTAAGACACAAAGCAATGGAAAAATTTCACCACGTGTCTTTCACACAAATTTGAACGCTGGACAGTTCGTGTGGATTTGCCCCAAATAGCCAACATAACGACTGTACGAATGCTAGCTTTAAGCTAGCTGGAAACACATTTGTTTTGATGCACCCGATGAGTGTGAGGAGTTATTTCTCTCCACTCTGACCAATCAGAGCAGACTGTGCTTTTTGGGATGTGGTCCTCTGGCAAGACTGGATCTAAAACGGAGCATTTCAGGCCGAGAAAATACGGGCGCTGCTGCAGTGAACAGTATGAGAAAATACATGTAAAATCATGTAAATTGTGTAAAAAACATGTAAATCTATTCTGGTAGACAGCTAAAATAAAAGCATGAACCTGAAAATGAGTTTTATATGGGCTCTGTTTTTCATGGAACCTATTTGTCAACACGTATTCCATCACACTTAACACACACACTCACATTCACTTGTTCTTATCCATCTGGAATAAGAGTACATTCAGTGAGGACATCAGGAACTTTCACAGCAGCCTCAGTTTGAGCGCATGCTCGTTCAACACGATGCTGCCTCTTCACAAATCAAGCCTGAAATATTCCCTTGTGTTGACCTGCTCCGTTCCTTTACCTGCGTCACTGAAGCCTAAGACAAGATGCTGATTGATTGCTTTCAGCAGGGGAGCAGTGATGAAAATATCTACAGTCCAGTGAAGAAAAAAAAAGAAAGAAAAAGGCTCCAAACACAGAACCAACACACACAGACTCGTCTTTAAAAATGCATTTTTTTTCTCAATTTCAATTTGAGCGACCTCAGTTGACCCAAAGAAGGGTACAAAAAAACCTCCCTGTGACTTATTTATTTACTATTACAGCTACAGGAAAAATGTGAATTTGTCACTAAATGTATGTTAATTTGCTTGTGGTCTTGCCACATCGTCTCCTAGAAATGACTTTTAAATGCTTCCCTGCTGTTTCTCCACTTTACTTTTTAGCATCTCTATTTCCTGGTTCAAAAGCTGATTTCTAAACAGAAAATGTTGCTTCACAGATGAGGAAAGGTCCAAATATGGAAACCTACGCTTCCCTGGATGCTGTCTGTGATGTGTGATTGATTGATTCAGGTTATTAATCAAGTAGTTAGAACTGAGACAACAGCAGACTTGAGTGTCATTTGACACCATCTGCATTTTGAGTTTTGGACGTGCAGGAAATGACGGAGTCAGGTGACCGACGTCATAGTCGGGTGACCTTTGCTGTCATGGTAACAATAACACGTGGTTAGCGTCCTGAAATGGCTGCTTGAATTTGTTGAGACACTAAAACTTGTTGCTTAATTTTGGGAAAAGATTATGGCTTAGTTTAAAATAAGTAAACTTGCATTGTGTTATGTAACTTACGTAAGTTTAATGTGTTTATGTTTATATAAATTAACGTTCAGATCTCAGTTAAAATAAGTCAGTGTTGTCTTTTGAGCCATACATCTGCTCCACCTTCTTCATATGCAACATTTTTTTCTCGATGACATTCATGCCTAAAATAACATCCAAAAAGAAAAAAATGCATTGTGAAAACACGCAAAATGACTTAAGACATTGGAGTATTATTCATGTTTCATTTGGTGAGACGAGGCTGCTCCCATTCACTGCTACAATATGTTGATGGGACAGACACTACATCATCGCCACTATGGGTGAGGCAAAAAAACGATTCACTGAAGTATCAAGACTGATTCCTGAATCGATTCTTTGACTTCTGAAATGATTTTATATATGTATTTATTTATTAATCAGCTTAGCTTAGCTTAGTCCGATATGTTGATGATAACAAATAACGGAAATTACCATTAATGCTGAAACTGAAATTAGCATCGCAACCACGATTATATCTTAACAAACATCATCGTTAACGTAAAACAATATGTGTGCTCATGTTTACAGGCATATATTTCCTTTGCTCTGTGGAAACGAACCAATAGCTGCTGAGGTCACACTGCTAACTCAATCTGCTACTCTGCAGCTGAATCACTCCACACTGACCACACAGCACATATACAGTGTGTATAAATATTATATTCTTATAACATTATTCTTATAGCAATGCTGCTGCTGAAAGACTGACTGACATGTGATGTACATTGTTTCTCCCCCATGATCTAGTTTTAAAAAAGCAGACAAAATTCGTAATAAATTATAATATCACATCGCAATACTTCAATACATATTGAATCTGCTCCCAAGTGCTGAGATAGTGTGGAATCAGGTGATAAGCATATCGTTCTATTTGCTACGAGGGATGCAACGGTATATTGGTATCACACACCAACACAAGACACAACAAATAACGCAATAATCCAAAGAAAAGACGATCAACTCAATAACAAAAAATAGAGGAATTACAACCTTAGGAAAGTAAAACTATAGAGTTAGTCATTGACAACATTACTGACAACACATGCGATTTGTTGTAAGATGGGAGAATTAATACGTAGAGATGAGTTAAAAATCAAAGTGCACAGTGCATGCAAACAGTTAATCTCACTTGTTATCATATCGGTCTGTGTGTGACCCCACATGCGCACATGCAAACCCAATGTTTGCCTGACTTGGCTCTTCAATAACCGGTGGTTTCTTTTCCAATTCCTAACATTTATTGTGGGCACAACTACCACGGAGCTTTAAAGGCACACGGAAGTCATAGCAACAACAAGAATGGTGAAAAGCAGAGAATAGCATGGCTCAACATGCAGGAAACAAATCCCATTGAAGACACGGGTGAATGTCACTCAGGGAACAGAGGGTTACTTTCCTAAGCTTAATGCTTTTAAATAAATGTTAGGGGGTGAAATGATTCTTTATGTTCTGAGAAACCGAGTTCACATTCACACCAACACTCAACAGTTTGCATTGTGGTTATACTTTCCTCAAGACATGGGAGTACAGAGGAGAGAAAAAATCCTCTAACCCTGTTGTGCGGATGCACTGCGTAGGCTGCCAGGGTCTTTTACTCAGGCTTCCAATAATATTGGTTAATTGCTAGATTTCTCTAGCTTCTCTCAACTTGCATCACGAGTAGGCGTGGAAGAGTTTACAGCAGGGGTATATTGCTGCTGACAGAATACAGTGTTCTCTTTCTCTCTCTCTCTCTCTTAATTGTCATTCCCTGCTCACAGGCACATTGCTCTGGCAGATTCCCTTGAGAGAGGTTTCCCCAGAATCTACGTAAAAGGATTCCTTCCCACGCCATGGTCTTAGGAACATCTCATTTTCATCCTCCCGCGCCTTGCTCATGCACACACACACTCCCTCTCACCCTGGCATTGTGTCCTCGTGTCTCCCTGTTCTCTCTTTTCTCTCTCTCTCTTCACTTCTTAACTTCTCCGGGCTTCTCTCTACTCCCCCCACCCCCTCATATCTTATAGATCCTCTGTGGGAGGCAGCATCTCCCTCACACTGCCGGCGTGGGCCCTTACTCTGACAAATGACATGCCGGGCCCACCGGCTTTGCGTGGGGGGAGAAAAGCTTTAAGTTAAGGAGGAATGGATTTGATTGGGTGGTGAAACTCAGGGGCTGTATCTTGGCGAGCAGCATTTGATCGGGCTCAGGCAAGAAGTGAGAAACACAGGGAGGACTGCATCACTACATCACACCTACAGTATGTTTTAAGAAATAATGACCACAAACCAAATACTGCTCAAAATGGTCAAGCTGTGAGCTGTGACTATAAAAATGTATGGCAAAAACATGATTAATAGTAGTATAAACATTTGTCTAGACAGCTTGAAACATAGGCTTTAACCTGTGTTTTGGTGTAGTTTATATTTTTCAATAAATCACTTACGAGTGTTCCTTGGCTAACTGCTCGGCCAGTGAAATTGCTGTAGGATCTCGGTCTACAGCCAGGACTGTGACTTCAGGAACCATATTCAGTATTGCTTTGGTATGACCACCACCTCCAAATGTCATGTCCAGGACCACCTACATGCGAGAAAGCAAGAAAACAACACATTATTCTCACACCACAACTCCATATACACCATTAATCATCATCATCTTATCATCACAATGATCAACATACAATGAATCCACATTTAAGTGTTTAAGTCACAGTGGTGCACTGACGAGAGTCATTTTAAATCAGATGTTTCCAAATCTGTCTTATCTCAGGGTAGTTAATGTCAGTGTTAACGCTAAAATTAATTTAAAACTGCAGATCGGTCTGAAAGTTTAAGGTGGACTGTACAAGCAAAATAAAAGAGCAGTGCTCATTACATAGTTTTCTTCCCAATCATATTTAATGTTTATATCCTTCACGTCTTGTCATTTTGGGATGAACATCAGCTCGTATTTTGAAACTAATACAAAACTGATAAACTGAAACTGATAAAAAAAAACAAAATGTTGAAACTGTTTGAAAGCTTGAAATCTAATAAAAACGTTTCTTGCAAGAAAGTTTTGAAGGCTTGCATAATGTTTTGATTTTCAGATCTTGGCAAACATTTTGTATTTGAGTTTTCCTTTTTCACAGCTGCGGGACTCTTTTTTCCCCAACACATCTTCACAGTTTCAAGTTTGTCACCGTTGTCCTGCTGTATTCGTTTGTTACTGACCGCCGCACACAGGATATGCTAACAGGATGCTCGGTCCTCTGTGCTGTCCCGCTGTCCCCGAGCAGTGACTGTATGAACATGAATAAGAGGCTAACTTTACAATCATACCATTAGCGACCAGGTTAGCATTAGGGTAACTTGCCATTTTCAGCGTCGATCAGGGTGTAGGTTGCTAGTGCGGCGGTTGTTGTTTCCCATAATGACAGAGATTTTGAAAATAGTAACTTGATCATAGTGGAAGGGTCCTTATACCCTTAGTCTACATCCGGTGAGTCAGACGACATTTCAAAGCTAGAAAATAAACCAAGATTAAACTCAGTCAAACACAAATACAAAATAATGTTTGCAGAGATCTGAACATTTATTCAGCGTATGAAAACATTATGCAAGCCTTCAAAACTTAGTTTCAATATTGCAAAACCTTTTTCATTAGATTTCAACCTTTCAAGGATTTTTTCTTTTTTTTTCAGTTTCAAATCCTGACATGATATTCAACCCCTATGCCTTTTGTTTCCAAGCTACTACTATGAAATTCATATCTGCACTAATGATAAAATATATTTTCTGCTCACAATGCAATGTAAAATTTTTAATCAATATATTATTACCATATTCTGCTTAATAGCTCTACATCCTGTATGAGAGGCAAACAGTAAGGTTAAAAATCCTCCACAAGTTCGTTTAATGTTGTGATTTTGTTCTGCCCTTTGCATTTTAAAACACTGTGATAGATTAAAAATTCATTGTGGGAAAAGTTCATCTGGAAAAAAACCCCCACTGACACAAGATGAACATGGCAGGGCCAGCATTTGTTTAATCATTAATTGGACGATCTATAATGGCTTCCAAGTTCTGGCAAATGTTGATTATTTGTATTGCTTTATTTTGAAGTCCCACCACGGTGTTTCTGTACACCAACTGAAACATTATTTATCCTTCAGTAACCCAAAACACCACAAAAACCAAGACTTGGGTCTCAAATTTGACAATTTGTCATGTTGGTATTATCATAATTCTGATTTTCAACTTGTAAATAGAGTTAGAATTATGACTGAGAAACTGCGATATATCTGACTTTGCACATGCTATTAAGGAATTGCCTGCAAACCAGACAAATAAAGATGCCTCACATCAGCCAAAGACCGTCACTCTGTGTGAACCAAAATGAATATAGTATTATCAGGTTAATGCACTTCGGTATTTTAATCCTCCCATGACCAACTCTGTAATCATACAACCGTCTTGATGACATCATCACTCCCAAGTCGTTACCACGGGAACATTCCATCTGGACTGACCTTCTTTATGAATTCAATCCATGAGATTACCTGATTAAATAAAGGTCATATATAAATACGTATATATACGTATCCCATATGACATGGATGTGGCTGTCAGCCCCGTCACTTCAAGAAACCTCGGACATACTCGGCCTATAGTCACCAATTAACAAGGACACTTGTCTGTCCTAACAGCAGCGGTGACTTTTTCCTTTCACGTCCGTCTTGACTGTGGCTCTCTGAGGCATTTGCCTTGAATTTTCTTACTAATGAAAACGCGCTGTTCTGATTAGTTACGGAAAAGCACATCTACAATGCGATCAATCACCTACTGAGCTGAATCAGACAATTCATGGTCTAAACAGTCAGCTCACTCATCTGCTGTCTGCCAACTCTTAATCTTTTGATGGGACACACTCACTCTCAGACTTTGTCTCATGCTCTCACACCAACCTAAAAAAGAAATGCAAGACTTTGATGAGAAAAATATTGCAAACTAGGTATTCGTATATCTTATCAGATCTTCCAGAATGGTGGAAAATTCAATGGTGGATATATTTTATCTTTCTTAAAGCTTTTAAACACAAAATTGGGGAGGCTGTGGCTCAGGTTGAGCGGCCGTCCACTTATCAGAAGGTTGGTGGTTCAATCCCTGGCCTCAGCAATCTACATGTCGAAGTATCCTTGGGCAAGATACTAAACCCCAAATTGCCCCAGATGCTGTGCCATCGGTGTGTGAGTATGAATGGTTAAAATGCTTGCAATGAGCTGGTGGCTTAGCCAACATATTAATGTGTGTGTGAAAGGGTGAATGCAGACAAGTGTTGTGAGAGTGCTTTGGGTGGGCCTCAGACTAGAAAAGCACGATATAAATACAGTCCCTTTACCATTTACCAAAAGAAAATTGCTAATATGCAACATTATTGGCTAATTTCATTAAAATGCACTGTCACAGACACTAACATTCATGTACGACAGAGTACCATGATAAAAGTGTAGCCCCCAAATGAGAAATACTATCATATATTTAACAAAAATCCACTCGAACATGAATATTTGGCTTCGGAAAGTTACTGATCTTACAGTCAAATGCACAGTTTGTTTGAATTCGTTTCCAGGTAGCCCATGCAGCAGTATCAAACAATGTATGAAAATGCTCCTAATCTTTTAATTAAGAGTCCTCTCAAGAAAGTCTTGTAAAAAGTACAAACCATACCACTGAGTGACACCAGCAATGGTCCTTCTCGCTGTGCCAATAACATGCTAGCTAAACCTCCACTCAGGGCCCTATTTCCATGTCGACGCAACAAACAGTGCAAGCAGCGCCCCAACCAATATTTTCCTGACCTTGGAATTCACTTTTCCTGTTTGTGCTGCATTTTGGTGCCAAGCACAAAGCACACGGTGCACAAACATGAAGCTAAATAGCAGGTGGGCTTGCCGACACTCCATGTGCCCAAGACCTACTGCTCTGCCCTTGTCGTTGCCTTTGCACAATTAAAATAGGGCCAGCAGTATGAAAAATAAGAAGCTGTTAGGTCAGAAAAATAAAAATCAATTGTTTTGATTCCCATCTGAAAAATAATACTGATTCTGCATTGTTTCTATCTTTGGTTACAGTGATAAAGAGAATTTTTTGATGCATGCCACCAAAAACACTGCTATAGCTCTGTAGTAGTGCAAACCACAAGGCACCATATTTACACTGTATTTCTTGCCAATGCAAGTTAATGTAACCTATTAATATTTTAAACGTGTATTTATAAACTGTTCGATATCAGCTCTCTACTTAACTGTGAGTCTTTCAAACAGAACAATCACCAGAACTCTGCTGAATAAGTAATAAGGTCAGCAAAGAGACCTTATTACTGTCTTAAATCTTAAAGCAAAGAATACTTCTGCCTTGCATTGTATAGTATGCACTTGGTGTTAATGAATGAACATGTTTACAAATTTGTGAATAACTACTTAAGAATATTGTTGCATTTGCATGTCACTGTTACAGTGAGCTGCACGCATTTATTAACTGTTAAACACCATTTATTAGTCATTTCATGAGAGGGAGGGAGTGGGGAAATGTCCAATACCTGCCAACCACTCTGCATCTTTGCTGTTAGTCAGGTACCTGCATATTCAGCTGTATTCATAGTCTAACACATGCAAAGCAGAAAACATCTCCTCTCCAGCCATATTTCCTTGTATATTTTCTTGCTGCTACAAAAAATAAAATCGCTGCCCTGCACTGACTGTACAGTCTGAGATTGTTTGAATAATTGGTTGGATTAAGGTTCACTTCTTATCTTTAAAATTTCTGCTCTGTGATTTATTATAATGTCAGCAAATGCTAAGAAACAGATGTAAAATGACACAAAAGGAAATGGCAACTATTCCTCACAAAAACATTAAACATGTCGATCGATAGTGACGTTGAAGGTGGGGTGTGTGCGTGCATGTGTGAGGGAAGAAGTGATCAATGGCGGTTCCCTCTCCTTTCCAGCGCACAGCAGCAGATGGGGAGGGGGTGTGGGCTAGTGGGATGAGTCACACGCATAATGAACTTGCCTGTTGTGCTATTCAATACAAAAAAGGAAAACGAAAACAGAAACACAAACAGCAAAGTAGGCTGGCTTTTATCGAAACAGTCGACACAAGCAACCGGGAAATAAACCAGTCCTCTGCTGGAGTGTGCAGCGCTTGTCACAACAATCTTTTGTCACATCTTGAGGAAGCTGTGGCTAAAAGAACAAAGGTAAATCCTATTTATGTCACTGGTTCAAAGGATAGCGCAGACTGCCAACTGATGATGCTCAATATTCTTAGAAGTGGTTGGTTGGAAATATAAATACTATATGTTTATTCACATTTGTATGACTGCTGCACTGAACACAGACTCCCTCCATCTTTATGAGGTTTAATACAACTTTCACCCCCTTCACTCACACACACACAAAGCTAAAAATTAAGTGTGTACAACCAAAACCAGAGCACTGTTTGTTTACAAGGTCATTTCTAAGGTAAATGAATGAAAAAACAAGCTTCTTCTAAAGCCCTGAATGCTGTGGTGGAAATCTTCCCCCTTTCACAAAAAGCCTGCTGCTTCTGCCACCAGATGGACAAAACAACTTCTTGCAAAGATTTGGTGATAATGGGTTTGGCATTTGTGATGAAGATTGACACCAAAACTTGGGAGTGACTCATTCACATTGATATTTCATATGGAGGGGGTGTCAGCGAGGCTCTCACCTAGACGAGGCCTTCCCAGAGAAAGCAGCAGTCTGGAAGGAAGCCCGAACGTAACGTGGGTCATCTCAGGCTCTAAATTCAGAGATGACACCTAAAATAAAAGTAATTATAGTAGTCTATGCTTTGTATTCTGTCAGGGTGTGTAATATCTGCCTTTCCCAGCAGAGGGAATAGGAGAGTTAGGAGTGGTCCGAGTGGTGCAGTCCAACAGTGAAGCTGCAAGGTGCTATAATGCAGGACAACTCAGCAGTCACCCCACAGCATTCTCAATGAGAGCTTTTCTTTCCAAAAGGAACATGTATACACGTTAGAGACTTTCAACTGGTTTGTTAAATCAAAAACATAACTGAGAGCATCTATTCAGAGAGATTTCACAAACACATACAATGTGGGAAAAGTATAATTTTTGCATTAATGAGATGTTGCAAACATAACACAGCTCGTGCAAGAGTAAATAATATCCTGGCCATATGGAAAAAGGGGCCTCATCTCAAGTCTTCTTATGGTTGAATTCATTAGGAAAAGGGGAACAGGAACCTGATAGAAGGCTGAGTACTCACCTAAATCCTACTTGTGACTCCCCAGCCCAGGTCAGTTACAGTGGGGGATCTAAAATGTCATTGAGGGGAGTTTTTACAGATCTTGTTACACTAACACACAGACCATTAGGGAGACAGATACACAGGTACAGGATCGCTTTTCTTGTCGCGTCCGTTGCCATGGCAAGAGTGGAGGTAACCGGTTTGCATTTCTTTCTCTGTCACACAAAGTTCATGGCAAGATACAAGTGTGCACAAATTTTAGCTGGGTTTGCAGCACAGGAGCATGGTATGAACAGGTGAAGGTGGAGGTTGTGATTACGGGTATGATGGTGCTTTTATTAGCTGCAGAGAGTAGTGACGGATTAACATACCTGCCCGTTGCCTTTGTGTACTTGACTCACACTTAAAAATGTTGCTATGCTCAAACTACATCAAGATTATCTGAAAATAAAACGACTTTTTAGTAACAATTACTGGTGAACCATCTTACAGGCTCATCTGTTTCTCTACAGCTTCCTTCCACATGTTAAACTTTCCCTTTACAGGGTTCATCTATTTGCTTTATTTAAACACATGTAAAAGGTGTGTACATTTGTCTTGCAGGTAGAAGGCGCAGGTGGGGGAGGGGCGCACAAAGCAGATGGCCAGTGAGAGCAGACAAACTCAAAAGGCATGAAAGCTTCCCGCAATTACTCTGTCAAGAGATTATATTGATGGTCATCAGCGATGTCTGAGATGCATGCAGCCCTCTGCCTCACCCCCCTACATTTAAACTAAACATACTACCTCTGTGTCTGAGAACAAGACGGCGAGAGTGAATGAATGAATGAAGAAGTGATACAGGAGCACAAAAATGTTGACAAAACTCTTTGCCAGAGGGCTCCTTTCAAATGCCTCTCTGTATGTTAAGATAATCTCTCTTTTGTCGAAGGAATGCTACAGAGTTACGACAAATACTTTCATTCCTCATCTTTTCAGTGCTGTTTGCACTCTTTTGGCACAAGTTTAAATAAAAGGCACTTGAGGAGGTATTTGAGCTAGTTAGGACAAGACATGTCTACCCGCGTAACAACAGCATTTGCTCATTTGCCTCCAAAAACACCCATGTGAAGTTTGTAGGTCACTTCCAAACAAATAAATGAGAATCAGTGAGTCCTAACAGAGGCACTCAGAAGACATAAAGAAAGGCTGAATTTTTTCAGAGCCTGGCAGTCCATATGTAAGAATATTAAAAATATTTTAGAATTACTTTTTGAAGTGTCCACCGGTGTTAGCTTGCTGAGTAGGCTAATGACAATTAAATATTAATTATGGGAATTTGGGGAAGTAAAAAAGTGACCCAGCTGTTCCAGAACTTTGTTGAAGCTCACATAAAGACCATTTAGTCACGATGTTATTGTTGCGATCCGTTTCTCTTTTTACTTGTCTTCGTGGTTCAATGTGCATTGATAAGGGAATACAGACAGGGTTGCTGTCTGTGACGGTTTTAGGATTTTGAGTGTCGAAACTGAAAAAAATTCAGCTATAGGGATCAAACAAGTTGGGACAGAAGCAACAAAAGACTGGGAAAGTTGTGGAATGCTCCAAAAAACACCTGTTTGGAACATTCCACAGGTAAACAGGTTCATTGGTAACAGGTGAGAGCATCATGATTGGGTATGAAAGGGGCATCCTCATCCACCACTTTGTGAACACATGACTGTATAAAGGGTGTTACTACATGGGCTCAGGAACACTTTGTAAAACCATTGCAAATGCAAGCATTCTGCTTTTATTTATGTTTTACACAGCGTCCCAACTTTTGTGGAATCTGGGTTGTACAAAGAGATCTTACCTCCTGTTGCTCCACCACTTTGGTTCACAGCTAAATATCATGAACACTAATGACTGGATCATTGCCATGAAATGTGGTGCTGATATTCATGGTCCCCCAAAGGATAAAGTCTAATTTGAAGAAGGTTATCATGCTAATTGTAGATGACATATGATCAAATGTGTGCTGGTGCGGAGCAAACAGGAAAGGGAGCTGAAAAAACAAAAAAAGCTGATAAAAGATAAATATGAGAGTAAAAAAAATGGTTTTTAATTCATTTTATCAATTGTTTTGGAGTTGGCTTAAGGTTAGCATTATTTACTTATGCGTTTTAATTTGCTTTTGAGTCGTAGCTAAGACTGTATAAGACTTTATCAAACTTGTCTTTATCAAATGCACCTGAGACTCCACAGACATGGATTCTCCTCCAGGCCCTAAAGAAATTATCTGCTGCTTTTAAAGAGGTTGTGAGGAGATGATTTGATTAAATGCTTCTAAATCCTGCCTTAAGTCCAGCTGCGAATAATATATTCTACTTTTTTTGTCTTTAGTTATTTGTCAGTGTCAGTCACTGCACTGTGTCTGTTCACATTTTTTTAAGCAAGCAGACTGGGTCACACTGCTTTGCTGGAAAAGCTCCCACATCTGCCAACATGTACGCACAGGTATAACAAGGCTGACAAAGGTAAACACTCCTGGGGATCAAATGAAATCTAATGAGGGCACAATGCTACACACAGGGCTACTATATAAATCCTACTGACATGTTCGCACACATTTCTGAGAGGTTCGCACTTAAGTAGAGTTGCATCTAATGATTCATTCAACGATTCACGCTCCCAAGAAGACACCAGACCCAAAGGGATGTCTGTTGTCCTGCCAATTAAAAAGGTGTTCAGCTTAGAATTAAATGCCACAGTTAAAATAGCAATAGGAAAAAAAAAATCCCATTTGAGACCGCCATGATTATTCAATTATCACAGCTTTCATCATTTGATTTTTGATTAGTCAGCACCAATCATGATGCAATTAATCACACAACACTGATGCCATGATTGTGTAAAGAAAGCAACAGTACGATGCAACTGCAAGTAAAGCATCTTCCCCTGAGGAAGACGTGACAGGGGAAAAGAGAGCAGCTGAAGAGTTGTAAATGTGTATCATATACTGCACAGCCGTATCCACAGAGACAGAGTGTTTACGCTGCAAAAAAAAAACAGGACTGTTTAGCTTTCAATGTCAGCTATGAACACTGAAAGAGAGGATCACTGAGTAATACCCAATATTAAAGTTTTGATGCATATAACTTGTGAGAAAAATATCTAAATGCTGGACTTTCTTCACTAGCTTTCTTTCTGGGGAAAACTGTGGTAAAGTCACACACACTGAGCAGGCATTCTTGTGTCTACTGTTAAACAAGTATTTGGTCTTTTTTCTAGAGACATCCCTTTTTTGGATTGGCTGCAACAGGACATTGGCTATTGGTCTACAGATGTGTGTGTTCCAGTGTAGCACAGGGCAGGACATACTGGAAAACTATCTAAACAATTTCAGGAAGCTGGCTAGTCTGGTTGTCAGTGTCTCCCAACACCATATATAGCAAATGTCAGGCACAATCTGTGCTGTTATGAAACACATAGGCATGGTTATGTCTTTATGTTCCTCTTGAAGTCACCTTAATTTAAGCTCAGAGCAGACTCATAAAGGTTTTTAAAGCCAAGAACATAAAGGGTCTTATTAACTGTATCTGTGGAGAAAGAAGTAAATCAGATGCATTGATCAAACATGTGACATTTGCCAAAGTAAAATATTGTTTAGGTCTACATAAGCTACACAAAGTGACACTGTGACAGGAAATATATCAAAAGTCAGTTAAAACTGCTTTGTTGCAGTTCCTACATGGGTATAAGGAAAAGCACTGCATGGGTTCATAGTACAAGACTCAACATTTATATGATGAAGGTCAGACAGGAAAATATGCACTGAACAAAATGTGAATGCAACACTTCTGTTTTATCTATGCAAAGAAAAGGTTTATTTCTGTTTTGTTCACAAATTTGTATAAATCCATGTTCGTGGGCATTTCTCCATTGCCAAGCTAGTCCATCCACCTGACAGGTGTGGCATATCAAGATGCTTATTAAACAGTACGATTATCACACAGGTGTGCCTGTCAGGATCAAAGGCCACTCTAAAAAGCAGCTCTATCGCAGAGCACAAGGCCATAGATGCCACAGGTTTTGAGTGATCGTGCAACTGGCATGCTGACTGCAGGAATGTCCACCAAAGCTGTTGACTGTGAACTGAATGTTCATTTCACATTTCACTTCTTCACTTGCAAGATCCACCCAGACAGCTGATGAAAAATCTGCTTATCTGTAGGCCTAGTCATGTGAAATCCACAGTTCAGTGCCTAATAAATGGCTTTTTTTCTGCATAGAATTGCACAGTTCACAGCGGCCTTTTATTGTGACCAGCCTGGCACACCTGTGCAATAAAGCAAGCTATTTAATCAGCATCCTGATATGCCACATCTGTCAGGTGTTTGGATTATCTTGACAAAGGAGAAGTGCTCACTAACACAGATCTAAACAAATTTGTGCACACAATTTCAGACAAATCAGCCTTTTGTGTGCATAGAAAACGTTGTAAACCATAATACACAATGAAATGTCCTGATATATGAAAATGAGGAGACAGGAGGAGGAGGTAAAGCATGAAGACATCTCCTCCACCAACTCTGTTACCTTCTACCTCAAATCAACTCTAAGTGTAATGGTTTACCACAGGATAAAAGTTCTGTTAGGGCAAAGGAGCTTGGGGCCTGATGTAGAAGTGAGGAACAGCACCAACAGCACCAGTTGTTCATACAAGAACAGCAAAACCCACAGGCCGTTCAAGCTAATCCTTATGCCATTATTGTAAACGACCTGTGATAAAAATCCAAGAAAGAACAAGCACAGAAGTGGAGATACTTCGAGAGGACACTACCTGTGTCAGACAGCACTGTAATGCAAATAAGTCAGCCCACGGCTTGACATTGACAAACAGAAAATCACCATGTCTCCATTTACTGTAAGATGTCTATGATCATGTTCCACCTGTGTATGAATGCAGTGTGATTGTGTTTCTGATTTTCTGGTCATTGGGTTGAGGAAAATAAGAAGGAGATGAAAAGGCCATAAACTGAATTTAATTTGAAAAACAGGAGAAAAGGATATATTTTAATGGTATTCAAGCTCTTATAGGGAGAAAGCTACAGAACTTGAGTAGTTGGGAAATTTAAACAATAATCAGAATTGAGACCTGCACACTCTTGCACACACAACTACTTTCGAATGAGCCGATTTGAAACAGTTTGATCTATGTGCATTATTTTCTTTAGATATTTTAATTTTTCCGATAGGGGCATGAGTGGGGGCTCTGGTTAATGCTACTTCATCCATCTCCTGGATGACAACCAGACCACAGTGAACTGAAAACTAATCGAAAATAATAATATAATAAGCCGTGGTGAAGGTTCCAGACTATAAACAGATTCTTATGCTTTCAGCTCAGGTTGATCATTTTTAACATTTTGTACATAAGTGTGCCACGAACGCTGTCCAAGGTGCTGATCCAGGGACAGCCCGGGATGTGGGAGCTGGCAGAGGACACTCAACGCTGTCCCTTACATTCGGTAAACTGGTGACAAAAACAATTTTTGCCTGTCGGCGTGAACGTATCACTTTGCATTGCTGAAGTGCGGGGTCCTGTGGGAACAAACGCACAACAGAAATACCTCACCGTCAGTGTAGTGAGGCGGCAGCAGAAATTTCAGGGACACATATCAGTAAAACTTAACAGATGAACGTCAAGCTGTGGCTGGATACCACCAGAGGAAACATGTTTTGTCACGTTGCAGTTGAACTGAAACTTAAATGTCTGCCTATTAAGAACAACACAAACAATTTTACAAAACTACAAATACTACGACTGACTTGTTTTGCTATGAATACATACAGTAAGTAGCCACTTTATTAGGTACACCTGGACAATCTATTGCAACTGAATTCTACTGCAATTCAAGAACAGACTTTATGATAGATGTGTTGTATTGGATTGCATTTCCATGTAAAAAGCAACACTGGTAGATAATAGATCAAGCCTAATTGTATGCACATAAGATGTAGGTGCAAGCCAACTGGAAAAATGTCACCATGGGCAGGTTTGGTGGTTTTTTCACATCTGTTATTGCAGAGCCTGTCAGCATATTGGCTATATATAGGTGACATAACCATTTCTACCTGTTGACCTGGCAACATGGGATTGTTTATTTACATAAATGTGTGGTTTGGAATCAGTACGCAGAAGAAACACTGTTGCATCACTATTTCTGGTCACACTTGTTGAAGTAGGATGCCGAGCCAGAAGCCCTGATGACTCCTAATTTAATGGATGGTTGGGTGGTCATTTGCCTTACTGTAATGATTGCATTTAAACTGTTGCTTTAACTCACTTGCTAGCCCTACATTATGCAGCCTGAGTGTCACTATAACCCTGTGGCAAGGAGGAGGACATGAAGATATATTGTGCCACGTTATCCAAGCCCCTGGAGTCTTCCTAGATGTTACCAGAGCCACTGAAAACATCCATCCCTCCCATGCACCTTCCTCTACTTGATTTGTTGCTACATTTCAGAGTGACTTTGCACCAAAAGTGTTCCAAAACACCGAGTCTGGCTCACTGGATGTAGACTATGTGTATAAGCTTGCCATTAGGCGCGTATTTCAGGTGGGAAAACCCTTACGCTGGGTGGGTGTTACTGCTGTCCAAATCCCACTACAGGAAACAACAACAACAATCTCTGAGCTAGCAACCTACCCACTGATCTATGCTGAACATGGCAAGTTACCCTAACCTGGTCACTAACAGTACAAACGTAAACAAGCTAGCAGCTGCTATCTTTTCTTTTCAGGGATTTAGCCATTTTAATGCCAGGCCTTGCCTCCTCACATGCAAATGTTCCACCAAAACAGGTCCCCTCCACCCCCAACACTATTTTGGCGAGGGTGCTGTCGCTGCATCCTGGGTTTAGACCTGCCCAAGATGATTGTGATTGGTCCAAGAAATACAAACAAGCCAGAATGTTTTTCCACTATAATGACAATGGGTGAAGCCAGACATATCTCCAGTGCTGTGGAGATAAGTCTGGCGATGCAAGACTATATAACCCCAGATGTGCACTGTCAAAGCCGACCTAATAGTATCTGAAAAAAAATGAATGCTATTGAGTGACAATGATCTTGTTCTTGTACCATTAGATTTTGGGGGACTTCTTTTCTGGGTGTCATCCTTCTGGAGCCTTTAACTTTATGGGCTAATGGTTTTAAAGTGGATTGTTTTAAAGCTTCATGTACGGCTGTTGATATATTATGAAGCTTCTTGTGCTATTGTGAAGTAATCTCCCCTCACTCTGCTCAACTCTAGTCAAACATCCTCAACCCCCTCACATTTTCTTTCTATTCCTTCTCTCTTCTTCTTTATGTACTCTATTTTTCTCACCACCACTTTCAGATAATTCATGCCAGCTCTGCCTTTGTTCAATGGTTACATTTGTTATATTTTTCAATAAAAATCTGACGGCAAAAAGGAAAACCCCGGTCCCTGTCCTCCTCTACATAAAGCTCATAAAGCCCATGTCAAGCATCCGCCCACTGTAAGGAGTCCGGAGACTGGCTCTTACACCACGGTGGTGCTGAGGAGATCCCTGGAGAAACAGGGATAGCAGGCACTTGTATCTTCTCTGAAACTATGAGCCAATAACTCAATATTTACTGTACGTGGGCAACCCAAGGCAACGATTAGTCTTTCTACCATTTTATAGGCTGCTTGCATTGTGAAAAAGTAATCTGAAAGTAATTATATTTAAAACACGATGAATTAATCTCGCTTCTCGGAGAACTATTTTGATAAAGTATTAAAACTTTCTTTCTGTAAAATTAAAACATAGCTCGATGTACGTCAAGTAGCTGTTTCATAATCTATTCTGGAGCATTAGGAAATGTGTTCATGTGCGATTCAGTTGAATTTGGGGCCACTGAATGACCAAAACATCCTAGATGCAGAGGATTATCATCTGCACTGTAAGGTAATCACATTATCAAGCAGCAATCTGTGTGTCAAATTGATGTGAATGGTGTTTTCATTTACCTGGCATGTTTTAAACCTTTGCAAATAAAGCGATTTACAGGGGATAGTAAAGCATTGTGGGGATCTGATTTGGAGGCAATGAGTGACAGCTGGGAAAGAACTGATTGGACACTGAAAGAAATGGAAAGGGAGGGACCTCTACTGTGTGCATGAGTCATCACTCTCCACCCCCACCCCCCCAGCCAAACTGTCTGTTTTTGTCTTGCAGGTTGGAGATTTACTGAGCTACATTTGAAGGTTTAAAACTGAATGCAGACACAGGCTTAACAATACAGACTTAGCAAGCTAATTACTGTGAGTAACATCATGAATCAAATTTGCAAATGCAGTACAACAATGGTCCAGTGACTGATAAAAATTAATTTACAGTCAGCAGAAGATATCCTAATTACAAATGTATGTGTTTAATTATAACAATGTCAGTGTGTCATGGTCATGTTTATTATAACTGTCATATATCAGGGGGGATGCTGAGTCTGTTATAACGTAGTTTCACTGAGATACATTTTCGACATGTTCCTATACCAGCCTGTTTTCAAAAATTTATTTGAAAAACTGCATCTACCTAATTCACAAAAAAACACATTCTTTTGTACACTCAGCAGTGGCTCCAGGATACACAGCCTTAACATCAGCAGAGACTACAGCCTCACTTCTGTGCTGCGTAGCTGTGGGAGACAGTCATTCATGATAATCAAATTAATGTTTCCCACAGTCTAGCAGGTTAGTTTGGGGTTGAAAATAAGGGCAAGAGGGTTGCAGTGTGTGAAATCCTCCTCATTACTTTGATTTGTCTAGTCAAATCATAATGTTCACAACTGAGCTGGTGTATAAATATCCAAGAAGACAACATTTCTGCATTTTGTTGTTGTTTGTTATTGTTTGACCTTCACCGTGCAGAATGACGTATGTGCAGTTTGACTAGACGGCTGTTTTCACATTCATCTGCTGAAGTTGGAAACCTTCTCTGTGCTCATCTTAGATCTTAACACGTGATTTAACCACGATTTTGTGACATCACAACTATTTTGGGAGCCAATCGTCAACCAGGGTGAAACATACACAAGTGTGATGTGGAAACATGAATCCTCCACTGCACTTACACTGAAAATGGCCTTTTCAGCGAAGTATGAGACATCTTGTGTCTGAAAGTTGAATGTCTGAAACTAACAGTGTTTGCATATTCAGAGATTGTGGATTGAGAGCAGGGGTGTAGCTAATTTTAAGGCTTTTTGCCTACATAAATCAATTGTAATTTGATTTTTTTTATGACGTCTTCAAACATGTCTGGAGGGGCTCACCAATATATTACGTGTCATGCTGGTCTGATGCTGGCCAGGAAAACTGGACAAAAATATAGGGATGTGTAGGAAGGATAACACATGGTCAGTGCATGACGTGTATTAAAACACTCGCCACCATCATCAGCAGACTCATGATGTGCATTATCACAGATGGACGTGCACTGAGATACGACACTACCTCAGTTTCCAGCATCGACTCACATCAACTATCCACAAAAAGTAGATGTTCACTCTCTGGCTCACACCGGCTACTGCACCGTCACCTCTTACTCCGTTGGTATGAAACAACTGCTGTGCACTACGAGCATCACTAAACATGATGAGATGCATGCATTGTTACATTAAAAATGTGTTTAACGATTTCAAAAATGAGCAATGTTAGAATTTTCTGATCTGCTGCCATGACAATGTTTAGGCAACAAAAACAACTTGGTTATAATTACAGGCAGATCACAGCCGTGCCACATAAATTATGGGAAAGTTATGGTTAAGTTTAGACAACTACAACTACTAGAACAACATTAGGGATATACCACTTTCACAAAGAAGGCAGCATTGAGTGTGTGCAAAAGAGGAGATGCAAATCCTGGTCACAACTGTCGAAGAAAACCTTATATATCGCCACTCCTCCCTACAACATTTTCCTGCCCTCTATGTCACACTACGTCTAGCTTTGGCCCTGAATGTAAACATAGGCCATTTTAAGAAGTTTGAATGACCAATGCTGTGTTTTTTCTCAAGAAGACCACCTCTACTGATGCCATTTTTCTGACACGCTTACAAATACATAGAAAAAATACAAAATATAGACAACTAACTTCCAGTGGATAGGAAACGCCACGAACTGTGACAGAAACGCCAAAAGGCTATTTCTTTGTTTTAACAGGAAACAAGAAATAAGGTCAAAAATGATGCAGTGAATCTATTCAAAATGATTACATGCTTCATTGCTCTTCTTCACTGCTCTCAAAGATTTATCTTAAGTGTGACACTACTGTCAATACAGTGTGCCAAGGAAACAATGCAAACTATATAAAGCCCGAGAGAAAACAGAACAGAAACTGAAAAGAGGGGGTGGAATCATCTAACTATATTCACAAAATGTAAAGAAGCATCAGGAAAGATGGCTTTCTCTCCCGAAGGTGAATTTCATGGTACTAAAGGAAGACAAAAGAAGAACAGGGCCAAGTCCATTAGGGAGTGCAAAGAGGAGTCGAGCTAAATGAGGGCTTCCTGGTGGAAGGCATGGTAAGAGGAAAAAGACATCTAGAGGCATTTAAGAAGATGCTTCCAGTAGTTTGAAGACTGGGTTGACAATACAATATGAAATGAAAGGAAGTAGGGAATGGGGTGGGGACGGTGGAGGTGGCTTGGGTGAGGGGGTGGGCTCGAAGGGAAGCTTCGTAGTGCAGGGCTATGTACTGATGAAGCTGCTTCGGGCCTTTCCATGACTGGCATTATCATCAGTCCACCAAGGTTTTGTATGTACAGTACCTGTTTAAAAGAGATGGAGGGACCATAAAAGCCACATAGTCCATCACAATGAGTGTGGTTAAAGCTACAAAAGTGAGTGAGTGTGCATAATGTAGGCATACCAGTACCTCTTATATTGGTTGGTATTTTCCTTATTGGCTGCCTCTGTGTCAGTGGGTGGTGATACTAGTAGTATTAGCCTGTTAATCAGGCAGTTAGTTTCACTACCAATCAGTAGTAAGTGACATATCCATGCCACCGACTTCACTTTCACTCAACACTGTGGCTGCTAAGAGCAGTTAACACTTGTCTCATGGAAAGATCCTACAGATCAGAAATGTGGGCAGCAATTCAGAGATCTGTAACTTGGTTATCACTATTACATTTAATGGATGACAGTTGTCTTACTAACCCAAAGCCTAACCCTATGTGGACATATAGTTCATCCCTAAGCTTAAGGGGCTGGCACAGATCTGTAGTTTGTAAAGGTGGAAACTACCAAAGGTCTGACTTTGAGCTGCCACTTGGACAAAAGACCATCAGTGAGCTCCAGGCTCTCAATTACTGAAATCAGTCTTTTTAGCCTTTGGGGGGTAGTGGTCAGTCTCGGGAGCCTTAGGCTGCCTGGAGGGAACATAAGCTTGTACATGAGGGTTGCCTTCAGCAGGACGCTGCTAATACAGCAAGGCTGAAATTTATTATCTCCAGCACTTCTGCCAGTATGCATGTGTTTCGTTCAGCTAATCATCAGCAGAGGTGAAGGTCAGCCAAAGCACATCTGGCATCTAAAGCATTAAGTTTAAATGTGGTGCATTGACAAGAGTATGAGGAAAGCCTTGTGGGATTTAATATGAGGCTCAAGAAGAACCAAGCAGGTATTTATGAGATACATTTTAAGTGTGTGCAATACAGTTTCTAAAAAATCAGGGAGCCCAAGTTTCTGATTTAACTGTGGAGGTGGACATGGTGTAGGAACAGTGAAAGGGAAGCGAGAGAACTTCTGTTACTGGTTTAGGTCAGTAGTGTCATGTAGTGTCGAGCGGACATGCTCTTTTCCTGCCAAATTAGTCAGGAAACAGAGAAGGCAAGGAGTGGGAGCACTCCAGCTGAGAACAACAGCACTTCATCTGGATGCTGCTGGGAATATAGATAATGTTGGTTACACAGATAAGGTCACTGCCACTGACTTTTATCAGAGAAGGTGCAACAGCAGTTTAATAAAGATCATTTAGATGCAGGAACACATGCTAAGGAAGATCAGTAAGAGAGTGTATATCACACCTGTTTTAAATCACCGTCAGTTTAAATTGGCCTCAAGACCCTCTTCCTGATGCTGTTTGGGGGGATTTTACATATGGAAAGCCAAAGACAATCGTTTTCGGAAAAAAGTAAAAATGAATCCATTTGACGGAACAACCCAGCACATGCTGGATGACACTGTAGTGCACTGTGCCAAAAGTTGAGCCAGGGGCAATTTCAACACGTGTGCAACATGCAAGCTGCGGTTTACAACATGAGATCATTTCCTCTCACTAATTATGAACTGTTTCAATCGTGAAAACAAAGGCCATGAGCACGTGAGAGCTCTGCAAAGACTCGTAGATACATATGCAGTTTGAGCAACGATCGTTTGCGACCTGTGTCACAAATTGCTTCTGTGCAACGGGCTGCACCTTTGATGGTATTATACGGAAAGCAAGTGTGTGCTGGCTGGTGTTTGCAGATCAGGACACTTTCATCTATGTAACAGTGTGCACATGCATTACCACACATCTCTAATGTTTGCAATATGGCTGGTAGTAGAGCTCGTAAGCATGGCTAGGTTTTACAGTAGACAGCAGTAATACAGCAAAATAAGACTGCTGTTAAAACTATTTCATGCAAGGGAAGACATGACAGAAACACTTAAGGCTAGGGCATCAAATTCTCAACTGTATACTAATATTAACCTTGTGCATAGAAATGTAATCTTTTTGCTATTTCACCGAATAGAACACCAGAAAAGTCTAAACAATTATGATAAATCACGCTTCCTGCTTGTCTAAATCAGCTGAAAATAAAGGCATTGTTTGCTATCAGCACATTTTCATGGTGTTCGAGTATGACAAGGAGGGGAACATTTTGATGAAAACTGGAATCAAGTGGAAAAATAGGAATTACAATCCCAATAAATAAATCTAAATGGTATCAAAAACCTTAGCAGTGATAAATAGTAACTACACTAAATGATACATGTTTTGTCATCTAATTATCTGGAACATATTTAAAAGAAAGACCACTGAGATAATGCAGTTGGACCTCACACAAACACCAATTGAAGATGTGTTGCAGGAATGAGTCATCTAAATCCAGCTGTCCACAGGGCATGTATCTGATTAGCATACCCACACTCACACACCAGGAACAAATGTAAATATTGCAATAAAACCTGCTGTAATAGCATCTATTCAGCATCGAGGATGGCTTCCAGTTTATTTTTACTAAGTTTGCAATATTGGATGCATGTGAGTACAGAGTTATACAATTTCAATAATTGTTATTAAAGCTATATGCAAATATGACTCTCAGTAATTGATGTTGTAGCAGCACTCTCTCCTCCACTTTACCCCGTGCCATGCACTGTTATTTGATGTTATGTGCATGCATCAGTTGTAAAGAGATTTCTCTCTCACACACACTCTCTCTCACCCACCACACACAAACAAACAAACACGAACACACATACAGAGTCAATGCTGTCATGGCAAATTGAATCAAACATTAATAAAGTGCAACATTTCGGAAAGTATTTACTTTTAGGGGCGCATTAAAGCTTTATTGGACAATACACTCTACTGTAAGCCTATATGATATAAAGCTTAGTAAGACATGTAGCAAAACTGGGAAAGTGAGCAAATATAGTTTGAACGATAGCAGCAAAGTAAGCTATGATAGACACCATCTGCTCAGGTGGGAACAAGAAGATTTGTTTTATTTGTTTGAGTTGTTTTTCAGGTGAACCTAAAGCTGAACAATGTGTCAGATGTAAGGGCTAAAACAACTCCAACACAACAGTGTGGTGAAGCACCCACAAATGGGTTGTCTGCTCAGCAAGGCTGAACGATTTGGCGCTCTGTAGACTGAGGCACCCCATTTGGCTAATGAAGTCCCAGACTGTCTTCACACCACACCCCCACCCACCACTCCACTATGAAATGTTCTACTCATGAAAGTAATGAGGCAGGGAGGGAGAAAGACTCTTCTGGCCACTGATAACCTCAGACTAAACTTGCAACCTTACGAGACAAGGGCCTAATATCTGGCCGTCAATCAGCCCCAGCATCCCTGGCTGGAGTGTTTAATTACAAGGATCAATTATTTACCAGCCTCCTCTTTCACTACTCAGTGCTCCCAAAAAAGGAGTGTAAAGAAAAAAAGAAAGAAAAAACATTAAAGACCAAGAAGAGGTTGTGGTGGCATGTTTAGTACAGAGAAAACAATTTGTTGTTTTTTTCAGATAATACAGACAGTGTTTATTGTGGGCATTATATATGACAGATGAGTTTGTCTGCGCTGTTGCGTTTTTAAAGGAGGACTACAACACAACTTCAACATGTGTTGCCAGAATAAACTAAATAAAATGCTAATTGTCTACATTTCTACATCTGAAAAAAATCCAATATTCATTCCCACAAATACACAACTGATTACAGCTGAAAAACAAAATATTACATATTACAATCTAATATAGCTTCAAAGCTAAAATCAGGGATTGTACGTCTGAGGAGACACTGACAGAGACACTGTCAAATTCTTTTAGAAAAAACAAGTAAAACTTACTTCATAAAGAGTCTGTCTTAGCAGCGTTACAAAAGTATTTACATAAAGAAAAGACACAAAGACAACAACATCAGGATATAACCGATATAACTCCTTTACACCTATTTACTCCGGAAGACATTTCTTGACTTCAGCTGCATGGCCCAAACAGCAACTGCAAGGCTTTTAACTAATTTGAAGAGACAAGATCATATTACACCTTTGCTTGTATTTACAACAGCGCTTCACCTGGCTGATGCTGGGAATATAATTTAGGAAACACAGATAAAGGTCACAAAAGAAGGACCTTTTATCTGAAGTAGTGTACATTTCAAATGCTGGAGCCCATGCACCCACAAAGATCAAAAAGAGAGTATATATCACGCTTATTTAAACTCCCTTCAATTGCTTCCTGTCACTTCTACAATAGAGGTTTTATAGATTGTGTATTAACTTTCTAAACAGTCTTGCACAAATTACACACTGTACTGCGGATTTAAAGAGTCATTTGTCTCCTCAGATGGCCCAAAATTCAGCTGCAAGACTTAAAACTAATTTAAAGAGACAAGATCATTAAAGAGGTATGCCCCTCTATACAAGGTGATACACCCAGTACCTGGAAAAAAAATTAGCTTGTGCTGACATTAGCAATCTGGAATGGCACACTTAGATATGCTGGATTAATTTGGATAAAACACTGATGCATTGTTCCTCCTTCACAACCTCCATAAGATACCGCTCCACAAAACCACACTGAATGGAAAAAGGTGGAGATGACATAAAACAGATGGTAACTACTTAACTAGTCTTTCATGTCACACAGCTATACACTACTTTTTCCTGGTCTGCGTTCCATGTCGCACCTAAAAATGCAATGAAAAAAAAAAACATTGAGAAGTAGCAGCTGGCCGAGTGTTCTGTGGTCGTCTATCCAAAGAACAGAGTGCCTCTTCATGTGTCCGAATTACAGCCAGCCAAATAACCCAAATAACAGGGGAAGTGAAAAATGCAGCACTCCACTAAGTCTGCTGTGGTTCAGGGCCTTAACAAGCTACAACACCTGTGATTTGTGGTTTGCCTGTTTTGCTGTATTTTTGTGCTAGATTTCCATTGTCATCATGAGTCTAGCCTGGTTTGTGCTATTTACGGTGTTCAAGCTCCACGTTGGCAACCTCCTGCTTTGTACATAAAGTGGCATTAATGCTTCTGTTTCTTTCATGATGACATAAAAATATAAGTGCTCTGCTGGTCTTAAGAGTTATTTAACTGTTTACTGTTGTTGCCTTTAGATTTGCTTAGTAAGGAGGTAAGAGTACGAGCATTTAAGAGGTCATGTTATATAGATATTCGACCCTAATTAAATTATACAGATTAATCATTTAATTCTAATGTACATTAACAGGAACTAAAGTAAGACTCAAACATACACCAATAGTGACTGTCAACAGGATGAAATGTGTACGTGGAGATTCTGGATGATTGGCATGATGCCATGGGTGATGCTCGCTTTTCACCAATATAATTATATGTATGCCAAAAATGTAATTCTTCAAAACTACTTCAGTAATTCAATAACAAAAATAAATCCCGTCACACCAGCAAATCACAAGGATATACTTTCATGCACTGAAACACAACGAGGAATATTCAACTGCCCAACCAATAGTCTAAGTCTAATAGTTAATATTTGCTGAATCCTGTTAAAAATTTGAGCTGATTGTTCAAAGACCCTGACATCGATCCAAAAAAGTAGGTTTAACACTTATGGCCTCATTAATTCCACAAGGGGGAGTGTGTTGAGACTGAAATGTAAGAGAAGGCAGCTCGTTTCTCCTTCTACAGCAGCACAGGGTTTTTCCCCTGGACTCTCAGCTGATGGCTCATTAATCTATTCTAGAGGAGGTCCCCTACGTAAGTAGCCTGCGCCAGTGGAGGACTCCTCATGCTTCGTCCTTTTGAGCACAATTCTTGTACTTAACCAGGAGTATTACCAAGCTGAAGGGTTGAAGAGGAGGTTGCATTAAAGCATTAAATTAAGAGCTCAAAAAAAGTCAATTTAGTACTGTTGCTTCACATGATTGATTGAAGCCAAGTTTCAAAACTCAATTTAAGTTGTGGAGGCGTTTAGTTTAGGGTTGTGGGTTGAACACCACTGAGCATCAACTGAGTATCAACAGCTCTGCACATCTTTCAGCTGCTTGAGTCCCTCTAGCTCTCTACTGCAAACATCTCTATCTGGTGGGCTATCTTAATAACACATTCAGTAAAAGATGGGGACAGTATTAAAAGAAAAGTATGGTTTATTTCAACTTGGGTTTTATGTTTGTAGCTGAATGATCACACTGTACCAACACTCAACAAAGTAACTGCTAATCTTTTTTTGTGCACATCTCTGGAAAAGTACTGAGCATCCAAAGGCATGACTTGTGCACTTGATATTTCCATTTTGTTACCTTGTGTCCCTGGGTGTCCTGTTTAACTCTCTCTCTTTCTGCTCATTATGTGTCAAAATGAACTTATCAGTGAAATTTGTCTCAACAAATTTTAACAAGACTAAGTCAAGCAGCTCTGTGGCACTGTAGGGAAAGTTAATGGATCACCAAAGTTATAACAATTCATCCTGAGGCCATAGACAGGGAGTGTCTGTGCCAAATTTAATGGCAATCCATCTAGTAAATGTTGAGATATTTCACTCAAAAACCCAAATATCATCTCATGAAAGGTCAGACCATCATTAAGTCATTACGATACATCTTCTGAGAACCGTACATGTACGTACAAAATTCTGTGCCAATCAATCTAGTAGACGATGAGACATTTCACAGGATAAAAATGAACTGCTGGTGGCGCTACACGAAACGTCATCAGAGTCATTAGGATTCATCCTCTTGGGAACATGAATATCTGTAAAAAATTTCATGGCAATCCAAAAGATAGCTGTTGAGATATTTCAGTCTGGACCCAAGTGGTGAACCAGCAGACCAATATTAGCATCCTTACAGCTACACAGCTGTTGTGGCTAAAAATCATTCTCCATCTTACACTTTAAGTCCTGTTCCAGTATGCTGCTCCACACAGAAACACATCAGAAAACTGTCTCAAACCCATTGGATGGGACTTTTAAATCAAGGTACTACTGTTAAGTGAATGTATGCATTCACTGAAGAAATGTGACAAACTATCAATCCAAACCAAACAAGCAAGCACGATGACCATTTGTAAAACTGAAAATATAGTGTGGGCTACCAGCGCAAATTAGCTACCTGCATACACATTTGCAGCCAGACGTCCTGTGTGGGAGGCAGCAGGGCACTGAAAGGCTCCATTTACACACTTTGGTTTAACTGCAGTATTTGCTCTGACACCCATCATCGTTTAAGTACTCCATTCATACACACTCCGCTTCAGCTGACAAGAGCAATTACATATCGGTGATTATTTTACAATAGCCATTCAAATTATTAATCTCACTGCCCTCAATGATTTCAGTCAACATTTGTCTGATATCAATGGTAGGTTTTCTTCCTCACAGCAACTGATCTGTTAATGACACCATCACTTAACCACCACAAATTTGACTGCTTAAATGGCAGCTTTGTCAGAGAGTCATGACAGGATTCAGTTTTTGTGATTCCCTGACTGAGACTGACGGAGCATGTGGTTGTGTATAGAGTTATAATTTAGCTATATGAATGTGTAACATGTCAACACCCTAATAAGGCTGTAATGTTGCTGTGGCTATAGAGCCAGTGAAACTGCAACATCAGATATGTGTCATCACATAAATAAATAAAAGACATCTGCAGTGAAACAGCATTTAAAACATGACTTCTGAATGTTATCATGCAACATTTCTACAAAACGCCACGCTAAGTGAGGTCTACAGCATGCAAAAACAAATTCTATCAAACTGTTCTTTAATAGCATCTGATTGGCAAGCTGTCTTGGGACAGTTGGCAAATGGGCGGGTAGCGGAGGAGTTTAGAGGTGCTAAAGTTCAGGCAGGAGCGACACAGCACCCTGTGTCCTGCCAACAGCCTTACAGTGGCGCAATTCCTGACTAAGTTGTTGACCCATGGCCCCCACCTGCCTTGACCATGCATTATATGGGGGGGCATCACTTCCCCTCCTATGCTGCCTGCCACACCAGAAGGCTTTTGACTCATGCCCATCTGTCCTGGTAGTACATACATTAAATAAAAGCCAAGCTACTGGTACCCTGTCCAATTCATGTGAGCTTTTATAACAAGTCGTTATATAGTGTGAGCAGAATTTTTACCTTAGCAACAAACATCTCAGTAAAGAGAATAACTATCATTAAAGAGTTATCTTCAGAGACACAACTGAGGTGGTGTGATTTGTGTGATGATGGGGTTTTTTTTTTTTTATCGAAGTCAAATAAACCAATGTATTTGTTTACAAAACTAATACTACAGCCCTGCAATAAATCTTATCTCTGTGAAGCTGATATTATACGTTGTTATTGATGCTGTCAGAGAGGCGTTGATTCCCCTCTGCTGTAGTTTTTGAGGCTGTAGTTAGTGGTGGTGCTGAATCGAAATGTAGGACATTGATAGGTGTTTCAAATGTTCTGACACACATTAGAGGAACAGTATGAGTTTGCGTGCCTGTGCCATTACCACAGCAACCAAGGCAGACCAGATCACAATGCCTGAAAATACAAATACAACCTAATCACTTGCTAATATCAGTGAATGCAGTCAGTCCTAGAGATCCAATTTAGTCACACATCAGATTTGCTGATAGTCTGAACACATTCTAGGAGCTTTTTAATGCGAAAATACATCAGTGGGTGAATAAATCATATTGGCAATGATGGTGATATGAAAGATGTAAAATGACACTATCGCTTTTGTTAGAATACTTTCACACAGCACTCATTTGGTCTGAATGAATCTTTGGCATATTTACAGGAACATTTAAACAACCAGAGATAAACTTTGTAAAAAACAAAAAGCTTGCAAATATAATAAGGATACAAACATACCTGACCTTGTTGGATGTCTAAGTATTGAAGCACTTCTTTAAGCATGACAGGAGTATGAGGAGGCTTTTCAGTTGAAACAGGGGACAGTTCTTCAGATCTGTCTAGGGGACCAGGACCAGGTCCAGAAGATGAGCAAACTGTAGAAGAGTGCAGGTTTAACTTCCATGACCTCCATGCTCTCCACACAGCCAGGTTTGTTTTCCGTAATATTGGGTTGGAGCGGACTGACATGTGGAAAATCATGATCCTTATACTGATCTCTGGAGGAAATGAGAGCAAAGACATGTGGTACTGTAAGTATTTTGAAAGTTAAATTAAGATGGTGATGGAGTTATGAAGTTCAAGTGACAGGTAATTGCTGATTTGAAAATACATGACTAAGTTATTGTAGTTTGCGTATCGGGAATAGTTATCTAGTTTATTTATAACAAGTGGTTATGTACATTAACGGTGTGCAACAATTAAGTAGTGTATTAAGTGTAAATTCACAGAAATCTTATGGTGCAGGCTAATAAAGTAGCTTTGATATTTGCAGAAGGGCTTTTTTAAGAATCAGAATAGGGTTTATTGCTGAGGTTTTGACATACAAGGAATTCACGTAATTTGTGCATAATAATAAATGCAGCAAAACAAAACATAAATAAAAATGGAAGCAACTGCAAGTCAAGAAGCATAAATAAAAAACAAAAAACTGACTATCTAAATCTAAAAACAATAAAAGCTGTAGAGCTGTACAGTTTGTGCATGAATGTAAAAGTTCACAGTATTAAATTTACAGAATATTTGCAATGTACGAGGCAGAGTCCAAGAAAAGTACGTTAATGTAGCGCACTCATTCAGGTGTGTAGACTTTATGCCTGTTGTTCGGCCATTAAGCCGGCAGCAGAGGTAGTAACAGGGCTAAATTGACATGTTTGTGAAATGGGGGAACCGGAGCCACTACACTTTTTTCCACTTCATTATACCGGCGTTGTTTGGGTGTATGTAAAAAAGCAAAGCCAGCGTAATGACAGGTCTTCTTCACAGCAGTATTGCAGGATCCCTGTTTAAAAACAGCTACTGTCACTGGGGGTCTCAGGCCTTATTGATGAGGTCAGCTGCAGATGGGAAGAAACTGTTCCCATGTTTTGGTCCTGATGGACCAAAGCCTGAGGGGACTGTTTAAAAACATTTGCCCCCAGGGCGGGAAGTCTTGGACACAATCTTACCTGCATGGGTCAGGGTCCTGGAGGAGTTGGATTCTGGAGGGATGGCAGGCTGCAGCTGATCACCTTCTCAAGAGAGAGAAAGATACACTGCAGTCTGCCCTTGTCCTTGGCAGTGGCAGCAACATACCAGATGGTGATGGAGGAGGTGAGAATGGACTCAATGATGGCAGTGTCAAAGTGCACCATCATACTCTTTGGCTATTTGTACTTCAGCTGCTGCAGGAAGTACATCTTCTCCTGCACTTTCTTGCTGATAGAGCTGATGTTCAGCTCCCACTTGAGATCTTCTGTGTTAATAGTGCCTGGGAAGCAGAAGGACTCCACAGTGTCAACTGGAGTCAGACAGAGTGATGGGTTTAGTGGGGCTGGATTCTTTCTGTGATCCACTACTATCTCCATTTTCTTTTGAGCATTGAGCTTCAACTTGTGCTGGCTGCACCGGGTCACCAGTAGGTGGACTCATCTCCACCAGAGATGAGCCCAATGAGGGTGGTGTCATCTGCAAGGATCAGGAGCTTGATGGACTGAAGACTGTTGGTATACAGGGAGAAGGGCAGAGGGGAAGGGACACAGCCTTTGGGGGGTCCAGTGCTGATGGCCCAGGGGTCTGAGACATGTTTTCCCAGCTTCACATGGGGGTCTGTGATCCACTTGTAGGTGGAGTCACTATTAAAAGCAGAGCTGATGTCCACAAACGGGATCCTGGAATAAGTTCCTGAGAGATTCAGGTGCTGGAGGATGAAGTGGAGGGCCATGTTTACTGCAACATTTACAGATCTGTTGGTATTCAAACTGCAGGGGGTCCAAAAGTGGGTTGGTGCTTCTTAAAAAGCTTGTTAACATCCCTCTCCAGGAAGGAGTGTGGTAGGTCACTGTGGTAGGTTTTCCGGTGAGGGTAAAGATTTGGTCTGTTTCCAATCTTTGTTGGCATCAACAGTATACTTTGCAGGCCATGTTAGTGCTTTGTTGCTTTTGAGATATCCAAACCACTTCCATAAAACTGACGTGGTGAACCTTTTCTGTCAACAATTTTCTCAGGTTTTGAGGATAACACAGGTTCACTTGCAGCACTTTAGCATAAAGTACGGCTGTGTAAAACAAACTGGGTGTGGATTAACAGAACTGCAGGAAGAGTGGCCGAAGACATTATGTTTCTTCAAGTTTGTGTTCTGCTTGTTTAACAAGTTATGTTTAGGGTTAGGGATGATCATACTGTCTGCCTTCTGTTGCACTTATGGATAATGAAAATTGCTCTTTTTGACTCAATAAATTAAATAGTCTGTTTCATTCCCTCAGCTGTGGGCTCTGCTCTGAAGTTGCGCTGCTGTCCACTGTTTGTGTATGAGGAGCTTGCTTTTGTGCCCCTTGGTTTCACCATTACTTTTCCTCTTTTCCAGAGGACAGGTGAAACTCACTGATGGAGTGGGGGGGCTTTAGGTTTCTTCCAGATGGAGCCAGAGTTGCTGGCTGAGAATGCTGGAGTTTAACTAGATACATTTGTTGAACTCATCTCTCTGCCTAGCTAAACCTGCACTTTGACTCTCTAAACCTGTCCCCGCTCCTGAACGCTTCTTCCTTTTGCAACCATAACTGTCTGAACCAGGGTTTGTTATTGTTATAACTGACCCTGGTGAATGATGGTACAAAGCATTTCTCACAAAGGCTGGAGGATGTCACAGCCTCTGTGTACTCATCCAGACTGTTGCTAGCAGACCTGAAAACCTCCTCCATAGGTTCACTCTTCCACTGCTTTGATGTCCTCACCACAGGTTTACAGAGCTTTAATTTGAGTTAACATTTTAAGCCAATTCAAATCACCCTGAAGGATGAACCCTTCCAACAGCATACATCTGTGGCTCATACACTGCATAACAACCACACCCACAAGAAGAGCACATTTTTGGCTGATTAGTTCAACATCTTGGCAGTCTACACGAACAACGCTGGCCGCAGCAGGCACCGCAGTGAACCACATGGTTAAAAAGGTATTCAGGTGTTTCCTGGCAACAAGATGTATTGAAAATTAGAGCTCTGTTACTGATGTATGATTCTAATACAACAGAAATATGTGAAGGAGGTGAACGAAGGCAACAAGTGTCCGCATGACATTGGTGAACACAAAGCCAATGCTCAATGGCAGCAAAGAATTATACAGTATTTGAAGCGATGCCAATGAAAATATTGAGTGACGATACATGATTGCTGTCAGGCTGTGGTTCATACAGGACTCAAAAAGAACGTTTTATACACACTATAATTACATTACCATTGTGAGCACCTACCTTTAAATCAAAATGTTACATATTTCAGATGACCCTGAAGGGCAGAGGCAAATAAATGGTTCTAAGCACTCTGCACATTTACTATCACCCAAGAATAATAGATATAGCCACAACTTGAAAGTGACTTTCATTCATTACATAGAAGTCTATTAAACAGCTCATCCCATTTGTTGTCCTTCCCAGTGATATACATAGGTTGAAAGGTGGAGAATAACACCAGGAATTGGATGGTAAGGGCATTATTATTAAAGGAGAAGGTATTTTTTACAGACCCATGATTTCAGCTACACCCATGTGTGCTCTTATAGCTATAGCTGCTTAGCTGCTAGCCATTAAGCTAGGAGTGGGTAACAGGTCACAATAGGATAACTAGCTGTTAACAAGGTGATTTAATTTAACAACACGCGTGTAACAACGTGTATGTTGCTATTTTTGAGTGTCATTACGCAGTTTTAGTGTGAAGCCTGTTAGCTAACGACCTTGCTAAAACACCAGGGCTAACGTGGAGAAAATGTGCAGTAGTGGATGAGGATTACACGCGTGGTGTCAATTTACAAAGGCACACACTAACCTTACCTAAAGTGTATAAGGTGTGTTTGACACAGCTAACATCTACATCCTGGAGACGACTGTAAGAGACTTAATACAACGTTTATTACAGTGTTAGTTGTTCTTTATCACGCGTTTGTAGTATTTGTGACGGTGTTTGATCAGCAGTGGTTGGGCATTTTACACGAGACGATAGAGCGAGGCAATATTTATGGTTGCTATGCCACCATGTTGGATGATCGCGCGCAGTTAACTACAGAAACTGTCAACGAATACATGAATATGAAGGAAGCACACCATTGAGTTACATTAACAAACTGTTTACCCGAACCAAGGTGGACTGTGACGGAGAACCGTACACCTCAGGAAGTTAACTGTGGCTTACCGTAGTAGACCAGACCTTCAGCAGCAGCATGTCCGCCGCGTCACTCTGATCCGCCCATGACCGGCGACTCGCATCCAATCTGCTGCGACAGAGGAAGAGGGCTTGTTTTTGAAAATATTGGCGCTTGTCATGCTAGCTATGGCCATCTGAGCTTCGCTAGCGAGTTTGGGTTTTTTTTTTCATACTATCTACCTGTGTCTCATCAGAAAACGTTGGCGTGGTAATGAAGTGAAAGAAAAGCGTTACTGACAAAAGGTAAGACTTAATCACACATAGTGCATTCGACATAAAGAGAACAACCCTAACGTACCGCTGGAAGTTGTGTGAGAGCTAGCTAGCAGGCGTTAGCTAAACCTGCTAAATTAACGTTGGCAGGATTGGCGTCATAACCAGGTGTTACGCCTTTTAATGCTAACGTATTAAATAGCAACTATCAAACAGTGAAATTACTATCTTGTGTTTTATATCGTAACTCTTTTGTGACTTGAGAGTAGTTGCCAGGCATTGACTGTCAAGCAATGTTTGTATATATTGTGCCGTTTTTAAGCCTCATTGTCGCAACTAATCGGTCGATTTAACCTTGCTTCTTTGGTTTGAATAAGAGAGAACAACAGCGACTACAACGTAACGTTACTGCATTAGTTTTCTTTTCAATTTGTAAGCATAGGAATCACTCTGTGCAGTGTACACAAACACATTGAATAACGTTACTATCACTTTCATTTAGCATTGTCTGATTTTGCAACCGGTAGTTGCCAGTTTAGCATTTTTTAAACATCTTACAACAGCACGTTTTTTCTCACATGCCAACACCAAATATATCAATGAGGATGGCCAAATATAACATTCTAACCTTTATACGAGTATGATTTATTGCAGGGTTTTTGTATTGAAATGCATGTTCCAGCCATCAAACATGATATTCATGGTTTACTGTCATATAATTTTGACCTTTATGGTCATTAATTGTTGAAACTATATACCAAAAGAAGTTATTATCTGCAAAGCTGAGACAAATGTTTCAGGGAGGCTGGAAAAACTTGTTGGTGACTGACGGCAGTCAAGTTGATTTTAGTTATGTAGCCCAAAATCACAAGTATTCCTCATAAGGCTTTATAATCTGCATTTCTTTTGCTGTAATCTGCAATTTTTTCCAGCTTCTCTCTCAATGTTTGTGATTTAACGAGCATATTTTAAAAAAATCATACCAGTATTTGCAATTTGAAGTGTTGAAAATTTAGTTAACCCTTTGTTTTTGTTTTGCAGCAACAGAGTCACTGCGGCGGGATCAATATGGCAAGTGATGTGTGCAGCCACGTGAAGGTGGTTGTTCGGGTGAGACCGACCAGCGACAATGAGAAGCGTGAAAACTGTCGAAATGTGGTCCAGGTTGTCGATAACCACATGCTCATATTTGACCCCAAGGAAGAGAACGTAACATGTTTTGGGTCCCGGAACCGAAATATCAACAAGAGGGCGAACAAAGACCTCAAGTTTGTTTTTGACCATGTCTTCAGTGAGAACTCTTCTCAAGCGGACCTTTTTGAGAACACCACTAAAGGACTCTTGGACGGTGTGATGAATGGATTTAACTGCACAGGTAACACACAAATACATACAAACTGTGTGTTAAAGCTGCACCAGTCTGCCAAACATGTTGCCATCCTCAAATATCAAAAAGAAGTAGCTGAGCCTCCACAGCACAAAAATCACAGAACATGATATACTGACTAAGTGGGATGTCTCAATCACATTTTTTGATGCTGAAACCCTATCTGAGTCCTTTGGTATTCAGTGTCTAGATTCTTTTTTTTCCCTTGATGATACAGATGCAATATACAGTATACTCTCTGTATAAAGTAAGTAGAGTAAGCCGATTTTAATATATATGAGTGACTCTGCATTAAGATAATATAGCATGAATCAAACCTCATCTTTCATGGTTTCCTTCAATGTTTCATAAAGTACGGAGCCCCCAGAGTTCTCGAGCAGTAGCTTTTGTGTTACCAGGCATTAAGTAGCTTCTCTGCCTGGTGGTGGTGGTGGTTGAAGCTGTGGATGTGGATATGGAGATTGCTGCTTGGTACCAATACACCACAGGAGCACAACCGAGTCATTTCACTGCACAAAAACAACCCTTGAATGTAGTTGATGTTAGAGCCAAAATCATACCAAACCGACAGCCACTATCAGCAACAGCTAAGGCTATATCATCCCATGGTTATCATCATAATCACAGCTACAGCACATGGCTACACAGAAGCAGCTGGTTATAATAACGCAGTGTAGAGAGCTAGAATAAATAGTGTGATAGCTCCACTAATTATCTATCTCCAGTGATACAGATGTGTGCCTAAGCCAGCCATAGCTGAGGGTGCGCCGAATCATGCTTGGGTCAGAAAGAGGGACAGTCTAATGCCTAAAACTGTATCATAATTCAGCCCAGCTCAGCCTTCCTCTGTGGGTCAGAGGGAATGCAAAAGTTTTTGCAAGGTAACTTTAAAAAAAAAAAAAAAAATTGCAAGGTAACACACTTCCTACCAAGAGCCTTTGGGGCCTCTGTGATAAAGTCATCTAACATTTGGATTTTGGATTTTTGTCCGTCTCTCTTTGACCCCTGCATGACCAAATACCAAAGTACAAATGCAGTTATGAGTTCTGCCAGCACCACTTTAAAGCCACATTTTTATTTTTAATTTTTTCCCCCAACATGGCTTGCTGAGTCACACTACCATATCATTAATTGAAACTGCTGGCTGCTGTTAATGTGCTTTGTATGCTCCAGGGTTCATGTTCTGGTCACTAGCTCACATCACTGTGCCGTTCCAGTGTTTTAAATCAGCACAATTGGGAAATTTTGACAGCTGATGTACCCACTGCAGATAGGACCAAAAACAGATTTGGCTTTAGAGAGTCATCAGTGATCCATTGAAAGATGCTTGGATCAGCTGGAAATCCTGATCCTGCTGAAACATTCAACTGTATGGTCATTTTGGAGGATGTAATTTGTGGTGCTGTTGAACTGTATTGCATTACACAGAGAGGCCTTTCTCTTATTTATCCTGCCCTCATAATGGGGTGGATAAGATAATAGATACAGCTGTCAGTATAACACAGTACAGTTCAACAGCACCACAAACTGCAGCCTCCAAAATGTTCATACACTTGAATCAACACCTCTCTCAAACAGTTAAAACAAAAACTGAAAATTATACCCCTCGTGAAGATGGGATTTATCATTTAAAGCTTGTCATTTAAGTGATGTTGAGACAGTATTACATACCACGGGCCCACTTTCAAATTTAGGCTGATTCAACCATTGTAATTTTTATCAGTCAGGCACATTTAACCCAGGCTTTCCACAATAAATGTCAATCTTAATAGTCAAAGTTATGCATCAGATTTTTATTCAAGGTTAGAGGTCTGGAACTTTCTACTCTAGTGGAACAATATTGGGAGTTTCCTCCTGCTCCCAGTCTTTATAGTCCATGTATAGGTTCCCCAATACAGCTGCTTTTAGCCCCAGTTGAAGGACACAACTGTTGTATCTGTTACAGCCATTTACTTTAAATCTACTATGTGCTGGTCACTTAGCCCAGAGAGGACTGGAGTGGAAACCTGCAATGAAGCCGATGTGGATCCCCTCATAGAAGTTGTTTTGGGGAGAAAGAGCAGATTTTGTAGGTTTTTTAGACTGTGTTATTTCATGTTTAACATGAACAGGTTTAACGGGTCCACATCTGATTTTTATCCAAGGTCCGAAGTCTGAAGCGTTGTAGCCTGTTCATAACATGAGGTATAGGCTGGATCTGAATTGACTCGCCGTTTGGGCTGGACTTGGAAGCTTTGCTTTGTACAACTATAATCAAGTGGTGAACCTCACTCCATCCTCGCTTGTGACCGATTGAGCCTTTCAACGATGCCCCTTTCATACCAAATGATGATACTATCACCTGTTACCAATGAACCTGTTTGTCTGTGGAATGTTCCAAACAGGTGTTTTTGGAGCATCCCACAACTTTCCCAGTCCTAAGTTGCTCCTGTCCCAACTTGTCTGGAATATTTTGGTGGCATCAAAAGCGTATATTACCAAAAAATCAAAATGACATTGATGACATAAAACATTAAATATATTGTCTTTGTACTGTTCTGAATTGAGTATATGTCAAAAGGACGACCAAATTATAACCTTCTCGGAATTGAGATTGTACATGTCTTATTTTATACTTTTTTTTTTTTTTTTTTTTTTTTTCAATTGCAATTCAATTGCAGTCTTTGCATATGGTGCCACTGGAGCAGGCAAGACACATACCATGCTAGGTTCACAAGAGGACCCTGGGGTCATGTACCGCACCATGAGCGAGCTGTTCAAGCGCATGGATGACGCCAAGGAGGAGAAAGAGTTTGCTGTTGCATTCTCGTATCTTGAGGTGAATATTTGAGTCTTTATTGTTTTTCTGTTTGTTCTTTCTTGTTCTCTGTATTATTGTAGACCCTGTTCATTTTTTAGTCAACGTGATTCTCAGACTGTGACCGAAGGGTTTTGATTCTAGTATTTACTGGTAATTAAACCACGCTGCTTTTGACTTAAGGCTTGCAGCAGTTACACATTGCATTAATGGCCAAAGGTGATATTTTTCCCCTCATGTTTTTGTACTTTCTATTCCATTAACACTTTTAAACATTTCAGGCTTAACGCTTATCCCTTACAGAGCCTTAAACCAATCATACTGTTTTGTCTTGACTGATCTCTTGGGCTGGTTTTGATGGATTTGCTGCTGTTTGTAATTATATTTGTTGTTTGTTTGCAGGTTTACAATGAACAAATCAGAGACTTGTTGGCTAATGCAGGCCCCCTTGCAGTCAGAGAGGACAGTTCTAAAGGGGTGGTTGTTCAGGGCCTCACACTTCATCAGGTTAGTAGCAACATGGATCATACACACTCCCCCGTAGCATCATCGCACATATTAAAGGTAAATACTGGTCTCATTGCAAAGGCATTTTATTGCAGTCAGTATAATTTAATTTGCCCTCAGTGGCTTTTGCAATGCATAACATAATGTTTTTAATTTTAAAATTATATTTTCCAAGAAATGGGCTCCCCTGAAAGCCCTGATATTCAGAAATACACTTCCTGTGTTAAGACATTATCACAATAATAGTGAGAAGGAGAGGGATAGCTCTGATTAAAACAGTCACTTCTAACTGTGACAAGTGATTAGGAAGATTTCCTCTAGTGGCTTACTCTGTTAATTAATGAAGGAAAACATTTTTAATTGAGACTTTCACTCTGTGATGCCATCGGTTATACAGAATAAGTGTAGTCTTTAAGATCGTATGTTGGATGTTTTTAGTAATTAAGAAAATGTTCAACTCTGCCAACAATCCGCACTATTTCTTTTATAGAAACACTGTCCAAATATTGTTCTATAGAACTGGGTTACATACACAAGCTATTTAATGTTGAACCACCTTACTGTTCTGTTGCTGTGGTGTGCAAATGCACTGTGGTGGTTCCAAATTGGGCCTTTTACTGGGTCACACAACTTCTCTTTTTTCTATACAGCCTAAATCTGCAGAGCACATTCTAGGGGCTTTGGATTCTGGCAATCGCAACAGGACACAGCACCCCACTGATATGAATGCCACCTCTTCCCGGTCCCATGCTGTATTGCAGGTATTTCAATCCATTCTTAGAAAACAACATAAAGAGTCAATAACAAACACAAGGTGCTTGACTACAAACTGTTCCTACTCCCCGGCAGTTACAGGGCCCTATGAGATGCTGTTTTATTTTTTCTTAAATGCTGTGTTTCACAATTAAGCATATTTTGTCATCAGAAAGACTGTTGAATCGTGTGGCGGATGAATACAATTTCAACAATTCAATAAGAAAATATTCAAAATTGAATAAATGTCAATGAATTTGATGTAATACAACATTACCAGCCCCCATATCGCATATGGAACACGCCGCCTAAGTGGCTCTGATGGAGGTTACTGTCACGTTCAGCAACGCTCATCCTTGTTTACAATGTTTGGCCAGAAACGGACGTAGCTTTTTCATTTTTTCCAACATAATAGTCTTCAATGAACTTGCATCTTGCACCTGCAGATGTGGTTGAACTTTTGACAGTGTTGAAGTGATGAGCTCTTGCTAGCACGCTGCCTCTCTTAGAGGACCTCTTAAACATGAATGTGTGTGTTTGTGAGACACCAAAACTATTTATTTTGGCTTAGGCACTGAGGGAAAAGCACTTATAATGGTAGGGAAAAATCCAGATTTTTCTAAATTGCATCCACAGTTTGGAAATTTCCGTGACATTACGCGTTTTACAGTTGATTCCATTTTTCTTATCAAATTCCACGATTTCATCCGTGTTTTCTGCATTGCAGAAATCACAGGGCCCTATACTGATGTCTTCAGTTCATAAGATGATATGTTATTTGAATTATCGTGTTTCACTGCAAAAATCTAAAAATGCGGCAGTCAATAGCCTTGAATTGACAGTTTTGTACTATTTTCTCCAGATATATTTGAGACAGCAGGACAAAACCGCCAGCCTTAATCCTAACGTCTGCGTTGCCAAAATGAGCCTGATTGATCTGGCTGGCTCGGAGAGGGCCAGTGCCACCAACGCTAAAGGGGCACGTTTAAGGGAAGGTGCAAACATCAATCGCTCACTCCTTGCCCTTGGAAATGTTATCAATGCTCTTGCTGACCCCAAGGTGAGTTTATGCTGCCGTGCGTATACTGTAGATAACACACAGAGGTTTGCAGAAGTAATGTAACAACAACATGAAATTACTTTGTGAAAATAAGGCCCAGGATTAACTGCAGTCATATCAACTCATATTGTTATGAAGGTGTTTGTATCTAGTGTTGATTCTATCATCTTTTGTGTTTAGTCTAGCTGTAGTCAATGAAAGCTGTTGACATTTTAGTCTTTTTAGCCATCAAATTATATGGAACATTTCAGCCAATCTATTCGAGCCAAAACCAGTATTTTAGTCAAACCTCATGTGAGATTTTATCTTATTATCTGATGAACAACAGACTGAGTGATTAAGAATGCAGCTTTGCAGCAATACATCTAGATTCATTTTAATGTCAAATCAAATCAAATTTTTATGGATTGCAAGCCTTGTGGCTTTTAGCTAGTTAGCTCACTAGTTTCATACTGAAGCTTCTACTATGATAGTTGCCCCCCTCCCCCAAAAAATCACATTAGCTAAAATCAAGCAAGATTAAATCAAACAGTCTAAACCAATAAAAGCCATAAACAAACACAAAGCAAATAATTAACAAGCCAGACTCCAAAAGAAAGCTGCAAAGAGAAAACACAAGATAGAGTCTGTTCTGTCAGTCTGACACATGTATAATATGAATCTAGTTGAATTTTAGATTCTGTATTGATACAATTTAGAGTTTGAATATGGCACTACTAGCTCTTCACTCTATCATCCATTTCAAATTAATAGTATGTTTCCATGCAATGTGACAAAGCATGTTTATGAGAGTATGCTGTCATTCTTATTATCACAGTCACAACAAAAGAATTACATGTAGATGTGTCCAGAGATGTGCACTGATGCAGCGCATAACACACACACACACACACACACACACACACACACACACAGCATAAATACAGAGAATGTGCAGTTTTAGACACAGCACAAACTGCTAGCAAATGAAAAGTTTTCTATTTAGTGCTGTTTTATGCCTGTGTTCGGTCAGCAAATCATCAGCGCATATGGAAATTTTGCATTTGTTTCTTAAGATTGTTATGGTTATATGTACATGAAGTTAACCACTAGCCTCCATATGAAACAGAGAGCCTGGGAAGTGGAGAGTCAACTGAGTATTTGGGTATTATTTCATTCCAGTTGCATACATTAACCTGTCAAGCAGTCTTCTCATTTTACACAGCAGTCTCAAGGGACGAGGCGCAAGCAGGCCACATGCATTTAGGAAGTGCTGTGTAAATGTACCGCAGCCATGTTGAAATGTGATCCTTCTTCAACAGGTTACTTCATTCTTCAGTTAAAACTGTGCTCTCTCACTGTCCAGTTAGTATTATACCCGCCATTCTTGAGTGTGGCAGTCAAGGATTTATAGTTTGATGTGCTCAACCTACAACGCCCACCACTAATCCCCACTCCTTCCACACCCTATCCCCATGGTCATTGGTGCACCAGTGTTTACTGTTGGCAGACAAGGAATTCATGTTGTGGCCATTGTTTACAGGAAAGAATGTCCCCACTTGTGTTCAGGCTGACATGCCAGTCGTTTGAGTGAGAAGAATGTCTGGTACTTCTGTTTGGGCTGTTCAGTATGTCATCTTCATGCTATGCTGCACAGAGGTTTTTGTTGTAAGTTGTTTGCCGTAGGCGATGCAGATATGTTTTACGACGCATCCTTTCACTCCCTTCTGGCCTTCCGTCCACACAAGGCCAGTGTCTCCCACCCACAAAAAAGGGGCTATCTGAAAATGTTGTCCAAAGTGGAAACATTTGATAGTGCCAATCTTTTGGACAGAGGGCGCTGAGCCTTTTGTAAATGCTGATATGTGGTTATCAATGTTTTCAGTCATGGTCAGGTTCCGTGCAGCAAAGAAGTAAACTCTCTGTCATCCCCTCCAATCTCTAATTGCTCAGTTTAAATGATAAAGCTTATTGGGTCTCCATGCTCCAGCCCTGCAATTACTGTTAACAAGTAGCGTTCACTACCTGTGCTCAAATCGCAGTTTTATGCTCACACAGTTACAAAAAATATGGGATCGTGGAGAGTAGAAGGTGACAGACCAGAGCGCCACATGGCCGTCATAGCCAGACATCAGTCCCTTGTGGCACAGTGAGGTAGCGGTTAAAAAAATCTGTCTTATGAACCTTGCTCCTTTTGAGCCCAGCACTCATTTTTCATGGCTGCTTCATGCCTCCCATTCACACCAGCGCACGTCCCTCCATTCACCTCTAAGTTGCAGGGGATCGTTTCATACTGGATCTGTGACAGATTCCCCATGATTGATCAAATTAATAGTCAAAGTCAAAACAAACGCTAGAGTTTGTTGAAATATGGTTTACTTTTAAATGGTGTCTTTGCTCAAAGAATGTGTTTGAGCATCTGCTCTTATTAAAAAGGAGATTTTCTCTCTCTGGACCTTACATGACCTATAGCTAAGGTCTTTGAATCCAGATGTAGGCTCAGGGTTTTTCCAGACAGAAGTGCAGGCACAGCTGTGAACCCAAAAAGAGATCAGTTTACACTCCTTTGTTACTTGAGTTTAATGTGACTTTCTGAAATCCAAATGCCCATGAGATTGTGACTCACCTAAGCAGCTGTAGTTTATCTAATGCCATTATTAAATACGGAGCTGTGTTCACAGACCAGCTGCAGAAGGACTCCAGACCAGTTTTGTGGCTGGCTACTCCCCGTTTTAACTCTAAAATGAACTCCCCATACTGAATTTTGTTCCCTGGTAGGTTTATTGGTCTCCACCAAACAGTGTGTAATCTGACTAAGCGTCTCTTGTGGAGCTTGTCCAGATGGAGAATCGATATTAAGGCACACCTCACATTTATGCTCCTCTACATACCACAGCAATAACACACTTTTCATTTTTTCATTATGATTTGTGTCATGTTTGACAGAAGTCGTGGATTCCCGCATTCTGTATTTGTTCTTTTCAAACTTTCATTTGATGTGTTTTCTCAGTAAATCCTATGGAACCCCAAGAGGTTTTTGCCTGTTTGTGCGCACTGTAAGTGAATCTGAACATCCAAAATGGTCCCAGTTCTTGGGCTAATGTTAACTTGTCTCTTTTGTTTCAGAGTAAGAAAACTCATATACCGTACAGGGACAGCAAGTTGACACGGCTACTTAAAGACTGCCTGGGAGGCAACTGCAGGACTGTTATGATTGCCAATGTTAGCCCCTCATCCAAGTCATATGATGACACCCACAACACACTTAAGTACGCCAACAGGGCCAAGGAGATTAAAACCTCGGTTAGTATCGAAGTTATATTGTTTTAGAATTGTTAATTCTAATGTAACTGATGTGATTCTTAGACTGTAAATATTTGAGTTCATTTGAAACCAATACATTTGTCTCTTTACCCTTACCTATTAGCTGAAGAGTAATGTTCTAAGCCTGGACAGTCACATCGGCCAATATGCAGTGATATGTGAGAAGCAACGGCAAGAGGTAATATGACACAGCCAACACTACCATGTTCAATTTAAAGAAAATCTCTGTCATTTCTTTTCTCATGCTTAAAATTTCACCGTGATCATTGGTTCATTTCTATCTGTTATCTAAAGATTCTACAGTTGAAGCAGAAACTAAAAGCGTATGAGGAGAAGAACATGGTGCCTGGGGCTTCTAGCATGATCGCTTCCCAGAAACAAGCAGAGTTCAAAAGGTAAGCATGTATATGAGTGTGATTCAGAGTGTAACGTGAGATATATCAATTGTTGTTGCTTTATGTCATAAACCCTTTTATTGTAAACATTGTAATTGGAGCACAGGCACTGATTGCAGGCAGAATGAGCACATAGCCTGAATTGCCAGCCTGCATTTGTATGTATTGTATAGTGGTGATTCATGGGGCCTGTGTTTTTACAGGTGGTTCTGGTGGCTTTTGATCCATAATGAATTATAATAAAGTGGATCAGATAGTGGTCCATGTTGGAGAATCATGAATGTTGTTTCTTTAGCTATTTATTTACTAAGTGACAGTTATGTTTCAATAAATATTCCAGAATTGAGCAATAAGACTTAATTGTATCAGCTCAAATTAGTTACAATTGCTTCCTTTGACATCCAGCAGACAAACATGAGACAACGCAACAGAAATTTCAACAAACAAAGCAAAAAAATTAGCCCTTAGTTGGAAGCAGTCGAAGCTCCTCACCCTGCCCATGTTCTCCAGCTCTTCCGAGGGGGTTCCCAAGGCAATCCCAGGCTAAAATGGGATATTTAATTACTCCATCGTGCCCCGGGTCTGCCTTGGGGTCCCCTCACAGCTGTAGTTGATAGGTCAGCAACAATGGAAAGCAGTTTTTTATTTTTTTGATCGTCTTTGGATTGTCTGTCTTCACCCTTTACATACACAAAATCCCAAAGTTCAAATGAAGCTTTCAGCCAGGAGCAGCACTTTCAAGGTGTGGTGCACCAGCAAAATGTTGCTAAAATAGAAGCAAAGCAGCTTTTTTTTTTTCTTTTTCTTTTTCTTTTTTTTTAACCCAAAAGCAGTTCTGCATGCTTTGATCGGCAACACAGTGTCAGCGTGGATATCATTAGTTGAAAATGCCAGCTGCTGTTTATTTATTTGTTTGTGCTGCCATGCGTGCACACTCACAACACAGTGCAGTCCTGGTGATTTTGACAGCTGACCTACCCAGAGTGCCGTGCAAACAAAGTGTCAGAAATGATGATCCAGTGCTTATAAATTGCTGATAAAGGCGTTGATCCGTTTCCATACCTCATGACGATCAGCTTACTGCACACCTAGTTTACCTGGTATTTGTACTTTTTAAACAACTTGTTTGTGTCACTCCCATGAAATGCTATCCCATGAAATGGGCACTTGCACCTCCTGGAAAACTGTTACTTCCTGGAAAACAGCGCATCTTCGGTGGTGACCTCATCCTGCACTATCCAAAAACTAATTACCGTAGTCAGTAGTTAATTGAACTTTCAGACAAATTTAAGGTAAAGGAAGCATTATTCTAGTTTTTTAATCAAGAACTATTTTAATTCTTGGATTAAAACCAGATGTCCTCTGAGGCCCAAGGATCATGACTGAACTGCAGGTGTTTACTCTTTTCGTTTTCTGTCTGACACAAGTAGTCGTCCCCTCTGTGTCTAAAGACATACTAGTGTTTGATAAAACTGCTATAATTAACATTATCTTAACTATCCTATTTAGATGAGCTGTTTCAGTGTTGATGTGGAGAGCTGTACTGTGCCTTTTACTTCAATTCAAATGATATATACACATTTATTTCTTTCGCATAAATCAGATCAGCCAGATCCCATCTAATCATCTTTAAGGCATACAGTGGCATCTGTCGGGGTATTTGGGTTGGGGGCGGGGGACACAGAAAAGCTGAATGAGTCTCACTCCCACACATTTCATTCACTGGCATCAGAATTCACAACTCGCACAGTGAGAGGCTCTGAATAGAGGCTGCACGCTTCTCACACTATTAAAAATTCAGCAGTCTAGCAAGGCCACGACGTCTCCTACGTCACTGGAGTTACATTGAAGAGTGCAGTCACATTTCAGCGACAGCTCTCCAGTCTTATTTACCTGCATGCCTCTCCTGTCTGTCCTGCTGCTTTAACTCAACCAGACAGCCTCTTGCATCCAATCTGGATATCACCTCAGCTCTGTCCCAGGAATACATATATACATCATATAGCTAAGAATATCTTTCTGGCTCAGCCTGAACAGAATTGGCATCTGCGGAAGCTCGAAATTATAATAAGAGGTTAACAACGTGACTTAATAATTGACTCAAGCCTTAAAGCATCATTAAGTAATTGCTGTAAATAGCGATTTGTCATGCAAACGTTTTGATCTAATTAAAATGGTATATTTTTACCATTATTAGTTGTATTACTGTAAAATGTTGGTTTAAATGTGTTGAGAAAGCTACTAAATATCTAATGGCCGTTTCAGGAAGTGATAGATACATAAATAAATAGTCGGTAAAAGCTCTTGGCACAGCAATTAATATAAATTTGGTCCTGACGTGGCCCAGCAGCTTGTAATCACATCTGGCTGGAATCCCTGTGATGATGGTGATGTTTTATTGGATTGCATTATACTAAAAGGTGTTTCTAATATTCTGTCCCCCTCATGTATGTGAATCAGAGTGGACGAAACAGAAACATTACCTTTCAGTATAATACAGTCCAAAACAACACTGAATGAAGGTCTCTCTGACAGAGCCAGCAAAATCTGAGCATTACAGCTTCAAGACACAATTTACTGCAAGGCTATTGTAACTGAATTAGACTCTATGTATGTACCTTTTTGTCTGTTTCAAAGGGCCAATTCATACATTTATTTTTTTTAAGTAAAGTTTGGTATTAATTCACATTTGTCATGTTCAAATTTCCCTAATTCAGCCCTTTTAAGGCATAGTTTGTAACATTTGAACGTCACTGTTTTCTCTGTCTCTATCTCTCTCTTGCGCTCTCTCTCTCTTTCTCCCTTTCTTTCTCTCTCTCTCTCTCTCTCTCTCTCTCTCTCTAGGGTGTCAGAAGCTCTGCAGCAAATCTTCTCAAGCCGGGCCCAAATCAGGAGAGAACAGCTGGATCTGGAGAGACAACTGAAGGAGAATGAGCTGCGCCAGCGCTACAGCGAGGAGGACAACCTGCAGGTCCAATACTTCTGTGCCAAAGAAAAGACTGAGAAGGTAGCTGATGCTTACGCTGCTATCCACAGACTCCATCATCCCTGCAGAAAAACAGCTGCTGAGTCATCATTCCACTTCTCTGTTCTCTATAGTTGTCTTAGCCTCTCATTTACGCCACTACAGGACAGGGTCACTGCTCCCCAGTTCCTGGCTCTTCTCTGCCATTTGAGGCCCTGTGTTAGAACCAGCTGTTAATGCCATTTAAAGTGGAAAAAGTGAATTCTTGAGAATGTTTTGCACCTAACTTTGCAGAATGGTCCACTGTCCTTCAAAGCAAACTAAACAGAGTGGAGCTAAAGCCTCTGCCTACATTCAAAAACGTATTAAAAAAAAAATCTTCAGTCTTAATATGCATCCAGATTCACGTCTTCAACAATGAATTCTGACCAAAAACTAAAGATTTTAAATGAATCTGTGTTGCTAGACTGGAGCCTGATTGCCATATATCTCCTTGCAGCTTTAATTATTGCCATTTAGACCACAGAGTTGATAGTATGTAATACTAATACTAGTATCAACAATGGACTATTCGTGAATCACTCAAATTACCTCTCGTTGTCTTTTTGTTGCTGCTTTCAACAGGCCACTTGTAAGCACGAGCGGAAGATTGCCAGCTTACGCACTCAGCAGCAAAACATTTGCAAACGTTTGAAGGAGGCAGAAACACGATTCCTGGACAACGATGGCTGGCTTCATCGTGTCGAGAATGAGATTAAGCTGCTGAAGTCGAATGATCAGACCGGAGAGGTAAGGAGAGCTTATTGACCCTCTCACATTTACTGCTGCTGACAAACAGCTGAGGGATTGACAGGCAAGTGTGTGTTTCTTCTGACAGGTGGATTCTGTAGATGTTATTTCATCATTTTTATTTCCTGGTTTAGTCTAAGCTGGATCTTTTTTTATTTTATTTTAACACCCGCTGTGATTAGAACATTTGCTGATGATTTTACTTAATTGAAATTGTGCAAACACGTTTGTAGCCATGCTTATATGAATTCCCATAACACTTTGCGCTGGATCAGTAGAGGCGAACACTTAGTAAAACTATATACTCAATGACATAACTTGTCGGCAGGATGAAATAGTTTGAGTTAATGTAAGAAGACAAATGAGCGTGGTTAGATATAGAGAAAAACTTTACAATGTGGGTTACATCCTTCAAAACTCATGGCTTGGTGTTTTTTTGTTTGTTTATTTTGGAAGGTAGGCTGTGTCTCTACTGGTGTCGTGACTGTCTTTGTTTTCTTCCCATCTGTTCTCCCAGTAATTAGAACCGTGCTCATTTTATTTCTCCAGCTCACTCGTGGATCACTGAAGAGAATAAATCAATACCCTTTACTCATCCCTCACACAGCAGCCAGTTACCTAAAACCATGCCCATGTTATTTTTTTTCTTCTTTATCCTTTCTTCCAGGAACTGACCCAGAACTATGACGCACCCACCGGTCAAATGTTCTCTCTGCTGTTGTTTCGTAGTTTCTTTACGTCAGGCTTCTTTTTTTTTTCTTTTTTTTAAACTCCCCTCCCTTACCCTGAGCAGACAGCCTTTCTGATGAAACATGGATGAAAACAGAACTTTGCATCGTCTCTCTAGCATCCTGACCCCCAACCACCTTTTGTCTGCAATTCTGCCCACCAGAGTGCTAATTCAATATGCTGTTCTGTTAGAATTGCCTCATCATTTCTGCTCTCTGACCTCACTTCTCCCACTTGTTTAGGTGTTAGGGAAGGACCTACATTGCCACAGGCTGGAGCTGCAGGTGAATGATCTTGAACAGCACATCAAGCAGATGGTCAAGCTCACTGCACTGCAGGATCAGGAGAACAAGCGCATGCAGAAGTAGGCTGACAATACCTGGAACCGTTTCTTATTGAATTAACTATTACTCAGTGCAGAAGAAACTGCACTTCAGCTCCCTCTAACCCATGATTTTTCCAGGAAGCAAATGTCAATATTATTTTTCTATTGCATTTCAGAATGGTGAATATGTTGTTGCCGGCTTATAGTCGGAACTACTCAGCGTTGCGTGGAGCCGGGCTGGTCACAGCGGCAGATGAGATGGAGAACCATGAACTAGAGCACCTTGTGTTGAGAGAGAGGGGCGTGGTCTGGGCAGACCAGGAAGAGGTGGAGCAGCAGCTGAAAGGTGGCAGGACCGGAGAGGAATCACAGGAGACAAATGAGGCGAGAAGCGCTAGGCTCTGCAGCGAGCTGGCGCCTGTCTTGTCTTTCTCACATCTGCTGTACCACCAGAGTAGCCCCTGCAGTAAGTCACTGTACTCTTATCATCCACTTTATTCATCTGTTGTTTATTTATCGTACGTTTAGATGGTTTGTTTTGGTGACATTATTAAAATTACTATTAGTAGTATTATTTTGATTTTTTAACATTAATTAATGAATTTTTAAGCCTAAGAAAAATCAGAAAAGGTCAAAATGCCTATCACATTGTGTCAGCGCCCAAGGGAATGTCTTAAAATTGCCAGCTATGAATCAATATTGGACCGATATCGGTATCAGTGCATCACTACTGCTAATTGTTGAATGTAAAAGTTTACTGCCAATAACATGACAGGGAAAACTGCTTGACCAGCACACGCACCAGTTGTTGTAGCAATGGGTATTTCCTTATAATAAAAAAAATCTTCTTGGGAAATGTCTGTTAAAGTGCAACTGAGACGACACACCACAGCTCCCAAATAAACTAAATGAGAAAAATCAGACCAAGAAAGAGCGTTTGCATTCATCAGCTTGTGTTTATGAGAAGAAATACAGAGAAGGCTTCATTTTGTGGGGGGGCAGGTCACCCCAATAATCACACATAAATGTTTCGTCCCCCTCAATTAACTCTATCAAATACATGCCACAATCTTAACCCTCCTCATCCTCCCAGTGTATGACAGAGAGAGAGGCTTCGCAGTGAATAATTCTACTGTATGTCAAACCGGATTGGGAGAAAATGTCACTCAGCCATTCACCCCTCTAACATGCAGAGTTAGCTGATAGCTAGCTAATGTTTTTAAAAGCAGCCTTATTTAAATGTGTTGAATGAAGTTGATTTCAGCCAATAGGCATAATGCACTGCAGTTTGGCAAAGATTAACACTAATCTGACAGTCAAACAGCAAGCAATGTCACAGTGTTTTGACTTAACAAAGCAGTCAAAGTTAAATGTGGCCACAGGTAACGAGTGTAAGGCAGGATATGTGAGAGGTTGCCGATCCAAAGCTAGATCTACTCCTGTTACGTTACACAACTGATGTTTAATTCTCTCTTCAATGAGTCTCTTACAAATATTAAGCTTTAAAGTCTATTTCTTCCTACATTTGAGTCCATTAGTTTTTGTACATTTCATGCAATATGTTTTAAAAAGGGGATATATGTGCACACTTGTTCATGCCTACCACTTAAAGCAGGGTTTGTTTTTACAGGTGACTACCTCTATTGTTTAGATCATAATTACAGCTAACATGCCCCTTTCACAATAAATGGTTTTGATCAGGCTCTTATGTTAAGTGACAAGAGGTTATATATAGTAACTACAGTTCATGGAGTGTCTTACACAATAGTATCCCATTAAACACATGCTGCTTTTGTTCAAGACAGTGATTATGTAATTGTAGAGTCACTTCCCAGTAAATGTTTTGCACAAAGTTCGAATGAAAATTACACCCTTACAGAGAGCATGTAACATTGAAAGAGTTTGTGTGTACAAATTGTGCACGCTCATGCGCACAATTTTACTTTGACTTAGATTCGTTTTTCCATCATTTTTCATTGGATGCTTCTGAATCGTGCCAGGCCTAAAATGTGACATTAAAGACAAATATACACGTGACGGGGATGTAAGGTCAATTTTATGAGTGCTAAATATATTTGGCAGGTGTCCCTTAGGTAGTTCAATAAGGGCCAGTGTATTTGGCATTAGTCCAGGTCTAGTGTGTATTGTGGGACCCGAGAGATTGCGCAGTTCACTTTTAACTGTCATCTCTGCATGACCTGGCAGCACCAGGCCCTCATGACATATAAGCCATGACAGACAGTGGAGCATGACCCAAAGCTGGCCAACAATACTCAATTACTATGATGGTGTCTTATCATTTGTGAGACTGTAAACTCTGCACCTGTCCCTCTGTTCCACTGCTGCCTTGTTTCAAATAGTATTAAATTCTTTGTCAGACAATAAAAAGAATTTGACATCCCCCTGAACGCAGATATTAGTGTCAGCCTCTTGTGGGTCATAGCTTTAAGTGGTCACACTTTATATCAAGGGAGACATATTCACCATTAACTAGTTGCTTATTAGCCTGCATGTTAGTAGCATGTTGTCTTTTTGTTATAATAGTGCAATTACTAAAGCCTTATCCTGAGGGTTACTAAGGGTTAGGTTATTGATATTGTAATTCATGGGCAAGGAGATTCTTGCTTAATATTAATAAACAGTAATTTGGGTAACTTTTAATTAATGGCTTGATGCTATAGAATGTGGCATTTCAGAATAAGGCATTAATAAATGCTTTATAATGGCCACTAAAGAGCCAATATGCTACTAATATGCATGCTAATAAACAGCTAGGTAATGGTGACTATGTGTATGTAAATATTAAGTATTACCCTTAAAGGTTAAAAGATTGTAAAATTGTTCATAGAGGACCCAAAACACACCAGGTTGGCTTGGTCATCCAGTAATTCACTTTAAAAACTCCAGTCCAGCAAGTGAAGCAGAATGTCAGCCAGCACACAGTATTTATTGGTAATGTAGCATTTTTAATAAAATAAAACAACATAAGCTTTTCAGACATTTATGTGTTAGAATTATGATGATGTGTTGATGTTGAACCTCTGTAATGTTTTCATTCTCAGGTGCAGAGGGGCGCGCAAAAAGAACATTATTGTGCAACGCTGCTCGATCACCAAAAGGTAAATCTGCTCTCCTCTCTCCCCCGTCTTGCTGGCATACTGTAGTCATTAATCTAAAACCCCTGCATACCTGTTAATCCCCCCTCCCCCTCAATCATTCACTTATTTTCTCTCTCCTTGTCACCTTTCACTCAATCCATCACACTTGTGCACACACACACTGTAAAAGGTGATGTTTTATTGAAGCAGAGCACACAGATCATAAAGTTGTGTTTTCAACATGCCATATCGATTGTTCAGGTGTTTTTGCGTGAGCCTAAATTTTCACTTTGCCATGTTGCTTCGTGTCTGCCGAACATGTCTTTAGCAGTTTGACTGAGAAGACTTGTATCGAGTAGTAAAATACACATGAAAAGTCAGACATCTAATGTGATTTATTGTTGGGCTGCAGACATCCTGTCCTGGCCAAACCGTGAATAATGAAAATGATGTGAATACCCACAACCAGTTTTATAGAGGGAAAATTGTACACAGGGAACCGTAGGGGAAAGGAAACACAAAAACCTTTGTGAAATATTGCAGTTCAAATTGGCCATAATGATATTTACTGCAGCTGGTCTACATTTCATTGAAACATATTGTGGGAAATGTAACTTTTGAAGAGTACTCCTGCCAGATGACCAGAGTTCCTTGAATGGAAATGAAACATGAAAGCACCAGGGAGTTTGTCACCATTGCTATTGAATTTCCCTGCAACTTATAATAAGTGAGCTCCTCTCATTTCGTTTAGAAAGTTTTTCGGGACAGTCTGTCCATCCAGCCTGTCTTTATTCATCACAAGCCAGTCAGGCCAGTTGTTTATTGTTTTTTCTATTTGATGGTCATTTTCTCATAATTTTACCCATCTTGGCCACTACATCTACACGCGTCTTTCCTCAAGTGTCAACACCTGCACTTGCTGTAATTGTATTACTATGGTGGATATCTTAACTTTATTCAGTTTAATGCAGCATGTGACACAAGCGCAATAAAACTTTGAGTGGATTTAGTATTTGAAAAACACTAATGAATATTTTTTATTCCCCACTAATGGAGTGCTGCAGGGATAAGTTAGCATCGCCTGTTCCATGGACAGAAAGCCGATGGGAGTTTTCCACTGGATTTTGGATTATTATTATTATTATTATTGCAAGATCTGTGACAAACTGCAGGATACTGACATGTTTTGTTCAGAAAGATAATTTTTACATATTTTATGATTTTTGAAGCGTAAATTCAATCACCAGAGGTAAAAAGCTTACTTTAGGCTGTGAATGAACTGCACCACACTCACATGACTTAGACATCACCACCACGAAGCTTCTTTCTACACTATACTTACACACTTTACTATAAACTCATAAATCTACAAGTTGGAAAGGTTGAGTTACAGTAGTTTGGAAGAGTGCGAATATAAACACAAACAGACTGTAGAGGTGGACGATTGAGTAGATGAGTTTCTGTGTTCAGCATCATGATGTTTCAAATCCTTGACAACCTCTGTAGTCTCACTTTGCCACTTATTAACAACTGCCTTTTTTTAGGGCATGTAAAAGCTTCAGAATTCTTGATTGGAGTATTTACTGACATATTTTATGTCAAGGAGCAAAACATGAAAATCCAAGGTTTGTGTTAACCACACCTTATTTCCAGAAACTAACCAAAAACCTATTAAAAGATCTTCAACCAGAAGGTTTTGAGACTCATTCCTGCAGCACTGAATAGAAAAATACTTGCATTTATTGAGGTTATTGATGACAAAAACAAACAAGGGCATACAAATAATATAGTAATCCACAACCTTCCTTAAACTAGGAATTCTAGATACATAAAGTAACCACTACAGTGTCCCTTCAACAATAGTGGACAGTACGTGAGCTAAATGTACACTGCAGTATAATAGCTAAATCTGCCTGACACAAAAGGATTTATGTTAACATTATGTCAATAATATCTACATGAAATGCAGAACCAGCCCAGCTTGCAGCAGCACCTTATGAAATAACTCATTGTCCAGGCATGCATCCAATTTTAACACAACATATCGCACATGCAGGCCTTAGCAATAGCTTTATAGTGAAAAACCATATAGTCTGATCAGCGTCATGTATTCAGCCTTTAAATAACTCTTTACATCACTATTTTCCCATTTTTGGGATCATGTGGCCACAGGTTCAGCTCTCTGATAAAATCATAACTGTGCATTCTCCTCAATTATGCATTCACTGGCTCACACTTGCATCCTTGAAAACCAGCCTGTTCATTTTAATTTTAGTCTAGAGCTACAACTCATACATGCATGTAGTACATATATGTATATACACACACACATATATTACACAGCGGGTACAGCTTTATACATGCTGAGCAGCATTACCAGCTATGCTAAATGGCAATGAAGTAACGTAGAGTTGAAATAGCACAGATGTGCTTTAATAAATAAAGCTTTTATTTAGCATTCAGACAAACTGCTCTGATCTTATCCTGATGCTGTTTGTCAGTCTCTTACTGCTTCCTCAGCTGTTAATGGAAGTCACTGCAGCATGTTATGAGAAATAGCTCCACCCTGCAGCTTGCAAAGCCAATCAAATTTCACCGGTTTTCGAGAGGGTTGGGGTTTTGAAAGAGCATTAACTCTTCGTGGACTGCTTAATAATAACGAATCACACAAAAGTGATCTCTTTGAAGGAGTATTTCTGCATTCCACAATTTAGTGTTAATTATAACATTTCCACACTTGCATTTATTAATAGCTTCATGATTTTTCATCCAGCTACCTCCCACTGCCCCTTTTATCTTGTTCTTTTTATATTCCTATTCGATCTCCTACCCCTCACTTCTCTCTTATCTATTTTTTCCTCCCTACGTTTTGCTGTCCCTTTTGCTTCAAACGTCTCTTAGTCTGGCTTTTTCCTCCATTCTGCCTTTCTTTCCCTCCTACCCTCAAATGTTTTTCTCTGTCTGTCTAGCATCTAACCCTCCCAATCCCTCTTGAGCTTCATTCATGAAAATGCAGATCCACAGCAGGGCAGGAAAAAACGTCAACAGACGTAAACTCCCCTGCTCCACCAACCAGAAAAGGCGCACTATAAAAAACAGGCAGCAGCAACCAGGCGACCCTAATTCAGTGCAGCCTCCACCAGAAATAGCAACTCATGCATGTATTAATCCCCTACAAGCCAAAAATATGTGATTGAAGGAACTCTGCTGCCATTTATTGCTAAGGACAACTCCTCTGCCGCAGAAAAGGGCTATTTATCATCGTCTCCTCACTCGGTGTGCTGTCTGAAGTCTGACTCACATTTGCTAAATATTGCATTTTGATATTTAGGCTAATGTATAAATCAGTCATTCACCTTTGCATTTAGTGTTCTCACTGCCTCTATGTGCTGGCATTTTTCCTTTTTTAGCCCCTTCCTTCACCCCCACCACACCTCTGTAGGAAATGCCATGAGTGTAATGGTGTTCATAATGTGATGCAGACACTATGATTTAACCTCAGTCTGCTCTGCAACCTGCCCCCCCACCCCCCCACTCCCCTTCAGATGGAGCTAGAAAATACGGCACCAAAAACACTGGAGAAAATTTTACGAGTCAATCAGTAGTTAAATAAGGATATATGTGACTTCTTAATTCTGTTTTAGTGTTAATGCATGCATGCACCATAATATATTTTAATGTCACCATTGATTTTATTTTAAACATTTAACGGTGCAAACTTAGCTGTTACACCCATCCTTAAGAAAATACATAAACCCTGTTTGAAATTTGCATTCTTGCAATAATTACCACTAATTAATGCACATTAAACCAATCCCAATGCTATCTGGCAGTGGATTCCAAATATTATTCACAATCCACTAGCTGTAGCTGTCTGTCAGTACTCGACCGCTATCTAGCTACAGTATGCGTGGCAGCAAAATGATGTACACAATCAGCTAGCTCTAGATCATTTATTGATCGAAAGGCTCATCGGTCTTGTTGAACAGCAGAAAGGCACAATCCTTGCTAGCTCTTTAAATATCAGGACAGTACTGAGCAGCGTTTCTCTCTCTAAAGATGCATCTTACTCATACTTAAATCGTACTCACAGCATTGATCGTGCCCTTGATTTTACTGGGGATAATTGCAGAGGTTGGAATCAACCAACCAATTTTTCATTAATTTGAATTTAATTATTTTGAACTATTCATACCTACAGTGGCAGCAGCAGCAGCAGCATTTTCTCCTTTCAAAAACAGTTCTGCGTCGTGTGTTTTAGCACCATGTTTCCCTCAGTTATGAAAAAGAAGCTCCAAGGCTGTTAGCAGGTAAAATCCTCAAGGTCTGGTCTATTTATAAAAGGCACTGCTTTTTTGGCTAATAATGCATGTCACAGCTCCATTCCAACATTGTAAAATTTGTATGTACAAGGAGAGCACGATAATGTTTAATTGCCATGTGCCATGCATAGTATTTCCAACACTACTGATCACACTTTGATATAACTTCAGGGAACGATCCATCTCATTCCTCCGTTGTGACATTTTTTAAATTGCACTGTTTAGCCTAAGGCCGGCACTTCAGCGCTTATTGCTGATTACTGATTGAGAATGGGGGACGCCATCATTTGGGGAGGGATGTGTTTACTGTTGCCCTGCTTACTTTTTAAAGTGCTTTGATTTGCTTTCACTTCCAAAGCCCTGAGTTGTAAACAGAGCATTGATAAATGCATTCCAAAGATGGCTTGTTGCAGATGCTGGCGTCTGCAAAGACATGATGCAGTTTTTCTCAAGGACCAAAGGTGAGGTAGGCCAGTGGCTTCCATACAGCCTGATAAAAGCTAAAGGTTAAGGACACATTCAGTTGCTAAGTGTCTGTCAAGTCGATGCAGGAGGCAAAACCTTTCCACGTGTTTCCACATGTGATGGATGACACTCAGACTGTACATTTTAGGCACAGCGACCTTACAGCCATACCAGCCATTAGTCATGGCTAAACATGCAACAGTCTAAGTTAAAGTTTGTAAAACATCCTCAAGTATTTTTTATTAACGGGTCTAACAGTCAAAAACTCTATTAACCTGCTTCTTCAGGACGATGTGGTTGTGTTTTGATCAGCGATGATTGATTCAAATATGGCTGAAATCTGATTAGTGCATGGACGGTTGTGACATCATCTTTTCCCCCACTGAGTCCCTCCCACTACAAACGAGTGACAAGAGAACTTTGGCGGATGATTGCTCTTTGGTGTTGATTGGTTGAAGCTCCCTTTGTGTCACTGTTCCTCCACCATCGGTTAATTATTAATGTGCATTGTTTGTTTCATTTCTATTAACTTTTTCTGATTGTTTTGTTCTTCTTCAGGGAAAAAAAATCAGACGGATATGAAACAGGAAGCACCTCCCAGAATGCCCATCAGGAGAAATCTGTGTGCATCACTGCCACCACAAAGCCCCCGGACCATCGCCAAGACCCAAGTGTTTGAGGAGGGCATGTTCCCACTCCAGTGCACACCAGAACCCGTTCAAAAAACTGTTCAGGCCCTGCCGCTGGGCTCCTCCAGGGCCATGGATCCCAACATGACCTTTGAAGTTCTGGACAATGTTTCTGAAACGGGAAGTGATGCAACCATCATAATAAGCAGCGGCAGTCCCTGTCAAGCATTGGAGTCTGCTGACTCAGGTCCCAGCCAGCTGCTCCGTCATCCCAAGACCAATGAGGGCAACCAGGTTCCTAATAAAAGGTGAGAAAATATTCACGTCTTCAACCTTTCTTTTGATTCACTAACGTTAAGTGTAAGACCCAGTTTGTTTTATTCATTCTTTATGATTTCCCCACGAGTTTCTGTCCAGCCACTGTACACACTTCACATGGTTTCAGAGGAGATTTCCTCCCATCTGAAAGTCAGGCAGATAACATTACAAGTAAATTAACAGGATTGCTTTTAATGTGGATTACAGTTCTCTTGACTCTACACATACACTACATTGGTTTTCTTGGCAGTCCATATGGTGCAGCCTTTTAGCACGTTGAAGTAGTCGTAAACAAATGCATCGGTACACCCACGTACCGCCTACCACACTCCTGTGGTCACTCTGAATTTTTACTGCTACAATAGTGTACGCTACACAATAGTGTCACGTAAGCTTGAAATATTGTAAGAAAGATAACAGAAAACACTCCTCTTCATGGGAGATGCTTTGGGAAAGAAAACAATGCTGTCACGGCAGAAACCTGAACTGATATAACATCGTAATCTAAGTATAAACATACATTTTTATAAGTCAAGTTCAGAGGAAAAAACTGCAACAGCTGCCACGATTTATCAGAGCCATTTGTCGTACTTTCTCGCCTCCCGTTCACCAAACAGTTTGTCTCAAAATGCACTTTACAGCAATGGAGACTGAGCCAAGGAGTGTTTTTAGCTGCCTCCCTTAGTGTTAAAGCTCAAGTATACCAGTGAGCAATATTAGCATCATTACAATTAACCTCTGTGACATACAGAGCAATTAGCTGGCAGCAAGAAATTCACATTTTCTGCTGGACATATGCCATTAATCATGAATGTTTTTCTAACATCAGCTGCTCTCATGCAGCACACAGGCCTTGGTGTTTCTTAGGTTGTCATGTGCCTCTTATCCTTTTCTCTGGGCTGCGCTCACAATCACCCGGATGTCTCCTGTATCATCAAAGATTAATTTGATCTAATATTGTTAATGTCTTGACAAGCAAGTGATTGACCAATCAGTAGCCAATAGCCAGACAACAGAATAAGAGACACAAGTTGAGGTGGGTAAAAAAAGCAGCATATATGTTCATAAAATCCCTGCAGAAGCACTGTTATTGGTTTATATTTAATCAGCCCAGACATATAATTTGACGTTTCACTAAATAAACCATTTCCCACCATTGCTTCTTGATGTCACAGCTGTCAAGAAAATGTGATGAGGTTGAAATCAGCATTTGCTCCTTCACCTTGAATCTCTGAATTAGCTGTTTTGAAGCTTTTAATAAGTACAGCAAACATAATTTATGAATGTTGTTAACTCTCTTAATTGAGTTTAAAACATCAGGGACATGCCCATTTACTTTTCTTGATGTTTCTTAAGAAAAATTGGTACAGAGGGAAAAACACTCCTTATGTCATCCATGCTAATCTTGGTAAAAGGCCTAACTAATACAAGTGTGATGATTCAACGTTTGTTCAGTATTCAACCCAGACAGTTCTTGTTCAACACATTTTGAATTAAACATTGCTCCCCGAAAGCATAAATTATCAAAGTTTCAGCCCGCCTCATTGCGGTACACAGAATTTTTTTTAGAATTGCATTAAGAAAAATATTCCATTTATTTAATTCAAAAACATGTGTTGCACTTTTAAAAACTGGTTCAGAGAAAACTCAAATCAGTTCCTTGAAATGGTCTTAAAACACGTCCCTCTGGCTGCACACTGAAAGTTTCAAAGCAGCTGAAGAATTCTGTGTAAAAGACACTCTGCCTGTCTGGATGCTAACTAAACCATTCAGAAGTGGTAAATCTCCCAAACCTTATTCAAAACGAGACAGAGACTCGAGTCCAAATAGTATACCAGCAGCAAGTTTCCAGACTGGAACATTGGGCCAAGAGGCTTTAGTCAGCTGAGCTGAGCGGCGTCATGGTGTCTTCAGCTGGAGCTGGCAAACCAAACAGGAAGCATTTCAAGCTACAGCAGCAGAAAGGGTTTGTGTTAGTGAATGATGCTCCCAACAGAGCAGCGTTCACATTGACACATTGAGTGTGAATCATTTTATTTGGTGCATAAATTTGTTCCTAGCCAACCTCAAAGCCAAAACAAATCAAATTGCTTGAAAATATCTCTGCTACCCCACAAACATACTGTTTCATGAGGAGTTGTTGAGCTAATCCAGACTTTATGAGAGCACTTAGCACCCTGTCAAATCTCAACGGGAAACTTGCATTTAGATAGCAAGGAAAAGCAGTAGTTTTTTGTAAATATTTCCCAGTACAAGACCATTGTAGGTAGAGACTCAATGACTTCAGGAAACTTGGTGCATTAGTTTTACACTGCTGACTGTCGAAAAGCGATTTTTGGGACTGCGAGGTGAGTGAGTGGCGGCTCCCTGGGCAGGGTTCATGCAAAGTGTAGCACACAGGGACACGAGAGGGAGGAAGAAGTTCAAAGTGACTTTGACGGTGTTTGACTGTTGTTTTTGGAAGAAATTAGAAAGAAAAATACCAGATAAATCTGGAGACCTGGCTGAGTAATAGATGAGGAATGTCAATTACATAAGGCTAATTACAGGTTGAGGTTAGTTACATAAAACATGATAGCAGTTTCATCAGGTTGATTTCCTCTGGCAAGTTTTTCCAATCACCTCGTTACTTCTTGTTTTTTGGATTCCACCAGCGGCTTCTAAGACTCACTCAGTCACATGGTCAACCTTTGGTGCTGCAGTGGAGGAGCTGCCCACTTAGGGTTTAGCTTTGGCACTAAAGTGATGCCAGAGTTTAGAGCAGTTCACTGATACTGCAAGTTATCCTCAATTATCTGCTTGATAATTTAAACTTCAGATCAGAAAAGCCCTGCTAGATGTCCATTTGAGCTCCAAACCCAATCCCTTCCTGAGCTGGAATCAGTCAAATTTGAAATTCATGCATAGTTAATGTAAGAAAAGGATGTGAGCTTGTTTGTGTGCATCATCACCAAAAACAAAACCGGGAACACCCGGCTCTCAAACAGTGATTTACTCCGTTTATACCTGGGGGTGCCTTGGTGGAAAAAAAAAATGTGGCGTCAAAGTTATCTGAGACAACAGAATTTGCATAACCAAATTTCTGACTAAAGGTGCATCAAAACGAAGCATCGGATATCAAAAGTACAGATTTGTGTACGTAGCTCTAGAAGTAAGACGCAAAGAAAATGATCAGTTATAAGATGTTTTATATTTTAGTCATCTGATTTTAAATGCAAAGGGAAATGCTGCTTATTGCAGGCAACCGGCCGCGTCTGTCCAAGACTTGAGACGACCCAACCCGACATACATGGACATGACGTCTGCTGCACAGGGAAAGCGGAAATTTAACTGGTAACGTGCCTCTTTCTGACCTTTCTCTTATATTTATGGAAATCATTTTATTTTATACTGCCAATAGATTAATTAAATGTTTTTTTTTTAATCCTTTTGGAGTTTTCAATGATGTTGAACTTCCGTTGTTGTGTTTGATTGCTTTTTCATATTTTCCCCATCTGCTCCCTTCACTGCAGCAGCATCCGAGAAGAGCCAACACAGGGTCTCTCTGCACCGAAGCGCATAAAGAAAGACCCCTCAGTGTCCCGGGGACCACTCAGAGTGCATCGTTTTGCTGGTAAGTGTTCACAAAGAAAAAGAAAGAAGAGCACTATCAAAGTTCCACAGTGTTTATGGACTGATATGACATCCACATGCATGTATTCAGAGCTATCGCAAACAGAAAAGTGTCCTTCAGCTCATTCCTTGTTTGGCGTCTGTCCTCAGGCTCAGAGGAGAACAGGCCTCGGAGAGTTGCGAGGAGCATTTCTGAGGGAAACCTCAGCCTGCTTGAACCTCAGAAATCCAAGTCAATTTTCTACAAAACGTCGCAGCGGTTCAAACGAGTGACCAAACAGATATAAAGCACCATCGTGTTTAAATCAGGATGTTTTGCCTTTGTGAACATTTTTACTCTCCACTCTTTTCCGTCCGTCTCGAAATCTACAAAAAGAAAAAAAAAAGTGGTTCACTGTCGTTCTCTCACACCGATGCTAATGTTCTGAGCTAAAATGTAATAAGCAGTTGTATTATTTTGTTATGCTCTAATTTAGACTTACACCACAGTGAAAGTTTACTTGACTGTATATAAACATTGTATAGTTCATTGTTCATCTCGTTAGATTCTTCTGATTTTTGTCATTTCTCAGCCCACCTTTAAATTTTTTAAAACACACTAACAGCAAGAAATAAAACATGTCCTGTGGATGTTCTGTGTTTTACATACATTGTGTACTTCTAACTGTTCTCTTAAACCAGGGGTGGGGAACCTTTTTCTTATCAAGAGCCATTTCAGTTTTTAGAACATCCGTCGAGGGCCATATTAAATTACTGAGCACATATATCACACTAACCTCTAATGCGATGGCAGGAACTGCTTCTCTTTGGCGAGGCGTCTGATGTCAGATGGTTGTGATGATGATGATGCTACTCACAGCTGGTTTCCCAGGTTTGGGTGAGCTGCACCGAGTCTTTCCAGGATCAGTTCTGAAAAGAGCTGCTCACAGTCGTAGGTTGTCCCAAACAGAGCTGGAAACGTCAGTGCACGTCTCCTCAGAAAAAAACAAAAGCAGAGAAAATCCTCAGCACATACATACATACAGTTTATAGAGTCAAGCAGAAGGAAGTTGTAGTACCTGCTGTAGCTTTGAGATTGTTGTTGGTTGGCTTTGCTGTAGGTTATCAGGCCCGTCAGCTATTAGCTCGCTCACCACCAAACTTGCCTGTATAACACCGTCTCTGTCAGACTGTGGTCTGTGAAAGCTGCATGTTGGACCTCCAAACTCTGCTGAGGAGCATTAATTTTACCCAAGCTTCTTTGTCCACGCAGCTCTTCCATACTAGCATGTTTGGAGCTGGAATGACTCTGAGATTAGCCTTTTTCATCACTGTGAGCGCAACCCCACAAACTAACGTAGACACACTGGCTTGACAACAGTGTAACGGCTACATGCATGTTGGGTTCAGGGACCAACCCGAAGGACGTGTTAGACTACTACTGTGTTATTTTCTCTTCACAGAAAATAAATAATTGCTATTTATTTTTTATGTTTTTTGTAAATTTTCTCGATGGGTGTCTGTGGGTTGCCTTGCGGGCCAGATCAGACGTTCTCACGGGCTACATATGGCCTGGAGGCCATTCGTTCCCCACCACTGTCCTAAACAATGATCGGTCTGGTAGGTGACATTTCCTAGGGCAGCTAATATCAAAGGTAGACTATCGATGACCTCAAATGGAAGTATAGTAAAAACCTGAAACTGCTCATCACTGAGCTGTGCTTTGGTTTTTCATTTTTTTTAACATTCTTAATAAAACGGCTTGTAATAGAATCTGTAGCTGTTTTTCGATAAATAAATCCCTTTCTAAAATGTAATATCTGCCTTTTTTGTGCTATTGATGTTGAGTCTGAATGTGGTTTTCAATGAAGTGTGGGTTACAAGATGTTCCAACGATAAAGAAGTGACGCAGGACAGGCTCATGGAAGGTGAAAAACACAATGGCAAGAAAAATTGAGCTGACCTGAGAGCGACTCGCGGCATAACTCACAAAGATAACTTCCTTGTTGTCTTCGTGTCGGAAAAAGCACCCGTTTCATATGCCTTTAGGAAAAAGGGTGATCCCAGAGTGTAGTGATTGATAGGATGCTATTTGTCTCTACCAATGCCTTGTGGGGATTCTGGATGAGAAGTGTATTTCACCATTTAACACACACATTCAGGCTTAAAAGAGGTGTTACCGCTAACTCAATCACTGCTGTCCAAAACCCCAGTTGAGATTCACCTTTAAAAGGGGATAGAAAATGATGCCAATTAGTCTTTTTGCCCAACCATGCGTACTGTCACCACAGGGGGTATTTCTGCTGTTGCCAGGCCACACGTGGAAACACTGTGGAGTAGCTGATTTAAAAAATAGAAATTTTGATTTAAATAAAATATATCCACACATTTATGCAAAGGAGTAAATTTGACTTACAAATTGGGGTGAGTCCAGCGGATCTTTAGTATTTAAAATAACAAGCGACAATCGGCCACAATAGGTGCTCCCACCAACCTGACAGCTGCAACACGTAACGTCAAAACACAGAAAACCCCAAGCAAGCAAGCGAGCGAGTGGAGAACTCAAAATAGCTGCAAGTAATGGATAAATGGTTGTAACGGCTAAAAGATTAATAAATGGTTGAAATAGCTTGAAGTGATGATTCAGTGGTTGAAATTGCTGGCTAAGTGATGAAAAGCTGGCTTAGTGGTGAATAATCAGTGAAATGTAATGGATAAATGATTTGGAAATAGTGAGCTCAAAGTAACGGATAAACAGTTGAAATAGCTAAAATAATAATAATAATAATACAAATAAAATACAAATGCAAACTTGACCAAACCAACCTAAGAAAAATATCCACTTTTCTATGATAAACTGTGTTAACATCCATTCCAAACATTGACTGTATTGTGGATGAAGGGGTCTTTGAGCTCCTCTCACAGGACTGTGGGGGTCCATTCGGAAACCTCTGCTAAATGCCACTTTTGACTTGCATTTCAAAGATATTTCAGGCTTTCCTGCATGGCATTTTTAGCCTGATCAGATGTGAAGAATTTCTGGGAACAGGCTTTTATTAGAATCCTATACTAAAAACGAATGTCAAAAAATACCTCGTGGATCTGTGATGAGGGTGGGACCTCATTGCTCTGTCTGGAGAGAACTAGACTTGTCACTTTGAATTCAGTCTTGCAACTTTCAGTGGCACAGCATTCAGTGTGATCTTTATTTTTAGCTCAGGAGCTCAATGCATATATCAGCACTGTACTGCGCAAGCACTGACACCCTCTCATGCTCTCATTCACAAGAATCTCTTCATTGTGTGTGTGTGTGTGAGAGAGAGAGAGAGAGAGAGGGAGAGAGAGTGTGTGTGCGCACACAGGGAGGCAGGTCTTGGCTAAAGTTTATTAACTTTCTCTTAGCCAATGGGGCGCCTTGTGCGTTTTTCCTGCTGACCAATGGGACAGATTGAGAGGTTGGAGGTGGGTGTTGCTTAGCAACTGCAGGTAGAATCTCAGATCATGTCGGACCCATTGTTTTATCTTGCCTCCCTGAGAGACATTACATGCTATGTGTTGTGATTTGTTAGTAAAAAACACCTCTGTGCAAATGCGTCACAAAGTTGTTAACTCTATTTTTGTATTGTTAAGCAAAGGCCACATCTCGCCCTCAGGTCAGAGCACTTTTAATTGAATTGTCATTATGTTACTCCATGTAGCTGTCTTATTTTCACCACCAAATCACAGGAGCACATGCAAGAGAATTTAGATTTTATGCTTTTATTTACTTACTTATTGATTTTTGCTCCTGATTAGAGGGATAATAACCTTTTCTGAACCTCATGCAGTGTCAGAGATGAGTGCTTTTAAACATAGACAACAGACAAGACTGCTAAAAGCAAAGATTCCTCATGGAGATGAAACGTCAGCATTTGATTTTGAAGCGCTTGCAACATTTAACCCACAACACTCCCAGATACCGTCACACTAACACACACACACACACACACACGCACACACATACACACAAAGCCCAGATGCAATTAATTATGATTCTTTGTTATAATTCTGACTCGGAAAACCTTGAGCGTTGGCCTAAATGAAATGAGTAAATGCAGCATTTGAATAGAGCCTTTATATTTGTGCGTGGCCAGGAAGAGAGACACTGACTAGAACATACAAATATAAGCATATGATCCCTCCTACAATGTTCCTGACTCCCACGAGGCAGCACGTCACAGCTGTGAACTTTTCGTCCCCTGTCTAATTAGATGACCTGATATCTTACAGCAATATGTCACCGTGGAATAACTCGTGCAGAGCTGACCACCAGCACTGTCTGTCCTTTTACCGCTCTAACAGCGTCCCTTTCTGGCTTTTGTTTTACCTCTGTTAGCCTAAAATTATCTGTACATGTCACCTGAAACGAGGTGTACATGCCTGATGCATACACTTAGCTTATTGTGTGTCCTACTGATGCGGAAGAGCTGAAAAATGAAGAGTAGTATTTCAGCTTCAAACCCTGCTTTAAATAATTGTCAAGATCAGCCATGGTATTTGCTATTTTATTCTCCTCCACACTTATTTTTTGGGGGGGTTGGGGCACACAAATGCATTTGTGGATAGCACAATTATTTTGCTTCATTAATTCAATTTGCTGTAGTAGAAAATTAAAGGTATTTTATGCAGCATCATAAGCAAGGCACAGTAGAGTTGCTCATTGCTCCGTCCCGTGATGCTAAATGCAAATATTTAAATGGAGGTTATGGAAATTCCTGCAATGCACCCTGAATTTGGCATGTAAAGCAGGACCAAGAGGATTGTTGTTTACACCCTGTACAATTGTGTCCAGTTCATCCAACACTGGGAAGCAAAGGAATAGACGCAAAAGTATAAAAAAAAGAAAATATCCACAAGATTGGAGGACATTTGGGGAGATACTTGAACTTAAAAGGCAGTCAAACAGTGTGATTCTGATAAGGTAAGCCCTGATAGCTTGTTACACCCTCACAGAGATTTAAAAGTAGCGCTGAAACGATTAGTTGATTCATCGATAAGTCAGCGAAAAAATTCACCGCCAACATATCTGATAATCCTTTAATCATTTTTGTTACTTATGGTTCAAACATGCTTGGATGATCTCTAATGTGAGCATTTGGAGCTTTTGTCTATTTCCTTTTTCTTCTGGGGTTTGGAACAAAGCTCGACATTTTAAAAGGCCATCTAGTGCTTTTTTTTTTTTTTTTAAATTCCATCTTTTATTTCTTTTTTTTTGAGCGCTCAAGGTATTTGTGATGGGCATTTTTTTTAACATCCATCCTCAAGGACAACATATGTATACTGTCTGTCTACTGCAGAAAGGTAGAGACATCAGAGAGAGCTCGATGGCACTCGGTGTTTCTTTAATCCTCAGTCGAACGTCACCAAACGCTGAACTATTTCACATGTTGGCTGCGACAGAAATGTGTCTACCTCGTTACATGTTTGCTGCTCCTCCTCATTTTTCACCCAGCAGTTTGTTTTCTGAAACGTTCCGGGTTACAATCTCCCTTCACATTTCACTCTGTAAACAAATTTTGTGAGAAAACAATGTGGCAGCAAATACCTGGCTCCCTTTACCAATACATAGCTGACTGTTGGCAGGACCTTGTGCGGTGGGGGATGGGTGAGATTTACAGTTTCCTTTACCAGGTAATGTCTCCTGTTGTGAAACAATGTGACAGAAAATCAGTACAGCTGTGATGGCTCAGCAGTGTTCTTTGCCCCTCTACATTCTCCTCCAGGAGCTTATCCGAAGCCCACCTCAAATGTACTGTATGTAGCCTGTGGATGACTCATCCTCAGGAGAATGAGCTGTATGGTGCAGGTAGCCTTGCAAATAAACATTTCACCATTTGCAGAGTCTACTGAAGTACTTTGCTGACTTACAGTCTGAACCCACAGACCGCAAATTCAAACTCTGACAAACCATTTCTATTTTATTCTGCCTGTTAGACGCACAGTGTGAAACATCCTCTCCTGTTAATGTGTCCCTCCTGTGTTACACATGTGATGACTGTGTCACTAAAACACACGACAGTGAGACATCAGTTAAGGCTCCAGAATTTTTAGTCATTTTGTTTATTGAAACAGCAAATTTGTCATCATTGCACCAATTGCCATGGAGACAGGGTTAAGTCCCAAACCTACTGGTATTATACAGAGCATGAGTGTATGCTCGCGCTCTTTACCGCAACTTCCAGGAAGCGCTGCCGAGCTGAGTGGATGGACATTCAAATGATTTTTCGTTTCCCGGCAGCCTTTCACACCTGTTCCCTTCCAGCACTCTGTAAATCCTCCCTCGTCCCTCATTCGGTTTGTTCATCCTGTTGGTCTGTCGTATGTGCTTGTGCTGTTATACCATAAAGTCTGTCACTAATGGGGGGAATTCTCCACCTGATGACACTGGAGCTGAAGCGATGCTTTTATGAGAGCTATGTCTAAATTTCTTTCTTTTCAATTGGTCTTTTACATTTCTCCTGTCTTAAATATTTAGAAGGACCGGGCCTGGCCAGGGGTCAAACCATATTTTTGAGGCTAGGGCTGCCAACAGCAGGAATATTACTCCTAGATTATTAAAATTATCCAGGAGTTCACAGTAAACAACTAATATTAGAAGAAAAAAATATTTTGTTTTCTTCTTTCCCATCCCGTTCGCCATCCTGTGACCCCTCAGACTTATAGGAACCACTGCTGCAGAGTGTGCAAACACCACACAAGACCAGAGTATTTTAGTTTGAGTATTTTGACTTCTTTCTGTGGGGCAACAGTGCTAAACACTAAGCAACCATTGCGCATTAAGTTAAAAAATGTAACTCTCTCACACAGGATGGTTTAGACGTCGGCCTGTCTGTGGGTACAGTGAGGAAGACCACGCTGCAGAGCCAAGTGTAACCTCAGCACAGCACCTCAGACCCTTTTTATTCAGGCCTTGTCTGTCCTGTTTCAAATAAAGTCCGAGCCACTCCACTGCCCACACAGGTGTTTTCACTTGTTTTGTTTGAGACCTCCTCTCAGGACTGTGTGGGCGTGTACAGACTGTGCTCGATTCACATCTGCATCAATCTCCTGTTGGTTTTGTTGCACCTGTTAGGGAACTTAGCACTATCATTCGTTTTAGTGAGAGCAAATAGTTTGGTCACTTCACTGTAGTTTTCTTTTTTTTTATCATCTTTGTTCCTCAACACAGAGGCACAAGTTTCCTTGATAATTTAACTGTAGGTGTATGTTATTGCCATGTCTTAACAATTTCATCTGCATTTCTGAGGAATCCCGTTTGTTTCACTTCAATATTACTGATGGCTCCAACTACTGTGACACCTGTGAGCCTCAGCCACCTTTGGTCTGGAGAATAGAGCCGCAAATCTGAGCTGTTGCAAAACTAGAACATGTCATCGTTGCAATTGGGAACAAATTTCTCACCATAGTGATGAAATCCATCCAAAATCAGCCTAAAATCTGAAAGTTAATTGATTTGGAAGTTTTATCAGATTTCTACAAAGCATAATCCTGAGCTTCAGCTCAATGTTAGCGCTGCACGCAGCAGAACCTGAGGAATTTGGTTCAAATGACTGCTACGTTAAAGTTAGGGGTCGTTCATGGTCACGCTTTAAAACGTTGACCTGCAGTTGGAAATGAACAGGAAATGAACAGCAGTCTCCAATTCTTATGTTTCTGGTACCACAAATAATCACAAAAACAACCAAAGAATGCCACATTGTCAGTTACTGGTCTAAAAAAATAAATTGTAGTAGCTGCATATTAGCAGAACTGGTAACTTTATTTGAGGCCTTTTGCATAAGTCTGGTAAAACACTGTGATAAATGTAAACTGACGAGTTGAAATGTCTGTTACTATTCCTCTTAAGTGTATAAATAACATCTCTTTCTATGCAAAATTGAGATCTCTGTCGTGCCAACCTGAGCTTTGCTTATGTAAAGGATTTATTGACTCCTTGTGTGTCTGCCCGCACATCAGATCAGTGGAAGCAGCTCCTCAGGTTGTTCCTAGATCCTGATAGTGTATAATCACCTGAAAATAAGAATTGTTGCGTTTTCATTACCTTAGAAAGAACTCTTTATATCTGCAGAGGGAACGGGTTCGATTTGTTGTTTCTACTATGTTTCTACAGTAGCCCAGCACGGACAAACCAAGCACCGGCTCGAGGGGCTTTCATGTCTTCTGCATCATATACATGCATCATAGGGAAGGCTGAGACAAGTGGTATTCAGCTGGTTGCACTCTGCACTGTCCCACTAAATCCTGCACACTAGACTTTTAAAGGTTTTGAAAACTATATAAAAAATATATTTTTAAATGTATTTATTATTAGATTTTAATTATTACTGTTTTCTATGTGGATTTATCTGTTTAGCTGTTTTGTTTTACTTTGTGTCCTTATTTATGGATGAAAAATTTTAAAACCAATAAATATATTGAAATAAAAAGTATTATTACACTTCAATTCCATTATGACAGTTTTGTGGATAATTTCCTTGTACAGTGGTGGAGTTTTACAAAGATTTAATAGTTCTTACATACATCTTCTGAGGCACATGAACACATCATGAGTGTTGTATCCTGGAGTCCTTGGGTGTTTCGTGGTCTTGCAACAAACACCCTCGTACAGGCATCTGGACCAAAGTTGATAAAGCCGGATCTGTGTTCAGGTAGTGCAGACTGACACCACTGGTCACCCCTTTTCAGTCAGAGCCATCAAGATGCTTTCTCTGCCACCTCCACATTGTTGTTGACGGCTCCTCTCCCTCTTGGTCCTGCAATGCCCAGGCTTGCGTAGGCCTTTGGGGGGAATGGCTGGCAAACTCCTGACTGCTCACCTCCACTGGCATGCACCGGGTACACCACTCATTCCTGTCGTTGTCCTCCACCAGTACTGAGTACTTTCCCCTCTTCCTCTATCAACTCTCCATCCTCTCCTCTGAGGGCACAGTTAACTTCTGCAAGATGGGCTCGCTTGTGGCTGCAGAAAACAAGATGACGTCTGGTCTCAGTGATGATATGTGGGGGAATTTTCAGCTGCCTCTCCAGGTCACCTGTCATCACCCAGTCTAGTGCCATAGAAAGCAAACCAGCAGAGTGGTTTGTGGGTCTTTTCTTCAGCCATTCTCCCTCCTTGACGAACACAGTCATCTTGTCTGTAGCTTGGTCATATCTGCTATCACTGAGCCCCTTGCTGATTGCCTCAGCAATGGACTTGAGGACCTGATCGTGTATCTAGGACAGCACCCCTCGCCCAGTGTTTGAGGGTCCCTTTCTTGGAAAACAGGGGTTATTCTGGTGCTTCTGCTTTATCTGATGTGGGCAAACTGCTTTCTTTAAGCTGTACTTGCTTTAATACTCCAGGATGAGGCCTTCCACCCTCTGGGGTATGTGATGTCTCTCAACTGCAGCCTCGACCAGCTTGTGGGGTATTAAGCCATAGGCGTGGATAAGGTCTTGCCACAGTTTAGCCAGGTCCTCTTTACCCTCTCTCGCCTCCCTGATGAGCTGGGTCACCACACCAGTGTATTCAAGGCAACCAAGGACCCCCAGTACGCCTCCCTTCTGTACCGACCTGTCCATGTAGTTGTTACTCTGCAGGAAGTTGGAGACTGATGTAACAGTCAATTTAATAATGATGCTGAAATCTTAAATCATTTGATGGAAATTATTTTCAGAAAACCTTGGCGTGACATTATTAATTAAATGGCACTTAATGACAACAATTAGAAACAATCATGAAGATTAATTCATGATCATACCAGTTTTCACACACGTTTTCATGATCGTGTAATGCCAGCCTCATGCACACCCCTTCAAATAACGCGTTACCATGGATATAATAGTAGCTATATGTGGGCAGGATTTCTGCAGAGCTTAATTAAATTTCCTCCTGCCTACCATGGCCTTTAATTTTTAAAACTTGCAAAAACTTGCACCTGCTTTGTAGAGATGAGGAATTTTCCACTGAAAACCTTCACAAAGTGTGTGGACTTTAAGCAAAACGCGCAACCAGCTACACTTATCATATCTCGTCCCACTTGTTGCATGTTCTGCCCTTGCATGCATGTGACGGACTTCACTGCAAACACACCGAGGGTTTCTCTGTCAGATGACAGGAAGCTGCACTTCCAGGTGAAAGGGCCTGTTTGATGAATAACCCAATGCATCTCAAAGACTCAAAATGTGGCCCTCAGTCTGTGTGTCTCTCTGGCACACATACTGTACACACACACACACACTCTTTCATACGTATCGTACACATGAACACAAACACTGGGTCTCTCTTCCTCACCCTTTCTTTCTCTCTCTTCAGTGATTAACAAACAATATCCAGCTTATAACTGCAACTTAGTCAGACACCCACACTCATTTGCAGTGAAAGGCAAATGACCCTGGTGATGAGTCATTGCATTCACTCAGAGATTTGCTTTATTCAACACACTGAAATCTCATAAGGCAGAGTGAAGCAGTGGTTTTCGCCATTGTGCCTCTGAGTGAGCTCAGGTGTGCCTTGACGTTTTTTTTCAAATGTAAAAAAAAAAAGTGAATCAAAAATAGCACAGAACGTCATTAAAATCCACTGAAATCAGACTATGATTTCCCAGTCACTCACTCACACACACACACACACACACACACACACACACACACACACACACCAAACAATTAAAAAGGGCTCCCTTCTCCTGTGATTATACCAGGCTTTACGGTATATATTTCCAGCCAATCAATAATTAGGTGTTCTTCAGAAATTAGTTTCTTGGGTAAACATGTCATCATAGTGAGAAGAATCGAGACCAAAAGGATGAATAAAAGTGCTCTGGGAGGCAGCTAAAAACAGCTGTGATAATGGCACTAATTATAGTAAATGAGTAGTAATTAATAGTCATTTGTGTGTGAGACACACACATGCGAAGTGCATATCTAAATATGATGTGAGGTGGGTGTGGGGGATGGGAGGAGAGAGGTGGCAACTACTGTCATATATGGTTTGACAACATTTGCTTGTTTGACCAAAAAGTTTGTCCTATTTAGATATTGATTTTTTTTAAAAAAAGAATAATATGCAATTACACCTGTGACCAGCTGACTGTAAGAGTCGAATAACAGTTTTTTAGGACCCTGTAACAATTTTGTGAGTATCTGGCTTCTGTTTTGTGTGTTCTTGTAAGGACATGTTCCAAGTCTTCACAGAAGTTTGAAGGGTTTTGGTGGGCGTATTTAATTTGTCTGTTTACAAAGGCGTGACCTCTTGATAAAAAGGGTTGGATTTAAAACAAGCAAGATATAAGGAGACACGACTTTCATTCTGGATATTCTGTCTCTGATGAAAGAACATCTACAAGCTTACACAGCAAGAGAGGCCTTTTAATTCTGGAATCATCATGATGTTGATAAATGGTGAGTACTGAACTATTTTTGTGACAAGTTGAGACAAAACCAGTATAAAAGGCCAATATGTATTTTCCATACTATGCAAAATGCTATTTTTATATATACTTTGCCAAATTTTCTTCTTCTGTGATATGTTAAAAGTTAAGTAATGCTTGTGAAATGTTACCATGTAAAAACATCAGTTGTCTATTCTGTGGAATTGTTTGATGGACCACTTCTAAAGAAAGGTAGAAGAGAAATCCATACTAACACAAGATGTTGTTAAGAGCTGAAAAAGCACAATACTCAGAACAACAGTGAGTAGAATTTTTCTTTCACAACTACAACGATAAAATGACAAAGTGTGTTTTGTTCTTAAGTGCTTGTTCATGAACAATAAGATTCCACAATCACAACCAAAATTCCACAGTCCTCATCTCTCTCTCTCTCGCTGTAGATACTTTAATTGTATTTGTTTTTATGTGTTTTTTACAGATTCAGCTGATGAACATTTGCTCAATTCACAACCATGGTTGCAGTCCGATGAAGAAATAAAGTTTGGGGATTAAAATGACTTTATCGTGCTACATTTGGAAGACTGCAAGATCGCTGTTCAGACTGAAGAAACTGTTCAGACTACTGATACTGGAGCGGAATCATATCGCCAGCTGGAAGCTGTGCAAGGAGACGACCTGGACACATCTTATAAGACTTAAGGAGTCACCTCACATGACAAGGCCTTAACACAGACAAATCCACTGGTGAGCAAAGAATTCCTTGCCATTTTTAAAAAACGTTCACACAGTATATGTACCGATACAAACAGCATTGCTTTTGCTAATTCAGTGACCAATCGTGCAGGAAATCGACCTTCCAATAAGGAAGTCATTCCTTCAATAAGCGATTTTGATAGTTGGCTCAAAGGGTGTGAGGCATCTCTAGCTGTGCTTGAAAATGCTTTGGAGACAATTTGTTGGAGGTGTATTTAGTGGTGTGGTTATGTACAGCTATATCTATTCATTATGAAAAAAGCTTTGCAAATCCATTTGTGGTTGTCACAATACAGAGAGAAGGCGGTATGTCTTGGATGGTGGTGTGAGTACTGATGATGAGTGTGATGATGATATTGTTATGGTTAGACTCTGAAATCCAAATTCATAAAATGTACTGACCACAAGCTTATGTCAGTCACAGCACTGTTATGAGATGCACAAACAAGGCTCTCTACAGTGTTACACCATGTAGTTGTGTAAAATTCTGTGAAATGTTGTAGGGGAGGCATCAGCACTGTGGAGAAGTCCTGATTAGTGGCACTGAACACAAATTCATACAACCTATCCCCAAGGAAGACCCAAGCACATATTTTAAGATTCTCTATGCCTGTTATCATCACAGTAGACATGACCCAAACTTTGTCTGTACTTTCGCTCTGGCCATTGGACTGCGGGTAGAGCCCCAAGGACAGGCTGACGGATGAACTCTCTCCAGACCTGAGAGGTGAACTGTGGCCCTCTGTCAGAGATGATGTCTGCAGGGATGCTGTGCAGGTGAAAACACGCTGGACCAGCATACCAGTAGAGGGAAGCTTGAGCAGAGCAGTCTTGGAGAACCGATCAACAAAAGTGAGGATTACAGTATTACTTTGTGACAGGGGTAGACCTGTGATGAAGTCTAGCACAATGTGCAACCAGGGACGGGTAGTAGTCTGAGGAGACCAGCAGGTACCTGACAGGCAGCCTTTCCTTGTGCGCAAACTGAGCAGGCGACGACAAATTCTCGGGAATCTGTTCCCATCGTAGGCCACCAGAAGTGTCTGTTCAGAATCTTTAATGTTCTATTTACATCTGGGTGGCGGGCAAATCTGGATGTGTGAGCTCACTGCAATACATGGGAGCGGACAGAATCAGGTACAAACGGTTAGGTGGGCCGTTACCTGGGTTGGGTTGGTGCCATTGGGGTTTCTTAAAGATGGTCTCGATCTCCCACGTCATAACTACCACCACACACGAAGGGGGCGGAATGTTCTCAGGCTCTGGACTCTCTTGACGCTGTGTTGCCGGGAGAGGGCATTGGGTTTTATGATTCTTGGCCCAGGTCGATCGGTGAGGGTGAAGTTAAACCCACTGAAGAATAAAGACCACCGGGCCTGTTGAGAGTTCAATCATTTGGTGGACTGGATGTATGCCAGGTTCTTGTGATCGTTCCACACCACAAAAGGCTGCTCTGCCCCCTCAAGCCAGTGTCACCACTCCTCCAGTGCCATCTTTACCACCAGCAGCTCCCAGTCCCTGACATTGTAATTTCTTTCTGCTGGGGTTAACTTCCTGGAGAAAAAGGCGCATGGGTGAAGCTTTTGATCAGAACCTGCACACTGTGACAGTACTGCCCTAACTCCCATGTCTGAAGCATCTACCTTCAGCACAAACTGATGAGTTGGATTGGGCTGGACTAAAATGGGAGCCAACATAAACAATGTCTGGAGTCTGGCAAAGGCAGCTGCTGCCTCCATAGGCCAAGAAAATGGGAGAGATGGAGAGCTTAACTTCATTAGTGTAGCTTCTACTCAACTGGAATATTAAATGAAGAGCCGGTAAAAATTGGCGAAACCCAAAAAGCGCTGAACCGCCAATGCCCTGATCTTTTCAGTCTCCTCTCACCTGCCCACTTACGTGGCAAACCCCAAAAAGGAGACTGAAGCAGCGTGACGCTCACATTTCTCCACCTTAACAAAGAGTTTGTCCTCCGACAGTCTTTGTAACACCTGCCAGACATGGTGAGTGTGCTCCTCCTGACTGAAAAAAATCACAAACACGAAGTGATTGATGAAGTCTCTCAACACATCATTTACCAGATTCTGAAAGATGGCCGGGGCATTGGTGAGGCCAAAGGGCTCCACCAAATACTCAAAATGCCCCATGGGCAGGGGCGTGGGTTGTGGACTGGCAAGCCAGGCAGTTTCTTGGAGCCCCCGGCTACTAGGGGGACCCTGGCCTCTTATTTACAACAATGATTATTGATAGGAATGGGCTTTCAGGGACCTCTGTTAGTCCCTGGACCTCACTTTGAGAACCACTAATCTATTTTTTCAGTATTCATCTCAAATGTCCCAGAAATTTTGCATTTATGTGTGCAAAAACCAATTTTTGCAGTGTGCACGGGTGGGGTGGAGGCCCCAGGGATTTCTTGCTTGGAGTCCCAAGTGACCCTAGCAACGCCACTGCCCATGGGGTTGTTGAATGCTGTCTTCTATTCGTCCCCCTCCCTTATCTTCAGCAGGTGATCAAATGCCGAGGAGATTAGTGGCAAAAGATAATTATTTTTGACAGTGACAGTATTGAGGCCCCTGAAGTCCATGCACGGACAAAGTGACTTATCTTTTCTTAGTAAGAAAAACCCAGCACCGGAGAGGTAGATGGACGGATTATACTTACCATGAGGGAGTCCCGGATGTATGTTTCCATAGCCTCCCTCTCGGGGCGAGACAAGTTGTATAGACGACTAGTAGGAAGGGGAGCTCCAGGGAGGAGGTCAATAGCACAGTCATAGGGATGATGAGGACGAAGGGAGACGGCCAGCTTCTTACCGAATACCTCCTGCAAATCATGGTACTTGGGCGGCACTCTGGACAAATCTGGAGGAGACAGAGCCTTACAAACAGGGTAGTCTCTAACAGGGAAAGGAGCCGATAGGAGACACTGGCAGAGGCAGGAAGAATTCCAGGTAGCAATCCTATGATTTATCCAGATGTGTGGATTGTGAAGTCACAGCCATGGATAGCATAGTACCACTGGATTATGGGGTTGACATTACACACAAACTGATTTTCTCACTGTGGTTGGCAGACAGAATAATAGTCACAGGTATGGTGCAGTGTGTTACCTCTGCCGTTTAAAGCGTTAGCTGTGACAGTAGTGGTTAAGGGCTCCAGCCGTAAGTTGAGTTTCTCAGCTAATCCTTTGTCAGTGATGTTCTCCTGGGCCTCAGAGTCCTCTAGAGCTGAGAGCTGGTGGGAAAAAGACTGACAGGACAGTGTGGGTGCTACCTGAGGGGCTGTGGCTGCCTGGATTGGGGTTAGGTGGCAGTGGAACTGGAACGGAAGAAGATACATCAGTTTGAGCATTAATGTGATTTCACATGTCTTGTTGCTGGGCATGAATAGCTTCCAAAAGCTGTCCTTGTTGTCCCAAAAGCTGCAAAAGCTGTCCTTGGTGGTGGAGGGCTTACTGAATGCCCTCTGTCTCACCATCTGAGCCAGCTGGGTCCATACTGGTTGTATCGTCTGATATGTTTCTGACTGAATCTACAGGACCCAAAGTGCCAGGCTTGGACATATGAGATGGGAAAACAGTTTAAGTGGTTTAATGAAAAAAAGGTAATGATGGAGTTCAAGCAAAGCCAAGTCGTTATACTTAGCTGAAGGGTAGACAGTTAACCGCTGATGATCTGGGGAATGATGCTGGCAGCAATTTCAAAGGTAAGAATGTTTTTACCAAATATGTCCACCACAGAACCTCAGTTGTTTCTAGGGAGAACATGTATGTAAACTGGGGGACATATTACCCTTGAAACAAAGGCATTACTACCAAGAGGTACAACTTTACAAGATTCTCAGCTCACCGGTTTGTAGCATTGATGAATAGTCATTTTCAGATACAACTGTAAGTAGTGTAAAGTATAATGGTAGAAACCTGAGAAGACAGAGGTGTCCTAATACAGACACTAAAGGATGGTTAAGTTTTTGTTTATTTAATTATTGTATTTTTCTTTTATGTCTTGTTATTATTTATGTCTGTCTCATGTGTTGGTTAGCAAACAAGCATGTATGTGAGAGAAGAAAATATGTTCATAAACAATAAACATGTGTTGAAATGTTAATAGCCTTCTTCGCCAACGACTTCTTGATTCCTTGTATAAAAGAAAATAATGCAATATACAAAATCAGGATTTTTTTTTTTTCCAACAGTGCTGATTCCGACAGAGTCCTCATGCAGTTCTTGTGTTCGCAGTGTGGGATTTTGTTTGGCATAGTCATCCAGTCAGTCATCATCAAAACCCCATCTTTTTGTCTCATAATCCTGAGGAGGATAAGTAGTAGATTGTGAAATTGATCTGTTCAAACATAGTTTTAAAAAAAAACTAATACTGAAATTAACATGCTCATGATACACTTCTATCGTTGCAGTATTCACCACCTTTGTTCACTATGTATCACAGCTGATGGACAAGTAACTTTGCTTCACACATCTGTTGAGCATTAGCCGCATACCACTCCATAACAAATGGAAGAACTGATGGGTAAAGCAGCTCTCTGATATTGCCTCAGTACATCACATACATATATTCTTTGGCATAGTGGTCCACCTCTTGACAGACATACCTGACGATGTAGACTTGGCAGTTTGACTGCCTGATGTTGCTACATCCATGGCTGAGAGGTCGGACATAATGATAATGATAACAGTAATAAAATAGAAAATGTATGCAAAATAAGATGCCGAATAAAACCCATTTGATAATAACAATAAAAATAAGATGAAAATAAGGGTGAAACTAGAAGCATCGAAGGTCTCCAAATCCCCTTATTTCTTTAATACACTGGCAACTCAGAAAGTGTTTCACCTTGTATGCACACATTACCAATTGGTGCCTCTGAAGCAAACAAGCATAACAGAATCTCCCAATTTCACAATGGACACAAATTTACCATCAGTCTTGATTAACCAAAATAACTCTATTTCAGCCTACCCCAACATGTCTTTCTGTGGGTTTAAACTCACTGTGGAAATTATCTGTAAAGCTCCCCTGAAGAGTGTGTGTGTGTGTGTGTGTGTGTGTGTGTGTGTGTGTGTGTGTGTGTGTGTGTGTGTGTGTGTGTGTGTGTTCAAACCACGTGGCTTCCCTGAAATCTGTAGGTGGTACGTTCCAAAGCTTTCAGCGTTTGCTGCATCCCTGATTTTCTTTGTTGATAACCTCCAATAAACTAGCAGGGGATGATCGCAATGTTCTTGAAGGCAATACTGAATGAGGGGGGTAATCTTTGTTATAGATTTGACATCTGTACATAAATGATTCACCAACTTATATACTCTTGAAGGTCCAGTGTGTAGCACACGATGTACACTTTACACACTTGAGATGTGTGTGTTTCATGCTCTTTACAAAGTAACTTACTATGATCACTTAAATGTATTATAAGCCAGATTTATAAATCTTGGAAATAGAAAGCAAAGGTTGAAGAAAACAGTGAAAGCAACAAAACTTTGTGTAGCAGAAACTGTTTTTTTTTTTTATTTCTGTCTTGTTAATAATCTTGAGACTCCTCAGATTTATTTTGCGACTCCTTCGAGGGGCCAAGACCCACAGGTTGGGAACCACTGGAATAGGCCAATATGAGGTCATAGTACAATTAGACCTGAAACAATTGGTCTGTTGAATAGTTGATAGACAGAAAAGTAACCGACAACAATTTGTATCCGTTTATTGTTTGACCTGAATTCACTGCTTCTCAGATGTAAGGATTTGCTCCTTGTGTTGTTTTCTGTGATAATAAACTTAATATCGACTGTTGATCAGGCAAAATAAGCAATCTGGATACATCAACTCTCACTATAGGAAACTGTGATGGGTATTTTTCATGACTCTTTTAGATTCTATAAATATTTCACAAGCAATTAACTGAGATAACTGGATAATGGCATCACCATTAGTTGCAGCCCTAATCCAAACAGATATATAATTATCTGGATGATTTTACACAGGAAACCTCCACAGCGTCATACAAATCATTTTGATGTATGTACAGCGTGTTTTAGTTTGTACTTGGATGGACTTGTGAGTCGTGTCAGAGTGTGTGCGGGCGGCAAGACTACTTTGTTCTTATTTTTTTCTTGGCACGGAAAAACTTTCCAAGTGATAGTGATTTATTTCACAGGAATATAAAAGACGCAGATGACAGATGTTTAAAGAAATGGAAAACCGAAACGGACAAAGCTTTCCTGAGGCCAGAGTGAAAACTGTCCGGTCTGTCTGACCACAGTTTGTACAAGGCTCTTTGCTAAAAAACCTGAATGAACCTGAGACTCATTTTTGGGCATTAGGCCTGAGGGCTGCAAGTGTTATCTGGCTGCATCAAGTTTACTTTGTTTAAGAAAAGAAAGAATAGTGGAGTGTATGGGGGAGGGAGTGTAACGGGAGTCTTTAACAGGGAGTAAAAGGGACTGAAAGGATTTTGATCCAGTGATATTATATATCTGTCCTGGTCAGGGCAGACAAAAGCACACAGCAAACCACCAGAGAGCAAAGCATGTCATCTGAATAGTATGTCTTCTTTGCAGTGTTGTACATCCAAAGGCTTTGTGTGCCTGAATTTGGCTGGTAGAAGGCACAAAGGAGGCAGTTTGTTCGCCCCTGACAAGTGTGCTTTTATTTGCGGCGGCCCTTTGATGTATAGAGAAACTTTGGCTGGGATATCCCTCACAGACAAATGCACCAGAAATCCCACTCCTTTGTATTATCCTTAACAATTCCCTCACCATTCACTGCAAAGCTTTTATTCCCTTCAAGACCTTTATTTTAAACTTTGTGCCTACTGTCTGTCTGTCAACTGTAATAGGGAATCTTGTTTGACTTTATTGTACAGAGGAGGGGGGTTTGACGGGGAGTTGGGGGCATGCAGTTCAGATATGAAAAAACATCAGCAGACCACGTGACATTGTTTATAATGAAAGTTTGGTGAGTAGAACATTTTGATACTGTATAGAGATGAAAGAGATGTAGAAATATGAAAACATATAACCATACAGTCTATTTAGTAGCTTCTCTGCAGCTTTTAGCGCTTCCTCTTCAACAGATGGAGTTTCCCATGTTCAATAAAATTGTAGATATATTTAAATTTCCAATTTTTAAAGCAGTTTAAAGGAATAGTTCAACATTTTGGGAAATATATTTATATGCTTTCATCCTGAAAGTTAGATAAGATCGATGCCACTCATATCTGTACAGTAAATATGAAGCTGCAGTCTGTAGCCATTTAGCTTAGCTTAGCAGAAAGACTGGAAACAAAATCCTCCAACCAGCACCTCTGAAGTTCACTAATCAGCACATTAGGTCTTGATGTTTAATTTGTACAAAAAACAAAGCATAAAAATTACACATTGTGCTGTTACGGGTTATCTGTCTTTCCTGGTCAGGCGCAGTCGTAGACTCAGCATGCCCTTTTTACACTTGTCATTGCTCACTGGTGGATAAATTTTCATGATTGGCAAACCTTTGAGTGTAATTCCAAACATACACTTCATTAAAACCTAATTTAACCGGACCAGTGGAAGAGAAAGTCCACACGCTCATACCTTGGAGCTGCCCAGTATGCTGCCACAGCCTTACACTGTTGTTACTGAACAGTTGGGACTTGAGTGATTCTGTGCAACAGCTCGGTCGAGGCGGAGCACAGTGTTGCTTTCCTGTGCAGCTTTCGTCAGTCAGTCCGGGGATTTGAACTGCCGGCTTCCAAGTCACGAGCCTCCACCTCCTCTGCAGGCTGCTGTTACTATCCTTTATATCAGACGACCAGTAAAAGAGCTAAAACTCTTGACCCATCCATTCCTGGGCGCCCACAAGTGCTTAAGCAGATAAAGATTATATTCATCACATAGGCATTTTAGTATGGGGGTCAGGAAATAGGGCTTTTACATAAAAACATTGAAAAAAACGTTTTTGTTTTAAAGCCTGTGTAATGCTGATATGAGTTTTGCAGGGTTGCTGACCTTGTCTGACTGTATATTTTAACTTGGCTTACAGTGGATTTCACAGCAACGTATTTACAATGGTTACTGGTAATACTAGAAACTTTTACACTGGCTAACTAAGAAAGTGTGTGTTTTCTTATTCAGAGTAAAAGAAGACATCAGTGGGCTCAATGTCTAGTTCAGAAATCCATTACAAGGTCAACAGCTTGTGCTTCCTCAGTCCACCTCACTGGTGTTGGCTAGAATCACACAAAAGTGAATATCTGAACTCACAATCTACCACCTACCTCCTGAGTGTGCAAGAAGTATCGCTGTGGAATGACTTCTGTACATCTGCAAGCTATAAAAATGGCATTTTTCTCGTGTGGTCGTTGTTTCAGTTATTTCGTTTTGCTTCTTTTTCACATTCTTACATTTCAGTATGTCTGACTTCTAAGCTATACTTGAAGGCATGGCGGCATGCAAATAGGACTGACTATTCACGACCAGATCGTCAAATCAGTCTGAGCCATCGCGCTCCAAATGCAGACAGATTTAAACCCATTTCATTGTTTTTCCTTTCCTCGTAGAGCTCAGCAGAAAAACTGGGAAGGAGAGACAATCATGAAATGTGAACATCTCCGTCGACGTGTGTTACATACATGTGCTGCGTTGAAGGTCAGTGCCTCATACTCGCGCTGTGCAATATTTGGCTGATCATAAAGGGGATACCATTTGCAGAGTTGCCGTGCATGCAAAATTTCAGGTCACTACCACTGGGAACCAATAATGCCTTTGGCTAAGCAACAAGATGCAAATACATCTATTCAAATTCGCACCACTCCATACACATTCAAGCTTGCACAAACACTCGCACACCATGTCATCTCGGTGCAACACGCTGTAGACTCACAATACATTGCAATCATTTCAATCATGAATAAATCACAGTCCTGTGCCCATATTTGACCTGAGACAAGTCTTGTTGTCCAACAAATGAAATTTCTCTAAAATATTTCAAATCCAAATTTTCTGTTTTCCCTCCTTGTTGCCTACTGTAGCTTGGCAGCCTCTCAGTCCAGTGGCAGGCCCAGATTACCCGTCTCACCCAGGCGGTCGTAAAGCTAATGGCAGACAGGCAGCATCCTCCACTCCAGGCTGTCAGGCAGACGGAGGTTAGTCAGAGTTAGGAGATCAATGCACTTATATGTCACACCCAGAGCTGCAGATTTCTCCCCTCAGGCACTAAAGACAGAGTTTACATAGTCACCTGGTGTAACTGCTGAAAGATGGTTTGGAGAAGACAGATGATACTGTACGCAGCAAAGCCAGATAGAAACCCTCAATATCCCACCGGCACATTCAGTCCAATTTCAGCCTGCTAAGCCACTGGGGCAACCCAAATATCATCCATCCTGACACTGTCCATCACACTATACATAGAACGGCGAAATTAGCACAAATGCAGCGCTTGCCATCACTGTGAAGTATGGTGGCTGGGGCGATTATTTACGGGCTGCATTACTTTCTGAAGACCTGAGCTCTGAGTCACCAACCGAGCCTGATAATTAATTCCACACTCTACAGAAATATTATGAAGCCGCACGACAGAATGACAGATGTACAGCATGGAGCACATTGTCAACAGGGTGACTGGATTAAGCTAGTTTGACCGCTTCATTATGAAGAAAAGAGAAGAAATTATGCTTTTTATGTAAATGAATTAAGACTTAACATATGTGGCAGTTTATTCTTTTTTGCGAACTGCACTTCGACTGTTAAGAGGTGACTAGAGGAGACATGAGGTACAGTAGTTTGATTTACTGGTGTGTTATCAGAGTATTTGTTGTTTTCTGTCTGCTCTTTGTTTGTCCCAGAGCTCAACTTCCTGTAGATACAAGAGGTAGAAGGGGGGGAGATACACTGGGATCTGACAGTAAGAGATAACCTGCCATCAGCCAGCCTTCTATTTTTAACAGCAGGTACTAGTAACGCATGACGTGGGGCTCTTGTTATCAATATTTATGGAACAAAGATTAAGACAGAGTAATGATACACATAGCCTTGACTGGATCCATCCTCGCTTAATAGTTGTCATTACGGCGAGAGAGAGGAAAGTGCTGATAGACTCAAAATTTTAGGCTGGCACTCTACATTTTAGTAATGATTCCAGAGACCAGACAGGGCCCAAATGTAATTAGCAGACGTAAACAGGGAAGTATGATGACTGCCGTGTTAAAATGGCTTTAACAATACTTCTTTTGATGATTAATTTTGCACAGTTGTCATTTGAGAAGCTGGGGATTCATTTTCAGGCTTTCAGAGACAGATTGTTGTCAGCTCCTCAGGAAAGGTTGGATTAAAGCACATAAGATCGCATCTTAAAGGCAGGTTGCTGCCTTGGAAAGTGAAGACAGTTTCACAAACACAAGACTGATAACAACAAGTGGTAATGAGCCAACCACTAAAGAGCAATGCTGCGACTGTTCCTGCTCTTATTCTTACATCATATATCTTCTTCGCTGCGTTTACTGTACCTTATGAATATCAATATCTCTACCAATCTCAGTCTTTCTTTACAGGCCACATTCATCTCCATATTTATCCCACGGTGCAGCCCGTTGGCTACACATTTTAATAACACTCCCTCTGCCAAAATATATTCCACTCAAACACTTAAAAGTTCCAAGAGTAAGCTCAAAAGAGGTGAAGTATCTTGGCAGACCATAGAGCAAAATGCCATGCAGTCATATGCAGCCCAGGGGATGAAGTGATTGATCTGTGACCTCGGACTCAGCCATAAGATATTGTGGTGAAGAGTGCGGGGGAGGGCATGGATAGTGGAAAAGGGACGAGCATGAGTCAGTAACAGAGTCTGCGAAAAGCTGTGGGAGCAGAGGAAGTGTTAACAACATCACATGTAGGAGCAAGTCAAGTTACCACGTCAGGAAGCAAAAAGGACTGAGAGTAGGATGATGGTAGGAGCCCGAGAGGTGATGGGACACATGCATCCTAATCATCTAATCAGCCAGTGAAGGGGATTGTTCATCCGCAGCATGCTGTCCACGCCGAGCTGATATGTGTTACCTCTCTCTGTACGTCACTCCCTTTTGTTAGTAGCCTGTAATGAGTAGCCACCGTGTGAAAAGCCTACATTCAGAGAGGAGTGAGTTCAAGCATAATAAGCTATGTGTGACTCTCAAGTCCAGTACTTGTTGCCTGAGCGGCACATGGAAAAAGTGCATCTTTCTCAGCAGATAATCCTTACAATTAAAAATAAAAAAAAAAACATTCTAATTTTATCTGATTATGCCATCTTGTGTCTTTGAGACAGAAATGTATTGACACAAACTGCAAAGAAAATAAGTTTGTTTTCCTTTTCTGCCTCTGCAAACAAGATGACAGAGTCCATGCGTAGTCAGACCAAATTAGAATCCACTCTATTTGCCAAGAAAAGACTTTTGAATGTGTCAGAAGTTTTGGTGGTACAATATTGACAAGTGAGACAGACAACACAGAAACTTGCGTCCATTTCCCCCTCTAAAGTCATAAAGCTGCAGATGAAATGCATTTTTCAGTGCATGTATGATGAGGAGGGAGCAGTGTCACCCCTCCTTTTAAACCCATGAATGTATAGAGGCGGAAAGCAAACTGTCCCCGAGTAGCAGGTCTGAATGGCATCAAGTTACCTAAAACACTTTGATGAGCAGCTCGTCTGTTTTGTGAGAGAAGTCCATGGATTTGTCAGATTGGTGCTATTGTCTCTTTGCAGACGCCCGCCTACAGGTTCCAATAACGCGCCACCCATGCGGCGTGATTTCCATAAACTATGACAAAAGAGTAATTTATACCACAAGAATGACACTTTTCTTTCAAACACTCCAGAAAGTTTTGGGATGCTGGCAAAGAGTCAGACAAATATCACCTATTACTCATGTTACTTCGTACATTTGGGGCTCCACTTGCAAGCACAGCGCTTCGTCACTGCATAACAATCAGATGGCTGAGTGTTGGCAGTGCAACTGATGGAATTTTACTGAAAACAGATTTCGCCTTTGAACTTCCAGATATTCCTGATCGAAAAAGTACCATTCTTGGCTTTAATCGCCCTGATCGCTTCTCTCACTGTTATTACGCCTCCGGAGGACGTGGATTATTTATTTCTGTCATATCTGTCCGGGGGGAAAAAAAAAACAAACGCACCACTTTAACAGAATTTGACAATGTAAGTATATCTGAGAGTGTTTTGGTCCAAGAAAAAAAAAAAAGCGGACGGGGGGGTTTCTTTTTGAGCAGCAACAAGTTCCTCAAGAACTTGATAGGCAGACGCAGGGGCGCTATTAATGTGATATTTGTTTTGTAAGCTGCATCGTCCGCGTTAGAAAAATCTAAATGACCAGTTGTGCGTATGCGTAATGGGCATATGGCCCTTAGCCAAAGAGGGAGTCTATAACACTGTCTATAACACAAACACGTGAATGTGGATCTGTTTCATTCATTTCTTTGTGTTTTTGATAAGTTTCATGTCCCTGTCATTGTTGCCCGTTGCGGATTTACAGATTTGAGGCAGTGAACGAGCCATCAGTCAGGAACTAGTCTCCCCATAAACTTGGATTGCCGTCGCTTATTTCAATCACGTAAGACCCCTAATGGCGTTGTCCGGGCGAGGGTGTTACGTATATCTGTACAAGCTTTTCTGACAACCCAGGCTTGTTGATATTTGCCTTTAGTGTAGAGCCACCAAGGTGTTGCCTAAGAGAGTTTAAGCACGCCGATATTGCAAAGGGTTATTAGATTCATAAGTCAGCGAAGTGGTGGGCGATCTACTGAGCACAGCAGAAGTTCTCATATGATGACTTCAAACAAGACACATTACCTACCAGCATCTGTTGGAGTGAGTGGATATTAAGACACTTCTATCTCCAGGACAGCGTAGGGGGAAAATGGTAAGTAGCAATGGAAACACACGGCATATAAAGGATGATTACCAGTAAATAGTCGTGCTTGCTGTTTAGTCTGGCAACGCATTGCTGGAAGGGCTGGACTCAGTGGGTACTTGAGAAACTCAGTATCGAGACCCGTGTCTGATGAGGCTGATGTTGACAAAGCTTGTGTGAAAAAGGGTTGTGTGGCTTTTGTCGGCTCAGGATATGCCGGTACAGTGAGAGAGGTAAGGAAATATTACATTGTGTCTGCGCGCAATGTGTGGATGTGATGTAGGCTGAGGACTGTCTTGGAGGGCTGTGTGTGTGTTGGCAGTGAGGGCTTTATATTTTATGCATGTATGTATGTTCTTTTTGCGCGGTGTCCGTATTTTAAAAAAAAAAAAAAAAAGCAACATGTGCCACTTACCTGAGACACTTGCCATAAGCATGACATTAAGAACAATAGGGCTCAGCATGAGCGGTGGCAGTTGTAATTTGGCGAGAGAGTGGAGCCTTTTTTCAGGCGGATATACACTGAATCGAGCCGGCGTTTGTGATATAGGTGCTGTTATCTGGAAGGAAATGTCCGACCAACATGTGATCAAATATTAACAGGACTGGTTTGGCAAGAAGGGGGGTGGGGGGGTAATACACGTGACAAGACGCGGGGAAGCAGCAGAGTAAAAAAAGCAGTTTAAAGTGGGCACTCAAACAAAAGTATATAGATATTTTCTTGGCCCCTCATAGTTACCCTGGCTGTGTTATGCTTTCAGCACGTTGGACAGAGGCACCGGAGTCGTGCATGGACTAAAACGCCGAGTGGACGCCAACTCTCTTTCTCTCTTTTCCCAGCCCCCCCTTTGCCAAACCTGGGATTGTTTTTTCAACTTTTGGTAAGCTTATTCTGAGGGAGCCTGTGGTCTGTAAGCGGAAAATAAACGGGATTCTAAAGAGCCAAAAATAATAATTATAATAATAAGAGAGAGAGAGCAAATTTAAGGAAAAAAAACGGGATAAGAAAAGCGCTTGCCATTAAAAGAGCTCGTGCTTTCTGTAGAGCATTGTGAAAGTTGAAATGTTAGGTCGTCTGGTCTTTTGCACACCACATTCTCGGTACCTATAAGCCCCCCCACACTGCGTTAAACTTTGGGACATGCAAGTCTTGGTCGCGGAGATCTAACCACGCACGTAGTGGTTGTCAGCCCTTGTAAAGGTAAGAGCACAATCCATTGTTTTCATGTCACTCTTTTGTTCCTGTCGTCTTTGCGGGCTTCTGGCTTTTCTCAATTGAACTTCGGCTTTAAAAAACTACAGCATGCAGCCCTCGCCTTGGCAGCGTGTTAATTGTGGGCATCAGTGACCGAAATAACTCCGAAATGAAATCCGATCCAGGTGACCAATGTCTCCCAGACCATCTTTTTTTCGCTCTTTCTTCTAAATGTGAAGTTATATTTCTAAAATGCTGGTGCGTGCACGGTCGCCTCGGCGTTTGAAACTGGGACTCGTCTTCGTGCGTTTTTTTTTTCTTTTTTTTTGGAAAACGGAGCTTTCTGAAGCGTTTCTGGAGTTTCCGAACACTGCCTGCTGCAACATAATTTGCGTAATCGTTGCGTTGTGCCTAATCATGCTCCCAATATGGGACTTAAGACGCTGCAGTGATCCTTCCAGCCTGCACGAACTGGAGTACTGATGCTGGTGCATATCATCAAATTGTCTGGACAAGCCTCCGTCTTTCATCTATCTATCTATCTATCTATCTATCTATCTATCTATCTATCTATCTATCTATCTATGCTTATTTTTCTTGTTTGGTCTGCTGCATTCATGTTTTGTCTTGATGTCAAACCCTCTGGATTTTGTTATCGACCAAAAATAGCCCTACTCTTTACCCCTCCACCACCACCACCACCCTCCCTCCCTCCCTCCCTCCCTCCCTCCATCGCCCCCCCTCCCGTCATCGCCATCAAATCACTTGTGTTTTTACTACGACCGCTCCACGGTTTCATTCATAAGGTGCTTTTCACTTCACCTGCTACCCTGCCCCCTCTTTTGTCCATACGCGGCTCTGTGTCGACCTGTCAAACGCAGGCTACGGATGAATAATATGAAAAAATAAATAAAACAAAAAAAAAAACCCAGGATGAATTAATTGTTAATCGCGTTGACTCGTGTGATTTGCTGGGTTTTGCCTTTACGGTAGGCCTATACAAGTTGTTCTATTATTCCTGTGTAAAATTACAATAAAGATGGGCGTGGTCAAAGTGCATCCACTGACAGATGTTATGGCTGAATGTGATGGGGAGAGATAAGATGGCTTGGTATGCAACTCTTCGGGAGGCATCGATTTTTCGTTCTCTATCTTTTTTTATTATTATTATTCATTTCAAATTAAGGCACGCGTAAAATCTTATCACGTCGGGCTGTTAGATTTAGACGATCATCACACAAAAGCGCTCCGGGATTTTATTCCTCTGCTCTCCTTGAAGGACTTGTAGCCTAAAAATTCGTCTCGCACCGATGCAGAAGCGGTGGATATTGTCTATTTCCTCTCTCTCTCTCTCTCTCTCTCTCTCTCTCTCTCTCTCTCTCTCTCTCTCTCTCATTCACTCCCTCTCTCGTCTTCTTCTTTTTCCCCCCCTCTGGTCAAAGATTTAAGATTTCTGATCCAAGACGAAGCAATTGCATGGCAAAACAACTGCAAGAGGAGAGAGAAGCCCCAACGCCCACTGGCAGTCCTGTTTTAATCAACGCTCCTCTTGCAGGGTGCGTTTTCAGATAAATACTCCAAAACGAAAGCATCCAGTAAATTCCTAATTGCATTTGAATTATGTGACTGGCGTTTTCGGTCATTTTCACCCAGCAGCGTAATGCGCGCAGATCGCTTTCTGCATATTATAGCCTATTACTCCTCATTTTATATGATAGTGAAACCGAAATAGATCATATTACTTATTAGGCTGCCCGACATTTATAAAAATGCTCCTTTAATATAGGCTGCGTCGCAATTATAATAGCCACGTTTCAGGCTTATCAGTGACACAAAACCGCTTATTGCACAAATTATGATCAGCCACTAATTTCCCAAACGAAACGATCCGCGTTTTAGTTTCTGTGAGAGGAGGAAAATTGTGATACTTTAAAAAAATATTCGGCCTTTTATTCACAGATGCCACGGGAGACTTAGGTTCCTTTCAGTGCAGCATATTTTCCGGCTAGTATTTTGTTTCTAAATGTAATAGTTTCTTTGCAGAATGCCTATTTTCTGGCCATGTAGCAGTATTTTTATTTATTTTTTTTTTCTACTGAGACGTGGGATTATGGTGTGGGCGTGGGCGTATTGGGTGGAGGAGGAGGGATGAGCGGAGGCGGGTTAGGAGGGGTCTGTGGGGTGGCACGACACACTTTGTATGTATGAAGGTTTTTTTATAGCACTTTTCTGCAATGTACGTCAGCGGATCAGTCCATAAATGGGGCTGCGTGTGTTTGTGTGCGGGCGTGCGCCTGCGTGCGCTCGCAGCCGTGTGCGTGCGTCTCCGCGTGTGTTATCTTTACCGAGAATCTCCCCTCTCTCTCTCTCTCTCTCTCTCTCTCTCTCTCTCTCTCTCTGCACTCTCAGCTCTGCAGAGTTGGGGTGGGCGTCAATAACAAACCTGATGGTAGGTTTCATTGCAAAAATCAGATGAAATTCTTTCGGCATAGGCCTGCTTATTTAACGAAAGAAATAAACAAATGCATCCTGTGAAATGAGGATTAACATTAATAACATTCCAGATTGTTTCATCCAGCTAATATGTTTGCTGCTTTTCTTTCTCATCATGTAAATGTTGGCCTTTGTGTGTCGTTCTTTTTCTCTCGTGGCGATCAATCCATGCACTTTGGCGGCTAAGAGGATTTGGCGAAATCTGGTTTTCAATTAAGGACGTTCAGTTTTCCTTTCATATAAATAATTGCCACTTCCTTTTAATAAAACTCGATTCCGGATTGTGCCTCCCCACTTTGCTACAACGTTTTCATTCATGAAATGCAATAACTTGTCTATTTATCCAAGCTGATGCTGTAGCCTGATCTAAATTATAAATAGACTATTGATTATTTTGGACTATAGGTGGCAGAAATCTCGACTCACTGCCGGGCGGGCGTCACGATATATTTAGAGCGAAAATTAATCATCTTAATCATTATGGAAATGTAGGCTACATCGCCCGCCGCCGCCGCCGTCGCTGCTGCCACTGCTTTAGTCATCACCACCGCCACCACCATCACCTTCATCACCAACACCTTCATCCAATTAACAGTCTTGTTAAAACAAGTTCTGGCAGGAGGCGAAGCCATGAACCTTATTTCGAACCTTTAATTATCAGTTATTCGTCACAAGCATGATTGTGATTTTACAGTAATGAAGCCCACGATAAGTTATTAATACGCGGTGGATATAGTTACTGTGACTGTAAAGACATCTTATATGTCGGACCACTGCGGGACAACAAGCATTCATGATGCTGTGTGCATGCGTGCGTGTATGTGTGCGTGCGCGTGTGTGTGAAGAAATGTTCGATCATGCCGGCAAACCATCCAAGTGTGTCTCTCAGCATGTGAACATGCAGCACATCAGTGAATCCAAGCAACTTCCCGAAATAATAAAACGTATGTGCTGAAAGTCAGCCCGGCTTGGACAAACTTATCGCTTGATTGTTTGCATTTTTATAGGCGAAATGTCTCATTTCTGCCTCTCATTTGCTGAAAGATATCTCTGTAGCTGCACATGGCGACAGGATGTGTCATATTGAACCAAGCAGGAGGCAAATGCGAGCCGCTGATTTAGTTTTCTAGCGCCTCATTTGTGTGGCAAATGAAAAATGCCTGCTTTTTGAGTTGGACCAGATATTCCAGCGTTTACAAATAATTTTGTGGCATGATTAGTGTGTTTTCCTTCAGCAGTGAACCATGCAAAGGTTATTGATGCTGTGGTGATATTGGATTGGGGGGTGGTGGGGGGAGGAGAGGAAGAGGGAGGGGGAAGGCATAAGCCAAGAAAAGAGACAGACAGAGACAGAGACAGAGAGAGGCTTAATAGGCTATGGAGTGATTTGCAGTCTATGCCACTATAGAAATAATGTATCAGCGTGTATGAGGATGTGCAGGGAGGAGTGTATGTGAAGCTTAGGAGACCGGTCTTCTGTGTCTGCCCGATGATTACAATAAAGGTTATTGTCATCACAGGAGGGATGACATTAACTCCCCACCTCAGCATCTGAGCAGGCCTGCGCTCGGTTTACCTGTTCACCAGCCTGGAGTTTGCTCCACTGTTCACCAGCGCGCCCTGCGTCTTGTTTGACGTCATCAAACCTCACACACACACAAAAAAAAAAAAACCCTGTTTTGTCAGTTGACGTGTTTCCTTCTCCGAGGAGGAACGCAATTTCACTTTGATCAAAATACCCCCATCGCCTGCCTTTATCCCCAGTGAAAATGACATTTCGCAAAATGTCATTTCGTCCGCGCCATACGGCTCCTCTCTGCGCACAAGGAGGCATAATTCCACTTGTTTAGTGAGGCTTTCGGCAGTGCGGACCCGTCAGCATCGTGCTGCATTTGGCAGGAGAAGCCTTGAAAGGTTATACAAGTGTGTCGTGCTGTCAGCTCGTGGTGGTTGTATCTTCTTTTCTGCTGCGCAAACAGGCAAAGGCAAACCCAACGGTCCCTGTGTGTTTAGCCACGAATGTACTGATTAAAACCTGTAGAAATTAGCTAGATAACACGCAAAAGCTTTCACCCCAACACCTCGGATAGTCTGGAGCCATTGTTACCGGTGACACATCTTAAACCTCAGCAAGCATGAAATAGCGGTTTAGCAGTTTCCAGAAAGGCTCCTGGCTGCCTTCAAACAGGCCAGTGCTGCCATGCTTTTGTTTGACCCTCAGACGGATGAGTCAAACAGATCCCAGCACTGCTCACAACTCCTCTTTGCTCCCAGTTATTGGACATTTTGCTACTTTCATTCAGAAATCCAGCCCTTTAAGCTTCAGGCACACGCAAGCCAAAACCCTTGCTTGATACGCCACCTTCAGTTGTGTCGTATTCGCAGAAATAAGAGAAACCATGTTGTTGTTTTTGCTCTTCTAATGAGATGCCAAGTGATTTATTTATGAATTACTTGTTTGGAACAGCCCCCTTGTGCAGTGTGCTTTTTTTTTCATCCTCTTTGGAGTCATGTCGCTCAGTGATTGCTGATGCAACTCTTTGTCATCCAGAGTTTGCCCTCACCTCCTGTGAGCCTTCAGGGAGGGCTATATCTATCTTGGCATGTCCCCGGGTGTGTTGGAGGTGGGAGTGACTCATTAAGCAGGTGTGAGCATCCACTCCCATACTGCTACATGCCAAACAAGAGTTCTCCAGCTCATAAGCTCGTGCAGGGAAGAATCATGATGGCAATATAGCAAACGCATCACAATAAATCTTTGCACTGGACCAGGGCCAAGTCACAAGGATAATGAGCTGCTATTTCCCCATTATGCTCACTCTTGTATTCATCAGAGGTGGAGTTTCCGAACGTTCATCACCCATTGAAAGGTTGTGGCTCCGCTGACATTTTTATTTGAATTCTGCATTATAAAGGGAGTGAATTGCTCCCAGTTTGTTCCCGATGAAGGGAAACGGAGTAACAAGAAGCAAAGCGGTTTCCCTCTCCGAGAAGGCTCTGTGTATATAATTTAAATGCGTTTGTTTAGCTGACATTTGGTAATAATAACCTGTGAAAGCTGGTTACTACACTGCAGAGCACTTGCAGGGGAGTCATCCATCTGTTGTGGAGATGGCTCACTTTTAAAGCAAGGGGAGACAGAATTGTTTTCACTTAAGTTCACATCTTTGTTAGCCTCCAGTGCCTGTTGCCATCCAAATGTTTTAACACACTCAGATTTCACAGCAGCAAAATGATAAGCCCTCTCAAAGCTGATGTTCAGGGGGGTTATATATAATAGAATGACTCAAAAACACACATTTCATATGAAAAGACTAAGAGAATCTTTCTGGGCTATATCAGGGATGTAGAAAATAGATTTAGGAAGACTCATGCTGCCTAAAATGGCTTGAATGCTGCAAAAATACATACGCTCAAACACCTTCTTTCTTAAAGCTTATTTGATATAAATCACCCCCTCGCTATCTGCAGACCAGCACAGGAAATGCTTATTTTTAATTCCCTGAATATCTAATTTTACATAAATAGGCCATCTCTAAATGGCACGCGGTGTATCACGACTTGGTGGAGACGCGCTGTTACGCAAAACCTTCAAAAAAAAGAAAAAAAAAGAAAAAAGAAAACGCCACATATTTGGCCTCAGTGAGCAAAACACGGAAGAGGAGAGGCTTCGCTTGTGCTTTTTATATTGCGAGACATTATGGTGTGGAAGCAGGCTGCACGGTATGCGGACAAACAAAAGCAGATAATGCACACTGAAAGCGCATTAATAGTTCCGCCTCGGGGCTGCTTAAACAGGAGTTTGGTGGCGAGCAGCCAGCCAGCGGCAGGTCACATGTTGCAGCGTCATTGTGTAGTAAAGTTACTGTAGTTGCAAAGAGGCTCCTCATTTCGGCTCCAGAGGTCTCTCATCCCGTGCTGCTGCTGCTGCTGCTGCTGCTGCTGCCGCTGCTGCTGCTGCTGCTGCCGCGGCGGCGTCTCGGCATGCGACAACTTCAGTTTCAGACGATTTTCTCCAAAGGAGCCGCGCAGCCATGGGAGTGCATTACCTCATCCATGCAATTTCCACCATCAATAATTTAATCTATTTGCTCCAAAGCTGAAGAGATATCCTGAAGCTTGTCGGGAGAGTGCAGAGAGGAAAGAAATATATCGCTTAAGTAAAATTACTCAGGGAGTTGTCCAAAACATCCCAGATGACACTACTGTCCTGTTGAATGGTCTGTTTTACGACTGGGCAGTAAAAGGTATGTGTCTGTTTGTTTTTCCATAAGTTGTTAAGAGCACTTTGGCTTTGTTTGATGCTGCTTGAGGAAAAAGATAGAGGTGTGTGTGTGCGTGCGTGCGTGCGTGTGTGTGTGTGGTGGAGACTGGGGGAGGGGGGGGGGTCTAAAAGTAGCTCGATCAAGTCCGGTTATCCTGCGAACAGACAGCGCCGCAGCCCGAGAGGGGATATGTGTAACCTTATCCTCTCGTTCATTAATAAAAAACGGAGTTATTATGTTGATTGGGTTTCCAGTGGAGAGCACGGGCTCAGCAGATGTAATCTCGAGAGAGAGAGAGAGAGAGAGAGAGAGAGAGAGACAGACTAAAAAAAAAAAGTCTTGTGTCATTATCAGTGCAGCCTGAGCAATGTGACTTCTTCTGAGTATTTCTCTGAAGTAACAAAGTGGGAACAAGCCAGTGCGTCTTTCTTTGTGAAACCAGCCAAGTTTGAACATTTAACGGCAACTTCGGGCTCATAAATAGCTCAATAAACCATTTGTTCAGGTCTATATTTGCTCATCTAACCTCTTGCACTGTGAATAAACACACACACACATATTCAAAAAAAAAAAAAAAAAAAACAACTCTAGACAGTTTCTGTATTGTTGTTTAGGAGGGGGGAAAAACTTTGATGAACTCATTAAGACTTTATAGGAAACCCGAGAGCTAAACGCCCAGCTGCGTCGGCCAACACACACGGTTGGGTCTACTTCTTGGTGTTGTGTGCTCGCACTGAACGACTTCAAGTTACTGGCCAGAATGAACACGGATTAAAATAAAGTCCCATTTATAGAGTGGTGGAAAACTCCGCTCATTTGTGACAGCTTCTTGTGAAAATATATCGTCCAGGAACTTATCCGAGGATCACAGCAGTGCACAGGGGCTCGTTAGATGATGGTTTCATGATGCACTTTCCAAAAAATGCAAATTAGGGCCACATGTCTGGTCAGAGTTGTGACTAAATGCCGTACAAGTGAACTTTATAGCCTGTTTACCATCTTTCACGACCAAAAGCGGTTGTGCGTAATTGTTTTGTTTTGGATTTTTTTTCTATCTATCTATCTATCTATCTATCTATCTATCGTGTTTCACAGCAGGAAGGGAAAGAAACAGGAGGAAGGTGGAGGGAGGGAGAAAGAGAAGGAGCTCTTAATATTACACGGTCTCACACGCCATCTAGTGTACAACGTTAAGAACTGCAGCGCTGTTAATGTGGAGCTCCATGTCTGTTGGTGTTATTTTAGTGGTTAAGTTCAGAGTTGCTGATTCGTGGGTTAAAATGAGCTATGGACTTCCATTGTTTAAGTTGTAATTGGAAAACAAATTCGAGCCTGTTTTGCCACAGCTCAGCACATTTCAGGACGTGCATGCAGCCTCAAATCAGCCACTTTATGACTTTACCTTTCTGCACATGTATTCTTTCAGTTGTCCGCTGTTGCATGCAGCGTGGGAGGGAAGCAGCGACTTGTTTGTATAGCACAGATCACTCAGCAGCTATTTGAATGGCGGGCTTTCCGTGGCAGTGGCCGGGGTTGGCCTGGAGGCCAGGTATAATCCCTTAGTGATGCTCATCTATTACTAAACGTGCTCTGAAACTGTGTCAGATTGAAAACAGATCTCAAGGAAGCAAGCTTCCACATGTGTCAGCCATTACTGCAGACAACTCTAATTGCTTTTTTGAGTGCTGCACTGTGGCACACAAGGGGGTCGAAATTTTGATATCATGTGCTGCATGTTTGTCTTTCCCTCTCTCTCTTGTTTTCTTTGGCATTGTGTGCTTCATGTTGAACGTGACAAAACATGCTGCGAGGTTAAACAGCTGGAACCGCCACGTTCTTGGGGATCTGAACAAGGATCTGCACCCACAGGGGAGCAGCGGTAGCAAACAAATGTTGCCATAGGTCATGCATTTCTATTCAAATGTAGTGGGCACATTTCCCTCTTTCATGTCTCCTGTTTGATGTTTATTTTCCCTTCTAACGGTTCCTAAGATATCACGAGCGCTGCTGGGGAAGATGAAGCCATAAAGTGTGCTGACATGTGCGGGGAGGCGGGGGAGCATCTCTGAATGTGTAATAATACTGGCCGTGCTAGTCCTTTCATGCTTTAGAGAAACTTTTCAGCATCTGTCAAAGGAGGCATTTATCACTTTAATCCCCACCTGGCACAAAGAATAAATGCGAGGGTAAGTTACATATGCCGACCGTACAGCCGCGCTCTCAAAGCAGATGAACAGGTGGTCATCTGGAGACAGTAGACAGAGTCCACACACTCACCTGCTCCCATTGTTCTGGGTGTTTCATGCTCGAGGTGCGTTGTCATGAATAGAGGCGTGTTTGAGCAGCGGTTATTGCAGCTTTATCTCCCTCCACTCCATGTTTAAGTGATTTACATTTTTGGTGAAAGGACTTATACTTGGACGGTCCCGGCACAGCTGGATTGGTGGGATGCTCCTGGATTTCATTATATTTTAAACAATCTATATGGGAGAAATGTGCTCAGGCGCCTCCTCGTGCTCAGTATTCTCAGAATAAAACCAACCGTCTCAAAGCTGGTCCAAGAACAGGACATTTTATTCCAAACATTCCTCCATATGTAGCTGCTTTATTATTCATGCCCGTTGTGTTAACTCACAAGCCGCTTTTTTATTAACTGCGAAACCCGGCAGTGCACGTAAAATGTGCCTTCCCTGGATGTATAAAACAAGAGCAAACCAATCAGTTGTCACATTTAGCCTCTAGTAGATATAAGCCAGAGATTCTCCGCCAGTCCCACAGCAATTAAATGATTCATTGGCTTTATCGCATTTTAACAGGATGTTGATTGAGAGCATAAGCCATATTGATTGTCCTGATGGAAACAGGAAATCACAGAGATAGAAATAAAATCATTTGTTGTTCCCGGTGTGAGGATACCCGGGGGAATGGCATGCAATTGCACACTGTTGAGTGGCATTACCCCCAGCAACCTCCTCCCCTCCATTCTCTCCCCTATGGAGACCTGGAAGAGACGTCATCTGTGGTTGTTATGCTGCGAAATGACGCTGGCACTCTCTCCACCCCCTGCTACTGCAATATTACCCCTGTGGTCTGTTACGGAAGATGCAGCACTCTTCGTCTGCACCATTTCCAGCATGAAGTTTGACGCCTAACAGTAATCAGCCCTCTGCCTTCATTTCCTTCATGTGGAAGTGGAACCATTTGAGTGCGATGCTGATAATAATATCAGCCTAAATGCATCCTACACATAAAGCTCGTGACTGGCCTCAATCCCGTAAAACCTACATGATTTTCTGTGCTGGGAAGCCTCGCAGAGCACTCTTGTTCACAATGTGCAGGATTTAATAAGCTTGATTTTTGCATGTTAAATAGGCTTTTATGAACAATATATAATGAAAGATGGATAATTAGCTCCCTCTTCTTGGCTTTGTCCTCATTGTTGTTTTAATTGGTGAGAGGAAAAATACCCCCATCTCCCTGCAAACACATACAAGGCAGCCCCTCCCCATGCCCTCCCTCTAACACACACACTCACACACTCTGGAGGAGCACGTCACTGAGCTCGGGGAATGAGTGGCTCATTAAGAAGAAGGATGTGATATTCTGAATAGAGACTGTGAGACTCCCAGCACGTCTATTTTTAGATGAGATATCTCTATGGCAGTCACCGCGGTGTTGGTTAATTGCAGCCACGGCCCCAGATACCAATTAAGAATGAAACAAATGCTTTCAAGGTGGGGTTTCGCTCCTCCTTACTGTAAAGGTCCTCGTGTCCATTCTGAGTGGAGGCAGGAGTGTGTTTGCGCGCCGTGTTTTCCTCTATCAAGTTGGGACATGCAGAGTGCAGTCAAAGCCTCGGCCAGGCTATTTTTAAATGAGCCCCTGTGGAAAGCAAGATCTAGATTTTCTTTTCATTATGGTTGCTTTTATATCTCCGGCTGTTGGATGTCCACCAATTCATTGATTTGCTGTGAATCTTAGAACTTCTCAAAGGTAAGGGATGCATATGTGCTCAAGGATGTATGTTCAGTATTTCCGCTACACCTGGCTCTTTTTCTCCACCCCTGGTAGTGCTTTGCTTATCTTGCGAGTTGCTCTCCGGAGCCTGGAGATTGGTACTGTACAGTGCAGGGAGGATGACACATCTTTCTGTCATTCAGCTTCCTCATGACATCCTGTTAGTTCATCCTGCAGCGCTGTCGCCGTCCACCTGCCAAAAAACAAACAGTCCCTCAACAAGCTCCTGATTCCTGTTCATGAATGTAAGGTTTAGTATATCAGACCTGTCTTGCAGCACGGACCACTTTAAGAAATTATAATAGCCCCGCAGCACCGGTGTTTGTCAGAGCTGACACAAACACACCGTTTCCCACTCAGTCAGTCCTTAAGTGCCGTCCATGTTGGAGGTTCCCTGAGTGTTGATAATGGTGATTTTGTCGTGGGGCAGTGGCATAGTCAAGACATAATACTGTACGTGAGCTCTTCAAACAAGCAAAACAAACAAAACCATATCCTTATGTCAACACACGCAGAGCCTTTCTACCCTTTGCCAGCTCACAAATGACCCTCACGTGGTTGGAGCCCAACATGCATCCGCTTGATCAGATATATTACAAAATCTAGCAATCCAACTAACTACGTGCCCTAAAAAGCTTGAAGTTTGAGGATATAAGCATGTCACGAGCTTCCAACACTGATGACAACACGCTGATTCAGGCGGCTTTGAATGACAAAGCTGCACTTCCTCATAGCTCTGTAAAACTGTGCAGTTTAACATGCCAGCTCATAAATAATAGCAAGCCAGAACGGATGTAGTGACATCTATTTGTGTAATCTTATCTTTTGTAATAAGCGATCTCTCTGATGCTCAGCACAGTTTTTGCGCATCGCTGCCAACAAATTCAAATCTAAGCCAGACCTCACATAGGAACACAATGATTACAGTTTGCAAACAGTTAGAAAACACAGCACCAATATTAGTTTAATGACAACAACATTTTGTGTTTATTCCAAAGCTACCGGCTCCCCTTTTGGCTTGCAAAGAAGCAGTAGAGAGTGTAAATAAGAGGAAAGGCTTACATGGTGCATTATGGATCAAGAATAAGATAACTTCATTGAAAATGCTCTTTGACTAACCCGTCTTGTTCCCTCTCTCCCCCCTCCTTCCCTCTTGTTTTCTGTCTTTGTCTCCCCCTCCAGTTCCACCAGGTTAGAAGAGTGATGACCATCCTGTTCCTTACTATGGTTATTTCATACTTCAGTTGCATGAGAGCTGCGCCCCTGAGAGACGCCCCGGGCATGCGGGGCCATCGGACGGAAGGCTACTTGGGCGCCGCTGCGACGGCCGCGAGAGGCCACGGGACTCCACAGAGTGGTGGTGGGCCAGGCCAGCGCGGGGAACTGCCCTCACTCACAGACACGTTTGAGCAGGTGATAGAGGAGCTGCTGGAGGTGGAGGGAGAGGCGGCACAGCTGGGACAGGGGGCTGATAAGAACCAGGGAGGTGGGGGCCCATCCTCAGTGGTCACGACAGAGACCAAGGATGTCGACCTGTACGACTCGCGGGTGATGATCAGCAACCAAGTGCCTTTGGAGCCGCCGTTGCTCTTTCTTCTGGAGGAATACAAAAACTATCTGGATGCCGCTAATATGTCCATGAGGGTGCGGCGACACTCCGATCCCTCGCGGCGCGGAGAGCTCAGTGTGTGTGACAGTATTAGCCAGTGGGTGACAGCTGTGGATAAAAAGACGGCAATAGACATGTCTGGGCAGACAGTTACCGTCATGGAAAAGGTCCCTGTCCCCAATGGCCAACTGAAGCAATACTTTTATGAGACCAAATGCAACCCCATGGGGTACACAAAGGAGGGCTGCAGAGGAATAGACAAGCGGCATTATAATTCCCAATGCAGGACAACCCAGTCCTACGTGCGAGCGCTTACCATGGATAGCAAAAAGAAGATTGGCTGGCGGTTTATAAGGATAGACACTTCATGTGTATGCACATTGACCATTAAAAGAGGGAGATAGTGTATAAAATGTATAGATTTTATTGAAGAGTTTAAAAAAGAGAATAAAGAGAAAATATCTATTTGTATATATACATAACAGGGTAAATTATTCCGTCAAATGAAAATTTTATGGACTGCATGTAAAAAAAGATGAAGTTTATACAGTAAAAGTGATACTACAGTCTATTTATTGAACATATTCATGACCTTGTAAACAATTAAAAAAAAATCTGATCAGTCATTTGCGCCCAGTTTAAATTACTATATCACATTCCTCAAGACATTGTGATTTGTTTACGTTGCCAAGAATTAGAAAATGAAGGAAAAAAAAAACAGGCAAAGAATGAGAGAGGACAGTTCCATCTTCAAAAGCTTGCATGCTGCTTCAATTGTGAATTGAGAAATTCTCCACTTACAAAAAAGGAAATGATGCTGACCAAAAAAACATTCCGTTTACATATTCAGCAGAAAACAATTTTCCTCTCAAGTAATTTATCTGTTTACTGTTCTAAACTTCTCAAGGTAATGTTGGAATTACATACTATGTCAAGGTGCTGTTGTCAAAGCTTTGCTGTTTATTTTTTTATCCCCACCAGAGGACAAGATATATATAAGAAAAAAACATATATATATATATATATATATATATATATATAATTTATTCATTGACATGTTTCTGGGTTAATATTATTCATTTTGTATGTTGTGAAGTTGTTTGCAATATTAAACTGAAATATTTGAAGAAATAAAAATGACTATAGGCAACTGAAAAACAAAATCAATGTCGATAAAGTTTCAACAGTGCATTTCTAGGCAGGATAAACTTTATTATACAGACAGGCAAGCAGGGAGGGAGGGAGGCATGCACACACATACCAAAAATGGGCTAATTCAATCAGAAACGACCAGGATGTGCAATAATAGTGGAAGCAGTTCCTTCAAATTCTACCCACTGCAAGAAAATAATGTATTTTCAATAGCAGAGGAGTCTATGCATTTGGTGATATGTTGCGACAGCAATACTGACAGAGTTATGGGTGGAGAGGATGCAAATTATGCAGCTCTTGGTGTGGAAAAAGTGGGGAAAAAATGCTCCTAAACCACTTCCTGCTCCACACCAGCTCCATTTCTGCAACACAGACTTGCTGTAAGTCTTATGATATGTTTACACACAGAGATTTACTTAATTGTGGCTCCAGCTGCAATTACAAGAACTTTGCATCACAAGAAAAGCACCTACACACACAAGAGTAGACTCGTACAAGTAGGCTACAGTTGTACATGAAGCATGCCTGAGTTTGACAGTGATGGATTCAGCCACCCATTCATTTGTGTACATTAAAAATACACACACTTATTTTCTCACTAGTGCACATTAATCCCACCTTTAAATCTTCCTTTTCTTTATGCAGCTGTACAGTCACTGGAAACGGTTTGGCATCTGGGTTAAAAGATGGCTGCAGCTTCATATCAACCTTCCCTCCAGCAGATTATAACTCAGTGCGTTACATAGCGACAGCCCCTTGCTTGCCAAGTCTACAGGCCATAGTTTAAGGTCGTAGTGAGACAACAATAAAATGTGTTCAACTTCTCCTCTTAATATCATGAAACACTTCCAAACTTACCCATGACATATTTCAATAAGAGAAGACACCCATATATTAAAAACAAAGACACAAACCTTCATCAAAAACTTCAGTGATGTCTTACGTTGGTGTTACATGTGATCCCAACCACCTCATTTTGCTTCATCCACCTGAAGGTAAGTGTGAGCCCTGAAGACACCTGGATCTGCCATGTTGAGATTTGGAAAAACACATTTTTCTCCTGACCAGAGGAAAGACGTTTCTTCGCTATTTCTCTTGGATCGTCCAGAGGAGGCTGATGAAGATGCTGTAAGTTACTTTTCTTATACAGAAGCTAAGAATAAATAGAGAGTCTCTATGCCATCATCTGACAAAAGATGGCAAGCACCCAGTAGTGTCTCTCAAATGATCCGTTGTCATGAATTTCCAACAAAAGGTAGTGAGGTTTCTTGTCATTGCCACACAAACCAAGTAAGAAGTAAAATTACCCTGAGTCATTCTATTAACCTGAGGTAAGAATAGCTGTTGTTATGTCTTTCTCTTCAAAGAAAATCCACCTTAAGATAGAACTGGAACGACATAGTAAAATTTGATCAACGTGTCTGAGCACTAACATAACGCCAGCACACAGGACCATGAATCAAACCCTCTGCGGTGTCTTTTAGACAAGATATTCTGAGATGCTCCATTTATCATGAGTAGAGGCTTCAGGCTATTTTTGTTTAACAAAGCTTGAGTAATAGAAAACTGCCATCCACCAGTCACACATGGATTAAAGTAATGGACAAATTGACTGTGAAATCACCAGTTGTCTTTCAGCCAGACTGAGGCCCATATTATCTTCACTGATCATAAATCATGCATGTGAGTAGATCCGAGAGTATGATATAGTATTTCTTTGACCCAGAGCTGCTGAAGCTTAAAGACAAAAACAAGAGCAAGAAAAATCAACTTTACATTTTTGCACAATGTGAAGCTGATTTTGTTGTATGGAGAAAAAGAAAAAAAATGCTGCAGATCCACTACATGTGGGGCCTGCATTCAAATGTGATGTGTCTCTGGCCACACCTCATTCAGTGATGTCACAGCAGGTGCATTTCATCAGCTGTTAAAGGCAAACACTTTGTATGTCATCGGTAGCTGGGGTGTGGTCAGAGGTGAATCATGCTTGCTTGAAGTTTCAGCCACAGAGAGCAGTGCAGCAGCAGTTCTGCAGACTTGATGTGCTGAAGTGTCAAGGTGTGCCGCAGGCAAACGGTAGAGGGCAGCAGAGAGAGCATTCCTCCCAGGTGTCAGCAAAAAGCCAAAGAAGCTTCTGGCTTGTCCCTTGACACCAAGACACAGGGCATTATGTAACAATCCCTTGAGCTATGACCATCCATGTAGACATTCAGTGCAGCTATTCAATGAATGATGCACTAGTCCACAGATGACGGCTGATTTTGTTGATTGTGGGAAGGAATAGTGAGAAGGGACGATGGTCACTGTGGACACCTTTCATCACATTTTTCCTGGGTGAGGTGTAAGAAGACAGGATCCTCAAGAATAGTGCAACTTTCATGGTCCATGACACGGAGTCATGGTGATATTGTTATATAATGATATATGATATATTGAATAGTAATATATGTACAAATGGGTGAGGCACTATATAAATACTTAATTTCCTCCGGATTCTTTAGAAATCTATAATTTATTTGGTAATTGTTTTGAGATAAATTATTTAAAACATTGACTGATTCACAATAATTAGGGAAGAGGCCTTCAGTGTTCGCTCGTGAGCATCCATTAACCAAGGAATAGAAAGTGCAGAGTTCGGTGGCTTTTCCACTTTACGAGGATCAGTGAACACATCATGACACTGGCAGCTAGCCTAGCCGGCTAACTTGGCTAATCTGATTTATCGTCTCGGTTAAGCGCACGTAACGCCAGCCAGGATTACCAAATTTAGTTTTCCATATCTAGCATTTAACACAATATCTATCTGACATCAAAAAACGGTCATTTCAAGAATGGCATCGCTTGGGGAGCCCGTGCGGTTGGAAAGAGGTAAGGTTAATCGGCTAACTAGCGTTAGCTGAGAAATATTTGTTGTGCTAGCAGGGAGGCATTTACCCTAACGTTAGCTTAGCTAGCGTTAGCCAAATGGCATACTTTGTTATTTAGTTCCCTAACGTTGTGTTGACGATGTCTTGCAAATAGCTAATGGCTTTTACTGATTGTGGAGCTGAATTCGTGGCAACGAGCTAAAGTAACGATAGTTTGTTCGGCTATATTATTATACTTTACGCTTCAGCTAACAAGCTAATATTAGTGTGACAGTGATAAGTGATCATAGCTTGTTTGTCAAAGATCAAACGTGTGTTTGTAAATGAAATTGAGGTTTCATACACGTTGTTTTACTAGCTTGATCATTAGTAGCAAGAAGAATGAGCAAGAGGAAGTATTTACATGGCAAAGTCAATTCAGCCTCGGTCTTCCTTTTAACAAAATGCTTACATTAGCTCCTGCTGGGCCTGGTAATACACTGTGGACAATACAGAAACCCCAAATTACCAAACCCCCACACATGCAGTGTTAACTGAGGTTGCAGAAAGTCACAAGTAAATACATGTGAATGAATCTCTTTGCTATTAGGTATGTCAAAGGAAATTGTAACGTCAGCTAATGATTTCATTAGTAATTACCACAAATCCACTAAACAGTCTCCATTCTAACGATTTAAGAAGGAAAAATAAACTATAAATGCAAAACTATGAACGGAATAGTGGAGGAAAACGGCTCACACTTTATGCAATTTCACATGGCTGTTGTTATTTAGAACAGGTGATAATGTTCGCCCTATGTGATGGCAGAAAAATGACCATACATCCTGATGAAGGTGCAGAACATCATGAAGCCATAACTTGTTCTGAATGTAGCTCTTTTTTTGTGGTCGATAGACATCACTGTAAACCAAGACCAGCTTGCCCACAGCCACAAAGTCTTTATAAGCAGATCAAATGTACAAGTCAGGGTAGATTAAACCTCAGACTAATGAAAGACATCTCCATTAACAAAAAAATGACTCCAATTTTAATGATTAGACATTAGTGATTCATTAAGTTTATTCATAGATAATTGCTTTTTAGTTTTAGACCGGCACAGATTGAGTTCTGACTTCAAACAGGGAACTGGTGTTGTGCATGTCTCAATTCGCAGATACCAGTGAAAACCTTGGCTGATGTGTGTGTGTGTGTGTGTGTGTGTGTGTGTGTGTGTGTGTGTGTGTGTGTGTGTGTGTGTGTTCTTGTTGACAGATATTAACCGTGCTGTCGAACTGCTTGATAAGCTCCAGAGGACGGGGGAGGTGCCTCCACAGAAGCTGCAGGCGTTGCAGAGGGTCTTACAGAGTGAATTCTGTAACGCTGTCAGAGAAGTGAGACACTTTGCTATTTTTAAAACACTAAACTGTGAGATGGCAGTCGTTCACTCGTCTGTTCTGATGTTAAACTTTTGTGTTTGACGTTTTGATGGAAAGCTGTTTCTGGGACGTGACGAAATGTTGTCCAACAATGTCTCCTTAGGTTTATGAACATGTGTATGAAACTGTGGATATCAACAGCAGTCCTGAAGTACGGGCCAACGCCACAGCTAAGGTAGACCCCAGTCAAATACCATCTGTTACACAAGCACTGGACTTGTGGACATGATTTTCTAATCTCACTGTCAGACCATTTGTTTTTTAAAGGTGCTCCAGTTGAACACTTGCTTGTTAAATGCCACAGATACACCATAGTTGCAAAGGTTACACACCATTTTGTTTTTATTTAGGCTACTGTGGCAGCTTTTGCAGCAAGTGAGGGACACTCACATCCACGTGTTGTGGAACTGCCCAAGACAGAAGAAGGCCTGGGTTTCAACATAATGGGTGGAAAGGAGCAAAACTCACCTATATACATCTCTCGGATCATCCCAGGAGGCATCGCTGACCGACATGGAGGCCTGAAGAGAGGCGACCAGCTTCTCTCTGTTAACGGAGTGGTACGTACAATTCACAGAATCGCGACCGACTCCGATGTTACATTTGAAGCTTTGGCAAGACACGCGTGTCTGATGACATGTACATATTTAACGGACGATTCAAGCATTTCCATAAATAGTAAATTGCAAAGGCATTAATGCAAATCTGACGTTTTTCTAAACTCAGCTCATAAGCAATAAACTTTTCATTTTTGCCATGCTCACCTCCAAAGAAGACAGACGTGTCTCCAGAAATCAGGCCACAGAGAAATATCATCATGCTGGTTCACCATTCGTTATCAGAAGAACTGCATCTTAAAGGTTACCTGTGGAGTTTTTGGCCTCTAGTTGTCAGTGAGATGGGATTGGCAGTTGGTGAATGTAAGAGTTGTCACCAAATAAATGAAGCAATGCACCAATAAAAGTAAGGGAGAAGAAGTTAGCAAGCAGATATTGTATGATTGTAAAACAATGGAGGATTCTCTGCAGTAGTTCTCAGCAAATGTTAAACGAGGAAGGAAATGCATTCAACATGTTTATCAGGCCTCAGGGATACAGATTACAGGCTCAGTTTCAGTGAGAAACTGAACATAAACATAGATTTTGTTTAGATTTTTGTTTGGAAAAAATAATCCCACAGGGTTCTTCGAGGCTCTTCCACATTAGACACAGCATTCAGCAGTTGTGATCGCTGCTTGCTGTGCTTGCAGTTCCAGGATCAGCCAAAGATAATTATCCAATTGACGTTGTTTGTTGCTTAGTTTGTTCTGTCATTAAAATTTCCAAATTACAAACTTTTATATGGTATGTTGAACCAAAAGCCAAAGCTTATGGTTTTTTTTTTCAGCTCAAATACCTATAAAATACTGAGATCATTGTTCCTTCCAAATCACCACATACCTTGTGCCTACCAGTCGCCCACAGTGTATTGCTTTTCGGATTAGAAACCTATAAAAACTGTAAATTTTACTGCAGTTGTTACGCCTCTTCATCATAAAATCTTACAATACTTTTCTGTGTTTTTCCAGAGCGTGGAAGGTGAGCACCACGAGAAAGCTGTGGAACTCCTCAAAGCAGCTCAGGGCACAGTGAAGCTGGTAGTAAGGTACACCCCCAAAGTCCTAGAGGAAATGGAGTCACGCTTTGAGAAAATGAGGTCGGCGAAGCGTCGGCAACAGAACAACTATCCCCAGTAGGATTTTTCTGTGTTGATGCCCGGCTCCCTTGTCTCTCCTCCTCTGGCCTTCTGGCACTTCGTTCTGGTCTCTTTCTTATCTCCCTGCCCAAGAACAGCACAACAAACATACTACAAGTTTAGTTGTAGTTCCTACTCACACATACTGTATATTGTGCTTCTACCCTTTTCTGTAGCATCGTTAATATTCGCCATTGTTACACTGGACACTACAACTCTAGAGAAACACTAGAATGATCATGATTGTCAGTGTAGGTGGTCACTCACACATGTGCATTAATTTTGAATTGACAATTTGAATGCGGCTTTGAGTGCTTTTGAGACCAACTACACAATTCCTTAGACTGGAAAAGTTGTGTTATCAATTCTTTTATCACAGCCACAACCAAGTGCCTCAGGGCAAACAAGTTCATCTCATGTACTGTGTTCACCGTCTTTCTTTCTTTTTAGTGGTTCAAAGTCAAGAACTGCTGCTTGGGCAGGAATAACAACATGCGTTACATCTGTTATGCAACAAATATCACTTGATTTGATATAAATACACGCCGAAAATGTGTAAACCCTTTTAATTTGTGAAAGCTGTAAAAAGATGCTGGTTTGTTTGAATAGGAACGCTTTGGAGGAGTTGACAGTTTGAGTTAAAAGAGATAGTTTTATGGTTGGTAACAAGAGAAACCGCTGAAAGGACGCTTAATTGCAGAAGTGATGGATTATCTTGTAAAGGGTTTCTCTGGGCTTACCCTTTAAGTTTTCTGACATCATATCACACTATAAAAAGCTCAGCAGGTACTGTAAGTGATATAATGGGGTCTCAGCAAGTTTGAGCTGAATTCCTGCCACCGCGGAGACTCACATTATTACTGGTATCAAAGGAATAAATGAGACGCATAAACCCTGCAGTCAGCATGACATGAGATGAAACCTGTTGAGCTTCTGATTAATTTGTCTCGACATAAATCAGGAATGTTCTGCGTGTCACGTTTTTCCTTTGCCAGGCGTATTACTGAATGCGAAGTCAGTTACTGAATATTTGTCTTTGGTCTTTGCGAAAAACTGCTTGTTAGCATCTTTTGAATCATTCAGTGAAAGTTCAAAATGAGACAATACCAAGCAATCTGATAATATGAGACAATGCTTAACAATTAACAATACTTAAAGTAAACTTTCATGGTTGTTCTGGTGAATGCACTGACAGATGTTGATATCACACATACTGTATGTGGATACTGCATATTCATCAAGACTCTACACAGTGTTTAGAGGATAATGCTGTAATCCATTCATTTTTACTTGTGTTTATCCTGGTAATCATTGACATCTTTAATTGGATTAACGATAAAAGATGACACCGGTGCTGGGATAAGAGAACCATTAACTTTTATGAAGCTTGTACTCAGTTCAAACACACGGCTACGCCCGAACATGTCAAGCCTTGAGCTGAGCGATTACTTTAAACTTTTTCTGACCCTATCGTCACCAACAGTTGTCTTTGCTCCATTAAATCCAACAGTTCAGTGGCACCCGTCTGTATGTGAAATACAAACTGCACATCATGTTAGAATAATAATACCTTTTATTACTGAATACTGCCAAACAGTTAACTTTGTTCTGACTGCAGTTTTAAGCAGGCTAATATCAAAATAGTGTCAATAACCCTCAACATACTGCATACCGAGGCTCCCCTCCTATATTTACAGCACTGACGTTGTTTTAAAATGCATGTTTAAACCTCTCATGAAGTGGAATATTAATGCTTAAAACGACTGATCTTACATGTCAGTCAAACAACGTGACTTTCTTTTCTAATACTCATTATATAAAACAACAAAAGGGAGTTTTCAACAACTTTTCTGGCTTTCCCGGCGAAGGGAAACATGAAGTGAGTTTGAACATAAATGACGTTCTTTCTTTCACTGTGTGCGACAGCAAAACGTCCCCAGGACAAATTTAATGTCAGATTTATTCACAGAAGTCTTCTGTTGCTGTTGTAGAGCAATGTCACGTACAGTATATAGCGTAATGTAAACTAGGCTTTGGCTGACTAACCCATGTTATCCCCCGGCCTCGGGATCAACACATCACATGATTTGGACGGGGAGGTAGTAACGATGAAGACAGTCGTGATGTATCTGATGTAGGATCGAGATGGATGGTGGATGAAGTAACAAAATGCGTTGCAGTGTGTGAGCGCAGGTCCTTCACAAATAAGTCCCTTTTCAATGCAGTGCCGTGTTAAATGGATATCCATACGAGTTTGCCAGTGTTTGCTGTCAGACATGAGACCTCATTAAACACCTGTACAGTTTTTGTGACCATCTGAAACGAGGTCACGGGTAGTTTCTGTTCACCTCTGTAGCTGCTTTTGCGATGTTGTTACAGCAATGCTCCTTTTTTCATTGTTGTTTCTGTTGCTTCATCCACCATCTTTCAACATACAGCAGGGTTTATTAAGGGTAACTGCCTTTGACATTACTTCCTCCAGCAAAGTGTAAGTAGCTCATTCAAAAGTATTGAGATCCGTAGGTACTTTTCGGCCTTTAAAACGATTACATATTAATTGGAACTAAAATTGCAGCCAAAATGTAGAGCAAACAAGGTGCATGTTCCTCATCTTACTTTCGTCTGTTACAGTCCCTACATGTGTCCATTATTGCCCTCCGTGTCAACTCAAAGTCTGCTGTTCCTTTAAATATCAACTTTACTACTTTTATTGAATTGTGTTACTTTAATATTTAATATGGTGCAAGAAAAATGATGATACACGATGAGCACACAGCCCAGTTGTATTTAGTCTATGTGCTCCCTGTAATCCATTGCTCCTTATGAAAAATGCTGAATTTTGGGACAAAGTAATTAAATAAAACACACTCACAATACTGCAAAACTAAATGGCAAATTATCTATGCAAAGTCATTTAAAAAAAATATCCTCTAATGGTGCAAAATCGCTGCAATTTTACTGCAGAATGTGCTGAACATTGCTACTTTGAGACCACATGGACACGTGCGATGTGATATGACATGTTCAACAATTTGGGGGCTGCTGCACTCAGACTTATTGGAGTTACTTAATGTTATGACACATTTACAATGTCTATGACATTCTCATATTGATCACCATTGAAAGTAGTTGCAGTAAATATTTCCATGTGATATTAGCCTTGCTATTGAATAATGATTGTCAGGATGCATGTAGATGAATAAGCTTATGTGAAAGTGTGCTTAGCAATAGACCATTCCACAGGCTACTTTGAACACTCTTTTTTTTTTTTTTTTGAGGCAGAGAATTTAGCAGACGAGTCGAAGTGTACATAGAAGTTGAAAGGTCTTAATATAATGTATAGTTTGTCCCTTGATTGTGTTTAATCCAACATTAGCTCGCTGGATTCACTGCTTACACTATTGTATAGTAAATCAGGAAAAAATTGCAATGAGACTTGGTATTGATATTGCACAGTCACACTCTCCACTGAATGTCACTGACCATTGTCCAACCTTAATTGCAGCATTTTGTGAAGTACCCTTCAACTTTCTACCCGTTTTCCTTGTCTATATATCGGAATGGTCAATAGAATATTTTTTATAATATTTTTCTTTTGATATTTTTCTCAATTTTTATAAGTGATTTTCCTAAAAACAAATACCAGGAATGATTGGTACTTCCATTTTGACGCGTACCAGGGCCATATCAGCGAAGGCTCTCTGAAAAGCAGCACTGATGCCGGACGGCAGCTGTATGAACTTACAGTGAAACTGTCCCGGATCAGCACGTCTTTTTCTGAGATCTGAGCTGATCTTTTTCTTTCTGGTACCAAGACCAAACTTGCAGCATTTGTGAAAACTTTGATAATGTTTTGAAATATTTTAGTCAGTGCTTGTTTAGGATTGTTAACTGTAGATTGTGTTGTGTTATTTTGTGTTCTCTGGTTTCTTACCTAATTTACTGTGTTACATTGATGTGGAATGTAAAATGTTGTGATGTAGAACATAATAATGATTGGACTGGAGGCTCAATAAACAGTGCTTCAATTTATGACTTTTGAAGGTCTTCTTGAACATCCTTTATAGTGAGCATTTAGGCTCAATAACGTCAGGAACAACCACCAAAGGCAGTGAAAGAGGACTGAGAGGATGTGTGTCATCCCTTCCTTTCATAATCAAAATAATAAGATGTCTCTTGTCGTTTAGAGTTCCAAACCTGTAAGACTTTTCTTTTAGAAGATGTCCTTACACTTCATAATAGAGTCCTTACTCATAATAATGGCCATGCCTGATACACACATGTACGATAGATGTTTGATAGAAATCTAAAGAGCATGAAGAGCACACACGCGACACACTCTCAGCTCTTTTTGATGTAGAGGAAAGTGTAAAATGTTTGCGGTCAAACACTTTCGGAATAATGAACCCAGAATGAACTTCAATTCGCAACTATGGCGACGGTTTATTTTTGTAAAGATGTGACTCACTCCCTTGTTGATGTGCACTGCAGCAGCTGCACCATTAAATGTTTTCTCTCCACTTCAACTCTCCTCTTTCACGGTGTTGCTCTAATTTTATGAAAAGCGGGAAACCGCTTCAGAGATGGAAACAGAGACTTGGTGAGAGTGTCACGGCAGTTCACGGTAAAGTTCAAATTTTTCTCTTAAACTCACTATTTTGTGGTCAAAAACTATTTATCATGAGGAAGTGGAGGCATTCAGATATACAAGGATGGACCAAGTGGTTTCCTGCTTCTTCTGTCATGCCCTCCATTCAAAGCCAAAGACTGCATTTTTGCAAAATGAAAAATTTTTGCACTCAAAGGAACAAAAGCTTTCCAGTTATGTTGACCATGAGCTGGAGAGCAAGATGGGCTTCATCATGTTTTGGTTGTTCTAATCTCTCCACCTTGTACTTCACATGAAGTTTTATGCTCTGAATAAATCCTGCCTGAATTTTTGTAGCCTTTCCAGCGTCAAAGCAAATGCATCCTCTTCATTAGCCTTCTCCAAAGCAGACATTTGACGTATCAATGCAGGAAAAGCACAGGTGTATTTGCATAACATGATGATTGAGATGATCAGACAGTTATTGCAATGCAGAGGTACTTCAGGTGATCCCTGTGTTTAATAAAATGTGAGGAAAACTTCACATATTTCCCTTGAGTCATGCGTGTCCCCAGTTTGGAAACTACAGATGTAACTGATCTGAATTAGTCATATGGTGTCAGTAAGCCTGCAAACATCCACTTACTGAACCGACAAATGATAATGATACGTTTAAAATACACTGTTTTTAATATGTACTTATCCATCATTACCAAATACAAATCCTGCATGCTGTATATACTGCATATAGACATACATACATGCATATACTGTACATAACCGCCCACTTCATGTATATCCATTCAATATTTATTTCTTTGTGTTTCTTTTTTTCTATTTAACAGAAAGGCTTGTAATTAGACACTGCATGTATTCATTTCCGTATATATTTACATAATAGCTTTTATTTTTACCTGTCTTGTGTTTAGCTTTGTTGTCCCTTTTTTTTTAGCAATATGTCTATCTCCATTTCTATTGAAACTGTGACATTGAGAGCAATAAAAACACAGTCAAATCCCTTGTATGTGTACACATACTGGGTCAGTAAGGCTTATTCTGATATAAGGCAACACATAGCTAATAATATTTGTGAATCTTATGCAAAAAATAAATGCCAAGTGTGTGAAATTTCTTGAAGCAGCAGTCTTGCTTGAAAAGTAAACCTGGGCTGTAGCCTTTGGTGTCACCCCCAAATGCCTGCTGCTTCTGTCAGTGTAATTAAAGTATTCACACTTTGGATATAGTTATGTTTAAAAGGTGGTTTCACCCAGATGCATCCATATATTATGTGGATGTCTGAGAGGAGCTCTGTAACAGGAACTCAGTGGTACATCAGTGGCTGGTTGCCTGGAACCAAACAGTGCACGTGACAGCGATTCATTAGAGCTGGTTGTTCACACTACAGCTTGAGACCAGAGCACAGCTGTTGGTTTCTCATGGTGTGGATCAAATCCATTGCAGAGCGTCGTGTTATTTCGTCTTCTCTGGCAACCAAAATCAATCACACCCAGGAGCAGGTCCAGCAGCAGCAGCAGGGGATGAGGACGAAGCAGGAGGCCAAACTGGACCAGGAGCCAAACCAGCAGCAGGAGTAGACAAGGAAGAAGGAACTGATTCATGTTCATATACTGTACAGTAAAACACACTCACTTAGACTTGCACAAAAAGTTTGTTTTGGGGAAGAAGCTGCAAAGATGGTGGCAGTGCTGAAAGGTGAATGGAGAAATGCTTTGCACCATTACAAAGGCACTAACCCGGCCACAGGGTAGGTAATTTACTAACAGGAATTAATTCCAAATACAGTTAAATTAAAATATATTCTCTGATGTGAAGATTTAACTTCCTCTCCACACAGACATTGCTGCAATAAAATCTGTAAAGACCCAAATGGCAGAGACACAGTCCAGGGGAGACTAAAGACACAAAACTGAACTGCTAACTGAAGCAGGGTCAGTGAGATGTATCCATGTTTCAAAAAAGGATTTGATTGTGACTGAGACAAACCTACAGGAATATTGTATTTTCACTGCTTTTTCCTATTTCGACATGTTCAACAGAAATAAAATAGGCATTTTTTAGGTATTACATGGTATGAATGGATTAATTAAACATTTGCCAAGTGTTGTAGAGGTTTATGACTGTCCAAGAAGATATCCTTAATGTAGACCTGCAAAGATTATCGGTTAACCGTCAATTATTAAATTAATTAGGTATTTTGATAATAGATCAACCTTACAAACACGACACTTACACTCCTGCGCAGTAGGCAGTAGTTTGACTTGCTTTCGGTCTTTTAATGGAAACACAGAAGAAGAAAGCTTTCTTCCGCCTACATCCGGTGACGTAACTTCCTTTCTGTCCGTGCTAACCTCGAAGTGAACACGCGTTCGCCTGTCTAGCAAGTGAGTGTCTTTTTTTCCTTCATAATGACTGCATTAATCATTGTGGAAACAAGAATGTTTTTCCAAGAAACAAGTATACTTCCAACCCCGGTCGCTCAGAAACCTTAAAGAACGCCATTTCTACAAATTAATTCCTGTAAAGCACCGCAACGTCGGTGGCGGCTAAGATAGCGAAATGCTAACGGGTCTGAAGAACACGCTGCCACATGGGTATAAAAAGTGTATCTGTATTTAACAGTTATTCTGTTGTTACATGTTAATACCACCATTATTTTCACCACAGCGACTTTATGTTAAACACTTGCTTACCTTGCGCTCTCGCCGATAACACAAGCCCGGTAGATGCTCATATTTGGTGCCTGGCCATCTAGCTTGCTTATACTGCCAGAGAATAACCACTAAACTTTGTTGTATTGTCTTGAATTTGTCATGCAAATTAACATAAATTTAATTCTAAGATCTTGCAATTTTTTGTAGTGTTACTTGTGAAGTACCGAAGTTTTAAGATGAAACAACATGCTACAACACAAACATGGAGGACTGTGCTGCTTGACACTGTCACTGCATATATTTCACTTGCTGATGAAATCACAATTCGGCTTTTTTTCTGAAATTGAATGTATGTATGTTCAAATAAGAAATGAGCCACCAGGAGCTGAAAAGTTTTGGCCTTAAAAGCTGCCAGCCTTGAATAGAAAACTAGTTAAAATGAAACATGCAAGACAGCTACAGATAATCTGCAAGGAAAGAGGAAAAAAGATCAAAGTAGACAATCAGACTAGGAATATTGGCAGCTGGCAACAATAAAAGAGGCTGTTGATTTTTAAGGTATGTTAAAGTAAAGTACATGTGTATTAAGATTGCAGGTGGCCAAACTTGGACATGTTTTAATTTGTTTCTGTTTGGTGAAGTCCATCAACACATCTGCTCAGTATGAACCTTCCTGGTTATTTTTTCAGGATGCGTTACGTTGCTGCTTACCTGCTCGCTGCCCTGGGTGGCAATGAGAACCCTGAGGCCAAGGACATCAAGAAGATCCTGGAAAGTGTTGGCATTGAGGCCGATGACTCTCGTCTGGACAAGGTACAGAGCAGTGTGCTTCTTGTGTTTCTGGTGTTGTGGAAGACACAGTCCTGACAGCAGCTTGTCACTGGCTTTATATAAATTTCACGTCTCTCAACAGGTCATCTCTGAGCTCAGTGGCAAGAATGTGAATGAGGTGATTACCACAGGTAAGTGTGCGAACGTGACATTTTTATTTTGATGAACTGTGGTTTAGCTGAAACGAGTAGGTTTGATGGTCTCTCTCCTCTGAAGTAGTGCCAGGCAGGATTTTAATGTTGAATTTATTTACACTGGTGCTTGTCATGTCCTTTAAAGAAAGAAAATATAGGTAGCAGTTTTCAGATATTAGATCAAGTGGGAAATCATAAAGTGCTGTGGACCACAATGATGGCCATCAACACATGAATCTGCCATTAAGTGTATGTAGATTTTTTATTTTTTATTTTTTTTGTTTTTTTGTTAAAGATGTTAATGGCATTCTACAAATACAAAATTGATTCACTAGCCATCTATGAAGAATAAGATGCACTTTTTTCAGCCTTTACTGTATGTCTGGATGTTTTCCACATGTCTCAAACTGGACAGCAACTTTTGACTATGTATCCTCGTACTGGTACAGTGACAATGCCATGACTATTGGTGGTGCTTTCTTATTGTATTTACTATATACTTAAGGTACACAATGATGGTCTTCAAAGAAAAATTCTCTTCACGATTGCGGGCAGAGGCAATCTGTTAATTTCACTTAGCTAAGACAACAAACCAGATTAAACATGTTCCCACTTTGAGGCCAAGAGGAGATCTCTTAGCTCTGTCAGAGTATCGCTATACAGCTAAACTGCCAGATTATATGTAATGAAAACAACATAGTGTTTCTGACCTCTATCTTGTTTCTGGCTGCTGAGTGTCAGTGTTATCACTTGTGCTTTACGTCTGCCAACTTGTGTCTCCTCAGGTTACAGTAAGCTGGCCAGCATGCCAGCAGGCGGTGCGGTGGCTGTTGCCAGCTCTGCGGCTGCTGGCGCAGGCGGAGCTGCAGCCCCTGCTGCAGGTGAGCATTGCAGCTTAGCACCTTGTTTGTCAGCATCAATGACACTTGGCACACGGTGCCTTTGCCTTCACCTTGTATGTTAATATGATTACATGCAGCCAAATCAGTTAGTCACCATTTAGTTTTTTATTGAATTAAATGCCACAAATCAACACCATTTAAACCTGACACAATGTGTGTGGTAATGAATTCGTTTTCTGTAAATGTGAATGACTTCTTCAGTGACCTCATAAGCATGCCTTTTAAATGTAATGTGATCGTAACAGAAACTGATTTCTTTCATTTTGTTTTGCAGCTGAGGAGAAGAAGGAAGAGAAGAAGGAAGAGTCTGAGGAGTCCGATGACGACATGGGATTCGGCCTGTTCGACTAAACTTTTTCAAAAGATGAATAAAGTTTATAAAAAAAACTCCAAAGTATTTGTTTTTCCTTGCAGGATGACAGTTTTATTGTTCAGTATTTAGTAAGGTAGAAAAAGATGCCAATGAGGTACAATATGAGCCACATCCTGAAAATGAAAAAGCAGCCAAGATTTTCAAGTTTGTTAAAAATTACCTGGACTAGTTTCAGAATCAGAATGCCTTTATTAGTCCCCCGAAGGAGAAATTTCATTTCAGTTACATCACGTCCAAGAAACATAAAAAAAGACAGTGACACATAACAGGGGAGGACAGGAGTGGGAGAACTGTGAGTTGCACACATGGGGAGCGCCCCGTTAGATGAGAAAAAGGAAAAACGAGGGAGGAAGAGGGTAAATACATACACATAAAAATTGTATGTATTTGGTATATGAGGTGCAACAAAATTGACCGAATTAAAAGAGGCATTATCAGTGTCTGTCTTTTGGGTTGACAGTGTTCTTTCCAGCAGTATTCGAGCTGTGGAACACCTGAAGAACTACGAAACTACGGCCGCTAGTCATTGATTCATGGCTCGTGTAATTCAGCGCGGCGATCAGCAGGTGGCGCTGTTGGATTCTGCAGTGTACAAAGGAGTAAATGGGTCACTGCGGGTCCGTCATGTCGGGCACTAATTTAAAACATGAATTAGATATTTCCGTCAGGATAAATGAATTTTTCATGGCTGTGCAGTGAAATGAGATGATGCTGATCTATGACAGTGTGTGTAACTCATGCTGTTCAGACAATCATACAGGTAGTCTGCCTCAGTGCAGAGATCTTCAGCTGAAAGTAAAGTCCTGCATTCAAAATTTTACTTCAATATAACATATCAGCAAAATATACATAAAGCAGAATGGCCACTTTCAGAATATGTAGATGATGTTATTATAATTATTGATATATTTGTGTGTGAGAATCACTTTAATGTTAATGCTGATAAAAGTCTGACTAATTTTAATTACTATATATGATGCTTGGCAGCTCGTGAATTTCCCCGGGGATCAGTAAGGACTTAACCTATAATAACATCTCCTAATTTATTTGGTGATTGTATTTTGTATCATTAATGTGAATCTGCAAGTCACTAAAGATATCAAATAAATAGAATGGAGTCAAAAGGTACTATTTGTATTTATAGTAGCAGAAAATGGAAAGTAAAGTACATCTACCTCAAATTTGTACTTAAATATACTATTTGAGTACTGAGTCACTTTTCATCACTTCATTTATCTGGCCCTCACAGATTCTTATTCGCTTTGAAAATAGTTGTATCAGATGCTTTTCAGGATAATTAAGCTCATTTTAAAATGTCATAGCTTCTTTAAGACAGGTCAGCCTGTGTCACTCAGTTTTTCCACTTCGAATGGGTCAGCGGCCAACATCCTGAATGTCAGTTCATCACTGTGGCGTCAAAACGCAGACAACTCATTTCAACAGAAAAAGTGAATTCTTTGTAACCACTTCCCTCTTAAACTTTATGCTTCTTTGATTGCTAAAGTACAGACTTTTATGCAAATTTTTAACTTTTGTTCTTGGGGATGATACAAGCCTTACAGAAGTTACTGCAGACTGTTGAAGGCAAGAAAAGCCAGTTTTTCCACACAGCTATATTTACAAATACAGAAAGAAATACATCATATTTAGCTAACTTTCTTTTGTGTGCCCCGCCTCTGAAAATAGACCCACACTGTTGTTGGAATCAGCTGCTAAGTCATTTGGTGACCTGATTACGCATAGCACAAGTTAAACTCTGGACATTCATCATGGCAACTTCATCATGTCTCAACAAGCCAATTAGTCACATCCTGGTGTGTGACAGTAAGTCTGTTACTTAATCCCCAATTTTTCAGGTTTTGCAATACCACTAAAAAACAGCAGAGTCATGTGTTCAAAGACGAGTCCGGAGATGTTATCTCTATGTGAGTGTTTGGGATTTTTGGGTTGAATGTCTGTGTGTAGAGGGTGCTGTATGCTGTACAGGTTGTTAGTCTTCTGCTCTGCTCTCATAAACTTGTGATTTTATCTAAATAAACTTGGTCCCTTTCTCACGCTCTAATGCTTCTAATCCAACATATCCTGCCAAAACAAGTGAGCTAGTTTACCCATACACAATCATGGGATGGGGGCACCACAATATTGACTCTGAGGGGTTTCAAATTCTATCTGTTTTGGCCACATAGTCAGATTTTGTTTGTGAAAGTCAAAAGGTCAATAATTTCCTCTGAAAGGCAGAGGAATGGAAGTGTGGCGAAGTAGACGTATAAAGCAGCAAACCACAGAAAAACTCCTGTAAACAAGTCACAAAGGTACTCTTGAGCAAATATACTTCGTTACCCTCCGCCGCTGTAAAAAAAAAAAAAAACACCCAGACTATTAAGTAAATACATAAAGTCACGAGCAGCTCGCGGCGTTGCCGCCATGTCCCTCCCTCTTCCCGTCAGTGACGTCACGGTCCACACCATCTGCTTATCTGTCGCCGTTCAGCTTGAAGCTCACAGTTGATTCTCTCGCTAGCGGACAGTGAAGGTTACCTGCTTCAACAGTGCTTGAACGGCAACCTCTCAGCTGTCTTCAAACACCCAATTACGGGAATAATCACTTTGATTTCTCCTACCACCGTCGATAACATCAAATCAAAATTTTTCTGACCTTAAAACACCAACTAGGTGAAGTTATCCCACACGTTTAGCTTGCTAGCTAGCTATAACTGTTTTGCTAACAACGCAAACCGCTCGGACAGCTTTTCGGCCTCCTCACAAGAAGACCCGACACTGAGATTTGGTAAGAATGCATCTTTAAGCTTTCTTCTTATCGTGTGCATATTTGCCTTGACTACGTTAATGTTGGCGAATGTTGAGCTGAGTAACGGTAAAGCCTGGATTAACACTGGTTCGCTTGTTTATGTCCTCGTCGGCGCCGCAGCCAGTGCGGCCTTGGCGCAGTTTGATTTTCTGCCTTGCGTAATCTTTTCAGGTGCCAGGTATGCCTCACTGGACCTGTCAACAAAACACGACTTTGATTAAGTGCTGTATATTTTTGACACTTTAAGCTCTTTCATTTCGTACTTCCATGCGACGTGTGACGCAGCTGTATCCCTGTGTGAGCGAGGCATCAGCTGTAAAGTTAATATGGTGATCTGGTAACTGTCAGGTTTTACTTCCCTGACAGGATTTGGCCATATATAACAAAATGTAGTCGTGCTATACCCGCTGATACTGAGGTAATACTTGTGTCTACAGTATGCTGTGTGTGATGAAGTAGCTCACTCCGTTGAAGGAAGGACCCATCGCTTTGCATACTCATCGCTTTTGAGTAAATATTTTGTTCAGGTCTGAATGTTGCTTCACAGCTCCAGTGCCTCGGCCATGAAGCCAGTCATATTTCTCATTCATTACCAACCACCCAAGTCTTTTTTTTTTGTTTTTGTATAAATCGTGATAGTTGGTCAATAGTTTTGATATCTAAACGTGCAAATGAAGCATCAGTTGAGTCAAATTTTTACGAAAGTAAAAATCATCGGCACACCTAAGGATGACAGCTTTGCTGTATTGTCCAGTGTAAAGTGATAGACATCAACTGGATATCGATAAGTATATATAGTAGAGTAAGCTTTTGTGGTTACTGTGATCAGAGCTGCAACTCACTTATTTTCATTATTGACTTGAGTGCATCTGTTACCCTTTAAAATACGATATGATATGTCAAATATCAGGAAGTTTTGATAATGACCCATCACAGTTTCCCAGGCCTGAAGGTGAAAAAAAAATTTCTTGTTCCATCTGACCAACACTCCAATTTACAACATTAAACAGAGGAAAGCAACAAAACCACACATTTGATAAGCTTAAACCACGTGATGTTTTGCTTGATGAATAACTGTGAATGATTAACCTGTAATCAAAATGCTGATTACTTTTCTGTTCGTTGACTAATTGAGTAATGGATGAATCATTTCAGCTCCAATTGTGATTCTATACTGTATAAACTTGCCTTGTGTTATGCGCACATGTGATTTGAATAAAACTGAGTCGTGCTTGTTTGTCTAGTGAGATTTGTGTTTGTGTTTCAGAACCATGAGTTCTCAGGTGAGACAGAACTTCCACCAGGACTGCGAGGCTGCAATCAACAGGCAGATCAACCTGGAGCTGTATGCCTCCTACGTCTACTTATCTATGGTGAGAGTCCAATAGGTGAACAGAAAACAGCGTGCAGGCGGTAGAAAAGCAGCTGAGTGAGTAGAAAAGCGCAGAAAACCCAGGGTGGAACAGCTGATGATAATACAGGTAGAACATGTTGGCGTAAGGGGAACGGTGACACTGATACCCGTTATTATCGAGAAGTGATTCTAATTCCTCTTAAACTGACCGTTTTGTGGTTATGTAACTGTTGTGCTGAGTGGGCTTATATGGTGTGTATCCTCACGCACCCTCCAAGCATGGCCAGTGTGCCAACATCCTTCAGATGGCTGGAAAAAGCATGTGGGACATTTGGATGAGGCCAGTCAGGCAGCCATGATGAAGAAAGGCCACCGTCAGAGCAGCCATTTTCATCAAACATTAACTTGAGAAACGTGGGGGAGGGTTTAGGTGTAGGTTTGATATCATGTGTCCCAGTCGTAAAACAAAGGTTGAAGTTCTCTTAAGCACATACGCCTGCCCTAAAAACATGCGCAGCACTCATCTATTGATTACACACAGCCGTGTATCTGTACTGTCAATATGTTCAGTTTTAACTTTAAAAATTTTCTCTCTGCTTTCTTTTTTTCCAGAAAGGATGTAGCTTTATATTAAATAAATATAAACATTTTGTTTTCTTGAGATATTTTTAAAGTTCTGTATTGTATCTGCCATGCCTCGATCCTCTGTTGTTTTTACTGATTCCTGTAGTACTGATGAAAAAAATTAACACTTGAGTTTATTGAAATAGTTTGAAGCACAGTAATGTGACCTCTTAGATAGAAGCAACACAGGCTAACAGTAAAGTTTTTCTTTATCGCTGAATTTTAGCACATTAAACTCTGCTTGCATCGCTAGTTTTATCTGTGTGTAATAATCTTGGCGCCTGGCTAGCTGTGTGTCATGTTTTGACCACATTTCAGGACCTTCTTTGTGTCACCTGATGGACATGGCTGGTTTGGAGGATTCTAACATTCTCCTCTTTCCTCCTCGCAGTCATATTACTTTGACCGGGATGACCAGGCTTTGCACAACTTTGCCAAGTTCTTCCATCATCAGTCGCACGAGGAGCGGGAACATGCCGAGAAGCTAATGAAACTGCAGAACCAGAGGGGGGGAAGGATCTTCCTACAAGACATCAGGGTATGAGTTCATATTCGATCTAATTCTGTTCTTTTTTGTTTGCTTTGTGTGTGTTTTAACTTCAGCACTGGGTGTGAGATTTCTTGTTCTGGGCTATCACGCGGCTCATGATAGGAGGGCAAAACATGAGTACAGATATCAAGGGCGTGAGGGTGTTGTGCTGCTTATCTTTCACAGACACACAAACACAACCCATTTAACGTTTGAGTTAAACGTTAAACTGCAAACCCGCTTTGAAATAATCAGAAAGCTTGCTCTCTGGGCCACTCGGGTCAATGGCCTCCTAGCCCCTCATTTAATAAGTGTCTCACTGTTTTCCTGACCTGCTTTGTATTGCAGAAGCCAGAGAGGGATGAGTGGGGCAGTGGTGTTGAGGCCCTTGAATGTGCGCTGCAGCTTGAGAAGAGTGTGAACCAGTCCCTGCTGGACTTGCACAAGCTCTGCTCTGATCACAATGACCCACATGTGAGTATGAAATCAGTACTGATCCAGTTACGTCCTGCAGTATGAGCCTGTTTGTAGAATTTAAAGGATACGCAGATCTGACCACAAGCACTTAATGCATACACACTGGTTGTACACCTGTTAAGGCAAATATAGATTTGTTCGTTGCAATAAGGTGCAAATTCTGCAGGTTTCCTTTTTCATTTTCTGCAAGATGTGAAAACAGTCAGACTTTGATTACAAGTTGCTTTTAAATTCAGTGGATTAGACAGGTAGGCAGAGCTATAACTCACTAAACGCTTACAAAACAACATTAAGTGACATCAGAATATAGTCATCACAAAAGTGTCAGTTCAGCGTACATGTAGCATTTGCTCATGTTCATATAAATGTATTTCAGTAAGTGAAAGACATCAAAGTGAACACAGACAGTTTAGACGAATGTGCGTTTCTGCTCCTAATTTGATTGATTCCTTGTTCTTTCAGATGTGTGATTTCATCGAGACACACTACCTGGACGAGCAGGTGAAGTCCATCAAAGAACTGGCAGACTGGGTGACCAACCTGCGCCGCATGGGAGCGCCTCAGAATGGCATGGCCGAGTACCTGTTTGACAAACACACCCTGGGAAAAGAAAGCAGCTAAATCCGTCCAGATCACATCACCAAAAGCTTTCTATATATGTATATTTGTATTTCGCTTCCGAATATTTTCAGAATAAGAAGCCATCTGCATGATACTGACTAGTCATTTAAATCTCTTACATTACTCATGTCATTATTGCCATTTCCTCCACATAAGTTACTTCTACAGTCCCCTGTCCCCACAGCTGTGAGTTACTACAGTCAGACCCACTCCTGTGTTTTGCACCTCTCTCTCTCTCTGCTCTCAATGCCTGTGTCACTACTATGTATCTGCTGTGTTTTATGCCAGTTAATCAATCCAAATAAAGCAAACCCTCTGGATTCTGACTCTGATGTTGTATTGTTTTTTTTATATATATGTATAAACAGTGGATCTCTTTAATGGTTTAAATTGAACTCCATCCTTGTTAAAACAGCAAACCTCCCCCACTGACAAATGGGTAATTATAGTACTCATGGTCTGTTTCACTTCCATTACCACTACCATAAAAAAGAGAACTAGGCAGACAGCTGACGCATCTAGTAAAATTTCACTCCTGTCCCAGTAGTGTCTTGCTAACCTTTATAATGTCCATTGTACAATCTGTAGTTAAATTTTGGCATATTAAATGTTACAAAGGCCCAGCGTTTGTACTTAAACCAACGGAGGACTACGTTTTGGTAAAGTTGAAGGACACTTCAGAGACCAGTAATCAAGAAAATAATCACAATGTTTACCTGAATGTGAGGAACATAATTACTGTTTCCTCAAAGCCTGTGGTTTCTCGAAAATATACAGCAAAAATCCAAAATAAGCAGCTTGATGAAACTAATTATGATCATCTGCTGTTCGTGTCTCAAGGCATTAGCAAATGACCACCGGTCTCTTTTGTGTCGAGAGTATTTCATAGACTGCTTCAATCTCCTTCAATCTGTGGTTCCAAAGAAGTGTGTACATAGATTCTTCTGGACCATCAGCAGGGCTTCTAAAGAGTCGCGTAATCTGGGGATTTCCTCCTCAAACTGTTGACATTCAACGGGAAGTGTAAAAGGAGTTTGAGAGTAGACCTGAGTTCAGCGTGTCTCAACAGGAAGTGAACATCATCTGTATTTCACATGGATGATTCTGGATTTCTGACCAGCTGAAGTATTTTTTCTGTTTCGGTTTCAACTAAAAGGCACTTAAATTTTTATGTCTTAGCTGGAGTAAAAAAGTATGCCATCCTATTAGAACTTTGACCTATACAAGTTAAAAATGAGATTAAAATATAAGATAAGGTCATCTTTTGTATTTAATTCAACCATTTTCATTTTGGGAACTGCATCGATATTGTGAAATAAAAACTGCTTGAGTTGCAGATCGTGTAGCAGTAAATTGTATCAGTCATGATGGGTTAAAACTAGAATTACCGCCGGTGGTTTTATGCTTCCACCAACCAGTTTACATCCCTGTCTGTCCAGACTCATACATGTACCAAGTACTGAGTTTATCTTTGAGTCCAAGTGGATGTTTGTGCCAAATTTTAAGAAATTCCTTCAAGGTGTTCCTGACATATCGTGATCATGAGAATGGGATGTATGTACGAACTTGAGGACAAGCTAAAATAATAATGCCTCCAGCCACGGCCTTCGCCAGTGGGGAGGAATGAAAATCCCAAACATTACAAATTCTGTATTAAAATAACATTGCACACAATATTACCATTTGATGTATTTTTTTAATTTTTAAGTACTTCACATGAACTAAACATCTGGAGCATTTTCAAATGAGTTGAAATCAGTTTGTTCCTGCAGCACGTACAAGACACTGGATGCAGCATCCTACTATAGGATAGTAGAGTGAAGACCAGCTGAAACACAGCTGGACCTTCATTGACCATCACACTTTATGGAAACTGTCAAAAACACACCACACTATCATTTATTCCCAGCAAATCAAGAGAAAACGGCAGAGAAACTGAACCGGAGGAACAACTTTGAGGCACCGAGAAGATCAAAACCAAAGTGCTATAAAGACCAACATTACAAAAATCAACATTAGTTATCATATTAATAATCAAACGGACTGTGGAATATATAAATGTGAATTAACAGCTCCAACAACTCCCCATCAGACTGAAGTGTTCACGCTTCTTCAAGCTCCACCAGCACACCATCACAGTCTTTAGGATGGAGAAACATCACTGGTTTCCCATGAGCGCCTATTCTGGGCTCAGCTGACAGAGTTCGGATGTTCTTCGCTTTCAGGTCGACAATTGCGGCGTTAATGTCGTCGACCTGCAACCAAGAGGAAAACTGTTAATTATCTTTATAACTTGAGGTTCGTCTGATACACACTCTGTCTTACTGATCATCTTTAAAGGCCCAGTAATGTGTGAAATGTAGAAGTACTGTGTTTCTGTATTTTAGTACAGTAGAGAGATGGCTGGTTCAACAAAGGTTGCAGCCAACAACCTGTTTGTTTTTAAGGAGCTTTACTGCCAGAAGAATAAATTAGATTATATTAGTGGATTTTTGAGGCCAGCACCAACATTGATATTTGAGACGTTCAAGTCTGACAGCAGTTTCTATTTTGAGACATTTAGAAAACCTGTCAGTGCTCTCTGGTGGACAAATTAAGTAAGACTGTTCCTACTGTTGGTTGACCACTGCATACGTTTCTCTGTCATTCTCCTTACCTACTGGTCGACTCCAGACGTCTGACGCTTAACAGCACATTTGGGATGAAGTGAAAGAGACTGTTTGCTGAGACAGTGTGCTACATTTATTTATTTATTTATTTATTTTCTTGAATGTACTGAATCCATCTCTGTAACATTAGACCAGTCTCGTGGCAGATATTTAATCTCCCCAAACACAAGTCTTACTAATAATGAATGATGGATGCTTTCCACTCAGGTGTGTCAGGGTCATCAGGGCCCTAGTGCTGGCCTCGTTCACTTCAACATGACACTAATTTAAAAAAAAAAAAAAAAAAATCCTGCACACTGTCCATCACTTGAACTCACTTTATCAACCTCAGACCTTCATCAAACAGGATTCACACAGACCTGCCCCAGCAAGAAAAGCACATGTGTAATTAATAAAATGAATGATGGCTGAATTGTATTTAGCTACTGTGGTTTCAGGGGGGTCCTGGTGTTGTGCACCGCCACCTCGCTGGCATGCATCACTGGGACAGCTGAATAGAGCAGAGCCATAAATACTGTAACATCTGTGCTTTGTCAAGTGTGACAAGTCAAAAATGTCTGCTGTCCCACGCACACATACTGTATGTTATTAGTAAGGTTGTCAAAAGTATCGATACTGCAATACTTTCTCGATGGCGAGTAATCCCCAGTGACATCTCACCTCAATACAAATGTGATGCATCCCTCCAGACTTGTTCTTCTGTAGGAAGCCAGCGATCGGGCTCTTGTCCCCCAGCGGATGGAGCAGCTCCAGCTTGGTGTTGCCCAGCTCCACAAACACCGTGTAGACACCGTGCTCGGGCAGGGGCACCTGAGCGCTCACCGTGGCACCCAGCACGTCCCGATACAGAGCCGTGGCCTTCTCCATGTCAGGCACAGCGATGGCAATGTGGTTCAGCCTCCCCAGCTTCCACAGCGATCCAGGAACGCCCTGATGGAGGTGTGCTGTCGTCGAATGTGCCCTCATGAGTGTGACACGAGAACATCTGGAAAGACCTGCCACTGGACACACAGATTGAAATATAGTGAGATTAGCTTAGTGGCTAAAACCTGCGTTTTTACAGACAGTTTTCCCTTCAAGTAGCTTCAAGATTTGAAAAAATATTCTACCTCAGGGTCACATATAAAGTATTTACTGCACCAGTTTGTTCCAGCTCTTCAGGTAAGCTGTATGATGTCGACAGAGTGAACCAAATAAAGGTCAGTGGGTTGGAACAATGCTTGTCTGCACAGTAAGCTAAAAAGCTGGTCAAATACTCAAAACATAAATACACAATCAAACGTGTCTCGGGTGATTTATGTGATTTAAATCTTAGTTGAAGAAAACATTTGTACATTACTCGGCTGAGATCAAGACAGAATCAGATTACACTGCATTCAGTCGAGTTATTTTTGCATGTCTTCAGATAAAAGTCACTTTTTTTGTGTTTTTGTTTTTGTTTTTTTTTACACTAAACAAGATAAGTACCATGTACCCACACGGTGTCACATGATGTAGTTCACATTAACATGGGCTCGACTGTAACACAGCTCGCATTCAACGATAAATAAGAGGTCGACCATACTGATATTCACTGTCGCACAATACAGTACATTAAAGCATGCGTTTGCGAGTGAGATAATCACTGACAGATACCAACCTGCAACCTTCACCACGGCGGACGCCATGTTTGTGTGTCGGAACTAAACAGCAGCGGAAGAGTTTCTCGGAGAGCCTATTTACCTGCCACACAGAGGAACACGCATGTGGGAGAAAATATGGATAGTGGGGAACTGCTGAGCGTGTTGGAGGGTTGTTTAAAGAAAATAAATGCTAACACAGTACAGCCGGAAAACTTTCTGAGGCAAGTGTTTGCTGTCTTTACGCCTGTATTGTTGAAAAGGTGTTAAATGTTATCTCAGCCGCGTTAACGCATGTTTGAAGAATGAGGTTAGGCTAGCTAACTGTTAGCTAAAGCTAACTGCACGAACTCCACCGCGACCACCGCGTTTCGTTAAATAGGTCCCAAGCTGTCACAGTCAATCTGTTGGATACTATAAGGAGGGTTTTGGGGTATTAGTGGTTTGCCAAGTAGCGGTTTTTGCTGTAACTGTTATGGCATCGTTACTAACAGGTGCATGTCTTTGAACGAACTGTGTAGAAATTACAGTTGCACCAGGTTAGAAAAGGTGGTACCCAGTTACCCGTTTTCTTCATCAATGAGGGCCACAACAACCACAGAAAACTCAACTAGCATGCATCTACACTTGGGCTTTCTTTTAGTTTACCACACTGCAGAATTAACATGGTTGTGTCTTGATTACTGGAAGAGTCAAGTAGCAGTCAGCACAGTACTATTAAATATGGATAATCAGCTGCTGTGGTACATCAAAATGTTATTGTAACCAAAGAGGAACAAAGCAGAAATTGCCAAATACATTTTAAAATGCAGAATTTTCGTCAAATTCTTATTTATTAACCTACATTTGAAGTTTATCTAGTGTCACAAAACTCTAAAGATAGCTCTGATTTGATGGCATGATGTAGGGTTTAATGTTATTGTTTTATTTAATAGTTGTCTTTATTTCAGGTGAGGTGGCCAGCTCTGCAGTAAGCCATTGTAGGAAAAACTCTGAAATTGTCTCTCAAAAAAATCTTAAAATGCCAAATTGTTATTAAAACAGACATACATACATGAATGTTTTGCATTACATTGTTGTGGTGAGAATCTGTACCACATCAACCACTGAAGACTGCAAACAACTGACATGTACCCAACTTCATGGGTGGCTTTTGGACAAATCCAATCCATTGCTTACTTGCTTTTAATACACCAGACGTGCCATACTGATCGTGTGTTTCCACCTTCTCAGCCTTCAAGATGGAGTGGCAGCAGACTTTACTTCTCTCACTAAGACCCTGTATGATCTCCACAAAGCTCAGGAGCCTGCAGATTATAAGGGCAGCCCATTGGCTCAGCTGGTGGTGGAAAACTTTGATGAAGAGCAGATCTGGCAGGAACTGGAGCTGCAGAACAATGCTGTACTGAAACACTTCAGAAAAGCTACAGACGAGGCTTCGTCAGACAAGACATTAACGTTGCTGGTAGAGGAGGAGGAAGAGAATAATTGGGAGCGAGAAGTAGTGACTGATGATGAAAATATTGATGAGGAAGAAGAGGAGGAGGATGAACCACCCAGACAGTCTAAGAAAATGGCTGTGGAAGCTGAGGACGAGGCAGAGGATTACACAGATGAGGACTCTGATTTAGATTTTGACGTGGATGCTCTGGAGAAGCGAGAGAAACAGAAGAGGGATATTGAAAGGAAACGCTCCAAAACAAAGATGGTTCCCTCTGAAGTTGATGATAAGTTCTTCAAACTGTCAGAGATGGAATCGTTCCTTGATGATATGGACAAGCGAGAAGGAAAGGAGGATGGGAACGAGGATGATCTCGACTATTTTCGGGATCTGCCCTCTGAGGAGGACGACGATCTTGACCTAGATCAGATACTTTCTACCAAAAAGCAAAAGAAAAACATTGTATGTATTTTATCACTCATTCTGACTTATTTTATTGGGTCCTAATTGTGCAGAATAGAGGAAATGAAAAGATTGTTGTTCATGTTGACAGGCAAAAAGCTCCAGGAATCTCAAGTACAAGGACTTCTTTGATGCTGTGGATAATGAACCTGCTAAAGCTGATGACCAGTCAGATGGCGAAGATGACAGCATGGCTGAAAGCCAGGAAGAAACTGAAGGAGAAATGGATGACGAGGGAGATGATTATGATGGTGAAGAGGAGGGTGACGATGAGTAAGTGTGATTAAAATGATGTAATGCATAAAATTATGTGTGGGAGAAGCACACTTGTGTGTATGGTTGATACCAGCGTGTTTGTGTTCACCATTTGCCAGTGATGACGAGACAGGTCAGTCCAAAGCAGCTCGTAAGAAAGTGACCTTTAACCTCTCTGGGGATGAGGACAGCGAGGGAGAGGACATGGAGGACATTTTTGGAGGAAAAAGTCCCGTCTCAGCAAAGTCTGAATCAAAGTCATCGTTTGAGAAACGGCAAGAAAAGGTAATCAGGTTTCAAATTGAGCTTGTTTGATTTGTCAGTTCATGTGGCTTAAATGTGGTGCAGCAGTCAGGTTTACACTAAATATAGGACATAAATATATTAATGCTGCTTGTAAGGCTGAGTATTGAGTTTGACATTTTCTGATACAGCTTCCAAAAAGATAGAAGTTCCAGTACCAAAACAATGCTTTATTTCTCATGCTGAGGAAGATGGAAATCTTTTTCTATTTATTTTTGTCAAAACAAGCTAAACTTCTCTCATGCATCAGTCTTTAATTTTGTATTAACATAAAGCAGTGGTGCAAGAACTATACAGGACTAGAGGAGCACTTGGAGAGCGCAGACATCTGTCAGTGCCCATAGTCCACTCTTCTATGATTATTGCTTGTTCTCATAAAGCGAAAAGTTCAGACATTTTTCCTTAATATCTTTGGTGGAGACAATTTACATTAGAGGGTGGAAATACTGTTACTTTAATCTAACGGGTGGTGGTCTAACCTGCAGATGTCAGAGAAGATCAGCGAGCTGGAGAAAGCGGCTCTAGGAGAGAAGCCCTGGCAGTTGACCGGAGAGGTGACGGCACAGAGCCGTCCAGAGAACAGCATGCTGGAGGAAGATGTGGAGTTTGACCAGACATCCAGGATGGGTGTGTGGCTCCAGCGTTGTGTGTCTGTTGTTTGATTGAGGTTAATGTTAAAATGGCATGAATGTCTTTCTGTGTGCTTTTTTGATTCAGAAAACAAGATTTTATCTTTGCTCTTTTAGCCCCTGCCATCACAGAGGAAACCACACTACAGCTTGAAGACATCATCAAACAGAGAATTAAAGACCAGGTTAGTAGAATAACTTGTGTTTAATACACTTTTTTTTTTTCATTGCCTGATTATAACCCGTCCCTTTGACCTGTGTTTCTGTGAGGCGTTTGACGACGTGGTCCGTAAGGAGAAACCCAAAGAGGAGGTGTTTGAGTACAAGAAGAGGCTAACATTAGACCATGAGAAGAGCAAGCAGAGTCTAGCAGAAGTCTATGAGCAGGAATACCTCAAGCAGACTCAGGTTTGACTTTTATCTGGTTTTCACCATTACTCCAACACCTGAATGTGCACTGCATTGATTCTTTTGTGTCTTTCTCATTTCAGGGAAAGACAGAGGAGGAGGAGGAGAACCCAGGTCATGTAGAAATTCAAAAACTTATGGACACTCTCTTCCTAAAGTTGGATGCTCTCTCCAACTTCCACTTCACACCTAAACCAGTAAGTTCAGCCTGACAGCACTGACTGAAAATTGCCAAAAATGCTTAAAATATTGAGAGATTCTGATAGATGTAAAAGTCACGTATTGCACTCAGTGGAAATCAAAGGCTTATTTAGCACAAACCTATTGTGTAGAACTTTTACCCTGGATCTAAGTCTGATTTGTGAGAGAATTTTTAGACATGCTACACTTCACATAATTTATAGATATAAAATGTATCCTTTAGAAAATGGTGTACTTTAAAGGTAGCAGGCCAGTGCATTCATGTTGCCCTTTGTCCACAGCACGTTCCTGAGGTCAAAGTGGTGTCTAACCTGCCATCCATTACAATGGAGGAGGTGGCTCCAGTCAGCGCCAGTGATGCTACGCTGCTCGCACCTGAAGAAATCAAGGTTTGTCATCAGTTTTCAAACATCTGTTTTGATCTGGGTATATTTAGTTACACGGGGTGTCTAATAATACTCTCCTCTAACCAAAGGAGAAGAACAAAGCGGGAGATATTCTGGGTGATTCTGAGAAGACGTCAACAGACAAGAAGCGTGAGAGACGCCACAAGAAGAAGGTGAAGCATCTAAAGATCAAAGAGAAGGAAAGGAGACAGAAACTTAAAGAGGCCAGAACGACTGGGGAGAACAAAAAGCCATCAAAGGCCGAAGTCACAGAAAACCTGAAGAAACTCACAAAAGGAGGCAAAGCCACGATACTCAAGGTGAGCGTTTTCTGCCCTGTTCTTTCTTGCATCGCTTCGATCCGTGTGCATTCAGTGCCCGCAAAAAATGAACATTACGTCAACCCTTAGATAACACTGTGTATGTTCTTGACTTGACTAACACGGCGTTCCTCTGTTTCAGGACGAAGGAAAGGACAAGGCTCTGCGGTCCTCTCAAGCTTTCTTCTCTCAGCTGCAGGACCAGGTCAAAAGTGAGATCAAAAGTTCAAAGGACCAGTCTTCAAAGAAGAAGAAGCACAAAGAGGTTTCTGTCAGCAAACTCAAGTTATAATAACTGTGATGGTTTGCTGTGGAAGATTGACTTTTTATTGTACAGATTCTTTTTTATGAGAAAGCTGCAGTATATTAAAATCTGAAAGTCCCTGTTTAATGTTTCCATTTTAATTAAAATAAATCAAGTGCCCAAATGCTATTTTTTGGCAAGAAGTAGAGCAATTTCAACTTTGATAATAAATGTTCAGTCACATGAAAATATCAGAGCACTTTCTCTTGTTTAAAGATGAATGTACAGTGTCTGTCTGAAGACCCACAGTTGTTCACAACACTTTCTTACTAGAAAAACATTAAGAAAATAGACACCTACATTGAAAAAAATGTTATTGTACACACTTGGGTAGAATAAGCTGTCACATCCCAAAAGTAAAGGTACGAACCAATAACATGAGGTAATAATACTAAAGCAACATTTAACGTGTTCCCTACATCAGTCAAAGTATCAGATTTCTTAAATACATCAAGTACCATGACAATGACAAGCGCACATTGCAAATAATGGTTTATTTGACTGTAATGTTGTAGCCTGCAATAGGTCCATTACAGATCATACATTCAAAAATGTAGAGACATATAAGTAATGAAAGCATCAAAAGTAAAAATATTATGCAGACACGCTCTTCAGAGTCTCATATTCCAACAGATATTATTGGATTATTATCACAATGTGATTTAATGTGTGGACAGCATTTCATGTAGCTAGTAGAGGTGGTAGTTTATCACATTTTAGAAGCTGATATGTGTTGTATGAAAAATATCTGCCAAATAACCATTAAGTATGGCTGTCAAACAATTGTAGTGGAATAGAAATCACAGTCTTTTCATCTAAAATGTGGTAAGGTAGATGTACCATATACTAATGGAGTAAATTACTTTCCACCCCTGTTAGCGACTCTATATGCTGCTGTTAATCCCCAGAAAAATAAAACATTTAAGTAGTATTAAGTTATAAGTAGTACTACTTAAATAAAATAAAAATAAAACATTTAAACAGTATTAAGTTATAAGTAGTACTACTTAGAAATTCAAATCTCAGTATTTCAGTTAATGTACCTGAGTCACACCCGTGCTTAACTCCTGCCTGACGGAAAGTATGAAGACCCCGCCCCGTGAGGTGAATTCCCATGACGTCACTACATATCGTTGCGGAAGTGAAACAGGCGACGGCACCGGACAAAACACAGAAACCCAAATAACTTGTTGTCTTCGCCTGACTGAAACTTCCAGGTAAGTCGCTGTCGCTTTCTTAGCTGTTCGTCGCTTTAAAATCACCAAATTCTTCAAACTACTTGAGTGTGTGATAAGTTTGTGTTTTTTTTTTGGTTTTGTTAGCGTTGAGCTAGGAAAGTTAGCTAACGTTAGCACCAACGATGACAGAACAGAAGACTGCTAACAAAGCAAAGCCTAGCTAATAGTCAGGTTTGGCAACTGAGACACTGGTTCGGGTTTCTAAAGACGTCTATAATAGTATGTTTAAGTAAATAACTTAGAATAAGTGAATTAGGTAAGATGGTAACGTCTAAAGTAGCATAGCTCAAGTATCCGCGTTAGCTGTTCGTCGTGTCAGGCTAAAGCTAACTGTTTTGAGCTTTAAAGCGTTTAATGCTGCGTGGTTTTGGTTAGCCTGCTAAATTAATGTTTTCGTGTGTGTTATATTTGTTTTGAGTCTGCGGAGTCATTCTGCTGTGATGGGTTGGTCATGCTCACATGATTAAGCGACTCACAGGATCAGAGGTGGGGGCGAGGTTAGATGGACTCTGTAGATTGATTACGTTTGTATGTAATGCTTCTGTGTGGATTGTGCTCCTCTCATGCTCTCCTGCTCACAGATAGTCTATCGTCATGCTGGGGGGAGGATTCAAAGCAGAGAGGCTAAGAGTCAACCTCCGGCTGGTCATCAACCGACTCAAACTCCTGGAGAAAAAGAAAAGTAAGTCCTGATAAATAATAAAAACCCTTTCCTACTGTTGATGTGGATTCAGTGGATTCTTGTTTCTTGTTTGCGTTTCCGTTCCTTCGAGTAATTACATAAACTTTTCCCACTCTCATTCACAATTTTAAAATGAAGCTGAGCTTGCTCAAAAGGCGAGGAAGGAGATTGCAGATTACCTGTCATCGGCAAAGGATGAGCGAGCACGGATCCGTGTGGAGCACATTATCAGAGAAGACTATCTGGTAGAAGCCATGGAGATCCTGGAGCTTTACTGTGACCTGCTGCTGACTCGCTTTGGCCTCATTCAGTCCATGAAGTGAGTAACTTAGACGTTGAGTTATATGATGTACACATTTAAGACTTCAGCAGTGGGGAATGTGACAGTTTCACTTTGTTACCTTTGTTTCTGACTGTCTTTGTGGTTGTTTTTGTTAAATCATTCGTTGTTTCTCCATTTAAGGGAACTGGACCCAGGCTTGCAGGAGGCAGTATCCACCCTCATCTGGGCAGCACCTCGTCTCCAATCAGAGGTGTCTGAACTAAAAATTGTAAGTACTGTCTAAATGTAAATGCTGGCAGCATTGCCAACAACAGTGAACCAGTTCTGTCCATTTATTCCAACTATGCTGGTCGTGACAGTCCTATCACTTAATGCTTATTTCAGGTGTCAGACCAGCTATGTGCAAAATATAGCAAGGAGTACGGCAAGCTGTGCAGGACAAACCAGATTGGCACAGTCAACGATAGGGTAGGCAACTTTTTTCCACTGACTGCTCCTAAGTCTGTTCAGGAATGCATGAACCTTAAGCCTTTCACCATCATCTGATCACGTATCGGATATGTTCACAGCTGATGCACAAACTGAGTGTGGAGGCCCCTCCCAAGATCTTGGTGGAACGCTACTTGATAGAGATCGCCAAGAACTATAATGTGCCGTATGAACCTGACGCCATGGTCCGGGTGAGTCTTCAAGAATCAGCTATCACTCCCTATTAAAGGTGAAGGCCTGCATTGCTTTTATTACCCACTCATCCCCCCTTGTCTCTGGACAGCCTGAGGTGTGCCCCGGGGAGGAAGCAGACCTGATTGACGTGGACACAGACAAGAAGTCTGGAGGACGAGGGGGAGGTGGTGGAGGTTTCACTGCTCCTCCTGCTGCTGCTATGCCAATGGCCATGCCTATGCCCATGCCCATGCCTATGCCAACAGCTTTCAACTACCCACCCCCCAACGGAGCTGTAAGATATTTATTTTCAACAACCCCGATCTTCTTTGATTTTGATTCTGACTTTGAAAAACTCAACAGGAACATTTTTTGGGTCTGTGTTTTGTTTTGTTTTTTTTTTGTTAAACATTGTCCAAGTCACTCAAAGTAATCCACAGATATCAAATAAGTTTTTCTGAAACTGTTTGCAAATACAGCTGCCATTAGAGAGATCAGGGGATTATTCTTTGTGATTTATTGGACTTACGTTGGAGGGATGGGAAGAGATGAGATTTAAAAATGTTCTGACTTTCAGACTTGTGTTTGTCTGTTGTTTTCCTTCAGGAACAGTTTAATATTGGAACCTACAACAACTTCCAGCACCCCATGGGAGGAGGGCAGCCCCCTCAGCTGCCCACTTCTCCCCCCACATACGAGTCTGTAAGTGACCGCACCCATCCCATCCATGCCCCCTTCCCGTTCCCACAGATGGACAGACGGACAGGGCAGGGCACCACTCAGGGAAGAGCAGTTCGTTCAGCTTGCTTGCAGTTTTGTCTGTCCTCTACTTTTTTTTAATTATTTAGGCCAGATTCTGCTTCATCATAGGCATGGCTATGTGCTGATGTCATAACCACTAACTTTGACATAATCAGTTGCTCTGAGTGGGTTTGGAATGAACACATGAAAGTTCATTTTACACACAGCTTAGGCTAGCTAAGTCTTGACATCTGTTATGTGTAACACACTAAAGGTGACGGGTTCTGAAAAATCCCCTACATTTTTCATTTTTATTTTCTTACTATTTTTTTTTTATTTCTGCACCATCGACTGCCGTTGTTACTATACTAATACTAACACATATGTCAGTATTTAGTTTAAATGTGATAATTGAATGATTCCTTACACGTTTCCTTTGGGTTTCAGATCGATGAACTAAATGATACACCTTCTGTTCCCTCGCAGGCAGTAGGTGAGTTCTGCCAACAGATAAAGCTATTCTATATTCTTGACATTGTCAACAAATCCAGTTAAAAGACCAAAACCAACCGTGTGTAAACTGTGTAAGCCTCAGAATGCTTTCTGACTTCCCTACCCAGTCTGTCTAACCCCAAGCCTATTCATTCCGCCTTTTAGTTTTTTGGCAAATTTTACCAAAAAATAAGAGTAAATAGCATGTTTGTTAGGAACAATATTCAGCACCAGTGCCATTGTTCATCCTAAAGATGCCCACACATGACTAATGGTAAAATTGATCAAGTTTGACTCAGGTGCAGCAAACAATGGAGGTCTGTGGCACAGAGGAGTAAGCTGTTGGGATTTGACATCACAAGCAATACTTAAAATCAATTTATTGTTTGTTTTGGTCTTTTTATAGGACTTTTTGATCACTAGGTTTATCCTTGAAATATTGAAATGATCTCTTAGGTCTGCCCTGTAAGAACAGCATTTGTACCTGCCTTTAAATGACATTTTCTGTTGAGTAGTTCTGCTCTGTCATCGCACATAAGGCCTTCATTTCCCACTGCATGTTGTAAACTCATTGTTGTCATTTTTTTGTTGTTGTATAAAGTGGCAGGTATACTGCTGCATAAATTAATATTAATGCCATATATTGCTCTTCAGGTCCTGGCCCTTCATCTAAGCCATTTGACAACACTCTGCCAGAGCTCCCCTCTGTTCCTGACACACTCCCAACATCCTCGTTCGGCGGAAACGCCACCACCTCAGATGACATCGACTTTGACAATTTGACGCGGCGATTTGAGGAGCTGAAGAAGAAGACCTAATTGCTATATCCCTGGTCTATACACACACGTACACACACACACACAGGCCTGTGTCATCACCTACGCAGCTCAGATGTAGGAAATGGAAAATGTTTAAGGCTCTCAATCAGATTTGGATAGTTCTCCTCCTCTTTCCACGGTGAAGTGATCTTTCATAGATATTGAACATACATGTATTCTTACCTCATTTATATGAACATGATCAGCTTACGGAAGGTGTGGTTGCTCACTCAACATTATCAGTTAGCAGAAAGCTAATATCTGTTTGCAGTACCAGTGAGTAGCACAGGTTTTAATTTCTTAATGTACGGCACATTATATATATATGTTCATACATAAAATCACGTGGATCCTGTTCACTCCTTCTCATTTATGGTCATACAGTCTTTTAACTTTTCCCTTGGGTCTGAGTGATGTTCTGTATAACCAAACTTAGATTTTAATTGTTGCTATACCTGGGGTTTTGGGTCCGATGAGTATTTACAAAACATGCCTTGATTCTACTTTGTACATGCTGTTATCTTTGCTACTGTGCCACTCAGTCCTGTCTCAGACCAGTCGAACAAGCCCGACTGGCTGCCCCAGTTTGGTGGCCGCTGGCATTCACACTAACAAAGGCTCTAGATTGTTTCCGAGACGAGGCTCCGATACCATCCAGCCTGTTTCATGAAGTTATCGGAACACTTAGAGGCCATGTTTTCAGTATCCTGCATAGTCATGCAGTTATGTCACTGTGGAAAGGACTATTTGTAACTCCCCTTACACTTGAAGGCATATTTAAATCAGAAAAGCGGGTGTGTGAGCACCCCAGGGAAAGCCCATGGTGACACATCTTACAGCGGTGGTGTGGCACAGATGTGTGTGATGTAAAGTGATAAACACAGTGTATGGAAATCTGTAATATAATACATTTACAGCTGATATAGTTAGACCTATTTACACAAATGATTAAACTGTACAGCAAAAAGATTTTGGGTGTAGGGAGTTGTTCAATATTTGACAAATCTGTTTTATATACAGTATCCAAATAAAATTTTCTTTTTTTGAATGTCAGTTTTACCAAATACCCGCACTTTCTTATCAATGAAGTACTTAATTTAAAAGAAATCTGTGTGCAGACAAAGGCAGTTGCACAACAACCTAATTTGATAAGGTGTAAATATTGACCCCAGAGTTAAGAGGTTTGTGTTGTCCTCTGTGCTCGTGTGTGCATGAGTCTTCTACTCTTTGTCCACGCATTTGCCTTAGTTACCATCTCTCATCAGAGGCCTTGCCAGTCTGTACTAGGATTATGCATTTGTTATCCATCAAGACTGGGTTCGTGTTACCTGCATTGAGTCTCAGTTGATTAGATTTCACTTTGCTTTGTTTGCTTTACCTGTCAGCATTTCTCTAAAATCATTTTTAGTTCAAATTCGTAGATTGGATGAAAAAATAACTCGTCTGTACTGGAAATAGAGGTAGATATTTCCATGTTTCTGTGGAGAAATTAGAGCGGGTTTTGTTGTCACGTAGACGTGATGCGTTGCACCCAGCTCTGCTTGCATGGCATATGGACGGTGGCCTTGAATAAAATGATTCAGCAATCTCTGGAAAGCACATTGAAAAGCTTTCCAGCTGGGTGATAGACGGGTTTTATTGATACGTTATACATGTGTAAGTAGAGAGAGATTAACACTACAGAACTGTGATCTGCTCACTGTCCTTTCTATGTAGGACTTGTTCTTTCATGCTAAACCTTGACACAAAATAGTGTCTAGCTGCAAAAAATAGGTTTTTTTCCACTGTATACTAAAATAACAGTTTAATAAAATATTATTTGGAACTGGAAAATGTATGGTTTTTACTGTATTTGCTCCTTGTGTTTGCAACACAGTGTTGTAATGACAAATGGTAACCAGCAGGGGTCCTCAGTGTAAAGGGGAAGAATTAATCCTGGCCTTGACTCACCAGCATTTACAGATGTAGTGGACTGCATATCATTGAGTTTCTTCTTTCACATCAGAGTAATTGTTCACCTTCTTCACAATCCTACATCACACTGAGACACATTTAACCTGCTCACCTCTAAATGTATGAAGGTAAATTCAGTCTAATTTCTTTGAGAGGACACAAGCAAGGGCAGCTAGGAAGGTGTTCAAGAGTGGCAACTATTGCATTCAGGCCATTAACTTGCATGCTTTTAGAGATCGTCACAAATGGCTCAGAAGGTGGGATGAAAAGATGAGCTCATTGAGTAATGCGAAATGTGGCAGAGGAGGTGTTTTAAAGGAAAGTCTTGGATGATGTCCACCAGCATAAGAGGCCGGTGAGTGAGACTTTGAAAGCTGTGGAAGCCATTTTTGTGGACATAATCTCATTTGTGGATTCTTCATTGAGTCTTAAATATTTTTAAAGTAAAATGTCTGTGAAAGAGAGCAGCCTGAGTTTAAATACTCAAGTCTAGAGTTTGCTGGAGGCTGCGCTTCCTGTGTGACTGAGCAGGACATTTTAAGCGAGAAAGGTCAACCATTCTTTAAACCAGGCTTTGTTGAATAAACAAATCGTGTTTGTTTACATGACATGCATTTGACAGACACTTTAGTCTAAAGTGGCTTACGATACGTGCATTCAACATACACAGGAACAAGAGCTATATGTTATGTCACGATGATGCTCATGGCCAGTACACCTGAATTTGTGACCCTAACACTTTATGTTCTATCACTGTGAGCTTTCTCCAAGCCTCCCATTAATGTCACAAGCCAAATTAACCTCGAAAGTGTCTTGACACACTGATCATTATTAGCTTAGAATGCACAGCGGTATGGACGACGTCAGCCCCTTGACACTTACTCACTGAAGGAGTGAATTAGCCATTACTGTGGTGTGAATGTATGAGGGTCGAGCTACTCTGCTGAAGTGCTGTACAGAAAATGAGGGCAGCTGATACCTTTTGAGCTGTGAGCTGTTGGCCAGAGTTGGAATAGCTTCTGAATTGTTTCTTTTATGCACTTTCAAAGGTTATTTCACTGCAAGGACGCATTCTGTAAAGGGAATAAAGACAGACTGCCCAGTGCAGGTGATGTAAGCCTCATTTGGATTGGCCGGTCAGTGAAGGCATTGTAACTCACTAGACAGGTTTTTTTTTTTCTTCAATTTGCCATTGTATATTACTATTGATGTGATGACTAGAATATAAACCATTGGTATGTATCTGCTCTAGAAGGACAAATGTGTCATTGGCTGAATGACATTCTGTAAATCCCACTTTTATAAACACGTTAAGGACTGTACCAACAATAGTGGCAAGAAGATGTCTATTCAGCACCCAAAGGGTATGTAGTGTAACCAGAGTGTACAAATATTGTTTATATAACAAGGCACAAAACAGTGGTTTACAGATTTATCAGCTACCGTCTGTCTGCAGCTCCTTCAATTAGCAGTCAAATACATATTTTAATAGAGATGAGTTTATTCACGCTCACACATACAGTATCAATAAATGAAAACAATGAATAAATCAGTTGTGTTTGATTAAATAAAAGCACAGACGGTCTAAGACGCGTCTGCAGACCTGCTCGTATCCCTAAACCAAAAGCACAAACTTGAATGTTGTTAGGTCTGCTACATGAATCATTCAAAGGCAGGACAGCCTGAAGCACACAGAAGTAGGCATGTATGATGAAAAGTCATGACATGCACCTTCAGCATGTATTACAGTGACGGAGGTAAAATGAAAAGGCGATCAATTAATAATCTGCTCCCATATATGCAATTACATAAAAGTAGCTTCCCGCTCCTCTAAAAGTGGAAGTCCATGTTGGTGTACAGTCAATGGTTGGCCGTCATACACTGTGATGATGAGTCATGTTGACAGGCTGCTTTGAATGCTGACCATGTCAATATATTTTCAGAGTTGCTGATAAAATAAATATCATTTTCATGCTAAAATGAGAAGGATTTCCCCCTTTTGTAAGAGCCATTGAAATAGAATTTAGAATAATAGTGGAACGCTAAAATCTCCACTAAAACCCAAATTAATTTAGGTAAATTAACATTTAACAAATGTTATTCTGTATAAAGATATTCAATAACTATAGCAGGGTTTCTATTCCATTACTTGATTACATTTTAATTTTATTGGATTTTTTCCATTTAAGCCTGATTCAATACCTTTTGATGCTGTAAATGGTATCTACCAATTTTGTATGTTGACAGTGTATCCACACATGAACAAAAGCTGTTCAAAACAAGCAACCAGAGATTGTCTTTACATACACAAACATCATCATTAATAGTAAACTGAAAAAGCAACACTTTCACATACAAGAGCGAAAGTTATTTAATCACCCATTTAGTCTGACTCACCATTTCAGAAAAGTTTCTGAGTCCCTGGAAATTCTGTACACATAGAAAACATCAGAATGTGTAATGAAATTTTTATGTTTAGAAAGTAAAACTTCCAATAAGTGCAAAAGAGTGTTTAAGAAGCGAGGGCGCCGTGGATTGCAGCTGTGCCCGTCGGAGAAGACAGCTCGTCCCGCTAAACTGAGCTTCCTCACAGCGTGTCCCTGCCAGAGTACCGTCTACACTTGTCTTGTTGCTCTGTTAAATGGAGAAGACAGTGCAGTAAGCCTCACAGTACTTTACTTCTCATAAACTGAAGGAAGGATGCACTGATACACTTAAGAGAGAGAGAGAGAGAAGTCACTTGGGAGGAGTAGAAACTAAAAGGGTCACTAGTTTATAGTTGTCAAAGCAAATATTTTTACTGTTTCATATGCATCATTACATAACAGCTCTCCGCAGTCAACCTGAAACAAAATGGAATGGATACCTCTGTCTGCCTTATGAATTATGCACAGGTAGTTTGGACTAAACAATTTATGTGATAAATTAAATTTAGAGAGTTCCTTTTTTAGATCTTGCAATCCAACATCTCAAGTTTATCCTAAAAGGCTGTTCTTTCCACTCAGGTGCTTTTGCTGGTTCGTCTAATTTCACTTGTCACAGATATTATGTATTTATTTTATGAAGGTTTTTGATTCAAGTGAAAGCTAAAGTTTTATTTTGAAGCAAACAAAAAGAAGATAATTATTCCTCAGGTTTACAGTGTTATTCAGTTTATTATCACAATTCTTTAAGTCTTTAAAGGGGCAATATGAAAGAATTCATAGTCTAAGCAAATAGAGGGCAGCATGTCACCAGAGTAACTAGTATTAGTCATAGTACTAATTGAGCTAGTTAGCTCAGTGAGCTAGTTAGCTCAATTAGTCATGCAGCTAGCTGTCCTATTAATGCAAGCTGAGTGGGCTCAGACTGGGAGCTTGGAGCACCGAGGGAGCATTGGTGTTTACACCACTGAGACAGGAACTATGGACCACCGGGAGGAGGAGGCTTTCATGCCCAGGGTGGGAGGCCCTAGCGGGAAATGCTGGCGGCGAACTGAGATCAGCAACCTCCCAGTGAACAAAACTGGACCTGACTACAGGGATGACGAAGACACCGCAGGGACACGAGAGGTGTGAAGAGGGAGAGGAGCGAGAAGGAGGTCAGGCATCAGTCAGTGCCCTACCTCCAGAGGCCTGAGCTATACTGCCAGACCATCATCTCCTGAGGTAGAAAGTGGTATTACAAGACAGGACAGACTGGGGCTAGCTGGTTAGCTTGCTAACTTCAGTAGATATCTCTGCATAACAATATATAGACCTCTTTGATGTGACATCAAAACTGTTACTTCACATTCTGTTGATAATTTTATTGAATTTATTTGTAATGTTTTAAATTAAAATTGGTATATTTAAACCTGCATTAACTGTTTTTTGTTTTTTTTTCACCTTTTAAACTGATTTAGCAAACAGTTGCTTATTTACACACCTGCCAGACATGGAGCCACATGTTTGTGGTAAAAGGTGAAGTCCAATATTCCCTCTCTTTTAGCTCTGTTTTGGTCTAAAACCAACTCCCGAGGGACATATTTGGCTCTTTAGCTGTTGATGGTCCTCTATGTTCACCAGAGTACAGTAACTTTTTAGATTTCTGCTACATCTGAAAACAACACTGTGAGAGTGAGCAAAATCAATAAAGTTTTGGGATGTAAAACCAAAACAATGACCTAAAAGACAATGCAAAGCTCTGCTGAGCTGACAGGAACTGATAATGACCTGATGATGATGATTCTGTGTAGGTTTGACACTACAAGTGACACCTACAGTAGTCTTTTGGCCCATTTAAAAATATTGATTATACCAACTTCAGCTACTGTACTGGTGACACTGCAGCAATAAATAATCATTGAAGACAAACAGAAGAGGTGCAGACTGCTCACTTAATGCATTGAATATTGTTCACAGAGAAATTTTTGAGCACATTAATTTCAATCTTTTACTAACATGGAGGAACCTGTACACCCCAGCCTGCTCTGGTAACATAACAATGGTTTTCTTACCCAACAGCACTTGCTCAATTTCCCCAGTCTCCTCCACAGCTACAGGTTTCAGCAGCAGGGCAAAAACCACAGCAACACCTATCACCTGCGAACACAAACAAGCCAGAGGAACTCTTTGAGATATGTTGTATACCTGATACCCAGAAATATGATAAACACCTTTAAACAAATTGTGTTATACTACAGAATGTTTTCCCATCTTTACCCACCTTGAGAGGCTGCAGTATAAAGATGCTCTGGAAAAGGGAGAGGCCCAGAGACATGACCCACTTGATGGACTTGTCTTTGCCGTATTGAAAGCCGTACAGCAGGGTGAAGAAAGTGGATACTCCACTGATGGACAGCAACAGGAACCAGCCCAGGAACACACACCACCAAGGCAGCCAGCAACCCGCCGACTTCACCTTCTTCCTCACGGGAGGCGGGCTGAGCCCAGGAGAGGGAACGAATGAGAGCGAACGGAGAAAAAGAGGACGGCACACGAGAGGTAAATTAAAAAAAACTTAATCTGAAAAGTAACTAAAGCTGTCAGATAAATGTAATGGAGTAAAAAGTACCATTATTACTCTCTAAACTGTAGTAAGGTAAAAAATATAAAGTAGTATTAAATCGAAATACTCAAGTAAAGTACAAGTACTGCAAAATTATACTTAAGCACAGTACTTAATTCACTACACTTAGTTACTTTCCACCACTGTGTGTTTGTGTGCTGACCAGTAGGCCAAGTGGCTGGAGAAGACCATCTCTGCCTTGCGAACCAGCAGGTTGGTGATGTTGAGGGTCTGCTGGTACTCGTATGGACTCAGGAAGTTCTTTGCATCCAGTCTCTCCAAGCACGTCATGAGGTGACAGAGACCAGCCAGGAGGAATTTGCTGCAGTACACCCAGTGGGGGTCACTCTCAGTCTCCCCTTTGATCGGATTACATACAGACCAGAAGGTAATTACATTTCTCTACATTCAAAAATGTACATTGTCTGCAGTGTTATCCTTTAAACCTTTCTTGCATCAGGAAATATCTGTGCCGTATTAGGACACTGTCATGCTTCATTTTTGTAACTTTGGTGTAACGTTCTTTTTCATCAACTTGTTCTGTCTTAGTCCATTTTTATTCTTCGTTTCTGTATAAGGCTCTTTTGGTTAGTTGCAAATTTATTTGACTGTACAGTACAGACAACTTTTCGTTCTTTTATCGAGTCAAGCTAACAGTAGGTAATCAATGCAATTTTTCTGTTTTTGTTTTTTTTAAAAAAAATACAATAGTACCTTGCATAAGCTGGATGAATTCATGCACCCTGTCCAAGGCAGGGCAGAGGTCAGCAGAGGACTCCAGCCTGTGCATCTCTGACATCTTGTTCCTCGGACTTCTGCTCACCAAAGAAATCACCTCCTGTGTATCCTAGGAGAGGTGCACAACCAACACCAAATGCTACAAGTATGCTATTTAATCAAATGCACAGAAAAGAAAGAGTACATATACTTCATTATACAGTAGAAGTCAAAGGTATGCAGAGCACTTACAGTTAACTGTGGCATAAACTGAATGGAAAACATGTTTCAGGACTCATGTACTAGGTCAATGCAATGCACAAAGCCAGTCACACAAACAAGTGCAAAGCACACCTTCAGGATACTTGGTATGGTAACAGCAGGGGGTCTCAAGTTCTCCTCAGAGCTGCCTGTTTTTGAAATTATACGAGGTCTGATGCTTCGGAAGATGGTGATGATGAGGATGTTGATTGGAAACATGAGTAAGCCACTCTCTACCCCCACCATGATCTCCTGCCACGTGATTTGCAATGAACCTGGAGAGAAAAAAACAAAAGGATGAGAGGAGATGAGGATGAGAAGCAGCTGAAACCAGGCCCAGTGAGGAGCTTTCAAACTGACTGTAGGCAGCCTGCCCTACACCAAACAGCACACAGACTCAGATAGCTGGTGAATATTGTGGAACATCTGGCAACTGAAAGAAGCAGATATTTCCCTCAGGGGTTGGTGGAGAACAAAACGGAGATAAAAGGGTTCATCAGGTGGCCAGAAACACTACACTACACTACTTACAAGTTTGCTACATCAACTTGAAAGGTCATGTGTCAAGAAACCAAAAAGAGGCAGCAGTTTAGGAGTTTAGAGCTGCAGATGTAGACAGACCAGAGAGCGCCATCTACAGGCAAGAACGGTATCTAGTTCTGAGATTTTGTCGTTTGCACCACTTGCAGGCAATGCATGTTAAAGTTATGTCTGGATTGGTATGTTGGTACAATCTGAGTATTGCTGAATATCTTCTGTTTAATTTTCAAAAAATAACATACCAGATAGTGGCCCATTAATATGTATTATTTCATTTTAGCAAACAGGTGTAAAATGTGAAACACATACACACAGCTGCACAAAGAAAACAGATGCTGCCACATGGCCTGAAGGTGGAGTTTGTGTTGGACTCACTGTAACTATTGCTTTCTTTTGCCTGCAGGTGGCTACATCAACATGGGTGCATTTGCAGGTTTTTCTGCTGGTCTGAGACTGACTAAACAGCTCCCTCCTGTGGACAATCTACATTCTGCTAAACGGATGTGAGCGAGATACCATCCAGCTGCATGAGGTGCTTCTCAAAAAGTAAATAAAAATCCTTAAAAATCTGCACAATTCATCCATATTGTGAATAATTCTAACTGACACTGGAGAGTTTCTGGTTAAATATGCCCACACATGTACGTGTGCAGCAGGATTACTGATGCTGCTTGTATGCCTGTTCAACCACCTGTGACCTCTGAGAGGCAACAAACGGGTCAAAAGGTGTCTTTACTCTCACATTGCACACATGCTCCATTTATTTATAGCTGCAAGGCTGTGCTGTCGCTTCCATAGGGCCTCAGTTTCACATGTGGAAGCAGAGGTGCTGGAGATAGTACGATATATTTACAGACAACAGAAAGCCAAAGACACATCCACTCCAGCTCGTATATTGGCTTTGATCTTTCATCCAACACTGAAAGTTCTCTCACTATATGACATATTAGATATTTATTATTTGTTCAAAATCAAACTTTCTTACCAAACTGTGGGTTTGTTGTGCAATTCACCTTATATTCTCGATACCCTTGTGCACTTAAATAAATTAAAGGCATCTTTTTAGGTCATAAAGCTGAGAAACAGATAAAATAATTAAAGACTCTGCAGTCACCCAATGCGAAGAGTACTGGCGAGTCCTCATCTGTAGGAATGTTCCAGAAGGCAATATTGATGGCCATGGTGCAGAGGAGCAGGCTCATGCAGCAAGAGACCCTCTGGGCTCGTGTGAACGGACTGCGGGAGGGAGGATCCACTATGGATACCCAGATATGTTCATCCCTGAAGCCAGTCGACGTTCTGCTCTGGAAAATGTTCCTGACAGAGAAAAACGGAAACCCAGCAGAAACACGAATCAATCCTCATGACTTTCTCAAGATCTGAGCGGGTTCATTTCAGCTGTGTAAAGTGGTCCAGCTCTGACCTGAAGCTGGCAATCTCATTGTTCTTTGCAACATTGAAGGTTTTCTTGGTCATGCCGTCCCCACGGTCAGTGCTCAGCCAGCAGTCACAGAGGAAGTGCCACACCTGTCGGGTCTGGAGGTCTTGTATGGTCACCTTGTTTATATACCTTTTCATAAGGGAAATTTATACAGCAACAAACATTATACATTCACCATATGGGTAAATTTAAGTGAGAAATGCAAACGTTTGATAAAAATAAAGCACCAAATGACATTATATGGAAAGAATTCAGTTTACATATTATGCATGTTGTGCATTTTGCTTTGAAATTTCCATATACTGTAGGCAGAGGTTTCTTGCCTGCAGCCAAAGCCAATGTTAAAGAAGCTGAATTTTAATTTCGCGAAGCAAACCATGATATATTTTTCATATCATGAGTAAAGACCTCTGATATTGCATTGGTCATAGTATTTTATTGGAAGTACTACAGTTCTGTATATTGGCCAAAGCATTCTGTGTGATTATTTTTGACTAATATATATATTCTCCGCCAAAGTGTATGCATGTTTATAGTCGGCTTGGAGTGGTATTTAGCGAGAAGTGATAACAAGGTAGTGCTAAATGATGAAGCAGTCCTGACATTTCAGAGCGTCACTGTGAAGAAGCCATCAAACTGTCCTGGAGACAGGCAATAACCACCACCTGCATGCAGCTCTAACAAGCCTGTTAACAGCTTTACACTGACACCCACCAATTATCCACAGGTTCAGCTGAATTAATACATCAATGCATAATAATAATTAACTAAAGTATGCTCTGCCTGTACCATGATGGTTGACCCCCAGAGTTGTCGTGCTGCAGTCTGAGGTTTCGCACTTCGCCAAGTGGAAAGGGTGTGGCCAATAGGAACATATCAACAGCTCCTCTCTCAAACACAGGCTTGTCAGGATCTGTGAGGTTGTGTATGTCACTTTCGCCCTCTGAGCCAGTCAGCTTCAGTGTCACCTACAGGACAGAGACAACGTACTTAAAACAGCAGCACTGGGCTCACGCATCAGTGTCCTGAACCAAGACTGAGTAACATCGTCTTAAACAGTTGGTTGGTCTTTCTGACTGTGTGTTAAACTGGTTTCAAACATACATCGAATGGAAGAAAGTTTTACGTCATGTGTCTGAGAAACATGACATCTGTTTTGGGGTTGCAGGGAGCTGCTTCGGTCCATTACTGTTCTCACCTTACATGCTACCACGCATGCTGAAAAGCTGATTCATGCCTTTATTTCAATCCGATTTGATTACTGTAACACACTATTTACCGGCCTCCCAAGAAAAAATCACTAGTCAATCAGAGACTTCAGCTCATTCAAGCTCTGCAGCTCAGCTATTAACCAGAACCAAGAGGTGAGAGCACATCAGTCCAGGTTTAGCTGCTCTGCACTGGCTTCCTGGAACATTCAGGATTGATTTTAAGGTCCTCCTCCTCATATACAAAGCCCTTAATGGACTAAGACCAAGCTACAGCGCTAACACCCGTTTATTATTTGCCTTGATATATAGCCATTCAATGTATTCTGGCCAGATCTAACATCCAAGACTTGTGATTTCACCAGAAAACAACTGAATTCATAATAAGACATGTCCACAGTTTTTCATGTCTGACTGAAAGAAACAGTCCGGTGTTCATAGGACCACTGAAGTGCATTTTACTTTCTGTCATCATTCCTCTTGTTCACACTGGCTGTGGAGAGAGGTTGTATAAGCACTTCATTGCTGTTTCAAGGCAGACTTGAACATATGCTTCAAGGACGCTTCAGTCACATTATCTTCTTTTACTTGTTGCCTTCTGGATTATATTTTCTGAGAACTGCTCTCCATGAACAAAGATTTTAAAACAGTCTGTGCTTCAACATCAAAATGTCTAACATTAACTAAATTCATAATGTAACTTGAGCTGAATCTGCTGGCTGCCTGAAAGGTAGGAAAAATAAAATGCATTAATCTGAAGTATACATAACTTGTTGGAAACAGGCTTAAACATACAGTATAGCTCTTTAAGCCAAGATGTATGGCAGCCTCAGTAACATAATTCTTCTATGAGCTATTTCAATTCTCTGCTGGAAATATTAAAGATAAATCCATTTCAAATCTGTGAATGAAAGACGACTCTTACATTGGCAGTAGTCCCAGCATTCTTGCGATGGCCAGTTTGGACACTGATCAGATAGTTGTACAGAGCGCCTGGGTGATTGTCCTCCAGCAGAGTCATCTTCCTCTGATACAGTTCAACATAAAACATTGTTGTACACAAATATAAATGTGTTGGCAGGAACTGCTTTATTTGGGCACTGGAGTGAATATGAAGAGTTTAGTTTCCAAACAAAATATCCATCATTCAATAAAAAGGACCCTATGTAGGACAACATGGCTTAATATTAGAAGATGATATGCTTATAAATTCATAATTAAGAACAGAATACATTCTTTTCTAATGTGTTTCTGGTAGCTGAAGATGAAAAACACATACAAAAAGACCTGTTTTATGAATCTGGAAAGACTGACCTTGGAGCGTGACCTGCGGTCAGCATAGCACGCCCACAGCAGAGTGATCAGGTAGAGGCCGAAGAAAGCGCACAGCAGTGCCAGCACCACGTAGTTCTCAGACACAGTGGCAAACAACTCTGATGTGCGAGATATGTCCACATAGTTCGGCATGACAAAGACGGAGCTCCCAAAGAGAGTGAGGTGGTTACACAGACACTGCGCTCGCTCTGGCGTGCTCTTCTCTCCCACCTGAGACAAACAGACCACATCACTGTCTGACCATACATGCAGACCCAGAGCAATATCAAACTTTATCCAGATGGAAACGCACCCGGCAGCCATCAGTGCTCCATGTCTCCTTCTCTATGTTCCAGTACATGCACTTGCTCATAAAGGAAGTGATACTCAGCACCAGGTCTGGCTCCCAGGTGGAATTGAAGAGTCTGATGTCAACATACCAGACTCCAGGAGTCTGCTGTAACATCTCTGGGGTTATCATCCAGCGATAGCCTCCTGTTGCAAAAATCAGCTGTCATCTGACTTTCATAATCCAAAATAAATACAGTTTGTCCATCTGATACACACTCACCAGCCACCTCACTAGGCACACTTATACAATCCAATGTGATCCAATACAACAACCTCAGCCATAAAGTCTGCCTTTACAAAGATGATCAGGTTTAGCTTTGAACTTTAGCATGAGAGAGGTAGAATATTAGAAACACCTTGAAATATAATGCACCTCCACCACCACCATGTACGACAACCTCAATTATAAACATTAAGTGAAATTATTACCTTTCTGACAGTGTCAGCAAAAGCTGAAAAATTACATGCTTTGTAAAAATATAATTCATGGCAGAGCGGTTATATTGGATCAGGTTAGACTGCACAAGTATAACTAATGAAGTGGCTGGTGACTCTATAAATACCTGAGAGAGAAGTGAGCAGTAGCATGTAAAACAAGCCATGCTAAATTGGTGTCTGCAAGTATTTTTTGATCAGAGGTCAGGGCATGCAGCAATAGATCAATGCCTGCTTGTAGAAACAGTTACCTGTTTGGTTCAAGATGGTTGTGTTGCTGGAATATGTACTGTTAGGAGGTGACCCGTGAGACAACAGAAGAACCAGCGACACTTTGGCGCTCGGCTCCACGCCGAAGACTATGGTCATAGTTGGGTCTGAGACGTTGATTGTGGTCAGCGCTTTTGTGTTTTCCTCCAACACAACAGTACTGTTCGTGACTGTTGAAGCATTTGGATGAGGCATAAAGATCTGGAGACACCAGAGAAAAAAAATCAATGAGTACATATATATTAATTGAGCAAGAAATAAATTAAAGACCCTTAGCTGCACAATTAAGTATATTTCTCTGTAGTCAATAAAGTTGGTTGATACATATATCTGTTCTTGCATTCCGTTAATATGAGTTATTTAAATTGTTATTCTTATCTTTTTGACCATACACATTACACAATAATGGGAATTACTTTTTCAATCTTAGCAGTAGTAGTAGTAGTAGTAGTAGTAGTAGTAGTAATTTACCACCTTTCCCCTCCAATTCTCCTGTTTTGTGGTTCTTGTTTCTGCTAACTCCACTGTTGATCTGGGAGGGGTGTACACAGCCGTGTGCTAAGTGCTGCGATAAACAAGGAGTCACTGGCTGCTTTCTTTTCACCTGTCAGTGAGGAGCTGCTCTCTCTGTGCAGTCAACTACAACCAACCCATCTAATTACACTGCTTGTTTCCTGGTTGTTCTTGTAACATGGGTATCTCACTTCTGCATTGCACAACATTGCACTGACTGACCCTACGTTGCGTGTTACTGTTGAATTGTCTGTGTGTGATGCACAATGTTCTGCAAGTATCACCTTTGCTTTCCCTTTGCCTGACGCCTACATTCAAAGCATTTGTCTGTACCTCTATCATCTCTGGCAGGTTTGTCAGCTTTATGTCTGAGGCTCCGTCACTAAGCAAAAGGCTGCAAAGAGTCCCTGAGATGTTGTCTTCAGACGGATGAGGATTCCCTGAGAATGTAGCCATCTGAGAAGGAGAAAAGGTCTGTTTAAAGGGCTGCAGATCACAATAATGATCCATACACACGATGATAACACACACACACACACACCTGAGAGATGATTCTGTTGTGCTTTCCAAGCTGAGACTCAAGTGCTGAATATGAGGGGAGTTTGATGAACTCCCCATCTTTCTCTGAACCCAGCACTGCATTGCTGAGGTCAGCAGGTGAGTGACTGCGGAGAGCAACATGTAATGTACAACAGTTTTCATATGGAATTGTTCCCATATCTGTATGGTTAAAAATGAAAGAAAAGTTGCAAAGGCGATGGAGGAAATACACCAACCTGCTCTGATAAACTGTGCCTGTTGGGTGCTTGATAATAATTGTCTCTGTGGTTGCCAAACCCAGCAGCAAAGAGACTGTCCGAAAGATCTCAAAGACATCTTCAAACAAAGACTGGAGAGGGGAAAAACAGATCATCACCTCACCGTAACAGCCACAATGACGACAACATGTATAATTGCTTTAAGCTGTCACTGTCGCGCATTTCTCTGAGCTTACCTTAGGGTTTGGGTTAATGTCGATGTCACATTTTGTCATTGAGAGGAGGAGGATGCCGGTGCTACAGTTGATGATGCGATTGATTGTGACATTGTTTTGGAAAGCAAATTCTGGAGTCAGTTTTTTCGTGCCCTCCAACAAATATCGAATGAATTTGTCCTGTGAAAGGGAAAAACAACATAACTAATGTGTCATGACAATTACAATAATGTGGTAGCAGACTCAGACTGTCGTGGGGGGTGGGGGGTACAAAGAGCAGCAGCTGCATGAGGTGGGGCACCTGAGCAGGGGAAGTCCACATGCATTTATGGTGGAACAGTTCCAAACCATGGTTCAGATTAGAAGTATTCTATCATGTGACTCAGTATAACTACTACACCTCTGTACTAAAAACATATAGAAAACTATTAACTATGGCCCTTTTGCAGTGTTTTTTTTTCAAACATGGGGGCATCAGGGGATTTATCACCATCAGTGCAATAATGGAATATGTTCCACAGGCTTTCCAACGTGAAGGTACCCACCCTGTTAACATCTGTAGGCTCCCCGCCTGTGATTTCCATTCGCTGTAGTTCTTTATCTGCTTCCTGCATCAGAAAAACAGCACTTGTGAACTTTGAGGTATAATTAGCAAACGGCCAATTATTGTATTATTCGAAGTTCTCATGATTCATGGGTCAAAGAGTCTGTATGTAAAAGGAGGTATCTCTCACCTGGAGAAGTCTGTCAATGTCTGTAACATATTTACTCATGTCATTTACGTTCCTTTTCAGCCCTGCAATGAAAGTGTATTTGAGAAGTTAAGAGAGAAAGAGAGGCAGAAACTCAGTTTTATGACTTATGTTCTTAACTTCTTTGCTTTCATCACATAAAGTTTCAGTTTAACTTACGAGCTCTGGGTGCATGACTGGATATGATTGTCTTCTGCAGAGAAAACATGAAACAAATTACAAAGAAAACTAACATGAAAATTCAGTCTGGATGGCTTCTTACTGACTGTGAAATGTGTCTCTTACCTTTGTGTTTGATGACGACCACAAATCTTTAAAACACGAATGACACTTTTAAGAAACAGCATATTGTATATAAAGTATAGAGAAAGTGTAATTATGTTCTGAATGCAGGGGAAGGGGAGGAAGAAGCACAGGGAGGACGGCGTTAAAGCAGTGATTAAGAAGCTGTTGCTGCATACTGTGGGTGCAGAGGAAGCCTCGTCTCTGGTTGCAGTCAGGTGTTATGATGAGCTGAAGAGGATTCAGCTTCATGTACGTGCACTTGTCCTTTGAAACTGCAACATTTTCTGCACATAGACACACACAGACACACCGTTAGGAGCTCTAACTTCTTGGGACATGAGCTATGATTGCATTACCCTAAACCCAATGAAGACCAAAATCATTAACTATCAATTAATCTGTCAATCATTTTTCAGACTCATTGATTAGTCTGTAAAATGTCAAAAGATAGTGAAAAAGCCCAGTAAACATCTTCAGATTGCTTTGTTGTCCTTTATATTTCTGTTGATGGATCAATATTTAGCACTAGAAATAATTTTAGTTTTGTAAACACATATGTGACAAGACAGCAAGTGTAAGCTATGTTGAAAGCGGGGTTTACATATAATTAAACAGAGGGCTGCTATTTTTCAGACTGTTTTCAAGCAAAACTCTTGTACTGCAGTTCATGCTCAGACAGCATTAAACACTGAGGCATTTGAGAAGTTTGTCTTATTCAGTGACATTTCAAATGAAAGCCTCACTCAGTGCTTAAGAAAGTCGGGAACCTCCTTTGGGTCTTGATATAATTTTGAGGTGCTGTGAAATAATTACTCTTATTTGTGCTGTTTTCTCCTTGAAATATTGAATAACCTTCAGCTACACGGCCCCTGATGATTAATTCAATCAAACAGCCTTTGCTTGAACTGTGCATGTGGCAGGAGGTCTCAAACAGGCTGCTGGATTTTAAGGATCACAAGCCAGCAATATGCGGAAATCTATAAAGGGAAAAAAGGACAAAAAAATCAAAATAAATGTTGTGAGTGTGTGTTTTACTCACTTCTGTCAGGTCCCTGGTACATTCCCTTGACCCCCTTTCCCAGCCACCAGGTGAAGTTGCTGAGGTTTCTCTCTCTGGTGATGTTCTTCAGGAAGATTTTTATTGGGTTGTTCATCGCCTTCAGAAGTTCCCCTCCTTGCTTTTCACAGCTGCTCCTGGCTTGGGACCAAGTTGTGGACCCCTCAACAAACTCAAAGCAGACATTTCTGAAAACAAATTCACACAATGCAGGGAAGTCATTGCTGCCTCTGCAGGTTTCAGATTTTCCCCGTACAGATATAAATCCAGCTGAAATCCACAAAAAGACAGCGGCTCGGAGTAACATGTCCATAGTTATTACAATGCGCAGAGCTAAAGCACATAGTGCTGCAGGAACTGTGGCAGGAGCAGCAACTGAGCAAGATCACTTCCGTCAGTCACATGGAAATTAGGGAGCTTTCTCCAGGAAAACTCTGCATATGTCCTCAATATATTAGGAAAATCACCGCAGACACTCAAACAAGATGCAAAGTGTCAAGAGACTCAATTGGCATCACCAAAGGTCACACAGTGAACCCTAAATCAACTACTGAGCAAGGACAGGTTTCAGCTTTGCTATTAGCATTAAAAACATGCTGTATATTATTATCCTGTTTGTACTATAATGCGTCCTTAAACATCAATATATCATTCTCACATTAAATCACTCTAAATATTCACTGCCTCCACACTGCCTCTCTTAACTATATGACCAACATCCCTCCAGCTCCTCTAGCTTCCTCAGCCAGCATTGAAATATCGCGAGAGGATGTAGAGGAAGCTGTGACCGCGCGTGTTTGTGTAACATGTTAGGAAATGCTTTCAGTGTCCTTTAATGCAATGACAGAATCGCGTCTATGGCGGGACACCTGAAGGTAATTTCAGAGACAGTCTTATATCTACTGTTTTTTGGCTTTTGGAGTCAGATAACTTAAATCGTCGCCCCGACACGAAGCTAGCACGAAGTGCTCGCTCGGTTTCTCCGCCTAAAAGTAACGTTGAGCCAGGAAACGCGTTAGCTTTGCTGTGTCTTCACCGCTGAAACACATGCACCGGTGGTCCCTGAAGGGTTACTTGCCCATTGAAAATGTTGCCGGTTAATGTAAGAAAACTACACAAAGGCAGACAGCTTTGGGTCATGTATTTAGCAGTATGCTAAGTTTTGGGCTGTTACACAGAGAAGAGAAACTTGAGTCACTAGAGTGTCCCCAAAAGATGACCTCCTATCGCAGGTTAAGACGCCAGCTGATCGCATAGAGTCCATGAAAATGAAGGAAAGTGAAAATCAGTCGTCAGCAAACTGTTTTCATTCAGCACAAGTTAATTAACATTTGTCCAATTTATGCCATTTTACACCTTTACTTCACTGCATTTCGGAGGGAAATATTGCACTTTGTACTTTACTACATTTATGTAACTGCTACAGTTACTAGTTGCTTTGATTGCTACAGTCAAAACATACGACCAGCTGATCAGATATGATGCATTGCTGTAGATCAAAGGCCCCACATGCACACACAGTGTCTGTTTACATCTGCTCAGGCTGGAGCTGCGCAGCCATACTGGGATATATGTGAGGTCATCGTGTACTTGTATATATATGTACTTTTTTATCTTCCTGCACACAGTAATAACTCATCTGTGCAAATTATTATTTTGTGTGCATTACATTAAAAAATATTTGATGGCTCCATATTTAAACACGTTGTTTAAATATGTGGTATCGCTACTTTTACTTAAGTAAAGGATTTGAGTACATCTTCCACCACAGCTAGCAGCTTTTATAGTCTTTGTCTGGCGTTGTCTGTCGCTGTCATGTTGAAGCTTAGTTGTTATATTACTTGCGCTGCATAATCTATGCATAACCTTGCAGATGCTGTGTAGGTTGTTGACATTTTCCGATTGCTTGTGAGAACATGTAAGGGGAAACAATCTGTAGGCAAAAACTGATTGAACGGTATTCTTTACACCCAGTGACACACTTGTTTAATCAGTATATCATTCTTATCCGGCCTTACTGAGCTCTATCATACACAACACAGCTGTAGATTTTCACCAAGCACACTTAAATGCACATGTGATTATGCTTTGGAGGGTACAGTTCGCTGTTGTCATGTAAATGCCTCAGTCTTATCGTTAAAGTCCCTGTCCAATCTTGTTTCATTCATGGAGGTGTTTGCCACTGCTCTGAATGATTACACCTCTTTAAAAGAATGAAACCTGCAGAGAATTACCACCTAAAACTAAAGAGCCTCTCCGTCTTACTGAGCCCTTGAGCAAAACATCTATGAGGTGACTGTTTGATCCGCAACTCTGATTTCATCAACCTTGTTTCCAGCCCCGGCAGAAGCTTTTTATAAACCTAGTAGCACCAAACGGTACCGACGATGTTATCAACTAGCTTGTGAACATTATGTAGAACTTGCGCTATAGTGAAAGAGCCAAATCCCACAGGAGTTGGTAGAGACCAAAACAGCGATAATAGGACAGTGAATATCTGACTACCTAATGTAGTAGATGGCTAAACACATGACTCCAAATGAATGCAAGTGTTGCTCTGTGTCTGCTGGATAAGTGAGGAGCTTATTAACTGTTAGTGAACACATTTCCTATACCGACTTCTTACGATGATGATATGTCAGATATCTTTTCAGCTGCTTCCACACCTCTTATATGGCCTAGCATATCTGTCAAGTAACATAGCCAGTGTCAGATCGTTGCCATAATCAGTATTCGAGCCAGATATTTCCCTCAGGAGTTGACATTCTCCAGGTGGCCTCAAACACGACTCCAGATGGATGCTTTGAAATTGCTAGATGTGTAAATAAGACTGTTTGCTAACAAGTTTTATCAACATGTTGACAGCTTGTTTCTGTTGCCCCCAAGTCGCAAAAAACATCTGCAGTCGCAGGTTAAAATTAATTAACTTGAGACACAGCACACACCAATAACCTGATTACCAAAAAAAAAATTATACAAAACGTGGAAAAATCACGAACGCTGTTATTGGTCTGTTACCTCTGTCTGTTCACAGTAATTGATGTCTGATGTGAATCCCGTTAAGGACACAGTATTCAGTTTTCATGCTCTTCTCCACAGAAGCAGTTGAAAGATGCAGTGAAGGTCATCAGCTCAGGTAGCTTTCTGTTTGCCTCTTACCTCACTGCGGTTGGAGATGAGCGTTTCTATGCAAACCAGCTGATGCCCCTGCTGCAGAGGATTGTGGGAGCAGAGACGGCGCATGTGTTGGCAGTGAAGATGATTGGTCTGGGTCTGGTTCCTCTAAACCGCTACAAGGACCCTGCGTCATTGGTAAGCTTGTAGCCTTACTTTCTCCTCAGTGACGTTTCCCATTGAGATCAGAATGATCACAGACACCCCGAGACTTTGTGTTTTGTATCTACAGGAAGTGAACGTCCTGGGATTAAAGTTCAAAAACCCAATTGGGATTGCGGCAGGCTTCGACAAGCACGGAGAGGCCGTAGATGGGTTGTACAAGGTGGGTTTCGGCTTTGTTGAAGTGGGCACAATTACTCCCAGGCCTCAGGAGGGGAACCCCAAACCACGTGTGTTTCGACTCACTGCAGATCAGGCAATTATTAACAGGTATGTTTTTGATACACTTTCGCGGGAGGCGCAACTGAATGTACACAATAACAGGTGATACTGATTGAAGTCAGTGTCATTGGATATTGAGATGCACTCAGTTGTACACCCAGCTTTTTAATAAATTCATGTCTTTCTTTTACTGTTATTTATCCATTACCTGCACGATGAGTCATAAAGATGTTGAAATCAATCAGGTAACTCTGCTAGCTTCATAGGAGCAATTAGTGACCTATTTTTCTATTCTTTTTATTGACCATGTTGAGTAGCTTCATGGCCCACGCTTCTGTCGCATCTCACAAAGACACCTTTCAATTTATGTAACAATGAAGGAGCCGCATTAGTCTTAGTTTATGTTAATCCTGAAGACTGGAAACAAGAGCAGGAGAGGTTATGCTTCTGTATAATGTTCCTCTTCACATGGTTCTGTATGTACAAAGAGATTAGGCTGCCTACAGGTCTGCTTTGATAGAATTCACATTCATCAAGCCATGAATAACAGTTCATGGGTTTACCTCATTTTATTTGCAGCTTTAATTTGCAGCACAGATTTTACTGAGCTACATGAAGGGAATCTTTCTTTACCAGCACTTTCCCTCATGTTGTTTTTCTCTCATTATACACAGTGAAATTGGTTTATGTCAGTTCGCATTGAAGGGTTCTTGCAGCTTTGAAGTAAAAGCTTTGCTAGTTGATCTTCAACAATCAATTTTAAATTATTCAGTATTCTATAGATTCTTTATATTAACCATGCGGTATCTAGTGCACTTGATTACAACATGAGGAATAATATAACATCTTGGATATGGGAGATGAATATTTCATTAGAGTCCCAGAGTGGACGCGATCATACAGTTTCCTTTTCAGAACCAAATTTCTTAACAAATTTAGCAAATTTTCAATGTATTATTCGCCCTAAAAGAGAGATTTCATCAGTGTATCTACATGTTCACTTCATTATTTATGTACTATAGTGGATTATCACTCAAAGGATAAAAACTGGAGTAATAATATGATAAAAATCTTTATTTTTCAGCTTATTGCTTCTAAGTGCTTATTTTTAAGCTGAAAATTGTCATACTGTATATATTGTATGTGCTTCTCATCAGGTACGGATTCAACAGCTGTGGTTTGGCAGACGCACAGCAGAGGCTGAAGGCCAGAGGAGACGCACAGCAAAAGCAAAGTAAAGGTTAGCAGGCGCTCCTTACACTCCGTAGACTTCTTATCTCTTTGGAAAAAATGTAAATTTATTATTTACTGGTCACTTAGTTTCGCAATGGGGTGCCAAATGCAAGGCTGGGTATGTGGTTGAATGCATTATTCTGTTTTAATGGTGCTGACCTGTCCTTGCCTCACGTTTTATTGTGTCTGATCCATACCTGCTTACAGCCCATTTAGCGCATCAGCAGCCTCTGCCCCAGTTGAGTCATGTGTCTGATGATGCAGCCTGTGTTTGTGCTTGTCTGAAGTTTCCTATCTGTGTGTGTGTGTGTATATTTGTTTGCATACGTGCGTGTGTCTGTGTTTATAGCTGGCCTTCCCCTGGGCATCAACCTGGGGAAGAACAAGCTGTCCCAGGACGCAGGGGCAGACTACTTGGAGGGGGTGAGAGTGCTGGGCCCGCTGGCTGACTACCTGGTGGTTAACGTCAGCAGTCCTAATACGCCAGGTCTCCGCAATCTACAGGGGAAGGCTGAGCTCCACCAGCTCCTACAAACGGTAGGACCGTCCGAATGTTCATGAAATTACGCAGAGTATTAATGAATTCAGAAAATGCACACGTCTTACGTTGCTCACCAGTGGAAGAAGCCCAGTCTGTCCTGATAGTGATCATTACTGAAAACAATAAAGAGCTCTTAGAGAACCGAACAAGGGAGGAAAAAGGTAAACTTGGGTTTGGCCCAGCTGACCGGCAGACTCAGACCCAACTGTTGCTTTGAATTGACAGTACACACATTACTTTTACTTTCGTTAAATTGACCAACTAATACAAAGTGTGTTGGTTTAAGAGGAATTTTCCTCAAACTTAAGGTTATGTTATGTACATTGCGTATGCAGTAAAATAATTGATTTGTTAAATAGTTAATAGTTAAAAGTAGAAATCATAAAATTTCCATGTTGTTGTTTTTACTTTAGCTTCTGAAGCTAACGCCGCTTACCCCTCACAGTGAAGGGAAAAATGAGTCAGGACAGGGTTAATGAGCATCACAGAGCAGTGATGAAAGCCCTTCACCCTTTCTGTGCAGTGTAATCTCAGAGGTTTAGACGTGAAACTGTGAAATAAAAACAGGATGTTTCTCAACAAACTGCCTAAAAAGATTCACTGAAGGACTTGAAAGAATTCGGACTTGATGGATCCAGGTGCACGTCAGGCTTCGAAGGCATTCTTTGGATCTCGTTGTTGAGCCCATCATCAGTTGAAAGCCTGATTTTTTTTTTTCAATCCTTCCCGTTCCTAAGGCTTTACAGCACAGTACACCGTCTCTCTGTCTGGTTTCCAGTGGTTGCAGGTCTCTCTGCCCCCTCACCTGATTGTCTCACTCTCTCATACAATCTGCTCAGGTGTTGAAGGAGCGTGATGCCCTGCAGGGAGGAAGCAGACCTCCGGTCCTGGTGAAGATTGCTCCTGACCTCACTGCACAGGACAAACAAGACATTGCTGATGTTGTCACTGAGGTGGGAAGTTATTTGTTTTAGTCAAATAATTTCCTAATTGCGCCTTATTCCTTTATTTTAAGTGTGTGTGCAGGTTTTCAGAGTCTCCTTGGAGGGATTAGGATTTGATTCTCATTTTATAGAATGTCAATCTGGCTAACAAGAAAAATGCCAGAGGAAATACTTGTCAAGTCTTCACACTCTGCTTTTATAGAACCAAAACTTGAATCTGTAGTTTTTATGTTATAAATTCTTGTGTTGTTCTTTTATTACTTGTCAAGAATTCAAGAATAAACATGCAAACCTTTCGCAGGAGAAATCAGAGCTCATATTCAGGTCCGTCTCTGAGGTGGCAGATGAGTCACCCGTGTCACATGCTATTAAGCAAACCGTATACACCCTTTGCACGGGCGCAGCCACCTTCTTTTTGAATGACAGTTGGATTGGTGGTCTGATAAATGTGATTTTACAAAACATGAGTGATTTAAAAGACGTAACGTAAATTTCCCTCTTGGTTCAGGAAGGTTCAAAGTTGGCATCCGTGGTCAGATAGAAGATTCACAGTGCTCAGTATTATAATGGGCTTATTTTTAACCTGTTTAGTACACAAAAAATCCTCAGCTGATCACAACAACGTATTTAAAGACATTTGGACCCCCTCTTTCTCTCTGCTCTTGTAACTTCATCACCACTTGAGTTGGTTGTCCTTGTCTTTTTTTTTTTTTAATACAGGGTGATGTTTTTGTGCTCGGTGGAGCGAGGGGGAGACAAACTTTAATGGAAGAGACAATAAGGAGGGCAAAGAAAGCACAATTTAAACAGCACTCTCTTTTTGTCACAGAACATTTCACGTTAGAGGTCTGTCATACATCAGCTCTGCTCCTCCATAAAGAATGTCACTCACTTCCTGTCCTCTCCTTGAACGTACTGTGTTTGCAGCTGAGGGTGGATGGTCTAATGGTGTCTAACACCACGGTGTCCAGACCAGAGACGCTTCAGGATCCACATAAGTCAGAGGTCGGTGGGCTAAGTGGTCAGCCTCTGAAAGACCTCTCCACTAACACTGTGAGAGAGATGTACAACCTCACCAAAGGTACTCATTTACACACCAGTGTTTTCTGCCCATTTTCTGATCACCTGAGTATCAAGAATTGCACAGAAAATAGACGCACATATAATCATGTTTTTGTAGGTAAAGTACCCATTATTGGAATCGGCGGTGTGGCCAGTGGGCAGGATGCTCTGGATAAGATCCGTGCTGGTGCATCGCTGGTTCAGCTTTACACAGCTTTGACCTACCAGGGTCCGCCCGTAGTGACGAAGATAAAGCGGGAACTGGAAGAACTTCTGAAGTGAGTATGACTGAATGGGATTTATAGTTTTCTCTCCTGACTTTTAGCGTCAGTATTTGAGACAGCTGTGCTCAAAAGTGCACGAAAGTCACATGTTTCTCAAAGTCTTCAGCATTAGTCTCCCTGTCGTACATTAATTGCATTGTCTTTCAAACGTATTCTCATTCTCTACAAACTTCTTTTTTCCCTCCCCAGAGAACAAGGGTTCAGCAGCGTGTCGGAGGCAGTCGGAGCAGATCACAGAGGAGCAGCTGGGTCGACACGTAAGCCGAGTCCACGGAAAGAGATGGTAAACGTTAACACAGACGCAGCACCTGTAGCTGCCATCTCCTCCAACTAATGTAATCCTCAGCTTTTCCTGAACTGTGACAGATGCTGAGAATTTGTGATTGTCCATCCGTCCGCCTTGATTTCCAGGATGAGATGCAGTCTGGACTGGTAATTTTTGGCATTTTCAGCATTTGTGACAAAGAGTGCAAATGCTCAACACACCAAATCTCAGCTTCTCACCATTCCCTTGAACACTGTGGTGAAGTGAATGATGAGTCTTTGATGTTGTATCTCCGCATTAAGGAGCAGAGGTCTATTTGTGACGTTATTTCAGACACTCATCCTTTGTTACAGTGTAACAGCAGTAAGTGCATACTGACACCAAAGTGCTGGAACTCCTCAAACACAACCTTTTTTACAAACATACAAACCCTGTTCTTATGTGTAAAGAAAACAGTCATTATTTTATATTGTTAAAACAGCAGCATTTGTTTGTTATCTTGAGTTTTAGGAATGGTCTAATAGAGAAGTGAAACATCTACATTTAAATGTGGACATTGTCTTATTTGCCGCACGTCGAAAAATAGACGTTGGCACAAAGACATATTCTTCTGCACAAAAATCCAGCCTATCACAATAGAAGCTCAAATGTCAGAAATGTCATAAATATTTGGGTTTAGGATCAAGGTATTTATTTTGCTTGTGCCATAAGTGAGTAAGTCCTATCCCTGGAAACTGAGATGCACTAGATTTCCCTAATATGTCAGATGCTTTTCTTATTCGTGGCCCTGCTCAGAGAAGATTATGTCACTTTATGAAGACGCACTTCAATCCTCGCTCTTTGTACTGCTGACTACTAGACTTCCCTGCTGATTTTAAATGTAATTTTCATTAAATGAACTAGATCATGTCCAACAACAAAGATCTACTCAGTTCGGGGGTCTGTATTCTGATATCAGTGCAGTTTCCTCATCAATACATGTCCAGCCCAAACGTGCTTACAAGGCAGATCGTCAATTTCAATGTACAAAGCTGTGAGAAAAACATACAGATAGTATTTTCTGTAAACCTTCATACTTGACATGTATCAAATAAACTGAGCTCATGTGTGTATTATGAAGTCTAGTTTGCCTAATTTTCAAAGCTTTAAAAATGAAAGTAGACCTATTTTGCCATTCATCAAAGCAAAATAATATAAATTTTTGTTCTGCATTCTCACAAAGATGCATGCAGGTCATCATATAGTGTAACCTGCAATGAAACAAAGAGCAATTTATTTTTATCAATCATCTCATTATTTGTTGTAGTAGTAGTAGTAAATTATGACTTAAAGGTTTTGGCAAAAGAAGTGAAGACTGGAGAGTCACTCTATCGGCTGTGGTTATTCATGGACCCCAGAGGATGAACCATGCTGCCTGCTGACAGCTCAGTCTGCGATGTTGCCGCCTGCACACCAAAACCAGTTCTGCCGGTGATCCTGTGAGATCATTTAATCAGATTCTAAATTACTTGTTTACTGTCTGTCAAAAAGAAGACTTTCCAAACAAATGCATCTCTAAATGTTGCATTTGATCCGGTCGTGTTGGCTGTTTGAAACCATCCTCTTTCTCCTGCACAAAAAGACCTTGAAGCAATGCTGAAAGGAACGTGGACATTTAGAGAGAGCGGCTACATTCAGCTCTTACATATTTTTTCATCTAACTTCAACACTTACAGAAATTACAGGCTGTGGAATGCAATGTGTTCTGTGAGAGCAGGGTTGGAGTAGTGTGCTTTTGGTAAATCTGAATGTACGTGTGTGCACCATCCCTAGATTTCAGCAAACACAGTTGTGCTCATTTGTGTGTGCGGAGAACTACACGTGCTATGGTGAATGAGTCACCCCGGCTGGAAAATATGCTTTAAGGTACAACTAAAATAAAAAAAAAACAAGGTTACACTGAGGGAAGAACTGCAGTAGTTTTCACTTTGAAATGAGTACAAAAATCATTTTCCACAGTCCTTCTGCAGAGAAACGTCTTCTGCCTGAACTGAGTTAAGTCAACTGATTGTTCCTAATCATCTGTGGCAGCAGCAAATTCTGATGATTTAAGAGATTTTCAGCCATGAACGAACTAAGATGACTTTGCTAGGTTCCCCGCAGCAGTGCAGAAAGCCCTTTAAGTCCTCTTCCCCTCAGCTGAACTCTCACCCCTCTCTTCTTATTAGCTGTCTTCATTGTGGCATCACGGCCTCCCATTGGTGGAGGCTGCTGCTTTTATTGTTATTCTTGGCTTTTTCCTCACTCATTGACACATCGAGACGCCTTCCTGTCCTATCACAGCACCGCCCGCAGTGGTCATTAGACATGGCCAGTGAAGGCAGCGCTACTGTGAGGATCAGCTGTGAGCTGCCGGGCGCCTCCTTCTCCCTCTCCTGAGGCCAAGTGCAGACTGGCTTCTATCCCGTATGTGGTGTCACAGGGGGAGGGGAGGCGAGGCTTCGAGACAAGCAAAACTTTAAAACTGATGGCCACTTTGATGCTCAGTTTCCTCATATAGCATTGATCATACTGCAGCTAGGAGGTAGTATGTGTCTGTCTCCAAGATGCTATTTGTACTGTGCTTTTGTACAAACCAGAAGCTAATAGGAAAAGGAAGGTCAGCGCTGCTCAGATATTGATCTCCTACTGTGCGTGTATTCACAAGGTCATTAATGACGGCTTTAGAGTTCTAGCATTGTTTTTCTACCACACCAGTACTGAGACTAACCAGCGCCGTAATAAACTGTTATCTGTGCAGAGCAGATGTCTTGCTAATACACAAACAGCCAGTGAAGAGGAGGGAATTAGTTCTTATTTGACTGCAGAGAGAAACAAAGACAAAACAGCAGTGAATCCACATAAAAGACACGTTCTGCCTTTGTTTACACATGCAGCCAAAACCGTGCTAATGCAGAAGAAACAGAGGAAACAGTAACAGTAAATCATCACATTGGAGGGAATTAGAACCAGTGAACGTGTCGTGTTTTTAGATACACCAGTGATGTGGCTTCAAGGATGATATCTGTCAGTGCAGTGCAAACTGAAGATTGTGAAATTTTCTACACACATTAATGCTCCCCAGAGGATGAAGTCTAGTGACTTCAGTGATCCCCAACTCGATGTCAAGAAGATGAATCCTAATGACTTAGATTATCCAGACTTCATCTTGCACTGCCATGATGTTGACATTTGTGTGTGAGTGAAATATCTCGCCTGCAAAACTAATGATAACTCCCACCAGCCTCAGCTTTTCTTTGTATTTAGTGTTAATTAGCACGCTGAGAAGCTAAACTAAGAAGGTGACCATGGTCAGGTTTGTACGTGCTATTCTACCTGTTAACAGTGTCATTATTGGCTCGTTAGCATGCTGACATTTCCAAGTGAGACAGCCATGGGTATGGTTGTAGGCTTCTTGCATGGTGACTTTTACTTGATTATTAAGAAGTCAGTTATCATTTCTTTGTTGTTTTGTGTTTCAGTGTAGATGCAGGCAGTGCGTCCTGCAAAGGTTCCCAGACGTAATCAAACCTGAGATGTTGCAGTTGTTGGGCGCACGTCTTAATCGTTAGGGCATTGGGACATCCCATTTCCCTTTTCTCTCACTCAATCCACCGTTCTGATTTGGTGAAGCCAAATATTTGTTTTGGCATTTAGGCTGTGATGCAGTTTGTGCTTTTATTTTATGTAGATGACATTTACAAACATGATTTTTTTTTTTTTTTTTTTGGGGGGGGGGGGGGGCATGAGATGACAAAGCTAATGAAGCATTGTTTAAATCAAACAGACTATTGTGGACTGACAGAGGGGGAGGCATCCTGTGTCTTCTGGGTCATTGATCACAAATCTAATCAAGCCTGAATGTTACAAGGTAAAGCAAAGGTGGTTTCTGGGTCATCTGTCAACATCAAGAACGTGATTTAAAAGTTACACTCAAAGAAAAAGAACATATCACAAGCCCAGTGAGTTATATACTTATGTATTTCACCTAATAAGATCATAATATGTTTGAATATTTCATTTGTTTAATTTAATTTCAAATTTCCTCACTGATTTACAGACATAAACTCAAAAATTGAAAGTAGATTTTTAAAAATTTACATTATTTACAAATTTATTGTAAGATTGAACAGCCTGAGTTGGTAAACTAAAGGCTAAGTATGTGTATGTCTATCAGTGTATACAGCACTTTTACTGCTGGGACATCAGCAGATCGAAGCATTTAGATATGAATAAAACACAAGATTATCAAAAGCTTTAATCTGTTAAAAGAAGGAAACCACCCCTGAAAAAAAGGCATACAACAGTTGTGGAGTTTGCTGAAAGCACAGTGAAGCTTAGTGGCAGATGGAGCATCATGCTATGGAGGAGGCTCGTAACACGAGTGCATTAAAACAAATAAAGGGACAATCTTGCGAGGAAACCCGCATTAGACTGCCAAAGACTTTAGGTTAATACAGCATTCAAGCAGGAACATGACTACAAACACAGAGGAGATATCAACACTGGAATGACTTCAGAGCAAAAGCGTGACAGCCCTGCAGGCACACGCCTCAGCTCCGCCTTACATGTCACTGAAAACCAGTTAAATGACCCGAAAAAAGCCGTTCGCACATGATTCCCAGTTTGACTGAGCCGCATCAAATCTGTGAAGGCAGAGAGAAATCCAAAATCTAGAAGTGCTCAAGGGATACAGATGCATCTGCTTTGACTCAAAATAAGATTTGCCTCCAAAGGAGCTTCTTGTGTGCAAAGTGTTGGGACTGAATATATCGTCAAGGCCTCGTTCTCCTCCTGTATACAGTGCACGTGTAACGTTATAGTGTGTTTCCCTGTAGGTTAAACCTATGGGAACTTGAGGAAATGGTGGCACTATTTAGTGGTACACAGAACTGTATGTTAATGAGTTACATCACCTCAGAATAACTTCATATTTTGTAATTTTACTGCATTCCATTAAAAGGAAGTACAAACAGCCATGGAATTACTTAAACGTGAGTAAATATAAGACTTGCTTTGAATGGATGTTTGTTCATTCTCATATGTAGTATAAAAAATACAAAAAGCAAGCTATTGTGGCTAATGTAGACCCTTAAATTGAAAATACATTTAGAATGAGACAACCCTAAAGTATTACCATAATGTAGCATATTGAATACATTTCTCTATAAATCGAGGAGTGGCATTATCAACACAGACGCAACAGCTGACAGCACTTCATCATGGCAGAGCAAGGGATGAATGTGGAACCATCTTATCAGACTCCTCATTAGTGACGCCCAATTTCACACAGCATTCATACAATGCCATCAAAATGGTATGTAGCTGAGTCACACCATCACTGAGAGGGGCAGGCCCTCAACAAACCGTGTCAAATTCTGAAAAAGATGTGAAACATATCAATGGGCAGTAAGGTGGATGTCAAGCAGACGTGGTTATGTAAGTCTGAGTGCTGCCGGTGCTGTCTGAAGTGTTCGTTTGCCATAAGGAGGAGGAGGAATGACAGCTGTGAGCCTGTCAGGTCAGGGCAACCAAATAGGCATAAATGTTCTTCCTGAATCCTGATGGTGATGTGATGTTACCTGGATGTTTATATTAAATTATTTTTTGGCAGATTAATACCCTGAAGGTATGTGTGTGATGTTATCTGAAATGTTCACAGTAATATTGAGAAGCATCCTGAAGGATTTGAAGATTTTATGTGAATAGTGGCAAATGTATGTATGCCAAACAATTTAATACCAGGAATTCATAGATATTTAAAAAGTAAAGTACATCCTTGTGGTTTCCCACAATGGATGACGCAAGCATATTGTGGGTGTTTTTATCCTGTTTTTTTAAGCTCTTTTTAAACATGTAACTTTCAGAATTGCTGGATTTACATCCACCCATGACCCTGCAGTCAGCACCTTCACTTTTCTTATGAATACTGATTTTGAATATATGAATATCACATTTTAGCTATTGCTGCATGAGGGCAAGGCTTCAGTGTTAATACCTCCTGCTGCGTATTCAGTTCCATTAAGCTCTAAACTCAAGTGCATGCTCTCACTAAATTTCTGTTTCCATACATTCATGCACAGAGGTAGATTTTTTTTGCTTATTATACTTATTTTTCTGTATGTTCAGTCAAAAAGTAGATCATTAGTGGTCGTGTAGATCATTTGTGGTGGAGGTGCTGACATTATTCAAGGAGACTGTTTTAGTGCATGCAAAGATGTTTGACCTCACTGACCAGCGCACATCAGTACATATAGTGTAAGTCTACAGTGGCCACCAGTGTTACCACACCGTCTTTGTCTTTCATACATCACTGCACTTCATGCAAATAAGAGCTGAGTGGCACGAGGATGACGAGTTTTCACTTGGACAACAGTGCGGCCATGTTGGAAACACTGGAGGCAGTTTTTATTTTTCAACATCTAAAGATAGCTTTTGACTCTTGTCTATAATAATCTTTGAGGCTAAACTTGCATCAGTCTAAAAGTTTTGCCGATGTACAAAACAGGAAATGTTCCCCATGTACCAATTTAGTTCTAAGGAAGATAAAAGGCCAGAAGAAGATAAGTTAGATTTTGTGTCTCTACATCTGACTTGTCAGATACACTACGATGATGTCACCGTGAAAAAGCCTTAATGCATTTTGAGATCTGGGCGAGCTTGAGTGCGGCATGTCTGCAGTGCAGTGTGACTGAAGTATACAGCCCAGTGTCCCTCTGCAGATGGCTGTTATGAAAGCTGGTGAAGCCTCTGGCTACAGGAAGTCACAGGTGTGATGGAGGCAGACAGAGCCATAAACGACACACCACGCTGCCCAAACCGATTACCGCTGACGAGGGCGTGTGTGTGTATACATACAACGCACACGGGAGGCAGGGGATAGATACATCAATATAAATCATGTTAGAGGTTCCATTTTCCATAAAAAGATACACTTCAGTTGGTGCCCTTTCATCTCAAATGACAGAAAAACACTTGACAAACACTTCATGATTCAATGTAACTCTCCCTATTCAGCATTTATAAGCAGTACGCAAATATTGAATAAATGATTAATAACACACTGCAGTGTAGCTGTACTCAGATATGAGGATATTTTTAAGTGCTTATTAAAGTACATTTGAAAATTATAACTTCAAATTTGATATTATTACAGATGTGTTTTAATGTCACTGTCTGTTTATTCTTCAGCCTCCACTTATAGGAGGAGTTGAAGTTGTTAGGAAATACATTAATGAACCCATATGTTCTTAGAACAAGTGATCGTTTTATGTTTATATACTGCTTATAAACGTTAATTATGGGGACTTAAAGCATTGCCAAAAAAATCTGTACCTGTCATGCCAAGATAAAATAACAAGAAAGAAAGAAAAGAGAAGGAGCAGTGAAAATCTACCAACTCAATGAAATTAAATGTGCATTATTTTCCATGCAGCACAGCTGGATCCCCCAAAATTAAACCTTGTTACAAATGTTACACAATTTTGATAAATTACGTATAAAGGACAAAATTTAGAACTTATCCTTAGTAATTATTTATTAAGATTTTAGCATTAAAAAAACAGATGATCTCTTCCATCAGGGCTGTTTGGGTGTGGTTTGATCCAATTTGACAACACAAAAGCAAACAAGCTCAAAACTGTCATCACGGTTTGGCTCAAGTGTTGCCAGATCAATGATATCTAAACACATTATTTTACTGTCTGCTGCTGTACTCTTGCATCAAAGCGAAAGTGCACAGGTCCCACTTCGGATGCTTCTCAAATATTGCGGTTTAATTTGTTCTATTTTTAGCGTTGTCCTACAGTTGTGTCAGTTTTTATGTAACTCCCACTTCCGATAAAGTAAGCAAACACCCACTCACTCTCAGCCGTGCAGTAAAGCCATATGGGACTTCAGCTCTCATTAGTCCAAGACAGCGTGAAACTAGTCGGCTGAAAGGCATCATTCAACCCTGAAAGTGCTTGCACAGCCCTTTGATATGTTAACCCAGCCCTGTACATACATTACGAACATATATAAAAAGTTCCGAACTCTATTTCCAAAAATATAACAACAGCAAAAACATCAGAGTGATTGTGGTAAAGGATTAAAGTCATATGTCATTTCTTCAGAGCAGAGCTTTTAATCTTTATTGAGGCTTTACACCGAATCTGATTTAAAAAGAGAGAAAAGTAAATGGAACTAAGTAGGAAAGCGCTCAGTATTTTAATTACAGTGTTTATTAGTGATTAAATTAGTATTTGCTTGGATTAATGTGGCAGACTGATAATAAATTTTTAAGATACATTGTGCCTCTCGCTGGAAAACTGCTGATTTTAAGAGCAATAGCTGTTATTATACCACCTTCTTCAAACACAGTAAAACCCCTGTGATAAATATTACAGAGCAACCTCCCAGTCTGAGGACAAGCTGCAGTGACGGAACCACTCAAGTTGAGTGCAATAGTGAGTTTATTGAGGTTCCTTTGGATGAACTGTGCAGGTGGGTGTATTTATAGAGGACAATGTCAGCGCGGAGTCCAGGTAGACCTGACACCTGACCGGCAGTCTGCACTCGACTGAGGCTTGGTCTGCTGGGCAGACACTGGGGCCGCACTGTGATTATGGGTGAATAATCTAGATGACATATCTGTGAGGTGTGGGACTGAGCAAAACGCATGGACGGTGATGGAGCCGATGTTTGTGGACTCTCAGAGGAGCTTATGCTCTTTTCTAAAAGATAGAAGCACCCCATGAGGCAGTGAGAGATGGTCTGCATGGGCAATAAATTCCACACAATCAATCACACCAGGAACAGGCCACCCCAAAACCTTTTTTGGTTTTCTTTTTTTGCCGTGAGTTGCTGAGTAGCTTAGTTTAGCATAAAGGGGGAAACTAGCCAGCCCTGCTCTGTCCGAGGTAACAAAATTCACTGACCAGCACCACAAAAGTTCTACTCTTGGCCAAATTATATGAATCCATGAGTCTATAACTTGTTTTTACAATTTGCTTTTTTGAACAAATTATTCAAACAAGGTATGACGTGGTGATTTGAGCCTCACTGGCTAAGCTAAGAGGCTGCTGGCTGTACTGTAGCTTCATACAGATATCAATCTTGTCAAATAACTCTCCACCCAAAAGCATATCAGTTTATTTCCCAAAATGTTGAACTGTTGCTTAAAAAAATTCTTTCCCGCGTCGTCCTTGTTTAATGGATGTTTTGTTTGTTTTACATGTCATGAAGATGTTCTTCTTCCAGAATGACATACAGTCCATTTTCAGTACTGTGTGGTAGAATACCAGACTGCAGCTGTGCACATAAAACTCTCTGCATCTTAGATTCATGATATACATAACTGTCTTTTCCACAGGGCATGTTCATTTTTTCATTATTAAAAACACCTCAGCAAACCCACAGCTGTACAACAAATTGCATATGTCTCTGGACAGCGATAAAGATCCCTCTTGTCAGCATCTCTCAGCTTTAATTGTCAGAGGAAGAGCAAATGTTCTCGCAGTAGAGCAGGGATGGGCTGAAGAAGACAAAGAGACGAGGGTATACAAGTAGCTCAGTATCATCTTACAGATCATTTTGACTCCCGTGAACCTGGAGTGGACGTGGCTTGTTGTTGCCCCTGTGGAGGAAATGCAGCATCGCTCCCAAGCCCAGCTCTCCCTGTCACCCCTCTCAGCCATCTCTGCCTTTGCCCTTTCCTCTGTGGAGCCAAAAACAGGCACCAGCCACAGGTGGTCTCTGCGCTTTATTGGTTCTGACACACATCTCTTGCCTTAAGAGCTTAGAGAGACAATTAAAAATTCATTAGGACAATGAAACGAGAGAGGATAAAAAAGAAATAGGACAGACAACAATACATAACCTTGCTGAGGCTCCAAAGTGCTCTGACCTATCGTCTACAATGTCTCTTGCTGGTGGCATTGTTGTGTATGTGTGTGTGTGTTTCTGTGTGGTTGTGTTGTGGTGTAACTATAGAGAAGGAGAGTGTATTTAATATAGAAAACAAGGCTGCCCTGCTGTTACCCTGAAAATCACACGACAGAGGGACTTCTATCTATGCGCCACTTTGTTGTTTGGAGCCCTGAAATCAGATCCACTTCTGTGCTGAACTACTTGAAGTTCATTTTTAAGCTCCTCAAAGCAGCTGGTTTGCTCTCTTTAAGACATTTGACCACATTTAAATGATTCTGACTAACAAATAACCACCATCCCCATGTTTGTTTACTTGCAAATTAGTCTTTACTGTCCAGCTTTAGCTCATTTTTACAAGGCTGAATTTGTATTTTCCTTGTTCAATCTTTCCTACACTACAAAACACCTGTGATCAGATCCCCACAAGTGTTTTCTGTCACAAGCTGTTGCACATAGCATTATATTGACTGCAGTTTTAAGCACATTCTTCTCGAGACAACAAGGCTGTGGCAGATTTTTTGGCTCCAGAGTACATGTCTCATAGAAAGTACATTTATATAGCGTCTTATTTATCACAAATTTTTTACAGAAACACTTTTAATTACTGTGTACATAATGTTTAATGGCACCCTGTGGAGCTTTTGGCCACTTGTACCACTGTGGAGCAATGTTTTTACCACCAGGTCCCCATTTTGTTTGTAGTCACGTGTGAGCACACATACCGGAGCACCTGAGCTGCATGAATCACATCCTGCCAATGATTTCACGCTACTGGTTGACATCTGGTCGTGGGTCAGCAAACGTCACACAACAAGCCACAACAAAGATGGTGAAGAAGAAGACTGAAAACTAGCAAACAAGGACATAAATAGTGGATATTGTAATGAAAAACAACTGAAATACATTGTCAGTGGACGATATGTATAAGAGTTCAGTCTCAACTCAGTCAGACTAAAGTGTGCAATCACCTTGAGGCCTGGAGAGATCCCTGTTCATAGGACCTTATGCTAACCAAGAGGAATCATATAGGAAGTGAAGCAAGTTGATATTTCATAATCTTTGTCTCATTGACATTGACTCATGAAGCTTAAAATAGGCTTTATAGGCTGTCAAGTTGTCTCACTGTAACAAAATATCAAAAAACAATATTAACTACAAAGAGACTTTGTTGCTTTAATACAAACCTCCAAATGTGCAACAAGTCAGTCTGCAACAAGATATATTTTGGAAAGTTGCCGCCTCCCTGCAGCAAATTTAGTAATGTCACAATGAGCCCGATCATTCAGAGCTCAGGAAGTGATAAGAAGGACTTTGAAGTGAATTCAGTGAAGGGCCAATGTTATGACACAAAAGCTGGTGCAATATAGGAAATCATAGACCTGGTGGCATGTGTGGCAGATGGATGATGGATGAGGGATGGCAGACAGACAAACAGTAAAAGATATCTTGAAAAGTTGGCGCCTCCCTGCAGCAAATCTCTGGGTTATTTGAGTAAGTCTACTACCACAGGAGCTGTGTATGAAAGCCTGTGGACATTGATCAGTGCTGTCAGCCAGTAGCTTCCACAGACACACAGGGAACATGATTCACAGGACTGGGTTATAATGTATGGATTCAAGCATGCATGTATGAATATAAAGCCTATGCACTGCAAATACAAATCAGATGAATATTCAATAATTCATGATATGTTGTATAAGTGACACATAATCCTATTGGCCATGTACATGCATACAAAGAGCCAAGATTTACTCACTCTCTCTCTCTCTCTCTCTCTCTCTCTCTCTCTCTCTCTCTCTCTCTCTCTCTCTCTCTCTCTCTCACCCCTTCTGTCTTTCTGACAATCTCTTGTTTCTCATTCTTGGTGTCGGTCACATGAGCAGGCAAGTGTCAGATCGTTTATTTCATGGTGGGACTGGGGGTTGCAGTATGCTTTTATCACATCGCCTATCGCCCCTTCCACCTCGCTCTCTAATGTCCTCTCAAATTGCAAGATCACTCTCAAACAGAGTAATTGTTAAGTACAAACTCTCTCCTCGTCTCTGCAAACACACACTGCTCAAATTACAATGTGGGTCACTTGGTGTTAAGATCCTATCTTCTGTGTCTTTAGGCTTTTAAAGCAGCTCTGCTTTAGATGTTTCAGTGCGGAGATGAGAGCATGCGAGACCTCAATCTGCTTTCTTATCTTCACACTATCAAAGATTCCCTCATGCTGGGTGTGCAGGTATCCTGTGGTGTTATTGTGGCATCTTTTCCACATTGCATAACATGATGAATATGATCCTGGTGGGATCCTGCCAATGATACTCCAGAGGAAATGGAGAAACGCTGAGGCGGTTTTCCAGCAGCTTGTGTAACTGCCGAGGCTGTGAATATTACAGCAGTGAGCTGAGTGCATCACTGTCACACTCAATCCCATTAAACTCACAACTGAAATGTTCCCAAACACATTTATTTTTAGCAAATCTGTTGAAATCACCATTGATTAATTATGCACTACTGATACAACTCTGTACATTGATTGGATATCAGCACAATAATGATCATTGTTTTCTTACACAGAACCAACAATAATTAGGATGTTGTAGATTTCAGACTTTTCCATGATTGTGACAGATTTTTAAACTAGAAAAATAATGACAGTTTTTGCTGGAAAACTGAAAACACCTGTAAATTTGTACATGTAAAGTACTCATTCACTCAGTGAAGTTCTCACATGACACATTTACAGATTTATTTATTTTTGTTGACCATCAAATTCCCTGATGTTTGTTGCTGGGTCAACTTGCATTACATCACAGCACCCTTAATAGAAAAAGAAATTCTTCCATGAACATGCACTGGATGATCAATCAGTTGGCTTTAAAGAAAGAGTTTGACAGTTTGGGAAAATATGCTTATTTGTATTCTTGCTGAGAGTTGATTGAGAAGATTGATCACTTTCATGTTTGTATTGTAAATATGAAGCTACAGCCAGGAGGTGGTTAGCTTAGCTTAGCACAAAGAATAAAAAACGATGGAAACAGCTAGTTTGGCTCTGTCCAAAGATAACAAACCCCACCTATCAGCACTTCTAAAGGCCACTAATTAAAACATTATATCTGTTTTTTTTGATCTGTACAAAAACCAAAAGAAAGGAAGACACTGCAATACATTTAGTTTTTTGTACAAATTTAACAAATGAGATATAACATCTTAATTAGGGATGTTTGCTGGTAGGTTCACAGAACCAAGCTGACTGTTTTCCCTCGTTTCCCTTCTATATGCTAAGCTAAGCTAAGCTAATTGTCTCCTGGCTGTATCTTCATCTCATCTAGCTCTCAGCAAGAGGCCCTAATCAGCACATTTTCTACAGTGTCTAAATATACCTTTTATGGGCACTTCATGGTAAACAGGACACAATGTTTTTGTCTTTCACTATCACGTTGATTGATCTATACATTGGTTGTAGAGTCATAAAGTAAATGTGAAAATAATTTTGAGCAAGGAAAACTTTCTCTTTATTGTGTTTGTTACTTTTCCCCTTTTCTGATGATTCAGCTGCTTAATTGTGACCAAATCAAATGTCTGTCGATGATGACAGAATTACATGAAATTCAACCTTTTATCATGAATGTATATATAGCCATTTTATGCTGTGAAATGCATTTCAGTCTCATTTATATATATTATATTACTGTATATTGTCAAATATGCAATAATGTACAATACAGACTTCAAAACAATGCACAAGACTTATAGCTGACACACCAATGAGATCATTTTATGTTACAAATACATCTTATACCCTGAAAAGATAGGCCGGCACAGTATGAGGGTCTGCTATAATCAGAATTCTCTTTATACTAAATCTCTGTGGTTGGCATCCCATTCATTTAGTCTATACTGATTTAATAAATATACACGTCATTCTTTCATTCACATTGGTTTCGAGAAAAATAACCAATATTATAAAACACTAGAAATGAACCTTGTAAAAAATTAACATGTCTGACACATAGCACAATGCAAATGACTCACATAGTAACTGATAAAGTGCATTTCTGATACTTGAGGCAGATTATTATCACGATAGACTGAAATTAGATGCTCAAACATAAATCTACGTAACACCACCAGAATCAAATTAGTGGAATGAACTGTTCCCTTAACTGAAACATATGTCCAAAGAGGAGGCAGTAGCAAGATTTCTAAACACAGAAACAACACCCCTTGCAAATGAATAGATGACATATGAAACACATTAATTGTGTGGTTATTGTGGTTGTTAGTGCAGATCCTGGAGATACAGGAGGCTTGGTTCCTGAAGTTTTGAAAGGCTCATAAAAGCTGATGTAAAGCTTCAGGAAAGAGGCTTGACAGTCGAGGAGGGCGAGACAAGCAGACCAGAGACGAGGCTGTGGATCGTTGTGGCAGTAGAATGGCCCTTTCCCTCCAAACCTACAGTATGTGTTTTTGGTCCAAACCTGAAAACTGTTTCATCATGCAATGCATAGATATAGGTTTGTTTGTCCAAAGACAAATGTGGATAGAGGCAAAAAATCTTAATGTGGCTTCTGTTCACAATTCCCGGTAACAAAGACCTGCACTGGTTTTGCGTTTGACGGACCTAGTTTTGTTTCACATTGAGTTTACATTTGAATTAAAGGAATAGTTCAAATGTTTGGTACATGCGCTTATTGACTTTGTTGCTGAGAGTTACATTGATTCCACTTTCGCAGATGTGCTGTAATTATGAAGCTTGAGCCAGGAAACAGTTAGCTTAGCTTAGCATAAAGACAGGAAACAGGAGGATACAGCCAGCCTGGCTGTGTCCAAACGTAACAAAATCTGTCTACCAGCATGTCTAAAGCTCACTAATTAGCGCAGTACATCGCGTTTGTTTAATTCATACAAAAATAATATGACAGGTGGTGATGCAGCCAAGAAATACTCCAGCATATAACCTCCCATAAAACCATATATATAACATATTAGATAGTGAGCTTTAGAGGTGCTGGTAGGCAGCTTTTTGCACCTTTGTTGAGAGTCAGCCAACAATTTGCCTCGCTTACAGTTTTTATGCCAAGTTAAACTAACTGACCCCTGGCACCAGCTACATATTTACCATACAGACATGGCATCTGTCATCTCGGCAAGAAAATGAATTCAGATATTTCCCAAAATGTACAACTATTCCTTTAAAACCCTTTGTTGCTTTGAATTCACGTATCTCTCAGGTCTTCTCGCTGTGTGGGGGGGACTGGTCTCGCTGAAAAAGCAGGGTCACACCTTTCCTGAAGCGGTGGTCCCTGACACTGTAGATAATTACATTACAGCAACTGTTTCCTGTCAGGATCCAGAAGGCAAAAAAGGAAAAGTTACACCAGGTGTATCCCACCACATTCCCGAGCACAAACACTGCAATGGGAGAGAAGGATGCTGTGAAGGCAAATGTTAGTATGCCAATGGTTTTGGCAGCTTTGATGTCTGAAAAGGAGGGCCTGTGAGGGCACCCTCCCACTCCTCCTCCTCCTCCCCCACTGTCAGTCAGACTCCCCTCTGAGAGCAATTTGCGTTTTTGGGAGTACCGTCGGATGCTAGTGAAAGACACAATGTTAACTGCTAATGTGCCACCCAGCAGTGTGAAGTCAAAGGCTGGGAATAAGAGCAAAATGTTGGCATCAGGTGGCAGCTGGTTTCCAAACAATAGTGGGGTGTAGTTACACATACGACTGCACTCATTGTACTCCAAAGTGAAGTTGCTGCTGAAGATGAGGGGTGCAAGAGCCAGCAGGAAGCTGGCAGCCCAGGAGAGCAGGATGAGGAGCAGAGTTCGCCTCCGGGTCACCAAGGCATCCTTGTGGAGTGGCCGTAGGATGGCCACACTTCGCTCCAGTGTCATGAGAAAGATGGTGCTGATGGAGACAAAGGTGCATCCAGCAAACACTGGGCCAATCAGCATGCAAGGTTGCCAAGAGCTCACAAGTCCTCCAAGAGAAGAGGAGGTGGCCACGGAAGTAGAACTCCCCTGGTACCAAATGGGGGGAGCGCTGGTTACCATCAGAGAGATCTCAGTGTAGACAGAGAAGGGGACCACGAGGACACCGACCATCATGTCTGCTATGGCCAGGGACACTGTCAAAGAGAGACAACAAGAAGACGAGGGCTAAGGGGAGGCAAGCAGGTTTTCTTGTCATAAACTTGCCGCTAGTTTAGTTAAAATTCCATATGGAAAAGTGCAGTGTCATGAATATTTTGTGAAGCCGTAAAAAGTTAATTTTTCTGCATTGATTTATTCAGCATATTAAATAAAGCGCTGTTTTGGAGTAAAACAGTGTGTGATAAATAGATCCAGTATGTGCAATATGGGTACCATTTCAATGAGATAAGGCACTGTAATAAATCACTAAGACCTCATTAGATATAAGACCTGAGGAGGTCTTTGGTGTCAGCAGGTTGATAAATTATTATATTTTTTAACACTATGGATTTGAATTGAAATGTGAAATTCTGTTTTGCCCTTAATTAGTTTTCAGTGTGAGTATTGAATTTCTGCTGCAAGGAACCCTCCTTATTGATTAGCATAGTGGAATGCATAAGCATATCAGGTTTACACACTGGTCAGTCTAATAACTCTCTAAAATGAACACCTGTCTGCACCAGTGGTAAGATGGTAAACAACATTTACCTTTCAGGTATCCCTGTGGTGTTCGGGACTGCCTCGTTTGCACAAAGACCGTCAGGGTAACCACATTTCCAACCACAATGGCAAAAGCCAGGCTGACCATGAACACCACTGCCAAGGTGCGATTGAGAAATCCACAGCAGCAGAGGGTACAGAGAGGGGCCAGAGACTGGCCTGAACTGAGTCCTGCCTGAGCAGCTGCAGTCAGGTTAAATGGAGAGTCTGCAGCCGGCAGCAGAACCGCTGTACTCCCGGGAACACTGATGTTGGCGGGCAGAGCAGTCATGGCCCAGGATAGGCTGGTGTTCCCTGTTGTAATGTGTAGGTGGAAGGGCCACTCAGGAAACCATGTCCTGGACTGGGAAACTATCCTGATGAAAGATAAAAATATATATGTATATAATGCAAGCAGTTAAATCATCCAATCTCAGGAAAATCGGCATGAAGTCATAGTATTCTGGTGTAGCTTTGTCTCACTTAATGCTAAATCAACACTCTCATTTAAGCCATGATGGTAAAACATCAATCTTGATACTTAGGACGACAACCCTTCCCTCCAATTTTATTAAAGTTATAATTACTCCTGAAATGATCAAGGCGCCAACAACATTGCGTGTATAAATTTCACATGAGTACACTTGCTATACAAAAGAAAATAGATTATTACCAGTTATTGTCTTTGCAAGACACAGACGCCGATTGGTTTGGCTGTCTATTCATTACTGAAAGAGCCAAAAGCAACATTATCAATCAACAAAAAGTTAGAGATTCTCTACATACTTGCGTAGTTTTAACTTTGGGCTTTTCACTAGAAAACCATGTCCCTTTAAGCTACTCATTTATTTGGAGTGACTTGTTGTAAAGATCCATGCTTTTTATTGATACAGCCTGTATCATCCACATAACAATGATTAGGAATGTTTAGTCATTATTAGCAAAAGCCACCTCTGTTTGGACACCATGAGGACTATCTCACTTTCTTTGAATTTGAAACTGCTATTCAGTGTAATTTTTATGGCTCTACATTGATCATCTCTACAAAAATACCTTTTAATTATTGTTTTACTGTGATGTTGTGTCATATATTAAGCCATGCACAAAATCCAATAATGTATAGAGGGTGGGGAGAGCTAACACTATGAAAAATCTTGAAAACACTACAGTATCTGCAATATTTTAAGGTGTGTTATGTGCAGTTTACACTACAAATTAGATAAAAGGCAGATTTTTCTTAGAATATGCAGAAAAAAAGGGAGGCATATCAATGATAGGTAATGTTTTATCTAAGATTTCCAAACAGAGTACAGACTGTTTTCTTGTTTTTTTAACTTGTGTGTTCTGGTTACATGCTGGTTTTTGTGCCCTTACACTGTTGGGAACACCTCGACACTGTCAGTGCCCATGCAGAAACTCTAAGTTCAGTACCAAATGTCTTTCTCAGCTGACAACCAAATACAAGGGCCCTTCAATCATTTATGCTGTTCACTGGGCTGGAGAGCAGGAAGGTACAAACATCCAGGAAAACAAAGGGTAACAGGAATGGACATAATCAGACCAGAGCAAAACCAAACCAGACCCCATGGTCTCACTCCGGCTTTGGGTGCAGAAACACAGTCCACTTGAAATCTTAGGACTATCATCAGCTGTGAATTAGTCTCAGAATAATGAGATGCTCTTGCGATGCAGAGAAAAAACACTTGGTTTGTGCTCTGTGACCAGCATATTGATTTGATGATTTAATGAAGTGTCAGATGAACTGTATACAAAAGGCCTCAAAGCCTGTCTGTTCCCACAACTTCACAATCAGTTTCTTGGTTATGCTAAAATTTGAATATCAGTCTTCCCTCCACAAATGAAATTCAGAGACACTCATGGTAAATGCACATGGGAGTTATCGCAGCAGAGAGCCTTCTCAAATTCTGTACTAATAAAATGTGTAAGATTTAACACAACTTGACAGACCTTCCTTGTTTTTCCATCATATTCACATGCAGTGCTGACAGCTTAGAAAATTAAATGGACACAGAGAGTTGAAATGGTTCATATTTTTAATCAAACATTATTACACAGATAAGTATTCACCTCCCTTTGAAGTTGAAAACTCATGCTGTATGTACAGCATGTACGGAATTTGTCTGGATATTCATGTATGCATCCATGCAGCTGACACGAATGAAATTACAGTGAGAGAGTCCCCTCCACAGCCTAAAATTGTCTCTTTCACAATGATTTCTTTGTTTATTAAACTGATTTTATATTCCTTATGCTGATGATCGAAATAATAAATAAATTAAACAGGTCTTGCCTTCATGACTTCTACATAAAAGTGACCATTCAGACATGAGTCCTACATGTTAAATTGTGATTCAGATTAACATAAAAGGGTTCATGTCTGGAAGAGGCTAAACAAATCCAAAATACATGTTTGTACAAGCATCCACCGCCTCCATGTGAGTATTTAGTAGATGCACATTTGGCAGCAATTACAGCTTTGAGTCTGTTTGGATGAGCTTTGCACATCTGGACACATCTCTATATATTGTGGAGTATGTTAAAATGTGCATACACTGTGGGTGGAAACACCATTCACATTCTGTTAATGTTGGTTAGGCTTGTTTGGTTACACAAGGTGACAACATGACATTCAGTCTTGTCACTAACGTGACTTCAGCCTCTCATTTTGCTGTGTATGCACCGGTCTGTGCATACACTGTTACTGTTATCTGGTCAGTCTGTGACATTTTTGCTGCTTGCTGATAACAAGAAGGTGAAAAAACAGCTTCATAATAATGACATGAGTTTACAACCACGTCTCTTTCATGTTCAACTCTTTCAGGGGAAGACTGCTCCTATAGAAATCAGCTGCCCTGTCTGATGGGGGCTTCTACTTATATTTGAGGCCTTTCGTCCTTGTCTCTCACACTTTGTTAGGATACAGAATTCATTATGAGAATGTCTTCAGAGACGCGGCTTCTCCTCACCTCAGCCCATAAAAAGCAGTTAACATCCTGGAATGAATGAATGACCCGAAGAACCCACCCCAGGCAATGTGCCTCCTGCATGGCCCGATCCATGAACTGCACCTGGAGCATCGAAGCGCATCAAATCATTTTAACTTTATTCAACAGGTGATGCTCGATTTTATCAATTACTTTAATCAGTCAGTCAACTTGCAGGTTAACAGTGGGAGCTTAATGAGCTTTTGGCAAACCATATTGCATGCAGAGCTGCAGAGGTGCCAGCATCAGACTAAGATTAAATCATTAAATCTTTCAGAATCCTGGACAGTAACCTTTCTGTTCTCCAAGCAAAGCTCCATGTTGTCCTGTTCTGCTTTGAAAACAGTGACCAGAGTAGTTTCTAAGACTTGCAGTACCATATTGCTGAGCTTCCCAGAGGACCCCTCTGTTCCCAGTATTTCTGCAACCAACTTTCCTGCTTTAATCAGTCCGTGGCCTTGAAAGGAGCACACAGCATGGATGGATCCCCATGTGAGAATACAGCTTGGGCAGAGAGGCCGTGTCGAATACCAAATTCCCTGATTGATCCTGTTGTTTGTAGACTCTATACTGTCCCATACTGTTGGCTTGGTATTTGCATGGACAACATACCAGCATTCAGAGGGGACAACATGTAATGATATGTCTTTCTGTAGTTATCTGTGCCTTGTTGTCCAGTAGGCACATCCATGTTAAGTGTAGAACCCTGATTAAAAAAAAAAAAAAACCTTGGTATCTGAGCAGTCTTGGGAAATATCTGTGAGTGAATGATGATCACAAGAAATCACTGATGAAGGGTCAGACCACTGGCTAACAGCCACAGTGTTCCTCTACCCAAGTCAAACTCAGCGTTTGACAAGTAGCAGTGGTGAAGAAAAAAATCAAATGTCTCACTTCACTGCTTAAACCACACTGCAAAATATTCCACAGCAAGTAAAAGTCCTGCATTCAAAACGGTAATTATGTCAAAGTATGTTGTAAAAAAGCTGTAACTCAAAAATAACTAACAAAAGATGTCAGACAAATGTAGTGGATTAAAAGTACAATATTTGCCTCTGAGATGTACTGAAGTAGAAGTTTAAACTTGCACAAAATGATAGTCAAGAAAAGTGCAGTACTTGAGTAAATGTACATAGTTACTTTGTGACAAGTGGACAGACTTGTACTAGACTACATTTTAGCAGATCTGCAGCTTTTGCAGCTTATTATCAAATCAGAAGAAATGAACATGAACTAGTTCATTTTAGTTGAGCTCGCCCCTGTGAAGTGTGAGCTGACACAACACTGTTGCTAATCCTTTTTGACATACAATATGCTCAATTGAAAGCAGTACAAATACAATATGTTGCTTAAGCATGCTTATCAAAAAGCACAGCTGAGCCTCCTCATTGTTCGGGACCCAGACAATGACGACCGCTGCATGTGTAAGAAATAATAACAATAATTGCTAAATCATTTATATTTTTCCTTTTCTTCTGATCTAAAAAAAAACCTAATATATAGGATATATTGGACTGATAAACCTTCCCTTTGCCAAAAACTGGCCTTGAACATTTGATGTAAGTGACATTACTTATGTTTGAGGTCAGTCAAACTCCAGAGAGGTCTAACATCTGTCCTGTCCTAGTCCCAAAAGACTAATTTAAGATCTGGAGGAAGGGTAGTGCTGCATAGATAGTACTGTCGACCCCAGTCACAGATGTACATATGCATATGAAAATCCATTGTTTTTAACCATGTTTTCCAGCCGGTGTCTTGGAAATATGTAGCAGACTTCTGAAACATGTCATCAGTTCAAAACTCTCACAAGGAAAAGCATGAAGTATCGAAACAGCTTTTGTTGTCCAACCATAACCATACATTAACCACGCTGCAGATGACATGCAGACATTCATTTAACACCTAAAGATTCAGACATGCTGGAAATAAATCTTCATTGCTCGATTTGCAGAAATGTCTTCTGTCGTTCTGTTTGGTGAAAGTAAGATTGTGAGAGAATCCATCTGTGACAGTAACGCTCAGCTGCAGCAGCAATGCGAAGATGTGACGGCTTGAAGAAATCAAGGCCAGTGTTTTCAGTGTTAACGCTATGAAAGACTCTTGTAAAAACCTGAGATGATTAGGGTAGGTAGGAGGTAATGGCGAGATATTTTGACGTCAATCATAGCTTGCCCTTTGACTCTGCTTCAGCTTTTTGTGTATGAATCACTCAACTTCATAGATAACAAAGTTAACGATATCATAAAACAAATGTCTCAATTCTACACATTCAACACTATTAGCTTGTAAAACTAATGGTATTTTTAACAGCTTCGGGCAATTATTTTCATGTCATAGCAGAGCAATCCTTTACTTTTAATTTATCTGATGGTACTGGTGCTAAAACAAAAGAAAATGTATTTTTGGGAGCACAGAGGATGAACCTCATTAAGGAGCTTTTTGGCTTTACCTTGAGTGAGGATGACAGGCGGAAGTATTCCTTGAGGCAAGACCTTGGGCGCAGAGAGACAAGCAGCTGACAGCAACGACAACACGCAAACACACACACACACACACACACACACACACACACACACACACACACAGTTTTACGGTTAGAGAGATACAACATCTTCCCAATCATTACAAATTGAGAGATCTACCTGTGTTTTGGGCAAGGGGAAGATGCAATACTAAACAGAACAACATCTGCTACATCTATAAGCCGACATTTTCTGAACAACAAAAAGAAAAGGCTGAATGCTGGTTCATAATTGTAAGTGTATATACATGTGTGTGTGTGAATGTGTGTGTGTGTTCACTTTTCTACACTGTGTTCCCATTTTCACCCCAATTTTCAATGTCAAGATACCATTCAGTCTTCATGTGTCATCAGTATCTGTTCAGTATTATGAACAGTAAACTAGAGGTTTTCAGTGTCTGACACCCCCCCCCCCCCAGAAATAAATGATACAGTTGAGACCCCCAGCAACCCACATCTACTCTAATATCCAAAAGAAATATTGGTAATGCAACATTAAAAAAAAAAAATAAATAAAAATAAAATAATAATAATAATGATAATAGATTTTGTCCTTTCTATTATGATTTGTCTTACTTTGATTTGAGGGACAAGCCTGCTTTACATTTTGAAATAATGATTCCCATAATGCTCTGGGAGATGGAAACAGGAAGTACCATGTTGCCATGGAGTTAGCCAGTTACCCGTGGGCCACAATTTGAGCCCGTTTTTGTTTTTTTGTTTTGTTTTTTTTGCCCATATTTGTTCACATGTTGGCAGATTAGCGCCATTGAAAGGATGCCGTATTCGCTGTTATCAGTGTATCCGTGGATGTACACACAACTATCACTGGACTACTTTGATACAGAGGAAAACTTCAAAACGGGATGATTCTCGGGCAAGTTCTCGAGTTTTAGGATCTCGAACTGGATTAATGGAAGTTTATTCACGCTTTAATTTGGAGATAGCGACTTTCCCGGAAAATGTAAGTAACACTGAAACAAAAAATGTGAGTGTCATGTGTCTGTGTTCAGACTCAGAGGAATGTGAAATTTGACGCGAATTGCGAAAATCCTCAAAGCACCAGTCCGTGAGTTTAAATTAGCAGTTTTCATGGTTTTGTTTTCAACGTTTAAGGTAAAAATATCAATTTTGTCATTATAAGCACAATAATTTGTGGGGTAGTTTGATAATATTGTAACGGGCTGTCAAGGTGCAGCTGATGAGCTCAGAGGGGGCGCAGTTACTTCAATTGAGATGAAGCCCCGCCACGTTTCACATGAGGGACGATGTTGGTCTGTGAAGCTCAAAGACAAAGGCCAGACTCAAAGACCATTAATCTCTGTGCCAAAATTTCATGACAATCCATCCAAATGTGTTTGAGATGCTTAAATAAAAAACAAAAAAGGTCAACCCTGATGAGAATACATCCTCTCCACAGATATGAATGTTTTTGTGCCAGTCCATCCGGTTCATTTTGAGATATTTCACTGAAGAAGTGACAACTGATCTGTCCAAGCTTTCATGGCAGTACATCCAATAGTAAATATTTCAGTCTGAAAACTGATTTTGCACCAACAAGTGTTCATTAACCATATTTGATCCCATGTGCACAAACAAACCTGATACTGAATGGGGCCCCTTTACAGTCAGTCGTATTTGTGCTGGAATAGCTGCGTTTAGGTTGTTGTTCATGCGTGCAGTGAATTTCCTTTGACAGGGCTGTGTCCCTGAGTGACAGGTCAGGCATATGTAGGAAGACCGTGGGGGCTTGGTCAGGGCTCCCAGGCCAGGTCGCTGGATGCACAGAAGGGTCATGTGCAGTAATAATGGACAGGCTGGCTCCGAGCCGCCTGAGGCCGACTGCCACAGCACATGAGCAGAAAGACGGCTTTCTCTTCACGTCTTGGCCTGTCGTTCTGTCTGTGTTTGTTTCCCTTGTGTTTGTCAGATAAGTGCACAAGCGACACATTCATACACACACACAGACACAAACACATAACCGGTGTTACTTTCTTGTCATTGTTGTTTGATCTATCCGTGTGTTAGTGTCTCGCTTTTTGTTTTGTTCAAGTTTTTCTTTAAACTTTTATCTGGCAGCATTTAATCTTGCTATGCTTCTGCCTCCCAACAGTCTGTAGTTCTCAGCTTAATGTAATTTTAACCAGTAAATATAGAATTATTGAACTTCCTTAACCCAGTGATCCCAGTTAAAATGATTTCTACTTCAAAACCTTTGAACACCAGCAGACTCAGCCAACAGGTGGCAGGTGGCGTCATAATAAACTTACTGTGTACACCGTCAATACAGTGAAAAAGGGGCAAAAATGGAGCATGATTTAACAGCCCGCTAATAAAACACAAGCTATAAAACTATTTATTTATAAGTTATAGCTATAAAGGCACAGACTTCTTCCCAGGTGAAGCCCAATATTTTGTTCCCCAGCACCAACAATAACATAAAAACGATAACTATAAAAACTATATTCTTTACAGTACTATATCAATATGCTAATCTATTTCTAAGTCCCTCTTAAATACAGAGTTGTCAACCCCTTATTTCAGGCTGTTATCTAAAGCATCACCAAATTAGACAGATTACTGTTGACTTGAATGTGGATGTGTGCGTGTGTGTTTCTGCATTCGGGTACGTGTGTGTGTGTCCATCCTGTCAATGAGTCCTAGTCCTAAATTACACACTGCTAATAAACGTCATAGCCTCCTCACTTTTCTCAGTCAACAGCTGCTGCATATCTGAATGATCAAACACCAGACTGGGATCCAGCTGACGGTTTCATTCTCAATAAATGCTTCTAACGGCCCGTCGGAGGTTGAAATGACTTCTAATGGAAGTGATCTTCTCATGGAATCTCTTCTGAACTACGTTTAACAAAAAGCATTTCCCAAAACTGCAATTTTAAACTCTTAAACCCTGTCAGTCATAACGGTTATAGACCAATTTCCTCAAATCCTTCCAATTTAGCCGTCGTTCTTTGTGTACTGAAATGCAAAAACAGTAATACCTGCAGCAGTTGCAGTGAAAAGTGTAATTCAAATTCAACAGGACGAAACGAAGCGTGTGTGTGTGTGTGTGTGTGTGTGTGTGTGTGTGTGTGTGTGTGTGTGTGTGTGCAGGTATGAGCCAGTCAGTGCATGCGCGCATCAAGAGACAGCAAATGAAAAAAAGAAGTTTCCAGTTATTTACTATTATAAAAAACATCTTCCTGTTGTTCATAATGACATTTCCAGGGATTTATTTTGGTTTTTAAATGTGTCTCTTAGGGAAGCGTTGCTCATTATCAACCACTCAATTTAAGTATTTTGGCAACCAACAGTGCTGCACTTAGCAGTAATTAAATTTGTTTAGCACACCTGGAGGAAATCAGTCAAATTAAAGCAATAATATAGAAATCATTTACTCCAAAGATGAACAGTACTTGTTGGTTTTTAAAATGTCAGTTATTGCGAATTAATATAATTCAAGAGCACTAACAGTTCAGCATTCTAAGCCAAAACAATTATTCATATGCAAATTCATATGTGAGTGCAGCCTGACACACATCCATTTTCAATCAGTGCTCAAGCTAAAGTTTGGCATTCTTTATAAAAAAAATAATGAACAAGTGTAGAAATATTTCTCTTGTGTGGTATTTACTATGGGAAACAGCTGCCATATGATACCACACAAAGACATCCAGAAAAACAAACAAAAAAACCCCAAAACAAAACAGATAATCTTACCAGCATTTCCGCTGTAATGGACCACAGAGCAGCTGTGCAGACAGAGGTTGATAAATAGAAACCAATCCAGTGTTAAGGTACCACCTGAGTGGAAGTAAAATCCAGTCAAAAATCGTCCAGTGAAGAAGAAAGTGGAGCTGTAGTCCTCATCATTCATTCTCCTGAGAGGCACACATTAAGCACAAAGCCTCTCTCACACTCCAGCTCTCTGTCCCTGTGATTCAGCCTCCTCCCCTCTCCCTCCTCCGCCTCTCTCTCGCTCTGCGGAGCGCTCAACCTCCAGTCCCCATTTCACTGCCTCCCCCTCCCCTCTCCTCCCCTCACCCTCTGCATGGCTGTCAGTCCTTTGCACATGCACACGCTCTTCCCCAAGAGATTGAAGGTGAAGACCACAGCAGCAGTTTCCTCCCATTTGTCGTTCTTTCCTTCCACGTTCACCTTCTGATATGCCTCCACCTACCCCCCTCTCATTTTCTCCCCCGGTTCCTCACAACTTCAAACATCTCTAATGCTTTACATCTCACAGCCTCCGTCACCATTGAACTCTTGCTTTAAGTCCTTCATCATATTCATTTAACTGTTTAAGTAACTCATAGGCTGTTCGTCTTCAAGCGTTACTTTCTAGCTCTCCTGTACCCAGCGCTCTCTGGAGTTTTGTATTTCTATGCCTTGGATGCTGTAAAAAATACACAGTATGAATGAGACAGAGATGGAAAAAGAGCCGGGGAGAGATACTACATTGTGCTAATGAGAGGTGACCCTGTTACAGTATCTGAGGGGGTAAAATGCATCCATCCTCTCGTGGGCATTTGTCCAGCTTTGCCCCCAGTGGCCTTGGCCTGTGTGCATGGCTTTGACGGTGCCTGGCACACGGGTCATGTCCCATCTTCTTTGTTGCCCCCAGGGAGCAGAGACTACAGCACTCAAGTGAGACCCCTGCTCTTAGATTTGATTGGAAACACAGGACATCACGTCACAGGACACACCACTGATTTGCACATGCCTTGAAGCTGCCATACAGAAATCTCCCTGAGACAGGCTGAAGTTAATTCGACGGCAACAACGTTGAAATGAAATGGAAATTGAAGCTCACATTCTGATGTATAAATGCTGAAGAAATGTTGATGAGGCCAGAGCACAGGAATGAACAGAGATGTGTATGCTGGGCAGCATTATGTAACTTAATCCTCAAGGGTTTTGTAAATCAAATAAATAAATAAGGCGTATTCCATGTTGTAGTAAGGGTCATCATGTTGTAGGCTACGACTGATTCTACTTTCCAATAAGATATAAGCTGACTTCTGGTTGATTATGAAAGGGGTCCGAGTAGCCTGAGTGACTGGTCTGTAATACTACACTGTGTAATAATAAATATAGTTGGCCTGCTGCCAAATAGTATAACATAAGCTCCAGTTGAGGTCATGCAACACAAACCAAGCAGCACACTGTATACCTGTATGGTATACAGTACCGGTTCTCCTTGAGGTAACAATGACAGTCACTGTTTCATTTATCATGTAGGCTGTAATTGATTTTCCTCTGTGAAATTATATTTGCAAGGGACTTACTTTATGTAAAGCTAAATTGTTTTATTTAAATGCCGAGGCCCCGGTGGCCTGGGGGTCTAAAATACAACCATGTAATTTCAATGATGTCGAATAGAAACGCTCAGAAAATACTTAAAGATTCAGCTTTTTGGGTAAATAAGACCTGCAGCCGTGCTAGCTGCTCTGTGAGGCTGTACTTAGAGGTACAGCAGTACTTTTAGCTAAAAGGTGATGACCTCTTGTGCTAACATGCTGATGTTTAGCTGGTATGATGTTTGCCACATTAGATAACATGCTGACCTTTACTAATTGGTACTAAAGACCAAAGTACAGTTTAGTTACTTTTGTACTATGTTTCTAAAATACCTGTGCATAGTCTGTGTAGTCTGTACTGAAATTATTGTTATTATTTCGGCTCTGTAGCTCTGCAGATTCAAAATTGAATGACAACTAAGAAGACTGACTTTCAGACAGGTGCTTCCTTAACGAACAGCTCCTGTGTCTGAGCCAGTTAAGAGTGCACTGAGGACTGTAAAGCTTTCGTAACACTGCCATCACGAAATGACTTCTTTTGAAATTAACATATGATTTTCAGGAATTTCATATCCAATTACACGCGTCAACTGATTACCTTCAGGAAATCGTTTCTTAAGGCGCTGAAGAGCCCATGTCAAATCCTGTTATACAATTAAACCAAGCTTTAAAGTCCACGATAACAATCTGCAATCCATGTCGTCATGCTCGTTATATGTGGGAACATGTGTTTTATTAACTGCATGGAAGGGAGGCCTCAGTTAGAATACAAACTCAGTCACTCACTCCGGCTTGAAGTTGATGATTTCAGTCACTAGGAACTGTTTGAATGCTGACTTACTTTGTGGTGTAATGAAGCTGGACACAAGTAGTGAAAATTGTGAAGATGAAAAGGAAAATGCAACATCAGACAATCAGCAAACACAGTAATGTTTGCATGATACTCTACCTTGTCGTATTGTGTTTGACTCGACAACTGCTTTTTAGATAATGGAAAAATAAAATAATCAAGGCTGCAAACTCTGAAATTAAATGTTAACTCTCTTTGTGTAAACACCCAAAGCAGCAATGCTGGACTTTCCTCCCTGCAGCACATATCAAACTCAGCGCTGCCACAGTTAACTGTTTACTGCCAGGAATTTGCTGAAATACTGTGTTTTTTGTTCCCTGCAGAAAAATCTAATGATTATTATTATTATTATTATTATTATTATTTTCTTTGATAACAGATGAAACATTGTTGCAAAATCATTACTTTCTCATCCACAGATACAGATAAAAAAATGTTAGAATCAGTCAGCCTTGTTTGCTTTTAGTCAACTATGATGCAAAACTATGATGCAAACAGTACAAACTGTTAGTGACTGTCTTGCTTTGCAAAATGATGAAGCACCCACTGGTGAAGTAGTTTTATTTTGTAAAAGCTCCAATCCTATTACAAGCAACACAGGCTCCACAACTGAGCTAAACGCTTCAAAAATAGCTGAAATGAATTATTAGAACACAAAACAGCAGGCGGCGCTGCTGACAGTTCAACTGAACTGAGAAACGAACGAATCACTTGACAGTTCAACTGAACTGAGAAACGAACGAATCACTTGACAGTTCAACTGAACTGAGAAACGAACGAATCACTTGACAGTTCAACTGAACTGAGAAACGAACGAATCACTTGAGGGAGGGACCGCGCGCGCCGACTGCGCCGCGTCACCGACGCATGAATCAGTCAGTGAACTACACTCTCCTGAATCATTTTCCTCTGAGGGATACACTTTCATGGCGACCGTTGTTCCCCGTTGTTTTAACAGATTTAGTTTCCAGATAAACAAACTTAAAATGTTATGCTGGCAGTAATGAGGAGGAGGAGGAGGAGATAGGGGTGTTTTGTGTTCATGTGTACCTCGGAGAAAACTAACTTTTTTTTAAACTCTGCTAAATTTGCCACCGCAACAACAGTACAGTAGGACACAGCATGTAACAAATAGTGTATAAAACCCGCAGTTTGAGAAAACGCGTGACTGTCTGATCATCTCATTGCGACAATTTGCGAGGGAACGGTGCATATTCAGTGTGAATCCTTCACTGAATGTACTGTGGGGTATACGTTCAGTGAACGGATCACTCACTGAGCCCAATTTGCCGAGTAGACCAGTTAAATAGCATACCATAGGACAGGACACTTAAAACATCATGATTTATAATATAGTTATATATAGTTTTATATTTACAAATGTGTTTGTCAAAGCAACACAGTCACAACACTCTCGTCTCCCGGTCCTGGAAGCTGTGAACTGAACTGAAACTTGAACCGTTCAGCCGTATATCAGTTCAGGAGTCGCAGGCTCCTCCTGCCAAGCACTGAATGATTCGGTGATTCAGTGAACGAATCTTTGAACGAATCTTTCTAGTGAACTGATTCTAGTGATTCAGTACATCTAAAAGAACTGGCGTGCCCATCTCTAGAATTCAGACTGTGGAAAGTCTCCCAACTCTTGGAGAGCAAGATTTCACAACTGTTTATTTCACATTCCTGGAATCAATGTTTTTCTGCCAGGCAGATTTCCAGGGCAGAGGCTCTTTCTGTCAGCAGTATAAATACCTCCCAGTACACTCAAGAGGAGATATTATAACCTTCACTGCACAAGATGGATATTGTCAGCAAGATGTGGTGAGTTGTAATAATGTATGTGTATATGATGATGCCCTTTTTGAATTCCTGTGAATATACCTGAATATAAAAGTCTGTACCAAATATGATGTTATATACTTAACAAAAAAACCCTAAGCTGAGCCTTATTTCTTATAACAATGAATTACTGTCTCTAAATCTGAGCATATATTTACATTTACAAAGCTAAGTAGCTTAATTTTCCAATAATTATCCAATGATGTTTTATGAGCTGTTGTAAATCAAAGGCTTAATTATCTAACTCTGTAATTCAGTAACTGATTTGTTAACAACTTGTCGTTTCCTTCAGTGGGCCCGGTTTTATTGTCTCTATTGATCCATTAAAGATTGAATGTGTGTTTATCATGTGAATCTGCCGTTGTTTGAAGGTTTTCTTTGACTGTGATCCTCCTGGCTGCATGGGCCTGTCAGGCAGACGTGACTCAAGAGAAGATGAAACGCTCTGTGTCGGGTAAACGCACAGACACCCACAAACATACACAAGCACAAACATGTCAATAATGATAAATTCGGCGTCTTAATTCAAAGCGGATTTCAAGGTTTTACGTCAATATTCCAAATTTAGAATAAAAATCTAAACTTCCACACACAAATGATAAAACGCAGAACAGTTAAAAAGAACATTAAAGTAATGAAAAAGGAATTAAAATCCAAAAAGCACAAGATCAAATAATAAAAAGCAACTTTAACAGAATCCATCAGTTCAGAGAAAACCGCGAGATGACAATTAGAGATTTGAAACACAATACTTTAGTTGGCCTGCATGTGATTATCAGGCAGCTATAAACCAACGTAATAGATAAATTAAAACATGACCTGATGATGGATGAAAAGTGAAGTGTAGATGCATTTTATACACTATCATCAATCCCAACTTCAAGGTGGTGCAAGAGGAAACGACGATCATGATCTTGGAACCATGGATGTCTGCACCATTTCATGTCAATCCATCCGGTAGCTGCTGAAATACAGTATTTCAGGCTGGACGAAAGTGGTGGACAGACTGGCCAACAGACTGACAGCCCAATATTTCCATGGCAAATTGGCTAATATTTGGTCTTTTACCTTCTAACTAAATGAATACTGAGGTCAAACAGCTCGTTGTGGTATGTACAAAAACACATCCTACTCTTACAGAATTGATGGGAACACATTCACAGTCAGAATATAATCCATCATGTGACCATGACGGCTGATCCAGAGATCTAAATGGCAGCCTTTAATTTCTGAATGCATTCAAGTGGGTCCAAGCAACCACAGGCTCCAATTCTCTGAAGCTAGTGTTTTACACGAAAGCCTCCTCACAGCTGCTGTTGAGAAAGATAACTCCTGCATGAAATGACATGGGCTCCCCTGTGGGGTTTGAGGGCTGCGCTATTACTGCTCATTTCAGATATTGCTCTTCATTTGGCTGCAACGCTGCCGTATCTGACGGGTGCTGCTTCCCCGCTTCTCTTCAAACAATCCTTGAAAACAACAATAAACTCAGCCATCAGAGTCCAGTGAGAGATGTGACTAAACTGACCGGAGGCATGTTAAAAAAGCATTTATTGATAAGAAAAGGAGCTTATTTTTAGTAAAAAGATGAAAGCAAAGAGAGACAGACGACATGAAGTGTAACTGTTGGACTATTGACTCCAATTTCTGCTCATGCAATGCATCAAACTAATTAGACATCCATTCATTTAATTATGCTTGTACGCCAGTGTTTACTGATTGAACAAGACACTTGAAATTGTTGTTGGTAAGTAAGCCCTGTTTTATGTAATAACCACAACAGGTTTAATGATCATCAACAGTCATCTCAGTCACACGAAGGACACATCGATTGATGCGCACTGAGTTGATGGATTCCCTTCTTTGCTTTATCATGAATAATCAGAGGCCACATCCCGAAGAGGCTCGCAGAGCTTGACAGCGCTGCATGCAAACGACAAAGCTCCGTTTAACAGCAGATCTCAGGAAGTGATAACAACATGCTTTAATGACTGCACTGCATATGCTGCGATGAGATAACCCAGGTGTCGAGGAGATCATATTTTATTAAATATGTTTAAGTTCTACTAGAGGGGAAACAGGGAAGAACAAAAATGCTGTCAGCAATGTTTAACACACAAAGATGAACTACTCAAACTGGTGAAGTGTTCTTAATATCTGGCCTCAACAGACATCTTGGAGAGGAATTAGTTAGCAGTGGCTTTATTTATTCAGCAGATCTCATTGCAATTAAGGGAAAATTGAGAACATGTTACGTGTAAACCAGACGGAAACAAGACAGTCATGCAGAATAAACAGTTTCTAAAAAATCCAGCAAATAAACCCTCAAAGTATAAGAACCTCAGAGGCTTGTGCATTTGTAAAGTGCATACATGTGCTCTTTTCGTAATTTACAACAAGCTTTCGATTAATAATGGATGTCATCAAAGAGCAGAGTGTAATCTGGAGGAAGTCTGGTTTGCTGTGGAGTCAGTGACATACAAGACGGTATCAGCATGAAAACAGAGATGGAAAGAGCGCTCGAATATTTTACTCACGTCAGTATAAAATCACTTATGCGAAAATGGACAGAGATAAAGGTAGAAAGTAGGTGAGTCAAAATGTGTTCTGGTAATGTTATATGATAGAACTGTTCAATTTGGTTGCAAAATAAAATGCTTAGCATCTCGACACAACACAGAGATGTAGAAACAATATTAAGAATATGTATAAGAGAGAGTTTGCTGTCGTCATTACGCGAGTCTTGTGTACCCAAAGCCATTCATTCAGCTCACTCTAACCAGTCCACTCAGCCTCTCATTATAACAGTTCACCACCAGTTACTTTGAAATCATCAACAACAACAGCCTGAATTTTAATGGAAAGACATGATTCGAACCCGCCGTAAGCACATCAAAACCCACATAAAGCATCTTATTTAACAAAGTGTGATCAGTAGCATCAAAAGCCTTTCTAACTTTACACTGTAGGCCGTAAGAGAACAATATCCATGCAATGTAAGCCACATAAAAAACAGAATACCCTCCACACACAAGACAGAAAAGCGCCTTACGTCTAGGTTTATGTCTCAGCCTCCAGGTTAGCGTCGCTCCGTTCCAGGCGAATGGTTGGGGGGACTTTAGCTCCTCATGTGCCCTGGCAGGTCATGGTCTACATCGCTGACAGCGTGCTGGACGGAGGCTATGCAGGTGGCGCTCTCATCTCTGACCGCTGGGTTTTGACAGCCGGCAGGAACCTTTTTGTCAAGAAGAGTCGACAGGACATTCAGGGAAAACCTCCCGTCATTCCAAAAGTGTACCTGGGAATCTCACAACGGGCCGAAGCTAATGTCTCCAAAGAGGTCGCTGTAGAGAAGGTGAGTGAATGTATTTGTTCCTGACCAGCTTTTAAATATTTGCATCATCGGTTTTGGACTTTTCGTGGGATTATCAGACTTATCTAAAAGCATAAAAATCACCAAGTGTGGAGGTAAATGACTTTTACTGGACAAGATATTAAATCTAAAATATATTTATACAGCTGTTCAGTGATATTTAATGTAATATTAAGAGCAACGTTGTTATTTCTGTGCTACTGCATTGCCATTGAAAGATTAAAGATGGAACAATCAGTCAGACTTCCTCTCTCTTGCTTCTCACCCTCCCTTCCTGCAGATTGTTCTGCATCCAGGCTTCCAGAATCAGTCTGACTGGGACAACGACCTGGCTCTGATCCAGCTGACGGTGCCTGTGGCTATGAGCAATGAAGTGACCCCCATCCCCCTGCCAGAGAGAGGCCAGGACCTGGGAGACACCGTGAGAGGTTCAGGGGTCATCGCCGGCTGGGGCTGGGGGGCCCTCCTCACCCCTGCTACATCACTCAAACACCTCGTACTCCCCCTGGCCAGTCACTCCGTCTGTAAGGCAGAATACCAACATATTCCGTCCACGCCGACTGTAGATGACAACATGTTCTGCACCGGAGCCACCAAGCATGAGGAAAATGTTTGTTTCGGTGATGCAGGAGGCGCTCTGGCTGTCACAGATGCTGAAACTGGTGACATTTACGCTGCAGGGATCCTTTCCTATGACAAGTCCTGCAGCCGGCAGAAGTACGCCGTCTATATGAAGATTTCCTCATATTTACCCTGGATCCACAGTGTGGTCAGAGGGGATACAGAGAAATCCTCTGCTGTGCGCTCTGATGTAATGTCTAAGATGTACTCACGGCAGCCGTCTGTTTGATTTTGTAGGGAAACCATTGTACTGTATTTAGACAGTGGATTTAATAAAATGCCCGTGATGTAACCACATCTGTGTTCTGTCTGCTGTGGTTAGAAAGGACAAAATACAGTTACTGGGTAGATTCTAGTCCATAAATCCAGTATTTGTATATCTTGTTTTCTATACTGCACAAATTGCCTTCCAAAGAAAAACATTATCATCTGTTGTTTCAGTGGCCGTGAGACTTATGACCCTCGTCTGACAGAAGTAACAGTAGAAGTAGAGCCAGCTCTCTTTTTCATTCTTCCCACAATCATTTCTGTCGCTTTTCATGTGTACAAACAAGACCAACGCTATAAACGCCTTCCAGGAACGGCTGACAGCATGTGCTTGTTATCCCCATATTCGAATGATTACTGCGTCTTGCCTCACTCAGCTGGTGTGTGGCTGTTTGGAACAGCTATAAACACTAAAAACTAATTCTTTTTGAGTATATGACAACATTTAGTCCACAGAAGTTCAGTGTTGATGTGTCAACAAAGTTACTTTGACACATCAACACCGAACTTCCGATTATATACTGACAGGCCTCTTTGGTTTCTTTTAATCGTGACTGTGATCTTTTCCTAACCTTCACCAATACTTCAATCCAAATCATGTTTTGTCTCTGACTCTAACCAAGTCGTTTTTAGGCACACACCTACCCAAATTTTACATTTTTTTTCTTAACCATCAGTTTTGGGAGACACTAACGTGATAGCCAAGAAAAAGTGTTGTTCTGGTTGATGCGTTTAAAAAAAAAAATGCATTTTGTGGTTTAATTTGGATGAAATCGATTTCAAAGTAGACTGCTGTGCCTGCATATGATGTTCTACTGTCACACAGTTAACTTTGAAAAGAGGACTTCAAAGTTTGAGACGACATTTCATCGTGCAGTCATCAGCATGAAAGCAAAAGTTGACAATAGAATAAAAGTGAATGACACAACTCAGAATTTGTGTTTTTTGAGTGTTGCCCGCAGATGTTTTTTCCCACCAATGGCAGCAGGCCTTCAAAGATATTTTCGTCTGGTAGATGTGTCCACACTGCCAAAAGTCATAACTGTCTCAACAAGTGCTTTTTCTCCATGCCAGAAAAGTGTGATGTTGACAGCTGCCTGTCCAGCCAATGCAATATGAAAGGGAAAGATAAGAGGGAGGGAAGGATAAGAGGGAAGGAAAAATCAAAGAAAGGCAGAGATGACTGGTTTTTATTTCTCTGAGTCCTTTTAAGTGTGAGGATATATTCAGGCTTAGGCTTAGGGGATGGGAACATAGAGGCTGATATTACTGTTATCTCAGATCTGTAAGCTATTTAATTATAGCTATGAAGATTCAACCCACAAAGAAAATCACTGCTGACACAAACCAACAAACCTGTTGCAAAGATGGAACCTCTTGATTCCCTGCAGCGCATCAGATTAATGTCTCCTGCATTTCTTCCTTCACTCCTCCGATCAGCTATTGCATCGCATGCTGACACGCACATATGTTGATTTTCTTTAATTATGTGATCATTCCCAAAAATGTACACTATGACTTGAATGTACACCACAGATTTTTTTCCACCCGTAAGCCCGTCAGAGGGATGGCATCTACAGTAAGTAACAATGCTTTGTCGCACACTTGACAAACATCTGCAAAACTCGTCTGGTGTAGACACTCCAATGAAAGTCTCTTTTTGAGACGTACACAAGAGCAACTTGCCTATGTATGCACAGCCCAGTCTCACACCAATGTGTGTAACAGACCTGCCGATCCACTGGACGATAATGTGCCAGTGTCACATGAGTAGTACATGCAGTACCAGCAGGGGGCGATCATGTTGGAAGCAAAGGACAAATGTGATGGAGGGTGGGTGAAGGTGTCATTCAGGAGACAAGGGTTCGATTCCCACGTGATGCCAAGAGTTAAGAAGTAGTTACTTTAAGCCAAACCGAACGCGACTATCACCTGAAGGAACGGACATTATGTATTTATTACTAACCTGATCGCAGAGCGGCATTGTTTTCTTTCAAAGTTAGGTGATGCAAAATGTGACACTGACAGCCGGTTGACACACTTTGGTGTGATACCAGGTTGGTTTGCATCATTCAAAAGTCAAGCAGTTGAAAATGAGCAACAAAGGCTGAACCTCAAGAGAGAAAATTAGAATGATTACAGGTAAGCAGGATTAGAACTAAGCCTAGCATGTTGTGATACTGGTGCAAATGTGTATTGATAACATATCAACAGACAACGTATCATCATATATTTCCACATTGATTATTTCTCTCAACATCTGTGGTTCAATCTGTAGTGTCTGACTTGAAACTAGCAAAAAAAAAGAGTCTTGACTTAGTCTTGATATCTTTAGGTAGGTATGAAGTTGAATTTGGTTCTGTTTAGCTTGCGATCAGAGATGTTTGAAATGAATCAAAGGTTTGGTGGTAAGGCTAAGAATGTGGGCTGGACATGTGATGTCTCCTAACAACAGTGAGATCAAAAAGAAGAAGAGATGAGAGATGACAAATTAAAGGGAACCCCTGAATAAATAAGTGGGAAAACACTAAATGCAGATGCTTTGATAAAGCGTTCGCTATGTCTCATCTCCACTGAGCATCTGTGGGAGATTTTGTACACACTCATCACACAGCGCTCTGCATTACAGATGAGCAAATACCTTTTGGAAGTATAGTATTCATGTCAAGTCAGTTTGAAATCACAAATTTGTCTTTACAATTTGCACAGCAGTTTATCCACGTAAGAAAAATCTCCCAGTAGAGTTCTAGAGACTTTAATATATGACCCAGTTTATATCCACTGGATCTTATAGGTTTTGACACCTTGCAGCCTTGCTTGTGGCCTGTTTTTTTTTTTTTTTTTTTCTTGCACTCTCCTGCATCTTCCAGCAGAGGTTGGTGAATCTCTTGTGTCTCATTTGGACACAAACAACAGGGGCATGGCCCGCGCATCCTTTAATGTGTCTTGGTGATATCATATTGGCAGCAGAATGAGAGATTTTGAGGCAGATCATCTCTGTAGCTGCTTGCTGAAGTGTACACAGAATCCTTCCATGACTTTTTTGGCCTTTTTTGGCCTTTTTTAGGTAAAACAAAAATGGAGCTGTTGAAGGAAGTGACAGGTACTTTTTAGCAGGTCTACAGCAGGATGTAGGAGGTTTCTCCTCCACAGCCTCTAAAATATTAATATCCCTGTCAAGGGCCATTACTCTCTACCAGTCTCAGAGTGTACTCTCTCTGGCTCCATCACTCCTGCACAGCACTGACTGAGGTCACAACACAAACAGTCTCTAAATGCACTTCAAGCCAGAATTAGCATAGGATGATGAATATTGTGTTAGCAGGTTGTATGTGCACATAGATCCATTTTTATTTGTGCAAGACCGTATATGTTTGGTCTAAAACCTCAACTGAGGCTAAATTACTAAACGAGACAACATGTTAACATGTCAGGTGGTCACTAAATATACATGTGACTTGTTGAGTCAGTGCTAATGCTAATGTTCTAATGACTCTGTTAAAGGTTTTTGTTTAATCAGAGGTGAGGATATGCAGCAGCTAGCACATCATTTCCTCATGCACTGTGGCAGCAAGGTTTTTTTCCCCTCTATCAACAGTTGAAGTCGGCCATGATGTTTAATCTGGAAATACTGTATCCAGTCTGTGATTTGTTAATGTTTACCAGGTGGGATGACCCAATGGGAGCACCCACTGCCCTCACACCACCAACCAACACACACACACGCATGTGCACCTCCCAGAAGATGTTGTTGCAGGATGCATTAACTCTGTGAGTTAACAGCATTTGTCTTTTTATAATTGTGTATGAAAGTAATGAGTAAATGTGCCTCTATGATCCTCTCGCTCTTCTGCCACTACACATTGCTCCTTATCAATTTGATCATGAAGGCGACTCCGTAGAGCATACAGGCTTCAATAGTAGTTCAATAGTTGAGAGAGTTTTATAGATCCAAGAAGAAAGTGACAGAAGGGCAGTACTGAGAGAAAGAGGCACAATTACAAATCCATCTGGCACTTCAGCACCACAGACAGCGTACGGATCGATCAATACACAGCACAGTTATGCTGCTGCTGCTGCTACTTCAGAGCTTTGATCTGTAGATTCTAACTTGCGTAACCCTCCATCAGATAAAGGATCAATGAGTCAGGCCGACTAGAATGTATTCATATTCAGTAAAACAGCCCCTCTGCTCCTGCATGCTCTCTGCTTCAAGGGGATGGAGGGGGGGTGGCAGGTTAACAAGGGAGATGCATTTTGTTAAAATCACCTCCTCACTGTATCTCTGTACAACCTGTCCGCTGCCAGATGGATTTGAATACTCGTGTACATTACGTAGTAAAAATGTGCAGTTGCTGCATATTTTAACTTCTGAAGTTCTTTTACATCACATTTATCATATTAAAAAAAAAAAAACAGCTACACACTATAACTGTGTGTATGTGTGAAATGTACAAAGTATTTCATGTGTGTGATTTAATCTTTGCTCTGTAAAGAGCTGTGTAACTGTTTTTGAAAAATGCTTTATAATCATGTTTATGAAGATGATGATGATGATGATGATGATGATGAGTCTTAGTATTATTACTGTTAGTATGTATCACTGTAGTCATGATTAGACATGCAAAGAAAACAGAGTCTGTTGAATCTGTCGAATGCAGCGCTCTCTGTTCCTTCGTCCTGACACCACAGTGTCTCACATGAAACAGAAACTCAGCGTCGAGGTGAAAGTGCTGATGGTAGCGCCCATCTCATCAAACACAACAAAGGGGCTTTGAGGCAGAAATGATAAAAATTAATGGTATTTTCTAAGCCAGTTTGCTGATGCGAGCGTGTTGTGTACTCAGCTGCCAGGTTATACAGTCTGTCTGTCCTCCTGTGTAACTGGGAAACTGAAGCTTCCTGAGCTTCCTCATCCGCCTTTATATTTACTGTACTTACCATGCGCATAGATGCACGCACACACACACACACACACACACACACATACATACACACACCATGCTTTTCACAAAGGAATAATAAAACACAAATGGTGAACTCTAGTACTCACCTGAAGAACCATTTTCCACTGTTTGCCAAACAGGATTTACTGTGTCTCTTATTAGTCATGGAAAAGCAAATGTTAAACAGATATGACCAGGAAACAGACAGAGAATCAAGCATGAGAACAATCATAACCTCCAAATATTAGGACGTGCTGCCTGTGTGACTGTGGTGGTCATGTTCAGGCTCGGCTCTGTCACATGTGGTCGTGTTTGCTGCGCTGATGAGAAGAGTCCATGCACTGTGTGTCTATATGAATATATACAGTTGTGAAGTTTGAATGGCAGACTGGTGAACCCCCACAAAAGTTTGAATGAATGGCAAACAAAAGGAAAAAAATTGTGACCATTTATGTAAGGACACAGATGGGTCAGTTGCTTAGCAACAGGCGTCTCACCAGTTTAACCATGTGAATTCGCCTGGTCGACTGAATAGACGTTAACATTTTCTTATTCAGTCTTTCAGCCCTCTTTCAGTTGTGGTAAGCAAGTACATTTACTCAGCTACTGCACTTAAGTATGTACAGTTTTGAGGTACTGCTTCTTCCGCCTCTGCCTTCTTTGTTAAGTATTTTCTGTGGTAGGATTTTATTTTGTCCTAACTGATCAAAGTGACAAAACGTTTCAGTCGCCACTGAGGCAGCCCCTCGTACAGCAGTCGGTGTGTAGAATGCATGTTGTTCAGACAAAGACAATTTGCTGATTAAATAAGAAATAATGAGTAATAAGGTGTTGCGATGGTTCCCATTGAGTCCAATGTTGAGGACACTATCAGTGTCACCACACGGACATGTACCCAACATGATAAACTTCTCTTATTGAGGATTGTGAAAATGTTACATTTGTTTTTATTGGTTGCTGCAGTTTCATAAGTTCTAATGCAGAGCATTGATTAAACTGTTGACCCTAACTATAGCAAAGATGTCCCAATTTGTTGGAAATGCTCTGCGTAGTCTCACCAATGAATGCTGTGATTGGCTCAGACAAAAGCAATCACTCCTCTTTGAATTGATTCACAAAATTAGCAATGATTGCTGCAATTCAGAGTTCTGGAAGCAGCAAATTCACAAGAAAAGTGGGACGCCCATCTCAGAATCAGAGACTTTAGCTTGCCCTAAGTTCACCGTCTCAGTGTGGATGCAGCTTTGTTAACAGCACCAAAATGTATGCACTGTCCTGCTGAGCTTTATGTCCTGTGTTTTACTGCAGAGGCACAGCTGTTACAGCTTTAATGGAAAAGAGAAATAAAGAACAAGTACAAGTGTTTCACAGACAGACAAAAAATTAAAATGCCCAGGGACAGAAAAAAGGAACATTTTCAGGTCATTCAAACATTTTCATGCAAATGATCGAAGCTCAAGGTCTTCTTGACGCACAGTCAGTGGCATCTGTGCAGTCCTGCATCCTCTCTAAATGTTGAGCAGCATCTTCATTCATGTGTGTTTGTGTGATGTTGAGATGAACCAACTCACCTCTCTGCCACCGTTTGGTCCCTCCTCGAGTTCTGGCACAGCGGGGAAGGACACTGGAGCCGGCAGGGATTAAATGCCATGCAAATGCCACGACTGTCACACTGTCTCCTGTTCGGGGTACAACCACCTGTCACCACCCCTTACAGATCTCCTCGTCCCATTACCCGTCTATTATCAGGCAGGAACCACAGATGCTAATGCTGCTAATGCAGGTACTCTTACACAAAAGCTTTTCATAAAACGCAAACAGCTGCAATACTAAAGGCATAGTCTCCAAAAGTGGCAGTAACGTTTTCAATTGTAACTAAAGCATTGAATGTGTCAGAATCAAACTGACCTGATAAAAAGCATCTGTAATTCATATGCACAGTTTGAGAAGCTGCATAAGCGTCAGTGTTCAGCTGCCTTAGAAATGAAAAGAGAGGAGCTGGTCCTTAGTTTAGAGGTTCTGCTCTGTGATTTTGTGAAACTATGCTGCGAACACGAGTATATAAATTCTCTGCTGTCATGTCAGTTCTGGTGTCGTGAACGGATGCAGCAGTGAGAGGTTTACGGTGCACAGGACCCTCTCTGACAGTATCTTCTCATGGGTTGTCGTTTTACCACACGACAGCAACCTAGAAAAGGTCAGCACGCTTTCAGGAGCAGCTCTGTAGAAATGCACCCCTCCCTCCTCCTCCTCTTCCTCCTTCGACAATAACAAGGGAGCGGATGCAGCTTGTGCAGAGCTGCTTTTCTCACGTTCAACCAAAGATTTACCAGTTTCATGTTTCACAGCTTGTTTTGAAATAGTCCAAAAGCGATATTACTGTGACAAATTATTGCACTTCCATCAAATTTGGGGGAGCTGAAAGAGACAGATGTGACAGATTAGCACGAACAGAACTGGTGTAGCAGAGGTTGATTTGGAGTACCTTTCTGTTCAAACTAGGTATTTCTGATCGAGTATAAATCAAACTGCCCTATATTATTGTACTATTTAGCTGTAATATGGGAAAGTTTGTGACCAGGCAGCCAAACAAGCCAAAACCCAACTGGTAGTGCATCACCCACCAGCAGGAGCGTTTAGTGGTCTGATGCAGCCCAGTTCATCCTGGTTATTGTCGGTTTTCTACCATTTGAACAAAATGAAATTCTACTCCTTTTTCTTGCTTTCCTCTGGTCATGTAGCACCAATTTTACATAAATATTTGCATCTTTGTGTCTTTCCAGCCGCGAAATACTTTTTTAACAAAGCTCCCTCCAAAGCCACAGAACAGGCTGAGCAGTACTCCCCATGATGAGTAAACTGACCTTTAAGACTAAAATTTGAGTCCACCTTTAAGACCCATTTGAGTCTACATAAAGGTTGAGGCATCTGGACAGATCAAGAAAACCTTGGAAATTTTAACCACACTGTGTCTTCTTACATGTCTTCAACCTTCTGGAGAGATGTGTGCTGGTGAAATGAGGCCACCTGGTGGCCAGAAGAGTTATATCATGGTTTGTTGTACATGATCAAACCCCCAGTTACGCTCTTACTCATCAACAGTCGACAGAAAAGCTGAGCAGAGGTCAATTAGCCACAGAAGAAAACACCTGTGTGGGTTTGTAGCATATCTCTAAAGAATGCACATAACATTTAACTGATGATGATGGTCTCCTTTGTCTGAATGATAAAGGCGATAATTCAGTCATTTAATCTGGCAATTTGAATAAAACTCACACTCACAGCGTTTGGGCTAAATAACCAACCGGTTCTCATTCCCAGAGCGTCAAATATCAATGCTTTGTCACACAGCAGGCTTTCAAATAACTGCAATATAAACCCATCCACAGCACAAAGCCCTCCAACATGTGCTCCATGTTGTGAAATGGTTGCAGTTTGTTCAGGTTTAGGCACCAAAGCTACTTGGTTAGCTTTAGGAAGAGATCGCTCACTTTCGGTTTCTCATGGGACACAAACCCTGGGTGGGCGAGAGTCATATGTTTGTCCACCTTTGTCCATTTGCAGACTCTTTATAGTATGTCACCTTCCTCCAAATGTGTTATGTTGCTGCAGATGGGTTTACGCTGGAGTTAGTTGATGCCCAGAACCTTAAAGGGTACCTTATGTGCTTATGTATGAGATGCCGAGGGGTGTGACAATGCGTTGGCATTTGGAGCTCTGGGAATGACACCAGCTTGAAATAAGTTAATAACATCTGGAAATTTTCTCCCTGTCCAAAGCAGGCTAACAACACCAATAATAATCATAAGGATCCTTAAATATAAAAGATCCCCAAACTTGAACTTTTTTTGTTTTGTTTTTTGTTTGAACCCTCGTGATCTGAGGCAATTAACACTGACACAGCTCTACCCTTCAACCTCCTTCCCCTCAGCAGAGTCTGAAGCCGGATATATGGAGAGGTGTGAAGAGGCTCCTCACATGGCTGAAAAGTGTGAGAGAGGGTGTGTGCAACAGAGAGCGTCAATACTACGACCACGCCTGTGTGTGTGTGTGTGTGTGTGAGTGAAACCATGTGTGGATTTTATTAGCAGCTGATACAGCAGCACATCGGAGCCCTTGTCAGCTTGATTATTCACTACACGTTTGACAAAAATCAAACAGATCAGTGACAGAAGGTGAAAGACGAGAAAGAGACACAGAGCTTTCATAGAAAGAGAGAACTGTGCATCATTGACAGTCGAGGGAAATGTGCCTCAATTTGATTTTACCGCTCTGCGAGATGCATTTGCTTTGCAGAGCAAAGCAGAGAGCACAGCGTTCTGTACCCGCCTGTCAGTCGACTCGTCCTCCAGTGGGCTTTCTGAACAGCCGAATCCACTTTACAGATGTGCGCCTCTAACAGAATCTACAGGCAGAATGATTCTTTCATGAAACAGGCTCTCACACCATGCTGTGAAAAGACGAGACGCAGTCATCTTCAGGGTTGCGTGAGCTTGAATGTCGTTTCTTTTAAGTCGAAACACAAAGGCAAATACACAGACCCGCGCACGCACAAACGTGAAATACACACAGCTGTTATGTCCAAAATCAGTTTGATGGCTGTTTATGTGAGGCAGGGACAGTGTTTCAAGAAGGTGATATTGCTGCTGAATGTTTTTAAATCAGCAGCAATTCAGTTCATAAGATTCATAAGGTACAAACCTGGACAAATGAAAGTAAAACCGTCTGTTTCATTTAAGTCAAACCTCCACAGTAATTTTAAATCCAGATTAAATTCAAACAATTGCTAAAGTTAAAAAAAAAAAATCCATCTGTTTTGACCTTTGAATGACAGAAGTGAATCCCACAAACCGTCCTCTTGCGGGATACAAGTTATATCCTCTGAGGATTAACGCTCGTGTCAGCCTTTACCAGACCAGTGCCTTTCCAGCAGTTATCAGAGTTCATCCTCACAGTCACAGAGTACAGTATGTTCAGTACACTCTGTACCGTATGTTCGCTTGTACACACACACGCACAGGACAGGATTTGATCAAGGCACTCCAGTGCATGGAAACTGGAGGGGGAGCAACACCTTTCTTTGGGTGTGTGAAGTGACAGGACGCACAAGGACGGCGCAGCCCTCTGGACGAGGAGCTTTATATTAAAACCTTTGACCCGTCCTTCCCCTTCTGCTCATTGTCATGCTGCTTACATAACTCGCTTTATCTGCTTTGCTCGTACGGCAAATTAGCAACCTTAAGTGCTCGTTCTGCATCAAAAAGCAAATCATTTGCACCGTTCAGGGACAGACATGAGAGGATTCAGTTGATCCAATTTTTATTCATATGTTTATCACGTCAACACGTTGAATACATCATCATCAGCACAGACACAGCAGTGCGCATAAGAGGACTGAAGAGCACTGAACACACGTCACAAAGTGCCCCCTTAGCTGTAACTCTGCACATGTTATTAAGGTCATTTCTCAAGACTGTATTTACTACAAGAGGAATTTAACAGCTGATATCATAAGCTGTCCTAATCTTTAGCTATTCTGTCAATGCAACGTGACGTCTTCGTCTTCTGTCTTCGATTATCTTTGTTCCCGGGTCTGCGTTCCTCAGCGGGATTTGGTCATTAGCCGTGTTTCTCCTCTTTATCTCCCTCCTCCCACACAAACTCCAAAGTGCAGTTGTGCATCTTGGCCTTGAAGATGCTTGTGAAATATTGATTCTGCTCATCTGTGAACATGTTTTTCCAATCTCCAATCTTACCTGAATAGTGGGAAGGGAACAAGGAGGGAAGCAAAAAGGATGATATTTAATTTAAAGCCAAATAAGTCACTTTCAAAACTATATAAACTACAAGTGCACATCTATAATGAAAGCGCAAGAAAGTATTTTTTTTCTTTATTCTTTGTCATGTTTTTGAATATCGCCCTGTCGATACCTCTGTAAACCAACCTCTTAAAGCAAGAGTTTGACATTTTTGTGAAATACCTGCTTCAAGTTAGATGAGAAGACTGAAACCACTTTGTCTGTACGGTAAATGTGAAGCTAGAGGCAGCAGCCAGTGAGCTTAGCTTAGCATAAAGACTGGAAACAGGGGAAAACAGCTAGCCTGGGTCTGTCTTATGGAAACAAAATGTGTCTAAGAGCATCTCGCTAACATGTTTAATCTCATGTGTTTCATCTATGTTCAAGACTCTTGGCTGGAGACTCACAACCCCCCTGTAAACAGATCTTATCTCATGTGTACACTTTGGGTGTTGAATGGATTGAACAGGCTGCTGGTAGGTTGAATGTGCTACCTTTGGACAGCTGGCCTGGATCTGTGGATGTCACCACCATAACGTTGCCATCTATGCCTTTAGTTGAACCGGTGACTTGGCAGTCACAAGGTAGCGATGCCCTAAAGCCTATCCTGCTTTATCATCTGGTTTACTGCAAGTGGGACAATAATTTAAAAAATGGACATCGTGCTATATGGAAGCAAACTTGAACTTAGTGACTGAGACCAGAAACTCCTTAGGAAACTGTTTACTGAGGTAATAAATCAAGAGCAGCCATTAGAAATAATGGAGGATTAAGGCTCTGTGCATGTCTCGATACAGAGTCTATGTGAGAGCATCAATCTCCTCAACTGATTCTTGGCAGGAAATAAATAAGCTTATTTCTCAAAATGTCAAACTATTCCTTTAATTTATTAACCCTTCATTAAAGTTTGTAGTTGCAGATGTCTAGTCATAATTTTCTGCATTAAGAGATGAAAGAATCCACTATTTCATATTTTAAAAAGTAGGTGAGAAATTTGTGTAACATATGTTACATTTAATCTCTTTAATTCTCTTGCGACCCCTCAGATTCATCTTGGGACCCCTTTGGAGGCCTGACCCACAGGTTGGAAACCACAGTAGTAAAAGACCTGTAAGTAATATTTATTTGTTTGTTTGTTTTACATTTGGATGCCATATTGTGAGACAAAGGCGCACAATCTGTCCCACCTCTCCTCATGAAGGCACCTTTGCTGTGGTCCATTATCTCCTCAGCGATCAGGGTGTAGTTGACCATCTTGTTGTCTTTCATGCTGCTGAAGCTGCAGTGTTTCACACAGTTGTTGAGCTCGTCCTCTGCCAGAGGACATTGGAGGAAAGAGCTCACCCTCTTTATGGTGCCCTGTAGGTCCTGACAGCAGGACAAAGACAATACTGATATTAAAATCGCAGACCTGCCGCACAGCTTGTGACTGGGGAACAAGATAAACAAGTGTCTTTAAGAATATTTATTTGTGAGCATTAAGTGTGATGAGAATGAGGAATAAATTGTCGCTCACCAGTGACATCTCTTCATAGGTCATGTGAAGCAGATTGTTCATCGTCGCTGTCTGACTGGTCCAGTCTTTAACATGATCAAACCAGGAGCCATAGGACACTGAAACAAACAAGTGTGACAAAACACTGCACATTTGAACAAATTCTCCTTTTAAAATGTCTTATCCTGACGTCAACTCACGTGTGCCCTCCAGGAACTGATGTAAAAACTCTGGAAATGTGCCGGCTTCAGGCAGGAAATTGGCCATTTTGTGGAAGTGGTAAAAGGACACCAACACATCTTTAGGGTTTCTGCTCACATAGATGATCTGTGAGAGACACAGAATCAGAGCATTTTCACTGTCGATATTTGGTTAAAGTAGGTAAAAAAAAATCCTGATGTCAATTTTTCGACCAATGGTAATTTTAGTGTAACATAAATGCATCTGGATCCCTTAGATTTCATTAGAATGATTATTATTGTTAGTTAATTTTTAGATTTATTTATTTAAAGAATTTCAGCCACGAACAACCAGACATTTTTACCCTTGAAAAAAATCTACTTATCAGCGCTCTCTGGTGGACAAACTAATGGTGACACTTTGAATGACCTCAGCACAGTAGTTAGTACCGCGTTGTCTTGACGCTTATTGGCCAACATGCACTGCGTTTGCATTCTCACTGGTACACAGGTTTTAATGATAATAATAATAATAATAATAATAAACCTTTCATACAAGAAATGCAGCTCAACATGCTGTTCAACAAAGAAATTACATGCACTAAAGGCTTCACATAAAAAAGACAACGGATGTAAAAACTGAGAGGAAATTAATGGAAATGTGGCATTTACATGTAACATAAGAAACCTGGCTGTTCACATCTCTGCACACATGATTCTAACACTGTCCAAGTTTCTGCTGCAGGTTTGTGTTGATTTCTCAGCATCTCAGCATCGATATTCTGTAGAAACAAAGATTCTTCAGAAACCTGGTTCAGGTGGTTTCTATCAGAGTACTCCAGATATCATATCCGGGTTTCTTAAAAACCAGGATAACGTGTTCATGTAGAACAGATAAGTAATCTGATCATAACCAGCATACTCATGCAATTGTAAACACACTCATTTACACTGATACCAATATATCTGCAGTACAATAACAGTGATTTTTATTGGCTCGTTTACTGGCTCATCTATATTTTACCTTGGCTTTAGAGTCCTGGAGGGCGGGGCCCAGCAGGTGATGAGGCAGGTGTGTGGTGATGACTCGAGGTGTGGTGGATGAGGCCTCCAAGACCGCAGTAAAATAATGTTGCTCTAGCCAGGGAGCCCGGGCCCAGTTTGGCACCGTCTGGGACAAGTGCGGGTCCCCTCTGCTGGATATGAGGGTCACGATTTCCTGCATCCATGTGGTGCCTGTAGAGAGAAACGAAAGAAGCACCTGTGACATTGAACCCATTGAGAAAACCAGCCTAATAAAAAAACTAGACTGCAAAGTATAAATACCCGTATAACATGAGCTTAAATGGAACGCAGCATTATGTCTGCAACGAGTGCCTCAACATGCTCTTTAAGACAGCGCCGGCGCTTTGTATCTGGATCACTTTGTCCTCCCCTCTTACCTGACTTTGGATAGGAGACAATGAGGATATCTGTGTCCTGAAATGGAAATTTTAGAGCGAGTTGCAAGGAATCCTGAGTGTGCAGGTGTCCAGGAAACAAAATACCATGAAACATCTCGGTGACATCCAACCTGGCCATGTCCAACTCTGATATACGTTCCAATTTGCTGGTCTCTGTCTCTCTTTTTTTAGCCGCCTCTTGAATAGTTTTCCGTCTGTGCTTTACCTTTCGACGGCTCTGCCTGTGACTGTGCGTCTCTCTGCTTTGGCCCTTTTTGCGTCTCTGTGAGAGACACGCGTGATGACCTCACAGGCTTCAAGAGGAAATGCAAATGGGACACCTGAAATGGGTGTCAGTCAGTGGGTGTTTCTTGCAGACAAAATTTTGTACAATGGTTCAACTGAACGAGCAGAAAGAGACAAAAAATACTTCCAAGCACCCGTCAGCTAATAATATAGGAAATTACCAGTCATTGGTAAAAGAAACTAGAAGTTAAGCATCAAAATGTGTGCAGATTTAAACAGGAGCAGGCTCCTGTTTCAGTGCCAAATGCACCTGGAAATAACAGGTGTGTTGATTCACCAAAGCTATTCATAAAACAGAAGGTTAATCTGGGGTTCGTGCTGTTGGGACTGGATCACAGAATGTCAGCTGAACACACTGTGGATGGACAGATCTCAGTTTAAACCTCTTCAATCACCACTGAGGAGACTGCAGAGGCAGTGTTGTGATTCAGGGTCTCTGAATTAAAACACTGCCTGCTCAGTTGAAAGAACAATGATTGTTGTAGTAATAAATGCAGATAAATACATAAATAATACATTTTTCATAGCTTTTTCTGATATATTAGTAAGATCAATGTGTGCAGTGTTCAAAAAGAAGGCAGTCAATTCACTTGATTTCCAAGCAAAGCGTGGCATTTTTAATCTTTATTTCACACAAATGGAAACCACTTTTCTATCATTGATCAATAATAATCAGCCATATTCACTGAAATCTAACGTACGAAATAAAAAAGACTGTAAAAGACAAAGTATTGACTGTAATAATTGTTACATAACTGAAGATAAATGATCTTTTCATGGATGTTCAGCCATCAAAGAAGAAGAAAATCATCATGTTGATGATCGTGTAATATTCGCAGGTTTTATTATTTAAATATTATCCAATGAGCTCAGCGGTAACTCTCTCCTGTAATGTCCAGATGTCGTCTCTGATTGAGTCCATACTTCGTCATATTGGTCAGTTTTTATGTGAGGAAACGTTAAAAACCACTAGTCAGGAGACACCACCGGCTCGTTTATGGTCTTCATATCAGTCGCGACACATCGTGGCAGCAACTCACCAGCTGATAATATTATCAATCCTTCAGTCCCATTAAGTTAATACTTAACTGTAACCACCAGCAGCCTCTGCTTCTTATCTCATTTCCTCTCATTAACTGTTATTATGGAAGCAAACAGAAAAAATGAACTTTGCTATCACAACAATATCCTGCACCAATAATATCCTCAAAATAGAAATAACAGAGAAAAACTGAGCTGAAATCATTAATCTATTCATCAATGAATTGATTTTCCGAATCTTAATCAACAACAATGTTGTTGAATCATTTAATTGTTTCGTTTCCAAGCAAAAAGGCCAAAAATGAACTCCAGTTTCAGATTCTCAAATGTGAAACTTTGTCTCTTATCGTCACAAAACAAATAATTTACACGTCAGTTAGAAAGTCATCTTTTCTTCTGTCTGAGATTCTTAACAATTCGTTTCGAAAATAATCTGCAGATTAATCAATACGTATTGAAGGTATCGTGTGCAGTTCACCATAATTACCTCCAGATCTGCTCTGAGGTCCTGATGTGTGTGTCTGAAGTTCATCCCCTGCAGTGATGGTGTGGCTCTCAGATGAAACCTCCACACTGGTAGTGCAGCAGTATGTTTCTGTAGAATTACTATATTTAACTATGATTTTCCTGTGATATGCAGTATGTATTACTGTGTTGAACTGTGATCTAACAGTAAAACACCCTTCAGATTACTGTGATGGAGCTGCATGTAGCTGTAGAATTACAACATAAACTTGAACTTTGTCGCCAGTAAACAGACTAGATTAGATTTCTTTATTGTCCCATAGGGATATTTGTTGTCACATCAGACAGGTCAGTTTCTTCAGGCATGGTCAGATTTTGTATGACTCACATCACATTTACATTTACATACATGCAAGCAACAGAACACATAAGCAACCACACACATATACACATATCTTCTTCTCCTCCTCTCCTCCACATACATACATGCAAAGACGCCATTTAAACATTCACTTACACCTACATACATATACACATGAAGGGTCGGGGGGGGGGTTTATGGTAATTGTCAGAGGAATTTGTTCAGTGCAGTGATTGCTGTGGGGACAAAACTTTTCTTGAAGTGTGCTTTTTTCCAGTCCAGTGTTCTGTATCTGCGGCCAGACTAAACACAGGTATCATCATCAAAAAAAAAAAAAAAACCACGGTGAAGATTCAAAGTAAAAGTACTCTAAATGTGGTGTAACGAACGTATGAAATTCACATTCTTCTTCACAGTGAAGGTTGTTTCAGTGCTCCAGACTGCTGCTGTGCTGGTGCTGCTTAGCAGGTCTGGAAAATGAGTTTTTCCAAGGCCACGCCAGTGACACATGTGCCACTAAGAGACGTGCTTGTCCGAAGAATTTATGGGGAACTTTAGTGTAGCAGTCAAAAGGTACATTATTCATTAACCTCGCACGTACTGGCTAACAACTACAGAGGTTGTAGAAATGCTTGAGCCACCGTGGCAGCATTTATGACCGCCGACACTGTAATGAGAAACAGACTCTCTGTCAAGAGGAGGAGCGATGAGCTGAGTTATGTTCAAAAGCATCTTTGAATGGAAACAGACAGAAAACTGGAGTGAGAACCTGAAGGGATCTGCACAGATCTGAAGAACACAAAAAAAAACTTAACCAAACAGAAATCTGACTCAGCAGCAGCTGGTACAATCAGGATTATTTAGAGGTTAAAGAAAGGTCAAGTGGTATAATCTTGAGATTGGGGAAACAGGGGAGAAACTTTGGGGACACAGAGACGAGCAGCATTGAACAGTGTGTGATAGTTTAAGAAATGCTGTCTCAGCTTCAGTCTGCTGTATGTTTGGTGCTGTGGGTCATCGGTGCCGTCACCGAGGCTCAGGACGCAAACCTGGACAGAGCTCTGAAGCTGATGTCTGAGACCCCGCTCATCGATGGGTAAGTGGAAACGTCTTTTTCATAAAGTGAAATTTTCTTTGAGTGATGGCAGCCTGTTTACCATATGAGCAACAGCAGCAGTAAACATTTCGCAGTACATTGTGTGGTAAAAGCTCTCTTCTGGAAGCAGTTTCTCACGCCGGTGCAGCAGTTTTCCTCCCTGCTGTAAAGTCAGGTCATGTTGAAAGAGGCTCTGTGAGTGTGTGACCGTTTACCCTCCGATCTTTCAGTCACAACGACCTGCCGTGGCAACTTCGAAAGCAATTCAACAACGAGCTGAACAAAGTGGATCTCAACAAACTTAACACAACACACACCAACATCCCTAAGATCAAGGAGGGACGGCTGGGAGCTCAGGTACACACAGAACAGAGCGTACTGGGAAATGAAAGGCTCTTTCAAGGCCGCTCTGTAATGGGATGATTACTCGAAAGTACTCGAAGCTGTACTGAGCAGCTATGAGGAGGCAAAGCAGAGGGTAGCGAAGGGTGTAACACACCTGTTTGCATTGGATGAAGCTTCTGGTGAGCAAAGATTACACAATTATATGACCTGCCACGCTGGAGCCTGTCAGTCCAAATGAGGTTTTAGGTTTTAATCTGGGACATGCTTTCCTGTGGTCCAGTGTATCCATTCTTTTTAGAGGGATTTGACAACTATTGCAGCTTACTTTGAAAATTAAGATTTTTTCATTCAACATATAACCAATTTGACACATATGATGTGTTTTTATAGATTACACAACAGTATATCGAGTAATTAACATTATCTGTACTGTAAAATACAGTCCACAGATGAATGCGTACTGTGTATAACAGCAATACTGTAATATATACGCTCTGTATGATGAGTGCTTTTACTCTTCATATTTTAAGTACATTTTGCTGCTAATGTGTCTGCGCTTGTACTTAAGTAAAATCTGTATATTTTGCCTCCAGCTCAGCAATCCTTACTTAAGAATAACTTAAATCAGCTGTCTATAGTGAAGTACGCAAGTCTAAACTAAGAGGGAAAGAGCACATGTCATCAGATTGGCATTTAGTATCAGCCGTACTCTGAGTTGAGGTGAATAGGTTGAGAAATGTTGGATCAGTGCATCCCTAACTGAGACCCTGCACATGTATTCATCAGATTCAGGGCTGTGACACTGTCTAACATTCATCCGTGTTTTGTTTCGATGGTGAGTCATGCACTGCTCGCTGTAAATTATACATGATAAATGAATGGACCTTGCTGAGAGCACGGAGGAAGAGTCAATGCCAGGTTCAATAAACTTACCGCTTACCTCCTTAAAAGGCTTTCTTTACTTTTTAATAGCTTACACAATAGGTCATTCAGGTGGATAATCTTTGCATGACTTGACTAAATTTATTTGTCACTTTATGCAAAATGGAATAAAGATAAGCTTCGTTTGGAAAGTTGCCATTCTATCAGGCATTTAAGCACCACGTTGAAATGTAATTGTTTAAAATATAGCGTTCCAGCTTTTTTGGAACCAGGGTTGTAATTAGGAAGATGGCACAGCTCCATAAACCGTCCTTGAATACACAGCGGTGCTGGCCGTTCATACGTTATCCTCTGTCCCTCTTTCAGTTCTGGTCTGCCTACGTTCCCTGCGACACTCAGTACAAAGATGCTGTCCGACAAACACTGGAGCAGATAGACGTGGTTCACAGGATGTGTCAAAAATACCCAGAAAACTTCATGTTTGCCACCAGCAGCCAAGGTGAGACATTTGAGTGTCACTTCCTCTCCCTCCATACCTGCTTTCTGGCTGAATCACCCATCATCTCTCATGTCTGTGCTGCACAGACATCATGGAGGCCTTCAAGATGAATAAGACAGCCAGTCTTATCGGGGTGGAGGGGGGTCACTCCATCGACAGCAGTATGGGCACCCTGCGCACCATGTACAAGCTGGGGGTCCGCTACCTCACACTCACGCACTCCTGCAACACACCCTGGTAAGAGCCAGCAGTATAGCTGGTTTATGGCATCACACACACAAAGAACAATACACACAGGTGACCTCACAAGAGTCATACAGGCGTGTACATGTGTGTCCCTGAGTGGTGGAGGAAGTATCCATGAATACTGTAAAAGATATTCCATTCCAGGTAAAAGTCCTGCTTTATGCCAAAGTCATAGTGATCAGGGAAGTTATATCATCAAGCTCTTCAAATGTTCTTCATTTGTAAAGTAACTCTTGGTGCTAAATAAACATTCTGAGTTAAAAACTAAAACAGTGAAGCGCAAGTTCCTCCGATTTGTACTTAAGTACAGTATTTAAGTACTTAGTTCCATTCCACCGCTGCCCTGAGCACACACACAAATGCATACACACACGTCTGTGTCGCACTTAAACAACAACAGAAACAAATGAAACTTAGTGACATTTTACGAGACTAAGAGCAGCAACAGAAATGGCAGCTACTGCACTCTGAAGACAGTTAGCGGACAGTTAGGAAGAACAGAAGCGTGACGGCCTTCGTGCAGTGCCTGAGCTGTCGGTAAGGCTCAGTTGTGTCTGTGTGGTGTTTTACCGTCAGACGTCATGGTCGCTGTAGGTCGTGCTGTGGGGAGTACGGGGGATTCCTGCAGGCCTCCAGGCAGCAGTATCAGATGCTCTGGAAGAGCCGGTTTGGCATTGAAATGCTGCACCTGCCTTTTCACCTGCCTGTGCTTTACTTCTTTGTTCTGTCTGTGTTCAGAGTACTTAATGTATATTTGTAGTAATACCCCAGTGCAAAGTACAGTATGTGGCCTTTGAATCACCAAGTTTAGGTGGGAAGAAAGTCATAGAGAGTTTTTAAATGTAGTTTCCAGGCTAGAAATGTGATCCCTGGTTGTCCTTTGGTTCATTCAGATTGTCTTGGTTTTTGTTTGGTTTGCTTCACTGTTCAGTTTGTCTACTTTAACTGTGTTTTTATTTTTTTTTTGGCAGGGCGGATAACTGGCTTGTTGACACAGGATCAGATCCTTCTCAGCATAATGGCCTGTCTCCATTTGGCAAGGTCAGTGTATGGCAGGGATGAGCATATTTAATCTGTAATGAATTACAGATTAGTGTCTTCAAATTGCCTTACTCTCAGTGGCTTTCATTCAAGTTCACTTTATTGCAGGTATGACCAAACATTACCTCTGACATGTGAAACGATGCCTTTTCTACTACGAATGTGTCTGAGCAATCAAAATAGCAACACGGTGCTCCTCGAATATAAATATAAGAAAGTAATATGAGAAATACCTTTATGTAAATACACTTGGCAAAGGAGTATTTTCTTTTTTATTTGTCCTGCTAGATACACGGAAGAAAAAGATAAATTACTGTTTGTTTTTTCGTATCTGTGTCGATCTACAGTTTAGTGCCTAATAAAGAAGATTTAATTGGCTTTTTTCATGCTGATCATCAGAAAAGACTCTTCAAGGTCAAAATACTCAAAGTTTCTTAAGAAGTAAAACTATTGCCTGATGCTACAAAATGAAAGAAATAAAAGTTTCAGCAGGTTTTACAAAGGTCACGCGTAGATCATGTAATAATCATGGTGTCTGTGTACAACAGCAAGTCATAGTGGAAATGAACCGCCTGGGGATGCTCATCGACCTGGCCCACGTGACTGTCGCAGTGATGAACCAGGTGCTGGACATGTCCAAAGCTCCGGTCATCTTCAGCCACTCCTCCGCCTACGCCGTCTGTCCACACAAGAGGAACGTCCCCGACGACGTTCTCAGGAGAGTGGTGAGTACGTTTGTGTGTGTATGTGTGAGAAAAGTGGAAGAAGCAGCAGGCGTTCACCAGGCGGAGGGTAAAGAGCGAGGTGTGATGGACAGGAAGATCCTTCAGTTAAGGAAAAGTGCCAAAACCTTGAAGTGCACTTACTCCATCAAAGAATGTGGCTTCAGTAAAAGTATTATCAGAAAAATGTATTTAAAGTATCAAAAGTAAAGGTACTGCTTATGTAGACCAGTGGCCCCTGTGAGTGACAGATTATTCTGTGTGACGTTATTAGATTGTTAATATCTGTGGAGCATTTCACTGTTACAGCTGGTTGAGGTGGGGGTCGTGACATGATTAATGGGAGAGGAAAGACGACAAAGAAAAGTCCTGCTACGCAAATGTGCATCAGTTTTTTTGACTTTTCTCTAATCTTTTGCATTTTGTGTGATGTTGGCTGATTTTAACTCTTCAGTGAAAAATTTAATTGAAACGAACAGCAAACTCACCTGAGACACGAGCAGCAGGCCCAGCGAAGACTGCTCACAAACTGGAAACTTGGGAAACAACTGGAATCATTTGTAACAGTGCGCATGTGTTAGGATTAAAAATTACTTCACCAGATGTCCAGGTACCAGTCGACAACTGACTGCAGTAAAACGACCATCCTGTCGACGCTGTAAAGAACATACACAACACATCCAGCCTTTACTGCTCGTTATCTCAGACAGCGCACTGCTGTAAATGCTCTTTATCGCAGCCAAGGCTCGAAAGTGGGAAATCAGTACCTTGTGTCCAGTTCACCTGATACCTGCATAATGGAAGTTTGCCGGCTGCAGGCAATAAAACAGTAAACAGGGGAGTTATTGTGCCGCACTGTAAAACAACAAACCAGATAAAAAGAGACAGGCACTTTAATAAAATAAGATAAGATGACCATAAAGCACAGCTCGTGTACTTTATTATCCTGGTGATTTTGAATGCGCCTCTCGGCCCAGGACGTGTCTCTGTTGCTGCTCTGCACCTTCAGTCACTGTCTCCTGCCTAACAGAGCAGAAGTGTCTCATTCCATCCTATAGATCAGAGTTTCTAGATCAGTACGTGTTTCACTGTCATGTAACATCCTGTCTGCGTTTCCAGAAAGAAAAAAAAGGCATCGTCATGGTGAACTTCTACAATGACTATGTGACCTGCAGCCCGACCGCCAAGCTCTCAGATGTAGCTGGTAAACTGTCATTATGACCATAACAATAACTTTAAAGCTGGTTAAATATTAACAGTTTTCTTTCTGCGCCCATCTCTTTATTCTCACGTTTACTGCTTCCATCATAGATCACTTTGACCATATAAAGACAGTGGCTGGGGCGGACATCATTGGCTTTGGTGGAGATTACGACGGGGTTACAAGGTGAGCACAAAGTTCAAACCTTGACTTAAACATAAACTTCTGAAAAGCTGGGCGGAAACAACTGTGAATTCTAAGAAGTAAAACCTCTCTGTCAGACTACCAGAGGGTCTGGAGGACGTGTCCAAGGTGCCCAACCTGGTGGCGGAACTGCTGCGGAGAAAATGGACTGATGAGGAGATCAAAGCTGCTCTGGGAAACAACCTGCTCCGCGTCCTAAGGGAGGTTGAGGCGGTGAGGAATACACACGTGCGCACACACACACAAACACACACCTTCAAGCCCATGCAAAAACATCTGACTGCCGCGAGTATCTGTGCATCGTCACACACTTCGTGACTTTGTCCTCAAAGGGGAACTCCACTGAGGTTACACATTTATAGCAGACAGTGACAAATGGGGGGTGTTAAGTTTGAAAGATGAGGGTGTTCACCAGGACGTACGTCGTGTGGGATGGATTGTAGAGAGAGGAAAGATTCCCATCATCCGAAGCCTCAGGCAGCTGTGTGAGGGTTAACAGATGATGGAACACTATATCAGTTCAGTTGAGGTTTATTTACTTTGAACAATGGACTTGCTCAAATGATTAATATTGCCAATTATCAAAGGAATAGTTCAGAACAGTTTCGGTAAAGTTTCCTTCTGTGCTTCCTTGACACCACTCTAATGTCTGTAGGCAAAATTGTCTGGGAGCATTTCGCTTCTAATACATCTGTACTTTTACTTGTACTGTAGTAAGACTTGTATTTGTAAAGATGTATTTTTAGATTACAGTATTTGACAGTAAGGATCTGAATACTTCTTCCAATACTGCTAACAGCTAATTCAGCATGACTTTTTCATGGTGAACCAAAATGTAAAAGAAAGAAAAAAAAAAATCCTATCAACATGGTTATTTGAACCCTGATGTTCTCCTCTATCCATTCATACTGTCAGATATTAATTGACATTCAGTAAGATGTCCAAATATATTCTGATTGTGCAAAACTTATTATAACAATAATAATATGTGGCATAACTAGCTCACTTTTCAGTAAACAGTCCATTATAATCCTCTTATACTTTCTGTACATGGTGGCCACAGGATCTAAAGTAGTAATCAGTCAAAAGCAGTAAAAGTTAAGTGTATGCAGAGATGCACTGAAGTACTCACATGAAAGATCTGGATTTCTGTTATGCACATTAAATACTGATTGCAGACAATACACACACACACACACACACACACACACACACACACACACACACACACACACACACACGCCTGTCACACAGCCTGACACTCTTTATCTTTGTGTGTCAGGTCCGTGACACCCTGACTTCCAGCAGTCCAGATGATTTGCCTATTCCATATGAGGAGGTGAAGAGCTCGTGTAGGACGAGCTACGGCTACCCGAACGCTGGCGTTGCACATTCGCTCAGCGCACTGGCCCTTCTGCTCACACTGGCTCTCCAGGCTCTCATCGCATCAGCAGCTTTATAGGCTGCCCGTCAATGCAGCTGAGTGTATGTACGTCAAGTTTGACCACGAGTTCCAATAAAATCTGAAAACCTCTGTTGATAGTTTTACTGGTTAAATGTTAAGGTCCAAATGTAAAGGTGTTCTGCAGGTTAACTTTAAAAATGAGTGAAAACCAGTTACTTAAGAACAGTGTTAGGTAGCAAAGACAGCAGCACGGTGATGATCATGAAGAACCAAGTTGAGTTTATTAAACTCATCTGGCTGTTTTATCCCACCATAAGACTGTCAGAAAGAGTCTGCGGTGGGTAAATGTCACACGAGTAGAATCTGAATGCACATACACACAAAAAATATTCCTCAACATCAGCATACTGACATTTTCACAGGAAGTAATACAGTACATGTCCACATTTCTGGCAGAAGAGCTCCATCTAGTGTTGTGGGAGGGTAACACCTGAGAGATGCAAAACATTCCTGTGGCTTCGTTACCTCAGTTATGGTGATTTGCATGTTCAGGATCTAATTTATTTTGGAGTAGAAAAATGCAGCTGATTGAGATAAAGTCAATATTTCTTACTTACTAATGTTTTCACTTGACAAAGACAACAAGTAGCTTGAAGTGTAAAGAGTTTCAACATAAAAAATGGTAACTAAGACCTTCAACCAACACAAAAGCACCGGAGTTGAAAAGTTGGCTATTACACAATGGGTATCTCCTGAAGGCCGATCAAGTAGTGTGTTTTTCTCCTATTGCACACGCAAACACGGCAACCTTGAAGAGTTCAACATCCTTTCAGCAACAGTCTTAAGATGTTAAGGCATTAACAGGCAGCCGACATGTAACATTAAATATAAAATATAAAAAAACAGAAAAGGAGACGCCTCATATCAGGGAGTCATTGTCAAAATATCTAATGCCCTCCAGTTCAATTCTGAAGCACTGAAACCACAGTTCGATTTCACTAATATAACTCAAAGAACATTTTGACATTTGTCTACTAGCTACAGTGGTTAGTACATTTGCATATTCACCCGCTACTTTCAGCATTTGATGAGAAAAGTTATGTAAAAACAGCACCTTTAAATAACAGTTTGTGACCTAACAAAGTGGTTTATAGAGAAGACAAACTCATCAGCCACAGACAGATTCACTGTCATCTGGTTGAGATCTGCTGTTATTGTCACATCCCAACATTTGGCCAAATGCCTCTAAGGAAAATAATTGGAAGCAGAAGGTTTGGCAGTGGCACAAAGAAGCATTAAAATTGCCAGAGGAATATCCGCCATCATATTCAATGACCAGTGCGTTATTGAAGTGTAACACAAGACTCCACAACAACGGCGTGAACCCGTCTTGTGTGTCCTGGTGCTCCTCGGGAACCTCTCAGCACTGACACACTGCTGGTGAATCAGACGGGCAGACTTAATGAAAAGTGCATGAGTTACTAATAAATGGACAAAAGGCTGCTGCTCACATGATCGACAGACACTGCACAGCTGAGCGAGCTTCTCTGGTTCCACACATTCGCGACCAGCGTGACCTCAACTCCACTGGCTAAACTTACAGATCATTTTAAAGGGGACTGCTCTAGTCCTCATAAAGGTTTGGATGACAAAAAAAAACTTAAGTTAAACAAGGCCACTGCTGTTCAGTGCATTACTTCAATCCACATGAGAAAATGCACAGCGTGGCTTCAAGTGTAAAATATAACAAGAACTGCACACTCTGCACCTCTAAACTGCAAAGCATCCAAGCCGAGGTCGGTTCATCAGGTGAGTTATGACCAACCAGACAATCATTAAGTAAAGGATGTTGATAAACCATCTGTAGAGGTATGTCTAGAAGCTGGAGGAGGAGGGATAATCCAAGTCTGTTCAGAGGAGGGTAAGGGAGCGTTAAGACACGACCTCTCTCAGCGTCTCAATTTCCTGTTCCTGTGTTTCACTGTCTGACAGCAGAGGGGGGTGAACAGCAATCCTGTAAGGCAAATTATCTTTAGTCAACATCTTCCTGGTGGCAGAGACCAAGCGGGAATAGTTATCGGGGTTGTACTCCGACAAAGGGGGCCGGGTGCACAGTAACGGCAGGTTGTCCCTGTCGGGCCGGGACAGGAAGAGAGGAGGCCGGCGCTGGCTCTCGCCCTCCTTCAGGGAGTCCGGGAGCGGCTTACGTTTGCTTTCAGGAAGGAGCATTATGCAGAGGACGGACAGGACTGCGAAGGAGGCGAAGATGACGTGGTGGAGGAAGTAGCCGCCGTTATTCTGGAGCTCCATCAGGGAGGAGGCGGCCATGCCAACGCAACCCGCTGCTAACACCAGGCCAAGACAGCCACCTCTGACAGAGAGAGGGGAGGGGAGAGGAGCAGGAAAAGGAGAGAGAAAAGCTGAGTATCACAGTTTTTGGCAAACGTGACTCAAACAGGAGTATTTGGGCATTTGTGGGGAACTACTTTTAACAGCGGACTAATACACTTTCAAAATTAGCTATAGCAGGCTTTAGCTACACAGTTAACACTTCTCAGTAGGATTGATTAATTGTTCGTTTTGGTCTTTTCATGAGATTTGTTGACAGTCAGAAAAATCTATCGACAGCCCCGTCACACTTACCGAACCACGGTGGGCATCACCTCACAGGCAAAGAAGACGCTGAGCATGGCGAGAGCCTGAGAGAAGAGGAGACCCACGACCGAGAGCAGCAACACCAGGCCACCGCGCAGGTCTGTCAGAAAAGGATAACGTGTTAATGTTCTGTGCAAACAAATCTAACAGCAGCACCATTTTAAGAAGAGCTAATCCACATGTATGTATATCGGGTCCCATGTTGGGTCCTGACATCGAGGATGATAAAATCATCTTCAGTGTTTCCTTCATATCTAAGCTTGCAAAAATGCAAAAACTAAAGATTTGATGCCAACAATCAACACAGTTACTGTCTTGGTGCTCTGAGCCCTTTAAAGAAGTCGTAATTGCCTGTTAATTATTTAAAAACGGAAAATGGCAGAAGTTGGCAAATTATTCATTTTGAGGCACAAATGTTGGTAAGTGAAACATGTGGCTGTAACGTACACTGAGTGAGGGCCAGCAGCAGCAGCGATGACAGTCCAGTGATGATGGCCGACAGCAGGAGCATCCCACGCCGACCAAAGTGATTGACAGACAAGCAGAGGAAGATGCAGGCCAGCGCTCCCGTCGTCACTCGGAGAAAGTAGCTGAAGTAGAAGTTGGTGGAATAACTGTGCAGGTTCCTGGTGAAACAGTACTGGACGCCTGTTCCAATGAACCTGGAAGAGAGACGGGAGAGCTAGACCACATGCATCTATGAAGCCCAACACTTTGCATCCCACTTTTATCATGAAATGGAAATTTCAGGGGTGATATCAGTGAAGCACAACTGCCAACCATGTTGATTTAACAAGCCTGTCAAGTCAGGTGAACGTTTGCATTGCAAGAACTCACAGCGTGAAGCTGAGGATGAGGCAGTTCTTCCAGATGACACGAGTCCGACGCAGCTCCAGAGCTGAGAAGAACCTCGGCCGAAAGTCTTCTCCATATACTGAATCCATCTCTGCAAACACAAAGAGGGTGAAAAATACCTGTAAAGAATTCAGCATATCCCTAAAGAGCCAAATGTTTTCTGGTGACATGTAACTCAATGTGTAAGAAAAGGCCACCTGTTGAAGGTCACTGAACATAAAAAAAACAAACAAAACAAAAACGATGATCTGCTTACTGCTGCTCACTAAACTCTTTGCTGTAGCTACTAGCTGCTGTTAGCTACTTAGCATAATTAACTGTGCAGCTAGTGGCCCTTTGAGATCACTTTGTGCCTGTATGTGCACAAACAGGCGTGTGTGTATATGTGTGTGTGTGTGTGTGTGTGTACCTGACAGCAGGGTTTCCCCGGGGTAGATTTCATCTTGCAGACAAACACCGTTCCTGGTGGAGAATTCCTGCAGGCTCCTCTTCACCTGGGGGATCTGACCTGTGGCCAGCAGCCAGCGAGGAGACTCAGGAAACACTGATGCACAGCTGAGGAAAACCGCTCTGTTATCATGTCATAGAGGCATCAGTATGTAGACACTGTAGAGACACTCGTTCCTCTGAGGCATTTATAGTTCTTCTTGCTGATGTATGATACTCATGAATGTAGTTTAGGTGTGTCTTGTGCTGTTGTATGTTTGTAATTTGTTTCCTCGTCTATTTTAATGAGACTTCCTGAGTAAATAACTAAACTAAAGCTAAGTGAGGTTTTATTTATTCAAACACGTGGTTACATGTGAACTCAGGTGTGGCCATCAGTAGACAGACAGGTCAAACATGTGACGTCACAATGTGAGGCTTACACTGTATAAGTGCCCTTCACCGAATTAATTTCAGCAAACACACCCCACATACTGCCATATGACTCACCACCAATAGGAGAGCAGCAGGAGCAGAGGCAAAGTGGCCACAGCCTGGAGGACGGGCCAATCGCGGCACAGAACAGCGATGCCCGGCAACAGCAGCTCTGCTAGCACGGCGAAGGCACCGCTGACCATGGCAACCATGAGACGGTGGGGCGGGTCACACAGCTCCAACCCTGAGAGAGCGAGGACAGACGGAGAACATCACAGCTAAACCAATGCATCTGTCCAAAACTCATCCAGCCTGTCAGGACGTGAACACAGAAAACCATCCCACCCGCCTGCACAACAATCTGAACATTATTAACGTGGATTCTCAGGAGGATCCTACTCTATTTCATTCACACCTTCATAATATTAAAATGATTATGTTAGCGACACAGACTGGAGAGAAAGATCTTCTGTAACACCTGAACATTTCACTCTTTGCACCTGTTTTTTTACAAAGAGGATACTGTAAGGTGTTGGATTAACTGTAGTAGTATCTTACTTGCTTTTGTACTTTTGAGACAGAAAAGGCAGTGATGCATCTCGTGCCTGGGGGCCCTATACTCGCCTCCCGTTGGCTCGCAGGAGATCCAGTCCTGATGTAAACTTGTTTGGGACAGTGCGTCAAACCGTGTGAGTTTCTGCTGAACTTTAGCCTTATTCCTCTCAGAGCTCTGATTCTCTTTCCACCTCCTCCCTGCCAGGAGGGGGGGGGAGGAAAATGAGGAGCTCACTTCCTGCTCACTTCCTCGCCTTTCGTTCTGTCCCGCCATTGTTTTCTGTCTGCGGAGGAGCAGCACTGGCAGGACATCACTGAGAAACAGTCTCTGAGGCCCTCAGTCCAAAATCAGCCTAATCTAAGAAAAACAAAATCTGGACTCAATCTAGCCCTGACCCTGCAGGAATGTGGGAGTGTGTGTATATGTCAGAAACAGAAAAGTGTGTGCGTATTTCAGATGAGACCACTTGAACGCTGCGCGGCCTGGTACCACCTCCTCCCACACAGGGACGTGAACAGTTTCTACGAAAGCTAACGTAAATACATTCCCGGCCATTTCACTCTTGTTTTAGAGAGTTCCAGAAAGAGAACACACTGTTTGTGATACACTAAGTCTCCCTGCCGGCCAATGACGTCTCAGGATAGAGAAAGTCATGCTGAAGGAGGGGAGCTAAAGATTGATCGCAGAGGGGTCATGCGCCAGAGAGCCCCTAATGGGTGACAGCTGAGAGGTAGAAGTAAAGAGAAACCGACCAGCTGCCTGCTGTCAGTCACAGCTCAGCATGACACACTTCAGTTAGTCATCAGCTGAAAATCCCCCACAACTGGCCTGTCATTCACAAACCCAAAACAAATACAAATAGCATAAGTCCATGTTTGTCATTTAGGAGAGCAATTCACACATGAAACCTGAAGCCACCGTCTTCCAACTTGCTACAACACGGACTTTAAAAAACAAACAAAGCATACACACATAATACAAAAAACATCAACCAACACCACTGTTTTCTACTAACAGGAAATTATGCCACACATGTCTGTCAATCAAACTGCAACTTGCCAATTTAAGTTATAATCCTTAAGCTTTTCATGATATCAGACCATGTTTTTGATATTTTTCACAGTGGGTGTTTTCAACAATAGCCACTCAATGTATTAACATTCTGTAATTACGTCTCCTTACAGTTTGTAGTAGCTTACAGTTTGCTGCATGTCACTTCTTTCCTCATAGCACAGTCTGTTCTTCCTTTAAAACATGCGTATCCCACTTCAAAACAATCCAAACTGTCTAGAAATAGATTTCATTTTTCTTTTAAACTGTATTCCTGTTTAATTTTACTATTTATTTTACTTACTCTGGCTCTGTTTTTATTCCTATTCTTCTGTGTTGTATTTACGGAGCAAATACCAAGACACATTCTTTGTGTGCTTATACACTCGGCTAATAAAACAGATTCTGAAACAGACATAAAAATGTTTTTCCAAGGATGTAATAGTTATTTTTGTTGTTTTGTGGTATTCACAAAGCTGCTCCACCACCATCCACAATGTGTTTTGATAGTTAATTGTAATTTTTTGTGCAGCTGTGAGTGACTCCATTTCCTCTGTGCTTTGCATTGTGGGAGAATAGTTCAACAGGTTCTGGGATAGTGAAAATATGGCTTATTCTGCTAAAATGTGTGTTAATTTGCACTAAAAAACTGAGAGTATTCACTTCACTGCATAACAGTTCAGTCTAATCACAGCAGGAGATCATTTTCTTAAAGAAAGAAACACCAAATGCCTCAGCGAGTGTGTTTTTCTCTAAGTTAAATTCAATTAAAAACGTTTCTCCCCTGAGAGGACATAGTCTGATAATCAGACTGAACTGACATTTTGTTAATCTCTGAACAAATCAGACATGTGGTCGTTGATTCAAAGGTCCGGAGCAGTCCAGATGAAATCTACTCTCAAGTCTAGATTAAGCAGCAGTAGCAGCTCATGTTTTCTATCAAATGTACACAATTTTTATTTAGACGCTTTCATCCATCCATAAAATGCGTTCTTTATAGCCCAGTCAGTATCTTAATACAATCAAATCGGCCTCGTGGTTATGATCTGATAGAGGTAATGAAATTATTCTTGATGTTATCACAGAGACTTAAGGAGATGGGAAGTGATTACAGATAATCTCCTGAACATGATGTGGTTCCATTTATCTTCAGCCTCTCTTTATATAATACACTGTTCAAGTATTATTGGTGACAAATGTGCAGAAAGCATGCAAGATCTTTTTCATAGATGCATCTACTCACTGTACTGTTCAATTCTTTGCCATGTCCTAACACCCGGCGACCACAGAGGGTAAAATGATTGACCCGGCATAAAGAAATCATTGTAGCATAAACACTGACTTTAAACTGTCATGATATTGTCTTTCAGCTCATGTTCTTGACTTTCTGGCATCTGAAATCAAAGCATCAAGCCTGATTTTAGTTGTTTTGTGTTTGCTGAAATAAAGATAAGATGGCAATACAAAGATAGGAAGGACACCTAATTTGTTTCTGTGTGGGCACAATGGGATTTTTTTTTTAATCTTTGGCTGATAAAAAACTCAGCAGTTAGAATTCCTATTCTGTATTTGTCTCGCAATGTGAATGTTTTCTTTGTTTTCGCTGAGTAAAGCACTAAAACAATCTGTGACCACTGACACAAACACAAGCTCAGGAATCTGCATGGATGCAACCAGCATTGAACAGTGTGCTGGAAGTCACATGACCACGACTCATTACGTTAACATTATGTAACGTTTACATAACATCGGAGCTCCTGCAAGGAAAAAAAGCTAGATCTAAATTAACTTATGTTAACTGATGAAAGAACTCTTTAATGCTGAAACAAAGACTCTGAGAACATGTGGGGCTGAAGGACTAATGAAACTAACGTAACAATAAATGGCAGCACATGTTGTGTCACTATTCTCTTATTTACTCATCAGCTTCTAATTTAGCTTATTTATCATAATATTGTGTCTCTTTTGGTATTTTTTTATGGGTTGTGTACATTAAACTCCCTGTAATAAAAACAGAGAAATGCAATTTAGTGAAAACATGACATTTGCCTAAGCAGAGTGCCAGCAAAGGACTCAAGTTTGAAATGCAGGAATCCAAAAGTGCTCTCTAAAATAAACAGAAGTGAGTCTCTGCGTATGGAGAAGAAGAGGGTTTTTTTTTCTTCACAATCCGCCAGACAAGTCAATTACTGAAGAACGCTGCAGGAAGCTTGTGGGCACCAATTAAATGTCAGGATACTCACTGGCAATGTACGAGGATAAAAAGACCCCAGCGAGCATGGCGCCCTGAGAGAGACGCAGCAGCAGAAACACCACGGCGCTGCTGGACAAACACACGGCCACCCCGAACAGACTGGACAGACTGATGGAGAGGAGGAAACATCGCCGACGGCCCAACCTGAAAGCACACAGTCACACTGCTGTCACGTCCAGGTCACAAAACAGACACACGTGAGATTACGAAGCCTCAAAGTGTTGAACGAATCCCATGTCAAATGGTGAAAACATACATGGATGAAACTATAACTTGTGAAATAACTTAAATTACTAAAAGTCAGCACATAACTCACATGCAGTGTTGTGTACTGGGATGGGTTTTTCTGTTTTTATTTCAGTTTTACACAGTGTCCCAACTTTTTTTGGACGTTGGGATTGTAAACGCAGTAGAAAGGCATACTGTGGAAACTTTGCTTAACAAGGCTGCACATGCTATCTACCAAGCTGGCTAACTAGCTGGGGTTGAGAGTTTGGTTTATCACTCAGCATGAAAGTGAAGAGAATGAAGTGTTAGTAGCAGCAGCTAACGTTAGCAGGTTCATTCAGATTTACCTCTGCTGAGGTTGAAACAGAGACAATGTCTTTCTCTGTGGTTGCTCTAGATAAGAGGACCTAGCTAACACTGCTAAGCTAGTCCGGCCTAGCTAGTTATCCATACAGGTTTGTAGCATTAGCAGCCCTTTTTAACATTAAGCTAAGGACCTTGGTGTGTTTACTAACACCACTTTCAAGTTGGTAGATTTAGAGAGCTTCAGCACTCTTATTGCTTGAGCAAACTGCAGCTAACTGGCTAAATTTGGTAGCAGTTGTTGAGCAAGCTAGTTTAAGAGAGGCAGGGGGGCATGTGATTGGCTAAAAGTTGATGGGGCGGGGCAACACCTCTGTCATTTAAAGTGACATCATGAAATAAAAACCATATGCAGTAGAACTCTGTTATCATTCAAATGTAATGATGAAATAGCATTTTATAATACTGAGTTGAGGTTCGCAATATATTTTACACATTTTATTCTTTATGCGTGTATTAATGTAATTTTCATTTATTCAATATGGAACAGCATAGAAAGGATGATTCTTACTTACCAGTCGCACAGTGTACCAAGGAATATGTATCCCAGAATCCATCCTGTCATGAAGCAGATATGCTGAAAAGGGATTTTCCAGTAGTCGTGGCAAACCAGGTTCCACTGCAAAGGAAGACAAAGAGGTACATTGACGCCTTCTCAAACCAAAATAAAACTCCATATTAACTTTGACCAAAAAAGCGTCTTAAATAGACGGCACTGCTATTGCATTAGGTTAAAAACAGAACTGTTATAAAACATATCATGAGCTTTCAACAAAAATGTGGTTAGCGTTAGCAAAACTTTGTGTGCTCTCTTTTCACTTATTTAAAGGTTAAAGGATTACACTAGTGTTTTTTTTTTTTTAATTATTTCACTGATTGATAAGACTGGATTCATTGTATATTTTTCTTCCCTACTCTGTCTGTGGCTCTCAGCCCTAAGCCCACTGGTTCCTACTTGAGTCGACTTACTAAAATCTTAAAAACTGGTCACAAATACAGTTTCATTCTTTAAAAAATAGGTTTAGTAATTTCCTACAAGAGCTGGGCACTGTAGTTTTTAGCATATATTACTCAAAGAGAAGTAAAGAGTGCATTGTTTGGGGACTATTTACAGCTGCGGATGAATACACAGCAGTAGGATGATGTATGACAGAGCTTACTAGAAATCAAATACAGTGGCCATGTTCATTGTAATAAAAGAATGTGACTGATTAATGTGTTTTTAATAGTTTCTGGACAACAATGGAGGTCTACAGCAGGGACTGCTGGCTACACAGACAAAACGTATTTTATTAGTTTCTTTACAGGATTTGCTGACAATAATAAATATCGAATATCACCATCTTTAAACTAGAACTATGCAGACTCAT